>NC_045566.1:12703333-15630000 GCF_009819795.1 Aythya fuligula
CCTCATCACGTATTTAAAGTTGAGTGTAAGTCCAATGAATTCACAAGGCCAGAAATATGAGTCAGGGTTTGCACAGAGAGAACTGAGGTCCAGAGGGATTAAGTGAGTTGCCAGGAAGTGACTATATATCAGAAGTAAAATTGAATTAGACGGCTGAGACCCAGTCATCCTACTAAATCACAAGAGCACATTTCCTCTAATCATTAGATAAAAGTGAGAATGGAGAAAAACTTAACTGCAATTTGTTTGGAAAGATTTTTTTTTGCCTCCAATTTTGGGCCAACTTTTGAAAGTAGTATATTTTTTTCTGTACCTAGACCTATGAAATTCAGAAGGGTAAATGTGCATGGAAAGTGTCAATGGAAGACTGTAATTTTCTTTCTTTCTTTTTTCTTCTTCCCTTGAAAATAATTCATAAAACAAACAAAAATTTCTGATATTTATATCTGAAGTAGACAATGGTTTGAAATATGCATACCTATTTCTAGCTAGTTGGTATCACAATGTAACTATAATTTTATTACCATATCTTTTGTTCTCTGGGTTTCTATTTCAAGGGGTTGATCAAAATTAATGTGGTCTCTCTACCCAGTGGCGTTTATTTTGGTTATAAGATTAGAAATGTAAATTTGCAATAAAAGAAGAAAATAGGAAACTGTTTTTAATGAATATTTTACACATGACTAATTAACAGAATCCCCTACAGGAATTTGGAAGTAATAAGGAATTGACTGAAAATAAATTAAAAATTAATAAAGGGGTCTCCAAACAACTTTGTTTATGAGCATTACCAGTTGCATTCTTAGTTATGAATATTTCAAGCTGCTTTGCTATTCAGGATGCTTTATTCTTGGAGTGTTCATAATTTTAGAGGTGATTAGACAAAAAAGAAGAACAACACAAAAAAAAAATGTCTTGAAATGATAAAGCCTACCTGGGGAAAACTTGCTAATGAACAAATAATGGCTTAATATCCATTGTTTTTGTCTAATAATACCTGCAGTATGATATTCCTCTTAATTTTCAGCTTCAAAAGGGAGTGAACAGAAATGCTCACTAATTCATTGAGAAAAATGAAAAACTTTTCCAAGATACTATCTTAAGAACTGCAGACACTCAGCTTAGCATAGCCATTAATACTTGTTAGTTGAGCGCAGAAAGGGTTTTTGGGGCATGTATGGATGGCTGCAGCAATCAGAGCTTTTCCAACAGCAGGTTGTGGATGGGGTGCAGAATCAGAGCTGAGATGCCAGGCAGCCATGGATGAAACCTGCATGAATATTCTTTGCTAATGGCAGAAATTGTGGCTACCATGTAATTAGCTATTCTGTTCCTTTTTTTTTTTTTTTTTTTTTTTTTTTTTTTTTTTTTTTAAGTCAAGTACCTTCAAAAAACAATGAGACTGAAAAAGTATAAATATATACATAGATTTTCTCTTGTTTAGAGCATATCTTCAATTATATCAGTGTAGCAGAAATGCTACAGAGGGGAAAAAGCAAATTAATTCCATTTTTTTTTTTTTATACGCCTATAAAATTTAACTTACTAAAAATCTGAAGTAAAAGTGAAGTGAGTAGAATTCACAGGTATTGCCTCTGATACAAAAAATGATATAAAATTTTCTTGGAGAACTTAAGCTAAACCAATACTATGCCAACATTAGTTGTGGAAGATCAGAACACGAAGAATAGAAGAGGAAATAAATGACTACTTCAAACTAACTAAAGGTCCACTTATCCATTTGATGATCTAAGTGGAGAGAATTGAGTTCCAGAAAAGCAACACAGAGGATATTGTTTTTCCTAAAGTAACAATGCTTCCTGAAGTTATCAAATATTTATAATAAAAATAATTGGGGGCATATCTTAAGAAGTAAAAAGCCAATACATTTTAGGGTGATCTGTGAAGACCACATGTATTGAGTACCCTTAATGACAACTTGAAGCTCACTGGTTGGCATAGTATTTGTGTGAACTTATACCTCCAGAGTAAGTATTAGTAAAAACCGTAGTAGTAGTGGTAATGATAGTATGGATACAGATGTAGTCCCATACAAAAAAGAAAAAAATCACTCATCTTAAAATTTTAACTCCTTATATCAGTGGCATGGTTTCTCCATAAGACAGAACTAAAATATCATTCCCAGCTAAGCTTCTGTAAAATATATGTGTACGTACCAGTCTAATTCCACTTTAGAATTCTAGGCAACTACAGCTGCCAGAGGGTGCATGTCACTATTGTTTGATGGCTCTCTTTGAAAGATGTATCAGACAAGATGTATGTGTCATCTCAGCTTTTTCTGCCCACCCAGATATATAGATGAATAGCAAGAGGATGCTGCTACCTCCCATGAGAAAATTACTTTGACAGAAAACAGGATTAAAATATATACATATAGGAAAAAGCAATTCCACCTTCTTTCAATTCACTAATTGCTTTTACACTTTCACTGCTACCTCAGAAGTTTAAGGTAGCTTAAAATCATGAATTAAAATAAAGGGTCTGAATTCTTTTCTTAAAGAAATCTGCAGATCTCTTGAGAATAAAGAAAATGACGACTCCATTGTGGCTGAATGCAAAACTTCCATTAAAGTCAATACGACCCCATTACATTTCAGGCACAGCAGTACTCATCAAATTGCAAGTTTCTGCTCCAATGGACAGAGGCACTGGAACTTCTCTGTCACATAGAGGAAGGCCATATATTTCCCTGATCAACAGCACAGACCAATTATTTTTTATTAAGCTTTCTAAAATAAGACCGAGAACTTGCCTGTGCCTTTCAGGATGAAGCATACAATAATCATGGACATTTTACAACAAGATTTAGCTTTAGGTGAAATCTAGAAAAGCTCCTGAGACTCTGAATTCCTACCTGAGCATCATGATCTTTGGATATCATGTATTGCTAGTTGGAAATAACACTATGTATACTTGAGAAAAAAAAAAAAAGAAAAAAGAAAAAAAAAAGCCAAGGAATTCTCTCCACATGTGAGGACACAGATTAGTCTTTGGTCTCTTTTTCCATTGCCCTCATCCAACAAAGAACCAACTAGGAAGCAAGTGTTTGAACAGTTTTCACCAATCTAGAAAAGCAATAAGTCTGATAAGGTCTTTTATTAAGGACTTCTGAGTTGATTTGCTCTTTTCTTTTGAAGATAAGCTCCAGAACAATACATTTGGATATTCATTATATTTTCCACAGCCTCTAAATCATTTTTGCCCTTCCTAATGCAAATATCCCCTTTTTTATTATCATTATTTATTTTATTAAAGGTAGGAAATCACCTTGAGTGTTTCTGACTGCTTTGCGAAGACAAAAAAAAATATGGTTGACATTTAAACATGGATGCTTGCCAGTGAAACATTGGCAGGAATCCCAAGTTTTTATTGAAGAAATAATACTCATCTCCTTGTTGGGAATTAAGGTCTGTAAGAGAGGAGTGGTGTGGCAGGAGCACACCAGGAGCACGGTGTAACTATCAGCATTAATAGGGATGCGATGCTAGAGGAGATGGCAGGTAGTGAATGAACAGCTGGGGAACAGTTTGATTCATAGATGCTTCAATATTGCTAGAAAGGTCTGCAGTGAAATTCATGGATGTTTTACAAATAATAAACCCATAGCTATTCCAGCTGTGAATAGTTAAGTTGCAAATAATAGCTGGAGGGTCTAGGCCAATTTTCCCCAGAGCTATGAGATATTGGAGTGTATCACTATGGGGCTCCACAATCCAGTTTCCTCAACAGAAGAGGTGGAAAGAGGGAGGTGCAGTCTCTCCTCCTCTCCAGTTAGCACCCCAGACCATGAACAGTCCCTGTTGCATGGCAGGTAAGTGCTGAAATCAGCTATATATTTACACGGCTATATGTCAAACCATAAACATGTCAAGTGTCAAACATTTCAAGCCATTTTACTAAAGAAAAAATTTTTCTTTTAACTAAAGGAAGAGCCAAGTGAAAAGATCAAATACAGTTCCTGAATAGCCATTTTTCAAAACAAAAGAGCAAATTGTATATATTTTCTTAGGTTTTGATGTATAAATTCTTGAGAAAACTGTGGGAAAACTTTCTCAGAAGAAAGGTGTAACAGAGAAGTGAACACAAACCAGACTTCCCAGGCAAAATTGCTTAGCCCAAGAAGACAAGAAATACACAGAACAAACACTGAAAAGTAAATGACATTTTTGAAATCTCCTAGGTATTATTTCCTCAGGTTCTCATCTTACAATAAGTCTGCATAGCAGATATTATGGAGCCAGCCTCCATAATTTGTATGTATAAAACAGAAGCAAGTAGGTGATCAGCAGAGGTAGCAGTAATTTGCATGAGCCATCATAGTAATGTTTGCAAAATATAACTGTGATGTTCTTTTGAACAAATTATTAAATGCTGGAAAATGGCATGCAAAACAGGCTTATAGGAATATGCTAACCATATATACACCAAGTCATGCTCTATAGAAACAACATAATTCTTTGCCTAAAAATATAAAAATAAGTAGTAGTGATTTGAACAGCAGAAGACTGCCTGTTTATAAAGAGCTAGAGATTATCAAAAACAGATTGAAAAATGTGTTTAATTGACATTTCTAGCATCTGTTTTATTTTTGTCTTCATTTAGGAACCAAATCCAAAGAAAAGAAGTGTTTGGCTTTGAATCAAGTGAGATTTTTTCTGGCTTTAGTTCATTTTTATCAAATGTAAGTTTACTGATTTCTATGTATTTATTTATTTATTTTTATAGCCCATTGTTTTAGTAGCACATTTTTATCTTGCATATGTGGGTGAATTTTTTATACGTGTAATGCATTAATATTTCCAGCTATTGAAATGACATGAAACCCTGACATTCCTTTCACCCGTTCCTCCTCAAACCCCAAAGAGCAGTAATTTACTGTAATTATTTGGATCTGTTCTCTCTCCAAAGCATAAAAAGTCTTCAGTGTTGGCAAGAGTGACAATAAGAAATAATTAAGTAGCCTTTTACTTTAGTTGCCCATCAGAGCTCTCCCTACAAGAAAATGAACATGATTTCCTTCCATATTATGAATCTAGCCCATAATAAGCTGATATCTCTGCAAACACAATCCATCCTATCTTCTGTTCTTTCCCTAGAAGTCAAGATCAACCATTCAGGCTATTTCCGACCCAGGGGTGTTTTCATCTTCTAGTTAGTTTTCTTAAGCTTTGTCCCACTCACAGACTTCTCTCCCTAGACTTTTGTGGATTCAGATGGTGAACTGCCACTGATCAGGGTGGTGGCTGTGATGGAGAAGGGAGCCTAACAGCTATAGTTAGTAATACTCAAAACTCTCTGGAATTCTACAGATCAAAATTCAAACCTTGAATGTATTGAGGAGCCAGTAAGAACCCAGCAGCTGTTATCTCATTAGTACCTGGAAACCTTGCTAGATAGGCAGCCTCCTGTACACAGCAGCTTGTATATGAGTTAACTAAGACAGATGTATGATGGTTCCTTGCAGGAACTAAGGTTGGGATCTCAGAAACAGGATCTTTATTTGAAAAGAAAAGGTCATAAGTTATGAGCAGGTGCCAAGCAATTTTTGTCTTTAATCACAGTACAGTGACAAGGACAGAGCTCTTAAACCAAAACCTACCATTCACTGTAGCAGCAAGTTCAAACAAGCTGTATTTTATTGCTTATATTCCTTGTTGTATTACTGTAACATAATTTCCTAGTGCCACTTGCCCTATTCAAATACATAAAAACAAGGATTCTTTGCTGTTTTGCAAAGAACATAGCCACTTTGTCCTTTGATCTCAAACTTTTATTAAAAATCATGTTTGAATATTTGAATTGTTTTTACAATGAGTAGGCAGGCAGTGTTTTGCAGTGGGTTTCCATAATCAGATATTCACTTCTATCATTCACTTTTAAATAAAGTATAAAGTGTTGGCATGGAGGGAAAGTATAAAGATATTTTAAAATGAAACACTCTGATTAAAAATGAATAAATATGCTCAGATAATGAATCTGACTACAAAAGAAGCTGAAATCTACATTCCAGTGCAGGAACACAGAAGTTCACCTTAAGTTTCTATTTAACTCAACTAATGGCTTTTCTCAGTACTACTGAAATAATGACAAACCCCTTTAATTCTTCTTCCCTTATACATGTGCATATATATATATAAAAATATATATATATATATATATATAATGGAGAGATAAATATCAGTAGTGGTATCTCTTATAATAACTTAACTGAGATTCAAACCTCAACCCAGTAGCCTGGGAAACTGAATTACCTCACATCAGCGTTTCACATTACTTTTGCACTCAAAGGAGCTGAATCCCAGGAATTAAACTGAGCATGATGTTAAGTGCTTACACCTGTCTTGCCTGGGACCATCCCCCTTTGGTACTATATTTAGCTCCATATAAGACAGAATTAAGACCCAAAGGTATTTTCATGGGAGACCTTCAAGCATTCACTTACATCAGATCAGGTCTGGAATATTTGGCTGGCTGATTAAGTCTCTTCCTTTCTCTCATAACATTATTATGATTATTTTTTTTTTTCATGAGCAGTTCTTGAACTGTTCCTCTATCCCCTAAAAACTGTAGCAGAGTCCATTAGACTGTCATATGAAATTGATTGGGCATTAAACTGAAAAATCTACATTTAAAGTCTTCAATTTGTGCTGGTTAGCTTTACACCTGGACTGACCTATAGCAATAGTCAAGACCCTAAGAAATGGTATAATGCACCATTGTATAAACAGAAACTTGCAATCAATCAGAAGAACTTGCACTTCATTGATCAGCTAAGACGAGAAAAAAAGATCTGTAAGTGCAGTGCTGAAAGTCAGAGGAATGCTCACATGTCTTGTTTACCTGAAGTAGAACTTAAAATGCCTGGATCCCTCAACACTGTGGAGCTGAATTTAAACATTCAACTAACCAATGAAATACTGCCCTAAAGCAATCTGTAGCAAAAAAACTCAGACAAAAGAAAGAGTTAAGCATCTGACTGTCCTGAGCATTTTTAAACTGTTATGTGTTGAAGAAAATACAGCTTGCATTTCACACCAAAAACTGAATTACTTTTTGCATAAATATTGGCAATTCTAAAGTTCTAGAATAGATACAACTGCTATATACTTGCCAGCATGAATTATGCTTTCAAACATACATAGCAGTTAAAATATATCTACCAGAGGAAACAGAAGAATTTATTAGAAATAAATGGTAATACTGGGGTTTGGCCAGTAGCATCTCTTATCCAGCACCTTATCAAATAGAAAGCTCTCCTTCCTGGTGACTGGCACATTCCAGGAGGAAGAACGGTAGGAAAGCTAAGCCCTGTAAATACACTGCATGGTTTATTTTTTAAAGGTGTGTTGCTAATGTTTCCTGAATTAAGATTGGGTTGAGATTTGCATTTAAATCAAGGCTGAAATCCCCTTGTTTCATACTTCAATGGTTGAGTAGTCTCTAAATTTGACACAGCAAACTGCGGATGAGAATTCTCCTTGTTATTTTCTTTAGTAAATATTTACTACACAGTTATTAAATATTTGCAAAGGAAACTTGCAAAGGAAACAGCTCTTCTTTTGTGTCTTGTTTTCTTGGGCTTTACAGTCTTCAAGCCCAGCAAACTACAAAAATACACGGATGCATTTATGCATACATCCCTTCATTGTCTCTTTTACCTTGTAACTTACTGTCTATATAGACCATTCTGAGTATGAACAGCTGTTTTGCTAAACCAAGCAACCTACTGGAGCTGTACTTACAGGAGACCCTTCATCCTGCTCTTGTTCTGGTAAAAAATAATTCCTATATCCTCTGGTTTTGCTACTTTTGTTTTGCCTGTTTTTTTTTTTTTTAATTTTTATTTTCTGTGTGGAGCTGAGCAGCTCATCACATTTATAATATTATTTTTGCATTAAAGTTTGTTGTTATGCATCATGCATTTTTATGATTGCTTACTTTGTTCTATAAAAATGGAGCAATCCTAACTGTCACAAGAAAATAACGTGTCTTATACAGATGCATATCAGGGTGACAGAATTAAGAGAACTGGCCCACAGCTGATCACAAGGACTGTAAAAGTTGGTTCTAAAATTAGATAAAATCTGAGTCAATTATGTAGTTCTTTCATTCCTGTTCTGAAGTTGTTTTTGCAGACCTGTTGTTAATTTCATAACTCTTTCACTTTTTTTTTTTTTTCTTTATTTTAAAGGGCAAATTCCCCACTGCAGGACAGTTCCTGCCCACTGGGTTTCATCACTGTGATGTGAGTCGAGTTTCCTTTGTACTAAGCTGGAAGAGATTCTCTAGGCTCAAGCCAGGCAAGAGGTGAGAAGAGTTAGGCTAGGTTAAGAAAGGTGGGGAGGGTTAAGAATGAGGCCAGGAAGAGAAAAAATGAATAAAATGCCAGCAGAATATTAAGTAACTCCCAAGCTTATTTGCCTTTCAGAGCTTGCATTAGTGGGATGTACAATCTAATAACCCCATTCATGGTGATATATATACGTGTGTGTGTGTGTGTGTACTCTATACAGTATAGCAAATATTTGGCTTAATGTATAATACTATAATTGGATTATGAATGAAGAGTGGAATTTCTCTTTGATTAAGTAGAGCTGGATTAGTAAAGGAATAGACTAGGATCAAAGAGCTTCTGGAAAGACTTAGCACAGTTCTTGAGAAGCGTAGCAACTAGCAAAAAATGAGAGAGGAACATTTAAAGAGAACAACAAACAGTTCCTGACTTCAGAGGGAGACAGCCGGCCTCCAAACAGCAGTGAACCCAGGGTGCAAGGAAGAGGTTGCCACATCCTGCCCCCTGAGAAGAAGCACTGAAAAGCTATACACTGGAAGGATTTTCCCGTGTCCATCGCATTTCCTGTAGTTCTTCTAGCGTTCTTCTGTGTGAAAGACCCTTTTTTTCAATTACATAAAAGGACAAGAGGAGATAAAAGCTGGGTTCAGGAAGTTATGCTGCCCAGATAATGACCCTTTCTTTGTTAAAATTCCTAAACGTGAAATCTCAAAGAGAACAAATTCAGACTCTCATCTTCTATTTCCCTTCCTCCTTTTGTTCATGTTGCTGTCAGTCTCTTTGACAGGTTCTCCTTCAAACACTCTCTATCAACTGTAATATTTCCCAAGAAGGAGGCTCTTTTATGTTCTTCATCATCATGGAGACACCATACATTTCTTCAGGTCAATGAACAACTTTCTTTCTGACCATTCAACCTGACTAATAAATTATACTTAGACTTCAGAAGAAAATAATATATCTATGACCAAGATCAAGCGAAGAAACATACTAAAAGGATATGATTCAGCAAGAGACCTTTATTCATTTCACTGTTACTGGGAATATAACTTATTAATGTTAACTAAACTAAACATTTTTGTGCTTTTAAAATCACATAGAAATTTTAAGATATGTTATCTCTAGTCTTCAAAGCCTTTGATTTTTCGTTACAGATTCCACTGGTATAATAGCATTTAAAAAAAGCTGCCAGGCCAAGCATAAAGCAAATGAGATATACTTATCCATCCAGGAGCCTTAACAAACCATGTAAGAGACACCACCAGTGCATGTTATTTGTGTCCAAGTGACAATGAAGAGCTGCAGATCATGGAAGGGAAGGCTAGTGACTCTTAGAGAAGAGACTGATATAGCATAGGCAAAGTGATAGACAATGGAAGCGGTGAATATTTAGACATAGGACTGTAAATAAATATTTCAGTAATTAAAAATATATATATATATTAAAAGCATTTATTTTATTTTATTTTTATTTTAATTTAATTTAATTTTATTTAATGGAAACATTTGAAAATTATTACATTTGCAACAAAAACTGTACTGTAGGTTTTTCTTGAATCCTTTATTTAGGCTCACAGTTAAATTCCTATCCTGTATTGTATAACAAACAGACAGCTAAAATGAATGTGTTGCATGCTTGTCTTAACATTTGAAGGATTAGGGCTATAAATGGTGTGGCATACATCCTTTAGGTAGGAAATAATATGAACTTAAGAGGGTAAGGCTAGTTGTACGTGGGATTTTTACAGCCTGAAGAACATTTCACTGAGATGTGTATAGTTCACCCAGCTATTCTACAGTGCTAAAAAACTAACCAGATTTTCAGATACCATTTTTCATAGTCTTGCACAATGCTACTGATAATGAAGCATTTTGTTTGGTTTACAAGAACAATTGTGTTAACCTGTTACCTGAAAATAGTTTCTGTGAAATAATCAATGTAATATCATATAAAAACATAGAATGGTTTGGACTGGAAAGGACCTTAAAGACCATCTAGTTCCAGCCTTGTTGTCATGGTGAGAGGCATCTTCCTCTAGACCAGGTTGTTCAAAGTCCCATGCAACCTGGCCTCTTACACAATTTGTAAACTGAACCAAAAAAAACCAACACCCTGTCAGTTAAAATACAGATATTTGCATACAGCTAAAACAGGTAAGTGGAACTCACAAGATAATAGTGAGGACTTAACATTAGATTTTGCATCTTCTTCCACAACAACACTCATAATGAAACAATACTAGTGGTTCATACAGTCACACAGAGAGATCCTCAACTACTGGGATTTCACTGCTAACATTTTCCCTGTGAATATTCTGAAGATGTGAATCTTCATGAAACATTTTAACTCCTAGGGATTTTTCAGCAAATTGCACTAAAAAAAAAGTTTCTGTTCATACTTTGATAATCAAAACATTCATTTAGCCTATCTCACCTATTGTCTTTTTCAGAAAACTCTTCAGAAAGAGTTAGCTTACTAACTCTTGATAGTGTGTTTTACCTTGTTAAGTAAAATAATATTTTCCATACTAAACGTCACACACATGGAATCAAATCTGGAGTTGAAAAGAAGTATAATAAATTTGCTAAAAAAAAACAACAACAAACAAAACAAAACAAAACAAAAACCTCCCTGAGTAGGAGGAGAGAACCTGTTAGGAAATTCAGGCTGAATTATTCAAATAGTTTTAGCCAAATAATGACACATTTAATTTTGACATCTTTTGAAACTGAAATGTTTCATTTTGGAAATGCCAAAAGCTTTCACTGTGACATTTTCTAAATAAACCTCTCTGGATTTTTATTTTGAAGTTCATTTTTCATTTGAAACTAATTAAAATAAAGCATGGATTAAATAACCTGGAAGGGAGAGCAGAATATTTTGCTGAGGATAAAAGAAAAGTAATTTTTTCTTACTCAAAAGAAAAAAATAAAGGAAAAGTTTTTCATTTTTCAGCTTTCCTAGTCTTATACTTTTTCTGCATTTTTACATTTACTATGAAATTTACATTGTAATCAGTTAGGTTCAGAATCTACAATTAATGCTACAGTACAGGACCAGTGACTTTCACTGGGCTCTGTTGACTTCAGCTGAAGCCCGGGACCATGCTGTTTGTCAAATGAACAAAAACTGGGATCCTCTCTTTTCTCTGTTTAAAAAAGGAGACAAATTCAGAGAAATACTGCAGAGAAAAAGGATATGTTATCATGTGTGTGTGTCCAACTGTCCATCCATTCCTCTCTCATAGCCGAATCCCCATTTTCCATCTGTTTAATTTGCTTAAGCAGCTAATTAATTTATAGACAGCTTCTGTCAATACACTTAGTTAGCAAGTAGCTGTCACAGGAGTATCCCATCTTTCTAAAAATGCCAAGGCAGCCACAGATTAGTGGGAAGCTGATTTTTGTTCAACAGATGAGGTGAGAATTTAGTGATGTAAAAGTTGGTATTTTGCCAGAAATCCTCCTTTGAATTGTGATAAAAAGCACAAGATATTCTATCTAACTTTTGCTTATAGAAAATGGATAGATAGTCATATCCCCATGGGAGCTGCCTGCCAGAGAGGTGAAGTGCTCTTTTCTCAGTTGGAAGGCCTCCTCAAAGACATACCTGGGCAGGTTTGTTGTTGTTGATACTTTTTAAAGAACAGTCCTAGAAACTGCCAATGCCCTTGTGAACTGAGCACTGTTTTCTTTTAGTTTTTACAGCAAAAGAGAAATTCCTTCACTGATTCTCTTAAGACCTCTCCTCCCACTGAACTCTGCCCCCATTTGATATTCCATACTTTCCTATTTCATAGGTATTTTTTATTCTCTCACTAGAGTGGGCCATTCATGCATGGAGACATTTATTGCCAAATCAGGCTTGAAATGCCACTGCGCTTTTATTTTTATTAGCTGCCTTTACATGATGATCATCATCTTGCTCACTGTGACTCAGCACTGAGCATTAGAGATCTACGTGCAGCAGTTTACCGTAGTTGGTCAAAGATTTGGTCTTTTTCCTCTCCTCCCTAATAACTGCGGCTTCACTGAGATGGAGAGAGAGAAAATATTAACACCTGGAACAGAGGAAAAAACAAACAGAGCATTATTGAGCTTCACTGTAACTACGAGCTTTAGTAAAGGGAACATCAGTGCAATTAGGGTGAAATCCAAAGCCCATTAAAGTCATTGGGAATCAGTCCACTGACTTAAATGGGCTTTGGATCAGGCCCATATTGCATATCAGAAGGCAGAGCTATCTGAAAATATTGCATTTTGACGTGTGAATAACACTGCTGAACACAGCTTTGCTGTTAAAAATTCCAGCTTTGTTACATTTTCTGTTGCTGGCATCCTCCTTTCATCAACATTTGTCTTGTAGCAGATTGTGGTTATTATTCTAAATCCAAAATGCTTTTTGAAAAAACATCATCATCAAGGCAGATTTGCTGAACACAGTGGGCATGGCCACGGTTTACACAGCATAGTAATAAAAAGACAAGTTGGAAACATGTCACTTTAATGTCCTATCAATTTTATAGATTTCTAAAATGTTTTGTAGATCTGACCAAAACCGACCCTGTATGCAGACAAACAGAATGATTGGGGTTAATTGTTGGAAATGCCTTAATGTTTTGTAGAAGTGCAATGTCAAAAGGCATCTAAATAAATAAATAAATACATTCTCCCCATGATGCTGCCAGGAGAGGAAAGGTGGCAGAAAGTATTCTAATCAATAGTAACAACTTTGTCCCTAAAATCATTACTAGTATTGATTACTGGCCCAGCTAATTATGGCGTGTCAGGACAGTACGGAACATTGCATTTGCTGAATTTAGGACAAAAGAAAAGGGAGATCGCTAAGGGAGTTGGTGGTAAACATAACCCCCTTAACAACTTCTAGCACACACCAGGGTGGCAGCTTTCTTCTTTCTGTTTCCAGGTAGATGAATTTACAGGAATTATGTTCTCTGCTAGCTACACCTACCACCATCCATGGGTAGGAGACCTGTACGGAACTGTCATGGCCCAGGAGATACTCAAGGCACCCCTTCTAGTTGTGGTAGGGAGCTTTGATTTCAGTTATACACCTTTATGGCTAATCCTACTTTGAACACAGGAGTCATTGTGGGGAAGAAAATATAAGTCTAGATGGAACAAGTAACTTCAGAACAAAGGGAAGACATTTTTTTCCCCTCACTGGGCATATTTCCAGGAAGGGTCAAAAACAAGAAGTGGTGTTTGTAGGAGAGGTGCCATAAAAGTAAGAAAGTGATACTCCCTGTATGTCTGATAAGGGACTAGGGGATACATGAAGAAACACATGAAAGAGAAGCAAATATGGTATCAGAATAACTCTAAGGAAATTCATGCAGCTCACAAGACGAGGAAGTCCTCAGATAGGGGATGTTATACAAGTCTTGAAAAAATTAACCTTGATATTTCAGGCCAAATGAGGCTATGTTAATATTACTGCACCTAATATTAATCGTTGTAATTATTTATTCATAACTCCAAAACAGATTTACAAAGGAGATCAGTATTAATATCTAACATACATAGAAAGCAAAGAAACAGTACATGAACTACACTTGAAAAGCCTGAACACAGTTTGGACAACCAGGAATAAAAGAGAGAAATAATGGAAAATATGCCTTTTTTTTTTTTTTTCTCTCACTCATTTATGGCACAAATCAAAATAATTAAATAATTATTAAATTCATTTTAAAAGCAGGGAATATTCATTTATCAATTCCATGACCGCAGTATTAACTCTAGTAATATGACAGCTTAAAAAAAAAAAAAGAAAAAGACAACCTTTGGAACTGTTGCTGCTGAGAGCACGAAGTAGCAAACATATAAAAAAAAGCATATAGCAAGCAATAAAACATGGGAGGCCAGCTTGTAGAGAGTTTGGTGTTTGTGTTATAAATATGCATCTTCCTTCACCCAACGGAGGAGATAAATTTAAATTCTTAGTTCTTCAATCCAGCTGCATCATTTGGAATTAGTTTCCCCATAGAAAAAGCAAGGGATGATACAAGGTTGATCTCTGTTACAGTCACTGAATAAAATTGAACTTGAAGCCAAATATCAATAATCCTTGTTAACCAATGGTAGCAACAGTACATTTCTGACTCAAGGCAAAATGTGTTAGCCCTTACAAAAAGTCTTGGATTAAAACTATTATCTGATTTGCATATGAAACATCTAACACAGTTATATTCTGATGATCTCACATGCAGAAATAAGCTATCTTTTCTGTTATCAGATTGTTTTGTCACAATACTCTCTGTCCTTCTTGGAAGAAGATAAGAGTTTGTACTTCTGTAGCTATCTTGTTTTGAGAACACCAGTATGTCCTAACGTCATTATCTTATTTATTCAAACAAACGAAGATGGAAAATTCCAAACTGAAATAAAGCTGTGCCTGGTGTGAAAATCAGAAACACACTACTAAATGTGAACGGTGGGAAGATTATTTCCAGTGGAAACAGAAATTGCAGTTAGAAAACACAGTCCAGACATGCTTACTTTTATGCAAAGTGGTCAGGACCTCAATTTCACATTTTACATTAGGATTCACATTCAATAGCTTATTATCCTGAATGCATTCCTGTATCTTTAATTTAATGATAACCAAATACCGAAATGATGTTCATTGAATAACCAGTACCAATTCCAATAGCATATTTCTAGGCCCATTTAGAAGGCCTGATAGAATTACAGTAGAAGTAGCATAACAAAGTGTTATCTTATTGTGAAGTGAAGGAAATCAAATCAAATTAATGTCAATAAAATTCTGAATACAAGTGTCCACAATAGGTGATTTAGCTCCATTATTTTAATGGATAATTCAGATTAATTTTCTGGTAATTGTATAGATAGCTCTTATCCAGTAGTATTTCAATGACAATTTAAAAACAAGAAAGGTGTTCATTAAAATGTGATGTATGAAGAAAATTTGGTTATGCCAGTAACAAAGCTCTGGAGAGAACTGATTTTCATTACTGATAAAAAACAACAAAAAAACAGAAATCCTAATTTTATTGTCCAATGACATGTATTTGTGATGAAAAAAAAAGACAAATAAATTGTCAGAGGATGAACAAAACATTTTATTTCTATTGAAATGGCATTTATAACTCTGATTTTTTATTTATTTATTTATTTATTAATAAAGAAATTTTCCCCTCCAGGACACTGACATTTTATTTTTAAAGTCAAAGTAAAACTATACAGCTTTGTTGGAATTATTCTTTTCTTTGTACATGAAAATTTTTTTTCCAAACATTTGGGTTGAATATGAAATTCTGTAAGAAAAAAACTTCAGCTAAATAGAAAAGTCTACAGTTCCAGGTTGTGTAAGAAGTGCTGATGAGAATGATCAAGGCTTGCAACAGTTACCTGTTTTATCTATTAACTGAATAATTTATCTAGAACGAGGCAACAAGGAGACTAGTCCAGCTTACTTGAAACTAACGGTAAGTTCCCCAGTCACAAGCAATAGAAAAAGTGGATGAATTATCATGAGCTTCTCTAACTTGTAATAATAATAAAGGCAAAGAGTAAATACGTCAACATCTTTGAAATATAGTTGAGTCAGAGAGATCATTTTACAATTTTAAACAATTTTGGTTTCCATTAAGGGCAGCTTTTGTCTTTAATTTTATCTACTCTGAAATGAGCTATTTGTGTCACTGTCAGGCACTGACCTTTTAGAAATTTTATCTGTTAGATGAGCATTAGAATATACCCACATTCTCACACCACATGCATACTGGCATTCTCAAAATGGTTTCATGAAGAAAATAATTTAAGCCATATTTAAACAGAATAAAATGAAGTGATCTTGTATCTATTCTGTGTATAACACAAATTCATTTTAATGTTGCTTTGAAGCACGTACATCACTTCTGTGTAGTGCTTCCTTTGGATTTTCACCTCCAGCAAAATCAACAAAGACAGAATAATGCTACCCATGGGTGATAAAATGTTGTGTATGATAGACATAGGATTCATGTTCAATGTCTGAATTGTCATAATTTAAAGATATTTTTTGGTGAATGCTTTTAATCACTGCACTGTGCTATTAACATCTTTTGAGTTTTCTGTCCTCCCAGCATTTTGTTTTTCATATTAACAGACCTGAAATAAATTACCCATACTTATCTCCATAAAGTAAAGGGACTAAGATGGAGTTAAAAGAAAAACAAACCAGGCACCTTTCATTTGCTGTTCATGAGCATTTCTATTTAAGAGGTCTTCACTGTATTTCAAAAAGGCAGTACTCTTGCAAGAATGCATAAAAAGAAAACTTCATCTTCTTTCTTTCTTAAAATGTTTTCCCAAGGCAGATGAAGGAAACCAGTGAAGATAGAAATATAATTGTTTTGATTTCAATAAAAGTAACCAATTTCACCTCTCAGGTCAGGTGTTATGGTGTGATAATGTCATTTAGATGCAGAGTCATTTGTAAAGCAACAAGCATTTTTATAGCCTAAGGAACAGTGGTCCAGCTCTTTAGCTGGCATAAATCAACACAGTTTCACTGAAGCAAATGGAGCAACTCTGATTTACATAAGCTGAAGACATGGTCCTTTATTTCTCAGAACCACATTTCATAATATCCTGAGGATATGGGCTGAAATAAATAAATAATTGAATGCTGTGTTATTCACCTGGCAAACTCCACTCTTTGCTGAGCTAACTCTCAAACACTTCACCCCTTAGAGCAGGCAGGTGCTCTTAGCTGACAATTTCATAGCAATATTAATAAATCTTCAGTTTTACTCACAAATATTATGGATACCATTTCTCCACCCCAAATTTCTCTTGTTGAAGAAAATCAAATGACTACTTAACATTAGTGTTTCTTCTGAAGACATTAGACAGTGGATCAACATCATCTCATGCTTGCAGAATGCACAAGAATCAAAATCCTACTGCAATTAGTGCTTGATGAAGACACTACCCCCAAAGCAGGGCAAAACCAAGGGAAAATACAACAATTTTATAAATAAAACTTGTTTATCCTAGTTATCACATGCTACATTTTAACAATGTGAGAATTTTCTATACATAACACCAGGAAGTATATAGGAACCCTTAGCAATTCCCCTCAGGCCCACCTGTATCCCATACTTTAAATTAAAGAGAGAGAAAAATACATTGGTTTAAATTTTACAACAGTTTTGGCCTGAAGCAAACCACACATTTTCCCCAACACAAATCAGCTGCATTTAATTCCTCAGATAGCTGGCATGAACACAGCCTCTCCACAGGACACCTGAATTACAAAATTAGCACATTCAGAACTCTAAATCACATTCCATTACATTAAGCCCTAAGGTCCAACATTACAGAGAACGAGAATAAATTGCAGAACTTCTCCTGAATTAACCCTCTTAGCACACTCTCAAAGTTAGATTGCCCTTTCCTCCCCTTTAAAGAAACATGGAAACTTAAACATTCCCTCCTGCCCTTTCTAATCTATTTCTCTTCTTGCCAAGTCGCACAGTTTATGGAATATAAATTGAACACTTTGTTCAGAAACTCACATTTGTAAATTAGCCCATCACAAGCTGTTTTGACTCACTTAGAAAATTTGCAGGTTAATGTTTATGTCTGGTCCTTCAAACAACACTGACCCATCTACTTCACTCTAGCAGCACACTATATTGCAGTGTGATAGCACGCCTCACTAGAGCAAACGTACTGTTTGGTTTTTGTGGTGTGCAACCTGCTGCCAACAAAGTATAAATTCCTGGGAGAATGATGCAAACTTACATGACAGTTTTGCTTACAACTGCATAGCAGTGACCTGATCTGATTAATGCAAATTTGGCAGTTTCTACTATTTTGTGATTATGTTATAGTTCTATTGCAATTAGGAGGAATTTTGAAGTTAGATATTATACACTTAAAGAACAGTTTTTACAAACTCAGCTCTTAAACTCATAGATACTGATGATTAAAAAGACAATGAAATAGTAACAGCAGACCTTCAAAGAGGAAGCATAAGATAAAAAAAAAAAAAGTCAGCTGTATTTTTGAACAAGCACAGTATTGTATTTTGAAAAGAATAAAAGATTTTTTTTTTCTCTCCAAATTTTAGAGATTCTTCCAAATGTTAATTACAGAATATCAATACAAGGCTAAGATATTTCAAACTGGTATAAAATCATGTGTCGTCTACTCTAATTATGCATTACCAAAATGCTGCTGCGTGATTGAATGTGCCTTGAGCCAGCAGCATAATCAGGATTTACTGGTATTTGCAGGGATGTTTTGTCATTTTTGTTCCCTTCTTCCAAAGAACTCAATTTGCAGTGTGATAGGGACAGGACTAATCTGAATCTTTACTGGCACACCCGATACTTGTTGTTTGAATGACCTCACATCAAAACATTGGCCATATCTGCACAGAAATGCCACTCTGCTCTTGAATCTGTTTTCCTCCATTTTTATTGCATTTAATTTCCATTCATACTTTGTTGACTGTGACGCACAAGATAATTTTTAATGGTGGCATTCATTATTTATCTGCCTGATATGACTTGTGTTAACCCCAATCAGTCAATGCTGTTTCTGCTCTGAAGGAAGATAAAGTTATATATGCATTTCTACTGTACTCTTTCAACTTCTTTAATCACTTAAACCAATCATTTCTGAGGAGCTTTTGACTAAATAAACATACAATGCATCTTTTCTTCTTATTTCTTGCTGCAGATTTTAAATCATTGTTATATAACATTCCAGAAGGTCACAACAGCTATGGCAAGGGACACTACCTTGCAGAAACTTTCAGTGCTTGGTGAACGAGAATAAGCAATAACCCAGTGTTTATCACCAGAGTCTCTCTGGATCCATCTTTGTAGAATGCATTTAGAAGCAAATAACCTGTGTATTTTAAATTCTGTTTTAAATAGTAGATGCAAAGCTTGTGATAAACAGACTGAAAAAAAATCATTAATGCTAAGAAAAAATCCTGGTAGGTCAGCAAGGAATTTTGATCTTTTGTAAGATTGGAAAGGGAGCTGCAACAGTTAGTTATTTCTTCATAGATGTCTGATTCAGGGACCAACTTTTATGTAAATGTAGGCTGTCCAGAAAAGACTCCTCCTTGAGGAGGTCTTGAGTTGGAGCTACATTTTACAAGGCAGGTGGGATGCCAAGAGCCTTGTATTACACTTGTTCAGGAAGGTCACTAGTTTATCAAGATCTGGAAATCAGGGTTTTTTGAGATGAAGAGTTTTGCAAGTAGGCAGCAGGTGCATAAAAGCCCATTATTTCAACAGCAGATGGAAGAGACTGTATAGACATTTATTTTACACGGGTAGACAGTGATAGAATAGGGGGGAATGGTTTTAAACTATAAGAGGGGAGATATGGATTAAATGTTAAGAAGAAATTCTTCACTCAGAAGGTGGTGAGGTCCTGGCACAGGCTGCCCAAAGAAGCTGTGGATGCCCTATCCCTGGAGGTGCTCAAGGCCAGGTTGGATGGGGCTTTGAGCAACCTGGTTTGGTGGGTGGCATCCCTGTCCATGGCAGAGGGGTTTTAACTAGATGGTCTTTAAGGTCCCTTCCAACCCAACCCATTCCGTGATTCTACAATTCTATGACATAGCCATTTTGGTCAGAAAGTCACACAACAGATGATAGCCACAGTTTATGAATCTCACAAGCCTGGGGAAAAATGGAAGATCCCTGTCTGTTTCTACATTGTTGGACATGTCATGTCGTGGGCTCAAAGGGGAGCTTTGCTTGAGGAACTTGTATTGCCTTAACCATTAACATTAACCATTACCTTAACCATCCTTAACCATTAACAGGGTTAATGCACCAAAAGGCACACGACCTCATGACTATATTTCCCTGCTAAGGGAACTACATGAATTGCTTCAGGATCAGGACACATTGTAAGCAAGAGGTAAGTAATGCACATGCAAATTTTGTATGAGGAGGGTCAAACAGAAGGCATAGTCTCCAATTTTAAAAAGTCGTATTTTAGGAAAGGAGAAGAAAAAAAAATTATGGTGCAATAGTTGCACGAGGAATGTAGGCAACTGTCCCCACCCTCACTCCCTCTTGCAACCCAGATGTTTAAGGAAAATAGCTACTGGATATTAATTTATAGAATAGAAGGATTAAACCATGTTGTCATTTGGACTTTTTTTTTTTTTTTTAATAAAAACTAAGGACATAGAAAAAGTAGTGAAAAGAGACTTAGTTTAAATATGTGCATTATTGCGTATTTCAAGAAAGTATTCATAGAATTCAAAGAGCTTAATGGAAAATAATAACAACAAAAGAGAACAATTTGCACCAAGTGGAACAAATAGAAAATAATGAAAGCAAACTGGATTCAATCTAATCTACTGAAACTAAACTCTTAGCTGAGTACATGATAATGGAAATAATTAAAAGTACTGATTGTATGGAGGACAAGAAAATATCTATGAAGAATACTGAGCTGAAGGATAGGAGAAACAGATGTTTTTGCAAATATTGTGTGTGTTGGACTTACTGAGAATACAAAAATGGCAGCATATTTGAATATATACAAAATATCTATCATAAGCAGTGTTTCTACTTTTATTTTCTGTGTCTTTTGCTGTCCTGTTAGTCAACTTAGTGAGACATTTTTCCTTGGACCTTCTTTTTGCCTTCTTTGTCACATTGCCTCAATTATACTTCACACTGTACAGTGACACTGGATTGAAACATTGTTTTATGCCCTATTCTAGAATGTATAAACAAAACCCCACAGAACATATTTTATAAAAGTAACTTTAACACATTTAACCATGACTTCTCACTCATGGTGAATTTTAATGTCCTATATTAGTCACTGCTAAGGACAGTGATAGATTATAGAATTCTAACATCTTTTCCTTCCCCTCTGCACTGAGTCAATCATTGCATCTTCAAAGTCCATGGTATGTGTCAGCTCATGCTCAAGAAGCCAGCAGTGACAGAAAATTGAGATGTGCTGCCTTTTTGCATTCTTTATCAGCCTTGCCTGGGAGAAAAAATATTCTTTACTGCCGTCCAGTAGCTATGAAAACACAATTGAGTATTCAGTAGGCATCTAACTAACATTATTTATGAAAAAATAATTCAAAGAATGCCTACAAGAGGACAGTGTTCAGCACGAAGTCTGAGGGTCAGAAAGCTTATGATGTGTAAGTGATTCTGCCATCTACTGTTGTGTTCATACCTTCCTTTTCTGTGCTAGGTTCCTGACATCTGGGTGAGTATAGATGGAAATTACTCTGAAGATATGTGTTGTGACAGGTCATTATTGCCATCATTATATCACTTGGATAGGAACGCTGCAAACCAACTCTTTTGTCAGCTGAAACATATTTTACCTCTGCATGCTGACTTCGTGATCCAGCTCTTCATTCTTCTACTGTTGGAAGTACATTCTTACATCTGAAGTATAATCAAATAAGGCATTGGTAAAAATATTACCTAATCTGAATCTCTTTACTCTGGGGGAAGCATGGGTGAATTCACTTATCAAAGTGAAGATCATAGCTCTCCAAGAATAACATTTACATGGAAATTGTTAGGAGAAATGGCTTCACCATGCCAATGCAAAAAATCCATCCTCTGCAACCTCAGAAGGCTCCAGGGATGTCCCATTCTCCTCAGAGAAAGGCATTAATTTGCCTGGGATGTGGTTGTAACTGGTCTCTAATTTGCTAACACATCTATCTCTCATTTTAATAAATATCAGCAAATGGCCATAAAGATGATTGATGGACTGGGGCATCTGCTGTATGAGGAGAGGTTGAAAGAGCTGGTAATGTTCAGACTGAAGAAGAGTTGGCACAGTGGGCTCTTATCCATGTGTATGGATATTTCCTCCCATCCTCCTGAGCCAGACTCTTCTCAGTGGTGCCTTGTGACAGGATGAGACCATGGGCATAAAATGTAATTTTTAGTATGCAAGTGATAAAATGCTGGAACAGTTTGTCCAGAGAGATTGATGAAAATCCATTGTTGGAGAGATTCAAAGTCCAATTGTCCATGACGCTGAGAAACCTGCTCTAGCTGGCCCTCCTTTTAGTGGGAAGTTGCACAGGATGATCTCCAGAGGTCCCTGCCCACCTCAACTATTCTGTAATCTGGAGATCAGAGTTTACCATGTATTTTTGAAAACTTTCCAGAAATTTCCTAGGTGAAAGAATTAGATTTATTGAGGCTGTAAACTCTGCTGATGCTTGATGATCTTTACCCTGAAATCATAGATCCTCAAATTCATAATGAGAGACAAAGACAGCACATTAATATCCTTTCCTTAGAGAAAATAGCATATATTAAAAAAACAGATTATCAAATACTCTTTTGGGGATACCAAGGGAGTTCAGTGGAAACACGTGCAAAATCTGTCTGAAGATAATTTTTGCTGATGATACATAAATAGATATATTGCCTTTTTAATATTAAAACAGGTAAAAACAAAACAAAACAAAACAAAAAACTAATTTATTCTTCTTTTGCCAGAGAACTCTAATAAGCTGTCTTGAGGGAGCCTCTGAGAGATTTGCTGTGATCTGCTCAGAGACATACATGTAAGATGGAAAGTTTCTTCTCTATTTCCACAAGGCAATAAAGAATGAGAGTGAGACAGTAAAAGACAAGGTATCAAAACCCCCCAAAATTTCCTATCACAAGAGCAGGAGATAACTGAACAGTCTGAAACCTGACACCCTAATGTGTCAGCTGCTATGGGGTGTATAGCAAATTCAGCTTGCAGAAAGATGTGCATCCCATTATTTTAAAACACTGCAACAGTAGCTGCAAGGTTAATTCACCACTCAGGTGGCTGGCATTTACACAAGGCATCGAAAGAGAGCAATGTTTTGGGTAAATTGGTTGTACCAGTCTGAGGTATTCAGGTAAAAAGTGGTTGTTGGAGCAGTGACTGTGCTATCTGGAAGACCATACAAATTCCCTGGCAAGAATAGACTTCTAAGAGAGCCCTGCTTTGACCTCAGGCAGCACCTAGTTGCATCAAATTGAGTCAAGACCTGCAACTAAAACAGTTTGTTTTGGTCTTTTTATTTTTTACTCTCAAAATCATCTAAGGCCCTCAGAGATAAAAGCTGCTGTACTTGTGTAAGCTGAGCATTGGTGTGAGAATATTCTTCTACACAGCATTGAAATTTGACCCTTTCTGTCTCCTTTGTACTGTGCCATCAGTGCCAAGAGAATGAAGAGCTATTTTAACAGGACAGCTGGAGATTTCTTTGATGTAGATGGTGCTATACCTTCCACTTTTCCCAGTCATTGGGAACATTGTAGGGTGGGCCAAAGGCTTTAGGTAGGTGCAGAGTGAACTGTGCTGATATAGCACAGCAGGCCTGGAAGGAATGATCTTATGTAGCATAATTTAAAAGATCCCTTAAATTTCCTATGTGTTTTAGGGATCATCTTCATTTGAAGCAAGGGTCACAGGGAAAGTCCATTTCCCAAAGTCCACTCCTAAAACCCACTTTTTTTCCTTCATTGACTTAACACATTATGACAAGATCATTCTTATAAGCTTTCTATGCAGGTGCTGTGCAAGATAATTAATGAACAATACTGATATCACTGTTAGAAAACCTAGAGTACCTCAGATGTTCAAAGAGATCATATCCTCATTTTATAACATGTTCAGATGATATTTTTTTTCCTTCTTATAGGTGTAAAACAGAACAAATCATTCATGATCATGGTTTTACAAAATGTACAACCGTACCTTAGCCATAGGAAACACTGGAAGCAGCTAGCGGCAAAAATCTCATCCAAGACTTTTTATTTTTGCTAAACTTTGAGACAGGAGCTCTACTCTTCTTCTTTCAACAAATGAGTTTCACAAGACTATTGGGTAAAGCAGTTCAACCAGCATGATGTAATATGCAGGATGTTTGCACGCACAGGTTCAATACGACTACATTGTTCCTTATTTATAAACAAGTCACTTTGTACTGGCACAGCTTCACACATTTTTGATGATGAGAGCTGCTCTTTCCTTGGCAGAGCAATGCAAATTCATCAGAGCACGAGGAACCAACATCACAAGATTTCAATGAATTGAACCATCATTGCATGACTCAGAGATAGGGCAGATTGAAGAGATAAAGCAAGGAAAAACTTCCCTGAAATACAGGAAACTAAGGAAGACACGGATTTAGGAGGAAATGAAAAATGTATGTTTTCTGTGGTGCATCATCTTATTTTGGAAAGAGTCTTAGTTCTCTTGTGGGTTTGTCTCTGACCCATTCAAATTATTGTGATGTATACTTGTATGCTTAAAATTATTTCTCCTCCCTTTTATTGTGCTGTCATGTTAAT
Source organism: Aythya fuligula (assembly GCF_009819795.1). Taxonomy (NCBI): domain Eukaryota; kingdom Metazoa; phylum Chordata; class Aves; order Anseriformes; family Anatidae; genus Aythya; species Aythya fuligula. The sequence continues at coordinate 12,727,988 of NC_045566.1, forward strand.
GGATTCGTGTGTCACTTTCTATTTTCATTACTTCTGTCAGGAACATGAAAAATCCAAATTTCTTAGTAATTTGTAAACTACCACAATGTACTCTCTTTGGCCTGACCTTGTCATTATTGTATAACTTAATTGGCCAACTATTCCACTTCTTTTCCTTTTCATAGCCTTATTATAGTGGAAAATGAGAAGATACTTGTCATTGAACAGTCAATCAAAAATACACACCATTTAGAGAGGTTGAAAATAACAACCTCTCAATTAATTTCATAGAATTAACACTCATTATGATAAAAGTCTCCTGAGATAAAGATTGAGATGAGGACTAATAAGGAGACATTTAGCCATTCCTCTGACAAAGCTTGTAATAAAATTAGGAAATGGAACAGTTTAATTCAATCACAAAATTGCAGTTCCATAGTTTCCCCCTCAGACTAGAAGGTATTTAAGAGACTTTCATTTTTCTCTGCACAAGGAGTCAGAGTACATCTGCTAGTTCTGCTGGCTGAAGTGTAGATCTGGCTGCAATTTTAAAAAATGTCTTTCCCAAGATACTTGATGACATTTTCACATTTTGGACTACCTCTCTGATGGAAAGCATAACCGTTTCACTATTACGTTGTTATTTCTCACAATGGTTTTACCTCATACAGTTTCTATCTTCAGATGGAGTCATTTTAAACTTTCTAAGGAAAGGATGGTCTTTTCTTTTTTTAACTCGTGGGTTCACAACATGACATGTTGTGCTGTATCACAAAAGTAACAATAATATAAGAGAAATAAAATAAGTAATAGACATGACAGAAATCCATGCTCTAGAACTGTCCACAAATCAGTGAGATTTGGGGAGAAGTAAGCCCCTGGGAAAGGCTGCTTTATTATTACTGTGGGAAAATCAGACAAAAGTCATTTAGTACCTGAATTAAGGTAACACAGGCTTCAAAATGAAAAACTGTTTGAGACAAAAGCTTTTTATTTTTATGAAAAGAAGCAGTTATCACAGCATCAGTAGTTGTCACAGAAAAGTATAGTCAGATATAGCTATGAATATTTGTTGTTCCTGTATCCCAGACAAATATTTAAAATGAAATATTGTGTTTCTTCATATAAAGACTATGTATCTATTTAAAAGTAATGATTAAAAACATCACTGTCATTCAGTTTAGTGTTTCACTAGGAAATTTAAGCAAGACAGTTTTCTCTCCCGCCTTGAAAAAAAAAATTCCAAGAGATACATCCCAAGATTGGGAACATTTTGTGTGTCTTTCTGTAGTCTTTACAGGCTACCTCTGCAGAAAGCCATGAGCTTACAGAAAACAGAAAATAGATGCAGTTTAAAAAAAAAAAAAGTCAGCTGACCATGCCAATTGCCTGATAGATATGAGATTAGAGGACCCAGGATAGGGAAACAGTAATCAGGTAGAAATTACCTTTCTTTCCCCCTCTTTTTTATTTCAGGTCGAAGAGCAGAGATTTGAAATGAGAGTGTGGCCTTTGGAAAATAAGCACCTAAACCTTTCTGTAGTAGACTACAGTAGTTCAAGATTATTAGGTTGCACATTATTCTCTTTCTGAGTCGAACAAATCAATTTACTGCCAGACAAATAAGCACATAATGCAAAATGCCAACTTACAGATTGGTATCATTAAAGAGAGAGCATGGTTTTATTGGCGAGGGAACATATTTCGCCTACATTGCAGATCTCATGGTAGAAAGCTTTGTTTATACAAGATATATGACCCATTACATCTTGTACACTATAAAGAAACGAAAGATATGGTCAAATAGGATTGAAATGAAAGTGCAAGAATTAGGATTGTCATACCCATACCACAAACAAAACTGCCTGTTTCTTTACAGGCATGTTAGAATTGGGAATTGATTTGTTACAATAGATGCATAACGGAAAAACTGAAAGATATTTTGTATAGAGGTTTTTAATACCTCATAATGCAAAGTATCTGGTGCTTTATGTCTATATGTTTTAAATAATTAGCTATTTTTTGTTATGGTTCTGAGGACTCATTGATTAAACTTGCTAAGGTAGCATTCCAGAAATCTAACCATAATTTAATAGGAAGATAAGGAAAATCTGCCTTTAATACAGAGGCTCTATAGCTGTTTTGAAGATTGTAATCAAAGCCTGGGAAGAGAAGGATTAAGTTAAGCTGTATCTTGAGTGTTGTCTCTTTTGCTGTATTGGTATAGTATGGTTCTAATAAAAAAAAAAAAAAAAGGCAGTCTACATTTAAATTATTCACGCTCTTTTTCATTAGGAAACCAAAAGTCAATTTAAAAACTTGGTAAAATTTTTATGAAAGGCAGAGCCTTACAATAACTTTGACTTTGCATTCCAAGGTAACAACCTTTTCCTCACAGTTCCTTTTCCCAATAAAAGCAAATTTAAAATTTTACATCTTTCAGGAGTGATGAGGCTCTGTAAACAAACATATAATATGCATAGCACTGTTCCAGGTTGGACGTCTGTCGCCTCAAATCACTGTCATGCCGCAAGCTATCCTGATACAATCAGAAGGGAAAATGAAGTTAGTTAGATGGGTTTACAGGATGATGTCTGTGCTGTGACAGATGTTTTTTGCTCTAGAAACATTATGTTTATTATAGAACAATTGCTTCTAATAGCTCTTATGTTATGTTCAATGTATTGCAAGTTCACCTCTATACCAGAAAAGAAGAGAGGAAAGAGAGAAAAGAAAGAGTGTGTGTGTATATATATATATATATATATATATATATATATATAAATATAATAATAATTATTATTATTTTCCCAGTAGAAAGTAATTTGGGCAGCTGGTGAACTGTGGAGCTCACCAGTCTAAGAATTCTCAAACACACACAAACTGTGCCTTCATGGTTCAAGGAAGAACTGGCATTAGGCCCGAAAGGATTATCAATCACCGACTGCACAATATCATCTGTTATAAATTGGGAGCCTGATTAATAACAGTGATTCAAGCATGTTACTTGAATACTGTGATCTTTATTGACTACCTGGACTAGTGACTTTCTCTTTTCATATTGTTTGCACTCAATTTGTGCTGCTTTCAGTTACCAATACTGTATATTACTATTTCTGTTATGATTGTTTTCCACATTAGATAAAGTCAATACTGAAGTGTCAGGTGAAGCAAGTAAATTTTTCATCAATTGTGTATAAGACAGTGCCCTACTTTTGATTTTCTTTTTTTTTTTTTTTTTCATTCCTCAGTGACTGTATTGCATGCATATCTGTTTTCTTATGTCATTGTAAGAATACCTAGAAAACAAGTTTTAACCATGTTGGTTAAAAAAAATATCCTTTGAAGTTGTTTACCTCTTTAGAATTCTTTATTTTTCCATAGTAGTGACTTGATTTTTTTTTAGAAGAAAAATAAGAATAGATTCAGAAAGCTTAATTTCCATATTAGCACATGAACATTATTTTTAACCTGGATCCAATTGAACTGAACTTTGTATATTTTTCCAGTCACAAAGTCAATCTATGGCTGAAGAAAGGGACTTTGGATTTCCATCCCCCAATTACCCGTTAGGAGCTCTGTGAAAAGAATGTCTGACTTAATCTGAGTTTTTGTTCTGTTGATTTCAACTTGATAAATTATGTTTTAGCTCTTTCATCTTCATCCTGTTAGTCTAGTCCTGAGAGTGTACCAAATTGCTCTTTTGACTGGCATAGAGCTTGTGTCCATGTGATTCCCAGCAACTGTCTTTCACCGAACTGGCAGAGCTGACCTTTTGCTCCCAAGATAACATGCTCAGTCCTGCATACTAACCAAGTCAGTTCTGACAGATTGAATAGACTGAAGAATAAACCATTTCCTGCAATTACTCAGTACTGCAATCCTGAAAAATTAAGATATAATATTAATAGACATGTAAGCCATTTAACCTACAACGGAAGTCACATGCTCTGCAGAATCTCCTGTAAGTATGAAAAGTGCAAGCCCGTTTATTAGTTAGTGAACAATAGTAAATATATCCTGCAAGTACTTTATTGAGCTAGTGTGAAGCTGACCTAGACAGTAAACAACCCAGGATAAACAAATAAACAAGCAAATCTATTTTAGCATCATAATGTTAAATGAATACTCATAAATTTGGGACACTGGAAATCAGACTTCATGAATGACAATCATTATTAGTCCCTTGAAAATCTTTAAAAATCAGGATGTTGAGGTATGTACCTCAAAAGAAATAAAGCAGATAGTGGAGCAGAAGCCAAAAGTCCACGCTCATATTTTTTGCTGGAAGGCTAATGACAAATGTCAATGATTGCCTTTTAAGAACAGAAAACTGATTTAGATTTATTTTTTTTTAAAGCATTTTATTTCTCTTTAATGTTCAATTCTAGGTATTTTTCTTACTTACAGGAACCAAAAGTCTCAGACTACATTGTAATTACTTACAAATGAGATCTGTCTTTTCCTATTTAAGCAACTTCTGTTTATTGCCTAGTTGGTCTGAGAATGGAGACTGCTGGAAAGCGTAGTCCTCAAGTTGAGAGTGTAAGGCAGTAACTTCTATTTTGCAAACATTACCACTTTCTGCACAGCCTGTGGGGCTGCAGGGTGGGATGAGCTGGGATCTCTGCATGGCATCAGCATCACAAAGCTGATTATCCCGCCTGTTTGGCCAGGTACAGAACACACCCTGAAGCCCTTTCCTGGCATCCTATTTCTGACTTCCTCCTGTGATTACTCTGCATCCACTTGTTAGATGTTAGTACTGCTTTTGAGTGTTTGCTTTACATGCATTCATGTGCAAGAAAAAAGGTGTTGTGCAGGGTGCTATACTGCCAGAGAAGGCAGATCCCAAAAAGTACTGTTGGAAGAACTTTCCAGAGAGAGGAGGAGGGGAAGGACTTGAACTTACTGGGATAAAAAGATACACCTGAGCTGGACACGGAAAACTTCATCTGCCTTCTTCTGTAAGCAGAGGAAAGAGTTATACCAACATAATAGACCAGAAAAATAGTTTTGTTATATTCCTTCCTGCATCATGAGGTATTGTGTGAATAGGAAAGAGTTAACCCAAGGAGCCTTGGCAGGACACTTCCCAACAGCTCCAAGGCTGGTGTTATGGTGGATTAACCTTGGTCATATGTTCTTTTCTTTATTGAAATAGAAAACAAATACTTAAATCTGCATGATGTCTCTGTTGCTGTCCTCTTCTAACCTACTCACAGCTAACTTGTTACACTGAAGTTTTATAAACATGTTTCTTGATTAAAATGCCTGTCAGTTTTCAGATGATGTCTAATAGCTTAGTGCTAAACCTCTCCTAAAGCCATGGGTAGAAGACAAATGTTGACATTCTGCTAATTAAAGCAGAAAGAATTTCATAAGGCCACTATGAAGTCACATGTGGTGCAAGATCACACAATAAAATCCTATGATTATTTAAGCAATACTTTCAGCTGACCTTTGCCCACCCTGGGATGCGGTTGGGGGCAGGCTCTACCAGTAACTCAAGCTCCTCTATAGCACACTGAAATAAAGACAAGAAAGTGAAAAATGCTGAGTGCCTCACCAATCAGTTTTTATCTGCTACTGGGGAGACAGACAGGAGTCCCAGAGGAGTCTGGAAACTCCAGCGATTCTTTCAAAAGGTCCAATAGAGAATTTTGCTCTTTCAGAAATACAGATGCATTCCCATGGGAGACTAAAGGAAAGATGTCTTCCTTGGAAGAATGTTTTCTTCAGCAGCATAAAACCCTGAAACCCTTTGCATCAGAAAACAGCAAAGTGAAATGCAGATCAGAGCACTTTGAGGAGGAACATTCATCAGGCTGAAATTATGAAAGATGTTCTCACAAATTGTACTTTAAAGAAAAAGATGAAGTCTAGAAGGAGAAATGTTGAGAAACCTCAATATTCCATAGAGCAGGGACCTCTCTAGAAAAAAATAATTTATTGGACACTATTCCCAGAAGTGTGGTATTTTGAGCACAGAGCTAAACTCTTTGGCTTATCCTGTAGCATCAGTGACCTAGGATATGATTCGGTGTCCCACTGAAGTCAGGAGGAGGTTTCAGCTCTGTTCAACAGGCTTTGCTTTGCACTCTTATGAAACAGAAAATTCAGAGTGCAATTTGTAGCCTAAGGTATGCTGTCAGGGGAGGAAAAGCGCTGCATGCAACAAATCAACCAACAACCAGGCCAGCTGCCACAGAAGAGAGAAAAGATATAGGCAGAGTGACAGCAGGCAAACTATCAGGCATCTACGGACAAACAAGCAGGTGGGCAACATCCAGGCAGCATTACAATGGCTGCCTGAGGAGCACCAGCCAATATCACAAAGCTCCAGAAGCAAAGCAGCCGAGGCAGAGACAAATGAACCAACTAATACACTTTAATGCAAGCAGCCATACACCAGCCAGCGTGGCCGACCAAGGGAGTTGGGGGCTATTCCAGCAAGATAAAGGTTCGAGGGGACTGGGCCCACCCTGCTCCAGGAGTCAGACTTGAATCCGCTGTTCAAGGAGAAAACAGGGTCCCTGTCACAGGGTGTGGGCCTGCTACTGGTGCAGAGCAGTTTGACTCAAGGTACAGCAGGAGGAACTTGGCAGGGTTCTCCAGTTGTTGGTTTCACCCACAGATGCATCTCCTGCAGGCAGTCTTGCCCACCCTATTTTCCACCACCAGACAGCACCAGTCCTGGCTTACAAAAGGAATGTAAAGCAGAGGAAGCTGCCTGTCACAGTGAAAGACATTCACTGCTGTATAGACAATGTGAGTAGTATCATTAAAATATACCAACAGGGAAATTTACATCTGTCTAGGGCCTAGCTCACAGCAATAGGCTTAAATGGGACTGAAGTGACACCCCACCTGAAGTTTCAGGGCTTTACAGGAACACACATGGCCAACTTTCATTTCCATTGCTACTTGTATCATGTGGGGAGCTATCATTGCCCATATTTCTGGACAGGTTTAATTTATTTAGGATATGCAGTAGGAAATATTCAGCTTGGCAATTCTAATACGCAGTCCCCTACAGCCCATGCAATTCATTTTTTCTAACTGGCTGGTGTTGCCCTCCTGCTGTATTAGCCTGATACTGCCCTCCTGCTGCTCTGTCCACCTGCTTCAAATTTATTTCCAAAATGTTTCTCTACTGTAGGATCTTCTCCCTAAAGGGGAATGAGTTAATAGGTTTACTCCTCTTGATGTACTCTTAGATCTCTTCTGCACTGAGATTTGACTACTGACTATGAAATTTCTTCATTTTCTATTTCTAAGCTAAAGATAAAAATCCCCTAGCCAAAGAAAGATTTCTTAATGGAAGATACTGTAATTTGAACCCTGAAATGGGCATATATGAATGACTTGCATGATATTATAATCTGTGTTGTAGCTCGTTTCTTTTCAAAATAGTAAGAAATGGAAGAAATATACCAGGTAATTTTTTGAAGTAGGATCCCAAAGCTGATTAATGTTCTGAACACATGAGATGAACTCTCCTTTTCAACTCCTGGAGAAGACCCGTAAATTTAGCAAGAGAATGATAACTTCCATGTAAAATATTTAAGCCATCCCCATATAAAAGCCAATAATATCCCTGTTACAGAATGCTTTTTTTTTTTTTTTTTAAGAAATTTGTAGATGGGAATTCTATCTATAGTAAAACTTATACAGGAATTTCTATACAATTTTATTGGTTTCATCCCCATTAAACTGTAGTCCAGTCTTCAATATGAGACTATAAAAATAACAGTTCCAACTGTGCAGATATCCCTTCATAGATTACAGAAGTATATTTGTTACTACTTTCCCTTTTCTTCTGTTATGTAAATTATTATATAACATTTTGCAAACTCTTACAGATTTGCTGAAGAAAAATTCTCACTATGTCAAACTGACCATTTTTCCTTGTAATTCAGACCTGTGTACAGATGATGGAGGGAAAGTTTCTTATTTTCAAATGTAATTGAATAAGCTCTTACTGGAAAATTAAGGGTTTCTGGAGAGAATTTAGCAGAACAGATGTATGCTTTCCCCAAATGAAAAACACGCATCTGTTTCCTAGAAATCTAAACAACAACAGCAAAGCAGTCACACAAACAAGTTGTGTTTTTTCCCCCCCTACAGATGGTTCTTATTTTTATACAAATCGGGGGGAAAAAGCCACAATGGAAATTTCTAAATGAGGCAATGAAGTGCATTCTTATCAATGAAATTTAAATGGTCTCCAGGATGAAATTATTTTACACAAATCTGCCCAATTGTACCTGAAAGCCATGCAAAAGTCTTTCTTACTAAAATGCTGCCTTTCAGCCTCCCTGCTTCCATTTAGTCACAGTCTGATCTCCCTATCAATTCCTTTTTTCCATTTCTGTTACCTGTAGATCATTCTGCTGTGCTCCTATAACATGGATTTAGAGTTTGTGGTCAGGAATTGATATTATCCAGAGCAAACCCTTTTGATTAGATATTCCTGTTCCATGTTCAGAGCTGACAGGAAGGATATGCTTTTTGATGTCATGAGCAGCATTTTCCCCATCTCCCCAGTAATCATGTTTTGCAGCCACAAAAATGAATTGATAGAAGAGTTGCCCAGAATATCAAAAAGTCCCCATCCAGAATGACAAAATATATTAATGTAATTAAGTATTAGGATTAATTTCTTAATCCTTATATTTCTCACTTGTCCATTTGAGAGATGGTTCTCTAAATTTTCCTTTGGTCACACTAATGAAAACAATATCATCTAGAAGTCCAGCCTGTGTGGACAGCAATGATAAGACTGGATAATTGCAGGATTAATAACTGGCATTTTATTGTGTCTGAAAGCAATGTAACACCATATAGGCTTTGAATAACTTGAAAACGTAGCCACATGATACAAGATTGCTACTCTGACCACTTTTTCCTTTCACTTTTTTTTTTTTTTTTTTTTTTCCCCCAAGCATGGGGGAACAATTGGACTACAGAGGTATGATTGTTTCTGGGATATATTCTCTTCTCGGGTTTCCAAAAAGCAAGCAATGAAGCTCAGGCAGCTACAGTAGCTCTGTGACAAAGTAGAACAAGTTTCAATAACTGCTGTTATTCCTCTTCATTTACAGTGCAGGCCACAGGGTAACTGTTTAATGTGGTAGCCAGTTCCCTGAACCTCTTGTACATTTGCTGAAACATGAAGCATTTTCCTAATACTTTGAGCTTCTTGAATAAGTGTAGGATTTCAAAGCTAAAAAAAGAAATCTAGGGGCTAAAGCTCTACTGAATAATCTGGCTCTGGAGAGAGAGCCTGCACACTAGTGTCCTTCCTTTGTGGCTAGGACACTTCACCCTCGATTAGGGAAAGATCTGTTCTCCCTTTGTTGCTAGATTGTGATGCTGGGCAAGAGGTGGAAACTAGGAGCCAGGCAACCAGCATGCTAAGCAAAGCAACTACGGATCTTAATTAATGTGCAGAACAGGATGTAGGCTTGGACAGTTTATCCATGCCATCTGGATACAGTACGGATGCAAGCGAAACTTGAACCTAATCTAATAGGTATGTAAGCTGTATGAAAGGAGCTAGTAAGAATCCCCATGTAAAAAAATCTTGTGTTAAACAGACAGGCTGGCAAAAGAGGTTGCAGAAGTTGCCCAGGCTGACTTGGAAGCCCCTTCCACTTCCATGGGATGTGCAAGCAACTTGGCACTGACTGCAGAACATCTTGCCTCTGTCTGCAGCCACCCTCCCTGCCCCACCTCCTCCTGTGCACAACTCCCACAAAAGATTTGTTTTCACACATTCTGCTTGAGAAAACATTACTTTATTCCCTTCTTCCTTGTGAAATGAGGGTTCTTTTCCCTCCTGCAAGGGCTTTCTGTAGCTATTCCACATGCACTACTCAACCTAAAGAACTTTATCATAATAGATGCTCAGATACAATGGCCCAAATGTGGTTATCCTGTCTATCCTATCCAGTGCATTTTGACAGATATCATCATCATTTGGTTTAATCACCTTTATAAAAATCATTTTCACCAAATAAGTATTATTTTGGTAGCACAGATCTGTTTGCATCAATGTAGCAAATTTATTAATCCACAAAAAGAATCATTATATTTTTACAGAATGTACTTTCTTTTATAAGTGTGTTTAAAATAATTGTTTCACTTTCTTGGGTCTCAAGCTTAGTTTACATCATCCTGAATTTCCTTCCCCTCAGCCTTCCGCACAGCCATTCCCACACTAGGTGGCTTTCTATCCTTTTCTCACAGATCTTTTAGGTTAACTGGAGACAAATTAACACCGCTGCTTTTCATTTAACCTTCAAGAAGCATTTCTTCTTGTTTCTTAAAAATAATATTTTGGTACATGTATTTCCAATATGAACATATACCTACTCCAGCCAGATCTGGAAATTGTACCGCCTATTCTATATCTTGACTACAAAGGTTTACATCTCTTTAGGACATAATTTGTGACATTTTTGACTCTTGAATATTTAAAAAATTGACCTACACAAAATTTTCTGAGCCACCCTATTTTATACCATTTTAAATATGGAGAAGCACAGCCATTTCTTCCATGTGCATTAGCCCTGTACACTTACTGTAGATTAACTACTTTCAGACAGCCTTTGTAGGTGGATGCTTGTTAAATCCTGAATAGAGTTAGTTTTTAACATTCGGAAACACAAAATGAGTACTAGTATTATGCCTCTTTAATGTGGCTTTTTGTATTTGTTTTGTAAAACTCTTAAAAGTAAAGCTATGAAAGACATGCCATAAGGGATGATTTGAGGCAATACTTGTTTTTTCCCCCTTTTTACAAATTCTATATTGTCATGAAATCAGATCAAAATTGTTTCAGTTTTAAATAGTTTCTACTTGCAAAACAGAAAATCATGAATGGCAGCTTTTCTGGTTATGGCAGTTCTAAGGCATAACTGCTCTTCTGAATGAAAACGCAGAGATGCTGGAAGACTTTGCTGAAGTGATATCCAGTAACTTAAGAGTGAAGTATTTTAATTGTATAGTACGTGACACGTCAGCACGTGTGAGAGAACTGTGTACATGTACTTGTGTCTATGCACACCCATGCATACAACTGATAGATGTAGAGAAGAGTCCTTTCTATTCCCAGATAACAAAAACAAAATGCTTTAGTAAGAGATATTACTTGGAACACATTCCTTATCCAGAAGCCTCCTACAAAATAGATAGTAGAATTTCTTTGCTAGTGCTTGTATGTCCCTATCACTCAGAGCAGCTGAGATTGCTCACGATCATGGCATGGAAATAACAGCAAAGGACTCTTCTGCTGGAGCATGGAAATGGTTACGTTGTGAGAACACTGAACGTTTGACTAATTTCTACTGATAATCTCTGTCTTGACATCTTTCACTGCTGTTCCACCCCCCACCCATCTGCAGTGAAATAAGATTATAGAAAAGAACCAGGAAAACACGTGAGCATCAAGGCCTGAAACTGTTGCCTAGTTAGGGAAGATTTTGCCATGCTTTTTAATCTATAAACCCTTAAACAACCATTTTATTTTTCCCCTTTAAATGTTCAGAAATCAGTCAAGCTGCACAGCAGCAACGTTGTGTGCTGGCAGAAAACACACATCTAAAATTCTTTTGTTGTCCAAATATATACATACACACACACTGCAGTACATTACATTTTTGTGGGTAGGAGATTTTTTTTTTTTTTATTAAAGCTGAAGTCCACAAACACCATATACGATGTGCAAGGATTAGAAAAAATACTGCAGCACTTCAGCTACTGTACAGAGGGACAAAAGCATCTTTTCTCTGCTCCTGTAAAAGTGACATGATAGCTTGCTTATGTTTCCTAACTTAGCGGTCCAGCTGTGAGATCTGGAAAGCAACCATTGAATCTCTCGCCTCTTTTCTTTAGGAGTGTCACAATGTGCAGCTTTCTTTGTGTTGCCCGTATGCCAGCAGTCTGTTTAAAAGCTACTCTTGCTCTACTGCTGATCATCTTTGCAACAGACAGTAAGTTGATTTCAGGAGAACCGATTTCCACTGCTTTCAGTTAGAGCAGAAACAGGTTTTCTCCCCGCTACCCCCCCTCCCCTCTAAAAAGTACTTGGCATTAGCAACAGACAAGTTTTTAAACTCCTATCAACAGTTCTTGGAACTAATATAAGTGCTGATCAAATTCTCCCAATTAAAATCTGACAGTGTGAAGCAGTATAACATTTTGCTGCAAAGTGATTTGGTGAGAAGTGTGGAAAATGAAGAAATGTTAAATACAGTGAATGCAATTTCTCCAGCATGTCTACCAGAATTTTGTCACTTGCTTTAGCTGGCATAGGAGTTTTTTCTTTGCTGTGTTCAGTACCACATACAATAAAGACAATCAGTGGCCCAAATTCTCATTTTCTTCCCATAACCATTACAGTGAGTTGAATCTGTGCATATATCCTTGACAAGACTTGAAATTCAGAACAGTTTCATTTGTTGCCAATAGTTTCTTAAGTTATTTTAGGGACACTAATTCATATTCCAGTGACCTAAGTAATCCTGATCCATCCCACTGCACAAATGTCTCTCTCTAAAATAACCAGACAAACTGAATATCCTCATTCAGCATCACTGCAAAAAATCAAAAAATCCTATTCTCTGGATAAGGCATTCTTAAATGTTCCTGTCCCTCTTAGCCATCATGTACAGAAGAAGAAAAGTACTTCTGCAGTTTTTCTTTTGTGCCATAAGAGGAAAGGAGCAGGATTTCAGCATATATTAATACCTCCACAAGGAAAATGTGTTATATACTTAGCCTCACTCATTTAGCATCAGTCTAAAGGAGGAGCACTTTATGAGTAGTTAGTGGAGCTACTTAGGTGAACAAAGTAAAAGAGACTGAGACTGCTACACTTGAGCCAGATGAATCTATTCATATCCAGATGGCTCCATAACAATGACTGAAAGTAAAAATTCAGTCTAGGCAAGAACTAGGTGCTCATCTAAAAGGCCTTTTGCTGCAATAATGTGTAAGTAGAGACAAGCATTACAGACCAAAGAAATAAACACTAGTGGAAAGAAAAAAGCTCAGTCATGAATATCGCAGGGCAGTATGAATTTCCAGGGCTTTGGAGGGAAAGAGAGTGGACGCTGTGACCACCCTGTGTGACACAGGCATCTGTCAGAAGGGAAAGGGCAGACAGCTCTGGTGGTTCACTGGCTTCCTGCCCTGTCACAGGGGAGTAGGGGGAAGCAGAAATGCCATGTCAGAAGCACAAGTATCCTTCTCTCCTGTAGCTAGATCAGAAACCAGTTCAGAAACCAAAGCTCTTCACACTGTACCCCTTCTTTGAGGTGCACAAGGCTACAGCCCAGCTCAAAGAAGTTAATACACGTATGTTACAGAAGTGAGTTTTGAAGTGTGGAGGGCCTAGACAGAATTAATAATAAAGTACACCTCAGAGGGAAAACTTTGAGTTTCTCCTGAGTTACATGCCACTATTTGAAGTCAGTAGCCATAGTTCATTATTGGCAGCGAGCAGAAAGCCCTGCGCGCTTGGGCATTATCAGGTCTTTATACAGGAACACAATATCTGCTTGATAATGCATACACTGTTTTGTCATAAGTACACCTCCCAAAACAAATTGTCCCTCCATGGTTTTATAATCATGGGAATATTCTCAGCAGCCCTATCAGCCTGTTTGCATTCTGGTTCCAGACGTCTCTGGAAAATAGCCTATTGAATCTCATCGGAAACCAGGGCAGAGTTGACTTCCTGGAGACTCCAAACAATTAAAAGGGTCTCTTTGGAAAGCACAGCCTGTACTCCATTATTTGTGCAGTGCCACACAGCCCTGCAGCCGGTGTAATCAGCTCCATCTTGGTGACTCCACCCCCACCAAAATCGGTAAGGAAATAGCAAACTCTCTATTGTTCCAGAAGTTTATGCAAGAACTATTATCACTTACTTCTTAGTTTATTTTAGCCACCACACTTAAGAGACAGCACTGACCTGGTCACTGAAACACCTCCTTATTTCCCTATTTACCTCCTGTTAACTAGAACACCAAATCACCACTGTGTTTGCCTGACAACTAAAAGGTGAAAAAATATCCATATGGAACAATTTCTTACTGTTGCGAAATGCCCCCTAGACATTAAAAGGGGAAGAAAAAAAAAAAAAAAAAAAAAAGGCAAGCAGCATAACAAGAACCCCAACAAAATTCCCCTTTTCCTATTATCATATGAAGAAAAACATTTCCAACTCTGAAGCAGTGCCAAATGGTTCAGCAGATTTTAGAGACTTCAAGACACTGACAGACTGCAACTCCCGCTGTTTACCAGAGGGATTTAAGAGGTTCTCTCTCTTAAAACAGCCATATTTTTGTCTTCCTGAGGGTCAAAACTTGCCACTTTCACGCTACTTTCAGTAGACATTTTAACCATGCCGCACTTGGCCATGTCATGGGATTCTGAAGAGACTCTCGAGATTCTTCTGTCTGAGACTGAACAGGAAGAACTGGTACCGCTCCTGCAAATATTCCCACTAGATGCACAAACATACAGGGGGAAAACACTTCACATGGGGTATTCTACTGCATAAAAAAAAAAAAAAAACCCTCAGCATATTTTAATGGCAATGTATCAAACTGGATTACATGAGTCATATTTACCTTATGTGATGTGACATTATGACACATGATAGACTACCTAAAAATCATTATGCCTCAAGAGCTTATAACCCAAATGGCATTTTAAGGCATATTAGTCAGCCAAACCCACCCCCACCCTGCTATTATCCTTAGCAGCAGGGGAAGTGCTGCAGTGAATCAGAGCTTAGCAATTCTTTCCATGTGCATAGGAAACACCGATTAATTGGAACAGTGACAAAAAAAAATGTCTTTACCTGGTAAACAGAATTCAGCAGTGGGATTTTACTTAATGAATAGTATACAGCTAAGTTCTTCAATCTGTAGAGGTGAGAGGTGTAGAAAACTGATTAGGTAGCTCATATGCTATTGCTTTTTCACATGCTGGAGGTTTGATATTTTTAGCTGTCTCCTCACACAGTAGTCACCACAACTGCCAAATTTTCTGTCACGTGGTAATGTAGAGAGAAAAAACTTCCCTCAAATTAAGAGAGAAGCAAGAGAGGAACAGACATCCTCACTCCATCTGGTTTCTCAATAAATATTCCATTTCCTGACACCGGACACCTGCCACCTCCAAGTCCCCCACCGATTCTCCCTGTCCTACTTCGGCAAGCTCCTCACTCAGCCCCTTTCCCTGCATTACTATATCCTGATGGGTCTGGCACATATGGCAGTAAATCAGCAGACGCCCTGACTACTGCTGCATTAAGCATGATCTAGGTCTTAGCACACAGTGCACTCTGGGGCATAGTTCCACTACAAAGCACACTGGATTTAAATTGTTTATCTATCTAAGCCTTAATTTATGATCTCTACAAAGTCCTCTAAAATGAAAGAACCTTTCATTTGTACAACCTTTGTTTAAGAAATAGGGAAAAATTGTTGAGGGCACAAAACACTTCTGGCACCCATGATTCCCACTGAAAACCAATGGGATTTTGACATTAAGTCTGGTTTATGCCTTTGAAAATCTCCTCCATAATCTCATCAAAACTAAAAAACTACAGAACAACCTCTGAATTCAAATATTATCACTAATGAAAGTTCTTTTATAGGATATGTAGTGACAGAGGGCTGGATTTGACTGCAGGAGCAGCCTGCAATCCCTGTCAGATACCAACTGGCCTATACGACCTTGTAATGATGTTTAAAACTTAAGAGATCTGAGTATAGGCTTGAAAAAAAAAAATAAAAATGGGGGGTGGAGGGGTTCTATGAGAGGAAGAAACACTACCTGAGTACACTGGACAGGTTTAGAGAAGAAAATTCACCAGTAACATTTACTCCGTGCTTTAAGGAAAGCAAGACCACTTTGTTTTGTCCCAGGTGGTGAGATAGGGACATCGTGGAGTAAGAGACAGGCCATTGCCTCAGGGCAGGAACACATCCAAGAGGACCCTCAGCAAATTCTCTCTAATCTTTAAAGGTTAAGGGGATACCAAAATATAAGCCTTACTTATGATAAAGGCCAAAGACAGATGAGGAGAGTGACACCAGTCATATGAATGTTTACAGAGAAGGGGACTGGTCAATTACAATATAAAGCCAGTGTAGTTTGCATGAAATTTCAATCAATTTAAAGAAAAAAATATTTTGCTTGCACCAATTGGTGGAATCCAATTAATGAAAGACCAACTCATCCTTATTTTTCTGAACTTAAATTAACATTAGTCACACAGTTCTCATGTAAAACTAATAATAATCCAGCCATCTGGGCTTCTGTCAAACTCATGTTAATTCAAGCTACACCAAAAAAAAAAAAAAATTATATATTGCCTGCCTAAGGTAGCATTTGTAAAAGTGTTATGGTCTGCAAAACTGTCATGCACTGTCAGCAAACAGCAAACTTTAGAGCACCTTTAATGTTACACCACAGTGCTGTTGTAGTTGACAATTAAAATAGTTAATGCGCAAGCTGGCCTTTAAGTGTTACACTGCTCAAAATAATGGATTGCCTTTGTATGATGACCCCACAGCTACGTCTTAGTGCTCACTGGACAAAAAGAGAATTTTAATAGTGCGTAGCTGCAGCACTTGCAATCATGTTTTTCTGCGGTGGTAATGAAGAAAGACGTGACTTACAACACTTATATCACTGAGGACCAGAATGCATCAGTGATCTGTGTGGATCACTTCTGAGTAATTGTGGCTCCCACAGTATCATATGCAGCACCATGGTCTTCCAAACTGAGACAGTGTGAGGGATTCAGTGTTTTTATATTGCTCCCACAGGCACACAGTGTTTTCAAGTCCTCTAGCTATTAATATTTCTTGGCTATTTGAGAAAGAAGTCCTCCCCTGTGCCTACCTTTGTGTAGATTTATGGGGCATAAGGAATTGTAGGGCTGACCTGTTTGGCTGACTGTTCAAGGGCAAGGGGGAATTCATGTTTCCACCCCCTACTTACCTGTTTTGTGCTACATATTCAGCAGCACAAACAAATTCAGCATACTCAGTTTGCCAAGAAAGATCAGTACCTCAGAGTTGAAATCAGGGCAGATTGTAATTCAAGCCATTTCCCCCCCCCCCCCCCCCCCCCCCCCATTACCCCCCATTACCCTTCCACCTCTTTTTTTTTTTTTTTTTTTTAATTATTCAGGTTAGAAATAAAATTCAGTAATTATATTATGCTAATATCAAACTCATTAATGTTAGGAAGAAAAAATATGGAAGGTAGCCTGCCAAAAGCTAAGCCTTTGCTTTCACATTTATCCAGTAAAGTTCATTGAAATGGGAATTCATCCCTTTAGTGTGGATTAGAATTAAACTATCTTGGTTTATTTAAAGAGCTATATAAGGGATACTGGCTCAGAAGATGGCCCTAAAAAAGTGCTATTCAATACTACAGCCTCCTATTACAATTTCAGTTCCATGCCCTTATGCAGAAAATACTTCATTCAAGTTCATCGAAGACCTAACCAGGTGCTTTGTCAAATATATCAATAGCTAGGAAGGTGTGCTCCAACTGCCGAAGTGTCTAGCATTACAGACCTTAAACTTGTTAACAGGTATGTTATTACCCTTAAATACCAGCACAGTAGAAATATAAAAGCATAGATTTGCTCCTCATTTCCAATTCCTTTTCCATGGCGAGTCTCATGGCTTCCCTTGCTTGTATCCAGAGTTTTGTCAGAAAAGACTCATTCCATTTTGAATCAGAACAAAGGAGCCTTTCCTTTACAATATGCAATAACCTTCTAAAGGTACTTTTTCATGCAAATTTCTCATTCTAGAGTTTAGGACTATTTTTGTAGACTAAAACAAGTAGGCTCTCAATTCCATTATTTAATTACAGGGATAAACACTTCCATAAATTATTAATTCTTCTCTGGGAACAATTTTTGAACCTGTGGACAAAAGTACTATCATTCCAGTTATTTCATTATATCAGTCTATATTATCGCCACACTATTTTCCTTCCAAAATGTTTATATAAAATTTATAACGTGATGAAAAGATCTTCCTCCTAATTTTTATATGCAAATGTAAAATCTTGTCCATTTCCTCACAGTATTTGTTCTGTTTAATTGCATTTTAAATGAACATAAAGTAACTACCCCTAAGATATTAGCATGCTTCTGCCAGGGCTCTGCAGATCCTCCTAGCACGTGTTGAGAAGCTGCCGCATCTCAGAAATAACCAGATCTTCACAGATAGCCCATGATGGGGTGGAGGAAAAGTAGTCCTAGAAAAAAGCTTTGAGGTGCTCCCTCCCTCCCCTTTTCTGATCTGAGTCCAGTGTTAGAAATTTTAAAACCCAGTATCAGCTTAGAGAGGAAGAGGCTTTTTCTACAATCACTGTTTCTCTCCTTCAGCCAAAACAACTTCAAAATATACTGAAGACAGAGTTAGGCAGGACTGGTTGGCTAAAGTGGCTGTAGGCTTCAAGAGACTGTAATAAAGAGAGCACTGGCAGCCATTCAGCTGAAATAAATCTCAGAAAGAAATAGAATAGAAAAAGAATACAAGTCCGAATTGATTTTCAGAGGTGTTGTGTCTGTAGCAGTGCTACAAGCACTCATCTCACTGAAACCACATGCATTTACTCCCCCAGCATTTGGCCAGGCTGTCCTCAGGTGAACATCAAGCATCAGTCATTCCCGACGTCTGCTTGTGACGAGGGCTATGTATCCCACAGACTCTCCCTTTTCATGATTATAAAATTATTTACATTCGCTATTTGCAAGAGCTTTACATCTGTGACAATTTCAGAAAAATAAGTCAATAATATTTACTTCTGAGATCTTTAAAGTATCTTGAATAAATTCCTAGTTTATAAACAATTGTAAAGGGATTATGCGCCTTAGAGGAGGAGGATGGTTAGAAATCAATTTGCCATGAGCAGATAGATCTTTTGAGGCTGAAGGTGAATTTCTTGTCTATCCAAACCCTCCTGAATCTGTCAGAAATCAGATGAAGTTCTCTGAACATTTTTAGAAGACTAAACACCTGGAGGGCTCTAATAATTGATGGTAAGAAGAAAGCTGGGTACTTTTGAAGTTAGTTTTCTATGTGAAACATATCCAGTGTTATTTAAATAAAAGATAAATCTCCTTTAGTGAAAGAGAAGAATAAGAAAAGTATTGAGGAGAATTAGAAAAGTATCAAGGAGATTTTCCAGTGGCTTCTTATCCTGAAAGGGACACTTCTACTTCTACTCAAGAAATTAATTTGATCTATAGAGTCTTTAAAACTAATTTTAATTCTTCAGAACTTGCAATATATTCAGTTATTTAAAATATTAATAAGTGTTCACTTTTAACCACATTTGAGATGGTTATCAGCTCCTCTTCTTCAAACTTCCTGGCTTTCTTTTAAAGGAATGTAAAAAGTTTTCAGGCTGAACGTACAGTGAAGTTGGAGGTAGAAGAATAAAAAAGGTATTCTATAATACACACTTTATAGAATATATATTCTGTGTTAGTCTCAAGAAAAGACATATCACAATCTTACATCCTTCCAGAATAAACTTTCTCTGAGGTTTGATTCAGTCATACTCAGTTAAAATGCCCAAAAACATCAAGTATTATCTTTTATACTTAAACAAAACAAAAAAGTATACAACACTGAGTAAAAACAAACCACCCCCAAACTCCCAAATCACTACAATGAGACTCCACTATGTAAAAGCAATGATATTTATCCACTGCATTATCTTGCAAGAATTGTATCTTGACTCAAACTACTCAAAGACAAATAAAAATTTGAAGTTTCGCTCCATGGAAAACTTCTGATTTTTCTTCACAAATCAGGATTAAGAGTTTATTTTATTTTATTTTATTTCTTATAGCATATTTCCATTTAGAGTGGAAAACAACAATTCAGGGTTTTTATTTTTCTCCTAAAAACCAAATGTGACATTTCTGCACTGAAATGGTATGATTCAATGAAGCTAAGTGGAATGGAGTAATTTCAGTGCAAATCTGTGTCACACTCAAGTGCTATGAGACATCAGCAAACTAATGCATTATGACTCCCATTTTCCTTTCTCAGGATGATGCACCAAATACCGATATAGAAAAACTGAAACAAACTGTTGCACCTTAACGCACTATGGTGGTTCAAGCCAACAGACGTGCCAAGTTGACCAAAACAACCAAGTGCTTTATTCCTGATTTTTGATAAATCAGAATTATTAGTTTGAAATTGCCAGTCTTGATTTACCATTAGAGAGCTTGATAAATTGTTCCAATTAAAAATCCCTGACTACTTTGCATTCACTGAACATCAGTCCTAATCCTCCTTTCTGCTTTTAATTGTGTTTGCCATGGCACACTAGTAAAAAGCAGTTAATAATTCTGCCTTCATTTCTGTATAACACAGAAGGAAAAGTGTTAAAGAAGTACCTGCTCTAGTTTTACTTTTAGATACTATCAATGTTCTAGATTTTTCTTTCCCTTGGGATCATTCATTTCTTCATAAAATTAATGACATTTTTTCACCTCTTTTCTAGAGAAGGGTTTTCAGCCAGTTCATTGTAGAAACACTCTCCCAGCTCTTAAACCCATGCACTAACACCAGGGAGTAAGCCTGGTGACATGTAGGCTGCTTAGAATTTACTCACCTTGATAACACATCAATTTTCAGTAGGGACGGGAGCTGGGCATCAGAATCACAGAAAGTTTAAGTAATAACATGAAAAATCAAGGCATGTATCTTTCAATAATCCAATCCTTCACATAGCCCTAATGATAACTTTTTTTTTTTTTTTGTTACTCCAGACATCAATGTCACATCCTCAGCAGAACTCAGTTAATGTGCAAAGGGAAGTGTCAGATTGTTCACATTAAATGGACATGTTTTCATCAGCCTGTTTTCATAATGAAGTGTCCTCTCCTCTGCACAGAGGGTAATTTAAAATACCTACCTACAAAAGGAGTTGGTTAAGTCAGAGGCGGAATGCATGTAATCTGCCTTTTTGTTGTAAAAGCATCCTCTGAATGTGAGCTCCCCAAAACACAGACTCATGTTTTAAATGTCAGGCGATGTATTAGTGAAATGTCTGATACTGTTTCCAGAGCTGATGGCAGAGTTTCTGCTTGCTCAGGAGAGAAGCAAACACAAGGCAGACAGGGAAAATATTTGCTGAATGAAGGACAGAAGTGCTAAGAAAGAAATTGCATTTTCTAGCTCAAGACAAGCTTTGTAAATGCAAGAGAAAAATATATTAAATTAGCTCTATTGTTCTCAGTTCTGCTCTTTGCTGTCATGACTGGATCCCTCTTCTCTTTCAGGCTTCTACTTTCTATATTCAGAGACATGCTATTTTGCTTGCTTCCAGACTGATGTTTCTTGGCTCCGGAGCTGCCAAGTCACTGTGTATTAGTCAATATTTCACTCTTAGGTTTTCTCTAGACCACTCCCCTCTCCCCCTCCCCACACATTTTTTTCCTTCTCTCTGACAGTTATAAAACCTGAATGTCTGAAAGCAAAGAAGTTTGAAGAAGAAATGGCCAGAAGAGAAATCACAGAAGATAAATCTAATGAGATGGGGCTGACTTTTCTGTGGGAATTACAAACCTATAGACTTTATTTCATTTTTACTGATTGTATGGGTAACGTTTGTAAGCATATTTGAAATCTTCAAAGGAGAAACTTCTTCCCTAATGGCTAAATTTGTATAACTGCTAACTGATTTTTCCCTATAAAGCACAGCCACCTACATCTGAACTATTTACCTAGACTCAATTGCTGCCAAAGGATAGAAACTAGTAGTCCAGTAACTGCCTTAAGTTTATGTCCTGACATACTCTCAAGACAAGATCAATTTTATCTTAGAAGTGCTTATTTGTTCTAGCTTTAAGTGGAGCCTTGCTAGCTAACAGATATCAACATTCTGGAATTGAAAAATTAGGCTTGAAAATTAGATGATGTCTTTTGGAGAGAACTGCTTAGGCTAAGCCTACAGCTGTAATGAAAAGCTCCTAATTCTGCAAGGTGTTTTGAAAACAGGGGAGGGAAGGACAGGCAGGATCCTCCACAGAGTACACAATGCAATAAACACAGGAGAGAGAGTTCCTGCGGGAGTCAAAAGGTAATGCTGTTGGGATGGTAGATTCATGTTGACTTCTGCTTAATATTTTATTAAGTATATGGTTTTGGCCATCTGTTTTTAAAATAGGATTTGTCTTCCTCTGTCCCCAGGCCAGCACATGTGAGGGAATATCACACTGTAAGTAGGCTGGAGGTGAGGATTAATGGCCATACGCCAGTGTGGAAATGAAGAAATCAGAAATGATTTCTCTCTTCTTATGTGTTTATTTCACTAGCTGTATGAAGTGAGTTGACAGCAATATTTGCCCTACAGATCATTAGGAAAAATCTAGCAATGCATACAATCTCCAAGACAGGAGATGCAACAGGAGCTTTCCTGGGGCTTCAAACACAAGGCACAAACTTTTGTTATAAGATGGTGCTTCACAATTCCAAAAGGAACCAAACTAAAATCTACAGGATAACTCACCTTGGACAACAACTGGAAAGAGCAATAATTTCTTCCTAGCTGCATGTAACATTGTGATTACTAATATCAAGTCATAATGGCTTGTCTTATCAAAAAGATTTAGTTCTCAGTTTATTTTTTATTATAACTATGATTGGAAATCATTAAAAAAAAATCACTGATTTCATTTTTTCTTCTTCTTATTAATCTATAAACTACATGGAAAACTGTGGTCAATCTCCCTGGAAGTGGGTGGACTGTAAGTAGTGCAATAACTTTGGGATTTGGTTGTCCAGTAGATTCACTCATATCCTCACTTCATAAGGCAAAGGTGTTTTTTTTTTTTGTTTTGTTTGTTTTTGATGTTTTTGTTTCTAATTCCTTTTTCCTGTCATAAACCCTACAGCTGCACTGAGCAGCATAAAAAACCTATGCAATCAGCATTGGCAGCTTGTTAAGGTTGAACAGGATAACTCAGAAACAGACGATATTAAAGAAGGGTAGAGGGATGTGAAGTGAACATGTGGATCAGCTATGATTGACATGCATCCTTTAACTCATTCTACAAGACTGTCTTGCAGTACTGTCAATGAAACATTAAAGTAGAGCCTGTTTTTACAGTTCATCTCACTGAAGTGCAAGCCAGGCCAGTATTTATGGAGGCAGCAGTGCATGTACGTACAGTTACCATGAATCCAAGTATAAGCAGTAGATTTTTGTTATAATTATTTTTTTTACTGAAAATATAAGCCACTATATTGTATTATTTACTATAGTTTTCAGTTCAAGCATACTGAACTTGTGTGTTCCCCATAATGTTATGACAGTACATCACATATAACATTGATTGCTATAAGTGTTCAATGTGAATTTTGTCATACCAAACAGCAAATCGCAAGGTGTGCACGTAGCAAGGGGAATCAGGGAAAGAAACTTATATGCTTCTGTGAAGATTGAAGATAACACCTTAACTTTCTTTCCTACTTATTCAGGCTATTTCTTGTTTTCTGAGTGAAAGAGCTTCCACAACTTGAAAAAGGCAATTCTTACCCTTGAGTAGTCAAACCCAGAGTGAATAATTTGAGAAAATGTAGTTCTCTTCAGCCAGGAACCTCATCCCTGTGGACATCAGGGAACTTTTATTGCCTCTAGAAGGCTATTTCTTTGTAGTTGCTGCCATTTGCAAGACTTTGCACATGTGCTTGGGGTGGAACACACAATTACCATTCCCACTGACTTCCCTGTGTTTGTCCTGCTGACAACCAGCTGAGGTTGTTGGTTGCTGTACCATCATGCTCTGTTTGATAGTGGTAGACTGGTCTGTGCCAGTCTAAAGATCTTTAATATTTGAACTTTCTTCCATTTCTGCTATTTTCAGAAAAAAAACCAAACATTTCTAAAAATTAATTTTCATATTCAGTGGAATATTCACTTCTGTTGAAAGAATCTAATAAATACTGATAGGTAATTAAAGAATATTTGGAAGAGATAATTTAATAGAAATGCTTCTCCTACAGACATACAGATGAATCAACTAAACTAACCATTAATGAATAAAAACATTAACTGCATTTGTTACATAATTTAAAAAGTCAAATAATTATTTTCTTCATAAAGCATTCAGACATTTGGCAGAGGTCTCGAAGTAGCCTTGTGATTAAACTAACTTCTAAATAGGATTGGCTCAAAGAAGTATGAGCATTCTTAATAAACACCACTTCACATTTATAGAAGTTTCAGAGGTGAGCAAATAGTCCATAATGATGTTTACCTGAGCAATTTAGTTTACTTTTTTCTGCCCCTCTCACATTCTGAAGCCAAGTGAGTTTCCCTTGATTTATTCAAGTTGTTTTTCCGATTTCTATGGTCCAATAATAAACTATTTACTCAAAAATGTGACAGTATAATTTGAATCTCAGCAGTACTGGTTAGCAGTGGTTGCTCAGCTTGTCAGGGGGAGTCCACTTGGTTCAGTGAGGAAGGGAGCAAATCTGTACTCTCCCTAAAAACACTCTCCCCTTTGATTTATAAACTTCCTTTCCATGAACATTTAGCCTTAAAACTGGCTTTCCAATAGAATAACACAAAGAAAGGTGTTAGCCCAAAAGAGACTTCATGCACAATTGACACAGATACCCAAAGATTTATCTTTTGGAGTGTTCTCTTGTGTTTAGAAAGAACAGTTCTTCTATTGACCAGATACACTGTGAAAGTAGAAGAATAAACTGAAAAAAACCATAGGAGGTAGAAGCTTTCATCAAAAGAATATAAAATGGCAGGAGAGAGACTCTTGCTGAGCTATTGGACTGCATAATCGTCCAGGGATTTTTCTAATGAAGCTTACAGAAATTTTTCCAGTGAAACAGTTTTTTTCAAACAGAAAATGATGATCTGATAAAATTGAAACTTTTCACAGCTGTACATTGATTCCTTCTAAATTTTTGACGGATCGTTACCAAAACAACTCATTGAAAAAGTATTTCAACTTGTTTTAATGTAACAAGAAATAATAAAATGTGAAGATTAAAAAAAACAAAAACAAACAAACAAACAAAACAAACAAAAACAAACAAACAAAAAACAAAAACAAACAAACAAAAAAAACCTTTTGCAGTGAACCCAAACAAACACTTCAGGGAAAACTTATCCAGTACCAACATCTTCCGTAGACAGGGCATTTCACTATGCCATGAAGCTTCCTTGTGCTCCATCACCTGTTGGAGGCCAACAGTTTCCACCCCATCACCTGTGCTTGTGAAGGAGGATAAGAAACACTCAGATGCTTGGAGTAGGCTACAGATATTATTTCATCCTGTCCAAGCTAGCAATGCATTCATGCACTTGGCTACCCTGTACCTAATACACCACTGAGTATAAGAAAGATTTAAAATTCTGAGGCTTCATAAAGATACAAGTCATTTACTTCTAATTTCTAATTTATCCCTCCACAAATGCTAAAGTATCCTATTGCCATAGTCTCTTAAGATTTAAAAAAAAAAAAAAAGTGTTATTGACTTCTCTGTAATCTTTAGATTCCTCCTTCCTCTTTTCTCTCTCAGGTTTTCTGGCATTCAGACTTGGCAAGTGGCTTACCAAAACAAACACTACATGAATAGTCTGATTAAATGTTGGGTGGTAATCCTAGTAGTATTTTATTTCTATTTTCAAACAGTAGAACAGAATAAGTGCTATTAAATGTTTGACCTTTGAAAGCCACAATACTCAACTTATCTTAAGAGAACACTTCCTCCATAGCAAGTCTTGTTTGTCAGTATAAGATCCTGCCTGATCTGAGTGCTGAAATGGGGTGTTCCAAGCATTTTAAGAACATTTCAATAAATATAAATAAATAAATAAATAAATAATCTATCTTAACTCACATTTTGAAGTAGTTTTCTCAAATATTCCAGGGGGCTTGAATTCAACTTTTCAAAATAATTTATATAACTGAAAGTTTAAAATCAGCTGGTGGGGGCCAAGTACTCTATTAAAACACTCAGTAAGAGAAACAAGCTCTATACTGCTGACCATCACCAGGGAGCAAATTAGTTGTGCTCTAGATTAAAATTAAAAAAAAAAAAAAAAAAGCAAAGATGAGCAGTTTACACTATGGATTAGGGTGCGTTAAAACTACGGCTTAAATCAACAAAAAATTTGTTAAGCTTTATTTTTCTCTGGCATTGCTATCTCTGTTTTCTTCCAAAATTGAAAGCTGAAATACTGAAATACTGTGGAACTGGCTATGTACTTCCACAGTCAGAAAATTTACACTAACATCCTCGATCCAGATGGGATCTACCCAAGAGCATTGAAACAACTGGTAGAAGTGTTCACCCAGCCACTTTCCATCATTTATCAATGCTCTTGACTAACCAATGAGATCCCAGTTAATGGGAAGTTTGCAAATACAACCCCCTATCTACAATATGGGCAGGAAGGAAGACCTAGGGAATTATAGGCCTGTGGGTGTGATCTCAGTGCTAGGGAAGGCCACAGAGCAGATTATCCTGGCAGAGTGCTATCACACAAAACACACATGGCACAATCTGGTGATCAGACAGAGACAGCATGGGTTTATGAAAGACTGATCCTGACTGATTAACCTGATCTCCTTCTATGACAAGATAACCCATTTAATGGACAAGGGAATGGCTCTGAATATTGTTTACTTGGACTTTATCAAGGAATTCCATAGTGTTTCCCATAGCCTGGAGAAAATAGCTCCTCATGGCTGAGATGGTTGTATTGCTCACTGGGTAAAAAACTGGCTGGATGGCTGGGTCCAAAGGGTCACAGTGAATGGAGTTAAATCCAGTTGGCAACCAGTCACAAGTAGTACTTGGCCCTGAGGAATACAGGGGCCAGTTTTGTTTAATATCTTCATCAATTATTTCGATGAGGGGATTGAATGTATTCAGTAAGACACCAAGTTGCAGGAGACACTAAACTGAATGAGAATGTTGGTCTGCATGAGGGTAGGAAGGCCCTTCAGAATAATCTGGATGGACTGGATCAATAGGCCTTGTCCAGTCACATGACATCCAACAAGGCTAAGTACTGGGTATTGCACTTGGGCCATAACAACCCCACACAGTGGTATAGGCTCAGGGAAGGGTGTCTGAAAAGCTGCCTGGCAAAAAAGAACTTGAGTATGCTGAGCATGAGCCAGCAGTGTGCCTAGGTGGCCAAGAAAGCCATGGCATCCCGGATAGTAATGGCAATAGCGTGGTCTTCCCTCTATACCCAGCATTCATGAGACTTCAGCCCTCTAGGACAGCAATCAGTTTCGGGCCCCTCACTAGAAGAAGGATATTGAGTTACTAGCACATGTCCAGATAACAGCAGCAAAGCTGGTGAAGGGACTAGAAAACAAGACACATGAGGAGAGGCTGAGGGAACTAGGGCTGTTTAGTCTGGAGAAGAGGCTGAGGGAAGATCTCATTACTCTATACAACTACCTGAAAGGTTGCAGTAAGGTCAGGCAAGAGACTGTCACATGCAAGTGAGAAGACATAAAGCAAGAATCTCAAATTCCACCGGGGGAGGTTTAGATTGGACATCAGGAAGAATTTCTTCATGGAGAAGGCACCAGAACAGGCTGCCCAGGGCGGTGGTGGAGTCCCCATCCCTGGAGGCATTTAAGAGACATTGGATGTGGTGCTTGGGAATGTTGGGTAGTAGACTTGCAATGTTAGGTGGATGGTTAGACTTGATGATCTTAGAAGTCTTTTCCAACCTGGATGATTCTATGAACGCTTTATAAAATTTCAGGCTCTTAAACTATATATATTTCTGAAGTTTTTGATATGCCTTATGTGGTTTATAACTAATTTACACATTGTATTTTTACCCTCGGTTTACCTGAGTAGTGGTAAGGAAAGTAACACACTGTATCACTGCAGAGATCTTGTCAAGTAAATGCAGAGAGCACTTCAGTGTCTGTATACACAATTGTGCTGTTGAACTGAAAGTACACAGAAGCTGTTAGGAATATGCCATACTGCCTGTATGTACCATTACTCTGTAAAATACTTCAATATTGCAATAATATCTGCCAGCTGCAACTCACTGTGCTTCACATCAAATCAAATAGCATAAATGTGTAGAGCCGGGACCAATGTCAGCTATTATGTGGCAGTTTTTCCTAAGGGGACACGCTGACAGACAATCAAAACTTTTCTTTAATATTTCTTATTGTGTTTCTGCTAGTAAGACTACCTGTCATGTAGCAATCATTTTCTGCTTGTGACAGAAATAAATACAGAAAACAAAAAACTTAGAAACCCATCTCAAATGCTTAGATTCAAAGTTTGTTCATGTTTGGGTTTAGCTTTAAACAGAGGAATATGATGGTGTGGTTGTGAGCTCAGGTTAGCCATGTTAGGGAATGTCATATACCCTTAACTAAAATTCAAGATTCCCTTGCAAAAACCTGGATCTTCTCATATACACATTAACTCTCCCAACAATTCACACTGACTATGGTGGAAGAATATCACAGATGGAAATGTTCAGCCTGGATGTGGTAAGCATGGAAAGTCTGGATTTCATTTGAACTATCATTGCAGGGCAGTGAAATGTGATAATACTTGTCATACCACATTGGTCAAAGTCTCAGCTTCTCTGTTATAACAGGAAAAAAACAGTGAAATAGCAAACAAAACTTCCAAGCTCAAAGGTATTCTTCCTAAATAGCAAGTGTTTGTATCATGTTGCAGTTCGGACTTAGCATTACGGTGTCAGCATTACAAACTGACTGCTTTTGTCCTGAGCATTAGCTAGGGTAAGTGTTATATCATTACAATGATTAATTCTGCCTTGTGTAGAGAATTTGGTCAGTGTAAGTCAGGATTTTTTTTAGTTTGTGAACCTCAGATCTATTCTGTGCTCTGACAAAAATAACGTTCTCCCTGCAGATTCTGCTACCAGAGTTGCTTGTTTTTAACAGAACTGCTAACAATTTAATTCAAAGTATATCCAAATAAAAGAAAAAAATGGAAAGAATTGTCCACCATGGCCTGCATTTTACACTGCATAGTTAATCCACTTATAGTTCAGACGGTACAAGTGCCTATTCTTGCTGACACTTCTTGTCCATTCTTTTGTTCCCTGTGCCACTTAACTATTTTCCTACATATCTTACACATCTCTTTAAACAGCCATAATTTTCTATATCTAGTCTTAGGTAGAATTTCCTTTCAATTTTCTAAATCTGTTCAATTTTCGCTCCTCTCAGCCAACGTTTTCCACCAAAATATTTATGTCTTAGTATGGATAATGGTTTAAGGAAAGGAACTTGCACTAACTGTAGCACCTCGCTTTGCTTGGGAATTAACAAGGAGATAGATAGGAAGACCAGGCCAGACCCTTTGAAAACACCATGTAGAAGACCAAAAGAAAAAAAAGTGTAGGTGGGAGCAACAAATGGAGATAGCTGCCTGGTTTAGAAATGTAGGTGGGCAGATAATGCTTGCTGTGAGAAGCTGGAAATAATGAGACTGATGGACAGGAGGATTAGGTCAGATGAACATAAAGGAGGGACGAAGCCTCAGATTTGTGAAGGGCATTGCACAGAAATGGACAGAAGAGAAACACTTCAAAGGATTCAAGCAAGCAGTGAGATTTTTAGGATTAAGCTTTACTGATCCAAACCTCTAAACTATGGGAAGTTCACTCATCACTAATCTTGCCCCCCTTCATTTATGAGAAAACATGACCAAATATAATCAGTTACAGGATTCTGGGATATGGTTATATTGAATTACATCTCCTGTAACAAGAGGCAGCGCAGTGCAGTGGCATGGCCTGCATTTCAGCTGTAGCAGCAGTCAGCTTTTTCCTTTAGATGTCACAGGTTATTATAATTTACTATCTGGAAGACTTCTAATTAAAACCATATGCTACACTTTCCTCGTGCACATAACAGGTTCCATATCTATAAACTTTGCCAACTGTAAGCTCATCTCTTTCCCCAGTAACCTGTAGCCCAACTGCATTTAATAAGAGTAATTTGGAGAATGGTATTTGGTTACACACTATTGCTGTAAATTGTTGCTTTCCTCTAATGGCCTGAAAAGTAAAGCTAAACCAGTTAATCTGAAATAAGCTAAAACTGAAAGCTATGTTTTAGGAACAGGCTATTATATTCAATTAATACATCATTATGCAGTAAATTTTGAAATATGCAGCCTTTTTGAACAGCAACAGCATGTTTTGGGACAGATACTGATCTCTTCAGAAGTGCAGAGTGGATGTGAACGTATCACACCTGGGAAACTTTAATTCAGAGAAATCCACTGTGTGGGAATAGTGCTAACATACTTGTCTCCATGTCACCCCCCTGCTCATGGGTACATAATTTGCAGAACTGCTACTGGAACATAGAGCACAGGTGTATCTGAATAACTGCCTCTTGTTTGGTGTCAGCTACATTCCTTGGTGCCCAGATCTCACCCACACCTGAGCAGCTGCCTTGCACAGGTGATGAGTATAGGGTCTCCCACCCCAGTTCAAAGCACTGGGACAAGAACCAGATCTTCATAGTTTTTGCTAAGGAGGAGTGAAATCTCTTCTGAAGACATCATACTTCATCACTGATCAGGCCATACTCATAATTTGGGCATTTTCCTCCCCATGTCAAATAACAGCCTGGATAGCTGAACAGATAGCTCGGTCAGCCTGCTGACCAGTTCCAGTTCTGACTCTGTGTCTTTGCCTCCTGTACCCATTAACAGGAATAGAAAGCTGCCAGGAAGGGTAGCACAGGACAGACATATTGCAGGAAAGAAGGTTAGACAACATGATTCAATGCATTTTGATTCATTGTTGTGGCTAACTCCATCTCTCATCTTCAGACAGCTTTCTGAGATATCTCAATAAAGACAGGCCACAGTACAGAAATTTTTACCATGCTGTCATTCTCAATCTTTCTCATCTATAGATACACGAGATGATAGCCCTACAAATATCACAACTAAACCTTCCTGTTATGGCATGAGGGTCAATTGTTCTGATAACATAATCAAACTCCATTGACTTCAGTTGAAAGACACTCATATATCAGTGGGCGATTTCTTTCCTTGCTTTTTTCCTTTCCAAAAAGCCCAAAACACACGCACAAACAGTACAATTCTTCAAGAGTACCCTATTCACAAGTATATTTACTGGAAACATTCCTTTTTCAAGAGATTTTAAGTATTAGCATTACTGCCAACATTACTACACATACCTTTACTGAACTTGCACTCAGAAATACAAAATGCTTTAGAAGAAAATGTTTTATCTCCCTTACTCTTTTCTTTATTTCACTACAGCAACTACCCACACTGCACCCTCTTCCTCCTTTCCTCCTCTCCCCCAATAACAATGGCACATTAACATGAGTTTAATAATTCAATAATGGGAAAAAACATTGTGGGATTTTCTGTCCTCTCAAGACATATTGCAGGTTTAACATATATTTCTACTGAACTGTTGGGCCTACAAATATCAACTAAATCGTTCTGCATCATAAGAAAATTCTCTACCTTGACACAGAAAGAATCACTTTATATACTGTTTATAATTTATATTGTTGATTCTTGTTATGCTATAAATGCAAATGTGAGGGATGAAAAAGTGTGTACGTTCTGTGATGTACATTAACAAAATGCATTGGGAGAAAAATTAAGGAATGTCAATTCACTTTGTCATATTATTTAAATAATTATTTCCATTTTCAAATGGAAATGTTATTGCTTAAAAAAAGATATAAATTAAAATTTCAGAAGTAAAACACAGAAGTATATAGTGTCCAACAAGAAAAAAATTTTTTTGGGGTGGTGGGGTGGTGGTTGTAGATAGATATTTCTGTTACTCCTGCCCTACAACCCTTGAAAAAGAAAAGCCAATTTTGCTCCCATTAAAACATTTCTCCCTTTCCACTCCCCATCCCCTCATCTTCAGGACCATCTCATATGTCTGTATTTACTCAGCATTATTTTTAAAACACCTCTAAGAGTCACTGCTAATGCTGACAAGAGGAATGCACTAACCTGTGATAGTATTTGTATGACAGTTGAATTTGCATGTGTGATGAACAAAGACAATTAAAAAACTGCAATTCCTAGCACCAATAAAAAAGTCGTAACATGATTATGTAAAATCAAAATAAAAACAGGATGGTTTACAGCCATTTTTTAAGTAAGAAAAAAGATCAAGAAAAAGTATTAAAAAATTGTGTAAACCAGGGTGAGATGTGCTCAGCAGTAATATCCTTCAGAACTCCAAACAAAACTGTTCTTGTTTGTGTTTCCGCATCTCATTCCATCTTCTTTCTGACTGGGAAGAACATACTGCAAGAGGGCACCAACCAGTCAGGAGGGCTTTTTAGAAGACAAACAGAAATCAACATTTTACACATACACACTGCAGTATCATAGATAACTGTATTTGATCCACATTTCATGTCTGCCTAAATCCAGGAACTGTAATCCACATTATATGACTAAAATTCAAGTACGATTCTGGTATTACAATCCACTGCAAACACACATTCTATCTTGGAGTGTGAATCCAGACAAAAAATGTGAAATGTGGTACCATTTGGGGGAATATTCCCCACTAACAGTTTTCTCTGTTGTGCAGGTAAACATTTATGCGGAATATTACTGCTGATGGACATTGACTCTCATCAGCCATGACAGAATCTGGAAAGCTTCTATCCTTCTTGCCTTACTGAAAAGATAATATACGTTGATCTGTTTCAGAGACCTACGCTGTTGCACTCTGCTGTCCAATCTTGCCAAAAAAATCCTGCACAACAGCAAATTACCTTTACCAAGAGAATTTCACCTCAGAAGTGCCTTTTAAGTGTGATGACAGCAGTTTGGCATTATTTATTTATTTTTAAGAGCACAGCATCTCACAGCCATGATGCTAAGAGCCAACTGTGAGGTTAGTCTACATTCCTGGATTTCTAAAATGTATTGTTTAAAGGAAATCTGCACAAAGTTCCCCAAAAAACATCACCCAAATAAGGAAGGTTGAACAACAGGTTAACAACAGACTTCCACAGGCATCCAGAGGAGAAGTTTTACCCTATTCTTTGCCTTTTACACCTCTTGTATAGCAACGGTTGTATCTTGTATTCACCTGCATTTTTAAATTATGACAAGAGGTCTAGCTTACAATTTAAGTGAACCAATCTGATGACAGTTAAGTCATTCTTTTACCCTTTTTCCTCCCAGATATTCATCTTACATTGGATTGCAGCTTTGGACCTACATTCAGAAGGGAACAACAATATTATTTTAAAGTTATTGATTCAATGGATGGCAAGGGTTGTTACACTGAAAGCACCTGAAATGAGAAACCTGTCACAAGGAAAAGGATTATCTTGTGTTTAAGAGGGACTGGAGCCTGAGAGAGTCATGCACCAGATGCACAAAAACTATAGCCAGAGACATTGCCTGTGTCACATTAAAGGGCGTCTTTGCAGCATGAGGATCTGTCTTAATTCTGGAAGTTCCAGAGAAACAGATATACACAGAGCCAGGTGTACAATCAAGAGTCTTTAAAGCAGATGTTGACTAATTCCTGCTATTTAAGTTGTCTTGTATGTCACAATATGTACACAACCTTGTACTTCTTGGAGTGTGGCACTGAAAGCATGATATGCTTGATGTTACATAGTGGGCCTTAAAAATAAAATCACTTGGATAATACACAGTCAAAACAGTCAGATTGGTTAAGGAGCCCTGAGGAAGTAACTTGCTCCCGTATGTAATGCACTCCTTCAGAGGAGAGAAGATGGGGGTTCCTTTCTGTTTTTGGAGCAGACATCTGGGATTGCCAGAACATCTGTCTTCCACCAACACCTTCTTCTGGGCAATCTTGTTTCTGGGCTTAGCAGTTATATTGCATTTTACTTCCTCTTGAGGATAGTGTTTGTTCTCATATTGTATTAGATGCTATCCATATATGTGAAGAAAGGACAAAAACAATGAAAGTCAGCCCACCATGAAGACATATACCAGAAATGTTGCCCTGCCACAGTTCAATTCCCTAAGTTCTTAAAGAAGAGGGCAAAAAAAACCTCATTACAGGGCAGGACTCAGCTCTGTGCCCTGAAACACACACATCTATGTTTACTATTTTGGAATAAAAGTTGTTTTAAAATAGAAAAAAATGTGTCAGAAGATTATGTTATTTGAAATATTCACTGCATAAATAGAACACAAATATTGTTGCAAATAATAATCAGTGGCTCTCTGACAAGGCTTGTCATTTTGTTTCAAATTATGTAAGTTCTCAGTCGGTATCAATAAATGTAATTTGTTATGAAATTGCATTATCTTACCATGTTTAAATTAAAAATATTTAGAGCAAGTGTTTGTTATATTTGTCAGTTTATGACAGGCTATACATCATAAAAACATTTTACTGTAATTGTGTTGAACATGATATTTTAAAGTTTCTTTGAAGCCCACAATGTCTATAAGGCAAAACAAGCAAAAACAATAATAAAAAACAACCTTCGCTCCCACAACTCTCTGTCCCCAGAATAATTTCAGAAATAGTAGAAGTGAAAAAAGCTTAAAAGGCCATGAACTACCTGAACAGAGAAAACCTGAAGGTACAGATAGGTTGTTAATTGCTTGGGCAGGTGGTAATGAGCTGCTCAAGTGTCAATCTAGCATGACCTCAATGTACGAGGCCCAACAGAATTGCTCTGCTGCCTGAGAGGAGTGCACTAAGTCTTATATTACCCCCAAATTCTTACATTGTCAACATTGTCCCATGATGGAGAAACACTAACTGCCATTATACTAAAGATCTATTATTTCTTAGCTTCTGTAGAAATTTAATCAGAGCAACCTGTCTGGTTTCAGAAGTGATTAAACGACGCAAGTCACATAGGGAAAATTCCCCTTTAGATTCTTCTCATTAACACCATCTTAAAATCTAGTACTGAAACTTCCTTCATTCCTGAATAGCAACTTTCACACACTTCAGAACAAATTAGTGGCAAACAGAGTAAATAGCACAAGCATGTCCTTTGGTGCATGCAACAAACATTTAAGTAACAAACATTTCACAATTCATAATTTTAAAAAGAAGCTTCCAAAAATTGCCTAGAGGAATTCAGTGTCAAGAACAGAACATTTAAATACTGAATGTGGGAAAAC
Organism: Aythya fuligula; assembly: GCF_009819795.1. Taxonomy (NCBI): domain Eukaryota; kingdom Metazoa; phylum Chordata; class Aves; order Anseriformes; family Anatidae; genus Aythya; species Aythya fuligula. The sequence goes on from NC_045566.1 coordinate 12,763,201, forward strand.
ACCTAGAAAATTAAGAACACACACATTAATGGATATTTTTTTGTTTATTTTGATGTTTATGGTGTTTAGTAGAAGTTCACAGTATGAAACTGAAAAGCATGTACATGTAGATGCAAGCCAGATAAAAACTATCCTCATTACAAACCACTGTCCTTACATTACAATGAAAATTAAGAAGTGTCCATGCTATTCCCACCTGTCCTCGTGGTTCTTGCTGGGTAAACCAGGAGGCTACAAACGTCCATTTATGTCAGAGCAGAACAAAATCACACAACTTTGGGTGAGGTAGTAATCAGTATATTCTAGAAGTAGTTTAGGATTTCAGAAGAGGAAAATTTTGAAGAGACTGTCCTAGTACCTAAAATAACACATTTTAAGGGGATCTAGGTTTATGGAAAGGGATGTTTTATAGTTTCCATAATATGCCTTAAGTAAAATATTGCAAAAAAAAAGGTATTTTTATATATAATTTTTGAAAATTAAAGAGGTTACCAAGAACATACGCTTAAGAACAAATTTACTGTAAATTCAGCTTGTCTTAATATATAGAGATTATTTCAGGCCACCATAATAGCAAGAGCAATATTCTGACTTTCAGATATCTTAACAGGGAAAAAAGTTACCTTTCCATCAGAGTCATCATAGAATGCTTGTAGAAGGAAATGTACATTTGCAGGAAGGACTCCCAAGTAAGCACTTACTATTAATGTTGCTGATAAAACATGGCTAAATTCTTTTACAGTTGAAGAAACACCTGGGGGCACAGGGAAAACTGTCTTTTAAGTCTCCCATGGCACGTTAATTTGGCTTATTTAAGCCAAGTGAAATGCTGAGTGGTGACAGAGTTTTGATGAAGCGCTCAAGATTTATGTCTCCTCTTTCACTGGGGAGAACAGAATTTCCCACAGAAAATCAACTATTAAGGGTATGAGTATCATGCCTGGAATATTTTGTCAATAAACACATCACTCAGTTGCTAAGTATTAAATGCCTCTTTCTACACCTCCCATCTGCATTATCTCATTTTCATCTGCAAAGAACACTAGATGCATGTATCTTAATTACTTTTTACAGCAAGATTTTGTTCATGTGTTTAAACAGTTAATGTTCTTTCTTACATTTCTTTCTTCCCAAAAGGAAGTTCAGCACTGAGAGAGTTTCCTTGATGGTAATCCGCAGTTCATTCCTTATGCTTACATGCATCATACACATACCACTTTTTCACCTCTGATTGAACAAATTACCTCAACCTGAATATACAAAATTTTCATTGAATACCTCCACCTCAAGAAGTAATAGGAGCCAGATTATTATTCTTGTTATGAAGTTAAGAATTGATCTTATTCAATATAAGTCCTATTCAGCACAAGTAAAAGCATCTGGATCAGGCCTTGCATATTTAAAAAAGCTTTATAATTTAAATCTACCTTTTAAAATTAATACATTTTTCGTACTGAAAAGATGGACTAAGAGAAAGTGTAAATTGGCATTGATACTGTGATTGCTTTTACTCTAGCTAAAATAAGCCTAAATTCTAATCTTCAGCTAACAGAGTGCAGCATGGTTTAACAGCTCATCCAAAGCAAATTGAACAAGGTCTACATGTCTATGATAACACACAGGTATTTTGGGGAATCCCAACAGAACAGCAAGGAAGACAAAGGTCGCACCATGGGAGAGGCTTCTGGAAGGCTTCAGTTTAATGAAAATCTAGTGCCCTCAGATGTGTCCATAGAAATAAGTCATCACTATGTAAGCTTGGTACCTGTACTTCCTTTTTGCTGATTGCTTCCAGCAAAACAGGGATATGATAGCCAATGTGCAGTGTTTAAAACCCTGTAAGCCTCCTTCAGGGACATATGCTTAATATTGACAAGACTAAACAACAACAACAACAACACAAAATCCCACCAAACCCTGCATTTTGGGGCCCTGTTCTTAAATGCTATTATATCTGCCAAGTATCCTTTTTCAGGAAAAAGAACACTAACACTTGGAAAGATCTTTTAGAGATTATATAAACTGATTTAATGAATTTCTAGAAAGAGAGCAGCCAACACTATTAACATCAACCTAAATCTGTACCATGTAAAACCTGAAGACCTGTATGACTTCAATTTTAGCAAATAAAAACATTTCAGAAGTGATTGTACAAAAGTGAAAACTGTAATTCTCTAGTATACAGTGATAGACAACTCAGAAATTCTTTAGAAAGCTTTATCTAAGTCCATTCAATTACAGAAAGCTTTTTCCAAAGAGAAAAAACTTCAGAGTGGACTATTAGCTACAGTACTTACAATTCTCAGAATTGTAGCTTATCAATTTGTTGTATACCTTTCAGGTATAGAAAGACAGTAAGATATTCCAGGCTGAAAAAAAAATCTCATCTAGTTGAAAGCCAAATTTATGCAATTTATAACATGAAAATTGTTATAACCATACACTGATTTTTTTTAATAATGAGAGTTGTAATCTTGCAGCTGTGTAAGAGCCTGATGCAGTTTACTACTCTGTTACAAAATATTTTGTCCTATATTTGAAATTCCATAGAACTTGTGTTTAGCTACAAGTCTTTATGCGATGGCAATACTCTTAGCAAGGGATGAGGAAGTGCTACTTGAGCTTGTCTCAGGTCTGTTCTCTTTGCACTTGTCATATGGCTCAAAGAAATCAAACCTGATCACCATCACCTTTCTCTATTATTTACTCCATTAGAAAGCAGTGTGCTGGACAGTGTATATCAAAGAAATTCTGCAATGGTAAATTGTTAATAAAAGCTACCAAGCTTCCCATTCAATGGCACCGATTTGATCACACCCATGGGATTATGGAATATCCCTCTTGCAAACTGCTGAGGGGAGGGAGCACTTCATCGTCTTCCTGCAGCAAGAAGGAAACATGAAGTTGCCACCCAAATCAATGGCTGCAGGAGCTGCTGAGATGCTCAGAGTGCTCCATACCAAAATGGAAGGGAAGAACACTCAGGCAGGCTGAATGTGATTGGAAGAGAAACCAGCAGAGAGACAAGCCATTGAGTGAATAAACCAGAGAGCACAGAGACAGCTCCATTTCAGAGGCCTGGCAGTGGGTTTGTTTCTGTTGCATTCAAGGAACTGACTGTAAATTTTCTTCCACCTAGAGCTGGGTTGTACTAGTACACGTGGCTGCCTACACACACCATTCCCCTCCTAATGCATATAAGCCTATAAGGCTACAAACACTGACTAATTGTTTGGGCTAACGGGGCAAAGATACAAATGAGCTATTGCTTGTTACACTGTTAGAAAATATTGTTTACACAGACGGCAACCACTAGTCATCCTGGTATTCTCAAATCTCTACACTGAACCTATCTCATATACATTCATTATTTTACAAGTTCAAATTAAGACCATTTTCCCTATTGACAAACGTGGGTTAAAAACATAATAAACAGAGTGGATTTGTGTTGGTATTAATGAATTGGCAACAACTGTCTCTGCACTGTTCATCTCTCAACAGCTGTTTATATTTTATTTTAACTCTGTAAAAACATTGCTTTGTAATCCCTTGATCTGTACAATAATTTCCTTTTGTTCCAAGCTGTTAAAGGTGTCTTTGAACTACTCAGGAAAAAGATTTAAAAAAGGAGACTACACATCTGTTCCTTCAAGACAAGGCCACTTTAATCATAAAAAATGAACATCATAAAAAATGAACACAGAAATCAAAGAAAAAAACCAAAGGTGGGTGAACTCTGTACTGCAATAGGATAAAAGTCAAGACAGTTGTGGAAAACTATCAGTCATTATTGCTTCAAATTGCTCTTGATTTTTGCAAAGGAACAGACCAAGTCAGCTGCACCTAATCTTTCTTCAGAGTTATCTGGTGCATTTATTCACTGCACACTAAGAATTCTGCTCACCACTTGTCACAGCCAGGAACAAGACTGTTAAGCTCACCCCTTGTTGATAAGTAGGCGTTGTAACTTATGGATATCCTGTTGCGTTGGCCTCCTGGAGTCTTGAATTTTCGTATTGTTCAAGCCACAGTGATTTCAGGGCAGTGCTCTTTATGAAATACAATGTCTACTTGAAAATTTGTCAATATGGGTTCTAAAAATAGCTGAGGTATGAGCAAGAACAAATAACATTCTATTTACTTCTCTGTAAAAACTGTGTAACCAGGAAAAAAAAAAATCTTTAAAAACTGGAATGAGAAGGCAGTGCCCTCGGCTTGTGATTTATTGTTATCACTGAGGAGATTAGAGCAAATGTACACTTTAGAAACAATGTGCATAGGCAAATGGTGTATTCATTACAGTACTGGAAGAGCGAAAAACTACGACCATTGTGAAAAGTATTGTCAGGAAAAAGAAAAACAAAGGACCTCTTAGCCAGAGAGTTCGAAACAGAATAGATCAAATGAAGCAAAATAAATTACCAAGATTTACACCAGCATTATTCTGCTTTCTAAAGTTACAAAATATCATAAACTTATGTTATGTGGCAAATGTATGGCATTAGGGGAGCTGCTTGAAGGTGACTATTAAAACACCTACTTAGACTGTACTATATAAATGCACGTATTTAATTTTAACATAACTTTGGGGATTTAATGGCCAATTCTTTGTCCAAACAGAAGAGTAATACTGCATAAGCCCCACACTATTTTGCACCCAGAAAATTCCAAGAATACCAAATTATACAAAAAAATCCACCCACCAGAGCCCTTTTATAGATTGATACCCTCCATATTACCCTGCTCTGTGAAGTGTATGACATTCAAGAGAAATCAGGACAGATAGAATATACTAAAAGGGACAAAAGAAAGCCAAATAGCATTGTTGAGGGAAAGAGAGAAAGAAGTATGAGAGGCTCTGATCTAAACAAAAACAGAGAAAAAAAACTTGGAAAGAATTTCAGAGAAGTATGTTTAATTGCTTACAGCCCCTGGAGAGGTAATTTATGTGCCAACAAGTTATGGAGGCTTTATGTGCCTATTAGTCTGCTATTCAATTAAAAAATGTGTACTTACCATGGCAACCTCTGTGTCTCATGATACGCATGCTAATTCTAAGATATCTCTATAGAGCACCTTCTTAAAGAAACACATACCTCAACACCAGCCACAGTCTCTAGATTTCCAGTCACTAAAAGGCAGTAAAAGGAATAGCCCATATAAGAATTATGAATTATAGGCTTGGGAGTGGGGCAGGTAATCTTACTGTACTGCTAGCAGTTCTATATGGGAACCCAGCAGTGTAATTCACACACAGTGCAGACAACATTGCTGCACCTTAGGACAGCTCACCGTACCTGAAGATGGTGTTGCCAGAATCCCCCCCAGTGTTCCCCTTCCTGCTCACTGAGATAATACTCCTAGTCTTTGAGAGGATGCTGCTTTTCTTCAGGTATACATTTTATTTGTAATGTTACACCAGAGCTGGCTCACTAACTCCCAAGGTGCTGCTTCCATGGAAAGATTTTAAGCCTTCCAGCATGCCGTCCTTTACTTAAAGCCTGCCAGGATGCCCACCTTACCTTTGGTTCAGCCCTTGCTGCCTGGAAATTCCCTTTCTCAGCAGCCTGTGCCAGGCTGCCAGCTCTAGGAGGCATTGTCCTTCATCATACTTATTTGAGTTTCCCATAACAACAGCTATTGGTAAAGCTGATTTTCCACTGACTGGTATGCTCCTCTCCAGATAAGGAATACCAGTTACCAACCAGTGCCAAAATTCTAGATCAGCCTTATGTAATTAATGGATCAAAGCACTTGTCACACACAGCCTCTGAATAAAGAACCTCCTTCAGCAAATATACACCACCCCACCCCTAACTTCTAAGCATTAAGTAGAAGTCAGACATGATCATTCTGAAGACAAGACACTGAAGTGATAACCTACATTTCTAATGGCTTTCTTGTCATTACTTGCTCCTCATTATCATCTTCCTCCTCTTTAATGACCCCTGAAAATGTTTCAGATTACTCTTCCTGTGGACATGAAACAAGGTATTCCACTTGCCTGCAGCTCTTTTAGTGTTAAAGAATGTAGAATATGAAAAAAAAAAAAAAAAAAAAGTGAAAATATCACCTTGCAGAAAGTTTTGGATTTGCTGGCGATTAAGCGTTAAGCACATTTTAAAGATCCTTGGCTTTTTTCCTTGCTTTCCCTGATGACAAGGAACCTAGTCATATTATTTACTAACTATCTTTAAACAGTCATTGTTTATACTAAGGTGTTGGAGTTCCCAGAATGATTTCTCCTTATAAGCACTTCAGAGGCACATCCTATGAAAAAATGAGCATTGTCATGAAATCAAATCTTTTACAGTAATAAATAATGTCACAGAAGCCTTTTTTTTTTTTTTTCCTAAAAGATTTGCAGCACACCCAGTCTCATTCCTAATGGTGGGAAAATACATTTTAGGATTAAGGAAGCACAAGCTGGCACTGACCTATAAGGAACAGTTACTTCAAACACAACACCCAATGAATAGCTGCATTTGATACTTTCACCTGACACCAACAGAGCAAGGTGAAATGGCAGCAAGCTACAATCTCAAATGTAACTCCTTCATCTAGACTTTTTCATTGTGAGATGGTGTAAAGCCTTACTCACATTTATGAAGCAGGGAAGTATCAGGCATTAATTCCTCACAACAGCAATGAAAGCACACCCAAGTTACAAGGCTTATTCAAAGCTTAGGAGTGGGGAAACAATCCCACTTAAATCTTCTCTGTTCTGAAAGCTCCCCCAAATGTGTGCGAACAGCAGGCTGCACTGTTTCTCTGGTAGGTAATGAGCCTTACTGGCCACCTGATAGTGTATCACTAGCATATTAGCATCAGCTGAGAGAAATCTTGCACTCAAACTAGGGTGAAGATAAGCTCACCTGATATTAAAAAGTTTTCTCCTCCCTCCTTCCCCCATCCCCCATGCACTTTTTCCCCACATCAGACTAGTTTGCATAAAATATGGAATGGAAATTTGAAGTCTGGGTTGAATTCACAGTAAAAGCTGTTGATAGCTTCCTTCCTACAAGATCTACCTCTCTGCAGCTCTTGTACTGATGCTGTAAGGGCATCTTTGGAGGAAAGAAAAACATTTTCCTGGGAGATGGGAAATACATGATTCAGTAAATAATGTAAACAGTGCATTTGGAAGTGTAATCTATGTCAAGCTTAGGAAAGTTTTGACGATATTTGGTATGAATGTGCTGTACTGAAGGTATATTGCAACTCTTCCCACTCAAGGGAGGAACAGATCTCAGCTGCTTTTTCACATGATGGATGTGAGTGATTTTCATGGGCAAGCTACATTGTCCTTTTTGTATTACATCTCTACGATCCTGGGAGGGGAAAGTAGCTAAAAGCATCAATTTTGATACAAATCTTTTATAGTCTTTAAATTGGGCACTGCCACTTTAATAAGCCACACCTGGTTAAGATTCGTGTTCTGCTGAATTCCTCCCACCGTAATGAGCCCTGAACATCAGGCTGAGACTGTGATCAAGACAATACAATTAATCACCAGACCGTGCACAATTTTAGTAACATGAAAATTGCACGCAGTTAGATTTTCTAAGTAAAACTAATATTTCATGCAGTGGAAAGGGTGAAGTTTCAGTGCATAACAAAAAAGAATTTCAGAGGTTTAAAAAAACCTGGCAGTCAGCAGGGCCACGTGAAGGTGAATGCATAAATCAAATAACTATGCCATCTGTTATACAAAACTTAACGGGAATTAAGTGGCCCATATTTTCTAAAAATATCTTACTTCACAGTGTGCAGAAGCACTGAATATCTAAGGAGGAATACTGGAATTGGACTTTAATTAGGAAACTTTGAGTTTTGAATACAACATGAGCTTAGTCAAACTATCAGCAAGATAAGCTTATTAGGAGAAAAATAGGAAAGAATATTAGTGCAGTAAAAAAAATAGATCTTTTTGGTGGGAGCAAGAAGGGGGATTAAAAACATACATGGGCCCCATTTTCAGTGTTTTTTCAGCTGTAACATGAGGTCTCATAGACACAAATAATGACAGGCCACAGCCAGCTTCTGGGAGACTTTCTATTCTGATGTGACCTGAAACATGGTGGTCACCTAAATGACTTGAAAATTCACAAGCAAAATAGGTTTCCTGTGTATTTGAAAGTATATTTCAATGCAGTAGTTGTTTCTATGCAAATGCAGCATTCACTAGAAAAACCATTCAAAGTGCAGATACACAATGCAATTGTCACCTCTTTCTAGGCTCACCTCCAACACCAGCTGGTGGGAAGGAACAACTGCTGGAGAACACTGGTGGCTCCATTCTTCCCTCTGCCCTTTAAAAGAAAAGCATGATAATTTGTTTTATGCACTACTGGGTTATAAAATCTTCAGGGATCTTTTCTTTCTGCCCCCAAGAATTTGCACATCTCTAATCAATGCATCTGAATGTCCCATCTGAACACAGACAATAAAGGTAGAAAAAACTGAAAAACTTCATATAGGAAGGGAATAACAAAGGCAGACTTCCTTAGAGAGGATATATATATATATATATATGTATATATACAGGTCTAAGAATTGATGTAAAATCCTAAACTGAATAGGTAAAATGAGATAGCTAAATGTTTTAGGAAAATTATTTTCAAACTAAATAATGGAGAAGAAAGGAGGGAGAGAGGAAAAGAAGGAGGGACACAGAAAAAGGCAGAGAGACACTCAGAAAGATAATAAGCAAAATGTATTTTAAAAAAGGGGCAAAAATGCTGATTTTGAGGGAATAAAAAATTGAGGTTTGTTTGAAAATAAAAATAAAATAAATCTTTCCTAGTTAACCTATAGAATGTCCCATTTGCCTTCTTCAGTCTTCACTTTCTTCTGCTACCCTTCCTCAACCTTTATCTTCTGTACCAATTTTCTAAATTCAAATTTGAGTATTTGGGATTTTAGATGGAGTAGCAGATTTTTAATTGCCATTCCCAGGGAACAGTTTCAAGATATCAACAATAACCTCACAGTGTGACAGTGACAGGGAGTGACCACCAGTGATGGAAGGGAGGAAGCGACTCTTCAGACATTAGAAAATGGTGTTGGAAAGTGCTAAAAATCATGTTGCCATGGAAAACAAAAGATAAGTGAAGTGGTTTTGGATGCAGTTCACTGGCGTAAAGAGTAATCAAGAGATATTTTGAATATGCACACTTCTAGAAATGACTAAAAAATAGTTTTTTTGTGTGTTTCTGGAAATGGGAAATAGCAGGAGTAGAGATGTGCTGTAATTGAAATTACTCCCATTACATAAAGCATGTGTGGGCAGGGAGAAAAGGATTGTATTGTTCTTTACTGTGCATGGAGAAAGCCAGTGTTCTCATGTAAAGTCTGATACAATGCATGGAATAATACATTTAAAAAGTAATATAAGAAAACTAACATATACAGAACAGTAATCGCAAGAATAAACATTTTAGTTTTTTGGTTCTTTTTTTGGAGGAAGAATTTGGTTTTCTTGGAGCAACTATTTGTGGTTTAATGCCTTGCTCTGTGAGTACTAACACACATTTAAATGCTCAAAAATTGTTCATAATTAATTAATTAATTAGTTATGATTAAAGCTAGTTTCAGTCATCTATTTCCCTGGTTATCAATGGCTGGAAGATCAACAGAAGTAATGCAGTCATTCATAATCTAAAATCTACACCTAGCCCTTGGGTTCATCTACACAGAGGCTGTGTGTGGGTGTTCAGAGACATGCCTGCCAGCCCTGAAGAAACAAGCTCAGGTTCAGGAGCTGTCTAGCTGAGAAACGCAACCCCAGGGCTCAGCATCCCCCCCCACCCCGTGACCCACAAGTCCACAAGTGGGAAGCTGCTCGCCTCACCCTACATACTTCCAGTTGTTACAGCGGGGTGAAAAGGGGTCTGCTCAGACCAGGGAGGCACCTCACCATGAGCTGTTTCACCAGGAACTGCATCGCTGAGGCCCTTCGAGCACCCGTTGTGGTACGCTGGGCTGGCAGGTTGCCCAGGTGGGTGCATGGGAGCGGGGCTGATGAACGGCGGCTGCTGTGCGACCAGGACATCAGCACTTCTTGCACATACGAACTGGGTCCCTCAGTCATCCTCAGTGCAGACATAATGTCTGGCTTCTTGGAAGGGGACGTTGCCAAGGGCTACACTCAGGGAGTAAAACTAAACAGTCTTTCAAGAGCACAATGTATTGGTGGGAATACAGCAATGCTCACAGCGCTAAGGCGTGTGCACACATACACGCATGCACACACTGTTTATTTAAAGGTTTTATTGTTAGCATTATAATTAGGCCCCCAAATATACTGTGTATATATATCAAATTAAGCTCCAGTAACCAGGGATTTTCTAGCTATATATACTATGGTTGAATTCCTGTAATTCTCATATTAAAATCTTTTTCCATAACAATCTGTATTTAAATAAATAGCTTGTTATAGTGCTCGTGCTCACTGAATGTTATTACTAGCTCTTTCCAAGAGAGAGCAGTAGCGAATTGTACTATCATTAACCTGGATAGTCTTACTCAAACACACTGAATTTACATTTTCGACTCTATAACCTTTCAACCTATTGACCATGAAAAATGCTCCAACATAACATGACACATATAAATGTTTAAAGTCCAAAGGGTAATTATCTATATTCATAGTTAAAACTGTGCCTTGATTTCACAATAGAAACCATATGTTCACTCAAAACACTTTCAATAGGCTAAATAACACCCAGATTAACCCTGAGTTAGTTCACTGGTTAAAATAATAGCAGCATCTTCTTCTAATTCAGTAGTTCATTTATCATTTTTGATCAAGGCACTGAATGTGAACTTTTAATATTTGAAAGCTTAACTTGAAAAATAAACTGTATGCAAGATTGGTAGACATTCTACCGATTCTTAGATTTTGTCTTTAACATCATGCAATGTGTTTGATAACAGCTCAAAATATGTTATTTAGCTCAATGTAGAATTTTGTGCTGCATTGCATTTAATATATGAATTCTCTCTCCCAGAAGAAAAGGGAAATGACTTGCTACAGTTTTTTTTTTCTTTTTTTTTTTTTTTTCTTCTTTTATTTTTTTTTTCCCCACTGAACAGTGCTCAATAGAATACAATTTAAAGTAAATCTTGACCAGTTTCTTTATGAAAAATGCCTTTGGCCCCAAACACTTCCAGTAAGTATGAAAAGTATAGAGCACAAGCACTGCAACACTCATGTAAGGTCTCTGCAGAAGCAGTAAGAAAAGTATAGAAGTGAAAGGGGAAGTAATTTAGGTTTTAGAATACACATTTAGATACACATTTCCTTACCTTATTTCTTGTAAGAGAGAAAAAGATTATTTTGAACCTTTGGAATCACTGCTGCAGAAAATAACAAACAGAAGACAAAATTGTATTTTGCAGGAGTAATGACAAGTCAAAGGAAAGAGACATACATAAAAAAACTAGCAAACAGGCAAATGACTTTTCAGTGAGTGTCAACTCTGTGCACATTAAACTGGTTAAAAGCTTCTTCTCTCCTTGCTTGTCATGTCATTGTTCCCTGTCAAGTGGCAGAGAACACCTCCAGCTAGTTCATGGTATACAGGATGCTTCATCAAAAAAAGGTATTCTCTGTCTTTGAATTTGAATTGACATTTTCCCTATGTGTATCAGAGAAGCCCTGTACAAATGGCAATGGACTACAGTGCAAAAGGAGATGGGAATTTTGCAGAAGGCTCACTGGAATGGTGGTCTTATTTCCAAGAGCATTACATGGGAATGGCTGCCTTAAAAATGCACAGGTATAACTATGAATACAATGTAAAAAAAAAAAAAGTCTTTGTCTGGCCTTCACCGAGCTTCAGCTTTATATAGTAAAATTGAGCTTTTGTGCATAGAAGGTGTTTTGTTCCACCTCTCTTGTCTTGGAATAGAAAAATGATTCTCCTGCAGGGAGAAGCTGAGGCCACCTGTTTGGTTTACTAGAATAAGAATGTTGTCCCTCATATACTTGGAATCTTCCCTTGAACTCCTGGCATTCTAAAAGTTTGTATTTTACATCCATCACTGCATGACATGCATGAAACAAGTCAGCAGAACTATTCACCCTTAGAAAAGCTGGCACTCAACCAATTTATTCATTCTGCAAGAATCTTCATATAGTTCTCTTGTACACCTTTGCCATCATTTATGCATCATTTATCATAAAGATAGGAGCTGTTAATAAATCCGTTATACTGAATGCTGTAAGTAAATCAGAAAGGTCTTTCATATTTAATATCTCAATGATTCTGTAGCCTTCATTTCGTCATATTGTAGATTATTTCTGGAGAAAGCTTTAGAGAAGCTTTACTTGATTCCTAGTGTTATCTATCAGCAATTCTTCTGCACATCACAATATAAACCAACATGCTGAGCATTCATGTTTCTGTCAGAGCTCTTTTGCAAGATCAGTCCAAGTCAATACGATATGACTTTCCCAGCTATATGTAATTGTAATTTGGATTGAATGAACTTGGTTGAAGAGGACAAAGAATTTGTCAGAATTGCTTGCTGTGTTTGCAGACCCCACAATCCATAAAATTCAAGCCAAAAGGGAGTTTCCCTCTGCTCCATCTGCAGTGAAATCAGAACAGGGTTCTGGATTTCTGGCTGGAGGACCATGATTAGTGGCAGGGCCAGGGCTGGGGAAGTGCAAGAATAGATGTTTCCATAATATATACAAATACATACATGGATTCCCATGTCACACTGCTATAGTCCTGTTATGGCCTCAGGGAGGAGGATGAGCTGGGATCCGGAACTGTGTCCCCTTCAGTGCCTGGGGTACCTTTCCTTGGGGCTGGGAGCTGTAGCTGTTTCAGTTCAAAATTGCTCCTGTGACAGGGGCTGCTGATCAGCAGAAGAGAATTTTGTGTGTTTTTCTTTGTGTTTTAGACTGAGACAAAAGGTGGATAACAATGCCAAGTGAAGAGTTCATTATGTTTCCTTCTCAGTAAGTGAACCAGTAAAGAAGAAGTGATACGTTTTTAATGTTAATCAAGCTAAATCATGCTCTACAGATTAGCAGATTTCTGACTGTTAATGCCTAAAGTGAGAAGAATAGAGAGGCTGTTAGAAAATAAGACAAGCAGAAGTTCCTGTTAAAATGCTGGAACCAAATTTATTTAGAGACATAAAAACAGAAGAGAGAGAAACTTTCATCATCACAATAGTGTAAATGATGGAATCATGGTTTTTTATTGAACTTTATCAAGGATTCTCCTGAAAGATTCAGTTTCCAAGAAGCGGCTATTTTCCTTTGTAAATTTGTTGTTTTTCTCTTCCTTCCCCCCCCCCCCCCAAACACACACACAATGGGATTCTCCCAATCCTCTATGTTATCCCAAATTTTGAGGTTGAGATACCTAGCAGTTCTAATTTACATCAAGCACTTTGGCAAGTTTTATTCCCTACAGTCATTCTCTTAACTCTTGCTGCTTGGATAAGAGGTTTATTTATTATTTGTTCTATTGTTATAGTAGGCTAGACCCTCAGAAAATGTGCTTCTGGGTACCTAAACTGAGCCATGACTTCCAGGACAGGGACTTCAGTGATTAGTCTTAGGAGAAATTATTTGCTGAGATTCCTGTGATTATGTGATTATTATTATTATTATTTTTTTTTTTCAGACAAACTTCCTCCCTTCTTCCAGTGGCTTTTCAGCAAATGTTTGTCAATGGTACAAAACATGTTTGTAGAATCTCTTAATACCAGAAGACGATAACACTAAGGAGGGCTGACTCAGCTGTGTTCAAATCTGTGAAATGTACTCTTATCTGCTTTTTGTGAGTCAATTCTTGCAAAGTCCTCTTCATTAATTATTTGCATTTATCTTTACTGTCTTTCATTCTTTTTCATTTTTATTATTATTAAGGGCATATTTTAAAATAATAGTTCATCTTTGTAATTCGGAATTGTTATTAATGTAATCTTCTTTTTCTATTGAAAGGACCTTTTTTCTCATTAGTAATTTTAGGAACACTTCAAATCTTTTGTGTTTTCAAAGCCTCTAAACATTGTTTTAAATTCTTTTCTTTTATAGCTTTTATCTTACAGTGATGGAAGGTATTCTGTTGGCTACAAAGTACTTTTATTTGATTATCTTCACTTCTTCCAGTTTTAGTAGAATTTCGTATTTATTTTACCAGACTTTGGGCTCTTTTCCTGTGAAGCAACATTGGCTGATTCTTTGTTTAAGAAGAGAAGAATTAGAATGCATTAGAAAAGAAGATTTTAATACCCTTTCCCAGTAATCTACCCTGCATTTTGTTAATTCTGGACCCCCTGAAGTAAATGATAACACTGATACTGATTTTGAAATAGCTAAGAACTTAGTTTAGATGTTGTAATATGTTTTCTCATTTGCCTTGTACATTGCTCATTTGTCTTGTACAATGGATCCATCTTCTGCCATACTAAATTCAAACACCTTATGGTCCTTGGCTACAGGGCATTCCTCTATTTTCATATCCTCAGGCAGCTCCATCCTCTCAGTAAGGAATAGATCTAGGGCAGCTTTGCCTTTTTTTTCAAATGATGAGATACTCTCTTTGACACAGCATGCTTGGATGTATCTGTTTCCCAACAGATTTATGAGCCGCTAAAATCCCCCATGAAGAAAGTATTTGGTAGCCAAGAATTTTCTGTACCCTGCTGTCCTTATATTTGAGCGGTTGGTAGCTGATATCCACTATTTTTCAGTTGTGCTTTCTAGTTCCTCGTATCACTGTTACTAATTACTTTGAGCAACCTTGCAGGAAAAGATACATATGCATTGATTAGCTGTGTTGCTATAAACAGCACCACCTCACCGGCTCTACCAGCTACACGGAACATACCATCACATTTCTAATGAATGTGAGAGATTTGTTTTGAAGATTTAAGTTGTACTACATTGCTGTGATTTATCATGCTGCCTTTGACGTTATTACATATTGTTGGCAATTTTGGGAATGAACTTATGCACATAAATGATCAAAATAGCTGACTAAAATGAATAGATCGAATTAATTTCCTAAGAAGCACTTCTACAGGTGTAGTAAAGATGAGACATTGGCCCAGATTCAGACGGCTTCAATTCCACATAAGTTCCCTACTCTAATGTTGTCATTGCTAGCAGGAAATGCAGGTACAGGAATCTAGGCTAGCTAAATGTGGGCTGTTGTGCATGTCCATGTGGCAGATGACAGCTCTTTCGTGCACAGGCAAAACAGCAGAGGTCTATACTTTCTTTGATTCATCCCACTGTGATTCTTGGAAATGGCATTAATAGAGGTAAATACAAGAAAATAAGGCATTTACTTTCACAACACAAGTAGAAAGCAAATTTCAGTGCTGCACCCATGGTCTGTGCCTTCACTATGATGGTGGCTGTAGCCTGGGTGTGGGTCATGGACATGATGCCTATGGTATTTGGGCTGTTGTCAGTGGCTGCTCTTTCCCAAGTTTGTTCACTGCTTAGGCATGGCTGAAGGATTTACAAAGTGCCTTGGGAGCAGGTGTGACCCAGTGTCGTGGTTCCGCTCGAGTGGGCAGCTGAGCTCCACCACAGTCGCTCTCTCACTCCCCCTCCTCAAAGAGGAACGGGGAGAAAATACGATGAAAAGGGCTCAAAGGTTGAGATAAGGACAAGAAGATCATGCAATAATTATTGTAACGGGCAAAAAACAGACTCTGCATAGGGAGATAGTATGATTTACTGCTTATTACTAACAAGCTAGAGAAGTGAGAAACAAAGGAAAGAAACCAAAAGCACCTTCCCCCCCATCCACCCTCTTCCACCTCCTCCCACCAAGCGGTCACTCTCGTCCCCTGTGCTGTGGGGTCCCACCCACAGGATACAGTCCTTGATGAACTGATCCGGCGTGGGCTTCCCACAGGCAGCAGCTCTTCCAGAACTGCTCCAGATATGGGTCCGTACCACGGGGTCCATCCCTCAGGAGAAAACTGCTCCAACCTGGGTCCCCCACGGGCAGCAGCTCTTGCCAGGTCACCTGCTCCTGCATGGTCTCCTCTCCACAGGCTACAGGTCCGGCCCGGAATCTGCCCCAGCAGGGGTCTTCCACAGGCGGCAGCCTCCATCAGTGCAGGGCCACCTGCTCCACCGTGGTCTCCTCCACAGGCTGCATCATGGAAACCTGCTCCACCTTGGTACTCCATGGGCTGCAGGGGGACAGCCTGCTTCACCATGGTCCTCACCACAGCCTCTGGGGACTTCTGCTCTGGCGCCTGGAGCGCCTCTCCCCCTCCTTCTTCACTGACCTTGGTGCCTGCAAGGCTGTTCCTCACTCCTCTCACTCTCCCAGCTGCTGTGTGGCGCAGTGTTTTTTTTTCCCTGTCTTAAATATGCTCTCACAGAGGCGCAAAACAACATCGCTTATTGGCTCAGCTCTGGTCAGCAGTGGGGCCCTTCCCAAACATGGGGCAGCTTCTAGATCCTTCTCACAGAAACCACCCCTATGGCCCCCTGCTACCAAAACCTTGCCACGTAAACCCAGTACACCCAGGTATGCTAGCAGCTCTGGGTTTGGCACCATTTTTTGAGTCTCACTTTATCCTTTCCCAAATAGTGAACTGGTCAATGTGGTGGAATGCTCTCTCAGTATATTTGAAGACATGAGACTGGGGGGAGTGGCTGACTCACCAAAGGGCTGTGCAGCCATCCAGAGGGACCTTGGCAGGCTAGAGAGGTGGGCTGACAAGGATCTCATGAAATTCATAAGAAGAAGTGCAACATTTTCCGCCTGCACTTTACTGTGCAGGTGAGGGAGCTGTGGAATAAGTTGTCCAGAGAGTATCCCTCCTTGGAGACATTCAAAAGCCACCTGGACATGGTCCTGAGCACCTTGCACTGGTTGTCCCTGCTTGAGCAAGGGAATTGGATTGGATGACCTCCAGAGGTCCTTTCCAACATCAACAACTCCACGATTCTGTGAACAACAGAGAGAAGACTGCCAGCTCCTCCAAGGAGTACCTTCCCTGCCTCTAGATGGTAGGAGGAACAACTGCAGAGGAAATTGCAGTGAATCCTGTTCAGCTCAAGAATAGTGTTTTTTTAATGCAGAGGAATCCTTGGAGAATTTAGCTGCCAAACTCTAGGAATTTTTCACAGAGTATATGTAAACTGAGATTTTATTTTTTTTTCTTTTCACTTAGGGCATGTCTGAAAAGATGGATGCAGGCAAATCTTGTAGCAGAATTTTTTACCTCAAAGTCACTGTATGGCTATACAGTACTGGACTAAATCTGGCATATTTTCAGCTAGCTTACAATGGGCTGAGTAAGCTTGTGTCTGTGTGCACGTTTCCATGTAGGCATACTCCTAGTTTCCTCAGATAAATTTTATTTCCGAAAATCAATACCATACCCCTCACATAATCTTTTGTATTTTTTATGTTTGTTACAATTCTTTATTGTGTCTCCAAACTGTCACACAAATGAAGTTCTCTGTTTACATATATTCACAGTATGAAAAAATATAATAGCTTAAAAAATTTGGATTTAATGAAAAACAGCTGACAAATTAAGAAATACTTTTCTATCTCAGCTTTCCTGTATAATAACATTTGTTTGTTTCTGGAAGATTGCAGTGGTGTTTTTTCTTTTTCCTAAGCATTTGTCTTGCAGAATATTTTTAAGTTAAAGAAATTTGCTTCCCTATGTTTTAGAGTTCTTCTGTAATTTCAGTTTACAGTATGCACTCTTGCTGCAATATGTGTTTTAGCAGAAAAATAGTAACCTGGATTGACTGTGTCTGCAGCATATTAGATTTTATGTATTAAAATTAAATTCCCCTCTGAGCCATCTGGTTTACGGATTGTAATAGATTTTAAAATTTCAGCTTCTCCTCCCAATTTACCTAGATTAGGACCACCTTTTATAATTTTATTCTTCAAACATTCACTACATTTTAAGTTTCCAGTAAAAGTAATGGTTATTGGTATATGAGATGGTTAATATCCCTCACAAACCATAGTTTCAAATATTATCACACAGAAGATATTTTCTAGTCAAAACAGCACAGAAGTGGCCTTTCAAATCTTGCTAATTTTACTCCAGGTAGAAGATAACTTTACCTGCAATATTTTCTTGCTTTTAACTACACTTAATATACGTAACACTATAAATTCTGTTGCTCTGCAATCATGTTATTTTTTTGGGTCATACTTGTGTAAACTTGATTTTGAGTTTTCAGGGACCTGGATTCCAACAAAGACTGGCTTCAGATTACCCTGAAAGAAAGGGTACTGTTACCAAATAAGCATGTAAGTCCAAAACAGAAATACAAAAACTTCAGGTAAATGTCCAATCAGCATTTGAATTCCCTTGTACTCTGCATTTGTCTTCTAAGCTCTCTTGATGCCTGCAGCTCTGCCTGTGCCAAGGCACAGGTCTACCCTGTCTTTGCAGCAAGGCGCTAAACTTTGACAGTCATTCCTGAAACAAGGCAGTTCGATCCAGAGGCATGCTTTGATGCAATGTTCTAAGTGGGTTCATAGTAAATTTTAGGTATTAAATGAGGTGGTCGGAGTGCAGGCCTTGGGGGCTGTAATTTTAGATGAATTTGAATCCTGTTTAGTTCCTGGGTCAATTGCTTGATCCTGCCACAACTTCTGAGAAATCTGAGACTGAACTACTGATTGCCTTGGACTGGGAACAGTGTAAATAGTTATTCCATTCCTTATAATAAGGTCTTGCAAATTATGGTTCCTCTGAATCCTGTACAACAAGTTGTATTTTAAGAAAGTAGCATAAGTGAAAGGTTTTGGAAATATGTTCCTTAGCTCTCTAGGCTACTGTTAAGTTTTTCATGTTACTGGGCACATTTTTATTAGTGTTCTTTTGTTCAAGTGTAGAAATACATGATTAGAGCATGGTCATGAATATTTCAAAATTATCATGGGGAGAGAGACTAGCAGTGCAGAACAGCCCCGTTGGATAGTGGAAATACCTACAAGTGGTATTATTCTTGTAGTGGGAGATAGCATAGAACTTTTGGAAATTGTGCTGTGTGTTGGTAATTGTCAGTTTTGTAATGACATTAAATACGACTTTGAACGTTAAACTTACTCATGCAGGTATCAGAAGTGTTTAACCTTTCCCAAATAATTTGTAATTGCATTAACCTGGGACACCCCTAATCATTCAGAAAACCTGTATCCTTAGATTAGCATGTTAAAGTTTGCTATGTGCCCTACTCACAGTAGCTGTTTCAGTACTCCCCTCACAGCCCTTAAAGAGGTGATTTTACACTCCCTTATGTTCTAACTCATGGATTTTGGCAGAAGAGAATGTTCTAATAAGAATTTTTGTATCATCTGTAACTTTTGGTTCCAAATCATCTTTGAATTCAAATAAATCTCTCATTTGCCAGGCAATTGTTCTTGTAACCATGGACACATTTTCTATCACACTGCATTTTTTATCTGGTATCTATTTACTATTCTCTGATCAGCCCCAAGTTTTAGCTAGAAGAGGCAAGTCATATGATATTTGATAAAAAGTCCTTTAAAAAAAGTTATTTCTGAATGAGAAATTAAACAGGAAGTAGATTTTCAAGCCAGATATACTAAATATTTCATAATAATTTACTTTTTTTTTAATTAATAATATATAAATGTTATTCTTATGAACTTTAGTTTGTTTAGTTCCAGTCTGTTTTTAAATTTGCATCACATTTAACATGTACAGTTATCACCTGTTGCAACAAGAAGAGCAGTACGGCAAACTGCCTTGGAATAAATTGAATACTATAAATGGAAAAAAAATAATCCTTGTACTTTCACTGGATAATATGATCTGTAGTGCTTGACATAAGTCTTGAAGGAAAAGAAAATTCTCACAAAAATCCAGTTCAGTCTTATAGGGAGAATTTCTCAAGGGTCATGTTGAGATTTGTGAGAAGGATTAGCCCAAGCAAAATTTTTGTTTGGTTACAACCAAAATGTTGAGGAGTGAAGGGAACTCTATGGGCAGGAGGAAGGTTTGGAGCGGGAAAAAAACTAGTGAAGGGCTCGTCTGGTCTCTGTATGAGGAGAAAATTTGAAAAAAAGATGGTTTTAGAATTCATTCTGCAAAATATGACTGAGAGGCCCATATAAACATATGTGGAAAGAAAATGAGTAGGAAATAATACTATTCAATATTTCTAATAAAATAAGCACTAAATAATTCCAATAAACTGATTTTAAACAAAGAAACAAACAAAAAGACACCAACAAAAAGAACACCTTTTCACATAGCTTGACATTGTGGATCTCACTAACACGGGCTGCTGTAAATAACAAGAGTAAAATTCATTCAGGAAGGGATGTGAATTATTTTGAAGAAAATCCCTACTGGTTGTTGTTAAATATGTTGGATGAGACACTCAGAAAGAGTATGAGCTATTGAATCACAACCTAGAGCATTCTACTGTGGTATGGGGTGGTACATTTACCTTGGTCTTAGATGCTCGTCTTAAGAATCTGCATCTGACCTCTAGTGGCTGAGAAAAAGATGCTGGTTGATTTGCTCTGTTCCTCTGATGTTACAATCACTGTAGCAACTGGTGCTTCTCTTATTATCCTTGGGTTATAGGGATAGATATGTTTCTATATGTTACATATACATGTATAGGTACATACACATATACCTACATATATGTAAATGAGGATACCTACATAAACATAAGTTGATATTAGAAATAATTAACTCATTATTCACTGGCATTAGACTCTTTTTATGTGTGCATGTGTGTACAAATTAGCTTGATTTATTCCAGTATATTTTTAAATCAGATTTAATTAGCTTGGATGGACTCCTGCTACCATTTTTCACAGACTGTTCTGTCAGAAAGTGGGCATACTGGATTCTGTTCTGCTGTGAGTTAGAACCTCTTAAATATTACAGATTTATCCTAAATCATTCCGCCTCTTTTTAAAAGCTCTGTTCTAAGATGGAAAGTGACTTAATATATTATTGTTGGATCCATTCCATGAATATCCACGACTTTTTTGGCCTCAGTATAATGAATATTTTATTGCATACTAGAACACTGTCTACATATTACAGAACCCATTTTTGTGACTGAATTTGGCAAGCGATTGTGCATTTGCTGTTTCACTACAGTTATTTTTACTGGTATTACAATAATGCTCAGAGCCCCCATGTGGATTAAAGCTCCATAGTGTAGGTGCTTTAGCAGAACTAGACAACTTTTCCTCTCTGAAAACATTCGTAGTCTGAACAGGTAATACAGAAAAAAGTGAAAAAGGAAAATGCAGAGCATAGCAATGAAGTGACTTACTTCCCATTACAGAGCATGTTAATGACAGAAGTGAGGACTATAACCTTCATTTTCAAACTCCAGCTGCTCTCATGTTCACCCATTTGATTCAAGATAACTGAAGAACAGACACTTCATTTTGGAAAACTGGGTGTACTGACTGTATTCATATGTCTTTTACTTTTTATTTTTATATCAGGTTAATTGTTTTTTTTGTTTGTTTGTTTGTTTGTTTGTTTGTTTTGTTTCCCCTTTATAGCACACAAGTTGTGCTTACTTAAAAACACTCATGCATAAGACTTATTTCAACACTATAGTTGTTATTCTTTTTTTTAGAGAATTAGCATCAATAGGCTTGCAATATGTTTCTTACTGTAGCCAAAATATGTTGTGTTTTTATCTTTTATGACTACAGATGATGGCAAATCTGTTCTGGTTGATAAGTATTGCAGATTTTTTAACAGTGGGTCCAGGACTTTAAATATACATATGTGTATATATTTAAAATACTGTTCTTAGCTTACAAATTGCTATGTCATTATACATGCAAAATATTAAAAAAGTTTCTGCTGATCATAATATAAAACAGCGACAAAGGGTACAAGGTATCGGTGTCTAGAACAATTTGTTCACAATAAATGTATCCAATAGCAATGTTAAAAAATATCCCTAGAGGCCAAGTTAGTTTTTGAATCCCCATGTGAACCCTGGCAATACAAACAAGGTACTATGAAAATTTCTACAGATGGCTGCTTAATGTGTAAATTAATCTGACTCAGTAAGGATCATGATAGTCAGTGGCAGCTATAATTATAGATCAGCATAAGATCTTGCTCTACAAATTTTTACAACCACGAAACTACCATACAGACACACGTTTATTTAAATACTTTAATTATTTACTGTCAGGATTTTTGACACTTGTATGCTTAAGCTTGCAAACATTAACTAGGAATGATACATTACGGTGTAGCTAGCATAAAAGTAAACATGGTAGTTTTTTAAAAAAAATCAACACAACCAAACAACAACAACAAACCAACTGCAGGAATAAAGGGTACCAGAGCACTTAAAACAATGTAATCAGACATAACACATCTCATTGCATGTTGCTGTCTTCAGGAAGGGAAGAGAAAACTCAAGTACGATGTTTTAGAGGGAAATTGATAATACAGGTATGCTCAGTTTGGATGTATATTTATCACATGAATAGAAAGGTATACAAAAAAAACAAACAAACAAAAGCAACACAACAACAACAAAAAACTTCAAGGCAACCAGTGAAAGTTTATTTAAAGCAAATATGTTCACAGTTTATGAGATTTGTGTGAATTTTCAACCTTTTATTCTGAAGAGTTAAGGGAAGCAACAACCTTGAAAGGCTCATCTGTTCTGGTTACTCATGTTGGAAAACAATCTCCTGCTCTTTCTATATCAACTTGCAGCACAGAACTCCCCATGGCAAATGGACAGCAATCGAAAAATACATTATTCTTTTTCATGTATATATTTTTATTGTGTAGAAAAACCACCCTGCTTTAATCTTGTCCATAGTCAATTAAATGGAATTCTAATTAAAATGAGCTTATTTGAATGTGCCCTTTCCTTTAAAGAAAAGGAAAGAGAAAAAGAAAAAGAAAAAGAAAAAGAAAAAGAAAAAGAAAAAGAAAAAGAAAAAGAAAAAGAAAAAGAAAAGGAAAAGGAAAAGGAAAAGGAAAAGGAAAAGGAAAAGGAAAAAGAAAAGGAAAAAGAAAAAAAGAAAAAAAAGAAAAAAAGAAAAAAAAAGAAAAAAAGAAAACAAGAAAAAAAGAAAGGAAGAGCAAGAGTAAGAAAAAACAGTATATACTTTGAATACCTGCATTTCCACTAGTTTAGTGGGTGAGGCATGCTGGCACTTTAGTGAGCAAGTGTGCACTTGTGCCATTTGAGAAACACTCAAACTGTACACCTAGTTTATAATATATATAATGTGAAAAACTGAGCCTCAGCTCTATTGCATTCTTGTGAAGTGTTAGACAATTGTAAGAAATAAAAATAAAAAAAATGTTTCAGTGATACGGTTAAACTCTAAGTACAAGCATTTGTACATTTTCTGAAGGGTTCATGCTGTGGCTTTTCTAAGCTCCCCACAACCATGGAATTCTTAAATAGTTTTACTTGGAAAGGTCAATAGCTGGTTATCCTGTAAACTTTTCTGTAAGCTAGATAATAACAAAGTATTAGGTTTTGTTCATCTTCAGTTGTCAGACACTCACTAGGAGGTATCCAGTGTGCTCATTTTTCCTCAGATTGTAAATGAGAGGGATAAAATTGGATCAGAGACAAGAAGTTGACTGTTTTGTTTTGTTTTGTTTTGTTTTGTTTCAGGTACTGAAATAAAACCTTAAAAAAAAAGGAAGAGACATTTAATTAAGTCATAACCCTCTACTGCAGCATTATAAAGTGCATCAAGAAGCAAGTGTATTCAGCACACAGGCAGCAAAGGAAAGAAAAGCTGTTTGTTAAATCATACAATAAGGTATCTTGGTAACATGAGGTTTCCATGAGGTTATTGCTATCATACAACAAGTATAGAAAAACTATGTAAGCTGAAGGGGTCCTGTATCCAACCATGTTGTTGTGAAGAAACACTGGTCTAGAATTTCATGGCAGAAATCAAATTTTTTTGAATTATAAGCACTACCAGTAAGTAAGCAAGTAAATTAATAAATGAAATATATTAAAATATAATTATAATTATATTATATTATAATAATATATATAGATATGGATATATGAGATAAATAATTTAATAATAAAATTTAAAAACAATGTGTTTTTAAATGGTTTTTAAATGTGTCTAATGGTTAATGTGAACCATAGATGAGATGCTTGATGAGACTACAAGATGGGCTCTGAACTGGCTGTGAGAAATTAAAACCAACACCACTTGAAGGAGACTACGAGAAAGTGGGATTCTTCTCTAAAGCATACTCCTCAACCTGAGTTGGGAGGCAGGCCAAGTTAATAGCAGTTCCTGGGAATGGGCCACACTGTGTCACACTCCTAGTTTTGGAGCTACTTTACCATTTGTCTCTGTGTTAGCTAGGAAATATCCTCACCAGCTTGGTCCATCTTTACTAGACGATAGTTTCTGTAACACATTTAAAACAGGTCAGCAGGTATATAATTATCCATGGAGATATCCATCCTTAAAACAGACAGGGCACTTATATGTAAAAGATAGGTAGGTGCTATTTTCTTTTGTATATTTTAAACCATACAAAGAATTTTTAGGAACTATGAATAGGTGCATTTTATTTGATCTTTATCTAAGATCAAACAAAAAGGGTATTTTTTTGGCAATCTTCTCTTTTAAATAACCTACTGCAACTGAGAAAACAGCAACTTTGTTTTAGAATGAATGTATTTTCTTAGTTTGATGATTTTCTATAAGAAAACTACAACTTATAAACTATTCATTGAGTGACTCTATTTTTACACCTAGATTGTACTTCACTGTAAGAGTAGTAAGGCATTGCAACAGGTTGCCAAGAGAAGTTGTGGATGCCCCATCCCTGAAAGTGTTCAAGGCCAGGCTGGATGGGGTCTTAGCCAAGCTGATCTAGTAGGTGGCATCCGTGTCGATAGCAGGGGAGTTGGAGTTAGATGATCTTTAAGGTCCCTTCCAACCTGAACCATTCCATGATTCTATGATTCTATGATTCTGCGATGCTATGATATGGTCCAGGATTTATATCTCTTGGCTACTGAAGAAAGAATATATGCTTAAAATTAAACAAAACAAACAAACAAACAAACAAAAAACACAAACAAACAACAAAACAAAACAAACAAGCAAACAAACAAAAAAACAGTTAGGAAAGGGAAATCATAATAAAGTAACTATGATATATTTTCCTCTTCTCTTAGGTATTTTATGCTTCATACTGGGGATTCCTCCCTGCTTTTTTGCTGCAAGGCAGTGTCTAGTATACCATGTATAGTTAATTAGGTGAGCTAAACAGTATGCAGAGATTAGCATAAAGTACAGTTAACCATGTCTACCATATGTTCAATTGTACTTTATTGTGAATATGGAGGAATAATTACATAGTGCTGGCATATACCACTTTTTCTATAATTTACATAGTAGTAATGCAATAAAATGATGTTAATAACCTGAGACAAACCCTCAACAGTAATGAAAGTCACAAGTCAAAACTGAAATTTTAATCCTAGTTGCGATGCGTACCAACCAATTACTATGGAGGTGACACAATCTGTTATTTTACATACCAGGTTCAATTCTTACCTGAGAGTTTTCTAGTCTTTGTGAGATGTTTCATTCTTCTATAGGAAAAAGGAGGATTTTTTTCTCCTTGTTAATTTTCTTTGGATTGCATCACTTTGTGGAATGCCTTTTTTGGAGCTATGCATTGAACTTTTCTAAAATGACAGTAAGGGACAGTTCTAATGTCAGTGTATGGCGTATGGTCTGACTACCACAGTTTGAAACCCCACTGATTCAATCTCAGATGACACAGCTTTGTTAATTAGGCTCCAAATAATATCCCCTCATTTTTATTTATTTATTTATTTATTTATTTTTTTCCTGGCTGTGGATGGAGTGGAGACAAGCATTGCTGTAATGTGGCTAGGCAGGTAGGAGCAGAAGAGACAACAGTGAGTTAACCCTCCATTGTCTTAAGTGATAATTACAGGGAATCATTTTTTTCTGATGAAGTTTTACACATTGGATACACAGAAAATTCTTTCGGGGGGGATAGGGGGAAGGGAGGACACTACCCCTACCTTTACTTCCCCAACCTAGAAAATCTGTAGAAAAAGCAAAACAAGATCAAGATTGTAAAAGTCACTGCAAATGTTGTTGCTGCAGTAGATGAAGTTGAATGCTTTGAAATCTTCATGGTGAAAGTTAGAATGACTTTCTGATGAACCAGACACGTGTTTCCTCCAGCTAAATTGTTCTTTTGCATTTCAGCTAATTTCAGTTATTTATCAATATGTCTCTCCTTTAAAAGTCTGGGAAAATTTTGACTATGCTTATATGCATATAAAGGAAATTTTTAACACTGTATCAATGAAAGGCCAAATCCTCCTGGACAAAACAGAAATAGCCATGTGAGATTCAAGTAGCTGAGATTTATTTTTAACCTTTAGTTCACCTGTCTTCAAAAATGATTCTGTATTTGCTGAGAAGCAAATTAATATGGTACTAACTCCTCCCTTCAGAGCTAGTGCTGTATTCCTAGTACTTTATACCTAGTAAAAGGTCCTAGGAGCTCTCTAAGTCCATAACTTCCTGCAGCTTCTGGGGCCATGGTGCTATTGCTTATGGAATCACGTTAGTGTTATGTTAAGCAACACAAAGCTAGAATAGTTCTTGTTAACAGTTGCCTTAAAACCTGAGGGTTGGTAGAATTTTTTTTCCATTTTGTGTACTCTTCTGGATGGATCACACCTATCTGTAGCATCTTCAGTTGTATTTTTTCATGTATAAGGATAGGATAGGAAAGGAAAGGAAAGGAAAGGAAAGGAAAGGAAAGGAAAGGAAAGGAAAGGAAAGGAAAGGAAAGGAAAGGAAAGGAAAGGAAAGGAAAGGAAAGGAAAGGAAAGGAAAGGAAAGGAAAGGAAAGGAAAGGAAAGGAAAGGAGATCCATAATATATTTGTTTGCCCTTTTATTGCCTCATAAACAGAAAAAAACATACAAACAAAATCAGTTATGCAAGGGTTTCTGATTTACTTCTTTGTTGTACTTGGTTTGTTTTCAGCATCTCTTAATTTTCATACCATTCTGTACAAGTAGAAATCCAAAATCCTACTTCTAACGACACCAGAGTACATGGACGTTGCTTGATTATATTTTTCCTTGGCAATTTTGATAAAAGTATTTAGAGAAATGACTATTCTTTGACCATACTTTTGAAAATAATTTCAAAGGATAATTTCAGATCATTCTCTCTCCCTCTTCTCCACTGCATTATGGCAAAACAGAATTTAGGTTTCATTCTCACAGAAAAGTGTAAGGACAGGAACTGGGAGGAAAGACCTTCCATGGAACAACCAGCATCAAAATCCTGACTGTCTCTCTTCCTGCGCCACACTGAGAGATAAGCACTCTGTCAGATACGAGGCAGGCTCAAAGCAGAGAAAAGTTGAAGGAAGACTGCGGATCACATTGCTATGTCCTAATCTGCTTCTTGCACTGACCAAGTACAAAATAGAAAGTAGGACTTTGAACAAAACACACCAAAACAAAACATCACTGCTGATACATTTCTGCTCAATTAGAAAACCCACACTGCTATGGGCAGAGATACCACCACTAAACAGGACAACAGTATAGTTATTAGGTAGGCAACTATTTATTTTTTATTAATATCTATTGGAGTGGAAGTGACCTTTGCTTTATTAGTAAGTCAATGTTCAACTGCTCTCTCAGAGGCAATTATGTGCAATACTGAGCATATATAAGTACTAAAAATATTTTCAGAAGTGACTGCATGTACCCTGCTATTACTGCGAAATTGTAATTTACTGTATACCAAAAAAAGAAAAAAAAAAAAAAGGCCAAATTTTGCCTCACATACTCAGCTGCTCAAGTTTATGTACTGCATTTGTACATCCTACATTTTATTGTAGGTATTTGGCAACAAATCTCATATGCAATAAACCAGAAAGGAACTTATGCTGTTTCTTTATTCCTGATGCTATATCTGCACTATTCTCTAGCCTGTTCATAACTCCTTCCTTCAACTACTCATATTTTTAAAGGCTTTCCTAAGTTTTCAGTAATGCTGAGTAGCTGTTTCTAAAATTTCATTTTTTCCAAGGTCTCTTTTGACTTAGGTTAACAAAACATATTTCTTTGATGGTCCCATCATCTTTCAGTATGCAATGTATGGCAAAACAAAACATCAAACATTATTTTCTCATTACAAACATATTTAATATTTTTTAAACTTTTTCCATTGATTATTTGGCACTGTCCATTTTCCTCATTACAACTGACTTTTACTCCAGTCCACTTCTGATTATTTTTTTTTTCCTTCTGATATGATGCAACACATTTTTCCTCTTTGACACAAATCTGGGATTTTTCAGAGGGATGTGGACCATATAAAAGAGTTTTTCAGTAGAAGTAGGAATTAAATTATTTAAATCCGTTATATGTTCTTCTCAGACTGTGAATTGCCAAAAATAGTTAAGAACTGTAATAATGCCTTCTCTTATTTATTACCTTGTCAAATGTCACTGACAATTGAATAACTGATATTCCCGCTGGAGGTCAAACCCATGTAACATGATGAAACAAAACCTGAATTCTACAGAAGATACAAGGAGTATTTGGTTAATAGTTTGGTTAATAGTTTGATTAAATGACATCATTCATGATACGTGTTTGTCTCTTCTACTTCTTCATATCGGGCCTTTCCTTCATATCCCTTTGTTCTCTTCCATTTAAATTGTCTCCTTTTCTTCCTAGTCTTCCACCAAGCCTTGATTTTCTGTTTTCATTTCTAACTGCCATGTTTTCTCTTTTCACCCCTATTTTCTCTTTATCTTATATCTAGACATTTTCTACTTTTTTTTTTCTTTTAGTTTCCTTTTATTGTCCCAGATCTTTTAACCTTCTGAATGCCAGCCCTCCAGCCTAAGAAATTAAATATATATATATTTTTTTTCCTTCTTTTAATCATCTTCTCCCCTATGAGACAGAAGAGCAAAGACTGTAATGAAGAAAATGGAAAAGCAGAAAGAAGGAAACATTTACTGTCTTTAGTAGCTAGAGGAACATTTTTTCCCGGAAAGAAAAAATATCACCAGACTGATGTAGATTGTAGTGAAATTAGTCAGTAGAATCTTTAACCTTTCACAACCTAAACATGCATCATTTCCTTTCTCACATTAATGAAACATCTAAGAGTAGTGCAATAGATTCAAGTTGTTGACATGACTCTGACCAGTTTTCTTTACGGTAAAACTAATTCCAGAACTTTCAGCAGTTTGGCAGATGACTGAAGAAGAACTGAATGTGAAACCAGTAAGAAACAGCAATAGGAAATCTACATTAAGCCCCAAAACATGACTCAGGTTTTCAATGACAAGAGTTTGGCTGGATCTTTTTTTTTCTTCACTATGAAATGATTCTTGTAGTTTGAATTAAGATAAAAAAGGTAATAGGGTACACTATTTGCCTGGTTCCTGGACCCAGTTTATGACAGCACCAATATACATCAAATTATTTCTCCTTTGACATTAAAATACAACAACAACAACAACAACAAATCTTCTATTTTATAAAATAATGTTTTTATGGTTGTACTGCACTTAAACAAATTCTGCACAGGTGCTACTAAAACTCAAAGAGTTACACTTCGTAGACACATTTTTTAATATTATTTATTATTATTATTTAATAACTGTGATTGACTTAGATGTTTTCAAAGTTGCTTGGGGAATTTGGATGATCGATTCCCATTCATTTTCATGGAAGCTGGGCAACCATTTAATTTCTTTTGACATAACTGAATGTTTTAGCCTTTCAGTTCACCAAAAAATATAAAATAATGTTTTAGAAAGGTTCAGTGTGTACACTTAGCTATAATCCCTAAGTACGGGCTTCTAAAACAATTTCAAGATGGGCTCTTGGCATCTAAATTTCTATTGGTATAATTTTGCATAGCCCTCCTAGATGCCTGCAGCTCATTTACAGATATATTTATTAAGATATATTTATTATATTATTTATTATTTATATTTATTAAGATATCTTTCCTGGAGCCTTTAAAATAATTTTGGCTTGTTCATAGTGTCTTTATATCAGTGTCAACTGTTTAATTTTTATACTTCATAAACAGATTTTACAGAGCATCAAATGGAGCTCTTGAAGTATTTTTTCTAAAGGAATGGATATGTACTCACTTAGTCCACCTGTCTGGGTAGTTATGTATATCAAAAACAAATAAGCAGACTTACACAAGCATGGTTCTCATTAACAGAGAATAAATAAATAAATAAATAACTAAATAAATAAAAGGAGTTATTCAATGAGCACTAGTTCTAATGATGTCTTGCATCCCCCAAACTGTTTTGCAATGACTCTATGTTCTCCCCATTCAGAGCATGTTCCTTCAAAACTTAAATGTAAGTTTTCTCATTACTAGTTAGACTAGAGGCAATTTAAATTTTGCTCTATTTCAGGCTGAACATGTGCAGGTAGCATTGACTTAGCCAAAACACCAAACAGAACACTTTTCCCTGCAGAAGGATAATGTGGGTCTTGCTTTTTATGCAACCATTGTTACATTTTTCTTGTAGGACTTTTCAAAGTTCCCTTATCACTTTCTTAAATATTATTGGAATTGTCTGGCAAGTTCTGTAATCATTGAGAAACCTGAAGAAGATCAGGCAGAAGCAAAAGACACATGCACAAGTCTCATTTTCAGAGACCAGAAGAAAAACTCTCACTGTTATCAGCATTACTGCAGTGTTTCATAGGTCTTTGTTTGCAACTCCAAAAGAATCATCTAATATTATTTAAAAATATTTGCATAACAAATCTGGTGATGCTCCAACATTTAAAAATGTTTTGCCATAGTGTTTTTCAGTGAAAAGTTAATTTCTACTTCAAATAATTTAAATATATATTTGACAATAATGAAGGGGAAAGTAAAAACCCCTGTTAGCAACCTAATTTCAAAGTATTTTCAAGAAATGACCATCAGCCAGAGTTTTAAGTCAATATGAAAAGATGCTCAAAAGATGCACATTTTTGCATCTTAATGACATTAACAGCAATACTGATTAGAAGTTTCCTTCTGCATTAGAGTAAGCTGTGATGATCCATGGTCATTTCCAGACTAAGAATTCCCAAATGGTCTCAGAAAAGATAGGAAGGACACAAGTTTAAATCATCTGCCTATACTGAGCACAATCTTACTGGCTTTAATAAAACAGATCAGTCATGCCTGCCACAGGTAGAGATAGACCAAAAGGAAATAAAGCTAAAAATACCAAGGGGAAAAAATGAAAGAGAAAAAAAGAAAAAAAAAAAAGTGTTAAATCTTTTAAAATATTCTGTCCAGTTTCCTAGGATTTTTCTTTCTTTGAAGTCTTGCCTAAGAGACAAAGCAAATATTGGTTTACAGTACACAATAAATTATGAGAAACTGTAAGTATGGTCATACACCAAACATGACAGAATTTACTATTAGGGCACTGCCTGCTTTGGTACGAAGTAGGTTGCCCACATTTCAATACAGAGCCGTTACAGTTTCTCAGCTGGGAGCACAACAGAAGGTATAATGCTACATTCCTCAGAAGTCTATTTCCTAGGTTTAGGAACTGTGGAGATCATCACTTCTGTATTAAGAAGGCACAATAAGATATAAAACGGTCAGGACTGTCCCAAACCCCCTTTCTATCAGTAATATTAACAATCTGAATGCCAGAAATGTCAAATAAAGTAGCAATGACAACAACAGTCATTTGCTTTTGAAGAAAAGTTATGATTCTACTCTTTTGGTATACTAGCTCCTTCTGAAATGCCACAGAACATGCTCAGAACTGGTGAAATCTCACACACACACACACACACACACACACACACACACACACAAAAGCCAACATAAAAAATAAAAAGATAGAGAACATGAAAATTGGACATTAACTAAAGTTAACGGATATACTATGATTTGGCAGGATCAAATACTCCTGGTTTTGGTTTGAGAGATGTAGAAGCAAAAGCCTGTAAAATTTATATGGCAGTACATAAGGTAGACCAATTTTCTTCAGGCCAATTAAACAAAAAATATCATCATGGGTGGTCAAGACACATAGACCTGTCCTTCACTCCAAAAGATGGTAAAGAATCCTAAACAGGAAAGCATAGAAGAACATAAACAACTGGTGAAAGTGAGCAGTAGCAGCTGGAATCAGGCTATTGCAAACCCTTTAATAAATCCAAGATGTAAATAGCTCAGAGGAGTAAAAACATGAGTGCTGGGTATATGGTTAATATTTGAATTGCTAAAGTGGTGTGCAGCAATTTAAGGCACAGTGTGCAACATGGGCAAGTCAGGGTATGAGAAGAGCAGCAGGAATTTGAGAAGTGTGTAGTAAAAGAGATATCCCAATACTGCTAGCCTTCCTGGCATGACTGAAGGTTGCAAGGGAAACTAAGACTGCTAGGATTACTAAAGCAGATAGAAAGAAAAAAAAAATAATAAAAAAAAAAAGTTGGGGGGCAGGGGAAAATTATAAGTACATGTATTCCTTTTTTCCTTTTTCCCTACTAACAGTCAGGGAGATTTACTAAGGTCGTGTGTCTTGACATTTATGATAATTTATTTTTTTTTTCTTTTTCATTTGACTGACATGAAATAACACCTTTTATTTTTTCTAAAAAAAAAAAAAAATATTTAAGGAAAACAGAAAAGTCTGTGCTTTCAAGGACTGTGTGAGGTCAGTAGTTTTGCTGATGTAGACATTGACTACAGGACAACATCACTGTTTTATGTCCACCATAAATGACTGATAATTTAAGCTCCATCATCTGAAGATGACAGATCCAGAGCAGAAAGACCTCCGATCCTAATATAACTATTGGTTCGAACTGTCAGATGAGGGGTTGAGAATGTAGCGTGTATGGGCATAATTGTCTAGGGATTCCTTTGTTGCCTCTTTGGATGCACCCAGCTCAAGCTGTGGCTCTAAATTTAACTCTGTTGATTTATTATTATTATTATTATTTTTGGCTTGTTAACATTGTGGAAACCTAAAGTCAAACCCTGTTACAGTGATGGCCTTGCATAATTTATGTAATACCTGTAGTGATGCTTAGGATAGTAGAAATGAAAATGCATCAGATAATTTTGTGTGGAGAGTAAGTGCACCATTCACCCAATCAACTTTAATAATTTCCTGTTACTTTAATCAACTCAATTTGTCAATCCCATTGTAGTTCAGAAATTGTTTTTATTGGGACAAGAGAGGTTATTAAGATTAGTGTTGCACAAAACATTAATAGTGCTTTAAAAGGAAGAAGAATCTTAAAATGTTTTAAAAGAGTGATAATGAATAAGTACTTTTGAACCAAATGTGATAAGTAAAAAGGAATGA
The DNA here is from genome assembly GCF_009819795.1 of Aythya fuligula. Taxonomy (NCBI): domain Eukaryota; kingdom Metazoa; phylum Chordata; class Aves; order Anseriformes; family Anatidae; genus Aythya; species Aythya fuligula. The sequence goes on from NC_045566.1 coordinate 12,796,617, forward strand.
ATGAAAAATGAAATGATTTTCAGTAATTCTCCTTTCTGGTTCAGCTAGAAAGTGATAGTCATGGGGAGCTGAGTGCTTAATTTACTTGAGGTAATCTAATCTTAAAGACCACCTTTGATCTCAAGATGTTCATATTTGCACTTTGGTCCTGGCCTGAAATAGGAAATGAAGTGTGAAGATAAAAAACAAATCAATGAGGTACAAAGCTATTTTGAATTTGGGGGTGGGTGAGTGGGAGATTTACTGTAAGCTTTAGGTAACAATTTAGATTCTGCTCTTATTTTAGTGAAAGCTGTTCACCCATCTGATATTGGAAAGTGGTATTTTCATGATGAGTAGCAGAACATACCTGCAAAGAACATTTCTGACCATTTTAAAATACTAAGAAACATTTTATGAGTGATTAGGGTTCAGTTAGTGAGTATTCAACCCATGCTTTTTGGTTAACTGGAGCAGACTGACTATCTGAACTTCTAAGAAATACAGATGGACAAGGTCAGCACATCTCTGTTTTTCATCCAGTCAGTCAGGTAGAAAATTAGCCAACTGAACTCCATCTGTCTTTTCTCCCCCCCTTCTTTCTTCTAATTAGGCTTGTGGAAAAGCTTTCAGCTTTCTTTTACTGTTCCTTCACTTTCAGCCTTTCCCTGTAGGCTGGTATTGTTCTATCATAGCATTCCACCAAGCTCGTTGGTTATGTGCTTTTTGCACCACTGACTACTGACTTTAAATTGGAGTCATTAAGAAGTCGTTGGCCAGTTTTTAGAGATATGACCACTAAGGTAAAGGTCAGGTCACCCATCTCTAAGATAAACTGCTGAATTACACTTTACTGAGGATAAGCCTGCACAAACCTTCCTTGGAATTCTTCAGTAGAAAACACTCTTACACTGAAACTGTGTTCATGCAAGTGTGAAGTTAGATGAACTAAATGTATCAGCCATAGATGGAAGAAAGTTGTTTATTATTATTATTAGTATGATTATTATTATAATTATTATTATTATCATTATTATTATAATTATTATTATAATTGTTAGTATTAGTATTATTTTTATTATTATTTTTATAATAATAACAATAATACTAATATAATATAATAATCATAATCATAATAATTTGTTTGTTTTAATTTTTTGTTCTGGCCCTACACTTGGCCCAGAATATATGTGGGACCAGACTCATGTGGGACTGTGCGACTGAGGATCTGAAGTAAAATTCCTGAGTTAAGTATAAAAAGTTGAGTCATTATATCCCAAAGGCATTTTTTTCTTTTTTTTTTTTTTCTTTTTCTTTTCTTTCTTTTTTTTTTCTTTTTTTTTCTGAGTAGCTGCTGTTTTGTTGTGTGTGATATTTTTTTTTCTCTCTGCCCTCTTCCTCACTTTCTCTGTATGCCTTTACTGATTTCATGGTAACACAGAATTGAAAATTAAAAAAAAAAAAAAAAAAGCCATGTTTAGTTTGGAAATCTTTATCCTAAGAATGTTAATATCTCCACCCACAGATTTTTAATCATACATCACAGTCACATATTAAGAAATTTCTATATTAAGTATAAACTCCACTGTAAAGAACTAGGTACAAACACCACTGCAAAGAACTAGATACTTTCAAGCTAAGGTACAGGTAGTATTTTACAACTTCAGGTTGTGGTGTCATGGAATCATTTACTAATATGATTTACAGTAGCTATTATTGTTTTTAGGCCTCTGCACTTAGGTATCCTGTTGGTTTTTTTTTTAGGAACTTTATTTGGGCCATTTTATTTTCTTCTTCAAAGGACTGTGTTATTCTTTCTTTTCATAACCAAATAAGTAAAAAGAATATACATGAAGGATAACCATAAAAAGCCAGGTTTTAGAAATATGGTCTTGTTAAGAGACCAGGTCTTGTTAAGAAAATAACATAGAAGAGTTCAAGTATTAAAAGTATATAATACAACTGCCTCAATTGAATGATTGACTTCACAATTTATCATGCAGATATCACCAATACACAAGTTATAACTTTTCTGGTAGATAACAATATAGTGTTTTAGTGACAAAAATTTCAATTGGTTTGTACCTGTTCTAAAGAACAGAAATTTAATGAGTGCAATATAAATTTATAAAACATAATGATAATGGTTTGAATATGGCTTCTTACTAGGAAGAAACTTGCTACTTCAGTTTGAATTGAATATTTTTTTTAAGTTCCTGGCCCCTGATATCAGGGTAGTAATTACTCTGCTTTTATGCAGTTTAAAGAAGTCATTAAAAAACACACCCAACTATCCCTCCAAATATGCTTTCACATACCTTCTATGTATAAAAAATGTGAATCTGTACAGTGCAGTATCCCCGGTGAAAGCGCGGTAATTCTTTTCCAGATGTGTAAAGAAGCCATCTTAGCCTTGCAGGACTTTAAGATGTTAGATTATCTCATAGTATAATCTATACTGGCCTTGAACATATAATCTTTTATGAAGAGATTTCAAAAGGAGAAACACATTTATTGAATTGCTTTAAAAAGTAACTTTATATTGTTAAGAAATTGCAATTTTACATTAGGTTTCAGGGGAACAGTATTAACACACAGGAGGCACAATGGGTTATGATCAATCAAAAATCACTTTCAACATTTTATAACATGCCCTATAATTTCTTATATAATTATTGTCACCTTTGTACATAGTGGCCGTTATTGCCTTGTACACTCATCTACACATAACTGCCCTGTGCTCATATACTCACAGAAAAATATGTTCCAATCTCAGGATGGAAGCTGGCAATATTTCTTAATTAGGTGCAATCAATGCAGTTTTGATTGAGGAGAAATATCGATGTTTCTATGGTTCTCTTTTGTGGAACTTCAGAAACAAAAGCCAAACTCTTCCTCAAGATTTAAAGTATTGTAGCTACTAGAGAGTAACAATAAAGCCACCGGCATATTATATGGGATTTTTTTCCCCTATGTATGCAATAACAAGATATTTCTTTCCTTGTGGACTATTAATGAAACTCTGGGATTTGGTAATTGATTAGAATTGCCTCATGAAATTGTTTAAAAATATTAGGTTGCATGAAAAACAACATGGGAAAAGCACAGATAATGTAATATCATTTTACAAACGCATTCATCACAAAATATATGCCTTGATCATATTCTTCAGGCAGAATATTCATCTTCCCTCCCTCATTCTGTTGAAACATAGTCATGTCAGATATCACCATTTCTATAGCAATGTAAAACACTTGAAAAATTACAGGATTAGAAAAAAAATTTACTCAGGCTTGTAAGTACACATTTCTAATGGTTTTGTCCAGTCTGCATTTTTCAGAGATCAAACTGCTTGCTGTCCCCAGATATTTGTAAGTAAATTTAATTAGGGGAAAAGTGAAACATCATAATTATTTGAAAGTTTTATTTCTGTTTTAAGTTTAAGGAATAGTTCAGTTAAGTTTACTTCTTTATAATGTAAATATATTGAACAAAGACAGAAAGGGAAAATTAAAAGTGTTGAAGGTGAACAGAAATTATCAAATTATCTCAAGTATTTTGGCAGAGGTAATTTTAGTTGCTTTTTTGAAAAATTTTATTTATGAAAATTTTAGGCCAACATTTTATTCTAACTAAGCATAGGGAAAGCTCAGATCTCCAAGTTCTTTATGGGACAGGAAAATACCTTCCTATCATAAACATATCATAAACATAGTTTTTAATGAACAAGCCAAGAAACAAACAAACAAAAAAAACATATTTTGAATGATAAAAACTATTATTTTCACATGAAATCCGGAGGGGAAGGGGGGGGGGGGGGGGGGAAGGGAGGAATTCCTATTTGATTAGCAGTTAATAATATCAGACTCTGTAGCAACATTACAGTACAACAGACTAACCCTTGGATTTAATCAGAAAAAGGCAACACAAAACCTGAAAAAAAAAACATGGCCACCTGCTTTAATTCTGAATTGGCATGGTATTGTCTGGATCAGGAGATAGAATTGAGCAGAACTCTTGGATTTACATTTAGTCAGAGTAAGTAAGGCAAGTATGTGCCAAGATACATACTTTATTCCATATCTATTCATGAAAGTATCAGTCATATAAAAGCAATGTACAGTAAGTATTTGTCCAATTTATATGAATTTAAAATGGATTTTAAAGTTATTGAAATGCCCATTACTGTCTGTGTTTGTCTGAATTTTGCATTAATACAAAAAATGTGAAATTGACTATTTTTTTCCTACACAGGCAGAACATAATTTTTCATTTGTGTTTTGACAGTGAATTGCTCTTCTTTGGGTACATCACTTCTGGAGGACATGAGCAATCTTTGATTACAATGCATATGAAGAATCACTTTTAAAATATTCCCCTTTATCAGTCTGAATATATTTATAAGGAACTATCAGCTGTTATCAGAAACCTCTGAACCCCTGGAAAATGCTCTAATACATGAGAGTCAACATTTAATGTGCTATAGTCTCATGTTTCCATGCAGTAGCTCCAAGGAAATCAATTTTTCAGCTCGAGGGTGTTTCAATTTGGCGCAGTTCTGTAACACTCGTAAATGTTATCCAGAAAGGCTTCAAAAATAACACAATTTAATAATCACAGATGTTCCCACTCTATCTTCATAGCAGTCTTATAATATCATGACAATGAGATTTATCAGATTTCATGGTACCTACAATATGCACAGAGCTATTTTTGGCAAGGTTTTAATATGACTGAAAGGGAATAAACTCAATTGGAAAGTTTTAGAAGACTGCAAAAGAGTTTTGTGATATTTTGAAAAGAAATGCTAAGCTCTTCACATAGCCGAGATGGGATCAAATTACAACCATGTGATAAATGTTGTATTTGTGCTCCAGGATATTGAAATTTAAAAATGTTCTCCTGAATTTGGCTGAGGAATGAAATGATTGAGTATGAAGGATCCAGGGCTGTTTCAAATGATACTGACCATAATTGCTCTACAAAATGTTTTGCAGTTAACATGCTATGCTGTTTTCTTCCTCTCATCTCATCATATTAGACATAACTAACTACACCTTAAACTTCAGGCAATTTGCCATGACATGCCTCTAAAATCAGTGAGTAGGCAGAGAATTTATGGAGTGCTGATACAGCATTCTTGAGATCTGAATGGATCTTTGGAGTCATCCATATCTTCTTGCTGACTGCAAGGAGGGTATTGACATTGCAGACAGGCTCAGTTCAGAGACTAAACACAGATCTGGTGGGTCTGTGCCCTACACTTTCACAGAGAGCTTTACTCATTCTTTATTCTGCTAAAGCACTGCTGCGGGCAAGAGATGGGTTGAGAATCTGTCCCCAAAAGTCTTAGCAATCAATAAATAAGATGAAGCTTTGTGTTAAAGTATGAATCAAAAAGCTGTACAAGAAAGTATATATGTCATGTTTTAAGCTGTTTTTTGTGAGATAGTGAAGTCAATGATGGTCACAGATTCTGGGACATCATGATTCTCCCTTAAGTGCCTGGAGGCAGAAGGCGCCTTGAATCTGAGAATAGAAAAGTAATGACTGTTAGTAAAAAACAATCCCAGAACAGAGGCATTTACCGTAAGATACTCTCTAGTTCTTCGTCTACAGGTCTGTGCTTAGCTACATATTGAATAAGCAAGGTCAGTCTACATTGTCTGTATCCTCCACTTGTTCTTGTTACAGAAATAGATCCCTCTAACCTTCATTCCTCTTAAATAAATGCCTTCTATATTTTTTTTCTATTTTGTAAGGTTTAAAGAACCACAGTTCTGTGCTTGTATAAACTGAACTTAGAAAACTGGAACTTGGATGATAGAAGTAAAAAAGCATGCATAATATAACATTAATTGCCATTAAAACAATGCAGCTGTAAGCCTTTATGAATTCCATGGAAACTGTGTTAGAGAATGTAGCATGGTGCATCGAATTGGCTGTAAACATGAAATTACTAAGGAAATCAAATAATGCGAGGTAATTTGCTCACAATTTTGGGTTACCTAGTTGTGTTTTTTGTTTATTTGTTTGTTTGTTGGTTGGCTGGGGGAGGGGGGAGAGAGGCGTATCAGCATTTTTAAAATGTTATTAACTGTTATTAACTAAATTGTTATTCCAAAAATCACAGGTTAGCATTTTTCACCAGCCTACTACATATCTTGCCTTTGACAAGGAATGGAACATTTACATAAGGTGAATTTGCCATTTACTTATAGCTCAATTACCTACAGGGAATTGTCTTTTTGAGTACCATGAAAAAAAAACAAAACATGTTGTACAACATACGGTGTAGTATTCGGTGACTTTTGTCACTCGTGGATTACATAAAATACATTGATGTATAATAAATGATTTGAAGTGTGTATAAGAGTTTTATGTTTTTATCTTGGTCTAAATGGAAGTGCACAAAGAGCCATAAGCTCCTGGGTGCAGCTGTACAACTCCAGCAAAACCTTAGCTGCAAAAGGGTGTGAGACATACTTACAGTCCATACCGCAGCTAACACACCACAGGTTTCCTTCAGAAAAAAAGGTAGACATACAGATCAGTAAGCAGTCATGGTGTTCTCCAGCAAGTCTATTTGTCTGTACTGCTGGGATACTGGGATTTTGGACTTTCTGTAAAGTAACTGACTTGCAGTATGTAGTCATAGCCAAACAAGACAGGACTCCTGAAATTAAGCATGGGGCATTTTTTTTCCCCAAGGTAATTTGCAAAACAGTATTATCAGTAATTTTTACAGTATTTAAATGTATTTTCTATATCTTTCATTTGCACCTTTGTCTTACCCTCAATTACTGTTTCTTCATGAGGTTAAAATGTGGAATTTAGTACCTTTCCATCAAATACACTGATTGGTTGGCCTGACTAAACTAACCCAAAGGCCTTTCTCTGGAGAACATTTGCAAAGGCTTATTGTTGGCAAATATGTGTTTTGTTTGTACTGGTTCTACCTGTGGAATTTACTAAACCTTCCACTTGAACACAGGTTCTTGTAAATAACAATTTCACCTTTGAAATTATGCCACCTGTCCAAAGCATAAGTAAAGATGCAATCCTTTGGGTTTACTTCTTTGAAGCTGCAATTTTGATTATTTTCTAATAGCAGTTCAGGTATACTGTGTATTCCTGTGTATAACTTAATTTGTCTTACACATCTGTAGCAGAATTCCTAATACAAGTAGTTTCACTTCAGCATTTATATGGGAACGGAACCTTCATGGATGTTAATGTCTAAGAAACAATTGCTCCTCTGCTGAGTATAAAGCTTGGCTACTTTCTGGCATTTTTGATAAGGTCTTGGATTAGGGGCACTGCAGTTTGAAAAGACTGTCCTAACAATTACCTAATGTGCAGAGGACTCTACCTTACATGTGTGAAATATGTTCATCTGATTTGTGTCAGTATGGAACAATGCTAGGGCCGCATGGTATGATGAATGTGACCTTCTGTCTTACATACCCTTGTATAACCACAAGTCTAAGAAAAACAGAGTGGTTAATGTATATAGTTCTTGTATCTTGCAAAGGAATGTTTTAGCAATTTGTGTCAATAGAGAGCTTGAAGGGGAATGTATTTGTAGGCTTTTCCTTGAAGTCTCTGATATCTGGGGGGTTTCAGAATAACTGCTAACTATTATGACTATTGCATGGAACTCTATGCAAGTCTCTGATATCTGGCCAGGAGATTAAGGAGATGGGGAGAGCTGAAGAACAACTAAAAGACAAAGCTTGCAGGGGATGCTGCACAGGTCTCTGACATACAGCCAAGTTGGACAAAGGAGAAGGACAAGAGGGAGGAAGACTATGAGCCTTCAGCATGACAGACCCCCAGAGACCCCCAAAGGGACCACCGGAGACTGATACGCATGCTCCAGTAGGAGGGTTTGGATTCCAGAAACTAATTATAATAACCCTGTTTTTTTTAGAAGTAGTAATGAATATGTATTAGCATAGGAGCATAAAAATCAGCTGCTTGATGTAACTGGTGTGCATCTTGGTGGAGCAGAAGCTCCCGGCACACCCAGCTCTGTTTGCTTACCTCTATTCCTTTAATAAACTGTAAACTTTGATTATAGTCCTATTTTGAAGACTGAGCCATTTATTACATATGCAACTATTATGGGCGTCCCATCTTTTCAAGTGTTTCTGCAAGCTCATGAACACACAGATACAGAAAAGTAAGTAGATTGCACACTTGTGAGAAGAGGTCTTCTCCAACAGACAGGAACTATTACACACCATGTAAGAGCTATTTTTAAGGCACAGTGAGACTTCAGTAGTACATGAATGACTCCATGTTCTTGCACTGCCCTTATGCACTGGGTAAAAAGTGTCTTCTCTGTCATGTATAAAAGGCTGATTTGATGTCATATTTAGTTAATAGAGCAGAACACTTTGTTAAAATGAGGACAGTAAACTATTGTCTCTCAGTAACAACTGGAGATCAGAAGAGATGACATTTTGTCATCTATTAAAGGAAATTCTCCCTCAGTGCACCTGGTAGAGAATTCTCCTGTCTACAGAAGTGAAACTGCTAATGTCACCATCACTGAGACACCTAAACTGCCTCTGATAGTACGGTTGGATTCAAAGAAAACAAAAATGGAAAAACCTTGCTCAGAAGTCCCAGGCAAGTGGTTAGAAGATAGCAAAATGCACAGCTCAAAATCTTGTCCTTTGTTTGCACTGAAGGAGCACTCAGCAGACAGGAGTGTGGTCTTTACAAATGCATCATTAAATGCCTAGTCCTTGAGGAGAAGAGCAAGGAAAATGATTGCTATTGCAGTCTGTGCCATACTTCACTTGGGCCTTCCACAGAAATGGTATTTGATATTCTAAATAAAGAAAAAAAGATGTCTAAAGTGCAAAGGTCACATTAACTTCTAAGACAAATTATTCAAGTTCAGTGATGATCATTAAGGTTTCTCTTTGTTACTCATCATTTCACTGTTCTGCAACACCTTTCCATCACCTCAATGTATACAGAATTGTGGACTACATAATACATGCAATTCATCTCACTTACTAATACTGTGAAATAAAGCAGCTGCAAATGAAAAGCAACAAGATTCTAATTACCAATGTTGCAAGTTAACCAGGAAAAAGAGGCAGATGCACATTTTTCTCAAGATAGATGGTATAGGATTAATGACCAAACAAGTCAATATCTTTTTAATTATAAAAAAAAAAAACAACACCACCAAATCACCCCCCCTCATCTCCCCCCCCTCCCTCCCCCCTTAATGTTGGAACATCACTAAAGTTTTCACAGCGGGAGATGTCTCACTAGCATACAATATTTTCTTAGAATCATGTCTTATTGATGTTGCCCACTCTACATGGCTTACTTTACTACTTCTATCTGTTGTTTCCATCACGATGTAGTTCTGGGCATCTGTCAGTTATCAACACTATAACTGTTCAGTCCTCCCATACTGTTTACACCAGCATGTGTGTTACAACACCAGTGATTTGCTTCCCTTTTAGCTCTTTCAGTCATATTCTTTTCCTCTGTCTGTGCTAATTCCTTCACTTTTACCTCTGTCTATGATGAGCGGATGTCTATGATGATGTCTATGACTGGCGGCTAGCAAATGTGACGCCCATCTACAAGAAGGGCCGGAGGGCAGACCTGGGAAACTACAGGCCTGTCAGTTTGACCTCAGTGCCAGGGAAGCTCATGGAGCAGATCCTCCTGAGAGTCATCACGCAGCACTTGCAGGGCAAGCAGGCGATCAGGCCTAGTCAGCATGGGTTTATGAAAGGCAGATCCTGCTTGACGAACCTGATCTCCTTATATGACAAAGTGATGTGCTGGGTGGATGAGGGAAAGGCTGTGGATGTGGTCTACCTTGAATTCAGCAAGGCTTTTGACACCGTCTCCCACAGCATTCTCCTCAAGAAACTGCTCATGGCTTGGACTGGTGCACACTTCGTTGGGTTAGAAACTGGCTGGATAGCCGGGCCCAAAGGCTCTGCAGGAGGATCTGGATAGGCTGGACCGATGGGCTGAGGTCAACTGCATGAAGTTCAACAAGGCCAAGTGCCGGGTCCTGCACCTGGGGTGCAATAACCCCAAGCAGAGCTACAGGCTGGGAGAGGAATGGTTGGAGAGCTGCCAGGCAGAGAAGGACCTGGGAGTGATGGTGGATAGTCAGCTGAATATGAGCCAGCAGTGTGCTCAGGTGGCCAAGAAGGCCAACGGCATCCTGGCTTGTATCAGAAACAGTGTGACCAGCAGGGCTAGGGAGGTGATTGTCCCCCTGTACTCGGCTCTGGTGAGGCCATACCTCGAGTACTGTGTTCAGTTTTGGGCCCCTCGCTACAAGAAGGACATTGAGGTGCTTGAGCGGGTCCAGAGAAGGGCGATGAAGCTGGTGAGGGGCCTGGAGAACAAGTCCTACGAGGAGCGGCTGAGGGAGCTGGGCTTGTTCAGCCTGGAGAAGAGGAGACTCAGGGGCGACCTTATCGCCCTCTATAGGTACCTCAAGGGAGGCTGTAGTGAGGTGGGGGTTGGCCTGTTCTCCCACGTGCCTGGTGACAGGACGAGGGGGAATGGGCTTAAGTTGCTCCAGGGGAGTTTTAGGTTAGTTGTTAGGAAGAACTTCTTTACTGAAAGGGTTGTGAGACATTGGAACAGGCTGCCCAGGGAAGTAGTGGAGTCACCATCCCTGGAAGTCTTCAAAAGACGTTTAGATGTAGAGCTTAGTGATATGGTTTAGTGGGGACTGTTAGCGTTAGGTAGAGGTTGGACTCGATGATCTTGAGGTCTCTTCCAACCTAGAAATTCTGTGATTCTGTGATTCTGTGAGTTTGCAGGGCTGGTGTATTTTAGGACAGGAATATTCAAAACTCTAAGCTTTATCCATGTTCAACCATATTTAGCATCTGAATAAACAATTCCAAATGGCTCTTCTGCGACGAGATTTCATCTATTCTGTTTGGCTTTGAAACAAACAGTAGTTTAGCACTACCAATGATACTAATAATTTTACGAAAGAAAGTTTGCTTGAGCAAGATATTGTTTTATTTATGGAGTGAACAGTTCTTTCATATCACATGAACACTTTCTTTACGTAAAGTCAATGACTAAGACTTGTGAATGAGCACAGAAAAATGATCACTCTACTGTGGATAGCTTCACCTTTTTGGAGAGGATCCAGAGTGATAAGTTTCATTCTTTAGAGTATTATACTAAAAACTGGTGGACCACTCTTATTCACAGATGCTACCATAGTCTCACTATCTGTACAAGAGCAGCAATTTACATTTTGCTTATCTCTACTTTAAATACAACATATTGTATGGAGCCCATTATTTCTAGTCATTTCCACTTTTTTTCCAGTTTTCTCTGCTTTTCATTCTACACCAGACATCCACTTGAACGATATAATCCATCTGTAGTTTATAAAACACCTTTAAGCTATTGTTTTTAAGTTGTATACCTTTTAATGTTTTCCTATTTATTTCCTGCTGATATCAACACATATGCTGCCAAAAGCAATCTTTAGTGGATACTAACGTATTCATATTGAATATTTGATCCAGAAATTTTGCAGATAATAAGTAGAGGGAACATCTGTGAGAAGCAGATAATTTTTAATATTTATGGATAGCTCATTTCCATGTTGTAATCCTTAAGATGGGATCAGGTTTGTAAGGCTCTGCACAACGGAAGTTTTTCTATACTCCCATCATGGTTAGGTAATGAAGAGAGCAGTGGTTTTGAAGATGGAACAATACAATATTTATTAATGTTGGAGAAAAGTCCCCCATCATTACTTGAATGAAATCCAGGTATAGAGAATATCCTTACAAAAATAATAAACTTAGTCATTTTATTCTTATAGTGCTCTGTATGTATTCTGGAAGCATACTAGTACTTAAGAACTAAAGTATGAAGCTAGAATAATTTTTTTTTTTTTGAATTTCCAAATAGACACACCTTGTATTATGCAAACTCTAAAGAGCTGCTATATGCTCAAAGCAGTATCTGAACGTTATTTATGATTTACAAATGCCATTTCCTTATTGGCGATTAAGTCAGTTGGTAACGCTTTTCCTCCTACAATTGTTTGAAATCCCATACTATTACTTCACTTGGTATAAAAAACTCATCTACTTGATGTGAGGGCTTTTGGTTTGAAAATTTCTCCAAAAGCTATAAATGTGAAACCAAAGGTTCAGAAATCTGGCTCATGAAGATGCTGAAGATGTGAAAAGGCAGGACTAGATTGCTAGTCATTAATTTATTGTCACATTAAGTTTGTATGAATTTGTAAACACTTAAGCTATATATCATAAATGTCTCATCTTCCTATTTTTTATTCCCTTTTTCAGCAGCCAAGAGCATACCTAATGTTAACATCTTCCTTGTCACTTATAGTCACCAGTGACAACTGTCCTACCTTTGATACTTAAATTTACATTTTTTTCACTAAAAAGAATAACACTTTGTCTTAGAATTTGTCTTCTAGTAATTTTAAAGAATGAAGCATGCATCCAAAAACTGTCTGCAGGATAACAATCCTGTCTTGTGACAGTCCTCAAACTTTTACCTCACTATAGGTTCCTATATTAATCAAACATATTTAATATAATGTTTCTGAAAAAATGTAAAGGTTTCTGATAAAAAGAAGTGGGGTCAGACTGTCTTATTTCATTGTTCATCTTAGCAATTTAGTATGGCTTTTTGTGCTCAGGACATGTTTATGGCCTTTTGCCAGTCATCTTGCCAGAACTGGATTAGAACTGACTTAGTATTCAAAGCCAAAATGTGCCCATTCTGGCATGCTCTGAGCTTGAAATTACTCTTCACCCTTGTCTACCAACTGGGACAGACAGGAGGACGGTTGTTTTCTCTAAACAGCTTTCTAGCAGATTTTTCAGTGAAACCAGCTCATCCATGAATGAAATTGCATATGGTTAAAAACCTTGCAGGTGTATTGAAACCAGCTGCCTTCTATACCAGCGCAATCTCTGTTCAATAACACTGAAAAGGAACACAAAAACTTAGGGCTTCCCATTACCTGTTACTGTGCCAATTCTTATGGATTTTTTTTTTTTTTTTTTTTTTAAATAGTGCTATTTCCAATAGTTCATATAGATATTAAGGAAGAAAAAAAATAGTAGTAAGATATTTATTGAAGCAACAGCGCTATGAGCAATACACTTTATATATCTATGCTGATAACTGTGAAAGCTTGTTGATCTTTGCTGCATCTTTCTGTGGTGAAATAGATGTATTGCTTTATAGACAGACACTGACTCTTCTGAAAATCAAATGGATGGACTTGAACTTTATTTTGAGAAGTATTTCAGCAATTGTGGAAGGGAGGAGCCTGCACTACAGAAAGCCAACAATTCCATCTTGTACAAACAGCTCAGTCACCAAATATCTTCTTCAAATGGCATTTGCAAAGGTCTGCACCTTGGAAACACTAAGAACACAATGAGAATACACTGATGAGGATCCAAACTGGAGTGAACAAAGGCTGAAATGCAGGAGAAAGTCTCATTCAAATTTCCTTAAGCTCTTAACAGCTGCCTTGTCACTCACATGAAGTTTGAGTGGATTAGAAGGATTATCAAAGGCAGTATGCCTTCTATGCTGCTTCAGAGCTAATCAAAATTGGGTACACATGCACTTATCCAATGCCAACATCTATCAAAGTGTGACTGACACTGTCACTCCCTGAACCAACTCCAGGATGTTGCCCTATTGAGCAAAGAACAATGCATCACAAAAATCCCCAGCCCCATAAGATTCACCTGGACATAAGCATTTCTAGCAACTCAAATTCAGATCAGGTTTGTAAAATATATGACCAAAGCCAGGTTCAATTTTCAGCAAGAATGGCACATTCTGAAATATGCCACTCTAAACAAACCGCTGAGATTTCCCAGGGACACCATCTTTCCAAACACCAACCCAACTGGATATTGCTTATCTTAGGAGATCAAATGAGATTCTGCTTCTGGTGGCATATCTCCAAGTAAATATGTGGTACACAAAGGAAAATAAAAACTAAAGGCACCAGACCTTAGATTCAGTCTGCTACAGAATACTGCCTGGTACATGCATATGAATGTTCAGAATGTGCTTCAGCCTTGGCTTCATTTCAGGTTTATTCAGAATTTCTTCCAAAGTTTCAATTCAGTATCAGTATCAGCAGCTCCTCTCTACATCTCCCTTTCACAAAGATCTCAAAAGACAGACTCAGTCTTTAGAAATGTATTCTGACCCTAACCATTAGTGGGAAACAGAAAGGAGGTAATCCATTTAAAATGTGACAATGAAACATGCAATTAACATTAAAGGAAAGAGGCAACAAAATGGCTTACATTAAAGGACAAAATCCTTATGACATCTACAGAAAGCCTATAGTGAAATTTAAACGCCCACACATTCACAAAATAATGAAGCCTAGAAAATACTGTTTATAATTCTGAGTAAAACCAGGAAAATCAAACAAATAAGAAATATTATTACCCAATATTGAAGTGAATCAACATGTAGCTGATGTCAAAGATTCAGGCAGTAGGAAAAGCTAACCAAACTGAAAGTTGCAATGCAAAACCAAGGAACATTAACAATTACCTGAACAAATCAAACAAGAAATTTACTGAGAAATGTAGAGTTAAAATGCATTGAAGCAAGCAGGTTTCTAAAGAGCCTATGAGTGTCAGCTGCTTCATCTTGCTACATTTGCCACTACAGAATCACAGAATTTCCTAGGTTGGAAGAGACCTCAAGGTCATCGAGTCCAACCTCCAACCTAACGCTAACAGCCCTCCACTAAACCATATCACTAAGCTCTACATCTAAACGTCTTTTGAAGACTTCCAGGGATGGTGACTCCACCACTTCCCTGGGCAGCCTGTTCCAGTGCCTCACAACCCTTTCAGTGAAGAAGTTCTTCCTAACATCTAACCTAAAACTCCCCTGGCTCAACTTAAGCCTATTCCCCCTCGTCCTGTCACCAGGCACGTGGGAGAACAGGCCAACCCCCACCTCGCTACAGCCTCCCTTGAGGTACCTAAAAAGAGCGATAGAGACTAGTACAGTTGTCTTGGCAAGGAAGAGTATTATATTTGTTTCCTTCATTATAGAATTTATACTCGTTACTGCTTTCCCTAGAAAAATGCTTACTCCACTTTGTGTCTTCAATATGTACTTAGAGGTCATCATACATGTAGATAATGATCCTATTTGTGCAGTGCTGTCATTTAAATAGCAAATGTGATCCAAGAAGACATAATGAGGGGAAAATAGGTTTAAAAGAGAGAAGTTACTTTTCCTTTGTATGCAACTTTGCCAAATAAGATACTTGAACTGGCTGTAGTAAGATCACAGCGAAAATCTAGTTGATGAGGCAGGTGGAAATGCTAGAAAGAGTTTAAACGAGAATTACCAGAATGATTCTGACACTGTAAAATAAGTTCTTTTATGTAAGACTAAGAAGTTTGACGTGTTCGGTTCAGTACAAAAATAGTCAAGACAATGTGATTACTGTGTATGGGTAGTTACAGATGGTAAAAATTTCCAGTAATGGAGATCTATTTATCTTTGATGATAAACATATATGAAAATCCAGGGATTAGAAGTTGAAGCTGGGCCTTTAGTTTTTGTTTTGCCTTCCTCAGCACCATAAACGAGATTATTTTCCAGGCTCATCCAGGCATATTTCATCTAATTAATTTCCTACCATTGCACGGACATTGGGGATTAGTTCTAGTCTTTGCCTATAGCATAGTTAAATCTCATGAGGTCTCAAATCCTTTGGTCTGGTGAACACCTTTAAGTTTAGCATAGAGCCTTGGTAAAACTTAATGACCTGACACAGCTGATCAAAGAGAGGTGCCCCCCTGTGAGCCAGGAGCATACTTGAGAGGAGAGAATAAGAAACAAGTGGCAGTTAACTGAAAGTACTTCCCTAAATCCATTTATCATGAAGCATTCCACTAAAATGTTACTTTGAATCCTTAACAAGCCTCGATGAAGGCAGACCAGATCCTTAGCCCCCAGTCCTGTAAGCACCAAATCCTACAAGAGTTCCACATGGATGCTCCTCTGTCTTTGGCCAGAAGCGTGAAAGTACTCATTATTAGTACATGGGCTACTGGGAAAGAAACCAAGTCTGTTCTCTTAGTTCTGAAACCTAATAAGTTGAAAACTGAAAGAATGCAGTCACTTACAAGAAAAGTTGGTATTCTTCTTCCAGAAGAAAGTCAATAAATGAATGCTAAGTATTCAAAAAAAAAAAAAAAAAAAAAAAAATCTGTGTTTTCCCCAAATAATTGATAACTGTGTCTAAGAAAACAGAGAAAACAGGTAGCATGAGAAAGAACCATTATCAAATGGTTCCAGGAGAACCTGTTCTGATCTGATGGTGTGTTTTAGAGTGAAGGATTTCCTCACAACTGCAGTTTGTGACAAGCAGTTTTTTATTATTATTATATTTTGTAGGATTTCCATCTTTCCTCATCTCTAATTCTACTTTGGTACTTTCTTAGCTGGTAAGTAACTTCAGGACAAAAATATATTAATTTTTGTCATACTACACCTTCAATATCTCTATATTGCTGCATAAAGCAAATGAATCTCTGTTGCTTTTATTTCATTAGCTGGCTTACCAGCAAGTTTCTTCTGCAATAGTATCAAAACATGTGCTTTCATGCACAAAACTGCTATAAGGGAAAGCAGGCAGAGAGAAGAAAACTACTGTCACCACATTATTTCATACCTGAAGCTTCAAATGTAATGAAAAATACCACAGACTGTAGCAACCCATGGAAAGCTGTATTTGCTTTAAAATATTTATATATTAATTTTCAACACTGAGAAAGCTAAATTCTGTTTGAAGCATGCCATGTTTTGATGTGTACTACAGGTAATCTATATTGACATATACGGAAATCTTGGTTTACAGAATTCTTAAAAATTCTAAATCTTGAATCTTATCCACTTGATAAGATTTATGTTTAGTGAAACAGAATCACAGAATCACAGAATCACAGAATCACAGAATTTCTAGGTTGGAAGAGACCTCAAGATCATCGAGTCCAACCTCTGACCTAACACTAACAGTCCCCACTAAACCATATCCCTAAGCTCTACAACTAAATGTCTTTTAAAGACTTCCAAGGATGGTGACTCCACTACTTCCCTGGGCAGCCTGTTCCAATGTCTAACAACCCTTTCGGTGAAGAAGTTCTTCCTAAGATCCAACCTAAAACTCCCCTGGAGCAACTTTAGCCCATTCCCCCTCGTCCTGTCACCAGGCACGTGGGAGAACAGACCAACCCCCACCTCACTACAGCCTCCTTTAAGGTATCTGTAGAGAGCAATAAGGTCGCCCCTGAGCCTCCTTTTCTCCAGGCTGAACAAACCCAGCTCCCTCAGCTGTAGTCCTCATACAAGTCCTCGTAGGACTTGTTCTCCAGGCCCCTCACCAGCTTCTTTGCCCTTCTCTGAACTTTATACCGTCTGCAATACAAATAAAAAAAAAAGAAAAAAAGAAAAGAATATGGCTCTTCAGAAGGACATGTAAGGTAAATGTCTCTATTTTACTATGGTACGTTATCAACTGTCATCTTGAACAAACTTCCAAATGAATTCTGTCTTCCACCAAAATCTGATACAGTAAGAAAATGCCCATGATTCATTTAATAAGGACAAGAGCAAGGTACAGTTACAATAATCCACTTGTGAAAAAGTTTCATAAGTGCTTCAAACTGGAGCTGACTGGCCTCACAGAACCATTCAACATTGAGAATATAGGGAATACACCTCTTTATTGGGAAAACTACTCACAAGAACTCCATATAGGTTTAAAATCATATACACGCTGATTTTACTTTCTGCATTATCTTCAGATTTCTTCTGAATCTACCCAGTGTTCCTTTCTTTTTACCGTAGATTAAGGTTTGCTCCATTCTGCTGGATCATACATGACTTTCATAACATTTTAGGAGATGAAACTTGTATATTTAAAGATCTCATCACTTTGCATCATTTGTACTTAAAGGGTTTAATTCAATATCCAAAATATAAGATAAGTAGCAGTGTCTTTACAAGCACATTACTAATAATAACCAAGATTTTTTTTTCTCTCTTTAAGTGTAGGGATACTGATAGATCCCTGAAATGCTAGCCTGCATTATAAACAGTTATTTTTCTTGCAGCATCTTCACCCTTGTGCATTCACCACAAAATATCCTTCCAAGTCTACAAAGTAGTCTGTGACACTCCTAAAAAACTTATGGTTTGAAAAGATATAGGCATAAAAGCAATAACATTACAACTATAATCTGATTGGTTGGCTAAAATGAGACAATATTGCTTATTAACACAGACAATAAGAGTTTAAAAGAGGCTCCTTCCTTAGAGTTATAATGTATTCAGAGTATGCAGAAAGCAACATGGACAACAACAACAACAACAACAACAACAACAACAACAACAACAACAACAAAAAGAAACAAAAAAAAAATTTGGAGGTGAGAGAAAAGAAAAACACGATTACATGATTGTTGATTTTTTTTTTGGTCTGTTTGGTTTTTGTTTTACTTTTTCTGGAACTTTCTTTTTCTTATCAAGTATGTGCAGTATATTTGTAACATTGAAGAATCCTGACAATTTAGATTTGAGGATACTGTTAGTATGTACCACTTGTTTAATTTATTAAGGTACTCACCATACATGTATTTCAGTAAAACCAATCCTGAATACAACTGCTGAACTTCTGTTAACACTGGATGGTGATAAAGCTAAGCAGCCATTCTGACTTACATGTTTTCTATATTCCATATAGTTGTGCCTCTTTACACACCTATAAATATCCTCTTTTACTAGGATTAAATAGACTACATATCCTACTAATCCCTCTCTGAACCTATAAACCAAATGTCATCCTATTCAAGTTCTCTTGTTATTGGGTTTCAGTTGTTCAGATATTACATTACTTTGATTTGCAGCATGACAGGATACTAACATAAAGTAATGGATGAGCATTATGTTTTAACTACGCGTGTGTCGATCTGCTCGAGGGTAGGAAAGTTCTGCAGGAGGATCTGGATAGGCTGGACCGATGGGCTGAGGTCAACTGCATGAAGTTCAACAAGGCCAAGTGCCGGGTCCTGCACCTGGGGTGCAATAACCCCAAGCAGAGCTACAGGCTGGGAGATGAGTGGTTGGAGAGCTGCCAGGCAGAGAAGGACCTGGGAGTGATGGTGGATAGTCAGCTGAATATGAGCCAGCAGTGTGCTCAGGTGGCCAAGAAGGCCAACAGCATCCTGGCTTGTATCAGAAACAGTGTAACCAGCAGGGCTAGGGAAGTGATCGTCCCCCTTTACTTGTCTCTGGTAAGGCCATACCTCGAGTACTGTGTTCAGTTTTGGGCCCCTCGCTACAAGAAGGACATTGAGGTGCTTGAGCGGGTCCAGAGAAGGGTGATGAAGCTGGTGAGGGGCCTGGAGAACAAGTCCTACGAGGAGCGGCTGAGGGAGCTGGGTTTGTTCAGCCTGGAGAAAAGGAGGCTCAGGGGTGACCTTATTGCTCTCTACAGGTACCTTAAAGGAGGCTGTAGTGAGGTGGGGGTTGGCCTGTTCTCCCACGTGCCTGGTGACAGGACGAGGGGGAATGGGCTAAAGTTGCTCCAGGGGAGTTTTAGGTTGGATCTTAGGAAGAACTTCTTTACTGAAAGGGTTGTGAGGCATTGGAACAGGCTGCCCAGGGAAGTAGTGGAGTCACCATCCCTGGAAGTCTTCAAAAGACGTTTAGATGTAGAGCTTAGGGATATGGTTTAGTGGGGACTGTTAGCGTTAGGTAGAGGTTGGACTCGATGATCTTGAGGTCTCTTCCAACCTAGAAATTCTGTGATTCTGTGATTCTGTGATTCTGTGAACTACATTTTTTGTTTGGTTTTGTTTGTTTGTTTTGTTTTAATGACAAATCAAGGTGTTCAGACAAATACCCAAAAGATATATGTATTAATATACTCTCCACACATGCAATGAGTGCCAGTCTACTCAATGAGAGGTATATCCAATAACCAGCTTTCATCATTTATGTTTGACTGCAGTTTATGTAAATTGAACATTTACATATCTTTGATTTTAAAATTTAAACCCATCAAAAATCACCACTGTTTGTCAGGTCAAGTGGTTGTCAGGCTCAAGACAAAGATAAATCCTTATTTGCAATATTGTTTTCTCCCCTGTATTAACAGGCATTCCCAACATTATAAGAAAACCGTAGTAATTCTTTATACCGAATGAATAATCTCAGATACACTTTTGACTTTTCATTGAGATATCACCTGCCTGTAGAATAAATATGAAATGCTCATTATTAACAGTATTTAAATAAAATATTACTGGTAATGAGTGGCTGTATAATAGATATGTATCAATATGATAGTTTCAAATCTCAGTATGTTTAAATCTCATTTCATCTTTAACCTACTCTGTATCATGTGGCCATTTGAAATGTTTGCTCTAATGTTTTAGAGCTGGGAAAAAGCACATAAAAAAATTGTGTGTTAAACACACAAATCCCAAGGTGCTACTGCGTGTATTTACTTAATGTTAAAATCTATGTAATAAATACCTACTTTGCTTTTCACAGCTGTTAAATAGATACAATTTTATTTACCATGTAATCAGTATATATTAAATATCATAATAAGACTAAATTAAAATCATCAGATATTTATGATACTCATTGTAAAGCTTTGTAAAAAAATAACCTGCCTCTATTTATAGCTCTCTTCAGACTACAGTGTTTCTAAAACAGACTGAACCTCCACTGCCACTAGCAACAATTTGAGAACAAGATTATTTAATTTGCTGGAAAGTCAAGTACAACAGGGAAGTCTAATAGATGGTCAATTAATCAATTAGTAGATAAACAACTGTGTGAACAAAGCGTGGGAAAGCAAAACACTGCTACCTTCCCCCAGCAACAACAGATTTCCCAATGATACATACTAGCCCATCTTTTTATCAGTTATCCATACAAAGATGCAGGTGAAATGACCTCCATTCATGAAATTAACTTTATTCCAGCACTACACAGGAGCATTTACAGAAAACATTTTTTTTGTGTGATCTTTTGTATTTGTATTATTGATTAAATGAAGATGATAGCCTTAGTATGAAGCTTGCCTGTGATTTTCAGTCCTCATTTCAAAAAAAAGACTGAATATTGTATAAATTTTAATAGGGAGGTAACTGAGAACCATGGTATCTTATTAAACTGTCAGTTCTGAGTGAAATTTGAACTTCAAAAATTCCTTTCTTCTGTGTTTATTGTATATGTGGATCAAGAAAAGAACTGTCTGGGAACAAGTAGGCTTTGAATAAGTCAGCATGAATTCTCTCTTACATACAGCCACCCACCCAACATTAGAAACCTATGAAAAGATTAATAGATATACATGTATATTAGATCTTTCTATCCTGCAAATTTTCTACAGAGGAACTAAGTTTTAAAAATAGATATTGAGACAAATATGCTAAGAAGAAAAATATCATTAGTGAGAAATGTTTGTGCAATTCAAGAAAATATCTTTTTTTCTGTTTTATTTATTTCATATAGTTACCATTTCACAAAATCCACAGTAACAATGACTGCTTACCAACAGATTGGAGAGGACTCATGTTAGGTAATGTATGCATGAGTACCACAAACTAAACAATTAGCATAAATAAAACAATCTTGCTATCACTAATATATTACCACAACTGCACAGAAAATGGATATTACTGCTTAATTTTCACCAACAATAAGATTTTATTTATTTATTTATTCTTTTAAGAGTGAAAAACAGCTGTTCAGAGAATGAAGAGTGCTGTAGGCTATGCAATGCATGTCTACTTGCTATATGCTTTTAGTAAGTCATAGTGCTTTTGTTATAACTTGTTGACATCAAGCAAGAGAATATAATTTTACAGTGGCATAAATGGACAAATCAATGTTGACATTTCATTAGCAAAATACTATTTCTGAGCTTAGAAAAGGAGAGAGTACCTGTTCTGCAAAGGTACAACCCTGTTTTACAGAAATTCATACCTGTTTGCTCAGCTAAAAAACTTCCCTCTCAATGAAAGTATTTCTGATGTTCTCTGCTGATCTCTGTACATACAATAACTTAAGAAAAGGAGGGAGACAAGGAATCAAGGTCATTATGAGAAGCAGTGTGGTCACAAGTAATCTGTAATTCTCTCCTTGTCATTGCTGTGCTGCATGCAAAATGGCACAGTATAGCTTCAGGCACATTTAGATAGATTTCCTTTTCACTGAAAAAGGGAGTGGCAGACTGCTGAGATCATAAAATTGAAAGGATTTTTTCACAAAAACATAGCATCTACTGAATAGCTTCTCAGATCTACTTCTCTTGCCTTTACAGTCTGCAAATGTGCTTGCTTCCCAGCTGATCTTGAATGAGCACAGAGCCACAAGTAACCAGAGCAGCTTTCATTTCGTGACACCTGTTCAATAAATTTGAAGCATTTATTTCAGAGATGAATTCTACTTCGAAGACATTCACCTCATCATAAGGTGATAAAGGGCCCTCTCTATTTAGGTATACTTTAACAGAGGTGGCAAATTAAATTCTTGTAGAATACACCACCCTGTTAAGTGAAGTCAACAGCTGACAGTAAATGATCCTGCAGCTAGGCTGGACTTGTGTGATTATACGGTATACTTGGAACAGTATGATATTCCTCTTCCTGCATGAAATCTCAATGCATATTGAAAATTTATTGAGTCAGCTGATAACAAAGAGCTGCTGTTAGGGTATTCTCCTCCCAAATGATTCCCATAAATTGGGATTTTCTTCTATCCAGCCTGAATTACAATCACAAGCAAGATAGCTGTAATTTTTAACTTCTGACACCAGTTCATGGTTTAGGGCTTAGTTTTAGGAAACCCTTTAGAAGGAAAAGGTGTGTGATGTGCATTGTTGACACAGTATCTCTACTTGGATACCATCACATTTATAACTTGTAGCCAGTAAAGGCTTCTGCATTTCTATGAATAAAGGAAATAAACAGTATCATGTGTCATTTCTCCTTCAGTTTAGAGGGTACACATAATCTACAAATGCTAGGGCTGTTAGGCCACTGTTGGTCGGCCTAAGAAACTGTAGGATGTGGCTATTTTTACTTTGAAATTCAATGAAATAAGTATTCTAGGTTTTGATGTTGACATTTCTCAAACGCCCTCTGTTCTATCCTGTTCTATCTTTCAGAAGAAAAATAGCATTTTACATGTATGAGGAACATCAAACTTAGTAAAGCATGTGCATCAGACCCATTGAGTGGCCTCATTTCAAAGCTTTAAGTAATGTTTTTTTTTTTTTTTGTTTGTTTGTTTTTTTTTTTTAAGGACACATAATGTCCTTTTGTTCCTTCCTAGAAAGCATAAAATGCAAAAGATGCACAGACCAGCTTTTTTCAAATTGGTTCTACTATTTTTCTCAAGAAAAGGGGGGTGAAGTGTGGCATTTTTCAGTTGGACACAGTGTGTTTTTTATTGAAAGTAAAAGATAATGGCTTTGGCACTTCTTTTTTAATCCAATCTATTGCTTAGTGTCCTCAAAAAGAAAATTAGGAAACATAGCCACAGTTGGCATTATGCGATAGGGTCCATTTTTCTTCTATTGAGGATGCAGACAGTGGCTGGCATTTCTCAATTATGTCCCCTTTTCTCTTTTTGATAATGAATTCTTTTATGTGGCTTTCACTTTAAACTGCTCTGTAACATGGACTGCTGAATACAGTAAGTCCGATAATTAACTTAGATGACAATGGGAAATGCTATTTGTTGTAATTTCATAGTATTTCCTGTAATTGCGAATGACACCACCCTTTGTTCTAGTATGTATATTTGGAAAATTGGGATTTATTTGTATAACACTCAATAAAATAATTTCTTCACTTTAACACAGACATTTATAACAAATGACTAATTTTTCCTACTGTTAGCAACTAATTTTACAGACAATTAAATTACACTAACGAGATTAATCAACTTTAATGTGAATCAATATACTTGTTTTCACTATGTTTTATGTTGCAGCAAAATATGTCAACGTGAGATGTGCATATAGTAAAATACCTACTAGCCATTTGTATCAATGGCTATTATTCAATTAACCCATTTTTCATGGACAATAAATCCACATTAATTTGGCTGGGGTGTTCATTAACCAGATTAGGCATCTATGCACACACAAATCAATTGTCTTTCTAATAGGAAAGTTATAAAAAACAAATGAAAGTGGCTATGCTGATTTTGCCTAACTTTTCAGTAGAAATAATAGCAATAAAAAAGTTACATCTATGCTGGAATTTTAAAATTCAAAGCATTTTCTGAGCTCTTGCAACATCTGTTTGACACATTTATGCATCTGTCCTGACAAATATGTTCTTATTAATTATTGCTCTGTAAAAGTTTTTGATCTAATGGTATATTAAGACTAGAAGAATAACAACTGATAAAAAAATAAAATAAAATAAAATGGGAAGGTTTTTGGTTGTGAGATCTACATGAACAAGGATCTTTTTTTTTTTTTTTTTTTTTTTTTTAATTTAAATGTAAATAATTTAAAAAGTTTTCAAAGAACAAAAATCATCTTATGGTGGCCACACAACAAAATCTTATCTGCCTTATAATTTTCATAGTCTTTCACTTAAGACTATAAGCTCCAAAGACTATGTTCAATATTGGACAGATTACGTATACATGTATTTAAGCCCTTCCTGGGACTGAAAGCTTCTGTTGAACAGAAATTAGTGAACAGAAATTTTACTCTGCTAGGGATTGATGTTCCTGATTATATGACTAGTTGTAACCTATGTAGATGGAAGTAATATGGATCTCCATATACAGATACTCTAGGAAAAAAAAAAAAAAAAAAAAGTTTGAATATGTGTAGTATTCAAACTTAAGTTTCTTAGCCTACAGTTTCTTAGGCCAATAGAATATGTGTAGGAATGATTCAAAAAATAAATGTGTTTATATTTTAGTAAGCAACCTTTAGTTCTCTAGAAATGCTATGCTGTGGCTGATAGCCAACATAACATTATGATTATGCCCACCGCTATGGTATTTATAGACACATCTGCTGCCTGCTTTCCAAGTTGACCCTACAAGCCGCAACCCTCACACTTTGTTAAAAATAAAATAAAATAATAAAAATAATAAAAAAGCTACTGAAGAGCCATCTCCATAGACAGAATCTACATGAGTCACAATATAGCAGGAAAAGAAATTTGTTTAGAGACAACCTATGCAGAAGCAAAATGCCTCAAGAAAAACTTATTGACAAAAAGCTTGTAGCAGCTAACTCTCTAAAACAAAACTTCAGCTACCTCTGCCTCTATAGTTGAGGGAAGTTTTTATATTCACAAGGAGAAAACAAGATAGCCCACAGCTTATCTGGCCTCTTATATTAATTCAGAAAAATCCCCGCAGATCTTGTGGAGTCATATTAGGGACAGATTTTTAAGGATATACAGGTACTGAATGCCCTGAGGAACTTTATATAGGAACTTTATACATACCTATGCTTTATGTTACTTTCCTGATAATCAGACCCACAGGCAGGGTTCAAAAATAAATGAAGAGAGAAAATCTCTAACAACAGATTTTAGAAACTAGAAAGCCAAACTGTTCTCAAAAGCAGTAAGACGGCTAACTCTGCTCAGGTGCTTTTAGCTCTTCTGAAGCTGTGTGTTTAAATCGTTCTCATCTTCATATCTGAGGTAAAAGCTCCTCTGCTAGTTCACATCCTGGAAATCTGAGATAAAATGTTGACAGGTGCCTTTCAGATCCTCAATGTGCATGATTTGGACAGATAGGAAACCATTCTTCTCACCTCCCAGAAAATTATTTGAGATTAAGTATTCAGTTAATACTTTCATTATACTGGTAAAGCTGTTGTAGTTAGTGTAAGTGAATATCCATTGGAACAGTCTGTCACATCCTAGATGATTGCTTTGTTAGTTGACCTCATGGAAGAGATAGGAGCTGGGTTTCATATCAAATGTCCAACTCATGGAAGATGTGTAAGTAGTCTCCTGATCTGAAAACAAAGCCGTGGTCTTTTCCCAGCTGAATAGATAAACTGTTGTGTTATAGATTTTATTTTACATACCTTCTCAAGGTGCTTTAACACTTCCATTCTTAGATATAGAGTGCCTTAGCTGTAAGAAGGGGTCTTGAAGGTGTCTCTACTCATAGTTTATCTATTGCCAGCTAGTAGTTATGCCTCTTTTCTAGAAATGAGAGACATGGGCTAGAATTGCTCAGATGGTACACAACCTGGAACTTGGATCTTGTGAGATCTGTAACAACACATATCATCTAGTAAGTGGCTCCAATAGTTCTTCTCATTATTGTCGAAATTCAGCAGAAGGTGATTTGTGGAATTGTTCCTTCTGTAGGACTCTTTTTGGTCGCTTGTTGTTTCATAAGATATACTTAGAGAAAATTCCTTGAAAAACACAGAACTTGTGTTTTCCTCCTCCTCAGTTTTACATTGCAATGTAAAGGCAGAAATGAGCAGAAATAATACATTAAATATACCCCAAGAATATATTTTCTATATTTATTAACTGATTATGTTTGGAAAGGAAGGAAAGAGACATGTCAAAAACAGAGGGGAAAAAAAATTAAGAGGAATTTTACTCCTAGGCTGAAAAATTATTAAATCTAGGCCTCCCAGTCTCAGTGGAAAAGTTATAACCCAGAAAACAGAATGGAAAGATTAAAAATATTCTGTGACCTGAAGCACTGAAGAAATTGTTTAAGAATCTTACAACTATGTTAGTTTTCAGCATGAACCACTCTTAAAAGCTGAAATGACAAAAACTTAGGTAAAGTGCTCTAATGGAACAGAGCTAGCCAATGAATGGTTAGTGAAATGAAGCAGCAGCTGATTTTACAAGATTGGTGGCAGCTTGAATTGGGCCTTGCCACCCAGCATGACAGGTGACAGGACCTCAGGACTTGACAATCCCATGCTGTGTGTGAGTCATTGCTGCAGATAGGGGTGAAGCAACCAGCTGGCCCAATAGCTGCTCAGCTAACTTCATGAAAGTGGACTGTAAAATGCGTTTGTATTTTTAAAGTTATCAATATTTATCTACCTTCATGTTTTACTTTTGTTTTGTTTTTAATTAAATAGCGTCTATTCTGGCAATTGATTCAAGTTTTTGTCAAAGGAAATGACACCACTGGGTCCCAGAAAGTCTCAGTTCTCTATGTCAGGGTTCACAAGGTTATTTATCAGCTGTTTCTTTAAATTTGAACCTAGTCCTTTTTGCTGCTAATTGCTTGATGCAGTCAAAATGTATTAGGAAAATTCAGGACCATACTAGAAATGTCAAATAAATCTAGGTAACTAGGAATAAGGAATTTGAAGTTATTAAAGATAATTTCTTTTCTGGATAATCTTTTGGGACCTGGTATATAAATTTTAGACTGTTGTACTATATGTACTTAAGATGACTTTTAATCCTCATTCTATCAGTCTTTAGTTTCATTCACAACCCCAGAGTCCACTCCAACATTGTTTTCCAGATGGCAACATTGCCATTCTTCCTTACTGATTAAAACCAAGGAAACATCTAAGCAAGTGAAGTGAAAGACTTTCAAAGGAAGAAAAGGCAGCTGAGCACCCAGTTACTGTTCAATACCTACAGGAGTTGGGACCTCGATTTTCTTAATATCATTTCACTTCCTCAGCACACAAATTTAACTTCTTTTTGCCAATCTCCTTTTTTTTTTTTTTTTTTTTTTTTTTTTTTTTTTTTTCTTTCTTCCTTTTCTTAGTACAGGAATAGAAAAACATTTGAAACTATAGAAATGAAAAAAAGGAAAAGATAGACATTTTCAGGTTTTCTGAAACAAGCAAAAATATTCAACAGCTGCAGTAGCTTACTTTATATAACCTTTTCACACTGCTTTCACTCATACCATAGGAAATAGCATAGCAAGTAAATATACTTCTGTTGATCTGGAACACCAATGATGTCAATGTTTGTGGTTATCAAGAACACAAAAAATGCCCTTGACACTCAGGGCTATAAGAAATGAGGTTTTTGAGTGATTATAGTTCCTTGATTCATTCTTTACTAGGGCATTATTAAAACTGAAAGCTTCACAATTTTCTCATTCAAAGACCTTTTCAATAGTTAAGAATATGCTTTCAAGCCATAACTGTATCAGTATGTGTGGTTGTGCCTTTTTCAAGAAAACATACACATTTTGTTTGTGATGCTGTCTAAAATCTTGACAGCTAAAGAATTCATCTTTGAAAGTGTAGATTCATTTCTGCTGTTAGTTGCAAGCGAGTAAAAGCCTCTCTTTTATAGGTTGGATCCAGTGCCACATTGATTATGCAAATAGCTTTTGTGAATGCCTCAGGCATACATTGCTGAAATTGGAAGGTAAGTATCTTGGAAGACAGAACTGAATTTTGAAGCCAATGAGTTGTTATATTTCTGCATTACTAAATTATGTGCTACTGAGAAATCAGCTCTCTTTCCCCTTCTACAAGGTGCAACTAGCTCAAGATGTCTTAAATACAGATTTGCTTCAGAGGACAGGCATGGTAGCACTGCTCACACTGTGGGCTGCCATTTTTTATTTGAAAACTCTTCCTTTCCTAAGGAAAAAGTATATTGCTTTCAACTGATGAAGATGAAGACAAAACTGACATTGCTGATTTTTTCTGATTAAAAATAATAAAATAGTTGTCCTGGGTACCTCTCCTTCTCTCCTCACTATCCCAATTTCCCACTTTGAAAAATAACAGCAGATCAGGGAAATGGGAGAGGAGAGGAGAGGAGAGGAGAGGAGAGGAGAGGAGAGGAGAGGAGAGGAGAGGAGAGGAGAGGAGAGGAGAGGAGAGGAGAGGAGAGGAGAGGAGAGGAGAGGAGAGGAGAGGAGAGGAGAGGAGAGGAGAGGAGAGGAGAGGAGAGGAGAAAATAGCTGTCTGTAATGATGATGCCTTCCAAGCTCTGGTTTCTGCTTAGAAACAAAGAATAGCTTTGTTTTTAACATTTTCAAGAGATTCCAAATAAAAAATAATGACTAGTTGTGATAGAGATCATTGTTTTCAGTGTCTATATTGATAGCAAAGGTGATTTACTTGCATATATCTCAATCCGGGACAACATGAAACAAAATTTTGGATTTATTTTTTATTTATGAAAAATCAGGAACTACTCAGCCAGTACACAGTAAAGTTGAGAGGGTGGCAATGGTATTGCATAGGAAAAAAAAAATCAGGCACGATTTCACTTAGTTCAGTTTATTCCACTTATGGTCATTGTAAACAGTATTGGCTAAAAGCATTTGAATGAATGTGATCATTTTACATAATTTTGATGAACTCTGCAAAATTCCAGCAAAATTGAAAGTGAAGATTTTGGTGAGGTTCTAGTGATAATAACAAATGATTTAAGGTTAAGGTTGCAGGGAGAATATATTGTGAATGAAACAGGATTAAAAGGAGAATGTTATACTTTTATTACTTTTAAAAACATTCAAATTTTTTCTTTTATATTTTTTATAATCGTGCAGTTACACTAAGGATTTTCAGAAGAGTTTAGCAGCTTCTGCAACTACTTCATAGTGCACAAAACTATAATCCAAATAAATGTTGGTACCTTAGAGTATTTTATAATGTGTCAGGCAAGGGGATGTCATCCATGAAATATGCAAGAAAAATAAATACTATCTGTGTTATAAAACCCTTCCTTACATTAAAGGTTCATAACAGTCCTTAGAATATAAGAGATTTCAACTAGTTCTTAAGTTAATAGAGTATCAAACGAGTCAACAAGTCATTAAAAACTTAGTATCCTACAAGCTACATTAGAATCTAGTTGTACACCACTTAGGTTAAGAAGACACTAGAATTTGTAATGACGCCAACTGTAGTATGAAATATTCTATGAAAAAAAAATGGTATTTTTCATGCCTCGCTATCCCCTTGGATGAAATTGGAATCTTTTGAAATATTTTTCAAAACACAATACAGCAATGAGGCCCAATTCAGAATAACTAAATTGTTAATCAGTTCAGATGTGGAAACTCCAGGTGAATTTACATCTCTACTTCATAGTGTGGTATGCTACAAGATATTCAAAGATAAATATGTCTCAGTTTTTCCAACTGGAACTGTTCCACTTCATATCAATATTTAAATGTTTATTGGAGCAGAGACTTGAACTACTGATTTCCTCTTCCAAAATAAATGCCTTGAATATTGGCTGTTGAACACTGCTGTTGGCTTTGGCCAGGCAAGTAAGTTACCAAAGATGGAACAGAACCAGCAAGAGATGTTAAGGGAGTCTCATTCACTGTTTACTTTCCAATGTGCTGGTAAAGTGAAGAACACACGTTTGATCCTGATCTGTTATCAGTCAAAAAAATCAAAATGATTTTAAATATCAGAAATGAATAAATAAATAAATAAATAAATAAATAAATAAATATGAAGGTTAGGCATTCCTACTGCAAACATTCACATCTTTCTAAGACATTTTACAAAAAATAAACATGCCATTTTATTGAGAAGGAAAAGTCTATTATGTAAAATTCTTTTCCAGACTCCTTAGCTTAAAAGCCCATGAAAGGCCACTTCCATTGCAGGGAACTAATCTGAAGACATTTAGATTCTATTTTTAAAAATAGTTGCTAGAAAATGCTTAAGGACTGAATCCGGCCTCTCTCCTCTTCATGCTCAGATCAATGTGGCTACATAGAAATCCTCTAAATTTACCCCCAAATTTGGTCCAGTCATTGAATGTATTGAATACTTGTTAGAAGAGAATGGTTTATAGAAGCCACACTTAGAAGAAGATAAACAGCAGGAGACTTTTAACAGCAAATTCAAGAAGTGGAAAAAATAAACCCAGAAACAACCACTTGAGAAAGTTAAACAGTAGGAGACTTTTAACAGAAATCACAAATAACAGTGAGACAAGAATAAGCCAGAAAAGCAACTGCTAGAAAAGCTAAGCAGCAGGAAACATAACAACAAAACAGGAGTAAAACAAGAATAAGGCAGGGAAACAGGAACTGAGAGAAGTTAACTGGTAAAAGATTTCAGACAATGAAAAGTAGCAGTTATACCAAAGCAAGCCAGGAAAAACAACAGCTAGAAGCAGATAAGAAAGATCATGGTGAAATCAAAGAAAAAAAGCCTTTTCTAGAAGGAAAAAATCTTTAGTTCCTTTGGCATGGAATAGAGGTATGGATTCTGTCAGCTTCAGATAGGGACACAGAAGAAAATAGTGTACAGAACTGCTTGCATAGAAATGTCACTTTCAAAAGATAATGCTTTATAACAGTTTCCAAGGTTACGAATGGAAAAAAAGAAGACATATACATAACATTTGTTTTATGTCTTCAGAAGATCCCCACTCTACATGTGGTTGGACTTTTAAGTAAAACCAGCTTTCTCAAACTATACAAAGATTTCACAGAAGACCAAAATGTACTGGGAGAGCTCATTAACTTCCACTGTACACATCAAGGAAGAATTGCCATGAGAAAAAACAGCTTGGCTCCAAACAAGGAGATAGCACACTGGAAGAGCAGGTTACCGAAACTCAGACATAGCATCAAAACCAAGGAAATGAAAGAATTAGAAGTAGTATTTAGGAGAAAAAATGGTAAAATATGAGTTTGTTTTACTCCTTGCTTTGGAAAAAAAAAAAAAAATCACTAAATTGAAATCGGTATTTTGCAGCCTCGCTTTGAATAGTGTGTGCAGTTCTGAGCTCCACAATATAAAAGGATACGTGTCCAGCAGAGGGCAACAAAACTGATAAAAGAGCTGGGAGGTACATGCTATGATGAGAGGCTGAGGATGCTTGGTTTGTCTAGTCTGGAGAAAAGGAGGCTCAAAGGAGACCCTGTAGCTCTCTACAACTTCCCAGGCTTCCTAGCAAGGTGGCTGATGCACCATGCCTGGCAGTGTTTAAGAGGAATTTGGATAATGTCATTAATAAATTTTAACTTTTATCCCTAAAGTGGTCAGGCAGTTGGAGATGGTTTTTGTAGGTCTGTTCCAACTGAACTATATTGCTTATTCTATTCTATTCTATTCTATTCTATTCTATTCTATTCTATTCTATTCTATTCTATTCTATTCTATTCTATTCTAGTTTTCATTTCATTTTGTTTCATTTCAATTCTTTTTCTGGGGTAGGACTCAAGCATAGTAGGATGGCCAAGAAAAAACAACTGAAAGAAAAATCAAAATATATTTATATTTACATGAAAAATATTTCTTTCATTATTTATCTCAGTTTTGTAGAAGTTGCTTAAAATGTTTCTGCAGACCTACGGGAAGTGCAGATATGTACTTGGATTTCCTTTTCTGGAAATCAGGGCAAGTGGGGTGTATATGTACATGTATCAATGCTGATATGTGGATGCCTTATCCCTGAAAGTGTTCATGACCAGGTTGGATGAGACCCTGGGCAACCTGATCTAGTGGGCCAGGGGGGTTATAGACCTAGATAGTCTATAAGGTCTACGTCACTTTGAACCCAAGCCATTCTATGATTCTATGCAGCCAACCTGAAAGGGCAACAAGCTGCAAGGATTTGCACAAATTTGTATTGCATTATCTGCCTTGCTGTGCAGACAGCCTTTTCAGCTCTGGATTCAAGTGGAACTGGGAGATGCTACTTGGAACAGTTGTCAGATACCATACATAAGATGCTTGGCTTTCTTTTGTCTCAGTTATAAAGAGTGTTCTTGATTACCACCAGACTCATATTTTTGGTATTATCGTAGTGATAAGCCGACATGTTGAAAAATCTGTAAAAATGATGGTATATGGAACAATAAAAATAATAAAAAATACTTTTAATAATAATTTTTGGTTCAGAAAAGTTTACTTATTCAAACCATTTCCCTGTGTGTAATAATTACGTGTAATTTTACAAATCTGTGACATTATCTTTGATTATAAAGATGTACTTTTGATTACTAGTAAGTATATTTCCCATCATTATTCAACTCCAGGACCAGAAGGACCTCTCTCAATTAAATAAATAGAATTACTTGTTTAGAAACATCATGTAGTATGGAGAAGTTTTGTGAAACAGCTCTTGAGAAGAAAAATTGAAAAATGATGAAGGCAGCCTACCCTAACTTTGTAAAGAGAGTTTAGGGCTGCATTTTGTAATTCTCCCTTAAAAAAATCTGTGCAATATTGTGTATGACCCAGAAAATTGTTGGTGTCTGAATGACACTTTCTATGTGACACAGAATAGCAGGTCTGATATGTTCAGCAGAAACACAATAACAAACTGGCTTATTTTGAATTCATTCTGATTGTACACAGATAGAATTCTTCAAAAGTACTTCAGGCCGAAATGATCCACAGCTGCTAAGAGTCTTGTTTTTGTCCTGTCTGTGTAACATGGATAGATTACACACAGCCTCTCCTGGGACAGAAGACTTGTAACAGGGAAAAGTGAGGCCTGCAAAGCACTGTTTCTACACTCTCTCCTGTAGAGGGACAAAGACTAAGGCTAGAACAAACACTAAATCCTGGATAATTACTGGTTTTTCCTTTTAGAGTTATAGGAAATGCAGAGTACATTCTGTCTTATTTAGCTTACATAGGATGCCTGTATTCCTCCTTTTCAACAGTGGGTAGGAGTTTGAACATCAAACTGGAAACTGAACAGAAAAACCTATTCAGAGAGAAAGAGTGCAAGCATTTGGGTAAAGACCTAATGACAGCTACAAAACAGGAGTATTATTTGTGTAGACAGGGGTCTTAGAATACAACAGGGCTTAAGAATACATGGTACTTAAGATTAGGGACCATAGAAATAATACTTCTGTGTTTTGATTTGACATTTAGGTTGAAATGGACATTTTAACCTTTTCTAAATTATGTTTTGGATCTTCCTTTTAGTTTGAAGTATCTGGAATTTCTTTACATCATTTTTGAATTCAATGAACTGTAAAAGTACTTGTGATCAAAAAAAAAATGTGTTAATTTTTATGTTTGAAAAAAATTATTTTTTCCAGTTTCATTTTACAGTCAAGTTTCAACATTTCTCATTATTAAGCAGAATTACTTGTCATTTGGTTTGAAGGGCCGAATAAGGCAGAATAAGTGGCTCTATGAACAAAAGTACATTGGACAGACTGGAGATTTGTTGCAGCATAATTTTCTATATTTTGCCAACAGATAGAAGAAAGTTTACTCTCCATCTGGCCTATTATCTGTGTGGGTGCTAGTAGGTTTTCATATGATCAGCTGGATAAATATGGATATGGTTCTGCATTTGTGAAAAAAAATATGACATTATTGTTAATTCAGTGGAAGCAAAGGAATCACTCCTTGTCTGATTCTTTTATTTATTTATTTATTTATTTTTAAGTTTAAAGATACAAAATTACCTAACCATGAGTAAAAAGCATATATCTTAGGCAATGCATTCTTCTCTTTAAAATGAAATAGATATTTTTTCTTTATATAAAAAATTACCTAAAAACAAAAACTCTGTTACTATGTTCAAGCAGAAGACATAGTTTCAAAGTACCAAAGAAAAGACAGTTACTTCTGTGAGTAGACAGACTCAGGTTTTAGTCTATAACCTCATGGAAAATGAGCATCCTATAAATAAAATCCATAGAACAGATTTATTTACTATTTATTTTGTGAAGAGCAATCACTAAATATTTAATTATAAGGAGTTCTCATATTATGTTTTGTTTTTAGATACATGTTGAAATCTCTGAATAAAAGCATATTTTATGTATTTGAAGGAAACTTTTATTGATTTCAGTGGTCTTGGTCATTAGGGTACTAATTACAACAAGCTTTAGAGAGCAATAGTTATTTCTCTGGTACCTAGTACAGACAGACTATGCCTCTGGCTGCTTATAATTCTGCCTCTTAATAATAACGAGACTTACAGTCATATTATTTGTAGCAATCAGAATAGAAATGATTTGGCAGAACTGATAGAGTGAATTTATGTCATGTTACAATTTTACCCTTGAGTTACTAATTGGTCAGTGTTGTGTTAATTTCTGTTACTGTTTTTTGTCTCTATCTTACTAATATTTGCTGACAGAAAAGAAGACTGACTTCCCCAAAGGGTTGAAAGGCCAGTTTAGAGTAGGAGCATGACTGCTGGATGACATTCACAATCTTGCTCTATAGAAATACTGCAAGACTGGCTTCTGTGTGTTTAGTTTCTGCCCCAACAATGACAGCCAATTTAGGTATAAATCTTCATCTCAGTGTTGGTTTTCCGTTCTCTTTGCTGCACATACAAAACAAAACTGTCAAACTGTCACAAAGATTCCTTTTGATCTATTTCTGGAAATGCTTAAAAGCACTTACAGCAACACAATAGTAGTGAATAAATGGCAATAAGTAAAGTAAAGTGTCCATGGCATCTAACAGATTATTATATTGTATTAAAATGAAACTCCTTGATGTAACTAGGTTAGTTTCTTTGATATTTTCAAATAAGACTCCAAATCATGACATCGTTGAGCCTTTCCTTTTGGACACTTACCAAATAGAAAATCTATGTTGTTGTTTATTTGTTTATTTGTTTAATTTTGAAATGATTTTACATTTTATTTTTAAAACTTTGTCTATCTTCATATATCATAATGCAATCAAATCAAATCTACAGGCATCAAATATTTGTCTATATTTTTAAGAAAAGTTCAAAATAATTATCTTAATTTTGGAGACAGAAATATTTTTAAATCCTTTGCAAACAGAACATTAATTTAAAGCACATATATACTGATAATCACAGATAGATTTGCATCTTATCTTGCTAGCTACATATTGTTGAAACACCTGAACCAAAGAGGATTAGCCACATGCATTAAATTTTAGTTTATCACAATCACAATCTGTGATGAGCAATAATTAACCAACTACATTTCAGAGAACATTGTCTCAGACATGGTGTGTCATCCTTTCTTTTCTCTAGTAAACTGTAGCTATCCAACCCAAGAACACATTTGATTCATTAATACAGTTTTGAATAGGTCAGTAGTTTTGGGCAGGTCAGCTTGTTTTGCTGGCCTGATCCTTTTCCTAAGCACTTGGGAAAGTGATTAGTGTGTACACACACGAGCAAATTCTGGGTGATCTCAACTTTGAACATCTTTAAAGCTATTGCTTAGTTGTTTATTATCTGGCTCAGGAAGACTTAGCCTTAAGTGTTTCCTCAATGTTCTATGTTCATATCACATGGCAGGAGTAACATGTTAACTTACATACTCACTACTGAGTACTTACATACTGAGTATGTAAGTTAACATCTTACATCTACTAATCTAATTCATTGTGTTGGATGTGTGCAGGTTTCACTCTGAAACTTTTTCTCTGTGGTAGGTGACTTCACTTGACATTGCTATATTAAAAATTGAGTAGGCTTTATAAACTGAACATTAACACATAGATACAAATGAATATTTTTGCCTTATTCCATATGTTTCTCAATGTTCAATGTATAAACTGCCAAGGTCTCCAAACTCATACTTTTTTTGCACTTTCAGAATGGTAACATCACTAACCAGAACTGAAATATCTGTTCTTTGCTTTTCTAATAGCATGTACCTTAGTAGCTTATTACTGTAATATCCTTGCACACCAAAAAGGGCAGACTGTTCAGTAAATTAAAATGTTGAGTGGGAGAAAAGAAAATCATGCAAGGGATGTTTCAAAACCACAAGTACTTTGCTGGTGGAGGCTTATTTATGTAGTCAGTTAATTCTGTAAGAGAATCTGATGAGATTTAAATTCCTTTCAACCCGCTCTTCAAAAATCAGGACCCTAAATGTAGTTCTCTTCTTTCTTGATTTTTGGTTTTTATTTTTGAGGCTACAAACAAAACTAAAAAAAAAAAAGTAATTAATAAACTATTCTGCACAAATTATGTGATTTTTTTTTTCATTAATTTACTCTGTATCAAGTATGGAGGGCACTGGTTTTGAATAAAACATACGATCTGGTGATTAATCAAATCCCTTTTCTGAGGGAAGCAATAATCTATCTGTCTGGAACCTGAAGGGTATACAAGGACAAAAGTGAATGCAATGAAGAAAGTAGTATTTCCAATCCAAAAGCATCTAAACCAGACTTATTCAGCAAGGAAAAACAAGATTTTTTGTGTGTGTGTGTTAAAAATAAATTAATTAATATATTTTTGAGAATAGATAACATTAGTTATAGATAACCATTATAGTAATTGAGTGAATGTACTTCTCTATCATTTCAGATTAGGGAAAGTATTACCTGAAATAGTAAATTCTTTCTACTAAGCAAAATATGCTTTTCTGAACTTTAATTTGCACTCATATACTGTCCTTGTTTTTATTCATTGTGTAGTTTTCTTAATTAGATATGACCACATTTGAATCAAAGGGTTATGGCATTATATAGATTGTGCAATTCTGGGATCAGATAATTAAAAAAAAAAATCTGTGGAATTATACAGATATTGTGGCAATTAAGGTCAGCTGTTGTGATTCTCAGTGAACTACTCATTTGATGGAGAAAATGATACAAATGCATGTAAATATATGCGCTAACATGCATGTGAGTTTTGAAGGTAGGAAGTGATGGAAAATAATTCATGTGGTGTAAGATAATTCATCTTTTTATTTATTTATTTATTTATTTTTAATAATATTTTGGCCCTCATTTTACAACAACCCTAGTAGCATCCTGCAAAACATTAAAAGATTAAAAGGTCGTGAAGTTTGCTTCCAACTACTGGTCAATAAAGTCTGCCTGTGTACAAAAATCAGAATCCCATTAAGTTTAGTAACGGTGTAATCCCATTGAAACATCTGAGCACATGCTGAGATCTTGAAGTTCTACTCATCTTTGGATAACTAAGGCAAAGTTTGTATTTATTTGTAGCTTGGTACAAAATCTTATGTAATCAAATAGCATGAGTATAAAATGCCACGATCATAAAACTCATAATCCAAGTAAACAGATACTTAAACAAGGTGTAATTATGATGGAAAATGCTTGTATCATTTTGGTAGCTAATTCCATGTATATTACCTTTTCATGTGTACATAATTCATAAAGGGTTAAAGAAGGATTTGTTAGTGTTATCTATTGTAATAGAATGCAAGAAGTAAATGGTTCTCGCATTAGTCATGGCTTTTACTCACTTGCTTTTATGCAATCTTATACTATTTGTATCTACTACTTAATCCTCCACACAACATTTATTAAACTTTTATAAACTAAAAATAAATATTTTGTATTGTAGTACAAGCCACATCACCTACATTGTACTATCTTCCTTATTCATAGTTGTTTTTTTCCTAATCTAAGAAAGCTAATAGTTTGAACATTAGCATCAACAGAAAAACAGATTTTTCAATACAAAGAAAACAAAATTAGTACATATAATCCATAATTTATAGTAAATTGTAAATGAATTGCAATGAATTTGATCTGCTATTTCCATATTATTAATAAATAAATATGAATCATAGAATCTTTGAATAATTTGGGTTGTGAGGGACCTTAAAGATTATCTGGTTCCCACCACCCCACCCCTCCCCCTCCTCACGCCTTGGGCAGGAAACCTCCCATTAGACCAGGTTGCCCAAAGTCCTGTCCAACCTGGCCCTAAACAATTACAAGGATGGGGCATCCAGAACTTTTCTGGGCAACCTGTTCCAGTGCCTCACCACCCCCATAATAAAGAATTTGTTCCTTATATCTAACACACAACTTTAAAAAAAAAAAAAAAAAAAAAAAAAAAAAAAGTTTAGTTTAGTTTAGTTGTCTCTCCCTCACAAAGAGCATCCCCCAGCTTTCCTGTAGGCCCCCTTTAGGTACTTGTAGTTTTCTATAGTCTCCCTGGAGCCTTCTCTTCTCCAAGATTAACTACCCCTACTGTCAGCCTGTCTTCATAGGAGAATTAAATTCCATTAGGAGAATAAGATATTGTGTTTTTTTCAGGACATTTCAACTTTAAAATTTTGATTCCACAGGAGATGGTCAGCTCGATAATATGCACTGAAGGATGTTTATTAATTTGTGAAATCAATACAGCTGTACATGTAGTTGAAATTATTCATGTGCATATGTATCTTGCTGGATTCAAAATATTAAATTGCACATATTTCTCATACAGCTTGTACAAAAAGAAATCTCTTATTCTGTTCTTCTATAATCCAGATCAGTCTTATCAAATGATTTTAGAACTGGTGTTATGATACATTATATTTCTAGCCCAACTGATTTTGATTTGTACTTCTGAAGTCCTTACAGCAAACTGACAAGTAGCAATCAATTTCCTAAATTGTTTTAGCCTTCTAAAGCTGCAATGAAAATACTGACTTCTGGTTAACACTTTTTAGTGAAAATTCAGACAGTGTCTCTCAGCAGTGATGAAATAATTCTTTTGTGCAAGAAGCTCTGAGATGCCCCATATTTCTTTCTAGCATAGGGTAAATCAGTATGTTATAGCCATTATATCTTTTAAGTTTTATTCAAGTTATATCTGTCATTCTTTAAGAACAAGGAAGTTTACTACTAGGCATAAGATCAGTAAGTGACAGATCTGCAATATATTTGCTAATGTCAATATAGTGAGATATGTACATGAAGACAAACAGAAACATCAGTTCAATGTGAACTTTACAATAGATCTGTCTCAGAAAGGGCAACTAACATAAGTTTCCATTATAGTCTGTCATAATGTTGTCAGCTAATTAGTAGGTTCGCTACCTTAAAATCTTTAACAGAAAACAAGTTTTCATACCTTTGCAGTGAACTCTAACACTTCATTAGTGATATAATGACTCTACCTAATACCCTAAATAAACAATTTAAAGTAGATATGCTAAAGAATAATTATTAACCTTTTAAATATTGGACATGAAAACTGTTGTATGAAATTACCATGTACAGTAGAACAATACAGGACAAAGTATTTAAAACCGCACAGTATGTCAGTCAAGGATTCCCACTGAATGTATTCAGTAAGGAAAAAAAGAAAAAGTGAATGCTATCTAGATACATATTCTGCATTCTAAAGGAAATAGATTGCAGTTGTGATAAAGGATTCATAAATCTGCCTAATTAAAATAATCAAAACCTCATTGATCAAATTTTTTAAAAAGTATTAAGCAGACTGTCTTGATCTTCCTCTTTATTCCCTTCAGCCTTTAGAAGAAGTGGTAGCTCCACATGCAAAAGTCAATCTCTACTCTCCATTCTTCTACTCCTACAGTTCAGTTCCTTAGGTACTCAATAAATCAACAAGCCTGTCTGAGAAGATGCAGATACATTTGACATTGCATGTCTTTGTTATGCAAAGGTATGGAATTTGGAATTGCACTATTATCTTTGTGTGTGTATGTGTGTGTGGGGGGGGGGGGGGGGGGGCAAAGATTAAATCCCTGCTATCACTAAATGGGTTTTAATGTCAGATGGGTTTTAAATGTCAGCCTAGTAGATGTTCGTGATCATTAGGTCAACTGTTAGTTAGCTAGAGGTAACTGAAAACATGATGTAAAAGTTTATCAAATTTTAAGGTGAAATAAAATTACTTCCCCTAAAAGACCAAACTTTGAAATTTGTAATTTTGCATTTAAACCAATTAGATTACTTTTGAACAGATTTTTAATGCTCCTGCCTTTCCCAAATTTCTATCAAATTTTTCAGGACTCGTAAGTGGCAACTCTGAAAGACAATTGTGTATCCTTCTTCAGGCTGTTGTTAACATGATGTATGCTACCCATAAGAAAACTGATAAGAAAATTATGTACTATAATGAAGAAGTGCTTCTCATAGGCAGCCAGTTTCTCATAGTCAACAGCACTCATCATAAATACATGACCTTGTCAAACACTAATTAATGTTTACAGAGTTACTAGAAGATGAAAATCACTTTTTAAAATGCTACTTGTTACAAAGATTAAAATAACAGTTGCTTTAGAAGCCTATTATATTGAAGATTACTCTTTTAAATGACTTAGCAGAAGTCCACTCCTGTGTTTCCCAGCCAATGTGACCCCTGGCACAGAGCATTGCCAAAAATGCCAGTGTCAAACCAAATACACTATGTGCGATTACCTTCAAATATAAGACTTCTAAGGAAGAAAAATGCAACCAGAATCCTATGATGGTTTTCAATATTCTCATGGTTACTAAATTATTTCAGGTTATTTCAGGCTAAAGGACAATACTATGTTCCATATAATTCATACACACTGAAGAATATTATAAAAGTTCTTATTTCTCCTTAGGGTTTCTATCAACTAACCTTCTCAAGTTTACTTCCACAATTATGACATTATAGAGGCCCTGGGAACAAATAAATAGCAGCTTTACAGTATCCCCTGACATTTACTTTTATTCTTTGTTATTCAGTTGCTTTAGCTTGTTTAGCTACTGTGACATTTAGTACAAGGAATATATCTTTTACATCTAGTTAGAAAGGTCTACCACATACTTAAGGGGATGATGACTAAGGTTTGTTAATCTATATTTTAGAAGCTTTTTATTCATGCCTCCAAAAAGCTATCTCATGGTTCAGATTATAAAGACATCTGCTCTAACTCTGGACTTGACGAAAAGTTCCTTGCCTAGCAGATACTATAATGTCTTTGGTATAACGTTATGTTTTTATTCCTGACATCACTTTCATTCATTTTGCAAACACCTGCATAATGCATTTCGGTTTTCCCATGAGCACTGAAATTTCCAGGGTTAGCACAAAAGGCAGGAAATGGCTAAAATGTTACTATTACGATGATACAAAAAGAAAATCCTTTCAGATTATAAAGCCTGTCATTTCAGCATTTCAGCTCAGAATTCCTATGACCAATCTGCTTGAATTTGCTCCTAGAACATATGACTTTACATGTGCATTGGAAGAAGTTAGTTTTATAATATGCACTGAGATTTAATATTATTCTTTCTGTTATCTGTGTTTGTGTCTAAAATAATGTTCTGTGACTGGCACTTGATGGAAGAGCAGGTTGAGCAGTTACCTCGAGTGCTTTCAGCAATTTCAGAGAAAACTGTATGCTCACAAAAATGTCTTTATATAACAAGGCAAGCTAAGCATTTGCAAACTCTGCAAGTCTAGCATTTACTTCACAAGTAGGTGCTGCAGTAGAAAATCACAAGTTTTATCTTAGAAAAAAAAATCAAAAATTTTCTTATGGAAAAGTGAAATCTAAGTGTTTCCTGATTATTCTCACCATTTGTAGCCAGAACTAATGTAGTTATCATTTCAAATATTTTGTGACATTTCAAAAACAACCTGTTTAGCTCTATGAAACAAATCTTCCTTATTAAAGACTAAAATATTTTATAATATATTTTGAACTAACATTGAAATATATTAGGAAAATGACGTTGAATAACTCAACTGCTTGTGAAAAAAAAAAAAAAAAAAAAAAAAAGGAATATAATGTTATTAAACTACATTTAACAACATTAGCATGTTGACTATGAAAGTCAATCCAAAAATTTTTACATAAAAATGAGGTATGCTATTTCTCTCTGATTTCAGGGACTCAGTTGCTAGCTTTGGCTTCTCTGTGAGCTATGTCTCTTAAGTATGCAATATTTCTGAATTCTGTTATTTTTTGTAAGAGTTCGCTCGTTGTTGGTTCACTGATGACCAGATAATGCTTTCTCTAGACTTCAGTATTCTTTTGAGTAGTTTGATTCCAGAAACACTGCAGGCAGGTTGTATTGATGGGAGGTGTTTGAGGGAAGTGTAGCTTTACCTAATTTCTGAATGCTAACTGTTATATTTCTAAGCATTTTTGTCATGAAAACTGATCCCCTTTTCTTCAGTATGGCAGTAAGAGAAGAAAATGAGTAGAAAATGCCACCAAATGTTGGGTAGAGGCTGGTGTTTCAAATACATTAAAATAACATAGACAAAGAAAGGAGGGGAAAGTCTCCAACAAATATAAATATTTTATTTTTATTTAATTTTGGTAAGAATGATCATAAACTAGCATTGCAGAATAAAAGGATTCCTACCCAGAATCTCAGCAAGAATGAGATGTTTGTTTGTTTGTTTTTTAAGGAATGACAAGTCAGTTTTCAACCTGAAGGTGATAGAGACATTGTGCTT
The DNA here is from genome assembly GCF_009819795.1 of Aythya fuligula. Taxonomy (NCBI): domain Eukaryota; kingdom Metazoa; phylum Chordata; class Aves; order Anseriformes; family Anatidae; genus Aythya; species Aythya fuligula. The sequence continues at coordinate 12,839,774 of NC_045566.1, forward strand.
CTCTCTCTCCTACACAGATAAATGTATATTTTTCTACGTTCTTTTCAATGTGACATTTTTCATTAGTTTGCAAGTCTGCCCAAGTCATTAGTTTATGCAATGCTAACATGTTTTAACGTGGCTGTTGTTATCCAGTATAAACTTAATGAAGGAGAGTCTACCTAGAACTGAAGAGCCTACTTTAAGCACCGTGCACCGTGCTCTCCTATGTTATGTGGTGCTGCTACCACTATACACATTTTTCCCTATTTTTGCTGGGCTGTATCTGCTGTGGCATAAATAAACACTTTTAATCTGTCTTTCCTTCTCTCTGCCACTCAACCTCACTTCTTTTCCCCACTACCTCCCTTTTCAATTATTATAACAATGCAATGTTGTCTGTCACTAGAATATCTAGGCTATGTTTTCTGTATAACATTTTTAAGGTATGGCCTTTGCTTTCAATTTAAACAGGCACTACTCCCATTCAGATGTTCAGCTCTTTTCATCTCAATTACAGCAAGATCCTTTTCCCTGGCCTCTTGAAAAATACAATCTTGTCCCACTCACACACTACAGAGATCATTTTAATGCTTTGCTACTTTGATCATTTCAGCTCTCTTTGCATCCTTTCACTGGTTCTCTTTCTATGCTTAGCTTGCAGAGTCTGTCATCATTCATTTGATATTGAAGTACTGACTTCTTCCCCAACCTTAAAATGTATTTGCCTCCGTCTTGGCTTCTAATTTTTTAAAAGCCCACTTTCAGGCTTTCTACCTTGCTGCCTTTCTACTTTGCTGTCCCTCATTATTATTATTATTATTATTTATTTATTAAAAAAGAACCAACCAAAAAAAAAAAAAAAAAAAAAAAGGTAAAAGACATACCAAAGTAAACCAAAATAAAATCACCTTATGATGCTTCCTAAAGCTCTCCTTTTTTATACCACAAACATTGTTGGCAGCTTCTGATTGATTAGAACACTTCTGTCCTGGTTTCAACTAGGATAGAGTTAATTTTTCTCCTAGTAGCTGGTATGGTGCTGTGTTTTGGATTTAGGATGAGAATAATGTTGGTAACACTCTGATGTTTTAGTTGTTGCAGAGCATTGCTTATACTAAGCCAAGGACTTTTCAGCTTCTCACACTGCCCTGCCAGTGAACAGGCTGGGGGTGCACCAGGAGCTGGGAGGGGACAGAACAAGGAGAGCTAACCCAAACTGGCCAAAGGGATACCCCATATGACATCATGCTGAACAATTAATATGGGGTGGCTAGCTTGGGAGGGACTGCTGCTTGGGGCTGGGCTGGGTAATTGCATTGTGCATTACTTGCTTTCTATTTCTTCTTCTTCTTCTTCTTCTTCTTTGTCGTCGTTTTCTTCTACTTCTTCTTCTTCTTCTTCTTCTTCTTCTTCTTCTTCTTCTTCTTCTTCTTCTTCTTCTTCTTCTTCTTCTTCTTCTTCTTCTTCTTCTTCATCTCCTTCTTTCTCTTTCTTTTCTGTCCTATTAAACTGCCTGAAATCTCAGCCCACAAGCTTTTACTTTTTTTTTTTTTTTTTTTTTTTTTTTCCCCACAGCTTCCTATCCTAGTGCTGAAGAGCTATAGTGCTGTTTAATATAAATACTTATATATTAATATAAATAGAAATGATTGTCTTCATAGATACAGACAGAAATAGCCTGTATCATTCTTTGCTGTTGTTTACAGCAACTGGCACAATACCTTCCTCATGACTGTGGCTTATAGGTGCTACAATGGCTAGTAGAAAGGTTGCAGGGGAGTAAAGTACTTCAGACTTGGGGTTGCTTCAGAATGTTCTTGATTACTGTCATGTCTAGGGTCACTGAAGAATTACCAATATACATTATTCCTTTTAAATGTTCACATCAAGTACGTCTGTTAATGTAACAGTATTGAGGGATACAGGGAGGATATTGCTGCTCTTTGAGGCGAATGATAAATGATCAGTCAGATTTGTGAGATGAAAGCTTGTCTAACAAACTGATGTTTGCACCACCCAAGCAGTGAAAGAGTGTTTATTTTAGTTGAGATAAGTTTATAGACTATTACCTGAATAGTAAAGAAATAAAAAACTTTGGAGAAGAGAAATTAAATCCAGACTTTCTGAAGGAGTCTCAAAGATCATTAGCTATAAAAAGTGTTCTTCCAGGAAGTGTCTTTCTCTAATGAATGCCATCTAGGTGGACAAAAAAGACAGGTTATGTGATTCTGTATTTGGATTCTACAGAAAACTGAGGTTAACAAATGGAGATAAGGAAGTGACACAGACAACTTAAGTAAATAAATGTTGATATGTTTTGTTGGTGTTGGTATTTTGTCTGTGTGTCTTTGATTTTTTTTTTGTTTGTTTGTTTGTTTGTTTCATTTCTTCAATTGCCTTTCATAAACATGTTTTAATAATATGGTTTATTTTATATACTACAAGTAAATGCACTATTTATTAATATGACTAATTGTGGGGTTCAAACCAATTGGTTAACAACCTGGCATTCCTCCTCAAGAGTGTGGTGAACAGTTTGGTCACTGAGGTACTTAAAAAATGCTCAGTTCCTTCTACACATATAGCAGGTGGTAAAAGCGTATTCTCCCATAGAAGTCTTGGGGCCTGTTTGGTTGGTAGTATCATAGTGTCTACTGGCAAAAAAAAGAGCACTCTATCATATAGCAAGGTAATGGAGGAACATTTAAAGGATCTATTACAGTTTTGTCACGCATATATGAAAACAAAACAAAAGAAAACAAAACAAAAACCCTCTTAATGCCTAAATAGGAATAGTGTCCCAGTTCTAGCCTTTTTACTGCCAACTTGCCCTCCAAGTAATCTTTGTGTTGTAAACACTGGAAACTTTTAGTAGGTTGATTCCATGGCTACTTTTTTTTTTTCTTTTCTTTTTAATTTGTATTAAAAAAATTGCTCCTGTAGAGTTCATTAATCCTAGACTAAATGAAAAAAAAAAAAAAAGTGCTATTTTTAAAGAGATTTCTAAATAGATATATGAAGTAAATCTAGCTAATTGCACAATCTGCTATGAAAATTTGTACTAAATTCACACAGTAGATTGTAGAAATTAATTATCTACTTATCACCTACCTGTTGTAGAAATTACTTAACTATGTGAAGTTGTGGCTGTGATCAGACTTGGGGCTCTGCCTATCATGGATATGATGAAAGGCTTTTATGTTTTTTGATGAGCTCATTACTTAGATGTTTCTGTTAAATGATCAGAAATTAAATAGTTTAATATTTTAATGATTAGGATCTACACTTAACACTGCATGGAGACGACAAAGGGCATTTCATGATTCTCTGGTTAGTGTTTCAAGATGTCTGGAGATTACATCATTGCACATTGGATCCACATCTGGAAGATTTTATTCACAAGCAAGCCCTAGAGGGGAACTCAAGATCCACCTCAATCAAATCTTGCATACACAATGTGCAGGTTATATGAGAACTTCAACAAACACCACTTAGAAACATGAATGTTTTGAGAACATACTAGTTTTTTCTACAAAATTTCATAAACTAAAAAAGATGTAGTTTTGTTACATTTTCCAGAGTAAATGCACTAAAGATATCCTACCACACAATTCTGAGGTAAATTTCAAATTACGAATAAAGATGAGCTCAAATATACCTGCAAAATCAATAAAAATGCACCCTGAATAAAGAAGAAATACTGTAGAATATGAAATTAAGCTGAAGGTGATGGAAATTTGAATAAAATAATGGTGTTACTTGAAAATAGCTAGGCTTGGGTTCTTCAAGTGTTGTGAAATTCCTGGCAGCTAGACTACCACTAGATTATATTAGATGGATAAACCTCTAATCACAAGGCTCTGTGAGACTGTTGAGCTCTCCGAGGCATTGGCATCTGCTATATATGAAAAACAACGTAAGAAAAATTGTGAAAAATAAATAATTCAGGTAGATACTGACAACTTTTTATGTACAGGTTATGCCATTTTAACACAAATAGAATAATCAAAAGGAGACACAGCCAAGTTAAGTGCATTCTTTTAAATAAAATACAATTTAAAGGAGGTTGAATGACAACTTTGAAAGATTTTGTTTACCTATCTTACTTCTACTTTTTCTGTTTCATTTTTTAATTTCTAATCAGAGATAAAGGAGATTATTTTAAAGCAAATTTAAGAAGCTAACATAAAACATACTGTATTTTACTTAGGATTTCAGAGTTGAAAAAGGAATCCAGCCTTGCTTCATTCTTCTTTTACCAATTAGCATTTTTTTTTTTTTTTTTTTTTTTTCATTTTCTGGTTGCTTTACTGTGGCACCAAAACAGTTAAGCAACCAACAAGACTGAATCTCATTCTATAAATATGGTTCACCACATACAACATACTAGGAGTCACATAATACTGAGAGAAATTAGTGTATTAACTGGATTAATTATCTAATAATCATTTTTCCTCTGAAATTCTAGTACAAGATGAATTTCTGCCAGGACAGCTCTGCTAACTCTGTTGCATATTGGTTATCTTTCTTAGCTGAAAATAATAAAAACCAATCCAAACATTATTTTTTTTTTCCCCTCACTATGGCCATGATGTATAAAAGATGATTGGTTTAAGAATTTGGTTGTATTTGGCAAATGTTACTTATTTCCTACCTAGTAGTACAGAAATCTGTGCAGGATCACTAAGCCGCAGGACAGCTGCAAAAAGAGTATGCTAAAGAATATTTATTCTCAAGGAGCTGCTATATTATGTCACTTCATGCTGTTACGGAGATGGCTCTAATTTTAGTTAGTGATGCTATGGTGTCACTAATTATATCAAAGATATTTAAACGAAGGATAGTTCAGTACCAGCAATATACAGTGCCAGTAAGTCAAAACATAATTTCTTTTTGTAAATGTGTGCTCTATCTGAAGAGAGAGCAGAGGGAAAGAAGGTGACAATTTAAAATTTATTAAAAATACCATTTTAATACTTTTTTTCTGTCTGAAATAGCTATGCATTTGTTTGAGTATATCCCAGCCTTCACTTAAAAAGACTGGTCAACCATTTTGATTTTATGCAACTAATTTCTTTCACTTTAAGTAGTCTTCATTTACCTATTCACAATTAAATTGGAAACCATAAGTACCTATTTTTAGATTGTGGGCAACACCATTTTATCTGTAATCAAATACCCAGGCAGTAATTCAGTCTCTGTCTACTGTTGTTGCTGTTCATAAACCAACAAGCTCTTGTGGTTTATGTCATCAGCAGAAAACCAAAGCTGAATTATAGCCTTGCATTCAATCTCTGTGTTCTGCACAGAAATTGTCAGTTTTTCAGAAAGTGCAATTTAGAGACATGGGATCTAGAGACCTATAAAGTGTATTTCTTCCTGTCAGTGCCAAAAATCAAAGCCATGAGTATTCAAAAGAAAAACAAGATACAAAACCAGTTCAAAGTATATCTAGAGTTTCGCAGATTGCAGAATGCTTTCATTAATTTTCCAAGAACTTTACAAAGGGAACATTCCTCATGATCCCTCCAGAGACATTCTCAAAATTTAATCAGATACTGGGTCATATCAAAGAAGGAGAGTAGCAATAGAGAAAAGAAAAACAAAGATGAGGAAAGGACGTCTCTCAACTTATATGTTAATGATATGTGAGATGAGTACAAAGACCTGATATATAAATTGTGTGTTTTTAAAGATGGTGGAACAGTTTACTTCATGAACTCACCAGTTAAACTATGAGTTTCCAGTAAAGTTTTATTTCAAGAATATTCTCAAGAAGCTGTAGTAAACGAAAGAGCTCAAGGGCAGGTTGGATGAGGCCCTGGACAACCTGATCTAGTGGGTGGCACCCCTGCCCATGGCAAGGGGATTGGAACTAGAAGGTTCCTTCCAACCCAAGCCATTCTAGGATTCTAGTGGGAGTTGTCCCTGCCATGGCTGGGGGGTTGGAATTAGATGACCTTTAAGGTCTCTTCCAACCCAAACCATTCTAAGATTTATATCTGTCTCTGCTACTAATTTCTCAACTGAAATATCTTCATGTTAGGAATATAGTTATGTTCATATGTTCTCAATCTGCTGCAATATATGGAACTTTTCCAAAACCAATTATTTTAGAACAATTACACGCAGCAGGGGGATAACGTATTTTGAATTACTGCTGTACATATGTAAGTCTTTCACAACACCTAGGACTCAACCAGAAAAACAAACAAACAAACAAACTCTTCAATTTTTTAATATTCATATAGGCAAACAATCTTGTGAGAAACTTAGTTTTGACCTGTTTTCTTTGGGGGGGGGTAGACATTTCTTTCCAAGGTGATTGGTTCCAGGGCAGATGCATTCTGCAGCGGTGTGGGGGATTGGGCAGGCAGGGCTAATATTTCCAGCACCGAGCCCACACGAGGGAGCCACCAGGACACAGCAGCCCTCGAAAGGGAGGTGTATGAGGTGAGAAGGTGGCGGAAGCAGAGCCAGTAGCGAAGGCGGAGCCAACAGCACCATCTCCCCCCCCTCCGTGGCCGTCCATAAGCTGCCACTAGGGAGCCTGAGCGACCAGGAGCGTGGTGAACAGGATGGGCAAACATGGCGTGGCGTGTCAGAAGGGTGAGGTGCACCAGTTAGCGCGGCAGTTAACAGAACAGGCAAACAGGGCGTGGCGCGTCAGAAGGGAATGGCGCAGCACTTTGCGCAGGCAGGATGAGCAAGAAGGGCAGAGCGTTCCCCCCGTGCATACAAACACCTCCTCTAATGGCGGTCTACCGCTAGCTCAGCTGCAATGGTGTAAACCAGGCATGGTGCTCTCTCCAGGAAGTCTGTACACACCCAGACTGACTGCCCGCTCAAAACTGTGGCAGTGCAGGTCTCCGGGTGCAGGGAGTGCCTGAGCATGTTGCTACCACCTGCAGGGGGCAAAGAGACTGTGTGCGTGAGGTGTGAGCAAGTGGATGACCTGGTCCGCCTCATGGCAGAACTCAAGGAAGAGGTCGAGAGGTTGAGGCATATCAGAGAGTGTGAGCAGGAGATAGACTTGTGGAGCAGCTCCCTGCACGGCCTGAAGGACAGGTATCAGGGTGAGACACTCCGAATGGGGGTAGACCCCCTGAGCTGTTGCTGTCGGGAAGAGGCAGAGGACCTAGGAGTTGAGGAGGAACGGAAACAGGTCCCTGCTCGACATCACAGGCGATGCCCCCCCTACTGGCCCCACCTTCCCAGGTGCCCTTACGCAACAGATTTGAGGCCATGGAGCTTGAGAGACAGGTAGCTGAGGAAGAGGTAGAAAGTCTACCCAGGAGGATGCCTAGGGCGAGTAGGTCGACTCTACGCCTCAGGACTGCCTCCACCAGGACAGAAAGAAGGGTGATTTTTGTGGGCGACTCTCTTCTCAGGGGAACGGAGGGACCTATTTGTCAGCCTGACCCTACCCGTAGGGAAGTCTGCTGCCTCCCTGGGGCCAGGGTCAGGGACATTGCCAGAAAGCTTCCCAACCTGGTTTGCCCCTCTGACTATTATCCTCTTTTGATAGTCCAGGCTGGCAGTGATGACATTGAAGATAGAAGCCTGAAGGCTATCAAATGGGACTTTAGGGGACTGGGACGGTTAGTGGATAGAACGGGAATGCAGGTGGTGTTTTCGTTCGTCCCTACGGTGGCAGGGAGGGGTACAGAGAGGACACGGAAAGCCCACCTGATAAACACGTGGCTCAGAGGCTGGTGCCAACACAGAAATATATTTTTTTTTTGACCATGGGGCGCTTTACTTGGCACCCAGCCTGATGTCTGCAGACGGGTCCCTATCTCTAAGGGGAGAATGGATCCTAGGCCAGGAGTTGGTGGGGCTCATTGAGAGGGCTTTAAACTAGGTAAGAAGGGGGATGGGGCTGAAACAAGGCTTGTTAGAACTATGCCAGAGGTAACAATGGCAAGGCTGGGAGAGAAGGCAATGACCCAATGAAGTGCATCTACACTAGTGCACACAGCATGGGTAACAAACAGGAGGAGCTGGAAGCCATCGTGCAGCAGGCAGGCTATGACTTGGTTGCGATCATGGAAACGTGGTGGGACCACTCTCACAACTGGAGTGCTGCAATGTCTGGCTAAAGGCTCTTCAGAAGGGACAGGCAGCATGAAAGGGGTGGTGGTGTGGCTCTATATATCAGAGAGAGTTTTGATGTCGTGGACTTTGAGGCGGGGAATGATAAGGTTGAGTCTCTATGGGTTAGGATCAGCTGCAAGGCCAACAAGGCAAGCATACTGGTAGGGGTCTGTTATAGACCACCGAAACAGGATGAGGAGACCGATGATGAGTTCTACAGGTAGCTGACAGAAGTTGTGAAATCGTCAGTGCTTATTTTTGTGGGGGACTTCAGCTTCCCAGATATATCCTGGAAGCACAACACAGCCCAGAGAAAGCAGTCTAGGAGGTTTCTGGAGAGTGTGGAAGATAGCTTCCTGACGCAGCTGGTTAGTGAGCCTACCAGGGGAGGTGCCCCTCTAGGCCTTCTCTTCACAAACAGAGAAGGACTGGTGGAGGATGAGGTTGTCGGGAGCTGTCTTGGGCAGAGTGACCACGAAATGGTGGAGTTCTCTATTCTTGGCGAGGCTAGACAGGGGACTAGTAAAACCGCTGTATTGGACTTCTGGAGGGCTGACTTTGTGCTGCTGAGGACACTGGTTGGTAGAGTCCCTTGGGAGGCGGTTCTGAAGGGCAGAGGAGTCCAGGAAGGCTGGGCGCTCTTCAAGAGGGATGTCTTAATGGCGCAGGAGTGGTCTGTCCCCACATGCCCAAAGATGAGCTGGTGGGGAAGAAGACCAGCCTGGCTGAACAGAGAATTGTGGCTTGAGTTTAGGAGAAAAAAGAGGGATTATAATCTTTGGAAAAGAGGGCAGGCCACTAGGGAGGACTATAAGGATGTTGCGAGGTTGTGCAGGGACAAAATTAAAAAGGCCAAAGCACATCTGGAGCTCAATCTGGCTACTGCCGTTAAAGATAACAAAAAATGTTTTTATAAATACATCAACACAAAAAGGAGGACTAAGGAGAATCTTCAGCCTTTACTGGATGCAGGGGGAAACTTAGTTATAAGAGATGAGGAAAAATGGAGGTGCTTAATGCCTTCTTCGCCTCAGTCTTTAGCGGCAATACCAGTTGCTCTCCGGATACCCAGTACCCTGAGCTGGTGGAAGGGGAGGGGGAGCAGAATGTGGTCCTCACTATCCACGAAGAAATGGTTGGTGACCTGCTACGGCACTTGGATGCATGCAAGTCGATGGGGCCAGATGGGATCCACCCGAGGATACTGAGAGAACTGGCAGAGGAGCTGGCCAAGCAGGTTACCATCATTTATCAACAGTCCTGGCTATCAGGGGAGGTCCCAGTTGACTGGCAGCTAGCAAACGTGACACCTATCTACAAGAAGGGCCGGAAGGCAGACCCAGGGAACAATAGGCCTGTCAGTTTGACCTCAGTGCCAGGGAAGCTCATGGAGCAGATTATCAAGTGTGTCATCATGCGGCACTTGCAGGGCAAGCAGGCAATCAGGCCCAGTCAGCATGGGTTTATGAAAGGCAGGTCCTGCTTGACGAACCTGATCTCCTTCTATGGCAAAGTGACGCACTGGGTGGATGAGGGAAAGGCTGTGGATGTGGTCTACCTTGACTTCAGCAAGGCTTTTGACACTGCTTCCCACAGTATTCTCCTCAAGAAACTGTCTGCTCATGGCTTGGACTGGCGTACACTTCGTTGGGTTAGAAGCTGGCTGGATAGCCAGGCCCAAAGAGTCGTGGTGAATGGAGTCAAATCCAGCTGGAGGCCGGTCACTAGTGGCGTTCCCCAGGGCTTGGTACTGGGGCTGGTCCTCTTTAATATCTTTATCGATGATCTGTATGAGGGCATTGAGTGCACCATCAGTAAATTCGCAGATGACATAAAGTTAGGTGCGTGTGTCGATCTGCTCAAGGGTAGGAAGGCTCTGCAGGAGGATCTGGATAGGCTGGACCGATGGGCTGAGGTCAGCTGTATGAAGTTCAACAAGGCCAAGTGCCAAGTCCTGCACATGGGGCACAATAACCCCAAGCAGAGCTACAGGCTGGGAGATGAGTGGTTGGAGAGCTGCCAGGCAGAGAAGGACCTGGGAGTGATGGTGGATAGTCGGCTGAATATGAGCCAGCAGTGTGCTCAGGTGGCCAAGAAGGCCAACAGCATCCTGGCTTGCATAAGAAGCAGTGTGGCCAGCAGGTCTAGGGAAGTGATTGTCCCCCTGTACTCGGCTCTGGTGGGGCTGCACCCCAAGTACTGTGTTCAGTTTTGGGCCCCTCGCTACAAGAAGCACATCAAGGTGCTCGAAAGAGTCCAGAGAAGGGCAATGAATCTGGTGAGGGGTTTGGAGAACAAGTCCTACGAGGAGTGGCTGAGGGAGCTGGGTTTGTTCAGCCTGGAGAAGAAGAGGCTCAGAGGCGACCTTATTGCTCTTTATAAGTACATTAAAGGAGGCTGTAGTGAGGTGGGGGTTAATCTATTCTCCCATGTGCCTGGTGACAGGACGAGGGGGAACGGTCTAAAGTTGCGCCAGGGGTGTTTTAGGTTGTATAGTAGGAAGAACTTCTTTACTGAGAGGGTTGTGAGGCATTGGAATGGGCTGCCCAGGACAGTTGGGGAGTCACCATCCCTGGAAGTCTTTAAAAGACGTTTAGATGTAGAGCTTAGGGATATAGTTTAATGGAGGACTTGTTAGTGTGAGGTCAGAGGTTGGACTCAATGATCTTGAGGTTTCTTTCAACCTAGACAATTCTGTGATTCTGTGATTCTTTCAGTTGTCCAAATTTGAGTTGGCAACAATGGTAAAAACACAGTTGATTAGTGTTCGTGTATGTGTAAATTGAACCTTTTCAACGTGTGCCAGTTTCTGGACAATGGAAATACAGCACCTGCTTTAATTCAATAACGTAATACAACTGAAGGTTTGCATTGTTAGAGGGAGTCCCAAGACCACAGTAGTTTATAAACAGCAGAAAAGAGATGCACGACAACTTGTGTACTCTGCTGGGTACTGTATCCTGTTATGCAGAAGACAGAGAGAACAATTATTTATAATTCCAGTTTCTTGTGAAAGAAAAGTTCTATTACATGGTAAGTAGCATTCATGATGCTACAGAGCATTGCAGACCGTGAAGGATGGAGGAGCATTTTTAGTCTTGAAAGATGTCCTTGTAAGTATTCTTAGAGTTTGCAAACTACAAATCCATGTGTAAAAGGGTTCAGAAGCTGGCTTAGGATTGTTTAAGAGGCTGTTATCCAGAAAAGGCAATTGCAGTTAAATGGGACTGTAGCTTAAGAATAGCACATACAACACTTCTGTAGCTCAAAGTTAAGATTTTTGGAAAAACTAGTAATTCCATACTCTTCAGTTTTAAAAAGTTGAATTTCCCTAATTGTACTCTCTTCATACAGCTATGTTTAATCAGAAATAGCAGAGAAAAGGCTACACTTTTACCTACTTATTATCCCAAGGACAGCAGAAAATCAGAAAGTAGGATTACTTTCCAAACATATCCCTAACTGCAGTAACTGAAAATGTGTTCAGAAGCTATGTATGGTCACTAGCCACCTGACATAGTGGCACAAAGCATTTATAGAGGTACAGGTATACCGAGATATATAAAGACATATGAGATATATGAAATTTATGAGATGCAGTTGTATCTTCTAATGTGGCTTTCTTTGTTCTTCTCCCAGAACAGAATACTTTTCTTAATCACTTCTCTAGTTGTGCAGGTGAGAATTTTCCCTGAATTGTAAGCAGTATCAAATCCTAAATGTTGGTTTTTTGTAAACTGTGTCTCAGTGAAATGGAGCAGTTCCAGCAGTGTGATGAGTGATGGAAACAGCACAAACTGAAGAGGCAAAAACATACAGCTGGGGGTGGGATGAAAACTGGGACCTTTTAATTTTAAAATCTGTGTGAATATTCCAGATGATTCTAATCAAGTATTGAATGCTTGTATTATGAAAAGCCTTTGTGTGCTTAAGAGGGGCATAGAAGTTGCTTTATGGTATTTTCAAAAGTCATAGAGGTTCAGCCTCCTAAATTTCAAATGTATTGGAAACTGCAATGTTAAGAGGATATATTTGCAGTATATTTAAACTGCAACAAATAAGATATTAAACGACAAAAGTAATTATTACATTTTTATAAATATGGAACATTTCAGGAGTTTAAATGACAAGTTTCTAAAGTACAAAATGGAATTTGCTTTCCGATTTACAGTTTCAAATGGAGGCTGTATTTTCAAAGTACTCAAAAAGTGCCACTGCATGCAGAATCACAGAACCACAGAATCATCTAGGTTGGAAGAGACCTCCAAGATCACCAAGTCCAACCTCCGATCTGACACTAACAAGTCCTCCACTAAACCATATCACTAAGCTAAATAAATTGAAATATTTACACAGAAGTAATAAAAGTACTTGCTGAAAGCAGGAATAAGAAATATTTATACACACAGGTACACACTTACTGAAGAATTAAAACAAACATTATTACCAGCAAACTAACTTCTGGAAAGATAAAGAGAACTGCTAACATTCAAAGTTGTAAAGTTTTTTTTTTTTTTTTTTTTTTTTAATGTATTTTTGTTTTGTTTTGTTTTGTTTGTTTGTTTACTGACATGGAGACAGAAATGTTAATTGGCATGTAGTTTATGCCATTGCTGTTTAGTTTTTTTTTTTTTTCTGCAAATTCTTTTTTTTTTTTTAATAGAACTATGAAAGAGATTTATTTCAACATCAAACATATATTAGAACACTACTGCTTCAGATCTGACCTGTATTTCAAATAAGAGAGAATTAAGCCTTTAACGTGCATACATTCTCTACTTGCATACCAGTTTATATGTCTATGTCCTGCTTCTTATATTCCAAACAACCAAATGCCTATATTGTACAGATTTAATCACATCATCTACATGCCCCATTTTTAGTTTTAGCAAACTGATAGATTGCATAAATAACTGCAGATTGAACTTTGTGTAATTTAATTTGTATGAACTGTTTTCATTTAAAATACAAGTTTTCAAACTTAAAAAACCCTAAGAATTCCAGTAATGGTCACTGCAAAGACTGAACTAGAAAGGTTCAAGTCAAAATTGGTTGTCTTAAATATTTAACATATAAAAGTAAATCCAAGCTGTTCAAGCAATTTGAAATCCAAGTTTAGATCACAAAAGGTAGATTTTAATGTATGATATTTTAAGATAGATTTAAGTACTGTTGTAAGAAATTCCTACAGCCTTTGAGAAAAACTGCCATTAGTTCTGTTAGGCTTAAATTCCTACTGGAAATTTTAGGAATGAAACAGCTGCTCATATCTCAAATTCTGACCTCTGAGGAAGTTTACAATGGAGATAGTTTAACAGTGGAAAGCTTAACCATGTTTCAGAGAAAGTTTTAGTCTTTTAATACACATTTCTTAGTACTTATCATAAAGTAGCTTGGTAAATCTGACATCCTTACAACACTAACACAATCACACTACACACATTACAATTACAATTTAAAAACTGACGAGATGCTATGTAGTTAGCAGGGTAATAATAAGATGTTTTCTCCATATCAGTAAGATTTCAAATGGTTAGATAATACTGTTTAGTAATAACCTAAGAAGAAACATACTCCAGCCCTGTATGCTATACTAACTTAAAAGACCCCCGAGAATAGGAAGTCACAAACATAGATGACCATAAAAATACTGCATTAATGAGATGCCTACAGATACCTATGTCAAGATTTTATGCCAGATGATCACCATCTGGGACAACTTTCAGATATATAAATTTTGAGAAAAAATGAATTTCAAAATTACTATTTCAGTTTGAATGCCAAGAACTGAGAAATTAGGAATAGGGAACAGTGCTACCTGATCTATCTGCTACCTGATGTTCTTCTTCCAGGTTTGTATGTCTAGATAAGGTCCAAATACACAGTACTCTTACATACGGTAAGTCTGGCTGCAAGTTGTGGCTGGGACAACGTTAGATTCACTCAGCAAAGCTTCACAGTCAAGATGCATAGTTTCTAGAAGTTAAAATGAGGTGTTCATAGTGTATATAACCAATAAAAGTTGCTTTGAGAATAACGTTGTGGTTCACACTAATAGTTTGGATACAGAACATCTCAGGTGTAAGACTTTGTGTATGCCAGAGAAAAGCCAGAACAAGTAAAAGTTCAATATGCTTCCTCCTTCCCTAAAACAGATTATATGAAAAGTACTACAACAAAGGAAGACTCTTTCATAACTTCATTTGAAGTTTGCTGAGGAGAGTGAGACATGGTCTGAGACAACACATTTTAAGCTGTACCCTTGACTACTACAACTTTGTGAAAACTGGCAGAGTTCTGGTGATTTAAAACACTTTACTAGTTGCCCTTTAATTCCAGATAGCCAAATAAAAAATCTCAGCAGTTCATGCAGAAAAAAATAAATATTTCTCAAGTTGAATTGAATTACAAGATGTTTATGTTCAATAAAAAATTCTAAATGGCTTTATCTTAAAGACATGTTTCAATGCTATGCATGCCCTGTTCCTTAGAAATTTCATATTAAACAACATTAGTTAAATTGGCATCCTAGTTAGTTTACAATATTAGGGTATAATCAGTTGCTATTCTTATTCTATTTTCTACAATACTATCTTGATTTCATAAGCCTACAGGACATGCTTTCTGTTTTAATGTCACCTTCTCTCTGCTTCATTATTTCTCAGATGTCACTTATCACAGAATCACAGAATTTTCTAGGTTGAAAGAGACCTCAAGGTCATCGAGTCCAACCTCTGACCTAACATTAACAATCCCCACTAAACCATTTCCCTAAGCTCTACATCTAAACGTCTTTTAAAGACCTCCAGGGATGGTGACTCCACCACTTCCCTGGGCAGCCTGTTCCAGTGCCTCACAACCCTTTCAGTGAAGAAGTTCTTCCTAACATCTAACCTAAAACTCCCCTGGCTCAACTTAAGCCCATTCCCCCTCGTCCTGTCACCAGGCATGTGGGAGAACAGGCCAACCCCCACCTCGCTACAGCCTCCCTTGAGGTACCTATAAAGAGCGATAAGGTCGCCCCTGAGCCTCCTCTTCTCCAGGCTGAACAAGCCCAGCTCCCTCAGCCGCTCCTCGTAGGACTTGTTCTCCAGGCCCCTCACCAGCTTTGTCGCCCTTCTCTGCACCTGCTCAAGCACCTCCATGTCCTTCTTGTAGCGAGGGGCCCAAAACTGAACACAGTACTCGAGGTGCGGCCTCACCAGAGCTGAGTACAGGGGGACGATCACCTCCCTAGCCCTGCTGGTCACACCGTTCCTGATACAAGCCAGGATGCCGTTGGCCTTCTTGGCCACCTGAGCACACTGCTGGCTCATATTCAGCCGACTATCCACCATCACTCCCAGGTCCTTCTCTGTCTGGCAGCTCTCCAATGTGTTATATAACACATTGGCACAGAAAAGACACTTCACTGTGGTGCCATGCAAATGCCAGCTGTATTTCATCCCCTCTATGCCCCTTGAGACTGTGTTGATTTGCAAAAAGCTGTTTCTCCTTGAGTTGAAATTATGAGAGAAAAGGAAGAAGGTTTGAAATAACAATCGGACAGTTTCAAATTTGCATTCTGGGAATTTGCACGTATCTTATTAAGGGTTATTTCACACAGGTTTAGAATGTATACATTGACAGTTAATCTACAGGGTTAACATTGTAATTTTATAAATGCAAGCTTTCTTATAATTATTCCTCCCAAACTGTCATCTGATATTCCTGTTAGACAAGCAGTTGCTTCAAGAAAACATCAATAGATAGCATTTTGTAGGCAAATGTACTCCAGAAGGGACTGATCTATTTTTGGTGCATTAGCAGCAAGTCCAGGTTTAAAACATTGAATTTGATTAGAAAGGAGCTTACTAAGTGTTCTAAACAAGATGTCCTGCACAAGCAGTGAGCTCATAAAATGTCAAACTTCGCTCAGTTCATTTCACAGGAGGCACAATTGACTATTTTGTGATTTGGGAACCATGATGGTAAAGACTGAATTATACATGTATTTTAGACACAATGATGAAATTAAAAGAAGGTTGAATTTTACAGGGTTTTAGCATTAGAAAGAATGGGAAAAATTGGGATTTTTTTGGTGAATAAATATGTGGTGTGTTTTAATATGAGACTACATTTTAGGGAAATATTTCAATTTCAGTCTGCATCTGATTTCTTACTGCAAAGTCTCTTATTTGTTTTAAGGCTAAAAGACATTTCAATAACATTGAAAACTTGCAAACTGTACAGATTATTAAATATACTTGCTGTATTGGCAAATCTGTATTCTGTTTAGGTTTCCATCAGAATCTGTAGGGTTTATATTATAAAATTTCAAGTCACAGGTGCTATGCAAGTGGCCATATTAGGATTTTTTTTTTTTTTTTTTTTTTTTTTTTTGTAAAATTCCACTTCAGCTTACTAATAAGGAACATATACCAGAATTGAAGGGCAGAATGCTCTGGAAAAACAGATTGTGATAATAAATCAGACACTAGAAACAAAATTGCTAAATTATTTTTCTTCTGTTCAAAGAATGGAAAAGAAAGAAAACATTACCAATGCTACTAGAGATTTTATCTGCCTCAGTTTTAATTAATTACATTAAATATGTTTAAAGACTTACCTAATATATTTGAATTTAACATTTTTATTTATTTATTTATTTATTTTCCCCTGCTAAAATTACAATTCTATTACTATATTTCAGACTTTCACCATGTTTTTCAGGTCTCAAGACTCATTGATGAGAACAGAAGAAAAATGAAAGCTGCTGAACAAGTAGAAAATTCTTTGATGATGTTTACAGAAACAGAATTATTTTATATGAGGCATTTTATATGGTTATAACAGCATTTACCTCTTTGTAGATCTATTGGTGAGAGGTTTGAATTGCAGCAGAAAAATAAAAGCCATTTCTTTTAGCATAAAGATTCACCTTTATCTCCTTTATGCTTTTAGTGATAGCTAGTGTTAAAGGCCTGGGAGCTTGGCCCTACACAAACCTCTCAATATTATGACATTACACACCAAAAAAGAAGATTTTGCCTTTTATTTTTATTTTTTTTCCCCAAAAAGAATAACCTTTGGCAGTGCTTTAACATCTCCTAGGTTTCTGACACTAATTTTACAGTGCTCTTGAAGCCAAAGTTTTTGTTTGTTTGTTTTTGTTGTTTTGATTGTATATATTTGCTTGTATATATATATATATATAATAGTTTTGAAAAAGCATCCTACAGATATATTCATTACACTGTAAAATATTACAGAACGGGACTTTCCCAGTTCTGGATGATTCCCCCTTCTACTCTGTTGGTTTGGAACTCATTCACCAGTTGTCAAATGTCAAGCATCCCTTGCCTGGACCAGTTCCTGGTGGAGCCACTAGACAGGGCTATAGTTCCCTGGAAGACTGTCTATTGGCACTTCCAGGATGTAGCAGACAGTGGTCTGTGTAGTTTTGGTCTATATCTCATGAGACACTTCCTTTCCTCAAGGTTGTTATCCTTAAAGCTTCACACTTAACATGAATTTCAATTTATAGCTAAACATTTCATGACAATCAAGTTCGTGTGGCTCAAGAATTTGCTGAAGGATTCCTTAACCAATTCATTTTTCAGTCAGGAACTCAAATCTTGCTATTGCAGTTGCATGATTACTAGTGTAAATAAATTAATTAAAAAGACAGAAATATTCTTTTGCTGTGGTTTTCATTTTTCTAAGTTTATACGATGTATGGAGAAATGACCTCTATAATATTCCTCATAGAGCTGAGGGTTACAGTGGAGCTTAAGTAGGTCATTTAACAGGCAGAGCAAAACTATTTCTCAAATATTCATATGCTTGGTAGAGAGATTTAGGGGAACAGAAGATCAGGAATCTTCAGAATTATTTATTTAGGAAAGAAATACAGCCTCACAGGAAAAATCCTTTCAGGACTGAATTGCCCTGCTTTCACCTTGATGGACAACACATATATCAGGCCATATATGGTTATAAATCTTTCCATGGTTCTAGTTCTCACGTGCATATTATTCCTCATAGTATTTTGATTTTCATAACTGAGCATAACAGTAACTGACAGTGAAGCAGGAAACATCAAACATTTATTGAAAAACTACCATTATAACTGTGGGCTCAGCCCTAAAGGTATTATCAGCTTTTCTCTTATCATAGATGAGATATCATAGACCAGCACCAACTTCATGGAATCTAATGGCTTTAGATTTGGCTCCTGATGGCAATAAAGAAGATGCTAGTTGTTAATGAAAAAGAAGAAACAAACAAACAAACAAAAACTTAAAAAGTTGAGAACTGGAACATAAGAAATCTGCATCCCATCTTTGCCTCAGTGGACTGAGACCTGTCCATTTTAGGTATGCAGACAATGAAAGTGTCAGTATTCTATATGTAAGCCTGGGAGAATTTCTACTGTATGAGAATTGATACTGACCAAAGAAAAATAGTTTGATATAGATTTTTTTTAGTTTTACTAGTTTGCATCTTCTTTTAATTCTTTTCTTATGACCACAGATGCACAATTAAGATGTACTACTTGTGTCAGATGGAAAAAGCAGTAAATAAATAAATAAAGGAGCTTTTATTTATTTATTTATTTATTTATTTTGAAGTAGATCCAGGCACTGAAAATATATGGAATAATTACAGTGTTTAAAGTACTTACTATACTTAAAAATCCTTTTATATCACTGCGAATGGCCCATTGAAAAAGATCTAAGAATGAAGTATGCTTTACAGAAAAAGTACCCATTTCATAACTCAAAACCTAGTCAAAGGGATAAAAAGATGGAAGTAGCATTACATTTCATCAGGTCTGGGCTCTGAAATGCCAGGATGAAGTATAAATTAAAAAGTCAGGGAAGCTTATGAAAAATTTTTGACTCCAAATAATCTCCAAACTGTAACTAAAACACTAGATAAAGCAGCAAATCACATTTCAGTGATTTTTTTTTTTTTTTTTTTTTTGGGGGGGGAGGAAAGGGGGAGAAGAATCACAGATTTCTGAGATATTCAATCTTGCATCAATAGTCCACTACTGTAAGTTCTTTTATTCAAGTGTTTATTTGCCAGAAACTTCTAGAAATGCAGTTCAAGACTGAGATCAAAATACTGAAAAGGGTACCATTTGCACTGCTATAAGCACACTGTTGCTCAGAGGATGGACATGGACACCCAGTGATGCAAACCACTTTTGTAGTGTAGGCCATTCTGTCACCATTGCTTAAGAGAGACAAGCACTGGTGTCCTGATTCGATGCTAGTAAAACAAGACATCAAATGTCATTTAATGAACACTCTGTAGGCTTCCAGTGAATTTAAAATACAGCATTAGATAGAGGGTAGCATTCTAACTTAATACATCAGAAATTTAAAAAGAGAGAGAGAGAGAGAGAAAGAGAGAGAGAAAGAGAAAGATAGAGAGAAAGAGAAAGAGTAAGAGAGAAAGAGAAATAGAGAGCGAAAGAGAGAGCGAAAGAGAGAAAAAGATGCCACTGCCACACTATCTGTATCTTGGGAAACCAAACCAAACCTGCCAAACAACAAAAAACAGATGAAAAACAACGACAACAAAAACAAGAGTGATCATAATTTCTCAGAAAACACAGATAAGAAAGGTAAACTTAGCCTGTTCTGCTACCTGGGCATCCTCAAGAAACCAAAAATCCAACAAGATGCCTGTTAAGCTTGTTTTGAACAGAGAATCAGGAATGTTGCGGTAAGGTGGCTGTTAAAAAAGATGCTGCCAAGTGTGCCATAACCAGAAAGCTGAATAGATTATCTAATGTTGAGCACCAGATCATTTTTGAGCTGCCTGTCTGAAAGGAATTTTTCTGATCTTTTTTTTTTTTTTTTCTCCTTTTGCTTTCTTAAATGAAACAAAGATTATAAAATAACTAGAGAGCTAGGCAGTATATTAAATCAACTAACAGACAAAATCAAAGGAAAACCAAATATATCCATTTGGCATCTCTGTTCTAAATTTGTATCTGCTTTTAACTATTTTATCATCTCTGAAATTTTGTACTGCAGCAGCACATTACTGGCACATGTGTGAAAAATTATATTATTTCTGTATTGTTGTAGTGTATAATGTAGTTTTAGAAATTGTAAAGCAATTTTCTATTTCCTCTATCTGCTTTCTAGCTTTTTTTTTTTTTTTTTCTCTATTCAGTTCCTGTTACAGAATTCTGACATTATCCTTGGAAGTTACTATGATGAGCAGCAACATTTGGGCCTGCCAGTCTTCAAAATCCATAAGTGGGCTACTGCCTGGAGGTATATTAACCTCAGATTTTTGAACTTCATATTACTACTTGCCTCCATTGGGTATTTTGTTGATTTCTTTCTTGTATCTTTGATCAAAAACAGATTTTCATCTTGATGTTGTTGTCATTAAGTTTGTTACCTTTCCCCCCTTTTACAGCATAAATCTGCTTTGTGTGTGGCATTTTGAACTAAAAGAATATAACACAGGGAAAATAGACTGCATTGGAAATACTCCCTTAGAGAAGAAAGAATGCATAGCACAGCCTCCATATGCCTTGTACTGTAGATGTAATGAATCTTTAACAGCATCCTCTTCCTCACACACCCCCTCCAACCCTCTCTAGGCAGATGCAATTTAGAAGTAATGGATTGACTTTAGCATGAAAATCTCAGCTGACACAGGAAACGCTGCTCTGTGCAAAGTCACTGAAAATATTGTGTGTAAACTAGGTATGAGCTCATGCAAATATCCAGCTGTGGATATAGCAGATACCCTCTGGGCAAGGTATGTCCAACAGCTCTCCATAGATCCCTAATCTTATATTCACCTAATACTAAGCATATGAAATGCTTACTCAAATTTTTGTGAGTAACACTCACAAGTGCTTCTATCTGATAATTATATACCACTGAAATAAAATAGCTATTTTCAAGACCATTCTAAAATTGGTTAGTCATGAACTATGTCCGTGGTACAGATTTTAAAGACAACTTTATAGCAAGAATGACCTTTCTAACGAACTCTGTAAGATGTATTGAATATTTGTGGAGCATTATCAGTTCTGTTAAACTTATGCAGTTCTTTTTCTCATGGAATGTGCTGATAACATATGAACCTTTGATATACTTGAATATTATTTCATTGCAAACTTTTAAAATAAAATACATTGAGATGTGTGTTTTCCTTTGATGTGCAATGAGATGAAGAAATGAACAAAGGAAAACATCATCCACCACTATCAGCAGCTGAACACTCTAAGAGGTAAATAGACATACAAATCCAGCCTTACTAACAATAATTTCCCATCAGTCCTCCCATCAGACTTTCAGAATTCACTGACATACTTACTCATCACAAGGCCCACATGCTCCCAGAATAGTAGGGAACTCTCAGCTCATGTTTAATTTTACATTTACATACAAACGTTCAACAAAGGCATAAAGGCAAAATCACATATACAGTTATTTAATTAGTGACAACATAAACAACGCTGTCCTCAAAGTATGTTGTTTGCTAAGAATAAACACCTGTCATGCAGGAGACTTTGTATTGATTCCCTTCTCAAGATAGTGCTTTGATACCTGATTCTAAGCTTCCTTAAGGTACTGGCACAACTATTGAGCTGTGTGTAATTAACAAAGCTTTCACTGCTTGGTATCCAGTTCATCCCAGGTGAGTTCAGTGACAGATCTGGAGGCTAGACATGCAACTTCTGAACACACCACTCTGTTCTTTTCTAGTTCAAAAGCCCTTTCAGTCTGCATGAGTGTTCTGTTTATTACACTATGGTGAGAGAAAATCAGACCAGTGAGATTCAGGCACGATAGATGAATCTATACCCACAAAACACTATGATATTTCTCTAAACACTTGTTTGCTAATTCCCATCTGTGCTGCTCCTAAAATGCATTCAAACTCTTTCTCTTGATGTATATGAACTGATAAAAATGATACAGCATTCAAGCATGCATACAACATTCCAGCATCAGCTGCACTGTGTGTGATAAGAACTAAAAAGACCGTGTATATTAGAAAACTCTCTCAAGATGCAATGATCTAATAAATAGGAAAGAACAATTCTTTAAGAATATTTGGGAGCAAATATTCCCAACAAAAATGGATTCCAGGGACAACTTCAAAGCTTAGTATGCTTTACTGCTCTCAGGGCAAGACTGTTCAAGAATGTAGCACTCAAAAGAGA
This sequence comes from Aythya fuligula, assembly GCF_009819795.1. Classification (NCBI taxonomy): domain Eukaryota; kingdom Metazoa; phylum Chordata; class Aves; order Anseriformes; family Anatidae; genus Aythya; species Aythya fuligula. The sequence goes on from NC_045566.1 coordinate 12,862,044, forward strand.
AATAATTACAAGTTTGTATCATGAAATATGTTATTCATACAGAAGGAAATAAATTACATTTACTCTTTTACACTTTTTCTTATAAATGTACTTGCATATGCAAACATTTTACTGAAGTAATGATTAGAAAGTAAATTATTATTATTATTATTATTATTTTTTTTTTTTTTTCTAGGTCTGTGAAGCTGATATTTTTCTGGCAGAATTCTCACTTATATTTGCCCAAGATAGAAATATTAGTAAATGCAAAGACATGTATCCTGCAGTGATGAAATCGAGGCTCCAAGCTTCTACTATCTACTTTATTATTCATGACTATGATAACAACTGAGTAATAATATTTGTGACTATAAATTGGTACAAAGATGGTATTTTCCATTTTCCTCTCACCTTTTTCAGTGTTAGGAATCTTTGGGGAAAAAAGTTGTTGTTGTTGTTTTTTGTTTTTTGTTTTTTGTTTTTTTTTTTGTGGGCTTGTTTCGGTTTCCTTTTGATATGCAATAAACATTGGTATTTTTGTCAGAATTTCTATAAATTTTAGTAACTTTTCCACCATTTGTTATGAAGATAAATGCATACCATTATGCTGTGGAGACTGTAAATATGAAAAAATAATATACCAATAATATATGAAAAGTAAAATCTGAAACACTTTCATAAGAGTGTATGCCTGACATGCAAAAGAACGGAGAATAGAGAGACATCCCAAATATAGGTAAAATATGAGAAGGCCTATGGAACTTCACATAACAAAGTTGGAGGGAAGCCTTATAAATAGATGGAAAACAAAACAAAAGAACAACAAAACACATACAAACTTTCTCTTTCAAAGAGCAGGAAGAGATACAGTGAAAAATCTCATACCTTCAGCAGAACCTCAGTTTTAACTTTTGTGTTAAAATCATAGATTCAAAATAGAATCAGAAGAAGAACTCATCAGAAGAAGAATTTGTGCACCTTAGAAGAAACAATCTATAATTTGGGAATATAGAGTTTCTGAAAGTCATCAATCCATCTTGTATGGTTTCTAGAAAGATTAAAATGAAAATAATAAATAATCAATACTCTTCTGAAATCTTTCTAAGATATTTGTGGACTATTGATACAAATGTGGAATAGTGAGATCCTGGACTGGTACAGATAGATGTAATTTTAGCTACTTCTGGATTCACTGACAAAATATTTTAACTAATCTGATCTTTAAAATGGCTAGAGATCTAAGCAGAACATGTAGAAAAGACACCAAAAAACTGTAATGTAGGTGACAAAAAGTATCAGGCGGACTATTGTTTCATTATTACTAACTGTTTAGAATTGTGCATTTCATGTATATTACCTGTAACAGCACACAATGACTATGTACTTAACAGTTTAGAATTTATCAATTTTCCTATAATGTTCACAAAGTACTTTGCTAAAGTAAGGGCTCAGATTTTCTGGATAGTGACTAAAATAGAAGGGATTCCTCTGAGATAGTCCTGAATAAGAATACCTTGACACTGGGACTTCTAAAAGGTAAATTCTTCAGAGGAACAAATAAGATATAATTAATAATATATCCCATAAATTAAACAACTTTCTGCTTGGAACATCTTCATAGTCATAGCTCAAGATATGAAACATTGCTCAAACATTAGTATTTTTAAACTATTGTTTCATATTCAAATTTAATATGTTAATTTCGATTAGTTGAACAAAATAATTTCATGGGGTCAATAATGTTTAATCTTGTTAATATTTTTCATAAAAAAACGCCAAAAAAAAATTAAAGATGCTTAAAACTGACATGAATTACCTAAGATTCAAAGACAGATCTCCATCCAAACCTCCTCTAGGATTTTGTACCATGGACATACTGTAGAAAGCAAGAGCTGTGGATATCTAAGAACACCTTTGGAAATACACTGCTTCATGCTTTACATGAAATAATATGTACAGTTTTATTTGAAGTACTCTGTCTCCCTTGGGAACAACAGTAATTACATGCTAATTCATTTTAATGCTATGACATTATCATCTGATAATCATGCAATTAACTGAAGTCACCACCAAGGAGCGTGAAGGGGTCAGAGAGTCAGAACATACTCTGGTAAGTAACGAGATCTTTAAATCAGTGGGGTGTTTCAACAAGAGCCAATAGAGAGATTCAAGGGGTGGTGTAATAATGAAATAGACTGACATCAAAATTAGGCTGTAAATGGACACAAAGCACTGTAAGAATAATGTGGATAAACTAAGGCAGCTAAACTGAAACGCAAAAAATAAAAATCAACCCTAAAATACACTAGTGCCTTAAAATTTCAGTATGTCAGATGAGAAAAAATATATTTGACAAGTTAACTGGAAAGTATGAGCATTCAAATTATTGAGAATTGACGGGGCATATTTTCAAACGAAAGATTCGTCTCTCTAATTGTCATATCATCCACTGCTATGAGGATAATATTCTTAATGAGAAATTGTTGATAAGAAAAGTGTTAAGGAAAATTGCTAATGTGATATTGATTAACTGAAACAAACACCGGAAACCTGGTAATGCAGCTGTCTGTGTTGCTCACAAGTGCTGAGTAAATACTGTGACGAATATCACTTCTTTTTGTAACTCATGTTTGATTCACTGAGAGATTCTTTGAATATGCACAGATGAAGATTATGTGTGTTGTTTGCCTACTGCAAACATTTGACATTTGAAATTCAGGCTGTGTTGGTTAGCTTTGATTAGATACGTGAATTACACAGGATGTTTGTTCTCTGATTGGAGCCCTTAAAAATCAGTTTTTCAGGATGAATATTTACATTTACAAGCTCCGAATTTGATCACCCTGAGTATCTTCTAACATTCCGTGAAAATCACTAATTTTCTAAAACATCTTTGGCAAGAAATTCTTGTGCTCCATATGCAAATAAAAGGGACAGGATTAAAAACAAAACAAACAAACAACAAAAAAAAGTGCTGTCAAACATAATCAGTGCACATATTCATTTCACTTTAACATGTTTGCAGTGGCCTGATGTAACAATATTCCAAGATCATAAGGGAAATGCTTTTCCAAAGTATTGAAATAATTTGAATAGCAATAGCACTTAAGAGAAAACAATTGTAACACATAATCTCAAATCAATTAAGCCCTCTGAAACAATCTCTTTTTACATTCTTACTATTTTTTGGCCATCACTTCCTATTAAGGACAAGTTTTTCCATTTCTTCAGGTTGGAGACAGAAATGAATATGTAAAGAATAGTCAGTAGAAAATCTTACCACTATTTATTTATGTCCTTCCTAGGTTTTTCTTATTATTATGTGCTATTCCTCCAAAAGCTTTATTTTGATTTCTATACAAACTTCAATCATCCACATTTCCAAAGATGAAAGAGTTGAATTATAGAAACTATTACTGGTTAAGATTAGCTGCAGCTTCTTAATTATCCTGGTCATGAAAATTGGGATTATGAATATTCTAAGATAAATATTCAAAATAAATATTATAGAAGAAAATATCCAAGAAATTACATTTTTAGATTTTGTGTTTAGGAAGTACTATGTGGGCAAACAATAAGAAGTTATTTAGAAAAATAAATAAATAAATAAAAGGAAATCGAATAGCAGTGAAAGACAAAGACCTGATCAGATAAAAACATTAACACAGACATCTGGGAGAGAAGTGATACTAGGAATCAAACCAGGTTTAAAACTGCATGACAGAGGATCAGACAAGACTGATCAAGAAGGATTACTTAATTGATAGCATCAAATGTCACTGAAAGACCCAGCTGGACAAAAAGCAACATCGAGTTAGAATTAGTCAAAGCAGGTTTATTGGAAACTAAAAAATTAAATGTTTGAAATATGATGCTATGTAAACATGCCAACCTTTCCTATTAACCCGAATACTAACCAAGAGCTTTAAGTTTCAAGGCAGTTCTAAAAAAAATTAACAATGAAGTTAACAAATGCTATTTAAAGTATCATCTTTTTGAGGAAAAATATTGTAATTACAATAAAGACTAGTCTGCTTAATGAGGCAGAACCTAAATATTTTGTAGCTGTAGCATTTCCTGTTTAGCTGTAAATTTTTATTTTTATTTTTATTTTTTATTTCAATAGGCACAGTTCCACAAAGGGTGTGTGCATTTGAGTACATACATTTTGAAAATGTATTCAGATAATTTTCAAATAAATAAATAAATAAATAATGTAATATCTCCAGATATCATAACATTCTATGTTTTTTTCTTTTTTCTTCTGTTAAATAAGGAGTGATAATTTGTGTCGAGAAGATGGTTGATATTAATAAAGAAGGGAGTGTGGTCATGGGGGTCAGCAAGCCCCATTGTTGATGATAATATCAGACTCTTAACGATGAGGCCATCAGGAATGTAAAAGAGTTTAGAGGGAACAAAGACGGGTGATTCAGGAGACTCCAATGCAGTCTCGGGTTGCTTGTTCTCGTTAAGGCATGGAAGTTTCTGTGTGTTTGCTGTTGCTGTTATATGCAAAATTGTTTGACCAATGAAAAGTTGTTTTGAAAGGAACTGCTGTGGGGAGAAGGGTATTAGAGGGGAGCCTGCCCTCAAGATAAAAAAAAAAAAAAAAGGCAACACAATGATGTTATGTCATCAATAAAGAAGCAGAAAGAAGGAATGAAAAGGAACAGGCTAGCAGAATGCAGACCAGTACAGGAACAGGCACATTGATTGCCTCATGAAGTCAGGTTCAGCCAAACTCAGCAAACCGCTCAGAGAAGCTCGTACAGAAAGTTGCTAGAAACAGGTGCACCGGAGCTGGGAAGAAGCTCAAGCTGAGAGAAGCAGACCCGCGCACACAACTGCCCCTCGGCGGTAAGCAGCTGGGCATTATGGGGAATCATACGTCCTTAGAAACGAAGACTGCCCTGGTAAACTTACAGGTTATTCTCCTTATTAACAATCGGACAGTTAATGATCCTGAAACACGGGACCAAATTGAGGTCAGGGTGTGGGACTCTGTAACTAAAATCGACAAGGTTGCAGTGGGATTGCTCGGCACCTGGCGAGCAGTCTCTGAGGCCTTAAAGAGCCATGTGGGACCACAGTCAGAAACGTGCAGTTTGCCAGATAGTGAGGGAGCTGCGGGCTCGTTTACTGATCCTTCTGCTACACCATTTCCCCCATCCCCACCGCTGCTGCCATCAAAGGCCTTTGCTGTTACGCCCCCTGGTGACCTGGACGTGCCTTTTGACCCAGGCCCTATTGGCCTTGGGAACGAGATGGATATGCTTTTTTGCGATCTGGGAAGAACGGGATATATAAGGCCCGAAGGCCGAGTTGCTTGACAACTTAAAGCAAGGCATATTGTTCACAAGGAATGGAAAATGGAGACTTGTTTGTAATCAAGAAAAGGAATGGAAAAATTGAGACTGTTAAGTCATGGAACATAAAGGATTGTTTGTTACCTTTTCTGATTGTACGTATGTATAGGCGTACTCGGGTTTAGTATGTACATGTAAAAGCAATGTTCTATATATTTAGAATGTTTGATGTTGGTGTGTGCGTGTTGGTGGAGCATAGACTCCCCGCACACCCAGCGCTGTTTACTTGCCTTTTATACATTTTATAAATATTTTTTTTACAAATATTACTAAATTTTGATTGAGTTGAGACTTCATTTATAACACTTCAATTAAATGCTGTGTAGCTGACATGTCTCTGTGATCAGGTAATCTCAGGAAGTATACTTTTGGATTTGGTACCAGGTATCCTGGAGTCTTAAACAGTTTTTAGGTACCCATGGAAGGTGCATGAAAGATAAAACTACTCAGGAAAATTAAAGTTAAGTGAAAAGATAATTTAATGAATATACAACTTTTCTAGCAGTTTATAAATTATCACAGAATAGAATCACATAGTATGTGATTAGAAGGACCCACAAGAATCCTTGCTGGAAGGACCCACAAGGATCAGCAGCTCCAACTCCTGACTCTATGTCTGAGGACCCTATCTGAGCGCACTGTCCAAACAATTCTTGAACTCTAGCAGACTCAGTGCCATGACCACTGCCCTAGGGAGCCTGTCCCAGTGCCCAACCACCTTCTCGGTGCAGAACCCTTTCCTAACATCCAGCCTGACCCTCCCCTGTCCCAGCTCCATGCCGTTCCCTTGTGTCCTGTCACTGTCCCCAGATAGCAGAGCTCAGCGCCTGTCCCTCTGCTCCCCTTGTGAGGAAGCTGCAGGCCACCATGAGGCCTCCCCTCAGACTCCTCTTCTGGGCTGAAAAACCTGAGTGACTTCAGCCACTCCTCATACCTCTTCCCTTCTAGGCCCTCCACCATCTTTGTAACCCTCTTTTGGAGTTTCTCTGCCTTTTTATATCTTTCTTGTATTGTGGTGCCCCAAAGTGTACAGAATACTTGAGGTGAGGCCATACCAGTACAGCAGAAAATATCTTGACAGATACTGTAGAAAAGAGGTGGGGTTACGTGTTTGCTTTATTATCACATGAAGATAACATTTATTTTATTTCATTTTATTTCTTTTTTTTTTCTTTTTCCTTTTTTTTTTTTTTTTTTTGCATAACAGATGCATCTTTTACTACTCATAAAGCAAAACCTGTGTTTTACTTTAAAAAAATATATAAAAAATAAACAAAACAAAAAAACTGTTCTGCTCTTAACTTCATTATTTTTATTGTTTCTACATGTGTGCTTACTGGGTAATACTTTAGCACAAATGTCTAACCAAAGTAATTAATCCTCAGTTACAGTGGAAATCCAATTGAAACACTTGCAACATCTGCATTAAAAACAAATGAGTTCATGGTTATTAATACTGTTTAAAAGATACCAGAGGAACTAGTATTGATTAGGCAATTATTGTGATGCATTACAGTTCACTGCAATGTATAACAGCTTCAGTTTTTGAACAATTTCAGTGCACATCAAGTCTCAGCATTGTATATCTAGGAGTCATGACTCGTGTATGAAACATACCCTCTATGACAATATAGAACATCTTGTTCCTGATTGCCTGCTAGGCAACTGTTCACAGTAGATATGAACTTTTCCCTCAGAACAGTTTCAGCAAAAATCAGTATCCTTACAAGCTCTTCCCTAAAGCAAGTTCATCTAGTTAATTCTCAAGAGGGATTAATATGAAATCCAAAGACTGTTTGTGTTAATAAGGAGAGATGTTGGCTGTTAGCCAGCATGCCACATGGCTGACCATCTAGGCCTCTTTTATTGATTATTCTGTTGGAGTCTACAGCAACATCTCCCGGCTGATTAGTTAAAATAAGCAAAAGCAGATGGTGGAATCTGTTCACCGCAAAATTTGAAAATGGGGGAAAAAAGGAAACAAAACCAGAAATCCCTAAGGGCGTGGATAAAATTTACCTTCCCCTTCATAAGGAAATACATACATCGAAGGTTACCACAACAGTCTACAGTGTAGGTTACCTAGATCATTGCTGTGTACCTTGATGAGTGAGGCTAGGAAATGATTCTTACAAAAATATACACATTATAAAATGACAAATCAGTCTGTACTGTCACTTTTACTTCCAGAACACAAAGGATCCTAATGTCTTGGAGACTTCTATCTGCTAAATGCTGTTGAAGTCAAACAGATCAAGACCAAACAAACAAGAAAACAACACCAAAATCACATCAACTCATATGATTTAAGATTTCAGAGAAATGTCCAAGACAGGAAGTATATTGAATTAGCATTGCAGCTGTTCCTTATACTGCATTAGTAAGTGATATGGCAAATCTTAGGTTGCACCAACAAAATGTTCAGAGAATAATTACTATTCACACTAGTTTAATTATTATTTATTTCCCTCACAGAAAGAAGAAATAGTAGTATAGAAGTGTCTATAGCACCTGAATTCTTTGCAAATGGATACCAATCAGCAAAAAAACGAACAAACAAAAAAACCCAAAAAACTAAACATAGCCTACACAATACCTTACAACAGGGCCCTCTGAGTACACCATTTGCTCAGATGATACAGTGTCCTTTAGATATTGCCATTAAATGTCAGAACAAACCAAATCACCACCAGGGTATTTTTTATAGTGACAAAAACTCCCGTTCAAGCAACAGCATAGGCAACAGCATACAGCATACATTTTGTAGGAAATGTTTATCCTTTTTTCTGGCCAACATGCAATCGAGAAATATAACAATATAATGTACCCCCCCCTCTCTTTTCACCTCCCCCCATCCAATCAAGAATAACTAAGTTGAATATTATTTTGAATAAGATATAGATAATAAGTTTAAGCAGCCAAACGAACAGAATCTGATCTCATTCATCAGATAATGTTTTCAGGATGTTATCTGATGTTTTCAGGACATTTTCAGTTTCATTACAACTTTAATTGACAACATGCAGAAAAAATGGAATCCTGAAGGAATCAATGTACAATTTCTGTCTTCACAAACAAATATTCACTACAGTGATAGTCCAAAAAGCTCTTTTTGCAGAATATATCAAGCTTTAAAAATTACGTAAGGAAGAACTCAAATAATCATATGACTCCATTAGATTTTACCTAAGTTGCCTGGAGTGATGAAAGATGTATGGAGGAATGTTAACCTGATCCTCTGACTACATGATAGGTCAGATCATGAGAAGACACAGTCTGGTAACTATAAAAACATATTTTATAACAATAAATTCAACTGCCTTAATAAATGGAATAAGATATTTATGCAGACTTTGATCTACTTAAAATAAATACAAATGGTGCTTTCAAGTAGGGATACAAAATTTATTCTCCTTAGGAACAAGGCAGGCAGAATAAAGGACTTATTAAAGTAATGCTACTTAAAGCATTGCCTTGTGATAGTCCAAACCCACATGTAGATAGAGAAGCCCACTGCTTATAAGAACTAAAGTCACTGAAGTCACTCAAGGGAAATTACTCTTTGTGCAAAATCCCTGAGCTCTGAGACTAGGGACTCAAAGGGAACTCTCAAAGCATTGTCACAACCACCGAAGTGTCTGCCTTGGACTGTTGGGTTAAAGCTGTTGAGCACAGCAGGGGCTCTGCAGCAAGTGCATTGTCAGAATTGTAGGCATCCTGCTGAGAACAGGAGGTTTGACAGGAGTGAGTGCAAGACCCAAGCTCTGGCAATTATCTGGGGCCCACTCAGCTTGGATACAGCAGGGCTGAGCATGATCTCTTCTGGCATCAGCAGGTAGAAACGGACAGGGGACATTCCCAAATCAGGGTCTCTGGCCTCAACAGCACACTTGCATGAGATTTCAGGATCACAGTGGCTTTTGGGTCCTCTGATTTTAAGCATTCATCTTAGATGTATTCCTAGGTGAAGGAAACAATCTTCCTAAGAAATCTCACTACTTCACTCTATCAAGGAAAAGACTGTGAACATCTTGAGCTACCAGCATACTTAAGCTACTGATGCATAGAGGCCTATCCTACATTAACCACATGACTAATACTTTCTTTGGAAAATCATACCAAACCAAACCAAACCTGAAACAGATTCTCTTTTCTATAAGCTTTCTAGCTCATTTAAGTCTTATACATATATGAAGTTTAAAGTCTTAATTGCAGCAGAGCTCTGAGATTATCCGTCTCTCCCTCTATGCTATTCAAACTATTTCAAATTCCAGAATATGGCTACTTAGGCTAGTGTTACTAAAACAGTAAATGTTTCTCCCCTCGTTGCAGTTTGAGATTGAATTGACCGCATGCAGACTAAAAGGGCTCTGAAAATCAAAACATTTAGAGTCATATGGATACATTTAGTGTTAATGAGAGGCACAACTTCACCGTTCTGTGGGAGACGCCAGGCAGCCTGCATCCAAATTCCTCAAATGACCTACCTGTCCTATAGGGAAGGCCGAGGCACTCAGGGAGGACAGCAACCAGTGAGCACAGTGGTGCCAGCTGGACTGCACTTGTCAGGGGTGGGCCATCATCCCTCAGGTGCTGTGGCAGGCCCTCACAGCAGGTGCACTGGGTCACCCCCACAGTGGCCCCAGGCAAGTGGCAGGACTGGGCAGAGAACACCTGACTGTGGCTGGCTTCAGTTCTTGCAGTACCCTGGTGACAGGCAGAAGTGGGTGTTCTGGAAGGTTCTCTGCATCATCCTCATGGTAGTCAGGTGGTAGGCCCTGCCACTTCCCCAGCCCTTCAAATGCCTGACCCAGGATGCTGCTGCAACCACTCACTCTTTGGTAAGGAAAAATGTCAAATAGAGCAAAGTAATCACAAGATTTTTGTATTCCAGAATACAAAAACATACCATAAGATTTTTGTATTCATTCTCAAGACAAAATACAGTACTACCTGATACTGAAAGATACCTGTGACTAAGAAGGGAGCTTTTTATGCAAATAATATGCTAATATACTTCTGTTTCAGTAAACAGGACTTAATATTGGTTTGGGAAATTTTGTCCAGAGTATTGGAGATTAGGTTTTCCAAAGCAGCCTAAATTAGAGGCTTTAATTCAGCTTCCAGTCTCAGGCTGGCAATAGAACAACTGTTGAGCAGCCTAGATAATAAATAAATACATAAATAAATTGAAAAATCTATCTAAAGCTTCACAACAATTTTGGGAAAATTTTGCAGGTTGACAAACTGAGGTTACACTTGTCTTCCAGCTGACTTTTATAGTTTGCAATTTCACAGGACTTTGTTTAGAGTTTCTGCTCAGGATGTTTGGCTGAACCTCCCTCCCCCTTAGGTTTACTGTCCTAAATAGAAGTAAATTTTCATAAACGGGTAAATACAAGGAGGGAAGGAAAAAAAAAATACTTCATCTCAGTATATATTTGGAAATGCATTTTAGAAATCCACAGGCCTTTTTTCCTTTAAATGTTAACACACTTCATTATTAATTTGAACTACAGTAATGAACAACTGCAGATGCTAATAACATTTCTTACAGGGCAGACAGGTAGGTTTTATAACAGCAATCACTATTCTATAAGCTACCTATTTTATAACATGTATAAATGTTGTAAACTTTGGAATGTTATAAATCCTTTAGTCAATGGTGTTTCCAAAGATTAGCAGGTTATCTAAATTTAAAACTTTTTTATTTCCATTTAAAATTTAGACATTCACCCAGGTATGATGAAATTTATGTAAAGTGAGATTGTTTGTTATTGACTTATGTTGGTTAGAATAAATTGAAACATATAATTGGCTCTTGATTATGGTTACACTACAATCACTTTTTTCTTTAAAATAAAATCATTCTCTTTTTTATGCAGCAGATCAAGCAAATGTTATTCTCACTTGTCAATTACCAGACTTTGTAACATCAAAACTTGTCCTTCCACCTGGACATAGTCACATTAAAATTCAGAGAGTGGGAAATAATACCCAATGCTGCCAGTCAAGTAGGAATCTTTTCCTCTGTTTAGCAGGAGCTTCTAAGTCTTAAAGTATAAGATGTCTGTGCAGTACTTTAGGATCTATAAAGGACCATAAGGGCAAGATAGAGGTATTGCTGGAAGACAGTGAGGAACAAATATTAATTTTAGCTCAAAACAATGGTATAAGGCTTGGTTTGGAAAGCATAGTTCAATATACAACATATATGGGCTTATAGAAAGGAAATATATATATATATATTCAAATATTTCAATAAGAATATAGCCTGAAAATGTTTTCAGTGATTTGCTCAAAGTCACTCAAACCATCAAAGCCACTTTGGGTAAGCCAAAGATATTTTTATTTCATTTTATTTATAAGTCATACAGACTTGTTAGACTGAGAAGTGATAGTGTACTGGAATTACAAACTCTTTGAAACCTTCACCTGGTGTAAGAGTTATATATACCTGCCAAAAAAACCTGATTGCATAAGGGAAATCTAGGGACCTCTATACTTTACTGTCAATTGCTATTTCTTTCTATAAGGATTAATTTTCAAATGAGTGATTATTTCAGGAAATTCTACCTGAGAACAAGTACTGAGCTCTGTAACCTGACAAAATGATATTTTGCTCATCTCTCATTGGATGTTTTTCAGTAATGGATATTCAGCTTTCATGCTCATCTACACATGCCTGAAATGAATAATTTATTACGATAGTACAGAGTTACATTGTGAACCTAAAATTCAGAGAAGGTAATAGTCAAAGTCATAGATGATAAACTGGGCCATGAAATATGTTCATTCTTCTGCTGTCTTCATGAAATGATGTGATCTTGAAGAGATATAATTCTCTTTTTCTCAGTAGAATATAGATTAATTGAAATAAATGGGAAACTTTTGTTCTCCATACTGGCAACATGAAAATCATTCTAAGATCTTTCTATGGATCACTGGGAAAGAAATTCTCTTAGACGTGTTAACAAAATATATTAAATCATGAAGCTTCTCTGATACCATCTAGCCTCTGACCTGGTCAGTCAATTGAATCTTCTCAAAGAGGAGAGTGAAATCTGATTTCTTTTTGACCAGGAGCAAATAAGAGAAGAACTCTCATTTTATTATAACATGAGACTCACTTTGTTTCTAGAGAAGAATCCACAACTGTTGGTAAAGAACAACCTAGAATTTGTTAATGAGGTGTGATTTCTGATGCTGTGGTCAGAAAATCTAGATTTTTTTTTTTCCTCTGGTGACTATTAAGCTCTGTAGTTGTCAGTATCTTACATTTGTAATAACCATTATTTTAAATTGTTTATTACCCTTGTCCAACCTCAGTCTGCTAGGTCATTATGCCATTGACAGTGGCTATTCTAAACAGATCCTCATTCCCCACAGTGGAGAAGTCACTGGGTTGCATACCTGTGCTACCACAGTTAACAAGCAACTCAAAGATCTGGTTAAGCTAATGTCTTGGAAATGAAAAAGCAAAATAATAAATAGGCTGGGAGATATCAGAGCCTGGACCGACAGATTTTCAATTATCTACAAATACCTTAACATGAGAAGTTAACATGCCCAGAACTTTGAAAGCAAAATCAAAACCCTGGACATAAGTCTCTGATTCTTTTCACCATGAAATGACCTTTAAAATGGAAATTGATCAGGTAAGTTGTTTGTCACAATTATTCCTCCAAACTGACAGAGGAAAAATCAAAAACCTCCAAATTTCTCCTATAATACCTGTAACTATAGATCATGAACATAATGCAAGAAGCTTTATATCTTTCCAATGAGTTATATATATTATTATCCTTAGAAAAAAATGCCTGTCAATCTGGCTTGTTCAAGGATGTACAGAAACTCTGAAAAAGCTAGGACTAGAAGTCCAGTAGTCCAGTTTCTTACTGAAAGGCCATTTTTCTGTCTCTAAACTGTAGTGTTCTTTATAATTTTTCATTGGGGATTGTTATAAATCACAGTTTTAACTTCAGCTTAAATCTTTGTGTCTGGAAATAATATAGCATCTGGTAAAAAATACCATATAAAATATATCATGAGATCATAAGACTTTGCCATTCACCAAGTTCTGAATTTTTTAAATTTCAAGAGTATTGATAATTCTATTGTAAATAACCTCTCATAGTTCAGGTCACTAGTGTAGACATAAGGTTTGGGGAAATTGAATAAGAAAAGCTAACAGAAGAAGAACACAGCTTTATCCTTTCTAGCTATGAAATCATTAACAATGAAGTGTCCTTCCTTATAAAATCTTTCATTTCTTTCCCAAGAAAAATGTTGTTACAATTTTAAGGGTAAAATTTAATTTTCTATTTTTATTAAAAATAAATGTAGGTAGCAGAATAATAAACATTAGAATTTTAAATAAGGTTAAGATTGCTAAATAATTTATAATGTAAATGAATGCTTGTTTGATGTGTGATTAACTTTTTTATAATGTTGAGCACATGCTAATTCAGATTTCATACCTGAAAGACTGTAGCATCTTTGTGCAACCTTAGCATAATTAAACAGTGATAAAGCATCACTGTTTAAACATACTACTTTTCACACTATAAAACAAACAAAATATTGCAGTAATATATGGAAGAGAGGAAAAGTTTCTTAAAATATGAAAAGGAAGACAGTTGTGTTTTTCCCCTCGGGATTTATATTCAAGATTTTAATTTTCCCTAGTAACTATTTCACAGTATGCAATTAACATCAAGAAATTAAAGAATAATAATGATGAAATCTAGAATAAACTACTGTGGAATTTGTCAAAAAGTATAGAAAAAAAAGATACACCTTTAAGATTCATTCTGACTTAACTATAATATCTAAGATGGATTCTATAGTAAACAATTCTAACAAAAATAATTATTCTGTTTTCACTTTTTATTAAAATTTCAAATATGTCAGCCCTTCAATCCTTGGGAGATGAAAGAATTATACCAAAAACCATGAAATTTCTGGGGAGAGAGTTTTTGATGAAAGGCAAATTTTAACAAATTTTGCCTGTGAGAAACTAGAAATTGTCTTTATATTTTCAGGCCCTGGAGATGTTGCTAGTGATTCTGTTTAAACATTTCATCCTCCATCCCTCCACCCAAGATCTTTTGTTTGTTTCCATAAGGTTTGTAATGCAATGATTCATTTGATTCAGATTGTAATCTACTGGAAAGCGAATTGGTGCATAAGTACTAATCATGCATACATAACACTACTGACCTGTTTCTATAAGGAGATACCAGAGTTTTGTGAAGATACTGACATTCCCTAAGATTGTTGTAAATAGCCAGTTTCCTAGACTTTTCATCTGAGTTTTGTGGTTCCTGACTTCATTGTGGTATAAATATATGTATGTGGGAGAATAAGTAAATATGCAAGTGTAGTAATTTGGCTGTCTTTGAGGGATTAATTACCTAAATAATGTGGCCCTGTTGTTTAAGTTCAGGTAGACTGTTATTTATTTTTTGAACTAAAAAATTAGCAAGTTCTCTGTGGTAGAGGAATAGGAAGCCCTTCCACAGGGGGAAAAAAAAAAAAAAAGTCTATTGGCACTTGACTTTATCTGTGGACTAGTGATAATCCGAGCTACAATTTAGATCGCTTACATATAGCAGATATCAGGTCCCTATAGAGTGTAATGGTGATTAACTCTGGCTGCATGAATTGACTGTTCAGACAATCAAAAGTTGTTTCATGGAAAGAAATGTTTATTTTCTATTACACACTGAAATAAAGTTTTGATCCTTTTATGATTTTTTTTTTTTTTAATCTCCCAATTCTTTGATATTATTCTATGTTGATGTACACATCCAAGTTTATTTGGTGAATTGTTGCTTATTAAGTCTTACTAATTCTAATTAGAAAGGCTGTCTTCATGCCTGTTTTTATCTGAAATAGTGTAACCCACAAAAGAGATTGATCAACAATGTTTTTGAAGAGGCCTATGGTTATTTTGTTTTAAGATAATTTTCTCTTCTATTCATTACAAAATTTGTATTATTATTGATTTGCAGTATTTAACTCCTTTTTGTTTCAAACTTTTCTCAATGCTCTCAAACACAGAATCATAGAATCATAGAATATCCCGCATTAGAGGAGACCCATAAGTATCATCAAGTCCAACTCCTGGCACCGCACAGGTGTGCCCAAAAGTTTAGACCATGTGACTAAGTGCACAGTCCAATAGCTTCTTAAATTCAGACAGGCTTGGTGCAGTGACTATGTCCCTGGGGAGCCTGTTCCAGTGTGCAACCACCCTTTCGGTGAAGAACCTCTTCCTGATATCCAGCCTAAACTTTCCCTGCCTCAGCTTAACACCATTCCCGTGGGTCCTATCACTGGTGTTTACAGAGAATAGGTCACCTGCCTCTCCACTCCCCCTCGCGAGGAAGTTGTAGGCCATGATGAGGTCCCCCCTCAGCCTCCTCTTCTCCAGCCTGAACAGGCCCAGTGCCCTCAGCCGCTCCTCATACATGTATGTCTTCCCCTCTAAGCCCTTCACCATCTTCGTCGCCCTCTTCTGGCCACTCTCCAACAGTTTAATGTCCTTCTTATACTGTGGTGCCCAGAACTGCACACAGTACTCAAAGTGAGGCCGGATCAGCGCAGAGTAGAGCGGGACAATCACCTCCCTCGAGCAACTAGCGATGCTGTGCTTGATGCACCGCAGGATACGGTTGGCCTTCCTGGCTGCCAGGGCACACTTCTGGCTCATATTCAACTTGCTGTCAACCACAACCCCCAGATCCCTCTCTGCGGGGCTGCTCTCCAGCGTCTCATCGCCCAGTCTGTATGTATAGCGAGGGTTGCCCTGTCCCAGGTGCAGGACCCAGTGTCGAACACTTTCAACAAAGTGTTGAACACTTTCAACACTTTCAGTTTCTAGCAGGGACCTTTACTCTTAACCAAAAATAGTCTAGGAGCAGTCTTCTGTTCATTTATATATTTATTATCTACTGGCTATTTCACCGTGCTGTTCGTTCTGATACTCAATATTACTTGCAATAATGAGTGTCTTCATAAAGAAATATAAAATAAAATTACAGAGGGTTTTGGTTTGGGCAGATAGCAAAGATATAACAATGAACTATAGCAATGAACTATTTGGCTATTTTCCATTTGGCTAGGAAAGATGTAGCATTTTACCTCTTTAAATGAAAAGTAACTTGTTTTTCTGTCTGCCTGAAAGACATCAGAAGGAGAAGAATGACTAAGTTAAGAGAAATATGTCAGCTTTTGTAATTTCTCTTTGGAGGCAGGTAGGGACACCTGAGGTCAGAACAAACTGTAACTACTGAACTCTATCAAAATAATATTAGAATAGTTTTCCTAACATTTCTATTCAACAATTATGGATTAGTAGTTCCTAATGACATTGCATAACCTTTATCTTAAAGAAAGCATGACATTAATTAAAGTAAACCTTATCCTTCTTTGCTGTTTAATATCAGGTCATTCTGACCATCTTTTCTGCTCTAATTCCCCTCCACCACTATTACTATTTAATAGGTTTAACAATTATTTTTCCTATTTTCTGGTGGCTTAGACTCTCTTATGCCCCTTAGTAACCTTATTCTAAAACACACTTCACTTAATATACTTTTAATCCTGTTTTATAAAACAGGATTCTCATATGCCTGACAGCCTTAGCTGATGACTCCTTTGAAGATACACAAAGGCATAGTCAAATCAAGCTTGTACCACTACCCACAAACCTCTTTTTTAATCTACTTTTTCTAATTGCCTGTATTTTCATGGCACAGAACTTTTTTTTTTTTTTTTCTAATATTCACTGAACATGGCATCATTTTGGCATTTCCATATGCTGAGGAGGGTTTTTTTTTTGTTTTGTTTTTTTTGTTTTTTTGTTTTTTTTTGTACTGTAACTAAATGAAAATCAAAAAATATTTATTTTGATTAAACTGTTAAGAAAGGGTGATTATACATTGCTTTGCAATGAATGTAAGTCTGAATACAACAATATTACATACAATTGTAAATAATTAATTTAGAGTCATTTTTCACATTAATTAAAAAAAAAAAAAAGTTTCAAAAAAGTACTTACATTTTGGCAGAGACAAATGTCGTTAGTGGGTTTCCTTGACTGGAAGTTTTAGCTTGAATGTTGCTAAAACAGCCCACTTGTAGTTTTCACAGAATAACTTCCTCCTCATCAGACTAGATACAAGTTGTTAAGTATTGTTATATCCCTTCATGGCAAAAATAATTTAAAAAAAATGGAAAAATACCTGTTGGAAATATCAAGCAAATATCCATCTGCCATTTCAAAGCAACAGAGTTCTACTGGCTAGGCCACTTACAGGCAGTTTAAAAAAAAAAAAAAAAAAGTATTTATTTTGTTCTGAAAAAAAGACAAAAAAAAAAAAAAAAAAAAGAAGACGAAAGTCCTTTTGTCTATGCCATTTACTCCACGAATTTTCTTTAACTCCAAATGATAACTCAGCAGATGATAATTAATGTATTAATAGAAAAATAACTTTTGGAGACAAATACATGCTTGGTAACCAAAAGTACAATATAAATCTTTAATACTGTTTTAGGAAGAAAACTCTTAATAAGAGAAGGTCTACAGGAACACAAGTTATTATTATTATTTATTATTATTATTATTATTTAATTTTAATTGTTTTTATAGTTTTTTTTTTTTTTTTTTTTTTTAAGATAGCAGCTTATGGAAAACAAAACAACAAAAACCCTACAAATCAAACAAGCTAACCAAAGAAACCAAACCAAACCAACAAAAAAATGAGGAACTTGTCATAACACTGTAGAACTTGCAGTGCTGGGTGCTCATTAGGCTTCTGTTATTTGCACTTTCAGAATGCCATATCCGGTACTATGTAAGTTTTGCTGGAGGTCAGTAAGATGCATGCAGCCTTTGGCTGCACCTGCTCTGGCACAGTTTCATGCACATTCTTTGTCTTTTGCAGCTTCAGGAAGGTAAAACTTCATACTGCAGCTGCCCTATGTCTTCAACATCAGAAATTACTCCATAAGATACCTCAGAAACTTAAACATAGCTTTTTCAAAGCTCTGACCTGAGGCTATTTTTTATTTTCCTCCTCAAAAAACACCTGACTCAGAAACCAAAGATACCCTTCAAAAATTCAAGCACTGCCTAGTTCTTAGAACAAGTATAATGGTTGGCAGAATGGTAGAAAGATTTGCAATCTTTTACTGCCAACCTTCCTTGCCACACCCTGATCTTTTGTGGTAAATGTGGAACTTCTTTCTCTTCACTACACTTTCCTTTACAAACTTCCAAATTCCTTTTTCTGTTTCAGTGGCTTAAGATTTAAAACTGACATCTTCATTCTTTATAAATAGGTGAATTTCTTCAAATATCATCTTCACTGAGAAAACTATCATAAAGTATTTGGTTAGTTGGAAAATGGTGAATATGATTCTTCTGGTCTATACAAACAATGTTAGACTAAGTTTCCTAGTGTAATTTTTAGATTGTAAAATCATATACTGAAAAAGTAAAAGGTACTTTCACTTTGAATTTTTATGTGAATATATTTTTGAAGGATTAAGTAATCCTTGCTTCTCTAAGAGCAACCATTCCTATAGTCCAGAATACTTTTTCAAGCAGTTTCATTTAACTCAAAACTGTTGTATCATTTTGTCAAAATAAATAAATAAGATTTTAAGTTTTAAAATTTCCTTTTTCTCTCTCTTCAAGAAAATGGGGGTAAACAAAGTAATACTGATGGATCTTACACAAAACAATATTCTGGCTCCTCTTTTGAGAAATAAGAAGTGGGTAGAATAATACAGAAATTATCAGAAGTAGAGAGCTCCTGTTCATTTGCCTGTATCAAAAGCATTGCCAGATAGGCTTTTTCTCTCCCCTCCCAGTTCCTCTTCATGATTTTTCTCCTCATTGCTCCATGTTCTCTTTCCTCATATCTTTCCTTTAGCCTTTCCTTCTGCTAGTTCTTATCATACTGTTAACTCTGTTTTTGGCCATGTCACTTACTACGTACCATACCCATTTTTTCTGAATTTATCAGTTTTATATTTATTTGGGTTTGTATTATATACCATTTTCACCTGGCCTTGGCCCCACTGAACTATTCCTACTGTAACTACTACTTCTACTAATACTAATCCATATTATACATACATTAATTCATTATTGGGCTTCCTGTTGCAGTGAGTCAACTACTTGCTAGTCTTGGAGAGAAAATCTAGTGGTTTTTGACCTAAATAATTATTTTCTTCCATTAAAGAAGGATGTACCAAGGATGAACCAAGTCAGGGGATCACATGTCCAGGGGACTCTGAACACATCGTATGATAAGTGGACATTCTCTGTAATTAGTAAAAGCTTGTCTTTCTTCATCATTTGTCCATATCTAACATCTGGAAAACTACCATTCATTTTAACCTCTGATGGTTTACCACCTTAAACAGTGCCTGAACTGATGTACTCTAGCAAGTCTTTACTAATTGGACAACTTCTGGCAACAAGAAGGTACTATAGACTTGCTGTAGTTTTCAGCATACTTTTCTTCATCACCAAACTGAAACATTGTGATTCAGAACCACAGGAAGAGCAATGATGTATGTAGGTGGCACACATAGATAAATAAAACTATGAAACACCCGCTGCTGCCCTGTGAAGAATAGTACATTTTTGCTTCCGTGTCCACATTAACAGTACAAACAGCACCTGTGCAAGACTGAAAAAGCAATTTACACACCAAGGAAACATCCTTATCTCTATTTACTTTATTCCTTTGTCATATGTCCTACAGCAGAAGGTGTCTAATATTATGTTGTCCTCTCTCATTCTTAATCCCACAATGTTATCTTGCCACAATGAGCTGAGAAATTAAAGAAGACATGCTTAATTCTAAGTTTTGAGCACCTTTAATCATTTAGCATACATAATATAGATGATATATATTTACCATTTAATACTATTTTTATCTTCAGAACTTCAGTGTTAATATTTTTGATCACTGAAAAGGGGAACATAATAGCTTGAATCTGTAGTGATAGACAGCTTGGTTATGGATAACTCAAAATTTCATATGATCTAAAAACACATGTTAAGAGTTAATATGGCTCAGACAGATACAATTTTATAATTATTTTTCCATAACCTATCTCATACAGTAAGTGTTCAAATTGAAGAAAGAGATGACAGTCTGTCAAAAAAAAAAAAAAGTCATTTAAATATTTTCCTACTTTATAAACTATCTTTTGGTTGCTAAGTATCATTAGGATGTATATATTTACTTTATGTTCTGAAAAACATAATTCAGTATCATCCTACATTTTCAGTTGTGTTATACTTTTCAACTCATCACAATATTTTATCAGTGTTATTCCTGGTGGTATGAATCAACTAGTAGCTTACACTTTGACGCGAAAATTAAATTACAAATTCAAAATATTTTTGCTTCTTTTACGATTTTTTTTAAATCCATTTTGAACACTAGTTTTAATACACTTCTATAAGAGTGATAAGATCTATCATATGTTTAGAAATATAGCATCAGTTCATGTTGGAATAATTTTTCATTGCTGGTGAATCTGTTTTGGTCTTATTTTTAAGTGTAACATTTTGACTGAGGAATATGCCAGAAGGTTTATTATTCTTTAACTGCATAGTGCTTAAACAGTCATTTTCCTGTTTAAACAGCCATTTTCCTGTTTAAATACCAAACAGTCAGATGTTTATAATTAAATTACTAGGAATATTATGTACCAGTAAGACAGCCATTATATACTCATTGCATGTCCTAGTACTTTTTTTAGCTCTAAATATGTAATTTTAAAAACTAGCTGGCATTGTCTTGAAACTGGGTCATTTTCACTTGTCAACAAATTAGATTAAAAACATAGAGTATTGAATTTATGGAGCTGTGAACAGAAAAATAAAGGCCTTATAGAATAATAAGTGAACACGAAATGTTTCACATTACAGAAAGTGGAAATGGAATATTGACTCCACATAGCCTTCCTGTGCTTTCAGTGTGATAAGCCTACCTAGCTGTCTGTATATAGGAGTTGAAAACTCCAACAATCTAAACTGAAGCTCTCCCACTGACTCTTTCTGATGATTTGGCAAATAAATAATAATTTCCTAGTTTACAAGATGGAAAAGCAGTGGTATTGATAAAATGCCAGATATATTTTAAAAATAAAAGCACCTACCAAATGTACAAAATTGTCAAATTTTGTAAACTAAGAAAAATATATGCTTAAAGATACCCTTTCTCTATTACCTCATGAATGTATCAAATACAAATAGCTTTTGTACCCAGAATCTTTCAAGTATTAATGTTAATTTATGTTAAAACAAGGATTATGCTTTTTTTTTTTCTTTTATATCTAATCAAATAAATTTAATATACTTTTGATAAGAAAGAAAGCAAAAGTTGATTGACAAGTCAATGTCTTAACAGAATTTGGTTCCACCCCTATCACAGCATGAATGAAAAACCTGATTCAACCTGTCCAGTGTTCTGGAGGTGTGATCTGCCTTTGAAGCCCACATGAGGGCAAACTTGTTCCTTGTGCTATTTTGCACACTACAAATAAAAAGTTGTATTATAAATTTGATTTAGTTCATATTGAAAGAGATGGATCATCTTCTGAAATGATATAATCTTTCACTGAAAAGACCAATCACTTTCAGCTGCAGATACAGTGCATCCTCTATTAAATCGGATGTATTATTCACTGTATCAAATATATTACTCTTAATTAAGACAATACATTTTTATCAAAGCCTTGAATCAAATACATCATCCATTTAATCTTATCAATATTGAATAAAATAAATTGCATGTTAAATAAGTGGAAGCATCACCCAATTATGACATGAAGCCTAATAATGCTATGAAGTTTTGCAGTGCTTTCCATTACTCAGGAATATACTGACATGTGTTTAGTATTTTGACAGCTTGAGATCTCAAAGAAAATCTCAGCATGTGAGTAACCAGTCTTGATGTCTTTTTTCCTTAAGGGGAGATAAATCATCCTTAGATTGTTTGAATGGTCCCATAAAGCTGCGTAGGGTGCTGTTCCTCTCAGGAAAGGATCAATAAAGTTAGATCAGAAAAAGAAAAATTATGACCCTCACAAGCATTACTGAAGTATTCTGCAAGATGCTCCATCAATGACATGAAAGCAGTCGGTGACAAAAGCGATTAATAGCAACCATGCTGAAAGGAGGGGAGGACCTGGTGGAGAATTTTTAAGGGCATTTGCTTTATATACACAGGCAGTAAAGATGTGTGCATAAGCACCTGAGTTAACTGGAACTGTGCAATGTAGGTACTTGCAGAAATAGCACACAGCTTCATCCAGACTAATCTAGTGGGGATGAATGTGTCCATGGTAATGGGAGGACTTGTTAGTATTAGGTCAGAGGTTGGACTCTGTGATCTTGGAGGTCTCTTCCAACCTAGATTATTCTGTGACTATACTTCTGATAAGTGAACCTGATCACCTAGAATGATTAACTCAATTTCTCTGCAGCTGGCACTGATTGTCATCTTGAAGATATAGGTGAAGGAAGGTGAAGGAAGAACTGAGTATATCTATACACAGAAAAAAAAAAAAAAATAAATAAAAATTCTTAGCAATCTGAAAGAAATTTTCAGCAATAGTTCTCAAAACACCTTCTAAACAATTCTTTAAAGCTCTGCCTGACTTTAAATTCATGTCAATATTTTTTACCCTCTTTCTGTTCTCTGATCTTCATAATCAAATGGTTTCTTTTATCATCATATAGAAACAAGTTTACATGTTATTAGTTATATATTGTATGAAAATTTTATCTGTGTTTATATCTCCTATATGTCTACTGAAATTTTAAGTTCTTTTTCTTTTTTTTTCTTTTTCTTCAACCCTCCACACACACAATTTTGTGAGGGAAAAAAAGAAAATTAGCAGAAATACAGTTTAATTCTTTCTTACTCTCAACCACCCATACTTAAAATTGAATTAACCTTTTATTTTTAATTAAAAATATTTATTTTATTTTATTTTATTTTAAATTTTCATTTACTCTATTTCACTTATACTTTGGTTTGCTACAAAATGCAAAAATATTAAAGAGCAATGAACCAGTCTAATCACAAAAATTCTTTAAATTTGCCAAAATTTAAAAAAGTAAAAGTATATATTTGGGTTTGTGTAATTTTTTGTTTTAAGGGGATGGTTTGTTATTTTCTTTCTTTTTTTTTTTTTTTTTTCTTCTGTTCTACTTATTTTTACTTAGAGGCAAGATATGTGCAAGGCGAAAGACTCAGCAAGAGGAGACTGAGTTTGAAAAAAGGCATCAAATATCAGAAGTATGGCAGCAAAAATAATTTGTCAAATCTGGTCCCTACTGCTTATTGTCTTACCTTTGCTGACACTTTCCATAACATGAATCATGTTTCTTACATCCAGTTTATGGATTGCCATAGACCTTCACAGTTTATCACTATTATATTCACAATGCCCAGATCCTCTCACAGAGATCTATGCTAGATACTTTTACATCTTCTCCTGACTCACCAGATATTGGTGATCAAATTCTTATATAGAACTCATTGTTCTGTCCCCTTGTGGCAGTTTTTATATCAAATTTCTTTGATGCGGCACCATTTAGTACATTGACACATTTGTCCATAGCAAAGAGAAAAAAAAATATCTAAGCGTTTGCATGAATTTGGAAAGTTTAAAAAATAAGAACAAAATCTGAAACATTTATAGATGTCTTTACCTTAAGAAAGGTAAAAAAAGCTTTTAAAAGGTTGTACTTAACCTATATAAACTTGTTCCCTTCAGAAACCAAACCAATTCATTCAAGTCAATAAAAGGTTTTCCAAATGTAGTTTTGATAAACACAGGAGGGTGTGGAGATTTCTTAATCAGTATTTTAAATATAGGTAAAAATTATAAGGAACTAACTACTGCCTTACCACTTCACTAGCAAAGTTAATTACATTAGTCACCTACATCCAAACATACCTGCAGCTGGAGATAGCCAGTATTTTCAAGACTGATTCAGTTCAGCTCCAGAGCACGATCAATTAAACTTAATTACAAAAAGAAACCTATTTCTGTTACACAAATAATATTCTTGTGTAACCTAATTTAAAATAATTGCCTACAATGCTTTTGTTCCAAAGGGAAAACAGAAATTGAAAGAAATGCTGACTTATTGAAAATGGCTTTAATTATATTATTATGTTATATTTTGCTTAGAGCTTTTCTGGTCCTCAGTGTTACATTTTAAATGAGAAATTTGGGGAAAATATGGCTTATTCACTAATTCTAGAGAAATAACTAGTACACAACTTAATTTACAACTCACATTTCTAGCATGAGTTGGTATTAATTCATGGAAGTCACCAAAGGTTCTCACTTCTATGTAGATAAAGCTATGTAGACAACTTCTATTTCAAAGGAGAGGAAATAATTTAAAGTGTTGAGCCAAATGTTCATGATATCTTAAGACAACAGAACAAAAACCTATTTTTACTGTGGAGTGTTCAGTGATACTGAAAGACCTGAAGTTAAAAGAACAAGAGTTCTGACATTAAAGAATTATCACTTCTATGCTGAATCATTGAAGAATAGAAGTGGATAAAATTATTAGATTATCTGAGACAGCAGATATGAAATGAATGGGCTGTCATGACTGATCTTTTACTGAGGTCATTCCATTCTGTCAGATGTAATACAACAATATTAACCTAACCTGTTTGCTTGATGTCCATCAAGTCATCACTCAAATTTCTTCTTACAAAAAAAAATGAACACAGTGAATTGCATAATATTCCTTTACTTGACATCTCCCAAGGCAAAACATTCATACTAATAATGTGAATGTCCACTTCTGGGGAGCAGTTTTCAACATCTTTCCATAATTAAGATATTAGTAAAAATAATAACAGCTTTAAGGTCCAGGTCTTCCAAAGATCCTTATATTATCAAAGATGTATGGTTGTCGTGGTTCCGCTCGAGTGGGCAGCCGAGCTCCACCACAGCCGCTCTCTTACTCCCCCTCCTCAAAGAGGAATGGGGAGAAAATATGTGAAAAGGGCTCAAGGGTTGAGATAAGGACGAGAAAATCACGCAGTAATTATTGTAACGGGCAAACCAGACTCAGCATAAGAAGATAGTAAGATTTATTGCTCATTACTAACAAGCTAGAGAAGTGAGAAACAAAGGAAAGAAACCAAAAGCACCTTCCCCCCCCCATCCACCCTCTTCCACCTCCTCCCCCTGAGCGGCGCAGGGGAACGGGGGAATGGGGGAAAATGGGGGAAGTCTACAGCACTTCTTCTCTGCCGCTCCTTCTCGGTCACTCTCGTCCCCTGTGCTGTGGGGTCCCACCCACGGGATGCAGTCCTTGATGAACTGATCCAGCGTGGGCTTCCCACAGGCAGCAGCTCTTCCAGAACTGCTCCAGATATGGGTCCGTACCATGGGGTCCATCCCTCAGGAGAAAACTGCTCTAACCTGGCTCCCCTACGGGCAGCAGCTCTTGCCAGGTCACCTGCTCCTGCGTGGTCTCCTCTCCACGGTCTACAGGTCCGGCCCGGAATCTGCTCCGGCAGGGGTCTTCCACAGGCGGCAGCCTCCATCGGTGCAGGGTCACCTGCTCCACCGTGGTCTCCTCCACGGGCTGCAGCGTGGAACCCTGCTCCACTGTGGCACTCCATGGGCTGCAGGGGGACATCCTGCTTCACCATGGTCCTCACCACAGGCCGCAGGGGACATCTGCTCCGGCGCCTGGAGCACCTCTCCCCCTCCTTCTACACTGACCTTGGCACCTGCAGGGCTGTTTTCTCACTCCCTTGACTCTCCCGGCTGCTGTGTGGCGCAGCGGTTTTTTTTCCCTGTCTTAAATATGCTCTCACAGGGGCGCAAACAACATCGCTTATTGGCTCAGCTCTGGAAAACAATGGGGCCCTTCCCAAAAATGGGGCAGCTTCTAGATCTTTCTCACAGAAACCACCCCTATGGCCCCCTGCTACCAAAACCTTGCCACGTAAACCCACTACAGTGGTAAACACTGAATCAGGCTTTGCACAGTGATATTGTAACTTAAACCCATCAGACATAATACAGTCTTTCTAATGATCAGGTACTTTGAAATGAGTGATATCACACAGGAAAAAAATGCATGTCAAGGAAGATTTGATGGATACTGTGCCAATAGAGCAAGATACTCAGGTTATATTCTTAAAAATAAAAAATTAAAAAAATATATAATTTCCCACAGAAAGTCTGCTGAGATAAAAGATCAGACCGCCAAACTCATAAATTACTTGCCTAAGGTTTTGTCACTACATGCTCCTTTTTTTTTATATACTTTAGGAAAAAATTGTTCAGGAAATTAGTGTACTGGTTAAACTAAGATCTTAATATGTGGACTGGAAACCAAGTGAATATTAAAGCCTTTTTAATAATGTCATCCTTATTTTGCTCTTTAATTTGATCTGTATGTTTATTCTCTTATTCATTTCCATAGAGTAAACTGAACAAGCTCTTGCCAATCCCTTGAACAACTAAATAATGCTTTGATGAAGGGGATGAGAACTATGTGATTTTCTGTTCTGTGCAGTTACATGATGAATATTATATAGATTCTTTGAAATGACCATTTGAAGTTGTTGTATCTATACAAATACAAAAATATCTTCAGTAATACTAGTCTCCTCAGCAGCCACAAATGCCAGCTGATTCATGAATTAAAAAAAAATCTTTCCAACACTGGATATGTTTCACTTGCTGTTGAATTTATAGTTAGGTGATTTTTATTTTTTAATTTAATTTTTATTTTATTTTATTTATTTTTTGAAGTCTTAATTAAATCCAAGTTATTCTGGATGAAAATTCTGAGTTTAAAATGGAAACACAACAAACTCAGGAGAGAATGCTATTCTTATTGCAACTGCAAAGTTGCTTTTAATACGATTCAGGTTTAAAAGCACGATTTGAACTTGCATTTTTGCAAGTCCACTGAAGTTTTGAGATTGCTCCCCTAGGATCAACTCTGTATGTCCAAAATCTTTCCAGTCACATCAAGTCTTAATACAGAGTACCTTGTCTTATTGAATTAAAAGAAACAGACGAGACAAGCATGATAAGTAAGAAGAAAATAAGTGAATGGAGGCTGAAAGGGAGAGGGAAATCAGGGGAGCTATAAAAAGACAAATTATATTTAAAGATAATACTTCTGAGTGTTATGTTTTTTTCACAGGTATCAGTATTAATTTTTGTATTTTCTCACATTATGGAAGTTTATTTGTTAGACTTTTGAGATGAAAAAAACATACATTTAGAATAGGACAAACAAGCAAGCAGTATGAATTACATTTACATTAAAAAGGGAAATACCACACAGACAGGACAGCAGAAAACAGAAGCAAAAGGTGACAGGATTGCAGTGCCTGGCAACTATCCTGCATGTACATGGCTGCATTGCATAATGCAAAAGAGTCGTTTGTGCCAGCTGGCTCTAGTGAAGGTAGAAAGTTTAAATTCTCCTTATTCTCTTGGTAGGTTCACACATGAAAACATGTGCATTCAAACAAACATATAAGATTTTGTCAAGCTGTTATATTAATGTGAATGATATCTTATTATAATATTCTGTCAAGCCTGAATTTGCTGCAGAATTCACAGGGAATCCTGTAACAGAGAAGGTTTTCACAGGTTTACAGATATAAGTATCACTGGAGTCTGTAAAAGAGACTAATTTCAGCTATCTTGGGATTTATGGTATGGCTGACCAATATACAAGTTGTTTTTAATTGTATTAAATCTTGTATTTAAGATTTTATGTGCTTTTTTTTTTCTTCCAGTTCTTTTCCCTGATGCACTATGGTGTGAGCTGTACCAAAAAGTCACATTTTTCTTAGTCCACTTCTTTTACACCTCTGCACACCAGCTGCCAAACACACAAACCAAGCTATAAAAGAGTTATATAACTTCAGAACATTTGTTACTAGCATAAAGCCAGTGCAAAACCCAATCCATTACTAAGATATATATATGTGTATATATATGTGCATATACCTACATCTATCACATTTATAGTATCATTTACACAAAGTCAAATTTGCCATCTAGCCAACTATCATTATCCAGTTACAGAAAGTTTGAGCTTGAACATGGCCAACATCATATTAGTATGATTTCATTATTTTAAAGGAAATTCACAGTACTATTTGAACATTTCTTGAAGGCTGGTGCCTCTGTGCCTCAGAGAAAAATATGAATAATGATTTATTACTGACTCTGTGCAGCTTCTCCAGGAAACTGGTTTAATAAAAACTGACCACAGAAATAATAGACAGTCATTGGATTATCAGGTTCCTAATTTTTAATTTTATAGGAAATTAGGTAGGAGTTTGAAGTCAACTCATGACAGATGTTCTCACTTAAATTTTTGGAAGTGCTAGTAACAAAGGGTTTTTTTTCCTGTACCTACTACAGGAACCTCTTGGCAATACCTAGCTCATTTTAAAAAAAAAGCAGTTTGTTTGCGAAAGGTGACAGACAGTTCTGGAGACAGAAATCCTCTACTGATTTACTAGACAGGTACAGAATGAGCAACAGGTATTTCTTCTGCTTTCTTTTCAATGTGCTTCAAGTCTAAAGAGGAAGGTTTTGTGTTTTTGTGGGTTTTTACTTTGTTTGTTTGTTTTGTTTGTTTCCCCAATTTACATGTACTTTTGGACACTTTTTCTGGAATGATCCGGAAAGGTATTAATTAGGCCAGAGAGCCTTATAAGAAAGTTCAATCAGAAAACTTTTTCTATGGGAAACTGAAGGTCCCTTGGGTACTAACACTTTTTAGTCAGTCACTACTGGATTCACAGAACTTTGTAAGGTATTCAGATAGTACAGATAAATTTAAGCCAGTAGTAGGAGAAAAAAAAAAAAAAAAAAAAAAAAAGGTGCATTGATAACTGCAGTTACAATTGATATTGTACCAAATTGCAACAAAAGTTACGATCAATATCATTATTAATTATTGGTAATTTTATTCTGCAACTGACTAAAGAAATGAGCAAATCAAAATCACAAGCAAAAAGAAAATTTTTGCTTCAAAATATCATCTACAAAAGGAGAAGATACTCCTCAGAGAAAATGGAAGACATTTTTTTAAGCATAAAAATGGCAGAAAGTATAATACATAACCCCTAAAAGAAAAACACTATCTGTGAGGTCTTCAGTTTGTATGAAGGTCACACCCTGGTTTTATGTTTGCCCGTCTATTCTGGTATGGTAATTATACACACTCAAGTAGCCTGTAAAATTAAGTTTTACTTCATTTTTTTTTACTTCATTACTACTGCTAGTAGCTTGGTATTGATCAGCCTTGATAAAACAACCCAGCACCTCCTGCAGAAGAATGCATGTTGGGAATATCCTTGAACTCCTTGCAGCATGGAGTAGATATGATCTGGATAAGATATTAGTTCCACTGTCACTCTGATAGCCCACTCACAAAGAAATTAAAAAGATATCAAAGAGCACTGCAAGTAATATCTAGAAAAAATGTCAGACGCTGGTGACCTTCCCATTCCCACTTCCTCTACAGGTGGCAGCAAAGCCAAGTCAAAGTAGAGAGAAGCTATTTCATTATTTTGCCTACTATGACAAAGTGTCAGATTTGCTAGTAAACTGCTTCAAGTCCACCAGTCTATTGAAATGTTGTCTGTTCTTTCAAAATAAATAACAACAACTTTGTATGAAACTTCCAGAGACATTCCTTATCACACTATTTACCTTTCAATAGATAGGATAAAAACAAACAAACAAACAAACAAAAACAGCTCTGGGACTAGATCTTTACTTACACCACTCCAGGTAATGTCCAATGACCTGCAGGCTCACTGCATGCCAAATGCTTTTAAGATGCTCTTCAGTAAATAGGTGGAATGGCATAATACCGTTATGTAACCTCAATGCAATAGATCACTTTGTCCTTTTGTTTGAATTCTTACCATTGTCATTACTTCAAATACTTTATCTAAAGATAACAGAACTATTCAAATTGTTTTCTGCACATAGATTTACAAACAAAACAACTAGAATAAAATAAAAAGTTATAGAAAAACCAAACTTTGTGGGGTCATTTTGCCTGGTAGTGGTATTGGTAGCGGCTTTTAACTTTCTTCTTGTCCCAATGAATAAGATTTCCCAACGGTATTTTCATCTGGCTTGTACAGAGCATTTGGCTCAGAACAATATACAAGCCACATGTTTATGGGAAACGGTCTAAAACTTGTATACTGCATTCCCAAGTTACTAGAATAGAAATATGTAATTAATAATTACAAAAAAATCTACAGAGGGAGTGCTAGAAAACAGTTTAAATGCATTAGTAGTAAAGAGAGAAATACTATATTGCAGCTACAGAGAAGAGTTAATCAACTGTCAAAAATATCTATATTGCATTTAGTTGTTAATCTGCCACTGTGAAAGGTGACTGAATAGACTTTTCTGTCAAAAACAATCCCTAATTATCAAATTCTTGTTGATGATAACTTTAAATAATTTAAGTGCAAGTAAACTGGTAAAGGTTGGTATTTTCGTTTACTTGGAGCTTTGTTCTTTGCACACTGAAGCTTTTAAGCATTTCAGCATTCACGCATAATCTGGCTAAATTTTACCAAAATATGCTTTTATTTGAACAAGAGCTCAGCCATTTTTATGAAACTAATAAATTACAATATTTTATGAGTTTATAATGTGAGATGTATTCACCAGATAAATAAAGCAGAGTTCTAGCAAAGATATAGCAAGTATCTGGTAATGATGAAATGTATGTTACCTACAGTGAGGGAAGTCTGGATATTTTTTTCTGGACCTCCAAGCATATTTTTTTCAGATGCCATTTCAAAAATCCTTGCTGAATCCTCAGAGATATTTAAAATTGAGATGTCTATGACAAGCACAATCAACAGTGCTTTTTGTATTTAATCATTTTGTAAGCTGAAATATTTTGGAAGCACTGAAAGATGTGAATATCATTTCAGTGGACATATATAGATGTTTACTCTAAATATTTCAAGGAATAGGACATATTACATTTTCAATTAAAGTTTCCTTCCTTCCTCCATCCCTCTGTCTCTTCCTTCCTTCCTTCCTCCCTCCCTCCCTTCCTCCCTTCCTTCCTTCTCTCTCCTTCTCCTTCTCCTTCTCCTTCTCCTTCTCCTTCTCCTTCTCCTTCTCCTTCTCCTTCTCCTTCTCCTTCTCCTTCTCCTTCTCCTTCTCCTTCTCCTTCTCCTTCTCCTTCTCCTCTCCTTCTCCTTCTCCTTCTCCTTCTCTTCTTCCTCTGCCAACTTTAATATGATGCAATTTCTATTGAGACATAATTTTCACCAAACAGTGACAAGACTGACTTTTAGAGAACTGCAGTTTGGATGACACTCTGTAACAAGAGATTTTAGACGTGGAGCAGAAGGGATGAAACCATGTAAAACTTTCCTGCAAACTTTCCAGAAAGTTTGGTAATAAAGACCAGGGCTGGAATTGGTGTAGTTTTCTTGTATTTCTCACCATGGGATATGTCATTTCTCAAAGGAATGAAATTATTCTACATTATACAACGAATCAAGTGATAGCATGGAGATGATATGGGATTAGGAGATCTTTGATTTCAAATTGTTACTGAACATCTAGACACCAAAAAATTTTGCTGTTTATTGTAGCCTCAACCCAGAGATGTCACAGTGCTGCATGTATCTATTACAGAACTCCTATCACATTGAAGCAGACTTGCCTTGTTGCTCTTCTGACTCAGAGTTCAGGTAAAACTGCTAAGCCCTATGGATGTATTTGAATTGCTCTACACGTAGGCCTGGATTCATAACAGTACCCGCTACATACTTGCAATGGATTTAGAGTCTTAAAGGCCACAGTGATCTGGTTTACATATATAGGTAATATCAATCTTTAGATCTGTCAAGTCACTGGCTGTTACAAACATTGATTCGCTTTTCTGAAAAGCAGTTATTTTCTCCTTTTCCAGAGTCTTTATAAGCAGGGGCAAATAGTAGCAGGATTTTTTTTTTCTTTTGCTACATTTGTTACAGTCGTAACAATGGGATAGACTTTTGTTAGGAGATTTGCAGTCTAATTTGAAGCTCAGAAAGACACAGATGTTTTTGAAAAACCTTAACAGCTGTGTCCTGGTTTCAGTTAGCACAGAATTAATTTTCTTCCTAGTAGCTGGTGGAATGCTGTGTTTTGGCTTAGAATGAGAAGAGTGCTGATAACACCCCGATGTTTTAATTGTTGCAGAGCAGTGCTTATACTAAGCCAAGGACATCTCAGCCTTTGCTCTGTCCTGCCAACGGGCAGGCTGGGGGGTGCAGTAAGAGCTGGGAGGGGACAGACCCAGGACAGGTGACCCAAACTAGCCAAAGGGGTATTCCATACCATCTGACGTCATGCTAAACAATATATAGGGGTGGCTAGCCGGGGGGAGGGGGCCGGACTGCTCGGGGTTAGGCTGGGCATCGGTCAGCGGGTGGTGAGCAATTGCATTGTGCATCACTTGTTTGTACATACTATTATTACTTTCGTATTATCACCATTGTATCATCATTATTATTATTGTTATTATTATTTTGTTATTTTTTTTTTCCTGTCTTATTAAACTGTCTTTATCTCAACTCACGGGCTTCACTTTCCATTTCTCTCCCCCGTCCCAGAGAGGGAGGGGGGAGGGTGAGCGAACGGCTGCGTGGTGTTTAGCTGCCGGTCGGGTTAAACCACGACAGTCTTTTTGGCGCCCAACGTGGGGCCCGAAAGGTTGAGATAACGGCAGATCTGATCAGAGTGTGTTAAACTAAAATTGGTGTAAGTAGTAGACCTGCTTAATAGTCACTTGTCATGATGCTGATTGCTTTAATCACAACTCTGCTGCGCCTGTTTTCCAAATTGAGTATTATAGTACATTATTTTCCGTATTTGCTCTCTGTAGTGTTGTTTCTCCTCTCCGGGCCCTGGTTTCAGACCATTATGGTACTAAGTGTTATAGCAATGGCTTATGAGACGATAAGATATCTGGTCATGACTCTAACTTGGTATTTATACTCAGTAACATCGTGGACTCTGTACTTTGGAAACAGCATCTTGGGAACTATTAGCAATTATACCTATTGTTTTTCTCCATTAGAGAGTCAATCTGTGGAGGGGAAAGGGGAGGATATTTTTCCTTACTTGCTTACTCTCCCTTTCTCCTTCACCACCCCTGTATCCTCCTGGGTCACTCTGCCTTCCTCCTTCACCACCCTCTTATCCCCTGAGCTTGTCACAATAGCTCTCCAAGATATTGAATATTTCTGGAATACTCAGAATACCATAGTCTTGTTGTTCTGCCTCATGAATGCACTTCAGATTCTGCTTAAAGTTAAACAACTACTTATGAAGCTCATCCGGAGATCTGCCCGGAGGCAGTATAGTTGTGGGTGGCAGGGAGTATGGGTGGATATGGGCAGGCATCTAGAGCAGTTGGCACCCCCAGTGTGTTGGAAATTCACCCCTGAACAATGGCAAAATCCTCAAAAACTGGCAGAATGCTTGAAAAAAAGGTGTAATGATTCTGGCAGTTCCAAAGTAACACAAATCATTGTAACGTGCTGGGGCCTGGCTCATGCCTATCGAGCTGCCATTGATACTGCTGTCAACTTAGTGACAGACCCTGCGGCCACTCCAAACCCTGTGACAGATCCAACGGCCACTGTGACCCCTACGGTGGATTCTGCAGCCGCTCCAGTCCCAGCTCCTGCAGCCGCTCCAGTCCCAGCTCCTGCAGCCGCTCCAGTCCCAGCTCCTGCAGCCGCTCCAGCTCCAGCTCCTGCAACTGCTCCAGTCCCAGCTCCTGAAGCTGCTCCAGCTCCAGCTCCTGCAGCTGCTCCAGTCCCAGTTCCTGCAGTCGCTCCAGTTCCAGCTCCGGCCGCTACTCCAGTCCCAGTTCCTGCAACTGCTCCAGTCCCAGCTCCTGAAGCCGCTCCAGCTCCAGCTCCTGAAGCCGCTCCAGCTCCAGCTCCTACTGCTGCTCCAGTCCCAGCTCCTGCAACTGCTCCAGCTCCAGCTCCTACTGCTGCTCCAGTCCCAGCTCCTGCAACTGCTCCAGCTCCAACTCCAGCTTCTGTAGCCGCTACAGCTCCGGTTCCTGCAACTGCTCCAGCTCCTGTAGCCGCTCCAGCTCCTGTGGCCGTGTCAGAGAAACGAGCTGTAGCAGTGCAAGTTGACCCTGCAGAGGGCATTCCAACCCCTGTGGCAGACCCTGTAACAAAGTCAGAGAAACGAGCAGTAGCAGTGCAAGCTGCCCCTGTAGAGAAGGTGAAAATATGGTATAGAAATTCAAGTCGTTTAGAACGCAGAGAGTCTTCTGCCAATCCAGGTAAGGCTTCTGCCAAAACTAAGTATAGAGATGACGAAGATGATGACGACGCTGGGCCGTCAAGGATTCAGGAGGAGGAAGATGAGGATGCCGAAAGAGCAACAGTAACTACCCGAAGCCTAAACGAGCGCGAGCTACGAGATGTGCGAAAAGATTTTGGTCGCTGTATAGGTGAGCAGCTTGTCACCTGGCTGCTCCGGTGCTGGGACTCTGGAGCCAATTGTGTGGAATTAGACGGCAGGGAAGCCAAGCGGCTGGGATCCCTTGCTCGAGACGCCGGCATTGACAAAGCAATTGCAGATGGAGCACGACCCACCAGCCTCTGGAGGCGTCTCCTCTCAGCTGTGAGGGAAAGGTATCCCTTCAAGGAAGATATTTTATGTCTACCAGGCAAGTGGACCACTATGGAGAAGGGAATCCAGTACCTGAGGGAATTAGCCGTACGGGAAGTGATTTATGAGGATCCAGACCTCAAACAAACATCCACAGATCCAGATGAAGTCAAGTGTACACGACCCATGTGGCGGAAGTTTGTACGGAGTGCACCATCATCATATGCCAGCTCATTGGCAATAATGGCCTGGAAAGAGGATGAGGAACCCACAGTGGGTGAAGCGGCTAAACAACTCCGGCAGTACGAAGAAAGTCTCTCCTCTTCCTTACAGGCCTGCGTCTCAGCTGTGGAGAAACTTTCTGAAAAGGTTCACCAACTTGAAGAGAATCTATTGTCCTCCCCACCTGAACCAACCAGTGCCCACCGACCAAAGGAGAACACTTGGGAGAAACTTTCTGAAAAGGTTCACCAACTTGAAGAGAGATTATTCTCCTTCGCACCTGTACAAAGCAGTGTCTCAGCTGTCAGGGGTAGGCGTTCACCCACACAAGGAAGACGATATGGTGGGTACTCACCCCGTGCCACCCTGTGGTTTTACTTACGAGACCATGGAGAGGACATGAGAAAGTGGGATGGAAAATCTACCGCGACCCTAGAGGCACGGGTACGTGAGTTGCAAAAGAAAACAATCAGGAAAAAGGGATTCTCCGAAAAGTTTGCTGCTCCAACTTCCAGCAGACAGTCCTTCAAACACAGAAACGAGGAAGATTCTGACCAGGATTAGGGGGGCCCTGCCTCCAGCCAGGGGGAGGAAAGGGACAATCGAGTTTATTGGACTGTGTGGATTCGATGGCCTGGCACATCACGCGCACAGAAGTATAAGGCTTTAGTAGACACCGGTGCACAATGTACTATAATGCCATCGAGCTATAAAGGACCAGAGCCCATCTATATTTGTGGAGTGACAGGGGGATCTCAGCAGTTGACTGTATTGGAGGCTGAAGTGAGTCTGACTGGGAATGAGTGGGAAAAGCACCGCATTGTGACTGGTCCGGATGCTCCATGTATCCTTGGCATAGACTATCTTAGAAGAGGATACTGCAAGGACCCAAAAGGGTTCCGGTGGGCATTTGGTATTGCTGCCTTAGAGACAGAGGGCATTAAACAATTATCTACCTTGCCTGGTCTCTCAGAGGACCCCTCTGTTGTGGGGTTGCTGAGGGTCGAAGAACAGCAAGTGCCAATTGCTACCACAACTGTGCACCGGCGGCAATATCGCACCAACCGAGACTCCCTGATTCCCATCCATAAGCTAATTCGTCAATTGGAGAGCCAAGGAGTGATCAGCAAGACTCATTCACCTTTCAATAGTCCCATATGGCCAGTGCGAAAGTCTAATGGCGAGTGGAGACTAACAGTGGACTATCGCGGCCTGAACGAAGTCACGCCACCACTGAGTGCTGCAGTGCCGGACATGCTGGAACTTCAGTATGAACTTGAATCGAAGGCAGCCAAGTGGTACGCCACAATTGATATCGCTAATGCATTTTTCTCCATCCCTCTAGCAGCAGAGTGCAGGCCACAATTTGCCTTCACTTGGAGGGGAGTCCAATATACTTGGAATAGGCTGCCCCAGGGGTGGAAACACAGCCCTACCATTTGCCATGGGCTGATCCAGTCTGCACTAGAGCAGGGGGAAGCTCCTGAACACCTGCAGTACATCGATGACATTATTGTGTGGGGTGACACAGCAGAGGAAGTTTTCGAGAAAGGGAAGAAAATAGTCCAAATCCTTCTGAAAGCCGGTTTTGCCATAAAACAAAATAAAGTCAAAGGACCTGCACGGGAGATCCAGTTTTTAGGAATAAAATGGCAAGATGGACGTCGTCAAATCCCAATGGATGTGATCAACAAAATAACAGCTATGTCTCCACCAACTAACAAAAAAGAAACACAGACTTTCCTAGGTGTTGTGGGGTTTTGGAGAATGCACATCCCAAATTACAGTCTGATTGTAAACCCACTCTACCAAGTAACTCGTAAGAAGAATGAGTTTGAATGGGGCCCTGAACAACGACAAGCCTTTGAACAAATCAAGCAGGAAATAGTCCATGCAGTAGCCCTTGGGCCAGTTCGAACAGGACCAGATGTAAAGAATGTGCTCTATACTGCAGCCGGGGAGAACGGCCCCACCTGGAGCCTCTGGCAGAAAGAACCTGGGGAAACTCGAGGTCGGCCTCTGGGGTTTTGGAGTCGGGGATACAGAGGATCTGAGGCCCGCTATACTCCAACTGAAAAGGAGATATTGGCAGCATATGAAGGAGTTCGATCTGCTTCGGAGGTGGTCGGTACTGAAGCGCAGCTCCTCCTAGCACCCCGATTACCGGTACTAGGCTGGATGTTCAAGGGAAGGGTCCCCTCTACGCATCATGCAACTGATGCTACATGGAGCAAGTGGGTTGCACTGATTACTCAGCGGGCTCGAATAGGAAACCCCAGTCGCCCAGGAATATTGGAAGTGATCATGGACTGGCCAGAAGGCAAATACTTTGGGATATCATCAGAGGAGGAGGTGGGTCGTGCTGAAGAAGCCCCACTGTACAACCAGTTGCCAGAGAATGAAAAGAAATATGCCCTGTTCACTGATGGGTCCTGTCGTATTGTGGGGAAGCATCGGAGATGGAAGGCTGCTGTATGGAGTCCTACGCGACGAGTTGCAGAAGCTGCTGAGGGAGAAGGTGAATCGAGTCAGTTTGCAGAAGTGAAAGCCATTCAGCTGGCTTTAGACATTGCTGAACGAGAAAAATGGCCAGTTCTCTATCTCTACACCGATTCATGGATGGTAGCAAATGCCCTGTGGGGATGGTTACAGCAATGGAAGCAAAACAACTGGCAGCGTAGGGGCAAACCTATCTGGGCTGCTGCATTGTGGCAAGATATTGCTGCTCGGGTAGAGAACCTGGCTGTGAAAGTACGCCACGTAGATGCTCATGTGCCCAAGAATCGGGCTACTGAAGAACATCAAAACAACCAGCAGGTGGATCAGGCTGCTAAGATTGAAGTAGCTCAGGTGGACCTGGATTGGCAGCATAAAGGTGAATTATTTATAGCCCGATGGGCCCATGACACCTCAGGCCATCAAGGTAGAGATGCAACATACAGATGGGCTCGTGATCGAGGGGTGGACTTGACCATGGACGCTATAGCACAGGTTATTCATGACTGTGAAACATGTGCTGCAATCAAGCAAGCCAAACGGTCAAAGCCTCTTTGGTATGGAGGACGATGGCTGAAATATAAATATGGAGAGGCCTGGCAGATTGATTACATCACACTCCCTCAAACTCGCAATGGCAAGCGCCACGTACTTACAATGGTGGAAGCAACCACCGGATGGCTGGAAACATATCCTGTGCCTCATGCTACCGCCCGGAACACCATCCTGGGCCTTGAAAAGCAAGTCCTATGGCGACATGGCACCCCAGAAAGAATAGAATCAGACAATGGGACTCACTTCCGAAACAACCTTATAGACACTTGGGCCAAAGAACATGGTATTGAATGGGTGTATCACATCCCCTATCATGCACCAGCCTCCGGGAAAGTTGAACGATACAATGGCCTGTTAAAGACTACCTTGAAAGCAATGGGCGCTGGGACGTTCAAAAACTGGGATACGCATTTGGCAAAGGCCACCTGGTTAGTCAATACTAGGGGATCTACCAACCGAGCTGGACCTGCCCAATCAAACCTGTTACGTACTGTAGATGGGGATAAAGTTCCTGTAGTGCATGTAAAAAATATGCTGGGTAAAACAGTCTGGGCTACTCCTGCCTCAGGAAAAGGCAAACCTATTCGTGGAATTGTTTTCGCTCAGGGACCTGGATATACTTGGTGGGTGATGCAAAAGAACGGAGAGGTCCGGTGTGTACCTCAAGGAGATTTAATACTGGGTGAGAATAGCCCATGAACTGAATTGCACCATGTTAAATAGTATATTATACTGTATGTTATCACTACCATGATTACTATAGGTGACTAATTAGAATGTATGGAAAAGAGTGTAACCTGAGCATGACATAAATGGTATGGAATAAGGGGTGGATAGATGTCCTGGTTTCAGTTAGCACAGAATTAATTTTCTTCCTAGTAGCTGGTGGAATGCTGTGTTTTGGCTTAGAATGAGAAGAGTGCTGATAACACCCCGATGTTTTAATTGTTGCAGAGCAGTGCTTATACTAAGCCAAGGACATCTCAGCCTTTGCTCTGTCCTGCCAACGGGCAGGCTGGGGGGTGCAGTAAGAGCTGGGAGGGGACAGACCCAGGACAGGTGACCCAAACTAGCCAAAGGGGTATTCCATACCATCTGACGTCATGCTAAACAATATATAGGGGTGGCTAGCCGGGGGGAGGGGGCCGGACTGCTCGGGGTTAGGCTGGGCATCGGTCAGCGGGTGGTGAGCAATTGCATTGTGCATCACTTGTTTGTACATACTATTATTACTTTCGTATTATCACCATTGTATCATCATTATTATTATTTTGTTATTTTTTTTTCCTGTCTTATTAAACTGTCTTTATCTCAACTCACGGGCTTCACTTTCCATTTCTCTCCCCCGTCCCAGAGAGGGAGGGGGGAGGGTGAGCGAACAGCTGCGTGGTGTTTAGCTGCCGGTCGGGTTAAACCACGACAAGCTGCAGGCTCAGTTTAAAGTTTGAGGTAGACCCATTTCTAGATAATAAGTACTGCTGCTATGTTCACAATATTTCAAAGCAAATTATATAACTTTTTATCTGTTTATAATGCTGACAGCAGTTTAGGAATGCCCTTTATCCTGGGTGTACATGTTTACTGTTGGAAGTGACTAATAGAATATCAGTGGCATAAGTTAGCTGATTACAGAAAAATAAAAACAGTGATTCAGTAATACCTTTCCAAAGGTCAATGAAAATCTTTGCTACCAAAATCCCTTCAATCCCTATTTACACTATTTGGTGCTAAAGTATTATATTACCTGCTTAAGCTGTGTGTTTTTATAAGTATATCTAGATTACTGATAGTTCAGTGAAAATGTAACATTCAAGGTTTGGAAGCCCACCTCTAATCCCACAACCCCCTGGATATACCTATTTCACCCAGAAGTGGCATAAACTAATAAAGAGAAATTAAGATAAATACAGTATCAGAAGTACTTGTCTTAATAAACACTTTGTATGCTTCTTCCTACCCTAACTGTCAAAAGAAAGAAACTGGGAGCTTGGAGTTTCTAGTGTCAATCCATGCAGTTTTCAGAATTTAGAAATTTTTTAATTTTATCTTATAGAAAAAATACAACCTGCTTTCAGATACATATGTAGTAGGGAGTTATACTTGTTGCTGTCAGTGGAATTGCAGCTATATTCCCTGAGGCCGCGCCTTAGGTTATGTAAATAGATATGGAGTCGGAATACATACCTTAATCCTTAAATTGTTCTCTTCTGCACTATATGCAGATTCTTCTAGAAGTTTTTGCTCTTATCCAGTTTCAGGAATAACTTATTTTCATTATTATTTAAAAAGTCAGTTAAAAAACAAACAAACAAACAAAAAAAAACATGTAGTGACTTTGGTTTCTGAAGCCCTTAGCAGTTTGCTTTCAGGCTGAGACACCTCATTTCGACATTCATCATACTACAAAGATGGGAATACTTTGGCTGTTAGCAAAGTCCTAGTTTTTGTAGTTTAAATATGAGGGAGGTATTGTCAGAAAAGTCTCTTTACTAAGATTTACTTGCCAAAATGCCTCAAAAAAATTATACTTGTTAATCTTTCAGGAGTACTATAAAGCTGATCTTATCTTTGACATTTGGATGGGATGTAGAAGGATAGGATGAATAACTTTTAATGAGATTTCCTTGAGGGATGCATTTATGATTCTGGTATTTATTAGTGGGCATTTATTTGAATATGAAAAGCAACCCATTAATAGGCTGAGGTGATTGAATATATATCCTTTGCTCCACATGCTATCATCTATCATTCAAATCATTTTCAGTTATGTAGAGGTTGGTGTTTGTGTGTTGTTTTTTTTTTTTTGTTTTGTTTTTCCTGGCAGCAGAAGGGGAAAAGGTTACCAATTCAAAAACCAAGAGAGTAACCAAGAGAGAAATTGTTTTCAAGGTTTTTTTTTGTTGTTCTTTTTTTTTTTTTTTTTTGAATGCATGTGTGCATTCAATATCTTTAAATTTTCAGCATTTTCCCCTATTGCTTTTAGCATTTACATTACTTTGTCAATTATGAGTTTATATTTACCAATATATGTCTTTTATTGAAAGAATAAATAAATCTAGTTCTAGAATGAAAAGAAACATCGGATTATTTTGCAGTATGTAGTTCTTCGGAACAGCCATAGAATGGAAGTACTATAACATCCCTACTATAACACCTAGTTCTGTAAGGTGTTGACTGTTCCAAATTCTCATTAGCCTTATGTTTACCATGTAGCTAATGTCTAACTGATCTAGCTAATTTTATTTTAATAGGTATCAAATCAGTGAACTGACCAGTTTTACTGCAGTGTATCTCCCATCCATTGCATATCCTTTACAAATACTGTGATTGCACATTTTCACTAAATCACTAAATCTCTGAACAGGTTTTCATGTCTTTATATATATATATATATTTAATATGATGCTTTTAGCATGCTTTTAGCAGACACCAACATGTCTGTCTCTCTCAGGATTAACCTATAGAGTTCTAAACAATTAAGGTTTATGTAGATTAGATTACCGGTATAATTAGAGTATGTGTATATCCACACAAATTAACCCTACATTTCAAAAGGAACTAGAATCTAATCAAGCTAGGCGAAGAGACTGTAGAGGGCAGTATTACACCCTCACCAAAAACGTCTTTCAGTCCGGATGTCTGGCAATCTGATTATCAAGTCCCTTACACCAACAGAATAATGACTCCACTGAAGTCAAAGAAATTACATCAGTGTATAGCCCCAGTATTTCCAAATCACTGCATAAACTTGACAGATAGAAAATCAATAGCACACAATTCAATCATATCATTAAGCTGCTTGACGGAACGTATATATGAACAATTGATGAACCAAGCATTAAATGAAAGGGTTTGGCACTATATGACTAAGTATATAATTGATAATTATTGATTGCCATATGAAAACATTAAAAAAAAAATCAATACTCATGGGAGAATGTATCAAGGGGTGACATACACGATAGATAAAGGAGAAAGGGAGGCTCCATATATTATTAGAAGAATGCATTAAAGGGTTTTTCTGTAAATCCTTTGCATATCTTCTTGTATTGTTTTTGTATGTGCTTAGTTTAGTTTTGTCCTATTTCCAAAAATGAAAAAAAAAACATCTGCTAGTGCTAAGAGATTTATAAAAGTAAATAGAAAAGACATACCATTGTCTGGTCAGATTTGATTAATAAATTCTTAGTTTGAATGGGATAAGATGTACATCATATTTGTACAGGGTAAAATGATGGCTTTCATCTTGTTAAAAATGTAGAACAATTAACACAACAATTTTGGAAGCACTTGCTGTAATTAAGCACTTGCTGTAATTATAAAATTATTGATTTCACTAAAATAAAGAGCAAGGGCCTG
The DNA here is from genome assembly GCF_009819795.1 of Aythya fuligula. Taxonomy (NCBI): domain Eukaryota; kingdom Metazoa; phylum Chordata; class Aves; order Anseriformes; family Anatidae; genus Aythya; species Aythya fuligula. The sequence goes on from NC_045566.1 coordinate 12,904,772, forward strand.
TGTCCATTGAAACAAGAAAATGTACCATTCATTATGGATCACTGGAGATCTGCAGGCATTTCTTTGCTTTGAAAGACAGTTAATTCATTTGACTCACAAGCCATCCATGTCCATGAGAGGAAAAGGTGATTTGATCCACTGGCCTCCAAAAGTAGACATTACTAACAAGTTTCAAGGAGAAGAAAAACCTGCTCTGAATACCTGGGTTGCACAGGAGTTTTATGTTCTGAAATAAGTTTATTCGCTTTCTCTCTCTGCTGCATTGCGAAAATGAATTCCACAAAGTAGCAATTAACAAATATTTTATATAACTTCTAATAAAATAATTTCTGGTAAGATATTTATCAAATTATTTGCAAGCTAGATGAAAGGAATGATTTTTTTGCTCCCATGCAACATGCAACCAAGCACTGGGCTGAAAAGCTACTGCCCTGCCTGATTAGTTCTGCCCCTGTGTTTTCATTCCATGCCTGTGTAAGAGGATGCACAGTGAGCTGCACCAGAACAGTGAGAGCTTAAGTCAAAAAAGAAAATAGTAGAGGGACCCAAGGGAAGATTTTTTTCACTTGTGCAATTTCCTCATTCTACATTTCCATGTGGCACACACACAGCCACACTTCCACAGGGGAAGAGGCAACACCTGAGTGAGAAGAAGGCTACAGGCAGTAGCTGCTGATTAACTGGCCCTAGCACTGAGTATGAAATTATGAGTTTTGGGATCCCAATGAGCTTTTGTGCACAGATAGGATTTCACTGCTTTTCATAAGCTTGACTTCTATAGGACAAGCCTATGTCTGAGCACTAAATAATCCTTCGTTATGCTTCTGGTGCTGGAACCAAGAGTATTGACATGCTCTGTGCCAGTCCAGATGACTCAATTCTCTCTAACTGGAGAATTAGAGAATTCTCTCTAATTGGAGCCTCTCTTCTTTTCCCAAATGGAGGCAGCACACTGGCATGTGAAGGCCATTGATGCCCTCAAAGCTACTCAGCTCCCATATTTCACAAATATATTTTCCCATGTCAGTGTAGCAGTGCACTCAAGACTGTATATTCTACTCACCTGGTAAAAGGGCTGATTCACTCCAGTGCAGTACTGAACTGCGGCAGCCTACTCTGAAATACTAGTGCCTCCCTCCCCTTCTGCAGCATACACTGGCACTGAGCACTTCTAGGGTGAGAGCTATGGATGTAGACAGATAAGAGGATATATGAGTGAGGGCTTGCCTACTGGACGAAATTCCTGCATAAAGACAGTAGTGATGTTTGATTTTCAGGACAAATGTTGTGTCAGGAGTCTAATAAAATTAAGACTTCAATAATGAATGAATAAGGCTAATAATAATATAACAGAACGGTTATGTAATTCCCCAGATATTAATATTTCTTCAGTTTTCAAAACACACCAAAGTTAAGAATTATCTTTCAAGGTAGATGTAATGTTTTTAAATGTGTAGAGTCAAAATTTTATTAAAGAAAAAGATTTTTTTTCCTTTAACCATAAACTGAAAAATCAGTACTTATAGTTAACAAAATGTTTCATTTGTATTTCAATTGATTCTGACATTTTCATGAGAATCATGACTAACAGATCTTTCCTTCTTTAGAAATAATTTGCAACAGTGAACAAAAGTAATTATTATGTTTTGCCTACCCATTGTAATGCTTAAGTTCCTGTGCAATGAGAAAGAAGCAAATGTATTTATAAATTAAACTTCGTCTCTTACAGTGGGGTTTACTGACTACTGTAATTGAGAGTACTGTGTAGGGAATAAATTCTTGAAACAAATTTTGTAAGTACTATAAAAATCTTTTGCTTATTTGAAGATAAGTAAGGATATAAACATCTATTATATGTTCTCTGTACTAATTATTATTATTATAGAATATATAAAAGCTATTCTGTATATGCTAGCTGATAGAAATAGTTCTACTTTCACCATTTACGACAAAAATGGAGATGACCAGACCTGTTCCTTTTCCCCAAGATACTGAAATGTGGCTTTCATCATTGCTGCTGGGCCATTCCTTATCCTAGCTCCAACTTCAGTCAAATGTTGAAAGTGTGCCCTCCAACCATTTAAGATACAGTCCCAACTGCAACTTTACTATGCTTATCAGAAAGAAATCCAGAGAACATTTAAAATGAAAAATTCTTGTCAACTTCCTGAGCATATCTAATTTTAAACGTTAGGCATGAAATAAGAATTAAAGGATGTCATAGCGCAAGTCACAGTACAACACTAAAATAATCTGGGAGAGGATGCTCCATTTGCTAAACAAGCTGTTTCTCATTGATAAACTTTGAAAAAGCCAGTTCCACTTTGGCACGCAGAAGAAAAATACACATAAAACTTTTAAATTACAATGAAAATGTCATATAAAAAGTTATGCATCTCAGCAGGAACCAAAAGTAGGATTTTTGCTTTATGCCCAGTTGCTGCTGGTTACTTGTTTTAATTGGTAATTGAATATGAATGGCAATTGGACTTCCAAAGTTTAATGAAAGTAAAATTTGAATAAGTCACCTTGCAGTATGGTCTTTATCTGAAAGACTTCTTTAACAACTTGCAGAGCCATACTGAATGCTTAAGTTACTAGTATACAATACGGTCACAAGGGCTACTTGTACAGAGTAGCTTCTGAGATTAGAGGTTAATTTACCTTCTTTTAGGTTCTTGTTTAACCCCTATTAGCCTATCAGGTGGAGTTTCAGTCTTTATGACATTTTATAGAAATGAGGAAGTACATTTATCCTACCTTATAATAGCCTTATTTGAACCCCTAATCTGTGATCCACCCCTTGCCATCACAGTATTAATTGATTTGCCTGTGTATTTTTTTCAGTTTACATTAAAAGCCACAGTTGACAGTTCTTTATATGTTAACTATTGACCATTTTCTAGAATAGTCTGAAATGGCACGAACTTGCTGACTATAATATTTGAGAAATGGAGACTGAGAAATAATGAAAGATTTAAAGAAACTCAGGATGAAGTTTACATTTACATAAATATTTCTGCATCATGAATTTAGCCTACTGAGCTTCTTTTAATTACCTTTTCTAGAGTTTTAGTACTACAAGTAAAAATTACAAGTAAAAATATTTTTTCAGTTTTTCTTGGCTAGAAAGAAAAAGAACAAGTCTTTAAGTATTTATTTTTATCATTTTCTAGTCTGAGTTTTTCTGTGTTTCAGTTTTATATTAATTTAAGAAAAGCTAGGTAAAATTTCCAAGCTTTATTTGACTGTGCATAAATACATGTTTCTGGAGTTTCTTGACTATACTTTAACTGCTGAGGTTTGTGTAAAACTATGCCCTGACCTTGAAAATATTTTCCTGAATTCAGTCTGAGCTACACGGTTGTAATTACAATCATACACCAAGTTTAAATCTTCAGAATTTACCTTAGGTGTAATAATTCAAACATGTACAACTTTTTCTTACTCCATACAATATCAAGGGAAAGGTCCATATAGAGAATCACATTAGCGATTTTTCAGTTATTTCTCATAATTTTCTATATTGTAATCATAATTGATTAAAAAGGAACTGTTGAAGTGTTTTTGTTTTGTTTTGTTTTTAGAAATAATTGAAATTCTGGTTATTTGAAAATTTCTGGGCTCACAACTATTTATTTCTGCACTCTGACTTGAAAGAGGAATACCAAAATCTTCCTTGTTTCTCAGCTTTGCACCAAGCAATTGAAAAGACAATCAAAAACAGACTTCATGGAACACCTGCGTATTGGTAACCCAAATAAATCTTAGCATCTACTCAGTACATCTGTTTCATAAAAGTCCTTCTCCAGTTTGTAATTTTCAACTTAAATGTAATCAAATTTTTCGTATAATTTATGCTTGCCTTTAAAATCACCTTTGCATTTCTTTTTATGCACCATTTCTGTTCCCTCTGTTTAGGCAGGAACTGTAAGTCTCCTCTCAAACCTTTCCCCTGAACACTTAAGCTAGTTTTAGTTATTCCTTTCTCTCACTCTAGTTTTCCCAAAATTTTTTTTGCCTCCTTCCACACCACTAAAACTTGGATACAAATGATTTTCATCTGAGTAAACTACTTCGACAATCCATTGACTGTTCATTGTTACACTTCTTTGATATCATGCATGTCTACTAAGACATCTGATGAAGGCATTTTCCTCATTTGCTGCCACAGGCAGCTTAACCTTACCACCAAATCCCTTTTCTACCTTTTTCTCACTCTCTAGGATTAAGCTTTCTTGTTCTTATTTGTGAGGCCATAACTGTTCATGTTGTATCACATCTGTTTTTGTCTTTTTCTGAAGAGACTGATTATTTTTTTTCTGTCTTTTGTCTCTTTTTCTGTCTGCTTTGGAGCTTTTCTGTGTGAGCCTTTGTATGTGTGCAAGCATGTTAAGAGAGAAGCCATTTCTTTACTTGAAAAATTTCTTTGTCTACCTTCCCTCCTGTTTCTGTTTGGAATATTCTTATTAAACCTAGCAAAAAGAAAAATACCCCTGTCTAATAATCATCTCTGCTGTATCTCTTATTAAAAGTATGAGTGAGGAAGTGATGGCTACATTTTCTATTGGGAGATTATTTATTATTAGTGTTTTCAAAATTAAGATTTTATATTAAAATACTAAGCAATAACTAACCAACAGTTATACCTTACTGCTTTCCTTTTGTGTTATAATTCATTTTCAGCTTTTTTTCAGACAGATTAGAACTCTTCTCTGTGGGTTTGCAGAGCATCCAGCACAAGTCTATCTCATATACTGGTTTTCTGTCTTTTCGAATACAGTTTTCTTGATCTGATATAGATTCCTTCATAACAGGTAGGAAGATATTCACAGTAGTCTGACCTTTCTTAGTTGTCTTCCACTGATCCTTTAATCTACAGGAATGCTAAAACCCAGTGAAAGCCACTAATCAAGGTTATTGACTTCAGTCTTATTAGCTATTGACTTCAGACTTCGTCCAGTATGTTTCACAACCGTTCAAGGTTTTATCACACAACAAACAAGAAAGGAAGACACTATTATACTGATTCAGAAATGGGACACTGAGTTAATGCAAATGCATGCACACATGATATGAACTTTGCTCATTTTACATTCTGTACCAGGACCCTAATCCTCAGGAGTACATGTGTTTGCTGACGTATATGCTAGCACTACAGCTCTAGTCTACATCAGATCAAGCAGTCCATTCAGCATAGTTGCCAACCATGGTTCAGAGGTCAGTCTGCCAGATGGCCTACCCAATATACAGTGTAGGCATGAGCTGTGCCATATGTGGTACTCCGAGGGAACTTGATTCCTCAAAAAATGTCTTCATTGCTTTGCTCTCCAGCCAGCTGAGTCACAGAGACTCAGTATGGAGAAGAGCCTGTATTGCCAAGTAAAGGATAATGAGATAGTTATAACAGCATCAAAAATTCCTGCTGACATTGTCAACCTTAAACATTCTCTTTGTAAGGCGCAAAAATTTGAGTAGCACAGATATAAGCCAGGCCAGGCCACCACAGGGCGGATTTTTATCCAAGAAGAGTTGTAGCCAGAGACATTAATGGTAAAGTCCACAGAAGGAGTTTATTACTTTATTTAAATTGAAAGACTAATAATAAATTAGAAATCCAGGACAAAAATGAAAGACTTCATCTTTCTTAACATGACTTCCCTAGACTAAATATTGCACTCTTTTTTCTTTTCTAATGAATGTATATATTAAACTCAACAGCCAAGTTGTCTTTGCAGTGATTGCTGTTTCTTAAATCCCAAATTAAGAGCAGCCTCTAAGTATACACTTGTACCCTTAAACATATATTTATTCACAAGGAGACCTGTGTTACCATATGCTATCCTATAATTGTAGGTACCTGGGAGAAGAACATGCAGCAGCAGACTAGTAGTAAACTAATAGTAAAAGTTGTAGATAGAGGCTGCTTAAAATTTGAGACTCATTGAAACAGGGCCCAGAAAGATCACTTATCTATTGAGTCCAATTATCTGCTACTGAAGAGAAAGCACAGGGATATTGTGGTAACTACAAAATTCAAGCTTTTCTTCCTGCGTACCTCACTCCCTCCCATGCCCCCAATTTATAAAATGCAGCTAACCTTGTTCTTCTCTCCACTCCCTGCTCCTTTTTTTATTTTGTAAGTCTTATCTGCCTATAATCAACTATATATTATAATGAGCAGATAAGCAGGTTATACATAACTATGTAATGGATAAGTGATATGTCCAAGCTAACTCTCACATGGTCTCACTGGTCTTCAAGCAGTAGGAATATTTGCAATTTTTCTTAATATTGGTTATCCCAGCTTTTCATAGCTGCATTAATAAACAGTTGACTGTAAAGAAATTTTACATTTCTAGCTTGCTTTGCAACTATATATCATAAAACACTTTTCAACAGATAGTCATAACAAGTGTTTTGCAGATTGAGAAAGTGAGTCCAGGTAACTGATTAATTCAAAATTATTCAGTGATGGATAGAACCCAGGTTTCCCAAATCATAGTTCATTGCTCAAAGCAATATGTAATGCTAAGTTACATTAGAGATGGCAGAAAGGAACCAGAGAATAGCATCTCCTCCTTCCATTCATGTGCAGTGTGTGCAGTCAACCTCTCCATTTTCTCATTCCTCAGGGGGTCCATCATCTCTCACCTCTTGTTTAGCAGACCTTACACTAAGTAATGCTGCACAGGGTTAAGAGAAAAGGGAGAAAGAACCAGAGAGAAGGCATGACAGCTGTGCTGCAAAAGGAGACTATAGCAGTCCTTTTTAGTCTACAAAGTATTTAGCATTCACACTTTACATTTCAGGAGAAACTTCTGTCACATCTATGACAGACACATCACAGGCGAGGAAGCTGAATGAAAAATAATTATTAAAATAATTAAAATAATTAAAAAAAAAAAAACGCATGGCTGAGTTCATATTTTGTTCTAATTCATTTTGGCAATTTACTTTTTCCAAATATTCCTTTACCTTTTATAATGTATGAATTTGATCTGTGAACCTTTTCCCTCAAATTTCACCCTCACTTATATCTTGAATCAAGTCACTCATCTCTAGCATTTGCAATTTGCCAGTCAGCAGCTGTGTGAATAATGACAATTATTGATGAAAAAGGAATACCTTTTGGTAGGAATGTTTAAAGAATAGTATTCTAAAGGAAAACATGGGAAGGATGTAAATGCAGGTCCTAGTTCTATTCACTACCTCCTATTACAGACATTCTGACTGTTTCCAAAGGTGCTTTTTATGCTTTTATGTTCTAATAGGTCACTCAAAGACAGTGCAGACTAAGAGGTTGCAAACAGAAATTTGATGGGGGATTGTTAATGGGAGTAGCTTAAAGAGATTACACTGTAAATTCACATTCTATCTGACCTCATGAACATCTTTTTATATATAACAATTAAATTATATGTTTTCACATATATAGAAAGGCTATTCTCCACCTGTCACTTCAGATAGCTCTGTAGATAGCTGTTTTAGAGCTTTAGAGAACTTTTACCTTTTCTCTTTTATTTTTTTTGTATTTGCGACAGAACTCATCCAAAAAAAAAAAATCTTCAAATAATAATTTGTATGGGTGACAAGGGCTGTCAATAAGAAACACAAAGTAGTATTATTGAATCAAGCTTGGATTAACTGCATAGGCAAACACAGACCAGAGAGAAATTATTTTCCTATTATATTTTGATTAGTTTGTGGTTGTCTACAAATTGTAATTTGCCTTTTAAGAGAGTCTGGATTTGTCTCTGGGAGCCTTGTTTACATTTGTCTCAGTAGGGGCATAGGAGTACTGAGGTTCAGATGAAGAATCATTTTGTTCCTACTTGATGAAATCATTAAGATGGGATGCAAACTTGGAGGAATTGAAATGAAGTAGAAACGCATGGTGGAGGCTTGGAACACATAACTAGTATCGGTATAGAAAGCCTCTAAAGATCAGGCTTTATATGATAGAATATGTTCCAGATTATTTTTGTGTGAAGTATAATGTTAATTTACTCCTCCCTCTTCATAAAATATTTAACTTTATGAAATAGAATACACCTGAGAATATATTATTTACATACGTTTAGAGTTATCAGTTAGAAAGAAGCTGGCTACTGGAATAATTCCAAAGTAGATGTTGCTGGGTTTTTTTGTTTGTTTTGTTTTGTGTGTGTGGCTTTTTGTTTGGTTGGTTGGTGGTTCTTTTTTTTGGACATGATTTAAAACAACAATAACAACAAACATTTCTTTGATAACCTACTTTCAATGATAGTAGGTTATATATATAACCTAAATATATATACTAAATATATTTTTTCCATTGAAATGTGGAAGTCATTCCATCTCTCATAGTAATTTAATAATTATTTATATTTTTTAATAACTTTTTTTAAAACTCTTTGAGCTACTTAACTAGAAAAAAGTAGCATGTTGCTTTTTATGGTTTATGGTATATATTTATTTTTTATTTACAGCTTATTAGAGTAGGAATTTGAACCTATTCTCCTTCTCTCCTTCTCTGGATGAATGCTCCCCTCTTCTCACTTATGCTGTTATCCTCCTGATGGCTTCTTTCTGACTAGATCAAACTAGTCCCTCAAATGAGAAAGTCATTCAAGATAAGAAACTGAAAATCCTCCCACATGCAAAATCCTCCCTCTTGCTCAAGAACGCAGCTCAGATCCCCTCAGACAGAATTCAACTTGACTTTTTCACATTAAGAGAACTAGCATTATCACAAATTTGTTGGAAGAATTATGTCTACTGCAGCATTAAACTGGGACTAAATTTACTCAGGCTGTAAATTGGTAAAGCTCTTCAATTAGATGATGCACTGATTTTCAAAAAAGTAATAGAAAAACATACATACATTCACTGTCCATTGTGAAAAAAACAGTCTAACTCTTCTCCTTACATTTTTATTCTCCAATCTGTAGAACTGTGATAGAAACAATAGGCTACCAAAAAGAAAAATGTTTTATGAAATATAATTCACAAGTATTCTTTATATTATGAGTATTCTTTATATTTTCTTTTTCCAAAAAGAAAAAAAAAAAAAAGAAAAAAAGATGACTTGAAGAGATAAAAATAAGCTATTCTTGAACTAGGTGGAGCCAAAGAAACATTAGACAAAAGAAAAAAATTTGAAGTAGGGAAATAATTGAATGACCTTTGCCTGAAAAACTATGCCATACATTATCTTTGCACTCAGTAGAAACATTCTCCTTTGTCTTTAGAGTAAATCAGGCAATTTTCAAGCCAAACTAATTTTCTAAATCATAATTAGACAAGAGGCTAAAATAGATCTTTGTAATGGAAGTGGGTTATAAATTTAACACGATATCCATAATTTATCCCTGAAGAAAGATCCTTTAAATTCCAAAAGCTTGGATAATATAACTCAAGAAGCTGGCCTCCTAATGGTGTAACAGTCTATTTTGCTTAGTTTACTTTAGAACTTTGATTCATACCATGCTCAGTTCTTTTCCCAGTGGGAAAGCTAGATTCTTAAACATCTTTCTCACACTTATTAAGATAATTCCCTCTGCACCAGGACATCAGCCTTGGGCATACCCATTTTTTAGCTAAAAATTTTGTCTTTTTCAGTTTTCAGAAGAGTTCTGAATTATAATTGACCACCAAAAAGCTTTTATTTTATTTTATTTTACTTTTTATATGCACACACAAACTCTCAAAATGTTATGCTAGCAGATGAGGAAAACATCCACTGCCATTTCATAACACATTAGGCATTTACAATATGAAAAGGAAAGGGCAAGAACAGTTTGAATGATAATGACAAATGTGGCAACAGGCAAGTATAAGCTTGACAAAAGCTTTGTCTTTAAAAGTGAGTTGCAAGATACGTATTTTACATAGCAAAATTAGAAATTATTAATTGACAAAGTAGTCAATTAAATTTCAGGTTTCCTTCAATATCAGGTCAACCTCCTGTCCATTAACACTAAAACTAGCTCACTTAGAACACTTCTTATTTTTCATTACAGTTACATTAGTGTTTCAAGTAAGCCAGAGAAGAATAGATATTCTCCATAAACAGTTATCATAAATATTTTCCAAGACTTGAGAAAAAATGTTGTTTCTAATTGACTCAGACTTTGTATCACAGTATAGAAAATCTATAAACGCTTTATTTTCCCAGCATTGCTTCTATTGCTCCAGGTACTGATCAGAAGCTCCTACAGTGCAGATGATAGATGGCTATCATGAAATAAATCTGAAAAGCTGTTGTTCAAGGCAAATTTAGTTGCATTTGTGAAATTGCATAGGTACTAAAGTAACAAAGACAGTCTCTTTTACAGTAAACTCTACACCTGCCATTTAGCCAAATAATGCAGTAATCCTAAGCAGAAGAAATAATTATGCTCTCTAGCACTGGTGTACCAGCAAACAATCTGCTTACAGGATCCTTGATGATATATCACGTTTAAAACATTTGGCCAAAACCACCGACCACTTGGTTGGCTCTTGAAATGAGTTTGCTAAGCCAATTCCCATTTTGACTTCATTTTTAGAAACCTGTTTCATCATTCCAGAATGATTCTTGGCCACAAGCAAGTGTGGCCCCCTGCCAGCATTGTTTGTCTTACTCAGAGCTGATCTGAGAACCTTGAATCAACATCTAATTGAGCAGACAAGTTGTCTCTACTTACCCCTGTGTATCCATTTGTGGTTTTTCATCCTCTTGCAGAGATTTGCTCATAATAAACCTTTCATTAGATTGCAAGCTCTTTAAGTCAGGTATTGTCTTTCTATGATCTGTGTGTACAGATCAACTTTAAAGAGACCTCGAAACTTGTTTAGCTGCTGGTCAATTCTGTAATAGCAACAGATGATAAGTTTATCCAGCTCATGACTTTCAGTACTCCTCTGTTTTCTCACTGCAAAATACTGCTGCTGCATTTCTTTCTCTCAGCTGTAATTGCTTTCCCCTGCTTATAACCTAGTGAATAATGTATGTTCACATTAGAGTATTTGTCCCTGTGGGAGAACCTTCCAGTCACCTCAGTGTTTCTTCAAACATGCTACTGTATGTGACACTATGAGATAAAGAAAGTAAACAACCAGATTGCAGCTTGAACAGGTGCTACAGCTCAGATCTAAAAATACCTGAATGGAATAAAAGATCCTTTCTGGTCAGCACTGTATGTTTGATAATTGGAGCGGTATCTTGCACTTACTTTGAGTCCTTTGATTATTGATTAAGGAATTCAAGGGACAATAAAATGAGGAAAATTAATGTTCTCTAGGCATTTTACAAATCAAAATCCTCTGAGGTAAAACGACTCATACAAGGTCAAACAAGAAAACAGTAAAGACGATAGTGAAATAAGAAATAGAGCTAGGATTGTATTGCTGTCTAGAACTAACTCTACACATAACAAGAAATCCCAGTGAAGTCAATAGTATCAAGATTTTACTGAGTTTCATGCTTGCAGGGCAGGTTACAAAATGCTATTTTCTCAAAGTGTAACACCTGTTATAAAAAAAAATCAGGTAATGTGGTTTCACACTGTCTACAAAGGAAGGAAAGCGTGCTTAGGTCTAGAAATATGAAAGCTTGTGATTACTAGTACCAGAACAGCAGGGTATGTGGCACTTAGGTGAGTAACCTTCCATTACCACATCATATTTGCCCCATCATTGAAGGCAATAAACAAAGAGAGCAAGGAGTAAGCCACTTAGAAATCTTATCATGTAGCTTCTGCAAAATATATCCTGCAGTTTAGGATTGTTCAAAGTTGCACATGCTGTGTGTTGCTTGCTGAGTGAGAAAACTAGCTGCTGTTCACTGAGATAGATAAGTAGATAGAAAAGAGAAAGAAACTTGGTAACCTGTTAATAGATGTGCTGTGTGTTGTCTCTCCTGACTACAAGACCATATATTAGTGGTCAGCTGTATTCTTTTCAAACTAGATGCTGCCTAGCTTTTGCAGATTGCTGTAATGGTCCATGTGTCTGGGAGAGGGACAGTTTTGAAATGTTCTTCAATAGCAAGTGACTCCTGTATATTTCAACTACTTTCTTACTTTTCTATTCACTTTTTTCATTCTTCATTCAAACATACATTGAAGATTAACCATCAGTTAGCCAAATCAACACTTCAGCCAGGCTGGCTTTTAGGTCCAATGCTATAAGTAATTAAACTAAAATATGTACTTAAGACTGTTTTAATCAGGTACTCAATATTTCAATGTCTCTGAAGATCCTTAATTTGATAGTGCTGAGAAAATATCATTTCCACTAAAATCAATTTGGTTGCAGTAGAATTGTGTTTTCTTAGCAACTTCTAAAACTAGATAATCATGAAACACTGGGGCGGGGGGGAGGGGTAGATAAATGGAAAAAAATAGGCCTAGTGCTTTACTTGGCCTAATGCTTTACCCTGAGACCATCTGAGAGAATTACAAAGGATCACAAAAAAATATCCACCTGAAGACCTCTTATTAGGACATGAACTTTCTACTGGCTGGTTTTCTTATGAATCTGAAAGGCTATCAAAGAAAACAATGATGTGTGCAAAGTGCTGTTGACTTCTGTACAGGAATATCTTCAGAGTAATAGCTGGAGAAAATACCTTATTGACGCAAAGAGATATGGTTTGGTCATTTTTCTTTTAGTTTAGATAGTTGTTTGAGTGGGAAAAAAAGGACTAAATTTTAAACAATATAAAAAAATAGATAACTGACAAATTATAGATGATAGTAATAATAATTAACAAATTTTTTTTTTTTAGAAATAGATTAGATTTCACATTAATGATTTTTTAAATTCATAAAATTCAGTTCAGTGAACACAGAGGAAGCAATCAATTAAAAGATATTTTCAACATAAGGATATCTCAGTGTCTATTTTTTGTATATAAAGAACTCACACAAAATACATAGCAATGCATCACAGAGGTAGCAGCTACAATTTTACGAAAAGGACCAAGAAAAGCACAAATTAAAAGGATAAACAGCTTGTGGTATATGACATCAGTACAAAAACCTATTTAGAACTGTCTTTCCTCACTAAATTACATGGATCCTATGCTTTATATACTTTTAATTTCTTATATGGACAAAGTAATCCTGGTTACTTGGGAAAGACTCCACAGAACAGTAAAAAATAACATCCTGTGACATGCTAATGGAGAGTAAATTTAGCATTAAAACTTTTTTTTTTTTAATTATCCATAGTTGTTTCCTGTTTTGCTCATTTCAATGTTGCATCATAGAGTTTTATGAATGTTTTTCATAAAATAATGTGGGGCATTTTTGATATTTTTAATAATAGTGTGCTGAATTTGGATAGTTTCATTTGCAATTTAAGTAATGCTTTGTTCTGATGAGATCTCTGGAGGTGGTTTTGACATTTAAAAGTGATGTGAAGAGATTCAAAGTGATTAAAGCTGTCAAATGTTACCCTAATTGTGTGACTGCAATCTTTTCAGCCTCTTTCAATGAGTGTATACATTATACACGCTGCACAGCACTTCTGTTTAGATTGAGGTTTTTTTATTAATGCCATCCTGATTGACAGAAATTATTGCAAGATCACAAGTGGAACTAAATTAGTTTGCCACTGCATTCAAGCAACACACGTAGCCATGAAGTCTCAAGATGCAGTTATCAACTTAACATAGTCCTTCCTCTTCCTCCTCCACCCCCCCCCCCCCCCCCCCGAAAAAAAATATATTATGGTAGTGACAGATTATACAAAGTCATACTAGCTTATAGGAGTAAGAAAGGTTTGACCATATTAGAATTATTTTGACCTTCAGTTTATATATTTAAGATTATGCTTTAGAGTTGTTTTGTTGTTGTTTTTGTTTTGTTTTTATTGTTCTTAATTAAGTAGTGGATATACTGTCATTACGAATAAGCCAGATTTTCATGACTGAATTTATTAATATTTTGCTGTGTATTTGTGGACACTAATTGACACCTTATTGATACCTTTTTGTCTATCATAAATAAGAAAACATCTAAACCATTTTGATATCCTTAGATATTAATGTTTTAGTTATTTGAACAGGAAAAATGGGAGTAGAAATATTCAAATTATCTGAAAACTGTTTTTTTGTGGAATATCTACCAGTTTTTTAAGGTAATTAAAAGGTCCAAATTCAGTACTGCCTTCATAGATTTGTCTCCATGCACTAATAGGAACGAAGGATAAAAATTCACCCTCAAATGAAAATGTTTTGTGACAATGATGATTGTTATTATTATCTATCTATCTTGCTGGGCACTTAGTAATGTTGGAGTGGTTTAAAAACTTCTGGTCAAGCAACCAGAATAAAATGTACTGTAATTACATATACCAAAATGGTCAGTAACATACAGCAAAACTTAGATAGCTGTAACTATAATTAGAAGTTTTCTTGTAATGCAACAACTATCTTCAATGACAGTTACAATTATGAGGATTTTTTAAACAAGGAATGAAGCATCTGCTATCCTCCAGATTTCAAGTGACCACACAAATACTGGAAAACTTGAAGCTCAGATCTCAAATAGCCTGATTAGTCACGCAGCTAGAAGAGCTAAGCAAACATGTGGACTCAAAAAGAAATAAAATTGAACCTTAATACTGATGATGACAGCAGCAATTACTGTGACAATATTATCTCAACTGAAAATATAGTAGCAAGTGCACCAAACTATAGAGAAAAGATTTTAATGGCTTCCAAACTCTAGATCAAACACTCTTACAGCAAGGACACAGCGATATTTGTTAATATCACAAAAATCTGAAAGAAATATAATTTGAGTGGAACTATTGGAGAAAAAAGTTGCAGATGCAAAGACATCTATGCTAGAAAAAAAAAATTTTACTTTTGAAGACTTCGAGGAGAGCAGATTGCATTTAAAATGAACATTTATACCTTTCTGTAGGTAGGAAGACCATTATGAACACATGTAAGGGTCATCACCTATTTTTTTTATTATTTTTATTTCTATTTTCATATAAAAAGCCCATCTAAACGTTTACATAGCGTCATCCTCAGTAGTACTAATTTATAAGGTAAATAATGTTTTAAATATTGCCCAACAACTGCAGCAAAGAGATAGGAGGTAAATTCTCCAAAGGAACAATTTTTCCCATGTGTTGCCCAGTTAGATTTGCTTGCAGCTTCCTCAAGCTAAGTGAATCATTGTTATCGGGGCTGTAGAGAATAGATGAATTAACATTTGAAATGTTAATTGTTTTAGTAGCAAATTACTATATTTCTTACTCATTGTCAGTGATTTATTTTCAGCCTATTTTAATGCCATGTTTTGCACTGAGGGAATTACTTGTGTCATTGATACCTTTGGAACATTGCACACTTTTCAGTCATGTTGCAGTCTCTTGACAACAGTGTTAAGAATTAATTATAATTCATAATTATAACAGTTAACAATAAAGCTCAAGTTTCGATGGCTTTAATGCCTGATGAGGGTAAGTAATAGAGTTGTGTGAATAATTCATAGAGAATAATTTATTCAGTGAATTTGCCAAATAATGTCTACAAATAATTCCTTAGCTTGTTTGCAAGCAGTTCATTGAGAGTGTTCCCCCATTTGAAATCTGAGCTCATTAGAACGGACACATGGTCTTTATAGTGTTTTTCTGCTCACTGATAGTAATTCTAGAACAGAGTATTCTCATTTACAGAACTCACCATTTGTTTTTTATGAAAAGTTTCCCAATATTTTCTTTAAATTGACCAATAAGGCATAACTAAAATCACAGAATTTCTAGGTTGGAAGAGACCTTAAGATCATCGAGTCCAACCTCTGACCTAACACTAACAAGTCCTCCAATAAACCATATAACTAAGCTCTACATATCAATGTCTTTTAAAGACTTCCAGGGATGGTGACTCCACCACTTCCCTGGGCAGCCCATTCCAATGCCTAACAACCCTTTCGGTAAAGTTCTTTGTAACATCCAACCTAAAACTCCCCTGGTGCAACTTTAGCCCATTCCCCCTTGTCCTGTCACCAGGCACGTGGGAGAACAGACCAACCCCCACCTCGCTACAGCCTCCTTTAAGGTACCTGTAGAGAGCAATAAGGTCACCCCTGAGCCTCCTTTTCTCCAGGCTGAACAAGCCCAGCTCCCTCAGCTGCTCCTCGTAAGACTTGTTCTCCAGACCCCTCACCAGCTTCATCACCCTACTCTGGACTCGCTCGAGCACCTTGATGTCTTTCTTGTAGCGAGGGGCCCAAAACTGAACACAGTACTCGAGGTGCGGCTTCACCAGAGCCGAGTACAGGGGGACAATCACTTCCCTAGACCTGCTGGCCACACTGCTTCTTATACAAGCCAGGGTGCTGTGAGCCTTATTGGTCACCTGAGCACACTGCTGGCTCATATTCAGCCGACTATCAACCATCACTCCCAGGTCCTTCTCCACCAGTCAGCTTTGCAATCACTCATCTCCCAGCCTGTAGCACTGCTTGGGGTTGTTGAGCACCATGTGCAGGACTTGGCACTTGGCCTTGTTGAACTTCATACAGTTGACCTCAGCCCATCCGTCCAGCCTATCCAGATCCTCCTGCAGAGCCTTCCTACCCTCGAGCAGATCAACACATGCACCTAACTTGGTGTCATCTGCGAACTTACTGAGGGTGCACTCAATGCCCTCATCCAGATCATCGATAAAGATATTAAAGAGGACCGGCCCCAGCACCGAGCCCTGGGGAATGCCACTAGTGACTGGCCTCCAGCTGGATTTGACTCCATTCACCACGACTCTTTGGGCCTGGCTATCCAGCCAGCTTCTAACCAAACGAAGTGTACGCCAGTCCAAGCCATGAGCAGACAGTTTCTTGAGGAGAATACTGTGGGAAGCAGTGTCAAAAGCCTTGCTGAAGTCAAGGTAGACCACATCCACAGCCTTTCCCTCATCCACCAAGTGCGTCACTTTGCCATAGAAGGAGATCAGGTTCGTCAAGCAGGACCTGCCTTTCATAAACCCATGCTGACTGGGCCTGATCGCCTGCTTGCCCTGCAAGTGCCGCATGATGACACACTTGATAATCTGCTCCATGAGCTTCCCTGGCACTGAGGTCAAACTGACAGGCCTATAGTTCCCTGGGTCTGCCTTCCGGCCCTTCTTGTAGATAGGTGTCATGTTTGCTAGCTGCCAGTCAACTGGGACCTCCCCTGATAGCCAGGACTGTTGATAAATGATGGTAACTGGCTTGGCCAGCTCCTCCGCCAGTTCTCTCAGTATCCTCGGGTGGATCCCATCCGGCCCCATCGACTTGCGTGCATCCAAGTGCCGTAGCAGGTCACCAACCATTTCTTCGTGGATAGTGAGGACCACATTCTGCTCCCCCTCCCCTTCCACCAGCTCAGGGTACTAGGTATCCAGAGAGCAACTGGTATTGCCGCTAAAGACTGAGGCGAAGAAGGCGTTAAACACCTCCGCCTTTTCCTCATCTTTTGTAACTATGTTTCCCTCCGCATCCAGTAAAGGCTGAAGATTCTCCTTAGTCCTCCTTTTTGCATTGATGTATTTCTAAAAAGTTTTTTTGTTATCTTTAACGGCAGTAGATGGATTGAGCTCCAGATGAGCTTTGGCCTTTTTAATTTTGTCCCTGCACAGCCTCGCAACATCTTTATAGTCCTCCCTAGTGGCCTGCCCTCTTTTCCAAAGATTATAAACCCTCTTTTTTCTCCTAAGCTCAAGCCACAACTCTCTGTTCAGCCAGGCTGGTCTTCTTCCACGCCAGCTCATCTTTGGGCACGTGAGGACAGACGGTCCTGCACCATTAAGGTTTCCTTCTTGAAGAGTGCCCAGCCTTCCTGGACTCCTCTGCCCTTCAGAACCGCCTCCCAAGGGACTCTACCAACCAGTGTCCTCAGCAGCACAAAGTCAGCCCTCCGGAAGTCCAATACAGCGGTTTTACTGGTCCCCTGTCTAGCCTCGCCAAGAATAGAGAACTCCACCATTTCGTGGTCACTCTGCCCAAGACAGCTCCCGACAACCACATCCTCCACCAGTCCTTCTCTGTTTGTGAAGAGAAGGCCTAGCGGGGCACCTCCCCTGGTAGGCTCACTAACCAGCTGCGTCAGGAAGCTATCTTCCATGCTCTCCAGAAACCTCCTAGACTGCTTTCTCTGGGCTGTGTTGTGCTTCCAGGATATATCTGGGAAGCTGAAGTCCCCCACAAAAATAAGCACTGACGATTTCACAACTTCTGTCAGCTACCAGTAGAACTCATCATCGGTCTCCTCATCCTGTTTCGGTGGTCTATAACAGACCCCTACCAGTATGCTTGCCTTGTTGGCCTTGCAGCTGATCCTAACCCATAGGGACTCAACCTTATCATTCCCCGCCTCAAGTTCTGCGACATCAAAACTCTCTCTGATATATAGAGCCACACCACCACCCCTTTCATGCTGCCTGTCCCTTCTGAGGAGACAGTAGCCAGTTGCAGCACTCCAGTCGTGAGAGTGGTCCCACCACATTTCGTGATGGGAACCAAGTCGTAGCCTGCCTGCTGCACGATGGCTTCCAGCTCTTCCTGTTTGTTAACCATGCTGCGTGCATTCATGTAGATGCACTTCATTTGGGCCATTGTTCCCCGGGCACAGCTCCAACAAGCCTTGTTTCAGCCCCATCCCCCTTCTTACCTAGATTAAAGCCCTCTCAATGAGCCCCACCAGCTCCTTACCTAGGTTCCATTTTCCCCTTAGAGATAGGGACCCGTCTGCGGCCATCAGTCCAGGTGTCGATTAAAGTGCCCCATGGTCAAAAAAAAAAATAATTTCTGTGTTGGCACCAGCCTCTGAGCCACGTGTTTATCAGGTGGGCTTTCCGTGTCCTCTCTGTACCCCTCCCTGCCACCACAGGGATGGACAAAAACACCACCTGTACTCCCGCTCCATCCCCTAACCGTCCCAGTCCCCTAAAATCCCATTTGATAGCCTTCAGGCTTCTCTCTTCAATGTCATCACTGCCTGCCTGGACTATCAAAAGAGGACAATAGTCAGAGGGGAAAACCAGGTTGGGAAGCATTCTGGCAACATCCCTGACCTTGGCCCCAGGGAGGCAGCAGACTTCCCTACAGGTAGGGTCAAGCCGACAAATAGGGCCCTCTGTTCCCCTGAGAATAGAGTCGCCTACAACAATCACCCTTCTTTCTGTCTTGGTGGAGGCAGTCCTGAGGCGTGGAGTTGACTTCCTCGCCCTAGGCATACTCCTGGGTAGGCTTCCTATCTCATCCTCACCCACTGGTCTCTCAAGTTCCATGGCCTCAAATCTGTTGCATAAGGGCACCTGGGAAGGTGGGGCCAGAAGGGAAGGGCATCACCTGTGATGTCGAGCAGGGACCTGTTTCCATTCCTCCTCAACTCCCAGGTCCCCTCCCTCTGCCTGACAGCAACAGGGCAGGGGTCCACCCCCATTTGGGTTGTCTCACCCCAGTACCTCTCCTTGAGGCCCTGCAGGGAGTTGCTCCACCAGTCTATCTCCCGCTCACACTCCCTGATAGCCCTCAACCTCTCTACCTCCTTCTTGAGTTCTGCCACCATGTAGACCAGGTCATCCACCTACTCGCACCTCATGCACACAGTCTCTCTGCCTCCCGCTGATGGCAGCAACAGGCTCAGACACTCTCCACATCCAGTGACCCGAACTGCTGCATTTTTGGATGGGCAGTCGGTCTGGGTGTGTACTGACTTCCTGGAGAGAGCACTGTGCCTGGTGGAGACCATTGCAGCCAAAATGTCAAGTAAAGCAAACATTAAATGAGAAGTATTATGATGAATACTTCCAGAGTGAGGTTTTTTTTTTTTTTTTTTTTTTTTTTACATTCCTGTTTAATTTTTAAAGAACTATAGGGATTTTGTTTGTTTTGTTTTGTAAGTACAGCTTTCTCATAGATAATGTGTGGTGGTTTTGCCCTTCTGGGCACAACTGTTTTCTTTCTCTCTCCTCAAAGAGAAAACAGGGTGAAAATATGATGGAAAAGGGCTCAAGGGTTGAGATAAGGATAGAGAGATTGCTCACCAATTACCATAATGGGCAAAACAGTTTCAACATAGGGAGATTAATATAATTTATTGTCTATCACTAGCAGTCGAGAGCAGGGAGAAACTAAAAGCAAACTAAAAACACCTTACTCCATCCATCCTCTTCTACATCCTCCCCTCAAGCAGTGCAGGGGAACGGGGGTTGCAGTCAGTCCCTGACACTTCATCTCCACCACTCCTTCATGGTCATTCTCTGCCCCTGCTCCATGTGGGGTCCTTCCTGAACTGATTCTGCATGGGCTGCCCACAGGCAGCATCTCTTCAATAACTGCTCCAATATGGGTCCATCCTTCAGGAACAAACTGTTCCAGCACAGGTCCCCCATGGTCAACAGCTCCCACCAGAGCTCCTGTTCCACCCGGGGCTCCTCCACAGACTGCAGCATGGAGATCTGTTCCATGTGGGACCCATGGGCTGCAGGGGGACAGCCTGCTCAACCAGGGGCCTCTCCACAGGCCCCATGGGAACTTCTGATGCATGCCCGGAGCACCTCCTACTCTATCTTCTGCACTGATCTATCTTCTGCAGGGCTGGTTCTCATTCCTCTCTTCCAGATGCTCTTGCACAGCAGGCTTTTTGTTTGTTTTGTTTTTCGTTCTTTTTTATTTTTCTTTCCCTTCCTTCAATCTGCTCTCCCAGCAGAGGCATAACCAATGTCACTTATGGCTTGGCTCTGGTGGGTCCCTTTTGGATCTGACTGGAGTTGTCTCTGGTCTGACCTGGGGCAGCTGCTGGGCTCTGCTCACAAAGGCTGCTCCTGCAGCCCCCATACTACCAAACCCTTCCCATATATACCTAATACATAAATTTTCTTTACAGTAGATGCTGCAGCTGTTTTTGGCTGCCTGTACCTTTGATTGTGGTGGGGACTGGTATCAATAAAAAAAATCAAAATGCATCATTGTACAAAATTGCTCCCACAACATGAAATGACACTACTTTTTGTTAAAAGTATATTAGATAACTAATTATAAAATGTTCTGACAAACTAATTTGCACCCTATTTGTATATTTATGGAATGAAGATTCTCTTTCATGAAGTATACATGTATAACACACTCCATTAGTTGGAGTAAGAGTATTCATATATTGTCCCAGCAATATCCACTGAGTTTTGAAACAGGCAAGATATGACTACAGTACTACGAGTCTTGCCTGAGGCTGCATGTATTATGAAAACAAAAAAAAAATAAATAAGAATTCAGAAAAGAGAGAACTATTCAGTTGCTACTAAATAAGTTTTTTCTAAGTATATATGTACTTTATATCTACTTCCTAAGCTGCTGCAGATATCTCACAATACTTTTATTTGGAATATGAAGTCACCAAACATGGAATAAACTTACAAGGCATGGCTGAAGTAGTATCAGTGTGTTTAGTCTTTGAGCATGATACATTTGAAATTGTACTACCTCAGCTTTATATATTTTATTTTGTTATTTTATTTATTTAATTATTTTTTAACCAAAGCTGGTTCTCTTACTATTAAACTCCTTACCTACCAAAATTGCCATCCTGGGATAAAAGTCTGAGAAAAAAAAAAAGATCACCCTTCAAATGAGATCTAAGAATTTAAAAGTTCAACACTTGTCAATCATTGCGAGATTTTCAGATCTTAGCATTGTCCATTACACAGGGGTATAATGGTCCTGCACTTTCTAAGGGAGAGAAGATCCATCAAATAAAATGCTAAAATAAAATGCTAGCTTGGACTGAATTTGAAGCCTGACAGGAAAAAAAAAAAAAAGTGTCCATATACTTTAAAGCATAATGCCTTAGAAAAATGAGATAGGAGCAATTGGACAATGACCAATGAAGTTCTTTTAATCTATCCTCAACTACATAGGAAATTTGATTTTTTTCCTAATAGGGATCTAACATAGCCCCCTGTCACTCACTGCACAGATTGCTGCATGAATGTGGAATCCATTAATTTGTCTGTTTAAAGCAAAACCACTTCTTTATAGCCATAATACAGAAGAATGCAAAACAAACAAAACACTTTCATATGAAAGCATACTGTCCCAGAAATGCTCTGTTTCTGTTAAAAATGCCCAGTGAAGCACGCATATCTCAGATTATCAGAATACCATTTGGGATGTGTACTTTGGAAGAGGTAAAAGTGAGAGGCTTCCAAAATTAGACAGTTGATAAGTCTAAAATTACATAGAAAATATTGTAGATAACATCAATGTATTTAACAATACTTGTAAATTTTTAAATTTTAGTCTGCTTTAAGGTGAAAAATGTACTGTCTAGAGTGATTAGAGTGATAGCATGTTCAAATATTTCTTAGAGGACTTCTTGTGGCTCTTTGCCAGCTCCTTCCAAAATCTCTGGGAGAAGACTTTTCTCATACCTTAAGTTGGAATCTAACATCTGTGAGCACTGAATTCTAACAGATTTGCTTTAATGTTTAAGGCAGATTTTTAACACAAGAGATCCCCTGTAACTCAGAACTATCGGAATGTGTGATTTAAATCAATAGCATTTTACCGACACTCAACCTGACACATGAATTTGCTGTCTGGAGGCTGCACAAGGTCCCAGCCTTTATTACCTCCTCTCTGCACTGTCTCCTTTCTTTGTCAAGTGCCCTTTGTCACCCGTGCCTTTCTTCAGCTCTGCTTAGTGCATTGCTCTCACCTACTGTGGCTCACTCCTTACAGCACTTAACAGAATTATACTCTCCAGTGTGGTCTGGGAAGTGGCCGAGGATGCTGTTCTTAGTCTCTCGGTTCTCTTCAGTTACCAGTCACAAGAAAAAGAACAAGTAAAAGGGTATGATGGTTATGCATAGGAAGACACTGAGTGTCTTAGAATCTCTTAAAATAGGATTTCCAACATATTCTTACAGATGGAGAAGAGGTTGAGATTTTAGGCTCTCTCTTTTAAAGGGAGGGAGGGGGCTGTAGCCTCTCCTCATCATGAAAGGAGAGTGAATGGCCTGTAGAAAGCAAAATTTTTCCATGTGTGCCCTACTGTTCTGGACTGAATGTAGTAAGTTTTGTCTTGCTTATTTAGTAGCAGAAAAGCAATCCATTCATATGGGATGAATGTATGTACAAAGCCAGGCACTTCGGTAGTCATGAGTCAATCCTTCAGTATAAAGCAGATTAGCTGCTGTCTCAAATATTGCTGAGATTAATTCTGGGATAGCAGGAAAGAACACTTTGTAAAGGAATGACTTTTTCAGCATTCTCTATAACAAATGACTATAAGAAGTTTTTCAGACAAACATCTCACAAAACAATAGACCTCACCTCTTGAAAGCAAGCCCACTGCAGGTGGGAATCCTGGTGTACTGCTCAGGTATTCCGGAAACACACACTCCATAGTATACAGTAATACCACCAGAGAAGGAAATAAGAATAGGCTGAAAAGCTGGAGGGGGAGAATGAGTCTGTGAAAAGATAACATTTAACACTTATGGGCAGCATTTCATTTTCATTGCACTTCACAAACATTGACTGATTAATAATCTCACAGCAATACACTAAGGCAAGTAGTACATTTCCTTCCTATTATTATCCCCAGTAGGAGGTGGGAAACGTATAGAACTAGAAGGGGATAGAGGGGACACATTGAGAGCTGTCTGAATTCTCAGTAGTATCCTGGAGAATTTTTCCTTATTATTTTGATTTAAGCAAATTTTAGCTTTTGAAATCAGAGCCCATAGAGTGCCTCATTAACAACATTTTGCTGGCAGTGCTTCCGTTTTTTCATTTCCAATTACAAAGCAACAAGCAAGTTCTTCTTTGCGTACAACAGCAATGCCAGTCATTCACATTTGCAATGTATCTGTTGTTGGGGATAGGAAAAGGAAAGAAGCATTGAGCACAGGCAGTGAGTGGTATGCTCCCAGCAGCTGTCACTGCTGTCAATTACTTGGTTTTTATTTAAAAGAGGCAATATGGGATCTTTAGCTTTTATAGTACCCAAGGAAGGCTGGTTGGTGATTATTGATTTTATTTAGTCCAAGGGAGCTGCTCACACACAGACTACAGTGAGTTGTGTGCTTCCTGCTGCTGGCTCTCCTGCCACTTATTGTTTTCAATTATTTATAAAATCCAAACCACATCACAGAGCAGTTCAGCATGGTCTCTGAGACAGGCTGCTATTAAACTGCTTCATCCATGTGCCTACCAATTTTGTAACAGGAACTGACATGAGGAAATTGCCCTAATGAGGTCTGATGTATTATGAAGGCCCAGACAGTCAAAAAGTATACAAAAGCTGGTATCGCCATCATAAGCTGTGAATGCCAAAGTCATCACTTTCCCAAGTAACCACCACTATGTCACAAGCTATCAGCAATTTAATGTGCTTTTCTGCAGATGACTCCATCCATTTTCTGTTTGTCCTAACTTCTCTAAGTACCTTATATGGATTATGATATGAAGAAACCTGTTTTCTTCTGAGAGAGACTACTTTGAGTCTCTCTGCTAAAAAGGGTCCAGAAAAGGAACTTTGCTTGTCTCTCCTAAAAAAGATCCACAAAAAGATTCCAGTAGATATTTCAGGCAGATATTGAAAAGGAGTGGGGTGTGGAAAATAAAAAGCTTTAAGGGGAAAGAGAATCAAGAAGGTATTCCTACTCATACTTGTTTCCCAATTTTGTGCTCAGAGCTGGAATTTATGTAAGACTGAGATACTGAACTCATATTCATTTTTATCCTTAGTTCTGGGGAATAAAATGGGGGATTACAGCTATAGTCTGAGCAGGACAAAAGATCAACAGACCTCGAAGAAGTTCCTGTGATCCCAGAGAAGGAGATAGGCAGACATTGAACTTTTGTAGGGACTTATTACCATGGAATGGAAGGGCCTAAGGTTTTCCAGCTACAGTAGAACAGGAAAATGAGGCCTATGCTATTGAGCTTTTCTTTGTTTAATAAAGGGTAAGCAGAATATAAAAGACCTGGTCAAAAACAAACAAACAAAAAACAAACAAAAAAAAAACAGAACAAGGATTAGTTGTAAAAGAATTTGTTGGCTGGCAAAGCAGCAGAATTCTGAAGTATTTTATCAGGTGTTTCCAAACAAATTACTGTTTTACTTATATTGGCATGTAGCACATCAAAAGATGTATCTAAATATACAGGACCTAACTCAAATTGTATAGGAAGTCTATTATAATAGACTTTTAACAGTTTATATTACAAGCTTCAGAGATCATATTATTTGACTTAAGAGCTTGTATTATTTTAAAATTGGTATATATTTAAGCAGTTTATATGAACTGCTTAAAATCATGCTTTCCAGATTAGAATTCTCAAATTGCTATCAAAGCATGTAAGGTCTAATAGTGGCATTTAACACTGATAATGCTGAGAAGTGAGCACAATATAGCAGACTGAATCTTTCAAGAAACTATGTTTTTCACATGTGATGCTGGTTTCTTCCCAAAGTTTATGCTTCAATTAATGTATAGTTGGTCATTTAAATTTTTTTTTTTGCTTAGAATGTCCCTAGCAGAAGCAATATATCCTTTAATTACATTTATATAAAAATACTGGAAAAAAATAATTCTAAAGTTGACTTTCAATTTATGAAATTATATTCACATTTTTGTTGTATAAATTATACAATGAGTTCCAAAGTTTACATGGGAAACTTTTTTTGTATAGAATTTTAGAGACTCAGCCTTTGATGGTATAGTTCCTACCATCTATCCAGGATGCTGATACTGCAGGTTAAGAGCTAGGTTCTCCTTTCTATGCTCTGACATTTAAAATTAGGTGGTGTAAGAAACCTAAACAGATATTATTCCATATATTCTAGATCTATATATCATCTAAGGAAATAGATTAAGATACTGGAGTGAGTAGAGTTTTCACTGATCACCTCAGTGAAACTTACAATCACCTTATACATGTATTCAAAACAAAAACTTTCTGCTTGAATATGATGTTCCAGATTACTTGTTAGCACCTATTCATCCAATAAGCTATTAAATCAAACTGGAAATTACTTTTCTTCTAAACAAAGTGTTCTTTATGGATGGCCTGAATGACTTTTGTGAACATTCACTCCTAGCAAGCAGGGTGAGAGACTCAGAGATTGTGAGGTCTGATAAGAATGATCACCTTTCAGGGTCAGGGCTGCTTCGATAATAATACCCTGCTCTGTACAGATAGATCCTATACTTAATCATTATCTTAATCTTCATGGACTGAATAAAGTTTAAGCAACCAGCTTCATGTCAAATTTAATGCTTTTCCAAAATACTTGAAAACATACCAAGACTGCAAATGGTAAACATTAGTGTAAGAGAGTGGTCATAGGAAAGAGCACTCAGAATGATCAGGAAACATTTTACAACACTTCTGTGATTTTTATTTGTACAGTATTTTTGTTATTGTGTTTGAAATAATAATCTTAGAGGACATAAGGGAGATTTTGATCCATTTTATAGCATTCATTGCAAGTGAGTCAGTTAAAATATCAGATAGGAAAGATCTGTTATGTGTTACAGTTTATAAATATGTTTTGTTTCTAAAGCCAGATACATGATTCACACATTAAATAATTTATTTTCTTTCCCAAAATGTACTAGAAAGCTTACAAATGATAAAATAAAATGATTATTTTCCTCCAAAGACATTTTTGAGCACTAAGATATGTAATACTGTGAACTTTTTGAAGCTGAAAAAAATAGTGGATTTTTTTTTCCAAATGTTCACTTGTTTTTCTAGACATTAAGAAAATATTACCTGCTTTATTTAAACATGTTCATTTACTTCTAAAATATAAATGGGGAATGAAATACAATTTTCTGTATAACAATTTGTGTAGAAGTCTCTTGTAGCCATGTAGACAAAGTGTACTTGAGTAGCAGACAAGTATTTGTAATAGTGTTGTAGAGGTAGTTTTGGAAATATCTAACTAGACATATATGATTTTTAGACATCATAAGATTAGTCATCCTTGATGAGCACAAAAGTCATGTTATGTGATTTTAAAGTAAGCTGAGTACATTAAAGATGAAATTCTTGTCCTGTCAAAGTCAATGGGAAAGTCAGTGGACCAAGATTTCATCCTAATAGTTGAATCAGTATCATATTAATCTATTACAAGAAAAAAAGAGTATGTGAGGTTTTCACTAAAACTACAGAATGAACCATTGAGATGTGCTAGTCACTTGGAAAGAAACTGTCCTTTACATATTACAGAGGTGAAAGTTTCATTTGAGATTCCACCCCAGTCCTCCAGTCAGTTTTCACAGAATTGTGACATTTAATTAGCACAGCTTCCTATGGGAATTGATTGGGCACACAGCTAAACAGGACACTTTTTGTTTCATGTACTATACTATGATAAAAGTTTTGGTAAACCGTGTTGATACTGAAAGGTAAAACAGATATACCCACATAAAATATGAAACATTAACTTTTATTTAATTTTACTGGGAGAATTCTTAAGCCATTTCACAGAGTGCTAAAGAACTTTTTTTCCTGCTTGTCAGTGAATAAAGAAATTTAGGTGATACAGCTTAAATATGCAAACCTTAAAAAAAAATGTATTAGTTATGGACTCAAAGTTCGAGTCTAGGGTTTTAAATAAAGCCTATTGAGAGTCAGAAAACTTCAGGATCAACTTCTTAACTCTTGTAAACTGGTGACTCTTTACTGAGCTCAGTGCTAATGTGCATTGAGGAAATATTGGTTGCTAATACAT
Organism: Aythya fuligula; assembly: GCF_009819795.1. NCBI lineage: Eukaryota > Metazoa > Chordata > Aves > Anseriformes > Anatidae > Aythya > Aythya fuligula. The sequence continues at coordinate 12,932,489 of NC_045566.1, forward strand.
ATATAGTTAAGTTGTTGGTTTCTTTTTTTCCCTTAAGTCAACTGGCATTCTTATTCAGGAAATGAAGCAGGAAACATTTCATTAATAGTGAAAGAGAATAAACCTAGTGAAAAACAAACCAGGCACAGTCATGGGGTCAGACATTAAGTGGGTGAAAATTGGCATAGTTTCATTAAAACTAATGCCATTTTACACCAGTTGAGGATCTGGACATTACTTCTTTAATTAAAGTTGATTCCAAGATATTAAATAAGGACTGTTATCAGGCTTTTTGGATTATTGCGTAGCTCTTACCTACACTATTTTAATCAACTGAGACCAAATTGGTCTTATTAAAAATAGATTAGCGTACATCATTATACAAAGAGAGCTTAACATAGGACAAACATACCCTTAAAGCATAAAATTATTATTTCACTACATGCAGAGGAAATGTTCAACAAAGCTGTGTCCTATTTAGACATTGGAGTGACTGTGGAAGTTCAGATTAGAAAAAATGCTTTTATTAAGACTTCTGTAAAATCCTTCCAGCAAGTAGAAAAGAGTCACAGCATTTATCTCAAAGAGAAACAGTTATCTGGGGATTCCCCTTGTTCCTCTTCCTCCTTCCCCCCCCCCCCCCCCCCTTTTCCCTTTCATTTCTTTCCTTTTCCTTTTTTTTCCCCCCTCTCCTTCTCCCTTTTCCTCACACTTCCACTAGTCTGTGCAGCACTTAACAGTGAAGCCCCAAGGAGTCAAGCCATAAAGATGAAATACATGAAGATGAAGTGATATTGTTTCATGTGTTTGGAAATGGCTATAACGGACAATCTTTCTACAAGCAAAACACTGATATTAAGCACAGTGCATATAGCCATTGAAACCTGTCACAGAAAAGCCATCAGCTGAGTTATGTCAGTGAAATCTTTTCTATAGCTTCATATCCTCTTCCTGATCAGGCTAGGCAGATGTTACCCCCTCCCCTCTGACCTTCAATTGCTCATTATCACCCACGTGCTGGATGTTGTGCACATTGTTGACAAAATCATTTGTGTATGTTTACAGTAAAATTAGTCCTGTTAACTCAGGCCATCTACTTGAACTGTAGAAATCATAGAATATCCTGAGTTAGAAGGGACCCATAAGGATCATCAAGTCCAACTCCTGGCACCACACAGGTCTACCTGGAAGTTTAGACCATGTGACCATTGCACAGTCCAATTGCTTTTTAAATTCAGACATGCCCTGGGGAACCTGTTTCAGTGTGCAACCACCCTCTTGGTGAAGAGCCTCTCCCTGATGTCCAGCCTAAACTTCCCCTGGTTTTGAAACCTGCTCCACCATGCAATAGTGAAAGCAGAAATCTTACAAAAGGACAATTGATGCTATGGGAAGTAAAATCTTATTCCACAACAGCTGCAGAAGATCTGTTCATGTCTGGCCTTTCTTGGCCTCTGGCTTTCCTCAGCTCAGCAGCTGTTATGGACCTGAGGTCTGTGGGCTGCCTAGAAGTGGGGGACCAGGCCTGTAAGGAAGAGAAGAGACTTTGTACTGCCAGAGTTGTTTAGCCAATTCATCCAGTGGGGGTTCCTCATGGTCTTTCCAGGTCATTACTGCCAATGAGCTGGCATATGATGTTTATTTCCCTGGCTCAGCCTTGGGGCCCATTTTAGGGCAGAAGTGGCAGCTGGGTCTGTCTCAGAGGCTGAAGTGACTGCAGAGTCTGTCACTTACATTGCCATTGAATAGAGCTCAGTAAGCATAGGCAAAGCCCCAGCATGTTGCAGTGACTTGTGTTTGTCTGGTACTGCCAGGGCAATGACATCTTTTTCAAGCACTCCACAATTTTATTTTTTTTTTTTTGTTTTGTTTTCAGTTATTCAGGGGTCAATTTCCAAATCGCTGAAGGAGCCCACTGCTCTAAATGCCTGTCCAGATCCTCCCACTCTTGCTGTCACTCATAACTATCCTGCCTCAGGACAGATCTCTGGATGACACTCTTGAGTATTCGTTTAATGTTAGACAAAACCTGAAGTGCATTCAGGAGAGATAACAATAAGAACACGCTGGTCTTCCAAAATACTCAGTTTTGGAAAGCTACCATAACTCGCCTGGAGAAGAAGAAAGGAAGAGTAAACAAGTGGGAAAAAAACATTTTCCCCTGACCCTACCTCAGAAGCTATTAACAATTACACCTTTCACACTTTTTCTTCAGGGAGCCAATCTATGGAGGGGCTAAGGGGACACGTCCAACTATATTTTCTTTCTTAAAAGTTGTATCTTTGACACTGTAACTTTTAGTAATTTAGATGCTTTTGACTTGCATATTGTGTAAACAGTATTTCTTTTATGAACAGCCCATTCTCACAGTTTCCACTTAGTAAAAGTAATGATAATGCCACCAGTATCTATCCAAATTTATTTCTACTTACCAAAAGGCAAAATTTGAATAGACATTAAGGCACCTTTTTCACACAGCATGTTGTTCAATCTTAACAAATACTTCAGAACGTTCTTTAAAGTCAGGTTTACCTGTATGCACTTGAGCTTCTGAGTTTCTTGTAGGACTAGGAAGGGTGCTTAGAAACCATGTAAATAATTTCACTGAAAACAGACAAGGTAAAAGAAGTACTCAAACTCCTCAACATTAAACAACTGTAGAACCCACGAACACTTACCCGCTAGCTTCTGAACTTGAGTCACTTCCCAACGACTTCACCCTGAAGTGGTACCACCAGGGTTTCACTGTACTGAGAAAGCACCACCAAAGTAAGTAGCTCATAGAGTCTCTAAAACTATTTCACAGAGACATTAGAAAACATGAAGAAAAAGCAGCCTAGTGGGGAACACTGAATCCATTTCACCAGAACAGTAGAAAAGCACCCTAGGTAACCTGAGCCTCAAACTCCCCTGGAGAGACAATTCCCTCTACAGCTCCTCATGCTTCCTATATATCAAAGGTCAAATGATCCCCACCTGGCAGATTTCACTTAACAAAGGTGGAGCCAAGAGACCTTGTGGAATAGGCTCATATACCTGGCTTCAATGTTTTAGGGTCAATTGCTCCTTATCGCTAATAGAAATAACCTGACAAGGGTCTTACTGGGTAGAGTTGACCTAATGAATTAATTACAAAAGGCACTTAAGGGTCATATTTCTGCTAGTCATTCTGTGAGGAAAATTAGTACAGAGCCTGTTAAAATAAGATAAATAAACATAAATAAAATAAATACATAAAAGAAAATGACCTAAAAGGCAAAATTGCCTTCATAGATTTTCATCTGTCTAGTCACAACAGATAAAGAATATAGCAATCAGGAAGACTTTTCTTGACATTAATGTTTAAATTTGCTTTTCTGAGATCTCTTCTTTATGCAGGACTTTTCAAAATCTAGCGCCGTGATCTCTGACTACAGTATTTACTTTGGCTGCATATAAACTATCACGTATAAATGCCAGGATCCGGATCCTCACTCCCTATTCAGGTCAAGGACCAGGCTGAAAGTTTTGGCTTTAATTTGGTTACATGACTACATTGCTGTTGTTGTGGTTTCCCCTGGCTGGCAGCTAAGCACCACACAGCCATTCGCTCACCCTCCGCCCTCCCTCTCTGGGAGAGAAATAGGAAAACAAAGCCTGTGGGTTTTGTTAATAAGCAGAGACTGCTTATTAAGACAGGAAACAAAAATAATAATAGCGATAATAGTACTGCTACTACTAATGTGTACGGAATAAGTGATGCACAATGTAATTGCTCACCACCCACTGACTGATGCCCAGCCTATCCCTGAGCAGACGGACCCTCATCCCGGCTAGCTACCTCTATCTATTGTTTAGCATGACGTCAGAGGGTATGGAATAACTGAGATGATGGAAACATCATCTCAGGGTCTCAAGGTCTACCCTAAATGCTGTGAACTTCTTCCAGATTCTATTCAGGATACAATATCTGTAACCTATCAGTTCTTTTATTTCACTTGTCCCTTGTTGTGCCTGATTCACAGAGATGTAGTTTTAAGGTATGGAATCTGGCTTTATATTAAAGTCTATAGGAACTTCTGCATTTAAATAGAGGAATCCTGGTTTGCCTTACAGGGGGCTCCAGACTGAACCATATAGAAGCAACATTTTTATTCTTGACAGAACATAGCCCAACTATTTTCTCTATTTGTGCTCCATATCACAGTGAATAGTCTATTAATTTCATTCAGAGTGCTATTTCAATGCAATGGTTTAGGGAGCAGGAAGTTTCTCTTTTTACCAAAGTAAAAACTTAAGTAACATCCTAAAATGATAAAGAAATAAATGGAACTTTCTCTTCATCTCCCCAGAACAAGATGATTTTCATCCCAATGGATGTCTTTCCATACATTTCATGTAGCACATATCATGAATGCTTCCAATAAGCTAGCTATTTTTCTGCTAGAAAAATACTTGTCACAATTTATATGGTTCAAATAAGAGGTAGACTTGGCTAGGGCATAGCAATCCAATTTTAGCCACAGGTAGCTGTAACTCTGGAAATGTATATTTTTTCATTAAATGACCTTGAGGGTCAAAGTCATGACTGAACAGCTCAAGACTTGCTAAGATACAACTTGAGATAATAATAGAACCATTCTTTGGTGTACCATGATCTCTGATGTTAATGGGACATAGATCATAGATAAAAGACTAAACCCTGAAGAATCAATACATGGATATGAGCTGATATGCTGGATAAAATGATTTTATTTTTTTTCTTCTCCAATATTCCCACTTGAAAGGACTGTAAATAGATTTGCCACTTTTTATTTCATGTTTTCTAAATAGTTAATGGAATTATAACAGGTCTCCTAATATTAACTTAATTTGTGTTGTTAAACCATCTTTCAATAAAGACAAGAAAATCCATTCCCAGGAACAAGACAATATTTTATCCCTACTTAGGTATCAGCTATTATAGTCATAAACTTAAAGTACATTTCTGCAGATGTCCATTTGAAAGTATATTAATAACTCTGAGAAAAAATACAGTTTCTTTTCCTATAGAATAACTTATTAACTTCCACTGTGGAATCTGAAATGTGATTTAAATTAAAAATAGCAGAACTTAGTAGCTGCACATGATAAAAGCCTAAAAGATACTCATTCTCTCTCTTTTTGCTAGCATACATAAGGCTGATGAGGCCACAGAGAAAAGCAAGAACTACTTCTCCTACACTCACTGCATTTTCCTTTGTATAAACATCACTGGGATATACATGTATTTACTTCCAATAATTAATTTCAAACCCCAAAACCACTAGGAAAAAAATACCACAACATCTAAATCAAGACCCTGGGGAAAACAACAGAAAATAAACAACAATAACAACAACCACATCAGAACATGAAAACAAGGAGTGATACTGTGTTCAAGGTGACTAAAAAAATGTGCTAAAAAAAAGTTCTTTTGTTTTCACAAATAACATCGCAATTTTAATCTTGGATTTGAAAAAATTTCCTTTCATAATCATGCTGATTTAACACTTATGTAGAAGAAGATGTAAATTTCTGGAGAAGGGAGAAATCCTAACTCCATACTCCGCTAAGAGTCTAATAAAGAAATCAAATTGATTGAGGAACAGACATGATATTAATTCTAAATTAAAGCCATTTTTTCAGTGTCTTTCACCTTGAAGAGAATTTTTAACTGGCTCAGGTTACTGAGGGGAAAAAATTAAATAGCTAGGACTTAAAACTCCTTTGTATTGTTTAACGATGTTTCTAAGACAGTATGGTTCCTCATTTCAAGCTGAGAATATATTAACTTGCCTGTGCTTAAATAAATATGAACCTATAAAACCTTTAAATCAGGCGTTGCTACATGCTTTTTAGAAAATCAGGCCTTTCACTGCTAAATTTGCCTCTTGACACTGGAAAAAATGTCAAACACAGATCATTCAAAGAAAAATAAAATAAATGAATATTTCAAGGACAGTTTTCAGGGATCATCAGGAAGTTGCAATAAAACATTTGTTATGATATGCTGTTACTAAGAGGTATATTATAATTGTTAAGATAACATAAACATTACTGTTGTGTTTGTTAATAATGATTATTAACAATAAAATCTTAAATTACTGTTAATAATTTGACCTGTAAAGGAGATAAAAGCATACAGCTACAGCAAGCATCTTGGTACTTATAATGATGTTTAAGATGAAACATGTTTAACGTTTTCCTTTAAATCAAGTGAATAAGCATTTAACTCAAAGTGAAATAATATCAAATCACAAAAGAAATCTCAAAATACAAAAGGCTTGTCATACTACATAGTTAACTTTGACTAAACATATGTATGGAAACATTTTGAACTGAATTACACCCTAATTTAAATTAAATTTTATAGGAATAACCTAACAAATTTTTTCCTCAGTATGAAATATGGATATTCTTAAATTGCTTCTGGTCCTAATCTGTTTTAGAAGTGTATATTTGTATTTTCTAAACAGATTCCCTGCTGCATCTCCCCCAAATGACTATATTCTAGAGACAGTTAATGTACATGCACAAATTAGTGCGTATATGAATTACTCACTGTCACACATTTGCTAGTTCAGAATTGTCCAAATTTAAGCTTTGAATCCAATCTGACACTCATTTGGCACCTGGACAACCATATTAAAGCACATGTTCTGTGTTAACACCCAATTTGACTTTAACTTTGCAGATGTCTCCTCCTATACATTTCCTTCTATGGATTAGTTTCTATGAACACAGATAAAAGAGCATAGCAATGATATTTTTTTCTTAACAAAATACAGCAATGTGAATATAGATTATTAAACAAAATACAGGATAGATAACTTGCTTAGCTTTACTTGCTAATGTACAATATATTTTCCCATCTCCTCCCATTTAGTGAAATTACTCCAAAAGAAAAATATCCCTTTTTATTGAAGTATACTGGATTAAAGTGAATTATTAAAATGCATAAAACAAGACAGTAATGTATAATGTGGTTTGTGACAAAATGTATTGTAACCTTAACTGTAATTATATCAAATATATTGATTTAAATTTCATAATCAAATTGTGCAGGTAACGATCCGTATCTTTGGTAATTGAGTTGTGTGTGCAAATGTAATTATAGTAATGGTATAAAAATTTGATGATGCCATCTAGATTAGATTGAACTTTGGGTGTACTTTAAAGAATATGCAGGGATTCATAAAAAATCAGTTTATGTGAAACTATATTGTAACACAGTACTGATGTTTTCCTGAGAATGGAGCTTAATCCCTTTAAAAATATGGCTGAAAAAGTTCTAACCAGAAAAGCATCTTAGAGTTTTATGTTCCTATTAACATATAGGACATGGCTGATGCATGCCTCTGTGGAACATAGCAAATTTTTTTTTGCATAGAGACAGTATTAAGTTGTTTCTGGCTGGATTTTTGAAGCTAGCAGCATTTTCTACAGATGCCAAGAACTTCAGTGTTCAAAAGTATTCTGAAATCAAAAAGAAAGAAAAAAAGACCAGTAAGATCACATCTTGGAGCTTAGGTGGGGGATGCATTTTGTTGTTCTGCACAGTGCTGAAATTCTTTAAATTATATAATATATATATAATATTATTATATATTATTATAAATAATATTTTTATATTATTATATAATATCATATATAATTATATTATATTATTATAATATATATATATTATATTATATTATATTATATTATATTATATTATATTATATTATATTATATTATATTATATTATATTATATATAAAATATATATATTATATACTTATCTATATAATATATATATAATTATATATATAATATATATATATGTGTATATATATATATATATATATAAAGCTACTGCTTGTGATATTACCAAGTGGGCAGTCATCTGAAATGATATACGTAGGCTGTCACTAGCATCAAATTGTCTCCTGTGATTGCTACAGTAATGGTAAGCAGCGCCTGTAGATTTGTTATAGTCACACACTTTTGCTTCAAAGTGAAAAATAAAAGCCCTAAACACATTTTTAAGGATACGCAAAAAAATATATATAAAGAAGTGAAACATCTCACCATTTCTGGGAAAAATTCTTCCCTTAGTTATGTTTTCAGCTCACGCAGAAATTATTTATCTCAATATGTATGTTTATCTCTGTATGTATGTTTTAAAGAGCAGATAGTGGCTCAAAAATTAGATTAAATTTTTATGAAGGCACATGAGTTTTCATTTACTTAATGGGACTTGGTAGGAAGTATGAGACAACAAATATTTTCTAGAATAAAATTATCTCAACTAAAGAAATACTGTGATAGAATTTTCCTTATTGAAATTTATGCATGAGTGCCTAAAATCCAGAAAGGTATGTAAATTGTGTCGTAGTTATGTCTTACTTTTCTAAAGCACTTACTTTTTCTTACTTTTTTCTTACTTTCCTTAATTTTTTATAATTCTCAGACTGTGACTATATCACATTTGCTGTTAGTAGAGTCACGTATCAAGCAGAATTTTAGTTGCAGTATTGAAAATGTAAGTATTGTAAATGTAATTGTAAATTGAAAAAAAAAAAAAAATAAATACAAGACTCACAGATTAATAAAATGTGTTTCTTTGAGGATTGGTGATTCAGAAGATATAGACAAAAAATGGAATAAGCATTTGGATATCATTGTGTAGTTATTGGAGTTTCAGCTAATTAGTTTTCTTGTATCAAACATAGGCAGAAAAATTGTATGATTCTGTCACATCTGATCATGCATAACATTCAAAATAGTCAATGAGAACTATTCTTCAGAATTAAGAACAAAATCATGGAACATATTTCCACTTTGTAAGACAAAAAAAAAAAAAACAAAAAAGCAACAACAACAAAAAAAACACGCTTAAGGTTATTTTATTTATTTATTCTGATTTTCTATATTTATTGAGAGAAGATATTTTGAGTGTAGGAGGTATGAATTCTTCATATCATTTCCTTACATCTCTAGGGTACATTCTCCATAATATATCTGAAAGAAAGGTAAATAAAGTTCAGTAGAGAAGTCACTGCTCTATAAGGACAAAGTGTTACTTTTATGAAAGAATTTAATTAAAAAAAAAAAAAATAATAATTACATTTTTCTGAACAGGGTGCTAGGAGGGAAAGTGACAAGAAACCACATCATGTATTATTAGTTTGCTCAAAACTGCAACCGTAGTTTATGTTATTTTTTGGTTTGATCTTTTTTTTTTTTTAAAGATTCTATTCATGTCACCCAGCAAACCACTAATATTGATTTCTGCTAATACAACATAATGCTTCCCATATAAGTTAAAGTTGGTGACACATAGTTTAGCAAGGCATGGCAGCATATGTACTCAATTGCAAGTAAGAACTACACCAATCTACCTGTGACAAGAGGGCAAATTCTATCATAGTGATGGCCAGCCTCTCAAAAATATCCCTAAATAAGTTGGAGTGGAGTGTATAGACCTGTTTATTTCAAGTCCTTGGGTTCAAGGTCATGGCTACAGGTTTCAGCAAGAGAAAGAAAATAGCTCACAGTGCCTGTTTCCCTAGCTCCTGGCTCCCAGTTGCTAAAAAATGGGGCTAAGGAGCCAGATGCAATCCCTGAGCTACCCAGGGAGCAGAGCAGATGACACAGATGTCATAGTGTGTGCTGATTCCTGCTTCCATCAGAAGCAGCAGCGCTGACAGCTCAGCACTGCCTGAGGACTTTGCAGAGAGATGCAAGGCTTTTTTGTTGAGTCACTCAGTTGCCAAAACCTTTAGATCATCATGAAAATGCTCTATTGTTGCTATTACATTTCGTAGTAAAGATATTAAACCAATCCATTTGGATATAAAATAGATTGCTCCTCCACTTTCACTTGGGGTTGTTTATTGTCTTGGTCAGGGAAACCACAAGGAGACTACTAAGGAGAAAATTCAGATGATGCACTCACTTTTATCGCTATCAGTGTGAATCCAATTGTAAAGCCCAATTCCAGGCACAGAATACATATATATCTTAGCCATATGCAAACTATGCAGTTGGTAGTTATACTGTGGTGTTTTGCTTTTTTCATTGTTGGTGTGTGTGTTAATGATACCAATTATTTTGATACCTCAAAATAATTTCCAGTTCAAACCATGCAAAGGAGGAAAAACTCCTTCCCAGTTACAGTCCCTCGAAGATTTGATCCAGAAAATCTAAGCTCATGTCTTGTATTTCACATAGAGTAGGTCCAAATCACCAGAAATCTGGCTTGCCATAGCTGATTTTACCATATGGTCTTACCATAGCTGATTCTCCTCACTACAGCACACAGGGAGGAGTGACTGATTCACCTGCTAATACTACCTGTTTATATCAGTACATATTCAAAATCTGTAACTGTTAATGTAAACATGAAAGCTTAATCATATCACTTGATAAATGTCATAAAACAAAACAAAAATTATGTACTTAATTAACTCAAACACAAATCTTAAATGTTTCATAAAGAAATAAAAAGGAATGATTAATGACTTTTCAAGGTACACAAAAATCCTAGAGAATAAATGCGCTTTTTAGTATTTAAAATAAAACTTTAATGAATGGAAATGGCCTTAGTTTTGAACAGAAAGCAAGTATATTTTTAATGGGCATTTAAAATTAGTTTTTTAAGTTCGTATTTATCCCCTGCTATGTTTTCAGATGTGTTGAGAATTCAGGCATTATAACACAGGTCAATGCAGTTACACAATGACATAGTGTTGAATGTGAAAAAAAAAATAAATAATAGTTGTCTTATTTCTTTGATATGCTCTTGAACAAAATATGTTTTTATCTTTGATATTTCTTAAACATTATGTCCAACTCTATGCTAAGAAAATAAACAGCTCATGAATCTTTGTGAATTAATGCCACTGTTCTTTAAGTTTATGTTAACATTCAAAATAAATTTGTCAATTATGATCATAGGACCAGTATCAGCAATTCAACAGGAATGATAACATTCAGAAGATCATCTTTTTCTGATTATAAAAATAATTTTGTTGCTGAATTGATTTTTCAGCAAAATTAGTGTATTTGGCCAGAATTTCCTTTTAAATTATACCACTTCATTTAATCTTTTTCACCCCCATAAGTCAGCACTTGTCATTTGTTGTATGTATTTGTCTTGTGACATATTACATTTGAATTTATTTATTTCTCTTTATTGATCTACTTATTAACCTTAATAAAGTAGAATTATCTGAATTACTTTGTAAAGTAAAAAGTGATTTTTGTTTCATTTGATTTGTTGTTTGCTGTATTTTTTGGGGTAGAAAGGCATTTATTTTGTGAGCCAGATGCACAGACACTAGGAATACCACTAATCAAAACTTAAGGGTATAAGAGAAAAGAATTATGAAAGGCAGAAAGCTGGACCTCAAAGGTTCAAAGGGAAGTTTAAACATCAAAAATTATAGATTTTTTATATAATAATTTTTATATAATGTAAAAATATTGATATTTTTAAATCCTTTTTATTAAATACATTTTGTGTGCAAAGCAATTGTGCAAGTCAATGTAAAGTCTTCTGTAGCTTGTCCTAGAAAGAAACCTTTTGTTTAGGAATAAAAGTACAGCCTTCAAAAGCTTTTTGAATTAAATTCAAGATTAGCCTTTTTTTTTTTTTTTTTTTTTTTTTTTTTTTCCCTGAAGCAGTTAATGATTTATCTCCTCATGGTATGGTTGTCTCCTAATTATACTTTAGATAAAAGAATATTTTAACAGGCTTGCACATACTGCAAGCAAATAAAAACAGACCAAAGTTCTTGCTGATCATTCAGTTTCATGAGCATTTTTACAGTAAGCTAAAACAGAAGTTATGAATACTGTTCTTTCATTTCTGAGAGATGTTTAACTTCCTTAGTATAAAGCTGTTATTGCCCATTCAGTAGAAATAATGTGCTGCTTTGCACACCTTGTAAGCATAAAGCTGTTGCAGAAGCTGTTCTTCAGAATACTGTAATCACTTAAAAGACATGGTTTTTAAAATCCACAAGTGCTTTTCTCAGGTGCAAATCCTACTTTTCAAAAGATTAATCTAAATTATTTAAACAAGTCAGTAGATATACTCCGTATTTAGTGGTACTCATTTCTTTCTACCTTTGATCTCTGTAGCCCCAGTTCAATAGTTCAATACGATATGTAAGCACAGAAGTGGCCATGAACTTAGTGAACAAACAAACAAACAAAGAGAAAGCATGCATAAGCACCAAAAGTATATTGGTATGAGAGCACTTAAATAAGGAAAGGTGCTCCTAATTTAAACTTGTGCAGGCTGAGTCAAGAATCTGGACAGTAAAAAGAGAGATTAATTCACACTGGATGTTTTGTGTTTTGGGCTGTCAGTATGATGCCTCAACTAAAATGTAAAACATTCTGTTGCTCTATGCACAGTCATAAACATTTTTACAGCTCACAGAATGTGATTGCGTATCAAATATTAACACCCTAAGAGAGTCTGGAAACAACTGAGGGTCATTACAATGCTATCAACAAAAGTTATCTAATGTACTTTCTGAAAATAGTGAGAGGAGATAACCTAAAATTGAGTTGTTACTTGTTCAGAGCCATGTACATGCTTACACAGTCCTGGGAAAACAAAGTGCAGTAGACAAACATCAAAACAGTACTAAAACATTAACTTAATAATAGATATGTATGCTTACATCCACAAGTTATTTTGCAGGATATGCCTATTGTACAGTGATTTAAGATTGCTGTTTATAACCATTTTGGGTTTTGTTCCCATTTACAGACTTGACTTTCATCCACCAGTAAGAAAAAGCCTCGTTCATAATAGCTTTAGTCAGTTACTAATTTGGTTCAAGCTACTGCCACGGGAGAGTCCCTACTCATGACTAGTGGGAGTTCCCTGATAATTAGGAGTAATAGCTACTATAAAAGTGTTGAAATTACAAGAACATAAATGGAAGCTTGGGTTTTAAATATTATTCCCAAATGAATGTGTTCCAAAAATTTTTTAAACTGTCTTACAATTCAGAAAATTCTTTACAGCACTAACCAGAATCCTCACATACTTGGCCCTATTTCTACATGATATTGTGTGTCCACAGTTCATAGTAAAGGAATACTCAGTAAATTCATAGTAAAGAAGCACACCTGTTATAAATGAAGGCTCAACTCAATCTAAATTTAGTAATATTTGTAAAAAAAAAATATTTATAAAAGGTATGAAAGGCAAGTAAACAGCGCTGGGTGTGTGGGGAGTCTATGCTCCACCAACACGCACACACCATCTAACTTCCTAAATATACAGAACATTTCTTTTACATACTAAACCCAAGTACACCTATACATATGTACAATCAGAAAAAGTAACAAACAATCCTTTAAGTTCCATGACTTAACAGTCTCAATTTTCCATTCCTTTTCTTGATTACAAACAAGTCTTCATTTTCCATTCCTTGTGAGCAATATGCCTTGCTTTAAGTTGTCAAGCAACTCGGCCTTCGGGCCTTATATATCCCGTTCTTCCCAGATCGCAAAAAGGCATATCCATCTCGTTCTCAAGGCCAATAGAGCCTGGGTCAAAAGGCACGTCCAGGTCACCAGGGGGCGTAACAGCAAAGGCCTTTGATGGCAGCAGCGGTGGGGGTGGGGGAAATGGTGTAGCAGAAGGATCAGTAAACGAGCCCGCAGCTCCCTCACTATCTGGCAAACTGCACGTTTCTGACTGTGGTCCCACATGGCTCTTTAAGGCCTCAGAGACTGCTCGCCAGGTGCCGAGCAATCCCACTGCAACCTTGTCGATTTTAGTTACAGAGTCCCACACCCTGACCTCAATTTGGTCCCGTGTTTCAGGATCATTAACTGTCCGATTGTTAATAAGGAGAATAACCTGTAAGTTTACCAGGGCAGTCTTCGTTTCTAAGGACGTATGATTCCCCATAATGCCCAGCTGCTTACCGCCGAGGGGCAGTTGTGTGCGCGGGTCTGCTTCTCTCAGCTTGAGCTTCTTCCCAGCTCTGATGCGCCTATTTCCAGCGACTTTCTGTACGAGCTTCTCTGAGCAGTTTGCTGGGTTTGGCCGAACCCATCTTCATGAGGCAATCAATGTGCCTGTTCCCGTACTGGTCTGCATTCTGCTAGCCTGTTCCTTTTCATTCCTTCTTTCTGCTTCTTTATTGATGACATAACATCATTGTGTTGCCTTTTTTTTTTTTTTATCTTGAGGGCAGGCTCCCCTCTAATACCCTTCTCCCCACAGCAGTTCCTTTCAAAACAACTTTTCATTGGTCAAACAATTTTGCATATAACAGCAACAGCAAACACACAGAAACTTCCATACCTTAACGAGAACAGGCAACCCGAGACTGCATGGAGTCTCCTGAATCACCCGTCTTTGTTGCCTCTAAACTCTTTTACATTCCTGATGGCCTCATCGTTAAGAGTCTAATGTTATCATCAACCATGGTGTTTGGCCACATGGCCACACTCCCAAATCTCCCCCTTCTTTATTAATATCAACCATCTTCTCAACACGAATTACCACTCCATATATAACACACCCAACTGGAATAATACTGAAGCTCTAAGTATTAAGAATTTATGTTTATTGTGGTGGTTTGCTTTTTTTTTTTTTTTTTTTTTTTTTTTTTTGAGACACTTTTTTGATGACAAAACACAGATAGATTAAGTAATTAAGTAATTGTGACACAATATCACATTTTGCTAGCTAATTGCGTATTGGAAAATATCATAAATAACAGCAATTATCTTGACCAATAAAAAGACATATTAGAAATGGAAAAGTTCTACCATATGATCAAATGGAATGACCATATCCACCTATTTAAAAATCTGGCCCATAAAATTCCATCAGGAGGTTTTAATGTTTTACAATATAGTGATACAACAGAAAAACAGAAAATTTCTCTTACACTTTTATAGCATGAAATTTATCTGCCTCTTCCAATAGATTTACGAAAAGATCCTTGGTTACAAAGTTCAGATTTCAAATATCTTCAGCATTTGAGTATTGTTTGGGTTTATTATTCTGATTAGATATTTTATTTTAATAGTTATTTATGTATTTATTTATTTTTGTTACCTGAAAGATGCTGCTGGGAGTTGACTTGGGTGGAATTTTCCCATACATGTCAGAGTGGAGTATTTGCTTTGCTTCCATTTCTGCAGTGCTTTCTCAGGGTCAACGGTATAAATATTATATTTACTTATTTGTTCGATGAGTCTTGTTACGGAATTCTGTAAATGAGAGCTGTACTACATGAACAACTCAGAAATTGGTTCTTCTACTGAAAAGCATATGAAAGTACAAATCTGAGTTTCTCATTACATAGTAAATAACTAAATATTTTTTAAAAATTGTAGGGCTCTACACTTTGAAAGTGACAGGATATTTAGTTTCTGCTTGGGACTGAAAGAAGGAAAAAATAGTATGATTACAACTTGATTCCCAATAAGTGGAAATAATTATTTTTTGTTTTGGAATTGTCACAAATATATATATATATATATTTTATCACTGTAATTGTCTTTTAAAATATGATAGGCCTTTAAAAATAGAAGGTCTTATGGATGACAATATAAATTGATTAAATGAATCCACTCTAGTACCATCTTTCAAATAGCTGGATAAGTAAAACACAATTTTGTTATGGAAATAGGAATTACTGCTGTAGGGACACTATCGTTTCAGCAGAAACCTACCAATAAGTTACCATAGAGTTTAATTCACTGGTAAGTATTTTGAGGCTTTTTTAGAATGAAAGGCTGAGACAGCTGTAAAAATTGAGTCTCCACCAGTCTAGCTGATTCAGCAAGGAATTAGCCATGCTCAGGAAGTCCTTTATAAAATACTCTATTCTGAGGCATCAAACCATGAAAGTATGTGGAGCTACTGTAATTGAGCAGTGCAGAACACATGTCCACATATTAAATACTGTGGGTTAAACAGTAGCACAAAATCTCTGCCTCACAGTGGTGGGTTGTGGACAATGTTCCAATTGCCTTTAATGTCTCTGTCTTCATAGGCCAGTGAAAAGAAAGGACAAGGCCATGATTCTTAAACTTTATGTTCAATCTGTCAAAAAATGTTCACTGCTATTTTGAGAACACACCAGACGGGCATTTTCTGGCCCTCCAACAGTAAAAAGAGTGGGACGACCCTTCTCCAGGGTGTTTGTAGAGAAATTATAAATCTCGCATTCCTTCTTTTCCTCTTGAAGTGCTTAACCTTCTCTTCGCAGTTTGGCTCCAATATGTAATTATATACAATTATCGGCACTTTGATTGTAGTGTCCTCAATTATTGTAAGAAAAAAATTCTAACCTTCATCATTCTGGGGAATAAAAGTTGAAAGTGCAAATACTAAATCAAAAGCAAAGCAGATGAACAGAAATTAAATGCTATGTAATTCATTATTGTTTACCCAATTTCAGGGATTATGTAGGTATGAACTCATGCTTTCTGGTACTTTGAAAGGTAATAGCTAATAGGCCTTCAATCAAGTCATTACTGTTAACACTAAGACATTGCTTTCCTGCACAATACTGCAGCAGAAAGGAAATTTAAAGCCCCTAGGGCACTGTCCTGGGATCTAGAAATCATAAGCTCTATTCTCTAGTCTATATGACAAATTTGGAAGGTGGAAGATCATTTTACTATGATCAGCCGTATTTTAGTCTTCCTACTTTCAGAACTGTCAATATGTTTTGACATCATCTATGTAAAAGGCAGTGAACATCCAATTCTAACAAGAATTATTTCATCACTATTTTACTCTTTATAATTCGATGATCTCAATGCAGATCCAGTTAAGTTAAATTAAGTTAAATCAGTTAAGATATAGGGTGGGTGTTTGTAGGTAAAACAGTTTTACATTCAGTAATGCAGTGGCACAAACTGCATTCTCATTTTTATGAGGGCTACTTTCATTTTTGTAAAACAGTGCTATAAAAGACAGTGTGCCTTATAAGTCCTCAAGTACATTTCCACATAGGTATGAACATAACCTGAAGACAACAAATGCACTGTATATAAAAATACCCCAAATAATTAGTGTGAATTAGGTAAATATTGCTGAAATTTGGTTTAAAGGATGTGGAAATATGCAATCATGATATAGCTATGTAGAGAGTAATTTGCTAAGAAGTGGCTTTGATATGGGGAGTCATTGACAGCATAAGCACATGTTTTGGTCTGATCACAGCATCTCAATAGTCTGGGTGGGCTGAGCCAACCTGGAAGGTATTTGAGAACATAAAGCATTTTCTGTCCTTTGCCTGTCCTTCTGTTTCCATGGGATTACTTTCAAAATGGCATTTTATATGAATTTTCAAATCATTCTGTATGGCTTTTTAAAAAAAAAAGAGTAAAAACTATTTTTTCTAACATCTCTTATCCTCTGGAATTTCTAGGCATTAATAATTGCAGTTTCAAACACTCAATTATTCTTTCTGTTTTTAATTTAAACATTTTTAAAGGGGCATTTTAATATGTATGTTTACAGAACGTATTCTGGCACTATCTAGCACTCCCAAAATAGACTATTTCCTGTTCACGAGAGGACATAGGTAGACCCAAATTTAGTCCCATTTCAGATTGGTCAGATATCAGGCAGCTTCAGCTAGAAGGTGTATAACTTTAGTGGTATTGCTCTTGGCTAAAAAGATCCATTTCTTTTGCATTTAAGGAAAATGAAAGGACGAAAGCATACAAAGATGTTTTTTTTTGTTTTGAAAATTTGTCTTAGGTTTGTACTCCCGATGTATGGACATGTATGAATTTAAAACTATTTGGAAACAACAGCAGATTTGTGGTGATATTCTGTTCCTCTTTAATCTATTGCCACCCATTACCTATAAACAAACGAACAAACAAACACAAAAAAAAACAAACAAACAAAAACGAGATCTCACTTTTCCTTTCTTCTGATGTGAGTGGATAGCAACTTCAGATTTTCTGTGAATTTTTCCTCTAATAAATAATGTCAAATTTACATTAGGCTTGATCACAATAACAGCGGGAGATGTCTAAGTTCTACATGTTGCTCACCTGGGCCATTCTTCAGCATGCTGTTCTTTGTTATTCTTTATGTTGATATGCTATTAAGGCTGTCTAATTTCACCTAATCCGAATTAAATGCAATCTGAAATACCTGACCCATAACCCCCTGAATTTTCTTTATTCTGAGGAATTACAATAATGCATCTTTAGAGTGGTTTTCAATCTTCTTTTCCTGACTTTTTCTAATGCTTCTGGTAAATTGATGATACTTTGCCATTCAGCTACTTCACAATTCTTCTCCATGAGAGGCCTTGAAATAGTATTTCTAAAATTCATGTCTAAATTTTCACTTCATTTCCTGACCAGTCATATTAATTTCTTTCACCTTGATTGCCCATTTCTCCAAACTAATAAATCCGAGTCCTGCATTTTCAGTTTATGAACCCTTTTATTTGTACAATGTCCTGTTTTCACTCCAAATTTACCTCAAACCACATAAAATAAAAAGGCTCAACAGTCAGTAGCCATGTTAGATATCTGTACAGTTGCAGACATTTTCCTCTGGAACCATATTTCCATCTTCCTCTATCCATCATAACTGTCTTTCTGACAGAACTGTCATGACAGATTGCCAGGAATCAATTTAGTTTTCACCAGAACTTTTATGTCTGCTAGGCTTGCTTCTTAATTCAGTGATGTTCTATATGCTTTGAGTCAGAAAGTTAAGTATCTTATTTCTCCTTGTATGTTTGCTTACATTTTCTCTTTCCATGTGATTGTGGATGATGATTCTTTTCAGTTTTATTTCCCCGCTTTGTGATGGATGTACACTATTGAAGCTTTAAACTTTTTGATCTCATATTTTATTTTAAAAAAAAATATATATATATAGTAGATTTAACTAGAATAAGATCGTCTTGACAAGGGGATTACATGTATCTTATTATTTTTCTATCTTCATCTCCCCATTTCCAGCTTCTTCAAGAGATGCTAAAACAAAGGTATAGAAAAATAACATAGATCATAGTTACTGCCTAGGAAATTCTGTGTGGTCCCTCAGGTTCTTTCTATATGTGGTTCCTCTTTAGTCATACTTGTGTCAGTTAGAACTTTCTTTGTACCCTCCTACAGCTTTTCCATGTGTTTAATTTAGAGGAAAATTAAATCAGGAACATACATAATTTCTGGAATGTCATAATCATTATGTTGCTAATGAAACTTGTTTGAAGACAAGATATAGTAAATTGTCACTTTCTCAAATCATTTAGGCTGGCTGAAGTCTAAGTGAATTAGAACCCTTGCAATTCAATATTTAATTCAGTGCAATACATTATAAGGTTCAATAAAGATTAAATAATAAATATTATGACATCATGTTTGTTCATTTAATAAATGTGTATGGTCCTTGGACTATCAATATTGCAGCTATGGTAATCTTGATAGCATATTCTCAGCAGGGCCAATAAAAACTGGAGATTAGAATGAAATCCATCAATAATAAGTATATTTAACATATACTGAATTCAAGCAAATAACTGCAATCTATTCAACTTTTTTTTGCACATATACACACAGCTTTGCTAGAGGAACAATAAGACTGTTTCATCATAATGTTCTTTTACATGGCAGTGTCATTCTGTTTTTCCACAGCTTGTTAATACACATGATTTAGGCTATGCAAATTAGTTTTAAAAAGAGTTTTTTTTTTTTTTTTTTTTTTTTTCCCCCCAGTTGTTTAAATAGTAGGCATGCACCAGTCCAAGATAGAACTGCCTTTTGAATTTTTTTTCTCAAAGATACCACTTTTACAATAACCTGGGTTCTCTGAATTCAGCAGAATTACTTTTAATTTACATGATGTGAGAAAATATGGCCTTTAGTCACAGATTTCCCATCCAGCAGCTATTACTGTCATATTCACATGCATATGTAAACACATAGATGTTAATGTGAGAATATAAAGAGTCCATTTTACTTTTTCTTAGTTTTGATTATGCAGATGTTAATTTGCATATTTGGAAAAGGTAGCTTTCATTCAGGAGAAGCAGGGAGAAAAATCATAAAACAAATTTTGTAACTCATAAAGCATTTATTCTACATGTTTTTGTTCTACAGCTGAAATAAGATGAAAGAAAAAAATAGAAACCCTTTCTCATCTTTCTCTGACATCAGTGCAGAACTGTTCACAAAATAAATGTTATTCCTGCATGTTAGCAGGCTGTGAAAGTAAGGCTTGAAATGGCTGCCTGATTACAACCTTAACACCAACACCTCCTTAATCAGCACTCCTTAACTCCCTCCAAATAAGCTCTGTATGATGTTATGATTTATTATATTGACTATGGCTTTTTTTCCATTTTGCTTTTTAGGATCTCTTAGAAAGTTGTAATTTAGTTCCTCCCCACCCCCTGCTTCCACTTAGTGAAGTGGCTGCCTTTGATTAGATTTGCTAGGATTTAGTTCAGAGAGAATTCATATTTTTTTTAACTCTGGGAAAAAAAAAAAAAAAAGACTAAAAGAATAAGCATTAATAGGTTCACTGCCAAAATAAACCAAAACAGAATCCACAGTATTAGATCTTTGATATAATTTACTTTAATATTTTGCTTTCTACATAAAAGATGGGAATAAAATTTTCTTCTCTCATAGCCTCTCAATTTACTTTTTGAGGAAAACGTTGAATCAAAAAGATAAGACTTTCCAGAGTTTTGAAGCAGAAGAGGCAATTTATTCACTACAGAACCTTTCAGAATGAACAACTATTCCTCGGGAGTTTTCAACCAATTATAAAATGAAACATGTCTTCTTATTTTGAACAATATATTCTCCCTATGTGGAAGAGATTACTTCTACTAAAGGACGTTTCTATTAATACCTAGTAGAGCCTACGATGAGCTACAGTACATCAAAATAGTATTTCAGAAATCAGAACATAATCAGAAAATATTCTGTACAATTACAGTCTTCTGCAATACATTATTAGCTCTAACCTTGATCTCTAACCCTGTCATATAAAAAGTTTACCTAGTGGGCACATTATCATCTATCATTTTACAATGTGATTTTTTTCCCCCTTCAGATTCCATTGCATATATTGTTTTGATGGTTTTGAAACAGATACACAGTCGGACAAACCAATTATCTTACTCCTTGCTTGCTAAGGATAAAAAATATGTTATGAATCTTAGCCCATAGGTTACTTACATAGCTATCGAAGGGTGGGGAAGAGGTTTTAAAATCTTTTTTTTTTTTTTTTTTTTTTTTCATGGTATCTTTGTGACAATCAGCAAGATAAAAATTTTAATTTATCGTTTTCTTAAAAAAAAAAAAAAAAAAAAGCTCTGGTGCTGTATTGTAGTTATACTCAAAAATGGTACTTTACTTGACAAATCAGCTTTACCTCAATCTATTAAAATTTGGAGAAAATGTGACAAGTACAGATGAGGAAATAATTAATGTAAAGTATATAACATGATTTAAGTGTGCAGTTCTGTTGGAACAATGTGTATTGAAAGATGGCATTATGATGACAAAAAAAAGTGTGTTATTTGAAAAAACTTCCAAAGAAGGTTTTCAAACTTTCTGCATTCTCTTAAGTGTTTGATTGTGTAGCTTTAGGGAAACAGAAGGGTGAAAATTTCAACAAGATGCACAAACCTTACATAATGCAGTAATTCAACAAACTACTTGAATTTGATTTAGGATTCACATTTGCACTGACTGTGATAAGATACAGCCTATCCTAAGATACAGAAGGTCTGTTTATGAGAGATATACAAATTAATATATACAATACCTGCATGCTGTTTTAGGTACGAAAAGGAAACTGTTCCAGATGAGTTCTAAGTCTTTGAACTGCTTCCAGTAATATTAGTCTGATAATTGAAACCTACTTTTATTACCTGTGAACGACAACTTCATCTCCATCCTGTCATCAACAGTCAGTAATTTTGCCACAGAAGGAGAAAATACAAAATTCCAGAAACTTATAAAGAGGAAAACAAAATACAACAGAAAATATTTTTTCCTTTTCCATAACTTCTTGAGTGCGCCAGATTATTAACATCAAGTCTTGGATCGTTTCAGCATCAATCCACTTCAACTGCTTTGAGCTCAGTTTAATCATTCTTAGTCATTGCTGAAGGTTTTATAAATGTATACATCTGAACCTAAATGAATATAACAGCCAACACTTCTCCACAAGGGGTGGACTTTCTAATTCGAAGCTAGGCTGCTGATCAGTCATCCTGTGGCCCTGAAATCTGGCCATCAAAAATTCAGCCACTTTCATGACATTTCACATTCTTTGACTAATCTAATCTGCAAAAAAAAAAAAAAAAAAAAAAATCATCTTAGCCTTTCAAATTGAAAACAAGTTCTTTCCTGTGCAATAGGTTGTAGGTCAATGGGAACTAGCCTGTTCCCATTGTTTTCAGGATTGTTTTAAATTATTTGCTTGGGTAATTATTCTATACATGAAGCCATCCCTGAAGTCTTTTGGTTTCAAAGACATATTTGAACAGAGCAATGAATTAGAAAGAGATTTACTTCCCTGAGGGTCTCTGACTTTACCTGGCTAACTACACTGGCAACCTTCAAAACTCCTTTTGAACAAAGGGTCTTCTACAGTAACTTCTCAACAAAACCAGAAGTTTTTGCTTGAGGATATCAGTTCAAATACATAAGGAGAAAAACAAAACAGTATCATTCTTATTTTTATAAATTTTTTTCTTGGCAGAAAGGAATGCAAGAACTAGATCAAATAGGCAACTGTTTCTTCTAACAACAGTCTTCAGTTAGTAAGTTCCTCTAAACAGAAAGAGAAATCTCACCTAATTCAAGTATCTATTTTGACCATTTATCAAAGAGTGGTTACAATCCTTCCTGTAGATAATCTTCTGACATAAACATTTGTATTCATTGTCCTATTTGCAGTTATTAACACCTCTTCTAACGCTCATGTGGAATACTTACACTCTTGGTCCATTTTCATTCTCTAACAGGTGTCATACAAGGTGTAAAAGTGACAAAAGCTAGAAAATTGAAAGGTGCAGCACCGTCAAGATACAGTCAAGACAAAACCATCCATGTTAGGATTAAATTCCAACTATGTGTCTTTTTTTTCAAAATCACTCAGAATTCCTAGTCATCTACTTTTATGAACTCCCTAGCATTAAGCCATTGTTACAAGGACTGGTTCTTTTTCATAACAAATCCATTTTCAACTTGTTAACAGACTTTTCTATGGTGGAGTTGAATTTCTTTGTCAAATTCAAAGATTGCAGTCTAGCATCTAAGCTTCAATTACAAATAGATAAAAAATATTAAAGATGTTCAATTAAACAATTGCGTAAATATGAATGATATAAAATTCTATCTTGGGTGCGATGATCCTCAGAATAGCAGTCACAGTGCAAGTTAAAATGGGAATAGCCTATATATTAAGATTCTAACCCCATAAAGGAGTGCTTCACAGAATCACAGAACCACAGAATTTCTAGGTTGGAAGTGGCCTCAAGATCATCGAGTCCAACCTCTGACCTAACACTAACAGTCCCCACTAAACCATATCCCTAAGCTCTACATCTAAACGTCTTTTAAAGACTTCCAGGGATGGTGACTCCACCACTTCCCTGGGCAGCCTGTTCCAATGTCTAACAACCCTTTCGGTAAAGAAGTTCTTCATGAGATGCAACCTAAAACTCCCCTGGTGCAACTTTAGCCCATTCCCCCTTGTCCTGTCACCAGGCACGTGGGAGAATAGACCAACCCCCACCTCACTACAGCCTCCTTTAAGGTACCTGCAATAAGGTCGCCCCTGAGCCTCCTTTTCTCGAGGCTGAACAAACCCAGCTCCCTCAGCCATTCCTCGTAGGACTTGTTCTCCAGGCCCCACACCAGCTTCGTTGCCCTTCTCTGAACTCGCTCAAGCACCTCAATGTCCTTCTTGTAGCGAGGGGCCCAAAACTGAACACAGTACTCGAGGTGTGGCCTCACCAGAGCCGAGTACAGGGGGACGATCACCTCCCTAGCCCTGCAGGCCACACTGTTTCTTATGCAAGCCAGGATGTTGTTGGCCTTCTTGGCCACCTGAGCACACTGCTGGCTCATATTCAGCCGACTATCCACCATCACTCCCAGGTCTTTCTCTGCCTGGCAGCTCTCCAACCACTCATCTCCCAGCCTGTAGCTCTGCTTGGGGTTATTGCGCCCCAGGTGCAGGACCCGGCATTTAGCCTTATTGAACTTCATGCAGTTGACCTCAGCCCATCGGTCCAGCCTATCCAGGTCCTCCTGCAGAGCCTTCCTACCCTCGAGCAGGTCGACACACACCCCTAACTTGGTGTCATTTGCAAACTTACTGAGGGTGCACTCAATGCCCTCATACAGATCATCGATGAAGATATTAAAGAGGACCGGCCCCAGCACCGAGCCCTGGGGAACGCCACTAGTGACAGGCCTGCAACTGGATTTGACTCCATTCACTACGACTCTCTGGGCCTGGCTATCCAGCCAGTTTCTAACCAAACGAAGCGTACGCCAGTCCAAGCCATGAGCAGACAGTTTCTTGAGGAGAATACTGTGGGAAGCAGTGTCAAAAGCCTTGCTGAAGTCAAGGTAGACCACATCCACAGCCTTTCCCTCATCCACCCAGTGCGTCACTTTGCCATAGAAGGAGATCAGGTTCGTCAAGCAGGACCTGCCTTTCATAAACCCATGCTGACTGGGCCTGATCGCCTGCTTGCCCTGCAAGTGCCGCATGATGACACACTTGATAATCTGCTCCATGAGCTTCCCTGGCACTGAGGTCAAACTGACAGGCCTATAGTTCCCTGGGTCTGCCTTCCGGCCCTTCTTGTAGATAGGTGTCACGTTTGCTAGCTGCCAGTCAACTGGGACCTCCCCTGATAGCCAGGACTGTTGATAAATGATGGTAACTGGCTTGGCCAGCTCCTCCGCCAGTTCTCTCAGTATCCTCGGGTGGATCCCATCTGGCCCCATCGACTTGCGTGCATCCAATTCCCTAGCAGGTTGCCAACCATTTCTTCGTGGATAGTGAGGACCACATTCTGCTCCCCCTCCCCTTCCACCATTTCAGGGTACTGGGTATCCAGAGAACAACCTGTATTGCCGCTAAAGACTGAGGCGAAGAAGGCATTAAGCACCTCCATTTTTCCTCATCTCTTATAACTAAGTTTCCCCCTGCATCCAGTAAATGCTGAAGATTCTCCTTAGTCCTCCTTTTTGTGTTGATGTATTTATAAAAACATTTTTTGTTTTCTTTAACGGCAGTAGACGGATTGAGCTCCAGATGAGCTTTGGCCTTTTTAATTTTGTCCCTGCACAGCCTCGCAACATCTTTATAGTCCTCCCTAGTGGCCTGCCCTCTTTTCCAAAGATTATAAACCCTCTTTTTTCTCCTAAGCTCAAGCCACAATTCTCTGTTCAGCCAGGCTGGTCTTCTTCCCCACCAGCTCATCTTTGGGCATGTGGGGACAGACCACTCCTGCGCCATTAAGACATCCCTCTTGAAGAGCGCCCAGCCTTCCTGGACTCCTCTGCCCTTCAGAACCGCCTCCCAAGGGACTCTACCAACCAGTGTCCTCAGCAGCACAAAGTCAGCCCTCCGGAAGTCCAATACAGCGGTTTTACTGGTCCCCTGTCTAGCCTCGCCAAGAATAGAGAACTCCACCATTTCGTGGTCACTCTGCCCAAGACAGCTCCCGACAACCACATCCTCCACCAGTCCTTCTCTGTTTGTGAAGAGAAGGCCTAGCGGGGCACCTCCCCTGGTAGGCTCACTAACCAGCTGCGTCAGGAAGCTATCTTCCATGCTCTCCAGAAACCTCCTAGACTGCTTTCTCTGGGCTGTGTTGTGCTTCCAGGATATATCTGGGAAGCTGAAGTCCCCCACAAGAACAAGCACTGACGATTTCACAACTTCTGTCAGCTGCCTGTAGAATTCATCAGTCTCCTCATCCTGGTTCGGCCGTCTATAACAGACCCCCACCAGGAAGCTAGCCTTGTTGGCCTTCCCACCTATCCTAACCCATAGGGACTCAACCTTATCATTCCCAGCCTTGATTTCTACAACATCGAAAGATTCTCTAATATAGAGAGCCACACCACCACCCCTTCCATGCTGCCTGTCCCTTCTGAAGAGCTTATATCCAGTCATTGCAGCACTCCAGTCATGAGAGTGGTCCCACCACGTCTCTGTGATGGCAACCAAGTCATAGCCTGCCTGCTGCACGATGGCTTCCAGCTCCTCCTGTTTGTTACCCATGCTGCGTGCATTCGCGTAGATGCACTTCAGTTGGGCCATTGCCTTATCCCCTGGCCTTGCCATTGTTCCCCCTGGCACAGCTCCAACAATCCTTGTTTCAGCCCCATCCCCCTTCTTACCTAGATTAAAGCCCTCTCAATGAGCCCCGCCAACTCCTGGCCTAGGATCCGTTTTCCCCTTAGAGATAGGGACCCGTCTGCGGCCATCAGTCCAGGTGCCGATTAAAGTGCCCCATGGTCAAAAAAAAAAAAAAATTTCTGTGTTGGCACCAGCCTCTGAGCCACGTGTTTATCAGGTGGGCTTTCCGTGTCCTCTCTGTACCCCTCCCTGCCACCATAGGGATGGACAAAAACACCACCTGTACTCCCGCTCCATCCCCTAACCGTCCCAGTCCCCTAAAGGCTCGTTTGATAGCTTTCAGGCTTCTCTCTTCAATGTCATCACTGCCAGCCTGGACTATCAAAAGAGGACAATAGTCAGAGGGGCAAACCAGGTTGGGAAGCTTTCTGGCAATGTCCCTGACCCTGGCCCCAGGGAGGCAGCAGACTTCCCTACGGGTAGGATCAGGCCGACAAATAGGGCCCTCTGTTCCCCTGAGAAGAGAGTCTCCCAGAACAATAACCCTTCTGTCTTTCTTGGTGGAGGCAGTCCTGAGGCATGGATTCGACCTCCTCGCCCTAGGCATCCTCCTGGGTACACTTGCTACCTCTTCCTCACCCACCGGACTCTCAAGCTCCATGGCCTCAAATCTGTTGCATAAGGGCACCTGGGAAGGTGGGGCCAGTGGGGGAGGGCATCGCCTGCGCCTATTTCCTTTCCTCCTCAACCCTGAACTCCTAGATCCCCTCCCTCTGCCCAACAGTGACAGGGCAGGGGGTCCACCCCCATTTGGGATGTCTCACCCCCGTACCTCTCCTTGAGGCCCTGCAGGGAGTTGCTCCACCAGTCTATCTCCCGCTCACACTCCCTGATAGCCCTCAACCTCCTCCTTGAGCTTCACCACCATGTGGACCAGGTCATCCACCTGCTTGCACCTCACGCACGCAGTTTCTCTGCCTCCCGCTAATGGCAGGAACAGGCTCAGACACTCCCAGCATCCGGTGACCTGAACTGCTGCATTTTTTAACAGTAGTCGGGTCTGGGTGGGTAAAGCCTACAGCACCCTGTATTCCCAGGATGTCTCCCATCCAAGTACTAACCGGGCCTGACCCTGCTTAGCTTCCAAGATCAGACGAGATTGGGCATTGCCAGGGTGGTATGGCCATAGGCAGAAAAAGCTTCAGAACCTTTATATTTATGAAAGGGAGGAGACATAAGATGGGAGATTGCTTTTCCAAATAAAAGGTTAATATTATTATAAGATTGTCATTTATGTTTGAACAAACCAACATTTCTTTGCTTATGCTAGAGAAAGGGAAATCCTCTGCTTCCTCCTCTCCTCTTACTGGAAAACAAATTCAAAATAGTACTTAGCCAGAGTAAATATTGGAAAGTTTTTGGAATACCATAGTGAATTATAGTCAGTAGTGGATCCTGAAAATAACTTTTTTTGGTAGGAGAATCTGGTTTTTTGTTTGTTTGTTTTTGTCTTTGATAACTTAAAGAAAGGGGGAAAAAAAAAAAAAAAGAAAAAAAAAGAAAAGAAAAAAAAAGGATGCAAAACTAAATTAGCTTACCTGAATGCACAACTAATGAATTTGCCTTAACATGGCAAGCACAGTATGCCATTGCCTTTGTCCCTGACTTATTATATCTACAAATCAGGTAATATTTGCACTGGCTTGTTGATCATAGTATGTACATAGATGGGGAAAGATATAGTAATTTTGTGTTAATATCTTATATCTGCTGGGAGGGAAATGTAAAGCTAAAACTATTTTTCACTGGTATAACAAACTAATGATTTCTATATGCTAACCATTATCAATAGGATTACAAAGTCACATGGCAGTTAATGCCATGTGAGATAAAGATGTAAGAGATAAAGATGTAAGAGATAAAGATCTAAATACACTTATTGGAAGAATGTGATATCCTATTCATCATTCATTCAGTCAGTAAATCAGATTGCAGTGCTGAAGGCTGTATATGTGACCTATTACTACATATGTAATGACTATCATTTCTGTTCTGCACAGATAATGAATCAACCTTTAAATATATATATATATTTTTTTTTACAAAGATGAGTGGAAAGCATAGCATACAATAAAAACTTGTCTTTCATCAATTTCAGATGATGTGTGTGTGCACACATTCACTTTGTTGGTTGGATTGGCAAGGAAGCCTTTAGTATTTACAATGCCATTGCAAGTACTCCAGGTGGTCCCCATAAATTATTTGCATGAGGTTGTACTTCAGGACACAAAGTGACAGTGTGCCAGAATCTAAGTCCGCACATTCTAACAAATATGCCAGAATTGTCACATCACCATATTTTCAACAGTGCATTGTTGCCATTCTGTCATTCTGTACCAAGGGCCTTTGGCTTCTCAGCCCCATGCATCAGCCCTAGAGAGCCACTCACAGCTTTTGGCACTGCTGAAGAAAAAGAGTCTGGGTAGTGATAAAATTTTCCCTCTGACAACCCACCCAACACATGACTTCTGTGTAATCATTTTTGGTTCTATGTAATCATTTTTAGGCATCCAGCATAAAATTGTTCCCCATCATCATACTAGATGGAATGTGATCTATTTCTTCTAAACCATTAACATTTTCACTGTCTCTCAGAGGGTTTACTCAGATGGTGCACTACTGTAGTCTTTTATAGCTTTCCCTAGTTTGTAGATGTATAGGAAAATGAAGACTATATAGTACCAGTTAGGAAACAGACATGGAACCCATTGCCACAAGATTAATTACAGTATGAGTTTACTTAGAGCATGAGCTGCTGTATACTTTTAATTTTATATTAAGATCCTTGGTTTTATCATTTGTATATTAATGTCAGCCATCACAGTTCTCCTCTTTAACAAGGCTTGAATAGATTTGATGTTTAATTTTCAAACATCTGGAAATTTGTACCAGCTGAAAAAAATAAAAAAAATGATGGTACAGACTATGTTTACCAATAATGCTGTAAATACTCTGGACACCAAAACAAAGCTGCAAATTCAGCACTGTTCTCAGAAACTGAATTTGTTCAATGGCAAACACAATAGTCAAATGTAGTTTAGAGTAGTCAAACTTATTAAAAAAAAAAAAAAAAAAAAAAAAACACAATACCTGAAACCTTGTGCACTCAAATTTAGCCTGAAGTAAATTTTTACAGCTAAGTTATAAACAACCCAAAATAGGAAGTTATATAATAAAAGTGCTGACACCATCTTAACTACATCCTAGAGTTGCAAACAGCAATGCTATAATGAGTCAGATTCATTGTGTCTTTCAAAAACCTGGTTTCCTTTTTAGAACTACTTCACCGCTGATGGCCCACATTTGCATTACATAAACTTTCATGATGAAACATCTTACCAGTTCATCTGAACAGCATGGAATAAAGATCATCTTCATTTAATTAGTTCTGAGTTTGCCTAAAGGCTTTAGGAACTACAAAATTTGCAAGCTTGTTTTTACAAATTAGTTGCGAAGTAGCATCTATCTTTTCTGTTTCTCCATCAAGGTAATATGCTTTTCTCACATGTATCTTTTTTTCTTTTTTTCCCCCTAATGATCTGTTTCTGATAGTCAGCTGATTTTTCTGCTCTATAGTTCACTGAGGGCACCATGTTATTTGCATTATTCATTACTGAAGCTATGGTATACCTTGGTTAGATTCTAAACACAAAACAGTTTCTAGGCATAACTTTATGTCTTCCATAAAAATCATGAATTATGTAATGCACAAATCTCTCCACAATAACCTCACTTCTTTCTCTGGCAAGTCAGCTGGCTATTTTTATTAAATATTGCTCATCTGCCATATGGACTCCAGTATTCAAGTTAATTATAAAATTGAAATATGGCAATGCCCTCTGAATCTGTAAAATCATTTTCCAATTAAAACTACTTTAGAACACCGCATATAAAAAATAATTTTATATAATTATGCACATCAAGAATAAGGGATTTTTTAATCGCCTAAGCATTACAAAAATACCTCCATTTGTTCTCATTGTGCTCTGTATAGAATTTAACATGCCTAAGTGAACAAATGCTATCATTGTTTGAGAAAGCTGGAGTAACTGAAGCAACTGAAAAACAAACATCACTAAACATAAAAAACTACAAATCTCTTTATTTCTGATTGCTAGTTCTACTGTTCCTGGATTTTTCTTAATGTTTCATATTTATGCTTTATACATTTGAAATGGGTAGTTTGTGGAAAATTTTTCTGAACTTTACTTTTAGACATGTTCTATCATCATCGATGAAATTAAGGAATAAATTAATTCTTTTCATACGAGTAGGTGAATTTGCCTCCAGGAGGAAAATATTTATGTTTAGTCTGGTATTTGGTATGATGAATTAGAGAAATCTTTATGATGGCATCTAGCATGCTTTATGCTGAAGCACGAAAGCACAATATGTAGCGTATTGAAGATCAGGTTAAACAATAGTTGCTAAATAGTTAGCGCTTGCTGGTTTTCCATTCTTTTGTTGAATTGTATATATACTTCTGTGTAATCTAATAGTGCTTCTCAATATTAAAAAAAAGTGGGTTTTTCTTCAGAATCTTTCTCCATGGGGCACTATCATATGTAAAATTCAGTTATCAACTGCATTTCATGTATTTCATTAATTCAACATGTCTGGAGAAGTCTTATCAATCCAAGATTTTGCAATTTCCTAGTCACAAATAATTCAGACAATTTAACATGAACCTGTCCTTAAGTTTTCCCGTGCCAATACAAAAACTTTCATAGCAATCAAATCTTCACAGTTAAAAAAGGATTGTATGATAATGCAATGATAATACATAATGATAACCAAAATTATATTCTCACACAGTTTAATAGTTGACTATAAATTGATCTGAGCTTTTCCCCAAATTGTATTCACTTAATTACTTATCCCTTATAAGACAATAAGGGTGTAAAATGTGTTAAGTGAGAGGATCACAAGGAAAGGAATGGTAGTTCCTAACAATTTGACAAGTGCTTAGCTTGGCTCTCACACTGTTGTGAAAGTTGTTGAGTGGATGTATCTGTAAAAGGGAAAACTTCCTGTCATGGGAAACCAGTGAAGAATGTAATTGGAAAGTATCTTGTAGGATACTTGATCTTATGAGTGAAGGAAGGTGGAAGATTGATGAAGTGAGAAGTGTATGAAATCAATAGTGCTGATGTAGTACATTTGGTCATTTATAAGACTTGGTTCTGTCACTTTGATTAAAAGGTACAGAATTAATAGATTTAAATATGGCTGTAAGGCTCCAAGCATCATCATATACTTCTAGTGAGATGCTTATCACTCTTATTAAAACATTTGACCAATTAACCAGAAAAAATGTACAAAAGAGATTCTACAAATGATCCAAAGGCTGAGAGAAGTTTTAAAGAAAGAAAAAGAGAAGAAACTGATACCATGTGATCACTTTTGTTTTGGAAACTGGGTATAAATAGATAACACATTTTATTAATCCTACATACTGACAAAGACACATATTTTACAGAAAGATTGACTATCCCAGAAGAAGTGACTATGAAAAAAAAAAAGAGAGAGAGAGAGAAAAGAAAAGAAAGAATAGGCATTAGGAAAGATAACAGCTGTACTT
The DNA here is from genome assembly GCF_009819795.1 of Aythya fuligula. Lineage (NCBI taxonomy): Eukaryota > Metazoa > Chordata > Aves > Anseriformes > Anatidae > Aythya > Aythya fuligula. Next base: position 12,964,476 of record NC_045566.1, read on the forward strand.
GATTTCACATAATGAAAAGCAAGTGCTGTACATACAGAAAGGAGATCCTTTAGAGAGCATAAGAAGTTATTTGGTGATTTGGTGATATTTGACCTCACACCTTCAGAAGCACTTTTTCTATTGTCAGCATCCACAGCTAAAGGAAGGATGCTAAAGACTGCAAATAGCACTGAGAAAACACATGAACATATGTAAATATGTTTTTACTGTGGTAAATAGATGAGGTAGATAGTTTAATGTCTTTACTAAAGATGAGACAAAATGCATTCTCATTAAGTACAGAGACATCAAACTGCAAAGAGATGGAAATCCACTGAAAGGCAAGGCTGCTATAGAAAGAGACATTGACACACTGAAGTGGGCTGACACAGGCTTCATAAAGGCAAATGCAAAGACCAGGAAAAGAATGAACCTTGTAGCAGTATGCACCAGATGCCGACTAGATAGAAAGTAGCTTTGGAGGTTTGTAGGAAAGGAGGTGGAGATCTCTGTAGACAACAAAATGGATATTAATCTGTAGCATGACGTCATTATGAAGAATTACAACCACATACTGTGATGTATTAGCAAAAGCATTGCCAGTAGGTAAAGGGAAGTGAATGTTTCCCCTACTCAATACTTGTGAGACTGCATATGGAGCGTTATGTCCAGTTTTGGGCTCCAGCAAAGTGACATAAAACTATTTGAGGTACTGGAGCACATGATAAGTAGAGGAGAGATTGAGAGAGTTCAGCCTAGATGGTGAAAGGGGAATCTGTCTTCAGCTACACAGCAGAAGGCCATAGAGAAGATAAAGCCAGATTCTTCTCAGAAGTGCACAGTGACAGAGCGAGAAAGATGGACACAAATATAAAGTGGGACATTCTGTTATTAGGAAAAAAAAAGAAAAGTATGACATCAAAACCTGGAGCAGGAGTTCAGATAGGTTTTAGAATCTCCATCCCTGAATATTCTCAAAACTCATGTGAGGCAACCTGATATAAGTTGCCTTGACTTTTTGCTGGGAGATCAGGCCAAATGATTCCTCAGGTCTCAGCTAATTTAAATTATGTTATAAAATTATTCCAATACTGGGAAACAGACATAACCGTTTCTCTCAAGAAGTCAGTCTGACTCTACAAGGCCCATTACCTCAGAACTACCATAATGTATACATAAGAAACTAAACATTGATAGTTGGAAGACAATCGACCTGAGGAATGCATAGTAAGATCCAGCTTCTGGAAACTGGAGATAGAAATTCAGTCTAAATAAAACATCTAGATTTTAAGCAGGACAGATAATTAACAAGTAGAACAAGAGTTGTGAGGAACACAGTTAATGACAGTCTTTGAATCAAGATCAGATATTTTTTTTTTTCCCCTAAAGATTTCCTGTTCTTCAAATGGGAATTAATTCAGGGAAATCCTATGGTTTGCTTTAAACAAGAGGTCAGATTAGGTGATCACAGGGGTTCATTCTGGTCTTACAGAAAATGAATCTGTGAACCGTGAGTCCTTCTTTAACATCATAATGTGTGTGATATACACGTTCCAATTGAGCTCACACTTTTTCAAAGTGCTCCCCTATGGATTGTCTCAGGACAAAGATAAAGGCAAAGAAAGCTTTAGAGCATGTCTGAATTGGAGATGTCTCCTCTATCTTTTAATATAAAGGGAAATAATTTATCAAACAGGTAGATCTGAGGTCAGAGACTTTCTAGAAGCTAACAGTGCAGATATTCTCCCTAACTCTGAGCCAATGGCATATCACAGTTATAATTACCAGCAAGATTATTATGCATCCAAAATGACAAATCTTTATTTTTACCAACAAATACTTAAGCTTTAGGGGTATCCTAAATTAGCTTTTCTTTTCCCTCAAGACCTTGAGAAGCAGAAAATACTTTGGCTGATGAATGAAACATCCAGCCCAGGAAAATGTAACAGAAGCAGTGAAAATATTTCTGTTGAGAACAGAGTGACAGACCTATTACAAAAATCTAAATATAATTCTGGACCATATTCTGTTGAGCTTTTAAGCATCTGATATTTGGACTGAAGACCCAGAATATTTTAGATGTTCAGCAGACTTTCTCCAGCTCTTCTTTCAGAAAATATAGAAATCAATGTATGATTAATTCTAGATTAATTCTATGCTAGAATTCTTACTGATGTACTGACTTTTTAGTGACTACTATCCTTCTGTAATATGTAATGTGAATTCATCACATGTACACCTTTTATCTTTCACTATCTTACATGCTTTTGTAGAGATATTGCCCATACGTAGTAATGTATTTTAAGCACTAAGCCATTAACCTATTGCAGTAGAGTATTATCCAGCACTCTGTACTAACATGAGTAGTCTTATATGATTGTAATAGCTTACCTCAGTATGTTGTTTTATACCAAAAAGTCATTCTGTATAACTGGATTTCATAATAAAATATTTCTTTCTAGCAGATGGCACATGCAACAAGGGACTGATCTGGAAATAGTTGTTGTGGGCCTATTTCATCTCCTATAAAACTTAAAAGAAGGGATAGTGAAAAAGGGATAAGATTCAACTTAGAAAAGGATGGCTGATAACAACAAAATGCATCTCTGTTTACAAATTTATAGTTAAAATTTTAATTTGTCTGTTTCTTGTCTAAATCCAATGAACACAATATTAATAGTTGTTGATGGTAGTGTTTTTTATACACAAAAAGATAAATTGTGTACAATGCAGTGTGATGTCAAATAAATAATACTGCAATTCCTCCAAGATGGAACTACCTTTGTTAATCTTATCCATTCCAAAGAGTCTTGCATTATCAGGTCTTTATATTTGGAGCTAATAGAAGCATAATACTAGAGCAAAGCAACCATGGAAGAATATAGAGTCCCCTGTGGCTGCAATTGAAGCTCTAAAAGCCTGTTTTTCATTTTTAAACTGTTCCTCTGGGCATAGGTAATGTTCAAAGAAGCATTTTAAAGAGAAAATGAAACTTTAAAAGCTTCAAAATGTGGTTGTAGGAAATCCAAGATGTCGTCTGTGACATCTCCTGTCTTACTGTTAGTTATGGTAAACAGCAAGATTCAGTGCTTCTCTTGCTGCATCATAACATTTTAGAAAAGGGTGGCTATGTTTTTCTCGAGGATCGCTGAAAATTTGCAAAATCAAAATCCTTACCATGAAATACAAAGAGATGGATGCTGTGTTTGAAATAATTATATTTCAACTGAAAGAGTAGAGTTTTCTGAAGAAAAAAAAAAATCCGGTGGTATGGAACATATAAAGGAGCAAGTAAAAACAGAAAAAAAAAAAAAAAATGTGTTCTGACTTGCAATATGATATTCTTACAATGTCAGTGACTGTATCAATGCATATTCCCAGAAGTGAGTGAAGAGCTAGTGTCAGGGACTATACAACGGCAGATGTCTGATTGAACATGGAAAGAAAGTGGAAAGGGATGCAGACAAACCTTTCAGATTTTATGCATATTTCTGGTATATATCAGACCAAACCAAATGTTGCCAGATTTTGAATTTGCATTGGCTATTTCTATCTTAAACTTTATTTGTTGATTAATAAAGGAAAAGGAGCCTTGAAAGTTTTTGAAGAATGTTCTTGTCTTTTTGGTAGCCTATTTATTTATTAATCTATCTATCTGTTTATTTATTTATTTTAAAAATTGCTGAAATACATGACCACCTGAGAAACTACAAACTTCTACCATTTCTAACTGACCAGATTCTGGGCCCATCCAGATTCTGCTGTGAACTTTCAGGGTAAGTTCATTGGTAAGTTCATGGTAAGTTTCATGGTAAGCCTTGTCTTGTTTCATTAGCACAGTACATTAGTCTTCCAAATCAATGCTAACAAAAAAAAAAAAAAAAAAGATGTGTCATTTTTTTCTTTTTCTCTCTCTCTCTTATTTTTTATTTATTTATATATTTTTTTCCTTCATCTTTACAAAGACTTACTTCTTTTTGGACATTCTTTCCAACTTTCTTTCCAGTGCTGCAACACAAAATTCATTCAAAGGGGAACAGAGAGACAGATATAATAATAGTAGGATCACAGACGCCTCATTTCTCTCACTTCATTTCTATCACCAACAAAACAAAAATGAACTTTGAGGCAAATTCTGTTTAAAGAAACTCTAAAATTTGTTATGAAGTGATTTTTGAAGTCTTTTTCTTCCTAAATAAATCTGTAAACTAATACTTATGCAACTGTAGGCATGCAAATGAAAGAAGTTAGTTATAGTGTTCGAAATAGAAAGTTAGTGGTAAGACTAGGCACAAAGAAATAGAAAGTTTAGAGTCAAAAGCATTTTCTGCAAGGACACGCCATTATAGGATAAGAATTTCAAACTGAGATACAGGGGAAAAATCCTCTGAAATACATTTATCAGCAAATGACCCTGATCAGCTGTGTTCCATCTGAGGAAGATCATTACTGTAGACGTCAGAGTAGTGCAGGAGACAGGTTAAAAATGGGTTTCAGATTATTGACACTTACTTTTTATTAAAGTTTATTTACAGCTGGGGATAAGAGAACATAGGCCCAGAATTATGGAACTTTTTAAAACTCCAGAGATTATATCTTTGAAAACCTTTGCAAAATTTGTAAAGTTTCTATTTCTTGCATTAATCCTACCTGAATGAATGTCTTTCAAATGCAACACTCTAGTTCTTTCAAGTTTTTATATTTTAATGTATTTTTTATGATTTGTTTTCTGCTAATTTTCTATCAAAAGCTGAACCTTTCTTGAGTAAAGCACGTGCTTAAAAGCTGTGCTGAATAGGGAGAGGATTAAATAAGTGTAAAGATTTAAATTCTCCATCCAGTCAGGATTTAAAGGTCATACATAGCATATAGCTCCCTGACAAAAGGACAGACTATATCGAAAGTACACATTTAAACTTACAGGTCACCTACAACTATTTTCTGTTCCTTTATAAATCTGAGATTTTCACAGAACAGACACTGATGATTGATGCCTAAAGATGTGCATACAATTACAATGCACTCTTGTGTTCCTGGAGGGACATATTCTTCTCTAAACAATTATAGAAGATAAAAGAAATCTGTAAAGCTTCAGCTCCTTCAATGTGGAAATTTCTTTAGGAGAGAAAGTGGAGTTTATTTACCCATTGACTGGGCTCTGAGAAACAGAAAAGATCATTGGTGATGGTCAGCTACTTTTAATAATGATTTAAAAAGGAAAGTTCTAAATACCTATTTCTGGTGAAATTTCTCTGCCAGCTGCAGCTGAGAAACATGTCCCAAACTTGTTTTCTTCATTAATGAAAATTCAATAGAAAAAAAGTCCAAATACAGAAACAATTTTTTTCTGAAGAACTGATATAAGAATACATACATTTTTGATAGTTTCTGAAGGCTATCTAGAACTAATGATGGTAATAAAAGATCACTCAAAATCAGATGTAGTAATTTAATACAGTTAATCATAGTAATTCACTTATATCATTGACCTTGTCCTGAGAAGTCCTGATGTACCTCATTTCACAATAAATAATGCTGTTTTATTACTTGCATACACTTTTTCTCTAAAGATATGATGATATGAAGTAAGCAAGTAAGATGTGTGGCACAATGAGGCTCAGAATGCTGCAGGGAACAACTTTTTGTTACTGTCTTCAATCAGTTGTAAGCGTGGAAAGAAGCTATCAAGTCTGTCACAAAATGCTATAACACAGACAGGCAAGAAGATGTAGAGTATGTCCGGATATAGGCAATATTTCAGTTCTGAGTTTTCAGACTAGGATTCCTAGACAAGGTAGATGACTTTACACGTCTATGTCATTTTCTTGATGAGTGTAGATTCTCCATTCAAAGCACACATGTAACTGCAAGAACTTTTGCAAATACTGAAAGAATAAATAACTCCATAAATATTAGACAACTCATTACTGAATTCCAGCTTCTGTGCTCCTTCCATTGGAAGGCAGTTCCAGAAACACATTATTTTAATAGCTTAGAACTGTCTCATTTCCAGCTAAATACATTTACAGCCATCACCATTTTTCCCAAGTGACAGCATTGTCCTTTAGCTTACAATATCACTGCTCAATATTTACTCCTGCAGTGTGTTTTTTAGACAGCAATCATATATGCTCACAGATTTCAATAGTTTTGCTTAGCTAAACAATTCAGGCTCTTTAAATTTCTTCTTGCAAAACAGGCTCCCCAGTCCCTTGATCATCCTAGAAGCTCTGCTTTGTACTTTTTCACCTTTGAGGTTACATTTCTTGTATATTGGTCCTTGTACAGAGCCCAGTGTTGAACTGATATATCCCCAGATTCTCATGGTACAGCAACAGTATCTCAATGGGTGTGGAAACTCCCACTTAAGCTCCACCATTTACAGCTTCCTGAAGCTGTCGATGCAGGGCTACCGGTGGAGATATCACGAAAGGCAGATAACATGCTTATAATTTTAAAGAGATGTTATATCACTAGCTTTACATACGGGGAGCCTCAGCATGGAGAACACAGCATCTTTGCTGAAGTCACACCTGAGCTGGACTTTATGTTTAGAATTTGAAGCAACATTTCAAAACATTTTGTTGCAACATATGCAGCAAGGCCTATATGATATTTTATGTCCTCATCTCAATACAGTGGAACTCAATTATTGTCGGTCTGGAGACTCTAGTCTAATAAATATAATTTGGAAATTTCAGAAAATCAGATTTAATTTCAGATCAACTGTAGTCTTGTATTCTATTATAGTAAAACAAATGTTTGTCCTGTAAATTTAAAAGGAGAATCCATTTGGGAAGATAAAAAATAAAACAATGTAAAAAACAAAAATCTGACACTCATTTCAATGGATTTACTTTCCCAGGAAGAAAATCTTTTTGTTCTGTTACAGGCAAGAAGACACAGTAGTAGTGTAGATCAGGCCCATATGCAGTGATCTGCTGTCTGGCAAAGCATATCTACCTGCAGTAGATAAATATTTTTGAAGAAATAGAGTGTGGAACACATGGTATGAAAGGTAAACTTAGAAATTACCTTTTGTTACTGAATCCAGAGAGAATTTCATGTTAAAAATTAATCAGTGGCTAATGGAGGAGATATTGCAATCATTGGATCACAGCAATATTGTGTTCCTTTTCCTTAAAAAATACAATATTCTGTTCACAAATGCTGGAGGGTACTGTTTTGGCACATTACCTAATGATCTGTCTTTTAAGACAAACCACTTCAGCAGTTCATTAAACGATGCTGCTGAGACTAGGACATTTTTGCAGAGAGGTGAAGGGAATACTCTTGATCCATTTCAAGCATTACTTGACACATTTCTGAATCAAAGAAGAGGCAGCTGAGTTCTAAACCTTCTCAGCTCATGCTTCCTATCAAACGAGAAGAGGTAATTACTTTTTTTTCTTTCCTTTTTTTTTTTTTTTTCTTGCATGTCTTTTCATAACCAACTAACTATTTAGCTTATCTGGTAGGTCACACAAATCAATATTTTTCATGATGATAATATATCAGCCATCTTCTGTGGATATTATCTTTCTCTTTTATTTTTTCTTTTCTTTCCAGTTTCAGCATGTTTTTGCCCTAAGCATACTCCTTTTATTAATTTCATTGACTTTCATGTTGTTTTTTAAAGCTTTTTAATTGCAGAATCTCATTTGGAGAGCACTGTTTGTTTATTTACTTGGTAAACTAGCTGGCTAGCATAAATACTGCGGCAATAAAAACCAAGAATGCTTTCCTGGTATACTGGCTCAGCATTGTGCAAAAACATTGGAGCTTTGGGCAGATCTTCAGCTTGCGTAAATTGTCATAGCTCCATTTATATGTGTTGCAGTGATAACATCTGAGACTCTGTCCTTTAAGCCTGAGATGAATTCAGTGATGCCATCATCTGAAATAACTATTATTTTTATATTTATGCTTTTCAGTTAAACTGCCTGAACTTCATTGATTATTCTCTATATACATCATGCCATGTATCTAGCATTATTTCCTATACTGTAATTCTTTCTTGTCTTCCCACTGCCCCCAGGGTTGCAGCCTACTTAGAAATATTAACAGAATCAAGACCATTACATATCTATATTCCACTTAGGTTTGCATCATTTCACTTTTACTTTTAGTTCTACTTGGCTGCTAATCAAAAGGTGAGGTGCATTGTGGATCCTCAAGTTGCACATTTCCAAACAACGACAGGTCAGGATGAAGGGAAGAACAAAAAATTCTTTGGAATCTGACAAAGCCATTGAGGAATCTTTTGTGAGGGACCCTTCTGTTGCTGAATGTATTTCTCTTCCACAGCTATCACTCACTCTTGTGAATCATGCAGATACCCATGACCAGATGATATAGGACTCTGACATCTAACAGATTTCACTAAACAGCTTGAAGGACTTCTTTGTTATTCAAACCACGAGGTGAAAGACTAGCAGCAAACCACCTGCCCACCAGTCACAGTCAACTTCAAGCGACAATGGGCTGGTGTCAAAGGCTGCAGATACGAAGTGACCCATGTGAATTCAGGAGGGTACTTTCACAAATTAATCAATACCTGCCAAAACCAAGCCCTCTAAAAGTTATATGCCATTTCAAGGCTTTCTAAATGATACTCAATTTTGGAGACTTAAATTGTACTGAAGATATTAAAAATAGACTCGTAACTCACCAGAATGAATTGCACTGAACTAAAGGAGTTGAAATAAAAAATGTAAACAGCTTTCTCATTAATTTCTCATAAAATTTCAAAAATAATAATGTATTTGGAAAGATTCTATTGGAAGAATGGTACCAAAAAGGCTAATTATTTTCAGTTAATGATGTTCTTAATTTTGTTTTTGCCTGGCTTAGAAGGGTAAGGAATCATTCTCATACTAATGAATATAGATAGAATGAAGTGTTTAGAGTAAAATACAATCAATAATAATAAATTACTCAAAGTACAAATTATCAATTTGTTTTTTCTAACTTGGGTTAGAAGAATTAGTCAGAAGTATGGTTATTCTCATACACCTATGGAGAAGCAATTCTGGTGGCTGAAATAGGCATCAGTGTTGCATGATTCAGGGAAAAAATCTTGTAACTATGTGATCACACGTCTATTATTTCCCATTGAATAAAGTGATGTGAATTCAAAGATGTGTTATTTTAGTGCAACGCTTATATGCATTGCATTCACTAATACTGAACAGTCACAGTCATAAAAGCACTTCTTTCAGAAATCCAAACCCAAACACCAGTACCTGCTTTATTAGTTCCTTTCTTCATTAATAATTGTTAATAGATTAATTAAAACAAACACACAATTTACTGTGGATACTCCCAAAATTATTGGATTATAAAAGTGTCTTCAAAGACTGTGTATTTTTCACAAAGAATTTGTAATACTTTTACTATAACAATGATATCTGCACTGATATATGTATATACATATATATGTATATATCAGTTGTAATAATAGCTTCAGATTAACAAACTACCAACAAAGATAATGTAAGTTGGCATGTATGAGGTCAGCAGTTCTTCCACTTTCATCAGGCAAAAATGCCCACTTGCCTTGATCATAACCTTGTAATTTTATCTTAAATTTAAAGAATGTTGGTATGGTTAACTGCAGTATTTAATCATCAAACTTATATGTTTTAATATTTAAAAAGCCAAAAATAAAATATGTACCAGCAAAACTAGTATAAAACGCAAAAACAAAGGCAAGGTTTGCTTTCATTAACTGAAGTCAACTGAAGCTCTTTTATCCTTTTCTTCCCACTGCAATAAAAACCAGCCTAAGCCCCCTTTGAAACCAGCACAGTGTGATCTAAAGAATGAAAAATGTTGATTGACTGGCACTGCATGCAATAATTTGAAATGAGCATAATCTTTTCAGGTAAAAATGGAACAGTGCACCGTTGATACATGTATGAATGAGGTCCCTCCCCACTGCCTAGGGCAGGCAGCAGAGTGGAGATGGTCTGTAATGAAGGCCTTGCAAACATGACAGAATCATTTTTTTTCACACACTTTTCATCTAATCTGTAATGTCAGACTCACACCGCTACAGTTTCTGCAGCTCTGCTAGATCTGCTCTGCTGCTTCTGCAGCTATGGGGCTTGTCCCTAACACATTTCTGTGGGAGTCCTGGGGGAGGCAGTTCTCATGGTCACAGGGCACCACATCGGTGCCTCCTGGGCTCCAGCCTCAGCCGCCAGACAGGTCCTTCATGATGCCTGTGGCCAAGTGTGTCATCATCAGCACAGCTGAGTGATGCTGTACTGCAGTTGCTGTATTTTGGCAGCAGTACTGAGTTTAGGTTTAACAGTTCTGGCTTCTTTCATTCTTTCTCCCATATTAATGTTACAGAAAAATAATCTGAAGGTCAATGCCAGACATGGGTGAGATCCCTCACATAGACTGCATGGCTGTGCCTTTGTTTTTGGCAGCTGCAGTAGCTAATGTCCCAGCTTGTATGCAGATATTAAAAACTGGAGAATGGCTGTTCTATTTACCCAGTCAATCACTGCAATCATCACATGACATAAGCTGTTAGGTCTATGTAATACGAGACTTTTCTTTTACAGGGTTTCATTATTGTACTGTAGAAACAATGCAGTTTTGTTTCTTAGTGTTAATAATGTTGCTTGGGTTATATGTATATTACTTGGATATATACATGTACATATAGTATTCAGTGAAGTAAAAGTTTGAAAACTGAATAAATAAGTCTTTTAACACAGTATTTCATTTTTATACAAACATAAAAAATGATGCAATTAATTTTGCAATATTATGTTTTAAACTTGAAAAATGATTTTTTTTCAATCTGGAACTGTAAAAAAAAATCAAATTATTTTCATACCTGAAAGGATTTTAAATTAATTTGGGTTTACAAATCCTTTTTGTAACTAAAATGTCTCAAATTAATATTTTTTGTTTAGCTCAGTAACTTTTTGCTTGTAATAGCAGAAACTTGGCTGACACAGCCCTACACTATTTGTTTTAATTTTCTTTTTGCCAATTATATTTCACAGGTTTTGGTTTTATGTTTTTGCACACTAATGTTAGGTTTCCAGATTAATTTAAGTAGTTGCTAAATGACTGCCTAAATCTTATTCATTGATGCTTATGTTCTTGGAGGTTTTATTTTGTCCTCTTTCCTGTTTCCCACTTCTCTGCTAAGAATATGTACTTCTTTCTACTGTTTAGCTGTTGTAAGACCTGTGTCAGTGTAATTGATTTATTAGAAGGTACCTATTGAAAACTTGGTATTTGACAATGTGGATATAGAGGTATACAACAGGTTAGAAAGAAACATAATACAAAAATATTATACTAAAATAAGGGGCTGCTAGTTTCAGCAACATTTGACTCTATCTCTTAGCTGTGTCCAGTAGTCAAGCCAGAGGTAACATTTCTTGCAAGAAAAAAACATGAATTCATGACAAGGAAAATGTTTGTTCTGCTAAACTCTGTAAAGTTCATTATATAACAGGGAAATTGTATTTTGCCAGTCTCAATCAATGCTATTCTCTTTAAGGGCCTCCAGTCTTACCTCTGGCAAAGATTTCATTGCAATTAATCTATTTAAACAGAGCCATTGAGAGATTTCTTTGTTATAGGACTTCAGGAATAGGCCTTAAGGCAGCTCTCTGAGAGCCAAAGGATAATAATTTCACTACCCAGCAGCATATTTCAATTATAGTATAATTAAACCAAATGTTGAAGCCATATCTGAGAAATGGTATGATGATTACAATGGAAAGCTCAATCAGAAGGTCATCAAACATTTCAAATTACAGAACAAAAGTAAGGGTAGACTTTTGGACTAAATTCGGCAACTAAACATGTAAAGCTGCATTGGCTGCTGATAGAACCTGTATGTAGAGCAACTATTTGAAGAGATCTTTGCACTATTTTTGTGAAGCACAGAGTAGCTAACAAATCTCACTGAACTTCTAATGATTTCTCAAAGCAGAATGTGAGCAACAGACCATTAATGGATGCAGAATCTATCAGCTACCATATTACATCTTCCTGCAGCAAAGTCTGATAATAAACATGAGGAGAATGGAAATACCTCAAAGATCCACCAGTGCAGTTTTTTTCCCACAAGGTTGGCAAAAAAAAAGAGCTCTTGTGTATTTGTAAACTGCCTTAAGGAGCATACTCCTACATTTTAAAACTGAAACATAATTTAATAATGAGCTATCCAAATAGCACTAAATTATACCAACTTAGTTAAGATGACTTTCTTATTAATGCACTCATAGTCTATTTTCCTCACTTACAGTTGTTAACATAATGTTGATGACCTTTCTAAATAATTACAAGTGATACAAAGATATTATTCTTAGAATTATTCAGAAATCCAAACCAACCAAGCAACCAATCAAACAAACAAACAAAATATTTTCCAGAAAGAGCTGCATTGTTGTTTTTTTTTTTAAACTGTTAATTTCTGAAAAAATTACAAAATACATCTCAAAAAGATACTCTAACAAGTATATCACCAAATGCATGTATTTTTAAAAGCTAATTTGATTAATGTCTAATCATAGTTGAACATTTCCTTCATTTACGGAAATATCTAATGGACTTAGAATCAATGAACTTCTAATAGTGAGTAGAAATAAATTATTTCACTCTTACTGTCAAAGCAATTTCAGGTTTTGTACTCATCCTCTGTTAAGCCTTTTAGCTTATTTCAGTTTTTAAATCACATACAGTAGAGCTTTAGGGGCCTGCATCTCTGTGATTTATAATACAAAGGAACAATTATTTCTGCAGGTAAAGTTGTACTTTTTGAAAACTGTAAGATAAAGAGATGTGCCTAAAGCATCCTTAGAAAATCATGGAGAACTGGCTGAATTAATTATAAATATCAATAATAATAATAAAAAAATTCATCAACTGTCTAAAGTATTCTGTGTACATTTGTGTGTCTGCCTATACTATTCAAATGGCTATAAAAAACTAAGAACAGAAACCCAAAACCTTTTGGATAATCCCTTAAGCCCCCAAACAATAAACAGGAAGGGGTTCTGACATGTAATTTATCAAGCTGTGAAGTTTCTATTGTTATGAACAAAACTCTAGTAAAACAAAAATAAATGAATAATGTGTGCATAGTCTTGGGAAAAGTAGGATTTATTAAAAAAAAATAAAAAAAAGATTTAGTATCCTTTCTTTAATTACAAAAATCAAGGCAGTTGCATCAGACTAATAGGAAAAAAAAAAAAAAAAAGACTTATATGCACTCAGATGAACATAGAAAAAAATATTTAGCCATTTTCCTTGAATTTCCACGAGCTGTTGAAATAAGAAAAGCTTTCTTGTTTGACCTGATATTTTCTTTGGCAAAGGTTTTATGAACATTAAGTCATTTATATGCATCAGAAAAAATGCCTGTAGCACTCCTGAATGTGAACACTGTATTGACTACATTCTAAACATACTGAAATACTACAGAATTAGAAAGAAAGACATTGCTAACACTTTTCAGATTTTTTTTCTACAGTATGTGTGAGTCCCCACTACGCTCAGTATCACCTTTCTGGTATTTGTGTCTTTGCTAAAAAGAAAAAAAAAATCACCACCACCACCAAGAAATCTGGGAATATTTGTCCTATCCTATTAATTGTTATATACTAATATATACAGAATAGATAGAGAACGAAGCATACTAGAGGCCATCTTCCACATTCTCATTTACAAAAGCTTTCAAGGACCATCTTACACACCCAATAAATACACTTCATGCTACACAGGTCTATTGCAGATTTCCCAATATCTTTCATCTAGACAAAAGACATTTGTTTATTTATTTGCTTGTATTGTGCATCCAGACCCTGGAAGAACTGTGGTACTTACACCTGCGCTTCAGATTTAGAGTGCTTTTTCTTCCCATTTCTAATTTTCACACTCAAAATAACTCAACTTACTTTTCTTGTAAGGAAAAAAAAAAAAAAAAAAAGCATGTTGGTTTTCTCTCCAAGAAAAGTGTTCTAATACATAGTGGCTTATTCAAAAGAAAACTTAAGGTGTGAAATTTTAATGATAGATTGTTAATACTTGTAATAACTTGTAATATATATAACATATATATAATATTAATTATATATATTATATATATATACAATACTTGTGAGACAAGTAATAACTTGTCTGTTGCTTTTGCTCATACTCTAACTTATATACAACTTTTTGAGTCAAAATGGAATGGAAGAGGTATTGCCTTATAGCTCTAAAGGAATGTATTTTACATTCTTAAGTGTCAGTGGCATATTATAAAATATTTTACCAGTGAAGGTTTCTGTCATGGAATTTTTTTGACAGATTATTACGTGACACGCCACCCCTCCAAGCTAATTTTCAAAGAATATGTTTTGATCTTCTGCTGATTTTGCCCTAGTATTGCTGAAAGTCACTTTCTTAGCTTTTCTCTTTAAAAAAAGTGCATTTGTTCTGATTGTGACCTTTGTGTTAAGGCTGTATTTATTTAAGTCCCCCTTTCTTTTCTTTCCTTTTTTTTCCCCCCTATTTGAAGTAGATTGTTAGAGGTTGTGGTAACACATTCTTCTAACCACAGCCAAAGGACTCCTCTCAGAGTATGCAATGACATGTCTTCTTAGAATTTTGCATTTCTCTGCACAATTAGAGATTGAAATAGTTTGTGTCACATCAAACCAAGGCTGGTGACAGCTGTCATTCAGGAATATGCTTTCTGACAAAGAGAGATGTATAACCTCAGAGATCAGTCTGTATTATTTGTATTTAATTATCCTCCAGTGGGAAATAATAACTGTAGTTTTACTTAACACCTCCCCTCCCCCCTTTTTTTTTTTGGGGGGGGGGGGGGGGTGGGGGCATGGTCTGAAACTTCTAATCACATATACATTTCTTTAAAATAACTTTTTTTTTTTCCTTTTTCCTTTTTTTTTTTTTTTTTTTCCCTGCTTGTTCCCAGTCTTTGCAGCCTCAGGGTAAGCTCTGCACTCTTCCATGATTAATTTAGACAGTTATAATTTCCTATGAAAATAATTAGTCATATGGCAAACTTTTGTAATAAACTATATATAAAATGAATAAATAAGGTTATTGTAAAATCAATAACATTGATCTAGACTTCTCTGAAAATCAAATTCTAAGACAGCAATTTCTTTGGATTTGGAATTCTGCACCTAAAAATGGAATACTGACATTTGATTTTTATTTGTCAGATATTAAATTTTGAATAGTTATATTTTTTGTCATTTAAATTTTCAGGAAGCTTGAACAATGAAACAAATCTACATATTTGATTTTTAGTCTTTTTTGGTGAAGATAGAAAAAGCAGATGAGAGGCAGTGAGCTGAGAAGCAGATTTTATGGATGCACTGTCGGAAGACAGCTTCCTATTCTATATAATGTCAGCTTCAGAGCACTGACATATCCAACCTCATGTCTTTGGCACCTTTTTTGACCTGAAGTTCTCAGGATTGTGTTTAAGACAACAAATTAAGATACTGAAATATAACCTGCTGTTTTCCAGTTGCAGTTGCAGCTGTTGACATGTTCTTGGCACTATTGCTGCACTCCTGTTGAAGAATTGTTCCCAAGAGAAAATGACATGTAATTGTAGGCTAGGGTTACCTGAGCTTGGTTTGATACATTCAGTCTCTGGGCTAGCTGAATACATTCTTTTATAACTTTTTGAAGGATTTAGTAACAACAGGAATTTGTTTATTAGCATGAAAACTGCAGTTTTGTCTTTGCAAAATCAAGGTATTCTTTGACATTCACTAATATTACTCTGCTTTATCTTCTAGAAGAGCAATGAACATACACCTGTAAGAATTCCTCTTAGAGACATTATTTCTTCACACCAGCACAATGGTGGCTGATCAATACAGCATATGCCATTAAAGGGCACTTCTAAAATGAACTTAAAGTTACATGACCCTAATACCAAATAAAAACTCATTTTCTATAGCCAATGGAAGTTGTCAGGTGTCCACTGCAGTCATATAATCTGTCACCTCACTAAAGAACTTAGTGAAAAAATACAGTTATAAACACAAAAATCTGTTGTTAAATTTTTAATATATATCTATATTAAATAAGATGTCTGAAATGGAAAACACTTCAAGAATATACTATTTTATTAATTCAAAAGAACAGGAAACCTTTCAGATGGTATATGGTTTGTGCAACATTATTCTTCATCATTTGGAGAATTACGCACTGTATGTCTTTTTTTCCAGGCTAGTAAGACTTCTGTCAGTGCCAAGTGTCACTCATGCCTACATTTACCAGTGTGTGGTGGTTTTACCCTGCTGGGCAGCTGAACTCCACCACAACCACTCTCTGACTCCCACTCCTCAAAGGAAAAGGGGAAGAAAATAGGATGGAAAAGTGCTCAAGGGTTAAAATAAGGACAGGGAGATCACTCACCAATTATTGTCACAGGCAAGCTAGACTCAGCATAGGGAGATTAATATAATTTTTTGCCTATCACTAACAGACCAGAGTAGTGAGAAACTAAAAGCAAACTAGAAATACCTTCCCCAGCTCTGGCCAGCAGTGGCTCCCTTTCGAAGTTGGCTGGCGCTGGATCTGATCTGACATGGGGCAGCTGCTGGGCTTTGCTCACAGAGGCCACCCCTGTGGCTCCCCTGCATCTAACCCCCTGCCACGTAAACCCAATACACAGTGGAAACATCATACAGAATAAATAAACTTGCTATAGAGGCAAACACCAGTACAATTCCCCAGCCACCTTCTTGACTGGGACTGGCACAGTAAATATGGACAAGTCTGTGCTATGCCCTGAGATTACAGCCATAATGGCTGTTTGGCACAAGTCATAGCCAGAGTAATTGAGGAAAGTGTTCAGACTTCTCCGAAGCTTAGAATTTGGCTCAGCATATTTCTGGAGTAGGACTGGAAGTGTGAAGGTGACACACAGCTAACTTTGAAGCCTACTGCACAGTTGTGTTGTGTTGTGTGTATCTCAACAGCTGATAACCAGAACCAAAATCAAGCTTATAGACTCAATGCAGAAACATCACTATTCTGCAGATATTTATGGTTGGAAGGAAATTAATCCTATTCAAAGACATTTCTTAAGTACTATAGTCTTAATTTTCCCTCTAAAGTCTAGAACTCCTCTGTACTATACATTTAGGGAAATCAATCTGAAATGAGAATCTAACCTGAGAGCATATATGTTACAGTATCCCCTTGAATGTTAAAGTCTGGTAACAGAAGAAGTGCACCATTATAAAGCAGGAGTTCATAATGAAAGTTTTAAGAAAAAAAATTGGAACCCATATCTTTTTTTTTTTTTTTTTCCCCACTTCGTCATTTTATGTACTATTACATGAGGAATCTTTTACCCCTAATCCCCTAATGGTAACAGTCTTTGTGATTTAGATATCCAACTACTATAACTTTCTATAATTGTGTAGCTCTGGATACAAAACCTTTTCTTTCATTATTTCCTGAAATATAGACTTCTCTCTTGATCCACGGTCTGTAAATTTAATATTCAAATTCTAACAGGAGTGGCTTCCACCTTCTTCACTGTAATGTAGAATGAAGACATACACTTCAGCTGTTCACTTGTATTTGTGTGGCAGAATGTAGTTCCTGAATGGGAGCTCTTCTCAAAATACAAGTAAAGTTCTTAATGTATTCCAGTGTCAGCAGATGATGGACACTATTCAACTCAGTGTGAGCAGGAAAACTCATGTCAATAGTTTCCTGACTTGGAGCCTTGACTAGTAACAGTACTTATTTTTAATTAGAAAGAAAATCAGTTGACTGGTTTTCTGAAAGAAATTAGTGAAGAAAAATACAAGATTTTTCTTCTAACAGATGTTAACTGCAGGCACCATTTTTGCCATTTCTACCTTTTCATATACAAATTAGTAGGTGATTCACTAGTCAGGAATTTCAAACCTGAATACCACCATCCTGTATTGCCACCAGACTTTGCTTTTAATGTATTAGTACAAACACTTACTTCTGAATGTGACTCTTATCATTGTGGTAGTCTTACAAACGTAATTTTTATGAGTTTTAGAATACATGGTACTTTCCTTAATTAGCTATATAGTACTTCCCTAGCTTGCTATTATTATTTTATGTGCATGTACATATAAGGATAAGAACTGAAGTTCAGCATTGCCAGGGTATGTGTACGTATAGCTGTATATATATGCATTTATATATAGATATACATTTTGAAAACTGTGGAAGTAATATACAGAATTCATCTGAAATATTACTTCAATATCCAGTGGAATATGTCTCCAGTAGCAATCACTTTGACAGGTTGCAGGGGCAGTATAAATCAAAGATATGGAGGTTAAGAACAGGAAATAGGACTGAGCAGTTGTTCAAAGAGCATCTTAAGGTGACAGAATGGGTTTATATGGTAGTATACAACAATAGTAATCATGTCATTCTGTCCTATTAAAGTCATTAAAGCATAGTAGCCACTGTACAGCAGAATAATACCATCTGTCTTTTTACTTAAAGGATTTATGCAACAATTACAATAAAAATACACTTGTAAAAGATATCTCTGTCCTGTGTTTAAAATAATAATAATAAAAAAATAGATATTTGGTTCACCCAGCACCATCCTTATGAACATCTCAAACTTGAGAGCTTTGGGGAGTAATTTAAATACTCCCGTTTCCTAGGGAGTAGGAAATTTGTTTATTTTACAGATGAATAAACTAAAACATGGATGCAGGCTGATATCTTCAAGTTTGATCATTTAAAATGAAGCCCTTAGTTTGATAATTAACCACCTGCTTCATTTCTCTATTTTTTTAAATGACTTTTCAGACAAAATTTATAGTGCAGAGATGTATAAAAGTAACATTGTCTTTCTTTATGATTTTAAAAAACAGTCGACCAGAGATTAGATCTATATATAAAAAAGATATAAATAAAATAAAAAAACATTGTAAATGCTTGTGTTTTGAGATTGCTAGTTTATGGAGATTTAAAAAGGGATTCAATATTAATTCATATAACAAAAGATTACAGTATATTAGATAATGCCCTAGATGTGTAATGTACCACTCACTTTCTAGGACATCAGACTGACTGCATGAGACTAGGAAGACAGTTTTCCTATTGTTCTATGGTATCTCATTATGTGAATTTGGTCCCTCTTCTTAAGAGGGAAGAACACATTATTATTTAAATATATAAAGATAAATAAGGATAACTGCATGAGGATACTTTCTTTAAAACATTATTTCAAGCTTAACTTTCTATGCTGAATAGTTGTGTTCCTTCATTATGCTATTCCACGATGCCAGCGTGTATCTAAGGCATTTTCATTCCAAGAACATGTTTCCCAAAAGCATCCGTAAAATATACACATTTTCTAATTTTTAAAGTAAAATCTGCTTTTTATTTATTTCAATTTCAAAATGTAATATTATGGGTATGCTTTCCAGACAATATATATGGCTATCAAGAAGACAGGTCCATTTAATAATAATTAAATAAAACTTAACTTTCTCAATCAATATTTTATCTAGATTTGAAAGCATTTTAACTTATGCATATACAAAAAGAGTCAGGTGGATTTGGAAGGGTACAGATAGTTTTAGTGCATCATTATAATTTCAATAACATTTTTATCACTTTCAGTGATCATATATCATATATCAAGTATGGTTGCAGAAGCAAAGGTATCAATCTCATTCAAAGCCTGAATACAGCACATAGATCAGGATTTAAATTCATCTGTCATAATACATAGTAAAATAACAAATGTATCAGCAGAAGAACTGATGAACATTGAGAAGAAAGAAGTCTTTACATATTAGCAAAGCATCGATTATTATTTCTCACTGGTATGTAACCACATTCATTACTTGGGTGTCTGTCTTAAATGAAAATATTGGGTTAGGGCAAAAGAAAGCAGAATGAGATTGGCTTGTTTCTTTTTCCTTCTTGCTGAATCTCCTCTCTTGTTTTCTTTGATTCATTTCCCTACTACAACCTATTTCTCAACCACTTCATAATGCAGAGTTCATTAGAGGTTCATAACCCAGTTCATAATGCATTATGTTGCTTAAATGTGGTCTTTCCTGTCATTTTACAAGAAAATTCACCCAGTCTGTCACTGTTTAATGTTTCACTGCTGCAATATCTTTATTTCCAGTGCTGACGAATGCGTTTGTGACCATTCATAAGCAACCAGAAGACTGTTACTTTATTTCTTCAATCATTTACTTATTCCATATCTTGACCTTTTACTTTTCTCTTTACTTCTTTTCCATTCTCCCACATATGAACTAGCTCACTTTCCCACCTGTTACTGTCTCTCTGCATCTTATCTATTCTCATGTGGCAATTTACTCCATTCATTGCCTGCATTTTGAGATGAGATTTCTAAGTATTGGAATATTGTAATCTCTTTCATCAGTCCAGATACTAAGATACTAGTGTCAGCCTTATTAACAAACAAGATTTCTTTTTTTTCCATGTAACCATTTATATTTACATAAAATTAGTTTGAAACGTTTGCAATACTAATGCATAGTCTTCCCTTCCTCTAATTTTTATTGTAGTGCATCCCTCTACTTTTTGTCCCTCACTTGAAAAGTATCACAGCATAGCTCTTTGGTAAGGCCATTGCCTGCCTCACTGTTTTCTTTCCAAACAATTTTGTACTTTGCATCCTACAGTCTTACCTCTGTTCATAAGAAATATTGTATTAATAATTGTAATAATCACACAGTGATAAGTATTTCATATATTCATGGAGTGATCTGCCAGATATCAAAATCACTACCTGCTACAACGTCTCTCCCAGGGAAGACCACCACTCACTGTATCAGAACTGCTGCTGCTGACCTTTCTTTCCTCTACTTTTTGCTGTGATGAGAGCAAATGACTAAATTCTTCTTCTTCGTCTTCTTCTTCTTATTATTATTGTTTTATATTTGGCTAAACATGTCAGAATAATGAAGTATTATGAGGTGAAAAGGAACACAAAGTTTGGGCTGCATGGATGTTTTGGATAGTTAAGACCTATAAAAATCAAATACATACAAGTTATGTGGTCCTCATTTACATTACAGCAGGTGGAAGTTTCCCACAGTACTATTTGCGTTCTTAGCTTCAGCTTTGAAGCTTGTAGCAAAATGATTCTAAACTATGTATACCAGATAAAACATGAATGTTAACTAGAATTAATAAAAATATATCTGCTTAGTTAGCTTTGGTTTCAAAGGAGAAACATGGAGGTGGCAAACCTCAGGAGAAGAACAAGAGATCTGATCAGATGTTTGAAACGTGCTGTGTCTGCTTCTGGTGAACCTTTCAGCTCTGTCTAGAGCAGCTCTTGTGCAAAGCGAACCCCACAGTGCCAACCTATCTCTCTGCACTTTGGCTGTTGGTCCCTCTCATGCTGGGATACTACCAGCCTACTTACCAGTCCCTGGAAGGGTGATGGAGTGCAGTGGCACATCCAGGGACTGGATTTGTGGAGAGCAGCCTTCCTACGTTTGGGGCATGACCAGTGTGCTTGCTCTGGAACCAGCACTTTGGGTCACAGCACAGAATGCTGATGCCCCACAGCATACACATAGGCCTCAGTCACTCACACCACTGGTACCTCAAAATGCATATACAAAATGCATTAATTAAACTCATTTTCTGCGAGTGAATTGTTTTTAGTTGGAGCCAGCTAGTACTGATGTTTGCAAGATGGTCTTATTAGATTCTATTTATTTTTTCATTGGAGAGGACAATGTGGGTTGAAGTCACAAAAAGAATTACAAAATTTAATTTATGGATTGCTCCAACTGGAATCCACTTTTCTTCTAGACAGGCAAGGCAGACATTTTTATTTTTTTTTCCTATTGACTTAATGAGGGGCATAGTCTCATTTCACATTTCATTTCTTCTGTAACTCAGTTCTTACAGCTTGGTCAGTTTGTTTTCATAATACTGGGTGTCATCCGGCTGGGTTTGGGCCCACTTAGGCATCGTGTTGCTGAATTAGTTTTATGACAGTTTATGGTTCTTGCCACCTCTTCTTAAGCCATTAGAATTTATGACATTTTGCTTGTTAAAAGGGCTTCTAAATGTGTCATTATTCACATTCTTAAAAACACAGCTACCCAAAACACCACCATACCCACATGCACACTCATATACACAATATTCATACTTTGTCTAGTGTGCTTCACAGTATGACATTATTTTGCAAGTTTACCCAGCTGCATGAGGTTGGATAGAGAGTATTCTCTATAAAATTGTCCTTTCCTTTCTTTCCTTTACTGATGCTTAACCTAAGATTCTTCTATCAGAATTCTTCTTCAATCCTTTTCTTCCCACCAGATTCTTATCACTAAGAAAAAAAAAAAAAAAAAGTAAAAAAAAAGGTCTCTTAGCTGCATTGAAATAAACCCTAATGTAAAATTTGGCCCTCAGTGCTTAATTCCTTTCTTGGCTCTGAATAGCTAGTTACTCCCAGGTCTCTCATTTGATTCCCCATTATTTATCTTTCACACACATTTTATTCTCTTCCTCCAGGGCTTTCTCTTTTCTAGGCCATCTCCTCTAAAGACTGTTTTCTAATTCTTGTCCACATCCTCATGAGTTGTCCCCATCAGACCTGATTAAACAGCGTTCTTCACAACAGTGATTTGAAAGAACAAAACACTGGGGACTGTAATTAGTGGTGTTCTCATCATGTTGAACCATGTACTGGCAGCCCCTAAAACAGTTAACCCACTACATACATGCCATACAATTTAAGCATGTCAGATCACAGACAGAGTCAGTCAAACAACTAATTCATATAATTAAATTGAATAACCAGGACATGAGATTGAATATGATATGTATACAAAAGTATTTTCTTTCAAAAATATTAAAGATTAAGACTTTCTCTAAAATACCAAGGAGAGTTTCACAACAAGGGCAGAGGTATGCTAGCAAACTTTGTAGAGACAAAGGTAAGAATAGAACAAAAAAAAAATAATGAGGTAAGACTGTAATTTACTGCAATTTACAAAATTTTATTTGTAAAATCAATTTTACAAATTGATTAAAAAGGGTACTTCTGAGACTTCAGGTCTGGATTTTGCTATTAAAATACCCCATCAAGGTACAAAACCATATTCATATTATGGTGGGAAGGAAAACCAGCAAACCAGGCCAGAAAGCAGCTGCAGTGGGAATTCCACTTGAACACCATTCTAGACAATGGAGGAATTAGTTGGGCACTTATCTCTCAATTTAGGTATTTATTAGTTATTTAGATATATTTATTAGATGTTTAGATATACTAGTCCAACTAAATGCAATTTTACCCATATTATCCTGCTTCTGTTAATATTTTTTAAATTCCTGATGTTATTTCATCCAAATTAACTGGAATAAATATTTTTAAGCAAAAAGTTCATGAGACATATTATTAAGTATCCTACTAAAATATCTGCATAAAATCTATTTATGGAGCTTTTTCAACTATTTAGCATTAATTCTTTATTAAACATCAAAATATCAACATCTGCATATTGCTGAAAGCATATAGTATTGTGAGATTCTCTGTTCACGAATCTTGAGAAAACAGTACCTCAATATTTGCTTATTTATATACTATTAATATCTAAGGATTTATTGAAACTAAGTATCTCAATTACAGAGAAAAAAAAAATATGTATATCACATTGTAGCAGAGAGAATCTATGAAAAGTAATTTATAATCTTGGAATTTATGTAATAAAATATATACAGAATAGATCAAGTTAACTCCAGTAAGGTTATAATTCTTTATTCTGTTTGCCTCCTTTCCATCAGATCTTGTCAGTAAAAGTAACATTTAAAAGCTGCTTCGCTGCTTCATGAAAATGTTTGAATGCAATGAAAAATACTTCCCGTGGACAAGAAATAAATCAAACAAATAGGTTAACTCAAATAGTACTGTATTGCCACACCTATTTTGAAGTTGTTGAGCAGCATAGATGTCATCTTAGGCTGATAGGAGGCCTCACTAGCCTCTTTGATAATCCCTAAGGCGTTGAGCCACCTTCACTACTAATGTCTTCCATACAAGCCACTACTATCAGCTCTCTAATAACTTAAGTTCTCCAACTGGAAACCAATTGCATATAGGGTTTACACATAGTCTGTGTTAAAAAGGATTTTTAACATGGAACATGTAATTAGTGTGTAGTACACCCAAAAGGTATATGAGATTGTGCAGACATTGTATAGAAACATCACTTGTGCAATAGAAGCAATAATTTGGGGCTTTGTAATCATGAATTTTTATCTTAGCTTTAAAGTTGAGTGACTATGAGCACTCACATTTGCTGAAAGAAAAAAATGGAAGACTGAGAAAATGTTTTGTATTCTTATCAAATGCCCACTTTTTGTTTGTTTGTTTGTTTGTTTGTTTGTTTATACTTACATAAGTACTTACATAAGTATTTTAAATTTTTTTAATTAGTTTTAGAACTGAGATTACTTTAAGGTATAGAATAAAGGTAGGGTTTAGGTCAGTAACTGTGATTCTATGGACTGGGTATCTACAGATCAATTTACAAAAAGGTGAAATCATTGGAATCAAAATTAATAGTTAAATGCTTAATTAAACTATTTTGGGAAACAAGTACAATACTCCTCAAGTGTTTATGCTTTTACTCCTGATTTGGCATTTGCCATCTCAGAGTTACAAAATGGAATGTCTCCCAGGATTTCTGGGGCGGCAGGAATAGGCAGGTGCTGAAGAAGGCTAGGGTAAACGTGTTACCTTTACCTGTCAAAATGTACACATGGGAGAATAACTAGAACTGTGGAACAACACAGCTAATGAGATTGGACCAGAAAACTTACAGACAAGAACCGTTAGTCCAATTTTCCATCCTGAGCTTACTGAATCACAGGAGACTTCTGGTTTTCCAAGTGGACCTAGAGAGATCATTCTGGCAGCAATCAGTTCTCAGACAACTGGGTGGTTCCATTCTTCCCTGTACATTTGCCAAATGAGTAGAAGTACTCTCCTGCCTTGTGCCTCTGTGAAATAAGATAACTGACTCGTTTGAGAAGGGGATCTATTAAATGGTCAGAATGAATCTTGCATATTACATACTCCTATAAAGACTTTCAATTCGCTGTTTTATTGAAATAGTAATTTATTTGCAGTACTTGGACGCCACTTTTACATGCTATATCTCTAATGCATCCTGCACCATGTTGATGCTTGAACAGTGGGATCCCAATAAATAATGATCAGATGGATATCAAAAAAATGGATTTTTCTTACAGTTATTAGCGTACCCTGGCTAAAGAGACTATAAATATTTTAATGATGGTATTTTATACGACTGTGGCTTTCAGTAAGTTTTAGATTTTTTTATTTCTATTTTGCCTTTTATCGACAAAGAAATTAATTTGATTCTTGAACAATAAATTTATAAAACTTGGTATTTATATGCATATTTCAGTGTTCACTGAGATTGTCAGAAGTAACAGCTAATCTTCTTTATGTAGCAGGGTGCTGAGTAGGCTTAGAAGTCCTCTGCTTCCAGAATGCAATGTAATTATAAGATGTGATTACAACTGATTATAATCAATCAGCATAGTCTTAAGTGTAATTTATGTTGCTGCAGCTGTGGTAAGATTAAATCATCATATAAAATACAATTTCTACAAGATATGTAAAAGTATTTGAACAAACCCAAATACAGTAAACTCTTAATGCCATAAATATAGTGTAAATGATGACAATTACATAATGCTTTTGGGCTCTGTGTACCACAAAATAACTTTTCCCACACAGAGGATATTCCTGATTCAATACACAGAATTATCCTTTTGTTACAGTGACAGGACAATCTTTCTGGCCTTCTGAACTGTTTCTTACACCATCTGTCACATATAATGTGTCACTACCAACTCCATAACTACCATAGGCAGTAAGAGCTTTTTGAAACAATAATAGAAACTAGCTATGGGAGTTTACAGAACATGTTTTAGTAGGATAAGACCCATGCTAGCTGTCAAAACCTGCTGAGTTCTCATTGCAAATCTGCTAAATGGCCTTGTTCAGTTTCTTGCCCTCCATCTCTAAGTCCATGTTGCAGCTGGGAAGCATAACTGCACACACATATCAGCCAGCTTTGCTCTAGCTCATCTGGAAAGCCCCAACAATGACCCAGGGCTGAGCAGGATTCATGGTTTGCTGCAGAGGGCCGGTCCAAGGGCCAGCAAGAACAAAGCATGAAGCAGTGTGGCTCTGATGTTCTCTATAACCACCATCTTTTGACTGACTCCTTTTCAGTTGTATTTCTGATCCCGGTGAAGGGTTAACCTCACTATTTCAGTCTTCAAAGTGGCAATAACAACACTTACTGCCTTCCTTAGGGACATGTGTTGAGGGTTAATAGAATGGTTTCTTAGTTCATTATTTTTTTTCCACACAATTTAAGGTCAAAACAAATCTCACCAAACAGTACCTTGTTTTGCAATCAGAATTTAGTAAAACTATAGCAGGAAAACTACCATTTCTAAACTGATGAGAATCTATATATATTCATATATAAAGACTAATTCACTACTCTTTAAAAAGACAACACTTTAGCTTTTGGCTTTCATATGAGAAGATAATTAACTGTTTTCTCCCTGGAGTGATAGAATATGAAATTTGAAATCATTTAAATAACTGATGCCCAGAATAAAGCTCTTCACAATTCTGAATTCTTGCTTGGAGTCCCTGTTGCTCAGTTTACAGTGATCCTTAAATGAAAGTGTTATTTTGTGTGTATACCATGAAACCTGATTTGTATCTCCCTAAACTAAAGTCTATTTTCCCCAAAATATTTCTCAATGAAAAGTAATTCAAAAGACAGGTGTTCACAATAGGAAAAAAGAGAGAAAGAAAGAGAGAAAAAGAGAAAGAGAGAAAGAAAGAGAGAAAGAGGAGAAGGGAGTAAAGAGAGAAGAGAGAAGAAGAGAGAAGAAAGATGAGAAAGAGGAGAAAGAGAGAAGAGAGAGAGAGAGAAAGAAAGAAAGAAAAGAAAGAAAGAAAGAAAGAAAGAAAGAAAGAAAGAAAGAAACGAAGAAAGAAAGAAAGAAAGAAAGAAAGAAAGAAAGAAAGAAGAGAAAGAGAGAAAGAGAAAGAAAGAAGAAAGAAAGAAAGAAAAGAAAGAAAGAAGAAAGAAAGAAAGAAAGAAAGAAAGAAGAAGAGAAAGAAAGAAAGAAAGAAAGAAAGAAAGAAAGAGGGAAAGAGAGAAAGAGGAGAAAGAAAGAGAGAAAGAAAGAGAGAAAGAGAGAAAGAGAGAAAGAGGAGAAGAGAGAAAGATGGAGAAAGAGAGAAAGAAAGAAAGAAAGAAAGAAAGAAAGAAAGAAAGAAAGAAAGAAAGAAGAAAGAAAGAAAGAAAGAAAGAAAGAGAAGAAAAAGAAAGAAAGAAAAGAAAAGAAGAAAGAAAGAAAGAAAAAGAAAGAAAGAAAGAAAGAAAGAAAGAAAGAAAGAAAGAAAGAAAGAAAGAAAGAAAGAAAGAAAGAAAGAAAGAAAGAAAGAAAGAAAGAAAGGAAGAAAGAAAGAGAGGAAGAAAGAGAGGAAGAAAGAAAGAGAGGAAGAAAGAGAAAGAAAGAAAGAAAGAAAGAAAGAAAGAAGAAAGAAAGAAAGAAAAGAAAGAAAGAAAGAAAGAAAGAAAGAAAGAAAGAAAGAAAGAAAGAAAGAAAGAAAGAAAGAAAAGAAAGAAAGAAAGAAAGAAAGAAAGGAAGGAAGGAAGGAAGGAAGGAAGGAAGGAAGAAAGAGAGGAAGGAAGGAAGGAAGAAAGAGAGGAAGGAAGGAAGATCAGTAGAACTCAGGCTTCTAGTAGGAAAATATTTGTTTGCTCATTTTCCTTCAGAAATAATAAGTCATGACATAAGAATAAAATTAAAGAGCAATAGGTTAGTTAAGATAGAATCCATCCAGTTGCTAAATGTAAAAATTCAGTATTTTTACATTTGGCGTATGAACTCTAAATTTCTCTAGCAATTAACTTCTTTAAAAATAGATGAATATTCTTGAAATTATGATACCTCATTAAGACTGTGTACTTAATTTTTCATGCTTAATGAAGGCACATTGAAAGACAGTTTACAAAAACGTGCGTTTAATAACCTGGAAACTGAGCTTATTTAACTCATATATTTCTTAATAGAAGAACACGGAGACCATGAACTGTAAAAGCTATAAAAATGTATTAAAATATACTATGTATATATGGATTATTTTTTAAAAACCTGTGACATCATATTTTATCAACTG
Source organism: Aythya fuligula (assembly GCF_009819795.1). Classification (NCBI taxonomy): domain Eukaryota; kingdom Metazoa; phylum Chordata; class Aves; order Anseriformes; family Anatidae; genus Aythya; species Aythya fuligula. Next base: position 12,992,740 of record NC_045566.1, read on the forward strand.
ATAGTATGTTTCCTCTGTATTTCTATCAATGATCTCTCTATTTCTATAAGCTTTTCACTGACATCATTACTTTATGGTCATGATCCTCACAGTGAATTCATGTACTACTGAATAATTTTGTTTTAAACTTTAGTGCTTGCTTTATTTTTTTTTTTGCTGTTCTATTTTGGTTCCTATATAACACATTTAAGAACAGTATCTGAGAATTATATAAAGGAGCATAAGAAATATCATAGCGTTGACATAACTGTTAAGATTTTAAATATTGAAGAAAAACAGATTCAAAATTAGAATGTAGGTGTCTAAACTAGAACTGCTTTGAAAAGAACAGAATTTTGTTCAAAAATATAATGTCCATCAGAACACTGAAAAAGCTGAGTATGTCAGCTGTCATTGAAAGAATTAATCTGTGTATTTAAGTTTGAATGATTTGTGCTCAAATGGTATTTTTTATTCAGATTAAGTCTTATTCTAAATTCCACAGATTTTATGACCACCAGCCTCCCAGTATGATCATGTTTTAAAGTAGTTTAAATATTTTTTAACCTGCCATTTTCAAACCTATGAATAAATAAACCTATCTATATTTATTTTTAATTTATCTACACAGTACAAAATATGGCATAATTTCAACATTTGAGTGTTCTTCAAATTTCCAGTTATAAAAATTGTTTTTCTTATTCAGTAATGAGTGTGCATTTGAGCCAAGCAGCTGCATATGAAGGCTGCCAGAGTTGCTCTTCACACACTTTTCAGTTAGTTGACTTTAAATTAATTTAGGTATGGAAAAATGTATTTTACTGCTTTAAAAGGAGAGGTCAGCATACTGTCAGCCAATAGACAGAGCCCTTATATACAGATACACTTTTTGATGTTTTGTATTTTTAAAATTTATATTTTTTGTGTGTTTTATATATTTACTTCAGTAAGAGCCTTAACAAAAGTATATTCAAAAGTGTCTCTCATTTGTTATGAAAGCTATTGCTAATCTCTTTACCTGTCATTTTTAAATACATTCTGGTCAAAATAAAGAACTTTAAAGCACGTACAATATGCACATGGCTTTCCTACTCAAAATATTCTCATATAACCATGAATATATCAACAACTGTAAACCAGATACCATCTTTATACAGTGCACTTTTAAGCAAGGGTATGTAATCACTTTGAAATTATGTAGGTAGGCAAGAATACACCTAGACTTGAAGGTCCTTCAAATGAAGGTGAAAGAACACCTTCAAGAACAGCTGGCAGGCATGGTGCATAAGCAGGCATTGATGCACTATCAATAACAAATGTGACAATAGGAGTAAAGGACATATGCACATATCCTGCTTACTTTGTTTTGCATACATGAACCTTCAGTTGCCTAAATTCCCTTGAAATCTACCATCAAGAGATGTATTGCTGACTCAGAGCTAGATTTATCTGTTGACTAATAGTACTCAAATATTATCAAAATTCATCCAAGAAGCAACATTCAAGCCTGTCTTTAAGTATTCAACCAATCCTTTAGATAGGGATATTTTTATTAAAGCCACTCACTAGGCTGGTAGTAGGTTTTATATTTTGTTTTGTTTTATGTTTTGTTTTAAGTAGCCCAAATCCATCATTAAATAACGTAATGAATCTCAAATATAGGCTTGCCTGCTATAATGATAGTAATATCATAAAACAGATTTTTTCCCCTTTCAAGCATTAATATTCTGAGTGAAATTCAGAAGCTCATTTCTGTGACACTCAAAAAGTGACTACAGTAGATGGTTGATGAATTTTAATCTTAATATACCTCACTTATTAAGAAGAAATAAATGCCTAATAATAAGATTCACAGTGAATTAATTCAGAATTTTCTTTTCTAAATTAATAAAAAAGACTAGAAAATGGTTATTTCTGCTATTTAAAAAGGATAAATGATAAACAGTAAAACAACAATGAAAAGGGAGTAGAACAATATAGTTTTAGAACTGTTGAAATACTCTTAGGTAAACGTATTCAGCTATCTTAAAAACGAAACAAAACACACACACACAAAAAAAAACCCTGTTTATCCATAATAAGGTCAGATTATTAATTATATCAAAAAAATCCATTAGTTGTCTTTCATTCAATTATATTGGACAGTTTCAATGTCCAACATGGTATTTAGATTTAGATAATGAACATAGCACTTTAATGCTATCCCTAATATCTAATTTATTATTATTATTTTTTTCTTAGCATATACTTAAATACCTAATATTCAGGAGGACTTAGAACCTTAAAATACTTAGGACCTATGTATTGTCATTGTCCCTTAAATCAGATATAGAAGACAGTGCTCCAAAGACTGAAACCAGTTACCTCCTCAATACCAGTTTGCAAACCAGACCATACGGTATGACGAACCTGATCCAAAGTCTGTTTACATTGACTTGTACTAAACGAGGCCTTTATACTCAATTGTCTTCAGAAAACTCATAGAATATCAAAATTGAGAGACCCATGAGGATTACCAAGTCCAACTCCTGGGTTCCCAAAGGACCACTTCCTCCCCACTCCCTACGCTCCCGAAACTAAAACAAAAACAAAAAAACTTGAACTCAGGCAGACTCAGTGCCATGACTACTTCCCTGGGGGAGCCTGTTCCATGCCTGACCACCATCTCAGTGAAGAACCTTTTTTTGATGTCCAGCCTGAATCTCCCTTGTCACAGCTTCAAGCCATTCCCTCAGGGCTCACTGATCACCAGAGAGAAGCGATCAGCACCTGCCTCTCCACTCTCCCTTGTGAGGAAGTTGTAGACCGTGACAAGGTCTCCCATCAGTCTCCTCTTCTCCAGGCTGAACAAACTGATCAAGAACAGAGATGATAAAAGCACTAATATCCCTAATGCATTTTTTTCGTTGTTCCCAAGAACTACTTATCAGTGACCAAGCTGTTCTCAAGAACTGCTTACCAGTTGTCACACAATACTTCGGTTAACCCATATGCAGTAAGCTCTATGATAACTACTATTCTGTATCACAATTTTTCATGTAAATCTGAAGTCATGCCCCAGAGATTTAATTGTTACTTTGAATAGTTAGAAAGATCTACTCTGGTGTAGAAGAGCACAAATCAATGGGCTTTTTGTTGATTTAAATAGTTATGCATAGTGTATGTCTAACGAAAGTAGAATAAAAAATAATTCAGGTAATTCAATATGTGCAAGTAGCTACTGAAATACTTGTCAATGTTTTGGTCACAGAAAAAAAAAAATAAATAAAGGAAATATTAAAAAGGTAAGTATGTTAAAATATTTTTAAATTGCTATTTGGCAGTGGTTTCTCTCTTCAATCTGAGAGACTGGGACATACAGGTTATTAGGCAAACACATGAATTTAAGCATAAGATGTATTGTAAATTCTGATAGCCAACAAGACTGCTGTGACCTTGTAAAATACTATTTTATCACTTGAGAATACTATTTTCTCATTTAAGTATAAATCAATGTGATTTATTTTTCATTACTCTGGTTTATATAGATTGCCGCAATACTTAACACATGAAGATCTTCAAGGGACCTGCTCTGATACTATGATTAGTGAGGACACATCACATAAAAACTTCAAATGTGAGATTTATTTTTGGCAGCATAATGGCAAATTTGTGTTCATTATCTTATGTCTTAGCTTGATGAGGGTTATTTTATGCCAATAATATGCGAAAGTTAAGAAAATCTATCCATGGGGATTTTCATGATGTAACAGCAGAACTGCAAACTCCAGAAACAGGTGTCTTATCTCCTCTGCCAAATGTGCAAAATTAAGAGATTTGGTCAGTAAATTTCGTTTTCAACAGTAGTGAAATGATTCTACTTTAAAGAAACAACAACAACAACAACAAAAATAAAATAAAAAATAACAAATAAACAAACAAAACCAATGAACTCAATTTAAAATTTAAACTTCATCTTTCCTAGTTTAAATGTTTCAGTTGTCTCGTACTTAGGCCACTAGTTAATATCAGGTACAATAGCGAAACTTATACGTACAAGGGAAACTTAAAGAATGAAGAACCTTACCAGATATGTTATTTTCCATCAGATGTACATACTACTAAATTAAATAAATGATACAATGAAAAACATAACAATATGATTTTAAGTATATGGCTACATAAAGAAGTATTCTGAAACTTCCATGGTAAAAAGGAATACAAACGTGATGGCATACACAGGTATAAGGCAGTCCAGGTTTATAGATGAGGATCTGTAGATTTATAACATTAATTTCAATTTGTAATTTTATTTCTTGAAGTAGGTATATGAAAATATTACATAGTCAAGTGTAACTCTACGTTTGTGTGTACTTCATATCTTGCTATCCACTACATTTAAAGTTAATTTTAATTAAGCAAATCCAAATATTTGCTGGGCAGTAAACACCACAACCGCTCTCTCACTAAGTAAAGCAAAGAACAACTCATGGGTTGAGATAAGGATAATTTAATTAAACAGAAATAATAATAATAATAATTAAAGAAAGATTATTATGAACTAAACAATTTAACTAAAGGGAAAAAAAAAAAAGGAAAGGGGAAAAGGGAGGGGGGAAGGAAAAAAAAAAGGGAGGAAAACAAACAAATAAAACAAATGAAAGCTATGTGGAAGTGTGGAGGAAAGAAATTACTCGCTACTTCCCACAAATGAGCAATGATTGACTACGTCCTTGAAGCGGGGCCTCAACGCACATAGCCGGTGTTTGGGAGGAGGGCTGACGTTTTCACAACGAGAGCCCACCCCTCCCCTCTTCTTCCTGTTTCCACCTTTTATTGCTGAGTGTGACATCATATGGTATGGAATATCCCTTTGGTTGGCTTAGGTCAGCTGCGATGGTGATGTTTCTCTTCTCACTTTTTGCCCACTCCCTAGGAGGGTTAGAGAGAATCCCAATGCTGTGCCAGCACTACTCAGCAGTAGACACAACACTGGTGTGGTAACACTGCTGTTCCAGCTACAAGTGCAGAGCACAGCACTGTATGGGCTGCTTCAGGGAAAGTTAACATCCCAGCCAGACCCAGTACAGAAGTGCAATTATATTAAAAATTTTGTAAAATATTATGCTTTAAAGAAAAAAATGTAACCTGCTGCATAGTATTTTATGATAAATGGTGAAACAACAATGACATGATCATTATAATTACATTATAACAGTCTTTTTATGAACTTCATGAATCATGAGACTTATCTTAGATCTTCATTTCCATTTCTTTGAAATTAAAGTATTCTCTGCCATCACCACCATGATGGAATGGCATTTTCTTTACTTATAGAACAGCCTTAAATTCTTCAACCATAAGACTGAATGAAAACAGAACTAAAATGTGGTTGGGGAACATATTACTTACCCTAAGGAGGCAATACCACTTCAAGACATTCAAAACAAAGTAACTACTCCATGTTTTGTTCATCTGTTTTAGATATTCAAGTTTATTAAGCAGTTTTGTTTTTATGGACATGAGTATGAGCAGGATGGTTGATGATAACTGAGGTCATAAAATCTTTTCAATTTCACTGCTATTTCTTTATAGTTTCATGAAATGTAAAAGTCACACTTAAAATTGCCCCTAAATGGTGTTTGACCAATGATATTAATTTCCTTGGGAACATATTAAGATTATTTATAGTTATTTATTATTTGCTACACATCAACAACGGAACATTACAATTATAGCAGCTTTGTTGTTCTTTTTGTAGTCTTAATTACTATGATGAGTTTTCCCTACAAATCAAACTCAAAGAAGCATAGCTTTCATGTTCTTTCCCATGTTCTAGTTCTTGTTGATAACAATTAAATAACTGAAGCATAGCTACATTTTTTTTTCCCCAAATACCAAATTGCAAATGTGATAACAGTGTGTAACATTTAAGTTTATTTTTTCATCCTTTAGAAGCAATTTTTCTCACCAAGCATAAGGGCTTCTGACCATCTCTAAGTTCAAATCATATAGCTATTTTCTGCAGTATAATAACTTACTTTTAAAATAAGTATTTATGAGCTCCTTCAAAATAGTTTATAATCATCTTTCACTAAATGTCAACATTTTTGTTTGCTTTTCAAAATCTCATCATACAGAAAGTCATATTTACATTCAGGTTTAGCTTCACAAAGCCTTATAAGAAAGAAATGATTGTTATAATTTCATTTAAAACAGACAAAAAGTAATTGTTAACTTTAAAGAAGACAGACTGATTGCATCTGTGTATGGTCTAATTCTCCATGTTTGTTTCCATTTTTTTTTCCTAACATTTCTTTCTAATCAACCATTTATTAACTAGAAAAATATCTTGAAGATCATTTTCTAAAATAAAAAAAAAAAAAAAAAGGAGATATTTAAGGACAAGAAGTATCATATATTCCTTTGTTTGAAGAAACCGATTACTGCTTTCACTTAATAGCTGGCTTCTTTGCTTCACTTACAATCTAATACACAAAGAAAGTATAATGGAGAATAAATGATAACACATTGATTGCATTTCACTTCCTAATTAATTTTCAGCTGATGATGGGCATTCCCATGAACATGTTTTCCACAAACAACATACACAAATGTTGGAAACCACGAGATTTTGCTTGGAAGAGACCCTAGAAGATCAAGGAAGGCTGACAGTGTCTGCCTAGGTGTTGTGCAAAAGTGCTAAATGAGGCTGCTTTATCTGCAACTTGATGGGATCTATGTTAGATTACATATTTTATTTTAAAGAGTTGTTGAATAAAATAAAAGGAATGAAGGTTAGAAGTACACTAAGAATAGAAATAAAATACAGTCAAACTGGTTCATTTTACCTATAATTCTTAGCAACCTTTTCACTACTCAACTCTTTGTTGAGTTGCTCAGTTTTTCTCTAATGCACAAACAATCATATATGTCATCTTCACTTTAGTGACTAGTATATTGATGGAAAAGCCTAGGTCAACTTGTTCCCCTGAGATGGAACTGTTTTGTAGCCCAATATGCTGAAAATTTATTGCAGAACTAAATTATTATTAACTCTTTATGTTAACACTTAATTTAGGAATACTGGAAATGTACAGCAGAGTGTAGATTCCAGCATATATTTTAATCCCCATGCCAACCATTTTAGGAGATTTTGTCTAAGCATCTTTCTTGTCTGAAAATGAACATCATGGAGGAGGAGCTCAGATTCCTGAATCTGAGGGTACCAAATGAAGGATTTGCATCTGGGAGGAAATGCGTCATGAGGAAAATGAAATGAGAAGATTTTTTTGGTTTGCTTGTTTGCTTTTAAACAGTTTTTGTCTACAGAGTTTTGTCTGCAAACAAAGCAGTTTTTGTCTGGAATATCAATTTGATGTCTCATAGCTCTGTTTAAAGACTGGCATTGTGTTTTTGAAGATGTCTGAATCTGTTGTCATTAATTTAAAGAAAGACTGAATTTCAAAAGATATAGCTGGTGAAACTGCGTTAAAGTTCTATTACTAGTTATTCAGAACACAGCCACAGTCAGATGTCAAAACTTCATTTCAGCATTGTAGATAGTGACAAGATTTATGTTTTTTATTTTTTATTTTTTTTTTTTTTAGTATCGTTTTTAAACATTTCTACAGGATTCTCATAATTTTTTTTTTTTTTCACTTTTTTTTTTTTTTTTTTTTTCAATCTTAAAAAACATTTCCTGATTCATCTCTTTTCCTCTTGTTCTGTTCCCATGTGGAAATCTCTCTGGTAGACACTGACTGGAAAAGCAATGTAAAAAAAAAGAACAGACTTCTCAGAAGCACAGCTTAAGAGCACTGTGAAATGGGGTTGAAAAATGAAGGTTGCCTTTGTTATTTGTGTTACAAAACTATTTACAGTAGTTATCAGCAAGAAATTGAAGAGATCACACTATGAGAAAGTTCCGTTTCTGAGCTACTACTGGTAAAGATTTTTTTTTAATTTCCATGCTTGTACCTATTTGAACCACACAAATCCTCATTATTAGAATTAAATTTTCTATTACATGGATTACATTTTTGTTCTTTATTTACATAAATTAAAAATAAATCACTTGTTTAAAAATCATTAACAGCAAGGTTTACATTTACATTCACATTCACTTACACACAATGAAAATTCTGGCCAAAAAATAAATTTATACCAATTGTACCCACTTGTGCTGTTATCTGTATTGTCACTTTTACTTCTATAACATCATCCAGCCTTAGAATAAGACAATATCAGAACAAGATGTTTTCTTGTCCTTATACTTTGAACTTCTAGAAGTGAAACATAGCTGTGTTGAATATGAGATTCTTTGATAATGCCTTGCATTTTAACAGGAAGGTAGATATTTAACTATAGGTAACCAAGTCCTAAAAATATTTGTACCTTAAAGAAATATTGAACTGCGCAATTAGCAAACTGGCAGTAAAATGACTTCCTTATAAAAGGAAAGAATAAAAATTAAAATAAAATAAAATAAAATAAAATAAAATAAAATAAAATAAAATAAAATAAAATAAAATAAAATAAAATAAAATAAAATAAAATAAAATAAAATAAAATAAAATAAAATAAAATAAAAATCCATAGGAAATGCAACACTGATATTCATAAAACTATGCACTGCATAACAGCGTTGTTCTATAGTAGTATTCTTTTAAGAAGCAGAGTTTCACAAAGAACTAGAAGCAAAGGATATGGCTTAAATATTAAATATCAGAACACTTTTTACCTGCTTCCCTAAGAATAAATGGTTGAATTAGAGAGAATAGTAAACAATTACAGTAACAACAAATGGTAAACTAATTCGGAGACTAATTCAAGTACCAAACCAAAGATAGACCCTTCTCATAATATCTTAAATGTTTATATATTCTCTGTCAATGTTATATATCGTGTATATATTATATTTACAATATATATATACATTTTTTGTGATAATATCAAAATGTTGGAATTCTAGGCTCAGGCCTTAAACTAGAACTTGTGTGTGTTTGTGATTTCTTTTTTCCCAGCACTTTTGAATTATCTCTTTTCTTCATTTGTGACCTGAGAGAAATTAAGTATGGTCACAAGCATTTCTCAGTTATTAATACTTCCAAAATATTAACATCTACCTATTCTCAGCGACCATTGTTGTAGATTCACTCCAACCCCCCACACAAAAAAAAAAAGTAAAAGGAAAAGGAGAAGGAGAAGGAGAAGGAGAAGGAGAAGGAGAAGGAAAAGAAAAAGAAAAATAAAAAAAAAAAAAAAGAAAAAGAAAAGGAAAAAGAAAAAGAAGAAAAAGAAAAGGAAAAAGAAAAAGAAGAAAAAGAAAGGGAAAAAGAAAAAGAAAAAAGAAAAAGAAAAAGAAAAAAGAAAAAGAAAAAGAAAAAGAAAAAGAAAAAAGAAAAAGGAGAAGGAGAAGGAGAAGGAGAAGGAGAAGGAAAAGAAAAAGAAAAAGAAAAAGAAAAAGAAAAAGAAAAAGAAAAAGAAAAAGAAAAAGGAGAAGGAGAAGGAGAAGGAGAAGGAGAAGGAGAAGGAGAAGGAGAAGGAGAAGGAGAAGGAAAAGAAAAAGAAAAAGAAAAAGAAAAAGAAAAAGAAAAAGAAAAAGAAAAAGAAAAAGAAAAAGAAAAAGAAAGAAAAAGAAAAAAAGAAAAAGAAAAAGAAGAAGAAGAAGAAGAAGAAGAAGAAGAAGAAGAAGAAGAAGAAGAAGAAGAAGAAGAAGAAAAAGAAAAGGAAAAAGAAAAAGAAAAAGAAAAAGAAGAAGAAAAAGAAAAAGAAAAAGAAAAAGAAAAAGAAAAAGAAAAAGAAAAAGAAAAAGAAAAAGAAAAAGAAAAAGAAAAAGAAAAAGAAAAAGAAAAAGAAAAAGAAAAAAAAAGAAAAAGAAACAACTTGCCTTGTACAGCCAATAAAATATTGTGCACAGAAATCTCACTTGACAATAAGAGGAAGATCAAAACACACATGGTTAGTTATATCATTTCATGTATCAATGGAAGGTTGTTGAAAGTGATAGTAATTAGAGCATTGTGAAAGGAATCTATAATAGAATGGAAAAGTGGCTGGTATAGATTTACCCTAAAGTGAATAAATCACTAGCAAATGATGTTAACAATATTTGCAGTCATCACTTCTGGTTTGCATTATGACATGCTATTTCTCCTGATATTTCTACTTTTATGTAAACTTTAAAGCTTACATGCACTTCTTATGATATACAATGCTATTTTTTGTCAATAATCATTACGATTCTGAATGTGAAAGCATTTCTTCTTAGATAGACTAACATAATGCACTAACATAATGTTTTATTAAATTATGTGGGACTTCTTACATGTAACTGCAAGTGAGAAAAAAAAAATCAAGATGTCAAGTATATCCTTATGTATCATGTGAAAAGTAGACAGACCAGTTGCATTTATGATGAAGTGGGAAATAAGGAAGCCAATAATATTTTAATCTCTTTTTTTGTGTGCGTGTTTGTGTCTATTGTGATTAGATGATATGGACCCTCCATATCAACCCTCCAGATTCAGAATGCAGTCACTGAGTAACTAGGAAAAGAACAGGGAGTAATGATCAACACCTACATAGGTAGGCAGTGCAGTATGCACGTTTTTCATGAATACTCTCAAACACAAACTCAGAGCTTTGGGATTATTTGAAATGCTTGAAAAGAGAACCAGTGCAGAAGGATGCCATAATCCACAGTCACTTGAGATGGGTCACGCATTTAAGAAATGCGTGACCAAATAGGTAATCCCTGTTTCCCAAGTATCAAGGGCAAATAAATAAATAAATAAATATATAATGCCGTTAATCAATACAGGTAAAACGAATGAAAAGGGCCAAATATTTTCTGTAGATTACTAACAGTAATATCTGTTTTTTTCTTTTTCATTTCTGACCGTCAAAAGAGAGATATAGCAAAAACTGGCAATCTACGCAATTTCAACATTAAAAATATTAATATATTTTTATATAGGTACTTATTTGTAAATAACAGTAGACTAATAATAATGGTATCTTGTTCTGAAACTTAAAAATTTAACTGGAGCTGTAATTCAGACTTCAGTTTAAGAATACTCTCTAGAGACTGTGGTGTTTATAGGTCATTCATTTAGTGACCTTATTTGACCACTGATTCTAATGCAAATAAAGCAGCACCATTCGTTACTAGCAGTACCTTTTGTTAGTCCAGCAGTTAATTTTCCAACAGACATAAACTGGGTGATTTTTAGTCCTCAGTGTCCTACCAATGGAAGAAAATATCCACAAGGCTTAAAACATGTCAAAAGCTATTGAGACTGCCTTATTTTATGCTAATCTTTAATGTGAAATGTGCTGCAGTCACACATTTTGTTTACATTAATATTAATATAAATGGCAAAACAGCATAGACAGTAACATATCATTTGTAGTTATGCTAATTTAGTTTATTTGAAGATACTGGAGTTTAGGGAACAGAATTAGCTTGGATAGAAAATCAAATTACCTGAGAAGGAAAAACAAACAAGAAAACAAAACAGAACAAAACCAAACAAAAAACATTCCACATTTAAAATGTTAAGGAAGACAGACAGAATGCATTGGTTCATCTTATTATTTTTGGATAACACACTATTTCAAAGGAAACATAAAAAATACCTCTATGGGCTAGTATGCTAAGGTAAGAAGATGTCTGCTCTTGATTTCTAATGCCTGAAGTCAGGTCAAGAATACCAGCTGTGATAAATTGTAAAGCAAGTATGTACAGTTTGACAATCCAAGCAAGGATTTGCTTTCTGTAGTGTTTTAAATCTTTTGCTCTTTAGTTCTGTCCCTCAAAATCTCAAAGATACCTAAACAGAGCCCAAGATCAGGCATGGGGATTGTAGCAACACGAGAGCTCATGCTTTGTGTGCACGTTATTTTCATTCTAAATCTTGAGCTGCTGAATCTAAGCAGAAACTGTTGAACTCTGTAATCCTGATTAGGGAGGAGGAATATGAATGCAGCTCAGCAGTAAGACTATATCACTAGTAAGTAAAACATGATTTCCCCTCAAAAATATTTTTAATATCTAAAGATAGATTACAATAATTACAGTCTATTGTTTCTTTTATTATTTAAATGTTGCACTATGATAAAAGAATAGAGTCATTAACTGTAATTATGAAGACTTTAGATAAAGAAATTATTTGGAAGATATTATGTGTTTCTGAGAACAAAACAGTAGTTATTCTGAGTATTTTCCATATAAAAAGAAACATTTGTGTTATTACTGTATTTAGTAATGCACTATCTTTTTATTACCAATATTATTTCTATTTCTGTTTTGTACTGTAATGGTACCACTTCCTTTTGAAAGGATTATATTAGTAAAGTCAGCTTCCAAATTGTTTAAATTAAGATTTTCAAAATACATATACAATTGCACTTAAATAAATCTTATCTTCCTGTGGGAGATCTATATACTCAGATATGGTGTATTGCTTGCTTTGTTAGCCACGCTTGTATACAAGCATTCAGCGAGTACATTATCTCAAATATAAAGGGCCACAATTGATGGCTGTAATTGTTCTGGTATGCTGGGGAGAGAGTACGTGGGCCCCGTGTAGGCCTGTAATGTCCCACGCATCACTTCTGGGCAAATCACAGACCCAAAGATCAGCTACTGGAAAAGAAGCTGAGAGAAAGCTCTGCCACAGAGTTCATAAATTCTCTTAGGCAATCAGTATATAAGAAAGCCTGAAAGAGCCTTTGAAGTGTATTCAGATGTACACAGGATTCTAAAGATCTTCCTAATTTTAACAGCAGGGTTTTGCTTCTGAACATTGGCATTATTTTTGAAGAAAGCTTTGTAAGCTCCCTCATCATATATATACTTTTGAAAATTCACTCACAGATCTGTAGAAAAAGCAAAGTGGTCTGCAATTAGTCAATTTTCGTGACACACTGTTATTTTTACAATGTTGGGTTTTTAAAAAAAATAAATATCTTAAGGTGTTTTGGAACTGTAATGCTTGGGCAAAACCCTGGACTTTCTAAGTCAGTGACAGGTAGCATATTGTTCTCTTAATGGTACCAGAATTTGACTCAAGTTTGAGAAGATGCTCTAGACCTCTATATATTGAATATAAATATTATATATATATATATATTAATATAAAAGTATTAAAAAAAAAAACAACTTCTGGAAGACACAAATAAGTCATTCCGTTCTCTCCCCCATTGCTCTGTCTTTAATGTTAAACCTATGTTCTCTGTAAAATAATTTTTAAAATGAATGCAGCTTCTGTTTGGTGTTCACTTCATCCACTTATGTATTTATCATCCTTTTTTTTTGTGAAATGCAAACAGAATATTTTAAAGGCAATTTTTTAATGACAGAGTGCATACACAGTTCTGGTAAAGTATTTATAACATTTTATATGTTGTTATTGCGGTTGCAAAACCTTAAAAAAAATAATACTGAAAAAGCTACAAAGTTCTGGGACCTAAAATATATTCATGAAATATCATTTATTGTAGAGTCAGGTTGTCTTTTGTCTCTGCACCTTATTCATTCTTTGTGTCATTCATTTAATCTTTTTACAGTTTGGTTTCTTGACTCTGTAATATATTGTATTAAACTGTATCCCCGTTTTTCTGTCTTTTCATTTTTGACCACTTGTTTAATAAAAAGACATATTATAATTAGTACAAAATCAACAAAGACATGTACCAAAATCCTGTGAAATTAGACTTCATAAAAAGTGACTATTTTCCCCCAGATTTCAGCTGTAAGTTATACCACAATAAATAAATAAATAAATAAATAAATAAATGCTATTTGTTTGTTGTTGTTGATTTGTTTTGTTTTGGTCTATGTTCCACTAGGTTTAGCATAGCTACCACAACGTTCCCTGATGTGTTCCTACAAGACATCCACATGCACAAGAACACTGAGGAGTGCACAGAGGATGTAACATTGTCACCTTTAAACACATTGGGCTTAATTTTCAGTATATCTTATGAAAAGTGGAAAGATCAAGATTGCAAAGCAACTCCTGTAGGAAAGTTATTTCCAGGGCCTCTTGCCACCTCCTAAACCAGAGCAGCTTGTAGCTCTGCTCCTCCCCTCTGGCAGCACCCAGGGAGGGTCTGCGGTCTCAGCTCACACATCATCTCTGTTCCCAGTACAGCTAGCCCTGCTGCAGGGCTTCCCACTCTGCTCACCTTTGTGCACACCTAAGTCCCACCGGGTAACATTAAACCTCATGCACAGGTGAATGTGAGGTTGTAGCCAATGCTGCTGCCACCATCCTCTGACAATTTCTGAAGTAATTTGAAGTTGGGCATTTCTCCAACATGTGGTACAGCTCTTTGTGACCAATTTACCATATTAAAAGGCAAATTTTCCTTCTAGAAAAAAGGTTAGGATGTTTGGGGATGGGGGAGGGGGAGGGGGGGACAGAGTCAGCTGCTCAGAAACTAGAGATAGCTTTAAATATCTGAGAAGACTACAGTAGACTGAGGAAAGCACTGAGCAGTACTAGGTACAAATACCTGTCTTCCATAGCTGACTTTAGTTTCCATTCAAAATAAATTGGATGCCTTAGGAGCCTTTAGGTATTTACATCTGGAGGGCTTCAGTGAAATTGTTTGAACATGAAAGAGATATAAAACTTTCCCTTCTGTGGTTTGAAGGAAATTCCTGGAGGCTGAGCTCAGTGTAAATCAGTAGTAAAGTTGATTTGTTCATGGGGCTGGCATAAGTAAGCAAAGTGTGTAGCCACTGATTTGGCTAGCAGACAAAAGCTAAAATACTTTTTGCTTCCCTAGATGAGCATTTCTACTGCAATCAGCAGGAATTATGCGCGTTTATTACATTTAGATTTGCAGTACTTAAATCCATGCTTGTATGTGCATTTGGAAATGCCTTGTGGCAATGCAACATTTTGCCACCTTTATTTTATTTTCTGTTTTGCTTGTGTCACTTTGATTGCTTTCTTAAAGATCAGTCATTCTTAATCAACTGTATTTATATGATTATTTAAATGATACCTAGTTATGCAATTACTAAAAGTGTTTAGTCATCATCTGTTTTGAGCATTGAATTATAATTTGGAAATTGAACTTATCATATGGATATTTAAACATCTTTCTCAGGTACATGTCCGCCCTTTTTTAAGATTCTGCTAAGGCATGAAAAAAGACAAAAATGAACACATTTTTTGAGGGAGTTATGATACAAGTACTACAAACATAGTAAATAAACCTACAGAATGACAGCTGGGTCTCAGCACTCAGATGTATATTGTACTTCTCACCTAGACACTATAATTCAAAATCATGATGCAGGAACTCCTACCAAATTGATTTTGTTTCAGAACTGCATATAAGTGCCCTTATAATGACTCAAAAATTAAAGTCTAAATATTTTGATGAGGATAGTTTCATTACATTAGGCACAGTTTAACTTATCCTACTCAGTGGAAATGAGACTAGGGTAAGCTAAGATGAACCCACTCTATTTCCACTGTCTATTACAGCCTTGAATCTGATAAAATACTTAGCATTGATCACTGGGGATGTTGAAAAGCACACAAAGGAATACAGGCAGTAGATGCTAAATGATTAGAATTTTTTCTGCAAATGTATTACATTTCAGAGGTTAAGTGGGTAAGGGAAAAATGCACTGAATATTCACCTTTGAGAGTAGATAGCAAATTTGGTTCTCAATGCAATCATGTCCAAAATTCATTCTGTTTTCACAGCTGCATGCTGCTGCACACCATTTTAAAGTACGTGTTTTGGCACTGGGGAGGAACAGAAGGTTAAAATGTGTGGAACAAAGAGATTCTCTCACTTTCTTGCCACTATTGGAATTGAAAGAGGCCTCACAGAGGCTAGACTGCAAATTAAATTAAGCGTCCTTTTAAAGGGGATCATAAGAGGGAAGAATTTCCTTTCTATTCCTATTGCAGCTTCTTGGAGTACTCAATTAAATATTAAGGTACTTCTTGGAGTAATCAATTAAATATTGATTGAGAGAGGAAGGAGATAGTGGACAGATGTGTAGCTCCATTCTTACTGCTTTCTGACCACAGCATCCAGCCCAGAGGAAGAAAAGGGTAATTTGTTGGTGGAATAACACAACTACAAATGACTGTTTCCCAGAACCCGGAAGGAAATTGGAATGATTCATATCCAGAACTCTTCTTAGAACTGCTTCTACAAGGGTGCAGGCCACATCCTTGAGCTTTATGACTGGTCTGAAAGTCTCAGTCTAGCCCTAAACCATTGCTGATATGTTGATAAGTAAATCTGACAGTAGAGAAGTCATCGCATCTGAGTTGGCTCTTGTTCTCTAGGAAGAGTTGTCAAGGTCTTACAGAGATTAGCATACAAACGTCTGATAAAAACAATTTTTTTTTCTCCTCTGCTGTTCCAAAGTCCAGCTGACAAAACAATTGCTTCTTTTCAACTTTATTTCCAGCAATATTTTCTGAGTCAACTTGACCATTTCCCCTTTTGATATGAAAGTAATTCTGCAAAGGGAATTCACAGAACCAGAAAACATACGTTTGGTCTCTCTGATTTCTAGTATTCACGACCAATTGAATGCTTATAGAAGGCAGTGAAAAATAATCCTATTTGATTCACCCCTCATTTTATGTTATTTACAATACAGACTATGCTGACTAGCACTTTTCTGTGCTGCATGGAAGTATTAGCTGTAAATATTACTGAAAATATGTGCCTTTGGTCCTTTTCTAAAGAATAAAGAATTTAGTTCACACCAGAAATGATACAAAGAATATTCTTCCAGCTCATATTTTACTTCATCAGAAACTAAGATCTTGAAAGAAAAATCTCCTGTGTAAACCACATTTCTCACAAGATGTTACATTTTTTTTGCAAGTACCACTGCACAGAAAACTTTTTGAAGTATTTGTTTTTCTATGCTTAAGCTAGTTTGTTCAGAATATTGACACTTTTAAACCTTTTTTCTGAGGCACGTAGTATTTGTTTCTCAAAGTAAATCTGATTTTTCTCTGTGTGCAAAAGTAATGTATATTAAGTCAAATTCTGAGGCATCAATAAGGTCCAGGCATCAGTGCGAAGGGGAAATTAGCCCTTGATTCTAACTCTGTTCATCTTCTTGCATAGATTTCTCACTGAACTTAAAGAGTGATTTCATACAGAGCAGAATATCTTTGAGAACTATAACTATGAACTGAGTCAGAGAAGAAAACCAAGATCTAAACATGACAGATATCTGCACAAATTAACTTCAGAATATTGGCTCAAAGGTTCAAGAAATTATGGAATGTTTTCTAAGAACTCTCAAAAGAAACAGAAGACAAAATCATCCCTGCACTAACTTTTATATTATTGTAACTAGCTTGCCTTAAGATAAGTTTTAGGATCAGGGCCTCTTTGTATTCATTCCAGAATACAGTTTAAAAATTACACTTTTATGTACCTCTTTCCATTTCTGCTATGTTTCTTCTTTCCCAGTCATCCCAAAGAAGGATGAGGAAACCCAACTGATGCTGATATTTTGCAAAGAAAGCTTTATTATCATCATCATCATCATCATCATCATCATCATCATCATCATCATCATCATCATCATCATCATCATTTATTATCATATTTTATAGAAGTGTGCTGTGTTCAGTTTAAATACAGAATAATTATAAGCATAGCCCATGGCATCTTTTAAAATAGTGATTTAACTCAAGAGATCTTCGTTGTAATTTTCTGATTTACAGTCAAAGTTGGAGAGATTGCAGTTGCAGAGAAGATCATAAAGTTTTCTGTTTGCTTGTTTGTCTTTAAATTCAGACATATTCTTCTGCATTTATTGGTACCTTTTCTGAGATTCATCATTCTGTATCTTTCCTTTGTGTGAGCAACTGTTTTTATCAATCTTGCAAGTTTTTAATGATTTTCTAGAAATTGCAGAACTGAAAACTTTAATATCCCCTTAAGAAACCAGGATTTTGTAAAATATCTGTCAGGATTTGGCCGTAATGAACATGGTAAGCCACATAGCAAAGTGTTTAAGGAAATATGAATTAGAGTCATGAGAACTTGTAAAACCTGCCCGGCAAGCCAACATTTTAACTCATAAACTCAAGTAGGAACTTAAATAAAATTTCACAGTATTTATTGCTTTTTTTTTTTCCTTAAATTTTATTTTATTTTTTTTATGTAGTCTTAATACAGCAACATCAATGAGCCAATATTTTTCCTTTACAACTAAAAATCATCTGCTCATGTTATCAGTGGACATCAGACGAAGATCTGCCAGTTAACTTAATACAGTATAAATAGTTAATCCTGGTAGTTAATCTCATCATATCTCATCCAATCCTAATAGTTAATCTCATCACAGAGACAATTACTAAGTGTATCTTTGGTGATTTTGATAAAACTTATGTACATTGTCTTGGAAAAACAAACAAAAAAAATCCTCACATATGATTCCTTTTTTGGTGCTCTACTTTCTACTTTTCATTTTTACACAAGACAAAGTGGAAAATAATTCTTGTGAAGCCCTTAATTTACTATGATTACCATTAAATTTCCAGAATTTGTCTTCTCACTATCAAGGATACCCTCTTTGTCAACTGAAACTTGTTTCTTAGGAAGCCTAACGGTCAGGACTTTTTCTTTTATTGACCAGCAACATTAGATTTACTTGAACCTAAAACAGATGTAACCATTTTGTTCCCCAAGCCACTATGTGATGACTACTTTTGAAAACCTTCCAATAGTTGTTTCTGCCCATTACCTGGAGTATACATACAGCACTCTCCTATTTTTTTCTCATTGTTGTTCTTTCTTAGTCTAAAATAAAGGCAGGTTTAGACTGAAAGTGTGTGTCTGCTTTTTGTGCAGGAAGAAACTAAAATCCAAGTATTCTTACACAATGTGCAAAGTGATTGCTTGGTCAGCATCTAATTCAGATGTAGTCAAAAAAATATTGTTTACCAATAGCAAAACCACATATATTGAAATCAACAAGCAAGTTTAAAAAGCTTTTAGATCAGGAATATTTGAATGCTTTTTTCTTCCAGAGAAAGTCATTTTCTCTGTGAGCATTATTTATGACTTTAATGGAAGAAAGAATAAGTGTAAAGGCCAAGACATAAGAAGTGTTTTCAACATTTTTTATTTCTTTGTTTGCTTGTTTTGAGGATAAGTAATTGGTATTCACACAGGTAATTGAAAGAAACTGTGATAAGAATGTTGGAAAAAAAAAATATTGAAAATGTAAAATCTTAGATTAGTCCTGTTTCTCGCAGGAAAAATTAGTTTATGATATTGTGCTAACTTTAGTACCAGTTGAGATTCACCTTAGGTGCATAGCTGCACATACTAACATGCTGGCAATGTTCTCTCTCCTTTTTTTTTTCAATTACGTTGACATCAGGCCCTGTACCAGCTGCATGACACTGGTGATGAAGAGCACCTTAAATCTGAAATGATTCTCTTTGTAATAAGTATGACAATTATAACGCCAAAATAAGCCAAAGGTACGGTGTAATAGCAATGCTCTTTACAGAGAGAGGGCATTGATGGAAATACATTATTTCATTAAAAAAAATAAATAAATTATTTAAGCCTTTAAAACTATCTATTTAATTTTAACATTCATATCTTTTTTCAAATTTAAATTTGTTGGAATTGTGTAGGCATTGTCCTGTTAGCCAAAATAAAAAAATACTTACATACATTTAACTCCACTTTAAAAACAGTATTTTGTTTCATTGTTTTTTCTGACTATTTTCAGTCATAGTATAGTGAAAATATATCTTTTACACACAGAAAAATCACGTTTTCCTATTTGTTCAGAAATAGGCATTTTGTCTTCCTATGGAATTACGTAATTCCAAACATCATCTGCCTCCTGTCAAAACCCTTGACAGTTAGACATTGCCACTCTATTATCTGTTATGTTGGCATTCCAGTTTCTTTTGAATTGTATGATGTATGTAGTTGCTACAACTGTTTCCAAACCATCAGACAATTTTCTTGTTTAATGTGGTCTATAGAGGCAGAAACAATTATCCTAGTTGATGATCCTGCTTGAAGTTGCATTGCAAGATCATCAGGTGTGGACTCATACTGTTGTTCAGCGTAACTGATGAAAAGCATTCAGAAATTGTAGAAAATGATAGGACTTAATTGTAAATATCTAAGTAGTAATTATAGTTAAAAGAAAGGAAACCACATAGGAAAATATCCTTAAAGCTCCATACAGTGCACCCTAGCCTGTTTTGTCTCAATGAACAGTGTGGCATACCACATGGACTCAGTCATGTCTCCGATAGTCTAAATACTATACTGATGTTGACTCTGTTCAGCAATATGCAATTCTAAGAGATGTTGCAGTACCTAAATCTAGTATTAATAAACTCAGGATGATGACCAAAGAAAGAAAATCTTTTGGAGGATGAAAGACTGTTTGACAGTCATCCTAAAGAGAGACATAGAACACAAAAGTAGGCTTTTTAAGACTTTAAACCTAGTGTGTAGACTCCACACAGATTTAGCAGCTTAAAATCTCATGCATCCGACCACATGAAACCTATTCACAGAAACTGAGTGAAGTTTCACTGCAAGGGTTATGAGGCTGGGTCTGTAACGGGAAAAGGAAATTTTATGTTGGCTGTGATGGAATCAGGATCCTGGCCCTTACTGCATTTAATGAATCCCAAAAGGGTTCGACACTCTCTGAAATTAGCATCGGTTATTATTATTATTATCATCATTACTATTATTATTATTATTATTCATTATTTATTTATTTATTTAAAAGAAATATGAAAGCATCATTTTCCCTTCATGATAACTCAATTATTAATTACTTCAACAAATGTTTTATCTTATATGCAATCTTGCATATAAGCAAGACTGCATTTGTGTTTTTTCTCATTTTTATTTTATTTTTTATAATTGCAAACTAGTACCTGATACCATAGAAGAATAAATTTTTTAAGAAAACAAAAGAGTTCTGAATGATTGAAACATCACCAAAATTTTGTTTAAATAACTTTTGCTAAATTTATACTAAGATTTATGCTTATTTATCCAAGCCCCAGCATGTATAGAAAGGATAACAAGTCTGATTGCAATATTAAACTTAGGTGTTCCCTAAAGGCATTGAGAAGGTCAGATAAATTTTGCAAATTTCACTTACTCTACCATGGATTCATATAATTTCTACAATACACCATGTTTTATTTGCAGCCTTGCACACAAGAGAGAAAGGAACCTAATTTAACAAGCACGCTTGATTCTCTAAAGTACTTGTGCCATAGTAGTTAAATCACAAATGTATTTGCATTCTGATGTATCAGTTTATGATAGCATATCAGACTTTCCTTTAAAATTAATGAGCTAAGTATTTCCAAGAGATAACCTTCTAGAATTTTATCATAACATCTAATGACGTCTCTATGGCCTACATATGATCTCTTTGAATTAGCCAGTCTTTGTTCAATAAGATCAGCCTGATGAGAATGGACAATACATTTGAGGTAAAAGAATACACTGAGGGAAAGTTCTCTAAAACTGCTGACTATAAACATAAATAACTTTGAGTTTGTATCAGCCAATTATCCATGTAAGTGAAATATTTTATAACTGGATAAAATTGTCATCTTCAGTAGAATGAGCATTTAATGACATTGAACAGAAGTATTTTCATTTTTAATAGCTTTGTTCTTTAAATAGTTTTATGAATATATATATATTTAAATAAATTATTGTGAAAATCTGAAAAATCATCTTCTAAATACTTGCAATACAGTATCCACTTTCAGTCCTGGAAACACTTCTTTAATAATGATATTTCTTCACTACATGTTGAAGTAAAAGGCCGAAGTATGCATTTAGGTGTTTTTTTGGAGATAGACATTTTATTCTCAGCTGAAGTGGACACCAAAGTTTTATACGTTTAGTATCAACCTGCCTTCATTATCAAGAGCAGAATCACATGCTGTATGTTGCATATTAGAAGCTGCTCTTGAGTCCAACTATTATAACAAATGGAATCCTACATGGTATGAGAGCAACTTAACACATCACAATGCTGACAATGAAAACCATACTCTGTATCTCAGATTAGAACTTTTTCCTTCGGGTACTTTTGAGTCCCAGAGGAAGATGTGAGACATAAATCGTCATAGATGTAAATTCAGGATATCTACAACTCATTCAGAATGAATGTATTGTTCATTGAAATTACCTGTATGAAATCCAGATCATATCAAATCAAGACCAAAATTCTTGAATTAAGTTTTTATGTTCACATTTTCATTGGAACATATATGTTTTTCATTCAGGTTGCTGACTATGTTTTTATTCAGGTTGCTATTATTCTGCACCATACGTTACCCTCACCAGAAACAATAATCTAATCTCCTTTCTTCTCTTCCTGAAGCTATCAAGAATTTTGTCTAGAAAAATAAATTTTTTTTCAACTCCTTGGCAGAACATTTTTCAGTCTTTTAGCTGTCTTCAAAAGTGGGTTATTATTATAGAAAGCAGTACTATTTTATAATAGGAATAACCTTCTCCATTAGCCCCCAGATTCCATCTCCTATATTACATGAAACAGCTCAGCTACCTGTTGGAAAATGCTTTGTATGGATGGACCTCCTACTGCAGGTTTGGAGTCACTACTGTGTAGAAATCTATCTACTGGAAAGGGAGGACTTGCAGAAGGTGCTTGTATATAAGAATTTTCATGGCTTACTGTGGAATACAGGAAAGGAATGTATATTTCTACTGTTTCAAGTATGTGTGGACAGCTCAGGGAACATGGGATACCAGAAAACACAAGGAACTTCAGGACACTTAGAAACCTAGAAAGCTAGACATACTTTTCTGTATGTCTATGAAACATACATGTTCCTCCCCATTATATTTTCTGTCTGCTTTACATTTCTTCAGTTTTCTTGTGCATCCCCCCTCTTTATGTTTTTGTTTGTTTGTTTGTTTGTTTTGTTTTGTTTTGTTTTCTGTTTGCCTGTTTGCCTTTATACTGAGAATAAGTTTTGTTTTTAAAAAATGATATCTTAAAAATCTATTATAGATTGTGCATAATTTATCTAAAATATAATCTGTTAAACCATACTAAACCACTCAGTTTATGTTTACTAACCCTAACGAATAATTTGAAACTTAGATATGACATAACAAAAATGAAAAGCAACAGTAAATTAATGAATGAAATTGGAGTAATAGGATTTCAGCTGCTTATGTATAGAAGTAAATTCATATATTGAAAAAAATAAGTGCTGTGCAGAAAAACACCAAGAAAAAGTCAATGCAATTCTCTTTTTGTTATTGTTTTCCTCCTATCACCTTTAGAGAGTTATAAGGGAAGCTGCAGCACATTTTTACCATGTCTTATTCTGTTCTGCCTTAATTCAGTGGATAACATATCAACCAGTCTTCACTTTTATTGTTTGTACATTAACAACAATATATGGAAAATAGGTTTATGAATTTTCTGACTTTCACAGTATTATCAATGCCATTGGCTGCACATTTCTGTATGTAGTAGATGAGCCCTAAAATTGCTGAGAAACATAGAAATAGGCAGCTGTAGCGTCAGCATATGGTGGTTTGTGATGAAAACACATTCTCTTCAGTGCTGTATCTAAATTCTTCAGATCAATATGTGATTTGTGGATCTTCAAATATTCAATTATCTCAGGTTTTTTAGATCTTGCCTGAAGATAGCAGAGAGAGTATTGATTTGTCTTTAATATAATACTTTTTGAAAGTGGTGCTTGAAACAATTTCAACTTTAAATGTCATGTTTTCCCATAATTATTTTGATCAAATAAGTATAGCATTTGATCATTATAGGCATGGGTAATTTTGCCAGTTTTTGCAGGAAAAAAAAATAAATAAATAAAAAATTGCAGGATCTTTGAAGAAAATACTTGTTTAATCCATTCTATTTTCCCTCTTGCTTACAATGTAAGACAAGTGATAGTTGTAGTAAAATGATCTAATGACCTAACACAGTGATATATTTTGAACTTTTGTGCTGTATATTTAACTTTAGCAAAGATTAGGGTGATGAAACACTGCAGAGCACGGACAATAGAGGACACTAAACACTGGGCATTAAATCACTGATAGTAGTTAAATATATGGCAGTGCCTATTGTTTCCTTTTCGAGAATGAGAAATACTACAAATGTTGCAGTAAATGGAAGTATACATGCTGTGATAAATAGCCATTTTTCTGTTCTGTTTATTCCACTACAAGTGCAGTCAAAAATACTTTGAAAGAGCTCCTTTAAGATGATTTGGGATATGTGGGATCAAAAGAAGAAACAGTATTTCATTACTCCTTACTTCAAATAGAGCATTCAGTGGTAACAAACCTGACTGTGATTATGTGTCCTTTAAAAAACAGAATACATTTTAGGCTAGAATTTTCATAGAAGACTTGCTATTTTCAAATATGTCCTCCCTTGGATTCTTTACTTTGATTCCTAATTTTGAGGGGGGAGGGGTGGTGGTGGAGAAGTTTTTAAAGAGCTGGGTCAGTAGCACTCAGCCTCTTAACTGTTTTTGGCAGTAACCTACCATTCCCCTAGTGCTCTGTGACATACTAGTCCCATGGCCACAGAGATGTGAGATGTAGGTAGTCAGATTGACAGATGTCATCACTGATCTTTCTCATAATGGTTTGTCCATTCTAGTCAACAGTATATACATTAGATTTAAAAT
This sequence comes from Aythya fuligula, assembly GCF_009819795.1. Taxonomy (NCBI): domain Eukaryota; kingdom Metazoa; phylum Chordata; class Aves; order Anseriformes; family Anatidae; genus Aythya; species Aythya fuligula. The sequence continues at coordinate 13,017,432 of NC_045566.1, forward strand.
AACCCATATATGTATATATTTATAAATGGAAATAAACTTGTATTGGACTAAAAGAAAAAATTGGTAGCAAAGCACAGACTATGAGGACTCCATTTTTATTTAAACTAAAAGAGCTAAGTAAGATAAGATTCCTATGTCATTTATTTTATTCATGTAATACAGCATCCAGGTGAATACTTGGCCCCGTCATACTTGATTCTGAAGTTATAGCAACTGAGGTAACCAAGTAACACTACTAAAATTATGAGAAATAATTAATGCTATTTAACACTATACGTTATTTTCTTTGGTTAAAACTTCCCTCAAGCTCTTCTTTTATTTATTTTTTTATTTATTTTTTTTTGTGGAGTTCTGTTTTGCTTCAGGTCACAGGGGATAACTGGAAATGATAACATTTTTGTTCCTGCTGAGCAGGCGGTAAGCCAGCACAAGGTTGGAAATGTAGATGGATACTTGACTGGCTTGGAAAAGCAGCTGCAAGTAATGATGTAGGCAAAACAGCATAGCAGGAAAAGATTTCACCTATGAACTACTCAGTTTTGGACCCCATTCAGGAAAATACTTAAGCACACATTTCCTGCTTCTTAGTATGTTCCACTAGAACTTAAGCACATGCTTAAGTGTCATCCGGCACAGGAATGTTTCCCTGAACAAGTGCATCAGAGAAACAGATTTATTCTTACCATCCTGCTCCTTTCTGCCTTCCTGCCTGGTGCCTGTCAGCACAGCTGTAAGGATGGAGTTTCTCTAAACATGTGGGCAATTACCTGCACCTGAGGATCACCATATCAGACAGCACAAAAAAATGTGTTTCCCACAGTTTTGCTTAATGACTGTGCAGTCTACTCAGGGCTTAATGAAGTAAAAGAGAAAAGCTGTTGGGAGTTTCTGTTTATTTTATACCATCAATTGACTATTAACTTCCATAGTTCTTGATCTATGGGAATGGGTTGAATATTATGGATTTAAAGTTGTAAGTTGTCCTCATCTGGCAGAATTGTATCCATGCTATTAGTTTTTTTTTTTTTTTTTTTTTTTTTTTTTTTGTTTGTTTTTTTTTCATGCTGAACTGAGGTTATTTGCAGACATACTCGTTTCCACTTTGCATTGTCTGTACCTAAAATCTGAACTGAATGCCTATTGAGCTAACGCTGTGTATTCCACATTACTAAGCATCCCTGTGTTGAATGTAAGCTGGGGAAGCTCCATCACTTCTTGCTGGAGGGCTAGTTCCACTGGAGATGCAAAAAAGATGTAACTACTATACCTAGAATTCATTGAAATATTTGTAGTGGTAAAACAGAAATGGGAAAATGGGCTACATAGTCTAAATGTGGTAAGTGTAAGGATATTACTTTTTTTCTCTGTTTATTTTAGTCTCCATATTTTTTTCTACGCTCACAAAGATTATGGTAGGAAGAACCTTAATTTTCAAATCTGATTCCTACCATTCATAATAAAATCTTTATTAAATAAGCACTGGAATACAGCTAAATTAATCATGAGATCCACCAATGGACTTATGTGCTACAACACTGAAAACTGCAGCACATAACAGTTAGGCATCTGCTCCACACCACGAGCAAGATGCCCAGGCTCCTGCTGGATTTTACGGAGACAGTTGGGCCTTTTGGAGTGAAGCTCATAATGGGTTGACTGCTGAGGAGGAACTGGCCGATGTTAGCAGTAAGAAATTGCTGGGGACAGCAAAATGAATCTTAAATTGGGTGTCTCTCAAACAGATCCTCATGGAGGAATGGATATAACAATTGTGTGAAGGGTGGAGCACATTTGTAACCCTTCAGACAGAGAAGGGAGTTGAATTAAATCTATTTGAGAGCCTCTTCCTGTTCCTTTTTGTAGTGCAGTAGGTAAAAAAAAATGAACACCTTTCCTCTCTGTTTGCTGTGGAGCCTGCACACAACAGGAGAGGAGGATCCTGCATACTAATTTCTCATCTGGAGAGCAGAAAAGCACAGCAGAAGTAGGGCTTGTCTTGCAGTTGGGTTCTGAGACCCCGTAAGATGGTGCATGCTGCCAGCCATGTCAGAGGTTTCTTTGGAAGGGCTGGGCAGTAACCTAAATTCTACATTTGCTTATCTGCAAAAATGTGAATAATGAAATATTAACTAAATGCAAATTATTGCTGTCCTGGGTATTGTTCTCACCAAACCATAAAATAAAAGCAAACCAGATTTTACCTTGCTGCCAGCTCTCTCCAGTAAACATCTGAAGGTTAGTTTTACTCAACTATTCATCACTTCTTTACTCATACAGTGTACGGTGGGTTGGTCTTTTTTATTTATTTTTTGTTTGTTTGTTTGCTTTTGTTGATTTTTTTGTTAGCTTGGCTTAATTGTGCATTCAATTGAATTATTTTGATAATCTGTCTTTGAACAACACAGAATAAAATACATATCCAAATATGGGGATTAATAAAACAAGTATTAATTACCAATTTCAGTATATATATATATATAGAGAGAGAGAGAGAGAGACCTATCCAACTGTGTACATTTTTATCTTTCTGTGTACGTGTATATATGTAGTATAAAACTATAGTGTTAGAATGTTGTTAATAAATTTCACAATAAATAAATATTATCAAATTAAATCAAACACATCAATTAAATATATTAATACAAAAGCACTGCATCAACACAAATGCATTTTGCTTTCATTTTAATAAATATAAATGACTTTTACTTCAGTATAAACTATACATCTATATTAAAAGGACATCTATATAAAAAGGACATGAAACTGTTGGAGAGTGTCCAGAGGAGGGCTACGAAGATGGTGAAAGGCCTGGAGGGGAAGACGTACGAAGAACGGCTGAGGTCACTGGGCCTGTTCAGCCTGGAGAAGAGGAGGCTGAGGGGAGACCTCATCACAGTCTACAACTTCCTCGTAAGGGGGGTCGAGAGGCAGGAGACCTTTTCTCCCTTAACACCAGTGACAGGACCCGCGGGAACGGGGTTAAGCTGAGGCAGGGGAAATTTAGGCTTGACATCAGGAGGGGGTTCTTCACAGAGAGGGTGGTTGCACACTGGAACAGGCTCCCCAGCGAAGTGGTCACTGCACCGAGCCTGTCTGAATTTAAGAAGAGATTGGACTGTGCACTTAGTCACATGGTCTGAACTTTTGGGTAGACCTGTGCGGTGTCAAGAGTTGGACTTGATGATCCTTAAGGGTCCCTTCCAACTCAGGATATTCTATGATTCTATGATTCTATGATTAAGAAAATGGGGCCATGGACTTAAACCAGTAATCCATTTAAGTAGATGGGGCATTTTAGTTTGTAGGGAGGTCCTCCAAAAGTGCATCCTACATTTTTTAATTTAATCACTTTCTGAAGTAATTTACAAACTAGGAGCTGAACTCTTGCTTTCATGCATCTCCTGTGCAAAAATTAATAAAATCCTATGTTTTTCGGTAATCTCAACAAATTTTGAAAATTTAGAATTCAAGGAAGTGTTGCAAACTTAAAGAACTCACCTCAATGAAAAGTAAGTATTTCAGTAAACTTTTTATTTATTTGTTTATTTTGTATTAGAATATCTAAGAGTCTGAACCATTTCTGTATAAACAACTATGTCTTCATGTAAGTAATCTTATTTTCATTAGCGGCAATATTTTTGCTAAAGTAATGTGACAAGCATTTGTGGAATTACATCTAACATTGAAGCATTATGTATTTTTTAGCTCTATGGACATCGATGTAAAATATTAAACACTCAGCACTGAACACACTGCCAGATGTACTCAAATCATGATCTGCATGTTTCATTAACCCTCTTTATATGAAAATTTAACCTATATAATTTATTTATTTTTTACAAAAAAGGTAAAACTACATTAAAAAAAAAAAAACACAATATTATTAAAAAAAAAAAATCTTAACATGTGCTATCTGTGAGGTTATAATGAATGATAATTTTTTTTAAAAAAAGGAGGCTAAGATGAGTACAGTTCTCAAGCAAAGACATTTTGTAAAAAGAAAAAAAAAAAGCCATAATGAGATTTCACAACCAAGTTATAAGAACAACCCCAAATGTATATATTTTAATAGAAATTGGTGCCACTATAATAGACAAAAGAATTTCAGAATGTAATCACAAACTCTATTACTTGTAGGGGTGTTATACTACCAGGGAAAGGAAACACAATATGCACACAAATACAAGTCTAAGATTTACCTTCCTAAAGAAGAAGAGAAAGGAGGTAAATGTCACACTGCAAAGAAAACTTGATTATATCAGTTGGGGGGTTTAAAGTAAATGGGATGAAACAATATTTTTCTTTTTATTTTACATTTATATATCTGACTAATGGTAAAGTTGGTGAAGTTGTTCCAGGAGAACCTTAGCTTGCATGTGTTTTAAGATCACTAGATCATATGCTAGGAAAAGCAGATGACATTTTTTAGACGAAAGGAGTGGTCCTGCGTCCAGGAAACCATTAGAACTCTAAACTCTTGCCACTCCAAAACCCAGACAGGTCAAGAATAAAAGATTAATAAAGATGATTTTTTGGCTGCGGTTGGAGCAGCCCTGTGCCTTTCCTCTCTCTGGGGTCTCCCTGGGGTATTCTGGGGCAGGAGCATGAGGAGGCAGAGCTGTCCGGCTGAGGGTACCAGGGGGCTGGGGGAGTCTGGGGCTGGCAATGCTACACATGAGCAGGGAGAGGTGCAGTGGTGGTGACTGCCGTGGGGCTGCAGGCACTACCTGCCTGGCAGCAGTGCAGCCTTCCCCTACACTGGTGGCCTCTGTTCATCCAGGAGCTTTCTCTGTGGTTGTCCACAGAGAAAGGCAGAAAACAAAAGGGAATGGAGATAGTTTCCCAAGTGAAGAATAGGAAGAGCTACTGTACTTTTTTTTTTTTTTTTTTTTTTTCATTAAGATTGATCCTTGCTGTGGCACATGCAACACACTAAAGTATAAAATGAGGTAGACATATTAATCCCTATAAATATGGGATCTTGTTCATCACATCCTTTCTCCAGTTTTATACTAAGTGAACTACAGTTAATTTGAAAGAATACAAGTTTATAACAATGGAGAGCCAGACCCACCCTACCTATTTACCATACAACTTAAAATGTAAACCCAAACCAAACAAAACCTCACTGTTGTCTGCTGCTGACAATAAGAAAAGCATCTTGCAGCAGCAAGAGATGGTGGCTAGGCATGAAACTCTCTTAGGTAATGATAAAGGCTAACAGCAAAAGAAGAGTTTGAAGGAAATTGTTCCTTATAAACTTCCCAAACATTAAGACTATACTGAATTAATTCAAATAAAAAGTAGGCTAACGTTACTGGAATTTGAAATAAAGTTTGTCAATAAGAGGGAAAATGAATCGAGGTTCAACTAAAAGAGCATAAACAAAGCTGAGGCAGCTTCTCTTGAAAAATATTTAACTACAGTTTTACAGGGATCAGTTGCCAAGGTGTGATCAAAAGTAACCAAGCATTTGGATCAAATATTTATGAAAAATGTTAATAAAAGTATTTCTGTTTTTCAATTCATGGTGAAAACTTTCAGGTTTGTTTCTTTTTGAGCAGTTCCTAACATCTATCTGTATCTCAGGCTGGTAGATGTATTTTTAATGATAAGGAACAGTGGTGTCAAAACACTTTCAGAGAGCGTAATCTCAGCAAAGTATTCCTTCAAGACATTGTTTCTCTGTGTGGACTGCATTAGGCTGAATGCATCTGAGGACTACAAACCCCTACACAGGCTGAGGGGAGAGCTGCATGTTTCACCAGTGACATGTGGAAAAGCAATCAGACACTGGATTACATGGCTGTCACTGTCCATTTGCCTTCCTTATCTCCTCACTGTAAGCTCTTGCAAGACCTCACTAGTAATGACACCTCTGCAGAGAGCAAGACAAAAATGTGCAAGAAATAAAGGTTTTAACATATTTAGACTTTATGTTTGCAATTTATTTGTAAAGCTGTTTTTTGTTGTTGTTTTGTTTTTTGTTCTCTGATGATGTACTTAAGGAACTATTTGCTAAGTGTAATTCTTAAGCTTTTGGAGGTTTTTTCTTGTTCTTGAACTGCTCTTTGTTGAAGATGACTGGTCACCTATGCTTCACCCTGATGCTTCATTTTCTAATCAATTACCCCATCTTTGTATACATTCTTTATATTTTTAAACATAAGGTGTATCCGAACAAATTTGATCAACTTTGATGTTTGAAGAAGGTCGACACAGGTTTCTCTGCAGCAAGGCAGACACTTTGCTGCAGAGTCTATGTGTGGACTTGCCAATTCACCTGCCTGTAGGTGTTGGCGCAAACCTTCCTATGGTGTTTCATAGGATAGCCAAACTAAAGCTTGTGTCTGTACATTAATTTAATGTCACTTCAGTAGCATAGTAAATATATCCAATAGTGAAAAAGCAAGTATCCACAGTTTCAGGTGACCTATGCTCTGTCAATATTCCCATCTGCACAAGAAAAAGCATTGTTTTGTACTCTGGGATCTTGAATAACAAATAATAGGATCTTGCCTTACTGAAGACCTAGGAAAACATAAACTGCTGTGTAATGTATTTGGAACAGATTTTTTACTGTCAGTCAAAATTATATCATATAATCATTTTCCTAACTGCAGATATGAAGCCTGCAGTCAGACTGGTTGAATTTTAGCGTCTTTGGGACAGAATTCTGCCATTACTTGTCATTTCTTTGAGCAAGCAGGAGGCGGTGCCATCTTGGGAGAACACCGTGAAGGGCTTTTTGTTTTGCCTTGTTTTACTTCAGCCATGAATGACCATGAATAGGTTCAACTTTTGTTTAGAACAGAATAAAGCTCTGTGTATCATTCAGTAATTAATTTACATTTAATTTTAGTAAAGATGATATACACACTGGAGAGCCCATCAGAGTAGCAACAAATTCAATAGATAAGAAAACATGCTTGTAATGTGCAAAATCTGTTGTGACATGTTTTTCCTTACTGCACTTGTAAATTTTATAACTTTAATAAAATTCTCATTAGAATGACTTTAATGGCCATTAAATTGGACATCCAAACACTTAAAAATAATTCCATAAATACCTAGGTTTGTTTTGTAACCTGTTATATAGAAAATATCACAAACTCCAAATATTGCTTGACAAATGCTACAGCTTAAGAATCAAATAACTGACCTTTCTCAAAGTTTTCTCACTGACAGGATTTGATGGAATAAGCCATAATGATTTTAGCTTTGTATTTATAAAGGAGTAAAAAGATTATTACTTTCTGTGGAAATAAGCAGATAAGCATTCAGTGTCCTGTACTGTTGATGAACAACCCCCAAAACTGTACAGCACTCTGGGGACTGTAAAAAAAAGACAGCATTATCTGTTTCAGCCTCTTTCCTTGTCCTTGTTTTACTGACCCTTAACTATTAAGGGCTTTTGACTGCAATATAGGGAGCAGCTTAGTAATGTATCTTTCAGAGCCAAATATGCTTTGATCATTTTCATTTTTGTTTTACAAGTTCAAGGTAACTTTCCCTCAACAAAATCCCTCAACAAACCCTCTGAGAAAGGTGTTCAAAACAAATAAACTCAGTTTAATTGAATGTTTTCCCTTCCTTAATTAAAACATGTTACGTTGCTAAATTGACAATCCAACCAAGAAACAGAATATTTAAGAGAAATGCTTTTTCTTGGGTACATCTGAAATTATGCAGTGGCAAGCTCCTTACAGAAGAGATAATAAAGCTCTAATATGGATTCTTAGTATCTTGGACTGAACAGGAGTACAGACTACAATATTTCTAAGCAATGTATGTGAAAACTTTGTACCTTATATGTACATGTCAACAGGAAATAAAGTCACAAAAGGACAGGGATTGTAAAACAGTTAGCTTGCTCATGGAGTTTTCTACAACACTTTTCTAGGGTTTTATTTAAACTCATTTTCATTATCTTAACTGAGTGTGCTTCTTCACTTTGCTGAGAGGATTCACATTGCAGTAAATCACATAGCTCTTTTTTTTTTTTTTTCCTCCTGATATTTATTCTACATTTTTCTTTGTTTTAAATTCATCATATTGCTTACATTTGGCAGGCCAAACCTAGCTCCCATTTAAATCAGTCTTCCACTGCCTTTAACGGGAATTGAATCAAACCCATATTCCCAAATGTCGTATCAAATTATTAATCTTTCCTCTGAAAAATGTCCTCCTTCTAACACTTGCAAGACCACTCTAGATGCTTCTTGGCAAAGCCTTTTTGTTCATACACATCTTCATATGAAAATACCTTCTGTCATTCTAAACACAGTACTTAGATCACATAGAAGACCTTATTGCAACCAATTATGAATGAAGAAAATTGTTTTTGAGCTATGTGCATCTTTAGTATCAGCTAAGTTATTCAGTCTGTAGTTTACATGATTAAAAAGCTTGTTAAAAAAAAAAAAATTAAAACAATTGTCATCTGTAATTATGTAAGAGAACATGCACTCAGGAAAACTTCAAACTCACTTTGTGATACCAACATTGGCAACACAATGATGAAGAGGAAGTCTTTCACAACCAGATGTTACCCCATCAATCAGTTTGCAGTCAGGAGAAAAATTGACTTTGTCATGATATGGTTCTTAAAGCAAAAGTAATAAATTCTATACAAATGGCAAGCCTACAGCGTAGCTAATTTATTCATTATCCACCCCAGAAAAATAATTAAGTCATGCTTTCTTTCCTGGTGCTTCATTACAGTTTAGCCTTTTTCTGCAGCAGTCAGTGACTGAATGCTTATTAAAATAAATTAGCTGCAAAACTTTTAACTCTGTCTTAAAGAAAAACTAATCCACTTTTCTAGAGGAAGCAACATTGATTAAATAAACCTAGTTTCATGCCGAGCAGACTAATTTCTTTAGCCACAGTTTCCAACCTTAAATCATGTTGTATCTGTATTAGTTTGAGAAATATATAATGAGCTGCTAGTTTATAATTGGTATTAACCTCTTTCTGTATGTATTTCATTTTTTTTTTAGCCTGGGTGATTTTACTGATGGAACCAAATCACTGTGCAACCTATAGATAGTATTGTATGCATGTATTTTTTACAGCATATACACATACACTCATTCAGAAATTCCCTACTATTTCTCTGATCCACTTACATCAGACAAGTTGACTTGACATGAACTAACTTCATCTGTATTGAACTGCTTCACTGCTTCTAAATAGGAAGATCACTTAAAAAAATTTTTTTTAGGAAGTATTTACATACTTCCTCATATCTCGTGTCAGAAATGTAGAGTACTGGGCTTTTAAATTAATATTTGAACCTGACCCACAGCTGAACTAATGGAAACACTTCTCTCAAACACTTTGGGTTTTGCATAAGAACTACATTGTACAAGGCCAAAAGCTGCAAAATGTGCAAATAAAGATTATAGGATTACCACTATTTGATCTATGTAGAATTTCCCACATCACAACTTGTAAAGATATAAGTTCGTAGTTTTTAAATGAAATATTTTCTTTAATGCTACCAGTATCAATCAGCCAACAGATCAGTAACTAAGGCAATCTGGTAATGGGTCACTCAGATCACACACTCACAAGTTTCCACAAAAGAAGGGATAATAGAAATTTGATATGAGAAACTGATTACAATTAATATAATAATTAAGCCAGGGAGAAATCCATCTCACCCCCTTTTCAAGACCAACCTTATCCCAGGGGCTGGCTGATAGAGAAGCACAGATCAGCAATAACTGAAGCCTGAGGGCGCCGACATCCTCTGCTCACACCGCAATGCCTTGTGCACTGGTGCACTTCCAGTGGCTCTGAATAATAAATAAAACCTGCAGCCTCTTCTACAGCACCCCATTCAGCTCCTCTGCCTGAGGAAGGTCGTTTTTCTAAAGAAGCCATGTACTTTGTGGGTCTTAGTCTCTGTAGTCCCTCATTACCAGCTGCCAAATCTTCTCAGAATGGCGCAAGGCTGTTGCACTCAGCAGCCAAACAACCTACTGTCTGAGGTTGGCTTTTGTCCCAGTGCACAACAATTTTGATGAAACAGGCAAAATAAAATAAAAAAAAATAATAATCTGCTGCACATATTGGTGGGACTAACTGCACTGGAAGGGAGCAGAGAAAATCTGCAAGGGGCAACTCTTTCAGACTACGAACAGCATTCACCATGCAGGGCATGCTCCCAGCTACAGCCAGTTCATCAGCAAAGCACAAAATACCTGACAGGCCTTGGCGACTGCTCCATCTCCTGGGCTGCCTGAGTGCTCTGGGATGTGGGGTGGGGAGCACAGGGACACAGGACTTGCCTCCCCAAAAGGGCACAAAGGTTCAGCACAGCCCCACTGCTCGGTGCCGAGTCTTTGTCTCCCAAAGCTGGCAGCCGTCATTCTCCCTGCCGTAATCTGCAGACCATAATACCCCAGCCCACAAAATAACTCCTCAAACTTCCTATTTAAAAACTACAGGTGCTGCAAGACTGACAGAACAGAGGGAGAAAATATTTTCTGTATTGTCAGTTCCCCCCTTCTCCTTCATTCTCTTCCCTTCCCTCTTTCTGTTCAGCTTGTTTTATCTTGGCCAGGCTGCAAGCATGAGGGTGGGAAGGGAATATGTCTAGTCTGACAGAAAGCTCCTCTTCTGTAGACAGGAGCCCACTGAGGGACTCGGGCAAAGAAAGTGTTCTACATCTTGTATTGATAATAGCTTTGGTCTTTCCTTTACACTGTGGCTATAGCTGCATCACATAAAGTCTACCTACACATATATAAATTTTTTACTTAGCAGCAATATTCAGAGAAGAAATCAAACAATAATAATTCATTGAAAAGAGTCTTTGCAACAAATTAAAATTTTATACATAGTAGTAGATTATTTGTATGCAATTTTCTGACTAGGCAACATCTATATTCAGGAATTTAGCTTGCTTTGAGTTATTTTTATAAAATTATTTTATGCTAAAATTGTTAAATTACTTTACTTTAAAATTATTTTGTGAAGTAAATTATTTTGTGAAGGCAGCTTACTTATTTCTGTCCAAAAGCAGGGTCTGTGACAGAATATTTTCATTATTTCAGTTATAGTAATATGTTTAGTTCATCTACAAGCTCAATTAGAACAAAAATATATATATATATTTGCTTCTCATATATAGAGAATTGGTGAAGAAATTCACTTTTTTTAGAATTAATATGATGTTAGTATTTTTAATAGTTCTGGTGAAAAATCCTTTCTCTTCACTTATATATGTTATAAATATTCCTATTTCCATAGGAATAGTCAATATTTAATATCTGTTTCTATTATATATTTGTACCTGTTGACAGCTGGAAGCATCTATAAAAATAAGACAAAAATGATCGCACCTGTAACAGTTCTACTAGATATTCTCACGTCAATGACAACTCACTTAATTTGATATATGACACTAGTTTTCTGTTCCGTAATTGAATAATCTTACAGTTAATATGATTTTAAGGTAAAAATAGTTTCTATTACTATATGTATAATAAAACAGTGTTGCTATGTATAACCTGCAAAGTTTTCAGTGTAAAATAAAAATTGTTAGTTTCTGGTCAACATGCACATGATATTTGCCTTAGTATGAGTTCTGTGTAGAAGCAGATGATATGGAGAGGACAGTACTGGATAGCAGGCATGTGTTGTAATGCTTAAGCCTTTAGTTAGAATCAGGCTTCAAATGGGAGCTGGTTCTAGCAACTTTGTTATTGACACTCAAACGTAAGTCCTGAAAGAAAGGATTACCCTGCATTTTAAGTGTCACATTTTTACTTTTGCTGGTTTATACAACTGAATTAAACATGTGCAGAGTTTTCAACGCAGATTCTTCTGTCCTAGGAAATAATTCAGTAAGGCCTGAGTCTTGGCAGCTGCTTTAGGAAGTGTGAACAATGTTTCTGGATCAAGACATTAGGAGGCATAAAACAAATACCTTTATGTACACATTGTTAACCAGCATTGCTTCATCAGTAGGATTTTAGCTAAGACAGTAATTTGCTATGAATATTCACAGAATTGAACTCCAAGGAGCTGAGGTTGTCTTCTTACACATTCAAGTACCCTGTGAGCTCACAGAAACAAACAAAAAAAAATATTATGACTAATTTTAGCAATTTATTATTTGAAGGACCCACAAATTTCCCAAGTACTTTACATTTACATTAAAATATAAGGTCCTCCCTAATAAATTTTTTATTCAAATTAAGCAAATAAGTTTTGCAAATCATCAAGGTCCTGCAATAAGAGAAGGATTTATTGTGTATTATTTATTCTGAGGCTGACAATTTTCAAAAAAGAACATTTCTAGACTGTTTGAGTTTGTCTGTAACTTTTGCCAAGAAAATATTTCGTGCCCTCTTTCAAGCACACATTACATTTCATTAACTTTTCCCTCTCTATATATGCTATTTTCCTCTCAGTTAATGAAGCAATTAAAATGTTATTATTTTTATACAGTAATTGGAAATTCATAATTAGCTATTAAGAAGGTAGGTGAGGGAGAATGTGCAGTCTATTCTAAGTACCTTACATGATTTATTTAATTACAATTTCTCAGATTTTACCAAAATAATAGAGAATAAAAGCAGCATAGATTAAAGCATGAATACATGGTATTTTTGTGCTATGTGTATTCTTAATACTTCCTGGCTAAATGTTTTTTTTTAAAAAAATAATTTATTTTTAAGAAATATTAAACATCTATTACAATTTTTTTGGAGAAAAGGAGGGTTTTTATATCTCACAATGTGCCATATGAATGTCCCTAAATACTCTTAAAGCACACTATGAAGAGTAAGATCTGATGTGCGTAAAATGATAGGCTTGAAATAGAAATTTTAGTGTAATTCTTCTATAGCAAATAGAAAGATATGGGCCACACCACAGATTCAGGTCTGAAGAGCCCAGAGCTCTAGAGACTGCTTTGACTAGGAAGGGAGCATACAGAGACTGGCTTTCCAAATTAGACACTTCAGACAGAATGACTCACTCCCATTATGACTCAAATTTTGTGTGAACATATTTTCAGGAGTTTCAATATTATGATTTCCAAATCATAATAGCAGTCATATTTCACATAGCATGAAATCTCAGCTGTGATTCTAAAAGGCTCAAGTAATTTACTAAGTTTGGGTTCTCAATCTACAATGTTTTAAATGCCTTAACACTATATGACTGTCTATACTTCGTCCTTAGCACCCCTTTTTAATTTTCATATCCAAGCTTGCCTTAGCTTGATGTTACCTCCACATGCCAAGAAAAGTGTTAAAATATGTGTTCAAGAAGTATTGCCCCAGCAGTCACTCAGCTGGTGTTGCTTGTTTACTTCTAAAATTAGGACCTCTGATCTTGTTCAAGTGGATCCAAGTCCCCCAGCTTCATGACTAGCTAGGTGAAGTAATCCCAATACTTAGAAGAGCCTGACCTTCAGTCTTATGCTAGCATTAGTTTAGTGTCATTATCCCCAAAATAAAAAAGGCTTTATTTTTTCTGAATGTTATTAGAAGCTAGGAATTAGCTGTTTTGATACTGTAACTTAAAATTCTACAGACTTTCAAATTAAGAAACATACTGTACATTTTCAATGAACTAATGTGCAATTTGTAACAAGTGAAATATATCACATGAAAATGATTTTGCAGTGATAGAAACCCAATTAACCTCAAAGAATGCTGTATGAACATAGACTCTGTGAAAGATTTTAATTATAGCTGGAAATGCTATGCAATTATTGACCAAGTTTGGCAGAGATATTTCATGTTTCATGCTGTTAGTATGTACTGTTAGCTTTTTAATGTGGATGCAGAAAAAATTAATATCAAATCCAAATGGTAATTTGAAGTCACGGAGTGAATACTTGTTGACCACTTGAAATAATAGGAAGTAATTCCAAAATAAAATTTCCTTTTAGAAAAGGAAATAAACCACACCTCTTATACTACAAGTATGTGCTCAAAACAAAATTTAATAAAAATATGTTAGTAAAGGACCAGATATCAAGAAGTGCCAATTGCTGTTTCTAATTGTGAAAACATTTGCTACTAATCTCATGAGTCTACTTAAAAGTCCGCAATCTCACAGAGCTCTCTTACAGCCTGGTATTACAATTTCAGGGGAAAAATAAATAAATAAATAAATAAATAAATAAATACACATATATATATGATCTGAACTATTTGTGAAGTAACTCAATAAAGTGCAAAAATGTTCCAACGATTCCTCAATACATAAATTTAGAGACACAACACACAACATAGGAGTGCAAAGTGTCACATGCTTGTAAAGACATTTGTGAAGTCTTTATTCCATTTAGTGGTTCAAACAGGTAATACAAATAATTTTCATAAAAATATCATTGGTGCAACTGTAGCTATAATAGAAGAAAATTTAATAACAAAATTTAATATTTTGCTTATTTTTCCAGAAGATGAACTACTTCTCTGCATTCATTTTCTATTTAATTCAAGCACTTGAAGATGTATAATAATCTTCCCATTTTACAGACAAAAATGAGGCAATGAGAAATTTAAGCACTTGAATAGAGGTGCTTAGGGATTGACTAGAAAGTGATGTTCTTTATGTTAGAAAGCTGTGAACATAGCACGTATTTTGTGCTTTCATGTTATACAAAGCTCTTCTTGGACTGGACAAGGTAATGCTGCATTTGACACGGAAACAGAATAATTTAAGTTTTAAGGGACCTCTGGAGATCATCTAGTCCAACCTTCCTCTCAAAGCAGAGCCAGCTTTGAAGTTAGAGCCAACTTCGAAGTTAGACCAGGTTGCTCAAGGTCATATTCAGTCTAGTTTTGAATATCTCCAAGGACAGAGATTCCACAATCTCTTAGGGCAACCTCTACCAGTATTTGACCACCCTTATTTAAAAAAAAAAAAAAAAGTTTTCTTATATCCTGTTCTCTAGTTACTTATATCCACTTACAGTAGAAAATCTCAAGACTTGTGAGAAGAAAAAAGAAAAAGAAGAAGAAGAAAAGAAGAAGAAGAAAAAGAAGGAAAAGGAAAAGGAAAAGGAAAAGGAAAAGGAAAAGGAAAAGGAAAAGGAAAAGGAAAAGGAAAAGGAAAAGGAAAAGGAAAAGGAAAAGGAAAAGGAAAAGGAAAAGGAAAAGGAAAAGAAAAGGAAAAGGAAAAGGAAAAGGAAAAGGAAAAGGAAAAGGAAAAGGAAAAGGAAAAGGAAAAGGAAAAGGAAAAGGAAAAGGAAAAGGAAAAGGAAAAGGAAAAGGAAAAGGAAAAGGAAAAGGAACCTTTAAGACAGTTTGTTCTCTTTTATTTTTGTTTTGTTTGTTTTGTTTTGTTTTTCACTCAAAGCTAAGCTAGACACTGCAGAAGTCATGGGACAGGATTCACCGGACAGCAAGTGCTATTAATTTTCAGTATGCTGCCATTTGGAGGTCAGCTATCCTTGAAAGACAGTTTTTCTAGCAACTATGTAGGGTCTGTGTTGCCATTATCCATGCATTCACATGATTTTACAAGTTAATTAAAGCCAGGGAACTGCACTCAAAAGAATTGTGTTTGAAAATATATTCATAAAGATGGGCTCATCCCTTACCCAGCAAATTTTTACCCTTGGAAGTTAAATAAGAATGGTGTCCTAATGATCAGATAGCTAGTTGTCTGCAGGGCACAAGGTTTGATCAGTGTAAAATCATCGGCAGAGAAGAAGAAACAATGGAAGAGATGTTAAGAACTTCTGCTATAAAAGAAGCAAACATGATCGATGGGAAAATTTTTTGACTACCAGACTTGAACAGATTGGTATCAGAAGGGAAGACCTGAGCCTGAGGGCTAAACAGAGAAGGCCACAGAAAGGATCCAGGACCCAGAAAGGACTGATCATAAACCAAAGCATTCTGCGGATGATGAAAAGGAAGGAAGTTTCCTGCCCGGTTGTGTTTTTCCTTCCTCTGATTTATCTCCCATGTTTTGCCTATGAGTGAAAAGGTAATTGGTTAAAAATTTCCATGCAAATTTTACATTTCATTTAGTTCACCTATCTATAAACAACAAATCATTCCTCAGGGTGGAATGTTGCAAGGAGTGTACTTCTGTTACAAGGATTATACATACATGGGGTCTAGGGTGGCTGGAGAAAGAAAAAACTGACACAAAATAACTTTCCTAAATGCTCAGTTAGCATTTAGGTAACTATTCATCATTCTAAATGTCATCTTCCTATTTGAGTTAAGTCACTTAAATAGAATTGTAATCTGATAGCTATATAGACAGATATGTAAATAATACCATCAAGCCCCTTTGTGTAATTAGTCAAAATCTGGGGAAAAGGTACAGAAAACTGTGCCATACCCAAGAGCTAGAGTTCCTGCTGATTTGCCTGATGAGGATCTCAGTACTCTACAGCATTTCTGGCAGCCTTAATCCCACGTTGCCTCTTCTGTTCTGAATCTACCTTATTTCAAGATGATCAACTCTATTTTTGTTAGGATGCTATGTCAGTCATAGGAATCGCTATGTAAGAGGGATCTTTATCTTCCCCGAAGGGAGATAAAATTCAGTGGTCTAGTACAGTTTTTGGTTACGGATTTCTTTATTATTCTCACTTTTTAATAGATGCTTGGGTAATTCATAATATGTTTGCCCAACATACTAACTTTTTTCATCACTGAAGCAGTTAAAGCTTCTTGTACTATTTTACTTATATACTCCTTAGAGTCCAAGGTTTAGGACCTTAATTTGAGTTTGACAGATCAGCTTAAATTTTACTTTGAAGGAAAAAAAAAAAAAAAAAAGTACTGTATGAGCATTATAATAAAATAACCTTGAAGAGACAACTTAATTAGTATTTAAAGGATCCTGAATTACAATGAAATTCCTATGGAAATGTGAGTACCCACCTGCATATCAAATAAAGTCACAAGATCATTGCCTTTACAGTAAATATAATTTCATTTCATAACAACTGGCTTTCTTAAAGAATGTATCATCAAAAGATAATACATAATTTCAAAGATTTAACCACATAGGAATGCATGTGATGGCTTATAGGAAGGACAGGGAATCAGTAAGCCCTCAGTGTTAGTATGAGCTGAGTTCACACAGAATGACCTTGGAAAAGTCATTTTCACCTGTTTGTGCTTCAGCCAACCCAGCTGGAATATTGCATAAAAAGCAAAAGCCATAATAAGCAGATGATGCTTTTAGGCTGAGCTTTCCTAGCCATTAAGTGACACACATGAATTTCTGATAGGGACAATTTCACATTGAAGGCAGGGAGGGTCATTTATTTTGATATGTCTCTCCTGTTTTTGTTGTTTTTAAATACATCATTAGGTTAAGAACAAGAAAAAAACTGTTTAATGGAGACCTGTTATTCATTGTTCTGTTTCTTTACCTTTCTTTATCTCCATAATAAGGTGTTTTGCTAAATATGGAGAAACAAAATTCTCTCAATGTCAGGCAGAGCCTGGGAAGCATCCTGGCATTAGCACAAGCATGATAATTCATGCTACAGATGAAGTCTTGCTGCCCAAGGGACTCTTGCTGAGTCTTCTTCCTTAGATACCTCAGCAACAAGAGTATAATGAATTCTTAAGTGAAAGTTTGAGATGAGCAAAAGCTCAAGAATATATATATATATAACCTTCCCAAACTGAAAAGCTGCTAGAGACACAAACCCAAAACCATTCTCTTCTCAAGCATTGCCGGGAGGTTTTGCAGTGAAGCCAAGGGTCTGCCTTTCTCTCACTCAGTCTGAGCAAGCTGCACTCTGATCACATACTTCAACAATTATACAGTGAAGTGAATCCTAATTTCTGTGTGACTGAAACCGGAAGAAATGTAGAGAAAAATATATACTATTTTACATTTTGGTGAAGTAAGAAGTATTTTTCTCCCCCTCAAAATGTGAAAAGTGAGAGGCCGCTACAACAACAGAGAGAGAAGTAGGGGACATGATGGGGATAGTGATCCGCAATTGCAGAACTGCTGAAAAGGACTGGTGGCAAGTGGTTTGGGGCAAGACATTTGGAACAAAACTAAGGAGACTTTAGGAGGTTTATTCCAAGACCAAATGGATTTTGTTGAGGGTGAAATGCAACAGTGATTCTCTAGGGACAGCAAAAAGGAGGAGTGAGAAAAGGTAACAAGGCATATGGCCTTCCTCTCAGTCTGGGAAATGATCTTTTAATATATGGAAAAGCAAATGTGATCCCAGAGAATGTGGGGTATGGTTTATTATAGATGGATAATAAAACAATCAAATAAATGTGGTAGAAATCCTGACAACTGGCATTAAGAAGTATACAAATATCTCTCTCCAAGTTTTATATGAAAACAATAATGAATGCATAATTAGACCATTAAAAAAGTAAAGTAAATGAAAAAAGAAAAATATGAGGGTGGAATTGATTGTCAGGCCGGAAAAGAGGCACTGAGTTCAAACCTACCATGACTAATTTGGGTATGGTAGGATACATTATAATTATGAATTTTAAATAAGAACTGAAACTTTGTGTGTTGTTTCTTGATAACAAATATCAAGAACAGAAATAAAAATCATTTTAAATAGTACATTCCCAAAAATATAGGGATCAAAATACCTGCTATTTGCCAGTACCTCTATGATAACTGAGAGCATTTTTCACATTTCCAATTCCATACCTTTGGGCTGTGAGGTAAAACAATTTCATTTCTAATGAAAATATTTGCAATTATCTCTTAGGAGATGCCAGAAGCTCCTTTCTGCTGCTGTGATGTAGCAAAAACTAGCATTACCTGCAATAGCTGTGAATCATTTAGTAACTGCAACAGCTTTGTGACCCACCCCAGTTATTCATTTCATGAATTGATAACAGTGATCATGATGATAATGGCAATGATGACAACAATGATAATGTGGAGCAGACCTGGTGGATCTGCCTCAACACTGAGGTCCAATATTGTTTTCAATTACAATGCTCAAAATTAGGAAAGTTCTGTTGATGTCAATGTAAAATGATAGCTGTGCTGGAGCATTAGGCTCTCTGTCTAGAACTTTCTGAATCTGCTAAAACTTCTTTTAGATGCATGATACAAAGTGTCGTAGCAAAACACTTAATCAAATGCTTAACTTTAAGCATATGTGTAATACTATCCCCATTCAGCAAAGCAGTAAGTATGTGATTAATGCTATATAAATGAGACAAAGTAAAAACATGTGCTTAAAATTTAAGTCAGGAGGACTAAAGTGTTTTCTTGAGAGTAGAACATATAACTCATTTCCTTAAAAGAACTATATTCCAAATTCTTGGCTGAATTGTGGTTGCTATATTTCGAATGTCACATATTGACCACTTACAACATTACTTGAGTAGGAAGTGTTATTTCTCAGCAAAATACAACATCTTGTTTCAATATTGTTATAAAACAAATAAACTTGTGGATAGATATTCTTTGTTGCTCCTAGTCTAACGTCGTGAGAGACTCCTAATATATTAAATTTACTCATACAGAATCACACTTCAGGAAAACTGTTTTTCTCAATAATGAAAACTTGTGCTGAATTTTATTGATTAAAGAGAGATGGGATAAAGATGAGACTGTTTTGTGGAGTTCAAAAGCACTCTTGACTGGTAACCACAGTGTTTCTCTAATAAAAATATAAATCTCTCAGTATAATAATTACCATTCTCAAGGTTTTTAGAGTGAAGTACTGTGTTATCAGATCCAGATTTAAGCATTAGATGTCATTTTTGTATCTACTCCTTTTTTCCTTTTTTTTTTTTTTTTCCCTTGGAATGTCCTCTCCCAAATAAGGAAGAATTTTTTCATAATTTGCTGAATTGTTCTAAGTGGTTTTAAGTTATTCCATAAACTGAATGACCTGTTGCAAATGATTATTTTATGGGTATGTTTTTGTTTATTCTGTATGCTAAATATTACTATGTGCAAAAGATCACTTCTGTCTGAGCTAGTCCCACATTTTTCCTAATTTAACATATATGCATGAGTAAGAAGGCTGGGTGAAATGGAACATATGTCTGCCACAACAATATCAAGATATTTAAAAAGTGTATCTGCTTGTCTTATAACTACTCTGTGCAGTAGTTCCAAAGACAGGCCACTAAAAATTTGAGTGCTTATGACTTAGAGTGTTATTGGGTCCACCCAATTATCCTTTCATTTGAGATCTACAGCACTACCTCTGTACTTCCATTGTGTTTTGAGACTCCAGCCTCTTTTATGCTGATGCTTAATTGCACCTCCAATACTGTGATTGCTCTCACATTTTATTATTATGCAAAATAAAAGAGACAAAGTACAGATAGTATTTTTAAAGAAACAAATGAATAACAGGAGACTGTGAATTGGTGAATTGTGGAGTTCTTTCCTTTTTTTCCTTTCTTCCATTTTTTTTTTTTTCATGGTGATCAAGCATTCTTAGAATCTATTTTGTTATTGTAAATTCTATTTGAAGCCTTCCTTATTTATTTATTTTTCAGTTCATTACAGTCCAAAAACACCTCACTTTGAAATATGGATGTGCTGTAAAATTAATACTGGAGGTGTTCTACATATATGAATGTATACAGGTGCATACACACGTGTCCAAATTACAGTAAGTAACAGCAATAATTCCAAGAATTCCCATTTAAAATCTGAATAGTCTGAATAACAAACCTTATTTTATTTGTTCAAGAAACAGGAGTTAATAAAAAACGTTTTTTATTCCATCCTTCCTTATTAAAATACAGCCATGCTACAAAGCACTGCAGATTTCTAGAACATATTATGATTTAGAATAATACACCTATACTGTCTGCAGCATTAAACTTTAATTCCCACTGGACAGAAGATTGTTTTTTCAGAGATTACAAACACTAAGAAGTAACAGTTTTATTTTTATCCAGAAAAGAAGATTATTTGCTGGAAGACTGCAAAATCTTCACAGTCTGTCATTCCTTAACATGCTGAATGACCCCATTGTAGCTATACTTAAAATATAAATATATATATTAGTCTTTACACACTGGAGAGTGGAACAATATTAGATTGAAACATTGTCTATTCAGAAGTTCCCTTTATTTTAGGTGTGGGAAAGATTCATTGTCCAAATGCTACATAATAGTCTAAAAGACATGCGTCAGGGAACACAGTGGGCTTGGAGACATATATGCGATTCTGGTCACTGGTGTATAACTAACTAGTCAAGAACTATAGCCTGCTTCAACTCTGCTGTACAAACAAATGGTCGGCTGGGAACTGCAGTGCATCCGGTACCTTTTGGAATTTTCAAAGAAACACTTTTCCCATGTTTTAAGTAACAATGGCAGATAAAGACCGTCAACTTAATGTCATGGAGGATTGGAGGTGTCTATTGTTCTGTTTGCAGACAGGCCTGGCTTGTCCAGCTGTGGAGCTGCATAATCTCTGTATGATACAGCTTTGTTTTTTGCCATGATATAAACACATTATCATGTACAGACCTTGGCATCTGTCAGCTATAATAGGAGCATCACAGAGGCACCATTACGATTAATTCAGACATTTCTTAAAGCTTCAGAAGTGTGAAGGCATGTAGCCTTATGCTTTCTGTAATCTTGAAAAATTGTATTTCAAATACTCGCAAAGATCATGGCTTAGGTGCTGAGAGCACTGTTTAAGGATTTTGGACAAGCATAAAGTAGCAGTGAACAAGTAATAATATATTAACTACTTTATTTCCAAAATTTCAAAAACACTTTGAATGTGGACAAGAAAACTAAACTTCCTAAGCTAAAACCAGCCAACCAACCAACCAACCAAAAAAAAAAAAAAAAAAAAAAAAAAAAAAAAAAGCAAAGAAACAAACAAAAAAACCTACCTCTATTCTTAGATCACTGGGATGATATGGAAACTACCAAGAAGAAAGTGGAAGAGAAGCTACTGCAAAAACTTAGAGGAAAATAAAAACACGGTGAATTTCAGCTAGGTTTCATAAATGTTCCAATGAGTGCTGACAAATCTGTTTAGGAAGTCCATGTGAGGTTACTCTTCAATTATGTTAGGAACAATCAGTGGGCAATATTATTTTTACCTTGACCCACAGACTCAAACAGTGAATCAGTTAAAAAGAAAAGTATTTCTAAAAGAAAGTATTCTTGTGAAAGCACTACAACTGAAATGGACAAGATTTGCACAACTCTAATTGCAATCATTGCACGGCAGGTTGCTGATTATTTTAGACTGATTTGTATGAAACAGAGAAATTCTGAATATATTGAGAACTGTGATTAATATAATACATTGATTGATATAACAGAAGATTGCATCTGCTTCCATGAAGGAAACAGTACCCAGCTAGCTTCCGAAATTACTCAACATATTGAAAAATATGCAAAATAAGATTAGGAAAGGAAATTTCTTGTAAACTAACAAATAATTATATCATCTTATTTGAAACATTAAAATTGAATGGACTTTTTATTTGCTTGACAGCCACTTTAGGCATCTGTGGATGAGAGCACACAACCCTCCAAGTATATGACAGTGCTTGAAAAAGGTCTAAGAAAAAAGAGAGAGCTTGAGAGACTCATTTCTTTCTTTTATCTTTTCCATAGATACATTTCCCAATATATATATATTACCCAGTCCTTTAGGCCCAACTATCTTTTCCCCAGTTTCAAAACCCCCACATGTAATGCTCTCTTCTGGGTTTTAAAATTCCTTTTCTTTCTTTCTCTCTTTGCTGGAGCTGTGTTGAATCTGACAGGAGAGTTTGGCTCTTCCTAGGCATGTTACCCCACATCCTGAATCATTGTAGACACATCAGCACTGTCATGTCTCCAAGATAACTAAACCTTTCTGCAGGTTTGACCGGCCTGAGTCAAATTTGTGATAGGACTGTGAAATTGTGGTCTTCTGTGGCACAAGCCACACCAGTCTACATGTGGGCCCAGCATTTCAGCTTCTGACCCTGCAGGACCATGTGCTCACATTAGGCCAATCATTTTGTTCAGAGCCTTATGCAAGATGAATTTGATCTTCGCTGAATACCTGGGGTCATAAAAGTCAGTATAAAAACATTCATGGGCTTCTCATCTTTTACAAAGGGATTTAGGGCAGCTGCAGCCTTACAACTTACCTAATTGGCTACAAAAATGCTCAAGTGTTTTGATGCTATAAAGACTCAGTCTTTAGCAACAAAACCAGTTGCTCTCTGGATACCCAGTACCCTGAACTGGTGGAAGGGGATGGGGAGCAGAATGTGGCCTTCGCTATCCATGAGGGAATGGTTGGCAACCTGCTATGGCACTTGGATGTACGCAAGTTGATGGGGCCAGATGGGATCCACCCGAGGATACTGAGAGAACTGGCGGAGGAGCTGGCCAAGCCACTTACCATCATTTATCAACAGTCCTGGCTATCAGGGGAGGTCCCAGTCGACTGGCAGCTAGCAAACATGATGCCCATCTACAAGAAGGGCTGGAGGGTAGATGCAGGAAACAATAGGCCTGTCAGTTTGACCTCAGTGCCAGGGAAAGTCATGAAGCAGATTATCAAGTGTGTCATCATGCGGCACTTACAGGACAACCAGGTGATCAGGCCCAGACAGCATGGGTTTATGAAAGGCAGGTCCTGCTTGACGAACTTGATCTCCTTCTACGACAAAGTGACACTCTTGGTGGATGAGGGAAAGGCTGTGGATGTGGTCTACCTTGACTTCAGCAAGGCTTTTGACACTGTTTCCCACAACATTCTCCTCAAGAAACTGTCTGCTCATGACTTGGACTGGCGTACGCTTCATTGGGTTAAAAACTGGCTGGATAGCCGGGCCCAAAGAGTCGTGGTGAATGGAGTCAAATCCAGCTGAAAGCTGGTCACTCGTGGCGTTCCCCAGGGCTCGGTACTGGGGCCGGTCCTCTTTAATATATTTATCGATGATCTGGATGAGGGGATTGAGTGCACCATCAGTAAATTCGCAGATGACACCAAGTTAGGTGCGTGTGTCGATCTGCTCAAGGGTAGGAAGGCTCTGCAGGAGGATCTGGATAGGCTGGACCGATGGGCTGAGGTCAGCTGTATGAAGTTCAACAAGGCCAAGTGCCAAGTCCTGCACATGGGGCACAATAACCCCAAGCAGAGCTACAGGCTGGGAGATGAGTGGTTGGAGAGCTGCCAGGCAGAGAAGGACCTGGGAGTGATGGTGGATAGTCGGCTGAATATGAGCCAGCAGTGTGCTCAGGTGGCCAAGAAGGCCAACAGCATCCTGGCTTGCATAAGAAGCAGTGTGGCCAGCAGGGCTAGGGAAGTGATTGTCCCCCTGTACTCGGCTCTGGTGGGGCTGCACCCCGAGTACTGTGTTCAGTTTTGGGCCCCTCGCTACAAGAAGCACATCAAGGTGCTCGAAAGAGTCCAGAGAAGGGCAATGAATCTGGTGAGGGGTCTGGAGAACAAGTCCTACGAGGAGTGGCTGAGGGAGCTGGGTTTGTTCAGCCTGGAGAAGAAGAGGCTCAGAGGCGACCTTATTGCTCTTTTTAAGTACATTAAAGGAGGCTGTATAGAGATGGGGGTTGGTCTGTTCTCCCACGTGCCTGAATCACAGAATCACAGAATTTCTAGGTTGGAAGAGACCTCAAGATCATCGAGTCCAACCTCTGACCTAACATTAACAATCCCCACTAAACCATATCCCTAAGCTCTACATCTAAACGTCTTTTAAAGACTTCCAGGGATGGTGACTCCACCACTTCCCTGGGCAGCCTGTTCCAATGTCTAACAACCCTTTCGGTAAAGAAGTTCTTCCTAACATCTAACCTAAAACTCCCCTGGCACAACTTTAGCCCATTCCCCCTCGTCCTGTCACCAGGCACGTGGGAGAACAGGCCAACCCCCACCTCACTACAGCCTCCTTTAAGGTATCTGTAGAGAGCAATAAGGTCACCCCTGAGCCTCCTTTTCTCCAGGCTGAACAAACCCAGCTCCCTCAGCCATTCCTCGTAGGACTTGTTCTCCAGGCCCCACACCAGCTTCGTTGCCCTTCTCTGGACCCACTCAAGCACCTTGATGTCCTTCTTGTAGCGAGGGGCCCAAAACTGAACAAGGTGTCCTGGTGACAGGACAAGGGAGAACGGGCTAAATTTGCGCCGGGGTGTTTTAGGTAGGATGTTAGGAAGAACTTCTTTACTGAGAGGGTTGAGGCATTGGAATGGGCTGCCCAGGGAAGTGGTGGAGTCACCATCCCTGGAGGTCTTTAAAAGACATTTAGATGTTGAACTCAGTGATATGGTTTATTGGAGGACTTGTTAGTGTTAGGTCAGAGGTTGGACTCGATGATCTTGAGGTCTCTTCCAACCTAGGCAACCTAGACAAAAAAAAATGTGATTCTGTAATATATAGCCAATGTCTGAGAAATCCTCAGCAGATATCCATGTTACAAACTGGTTCTGTGCTAGTGCACAAACAGCCCCTTATTTTTATATGCCATAGTGCAAATATCACTCACAATGCATTTCTCAAATGCATCATAAATTTTGTCCTCCATACAGAAGTAGCTCCCTGAGGGGAAGGTAAGCTCTAACCCAGAGACTATATCAAAGGAGCTGCATCAGACCTCAGTTGAGCTAAGCAACATTGAGGAAGTGCCCTTTTGAGGGTAGCATGTCCCTGCCAGCCATGAGCACCTCCTAGGCCCTGGCAAGGATCTTGAGTCTCTAGGACTATAGATGATTTCACTGCCTGCAAGCCCTTCAATATCCCCTCATTCAAATATGATTTGTGATTTCAGAGGGAACAAGCTTCTTTTCATTTATTTCAGTTCAAAAACCAACAAAAAAGAAAACTTTAGGAGTAGCTTGAATCTTTTAATAGCATTGAAACTAGCAGTTATTTCCCCTGGATTGATTCAATTGGATCATTAAATTTCTTTTGTTGGGTTTAATAGAGAATGATTGAAAAATCAATGTATACATGCTTGAGATCATGGAAATGATGATATGTCAAAATGTCAGAGGGGATGAAGGAGTAATGATAGAGTGTTGAAGACAAGTCTCCCTTTGACTACTGTACTTGGAAACTGAAAGGCTGAAAGTTTCTCACTAAACACTGTCTTTTACTTTTTGAAGAATTTGACATTCATTGTGACTCAATACACTTCTTTTTTTTTTTTTAAAAAAAAAAAAAAAAGAAAAAAAAAGAAAGACTCCCCCAAAAATCATAGAAGTGATTCTTCCACACTTAAGTGAAAGTGAGGATAACCTGGTAACTGTTACAAGCATATTTCAACATGTGAAATCACACATGACAGTCAGCTAATAAATTCAATGATGAGAGAAAAAAGATTTGAGTTTACATTGTGGTTGCTGCCAATGGCAGGTATCTCTACAATTTTAAGATAAATGAGTATATTTTGTACTGTAGATTTATAAAAAGATATGTGAATGTCACAGCTCTAACACATATACTATGATATTTCTCCCTCTTAACCCAATAATGGGTTCAAGATTTTCTTTAAGACTTCTCTGGGAAAACTGAAAAATTATCTAATAATAAGTCTTATGAACTAATTATGTTTAATCCATATGCAAAGTACTTCAGATCATTTTTTCCATTGGTTCTAGCTGGTTCTTTTTGTTTTGCATTGTATTTCAAGAAGATACATTAATACACTACCTAATGTTTTCAGAAATTGTGTTGCTAGTTTGGCTTTGAAATCTTTTGAGACCTTTTCTCACACCAGTTTTTTACTTCAGGGTGCTGGTTTCAGCCACCACAGTTGTGGATAACCCATGCTATGAAGGAGCTTCAGGAGCCTTCCTAATGTACTTTGATTTTCCTTAATGTATCCAAAGGAAGAGGAAATGAGTGAAAGTCTGTTTATTGAAATGTATTTCCCAGGGATTTATAAACTGAGATGCCACTGTTAATATTAAATACCATATTTAAAAACAAAACAAAACAGAAAAAATCTCAATCACAAAGCAAACAAACACAATCACAAATCACAAGCAAACAAACAAACAAAAACCTGTGTAACATATACATATGCACATATTGAAGGATTTTAAAGACTTACAAAATTTGGATGCCCAACAGCCTAATTTCCCCCTTCATGACCATACAATACATATATCTATGATTACAAAAGACATTTTCTTAATTTTTGAAGACAGAAGTTATCATCTTGTCCGCCTTCTTATAGTTTTGTATTATGATAACATTTAGAAGTCTCAGTCCTGACCTCAGACTCACTATGCTGTGAGGTAATGGAAGAATAAAAAAATAAGTTTTGCTTACAAGAGACAAGAGGTTGATAAAAGACAAAAGGGGCAAAGAAGATCCAGTTTTCATCACTATTACAGGTTGTGATTCCTGTAAGAGAGCAATGGGATTTTAGCCATAGATTTTGTAGCCAGGTGACGTTTTTCCACTGAATATAATATTTACTGGAATACAGAATTTCTGGGTTGAATAGGTACTTCTGTCAAATAAAGTATGGATGAAGGTTAGAAATTAACAAAAGAGTTCAGTTTTACATGTATTAAGTAAACCTTTTTAAGCTTATTTTGTAATGAGATTTCTGTGTTTCAAAGTCAATGTTAATAAAAAAAGTCTGTAATATCCAAAGGAAAAAATAAGTGTTTTGTTTTCCTTCCCCCCCCCCCTTTTTTTTTTTTTTCTGAAAACTTCCTAAAGCTTCATTTCATATAAACCTTTATTTTATTTCTCCATAATTACAATATTTGACACCAAACCAAAACAATATCCTTCACCCACTTCTACAGATGACCAGAGTTTTAAGGATTTACCATGCTGCTTGAAATTGGTAATGGTACCTTTGTGTATCTTTACACAGTCCCAACAAACTGTTGTAGCAGTCCTAACCTAACTGTAGTAAGCAACAGCATGACCGAACCATGAAGAAGTTTTAGAATCATTAACTTTTTTGATAAAATCTTATGTTACTGGCCAAGAGGACGAAGAAGACTGCAGTTTAATAGCTAATTAACTCAGTCCTTAGGGACTGGCACTGAGATAAGACAGAGTGAAAATGCAATGCAGCTGCATGCCTAGAAGTGTATTTCTTAATGAGAAGACTGTAAAAAAAACATTGTTGGCCATTGTAGATATATGCCCAGAGCAGAGTGATAGTGAGGTATGGAAGACACTGGAAAGCAAGATGTCCAGATCAGCTGTACACAACACAACAGAAAAAGAACCACTTGCAAGCATGATTGGCAAAATAATGGATGATCCATTCCAGTGGTATTAAAAATGAGATTTTATTTTTATCTATGAGGTAGATTTAGAGACCATGTGAAAAAAGATGGTACACAGAAAAACTGCAGATGTGAGTTATCTGCATATGAGGATTGAGAAAGAAATATAATATGAAATTGGGCAGTATTTCAATTCACGACATAAAGTCTTTTGAAAAAATAGATGAGGGAAGATATTATTCCAGTGTGGAAGACTGTGTTAGATTTCAATTTGTAGCTTTAGATCATATTTATCTTACTACAGTGGTTCCAGGGTATTTTCAGGAAGTATGGCATCTGATTTCACTGATATCACACTTTCCTAAATGGTCTTGTCCTGTTTCTGTAGGCTTTTTTCACTCTGTTACAGAAGATGCAAAAAACTCAAACATCTTTCTGACTCACATTAGCTAATTGCATTCTGTCACTATCAAAATAAGGCCTTGTCCTGCATCTGCATGTGAACATTTTTCTGTCTACTGGTCTTCAAATTCAGTCCTCTGAATGAGACTAATCCCCCCACCCCAAGTCAGTGAGCATAGTTAGAAATCCCCACTTATCTCTGACTGTAGAGACATGGCTCTTAAACTGAAGCTGTTGCAACTCAGACTATTTTAGTTCAGGAGGTAGCTGTTTCAGTCCCTGTTGTGACAGCCATGGGGGCTAATAACATATTCTCTGGTTCTTGACAGATCTAGTAGGAAGGCATGATTAATGTTTCTCAATAGTTCTTTGTGGTGCTTTTTTGTTTTGTTTTGTTTTGTTTCTCACAGCAGGTCTGAATGTATGCATAATTGCTCCTTATTTTAGACTCCTGGTGGACTTATTCTAGAGTAATGTTATCAGGTGTCTACATTCCATAAATATCCAATGTGCCTTCTTAATGCTGCACTTATTTGATATTACCCTCACCTGCTGCTTTGATGATCAGGGGCACCCATACATCAGCACTGTAGCCTAGGAAGATTTTTCTATAGTGTCAGAGGCATATTAGTCTCTTGGATAGCCATTATATGATCTTATGTTATCAAATGGAAATATATATATATATATATATATATATATATATATATATATACAGCCCAACAAACTTATATTTTAAAGGCATGTAGCT
This sequence comes from Aythya fuligula, assembly GCF_009819795.1. Lineage (NCBI taxonomy): Eukaryota > Metazoa > Chordata > Aves > Anseriformes > Anatidae > Aythya > Aythya fuligula. Next base: position 13,046,745 of record NC_045566.1, read on the forward strand.
GATAAATTCATAATACATGATCCAGATCTTTTTACGTCCTTGGCAATTTCACCATTGATTTCAATGAGATCAGAACACTAGGACTTATCTTGTTCCTGGACATTTAAGTATAAATCAAAATTTGATGGTTATTTCAGTGAGATACCAATTGTAACTTGCTTCAAATAAAGCAGTTTAGACTGCTTTAAAAGTGCAATAAAATGTCATGCAAATAAAAAGAATGAATAACGAAACCTTTGGAAACTAGTCATGATCAAAGGGTAATATTGCATTTTGGTTCTTTGGAGATAGAGAACTTTTGGACCTCATGCTGCTGTCAGTTATGGTAGAATTAAATTTGGCCATTTCAGCATAAATCATAAATTAAAATGAAAGCATGAAACATTAACTGATTTGTTTAAACAGGCTTTTCCGTATCTCCTTCAAGTATGAGAATCTTTTTAATTTGGTGATTTTCTCATGAAGAAATGGCTCAAAACATTTTAAAAACAAACAAACAAACAAAAATACACCTTCTATTTATCCTTCCTTAGTAATCAATCAGACCAGTCATCATGTCTAAACATTTGCAACTTATCTCACATTTTGCACTCAGCAGTAAGTCTTCACAAAAGACTCAAGAGCTCAAATCTTGGACAAGCATAATTGAAAGCTATTGAAAGCTACAGTCCTGATTTGATTACAGTTGGTAACAAAAAAAAAAAAAAAAAAAAAAAAAAAGAGAGAGAGAGAGTGACAGAAAGAAAAGGAAGCTTTTAACGTGCAGTAAGTTAAACAGGAGTTCAAATTCAGATAACTGAATGCTAACATGGTTCATCTACCAGGGGTTGTAATGGCACCAGATTTTTTTTTAGATTTGTTTTTTTTTTTTTTTTAACATACATTTTATGGAGCTTAAAAGCAAGAATATCTAATGTGAATTTCTGTGACCATGAGCTTCCTTTTGGGCAACAAGCTATACAAGCTGTAAGTTGACCAAAAAAAAAAAAAAAAAAAAATACAGTTCATATTACCCATGGCTAATTCATACTGCTACATGCAGCCCTAAGGTGACAATTATTTTTGCATTCCATAACAAATAGAGGCCTAATATGATGGCTAACACAGAATAGCTGTTTTTTGTTTTGTTTTGTTTTGTTTTGTTTTGTTTTTTCCTCCTCACAGCCTGGAGAAGACCTCATGGCTCATAACAATATGTCACCTCTAATCTTATTTCCCATTTCTAGACTGTATTTACATCAAGATTTTTCTTATTTTATTCTATATTTTATAATCTGACACAGCACTAGATTTTCCCAGAAAACAAAACAAAACAAAACAAAGAAATTGTGAGTGACTTTATCAGGAGCTAAAGTGGTTGTATGGATTATAATTCACTTAATTGAAAATGGTTATTTTTTTGACCAACATTACTGAGGCAGGGTGGGGGAGGAAGGCAGGGAGGGTGTCAATGTATTTTCTGGGGAAAAAAACATTCAAGGGATACTTTTTAATGCTTTCTGAAATTCAACAAAAAAAAGCTAACCAAATAAATTGAATACCTAGGTCTCTTTTGAAAGATACAACTGTACATGGTATTTTGATAATATAATTTTCAAAGGTGTGTGGAAAACAAAACATACTTCATTAATAATATCTTCCTATTCAGTAATACTATCAGGGAAAAGAGATCTGACTACTGGACAACTTTAATAACTGATTTATATCAAAAAAGGGCAATATGAGTACTCTTTTTACCAAATTGTAAAAAGAAGAGAATTGTAACATTACAGGTGAATATTTTATTTTAATCAAACATTCCCCTGCCTCAATTGTCTCAGAGTTCAGTCTCAGAGCTACTATGTCAACTAGCCAGTCTTATCTGTGTTGTTCACAAGTCAGCTTGGACTTTTAGTGGTCTGAGTGTCGGTCTAAAACAGACACTTGACCTGAAATTTGTACCCTCCAGGTCAATCCTGAATGTATGGCAGATCTAATCAAACATGTAGTGGACCACTTCTCTTTTGAAATTCCATTATGGCACTGCTGCATACCTTGACATAACATGATTCCTTAAAAGGGCACTAAAAGAGCATGAACTTTCATTCACTCTCATGAGTAGAAGCAAAGAGAACAGCAAAGGCCTTAAACAGCTAGTTTCTCCTTGATAGTTTCATTTTTAACATCGATAAAGTGTTCAGCTTTGTACAAGGTTTAACATGAAGATAATCCTGGTCCTAAATTCCTTAAAAGATAAAATAGAAGAGATAAGGGAGCTTAGAAATAGAATTACTTCTTGAATTTTTGTGTCAAGGTATTTGCAAAGATTGCAGAAATATGTCATGAAAAAGCAGTTGCAGAAACCTCTAAATTCATTACTGCTAGCACAAGCCATTTATAAATGGGTAAATAGTACAGCAGTATAGATTTTTGTAGAGCCTCTAAACCTATCAGGGACCACATCCTCTGTTAAAATAAATTGTCACAGCACTGCAGGTTTGATGCCCACTCACCAAAAACTGCTGGAAAAATAAACAATTAAAAGAAACAAAAGGTGTCAGCGATGTACACTGTCACAGTTCAGAAAAATCTGAGCTAGCACTGTAACTTCAGAAAATTTGCAGAGTCTAACTTATGGCTTTCAAAAAGGGAGTTTTAAATTCCTGGTCTTTTAGGACTGACTAAAATAGAGTTGAATTTCTTGAATGCTCATGCAAGATTATTTTTAATCAGTGCATAGAAATAATCATATCAAACACCTTCTACAGACAGACAAGGTCTATATTTATGCCTGCCTGCAGTGCTTCTGCACAGATGAATTGTGACTGGAACTTTATGTCTCCAAAAGCCACAAGAAATTATTAATACCTTAATAGTATATTTGGAAACATGTCTTCCCCATTTACTAGTTAGTGCAGATAACATAGGTCAACCGCAAATTACTATTTCTTTCCAATATCCCAGATATTGAAGAAACAGAAGTCAGTTGTGCCCCAGAGAAGGATATTGGGACTGCTTATTTTTTAGGACTCCGTGTAGAAGCATATAGCCTAATACTTTAAACAAAGACACTCGCCAAACCAGTCACTACTTACAGTAGACAATAGATAAAGCAATTAATCACTTTTGATCAAGCCACAGAATTAAGGAACTTATAAAAAGTGTATTAAACAGCTATAAGTAATGTATTCTGATCAGGAAATACCAGTCTCCTCAGGGATATACTGGCTTAGGGAATGAGCTACACTGGGTAACCAGTCTAGTATTAATTGCAAGAGACTCATTAAATTGCTGGCTCAGTTTACCTGATGGTAAGGATCTTTGTCTAGATACATTGCACAGATATACAGCATACATACAGGGCTCACTTTGTTTACACATCTCATCTGACTTAAAGAAAACAGTTTCTCCTTAGATTATCCTGGATTTATCAATACCCCACATGAAGCAAGCTCTGGAAAGCCTCAAGTCTCAGTCTAGTCCAAAACAGCTTTGTTGGTGACTTGAACTTTGTTGAGCAGATATTTCCAAAGACAGCTGAACAACCAAGCAACATCCTGAGCATTCAGCTAGCATTCACTGTGCCTGAAGGAAATTCATGATAACCTTTTATAGTAAGCAGGCATTATATACTGCTAAATTTCAGTGGTATTCCTGTGGTATCACATATTATATTCACATTAAAACCAAATGAGCTCATCATGATTAATGTTACTACAATGAATGCTGCAGGAATTAAAAACGATTATCCACTCATTGTAAAGGGTTGCTGATAATTAGGGCTATTACACAAAAAGGTACATTTTAAGCAATCACCACACTTAATTCATTCAGCACTATATTATGCAGTGCTGATAACAATGAGTTCTCTTGGCACTCCTGTGGTTCACACGTGTGTCCATCAATAACCCATTGTACTGTACCTTCAGTAGTTGAGCATCAAGTCACAAACACTTCAATAATGCGCTACCTGTTGGGAGCATTTATTATGTTTTTTCTTAAAGTTATTTCCAATTATTAGCAAAACACAGCTATAGAAACTATTTTTGGTGCTTGGATCATGGTGCAAAGATAACATTAATAAGTATTTTATTTAAAAATGGGTGAGGAAGTATACTTTAATATGTGTGAGCACTTGTGTATAAATAAGCACATAGACGTAAAAGTCAGAAGTTACACCAACCATACAACTGCTTAGCCCTTTCATATTTCATCTTCTGCTGTATGGGTTCCCTCCTGTATTTCTTCTCAACATTTGTTGCTGCATTTTTTTTTCTGATATTTTGACTGTAAACAAGGCAGTGCTTGTGTTTTGTGATGGCTGTGAACAGATCATTCAAAAATATCAATACTAATAACCAAGAGCTCCAATGTGAGAACAGTGTTTGCATAAATTTTATAGTGCTTGATGTGACATCGATGTTTGATTTTAGTCTCTCCAGTATATCTTGGTTGTGCCTGATCAGCTGAGCTAAATTCAAAGCCTGAGGATAGCTTCTATGTTAGTTTCTGGCTTACATGTTCTCGTATTTAACAAACAGCAAACCTTTTCTTCGGTGGTAACCATCAGATAGCAACCCATGTAGACCACAGAAGTCAGACCACTTTGGTGAGTCCAGCACTCAGTTGCTATTATAATGTTTTCAGTTGCTATGTGTTATTGTTAATGCTGAGATTATTTTACCTAACCTTTCCTATAAATAAACATGTATCAAACTCCCACTCCCACCAAAATGTAAAAACTGATAACTTTCATCGAAGTCTGGATTTAATGTGGTCTTTGTGCTGCTTCATTGCAAGTTCTTCCAAGGAAGACAGAGACAGTTATTATGTTTTAATTTCACTATATGCTTAATCACTTTGCAGAATCAGAGCTTTAGGAGTTAGACAAAAATTGTAATACATTCAAAAAGCCTTTTTTTTTTTTTTTTTTTTTTTTTTTTTTTTTTTTCTCCTGAGTACTGCAGTATTTGCCCTTTAGGTAAGGCTTCTTTGTTATTTAGCGAAAGTATAAATCACTTTTACTAATGTCCTTTCACTTGCATTACTGTCATATATTTCTCTCATCCTTTGTATTTTTGGACAGTTTACTTGCATAAAGCATCCAGAAATCATGTTTTCAACAAATGTATTCACCTGTGGATGATAAAATGAAAGAGGTGGGGGCTAATAGCGCTGAATTATAGCATGGCAATTCAAAGCTATAAAAAGAAAGCCTTGAGGTCTGCTGAGTGCCATACCCATTAGAATGTCTATTTTCAATAACTGATAAGAAGTGGAATGTTGGCACTCTGTTTGCTCTTGTCCTTGCTAATGCTGACAAAGATACAACTTGTTGGTATTAAGAGTAGAACACCTACTTTCACAGAGTAGCTTATATAATGGGAATGATAGCTCCCTGTGAAAGAATATATTATGGTGTCAATGTAATATTAAATGAAGTCCTGATATTTTTTCATTAATAAACACCACATTCCTAACAATATATGCTACTGATGGAAATGCTCAGTTTATCCTCATTGTAACTGGTATAGATATTTTCTCTAGATTAAAGAAAATATAATTTAATTATAATTCTTATATTTTTCATTTATTATTGTAATACTAAATAGTAAAATCCCAGAGCAATGATATGATAGATTCTGTGGTAATGCATTTCAGCATTTCTCATTTGTATATTTATCTTTGCAATCTGTCTATTATTCAATCAAACTATGGAACTTCTTTCTTATGAACTTTAGATTTTAGGTAAATCCTCAGTTAAAAAAAAATAAATAATTAAATAATGGATTAGTCTTTGCTTTTTCCACTCTAATCAAAGTCTCTGCTGAAGCCAGCAGTAGATCTCACAATAGCAAGGACAGGTTTCAAGTTCAGTACTTGTCAGAAAGGGCTGCTCATTATTTTTTGGTGTTCTGTGTATACCAATATTAAAATAAAAGACGAATCCTAAGAACTCCACCATTTCCCACACTATTCACCCTATAATCTTACTGAAGGCATCACAAGGGAATGGGCTACCTCTTGTTCTGTACATTGCTACTATTGACATCTCTTCAGCATTTATTTGCATTTTCCTTCACTCAATGTCTCATTTGCCATTTGTTGAGATCAGTGGAGTTAATGGCTAAAACAGGACGTCATTTTCTGAGCTCCAGAGCTCTTCAGTGTTGAAGCTGGGAAGGTGTGGAAGTTGTTTGAAGGGATTTTATTTTCATTTTATTAAGATGATCTGTAAGGAAGAGCAGAGATCGGCATTTCTTTAGCTTGAGTTGCTAATATACTACATTATGCTCAGGACCCCCATGCCCTACTTAAATAAAACAAAGGTGCTTTACAACTATTACAGTTAGGTCAGAGAAAAGAAAAGGAATCTGCTTACTCCAAATGAAAGTTGCATAGTTTGCAGTAAATATATTTCTAGGCTTAATTAAACAGGATCAACATCCTTGTATAGCAATATTTAAAAGCAGACCATTTATAAAGACATATTTGCAGCATTTTTTGTATTTTGAGGAAATACTACAATTTCCTAATTAACCATGCTTTGTCATTGTGTGCTTAAATGCTCAGACCTTTATTTTTCTCATAGTACATTGTTTTCAAAATGAATTCATTCCAGTCTTTTAGATTTCAAGTGAAGACATTTTTGAGGCATTTGAGTGCAAATTAAGTGTCTGCAAAATGACAGCAAATGAGAACACTACTTCATCCTGCTTCAATAAATTTATAAATGAGTGAATACAAATTTTGCCAACATTTACATATACATACCCACACAAGCACACACAATTGTCTTCAGTGTAAGAATATGTATGAGCAATTTCAATGCAAAGAATAGTTTGTTCCAGAAAATAACAAATTCTTGAAATGAAAAGCCCTGAACAAAAACATTTCACCTCCAAATAGAGGGGTTCTCTGTTCTGACCACTTATTCAGCACCAATCACTTGTGTAAGTCAAATTTCTGTCTGGACTATGAATTTTCAGCAATGGATACTGAAACAATGCCACCCACTACGACCAAGCTGTAATATTCTGGTAGACTTTATAAGCAGCCTCACAGAAACTTTGAAAAATAATCTCTTTAGAAACAAATCCCTTTGCATATGATGTTTTTCTTCTTCTTCATAACTAAAGGCATTTGCATGAGAACAAGGTCTTTGTTTTAGAAGAATCCAGCTACTCCCACTGTTTATTCCCAACTTGAAGTCATAATCCCTGCTTTGTGACATCATGGTTGGTTACGATGAAAATGTCTATTATTGAGAAAACAGAAGGATTATCTGCAGTCCTGCTGGCTCTGGGGATTTGGGGAAAGAAGATGTAACTTCTAGTTTCTATGCTTTTTCACTTCATAGCATTGTTGTGTGTCTTTTGCTTTGAGAACATGGTCTTCTACTGCATTCCTTTCAGCCTCCTTTAAATGAAAAAAGCTTTTGTATCTGTATGTGGGATGTGAGCAATAGAAGTTATGATAAGGAAAACCAGATGTTCACAACTCTCTCCCCACTGTTTATTAAAATAAACAAATACATAGGGGGGAAAAAAAGAAAAAGGAAAAGAAAAAAAGAAAGAAAGAAAGAAAAAGCTCATTTTCCATCCAAGGCAAAACGAAACTGAAAGAGGCAGACAAAGAGAATGCAGATCAAATATTGAACATAGTAATGATTTTTGCTGTAATTCCAGATGTCAACCAAGTATTGAAGAAGGCTTCTCTAACAGCAGTTGACCAACACTTTCATGGCAATTAAGTTATCTGATCAGTTTTGTCCTTTTAACTCTCTTTTAAGGTAGTTTTTTTTTAAGGTTTCAAATTTTTGGAAGCTGTTGCAACATTTTAAGACTATGTGATTGTCCATCCGTTCTGATGATGATGATGAGTATTAAAAAGTGAAAACCCTTCTGTATAAACTAAGTCTTGCTGATTTGGAAATACAGATATCCATTCAGTATATTCATATTACTCATTACTCATGCATGGGACTACAATTGATTGCAAAATTATGTACACTATATATTAAGCAGAATTTTTAGCAAGGCACATGTATGGTTCTGCCTACAGCTTACTTCTATTAACAGCACATACAAAGTGATCACTGAAGTATTTGAAAAGATGTTCCACACACCATCATTTTACTTATCAGGATGATTTAATTCCATTTGTAAATGTATCACGTTACATCTGAAACATAGATATGTGTCCTTTATATTCTTCTGATAGACCTTTCTGGTAGGCTCACAGAGATCAATTGCACTACTGTATCCCCTTTTCTTTCATGAAGCCAGGTACAGTCTTGTGGGCCAGTGCCTCACCTGTAGAGTCCTTTGGAAACCCTCAATCAACATGGTTTAGAACTGTTCCAGAACTAGAATCAGTGTAGCCACAGAGTGCTCTACACAGGTTAATGAAGCCTTCTCAAAGGCAGGCTACCTAGCTCAGGTAAAATGCCATGCTATATTAATTTTTAAGATCCAAGTTATCACCCTTGGATGGAACTGCATCATGATGTGTGAAAGTATCAGCCTGCCTACAGGTAGGCAGAGACTATCTCCAATATACTTCATTTTACTGGGTAGACATGCCATCAATCTTCTTTCATGAGTTCTCTTTTTGCCCAGGGCAACTATTAGTTCTTCTTTATGTCTGTTTTAGTTTAAATTCATGTTTCTTCACTGATATGAATACTTTCAGAATATTATGAATGAGTGCTTTGTGCAGCAGCATATACTTCTTTGGTAGAAATAGATTTCTTGAATTCCTTGAATCATACCTATTTTTTTCACAGCAATACCACAATCTGCTGAGACCTGTCTCCTTGTGAGCATAATCAACTATTAAAAATTCAAATTATAGTTGATCACTGATTTTGATTTTAAAAGTCTGAATACAAAGGCCAGTCATCACTGACAGCACACTTTGGGCAAATCTGATAAAGGTAGTCTCAAAGAATAGGTACACAATGAACTGCAGAAATATTTGGTACCTAACATGTTTATAGATTAACTTACACAAGCATTCTAAAATGCCCTGAGATGCAAGAACAGAATCATACCACTCTTGCATGCATGCAATAACTGATGATCCTAATTAGGAAAAAATAGTGAGTAGGAAACTGGAAAAGGGAATCAACATTCTTGGCAAAGCAGATAAGAAAACCCTGTCTTTTACCTGCTCCATTGCTGCTTATTGAAATCATTACATATGGGTGCTTTTCCAGGGAGGTCTGTGGTACATGTCAGTTACACTTCATCAATCAGTGACAAATTTTTCACAAATCCTTAATCCAGAACTCCCATGTTAATTCTAATAATTTTGCAAGGAGCTGCCAAAAATTACTTATTGTTCTGTTAATCGTTACTAATAGGAACAGAGGACTGCCTTGAGTTTCTTCATGAAAACCATACTAATTAGAAATGTCTGAATACATACAAGTCCTCAGAGATTAATTTATTCATCATAATCAGTTAATCACTTTTCCTTTACATAATTAGACAGCTCCTGGTGGAGAGGAAGACCCCTTAGTTTTCTTGGAAAAAAGAAAAGTACTGTAAGCTGACATTAGCAGAATTATTATGTCTTCCTGTGCATACGGTTTAGTGCAGGTGGATTTTTTTGCTCATTCACCACAAATGAAATCTCAAACCAGAAACACTTTTTAAAAACATATTTTCTAAAGCTGCATCAGAAGTTCTTTCTATAGTCTTGCCCTTCAGCTGTCCATCGAGACTAGGCTCAAAGATCGCTGAAGAAACTGGTAAAGTTTTAGCATTGACAAGCCCAAACAGAAAACTGCTCACTTTGCATGTAGAGCAATACAGAGACAGTCCAAATATTTAACCCTCTTGCATATTTCACAAGCTCAGCTTTTCTTATCCCCACAGAGATTTTTATCTGCCCTTCAAAATGATAGCAAAAGTGTCATCATCATTTACCTGAGTGGATCACTTTTTAGATACCCTGATAATCCTTTTTGAGAACATATACACAAGTATGGATTTAGTAAGAAGGAGTGGTAAAAGGAAGCTATCCTATTAGCATTGTCTGTTAGAGAATGAGTTCTATATCTTTTGATGTGGGAAAAAAAAAAAAAAAAAAAAAAAAAAAAAAAAAAAAAAAAGGAATGAAATTACCCAAGAACCCTGTGTGCTTGGGTGGCAAGTGCTGTGGCTTTTATTGTCCTTTATTGCACAATGATATATCTAATTATACTGGCCAGTTACAAGACACTGAGAGAATATAAACACTTAAAAGTTCAGAGATGAGTGCCCCAGTATTTTTTTCTGCTTTCTGCTAACTGCCCAGCTACACTGTAGAATAGTCGCAGAGAATCATTCCTATCTATTGTTTGAGAAAAGCACACAATCTTGTCTTGTATTAATGTTTTAAAAGATAACGACTACAGTATGTCTCAGTTCTGTCAATCACTGAAATAAACTGCAAGACAGCAGTTACAACATAATTGTGACAAACATGTCCTGGTTTAAATCAGAATTTTATCCCCAAATGGTGAATTTCCAGCAACTGTGATACTAACTAATGTCTTCTGAATAATTATACATTAATTATAACCACAAAAGAATTAGTTTGGAATATAACATCTTGCCTACTAAGCAAGCTTGAAAGTGGCATATCAAGTGCAATCTTTGTAATCTGATAAAACATCTTCTGACCCATCTCACCTCTTTTGTGTGTGTGTGTGTGTGTGTGTGTGTGTGTCTGTTTCACAGAATCACAGAATCGTCTAGGTTGGAAGAGACCTCCAAGATCACCTAGTCCAACCTCTGACCTAACACTAACAAGCCCTTCACTAAACCATATCACTAAGCTAAGTTTACTTGTTGTTTTTTCTTTGAAAGAAGGCTGAGAGAGTTGAGGAAGGGAGTTCTGGGGAGACAATTCAAGCACTGCTCTTGTGATTTTGCAAATTACATTAGTTAATGATCACCATTTTTTTAACTTACCTAACATGAGCATAAAGAGTGGAAAAGACAGTGCATACATACATCTATTAGGTCCTATAAAAGCCTGACTAAATTTATATAAGCAGAAGATGACAGAATTTTGTGCTTAGTGACAGATGAAGAATGAAAAGCATTTAAGGCTGAAGATTTGGGAGCTCTTCAGGTTCTATTGATTCTTGTCAATAGTATTAAAAAATTTAAAAATGAAAATATGGAATAAGACCTTACAACAACAATAACAACAACAACAACAACAAAGGAATTTTCTCCATATATTTTTGAATATATTTTCCCAGTAATAATGAAATATTTTAAAGTATTTTGTGGTTACAGCTACAGTTTTTGTAAAGCAAATAAAAGTCAACCACTCTCACTTTTCCAATGATGTCTGTTTGTGTTAACTGCACATTTCTAGTATTTTGGGACCACAGGACTCTCAAAACTATTTATAGTTTATAGCAGAAAAAACAAAGGAAAAAAAGAGGATCTTACTAATCACTGAAATATCCATGTTTAGAAAGCTTCCATGGATGTTTTGAACAGCCTATCTTTATAAAATATGTATTTTTAAAGCAATGGGAAAGGATTCAGATCAAGTTGTTGTCATAGTTGAAATGACAGCTACCTTGCAGTTAGAGAAAATGGCTTGAGCAGCTTTGCTGTCCACTGTGTTTCACTTAGATCATGTTACATCAACTTTCATTTTCGACAGTAAATGGGATAAGAAAATGTGTAAACAAACACCAACAAATAAATATATATGTATAATATATAATGATATAAATGAAACAATTCTCTTATTTTGTTTGATCATCTTTACACTTCATCTAACAAGGTAGGTAGATTACTTTGATTAACAGATTAATGAGAATGCTTGTCCTACACCCTCACAAATTAAAAAAAAAAAAAAAAAAAAAATTCCCTTTGTGATTATTATTATTATTATTATTATTATTATTATTATTATTTTAATTCTATTCATTTGCTGGTTCTCATGTAAGTCAATGCCATGAGTAGCTGTCCTTGGCATTCAATGTTTCTATTTGTGAATGTGAGATATCTGATCACTCAGGTAAGGTTACGTATGTACTCAAGTAACAGTATAGTCGTTCAAGGCAAACAAAAGTCAGAGCATTTGGAATTTAGTGGTACTGAGGACAATCTAGAAATAGATGCATTGTGTATCTATGGTTAAAAAAGGTATTTTGACTCACTGAATTTTGAGTTATTTGAGCCTTTTTAACAATGTGAATTAGTTCATGCAATATTTGATCCCATCTTTACTCCTTTTCTGGATATGAACTCAAAATGCAAAGGTACAAGGTTGTCATAATATTCCTGAAGAAAGAAAAAACAGTTGCCTGAATAACCTACAGTTCCCTGATCATATCCTGCTGATCTTTCTAGTAACTTGCTTGAAAGAAAAATATTTAATCTGCTTTCACTTTCTAGTATTTTCATCAGGAATGATAAAAACATAACGCAACTATTTTCTATGCTATCTGGAGAAAGGTTTCTAACTAAAACTGGCAAGTATTTGATTTACTAGCCTACCACATAGTGTCTATATTTTGCTAATATTTTTTTCTGTGCATTTTACAAATAAGAGATTTAGAGTTCCTCTTTATTCTATTTGCCTAACTCAAATACAATCCTCAATAAGGAGATCAGGATTAGGATAATGAAAGTCAGTGAAAAAAAAAAAAAAAAAAAAAAGAAAGAAAAAAATATTATAATTGGCTCTTGAACTTAAAAAGGTTTTCAGCATATTTTATATCTAGTCTATAGAATTTGTCTTTAAAATGGTTCAGAAAGAATCCTGAGCACATAAAATTCTGGAGGTAACTGTATGTTTCTCTGAACCTGTATTATTAAGAGCTTTTGGAGACATAAGCCTTCAGATTCACCAGTGACTGGCACTTACAAAATGGTTCTCATGACCTACAGCATAAGGAGAGAGAGATCTGAGCTTTCTTTCACATTAACAATAGTGTTGTTATCCGACCAATGTACAAATGCATAAGAAACTTCCCATTCATTTAACGCAGTTGTTTTTGTTTTTGTTTTTGTTTTCATCATTTCAGGAAATGCTTGAACATTTCACCTTTGCTTGAAATGGGATTGACTCTGTTTCTGCCACTGCTTTTAGAATCTGTCCGTTTTTCTGCACCTTTGTTATCATACCATCCTTCTGATTATGCACTAGATTTTTTCCAATCTCATTTTAAAGCTAACTGCTTATAAACTGGGGGAAGGGAGAGTTATTTTAGTATAACAAGTAAGAGGTCTGAAATACAGCATTTTATTTTTCTTTAATATCAAAACACACACAGAAGAAGTGATAAGTGAAATAAAAGTCTTGTGAAGGTTGAATAAAAAGTGGTTTGGTGTTAGGAACACCCCAGTTAGCTGAAAATAACCCCATAGAAATGCATTGAGAGTATCTCATACATAAACAGGGATTTCTACATAGGAAAATGGAGATTATCCTTCAGTTTACATATACATATATGTTACAGTTTACATTTATCATGCTAACATAATACAAATAATAATCATTTCAAACCACTAGAAACTATCATGTCAGAGATTCCAATTATTATGACCATCTACACCTAGTTCTGATTATATCTTTTAATACCTTAATTCAGAAAATTCTACTCTTGCACTATGTAATTCAATGTCTTTTGAAAGAATGTTTTGGTTTTTTTTTTTTGAAATAGTAGAAATGTATACATGCAATAAAAATAGCATGTATTTACTATGTCATACTACTACATTTTTATTATATTTGTCTTTATGCAGTTTTGAATATTTGATGCAGTTGCAAGAGTATATGTTGCTATATATACTTATGAAGTTAGACAGCTAACATGATGCCCAAATTTTGTGATAACATCCGTCATCATGAGTTAGAAGAAATAACAGACTAGCAGGGAGCAACAAGTGTACTATTTCCTTGCAGAAACAGAAGAATATGCAGTAAAGTGAAATTTTAAAGAAAAAGGCGGCTTTGTATTTTAGAAACAGGAAATTATGTAGTGAGATAGAACAGATTTGACTCGTGGTTTTATTTTCTAGTCAACATAATACTGTGTAGCAAAGACACTACTGTAGAATAATTTGATATAATCTGTGGAACTAGACCTCACTCTTTCCACCTTTATTTTGTCTGTATATTTAAAAAACAAAACAAAACAAACAACAAAAAAACCCTACCATTTGTTGTGATTGCTTTGCACTGTGAAATTTCAGGGCAGCAGAAACTATAAACTCCAAGTACAAATTCTGATACAGAAGCTTTGCAATGCAACACCAAAAATGAAGTGCAAATATTTAAAGTAATTATATACGTGCTTTATAAACATTACAGTTTGGAAATTCAGTGCAATATTAGTAATCTCTCAAGTTTAAAGCACCAAAGTTCAGCAACCGGTAATCTATATGGCGGTCTTGTTGAATAATATTCCTCAGTGGACCAATCTGACTGCAACCTAAACTTCACTTCTGATTTCACTTAACTGGAGTCTAAGTTTCCTTGAGAAAGCTCAGCATTACAGTATCTTAACATGGTCAGCTGTTTTTGATATAATTACATTTACAGTAAGGTTTCTGGCTTTTGTTTAAAATTTTAGACATTGTGTTGTTTGAGTTAAATAATATTTACGGAAAATAGTATCAAAACTCTCGTTGGACTTAATGGGCATTGGCCACAAAGACTTTTAATGTGAATTAGAGCAGTTAATTTCTAATGCTCTTTGTGTTGAATTGCTATGTGATAAATGATTGGTCAAAATTACAAAGAAATCCCTTAGCTCATGATATGATTTTGGATTAGAGAACCAGGTGTAAAAGGCATTCAGCAGTCAGTGCCTTGTGCCAAATACCTTAACCTTTATGGAAATAATCAATATTTTTGAACTGATGTTCATCATTTTGTAGAAGAGTTTGGTTAAGTTAAAAACTTTTTTTCAGGTTGCCTTGAGCTGAGCTTAGTATGAACATAAATTATCTTAAAACAAGTCTTAGATTTGTGCAACTAATAGTTTGCTCTGTCTGCATTCAGAAACAATACTTTCTACTCTCAAGCTGGTTCCGGGTTCCAATCGATGCTAATTGTCAGAGGCAGGAAGAAGACTCTTTGCATTAAAAAACACATGGTTCAAAGATGCTATAAAGTAAGTGTTAAATGAAATACCAGCTAAGAAGTTGCAGCATGGGGTAATTTCTGTTTTAATATGTAAAATGATGAACTCAAAAACTGAAATCCAGATTACTATTTCCTGGACAAATGCTGTTTGTCACTTGTCTACGGAGTCATACTTTCTTATGTTTTCTTTTAACTTTCTGGTCTGATTCATTTTGAAGTCCTTTCCAAGGACTGGCAAAGTTTAAATAAGAGGAATGGCTGCTAAACTTAACTATAGTTTAGTGGTTTTGTGAGGAGTTAAAAAGGGCAGGGATGAGATATGCAAGCTGCCTGTGGAAGGCAATGAACAGGACACTTCATGATCACTTTAATTGTTCTGGCTGTTACATGTTGCAACCAGTACCACCATTTTAAGTTGTTCTAGCAATCCTTTAAAATGAAAATAATGGAATTAAGCAGTGGTAGAAAGCAAACAATCAGGAGACAATGGTGGATATCCAGATTTGAAATATCCAAAAAGGAAGCAGGAGGAAGAGGAAGCTGTTTTCAGCAGCTCCTCTCTGTCAGTCTATGCTCAGCTACGTCTTTCACTATGGGCTGGTGGTTTTGGTTCCCTCCTCACCTGGTAGCCCTCTTTTCCTGTACTGATGTGTCTGTCTGGAAAGGATTTTCTTTTATTCCAGTTTATGGTCAGGTACCAACTTTCTTAGTATCCAAATATTTCTTTGGATCTAGGGTTTAGTTGTTTAACAAAGATCACATGTCAACCAATGGTAGAGCCAGAAATAATAGGATTTCTGGATAACAGTGCCCTGCTCTGATTTTTACACTATGAATCCAAAGCTAAATGCATTTTAAACCATTGTTTTAGTAGCAAAGATGCTGTAGATTTTTTTCTTTTTTCTCCTATTCTTAGTGTTCATTACAGAAATAGAGTTTGAACAAGTGTGTTTTCTTCTTTTCCTCTTTGGAATACTAATTATACATCGTCAATTTCTCTTCCTGCATGTTATGCTAGGTCTAGCCTTAATACTTTGATACTAAATCTTATATTTGTCTCAGTCTATAAAAGTCTAGTGTTCCTATTGCTAGTTTAGATTTCAATTAACATTCTTAAACTGATCTAAAAATAGTAGCTGTCATGCTATATTCTTTTCCACCAGGAACCAAATGTCCTCCACTATCTCTAAACCACAGTTCGTAGGACAATAATCATATACCTTATTTCTCACTGAAAGAACAGCCACAGTGCTTTGCTCTTTCCTGCATTACCTAATTGTGGCATTGGTATTTTTTTTTTCTTTTAATACTAGATTGTGTGACTGATATGATAATAATATACTTCTACAGATCTGAAAGTTTATAGTTCTACCTAGGATTTCAAAGCACTTAACCCAAGGTAGTTATGAGCTGCTGTCTCTGTGAAATTCTTACAGAAATTAAGCTTCCAGGAACAGATTTCCCTTTAGGTATAATTATGTTTCATTTCCATAAGAGAAAAATGAACCTAAGATCATGACAACAGGGTTATTATTGTCCATTCAAGCTCTGTGACAAATCTTTTTTGTGTAGTTAAAACAAGTGCATTTTAACATTTTTTTTCACACTGATGATCTTGTCTCATAGAAGAAAATAGTCTTTACCTATATTGCACAAGAATGAAAAGATGAAGCTGAAAAATAATATTAAAAACAAAACAAAACAAAAAAAAACTATGGTACTTTTAAAATTGAATAATCTACAAGTCACAGTATCTGTTACTTATTTTTGCCACAAGTTCATTTTTTTCAGAGGTTATAAAAGTTAAGGCTGACACTTTACAGGAAGCACAACAAAATGCCCCTTCTGCTTTTTTTTCTTTTAGTTTAAAGTCAAAATGGAGGTAGCATATTTATCTGAAACATTTTTCACAAAAATAAACAAACAAATAAAAAACAAAACAAAAAAAACAAACAACAATAACAAAAAGACAAATTTGATAGCTTTCAGGAGATTTGGATGATTCATTTATATCCAACCTCTCTTAACCTCTGTGAGTACTTAATGGGTTATTTGAATAGTTTAAAGATTATTTTGTTTGGTATTTTATCGTTCCATATAAACATTCTAGGAAAAAAAAACAAAGAAAAAAAAAAAAAACACACCCAAAATCGTAGAATCATCTTTGTGATTTTCCTTTGGAGAGTTGGGAATGTAGAATGATAATATTCTATTTAGTTTTATTTTCACTCCCTAAAAGGTGATAAAAGGTCAAAGGTTTATTGAAATGATATGTTTGAGTTGGCTTAGAAAAATCTAAATCTAGACCGATATCTTACAGATATCTTACACGAGTTTCAAACAGCTGCAGCATTTTGAATTTGGAAAGACATCTGGCTTTGAAAAACAATTATATATACCTTTTTTATGACTGTATTTATCCTAAACTACAAACTTATAATCACAGGAAATGTGAATGGGCCGGTAGCCCTGAAAAGTGAACTCCTCTAGTCATCAAACAGGTGCAGCAATGTCAGCATTCTCCAGTTCATGTGGGACCAGTGTCCCCATGCAAAGAGGTTGTCACCCTATCGCATGGAAACCTAAATTTTAAGGGCAGAAACTATCATAGTACTGAGAACAGAAAATCAAAGATTGTTCCTGATTTTTTTTTCTATCTTTATCTTAACTTTGCACATTTTGAATCTTAAAAGCATATTCAAAAACACTTCTCTTAAGTAAAATCCTTGGTCTTATATATTCACATAATCACTTTGCAGTAGTCAGTTCATAGCTCCCCATTAAATAATATAGTACCTGCAGACATTAGAGATGTCTTTTCAACTGCAGCTGTTTAATCAGTAAATCTGGTACACATCTGGTAAATATGATGCTAATCAAAGTCCACTGAATTCCGTTAAAAGGCTCCTATCGACCTCACTATGTTTTAGATCGTGCTTTTGCACAGTTACACACACGCTCACACACACACGATTAAGGTATTGTTTGGGGGTTGTGAGGATAACTTCTGTATAAATTAATAAGACATTTTATGCCCTCTAACTCTACTCCTGGACAGGTGAAATGATCAAGGTTTACTGGCATTTTTGAAGTTTGGAAAAATACTGTAGCTTCTTCAAATGGCTTTCTTCAGGGAGCAGCTGTGCACTCAATCAGGCCAGGAAATGCAGAGGTTTAAAACAGCCCAATGCCTATATCTGGCAGTAATCAAAGAAGTCTATAAAAAAAAAGGGGGGGGAGGGAAGAGGGGTGAGGAGGTCAGAAGGAGAGAGATGTAGAGAAAAAAGCAGAGGCAGGGGAAGGAGGAGAGGGGGGAAATAAATGTGCCTACTGTGGCTTAAAGCACAATAATTTGTCACAATGCAATCAATAAAAATGTAACAGTGTGAAGGGAGCATGACAAACATAGATTTGCTTTGTCTTAAATGGTATGTACTAAATGCATGTTCCCCAAACTGAACAAGATTGACTAGTAAATTAGAAGAAAAATTGGTGTTATTTTACATTTTCTGCTTACCTGTGGAAAAGACACTCATTTGCAAGAAGAAAACTGGAAATTTACTTTTTTTTTTTTTTTTTTTTTTTTTTTTATGGCAGTCATTCTTTTATGTCATCCCAAATGGAGGCAATAGACATATTCTAAAGTAACAGCCCAATTCAGTAAGTGGCCTGCCTTAGTGAACCAAATCAGTGGGGTAATCACATTGACATGAATGGATTTCAGGAGATCAAGGTCTAACCATTTAAGGATCACTTAGAAACATAGAGGAATATTAGGAATATGCTCTAACACTGCACCGCTAGAGTCTTACATCCCTACATAAATATGCTAAAGTTAATAGGGAACCATGAAGACAAAAGTTTTCCATCCATGAAGACACTGAAAACACCTAAAGTTTGTAATTAGTTGTGATGATACAGGGAGCCTGTATTATGTAGGTTTCTGCATGAATTTTAAGTGAAAATGGTCAAACACTGTACTTCAGAGGCAGAAAGTGCCATCAGACAACAGTACATTCTCATTACTAGTCTAGGCTCCTTATGGGCTTGTGTATTTGCAATATATATATTTTTTTAAGTTAAGGCCAGTTCAATTCCTCTGAACATGGTAGATGAGGAGATTTAATGAAAGAAAATTTACATTCTGGACATTTTGGGATGTTAGTTTTGTATTCTTTTTGTCATCAGGAAATCATTGTTGAAGTAATAAAGCCAAGAAGTTGTATAGACTACCCTACCTTTTTACTTTTAAAATCTGAATTAACAAGACCTTATTTGTGTTCCATTTAGCTTCACTGAGAATATATTAGAAAAGAAGAGACTTAATCCTGGAGAAGCTTATTTGTTAACAGAATAAACAAACATCTTAACCTGCTTGCATTTATCTTCACTTTTGCTTGGCTTAGCTCTGCATTTCATTAATAATAATAATAATAATAATAATAATAATAATAATAATTATTATTATTATTATTATTATTATTATTATTATTATTATTATTATTATTATTTCAATCTAGGGACATCCTTTCTGTCTGCATGGTACTTAAGATTTTGTGCTGGAGTCATTTAGTCAGCAGGCTCAAAGAAAGAAAAGTTGGTTGGTTGGTAGGTTGGTTTTTTGTTTGTTTTGATTTTGTTCTGCTTTCTCCCAGAATTCAATCAGTGGCAAGTATTTGAGCAACTGTCCTTCAGTCCTTATACCCCAAAATATAAGCAGTACCTCTGAGCTCCATTAGTTTGAATAAAAAAGCAGAAGCCATGTGTGAGAGAAGAACCAAAAATCCAAACCACATTTTAAAACAACAACAAAAAACTCAAATCAATGCAATTGATATGCTGGCTGACACATGTTTAAAACAATTGAAGGAAGATGATAGAATTTTGTTATTTCTTAGAAAATATTGGGATGCCTACTTTCTCACATGCCAGCCTAAAATGGTATGGAAATGAGTTTTCTCAGGAAATGCCTTTATATATGAGAATGAGATTTACCAAACATTTCCTAAGATGCAGCTGCTAATTGTATTGTTCACAGAAAAAAATATATTAAAAAAGGTATGAACATTATGCTGAAAGGCAAGAAATTCAAGGATGACTTGAAAACTGCTGGAAAAGATACAGTATGATTGAAGGATTTATCAACCTGCTTTGGCACCTCTACTCATCATTTAGCTTAGCATTTTGAAAGTGCTTTCATGTGAATACTTTTTTTTTTACACATGAACTTTGCATGGAGTGGACTGTATTTTGCATTCTTACAATTCAAAGACCTGCTTCTAAAATAAAACTGGAAGTAATTACTAAAGTCAAGAGGAATTCAAAAGTGCAAAATAGTGAATAGTAGAATAAGTGGACAGTAACATGCTTACAGCCTTGTTTTTAATTCTTGAGGTGAATTCTTTGAACGAGGAAGAGTCTGTGCTGTCTACATTTTGAGAATTCCTTTTTCCCCTCAGGAACAATAAAAAGAGCTCTGACCAAAACCATAGCAATTGTTT
Organism: Aythya fuligula; assembly: GCF_009819795.1. Lineage (NCBI taxonomy): Eukaryota > Metazoa > Chordata > Aves > Anseriformes > Anatidae > Aythya > Aythya fuligula. The sequence continues at coordinate 13,067,339 of NC_045566.1, forward strand.
AGAAATTCTGAAACCATGTCAGTTATTACAGATAGTTCAAAGACTTCTCAGTGTAAATTTCTTCATGGGACATAGTTCACAAAATTCAAGGCTTCCTGTAGATGTTTTATATCATACATGTAAATAAACAAAGGACTTATTTCATAGGAGAATACATATGTAGACCTTTAGTGTTGAAAAAGCTTTTTACACATTTCCATAAACAGTTTGTATAAATCTCCACAGATAATCTTAAAATCTCCCTAATTATGTTAAATTATTCATTTGCATGTCAAATTTCTGCAGTGAATCTGAAATGAAATAAATAAGGTCTCTTATACAAAATGAAGGCATATGTATTTTCAAGTGTATAATATGAGTCAATTTCTCTTGTACCAGTCACAGCACATATATATTTAGAAGAATGTCTATATTTTTTTCTGTAGTATATTGATTTCTGATTAGTGACATATTGATTATACTTATCAACTGTGTCTACATATATCTAAATGTAGTGAATTAGCATAATGGCTGCTGTATTTTGTATGGAAAATAACGTATCTTGATTTATTTGTTTGGTGGTATTCTGAATTCATTGTGCTGAAGGAGGCTGCAAGCAGGAATGAAACACTGACAAAGATTAAGTATCTCCAGGGACAATACCAAAGGTCCTTCAGACTACGAACTAGTCACTTGAAATTCCCAAGCTATCCGTCACTGGCCCACTTAACAGACCTTTTTTTCCAAGGTTGGTAACTAAGATCAGAAGTACACAATGATGTTAGAAGTCATGGTTTGCAGAGAAAAGGGTGCTCAAAAGATGCCAAAAGACAAACAGAGGGTAAGTATGTTTATTCTCTCTGTTGGGATCATCCTTAGAATTGGCTTGACCTTCCATTTGCACAGAAAGTGTGCAAGTGTGAACTAAAATACTGTCTTCTTTAGCCTGTGAGACCAAGAGCAACTCAAATGTACAAGAATGATAATAGAAAAGGCTTGAGACCTGTTACAAAAATGTTTTCAAGAATGATCTTGTAGTCCTTCCATGCTCATCCTATGAATCCTGGACACTACAGAGTAAGTCAGGGTCTGGCTTGGGGTCAGGTCTTGAGCAACTGACACTCATGAACAATTAGCTAGCTAGGCAGATATTCAGAAGAAGCAGAAGGTAACCACATTGGCTTCACTAGGTCTTCAAGCTACACTGTCTGCTGGACTTCCTGTTTTCCTGACCTACCCAAGAGAAAGAAGACATTTCTTTATGCCCTAAAAAATTTGGCTATACAATCCTCAGGTCTGCAGAAAGCAGACAAGTCTCTACCTTGGTGAATGATGTTTGTGATATGAGTAAGAGCAGATCTTTTACAGTAGCCCAATTGCTTAGGTTATCTAGCACAATTATAATTTAAATGTCTCAGATGTCCCCCTGGGAAAGAATCTAACACTTCTACGCTTTGTGAACTACTGCTCTTCCAGGACAGCCATGTTCCTCTGATGCTGCCATTTTTATCAATGGTTGTCCAAGATCTTCAGAGGGAGAGGCAAGGAACGGTTTAAATCATTGACAGCTGGGTCTTCATGTGTCAGATCTGTGTCAGACTGGACTGTGACTAATGGAGAGATCTATCTATAAGTGTTTATCCCACAGGACCCAGAGAGGTGTCCTCTGGACTGAGAGTCATGGCTGAGGTTTCTGACAGCAGCAGTGGAACTAAGAAAGCTGCTCCCATCAGCATGTGAAGTAGTTCTGGCTTGCATAACTTTAGCCTTCTACAAAAGGAAAATCCCAGGGGTGTGATGAAGGAAAGTATGCAACTGCAGCTTTTCCTTTCCATTTTGACAGTCTCTACATGAGCCCCTAAAAAGCTGTAATTGCCAGGACAAATTAGAAGAGCCAAGAGGTGATCTTAGAGGTGATGTTGGGTCTGTCTAAACTCTGCCCATCCAGCTTTCAAAATACATGTTTCCAAGTGTCCAAAAACAGATTGAAGAAAAGTGTGGAAAATGAATTATTGGGAACAACTTTGTGCTACTAGAGGATTGGATTAGGTGACCTAATAGAACTTAACCATTTCTGATTTCTTTGATTCTTTGACTTACATTTCCAAATGCTTTGGTCCCTGAGGGAGAACAGTGAAAAGGAGTTGACATGACCAAATAGTTAGTACCATTGCTTTTTTAACTTTTGGAAGAATATTTTTTTCAGTAACTGTTTGCCAGATATGTAAAAAATGCCACAGAACTATGTATATTACATTGTGAAATATTAATGTTGGCTGGAAGTGCAAGGCTGATGTTGGAACTAAGTAAAAAAACTGTGCAATTGACTGTGCCAGTAAAAGCCAAGATGACAGGTTTTATTTTAATTTAATAAAATCTGAAGGTAGGGCTGTGGAAAGGCTACCTGGCAGACTGCCTTGAAGGGAGTCACTGATAGTCCCCTTCCTTTTAGTTTATTAGGTTCGCCATTTTTCCCCATTTAGCATAAAAAAAGTAATTTCCCAAATAGCAGGATTCCTCAGTTGTTTTATCCTGCTCATCTAATATCCACACTTTATAAAGCATTTCATTGAAATTAGGGTCCCTAAAACTCACAGCATGAACAACCTACATTTTACTAAGAGATTTCTTTACTAAATTCAATATGATATTGAAAGTCAGGAGCACCATTTAATTACACACCACTATAGAGAGGTGAATGGAGAGTAGTAAATATTCTTGAAACGTTGAGGGGACATCTATAACAATGTGTTTTTTAAGTTTTTTTTTTTTTTTCTTTTCCTTCTGTAAGGTTGCAGGGAAAGGTTGCAGACTATCAAACTAAAGGGTCAACTAACCATCATTTGTTTAAAAAAGTTGTTCTAATCAAGTATGCAATAAATAGTGTTTCTTATCTGGTTTTAGCTATGAAATTAGCAGTAAAAATAGTAAGAATATTAATTCAGAATAATCAAGGCCATGTAAAATAAGGTTTTAGACCCTATTCATGTCTTTTTTTTTTTTTTTCCACCTAATGAAAAAAAACTTATAGCATCTTCCCATACAGTGTCACTGATGTCACTCAGAACCTTGGCCCAGAGATATACATCTTCCTGTAACCTTCAGCTTGCATATTTATTTTCTTTATCTCAGCAGTTTCTCCTCTACCTTACACTCCAAAAATTCCCCATAATATCTGCTGTATTAAGTCTTCCATCTTAGAATTAACATGTTCCTCCTGAGATTCCAGACAAGTAAGAAAGCTCATATGAATGTGCTTATCTAAGTTCTCCTATCTTTTCAAATATTTTTCCTAGAAGATCTTAGAAACCATAGAAGATGGTGAAATATTTAGGAAAGACCTATTCTCAAGTCAGTCCCACAGGCCTTTCACCTTCTCTTATGATTATCATTTGGCACACCTGCTCTTTTAAAGCAGTGTCCCGGAACTTTGTATTTATCTGACGCTTGAGAAAGTGATAATTGCAGCTTTTATTCAAGCATGTTTTGTTAGTAGGAAGCTGTACCCCACAAAAGCATGAAAAAGGAAGTCCAGAAGCATTTTCAAACGTTGTAGACAGTCCCTAGATGGGGATGAGGAGGAAGAAAACCCTCACTCTACGGCCTAGCATTATTGCTCCAGTCACTTGTTTGGCAGTTGTAAAATGTGTAACTGCAATGGCAGAATCAACTTGTTCATACTGTGAATTCATTAAGCCTCAGAAGATAGCCTGTGAGCAGGGTCTTCTGTCCTGTGAGGTATGATATGTTTATTCATATTGATGGATTCACAAACGGTAAGCAATACTTCTATGCATTGCAATTGTTCTTTGTAATAAAAAATAATGTTTTTCCTCAGCTCTTTCACTTTGTTTCAGTTACTCTGAGTGTGTGGACTTAATAACCATTTACAACATTGATTCCAATCTGGATGGAAATTCTTACAGTTAAAGTTGAGCCGTTGTGTGGCATTATCTTTCCGTCATCATGATACATGTTCGTGATGTATTGAACAGCACAATGCTTCATAGCCAACATAATGGGATGACACAACTGAAATTGAATAAGGAACAGTCTTATTGTAAGTAAATTGCAACTCTCAGTGTGAATACCATCTATCTAATACACAGCACACAAAGTGAATGGAAGCATGTAAACGTGTTTGTAATGTTTACAGCAAACCAATTAAGACTTCAGGTTCCCTATTAGCAGCAATATCACTCATCTATCTGTTCTAGCTATCAGCAACTTCCTTTGGTGTTCTCTATTCTGACTGCTCACAAGAGAGGAGTCTATCTGGTTTAGCTCCTATCAGCTGGCAGCAAACAATTCCAAAGACAATTTAATTTCTTCATATCTAAATTTTAATTATTTTAATTAATTTAATTATTGTACTTTACTTTCCAGTAATTTTAAGCAAATATACCCTTAGTCAATATAAATTGTCCTAACTTTGCTGATGTCAGTAACAGTTCCTACTATTTTAGAACTTGGCCACAATTTTTAAATTACAAGTTTTAGACAAATGTAAGCAGCATAGAGTGTCAGAAGAGATAAGGAAATGCTAAACTTAATAAGGTGAAAACAACATGCTCCATGTGTACTGTGCTGTTTACATTACAAAATGTAAATGGTAACAGCAGCAGGCTGATATAGAACCTCCACCACTATGGTCAAAATCCAGCCTATCTAAAAAGCAATATATTTTTCACTATAGCTGGGAGAGCATTTAAAATAACTGTCTCCTTCGGTTCATCCCCCACAAGTTTGTAAAAACTGCCACAGAAATGAGGCAACACTAATATGAATTACTACCTCCAATTACTTGGAAAGAGTAGTAAATATCAAGATGACAACAAAAAACATATAGAACTTCTGATAATGTTTGGGTGCTCGATCCAAGCAAGAAGATGCTGAAAGGATCACTTTTATTACCTGGATTTCTGAGAAGTAGCTTGGGAACTAGGTATTTTGTGTACCCTGACTGTGAAAGACAATCAAGAGTGAGTTGCAACATACTGCTGTGATTCTTTTGGGAAAGATTAGGTTTCTGCAATCACAGAATCACAGAACAGTTAATATTGGAAGGGACCACTGGAGGTCATCTGGTCCAATCCCCCTGCTCTAGTGTCTTTCTGGTGCACAGAAGTTTTTGAACAGGTATATCCACAGATAACTCTAAGCATATCATAGTCTTCAACAGGTTTCTGTAAGAATGAATAGTTAATTTGAGAAGACATTATGTCCACCACTTCTGCCAGTTTACTTTATTTTTTCCTTTATCTAAACATAATTTTATTTATTTGTCTATATAACCAAGAAGCTAGTTAATTTCTCCCATCCTTGTTCTACTACCCCATATACCATCAGTGCTAGTCTAGCTCTTTATGTAAAAGTCTGGGAATATTCATAGTGGAAATAAAAGAGAGCTTTCATAAAGATTCTTTAAATATTTTGATATACATATATTTATATTGTATATATGGAATGAGTTCCATGTTAATCATTAACTTGCAACTTTAATAAACTTAATGTTTTAATAAACTAATAAGAATGCTTGAGTTATATATAGAACACTAAGAATGTGGCATATATTTAATGATTATTGCTGTGTCCTGTTCCAGAATGTTTTCTGCAAAATGTAAGAACCATGTTGTAAACTCTTTTGCCTGAGGACCTTTATTAAACCCAAACAATTTTAAAACATATATTATGTAGTCTGGGTTGGATACTTTAGACATTACAATAGGAGTGACATGACATGCTGAAGTGTGCATTCATTAGTTCATGTTAATGTGAGGTCCTCAGTTGCAATAGTTTAGAGATATCCAGCTATTGAGGAATCTCTGTTCTTTAACAGAGAGGCAGAAAAGGCCTTTTATAAAGCTCAGGCTAAGAAAAGCTTTGTCAGACTTGCCTGTCATTCCAAACTGTCCTCACTATGAGTTTAATTTTATTTAAAAACCTTTATAAATTCACTATTATATGTATGGAACAAACATCAGTGAGGAAAATGGGCAATTCCACCTTAGTGTTATCTTTCGATATGCTAAGCCGATTTCCCAGCTGGTGCAAGTTAAGTTATGGCAGTTATGTTAAACGATGCCAATATACACTAATTTAGAATGAGTTCCTTCATCATTAACATGGGTATTTTAGGAAACCAATTTGGAACCATACATTATGTAGATTCCCTTATCTACTCATCATTTCCCTCCTGATATTTGATTAGGATATTGATTTCCTCTTATTAAAAAAAAAAAAAAAATAAATCATCCCACTCACCTCCTTTTGCCCTCTGCATTCTACAGCTGCAGAATCCCACCTGGATTAACAGATTGATTTATTGATAATAAACACATTGATCTTCTTTGCCCTTCTCCAAGCTGCACAGCTCCAATTTCTCTATCCCCATTTTTTTCTTCCACAGCAATTTTTAATATTAGTTCCTCTCTATTACCGGCACCATTCATGTGGATGCACTCTTCAAAGATTCATCTACTGTTTTTCAATGTTAAATTCTTACAAATGGCTTTCCAGCATAGAACACTACCTAAGTGCTCACGTAGATAGCAGCAGCAGTCTCCCTTGCTGAAGTGCTAAGATAAACAGGTCAATGCAAAAGGAGATATGATCCACCAGTAGACTTTTATGAGACACTTCTGAAAGGGCAGGACTGACTTAAAATAGAATCTCATGGACACAGCTCAAGGCATCTCTATTGATAAATTGCTCTCTGTATGGGCTTACTTGGTTGGAAGAGAGGATATGTTACACATCCAGCCAGGTGTTATTAACTAATGATGATGATGACAAAGAAGAAATCGCTAGAAAGTTACTTTATAACAAAAAAAAAAAAAGGTAAAATCTAACTCTGAGACAAAGAACAAAATTTAGACACTCCATTAGAAAGACGGACTATATACACAACACCTAATATTTCAGAATGTTGGGTTTTCAATGTTGATCATCATGATTAAACATTCATATCTCCATAGCACCTAGAGATCAACTAGGTTACGATTCTAGTGGTGGTACAAACTGAATGACAGTCCTTTGACAAAGACCTAACTTAAAAGCTGCTTCATAGCAATTTCTGAAGTTTCATAATTTGTTTTCGCTATGAACGGGAACAGACTGCGATCAAGAGAAAGGCACTACATCAAACTGTCCACTGAGTATGTGTGGAGTTACTGCAGGGAATGTGGGAATCCTATATCTGTTGTCATTGAGGCACTCCTAGTACACACAGAGTGGTTATCCCTCTTCCCTTTTCTTGCTATTGCCTTGTTTTGTATATGACAGAGTAATGTTCCATCTACCCCTCTTCACATCCACCAAAAGTGATTATTGTAAAGGAAATGTTTTTTACTTTGATGAAATAACATTCTTTTCTAAAATTTAAGCATAGAAGCCCAATTTACATAAGTGGTGGATGGATTAGTTAAGGCTTAAGATGATAAAAACCACTTAGTTAAAGAACTCAACATCTAGAGCCAAACTTTATCACTTGGAAACATTATCAGAGAAAACTATAAAACAGATCTAAGGCCAGACAGAAAGCTGGTGAAGCTCATGCAGTATTGCTTCCTGAACCAGAGCATATGAAACAAATCACAGTAAGAAGTAGTTCAACAAAATGAACAGAACTACATTGCCCAAATCTTAAAACGTTTTTATGAAAGTATTTTCATGAGAAACTAATGTACAGGGTCATTAACTTTTGGAAGGGAATGAAAGTCATATGGATATGTTCCCCACTCTCCTTCAGAATGATTTTAAGCTATTGTTGTGTATATTCACAGAGAGCAGATACTATGACCACATAAAGGGTAGTTTGGGTTTGGTTGTATTTTGAAAAGATCTCTTGCATTATTTCAACACAGGAAAGGGAAGGCAGAGGCTTAGAGAAGAATAGGTAGGAAATGACATAAAAAGACACTGTTGGATTGGCACTGAATGTTAGCCAGGCACTCAGTACCAAAACAGTATTTTCTGTCCCACATTAAAAAGGAAGTGCTTTCAGCTTTTTCCAGATGAAGGACTGAACATAATCAAAACACCACCTTTTTCTGTGGAAGCAGAATCATCAATGTATGTCTAAATGAGATAAGATCTACAACAGGAATAAATCCCATGTACATTGAGGATACGTGGGTCCCTTGCACAATCTTAATTGGAAGTTACATTTACAGAGAGTAAGTCCTTCTGTAGGAAAAACCTTCACATTTACTATTACAAATACATAATAAATAAAATTATAAATATATAAAATTAAATTTTATAAAGTGAATTTGGGATAATTTGGACACCCATTGCCTAAAAAAAAAAAGTTGGAAAGGCCATGAAAGTTGTCACAGTGCATAAAAATGGGAAGCATATGTTTCTTTTGGCATGAAGCGTTGAAATGGATATTGCAGCCACTTCATGGTGTTTTTTTGTTTATTTGTTTGTTTTTTGTTTTGTTTTGTTTTGTTTTTTCCACAGTATAATGTTAAAAGGGATGACAACAATATTGCCAAGTGTGTTCTGTAAGAGTCTTATCAAAACCCTGTGGATAACAAGGGAAAACAACTCCCTTCCTTTGGATAAAACACCAGGTTATAAGCTTGGGATGAAGCAGTGAGATCTGCACAGAGTGGGTACTAATGAATGAAGTGTTTTATTCAAGGCTGGAGAAATTTTCACCTTTATGGATCTTCCAGTATTTCTCATTGGCCAGCTGCAGGGGAACAGTAACAGAACTGCTATGCTTCTCAGCATCTCCCAAAGGTAGAAGACAATAGCTGGAGAAGTATATCAAGAGCAGTGCTTTCTTCATGTGAAGTATTCATTATTGTACAAAGATGTGTAAAATAACTTTTCATTTGTTCAGGTGCAACGCCAGACTAATCCACAAATTTTACCTAGGTTAAAATGTTACATTCCAGACAGCTCATACAGTTTCTTACAATAAAAGGTTGTAATATTCTTCTTATGTACAACATTAAATAATTCAGTATTATGACTTCACCAAATGTAAAAACTCACTTATTGGAAATAATTTGCTGTGCTGAAGCTAAACAGTTCTGTAGTAAAACATCTGAAAATAAACTTAAACTGCCCTGAGAGTATGCAGAAAAAACACAAACATATGAGATCCTGCAAGAGCGAGAAAAAGGGTTTATGTTTATCCTCTTGCAAGCCCTACTTCAGGAAATATCTACAATTTGGGAAGAGATTTCTAATTTGTTTAAATCCATCTAGAGTCAAAGAAACCTTTCAACATACAGTAAGTTCTTTTGTCAATCAGGAAAAGTTTTCCTTAGAATGCATTTTCTTAAATAAAGACAGTAAACATAGCAGAGATACTATTTACTTATATTATTTACTTCAGTTAGAAAAAGATTACTAGCCTTGTTGTAACAGGCTATATTATTTGGCAATATTATATTGCATTGTGAATTAAGCATGCACCTAATGGCTTTCCTAAACAACGATCATTCCTAAGAGTGACAGTCAGTATGATTTCCAGATTGTAGTTGCCCAACCCATGAGTAAGACTCCATTGCTTTTGAAGAAGTATAAAATGCCAACTTGACTTGCAGATTTGGCTATCAGGATTGGTAGCGAGAAGAAAAAAATGTATTTACTCATAATTAGAGGAAACTGGGGCTGGAGAGATTTACAGATCTTAAAAGTCCATGACAGCACTTCTTCTAAGGAGAATCACAACGAAAACAGTGATGGCAAAGAGGAACAGGTTTGCTGAACTATAAAGAGCTGAATATCTAGTGTGGGCAAGTGACGTTAAAGTAGCCAATCTGGCAGTATCCTCTCTATAACAAAGTTTTGAGCATCAGTTAAGGAAGAGAAACTTTCAGATGCTAAGAACACTAAAATTGAAATAAAAAAAATAAAAATATAATAATAAAAAATAAAAATAAAAATAAAAATAAAAATAAAAATAAAAATAAAAATAAAAATAAAAATAAAAATAAAAATAAAAATAAATAAAAGCCTAGAAATGAAATTATTAACAAAATATATGAGATGCACAGCATTTAAAGAATATAAACTTGTGTTCTCACATACAGCAGGACAGAAGAGAAAATTAATTTTCATCTGCAAATCTCATATTCTGAGATGCATCATTGTGTAGAAAGGTAGATAATTTTTCTCTGTTATTTTCCTGTAGATGAGATTTTAGCTTTTCGCAGAGCCATTAGGATCAAAGAATATGCATATATTATGCTTTAATATATTTGGTAAGAATTACATCATGATATTCTATGGGCCATCTCACAGTTAACATGAAATTATACAATGATGTAAACACTCAGTATAGATCTTGGTTCATTTTCAATATAGTCCTTCTTGATTTCCACTGATGTTTCTAGCATTTGATATTGTCTACATTATTACAGGAATGGACTCCCTGACTGGCCCTTCAGTTCAACTTGTGATTTCACCTAGGAAATTATGAAAACATCACTGTTAATGCTTACAGATTCACAAGCACACGTGTACATAGAAGCACTGTAAATAACGTATTTTGTGTCACTGAGTGTGTGAATGTCACATGGATACTTTTAGCAGAAAATGAACCTCTCTGCATTGCACAGCTCTTGTTCTGATCTTAGATAATAATCATAGGTTGTTCAGTGGATAAGAGGAATACCAGGTTAATATATATACATATATACATAAATAAAATCTGTGAACTTTTGATCAAACAAGAATTTTCGTGAAAATATTGCCGGGACTGAGGATAGGGTGCCTGTTCACCCTGGAATGCTTCTTTTTCTAATGCCTCTAAGTCCATTTCTTTTGCTTACAATCTGAAAATTCTTTACCATTCTTAGAGCCAAATTCTTTATTATATATTGATCTACAAGACAGTACTTAATTAACGTTTGCATCCAATGTAGTGTCAGCATTAATGTCTTTGTCACTAGAGGGCAGCCATCGTCTTCTAGAGAGCCAAGACAGCTCGTCATGGTTATCAAGTTCTGACTGTTGTCACAGAGGACATGATTCTGGATCAGTGGGCTGTGTCTCAGCTGTACTAATTTTCAATATAAGCAATTAGCAGCTTTCTGAGATTTTATCTAGGGGTCAAATTATGGCTGGCTGCTTCAAAGGCAGAATATGCAGATTTGTTAGTGTGGACTGACCAATGACATTAAGAACCAACATTTGGAAGTTACTGATGCAATAGAGCCAAATAAATAAATAAATAAATAAAAACCTACATTTTTTTTCAGCAAAGGAAATCTCAAAGCAGATTGATGAAACAGGAGCATTAAATGTGGCCAGAATGCTACCAAAAGCCTGATCCCATCTTACATCTTCTCCACAAAGGACAAATGTGTAAGTGTTTGCTCTGTCACCTTTTGCTGACTGTGACTGGAAATAAATTGGTGGGTACAGCAGAGAAGCAATGACGTTCAGCTTCAGAACACTCGTGCCCACCCTGGTATCCTGGTCCGAGCCAAAGGTGGTCCTGACTGCAGAACTGAGACCAGGGTGAACAAATAAAGCTCTGTAACCAACCAACCAGACTTTCCTCCTACATAAAGCTTGACTGTGGCCAACTTCCAAGGTTTGACCAATACACAAATCCTACATAATTAGCAAGGGTTCTCATGACCGTCTTGCTTCTTTTTGAACTCTGCATTTCCTTTTGTGTATCTGTGACAAAACAATCCTCACTTTTTCATGTATCTTATGTATCTTACGTATCTTATTTTAAAAAGAATGAAAAATGCTGTTTTACTGGAAACTTATAGTTCTCTTGTGCACTACTGACAGTTCTGTATGTTGCAAATATTTTGCAAGATATAAAATAGTTTTACTGTTATCTGTTGTTTCAGACTGCTCAAACTCCATCCCAGCTGCAGAAGGATGTACATGCACAATAGAGAACATGACAAGATAAATAGAAATACATGCCTGTACATCAGAGACCAAAATTAAGTCTGTGTCAGATCAGAATTGAACTTGGCTAATCGGAAAATCTCCTTTAATCTCTCATTAAGATAAACTTCTGAAAATCTAATATATACATCACTTTTTATACCACTGATTAGCAAGGCTTGAAATTTGCAGATCTTGTGAACAAAGGATAAAACCTATTATAAAATCAGTAAAGTAGGTGAAAATGAAAGGAAAAAGTCAGTATAACATATACAGATACACACATATATAAACAAAAATCAAAAAAATATATATATTTTTTTTAATTTGGATGAAAATCCTAGTGGAGTACATGATACTGAAAGTGAATGCTAAAATTGTTGGACTAGGAAATGGTGGGAGGTAACACATGCAGAGGAAGACATAGTATTTGTTTTTGTATTCTTGCCAGTGATATTAATCAGCAAGCAATCAGCATTTCATATGGGTGGATATGAGGAGGGAGAGGGGATTTCACACCCTGCTCATATTCTACATTTCCTGTCCTTGATATGCAATCAAGCCTCAGACATAGTGATAGCTAACATTCAGATACCTCTGTAATTCTATAGGGTAAAAGAGCATACAGATGTTTTTCCCTGTGTGGGGAAATCTAAATTGCACTAGAGCTTCGGCTCCCCCAATTGAGCTTCCAGTCTTCCCACAAGAAGCAGCTCTGGCTCCAAAGTGTATAGGTAGCACATTTTAGGGCAGATGGGGCATGATCTCAGGTGAGAGGATGGGAGAAGTGTCTCCCTTTGGGCACTTTTGTGAAAACCTAACACCTCCCCTTACCCACACCAGCAGCTCTCTCCTGGGACTAGAGCAGCTGGGGAAAAGTCCTAGCACCACAGTGACACACAGGCACACATTTCTCTTTCACTTCTTTTAGGAGGGGAACAGCCTTTCTGTCTCACCCTGGCAGGTCTCCTCTATGCCTGACGTTAATTCCTGACATGGTTCAAAGTCATGGGGAAGAACTGAGAAATACTTCAATGCCAATAACCAGTAATTCAAAGGAAGAGTTATTTCAAGGGTTTGGAGAATACTACAGGAGTGAAGGGTGAAGTCCTACCGTCTTAAAAGAAAAGCACAAAGAAAGCATGATCACTTGATAAATAATTTAACTGACAAGAATGTGAAAGAAATTTTTGTATATTTCTCTGGTGTTATGAAGCGAGTTACAGCACTGAAAGCTTCTTTATTCATTAGAAAAAAATATTTAGTCAAAAATACAAAGAAACAGAAGTGTCATTCTTTGGGAGCAAGGGGAAAAAGTTTCACTTTTTTTTTTTCCCCATTGCAGGAAAGCAAGCACTTTTAGGTTCCATTGCATTATATGATTCTCTTATTCCTTTTTATTATTATTATTATTATTGATATATTATTTAAACATTTTTTATTATTCTAAAGTTCGACATGTAACTTTTCATACACTGAAAGCTCAACACTTAATACTCAATATAAAAGCACAAAAAAAGCATGCTAGAGGTTTTTATTTTTTAATGTGAACCAAGCATGCAATGACAAAAAGAAAGGTTTCAAAGCTATTGCATACAACTGTCACTTTAAAAATAATTTAAAAGAGAGATCTATATTCTATCTATAAGGAAGGGGAGTAATTCATGATAATTTCTGTATCAAATCTTTAATTCTTTATTACATCAGTGTTGTCTAATTTAATAGAAAAAAAAAATGTTATCTTTATGTCCAGATGCTTAATGACATTTCATTCTGGCTTCTAATGGAAGAATGTGCTTAAGAAGCAGATTTTAAAGTGAAGGAATAACCAATGTGTGTTTTATTACATAATGACTTTTTGGTCTGTCTTTAATCCTTCCATTCAACCAATAAACTAATTCAAACAAAGAAAAACCCTTCAGTATGAGCCTCTATCGGTTTCAAAACCACGTGACACACTAGACTGGCACCAAAATATGAACAAGAGGCTTACGCTAAATTCAGAAGATCAATGAAGTATAATTAAAATAAATTTCATAAAATGTAATTTATTCATATATTAGACATGGGCAAAGCCTTTCCATAAACCCTTTGGCCAGCAAAAGGCTACAATATATTCCTACTAGTCTGTTATGTTTTCTATACATACACCTTTCTATAAATTTTTACTAGTTACAGATCAGATGCAGCTGTCTGTGCTATTTGTATCTTTTTGTGGTCCCAAAGTTATTGTCAAACTGTTAGTTAGCCTTTCCCTATTTATGTGATGGAGAAGGAGAATACTATAACTTACGTGAATGTTTCTAATAAATATTTTTGAACTCGTTCATTGTGTGCCTTAATGTAACATTTACTGCCCTTGAAAATATTCACATTATTTTAGGGTGACAAGCTTTAGTCATTGACAATTGACTTGTTAGCAAAATCATGCAAGGAGATTGATTTGAGATTTCTTGTTGGTTTTTTTTGTTTGTTTTTTTTTGTTTTTTGTTTTTTTTTTCCAAATGGACAAAAATATTTTGGCTTTTAATATGACCAACAACTGAAGTTTGCTTAGTTAAAAGACTTTTCTTTGGACTAATTGTCAATTGTATTTACACAAAAAAAAATGTTTAGAGGTAGCACACCTACAACAGGAATGCAAGCTCTCAAGACAGACAGAATTAACATACTGTTTCACAAAGGACAAAGATAGCATGGTGTTTATTTTGCTTGGTGGGTTCTTAACAGTATCCTAATGTACTGCTTGAATTTGGGTCAGCTATAGGAAAAATGTTTGGTATTTATGCCTGCATGATAAAACCAAATTATGTTTTTTGGCAGACAAAGAGAAAAAAATATCTTAGTCAACAAAGTCTTCGAAATGTATGTGAACCTCATATTCTCATGTCATATTAACTTTAAAAGAAATTTTAGAGATACGATTTTTTGTGAAATGTGATGTTGCACTTTCTTTCATATAACAAATAGCTATACAGAGCTTCAGATTGCATTATCATATAGATTTCTTTGTTGTTTTTGTTTTTGTTTTTGTTGTTGTTGTTTTTGTTTTGTTTTGTTTTGTTTTGTTTGTTTTTTTGTTTGTTTGTTTTCCAAGTGGTCAGCAATTTTGTGGTAACATTAATAGTTATTACAGATTTAAATGGGCACTCTGTGCCTGTAACTGATTGACGAGATCAATAATTTTAAGATCAAATACTAACAGCAGTCTGTTTTTTTCTCTAATCACTGTCTTTTTGTTTTATACCCATGCCTACAGCAAGATCCTGTTTTCTGTATGTAGACAGAACTTCCTGCTGTGTGCTGTCGAAGGAATGAGAAGACAAGATGGAGAATCAATTTAAGAAAAAAAGCTTTAGTTGACAAAGCTTTGCTGTAGATCAATGGAGTCTAGCTAGTTAAAATATCTTTGGTAGCAGAGATTTTACAATCATGAGCTTGGACGTAATCAGTTTGGTTTCCCCTATTCCATTCAAATAGTATTTTGCTAGATGAAAATTATTATTAATAATATTATTAATAATTATTTAATAATAATAATAATAATAATAATAATAATAATAATAATAATAATAATAATAATAATAATAATAATAAATTATGTAAATACTATTATTGTTTTGACAGCGGAATATCTTTTGGCTTTGTTGTGGAACAATAAAAGCAGTTTTAAAATATTTTTTCTTGATATACAGAAAATCTAGGCTTTTATTAGCTCTCTAATTTTAAAAGAGGCAGTATTTACTTAAGAGAGAGGTTGTCTGTTACAGTAGAGCAGGCAAGCACATGGAGAGATCTAATAACACATGATTCACAACTTGGTACTTAGGGGATTTTTTCATTGACTCATTTAGTCTTTTATCACTTATTTGTTTAAACAGGTTTCATAGGAAACAGGATGTGTACAAACTGATATAAAGCACATGGCTTTGCCAGCAGATTTATCCATATATCTGATATTTATTTAATTGGGTTTCACTAAATTTGCATACCAGCAGTAATTAGTTGTTTCAAAATTCCTAATAGCACAGAGTGAAAATATTATGAAACATTTTTGTTTGTTTGTTTGTTTGTCTGTTTTCTTCCTTAAATACACATTTAGGATTGTTTAGAAACAATTTATCCACTTTCAGGTATGCTGTTAACTCCTAGTTAAAAGAAAGTCGTAAGGCATTTCAACTCTACCACCTAAATAAGAAATGTATGCTTAAATTACTTACAAACAAATCAAGCCTGCATTTGGTTTAGAAAATGAATAGTCTGATACAGTGCTAACTGAAATTTCATTTAAATTATTGTTGGCATTAAGGCCTTTTACATTGAAGACATCTTCCTTAGATGCTTAGGAATAATATCTGAATTAAAATATTACCTATTGATTTTATCTGTCCAAAAAACAGGGAGAAGTTTGCAATTCAAAGTATAATAGCTTAAAAACTGGAGCAAGGGAAATGGATTTTTAAGAAGTCTGAAAATAAAACATGTATTGTATGTATTGTAATTGTTAGCAATAATAATATTATTAGCAATATATTTATTGCTAATAATATTGCTAATAATATTGCATAGCAATATTATTATTGCTAACAATTATTATTATTATTATGCTAATTCTGGACAAGCTTTCCAGAAGTGGTGATTTTAAGTGTGTTCATTGGGGGATACTAAAGCAGACACAATTTACAGGGTAAAGTTCCCAGGAAGATAAGACTACTCCTCTTCTGAAAATTGATCTCTTACAAACATTTTTTTCAAAGTTGGATATCTAAAATCACTAATCCCTTCCAAAATGTTGGTTAGCAAAATAGTGTTAATCACTGCAGGCTATATTTCATTGGTCTCTGAGTCTGTTACAGAAGTTACTGCATCTGTGGGAACTTTGTCTTTTGAATGAAAAAGAGTGCTGTGGGCTCTTAAATATTGGCTTTATTGCATACTACTTACACTATTTCAGATCCACTTCTGTATCTGTAAATATGAGGGCATTGATATTTAAAGGGCCTCTCCATTAGATGTGAACATCTATAATTCCACTAGAAGGCAACTGAAATTATTTAGAAGTGACCTACAATAATTGAAGTATAGACACATACAGAGAACGTTACCACTGTTACAACAACGTATTGCATTTCAATAATAGCGGTATGTAAACTCCTCATCATTGTGATTGAATATGCCAAAATATGCTTTTGTGTATGTATGCACATTTATGTAGGCATATATATGTGTAGTAAATCAGTTACAGGTTATTCTCATCTTTTCATGTCCTTATGATACGAGCAATCATGATTCACCTGGGATTCTCTGCATCTATTTTATTTCAAACCTATGAAGCTTCAAAAAAGGAAACTAAAACAGAGGCAATGTGGTATCATACAAACACACTGTTAGCAGTCAGAGGTGCCTGAAACTATATTGTTTGATGAATCCTGGCAAATTACTGGAACATCCTCTTCATTCCTTAATCAACTTAATTTGGATCATGTGCTTTCCCTGGAAAAACACATGTAAAGTCCACTGAAGGAAAATCATGTGTCTGTACAACATGGATTTTTATTTTTATTTTATTTTATTAGTAGTAGTATTTTTTTTATGCAGGAGATACAGGCCCTCTTGTACTAGACTTTACTGTTAAAAAGCACAACTGTGATTCTGCCTCTAGGTGGGCTTTAGATCTTTACTCATTTTAATACTGAATGCAAATATGGCCATGAGGGAAACATCTGTTTTTCCACCTTATATAGGAACGGCTTTGTTCTCACCAAGTACACTTTTACAGGAGTGCACTTGTATAAAACTGGTAGTTTTGAGTAATAATATTTCTCTTATGTCATGAAACTTAACAGTGCAAAGGATGGGTGCAAAAAGATCTCAAATCTCTTGACATTTTGGTCTTTACACTGGCAAAAGGTTTCCTGCAGAACCTCAGTTTCATTAAAAATACAGTCACTAGTCATTTCTTTAAAAAAGAGACTTCCCTATATAAATTAATGATGCACTGTTGTTCTCTTTAAGCCTGCCCTCCAGAAACAGTAGAAGCAGCTGGCAAGCCACACAGCATTGAAGCAACACTAAAGGTGCAAACTATATCCCCCCATTCATCTTAATGGGGTGTTAACTTCTAATCCTAGTTGGGACCATAAAAATCGTAGCATTGTTAACTGGAGCAGTTGAAGAACCAACTTAACTATTTCATTGCATACTTTGCATCAGATCTCTTAATGTGTCATTGCATAACATTATTATCACTATTATTATATAACATTATAAGTATATAACATAAGTAAAACCTTGAGTAAAAAAGTGGGCTATAAATTAAGTAAATAGTCTCCACTATAACAGTTTTGATAACTTGTTGAATAACTTTCTGAGGAATGAAAGGGTAATGTTCTGATAAAGCAATGAAGTGGGAATTTTAGGTGCTGCTAATTTACTAGCTGCTGGATAGAAGCCTCTGCAGATGACCTTGGGAAGGTCACCTGCTCCCTCCTTGCCCCTATTTAAGCCTGTGGTCATAATAAAAAGAGTTTGACTCTACCCAATCTTACAAGTGTGCTGTGGGGAAAAATAAAGCTCCATCTACTTGAAGAATGCTACAGAAAAGTCCATAGATAAGAAAAGTTGCCAAAATTTCAATGTTTAAGTAATTTTAAGGTGAGGTTGGCTAAAGAATATGAAATGCATTTAAAAAGCAGAGAGGTTAAATAACCTGAATTAAATAAGTTGATTCTGTATGAGATATTTGTGGTTTAAACATGAGATCCTTCCTTATGCATAAATGTTACCTGGCTCAAAACCATAATATATACTAACACAAGATAAATTCTTGAGTAACACTGATGAGAAACTATCAGATGTTGACCTCAATCCATGCCCTTAAACCAAGAAAATCCAGTATTGATTTTCTTGGTTTAAAAAAATGAGTATTGAATGGTATCACTAAATAAAAATGCAAAGAAAATTTTGGATAACAGCAGTCAGGAAAGAGAATTAAGATTTAGACAAATGTTTTAAAACTATTGACGTTGTCCCCTGGTAGCAAGCTGTTTATGGACCTAGTTCAAGTGAAAATTCATCTAAACCTTGTAACATTAGATTATTAGGAATGCACCCCTCAAAACCTAGGTCCTGAAGGTATACTTAAAGCACATTTCACATGTATCGTGTATCGCCGAATTAAATTAAGAAAAAGGACATGGTGGGGTAGCAGCAATAGGTAATGGAGCAAGGGAGCAGGGAAAGGGAGATAAATGGTAGACAGTATTGCATGAGGACATGAGGAAAAAAAAAAAAAAAAAAAAAAAAAAGGTTATATTTTTGGTGTCTTAGATAGTCAATGTGGCTTCCTCCATTACCCAACTTTTTGCTTTACCTGAGTTTCCTGCACTATTTCCCTCAAGTGGTTTAGACAGCTCATTTAGCTACCTCCTGTTAATTACTTCTTTAAGGTCTCAATTCCCACCAGGCATGTTATAACAAGGTTTGACACCTAGATTGCGTCTGAAAACTCCCCTAGAGAGCAGTCCCTACAGGAATTGAGTCTGGATATGTATGCAAGCCTGAAAAATTCAATTATTGCTCACTCTGGTAAATAGAATCGACACATGGTAATGGGACTATCCTCATAAGTTCCCATCATCAGTTAGAAAAAAGAAAAAAAATAATTTATTTATTCTTTGAATCTGTTCTTCCTTGCCTCATTACATCTTATGGGTTGCACAGAGATTATTTCTAGCATGCATTACTTCGTGTGTCCCTTTCTTCTGTCTTCCTTTGAACTTGCTGCGTTCTTCTGCATAAAAGTAAATTTTTTCATTTATCTTTAAGATTGTCTAGCTAGGACATGAGTTGAGATCCATACAAAAATTATTCAGACTGCACAGTTGGAGGAAACTTCCTTTACTGCACACATTGATTATGGCTTTGTTATTTGACGGATGTACTGAAAATCTCTACTGTGTTGGAGCTATCCTGTTCACAGCCTGGCTTATTTATCCTCATCTTGTAGATAATAGACAGTCTTAGGTTGGGCCCCAATACTGTCAGGCAGGACTAATTCCACTAAGTTAAAAATGTTGGCCATTATAAAACTCATATAAATAAAACTGGGATTATTTCCTCAAGCACGTGGTTTCTTGATTGGCTGATTATTTCCCACAAAACTGTTGTGGTTTCCAGGAGGTGCAAAGGTCATCATTGTCACCTCAAAGATTTTGGATCAAATTTAATTCACCAGAACAAGCCTACTCACACAAGGTGTCCTCCTTGCAACTACTGATGACTTGGCAGGGTATGAATACTAAAGCATTTCTTCTGATATACCTCTTCCTTTAACATTCTCCTGCTTGATATATTAATATGTTCTTTTTTCTTGGACTCACTGAAAAACAGCACTTGCACTATTACTTACTAATCACTGAGTATAATTGAGTATTCTACTATATTTTAGCTAGTAGGTGCAACTCCAAAGCACTACTTAAAACAGTTATATCTACCCACCAGATTTCTGTGGGGAAAGAGAAAGTAATTAAATGATTAACCTGTTTGCTCATTTTGAGTCTTAGCTTTCAACTGATATAAGACTGACATAGCCATACCTTGATCTAGTTAAGGAAAGCTCTAAAAGTATGTTAGATAGGTATACTAACTGAATATATCTTGTTTAAATATCTCAGAACAGACTCCAATAAAGTGTTAATTATTTACATAAAAACCTACTGGACTTAAGGAGTCTTTTTAGCCTTTGTGTTCATTTTATACTGCAATAATTTTCCACATTTTTGATCCCAAGTAGAGTATGGTTTGCCCTGAGTTGAGGAAATCTACAACCATCTTGATTCTGACAACATGAAAGTTTCTAGGGTAGGCAGCTCTTCTCACCTGGAGTGGCATTCATGTTGTATTCAAAATATATGACCATTTCCAAACTAAGCTTTATTAAGTTTATTTAAGTTTTTATTTAAGCTTTTTTTTTTTTTTTAATTAGAAGTTATTTTTGTGCTAAGTACAAATACCAAAGAGAATCTATCACCAAGAGTGAAAAAGTCTTGAACCAGAAGCAATTGCTTGAATTTTATTTCATTTTTTAGGCACCTTTTTCTTTTATAACAAAAGATTGTGCTCCAGGAAAAGAGCTACATTTCAATGCTTGCAAGATAATGTTTTATTTAACTACAAACTAATTAAGTGTACAAAAATTATATAAACAAAAGATTAAACAATCTCAAAGCTTGAAATATGTTTTCAAATTATTCATATGTTCTTTTATTTAATGTTAATCTAGAAATCTAGAAATTAAAATATATATATATACAAATACTCTACTTGTTCTCATATGACTTTTTCCTGATTATGATCTTAAAGCTTTCTTTCTTGCTAACATAACCCCATCTAATTCAGAGTTACACAATGTGCAAGTGGGAACAGAACTAAACCTGCAAGTTGTCTCCCTTTCTGGAATATTATCTCCTGGGGTTTTTAAAACTGCTCTTCTCAAAAATCTTTAAGCAGTATCTTTGGGCAGATAAAAGCTTGAGTGCCCTTGCCTTCCAGTTATTGCTTCAGGTGTCTAGACATCCCCTTGGAGGCATCTGCCACTCTGTCTAGTACAACTCAGTCCAAATCAGGAGAGTAATCACAGAATACATACTGTTTAAATAGATGACATAACCAAGGCATGATCAACTTAACATACAACCAAGTGCGCCCTTGCTCAGTGGGCCTTCATTGTGAACAAAGGTGACTTCAGGTGAGTATGGTATAGCAAATATACATAGACTAATAAACATGTTCACTACTTGTAAAATATGCTGTACTTGGACAGATAGTGTAATGCCAAAACATTTTCATTTACAGAAATGAAAAAGACTAATTTGGGGCTTTATTTTTTTTCTTTTCTTTTAAAGTGTTTTTTTCAAAAAAATGTTATGAATGTTACGGAAATACTACTGTAATGTTTATTCCGCTTTTTTTTTTTCTTCTGAAAATGTCATTTTAACACCTATTTAATAAATTATTTGACTATTACTTTCCATAAACACTTATGAAAAGGACAATTCATAGATGACAAAAGGAATTCTCCTAGTTCTCATGAGACTTACATTATATGCACAGGTAAAAGAAAGTTTACGTGTGAACACTTACACTGCTAGTAAAAAATGATTCTAAATAGGGAGTTACAACACTACAGACATTAAAACCTTTTTGGCTTCAGTAAAATGATCTGAGGAAAAAAAAAAAAAAATTGGGATAGTCATCAACTTGAACAGTTGATGGCAGGTATGCCCCCAGTGAGCATTTCTGAGATACTCAGCCAGGGTATTTACTCTTTGCACAGGCAAATCATTTCCCATTGTAAATAGCATGAATCCTTCCACCAGTTTCAGTGACAACTGTGAAAGATTTTTACTCACATTAAAGATAAACTTTTCAAGGCTTGAAAACAGAATGGTCTGCTTTTCGGCACCCTTATAGACCACCGGGCTAAATGAGAATATTTCCCAGGATGCAGCTTCTGCTGTTTGATTTTGCTTCCTGAGACTCATATCTCCTCCTTACGACTGGTTATTTGATTTAAAAATAAGCAGGACTGGCAGGTTCTGGCTAGTGACAACTTTGTCAGACTTGAATTTATTTCTCTTTTCTCATAGAACAGAGGAACCACTTTTCTTTTTGATGGCTGCCTATAGATATTTACCAGATTGATTTCATTTTCTTTTTCTACAAAGGAAAAATGAGTACGACCTTCGAGTAGACAAAGGTGAAGCTTCTGGGATTTTTTATTCTTTCATTTTATAGAGAGATGCTACAGCTTTGGGAGAAAATCCCTATATGTATATAAAATAGAAAATAATTCTGAAATCAGTACGAAGTGTCAGAACAGAAATTACTATTATATTCAACTACTGTGGTAGCTTTCAGGAATTCAGAATGTTACAGTGTTTTACTGCTTGAACTCCTCAGTTCTAACCAGTCATCTAATGACATGGATCAATACTTTAAAATGGTATCCCTGATAACGAAAGAATTCTAGAAAGTGATTCTACTTGCACACTCCAGGTAAACTCTGTTGCTTTTATTTTAAAATACTTCCCTTCCCTTCCCTTCCCTTCCCTTCCCTTCCCTTCCCTTCCCTTCCCTTCCCTTCCCTTCCCTTCCCTTCCCTTCCCTTCCCTTCCCTTCCCTTCCCTTCCCTTCCCTTCCCTTCCCTTCCCTTCCCCCTTCCCTTCCCTTCCATTCCCTTTCTTTCCTTTTTTTTTTTTTTAAGAGCTAGCTCTCTTGTCTTAGAATAGCTACTTTAAGACCAAGCTTTAGTTTTATTTCCAAGGGCAATTAAACCTTAACCCATATTCTTTTTCTCTGAACCACATTATAAGGTGAACTTCAGATGATATTTCAGAAATAGATTTGTCTTCATACACATTTACCAAACAAAATCTGATGCTCCATATTGGCCTCTGGAAGTTAGCTAAGATTAAAAAGACAAAGGTATGCACCTATAAATTGCAAGACAAACAGTAAAAATATAAAATCAATAATAATATGCCAATAAAAATGAAATGACAAAGCCTGCAATATAAATGCAACTATATTCTTTCTGGGATACTGTTCAAGGGAATGATGTTAATGATAGCTTTCTTTTTTGGGGGAGGGGTGTATGGGGGTTAATAACAGTGGTTCAGTTACAATTTTGAAATTGGAGGCTGTTCTTCATGAAACTAATAGGTTAATACTTCATTATTTCTGCATCTAAGGCACAACCAGGCCTTTGGATTTTTGGTAGTACATACCCAGTAGCTGGAGGATACATATGACTGATAGAAAGGCATAAGACAAAAAGATATTAAGAAGTTTGGAGACAATTTAAGCACTAGAGATATTACAGTGGGGTGACAAACTTTATGATGATAAAAGATAGAAGGTACAACCTGAAACTAAAGCTTTCTTCTGGAGTTATGTCCTGCTTTCAGGACCAGGACAAGTTATGAAAGTGTATGGCTGCATACTGCTTTGCTTTTAAAATATCTTTTTATTTTTTCTGTATACAACTTTTGTGACAGAGACAATGTGCAAGTTGAAAATATGGAGCAGCAATGCAATGTTAAATATTACTACATACTCTACCACTCTTTCAACAGAAAAAGGAACTCATTAAAAAATTCTAATCCTTCTTGATTGCCTAGACATTGAGAGAAATGTTAGTAAAAAGCTTATTATTAAAAACCAAAACCCCCACCACATAGTAGTTTTGGATTAAAAAGTTCATATTTCTATTTGGCCAAAGCTCCCCTGTCCCTCTTGAGATAAAAAACTTTTGCATTTTTAATAGTTTCTTTCTTCACTGCAATAGGAGCAATAATATTTATCCTAAATAGTTAATTTCTAACTGGTATATTTTGGTCATTGATCATAACAAGAACAATTTAATTTATACCACAATGACTGCCTTCATGGTACCCAAACCATGTCAAGAGGCAAATAAATGTTAATTATCCATAATTTCTTTCTTTCTTTATACTGGCTGAGGATGTGTTCTGAAGGTTTCAGTGTTGGTTTGTAAAATAAAATAAAATAAAATAAAATAAAATAAAATAAAATAAAATAAAATAAAATAAAATAAAATAAAATAAAATAAAGCAATGCATGCTGGGTCTGTTATGGCCTGCTTTAATTGGCACTTACCCTAGGAGGGCATGGTGCCAGAGTCCTTACAAACCCAAAGTCACAAAACTTATTTTCAAATAATTCTCATGGTACTAGAAGCACTTTTAACAATTTCATTTACTCTGACCATCTTTGGGGTGCAGTTAGTAAGCCAAAACAAATGAGTTTTCACATAGAAACCTTTACAGCCTTTTCTTGTTTTTAGCCTGGATAATACCCAGGCTAGGCTCATCTCACTGGCTATAGGTGTCTAGAGACTGTGAAGAGAAATACCTTCAAATTTTCACGTGATACTTTCTGGAGATTTTTTCATACCTAAAGTATATCAGCTCAGAGAAGCTCATGTTAAACATACTAATACAGTGACCTGATTTTCAGACTGAAGCTGGATGATGTATATGAAATCAGAAAGTGAATTGAGCACCATATCTGAAGCCACCTCTAGGAAGAGGCCTGATCATCATGAACCAAACAGAAGTATTTGCTGCAACCTGCAGATGTAAGAGGATATCAAGATATAGTTTCTTTCACGGTAAACCAAATTCACCTACTTTTCATCCAGTAAGGGGATAGATAAATCTGATACATTGCTACATAGATTTTAAATAATGATGATGAAGCCAGGGAATGTAGCATGAGAGCTCATGGCTGAAATTCAGTATTAGTGTCAACATATTTCAAAGTTAGAAGGAACTAGTGAGATTATCAAGTCCCACATTTTGCTCATCACTTTCTTGCTCCTTATAAGCCAATAGAAAGTGTGTAAAGATTTCTATCACTAGTTTTGACTTCATTCTTCTAGGTCAAAAGAACTTGTATAGCTCTGAAAAGTATATGCATACTACAACAAAATCACCTCTCATGATTCTTTTTGATAATTTAAGCAGATCAAGCTCCAGGTATGTACTCAAAGGCTTGAATTGGAATTGTTTCTGTTGCTTTTCTTCATGTACTCCAATTTTAAAAGGTCTTACTGTGCACTTAAGCTTCATACCTATCTGCATCACATTGGCTACATGGATAAAACCCACATTCCTGTTTTATCATGGTCAATATCGACTGCTTTTGCTACAGCATTGAATTTGAATTTCACATTCTTTTTAGAATCTGCTTTCTAGCACACACTGTGTTTTTCACATTTGTTCCTGACTAATAACTTTTGCATAACCTTAAACTATAGATTTTCTACAGGATAGCCTACATCATCAAGCAATCCTGATCACTGTTTAACTGATCTCTTAATTATTTACCACTCTGCTGACTGTGCTGTCTCATTTAAATTTGCCTAGTAGTGATTCAGAAATGATTTCCAAAGCCAGATGAATAAACATAGATAACCTCCTTTCTGAGATATCAGCCAGGTCTTATTTCATGTAATGTGTATGTGATTGATATAATCAATTGATGTGATACAGATGATTGTGACTGATGTGATGCTAATATTTGAGCAACAGCATTGTATGGTTGTGAGTTCAATCCTTTCACAGTTCTAGCCACCCTTTTTCAGCTGGACTTTAACCATGTATCCCAGTCCAGAGCAGGGTGGGACATCTATAGGTGGTGCCTTCTCCCTGCATATAGCTGCATAGCTGCACCTACGCTTGGGCTCAGAATTTACAACCCATAGTTTATGGGCAAATTTTGACCCGCTTTTTCACTCTGAGTATTTTTTTTTCCAGAAGAAACCCGTGATATTTATGAAATTTGATCACTTTCTGCAATTGTGTGAAAATGTCAGCCTATCGATTAGTCATGGGCTGTTGATTGCACGAATTCTCAAAATTGCTTGGTATACATCATTCATTATTTGAGTGGTGTGGCAAGGTTTCTGAGTCAAATAACATTTTTACTTTTCCCTGATTGATTAATTGACCTTTAAAAAGCTACTTCAAGCTTCTTTCTGAAACAAAATTTTGCACATGAGGGATAGAGAGATTTCTTTTTTATGTCTTGTCTACTTAAGAGAGATGGCTGTGAATTGAACTGTCAGGCCACACCTGAGGTAAATGAGACAACTGTAGGTAACACCTCAAAAAGCAAAGCATAGTTGACAAAAGCTTTATTTATTTATTTATTTATTTATTTATTTATTTATTTATTTATTTATTAATGGTTAGTTTTGGCAAGGAAATAGATAATTTTATTCAGTGTTTATGTAAACTTGTGGTAAAATAGAGACAGTAGAGACAGTTGGCAAGTTGAGCCCAGTCTGGAGTAAGGCCTCAACATCCTACAACATATACACATCCTGGGTTCAAAACAACCTACATTTTTGGTCCTTTTACATGGACTGTTAGCCAGGGCTTCTGGGTAGTGTATGGAGAAATGCAAATCCCACAGTGATGATAGCTTGTAACCGTAGAGAGGATTTTTAAACGCAGGTCAGCTTAGTTCTTTCTTCAAAAACATATTTAATACAGCTGATAAAAAGGCTTATGGGTATATTTTATTATTTAAATCTACATAAATAGCAAAGCAATTTATAATAATGCATTACAAATCCCCAGAGTTCCCACCTACATTCCAGCTTTCACAGTTATTCCCATTTTCTAACAGCCTGGGGAAAGGCAAGTCTTGCCATATCAATAATCTGATGACAGGAAAGCAACATCACTGTTTCTGACAACAGAAGCAGATTATCTAGTGACAAACCTGAATTATCATATCTTAAAAATGCCAGACCAAATTTTTACCAATTTAATGCACCAGCTAGTGTAAGTGCTCCAGAAGGTAACTCAGTTGGGTCTTTCCTATGCATTGTTTACATCTTGGTGTAAGCTCCTCCTTTGGAAACTACTGTATACATTGACAAGGAGATCCTAAGAAACCTGACTCTGGATTCAAGGTATTCTAACTTCAGTGCTGATATTTTGACATCTCTAGAAATATTTTTCCTTACTCCAAATAAACTTTCTTGTCCCATTTCCATATTTTGTTCCTTCTAGAGGACAATATACAAATATATAGGTTGATGTATATCTATTTATGAGACACTTTTGCTGCTGCAAGAACATGGTTAATCATTTAGGTATGCTCGATGCTAATACAAGTCTCCACAAAAAGGTCATTACAAGTTTTCTAACTTAAAAGTTATTGTAAATGCTACAGAAGTCAAGCCAGAGACAATTTATGGCATTAATGTTTATAGTGCTGCACTGAATTCCTAGGAAGAATACATTAAAATGGACAGTTTATATATTGCTCTGTTATTTTTCAGAATTTTCTGGTCAAGAGGAACTGGCTATGTCTTTGAGAGTTCTTTAAAAGTTTGTCTAATCACTTCTCAGTGGAGACAGCATAGGGTGTTTGCAAATGAATACAATACTACACACAATCCATTTACAGTATATTGGAAATATTTTTAAAAATATTCTTACTGTTGACCATAACTAAAGGTATATACAAAGAGATATATCTTTTAAAAGTTCTACGGCCATTTAAATTGTTCTCTGGAGTTAAATTTGGTGCTATTAAGATTCAGAACCCAGTGAAAAAGAAAGTTATTCTCTATCAAGATCAGATCAGAAGAAAAAAATTCAAAAATTCAAATTAAAAACTCTTCTATATGTAAAATTATCTTCACAAAAATGTGTTTTGCAGACCTGCAGGTAAACTGTTGCGGCTGCTACTTGAGTTATCTGCTAGAGGATGCATTCATTAAGATAAATGGATTGTTATGTTTCTAGAAGTGTTTAGTTCTGCTATAAGAGACCATCTGTTTTCTGATAAATGTCCTTGCTTATATTTGTGGGCAGGTTATTTTATTTATGCATTTAAGCTTTGCTTCACTGTGTTTTTTTTAAAAGCTTTTAAATAAACATCATAACAAATTACTGCAGTCTAAAAATGGACAGCAGATTATGTAACTTGTTTCTTTCTTTTTTTTTTCCTGAATTTTTTTCAATTTAGCTCTTGATTTTTTTATTATTTTTTTTTCATGCCCCCCACATTTTTAGATGGAAAAGTATGTTATGTCTCTTCCAGAGCAGTCCATGAGCTCACTGTCTGTGGTTATGTCTCCTGGCTAAGGGTTGTAATTTCAAAATTCCTATGAAGTTGTTGTGTACTGAAGTTGACATAAAATATGTGTACTAGACACAAAATATGGATTGTTGATGAGCATGGAGAAGTCACTGAGCACAACAGTCACAGATTGCATAGAACTAAATATATAGGAGATAAGACTACCCAACTTTCATGATGGATAGATGAGAGAAGAGACTTCACATTTTTTGCTGTCAGAACTCAGGGCCCCAGGAAGAAAAATGCTGCAAGTTACTGCTGCTTACTACATGAATGAACCATGTTTTGCACAAAGAGATTAAGAATGATGTGTTACGGCCATTGATCCTACTTATTAAGGATTTATTTTTATGAGCACCATAAGAACACACATACTCAAAAAGACTAATTTGTGAATATAACTCTTCTCTAGTTAAGTTTGCAACAGAACCGTATACCCTGAAGAGGGAGACCATCAGGATTTTTAACACACAAGTAGTGAAACACTTATAATATCTATCATATATGTCCATTAGTTCTCTAAATGAGTATTAAAATATTTTGCTTGGTAGATTATATTCAAGCAGCTCATTGCAAACAAAATCTGGCATGTTCATTTGTGCTTATTGTATAAAGTGTTTCTTTTGTTCGCTATGAAGATAACCATAATTCATGGGTAAATGAATATTCTGGAATGGCTCTAGTATTTATGAATTTAAAATGTACAATTTAAGAATGACTTATATTCTCTTTAAAACTAACATTTCAGCAAACATGCCTGTAAGAATAATAAAGCCAAAGAACATTTGCAAAAAGTAAACACAATAGTAGTAAACACAGCCAAGGCAGGTTTACTATGAGCACATTGTAAGTACTTACCAAACAAACAAATGTATTTACTTATCATTGTAATTATTATTATAATGAAAATTCTGAAACTTTTCTAAGGTATTCTTCCAGGCCAATGTCTATAATACATCCTGCCTAAATATGAAAAATTTCTCAAAACCATCAGGAAATTCTATTTCTTTTGCTTTGGACCCAAATTCCAAAAAACTTTAAGACCTTCCAATTTTTAGAAGAGATTTTTTTGTAAACTATTTTGAGAGAATTTCACACTCCCACTGCTTAAGTCAGACAACTGAAATTTGGCATGCAGAAATGCGTTTAAGTCCCAGTATTTAAGCTATTTCTTCAGTGCAGTTCCATGCAGGAATCAACATTAGAAAATTGCCATTGATGTCCTGCCACTTGAACTTGTCAGAAAAACACTTAGTATCGAAAACATTAACTAAATATGAATGCCAAAATGCAGTCTCACCAGGATTAAGGCTGTATTGTAATGCATGTACAAAGAAAGACAGTAGCTAAGAGAAAGGTTTAACTTTGTCTCATCTAGTTCTTCAATCTCAATAAAACTCATATTAAATTTGTTTCAGTGAAGAATGGCAATGCATTTTTCTGTAACACATTGCTTACTTTGGACTTAAAATCTTGATCTATCTAATTCTTTACTTAATGTAAAGAATCATGCACTGGAACCTCCTTCATTTTTGCCCATTTCATATAATATCTTCTTACTCAGTTATTAGTTATGACTTATCCACATTTTATGCCTGACAATAATCATGCCTTTGCACCTGAGAAGTCCTTTTTTTCTGAAGAAAAAGTTCAGGAGTGTGTGTGAGAGAGACAGACAGAAATTTCAGTTGCATACTGTAAACCTAAGGTCTGATATTAAACCAGATTTAAGTGTTATTAAAGGAATAGTCCCAGTATTCCTTTATTTACAGTTGTATCTCTGGTTCTTATAATTTGCCTTGCATATAGTTCTGAACCTCCATGCAAACCTTCCAGGGATGACCATAGAATCATTAAGGTTGGAAAAGACCTTCAAGATCATCTAGTCCAACCATCACCCTATTACCAATGTCACCCACTAAAACATATCCCTAAGCACCTCATCCGACCTTCCTTAAACTATCCCAGGGATGATGACTCCACCACCTCCCTGGGCAATCCGTTCCAATGCCTGACTACAATTTATGAGAAGAAATGTCTCCTAATTTCCAACCTAAACTTCCTCTGGAGCAACTTGAGGCCATTCCCTCTAGTCCTATCACTAATTATCTGCAAGAAAAGCCAACCCCCAGCTACCCACAACTTCTTTTCAGGTAGCTGATGATTGCTGTCCCTTGTCCCCAGGAGTCTCCTTGTCTACCTAGAGTCCTCTTGTCTGTTAGGGGACAGACCCCTTGTCTACCATTTTCAAGTACAAGCATTAAAAAGAAGTTTTTTTCTAGACCCCGGGAATAGTAGTGAATACACCAAAATAAAAACAAAATACATTTATCTATCTATCTACATGTGTATATAAAAGAAATAGAACAACAGTTACAGTTTACTGAAGCTAGGACAAAAGCTATCCCAAATATATCAAAGTAGATATCCCAATATCCCAAAGTAGAAGATACAGCCTCAATGGATTTAAGATGGCCAGATCAGATTAAATACGTTATTTTCATACCCTTGGATATTGCTAATAAATTTGGTATGACCATTTTTTTCCATGGTATATATAGCGCAGGTCTTAATAAAATTGGCTTGTAAACCTTATTTTTTCCCCTAGGCCACTACCCTTGAGAGTTTCTGATTTCCATTAGTCTAAGACTGAATAACACTGGGCCACAGGAACTCATTATTTTGAGCTCTAATAAAGAATTGTCCAATGTTTAAACAGAATCAACCATAAGTCAAATATGTGGCACTCCATTCTTTTTGGGGGATCATCACCTATGGTGAACACCACAGCTGAGACTACACTTGCCTCTGCCTCAGAAAACCCACTCTATTTTTATAGCCTTGGGCATAGACAAAGACAAAAGTGTCTCTTACCTATGTAAGTGTCTATTCCTATGACAGGGCAAGTATATTGATGGCTCCTATCAATGTGATCGAGCCAGTACAGAGCAGGGCACACATTGACAGGTTTTATTTTTATGAAATAGATAGTCAGAGAAGTATTTGCAAAAGATTGCTAACACGTATCATTCTCAGATCAGTTGCTGCTGTTAATCAAAACTACTTTAGGATGTTAATCAAAACTACTTTTAGTCCAAGCTTTTTACAACTTCCTAGTAATTAAAAATGTTTTTAATTTAAGGGATACTCCATGGTACATAGAATGTGTTATAAATGCTCACAGGTAAAACACTTTCCACGTGGATTCATGAATTCATTAATGATTAAAAAAAAAAAAAAAAAAAAAAAAAAAAGGATTTTGTGATTATTTTTGAACTCAAAGCAAAATACTTTAACATGTGATTCTTAATTCATGCCATGTAGATTAATTATTGCATGACTTCACTGCTTTATGAACACAAACTGAAATGCATGGCATGTGACAATTAGGATAGGTTTGTACCTGCAAAAAAAAAAAAAAAATGTGTTATAATAATAATAAAAATAAAAATAAAAAAGGAAAACCAACTATACTGGGTCTGGCTGGAATGTTAACTGTGCTGGCAGCAGCCCATACAGTGCCGTACTCTGTACTTGTAGCTGGAACAGCAGTGTTATCACACCAGTGTTGTGTCTACTGCTGAGCAGCAGTGGCACAGCATTGGGCCTTTTTCTAAACCACCTAGGGGGTGGGCAAAAAGTGAGGAGAGAAACATCACTAAGGCAGCTGACCTAAACCAATCAAAGGGATATTCCATACCATGTGATGTCACACTCAGCAATAAAAGGTGGAAACAGGAAGAAGAGGGGAGGGGTGGGCTCTTGTTGAGAAAACATCAGGCCTCCTCTCGAACACCGGCTGCATGCGTTGAGGCCTTGCTTCAAGGACGTGGTCAATCATCGCTCATTTGTGGGAAGTAGCGAGTAATTTCTTTCCTCTGCACTTCCATATAGCCTTCATTTATTTTGTTTGTTTGTTTTCCTCCCTTCTTTTTATTTTTCCTTTTCCCCTCCTTTTTCCCCTTTCCCTTTTTATTTCCCCTTAGTTAAATTGTTTAGTTCAAGGTAGTCTTTATTTAATTATTATTATTATTTCCCTTTAATTAAATTATCCTTATCTCAACCCGTGACTTGTTCTTTGCTTTACTTCTCCCCCTCCTCATTGAAAGGAGGGGGAGTGAGAGAGCGGTTGTGGGGTTTAGCTGCCCAGCATGGTAAAACCACCACACCAACTTTAAAAAAAAATCATAATTTCATAATTGAAATAATTTGAAATAAAATTTCATAATACTAATGGATACAATTCATTATTTTTTTTTGTAATTCCTAAAAAACTAATAACTGCTATTCTTTCCTTATTGTAGTATACATCTTTGACTTCAAACAAGAAGAAAATTGATTTTACTCATCTTTATTTTACTTCTTGTTTTCAAAGATATGTACTACCATTGCTCTGAAAATTAACTACCCTAAATCAATTAGTTAGTGTCAACAGAGACCAGGAGTATTTCTTTAGATGAGTTATATCCTTGTTCTTGGCATAACTTCTATACCTAATAAAAGAAAAAAGAAAAAAAAAAGAGTTTTGAGAGCACTAATGTTACAAATTTTCATGGATCCTTCAAGACTCTTGTCTAACAAATGTTTTGATAATGTAAAAAACACTGTCTGTACTATTTGTTCAGATAAATCAACAGTGTTGTTACTAAACAGCTAGTTTATCTACAGAATAGAACTACAAAATTGGCTTCAGGTATTCAACTACTGAGAAGGGAGTGATAAAATACATAGATGTGATGAGGAAAAATGCTAAGGCAGCTGCACTGGTGAGAAGGTGTCTTAATGTATAACAGAAGACTAAATCAAAATCAAAATAAAGCATAGTAATGAAAAAAAGTTTTTTTAAATAGCTGAGATTCGAAATTAGAGTTTGATGGGCAACTCTTATCCCAAACATCCAGTTGAGATACCCAAGCAGTACATTACAACTCTAAGTTTCAGAAGATTAGAGTGGAAGTGTGCTTTATAAGAAGCAAGCATAAGTTTTGCAATTAGACAATTTAACTTCTTGGTTTCCTTCCCAAATATGCCATTGGATTGTTGTATGATTGTCCTTAGATGCTTAGGGTGTCTTTTTTAAAATGCTGTCAGTCTCTACAGGTGTTCAATATTCAAATCTGAAGAGAAGTTTTCTGAATTTTCACTTATCAAACATTATATTGGTATCCCTGAGATGTCTTGCT
The DNA here is from genome assembly GCF_009819795.1 of Aythya fuligula. Classification (NCBI taxonomy): domain Eukaryota; kingdom Metazoa; phylum Chordata; class Aves; order Anseriformes; family Anatidae; genus Aythya; species Aythya fuligula. The sequence goes on from NC_045566.1 coordinate 13,101,064, forward strand.
CATTTCATTGCACAGCAATTAAGTTATGACCTAACCTATCAGTTCTAACAATAAGTAACTGTAATCTTACAACTATGAAACGTCATTGTTAACAATGCTATTAGGGATGTAATACCTCTATCCTTCCCTATTCAAGCTGCAGAAACAAAAAATTGAGGGAACAGAAGTGTGTTTGCTTTGTAAAGAAGTGACATTTATAACATGTCATATATTCTTATGACATATATTGGCACTTATAGATCTGAAATACCAGATTTAGTCTATGTCCTTAGTTTGGCAAGGCTCAATGGAGTAGATTAGCCCTAGGAAAATGAAAGGCTTAAAGTATAATTAAGGCATGAAAATCCCCCCAGATTATTCATTGACACACAAGCATGTTTTGTAATTTGCTTTATACATCCATACAAATTAAAGTGCACTTTCTTTTTTTTTTTCCCCAGAATGTGTGTAAAAAACACTTAACATAACTTCTGTTCCACTTCATCGTTAAAAAAAATATATATAAAAAAATAAAAAAAATGTATAGACTTAAATGAATAATTTTGTGTTGTGCTCCATGCAGATCCCAGTTCCAATTAGCTAAGGAGAACACATGTACTTGTAACTACTCACTTCCCAATCAGGAAAACAATAATGTGCAATACTAAGATCACAGAGGCAAATAAATCTACTAAAACAGTAGTAATGGGAGACTTCAACTGCCTCCATATAAACTGGTTATATGTCATATTGGGACAAGGCTTAGGAAGCAATTTCTTGACATTTTAAGCAATTGTTTCTTGGAACAGCTAGTTCTAGAGCACACAAGGGGAGAGGTTATGGCCCTAAGTAACACACAGAGAGTTATTTCAAAAACTATAACTGAGCCACTAAATAATAGTGCCCAAAACACAATTACATTCAGATCCTTGGGGGAGGGACTGTACAATAACCTGACATTAAGCTTTAGAAATTAAAAAGTACTAAGTATAGGGAGATCACTAAAAAAATAAAAAATAAAAAAGTTAAAATAAAAGTTCCAAAACAGAACCCTTACTGCCTAAATTAAAAGGTAAAATAGGAAATTGCAACTCTGGAATCTGCAACATAGCAACCAATTTTGCCTTAGGCATCTCTGAAGACACATGGTATTAAACAAAATCTTAAACAAAATTGGAAGTAGGAAGGACTATTAGAATTAAAGTCTCCTCTACTGATGTGAAATCAAAGATGATATTTCTTAAGTGTTGACATAGCTGCATCCATTTTAATTGTGGCATGAGATTATTCATAGATCTTTGTCCAAAATGAGAAACCTCTACTCTTTAGTCTTTAATAATATATGTAACTTGCAAGACTGAGCACATACAGAACACATATTCTATTTTTCTCATTAATAAAATGTGGGATTTTTGACAGCCCTCATGACAGTTTGACTAAGTTTTCATTAAAGCTGTGAAGTTTTTCTACTTATTTCAGTGGGAGCAGATTTAGGACAGTCCTGTTTTGTAATGACTAATACATATAATTCATTTCTAGTTTTTTATCTTCCTCACAATTCACTTTAATCCTAAAAAACAGAAGGGCTTTTATACCTTTTTATGGACAAACCAAATATGATCAGACTAATAAGTACAATAAATCAACAAAAGTCTTTTTTTTTATTTTTGTACTGTTATTGTATCAATTCCCATGAGCCATATTTTTGTCTTCCATTTGTGCTTTATTATTCACTGGTTCCTAATTGCTCACATGCTCCCCTTAGGAGCTTGTGTCTGTGTAAAACCAAGTACCTCTATTTCACTTTCCATTTAAAGCTTTAGTATCGAAGTCCTGGTATGGGTCATTTTCTCTTTTCTATTTTGTTCTATTCTTTCTCTAACCTATGGCATTTCTAATAAATATACACTTGAATGATGAGTGGTTCTGCAGCATAAAAGAACCCACTTTAAAGGTAATGCTTTTATGGCTTTCTTGCTAAGAGTTTCCTTTTGTGATCTCTTTTGTCAACTAAAGAAATCATTTTAACCACAAATGGTACCACTAAATTTCTGGGGGTAACTAACAGGTTACAGATGCTATCCACTTGATATGACAAATTGTTAGTTACCTACGAGCATCCATGAGCTCAAAAATATTTCAGTCAGAACAATTCTGCTCTTCACAGCTCCTCAAACAGAAAACAAAACAAAACCTACAAAACCAGATTGTGAATATAAACCTCATGACCCTGCTAATACTTAGGAAGGTTGTTCTGAAATTCGTCATAATGTAGCTAATCTTTGCCATACTACTTTGAAACGTGACAATATATGCAGTACTATAAGGATTAAATAAATAAATAAATAAACAGAATAAAAGAATAGAGGAAAAGAAACCCATCCATCTATGTCTTGAGGTACAGAGATCTTGACCTCCCTTCAATACTTCATAGCTAGTGGTAGGTAGTGGTTATCTATCGGGAATTCTGGAAAGTTGCTCCAGCTTTTGTATTAATATTTCCTCTACAGGCTGAGAGGACAGCCAAACTTCAAACAAGAAAAGATTGCAGCAGGTATTCACATTTAATCCTAAATCAAGGTCTTGTTCAGAAAAGTATTTTCAAACTAATTATTCTTCCTGTGTCAGAGAAAGCAGAAGACCTGCTGCCTGGAAACAAACTTGACTCAGATCAACCAAAAATATATCCATTATCTATCTATCTATCTATCTATCTATCTATATATAAAGTCAAGAGAATGACTTTCACATTCATAAATACTGAATTAATGACACTTCAGATTTACATGTACATCATATAAAACCCACTAAAATTGGCCTATTATTTATTTTTATTTGCAACATTTTCTTTAAATTGCATACAAGGAAATTGGTTGTAATTTAAATTTTGCAAAACCTACAGTCTACAGATAAAGTCTACATATATATATATATTTCTATATTGCAATCAGCATATACATTGTTTAATAAATCAAAAGTAGGCTGAGTTTGAATGCTTGTTCCATGAAGGACCATTAAGTAGAGAAAGCAGGTTTGTGTATGTAGGTCTAGATCATATAAATTTTACTATGATATATTGGGAAAAAATGGGTGATGCAAATACACAGAATACGTTATATAAATAAAAGATTTCAATTCAAGGCAAGGAAAAGCATACAACACACTGATTATTCGAAGGGTGTGCTCTCACAGCACAATGCAATGAGCATTCAGGCAACAACAAAAGATCTTTGAACAACTCAACAGAGTTTTTAATATGTAGACTACATGGATGACATTTTTTAGGATCATGACTTCAGATACACAGGAGCTGGACCCATTGAAGGTTACTGAAATTCCTTTTTAGTTCGTACCTATACAGAAGCAATATGGTGTGCATTTAAAGTTGAATGATCACTTGAAGTCAATAGCAATTCACTCACATAACAATAATGTATATACTCAACTCTCAAAATTTTACATCATAGGTGGGACGTAAAATACTCCCTGCCTATAAGGTGTTCATGTTTTCACTTCTTTACCAGCTCAAGTTCAAATATTTAAATGTGTTTATATTAATTATATTATATTATATTATATTTATTATATAATTCTCAAGAGAATATAACAGATAACCAGGAAGCCAAACAGGGAGAAGACTTGTGTATGATGAAGAGCTGCTGAAGGACAGGTGACATGGCCAGACAAGGAGACGGTAGATTCAAGTAGGGAGAAGACACATGAGTCGTCTTAAGCCCAGAACAGCCTTGGAAAAGATACTGCAGCTTGGTTGAAAATGTGTGATTATTTACTGGGGAAACCATTAAATAAAGGATAAAAGAATCGATAGCATCAGTAGTTTGCAAAAAGTTACAGTTTCAAAATTAGAGTTACAGGAATGAGAGATGGAGGAGGAACAGGTCTACCCTAGGGCTGGTCAGGGAGACTGTTCAGGACTTCCATAGTCCAAAAGTGAAGATTACCACAACCAGCAGTGAGGCAGAAGTTTCTGACTCTGGGTCAACTCTCAGAAGCCCCCTGTTATCTTCTTTTCAACCCCAAATCTCTATCCTTCTAATTCCTTCCTGCTTCCAGCTGAGCTCAGACTAACATTACTGTCGCTATTTTCCACTTACACTTGAAAAGACCCATTTTTGTTATAAGATGACGTAGCAGCAGGTGATGTTGGTGTTTGAATGAGATTAGTAGTGTATATCTTACCTACACCCATTAGAATATGGTTCCTGCCAAGTCAGGATTTTATTCTAGGATTCTGATAGTCTGGTGTAATAAGTATAGGTGAAACCTAAATAACAGAGCATGTATTTTACTCCACACAAATGATGATACACATTAAAAATTACAATCTACCATTATTGGAAATCAGTCATTTTGTGTAAATGTTGTGAATCCAAAAGTTTTAGCCTTATTGAAGAACTGGAGTTTGCTTGCTATTAAAAATCTAAATGCAATAGCTCACCATAAGGAAGATATACACAAGCTATTTTCAATAACAATGAAATGGTGATATCACAATTGAGAAGTTAGGAAGTGATCTACTAAATTTGCTAAACCTTAAATAATTTGTATTATAATTCCACTCTGAACATCTGTGGTGCTACGTAACAGTGATTAAACTGAAAAATCAGTGTCAGCCTGAGCTCCCAACTGACTGTACAGATGTCAGAACAATGCTGAGAGGGTAAGTTAATGTTAAAGTGTAACACAAACACTGAGCTGAGCTGAAAACAGTTGTAGAAATCTTCCTAACACTATAGCAATTTTGTCTTCAGAGCGAGGCTGGACAGCTTACAGTAATAACATATGAAAATATCCACTGAGCATTAGACATTATGTAAAATAATGAGCTTTTACAGGGTAGAATTTATCCAAAGGACTAATGAAATAGTGGGCTGTGGAAATTAAACAACATGTAACAGGGCAACAACTGTATTACAGTGCAAATAAGCTGAGGAAATAAGTAAGGGTTAAACAGCTGGCCTTAATTCTGCTGCATAATCATTTAAGGATAAGATTTTGAACTCAATATGCTTTCAACTTACTGAAATGTATATACAAAAGTGATGCAAACACACTGTAGACTATATCCAGCTGTAATGACTAATAACATGAAAATTTTAAAGCATAACATAGATCTCTTTCTATGTCAAAGCAGGATCGATTCTATCTATATCACTCCTGACATACATTTGTCTAACTGTTTCTTAAAGCTTTCAGTGATGGATAGCCTTCCCCAGGCAATCTATCCTAACCTTTCTCTTACCATCCTCACTGTTCAAAAATTCTTCCTAAGATCTAAACTGAATCTTCCTTACTGCAATTTAAGTTCCATATTTCTTTTTTCTATCCATCACAAACATGGACAACAGATTGTTCCCTGACTCTTTACAGCAGCATTCTGTGTATCTGGAGACTGTTATCTTGTCACTCACAGTCTTTTCCTTCTTAGGTTAAGCAATCCAGTTCATTTGCTGTGTTCTCCAAGGTCATATAAACACCTGAAACTTCTTGTTATAATCCTCTGATTAGCTCTAATTGGTCCGCATCTTTTATAAAGTCTGGTACATAAAGCTGGATCTAATATTCTAGCTAGAGACCAAGAGCTGATCTAGCCAAGAACAGTGTAACTTCACATACAGCAAATACATAAAGCATATCTAAAAGAAGTTAACTATTATATACTAATTTTTAATCTGGCAGATATATATTTGGGGGGGGGAAGGGTTACATCTCAAAGTAAATAAAATGTGTTTCTTCTGAAACTGTGTTTGCTTAATTGCAATTACTGATATATTACACTTCTGTATTTTGAAGCACGTCACCAGTGATATATCATTTACTTAAGCACCTTCCCTTGGTTCATTCAGGAATGGAAGTTTCAGTGAGTTGTGCTAAAACACTTTTGGCTTTTGAGCCATCTTAGCTGTCATCTTAAATGAATCCCTTCAATCAGCATAATAAAATATGTTATCAAAATCCAGTATGATTAATTCATTGTAATCTATCAAACATGATGGAAGTATTAGGATGGAAAAGTAATGGATTATTTATATTATTGTTACCTGTCAGAGCTGTTTCAAGATGAATGGAGAAACAACAGGACAAGTCATATGCTGAACTACACAAATTTACAATATTTGAGGATTTTTCCCTCAGAGTTAACAAAAGGTGATATGTTAAAAAGGAATTTGGCACTGGCAAAATAGAACACTTCCTATTTGTAAAAGTGCACAGAATTCCAGGGAAATAAAGAGCGCACACTTTCTGAAGCAAAGAAATACGTTACAGTACATTGGATAGGACCTGTACTGTGTACTGAGGAATTACGCCAAGCCTTTAATAAATATTTACTCTGCTGTTTAATAAAGATTGAATGACCCTTAGAAATTAAAGGCATGTGATATAAGTAACATTTCCAAAGAGGTACATAAAACCCACTTGCAGAAAAAGACAGTATTTAAGTAAGATTTTGAAAGTTATTTTCTTTATCTGGATAGCTGATTTGAATATCAGAGACCATCAAGCTACAGAATGACTCAGAATCACCAAACTAAAAAAGGAGATTATCTTTCTAAACTTCTTCCAGATAATATATCTATGATTTCAGAATAGCTGCATTTCCATGTTATCTTTGTCCTACTAACTTCTCCTCAGATTTCTAAAATGAAACATCTCCAGATTGGCTTACATTGACCATGCAACACCAGAGGTCAGACTGCAGCATATCAGTGTTCATTTTCAGTCAGCTGCTGGCCATATTGAGCTGAGTATGCTTCATTTTGGATCATGCTGCTGTTTTTTAAGCCAGAGGATTTCCACAAGTAATGTCAGCTAGTGGCTGGGATACATCAATATAGGGTGTGTCTCATCCACGATCTGCCCCTAATGTACTGTGTGTGATTGCCAATGATTACAGTCCTGCAGGCCTGTGTCCTTGGTGGTGTGGTTGCTGCCCCTGCTAACACTGAAGTCACTGCTACCTTCCCACACCGAGCATCTCACTCTTGCTACTACTTGGCAGACACAAGTTATCTGAATGATAGCTCTGCATTCACAGTCAGCTTCAAACGCCCATCCCAATACTCTGTGTTGAGATTTCCACAGGGTTCAGCAAATGTGATTCTTACTGTGGTGTTACAAAATGTCTCGCATTCTGAAACCCTACAGGGGAAGAGGGACCAATAAGTCTCAGATGACAAGTTTGCATGGGAAATGATGTGATTCATAGGTAATAATGATGGAAATGGCTTCACCCTTTTTCTTGCAGCACATGTGCTGTAGTATATGTCCTTAGAATTTTTTTACACAGCTTAATCATATGAAGCTGAGGTAAACTTGATAAATTCCTTACAAGTAAGTGATCTGCTCTTTCACTCTTTGCATGTACTTGCATTGGAGGGCTTTCACTCACCCAAGAACACGGTGAAACTAAAAACAAGAACTTATATAATCTCTACGTAGCCTGATTTTTAAAACTTTTTAGGAAGCAAGCAAGCAACAGTCTAGAGATATTAACATGGCATACAGTTGAATTGCTAGTAGAAGAAAATTATTCCACTATTTTGTTTTTATTTCTTATTGAAAAGGTCTATTATCATGATCTCTAAAATGTACTAAATGGTTGAATCTACAATAACTCCTTTTATTTAAAACATATTTAATATTTAAATTTACATCAGCAGAACAATTTTTCAAGTAAATATCTCCCTTGTTTCAATTTGCTGAGATTCAAAACACATCATTGAGTGGTCTTTGGGCTTATGAGCTTGATTATTTTCAAATGAAAATGAACAATAAACAAAGTTCTAGAAGCAAACAGAATATGCTTTGGCTGCTAATGGGTATACCATTTGCAGGAACTTCCAAGAATTAACATGAAATCTCTCCGCCTACTGCAAATTCTTCAACATATGGCCCAGATACATAGACCAGTAATTGGTTTAATTATAACATTTAGTGGGATTTTGAGAGATTTCAGTCATGATTATGTCTTTTTCACTTAGTAACATTAAAATGAAATGACACTATGATACAATGTTAGGAAATGCATTGATAAAAAATTACACCTCTCAAATATCTATTAAAGGTGCTTAAGTAGTCTATAGAAACGCAGTCTATTTTAACTTCAGTTTATGAAACATTTTTCTTGGATGCCCATAAAACTATGGTTTTTAAATTATCTTTCTTCACTGGCATCAGTGAGTTGTGAAAGACACTATAAACTAGGAGGGAAGACATCCCCTGATTTATAACCCTGATCTCAGTTGCAAGACTGCTTACTATCACTGTAACTTAAAATGATTCTTTATTAGTCTCAGTTTGTCTTATAACCACAACATAAAAGCATGAGATATTAATAGCAAAATAAACAGAAACATCAAGGCAGAAACAAAACACAGGCGAAGAATACTAAAAAAAGCAGTTTACCCCATTGCTCTCACCCTCTGATAAATAAGGCCCTTGCAAATAAAAGTCTCAGATGTATTTGTGAAATGAGCCACCTAAGTGTTTGTGGAATCTGTGTATTTAGACTTAGGAACATGATGGGTTCCTAATATGAGGTTCCTAATATGAGAAATCCAGTCAAGCTAGCCACATGATGAGACACTTGCAAAGAGTGGAAGCCTGAAAAAAATGATGCTAGATCCACTTCTGAGTGAAAACATTTAGGAACAGTGGAATCAATCATGTGAAATCACACTATGAGCCAAGATGTATGCTCTTTTCTTTTGATTCAGTTTTTCACATTCTGATAATTTTCAAAATAAAAGCAAAGACAAAACCAAATAAAAACAACAAAACACCACTGCAATGTTTTACAAATCACAAAATGATTTTGTAAAAGTAGGTTAAACAGAGTCCTGTCAGAGCCCTCTGAAGTAAAAACAATTGCAATTTCTACTTAAAGAGAAATACATGATCCTGGGAAAAGTCAGCTAGGTGACTGTTCTGTGATTTTTATCTGAACATGCAGAAATGCTAACAGTGCCCTTTCTACTTCTGCAGACCTTCAAGTACAAGATCTTTGCTCCTTTTGACCCAAAAAGAGGAAGTGGTATGTGAAGTGCCAGAAGCTCAGTAAGGCACTTTGTTAAGACCTACTCAATTAAGGGCTTTAAATGTCAGAAACAATATTTTTAACCTAATCTACAAAACCAGTCATTGAAAAAAACGAGTCCAGTTGCACAAAGTAAATAAGATATGGTTGATATTAGAGGTTGAAACCTCTAATTCTGCTTTTCAATGTTAAAAAAAAAAAAGTACAGAGCCTGTGTAATAAAAGGTCCTGCTGAAAAATAAAGAAGTCGGTGTGCAAAGATACACTTCATTTTAGAATATGTGAGATTTTTTAAAAAGCAATGTTACTGAAAAATAAACAAGGCATTTTCAGCAACATTTTCCATGGAAATCTCATTTGAAAATACATTCCTAATCGTAATGTCAATTAAAGGATTTCACAGGGCTCTTTCAACTACTTTGCACTTCATGTTACTCTCTTGCAAATCTTCCTTTTAGCCACTGGCTGTTTCTGGATAATACCAGCCTCACAATAATGGTGGCAACACTTGTTTGTATTTCACCTTTCCAAGTTTGTTTCATGTCTTCACAAATGGAAATTGTTAATGGTATTCAGATAAGGCAATGTACAAATTCCCACAAAATGTATGAGAAACAAAGTTAAGTAATTTCTCCTTTCCTTATTTTTGGCACACTTTGAGGGAAGCATTTTTCTTGATGTATTCTTCAGTACTCTGCAAACTCCCTGCCATGGTATGGTTTCCCTTCTTTGACAGTGACTTTGGCAAATGACATGCGTAACATTCAGATCAGGAGACCAAGTGACACAGCAAGTATTACAGCTTTGACCTTCAACTCCTTTTGCACACTGACTCACACATTACATTACCCATCAGAAAACAGAAAGCACTTTGCTGACAAAAGCTGCTTTTCACATACAGTCAAAGTGGTGAAACTATCTTAGGTAAAAGGACGTTTTTTTTCTTTCACTCTGATGAGTGCCAAAGAAAAATGACTAAAAAAAGAAATAATTTCTTAGGAAGCACCCAATTTTTGACACAGGTCTATTTTCTGCCTGACTTGATGGGAGACAAGAAAGTGGCAAATTTAAGAGCATACTTGAAAATAGTCATTACGTTGGTTTGCTGACCAGTTAGTTCAGCAGTGAGTGACCTAATTTGCTCCCTTAGACATCCTACTGTTTGATATCACAAGAAAAGGCTCATGTGTTAAAGTGTGCATCTCATTACATTATGCAGCACAGGCCTGATGAGATTTAAAATAACGTTAAAGTCTTTTTTGTTTCTGCTAAAACCTTATGGCCCCATATCTGCAAACACAGATGCCTCAGAAGTCACAATCCTAACTTAGAAAAGGCACTAGTACGCTCGTGACAGAAACTGTACCCCTAATTCTCTCCTTATCTAGCTCTCAGCTTTTAAAACATTCCTTATTTACTGCCTGGTTCATATCAAATGGAATGAAATCACTCATCCAAACACAATTAACTGCTTTTGTTACAAAAATGAAAGACTGTGTCAGACACAAAGTTGATTGACAACAGCTAGTCCACTCTATTTCACAGGCTTAGATTCCAAAGATATTATTCAAAGCCAGATCCTGATGTTAGTTATTCTGCTATACAGTAAGAGGATACCTCAGCTGAAATCAGTGCTACTTAATTTGCATTGGTAAAGTTAAGACTTACCCAGCATCTTCAGTTTTAGTGAAAGGTTAAATTCTACTGCTTCAAAGCCACTGAGTAGTCACCTAAAGAAAGATAAAAAAGAAAACTGCAGTAAGAAACACCATATTTCATCTTCTGGGAGACTTGCCAAGAATTCATACAATTTCTTATTTGTCCCTCCATCAGGTGGATAAAGCAAGATTTAGACTTCCAACTCAGCATACAACTACTTACACATACATTTTTCTGGATGTCTTTTCAGTACAAATAGCATTTGTTTATTTTATTCTATTTTATTTGTTTTTGAATGGGTCAGGGATGGGTTTTAATGGAGGGCTGGATGAAAGTTTGAAGATTTCTATGGAGATCCATGTGCATGCATGTGTGTGAGGCTGAGAGGGGCAGTAGGGTGGCAGGCAGAAGGGAGACTACTCTCTGAACAGCTGCCTCTCTGCACCCTGTGCCTGCAAGGCTTGACTGAGCCCAGCCTCCATGTGCATGCTAGACAATGTCTTCCCCAAGATGTTCTGCAAGGAGAAAGCTGGGGATAGCAGAGCTGTGCTCCTGTAGCCTGCTCTTTTCATCCATTCCTACTCTACAGGAGGTGGGGAAAACCCTCCATTAAAAGTCCCCACTGAGTGGGGATCAGGAGGCAAAGGGAACTATCCCACCTATTTTCTTTCATTCAAATTTAAAAATCCAGTGTATAAAAACAGAGCTGAATGCTAATCAGACTGTTACCCATCTCCTAAAACCTGGACTCAGTCCTTTCTCATTCAGGGAACATTAACTGAACAAAATATGAGTAAAGGACCTCGGTGTTTATATAAAAGCTAGCAAAGAATAAAGTCATCATTAGCAGGAGATGAACATTTAATCTGTCTGATGCTTATCCTCCACTGCCACCTACCACAAGATACCATTCCAGAACCTGGCCATGCAGAGAAGAAATAAACTAAGCATGAGAGGTGACCTTCACTTGCATTGTCTGTAGTACTGCTGGGCAAATAACCTCCAAGCAAGCAAATGGAGACAACTAAAAGAGCTGTTTAAAGCAATTTTATAAGGAAAAAGGCAACTTCAGTTGTTAGGATCTGGTGCTAGTTCAGGAAGAGCATCAGGGCAGAGGAGGTGAAAGTGGTCCAGGAAAAGATCTTTATCTTGCACTCTTACTTAGTACTGAAACCCTCAACAAAGTAATGGACCAGGAGGGAATATTTTATAATATGGTGATACATACATTCCATAAAACAAAGCAATCTACCAAACCACCTTTTCCTGCTACATTTTCCATAATTAAAACACATTATTCTGGAATTGAAGTGATCATCAGTGGGTATATGACAGAGGCATCTAAGTTATGCCACCTTCTGAATTCTGCTTGTAGGGAACTTCACTGAGAGAAGCATCTTTAATTTTTATTTTTTATTTTTTCCAGTGAATGGTGGTGAGCCTTTTCCAGTGTCAAGTGACTTCAGGAATCTGGAATAAAAACAAATGAAAATAAAATCTTAGCAATCTCTTACTTCTCCCTGGTATATACAGGAGTGGCTTTTCCCTGCAGTCAGTTATGTGTTTATCTTTTCTTCATTCTCCCTCTTCTAAAAAAAAACACTTCTCCATTGAGATCCAAAAACTGTAACTTCACTCAGTTAATGCCTCATTATATACTGCAGAAAGCATGTTGTATGTAGTCCCTGCTATACTCTGTGTGCTGTTTGTCTCTGAGAGTGAAAGATGAGTCAGAGAGCCGTAGATGAAATCCTGGACCCATTAAAGGCAAGAGGAGTTTTGCCATTGACTTGTATGGGGTCACAGTTTTGCCCTGAGTCTTTTATTTCCGTCTTGTACAATGTCAGGCAGCTTGTCAAAGCTGATGCCTAGTCGGTTCATTAGGCTGACATGATCAGATACAAATTCACCAAATCTAAACTGTTGGGATCTGCACGGAGTTTAGACCAGAGAAAACGGCCAATTTTAACACAAAACATTCACACGTTTATGAAACTATGCATGTCATTTCTAGTAGGAATACGTGTTGAGAATGCACCTAACAGTTTTACAGTCAATTCAGTTTTGCACAATGATATAAAGTAAGCTGAGCTGGCAAATTGTGAGCTATGAAACCTAATTACTTTCATACCAATTCTTCACAATGCAACCACCATGATTACACTATCGTTACTTTGAATTTATACCAAAGCAGCATGAGGCTCTTAATCTTTCCTAGCAGCATGCACTAAGCACGCACAAGTAATAGGAATAGTAATATCTGCAAAGGTTTGGAAACAGTGAACATTATGTCAGCACATCTGTGCATTTGTTTGGACATAGAAATTAATTACCTGGAATTGACTGACAGAGCAAGGGCAGTTTTCAGATCCTTTGTTCAGCATAATATACTATTGTAATGAATACTTAAACCCAACATGTTTTACATGCTTTCCATACCCTTTGAATTTTTTACTGCAACATCTCAGAAAACACAAAGCTGAATGCACATTGTAATGCCTGTTTTCCAAATAACAAAATAAAGCCTGAAGTAGATTTCTTTGTTTTAGGATTACACAGCTTCAGTGAGGATATCCTTATGCTATTGACTACAGAGAATATCACTAGAGGATATCTTTAAAGGATAACAGATCTAAGTACTATAAGTGATATCTCAGCAATAACAACTCCATCCTGTAGAAATCATAAGAGCAGGGGAATCTTTAAAGTGTAAAGTTTTCAAGCAGCACTATATTTTAGCATTTTAATCTACCTCCTGCTTCACCACTCTGAATGAGCAAAATAAAATAAAATAAAATAAAATAATCTAAATGATATTCCTCAATATAATTGACGGAACAGCCCCGAAAAAAAGATTGAATTTTGCAGGTTGTATCAGTGTAGGACTTCTTAATGAAGCTGCAAATTTCAGTAAAGGTGAGGTAAACTTTTCACCACACAGGCAGCCTCGATAAACCACAGCACATGGCCCTGCTGGGAAAAGCTATAGCCTGAGGTGAATGGGGGCTCAAACTGGAGACAGTCTGCAAGGTTTGGGCCTACTGCCAATAAATCCACACAATGCTGAGAGACTAAAAGCCTGAGTGTGCTCACATTTACTCTCCTATTAAGCATGAGTAATTGCCTTCCAATGAGTGGAGTTGTATGATTGTAACAGTAATGCAAGAGTGAAGAATATCTCCATAGGATGAGGAAAACTGCTCGTATAGAATAATAACCCCCCACTGATCGTGCCTGTATTTTTAGCACTGAACTTAGGCTGCACCTCTCTCAAGGTTACAAAACTTTCTGGTAACTTATGTGCATGCCTCCACGTTTTTGGCTTCTGGCCTGGATAAGGCCTGAGAGAACAAATAATCAGCCTAAGGGCTGTTCTCACAGTGTTTCCCACTTAGAGGAGTGAGGAAGCACAGGGAATCTCACAGAGCTGCCTGTTTTCAGATGACTTCCAGTCCTATTTCCAGACCTGCAAGGCCTGTCTAGGGCCTGCAAGTCCTCCAGTTGAGTGCAGCCTCTTCCTCTTCTCCCCACCTCCTGGGTCAGCTGCTGCTTCACCAGAAGCCTGGCCCCAGGGCACCTGGTGCTGCAGAGAGCTTCCTGAGGGCTCTAGTGCCCCCCAAATGTGTGTGGATAAACTCTGATTATTCAGGGGTTCTCTGTACAGATCACAAACCTGGTCTCAAAGAATGCCCTGCTGGTCAGAGGATCTACTCATTGATATGGCTTCAGTGAAACACCCACATACTGTCTCACGTCACTGTGATCATAGTCAGAGTTTGTTCACAGGAAATAGAAATAAATACTTGCTCACTGTTCTAAGGCAAATCCCAGATACAAGAGTTTTTACTAATTTTCCACAAATTTTTATACAAGAGGTTTTTTTACTATTTTTTCACGAATTTTTATGTATCGTTTCTCCCCACCAGTATTTTAACTCTTTCCCATATATGCCTTCCCTTCCACTCCTTTTCTCTGCCAGTTTTAAAACTGCAGCCTATGTGTGTAATTTTTGTTTGTTTGTTTGTATCTTGTTTTCAGTCCACCAAGGAGAGGGGGGTTGCAGGAAGGACTCACATTCACTAGTAGGCCTCAGATAAGCTTAGGCACATGCTGCTTCGCCTCCCCAGGGTTCTCACCTCAGCCACCATCCCCTCACCCTTTTAGACTGTTTTTTCAACACCTCCCCACACCGAAAAACCTAGGTGTATCACAGTTTGAGATCTGTTCTCCTGTCTTGTAATTTCTAAGGAATTTACAAACAAAAGCAGCAATTGCTCTTTAGCAGAAAGATGAATCATTTCACAGACAAATGTACTTTTGTGATTGACTTTTGTTCTTTTTTCATTGTTTCCCTTAGTTACAACTTTCTAAATGTCTAATAAAATTGTTATAATATAGCAGGATAATAAAATATCTAAAGTTGACTCGATTCTTGACTGAATTGTGAATATACATAAAGACAACCCTTTATTGGGTTACTTGGGCACTAAAAGGCATTTAATACTTCAGCTGTGTAGTTTGTTTTGGTCAGGGCTAGTTGGTTTCAAACAGCTACTGATTAATGTTTATGCCACAACTTTAATTTTTCTTCTACCTGGCCTGCCTACATTTTCCTTTCAAGCCTGTTTTCTGATCACACTGCTGGCCTTGAGGTCCAGAATACTGCTAGAGGCTGAGACCAATGCAATTATCACTGCACGCTATTTCAAGCATATGTTCATTATCACTGTTTTGTACAGAGCACACTTGATGAGAACCAATTGATTTTATAGCACCAACTAAGACATGATACAAATGTCTCTCAATGGGAACAAGTGCTGGGTGAATTCTTTTGCTGATTAATAAATTGAGTTTAAGGAAACACTGAACAGGACACTATTTGTCATTCAACCACTATTTTTTTCCCCTCATCCAGAAAGGGAATAAAAAAAGAAAAAAGAAAAAAAAAAAAAAAAAAAGAAGAAAAAAAAAAAAAGATAAAGAAAGATATTGCAAAAAAATCTTTTTATAAAAACAAACAAATCATTTCTTTATTTAAAAAACAAAAAAGTTCACCTGAAATGACCGATGAGCCTTCCCTCCTCCCCTCTATTTCACTGTGTTCTAGAAATGTTCTTTTTAAGTTTACTCAGGAAATATTTTTTGTTTTGTTCCTGGAGTTTAAAATTTTTATTCAGCATGAGTTTTTTGTTCTTATCTTTATAAATTTCTGTAAAATCTATACTGTTTTTATTGCTGCATAACTCCTTTCATTTTGGTACAGTTCCTCCATGTAACATAAGTGCTAAGAATAACCAGTCTTCAGAATATCATGTCTTCAAAAGTCATTTTCTTTGATGCCTGCCTCTACTTTCCCTGAAAAGCAGCACTTCACAAAATGATGCTGACTGTTGTTTTGTTTGTGTTTTTTTTTTTTAGAATTGTTGCAAGGTTTGGGTATAGTGTTGTCCACAGTGGATATTCTGTAGTTGGCACTTCATTATTAGCATTTTGATTGCACCAAATTTATCTTGAGATGAAAAGTAAACATCATTATCCTCACTGGAACGCAGTATACTTTGCTCTGTAATTACAGGTCTGATCATTACCATTGCCTTCCATTGCCTTTCTTGAATGACCCAGGAGTAGTAGAACATAGCGGTAGGATTAAAGTAATGTGTGATTGATGATGGCTGCTTTCAATACATTATATGATATAAGTGAGCACCTAACAGATGGATTTCATCACTATGTAACATATAAATTCCAGTATATGATAAATTTCCCTACCACCGGAGTAATACAATATTCTTTACAAAAATAATGTATTATTCTAGTCAGAACATCGACTAAATTGCAGTTTATGTATTTCATTATGCAGCAGAATCTTTTCATCTATCAGTAAATTATTTTTTATTCTTATTATACAGTATTATTTTTTTAATGTTCCCAGCTAACCTAACAAATAATTATGGGTTAAAAAATGCAAAGATGGAGAAGATATTATTAGACTTTTTATGTTCTGATGGCTTAGAGATGACTGACCTTAGAGCTTTTCAAGATGTTTTACTATCAGTTGTTTCACATAAGTAGACATTTCTCTTTTGCCTAATTATAAAGGGCAGATCTCGACCTCTGCCCCAAGAAGACAAATAAGCTAGACAGCTGAGGATTCTCCCAGTGTAATGGCTTTTATAACCTAAGGTTTCTCCTAAGCTCTGTACTGGCGTAAATATCTGTACTCTGTAAAGCTGGATCAAAGTTCTTTAGTAGCAGAAAAGCAGACTCTGTTTTCTCCAATCTTTTTTCCAGACCATGTGTATCATTAAAAAATGCAAGAAATATCTATTAAACTTTGTTAAAACAACATATCTGCTGATATGCCAAGATATGATCCCTAATGGTATAATTTAATTGTATCCTACTTTGTTAATATTAAAGCTTTCAATGTGGAAAGAAAAATTTTTTAAATGAAATTGCTTTAGCAAATTTCAATATAAGACCACAGAGAACAGAAGATCTGATTGTTTCCTTGACATAGACCAAGACAGGAGCTGTCAGACTTTAGAAGAACCAGGAAGGGAAAAAATTATAGGGACTGCCCTGGGGGAACTTGCTAACTTGTCTAAAAGGGTTAAACTAATTTAAGCTTGTTTAGCTTTTCATTATTTCCCAAACACCTGGAGGAAAAAAAAAAAAAAAAAAAAAAAGACTGAAAAAGAGGAGAGGGGGACCATTGGTAGGGCATACTTTGCAGCACAACCTGATCCTCAGAGTTTGGCCTCTGTTATCTTCTTGCTCCACAGATCCACAGGTCCTTCCTATGCAGTATGAGTAGCAGTGCTACCTCACAGTTTCGTGCAAAGGCAGACACACCTAGAGAATACCATGCTGCAGGAGCAAGGAAGAGTTCCCAGGTCTGAAAAGGTAGCCCCGCTTTTTATGTACAAAGGATGTTCCTGGGTCTGACAATACATCCCTGTTTTTTATGTGCAAGCCAGTGTTATGATAAAATATATTTTATTTAATGAAAAATTATTTACTTTTCTATGAAACATATTCTAAATGTCTTTAAAGGAATCTACATTAACATTAGGGTAAATTTTACCACCATTTCTATGTTTTATAAGGTGGTAACGTAATCCAGTGTAGTTCCTGAGTCCCCTCTGAGCTTCACCAGAAGATACAACCTCAAGTACTTACATGTCTTCTCAATGTTTTTTTGGTTTACAGCCCTTACAAAGGGCTCATAAGCACTCTTATGACCATTAGAAATTCTACACAGAAATATTGCATAGATTTAAGCGACTTATATTGTGTGCAGTAAAAGTGCAAAGGCACATTTTATTCCTCCAGAAAATGAATCCATAAGTTGTTGCTGACTTTAGCTGACCTTCACACAATTGTTTCGTGATCAGTATGGAATGTGGGATGTCTATGTCTGTAAAATGTTTTGTTTGAAAATACAGTCCAATAACATTGATTTATGGTGATGTCTACTCTCTAAACCCTTATGGATACTGCATTTAGAATGAATGAAATAGTGACAGTACATCACTCTGTGTGAGGTGAGTGCTCTTGAAGCATGAATCACACTTAAACATGTCTAAGTGGAGTCATTTTAGAGACATTAAAGTTCAGAAATGCAGTTTACATTTCAGAATTTCTTTGTAAACAAATGTTTTTTTACTGGTTTAACATTTAAGTCTCCTGCTTGTGTATTCAGTGATGTAAAAATGTAAAAAATTGTTAAAGAGAAGTTATATGATGACCGGGGATTCCAAAATAAGAGTTAAATTGAAGATTGTATTATTTATATAATATTGCATTTTATTAATACAACCTGCATTAATTTCAGGTTAACTGCAGTATCCTGATGCACACTGTAAAAGTATACAAGATAGTATACAAGATATTGACATTGAAAGCTGACAAATCTGGGAGTTAAAATTGAGATTTATACCATGGCAGGTCATTATTATTTCTCTGCAGATGTATGTCTTTGATACTTCTATTGGAATTCTTTAAAAAAAATAAATAAAAAAATGTAAGACACATAGCTATAAGTTCACCTAGTTTTCACAGCAGGCATCAACAGGATGAAATCCTAATAACTGATGAATGGCTCTCCACTATATGTCCCAAGAGAAGGAATAGGAAAAAAATAAAATAAAATAACACTAGTATTACACTGTTGTCTGAAGACCATTTAAAAGCAGCTTGTTAGCTGAACTGAGCAGTAGAAGAGCTTGCAGTTAAACAGCTTTGCTAACAGGTGTTCCCACTACAGTGGTAAACTCCTAAGTGGTTTAACTCATAACAGACATTACAAAATGTGATGATACAAAAAGATATTTTTTTTCACGAGTTACCTGCTAGATTGAGATTTTACAAATACACTAACGTATGTATAATAGCAGTGTTTTATTTGTGGAGGATATGTTAGGTTGAGAGATTCAAAATGCAATATCATACAAACACCATAAACAAAGCCAATCCTGCAAAATCTTGCACACAGTTAGCCTTGCTGAGAATGCATATAATGAAGTCAATCCAAAAGTCTAAAGTTAAGGTGTTACTGTTCAATTTTTCAGTCCAAATACAGAGAGAACAAACAAACAAACAAACAAAAAGTTCATAATTAATGCTACCAAGATATACACAGACTATCTAATTTGCAAGAATCTGTCAACATTGTCTCAGAAATTGTCCTTCTAGTTGTATGGATAAAAGAACTAAAAATGGGCAGAGTCAACACAGGCTTCCCAAGACCATCTAATGTTTTGCCCCACCTGAGAAAATATACCTGAGTATATTTTATGATTAATCACTTCTTAGATTTTAACTCATGTTTTTGAGCTTTTCTATGTAGTCCATAGTCTATTTTCTCCCTATTCTATATAAAATACCAGCAGACAGCTACTAGGAACCAGACATGAATGTCCTGGCTGAGAGTAAATTACAGTTCCCAACTGCTATGCCATTTCAGGTTCTTTCTTTGAAATATGTTGTAGGTGAATCTAGACTGACGTGGAATTTAATGTCATTATATAATAAAATAGGGACTCTGAAGATATTATATGTCATTTAATATGAAATTCTTACTCAGTCTTCTAGACACTTTTTTTATTTTATTTTATTTTTTTTCCAGACTCCAGGCCACAATGGTAGTAGAATTTGTAATGTACTGCTCAGTGAAAATCCTAGTGATCTGGTATAATATGAAAAAAAACAAGTAAGAAAAGTACAATATCAGTAACAAATAAGTGACTTGCTGACTCCCTTAACTAAAGGTGGAGCATGAATTTTGTGAACTCTATCTTTACAAGCAAGTTTTAACATGTTTTGAATCAATATACTTGTGGACCACAGGTATTTTGACACTTTTTTTTTTTTTTTTTTTTTTTTTCCCATGAATGACCTTCTTGGCTAGAGGACAGAATTCTGTAAAAAATTGGGATAATTTATCACAGAGGACATTCCTGTCTTCCAAATATATTCTTCCCTTTCCTCTTCTTCATATGAACTCTCTTAATGCTTTGTATAATCACAGAATCACAGAATCACAGAATTTCTAGGTTGGAAGAGACCTCAAGATCATCGAGTCCAACCTCTGACCTAACGCTAACAGTCCCCACTAAACCATATCCCTAAGCTCTACATCTAAACATCTTTTGAAGACTTCCAGGGATGGTGACTCCACCACTTCCCTGGGCAGCCTGTTCCAATGTCTAACAACCCTTTCGGTAAAGAAGTTCTTCCTAACATCTAACCTAAAACTCCCCTGGCGCAACTTAAGCCCATTCCCCCTCGTCCTGTCACCAGGCACGTGGGAGAACAGACCAACCCCCACCTCGCTACAGCCTCCCTTGAGGTACCTATAGAGAGCAATAAGGTCGCCCCTGAGCCTCCTCTTCTCCAGGCTGAACAAGCCCAGCTCCCTCAGCCGCTCCTCATAGGACTTGTTCTCCAGGCCCCTCACCAGCTTCGTGGCCCTTCTCTGGACCCGCTCAAGCACCTCGATGTCCTTCTCGTAGTGAGGGGCCCAAAACTGAACACAGTGCTTGAGGTGCGGCCTCACCAGAGCTGAGTACAGGGGGACGATCACCTCCCTAGACCTGCTGGTCACACTGTTCCTGATACAAGCCAGGATGCCGTTGGCCTTCTTGGCCACCTGAGCACACTGCTGGCTCATATTCAGCCAACTATCCACCATCACTCCCAGGTCCTTCTCTGCCTGGCAGCACTCCAACCATTCCTCTCCCAGCCTGTAGCTCTGCTTGGGGTTATTGCGCCCCAGGTGCAGGACCCGGCATTTGACCTTGTATAAGATCATTAACTGAATACACGAAGCATGGTCTCCTGTTTTCCGTACTATATTTTATTTATTTAATATATATATATTTATTGTATTTTATTTTACATATATTGTAAGATGAAGATCAGGTTTGCTTGATGTGGTCTTGCCATCTGTTGAAAGGCAAAGGTTGCTTTGTCAGCCTCAAGCATCAGGGATAAATGTAATGGGTAAGTTTTATCAGTATGTGTGTTTCTCTAAGTTGTGTCACTGCCACTTGCTCTGCCTGCAGAGTCAGGGTTGCTCTGACCATTTGCAGCCCACTCCCTATATGTTTCAGTTGTAGGACTGTGTCACTGGGAACCCCAAAGAACAACCCACTCATTAAGCGGAAAGTGCAGCTCACTTGAAAAGATGTATTTGCATTGCTTCTGGAACTATAATAGACCTTTCTTTTCTGAACATTTGTGTAAATAAACAAATTTTTCAATACCAAAAATATCTCCAGGCCTATACCCAATGAATTACATCATTTTATTGCAGTGAAAGAATATAGTAACAGCTAAACTGATGATAAGCAAACCTACCCAATTATGGATTGAGCTGTATGGTAGTTTCAAAACATTGAGCCATTCTGTACAGCCATGAACTATGATTCACTAATCACCCTCCTTTATACTCTAATCAAAGCAAATATAGCCATTTCAGCTTGTTTTATCCAAACACTTAAAGATTTTCTTCCAGTTATAACCTCCTTACACAATAATTTAACAATTATTTCTCACAAGTATCACAGTCATCAGTTATTTCAGTGCATTAATAACCCAAATAGAGTTTTCTGTTAGCATAGTAAGAACCATAACCCAGCTTAATAAACCCTTTTGGGGGAGTTACTTAGCTCAGAACATGGGTATTACTTCATCTATTTTTCCACTGAGTAAATCCATATATCTACCTCATTAACAGCACCATTTAGAGTTTGTTCACATCAACATGTGAAAAAAGCCTGTTTCATTAATGTCAGAGGGATGTAATAGACAAGAAATTATACTATTCTTTTACAACAACAACAAAATTTGCCTGTGTAGATTTCATGACGTAGCGTTTGCTTTACAAAGTCTGATGGATACCATCAATTCTGCAGGGCAACAGAGGCTGAACAATCCTCTGAAGGTCACACAGTGAGATGAGAAAAACAATGTTTCTAGATGTTGTAACTCATGTTTCTTGGCTTTACCCATTAGGCACTGTTTCACAATTTAATTTGTTATTCTCTCTTAGTAATATCTGGAGTAATCATAAATTAGTGGATAAAACAGAACAATGAAAACCTGGTTATTATCTAGTAATTATGGTTTTACTCTATGAACTAGTATGTTAATCAGTTTCCTTTCTCCCAGCTACTTTTTCTTTCATAATTATACTTGTGCTGGGTTCTCAGATTACTTCAGTTTCCCTACCTTGGGAAGATATAGTTATTTATAGGCACTGAGTCTAGCACCACACTTCTAAATGACTACTTCCATAACAAGGCTGAGGTCCTTCATATGACACAAATGTAGGGACAGAGAATAGAGTAAAAATCTGTCTCAAACACAGCTCTACCTTAAACAGCTGTGTAATTATGAACTATTTTATTAGCATCTATCTACAGGAAATTTTTGATAGCTGCTGTTAATTTGAGGTTAAGAATAAGATTAACTTTTATTTTAATATCATGAAAAGTATAATTCAATAATCTGAATTGTATGAAGTTCCAAAAGGTTGCAGTTGTATATTATGTTGAGACACATATCTGTCCCAAGAGTAGATAGCCCTAATCAGGAATTAGAATGTATTGCAGTAGTAACTGTAGCTATTGCAATAATTAATTAACAAGGACTTTCACAAATAATATTTTATTTCAGTGGCATACCCAGTTTCATTAATTTAGATTCTTTATCGAGATGGCCACGGGAGCCCTAAATAAAGTTCTCCTAACATCCATAGAAAGTTGGAACACCAGTTGTGACTTTCTGTCATTCTGTAGACTGGTGTTTCTAATTACAACTGTTTTCCAATAATTATATTTTAAGAAAGATAGTGTTGGTTTTTAAATTATGCTGCAAATAAAGCATAAATGTTTGTTTAAACAGTGTCATGGCTAAAGAGCTTCATTCTGTGATACTGTCATTAGGTCAGAAGCTAAGGAGTATTGACATAGAGAATCTACAAGGCCAATGAACACTGGTATACATAATCCGACACATACCACTACTTACTAACTGGTTTGAAAAACAAAAGCAAATATAGTAACACTGTTAGTGGACAGTAACACCATCTTGATATCTTCTGGTGTTTCAGTTAAGATATGTAACAAGTATGTAATTACTTAAGAGTTACTAAACAAGAAACAGCTCTAATTTCTATTTTGGCCCTAATTTCCTGGGTATAATGAAGGTCTTTATAGCTTTGTGCAGAAGCCTAAATCAGTGATTCAAAATAAAGACGGTCATTCACATCTACTGTCCTAACCTATTATGCTGCATACTTCAAAATACTTACTGCAATTTCATTCCCAAAGCAGCTGCAGTTTGCTTAATTTTAAACACAAAGAAACTTTGAGCCTTTGGATAATGACTTCACTAGAGATACTTGAATAGGGAAAACAGCCTATTAATTTGCTGTAGCATCCTCAATTCTCCAAAGACCATAGCTAAAGAACTATTCATTGCAATCTCAATCGTTTTAGTAATGTGTGAAGACCAGCAGTTTTATGAAACAGTGCATATTTTTATGGCAAGGCGTGTTAATGGCTGTCTCCAAACATGGCATTGATTATTCATGGAACTTCTTATTCAAAGATATGTTAAATTCTTTATTATTGTTATTATTATTATTATTTTATTATTTTATTATTTTATTATTATTTTATTTCAAGTTAACAGGGAACATCCATAAATAAATAAATAAATAAATAAATAAATAAATAAATAAATAAAATATCTTTTATTTTAAAACAGTGCCATTAAAAGTTCAGAGTAACCTAAACTGTGGAGTAAGTCTCAAATAGTTAAAGCTTTAATTAAGTTTAGCTGATATAAAAGCATATGTTGTATATAAGGTTTTTAACAAATATATAGGAACCCATACTTGGCATTCCCGAGACAAATGATATGCATTATTATAGCATTATTAAAATATTATTATATTTTAATATATATTTAAAAAACATGATTTTGTTAGCATGCATACAGAAAATGCTTTTTACAAAGAATAAGGAGAAGTGGAAAATAAAAAAGCATGTTCCTTCCCAATAAAATAAAATTAATATGTACGATTCATTAAAACAGGATTTAACCAGATGTATACTTAGATTTTTGAAAAATAAGTGGAATGTTTTGAATTATTCCTGTAGTTTGATTTCAGAAAGCCTCAAAATTATCATATTTTCTGTGTAGCTGAAGTATTTTTCAAGATCTAGCTGCAATATTCCATGGCATTTGCAGTCCAAGTCTAGTTTTACACAGAATTAGAAACTTCAGAGTTCCCCATCCCCCCTCCCCCCCCCCCCAAAAAAAAAAAAAAAAAAAAAAGCACAACTTGCTGAATGTTCTGTGAGTATCCAGATGCTCTCCAAAATATCTAGAAATTATGATAACATCTCTTACCACCCTTCATTTCTTCAGACTTCAATTCTACAACATTTATAACAGGCTTTTTCCAAGGATAATTATTTACCAGACAGAAATTCTAAGGACTTTCTAAATGCTTACATTGATGATACATTCTTTGAGTGGAGGAAGGAGGAAAAGAATAGTACTGTGATATATAGTGCCTATATCTGTATCTCTGCGCAAAGTTAATGCTCTCCCCTTTCAATTTTGGAAATTTTTGGAAAGAGAATTACATTTACTGAATTACATTTACATTTATTGCCAAACTCAAGGAGACCAAAAATGCTTCCTTGTGAAAAGCACGCCTTTCAAACAAATTAGAACTTTTGCTGCTTTTAATGCCAGCTATGAAAAGAACGGTACAACTCCTGTTTGCATTTACTCAAGAAAGAGATTTTCCATTGTTCTGTGATAAACAAATAAATAAACAAATATTTTTTTTAAAAAAAGGTCCACTAGGTTTCAGATAATTGGAGTTTCATATACCTGAGTTTTATTATGAATGGTATTTATTAAGACATTTTTTACCCATATGTCATCAAAGCAGAGGATAGGAGCAATGGCAAGTGTGTCAAAACCAGGCATGTTTGCATTAAAAGAAGCAGGAAAGCATTAGGGGTGGTGACATCAGGAAAAAAGAAGGAAGATCTGTGAGGAGTGAAAGAAAAGAGACAGGCTTAAAACACAAAGCAAAGAAAGCAAAGCAGCAGGCTGAGGTGAAAAAGTGAAAGGGAGGCCTGAGGTAAAAGGTGACAGAGGATCAGATATTTTAGAAAAAAAAAAGAAGCCCCTCATCCCTTCAAGTGTTTCAAAGGAAAGGGGAAACTGTAGAAAAAATAAAAATAAATAAATAAGGAGCAATACACTAGTCTAGGAGAGGGAGCATCATATCACAGGGACATATTTTAATACCTGGTGTTGGATTTTACTGCTTGCAAAATTGCCTTTTCAGATAACACACATGAATGGAATTTATAGTGTTTCATTCTTTAATACAAACCGTGCTTTCTGATTTTATTAGTTCCATCCTGCATTTGTTGCAATATTCAGATTATTTCCCTCTCAGCATATTCATTGCTAAGGCTTTTTGGACAGGAAGAGTAGATGGGGAAATATTTTAAATGGATGCAATATTAGTGTCTGGTACAGCTCTGAAAATTGTAGAACACTGCTCCAAAGAACTACTCTTTTTGCTGTAGCTTTCTATTACAGTGTTAACTATACTCCATTCACTGGATGGAGCACTCCCAACAGTTTGTTCTCTAAATGAGACAGCACTGACAACATTAATAATCCATTAAAATTGAGACTTCGGTATAACCTTCCACCATCATATAATGTAAACTATAACAAACCTGTGAATTCAAATCTTTCCTCCCAATAGGAGACTTAATTTGTAGCCCAAAGATCAGTATTATCTACCCTTTCAAATTTTCCTTGCACCAAAGACTTCACAGGAAAGTTCCACTCTTAAAGTTCAACAGAGCACATTGATCTGCTGTAGAATAACATATACACATATATGGGTGCACACACTTTCATACACCCGTTTCTATAGCAATCATAGTTATTATCTTTTCTGAGTGTTCCCTGTTAACTGCTCCCTAGTGACACAGGAAATTGTCTCTCTTTGGTGTAAAGGAAGCCACAGAAGAATTAAATCTTCAGCAGTATTAATCCAGGTACCTTGAAGTTTATATGGAATTCCCGAAGAAGCAAATGCCTGTCTCTAAGTTAAGTGTTTTTCTGAGCACAATAATAATTCTTTCAGAACTTCTCAATTTTTGTTCTATATTTTTCTCTGATTTGGAGGCTCGGCTTCAATAAAAAAAAAAAAAAATTCAAATTAAAGTTCATTAAAAAAACCTTGCCAAATATTTCAGTTGAAAAGTGTCAAAACAAATTTTTCTGACCTTAACAGAACGTCTTTTTCCTCCTGAAATAAAATTGTCAATTTTGTCAGGTTTCTGTAAAACATTTTTCTTGGATGCACTGACATTTTCTAATCTCTGACAAAATATTCTGTCAAAATATTCCCAACTGGCCCTATAATAAGGCAGTAGAGATTTCAACCAGTTGAAGGCAGGTTTGTTTGTTTGTTTGTTCGGATATAGCCATTATGTACATACATCAGCACAGTTTTCTATGTAGACCTTTATTTTCATTACTCTTTCCTATAGTTTTCTCCTGGATTAAAAATGAAAGATCAGGATGGAAATGTTCTCTGTTTTGTTTTGTTTTGTGTTGTTTTGTTTCTTCCAAGAAATCAGTTTTAAGTTACTGTGTTACTAAGTTACACTAGGAGTTTAAAAAAAAAAAAAAAGTACTTGAATTTGTTCAGGGCCAACCTTTTGGGAGGAGGTCTTTCTGGTTTGTTGTTGTTGTTGTTGTTGTTTGTTTGTTTTTGTTTCTTGTTTTGTTTTGTTTTGTGTTTTGTTTTGTTTTGTTTTTTGTTCTTTCGCACAGAATAGCACGTTTAAAAATTGTATGCCATAAACAATAGGAATGCGCTGCAAAATAACTGCTCACAGTACTGGTAGATATTATTGTTATGAACACAGCAATCTACAAATTTAATCATGTTGGTATAGTGAGAAAATATTGTTAAAACATGGTTTGTTTGTTTTCTAAAGCAAAGCAAAGCAAAACAACAACAACAACAACAACAACAACAAAAACTTCCTTTGGCCTATTAACATCCCACATTTCATCTGTATTTAAAATTTTGACATACATAGGCCAATGCCATTTACATGGAAAGAACCCTTTAATTACTGCTCCACTGGTGCTACCAATGTCATGCCTTGCTGGCTCCTCTATTGAAACTGGTATGCTGAAGTCCCATCTGGTTCTGATGTCAGAGGACTAGTGAAGACTGGCATTTTTCCTCTTTAATCTGTAAAGATTTTATTTTTGCTTCATGGATTTTTAAACTGTGCAGTGAAACTGATGAGTAGACCACAAATTCATGCTACCGTAAGAGAGAAAATCAGCAAAAAATGACAAAAGACAGTAAGGAAATGAGTAAACAGAACTGGGCTAAGGAATTACAATCTCTTTCCATAAAGATTTTTTTTTTTTCCTCTAAAACTCTCTGTGTAATATTGGTTTTAGAGTCCATTTTAGGCTTCAGCTCAGGATGGATTTATTGAGAGAAGGACAAGAAGGCTGGCATTTCCGAGGCAGTGCAGCAGGATGAGGAGCAGCTGTACAACCCATCATCCTTAGTGCTGCGGCATCTTGCCCTGGCCAAATGCTGGAAGGGCCAAGGCCTTTCCGCTGTTCAGATTTATTCTCAGTGCATCAGAAGCCATTAATGGCCAGCATTGACTTTGTTGCATGCAGATTCTGAACAAATAAAAGTAATTAAAAACATAATTTAGAAGAATGTTTTATGCAGATCTTATCAACAAGAAATGATGCTAGCAAATTAATATAATAGGGATCTGTTAAATGAACTTGTTTGAAAACTTATATGCAGCCCTACTCATTTATCTGAGACTAGAAAAGTTTGCTTGCTGTTCTGAATTCAGTTCATTATATCTTTTTTTTTTTTTTTTTTTTTTTTGATTGTTTAGGTCTGGAAATAGTTTTATGATATGCTGTTCCATATTTTCAATGTATGCTGTATTACATCACAGCTATTGAACATGATTTGCCTGAGATGCTTCTTTTCTGGTTAGTGTCCAACTGATGCTGTTAAACTCCTTTAGATGGTGGACAAGTGAGATAGATGTGTCTGAGAGACCAGGTCAAAACTTCCACACCTGTCATATCTAGAGATGTCAGTGCAACTCAAGCTGGACAGGTTGTAAATTCATCTTTTTTTTTTTTTTTTTTTTCTCCTGCTTTGCCAGAGTGATTCACAGCTTCTTCTCATTTGTTGCCGTAAGTTTATTTTCAGTGAAGTCCAAGGAATTAAACCAAAACCAAAACCAAAAGCACCTATCCCAAAAGAGCATGGTGTGGGAAGGCAAGCAACACTTGTGAGGGAGGGAAAAAAAACAATGAAAATTATGTCCAGAAGCATCAAGGCTAGAGATTTAGGCTGGTAGGAGGTGTAAGTTACATACATATTGTCTGTGCATGCTAAGACATAAAACCCATGTACAAGGAAGATAACTGCATTCAATAAAAAGATATGCCTTCCTCCTACCGTGTAGTAGGTTTTCTCATGTGCTTTCTATGAATTTAAAAGTCTCAAAGTCTCAGAAAATACAGAATGAGGTTTCTAGACTTGTAATAAACTCAGATTAGAAACACTGTTTCTACCAGGAGCAGCCAGCCTGAAGTAGAAGGAAATGTAACAACTCTTCCCACCCAAGCTTTTTATCTTCCCGAAGACAGCTAAATACAGTCATAAGAAGGAATTTTATTTTTTTCTTTTTGTTTCCTTCTTTCACCTCATGCAATTATTTTAAAAACTCTTTGCTTTCAACATGGTATTGTTCCAAATCTGAAAGAAGTTTTCAAAATGACTATTTTTTTCTTTAAGAGGAATTGTGATATGCATTTAATTTCATAAACTTAGATGACGTGGGAACAATAGAACAGCTTAAAATTACTTCAAGTATTTCTATCACAGAAAGTGTATGCTGAATAAAACATATAATTTTCAAATTTAATCTCTTGAACTCATATGATTTATAATACTGAGTTTACTCTTTGAAAATTAGATACTGTCTGATGAAAAAAAAAAAAAAAAAAAAAAAAAAGAAGCACCCAGAACTGCAGAACTTTATGAAATCGTAAATGGGAAATTTCCCCCACTTCTTAGTGAAAATCATTCTTATAAATACATCGTTTAAACATCTGAGGAATATTGGAATATTGTTGAGGTATACAATGTGTAGAGTGACAAGTGTAATCAACTAAGAAGGAACATGAAGAATGGAATATCTGTTCCACCTTACATTCCTTTGTCCAGATACCCACCCTTGTTTGGCTGTGAGATTGGGGTGACTAGTCAGTGACAGATGAAGTTGGTAGTTGGTTAGAGGTTATTTTTCTAAGCTGGTGGATAGCAGCTTATTCCTTTATTACTTTTTGCTTAGTATATTGTGTTGGGTCTGTCTGAGCTGGAGTCACCTTTTCCTTGCAGCAGCCCACACAGTGCTGTGCTCTGCACTTGTAGCTGGAACAGCACTGGTATCACTCCAGCGTCATGTCTATTGCTGCATAGTGCTGGCACAGCATCAGGACTCCTTCCAAGCCCCCAAGAGCCAGCAGGCTGGGGGTGGGCAAGTGATGGGGAGGGGACATGGCCAGGGCAGCTGACCTAAACCAACCAAAGGGATATTCCATAACACCTTATGTCACACTCAGCAATAGAAAGGGGGGCTCTCGTGGGGGAGGGGACTGTTCCTCCTGAGCAACCACTTTGCGTTTTGAGGCCCTGCTTCCCAGGACATGGCCGAACATCGCTCATTGATGAGAAGTAGAGAATAATTTTTTCCCTTCTCTCTGTGCCTCTGCACGGACTTACTGTTTCTGTGGTTTCTTTTTCTCCCCATTCCCTTTCCCTTTAATTAAACCTTTCTTATCTCAAACCTCGAGTTCTCTGCATTGTCTTTTCTTCCCCTTCCTCTTTGAGGAGAGAGGGAGTGAGAGAGTGGTTGTGGTGGAGCTTGGCTGCCCACCTGAGTAAAACCACCACATATATTCACCTTCAAATATCGTTTCTCTTCCTCTTTTTACAGAGGCTTTGCTCAAACAGAACAAAGCAACTACTACAGATTGTTTTTTTCTTCCTGAAAGGAGGAAGTTATTTCTTTCCTTCACTCCATTAACTCAAAAGTTCTAGAGTATTAATTGTGTGCAACCTATCTTAATGTTATTGCATAGCAAATCTTCCTCATTGATGTCCACAGACTAACTGATGTTTAATAATTTACTACTTCTATGGAATTAAGTATAGACAAGCATCCAATTTTCTATTTATTTGGACCTTATTTGAGAGCTGCTATCTGGAAGTACCAGAATGTACTGCACGGGCACTGAATTAGACACTTACCTAAAAACAGAAAAAAACAAACCGTTAACATTTGTCTGGAATTGGCTTTTAGCAAGTAAACTTTGTGTTTTCACATGATGCAGGCATTCTAAATTTCACTTTATGATAGCTGCAGCTGAAACACCTAGTAAAAACAAATTACAGCTGGAGATAGTTATTGTCTCATCTGCCTTCTTTATCATGTTATCTGCTGGATTTTCCTTCCCACATACTGCAAATATCCTCAGTACTACACTGTACTTTCCCTATTACACAGACATCTTAATTCTAAGAACTAGTCATATCTGTCATGATAGGAAGCAGCATTATAGCATAATGAATACTCTCATTTCCTCTAATTTTTAATAAAAAGTTTAAGCAGTTAAACTGTGCAATCCACTGGTGTTCATTAATGACACTGCATATTTTAGTGGTGTATTTATTATGCAGCCATGCTGACGGAGCAGAAAAGATTTTCTGAGGATATTTTTTTTAGTCTCCAGTTTCAAATGCTGTAGCCAAAATGTAAAAAGACCTCCTTTACATACAGGTAGTATTCGGGGAATTTCCAGATTAACTTTTTTGTACAATTGATGATACCTCTTTTGCTGCTTGGAAATGTCTTCCAGAAACATGGATAAATAGACATTTGAGCTTTGTGTTGGTAGAACATGACAAGGTTGGGAACCAGTGCCTGTTTTAGGTCTTGGCTGCAGTAGCTCTGAGCAGCAGTGGACAGGAACACAATCCCCCTTCCTCTGATAATGAAGTACTGAAGGGATTGACCTGACCACCATCTTTGATGCCCTGGTGATCACCTCCCATTGAATATATTGGTCAATTATATCACCCTGTGTACTTTGGGAATTGCAGATTGGATCTGAGGTAGTCCTTGCACTGTTGGTTATGTCAGCTCTCCCAGCTAATGTGGCTCCACTATATTCATCCTCCACACTTTGCATAACCTTGGTTAGTGTTGCAAAAAGGAATGCAGGATTAGCCCTGAAAAACAATTTAGTTTCCACAGTGATTTAATCCTAGGCATCTCTGAGGAAACTTTCCAAAGGTGCCCACAAGAGCTGTTAAATTATTCATTGTGCATAATATTTATTCCAAATACTTTTTGCTGGTTGAAAGTGACTCCTGAGCCAGGCCCTATTGTTTTTCAGGATTATCTCACTAAGAGATAAAATCTCAGGCCCTGGTTTAGTGACAAGTAGTCCACTCAAGCATTTGTCCCCTCCTGTTGAGTACCTGTTTTGTGTGGTTTTGCGCATGACATCAGTCAGAACAAATAATCAGATAGAAAGCCAGAAAGAAATAGACATTTAAAAACAGACAATGAGGAAACTGTGAAAGTGTGCAATGCACATTCACACTGAAATTTTAGACCATCATTATTTTTGTGGAAAAGCTTTTATTTATGTTTTAGGCTCTCCAAATTCTGGCAAGTTATGTGCCACAAGTAACAAGTGAACTTGCTGTTTCTGTTCCTGCAAATTGTCACAATTCATCAGCATTTTTATTCATTCAGCAGGAGAGTACACTATGATAGTGATGTATGCAACAAAGATATTTGCCTGTGAGGAGAGCTCCTGCTCCTTTTCCACTGACTATGCTGGTTACAACTTACAGAGTGGTAATGACTTTCAGTCACTTCCAATCTTGCTAATAAAACTCAACCCAATAATTTAGATATGAAAAACTATCATGTCATTATTACAAAATTCCTGAGCTCCTGCTCCCTCCTGGGACTACTCAAAAATAGGTGTATTTTTGGTACCACAAAATGATAAATTGCAGAATATTTCTAGAGTTTAAATATTTCTGAGGGAGCAATTCTTCACTCCCTGCTGTTTACAAGGGAAATACTGTCTACAAATAATACATTACATTAGCTGTCCTCTTTATCATAAAGCCATGTTGAATACTTGCAACATTTATAAAAAGGCACCAACTGATTGCAAGATGAGCATTACCCTTGAGCAAATTATGAACACATTTATTTCAGTCTTATGCATTTGAAACTAATTTTCTGGTAATATCAAAAGTGTTCATAGAATTAATTTCCTGTCAGTTCAGCAGTATTCAAGTGAATATTTTATGATTTTGCATTAGCTGTATTTGTCTAGAGTTGTGACATGATCGAGTCATTCTCTGAGGGAAACACATTAATAATTAAACTCTGTCCAATGTGGAGTGCTAAAGATGACAGCATAATTGTACATTTCAGAGACCGTTTCAGAAAACAGAGAATGAGAATTGCCCTGCTACCATTTAAATGTCAATTTAGAATTTCTTACTAAAATTAAAATAGTGTCGCAGAAAACAAAAAGAAAGGATAGAAAGACTGACTGGTGTCAAATTTGGCACCTTGTCCCCTTTTTTGCTTTCCCTTTCTTTTAAAAGGTAAGCTAAACATATATGGCTTTCCAAGAAGAAAATGAGAAGAGAGAAGGCAGATAAATGATCATCTCTAAGATTTTCCCCCTTTCTTTTGGCAATAAAATATCGTCACCAGTTGTAGTACTAGAATTGTTTAGATGATAAATGCAATGTGCATAGATTAGCTCCAGAGAAAATACTGCTACTTGACACTGAAAGCTTTGATTGGTTTCAGCCCTTACATTTGGCTCTTTTTTGCCTTGATAACTTCAGCAGTATTTTAAGATTTTAATATACTTTGTAGTCAAAAACCCATGGATATGTCACTGTGTTATTTCCTATTTATGTTTCTTTTTTAGCTTCTGAAGGTACAACATTATTGGGACTAGCTAGGATTTCTCCAAAATTTCTGATGCATATATTTTGGAATCAATGAGAGCTTCCCCCATGAGAAGTGCCTGTACTGTCTTGCAGGGACAGGTGAACCACATTTACAGATTGTGCTTGCAGACCACTTAATGAAAATGTGTCCTTACAAAATTCATAAAGGAGAGACATGTCAATGTTCCCATAATTTATTTTTTTCCCACAACTGCCTGTGACTGACACAGTGCCAAAGAATCCCCATTTTGACTAGAGCCAAGGAGACGTTTCCCTCATTCACTGCATCTATTACCATGTTCTCCCTACAGCTTTAGAAATAAGACCAAATGAGTAAAAATAGCCAGATGGTCTTGGGCAATTAGGAATAACTGAAAGAACAATCTCTTTACAGTCCCTTTGCTTCAGGTCTCTGCCATGCTGCCTCTGTCTTACATTTCCTCTACTCTTGCCTCACACTCTTGACTCAAGAGCTCATTTACTTTGCTTGCATGTTCTTTTCAGTTGATCCTTTCCTGATAAATCCTTAATTTCTTTTCATAAAAAAATTTAACAAATCATATCCACTTCCTACCATCTTTGTGTTCACTTTTTTTGTACTAAATCTTTTCCTTCACTCATATTTTCCTACTCATCCATTTAGATTATAAGCAGCTTAGGAAAATCATTTGTTCCTCTGCCTCTGTACCTCATCTAGCTCAATAGTTGCTATTTGGCTACTAGCAACTATTTGGTTTCATACGGTAGTATGAAACATGATTCATCATAATAATTCATTTCATTTCATATCATTCTACCCTATGGTATAATTCAAGAACTATTTAGGGCAAACAGAAGCATTTAACAAAGACTATCCCAGTGTTTTAAGGAGCATATTTCAGATTCTTTGAGTGAGGGAAAAAAGTGAGGGAAACAAACAAACAAACAAAAAACCACATTTGATCTAAACTGCGTGCTGAACTCAACATTTGAATCTATTTTATGGACCAGTTGATTGAAAAGAAAGTGAGCAGAAGAGAAATTTCTGTGATGTTAAAAGTGATTGATACCCTTTATTATTGTTTATGCAGGCTTATAACTGGGATTTCATTAGAAATGCAGTTCTGAAGTACTACTTAATTTTGCATTTGCTAAGGATGGAGTACACAGCAAACTTAGAATTTTTAACATTATTTTAAAATATTTAAGGAACAGTACAAATGAACCTCTGAGTTGAAATACACATGTAAAAAGCTAGTAATTTTATGCACTTCAATTTGTGCCTGTAGGTACAAAAAAGAGTACCTATACATTAGTAAAGACAGTGAATGCTGATGGTGTATTCAGATATGTAAAAGGAAAGAAAAGACCATAAAAACATGACAATAAAGACTATTTATAAAGCTCTACCATGTGAAACCATGACTAGGTTAGTCCAACATCTAGTAATGTGAATAAACACATTTTTTCATGTTAGATAAATAAAATATAATTGTTTCAAATAAGAATCCAAATCTGATTGTATAAGATGGCAGTTAAATAACCCATAATGTATTAAATAACCTATAACAGGTGGTTCAATTTTCCTGACAACTGTTTATTTCAATACAGTACTTGCTTGTTTCAGCCATCTATACTATGTAAATTCAAGTAGACATTAAACCAATTATAAAACATATGAATATAGGTAAAGTAATAGATGTTAGTTTTATGAAATAATTATATCTCATGTTAAAAAAATAAAAATAAAAATGTTATTTCAGCTTGCAATTAACTTAAAGATCCCTTAATGTAGTAAAGCATTATTTGACCAGATAAGAAAGCACAACTGATCAGTGTTTCACCAGACCTTTCATTATCTCATTATTTCTGAATGCACTGTCATCACACTTCATAACAACGGATGTCTCTCTCATATTTAGATATTGGAGCTTATGAGAATACTCAATTGCTTGTTTTTTGTTTGTTTGGTTGGTTGGTTGGTTTGGTTTGGTTTGGTTTTGGTTTGGTTGGTTGGTTGCTTGATTTTTCTTTTTAAATATCTAATTTTATATAACGTGTTAGAATAAATGAAAATCTTTCCAACTGTCATTCTTTGAAATGTGCATAAATAGGATCACACTTCCTGATCCACTCAGTTAGGAAGCTGATAAATTGTTCAATTTTAAATTCCAAGTACAGCTAATATTAAGGAATCTAATAGGCTTCATCAGATATGATTCTTTCCTTAGAAAGAATTTTAAATTGTTCTTCCAGAACTTTCTTTGAGGTAATTTTCTTTGATTCTAGTGCTCTGGAAGGGTGGGATAACAGTGGGATAATATGATCTTATTGGCATGTGACATGTAGCACTTAAAATTCTGCACTTTGTGAACAAAGAACATTATTCACACCTGGGAAACACTTAGTCACTAGGTCTCTTCAATCAAGCTGTGGCCCAGTGAGAACATAGAACACTGAAAACGTGAATCTAGTTTAATAAATATTTATAGGCCATAAGTATTCATCAGTAATTAAAATGTTAATGCTATAACAAATTCAAGTATTATGCATGCACACCCTGGGATTAATGCACTATAAAACCTTTCTCTGCAGTAGAAAGGACAGCGGGTGGACTCTTGGTTTGCAGTCAAGTTCAGCATTTTTAAGTAAGGGAAGGTCCATGATAAACTCAGAAGGGGACTTTGTGAGACTCCGCAATATATTTGTAGAAGCAAATATTTGTGAGTTCTGTGATCTATGAATTTTCAGATTGGAAATAAAACCTCTGTGCAAACAATGTAGCCCTTTTTGAAGAATAGGAATTGACCATGTGCTAAGTCAAAGTCAGCTCTGAATAAAAAATACTCCCCTCCTAAAGTAAGAAAAAAGGAAATGCCATGTCAGAAAACGCCAAACTCAAAATTATGCTTTGTAGCACTTGCAAGGTAATACATAGATCGCTGAGCCAGTAGCATCAGCATGAATCTCAGCATGGGTTTCTCTTTTTTAGTTAGGTTCTTCCCCATAATAGCTGTTTACTTCTGTTTTTAGGATTGTTGCAATCCAGTCTAGAGGAGAATCTTTTACTTGATGCACATGGAAGAGCTTATTTGAAGTACAGTGAGTCCTGCAACAAGCAATCTTATAAATATACTATTCTATCTTGTGTGTAACTGAAACATCTATTGAAATGTCAGTTTTATTAAGCAATGTCAATGTAGTAGATTTTTTTATATTTTTTTTAAAACTCTATTGACATTTTCCTCCTTTTCTTTTACCATACCTGCAAACTTAGTATTAAACATTTGCGTGCACTACAGCCTATGTACTACATATTGTTGCTACAGTTTTCACACATAAAATTTGTCCTTGTATGCATAGCAAGAACTTCACTAATACAAAGCAGAACACTTGCATATGCTATTATTAGTAACATCTAACACACATTGAAGATCTCCTCAAAACCAAAAGAGACAGAACGGCTTCCCTAAATAGCAATTCAAGGCACTCAGGGTTTTACTTTTCTTCACTCACTATGCAAGTATCAAGAAGTTCAGTGGCAACAAATAAGCGTTCCATTCCCTAAACTAGGAGTTTATTACACAAAAATATTAAAAATACCAGTTTATACATACTATTTTTGCATGGAGAAACTCTGACTTTTTGGGATAAAAAGGGGATAAAAAACACCTATTCTAGTTAAACACCCTGAAACAGCTTCATTTTGCTTAAGTACATCAGGAAGCCTTATAAAACCAACACATTGCCCATCCAAAACACTGGCTATTTAGCTGAAATGAGCCCTGTAGGAATTCATTCTGGATCTTATTTTTCTGCTAATGATGATGATTATGATGAATAACTGTCTTCTGATGTTGCTTTTTCTGCTGATTCCTCAGTTCTTGATAGACATATTGTTGCTATACTTATTGCTGCTGGTCCAACTGCATAATGTGGGGAGAATCCATAGAGATACAAACAAGTTTTTCAGCAACCAAGCAAAGAAACCTGCAATTTTACAAACAGGAAGAAAAACTGCTAGCAATCGCCAAATACCGCAAGATTTATACCATAGCAGGCCACTGGAAAACATCCCAAACAAGATATACTTCAACCTGGAACTGGTTCTGTGTTGTAACACTTTAAAGAAATTTGAAGCCATAAGTTTTTTGAAGTTAATTGAAACAGCCATATATAAAGTAACAACAAAAACCTGAAACAAACAAACAAACAACAACAAAAACACACATGCAATTGAGGCAGGATCTTTGCTTTATTGGTATTGCTGACTCAAATGTAATTGATGTTGGTAACACAAATGGTCACTATTAAAAACAATCTGTGTCATGTCTATTGCTATTATCTTACAGTAAGCAATTCCCAGACATATTTACATTGCAAGCAGGCCTTTTGTAAATACTTCAGCTTTTTTTGCAATGTGTTTTACAGCAATTAACATTATATTGCTCTCTTTAACGAACAGGACTATCCTAAAATACCTTGAGCATGAAGCAAATGCAAGATAGATGAAAATATTTAAAAAAAAAAAAAAATGTTATAAGCAATCATTTTTGATCTAGTTCCATAACTAAATTTTTTTCTAGCTACAAATTTTCTTTCTGATCAACTGAAGGAACTAAAAAGATATCAAATGTTTAAATTAGGACTTGTAGTGTCTCATTTACAGGCATCCTAATATCATAAATATCTAATGACTAGGAAGACACTACATGATAGCCGTATTCCATTAATTTCTTAATAGACTTGTCCTGCAGCACAAAAAGTCTATAATTAGTGCAGCTGATATTTGTGATAATTTAGGAACTTTAGGGAATTAAAGAACTAATGACACACAGTTAGAACTTTACAGTATATCTGGAAGCACGTGCAACTATGTATTTGACCTTGTGGACAAGACTCCTGGTAAATCTCAGATTTGGGCACAGATCAGCTACTCAATCTTAATAGAAGTCTACAATTGAAACAGCTTAGGACAGGATGTATCCTGTTCAGGAGAGCTGATTTTCTCACCCCTGTCTGCAGGAGGTTAGTGTCTTTCCACATGCCAATTTC
The DNA here is from genome assembly GCF_009819795.1 of Aythya fuligula. Lineage (NCBI taxonomy): Eukaryota > Metazoa > Chordata > Aves > Anseriformes > Anatidae > Aythya > Aythya fuligula. Next base: position 13,139,484 of record NC_045566.1, read on the forward strand.
CAGAGACAGAAGAAAAACACTAGATGTTTTGGTAAGGAAATACATAAACTCTGAGAATTTTCTTATTTATTTATTTATTTATTTATTAATGTGGCAGGATTTAGAATTTGGAAATGTAAACAACAAATGATCATTTTGTTTTCACACAAAGAATTTTACCTGTTGAACCAGGGTCAGAAATTAAAAGCTTCAGTGTTCAGAAATGTATGCTAAGTTGCACAAAAAAGATCCATGAAGTCTTGTGTCCAAATAATATCCTATAGCAATCAGAAAAAAATGAGAGGATTTTTGTTCTCTTTTTTGATTTTTCAGATACACAAAGACCAATTACTTTATCTGAATATACATACAGAGACCAATTAAGTGCAACAGCTGAAATGGTAGAATTGAAGATTTATACCAGAGGTGAGCACAGAATGTTTGGAGACAACATTGTAATACCAGGATACAGTTTTTGTTATTCTGAAGACAGCTAGTGGGCTCAGCCTGTTGCAGCATTCCGGCAAGTACGTACTGTGGAAAGCTCAACAGAACTCATAGGATTAACGTGCAAAACTGCTGACATTTTTAAAATCTCCAAGGAGTCCAGGTAGATTCAGTAGTTAAATACCAAAGGATATAAATTATTAAATCAATTAAATCAAGGAAATTCACATCTTTGATCTAAGGTAAATAGAAATGAAAAAGAGGATGTGCCTTTTCAGAGTAGTATTAGACAATTTATCCTTAAATGGCTGCATACTTCCCCTATTAAAATGACTTGTTTGTACATGCAGAATGAAAGTTAACAAGTGCATGAAAAAAAAAAAATCTCAATGTGAGAAACAGGCTGCCTGGTCCCCTGCCCTGACCTGGCATGCTCCAATTCTTTGTAAAGGAACAGTTCGCACTGGAGCCCTCCCGTGGGCTGGCACATAAATCTTAAAAATATCTTCGAAGCCCATCTGCTGTAGTGTTTCATTTTTAATGAAAATGGAAGGTGCCAGCCATAAGTAGTTTTGATACACCAATTCTCTCCCATAATGCCAACCTGTTACATCTCAGAGGAGTCAGTTTAAATAGGCAAATATTTCTGGGACTTATTTATGAACTTATGATTAAATGTTCTTAGATATGAAGTAAAAAGTATAGACAAGACCCAATTAATAGGCCATTTTGACAATCAGGCAGACAATGTAAGATTGTTAGCTTAGATATATTTTCATGAGTTTGGTCTATTTTGTTTACCACAGGGTCTATTTTGTTTACCACAGATTTTGTACCTGTATTTAGATATAAACATATTTCCAAAAAATAACTGTCATTTTTTATCTTTTCTTTTCAGAAGGCACATGGCTTTGTTTCCTAACCAGGTCCAACTCAATACAGACATGACAAATAGTGGTGGATGTTAATGTCCAAGAGATTTATTTTTGTGGGGTTTTATACCTTGCAGACAGTGTAGTAAGGAAGCCAGCATAGAATAAGTAGGAATTAATACTTCTAATATTGCACCAGACATGCCTGTCAGCGTGAGTTAACATTTATTACACTTTTAGTAACAGCTCTTAAAAAGCACTGAAAAGTTTTTCTATAAATGTTTTACCCAGTCACGTGAAAAGTAAAATAAAAATATCCAGATGGTTGGGAGATTGGTCACCGTTATGTGATCATAATGTACAGTGTGACAAAAATAATAGTAAGAAAAACTCTAGGAAATATTTGGAATCACATTTCAGAAATTCAGATTTTTATTTTCCTCATGTTGCAGACCCTGAGAGTAGGAGTTAACCCCTTGCTTCAGAGAAGCAAGGAAATAATAAGGAGGTTAAATCTCAAATATTTAAATAAAGTTTTAAAATCCCAGAAGTAAAGTTAATCCAGGTATTATTGACACATTAGCTGGGTCACTGAATTTATAATTCTGTGGAAATAGAGGTACTAAAGAACTCTGGAACTTGGATTGTTTCTTCAATGCTGCCACAGAACCATTACATATTTATTACACTATCTGGGGTATGATTATTCTATAATCATTTGTATTCCTGCTATAAATCTGAGAAAAGCTCCCTATACAAATGATTAGGGGATTAACTTTCCTTGCGAGTAGGTTCACATTATGCATGGTCAAAGTCATATCACAGACACACATGGAAAGAAACATTTCAAGGGTTATAATTACATTCACATGTTGGCTAATTGGGCCCTCAGGGGCCCAGTTCCTAATTATAAGAGGGTAGGCAGGAAAATACTGGGGAAAAAAAAAAAAAAAAAAAAAGTATGTATAGAATGAGTATGAGATTAAATGGGCTATGTTGGCTGTATAAAAGCCGTAAAACTTGATAGGAAAGGAATGCAGTTACTTGCCAAGTATCTCTAAACCATAAAGATTTTTTTTTGATGTCATTATCAGAAAAAGATGGGAGGAGGCTGTGTTGTTTTAGAGGAAGTCTGCAAACATCTATTGTAGCCTCAAGAAGAATTTCTTCCTCATTGTACTCATTGTAAGTATATCAAGTAATGATTAGGTCAGATGGGGGGTGGGGAGAGGAGGGAGGAGGTAACTTTTTACAGTGACTTTGATATCCAAAGAAGGTGAAAGAAACTCAAAGAAAAAAAAAAATTAAAGAAACTTAAAGAAAAGATGAAGATAGTTGAATGTGTATGTCACTGAGGCCTACTAATCAGAAATGAAATGCTCTAAAAAGTTTAGATATTCATTAATTAAAATTGTATAAGCTTTAATGGCTCTATTTATTAGTTTAGCTAAGGGCAGTGTTTTTATCTCCCATAATTGAAAACTATAGTTTATTACCTTGGTTATACACAAGTAAAAAATATAGGCTTTACTTTTGCTCCATGCTCTCAGGGGGGAATGCATGTAAAAGTTCTATAATTTATACTTTTATAAGGTTGTAATTCATTTTATTTCACAAATGGTATCCTTTTGACATTTCTATAAAAGTCTCACTGTTTATAGTAGATGTGTAGGTATTACATTACACCCCATAATGGTACTATCAGGAACCCTAAAGGTGAATAAGAACAAGATTGTCTGTATCTCTTAAACCTGCCACTTTAATTTTCCACTCTAGACAGTGCCATACAAGTAGCCTGACACAAGTTCCTGGTGGCTGTTAGACCACAGTCTTGTAACATTTTGAATTTAGTACCTAATCAAATTGCTTTACTTTCAGTACCCTTATCTTGATTTGTACAAATGGATATATGGTACCTTTGTTAAGTATACCCAAAGGAAGAATATTTTACAGGATTCTACATGCAAATCCTGTTTTATTGTTTATGCCATGGCCCATGTAACCACAGAATTAAAAAGAATTTAAAATAAAATGCAGAAAAATTGAAATGACAATTTTAACAGTCTAATGTCTTGAACCAACCTGATGCTCCACAAGTTCTGAAAGCACAAAAGTTCTGTGAAATAAGACCTCATATGCCAAATCTGGTCTTTGGGAAGTTGAAATGAAATGCTTACCACCCCACCAAATATATATATATATATATATTGTGTCTAGTTTAGAATTTGTCTTTAGAATTTTCCAGAGTTGAAATCATATAATACTGTAGTTTAAAGTACTTATAAGACTGCTTTTTAAACTTGGATCTCACTTTCACTGTGTGTTTCAATCACATTTGACGTGTACATTTAAGTATCTAGATTTGTAATTCATTATACCTTTGATTTTACTACTCAGTATTGACTGAATTTTTGGCTGGCCAAAAGTATATAAGCATGTTGAAGATACAGAGGGAAGTATTGGGGGAAGAAAAAGTATTGGTGCAAGAGTTAAATAGTCCAGCTGAATGGGCTAGCCGTTGTAATGGGGAGATGTGAGGGGTGAGGAAGATAGGGGAATAATAGATACCTTAGCAAGAAAACATTTCATTAGTCACATTCCTCCTATCATACTCTATCAAGTTTCTGTATAAGAACATGAATATTGACAGGATGTCCACAGTGACACAGAAGTCTACACAAAAGCATCCTCCAACACAAGTGTAGGAGTGAAGCTGTCAGCATGGGATGCTGGGACAAAGAATAGTATTTCTCATTTAATCAGATAGGGCAGACTGTTTTGCAGTTGTAGAAATCTCAACATTGTTAATAGCTTTGCCATGCCATCTTTAGATTTCTGACCTACCCTGTCCAAAATGACTCGGATCTGAAATCAGAGTCATTATTTTAGGCCATTTTTACATTCAGAAAAAATAAATAAATAAATAAATAAATAAATGCACTTCATTGTTATCCAGTACTTTCAACTTAACATTTTAATCATATGCATAATTGACAGAGATATAGTATTTGCAAATAACTGTCAAAAGGAAAAGACTGCCACCTGATCATAAACTGGGGGAAATCAGCACTGTTTCCAGCTTCCCTTCTAAGAAGTCGTAGAGATAACAGCTGACATGATGCATAAAGTCAGGAATACTGTTGAAGCTAGGACTGTTTTTCTTTCAAGAGGAAAAAAAAGTGTTTAACTGGAATTGTAGACATTTGCAACATATAATAGACACTCTTTGCTCACAAATTTCTTGAAGAAATTCAGAGGGTCAGAACTCCAAAGTGAAGGAGATAATTATGAAGAACTGTAGGAAATAACTGTTTCAGAAAAAGGTTTCAGAAAAGTGGTGAAATCTAAAATGTTATTAATTAACAACCAAGGCAGAAAAAAACTGATGAGTTGCCCAGAGTTTTTTCTGAGTATAGCTCCCTGCAGGAAGATTCAGTAGAGTATTATTAAGAATTATAGATATTGACCAAGAAAACACATCAATAAATAATTAAGACAGAATCAAATTTACATATGCACTATGAAACTATATATAATTCTTAATTTTTAGCTATGGTACCTGAAGCACAGAATTCTGATTGTATAAATTCAATACATGTATAATTATAATGCCAAAAAATATTAAAAATAGCTCAAGACACTTTTCTGAAATGCCAAGGCAACATGGAGAAGGAAAAGTAGTCAGTATTTATATTGAGAAAACTTTTCCTATTACATGTTCAAGTTATCTATGGAGAAAATTCATAAACTGGGAGGGGGCGGGGGGGGAAGAGGAGTCCTTTGTAAAACAGGAAGTCAAGAGATAAGTAGACCAGAAAAATTCCACTAAAGTTTGGTGGTTACTTGATGAGTAGTTCAGAACTACTACTCCAGCATTGTATCTTGGAAGGATATGTAAGAACTCACACTAAGTCACAACAGTATTAAAAACCTCATATATACACATTATTTTTGCAAGTTATTTCACAAATCATAAACTACCACAAGGTAACAGGATGTCATGGTTTCAGGAGTTGTTTTCTTTGCTCTTCACAGGGCCGTGGAAATCAAAACTCACTTACTGAAGACCTCAAAGCTATCAAGAAGTGAAGCCAGCAGAAAACAGACACTTGGAGACAAGTGTCCCATCAAATTCCATGTTTCAAAAACAGAACACTGAGGGAGGTAGTCAAGGAAAAAGTGTAATCTTTAGACGAGGTGTTCAGGTGATAAAAAAACTATTTTTCAGTTTGCTACCTGTGCAATAGGCATAACTTTTTTTTTTCCTTTCTCACAGATGTTCTTTCAGTTTTTACACTGCAGGATTTCCACAACTGTCTCTTACTGCATGACTTGTAGAGCTTCTAATGCTTACAGTGCAAACATAATAAATTACGGATTTTCTGATAACCCTTTGTAATCAGCCAAATACCTATTTTGTTTTCACAGTATCACCTACATTACTATCTGAAAGTATAAGGCCAAGCGGTCTTCACCACCAATGCATTTTTTTCCCCTGGTGGCCAGAAGAATCAATAGGAAATTATTCCAATAGTATAGCATAGATAACTTTTGTATAGTTATATACTGTTATTTAAAGGGTTACATTCCTTTGCAGTGATGGATAGCAAGTCATGAAATAATTCAGGACTGGTATTTCTACATGTAACCCTCCTAATCTGAATGTTTTGTTCACAAAAAAAATAAAGGGAGATGAATAAAAGGAGGTGAATAGGCGGAGCAGAAGGCACAGATCTCTCCTCTCTTGTCACCAGCATGGGGACAGTGGGGGCTAAGGGAACAGCATGAAGTTGCAACAGGGAAGGTTCAGGCTGGATATCAGGAAAAGGTTCTTCAGGAATTGGAACAGGTTAACCAGGAAAGTGGTCACGGCATCCAGCCTGCCTGAGTTCAAGAAGCATCTGGACAATGCTCTCAGACACATGATCTGATTTTTGGGTGGTCCTTTGGGAACCCAGAAGTTAGACTCAATGATCCTTGTGGGTCCCTGCCAACTCAGATATTCTATGATTCTATAAATATGGGACCACTCGGTCAAGTCTGTTCAGTATAGCTCTGTTTTGAGGGATGGTTAAGACGACGTGGGTACAGGGAAGAGTAGTCTATTATCAAGAACAGACAAGTGCACTGTCAATTGCCAAAAAGACTAATTTTCACAATAATTATCATGAAATATTTTTCACTTCACAATAAATTCATTAGTTATCTTTTCTTGAACTACCTTAATAAGAAGTTGGGCACCTTAATTAACAAATACACTCTCGTACATTGGGACAAGAAAAATAAAATAAAATAAAGTAAAATTTTAATGAAGGAAAACAAATAGCTATTTTTCAAGCAAATTGTTCAGTTGAAAATGGAAGTAATATACCATGACAGCAATCCACACTAATCCTGAAGGGACAGAAATTTGTTAATTAACTAAACCAGGTATAAAGTTTTAACTATTGCAAAGGAAAATTGGAAACTGTTACTGCCTTTAAATTTGTAATACAGACATCATATTTAGAATTTCCAGTTGTGTTTTCCTGACACCTTTTGTCATCCACAAACTCATTCACCCAAATACAGTAAGTAGTTAGTTGTAATTGATTACATAAAAAGATATTTGTGTCTCTTCAATAATGTCAGTAGTGTGCATACTGAAGCTCTCTGAATATCAATAGTATGAATGTAGTCCCCTGTTGAATAAAGATATATGTTGGACTTAACTTCCAAACGTTTGGTGAGATAAAGTAAAGAAATTAAGAGTTGAATCTACTGCATGCTTGGGTCGGTTATTCATTTCTTATTCAATCCTGTTTGTCATTTATTGTTGTTATTGTTCACCACTTTCTAAAGACCATTTAGCTTCACTAATTGAAAAGCAAGGTATGCATCTCCCTCTTATCAATGTTTGCTAGGGACAGGAGCCTCATGAAGGGATTTGTTCCACTACATAAAGTTTGCCATCCACCGCAGGCTTTGCAGAAAGTGCAAGTTCAAAATTGTAAATTAATACTTATGTATCAAGAGGCAGATTTATAGCCTTTACTGTGAAATGTTGTATTTCTTACCTTAAAAGACTTTCACTAAATGTGCTGACGTAGCTTGAATGCAGTCTGAGTGTCACCACTGAATATGCAGTTCTATGAAACAAAACCACATCAGCAAATGCTCAGTAAATAATAGGCCTGCAATATCACAGTCCTGAATTATATTCATAAGCAATTTCCATTCTATTTGCTTAGTTTTTCAGAATACCTTAATACAATACATTGAACAGTTAAGCAATATGGAGCTTTAGGATACAAAAAAATTGTCCATCTTTGGGTTGAAAATAGAGGTAATGCCATTATTCTGGTTTCATAACCCAAGTGATTAAGATTAGCTCTATCAGTTCAGATGCAAAGCTATGGTTAATTTTAAATACGTTGCTGATGTCAGGTTGCTCCATTTTTATTTATTTTATTTTTGGGGCCCTATCTGCAGAGGCCAAGTTACTGTTCTGGTCTAGTTTACAACATGATATTAGTTTTTACAGGCCTGATAGGACAGCTAGGATTTACATTCAGACAAGGGATATTTACAGCATTATTTACTAGATGTCAGTTGGTTGTCCAACCCTGTGAGAACATAATGCAGTACAATTATAAGAAATATAATGAAATATGGGAGTTTCAGAAACCTAGCTAGAAACAAGTCTATCTTATTTTCTGGAGGAAGAACTAACCAGTTGAAACGCTAGCTTTCATAGCAGTGACTCGCCCTTCCCCCCTCCCACCCCCCCACAAAAAAAAAAGAAAAAAAAAAGTCTTGAAGGAGCCTTTAATAGGCCCTATAGGATTTTTTATTTATTTATTTATTTTTTTAATACTATAACTAAAAAATCAAGTCAAATTTTAACACCAAAATAAGTGTTCATTTATATATAGAGAAGGTTAGAGGAAAGACCTAGAAATCTAATTCTGTTTAAAAGAGTTATGTTACTTACAAAGAGAATGAAGTCTAGCATAAACATTTAAAGAACAGAACTTTCACCTCAAAAGCCTCACGAGAGAAGTAGAACTAGTCACTTATAACTCATAAGAAAGAAGAACAAAGAGAACATGAGTTCCTTTTTACAACAGACAATAATTTATATAATCCCTAATGACAATATCAACACTGTAAGTATTTTCAGCAACAGATATACCATAGATTATGCTATACAAGAAAAAGCCCTAACGTTTTCATAAAAGGTATAAGGCGGCAACAACAACAAAAATCTCTCACATGAATAGCTCCATCTCCATATTTTGGGAGAGACAAGATTTGTATTCTCTATACACACAACTCACAGCTGACCCAAGCACTTTTATTACTCTTCATAAAACTGGGCTCAAGTAAGTTTTTCTCTTTTGGTTTCAAAGGTACTGTGAGGTTGTTCAGGGCTTTGCTCTTTCAGCCTTAATGCTATGTTTTCAACATAAAGTAATGCCTCTATGCCTTTCTTTATTGGAATTTCTCATTCGTATGTTTGTGTGGGCATTTTTTTCCCAAATAATCGAGCATGATATGTAACTAATAATTGTAACTTTAATTCTAATAGAACATTATGTACTGTGTCTGCTCAGCAATCATCACCTGTAATTCAAGTTTTCTTATTTTTCTCTGGTTAAAAATTGAAGCAGCTCATTAGTTTAAAAGAGATGTTGTTCAGTATCTATTAAGTTTTTTTTTTCTTTTTTTTTCTGTGTAGGAAATATTTTTTTACAGTGCATGTATGCTCTTTAAGTTGTTCTTTATATAAATGTTTATATATATAGGTTTATATATATGTTCTAATTTTAGTTATAGTAGGGATTTTTCTTTATATTATATATTGTATATATTACATATTAGATATATAAAATATCTAATTGAGTTTTTTCAGTTTGTAAATATTTCTAAAAGATATATAGATTGTATTTTGATCACAAAAAATAGGTAAAATAGCTGAAAATACCAGGCTGGTGTAGATTAAATCTACCCATTGAATACCAAAAAGAGCTTTGGAGTATTTTTTTTTTTCTCTTGTACAAGGGGGGCGGGGGAGCAGGTCAGAGAGTACATGTCTCACACAGTCTTCTGAAAGCTGTAAATACTAAGAAGCCTGGTAATGGCTTCTGGTACGGGTTTTATCCTTTCAAGTATTGGAGTAATGTTTTTCATAAATAGTCTGTGCTTAAGCTTCCCTTTTCCTAGAGTCTCTATATAATACTTGCCCTTGAAGAAAGGTGTATGATGTCTCCTGGGCTAATGGGGATGAGCAAATGGATACACTGAGGATGTTGTTCTTTCACCACAGTACACAAAGCTGTTTTTGCTTTTAAAACAAGGCTCTAATGGTATGATGATCTCAACCTAATTTTAAAAGCAATAAAATTGGTTCCAAAATGTGAAGGATTCAATCTACTTTAAACTTGGCCTAAGAACATATTAGTACAGGTGATCTTATCAGCTTATTAAAATGCAAAAGTCAGATATAGAAGGATGCAAGTAATTCTCTTCCTCTTAGCAGAAATATTCAAAGTACAAAGTTAGCTTGATATGGAGGAAATCTCTTCTGCCCTTGGGGGGCTCTGCACAGTGACCCTTCCTGCCCAATGAAATCTGACAATGTGAAGTCCTGATTCCTGCCCTTATCGGGAGCAGTGGGGAAGCAAACCAATATCTTAAGGGAGTGCTAGCTTGTGCTTGCTACCCTCCAGTGTGATCAGTGACTGCAACAGCTGCAGCAGAGCTGGTATAATTAACATACTTTCCCTCTGAGGTGTGATGTTGAAACAGGAACAATGAAGCAAGAAGTATGGTATGATTAATGAACAAAACAAGCTGTAGAATTAGTCAATGTGTCTCTTCACAGAGTTGCATTATTAAATCCATATGTGTGTGTGAATATACATTTTATATGTGTAGTATCCTTTCAATTCTTATAGTATGTTATTTATATCATATTTAACACCAGTTCTGGTGGATATATATATATATTTTTATTATTATTCAGCTTGCTTCTTATGCAGGTGTCATTACTTTTTAACTAGTAGGAAACCAACCATCTGACATTTCAATTTAAATCAGACATGACATTCATTTTTAATAACATTTATGAATCTCTGAAGTAGAAGAAATCTATACACATTTTTAGAAAAACAAAATCAGCAGGAATTAGGAAATCTTTAGTGATACTTTGAGCTTCTTAGTGAAAAAGAGGGCTAACATTTTTTCTGTTTACTTACATGTTCACAACCATTACAGATTTAGGAGGGCTTCTAAGGAAGAAAGGTCTTTCTAAAACCCTTAGGCTTTCAAAATGATTCGTGACTTGTGATCTTGGCATTTCTCAATTTCACTATATCTGTCTGTCCATCTCTCAGTTCAACCAGAAAAATGAGTGTGCAGGTGATATAAAATTATTCAGTTCCTTATCTTTACTGAGGAGACTCAGAAACAGCTTAATTGGAATTCATTATATACAGGTGATAAATTTAAATAAAGGAGCTGGAGGTTTTGAAGTCCTATGCATTTCTTCTCTTGCTTAGCTCTTTACTCTGATGCCCTAAACAGATATCAAAGTATTATAGAACCCATCAAAGTAAAACTTAATGAGATTTTCTGTTGCTTTGCAAAGAGAATACTAACTTTATTTTCTTGCATTATATCAATCTTTATTTAAAAAAAATAAAATAAAATAAATTAATTTTTAAGTTCATTTCACTTTCCCAAAGTGTCTCTCCAGTTTTGCTTGAGAAGAATATTTACTGCAAATGAGGATCGGTGGCAGTGGTGCTATTTTCAATGCTCCCTTAAAATAGCTACCCTTCCTAATATTCCTGCTTCACAATACCTATTTGCCAACCCACCATCATCTGTAAATGCACACCCTTCTTAAAAACTTATTCAGTAGCATGGGAAAGTGGGTAAGTAGCAATTAAGAGTGCTATCAAATCCTGCCCAAGTAATTACATAATCATTTCAGAGGAAGCCTTGACCCCACTTGAACTGCTGGCTGTCAAGAAATTTCTGTATAGTGATGTTTTGCTTGTGTATGATTATTCTTTCTCTTTCAGTTGGTTACTCAATGCAATATTTCCTTTTGAAATAAAAAATAAAAAATAAAAATAAAATAGCCTGTTCTATTTTTAAAATCCTTAGATTTTCTATTTCCTTATGTTTTTATCAGCCAGGGACAAAGTCAGTTCTTCAAATACCATGCATAAGAAAAATCTTTCATTGCCTTCACTTCTGCAATAATTTCATCTGCCTTTCTGGGGCCTTTGGAGCTAATTTTTATTTATTTATTTATTTTTAAGTATACTTTCCTCATGTGAAATCACTAATGGGAGGTTTAGGTACTACAATCACTGTTAATATAATACTGTGGTAAGTTGACTGCAGTTAAACTATGGAACAAATGTAAATCTTAGTAATAAAAAAGAAATGTTCAAATATACATTGTGGAGTTTGGCTATAGTTACTATTTCTTACATGCGTTCTGATAACTAAATATTGAAGATGTGTGCATAATCTCTTCAAAATTTTGTATTGGAGCTAATTTTAATAAGAAATTCAAAGCTTGAGGGCTATTCACCCTGGTTTTTTTATAGCCTTTAAATTCTCAGCTGTTCCAGAAACACACAAGTTTCAGCCAGTTTACTCTAGTCATATGTTGTGTTTTTCCTAGGTATCTTATTCACAGTTCACACGAGTCTTACTTGAATCAAGTATTGATACATGTAAAGTTTTACATGTATCAAGCATATGTAGTATTTCCAACTATTTTGCTTGGAAACACAGAAAGAACCTCAGGAGCTCAAATCAAATTTGATCAATGTAAGCATTATGGGAGGGTTATGGTAACTCAGTATCTTGACCTTCAATTTTAATAGAGATCTGTGAATAAGCATTTCTCGATTACCAGAAAATGATGGGAAATCTCAGAATTTTCTGTGATTTTTGTTGTTGCTGCTGTTGCTTAGGGTGTCATTTAAATTCAGTAGGTATCTGTAGAAACATCATGTAAACAGGTATAGGTTAGAAAGAATTCTCCAGAGATCTTACAGTTTCATTGGGTGAGACTTACATAGAGGTTAAAAAAAAAAAAAAAAAAAAAAAAAAAAAAAAAAAAGTAAACCTCTCCATTTCTTGCTTTTACATGGAAAACAGGTCAAGACAAACTACTATAGAATGCTGACGTACTCCAATAACTACAACAAAAAGTAAGAAAAAACAGTCTTTTGGTATTATATACAAAAGATAATCTGTTTTCTTTCATATGTGACTTACAGAATTGTATGGACTTCTGTGAACAAAGCATTTTTTAAATGATTTTGGATGAAACCTACTTACAGGCAGTTTTGTAAAGAATGTATTTGTTCTCAGGATGTTCAGAGGAGGAAACAGATCAGATTAATATTTTGTATAGAAAAAGTATAACTGGGTCCTATTATATTGTTTTCCCTTTGTTTTCCCTTATTAAATATTAGGCTTTTTTTTTTTTTTTTTCTTTGAATACCAGCTACAGAATAACAAAATAGTATTAAATAGCAAGGGGACTTCAGTAATGTTGTTCATCACGCTTTAGGGTAAAGATTCAGTAGGTTGTTTTAAACTATTGATCTTTTCTCTTTTGTCTCCACAAATGCATGGCAGCAAAGTGCATTGCAGAGAATGTACTGGAATAAGGGTTATAAACACTGAGCCTGTGGGCCATGTTTGCCGGAGAACATTTGCTGCATTGAGTTACTTTCTGCTTCATCAAGATTGTCTGCACCAAGGGCCTACCATTCTCCTCTAGTCTTTAAAATTTCAAAAGAAGAGCAGATACAATAAGAAGAGCAGACAATAAATCTAGACTAAAAGATGTATTTAAGCGAAGTATTTACATCTCTAGTGTGCTGCATTTGCCAGCTTCATCCTGTTAGTGGAAAAGTAGCAGAGACCACAACAGTGATGTCTAAATAGCTGCAGTAGCAATGTCTTTTGTTTGGAATGCTGATCTAGCTGTTCAGTTAACTATTGTAGTTGAACTGCAAAGATCTAGCAGATGTACAAGACCATATCTCAGTACGTACATCCTAATTATAGAGGAAGAAGCATGCATATATATGATGCTACATATGGTATTAACTGAAAAGTCTGGAGACTTGACCTTCAGCGAAAAATTGCATTACCTCTTCTGTTCAAAGAATCAAGCAGAGAAAACAATCATAAATATGCTTTTTAACTCATTCTATTTTCTCTGAAAATAAACTTTATTACAATCATATTAAACAATATAATTATTTTTTAAAGTTTACTGCATATTTGTTCAAATATATTGATATCTATTCTTCATAAATACTGAACTTTTTTGAAGAGTAGTCTCACACTAGGAGAAAGGCATTTCATACTTTGTCTGCACAATTCTGAAAAATACAGGTTTTAATTTTTGTCTAACATGTCTGAATAGCATTTGTGCAAAGGGACTCAGAAGCTAATTGAGCTTTATCTACATAAACCTGCTAATGAAGTTACGTAGACTGTGTGGGTCAACAGAAACAATGGGCTTGTGCTATTGCTGTGCAGCCAACTCCCTCTGGTCTTCCTTCACAGATGTGTAGATGGTGTGCTCAGTGGGTGATAGGAAAGTAGTAAGAGAGTAAGTGAGTAAGTATGGCCTCACCTAGTACATTGAATAACTATGGAGTGGATGCAGGTTAACTCAGTACTTCACTGCTCTACAGTCCAAAAAAAAAAAAAGAAAAACTGAAATACCACTTATACACCATTCTTAATTGTCTGAGAGTTATTAGTTTGGGATTTGGGGACGTATTTGGTTTGTGTATGTCCTGGTGTGCCATTGTCACTAACAATATTTAATGCATCAGAGTGCACAGTGTTTGCATACAGCAGAACAGAGAAACCCAGGATCAACAATAATAAATAAAAATAAGAAAACAAAAATATCTGGAACCTTGACTTTCAGCCCATCCTGGAAGGCATGAGAACACGGTCATAATTAGGTATGAAAAATAGAGTGAAAATGAAAGGGAATTACATTGGCAGCATTACAGTAGAAGATTTCAAATGTCTTTTAAAATCCGTTAAAATGATTTTTAGTGTACTGCTCTGTCTGCATTACATTTATTACAAGATTTACTAGACACACCTGTTACCACAGTAAAAGACACAAATGAATGGCATCTCCCAGTACCTTAAAGTCCTTCAATGCAGCTTGTCATTACGTTTCCAGAAAGATATAGAAATCAAATCCAAAAATGTACAGCAAAACACAAGGGACTATTCCATGCAGTTACTTCAGTGTTTTTTGTTTTGTTTTGTTTTTCAGAGATCTGTGGTGACCAATAGCATTCAGGTTTCAGTGGCTGGCAAGAGCCACATTGGGCTCTCAGGCCAGTGAAAAAAAAATCCAAAGAAACTTGGAGCTACAAAACATCGGATTGTCTGTTTTAACCAGACATGCAGACAAAAGCCTAGTATCTGGGTTGAGCCAAAGCATTCAGGGAAACTGTATGTTATTCTCATCAGTGAGACTGTATTAAATTAGAGGCAGAACTGCTGTGTTGTCAGCAGAAATGTATCTATGTACATAAGAGCTCCGTGCTTGCTAATAAAACTGACAGTGTACTGCAGCGAACTTCATGTGATATCAGCACATTTGTCTGCTGTAGTATTTCAGTGTCACTTTCTGACTCAACAATCACCTGCATGAAGATGTGGTTCAATTACAAGCTCTTATAAATAAATAACAAGTCATGAAAACTCACTAACTGATTGAGATAAAAAATATGTTGAGCTTTGTGAATTTATAATCTGAAATAAGAAGTACGATATGTTACAATGATAAATATTGATAAAACACCTAAATTGCTTTCCACACATTCTAATCTCTATTTAAAATTCCTTTAAAATATATCTAAGTTGAATTACTCAGAGTATATTAAAACAAAGTGGAATAAAGAGCAATATCCAATTGTTTTAATATATATATATTATATATATATTATATATTATATATATATGTAAAAGTTAACTTGTTTCTAGCTACAGGAAATGCCTTCTGTTTTGTTTGTTTGTCTGTCTGTCTGTTTGTTGTGTTGTTTTTTTTTGAGGCAGAACAGTTTTTCTTAGATGGTTAGGGTGCCTCCAGCAAGCATTGTTTGTTACAGGACTTTCAGTCTCAGTTTCGTTAGCATTAGCCACAGACTCCTCTGGGAACTGAAGGGTGTAACTCCTTTCTGTCACCCCTGATGGCACCTTGCTTTATATTTGCAACAGTAGTATGTGAGCTACAAAATTAAGGCCTTTAAAAATCATGTTCCAGGATTTAAAAGGTTACATGGCTCTAGCTGATTCCAAATAAACGCACAAAGTATTTTTAACTCTGATTGTTACATGTTCTATTTCTATATATACATAACCATGTTCCTTGGAATTTGATAGTTTCCTTGAATGGGAAGAATTAATTCACTTTGGCTCTAAGCTATCAAGGACTGGATATCACAAGAGAAAATACTTGAAATCTCCTAATCCCTTAGAGGAGTTATGGTAGAAAGTATTGGATCAACTTCATTTCTAAAGGGTCAATAACACTTATAGCAAGGACAAGTGGTACAGCCTAATGAATGTTTGAAGCCCCTTTTGTAATTAATGGTTTCAAGTGCTACCTTCTGTGTTTTTTTCCTCTTAGTTTTATTAACTTTGAAAAAAAAAAAATCTTTCCCTACTTTGCATTTAAATAATATTTGTAATCAAAATTTTCCTAAGTATAATTTCTATTTTAAAGGATGTTTCTTCACAGCAATACCCCATCTATATTTTATAAACAGAAATCTGACCATCCACTACAAATGGAAAGCGCATTGAAGAACCCTTCCAAATACAGGCTAAAAATATATAAGTAAATAATTCTGCAAGGGACCTTGAGAGGTCACCTCCTCCATTCCCTCTGCCCCAAGGCAGACTCAGCTATACCTAAACTATTCTTGACAGATGTTTGTCTAACCTGTTTTTTAAAACCTTCTATGACAGAGATCCCACATCCTCCCCAAGCTTATTATCCTAATGCTTAACTTTCCTTCTAGTTGGAAAGGTTGTGTTTTTTGTCGTTGTTTTTGTTATTGGTTTTTGTTTGGTTGGTTGTTTTGTTTTGTTTTTGGTTGGTTGGTTGGTTGGTTCTATCTTTTGTCTGTTTCTATATTACCTAATTTAAATCTTCATTGCTATAATTTAAGCTCATTATTTTTTCTCCTGTCCACTGCAGATATGGGGAAGAAATTATTCCCTTGCTCTTTCCAACAGACTTTTGCATTCTTGAAAACTGTTGCAGGAGTGGTGGAGTTAGGAAGACTAAAAATAGCTTCCAGCACTGTAAGTGACCAGTAGGGGAAAAATGGATACAAACATGGAATGCATTGGAGCAGGGCCCAAGCAGGCAAGTGAGCCATAATGATCTGATAATTTGGCTAGATAGAAGAGAACTTGAATGAAAATTGCAGATATGTGGCTCATATTTGATGCCCACAAAAGATATGCATGATTTCTGGCATAGTGTATTACAAGTTATTTAGTTTAGCAGTAATTAGTTATAAACACTGGTGCAAAAGTTTTAAGGATAAGATTTGTTCTAGAGTTTCTTTTGGAATGTTGCTTCAGTGTTTCAGGATGGGAAGAGAAATGTTCCCCAATTGCCAAGAATTATACAGACTAAAAACAAGTAAAGCTAAAAATGTATAGGCTTGAGGCAAAAGGTGGAAAATAAAGTATCTCTAAATTCTTAAGGAAGGTATGTCAGTCAGTTGAAATTCAGTCAAATAATATCTTCAGAGAAACAATATTAAAAGTAAGGAACTGGTCTGCAAAAGTGGATTTAATTGCATCCTAAGGACAAGAATAAATAAATAAAAACATCAGGAAAATACACACAAACCAACAGCTTCTTCGATAATATAAGAATAAATATACAGTGTAAAAATAAAATAATAATAATTAAAAAAAAAAAAAATCAGAGGTACAGTATATAAAAAGAGTCTTGAAGACTTTCCAAAGTTTTAACCCAAACATTAGCTTCACGATGAGTTTTGGGCTTGACAGTTGAGCTGGGCTCAACTGGTCTTCAGTGAACTTGAGCTTTTTGGCAGAACCATAGTATGTAAAGCTTGAGAGATACTTTCAGAAGTATCTCTTCTTTTCAGAAGAGAGATACTTTTCAGAAGATACTTTCAGAAGATACTTTCAGAAGGAAAGTCTGTCTGAAATACAACCTATGTTGTTTTGTGCTAATGCAGATAAACTAACAGGAAACTACTGCAAATAAAAACCATAATGTCTTCAAGTGGTGATTCAGTTAAATATCTTGATTACACTTCAGAGACACCAGCTTTTAATAAAAGCTCCTAAGACAAGGTTATGTTACAATCTTAAAGTCAACTCTCTCCTATTAATTTTACATACTACAATAATCATAATTGGAGGGAAGAAAAAAAAAAACATTAATTTTTTGTAACACTTTCTTAATTACTGATCATTTTTCTACTTTTTACTGTTGGTAATTAAAAACACACTCTATCTTCTTGCAAGGTGAATAAATATTAAATATTCATTTAAATAATCCCTGTACATATCTTATACTATCCAAATCTAAAATATGGTTTATGCATTAAATTATCAAACATAAATTACAAGGCTAAAGCTTTCAACTTGTAGAGGTTACTAGGGTAAGTCATTGCATTGTTAACTGCTAATTCATTTTTGCAAACAAAATCTAAATATGTTTTGACTAAATATATACACATGTAAGGTATCTATATGAGAGAAGACCTTAAGCTGCCAACAATCTTACATTTTTTTTTCTTCTTGAACCTAAATTTCATTCAATAAAGATAAATTCCTATCCGCAACCTTTCTTTGCCATAGCAGAGTGTGATATTTGATGTTTTTAATCTTCAGCATATTCTCTTTATTATCCATGAGTTTCATATGAGAGGATTTAGAAGAAAAATTTGGATGGAGCCAGCTTGTAGTGTCCTGTGGTTCTTGTGTGCAGGATCCAGCTGCGTCTGCTGGAAGGCCTCACTGCCTTCCTATGCATCTCTACAGAAGGCTATGCAGAGGCCTTGATTATCCTGCCTTTCTGTAGATATGCTGAATTTTCATTGAAAATATGTCACTTTCATGATGTGCACAGGGAACTGCATGTTTCTGTGTGTCATATTAGCATCTTCTCTGTAATAGAGCTGGCCAGATATTAAGAAAATATATGTATAATATAATTTGCAGTAAAAATAGCTCTCAGACATAGACCTGGGTATTTGTAAGTAAATTTACAAGTCATAAGTTAACCTTAAAGGCTAAAGACACAATATGGAATAAGTCACTATGAGAAACAAGTATAACAAATAAAATACTACTTTAATTCTGGTGTGTATTTCCTTCTCCAGTCTGTATGGTAATAAGATTTACAAATACATATCAAGCCAAGAACAAATACCAATTTTTTGATATATCTAATGCCATCAAGTACAAAAGCATTATAAAGTATAGTGAATATAAAATACAGAGAGAGATAAAAGAGCTATTACAATAAGAAAACTGATAGCAAAGGACAAACAGGAAAAACAGTGCTCTTCCATCATGCTTTAATGGGATGACTGCATTCACCAGCTTTTCTAAATGCTGACTTTCACTTATGGAAAAGTGAAAATTCCTTGGGGGTATTTGTCAAAAAGCGTTTCTAGTAATTAGAACTTTGAGAAGAATTAAGAGATTGACAGTACTGAGCAGCAATGAAAACAAAATTCTAAGGTTCATTCATGAGTGTTTACAAGCTGAAATATGAACTCAACAAGCAGTTGGCTCTTTGGCAATGTCTCAACACATGCTACTTTAATAAATCATTGCATTGGAAAATGTAAATGTATTCTTCTTAAGTGATCAAAAAGATTCCTGTTTAATTTATGATTTGAATATATTTTTCTATCCAAATATTCTACTTTCAAGATGTTTTCATAGTAAACTTCACATACGCCTATACACAAATACAGAGAAAAGAAAAAGAAATATGAGGATTTTGTCACTTTACAATTTTACAGTATAAGGTGAAGTCTACTGCCATTGTGTAGCATGAAAATTCATTTCATTGTACACATATCTCTCTTTTGAACAATAGAATAAAGCTAACAATCCTCATCTGTTGCTGTATAGCAAAGGCTGTTTGATATACGGGATTGACTTTTTTTTTTTTACTTGCCACTGTTAAACTTTTGGATTCAGGGGATGGGGACTATTGATTTCTTCTGACAGAAAGGTAAACCCCTATGAACAGCATGCATAAATGGATTTATTGAAAGACATGTGGGCTAGGTAAAACATTCTTCAGATAGGGAACCTTTATTTACTTTTTGATAATCTGATGATTTGGCATTTTCTAAATCTGTTTGAGATTTCACATGTTATTGATAGAATGGACTGAACTAAACATGAAAACAAAGTGTTTTGGTAGGAAAATAACTACGTAGAAACAACAACAACAAATCATACTATATTCTAACAATTTAGAGTTTACTAATACTGAATATAGTAATTTGTGATTATAAAAGTGCAAATAATTCAATTTATCTATCCACAGTTTTTTATTTTCCTACAGCATCTGTAAAGTTGATTCGGGAAGGAAGAAGTTAGAACAGTCTGCCTGATTACATGGTCAAGCTAGTACAACTTTTATTGTGTGAGTTTTAGGATCAATGATCTATTTCCTTTCTATCTCCTTCTCCCATTGATTCACTTCTCTGATTTACCTTGACCCAAATTGTTTGGTTTTCTTTTCTGAGAGCATCTGGAAGGTCATGTGAGGTGTTTCATTCCACAGTGTCCAATGCTTCACATTCCATGCTGCTGGCAGTCTACAGTGACATGCAAACAGGTTCTGACAAGAAGGAACAGAACTTGGGAACACTGGCAGGTTTGGCGTTTTCTAAGATTGCTAAGCAATCTACCATATAACTGTTTCTTAGATGCTGTGTGAAATAGTAATATAATAAAAGTCAAACTTTTCTGAGCATCCTGTTCCCAGTGTCATTCTCAAACCATCACTAATCTCCCTAGGAGACTCAGGGCAGAGAAATGCATGAAATAGAGATGGGGAGAAGCAAGTAGTTGAAAAGGGGAGGATAGTTGCATGTTCAACCTTGCCCTTGCACAGCACAGTGGCCTCTGGAAGAAGTGCAAGTATCCAACAGTCCTGCACAGGATAGCAATGCATTAATTTTTCTTCCATACGAGGTTGTGTGGAATGATATAAGAGATGTCAAAAGTGGGATCCCAGGCTGGGAGGACACCTTGTAAAGGCTGCAGAGCTGTCCATGGACAAGGTGGGTGACAGCTGTGTAGCTTCAAGTGGCGTCTCCCAGGTGCAGCACAATGGGGTGCAGTCAGGTATAAGATCAGAGAAATGTTCAGCTGCCTCCAAGCCAACACAGTGATAACGTGGTCTTATTATTTGGTAGCATCTCTCTTTTAAAGGGCAAACATTGTCTTTAACATGTGCTTTACTGTTTTATATGGTACCTCTTTTGCAGGTGAGTAGAGAAAAAAATACACTACACCCTGTCAAATCATGGGATAGGAAAGAAGAAAGGGGAGATCAGTTGCTGATGGTAACTACAAGAAGCAACAAACTCCTAAGACTGTCCATACTTTTACAGATCTCATTCACAAACTTACTCCAAATCAGGATTTCAGCAGATTTAATGAGCAGTTTGTACTTCATGTCAGCTAGATGATATGGATTGTAGATTTCCCTCTCTTCACTAGATTAATGTGCTTTAAACTTTTGGTGAAATGTGTTCCATCAGGGTGCTTATACCAAAAAAATAGTGGTAACTATTATTTCGAGCAGTATTAATCCTACAGGATTCTGTTATGTCTTTGATCCTTCATCCTAGTAATGAAGATAACCCACCTCTCTTGTGGCACTTGGATTAGATCTTTCCAGTGTTTATAAAAGATAACAGAGGTCTCCTCAGGACCCTCTCAAAAGCTCAGAAACGTTAACAACATATCTCTATTTCAGTGCTCTTAGAAGCTTATGGTTTGAGGTCAGCTGAGTTAAAGTGGCAGACCTGAACCAGTTTTCAGTTGGCATCAATTTGGCAACATTTGTTAAACAAAAGGTTCAAAAAAGAAATTTGCATATTTACTGAAATTGCCTTCACTTCTTCTTGCTGTGATTGAAAATAACTGACAATCTGGAGGGACAAGCTGCCCTGACTTAAACATTCCTGTTTAATACAATGCTATTAGAAATGTACTTATTATGAATCTGTTCTCATAAATTGCACTTACTAATTTATGTGCTGATGTGTTTTGGAGCTTGGAAGTCATGACTGTTTCAGCAGGATTGCGTGATGGACAGGAAATAAATGCTCTGCTTTATGCTGATGGATTCTGAGAGTTGGAGCCAGACAGATTTAAATCAAATTGTGATAAATTTGTGATAAAGACATTGTATACCAATACATGATCTGGAGAACGCATCAATATAGAGGATAAACAATTAAGGACCAGCTGGGGATACAGACACAGAGAGTTCTAAAGTAGTAGGCTTTTAAACCATCCAAACTGCAGGATTAGTGGGTTAGGCATGAATATGAATCCTTGTGGGTTATATTTGAACTCCAATATTTGAACATTTTTATTCCAAATAGTTTACATCTTTTATAAAAAAATATATAAAATAATACACTATACTTCACACGTGTGCACTGATGAGGGCACAAGGGAGACTTCCTTCTTCAGGTAAAAATAAGAGACAGTCCAGGAAGCTTCAAAACAAAGCAGGAAAGGGATTAGAAAGGAAACAGCATCAAGCCCAATATCTGTGCTAATCCACAAAACAGCTAAGCAAACAGTAAAACAGGACAACTGCACCCCAGAGTGCAGGAGCTCCTTGTGCCTAGAGGTTTCAGGGATTTTCTTTGCTGTATGGTTTCAGAAAGTTTGCCAACTTTATCACAGAAAATAAGTTTATAATATTCAAAAGAGTAAAACAACAAATATTCACTATGGGTCATTTTAAGGAACTTCGAAGTTCCTGTTTTGGGATCCTATAATTTGTCTGGCCCACAGCACCAGAACCATATGCAATAGAATTTTGTCTGTGTAACAGATACTCAGGTTTGTTGGGATATGTATCCCATGGTATCTCCAGATACTACTCCGGTCTGGAGCAAGGTTTTCTCAGCTGTATCATCTGTGGTTGCTCCTTCAGGGGCAGTAACAGTAGTTAGAAACACTCACAGAATGTTAGAAACACTCTACTCACAGAGATACTCATCCTGCTTTGTGGAGGCCAGCATATCTTGGTGCTAGTGGTAGGAAGGCATGAGTTTTTAGGGCCTCAGATGTTGTTGGACACACAAGATTTGGGGAGCTTGGTTTCCAGACAAACAACACAAGGCAGGGATTTCATCCTGGAGAGAAACCTTTGCTTTTCACAGCCATTTCCTACTCCACAGAGGACAAGAGGTGTAAGTGTGCTGACTTTTATTGGGTGGAGAAGCATCATGTGACTACCTCTCATAACAACTGAAGTATCTGGAGCATTTCCTGTTGTGTAAATGGTGAAACTGGTGCTTCTTCTGAGTCAGATGTGTCCCAGCTAAACACAGGGCCTACATGGAAGTGGCATTCAGCCTTATTCAAGCTTGCCTTTCTCTAGTGCTGTTTTATCTTTCTCTTTTTTCCCTTATGCACCCAGGCTTCTCTGTTTATTTCTGAAATCTAGCCATCCTTTTGTCACATGCCTAGTCATTACTATGTGTGAAGGTTTATTACTAGCTGTAGACTGCTTCACATTCCAAGATTTCTATCAGTATCCCAACACAGAGTTGGAATATCTTCTTTTAACAACTTACACAGACACTGATGCGGTATAACTAGCAACTAAATTAGGCCCAATTACTCTGGGACAGAATCTGATCTCTGTTATTTCTCTACAAATCTGGAGGAGGTATTAAACAGAATTATTCTCTGCTTTAACCAAAACCAGAATCTGGCCCTCTATGCTCCACCAAACAGATATAATTACACTATGCCTTTTTTACCTTTTACATTTATTTACATTTAAGGATATCAGTGGAGAATACTATCAGCGGGTACATTCCGGCTGATTCCTAAAAGCATGCAGTAATATGAAATATTTATTTTAGAGAGTGAGATACTTAATTGTACTCAGACACCTCTGGAATCCACTCTCATTCATTTCTGTATGAAAAGCAAACAGACAAAAGTCTAGCTGACAGCTTGCCAACACACTAATTAACTTTCAGCTGCAGCTTTCTCAGTCAGACTTCACTCAAAACCTATACACCCTGCCAGGTAGCACAGCAATGAAATGCAACTTTAAAATATAGAACTAGACAGAAAATAGAAGAGGGCTTCATAGGAAATGAAAATGTTCTGCAAGTGAACATGGGTTGTATCTTTTTATTATTTATTTAGGGGAGACCTTTGTGTAGCTCACTAACTCAACTGTGTAGCTCAGTAACTCAACTTTCATAGTATCTCCTCTTTAATTCTGTAAATTCAAAGATCCATTTGTTGTCCACATATGTAAGTCTCCCTTTCATTGTTTTGCTAATGCCTGTCTTCCCTTCAGCAGCTGAATACCATATAGATGGAAACATTCAGTTTCCAATATTTTAGAGACAAAACCTCATGCTGGAGAAACTTACAGAACACTCCACTTTCAAATGTTGGACAACTGACATTGGACAAGTGACATTGATGTTATTTTGCTCTCTCATTTATGCTTTGTGGGCTATTCAAACTTTCCTCTAGTGTAAGACACAAAAAGTGTGTTTATGGGAAAAAGAAGCTTCTAAATGTAAATTATAAATTTAATTCATATTTGTCCTCCTTTGTCTTTAAACAAAATTAGCCCCCTCCCACCCCCACATCTGCTCTTTCTCTGGTCTCTTTCCCCCTCCCATCTGCTCCTGCTCTCTCTTCCCTCCTCCCCCATCTGCTTGAACATCACTAACCCTCCAGGGATCCCTTTTCCTCTGTTTGACTCCCTGCCTATCTCCCAGCTGGGCTTTCCTCTGCTGTCTGAAAACAAAATGATAAAAACAAATGTTTGTGATGGAGAAAGCAACATGCATACTACTGTAAATGAATTCCTTCACATTCCTTTTTTTTTTTTTTTTTTTTTTTTTTTTTTTTTATTGTGTAAATAATTACAAAAAATACCTGCTGGAATGCTTAAGCACAATCATTTCCTGCCATATCTGAGTCTTTGAGAGTTAGGTCTCTGTTAAAGGACTCTGTTGAGACAAGCACCCCAAATGTTTCAATCACAGTGGGAAGCTTTATTCTTTTGTCTCATTATTATGTCCATCATCAGGAGTGGCAACTATCAAAAGCAGCTCCCCAGTACCAGGTCAGACACCTTTTTCTCCATCACTTCTGAAAACTGAAAACCTGACTGAACTGGCTTTGATGGCTGCAGGTTCAGGCAATGATGAAGCTTCAACTGACATCAAGTTGCAAAGGTCTTTGAAAACACCAGATTTTCCACACTATCCATTTTACTGGGATCCATTGACTACACTGCAGTTACACTGGAATGAAAGCAACACAGCAGAACAGAGGATAGATCCACAAAAAAAAACAGAGAACTAATTCTCAGTTATTTCATTGGTATGGAGTTGTTTGTTGTTGTTGTTTTATTTGTTTGTTTTGTTTTTCCTATGCATAGTGTAATTGTTGTAGTGTGCACCTCAATTTTTTGGGTAAATTTTATGAAGCATTGCAGTATGTTTCCATGGAGCACATTTTGGCAACAAAATTTCAGGAAACTCTTGTTTGTTTTCAGCTTAAAACAATATTTCATTTTGACCAGTGTATTGGTTTTACATGGCAGGGGTTTTGTAGCAAGGACATTAGAGGGGTGGCCTCTTTGAGCAGAGCCCAGCAGATGCCCCAGGTTAGATCTGAGTCAGCTCCAGCCAGCTCCAAAATGGAGCCGCCACTGGCCAGTGCTGAGCCAGTGAGTAATGCTGGTTGGGCCTCTGCTGGGAAAGCAGATTGAAGAAAGGGATAAAATAGCTGCACAACAGCAGCTGGGAGAGAGGGGGTGAGAACCAGCCCTGCTGACTCCAAGGTCAGTGCAGAAGGTGGGCAGGAAGTGCTCCAGGTATGCAGCAGAAGTTCCCCTGCTGCCTGCGGAGGGGCCCCTGGTGGAGCAGACTGTCCCCCTGCAGCCCATGGGTCCCACATGGAGCAGATCTCCATGCTGCAGCCCATGGAGGAGCCCCCAGTGGAGCAGGTGGATGTGGATGGCCTGGAGGAGTCTGCGGTCCATGGAGAGCCTCCACAGGAGCAGGCCCCAGGCCGGAGCTGCAGACCATGGAGAGTAGCCCATGCAGGAGCAGGGGATCTGGGGGGAGCTGCCACCTGTGGGGGACCTGTGCTGGAGCAGTTTGCTCCTGATGGATGGACCCCATGGTATGGAGTCTTGTGGGAGCAGTTTTTGAAGGGCTGCTGTCTGTTGGTAGCCCATGTAGGATCAGTTCGGGAAGGACGTCATCCCATGGGAGGGATCCCACATGGAGCAGGGGCAGAGAGTGACTGTGAAGGAGTTGCAGAGGTGAAGTGTCAGAGACTGACTGCAGCCCCCATTCCCTATTTCCCTGTGCTGCCTGGGGGGAGGGCATAGAAGAGGGTGGTTGGAGGGAAGGAGTTTTTAGTTTGCTTTTAATTTCTCACTGCTCTAGTCTGTTAGTGATAGGTAACAAATTATATTACTGTCCTTACGTTAAGTCTTCTTAATCCATGATTATCATGGGCTTTTCCATCATATTTTCTCCCCCTCTTCCTTCAAGGATGGTGAGTGAGAAAGCAGTTGTGGTGGAGTTCAGCTGCCCATCAGGGTGAAAACACCACTACCAATCTTTCCATGGATGCATGAATATACTGTAAGCCTTAGGAAACCCTTATGAGGAGTTACTGTACTGTATTGAAGAAATCAGCCTTGAATTGCTTTGCCTGGAGAGCTGTCAGCTTTATTTAACAGAAAAATATATATATGTATGTATTTATATATACAGTTATGAATATCTAGCTCCAGAGCAACTGCCTCATTTCCCAACCCAAAGTTAGGTCAGTGGAAATACTTTTAAAAGCCTGCAGAAATGAACAAATTGGCACCAAACATACTTGAAGCAAAAATGAAAGGGCTGAAAAAACTTTCCATGAGACTGTGACCCATTTTATGACAACTTCATAGTTTGAATATTAAAGAGGTTTTCAAATCTCACTACAATATCTTCCTGTGTCACTTTAAAGGTAATATATATTAAAAATAAATATATTGTTTGGGTAAAGCTTATTTGATTGATGAACCTTATATAAGTTTGAGGATGTCAAATCTATTTCTGGCTAGCTAAGTTTTAAAAGATGAGTGTGAACTGAGAAGAAATGTGTGGTTTTTGTACAATCTCTTATGGTCATGACATACCTTGGTAGATAAGCCAAATAACTACTTCTCTGGGGAAAAGATGGGCCTGCTCAGTCCATGACGACTTCGATAATTGCAACTGTGCATTTTCAGAGAATGTATACTAAATAGATAGCAGGTAGAAAATATTTCTTAGTAAAATGTATACTGATTTTTTCTTTTATAAAATGGATATCATTTCCCCTGATTTATATATATATGCATCTCAGAAACTAGTCCATGAGTTTTTCAACTTATTTTTCAAGTTCCTGTTTCTCTAGCAAAGACAGGGAATATGCAATCCCTACAGGTTTAACAAGCTTTATGTATTTTTCTTGTATTAGAGAACAGGATTATAGAACACCAATGTTTTCAACTTTTATCACAAATTCAACTGCTTGTGTTGTCATCTGGATTTACAAGCTCTTTATGAATATCTGAAAGGACATCTTATCCATAATATGATTGGGGAAAAATATTGCATACTAATTATTAAAATCACCCCCATAATATTTTGTATCTTAAGAATCCTTTAACAATTTAAAATGAATGTTTACAACTTACCTCTCTGTCAGCAATTTTTCCTCATTTTATATGTGCCAGTAAAAGATATGCTGGTTAAGTCCCCCGGGAAGTGTTCCCTCTCTCATTTAATCAGATTGGGCCTGAATGAATACAAGTGATTGCACAGAAAATCTGTGGCAGAAAAGGAAATGGGTCCCAGTTTACACAATTATTAGTCCTATACTTTTATATAAGACTAGGCTTCAACAGGATTTTCTTCTTAAGATGAATACCATTATGGTGAAATATCATGAGGTGGATTTTCAGAATAGAATCCAATCTGGCCTTCAAAGAGGAAACTACTTTTAATCTCAATTCCAGGAATTCATCTAATGTATTTATTTATTTATTGGATCGATAACGAGTCCAATAACTCTACACTAGCTAAAATATATGTAATTTTTAAAAAGGTATAAAAAAGAAAAAAATAAATAAATAAAATGAACATAGTACTGTGCAAAGCCCTAATAAGGATGTTATGTGTGGGTCTTTTTCACTTTTTTTTTTTTTTTTTTTTTTTTAATTTTATTGTATTAGTTATTTTGTTTGAATAAACAAAAATAAAGTTTTCTGAGGATAAAAAGGCTAAAGACAATAATCTAAATACAATCACATGTGACTGGAAAGATTTTTTCTGTATGGCTTCTACTCCAGATTGCTGTTAGTTTTTATTCCTACATCATTTAGAACATCCTGGTAAGATTCTAAAGCCTTAGCCAGAACTACAGAAACATTATTTTTTGTTTTTCTGTATTGAATCAATTTCAGTATTTTGTACTGCTGAATGCTAGCATCCATGTTATTTTCACCATGTAAAGTTAACAGTATAGTCATTTGAAAATATTCTCTACTTTCAAACATTTTCAATGTCTTCATGTATATATGTTGGTACTGCCTGATTTGCTCATATTTTCACTTCATAATTTTCTAGAAAAAAATAATTGTTTAATTTAGTAATTAGAATGGGGGTGAGGTAGTGGGAGGGTTGCTTGAACGATAAGCAAATTTTGGCCTTAACTCTAGAATTTCTGACAACAAATGTTAAATAATGAATGTTAAATTCATAGTTCCATATCTTGTCAAAGGATATCAGTTTGACACTTATAGAAAAGATCCATCAATTTTAATAAAGTGTTCCCTCTCTGTAGAGTTAAACAATCTGTAAAATCTTCTGTAGGAGAAAGAAGTGATGCTGCTCAAAAATTACTATTTTAGAACCATATCTAAATGCCATAAAATTCAGTTTAGTACTTCTGGTATAAGAAAGCCAATAAATTAATCCTGCATATATTTTTGTATGCAGCAGTTAAATAGGTAAGTAGAGCTCATTTACTAGAATAACCAGAATAGCTTTTGTCTATTTTGTCGATTAACAGCAATACTAATTTACCAACAGCAATAATAGGTGGAGAGCTGAGTGAAGGCTCAAAATCCAGCTGTGAACATGGACAGGTCTTTTTGCTCCACTATTCATGCAAGGTGAAACATTGTTTTTGACAACTGTGTAGATATATCTAAATGTTGGAAAACTTAAGAGAAAATCAGTTATGTCTAGGAAACGAGCTGCCCATTGTCTACAGTGGATATTGCTGGATTCAGCAGTAAGATAATTTTTGTCTAAACTTGGTCTGACTATAGATGCTACACAAGCAGACCCTTGGTCTGACTATAGATGCTACACAAGCAAATAATACATGTAAACTGATCATTGTACACTACACAACCAACCATGCATCACAACAGAGCTGCTAGTCAAAACTTCACACCAATGGAAGTAATAAAAAGATGCTTATATTTTAGTTTGCTTTAAGAATGGAATAGTAGCTGGTTTATATATTAGAAGACTTTGTCTCTTGTTCCTTGTTGTTCAACGTTCTTGTTCAGTGTTGTTCTCACAACACTGGCACAAAGACATTTTTTTTTTCAGAAAAAAAAATACCTATTTTCTTTTTTCTTTTATTTTTATTTTTTTATCACTTATATAAACCTATGTCAGCAGTCAGCAATCATAAGGAACTGTAAAATAAAAAATCAATAAGTACAAGCAGTATTTGAGAAAAAGACATCCTGTATGGGAAAAAAAAAAAAAAAAAAAGCTTTTTCTTTCAGTGAGTAACTTACAAACAGTAACAGGTAAGTAAAAACCTCCTGTTTTATGAAATTAAAATTCTTTCTAACTCTTAATTTTCTGAGTGCAAAATAAATGTTTCAACATTTTAAAATACTGAATATAATAACGTTTTAATGTGTAGCTGAAAGTACATATTAGATGACTGTGGCACGAGAGGCAGAATATTTGGTGCTTTGGAGGTTGTTGTGGACTTTGATTGCACAATACCCATATTTCTCATTTTTTAAGGAATAGGGTTGTGGTTTTTTTGTTTGTTTGTTTTGTTTTTATGCAGAAAAGGACCATGTTGCTTCTAATTTACTTAATTTACTGTGCATTTTAGAAGAGAACTGGAGGTTCTCTTTGAAAGGGGCATAAATGTCTTGAAAATGAAAGCCTGCAGCAGCTGGTGACACATTTTAAGTGTCTGCCTTTTAAACCTGAGGCCAACTCTGCTTGATAAACTTGAGGCTGATATAGTTTGTGCAGAAGCCAAATTCTTTTTGTTGTTTTAAGAAGTCAGCTGTCCTTTAAGAAGTCACCTCTGTCCTGAAAGATCTTCCTCTGTGTATATAAATATAACAGGAGAAGACATTCAGAAGATGACTCTAGATAAGGATTAAAAACATTTTTTTAATATCATTATTTTTTGAATATAAGTGCAGTTATATCAATTTCTTAGAGTCAGCTAGAAGATATGGAGTTATTATGATTTGGTGAGCCACTGCAATGATGTCTACTGCAGGTTGTCTACAACACTTTATGGAATGGAGAGAAAGACAGACATCAAACCTGAATTCTGTGTCTGTTTAAATATGTACTTGCTGAGGAAAGAATAGATAAAAGAAACAATTAGAACAAAAAAGAGCAATGGGAGGTGGGTCGTGGGTATGTTTTGTTCAAGGTTCCAAGTCTTCATGCCCTTTAGATCTTTATATTTTAAAGGAATATTATACAATCACATAAGAGCTAGGAGCTTGATGTCTGCTTATAGATTATTATTTTTTTTTTAAAGCACTAGTAATAGAGCATTAATTGTTTAGTAGTTGAATAAATATGTATATTAACAACAGTTGTTTACAGTTTACTTTTAATCACTGTTGATCAACTGATACAGATATTTCAAACGGGACACTGCCCCAGCTTGAATGCACTGGAGAAGAAAGCGGTTTCCTGAGCTGAGACAGGGACAAGATGAGATTCCTTCTGTCATACAACCACCACCTGAAAAAGGATAAGTTGAAGGATTAGTAAAACAAGTATGTTTGCTGAGCTTCTTTGGCAGGTGCTGTTGATCAGCATTAACTTAATCATGTCTGTTTCTTGAGGGCTGCTGAAGTTGTTCTGCTCCTTCCTCAGCCTGAAACTTGCAAAGATCGACTTAGCTGCTGTGGGGCGCTTGCTGTACTCTTGCCTTCTGCTCTGGGCAATGCAGTCTGCAGCACTGCCCCTGCTAATCTAGTGAAATATTTTGTCACTTTGGCTTCTCAGTAATCAAGAAAAAAAATGTGCATGAATTTTCTGCCGTAGGTATGTACAGCACAAGAGTATGTGTTCATATTGTTCACTAAAATGGCTTGAGTTATTTAAAAATATATATGTTCATCTTCTGGTTCTAGGTTGTGGCTTTTGTTTTTTTTTGGTCTTTTTTTTTTTTTGGTTGTTGTTGTTTGTTTGTTTTGATTTTTTTTTTCCCCGATAAAGATTTTGTAGAAGTGTTTAAAAAAAAAAAAAAAAAAGCTGCTGTCAACTACTGACTGATTCTGTGTTCTTACATTCTGTTTCCAACTTGGCGTAAATCCTAAAACTAATAAAGTGATGCGGTACTCCTCTAAGTAATTAAAGCAAGATGATTATTGTACAATAATAATCCTCTTAAATAGTGAGGCATATAAACAATGGAAAGATAATTCTTTGCTCAGCAATGTAATATATTGGTAAATAAAAAATAGATTATTTTTGAATCAATAAACAGGTAATCCTGTTTGTTTCAGTCAGAATAATGAATCTCCATTTGGGTAACAAATGAGCATTTGGTTTGTGACCCTGAAGATATAAAGTAGAATGCAGATAGTCCACGTGTTCAGAAATGACTGTTTTATCAACTTGCTGATTCCGAGCCTAAAGCATGGATTGTAGCTAAGGATAACAATCTGTCTCATCTTTTCTGATTTCATATATTCTGATAAATACTAAACAAACAAAGGTGTAAAGGATATTTCAACTGTATTTTTTTTTCTTTTGAAACCACAGACTTAAGTTTTCTATGCTTTAAATGCTCTGCAGATCATGGATGGTTTTCTGCAAAAGTACAATTGATGGTTTTTGTTTGTTTGTTTGTTTAATCTTAAGTGAGCAGAATGGGCTTCTTGACACAAAGCAAAATTACCTGTAGTGCAGAGGCAATCAGCTTTAGGCATGAATACTTCTCAAAGGTAAACAGCTCTCTGATAGAAGGAGCTGGACCAGCCATTGTGGGATGTAGGTATGGACATCCTGCAGTGTTGGGGAGCGTGATGGAGAGAGAACTGAAGGGCTTACTCCCTTATGCATCTTATCTTATGTATCTTATGCATTTCACAATGGTTAGGCTGGTCGCTATAGGTACATTCAGAAATTTCAAAGCTGAATCTAACATATAGTTCATATTGACTGCACAGACCAGGTGCAGTAAATCCAAGTTTCGCTAAGTAGCTGTGTGAGCAGAAAGGTGGATATATCCTATAAACCTAGTTGTCATGGGCACAATACAGAACAGAAATCACAGGACCTGCGTTCCTTACCTGTATTGATATTTTGGATTTTGATATTTAAATGCTTGTGATATTATGTTATGTTTATGTTAATCTGACCAAATACATTAAAATATAAAATAACGTTATAGCATATAAGTAAACTTTTCTTCATGTCTTACACTGATGTAAATCAGAGCAGAATTTGTCCCCCTAAACCTTTGCTTCTTCTGTAAACAGGATTGCTACAGTTAAATAAAACTGATGGGTAATGGTCATATGTTTCTTGGAAACAACAGTTGTGTTGTAATTGCTAGTAGTACTGGGATATAGTTGAAAAATTGATTCATGCTAAAGCTGATGTAGCAGGGAGCCCTACTATGGAACTGAAGAAAATAAGTTTAGCCCTAGCCATGAACTGTCTCTTTGGGCCTCATCGTTTCCCATCCTTCAAAGTAAAGAAGTACAAATCATGGCTACTTTCTTGCAATCCTTTGATTGAAAAAGGTATTAAAAAAAAAAAAAAAAAAAAAAAAAAGCATTGCAGTGGGAGGGAGCCAAAACCAATTGTCTCCTGGAAATCTCGTTACGTATTTATCTTTTTTTCTGTGTGTGTGCAAAATTCTTTCTCCTTTGTCACTTCATCACAGATTACTGGTTTTGGAGCAGATGAATGTGTTTGTTGTATCCATTCTCAGATGAAAATAACGGCTAGGGTTTTTATTTGTACCTCTCCAGAATATGTTGGGGTTTTATGCGTATGTTATTTGAAGATGTTCAAGTTTATGAAAAGCAAGAAGAGATCTACCCTAGGAAAGCTCCTGAGCTGTGTTCCTGTATGCTGAAAGACATTTTAATAATTCCTCATTCTCTGTTGTTGCTTCTGGAATAGAAGCTTCTCTGACAACGTGTGTGTGTGTTGAATGTAGAAATGGACATACTGTCTCTCAACAGGACTTATTTAATCCAATTTCTGATGCTATTATCACTGACAGCTTTTAGGGGAGCAGATGTAGTTTTGATTTGTGTCCTCAAAGAATTTATTCTGTCAAGGAACATTTCCAAATATGTTGGGACACATAAACCCTTCTCAAAAGGGATCCCTTATGAAGTATAAAATGATAGGATCAAGGTATTACAAGTGTTTGATACGTTTCTGGTTTAAAACAATGTATAATCCTTTGGGTTCTTAACTACATTTTGTCTATTCCAATCAGTCTTAATGCAAAAATCCTTGAAGACATTAAGAGTAGTAAGCAGGGGCAACTTCATAGGTGAACCTCTCAAGGAACAATTAGACTGATCAATTTTATATAACTAACTTGGTTCTGTAACTGGAACCTGTCAAAAAATATAGGGAGTTTAAATGTTTCCATGAAAGCTTATACTATAAGATCTAAAGACTGAAAAACTACTCTTTACGTCTTTAAGTATGTAAACTTGACAACTATATTGAAAATTCTAGTGCATCAATGGCAACCATAAAAATGGAGTAGCCTTAATAGGCTGTATGACTGCTTGGTACGCATCTCTTGAAACAAACTAATCATGAACTTGGTATGGTTGTATGACTTATGGGGTCAGTGATTGGAGGCCTTGAAAATAAATTATCTGTAAAAACCCTTCTAAGAATATGGTGTTGCTAATATGTTGTAGTAAGTCAAAACTGAAATTTTGTGAAGATTTTTTGTAGAGACTTCTATTGTATAAAGGTTACCAGCAGCAGTGCTTATAATGTTATTATTTTAAGGTCTTTAAAATAGCAACCTCTAAATAACTTATTTTATTCCTAATTTCTCTTCCCTGATCAAAAAAAAAAAAGTCAGCAATACTAAGTGGCTTGTTCAATTGATCCAAAATTGAATGGTAATAATTTATGAAATTATTTCATTACCTTTCAAGGAAAGGGTTGCTTAGAGACCTATTGGTCACGCATCTGACCTCACTTGTATTAACTTACAAGGGAAATCGATTGAGTTATTCTGGATTTATGATAGTACAACTGGGGGTATGCTTAGTAGAAATAGGCACAGTTGCCTAGTTGGAAACCAGAGCCTAGCCTTTAGCTGCAGGTTCCTGCAGCCTTAAAGAAATCATGTCTTTGCTACCTCAAGATTTGTCTTTTCTTTCTTTTTTTTTCTCCTCTTCCTTTTTCCTTCAAAATAAGGGAATAATCATCTCAATTCAGTATTTAAAAACTGAGTTTTTAAAGGGAGGTGATTGTCCTGCTCTACTCTGCGCTGGTGCGGCCTCACCTCGAGTACTGTGTGCAGTTCTGGGCACCACAGTATAAAAAGGACATGAAACTGTTGGAGAGTGTCCAGAGGAGGGCTACGAAGATGGTGAAAGGCCTGGAGGGGAAGACGTACGAAGAACGGCTGAGGTCACTGGGCCTGTTCAGCCTGGAGAAGAGGAGGCTGAGGGGAGACCTCATCACAGTCTACAACTTCCTCATAAGGGGGTGTCGAGAGGCAGGAGACCTTTTCTCCATTAACACCAGTGACAGGACCCGCGGGAATGGGGTTAAGCTGAGGCAGGGGAAATTTGGGCTTGACATCAGGAGGGGGTTCTTCACAGAGAGGGTGGTTGCACACTGGAACAGGCTCACCAGGGAAGTGGTCACTGCACCGAGCCTGTCTGAATTTAAGAAGAGATTGGACTGTGCACTTAGTCACATGGTCTGAACTTTTGGGTAGACCTGTGCGGTGTCAAGAGTTGGACTTGATGATCCTTAAGGGTCCCTTCCAACTCAGGATATTCTATGATTCTATGAATTTGATCACAACATAAAAATTAACTACAAATTTAATTCCCATAACTTTTTAACCCTGCACTTCTTTGGACACACCCATGTTCTCACCTAATTCTGTTACTCAGTGTGTTAAATTTAAGATGGTGGTTTCCAGAGCTTGATGTAGTGGAATCTTGGCTGTACTTCCCCACTAAACCTAGAGTCTTAACAGAGAGGTGTTTGCTTCTAATCAAGAGAAAACTTTAAACTTTCCCAGAGTACAGTGCACCTTTACTTTGCTCAAGACTTGGTATTTGGAACAAGGCTAACAATTGATGTGAGAGTCTGTATTCCAGATAACCAAGACTTCAGCTACCTGAAGAAACTTGCAATGCAGTTAGTAGACATGGCATAATAGGCATTTCAGATTTAGGGATGTTGTATTATATCTGACAAACTGTCATAAGGATAGCAAACATAAAACAATAGTGTAAAGAACAATTACAACTGATTTAAGTAAAATAACCTTGCAATCTTAAGAGCTTTTTTACATGGGTCAGTATGAAATAAATACCCAGTCTACTGCTCAAGACAAACATTCTGACTTGCTGGAACTTGCTTAATTCTGATTGTTTAGATGTGAGTATAATAATATTTGAATAATTGCTTGAATAATAATTTAATTCAGAAATAATAGGGTGAATTTCTCATGTCAGGTTTAATTCAGATGTTAAAGATTCACATGTGTTTTACATTGGCATATTAATGAGACCAGATGATATCTATAAGAGTAAATACCAATAAATATTTCCATTAGCAAATCACATGAACTAATAGGAGCAGAGAGCAAAACTGGTAACGTGTGCATTTACACTAGATATGTTTGTGATATCTTCACTTTGGGCTACCTCTCTGCTCATCTGTTGCTAGAGTACATTGGGGATGTTTCTGTAGTACATCTTCTGGTAGAATTTCTTTTTGTAGAAACACAGTTCATGTGCCCTGAAATGTCACTGCTAACTGACTTGTTTTCCTTTTCTGAAGACATCTGGAAAGACTGCTTCAGAAGTGTACTCCTGATCCAGATTAATGTGCTGATGATAATCGCAGAATTGTCTAGGTTGGAAGAGACCTCAAGATCATCAAGTCCAACCTCTGACCTAACACTAACAAGTCCTCCACTAAACCATATCCCTAAGCTCTACTTCTAAACGTCTTTTAAAGACTTCCAGGGATGCTGACTCCACCACTTCCCTGGGCAGCCCATTTCAATGCCTCACAACCCTCTCAGTAAAGAAGTTCTTCCTAATATCCTACCTAAACCACCCCTGGAGCAACTCTAGCCCATTCCCCCTCATCCTGTCACCAGGCACATGGGAGAATAGACCAACCCCCACCTCGCTACAGCCTCCTTTAATGTACTTAAAAAGAGTGATAAGGTCGCCCCTGAGCCTCCTCTTCTCCAGGCTGAACAAACGCAGCTCCTGCAGCTGCTCCTCATAGGACTTGTTCTCCAAACCCCTCACCAGCTTCATTGCCCTTCTCTGGACTCTTTCGAGCACCTCCATGTCCTTCTTGTAGTGAGGGGCCCAAAACTGAACACAGTACTCGAGGTGCAGCCCCACCAGAGCCGAGTACAGGGGGACAATCACTTCCCTAGACCTGCTGGCCACGCTGCTTCTTATGAAAGCCAGGATGCTGTTGGCCTTCTTGGCCACCTGAGCACACTGCTGGCTCATATTCAGCCGACTATCCACCATCACTCCCAGGTCCTTCTCCACCTGGCAGCTTTCCAACCACTCATTTCCCAGCCTGTAGCTCTGCTTGGGGTTATTGTGCCCCAGGTGCAGGACTTGGCACTTGGCCTTGCTGAACTTCATGCAGTTGACCTCAGCCCATTGGTCCAGCCTATCCAGATCCTCCTGCAGAGCCTTCCTACCCTCAAGCAGATTGACACATGTACCTAACTTGGTGTCATCTGCGAACTTACTGAGGGTGCATTCGATCCCTTCATCCAGATCATCGATAAAG
Organism: Aythya fuligula; assembly: GCF_009819795.1. Taxonomy (NCBI): domain Eukaryota; kingdom Metazoa; phylum Chordata; class Aves; order Anseriformes; family Anatidae; genus Aythya; species Aythya fuligula. Next base: position 13,176,448 of record NC_045566.1, read on the forward strand.
ATATTAAACAGAACCGGCCCCAGTACCGAGCCCTGCGGAACGCCACTAGTGACTGGCCTCCAGCTGGATTTGACTCCATTCACCACGACTCTTTGGGCCCGGCTATCCAGCCAGTTTTTAACCCAACGAAGAGTACGCCAGTCCAAGCCACGAGCAGACAGTTTCTTGAGGAGAATGCTGTGGGAAATGGTGTCAAAAGCCTTGCTGAAGTCAAGGTAGACCACATCCACAGCCTTTCCCTCATCCACCAAGTGCATCACTTTGTCGTAGAAGGAGATCAAGTTCATCAAGCAGGACCTGCCTTTCATAAACCCATGCTGACTGGGCCTGATCACCTGGTTGCTCTGCAAGTGCCACGTAATGACACTCAAGATAATCTGCTCCATGAGTTTCCCTGGCACTGAGGTCAAACTGACAGGCCTATAGTTTTCTGGGTCTGCCCTCCGGCCCTTCTTGTAGATGGGTGTCACGTTTGCTAGCAGCCAGTCAACTGGGACCTCCCCTGATAGCCAGGACTGTTGATAAATGATGGTAAGCGCCTTGGCCAGCTCCTCTGCCAGTTCTCTCAGTATCCTCGGGTGGATCCCATCTGGCCCCATCAACTTGCGTACATCCAAGTGCCATAGCAAGTCGACAACCATTCCCTCATGGATAGTGAAGGCCACATTCTGCTCCCCATCCCCTTCCACCATTTCAGGGTACTGGGTATCCAGAGAGCAACTGGTTTTGCCGCTAAAGACTGAGGCAAAGAAGGCATTAAGCTCCTCAGCCTTTTCCTCATCTTTCATAACTAAGTTTCCCCCTGCATCCAGTAAAGGCTGGAGATTCTTCTTAGTCCTCCGTTTTGCATTAATGTGTTTGTGAAAACATTTTTTGTTGTCTTTGACAGCAGTTGCCAGATTGAGCTTCAGATGTGCTTTGGCCTTTCTAATTTTGCCCCTGCACTGCCTCACAACATCCTTATAGTCTGCCTGAGTGGCTGCCCTCTTTTCCAAAGATTGTAAACCCTCTTTTTCCTGCTAAGCTCAAGCCACAATTCTCTGTTCAGCCAGGCTGGTCTTCTTCCCCGCTGGCTCATCTTTGGGCATGTGGGGACAGACCACTCCTGCGCCATTAAGATTCCCTTCTTGAAGAGCGCCCAGCCTTCCTGGACTCCTCTGCCCTTCAGAACCGCCTCCCAAGGGACTCTACCAACCAGTGTCCTGAACAGTACAAAGTCAGCCCTCCAGAAGTCTAATACAATGGTTTTACTGGTCCCCTTTCTGGCTTTTCCGAGAATGGAGAACTCTACCATTTCATGGTCACTCTGCCCAAGACAGTTTCCAACCACCACATCTCCCACCAGTCCTTCTCTGTTTGTGAAGAGAAGGCCTAGCGGGGCACCACCCCTGGTAGGCTCACTAACCAGCTGCATCAGGAAGCTATCTTCCATGCTCTCCAGAAACCTCCTAGACTGCTTTCTCTGGGCTGTGTTGTGCTTCCAGGATATATCTGGGAAGCTGAAGTCCCCCACAAGAACAAGCGCTGACAATTTCACAACTTTTGTCAGCTGCCTGTAGAAATCATCAGTCTCCTCATCCTGGTTCAGCAGTCTGTAACAGACCCCCACCAGGATGCTCCCCTTGTTGGCCTTCCCACTGATCCTAACCCAGAGGGACTCAAGCTTATCATTCCCAGCCTCAATTTCCACGACATCAAAACTTTCTCTGATATAGAGAGCCACACCACTACCCCTTCCATGCTGCCTGTCCCTTCTGAAGAGCCTTTAGCCAGATATTGCAGCACTCCAGTCATGAGAGTTTCCATGATGGCAACCAAGTCGTAGCCTGCCTGCCTCACGATGTCTTCCAGCTCCTCCTGTTTGTTACCCATGCTGCGTGCATTAGTGTAGATGCATTTCATTGGGCCATTGCCTTCTCTCCCAGCCTTGCCATTGTTACCCCTGGCACAGCTCTAACAGGCCTTGTTTCAGCCCCGTCCCCCTTCTTACCTAGTTTAAAGCCCTCTCAATGAGCCCTGCCAGCTCCTGGCCTAGGACCCGTTTTCCTCTTAGAGATAGGGACCCGTCTGCGGCCATCAGGCCGGGTGCTGAGTAAAGTGCCCAATGGTCCAAAAAAAAAAATATTTCTGTGTTGGCACCAGCCTCTGAGCCACGTGTTTATCAGGTGGGCTTTCCGTGTCCTCTCTGTACCCCTCCCTGCCACCACAGAGATGGACAAAAACACCACCTGTACTCCCGCTCCATCCACTAACCGTCCCAGTCCCCTAAAAGTCCCATTTGATAGTCTTCAGGCTTCTCTCTTCAATGTCATCACTGCCAGCCTGGACTATTAAAAGAGGATAATAGAGGGGTTAACCAGGTTGGGAAGCTTTCTGGCCCCAGGGAGGCAGCAGACTTCCCTCCAGGTAGGGTCAGGTTGACAAATAGGGCCCTCTGTTCCCCTGAGAAGGGTATTGCCCACAACAATCACCCTTCTTTCTGTCTTGGTGGAGGCAGTCCTGAGGCGTGGAGTTGACTTCCTTGCCCTAGGCATCCTCCTGGGTAGACTTTCTACCTCTTCCCCAGCTACTGGTCTCTCAAGCTCCAGGGCCTCAAATCTGTTGCATAAGGGCACCTGGGAAGGTGGGGCCAGTGCGAGAGGGCATCGCCTGTGAAGTCAAGCAGGGACCTGTCTCCATTCCTCTTTAATTCCGAGGTCCCCTGCCTCTGCCCAACAGCAACAGGGCAGGGGGTCCACCCCCATCTGGAGCATCTCACCCCAGTGCCTGTCCTTCAGGCCATGCAGGGAGTTGCTCCACAAGTCTATCTTGCACTCACACTCTCTGATATCCCTCAACCTTTCAACCTCCTCCTTGAGTTCTGCCATGAGGCGGACCAGGTCATCCATCTGCTCGCACCTCACGCACACAGTCTCTTTGCCCCCTGCAGGTAGTAGCAACAGGCTCAGGCACTCCCTGCACCCAGAGACCTGAACTGCCGCAGTTTTGAGTGAGCAGTCAGTCTGGGTGTGCACAGACTTCCTGGAGAGCACACTGTGCCTGGTGTACACCATTGCAGCTGAGCTAGCAGTAGACCGCCATTAGAGGAGGTGTTCGTATGGGCGGGGGGGGGGGAGCGCTCTGCCCTTCCTGCTCACCCTGCCAGCATGAACTGCTGCACTAACTGCCGCGCTACTCCCTTCTGACACGCCATGCCCTTTTTGCCTGTTTTGGTTGCCACACTCCTGGTCACTCGCGCTCCCTAGGGGCAGCTTATGAATGGCCAGGGAGGGGGTGCTGCTGGCTCCGCCTACACCTCCTTGCCTCATTCACCTCCTTCGCAAGGGCTGCCGGGTCCTGGCGGCTCCCTCGAGTGGGCTTGGTGCCGGAAAAATTAGCCCTGCCTGTCCGAACCCCTGCTCCGCTGCAGAACGCATCTGCCCCAGAGCTGATCGCCTCGACAAGTGCAAAAATGATGTACCTTTTGTGTTTGCAGAATGAACAGTAAGATTAAACGCTATGCTACCTGCCTTTTCCAATGTTTTGCATTACTGATATTTGAGATTCAAAATAGATAGCCTTCATAGCAAAGGGTTCAATAACACTATCATTATTGATTCATTTCAATTCTTAGTGTCTGTTTTATTCTATTAAAGATTCTGTGAATCATATACTCAATGTGTTAAGCAATACTTCCATTTATCATGTGTCCTCATATGAGTCCAAAACAGAAGAATGAACACAATCCCTGGGATTAATTCCTTAAGAAAAGGAGCAAATTCCTTGGTATTAAAGCAGCCCTAAAATAGTTTCTGGTACTATCTTTCAAGCAATGCTGCTCAAACTAGACCAGAGGTGAAAAGATAGGATACCTATTCAAATACAACTAGCATAATACTATAGATATGTTACCAAACTGTCTGAGAGAGCAGCTGGGGGATGCTTGTGGGGAGCATATGTATGAGCCTGAAAAAGCATATGTATGAAGTGAAATTTATTTCAGAACAGATGTCAAATATGTTGAACTGTGATACAATGTAGATCGCTTTATTGGCTTCCTGGTAAGAGACAATTTTTAAAAGAATACTAATATCTTTTACTTTCTTGTACATTGTCATGGGAGAGAGATAAGTCAGTGACCAACTTCTTGAAGGGATGAAGAACTCCTTTGAGGTGAAGGAGGCCAAGAGAAAAAGGACACTTTCCTTGAGGCAAGGTAACAAGATGTTGGGAGGGGGGAATCCAATGGTGGCTTTGGGAGACTTTTTTTAAGCTCTTGATAAAGGGGCTCTTGATTAAGCTCTTGACATTTCTCTCTTTCCTTTCTGAATCCTTTCCTCCCAGAGAGGGGGAAAAAGAGGATGAAAAAGCTCATAGGAAATGTAAGTGATCTTTATTGACCTGTGACTTTTGTGTAACCATGGCCTCTGGCATGTGACTCAATGTGCATTTCTTGTCAAAACAGGTAAGGGAATTGTGCACTGCCCTGAAGGAATGTATCGTGTGTGTCTCTACAGTGCTGAAAGGCATGAGATTGATGTGAGGGCTGAGGTGAGAAGAGGAGGATACAGAAAAATGTGAGAGGGAAGAATCATTGTGAAATGAATTATTTCTTTTTCCCTCAATGCTGATGGAGGATTCTTGGTTATTTATTCTTTTCTCTAATATTCCTCTTTTCTCAAAATTTCATATTTATTTTTATTCACGAACTATATATAGTTCAGTGTTGGTTTTTTTTTGTTTTTTTTTTTTTTTTTTCTAAATTTGATAATGTTTCATGGATTTGATTAGTGTTTACATCCAATGCTTCCTTAATTGTATATGCTAATTACTGAATATAAACAGCTTGTCAGGAAAAACCTGACAGGCTATTTAGCTTTACCTGTGACAGTTGAAACAGTTCATACCATTGATATGAACTGAAGGGAAAAAAATAGTTCAGCAAACATGTACCCTTCCTGGAAAAGGAAGGTTTTGTATTATTTCTAAAGATTAGGTCAGCAATTAAACACAGGAGTTAAGGTTCCTGTCAAATATCCATGTGAAGAGGTAGAACTTGAAAAAGAACAAGAAAAAAATGCAAAAGAAAATGCTTTTCTTTCAGAAAGCATTGTAAGTGGCTAACTTAGTAATAGATTTACTTTGGATTTCCTACCAGGAGAGAGTGTTGTGTCAGAAGTACAGGGATATCTATGAGAAGTGCTGAAAATGCGTAGGGTCATCTTGGGGTTCTGCCATTCCAACCATGGTTTAAAAAGTGAGGCAAAAATATGGTCTTTTTTTAAGGCATGAGATGAAAGAATTGTCTCTTATATGGCCTCTGTTTTGTAGGGAAAACGAAGTATGTGAGGTATAACAAACTTGAACAGAAAACCTAAAGCTAAATCTCACAAATCTGTAAGAGGAACAGGCAACTTATTCCAGTTTTGGGGTCAAAAGGCATGTCAAGTGATGTATCTTTCTACTTCGCTGGAGGTCTTAGGAATGAATTTTTAGATGGCAAAAACAAAATATACAAAGACATTTGGCATTACCTAGGGAGGAAAATCTGGACCCTCTGCTCCCTGTGTTGCCAGGAAACTTTTTTGAAACTGGAATGAATTTTATTAAGGAATAGTCATGGGATTGTTTTTCTCAGGTGGGAGATCACTTGTGAGAAGTGATGGAGCTGTCAGCAACTTATTCACAAAGTCTCCGCAGACTTGGACTATCTCAAAATGGTTCTTCAATATCTTGTCTGTGGGAGTCAAACTTTAGTAAGGCAGTTCTGGACAGCAGTTGTAGGAAAAATGACAGAGTAGATTGTGGAGAACTTTGGAATATGACCTCAAAACACCTAAAATAATGATTTATTGAACAAGACTGCAGTCATTTAAGGAGTTAGAGAAAGCTCTCACAAAAAAAAAAAAAAAAAAAAAAAAAAAAAAAAAAATCAATTACCATGAAGTCTGTTGCAATTATGTAAAAAGTTGATTGGGCTCATTCAGTAAACAGGACTGAAAAAATTGAGCAAAAATGCTTGGTAGAAAAAATGTATTTTCTTTCATTTTCTGGAAAGAAGGGTCAAAAATGTGAGACTTTATGAAACTGGTCTTAGGTCACATAGAGGGACTGGAATTTAGGTTTCCTGAAATGACTGGATCAGGACTCACTGCAGGCCATGCATACGTGTGAATTAACTGATGGCTGGACTTGAACTGAAGAAAAAATGCGTTGGTAAAAGTAAGTCTCAAAACATTTTTTTTCCTCTACTCACTGCATTGTATATTTTCACTGGGCTGGTAGTCCATTCAGATTGTGTAAGTGATAAAGTGTACTCTCTTCTTATTTTAAATACCTGAATTATGATATACTTTTTGGCTTGGGGAAAGAATGAGAAAAAAATATTCAAAGGAGGATTTAGGAAATAGGCTGAAGAAAATGAAGCATGTGAATAATATTAATACAAAAGAGTTATATAGACCTTTTGACCTTTTTGAATGAGTCTTCTGTGCACTACTTTGAGATTAGTTGAGATATTTACAGATCTTGTCAAAGAGAAAAGGAAAGGATGAAAGGGATGGGAGGGGGAAGACAGCTCACTAGTCCCTACTGTAAAGCTATCATCCAATCCCTGTGTGATTACTTTTTCTGGTCTCACTTCATAGAAATATTTCACAGAAAAAGACAACTTCTCCTTGTGCTTCAAGCTGACTTCTGATCACTTGCCTAACTGTTTACCTAACTGTTTCATCCTGGGAGCAACGAGATCTGACCTGAAAGTTCATGTCAGCAGAAGCAGTCTTTCTGCCAGCTGCATGTATGGGGCAAACAACAAAGTGTTTGCAAGCTTGCAGGGGTTTGTTTTCCACAGCTCAAAAGCATCCACTCCTGAACAGCTGACAGTAGCAGCTCTACTAAAGTGTCCCAAAGAACAATCAATTTGAATTGTAAAATATCCCATAAGACAGCTTTGCTCTCACTGTTACTGCCTCCTGCCCCAGAATTCAAACCTAATTTCAGGAACATTTTGAGGAAGGAAAATTCAAAGGAGTTTTCAGTGCAAATATATTGAAGAGTGACTTATAAATCACAAATGGTTTAGGGGTTTGGCTGCCCTGTTTCTGTGCCTCATGAGCATCAATCCACCTTACAGTCAGGCAATATGGGTTCAGTGTCTGTATGCTTTATGAGCGCATGCTGTGTTAGGTGCCTGGAGATAAGGTATGCAGAAGGCAAGGAATTGAAAGACAAGTTATACGAAATGCCTAAAAAGAGGGCTCAGGCCTGAGCATCACACCTATAAGCCTGCAATCGCCTTTCCTCCAGGTAAGGTTTGCAACTGATAGCCATCTCCTGCAGTTTGGTGTATAAACCACATTATTCCCAGAAAACATCGTGAATACTTAAGGGTTGTTCTTTGCTTCACAAAATTAGAATGGGCTTCTGTCTGTCCCACAAGGCAGGTTTGATTCCCTGGTTTGAAACTGGGATTTGATGGTAGATTTCCCACTTCTGAGTTAAGTGTACTTAGTATTGGTTTACTGGGAATTGTCTCTCAGAATTTGTCTCCTATTAAAACTGTTCCACTTCGTGTAAACAATTAAATATTAATTAAGCTGGGGGAAAAAGAAGGGAGGTGAGATTGACTCTATAGCCTGGTGGTTAGGGCAATCATGTGGGAAAGTCAGATTCATGTCCTTCTTCACTGAATTATTTATACCAAACGGAATAGTGTCAGTTGTAGGGAGCGAAGGATTTACCTCGGACAGTGCTGTAGCATAATGGTTACAGGAGGCTCTCAGGAGGGTGACAAACTAGACTTAAATCCCTTTGTCAGACTGAAACGGGGATGCTTATGAACTCACAGAAGCTGGCTACTGAGCTGGGGTGGGAAGGGGGGAGGGGGGGACTTTTTTTTTCCTCCAGTAGTTTCTCATGTTTTAGGATTATTTATTACGTTAATTCAGTAGGTGTTCTTATAGGTAAAATAACCAGAGGAATGCTTGGGTTTGTGGGGGAAGGGGGGGTGTCTTTTAATTTTATGTTTTATTTTAATGTAGTTGTTGTCTATGTTGTTGTCTATGTAGTTGTTGTCTATGAGGCCTCACTATCAGGAGTTTAGACATTATATAGTAGTTTTGTAGCATAGCAGTATGTTTTGATACAGAAGATATGCTTTGAAGCAGATAAGTTCAGAGAAAAGTGTAAATACACTTGAGAATGGCTAACAATAGTCTGGTAGGGCTTTTACTTTTTACTTTTACTTTGCAAAACAGTATTCTTTACTCAGCAACATCTATGTATTTTATAGCAGAAGAGAATTAGGGAATTTAAATGTTTCCAGAGGAGGGAGTACCAAAGAAGACACACAGAGGTCTGGGTTTTGGCTTTGGTCACTAAAATTACAGTGATACATGATTCCGTCTGTGAATATAGGACTTGAGAATTTTTAACGTGTACTGAAATGTCCTAGTAAACTTTTTCACAAACCTGAAATCTGCAGCACCAAAAAGACTTGAAAAACTCATCTGAAGGAAATGCTGGCTGGGATACTCTTGGTAGAATGGGGGGAAGCAAATTTTCTTGTTCTTTATATTCAGTTCAAACTATACATTTTACATCAAATAAAGTTATTGTATAATAGGTCTTATTTCTTAGAGAGCTACTTCTAAAAACTAGTGTCCATTTCAATTTAGAAAAATAGAAAAATATAGAAATAGAAAAATGCTATATGACCTTATGTAATGATGACTTTTGACCTTCAAAGTACTACTTTCTCCCCCAAAATACTGGACCTTTAGAGTTCATGGCTTTATTCTGTTTCTCAGCACACAAGATTGTATTGTTGGGTCATCTAGCACTGTAACAGTAATTCATAGTAAGTATTTGGGACTTTTACTCATACAGCAACTGCCTTATTTATCTATTTGTTTATATTTTAATAAAAAATGACATGAGAATTTTTATGCATCAAGTATTATGATAAAAATAACTGTGAGCTGTACTGGCACTCACCACCCTTTGGGGAATGGGTGTCCTTGAGATATCCAGCTACTCCTCTGACTTCCAAAGATCTCTTCTCTTCAGGCTAGTTCATCTACTGTCTGTGACTCTACTCTCAATATTTCATGTTTATGTAACATCAATACCCTATAAGGGAATTGATGGACAGGTAGGTTAAAAAAAATATATATTAGGCCTACTTTATGTACTTAACAGTTGATGGAGTTGTTTTGGCCAGAATTTTTAATAATTTTCAATTTTAACTATGAAAAATTGAAAACTATGAAATTGAAAAAATGAAAAAATGAAAAATGAAAAACTATGAAATTTTCAATTTTAACTATGAACTTTGTCCAGAGAAGGGCAACGAAGCTGGTGAGGGGCCTGGAGAACAAGTCCTACGAGGAGCGGCTGAGGGAGCTGGGCTTGTTCAGCCTGGAGAAGAGGAGGCTCAGGGGCGACCTTATCGCTCTCTACAGATACCTTAAAGGAGGCTGTAGTGAGGTGGGGGTTGGCCTGTTCTCCCACATGCCTGGTGACAGGACGAGGGGGAATGGGCTAAAGTTGCACCAGGGGAGTTTTAGGTTAGATGTTAGGGAGAACTTCTTTACCGAAAGGGTTGTTAGACACTGGAACAGGCTGCCCAGGGAAGTGGTGGAGTCACCATCCCTGGAAGTCTTTAAAAGACGTTTAGATGTAGAGCTTAGGGATATGGTTTAGTGAGGATTGTTAGCGTTAGGTCAGACATTGGACTCGATGATCTTGAGGTCTCTTCCAACCTATAAATTCCATGATTCTGTGATTCTGTGAAACCTTATTTTGAATATTAAAGTCATAAGGAGAACAATCACAGAATCACAGAATATCAGGGATTGGAAGGAACTTTGAAAGATCATGTAGTCCAATCCCCCTGCCGGAGCAGGAATACCTAAATTGCATTATACAGGAACATGTCCAGGTGTGTTTTGAATGTCTACAGAGAAGGAGACCTTCCCACGCATTACTGTCAGGCCTAGTGTCTTATAAAACCAGCCATAATCAAAGAACCCATAGCCCTGCCTATAGCACTAGTCACATAGCCAATCTTCTATGGACTGTATCCTTCTGTTCCATCCCTCATCATCACCCCAGAAAGGAAGAGAAAATGACTTGCAGCCCAGGCTTTCACCAACTGTCCCAAGGCCTTCAAGTCTTTCTTCATTCCCCTCAGACTATGGGACGCGGCTTCCTCCCCACCTATCTGGAAGATTAGTACTGGCTAGTAGTCTGTCAAGCGCACCAGGTTGGGGAGTGTCCTGGTGATACCCCTGATCTGGGCTTCAGGTAGACTATAGAGTTCTCTTTGATGAGGGCGAACTCTGCATATTAAGTCCTCTGTTCCCCTCAGAGGAGACTATCCTACTAAAATTACCCTTCTTTCTTTTTGGAGGCAGTCTTAAGGCATGGTGTAAATTACCTCTTCCTGCATGACCTCATAGGTGGGCCTTCCACCACATCCTCACCTACCTCTCCTTCAAGATCCAGGGTCTCAAACCTATTATGGAGGGGCACCTGGGGAAACTAGGTAGGTAGGGAGGGTGGTTGCCCATGGTGCCAAACTGGGACTCACTTCCAACCCTCTTCATCTTATTAGTCCCCTCCCTCTACCCAACAGCGACTCTATGGCAGGGGCTCTACCATCCTCTGGGCTGCATCCCTCTGGCACACCAGGGAGTTACTCCACCAGTCCATTGCCTCCTCACACACCCTGATGCTTCTTAGTCTCCACCTCCTCCCTGAGGTCAGCCACCATGGAGAGCAGACCTTGCACCTGAGAACAGGCGGTCTCCCCGCTGCCTTCCCCTGGCAGCAGCAGGGTCAGGCGCTCCCTGCTGCCATAGGCCTAACAGCCATGTCTCTGGACAGGCCCTCTGTCTGAGTCACCACAGACATTTTGGATTGAGCTCTCTGCCTAGTGGACACCATGATAGGTCTGTGATCTCACAGACTGCCAATACTTGGTGCAGAGGCCCTGGGCCTTGCCACACCAGCTGCGCACCAGTGTGCATGAGCTGCTGTCCCCCTCTGCTTGTGGTGGGCACCATGTGTTGCTGCCCTCCCACAGGCTTTTTCTACGCAAAGGGCCTGGGCCCAGTTGCCCTTGCCCTGGGAATGCCCACTTCCTGTCAGCCTCTCTCTGGAGAGCTGGCAGGTGTGGCCTGGTCGTTAGGCTGTCCCAGGCCAGCCCTATCAAGATGATAGACCCAGAGCCCCCAGTAACTTGTTCAGGCACTGTGGTTGTGCCAGCTCCAAGGCAGCTGACCTCGACTACAATAAAGTGTTCTATTACCATAGCTAAGATTATTATAACACCACTAAATATCACAGTATAAAGTTACCTTGCTGGGCTTAAGATAATTTTATAGTTCATCTCAGATACCATGCATGCACTTCACATCCGCCTGTGGCAAAGCAGAGGCAAAGATGGTAGAAATTAGTCTTGAAAATAAAATACACCAGAATAGGCTGAGTTTTACCAATGTGGTTTACATTTGTGATGTCTTAACTTCCACAGCTGATGAGGAAAAACACCAGGCAAAATTGAGTTCTAAGGAAATAATCGAAGATGTTTTGCTTTTGTAAGACAGGGGAGAAATGACTGCAGGCTTTGTCAGGAATTGCACATTGTTAAAATGGATCTGGAACTGTGAATGAGAGGATTTGAAGTAGAGCACTGAAAAGCCACATCCTTGGGACTACATATCCTGACTGCACTAGATACCAGCGAGGTTGTTAGGAGTCTCAAGTATAGAATAGAGAACTCACAAGGGTAGAAATAAATAGGAATATTGCATGTGCTTCCTTGAAAATTGAAATACTCCTCCAGAAATTAATGACTGCAGTGTCTTCTACTAACTTCTACTTCAGTAGCAAGAATCTAGCCTGATCATCAAATTAGACTGGATTAAATATATTTAGGCATCTTATTTTATTATTCTTTTAAATGCACTAACATTGTAAATTATAGTGCATGTTTGAATTAAACTCGTTGAAAATTAGTTAGTTTTGTCTACATATCACTTCAGAAAGCTTACATCTTTAAGTTGCCCTGGGAACAGATCCTGTGTCATCTTTAGAAAGATGTTCGAGGTATTGTATTAACCTAAACTTTTAAAGCTAAAGTAAGGAACTGAAGACAGAATCTTCTTTCACCACAGAATAAATGTATATTGGATGTCAAACGCCTGCATATCAAAAGTTCTGAGAATGTTGCCTTCACAAGGAAGGAATGAACTACTGACATAAAGACTTATAAGCGCACAGGCTCACAAATCCCACCTGAGCAAAGCATACTATTCTACTTTGTACTTTTATGGCATTTTCCCATTCAGGATTTCAGAATGATTCACACATTTTAATGGTGGAAAAAAACAGGAATGTATGTAAACAGAAGTCAGACACGTTCCTAAATCAGACAGCCTTCCTAAAATCGACTGGAAGCTCAAGTGCAGAGAAACCAAGGAACAGGGATTCTTGAATAGCAATTTCCTGACAACACAGAATGATAAATGTCAAATATTGTCCACACTGTTCTCCCACTTTGCTTACGAAGAATGTAGTCATACTGGAGACAAACTGATGGTCTGCTCCAAAGTGTATTCAAGTCAGTCAATCTTCAGTTTGCTTGTGTATACACTTTAGGTGAGGCAGTGACAAGTGTACTGCTATTTTAGAGTATCTTCCAGAATGGGATCAGTGGATTTGTATTTTTTCCCCTGCACAACTGGGAATCAGTATTTGTATATATATTTTGTGTGTTCCTTTTCTCTATGTGGATATGGATTTCCACCTCCAGATTTCAGTCTCAGGTTGATAGAAATAGAATATTAATGTTTCTTTCTTATAAAGCATAACTTTCAAAATAATAATTGTTTATATATATATACACAATCTTCAGACAAACAATCACTACTGATAATTACTCACCTCTACAGACAGTAGAAAAGCAAATAGAATTATGATCTCCATGTTAGCAACTTATTTGGTAGAACGGTTCTTTAAAAAATAATTATGTGGCCATGACTTGAAGTAGCACACAGAGAATTGTACAACTCTTGTAAAAGGGTTAGGTTCCTCCATTTCTGTGTGTAGTATCACTGTTTTGCTTACATTTGGGGGGCTGCCTATGGCATCATGACGTGTTCTCACAGTGTTGATTCAATAGAATGACCATGTTACGTGGTCAGGCAATGATTCAAGTACACAAACATGTGTTGTGCCCCATCTGAAGACAATTCTTGCTGTTTCTAGGAGAAAAATGAGGAAGAATAAATAAATCAAGAAGCTCAATTTCAAAAACAAATAACAGTAATTTGCAGAAAGAATAAAAGGGAAAATATGACCATCTTAAAGATAAATAGGCTTAAAAGCATTATCCTCAAATACAGTTACATTCTGATCTTATAGGGGCTAAAGAAAGGGATGTTGGTGCCTATTAGAGCATCCCCAGATTTCTAAATGTCTGCATTTCCAGATGTACCTGGAATTTTACTTCAGCCTTGCAACAAGATTTGCTATTTTGTATTTGATTTTTTTTTTTTTTTAAATAAGATACTTCTCCAAGGTCCATAGCTGCCGTGTTGCCAGATTTCACAGATTTGGTGTTCAACAGTTGTCCTAGATGGACATAATTGTACATACACATGTACAATTAATACTTAGTACAGGGAACTTTTTGCAACCAGCTCTTGATAACATGTCAGTGGTAATTAATACAATTGGAACTGAAGGACAGTAACAAAAATATGTGATGTATAAGTATTGGCTTGTAATAGAAGATGCATTGAGATTGTGGAGAAACATTTATCTACAGAAAAGTGAAAAATCAGTTAAGCTATTTTAGAAGTAAAGATTTTTTCAAGGTTATGAAGCAATATGCAAGCAATCGAACTGTTGTTAATCATGCACTTTAACAATATACATGTATAGTACTGTGGTTTTGGTCCTAGCTAGTGAAATCTAACTGGTGTGCAAAATTTTGGTAGAATTTAGATAGTTCCAAAAGCAAAAAAAGGTTTTCTTCTTTTTGAACAGCTATGTCATTGGTGAAAGACAAGTTGAGATAGAGTCAACTATTCATTTACATGTTGCACTTACAGTAGGTTTTGCGCAGATTTTAGAGAAGATGCAACCTTGGTCAAAATGTTTTATAAAGAAACAAACACAGCCAATATGTTGGTGGCAATAGTGCCCATAGGAGCTCTGCATTGCACAGCTCCTCTTCCGATTGCCTTGCCCTACAATCCCCAGACTCTGCCTGGTACCTTATGAAGCTATTCTTCCCTCCAGCTGTTTCATATACTGAGGCAAGAGGTAAAGTGCTGTCTTCTCTATGTGACTGCTTTTATACAGCATGGAAGCATCAGCTCTCTTGATCCACCTCCAATGAATTTCTGATCAAATACCTATGCCATCCCCCCCCCCCGAAAAAAAAAAAAAAAAAAAAAAAAAAAAAAAAAAAAAAAACTATGCAGCTTACCTTTGCGTGTATTTTCAGAGCACTATAGTGAAAATATGTATCTTATGTCCCTGCAAAAACTCTGTCCCTTTTCACCTTGTGAGAAGGAAAGAGCCCTGGATATATTTTCAGAGGAAAAGTGTTGCAAGTTTTCTAATACCACACCTCTTAATTTGACAAAGTCAAGGAGAATCTCTCTGAAGTCTGATCTCTGAAACTGTTTGTACTGTTTGTATGGCCTTTCCTACATGAGTAAAACGACTCGTAACTACTGATTTTCTTTCTTTCTTCTTTTCTTTCCCTTTCTCCATGTAATGTTTCTCTAAAGAAAGATAGTTTGGTTGCCATGGAGTATATTGACCTGACCTTCTTCTAAACTTCCCTAATAATCCAGTGTTAGCATAAGCTTTATTCCTCTGCAATTGTGAGTGAGAACATGTTTGTACATAGTCTAAAAGGATAATATGAAAATACTATATTTTTGGATAACACAAATGGAAAAGCTTTGAAATCTGCTAATATTGATTGAGATATTTTAATCTTGTGATATTAATATAAAAATTAAAATACATTTTATTACTCCATTTCAACATGCAGCTTTTATTTTGCCATGTAACTAAAAAATGCTATTGGACTTAGACTTCTGCCTTCATTATTAAGCCAACGAATTTAAATTTAAAATCTACATTATTTTTAGCTTGTTTTAGTGTACAAAACATTGTTTTAAGTTTATCTTAACAATATAACATTAATCACAATGTGTCTCTTTTGGGTAAGGTCACTTATTACTTCCAATTCATGTTTTTTTGTGTTGTGTTGAGAACAGAGCTACACAAACATATTTACTGTTTTTTATTGTTGTTGTTGTTTTATTTTATTTTTTCTTATTCTATTCAATCATATTATTTTTATTTTTTTTTTGGTTCACTTATAGAATAGATTATTTTTAGCTCACTGAAAGGAACTGAGATGCCCTAAAAATAAAGTGGTTCTACCAGACCTTTAGCAAACTGAAAGGCTTTTGACCACAAAGGCCTGAAGACTAACACATAACAAAATTACCTGCAAATATAGGACAATTTTTGACTTCCTCAGGTTCACAGGACAATGCAATTAACACCTCACTGTTTTTTTCTTGAGCCGAATGCTAATTTAGAAGTCCAGAAAGCCAATGTTTTCATGGATGAAAAGTACAGTCACTGATATCCTACAGAGAAAATGGACAGATAATTTAAATATTAGAAAATTTACAGATAATCAGCTAAGAAACTCTGCAAAAGCAAGTTAGAAGAGATGTTACCTCTTTTGCCCATCAAGTCAAAACAAAATACTTTCCAACACTATGGAAATATTGAAAAAATGAACATATACCCAATAATTTGAATGTTTAAATCATCTGAGCAGGGTCACAAATCCAAGTATTGTTTTGGTGATTTCAAACACTATTGAAGCTAGACAAAGAGAAAATATGTCAAAAATAGTCAGATAGGTATCTTCCACTTTAAATTGATTTGTCATTAATATATATATATATATATATTACATATATGCATATATATATATATATATATCCTTTTTTGGTTTCCATGTCTTATTTAGTTAAAGCAAGGAGAAAATGGAGGATTGGGTGCAGCATAAGCTAGCAAAACTCTTTGCTCCTGTTTTTCTGGACACTAAAAGTCTGCAACGAATTTTCTGGATGAGATCAATGCAGAACATAAACACAGAGAAGATCGGCTTGACTTGGACATTGATTTGACATAAACCTTCACTTTTGACATTCTTTTTTCATGATCTATACAGTTCTTAAAATTCTGCACTTCAATCCTGTTTAAACTTTACTTACATGTTTCTTTTTTAAAGCTGTTTGTGTTTCTGTCTATCCCATAATATTAAATTTATGTATTTCTTTATTTGCTTCTGCTTCTTTTTATTTGTGTATATTAGTATAATAATCTCACAGCTGAAGAAATTTAAGAACTTTGATACGGGAAGTACTTTTGTATGTCTGCTTTTTATGGCCATCTTAATTTGGTTTCACATTGAACACGCACTGCTTTCTTATTAAAATAAATAATAATAATAATAAAATAAAATAAAGTAGCTTGATATACAATGGGCAAAAACAATCAAAAACTAGATTTGTGGCCAAGCAACAGGAATCTGGCACTAGGAACACAGGAAAACTGATTCCCAGAAGAGTAGACTTGTTTTCTGTAACTGACTTGGTCAATACAATAACTGCACAACACTTAGGAAAGTAGTAGTAAAGAGCTTGTCTCAGCTGATGTTAATGTCTTATTTGTCTTCTGGAAGTAAAATTCTCTTAATGAGCACAAAGCAATACATAGATCTTATGTGGCTGTGCAGCTGCTTCAGATGTTTTGTTCACAAAATGAATGCTGGATGGAAAGTTGTAGTAAGGAGACTTCATGTCTTCATGCAGAGTTACGACAAATGTTGACATGGCCCACCAGGTCTGTGTGATCTTAACTGCATTCTGCTCAGTTCATTGAGGACTAATTGACAGGAAACCCCAAATTTTCAACTTCCTCATTCTTTTTATGTCTTTGAGGAGGTAACCTTCACTCTTACCTTCTCTCTAGACTATGAATAGAAGCTTAGTTTAAGTACTTTCTCTTGTTTGCACCTTAATGTGACTCGTTTCTACACTAGTCATTTTCTTTCATCTATAAAGTCAAATCAGAAGCAGTATGCATAAGGAATCAGAGACCTAAGGCTGCCAACTGGCTGATATTAAAAGCAACTACAGAACTGAAATATCATCCAAAGTCAGTCCAAATGACAGACTGATTATACAGATCTACATCTTCCCTCTTACATGCAACTTACTTCAGTTGTCTGTAAGCCACCAGAACTCTCAGCCTTGACTCAACATAAAATATATCTCTTAATAGAAAAAACATCTCAAAATCTTTGCTAGATTATCCTACTTATAGGTATTCACTACTGAACTTTTTTTTTTTTTTCATTTATATCTAAGCTATAATTTTTCAGTAGCCTTACTAAATTCATTTAGTTTACCTGAAAATACCAAGACCACAACTTCACTCAATTTTAAAGTACTTGGATGATGAAAACCTGTATGTAAGTATTAGGAATGACTTAGTGAAAACAAACAAACAACACAACAACAACAAACTGTTACAACACAAATATATAATTTTAAAAAATATGAATAGGTGGGGTGAATAATGCTTCGTTAATGTATTTTTTTTTCTCATTATAAGGTTGATTTTGGTAGGAGGGAGCAATGGCATTGAAATTATGAGTGTAATTCCACTTAAAAATCTGAAATCAAATTCTTCTACCTATGCAGGCATATTTATTTTATCATTGGAGTACAATGAATGAAAAGTGATTCAGAAATTACATAATATTTTAATGTTATTGTCATTAGCTTAGCTTTGCTTTTTACCAATTATAAATGATAAAATTTGAGAGTATTAGCAAAAACATTCTCACTGCTTAGGAAGAAGGTTCACCTCTATTGTTATGCTATATCAGCTTTTTAAAAAGAAATGCAGAACAAAATAATTGATCACCATCATTAAGTTGTTCACTGAAGAATAGTGCTATAACTGTCTGCAATTAAAATATTAAAAGAAAGGAAAAATATACATTTATATTCATATATATATATTTCTTGTACTTAGTTTAAAATTGTGCCACAGTAAAAATTCATGAGTTCCATGTGTTTCTGGATTCCCTTGCAAATTTTCATGAGTGAAAAAAAGTTCAAAAAGTTCCCCAAAGGGAACTTTTATTATTTATTCCCTCATTCAAAAATCTTGTGATATCTTTTGTAAACATTACCTGCACAGTTTCTCAAAAGACAGGGTTTTGACATTTCTAGTAACAATCATAGCTGGCATGAATGTGTTCAAATGCAAAGCTTAAACATAGCTTTGTAATTCATTGTAGAAATGGTCATCATAAAACTGTGACAGTTGTTATCTCTGTGTGTGAATTTACATCAGTTATTGATTTCTCTTTTCTATCACTAAAGTTCTACTTCAATTGTGAGATAAAAAATGATATGAAAGAATACAACTCCACTTTCTGAAATGTATAAGCAAAATTTTGATTTGTCATTAAAAATAAATCCTATACAATTAAGTAATTTTCAAATATATCAGGATTACCAGCTCTCTTTCCATTAGTATGAGGATAAGACAAAATAATTATCATGTACAAGTAAAAAGCTCAGCTGAACTGCAGTGGTCCCATTTTTACAAAATGGAAAAAGGTCTAGAATTTGGATGTCAGAGGACCAGTCAAGAAAACAGAAGAATTATCATGCAAAGCTTGCCAGCACAAAAATGAACTCACGTACCTGTTACACCCTTTTTTTTTTCATAGCCAGGAATTTGCACATTAAAAGCCAAAGTTTGCCAAATGTTTCTGTGAAGAGCTCAAAAACAGTATTATCAATCGTTTCTAACTTGCAGGAACACTTCAAACCTTTGGATTTTTGCCCTGCCAAAGAAATTTTTCACAAAGATCTATTCAGTGATTCATGGAACTTGCATTTCTATTAGTTGTTCTGCTATTATGTTCCCAGTCTGCCACCCTCCACAAATAATGTTTGTGAATCTAAAAACAAGAGTAATTCCTGCACATTTCTTTTGCTTTCTGGGATAGTATTATTAATCCCAGATATTACGCTGATCATTTCCATTACAGTAGTCAAAACAATGATGAGGTATTTCCCTTCAAAGATTGCATCTCATTCAAAACAAATGTAACCCTTATGTTTTGAAGCACTTGCACAGACTTTTAACTGTTGGAATTTTATGCCTGTTAATATTTCAAGCAGTTACATTCCATTGCAACAGCATAACCTGGAAATTCCAATGCAACTGAATGATCTGTTATCTGCTGAAAACAGCTTAATTTTAATATGCTGCAGTTGACTTAAAGGTTAAGCGACCTCTTAAAAGAATGTGAACTTGTGAATAAGGGAGTTCTTATACTCTCAGGTGGCATTTTATTCAGCACAAGAAGTAACTGCTAATGAGCTCCCTAGCTAGTAAAAGCTGTATGTAAAATATGTAAAACTTGAAATGTCTAGTGTTTCTGAAAAAAAATATATAATATATGTATATATATACTCTGTGAGCTTGGCTTATTAGATAAATTATAATAGATCAAAGAAGGAAAGGGTAAAACCAGGTGACAAAAGCTGAGAATGACCAGTCTATTTATTTTCTAACGTTATTTCATTGTCTACCCTTATTAAAATATTTGGTTAATACAATTTGCAAATAAAAGATTACTTTGTCTAAAAAGTGTGTTGGATTAGCATACATTAAAAAAAAAACTCAGTATGATGGCTCAATATGCCAAAGAACAGGCCCATTATATAGGAGCCAAGTTAGTTCTTTTTTGTTGTACAAATCATTCTTAAGCAAATTGAAGAGTTTGGTTTGGAGTATGTAGGCTATAAATGAATAGAATAGAATAGAATAGAATAGAATAGAATAGAATAGAATAGAATAGAATAGAATAGAATAGAATAGAAAAAGAGATCTTTCCTTGGAGAGTTCATCCCCAAGATGAACTCCAAAGGGAATTCTAATAAGAATCTCAGAATGTGGTCTTGCACACTGTACTAGAAAACTAAATCACTGACAAGTGCAAGAGAAAACCTCAAAGGACAAACTGCTTATAGGAGCAATGAGGTCTCGTGCACTTGCACATAGTAAGCAGTGCTATTCTGAACACTAATGCAATAATTGAGTTCCTAATTTTGCAAAGCACTATAGCAAGTATGCAATTTCAAACCTATTCCACAAAGTATCCAGCCATGTGCAGAGCTTCTACTGGTTTCAGTAGAGACTTAAGCTGTTGGTTGCACAGCACCAATTCAAAGTCTTTGCTTAACTATTTCAGTAGGCCTCCGCTAGACTTGCTCCAGGAGCTCCATGTCCCTGTTGTACCGGGGAGCCCACAGCTGGACACAGCACTCCAGGCTAGGCTGAGCAGATGGGGAGGACCTCCCTCGAACTGCTGCCAGAACTCTAGCAGAGGGGCAGGAAATCTCCTCCCTCAGCCTGCTGCCGGCTCTCTTCCTAATGCAGCCCAGGACACCATTGGCCTTCTTGGCCACAAGGGCCCAGTGCTGGCTCATGGTCAACTTGGTGCCCACCAGGACCCACAGGTCCTTCTCTGCAGAGCTGCTTTCCAGCAGGTCAGCCCCCAGCTTGTCCTGGTGCACATGGTTATTCCTCCCCAGGTGCAGGACCCTGCACTTGTGTCCTTTGTATTTCAAGAGGTTCATCTCTGCCCATCTCTCCAGCCTTTCAAGATCCTTCTGAATGGCAGAATGCTTAGTTTGTCAGCAGTAAGGTTTCCTAGAGAAATAACTGTAGGTCATGAACTGTTGGAAAAACCTTTAAATTTCCTTGGCTGCTGGTGGTTCTTGACTGTCAATACAGACAACCTGGTTTAAATTTATTATTTGCACAATGTGTCTCCTTGTACTGAACTAACACAGCCATGAATTAATTTCTGAAACATCTTGTCTCCAACATCAGTATGGTCTTAGACAACAGTACTGTCTTAGAACATGAAATGACCTTTGTCAAAGTAGGCTTTTCAGTACTGCCTTATACTATTTTTGTTGTTTTGTAATACGTCTTTGCTCTTTTAAAACTATTGAGCTCACATGAGTAACGTTCAATTTCATTGTTATCTAATAAAGCAAAAGTTATACTGTTAATTTTATTGATACTGAAAACAATCTATAATATATTGCTTTGTTTTGTTTTGCAATTTAAGGAAATAAATGAATCCAATTACTATTCTTAGGCTTATTTCTACATGTTTTTTTCCTTCCTCTTATTAAGAAATGGCCTAATTGCTAATTTATCCTATTGCAAGATGGCATAGAACTAAGAGGCTTCCATTGCTTTATCTGTGAATATTCTATTTCAAAATGTTTTTACCATTTAAAAAAAATATTAACAGATAGTTGAGAGGAAAAAAAAGCACAATGAAAGAATGTAAAGTTAGCACATTTGTTGGTAAATCTCTGTTTTCAGTCAGCAACAGCTGCAGTTTAATTAAACTCAACTGTTTGCAGGTGTTCACAAGAGAATATTATATAGATATGAATGTACATACATAATGCAGCTGAAAACATTTACCTCTGTAAAAAAAAAATGTCTTTCAACAGAGAATTTCTCTGTATTCTTGTGATTAATGTTCAAGTTTCTTTCTAATATGTAAGGATGAGATATTATCAGAGAAAAAAATCCACAAGAAAGTACCATAAAGCAATAAGGGAGGAACACCAGCTGTGCTCATAAATTTAGACAGTTAGTATAGCTGAAAAGCATTATCCATCCTAAGACTGGTATTATAGTTAGGTGAGTTTAGTGCATCAGACAATACGAAAGGATTTCATATGTATTGAAGAAGGAAAAGTAAATATATATATATAAAAGTCTTTTAAAGATCAGGACAGCTTTAGATGCTGTGTGGATCAATAGTAGTCTCATCACAGGTAAAAGTTCACTAGATAGCATATTGAGCTGCAAGTTCAAAATATCAATAAGGTGTGCAAAATTTAAAACCAAGACATAGTTCTAGGATAGTTGTACTTAACTTTTTGGCGCTGATATTACAGTATTTCTACTCAGCAGAGGTGTTTGTGAAAGTTGACAAGAAACCAACATTGCTAAATCACTTGAAGTTCATTTTATTGCGCACTGTCTAAAGATCTAGCCCAAAGAGGCATTCTATAAATATACATGTACCTACAGAGACTTATAACTAGGTCAGAATGCTGCTTCCAAAGCTATTACTAATTAATTAGGTGCAAATAGCAAAAGTGTCTCAATGACAAAATCCATCATTTCAAAATTCCTGTATTACTGTGGCTGTATTGGCAGCATTTGAAAGTGTTCAGACTGAAAATAAATAAATAAATAAACAAATAAACAAATAATGAAATAATATAAGTAATGAATTAATTTGTACAGACTGTGCAACTCTACTACACAATATGTGGTATGTGTTAGTTTCTGATCTCTAAATGACATTTCTAACATTTAACTAGAATAAAGCTTATGATCAATGTTTGTGGTCATCCTGCAGCAACTCTTTTAGACTGCCACAGATTCAACAGGTTTACTGATGAAACAAATTATTATCAGTTCTAATTTGAAGGAGAGGAGATTCATGGATTTTCTTTTTTATATCAGCTACAATATTAACACATTTAGTCATGGTAAAAGTCTAAATGTTGCTCTGAGGTGACAAATGCTGTTAAAATCTAATCAAGTTATTAGAGTGATGAACACTAGGATACAGAATCAATCAAAATTTATCTGAAAGCTTTTTTATGCTTTGTATGATTATTGTGATCTATATTTTTAGTCTGATAATTAATAGACAGACTCTTTGGAATAGCAACAGTTGTATAATACAATATTTATTGCCTATATACAAAATATATTGCATTCCTTCAACCTGTAAATGGACAGATTTAGGAAACAGTTTTGACCAAGATTATTTTTGAGATATATTTTTTATGAGTTTCAAAATTCAAATATGATGACAATACAAACTTAATTTTAGTTAAATGAGTAGTATATCTCAGACTTATTCTTGATAATATAATAAATAAATATTTATTAAGGATACAACACAGATTATAAAAATATATGGAGACAATTTATAAATTTCTTTTGTTTTGTCAGAAACAACTAGAAGGAAATATATATACATGTACTGACACTTAAGGAGACAGATTTTTTACATTACAGTTCTGTTCTAATCCTTTTAAATGATCAATATTCTATGTTTGAAAGGATTAATGTGTATGTTGAGAAACTTGAGTTTTAGATATTCTTTTATCAGTAACTTTTTAAAACTTTTTAAAAGCATTGGTTGGAACTAGAGGAATTTTTGGGTCCCATATATGAAGATATCCTATATAGTGTTTCTGGAATCATGTGACTAATTTTTAATTAATTAGTAAAACCCTTCAGTATGTATGAGGATGCACATTGAGAAAGCCAAACCAAACCAAACCAAAAAAGCCTGCCTGAGAATCCATACAAACATTTAATAAATAAATAAATAGTCAACCTAGCTTTAAAAGCTAGAATACAGAATAAAATGTAATTAACATTATATTTTATATTATAATTATATATTATAATTATTTATATAACAAATATAAGCACCCTAAATAGCTCATGGCTACAAGTAATAAAACATGGCCACAATATCAAACAAACTCTTCTCAAGTGATTTAGATTTTTTTCCATCCCTAATGCGTAGAATAGGTTCTGTGTTTATTATTTAACATCAGCAGTTTTGAGTTTTTGATTGTCAATGAAAAAGCAATGTAGGATAATTAAGCAATAATGTAGTGTGCAGAGCACTTTTTAACAGGATAAAGTCATGATGAAGATGAGCAGAGTCAAGGGATTTAATGTTAAAGCAGAAAGCATTTTTAAAGCTAATTTGCATTAAAAAGAAGTTTGCTAAAACGTCAAAATAAATGATGCGGGAAAAAAATAAAATGCAACTTTTAAATAAAATCAGTTCATACAAAGTTTAACTAAGGAGGCTATCAATTTTGTATGTATTCATGTATTTTATTCTACTAACTTTTCAGCTGCATCATTTCCATTCTCTTCAGTAAGGAATAGCACAGGGAAAGAACTGGAAAAAGACAAAGGGCACACCCATAACCATGTAAGAGATGTAATCTAACTTTTAGTTCCAAATTAATATTGAAAATATTTCAACTGAATCTCTTTTTGCTTGGTAAAATTAGATATTTCGAGTCCTCTAGTAACCCAGAACTTCCTGGAAACCTTAGGTTTCATTTCCAGTTATGTAAAATGAATTAGAATGTGTCACTTCCTAGTGCCATGATGAAGAAGTCATCTGTTCATGGGTGCCAGCTTGGCCAGAAACATTGACATGAGGGATATGTTCATGAGGAAAGTACTGTGGCCTACATTGGCAAGTTACTGGTCTAGTACCTCTAACTCCAGTGTAGAACATGGTTGGAATTGCCCATTTCCAGAAATGTTCTGTATATTTTCCATTAAAAAAAAAAAAAAAAAGCTGAATTAAATCAATCTTATACTAAATATAAATAAGGAGGAGAACAAAATATTAGTGGTCTTAAAATCGTATGAATCATATGTCTCAAGCCTCTTAAAACTGTGTTTTCAAGGAGTTAACTAATAAAGTTCAGTGAGACTGTGAAAGCAGTGTTCACAGAGAAAGCATTGCTTTCACTGGAAAAGGCATGCTGCAGCTACGCATATGATACAGCAGCTTAATTCTTCTTGGCCACCCTGGGTGCAGTCCATACTCAGCTATAAAGATTCTCATCTGATATTAAAAACAATGAATTTGTTTGTGATGGTCTTGTAGTTGTACCAATAAGAATAATAAGAAAGAATCCACCCACCTGCAATGCACCTGCATTGTGGAGGAATCTTTATTACACTGAACTAAGGAAAATGCAATTTTATCTTTCTAAATTGTTTTGACTATAGAAACACAGGTCACTGTTTCAAGTTGTCAGAACACTATCATCACAATAGTCTGTATCTGATGGCTGAAGACAGCCTTTCTGAAGGCAGATGAAGGGAGTTTGTCTTATCCTGTGCTTTCAGTGCGATCCCTCCTGATATTCAAAGACAGTGAGGGCACTGCAAAGAGAGGTAGGGAAAAAGGCAGCAATTATTTCCCCTAAGGCCTACCTGGCAGGGTAATGATAAAATAAAATAAAGCTATAGATGAGTAGGTTTGGAGGAACGAGGAGAAATAGAAAAGAGCTTGAAGGCAGAAATGTCATTCCTGTGTGGTACAGGGTTCCCTTCCTTATGCATGGTCCATTCTGTTTCTTCGCTGTGCCTCCTTTGGAAAGACATCCAGGTAATGCATTAGTTCCCATTTAGATCAGTCTTATCATTACAAACACACTGAAATGTGACAGATAATTATGCTATTTGCAACTGCAATAGCTAGAGGCTGCTTAGATGAATGTTTGTTTTTTTTTAGTACACAGAGGTAGCCTAAAATGCATTATTTTGATAAAAAATACATTTTCAAATTAAAACAATGATAGAAACAAAGCTATTTTAAGGAGGTAAAATAACTTTGTCCTATCCATAAAGTTTTTTTTTAAAGGTGTGGAACAATGTGTGAAGCTGATTTAATAACTGAAATGTACCTATTTGGATTTGTGATCTATTTATTTAGACAGCTTGTCAGATATAATTTCCTGCATATTTCAACTGAATTGTGATGAACAGTGTTTGTGTTTTCAGAGAATTTAGAAAAACACTTTGAAAAAGTTTTGTTGTTGTTTTTTAATGCACTTGCATTTGTTCTGTCGGTTGCTAATTCAAAAGAGTGCCTTTTGAACAAAGTTGTATTCCATGTATTTAAAAAGTGACTGCAATTTGTTTATTCAAATTAACTATGTGATCCATCATCCTGTAGCATCTTTTTTCAGAGCAATGTTGTAAGTGATGACTTATTGCCTGTTTGCAAAGTGAAGTGAATGGTACAGAAAATGTAATTTACTTCACTGCCAGGGACTGAATTTATTGTTTACTAATTGGAATGTCATATACAATGAATTATTCAACAAAAAAGACACTCAAAAGGAATGTCAGTAATGAAAACAAAGCAAAATCAGTAGATCATTGGTTCAAGTTCAAATAATCTTAATTGAGCTAAGTATTTGCATGCGTGGATGACAGGTAATTATTTTTCAAGTAATCAATGGTATTCTTCATTGAAGTTACTTTGTCAATAAAAAAAAAATAGAATTTTTTCTAAAAGAAGATAGAGGATTCATTTTGATATTCACTAAAAATATTATTGTTCATAAAAGGTGAATTAAAGTATTTTGACTAACATGACAAAATTCTTGTCTTCTTAATTTCTTTAAGCAAATTTCAACCACTGCAGCTTACATCCTCCTATATGAGGATATAATACATAATATAGTTTTATGGGTTGTACAGGGAAAAATAAACCATGTAGATCATAAATATGTAAATGATATAGGGAAATAAACTGAATTTAGCAATGTCACATTACGCAACAGAGTTCTATGTATTACAATCTACTGATTTAAAATAAAGATTTTATAAATTTATTCATTTGCTTTCTTTCATCTCACATTCCTAAATGTCTATATAGTATTTATTTACTTTTTGAAAAAGTTGTCTTATTTTGTTTTCCAATAAAAGTGATTATCACAGAATCACAGAATCACAGAATTTTCTAGGTTGGAAGAGACCTCAAGATCATCGAGTCCAACCTCTGACCTAACGCTAACAGTCCCCACTAAACCATTTCCCTAAGCTCTACATCTAAACGTCTTTTGAAGACTTCCAGGGATGGTGACTCCACCACTTCCCTGGGCAGCCTGTTCCAGTGCCTCACAACCCTTTCAGTGAAGAAGTTCTTCCTAACATCTAACCTAAAACTCCCCTGGCTCAACTTAAGCCCATTCCCCCTCGTCCTGTCACCAGGCACGTGGGAGAACAGACCAACCCCCACCTCGCTACAGCCTCCCTTGAGGTACCCATAGAGAGCGATAAGGTCGCCCCTGAGCCTCCTCTTCTCCAGGCTGAACAAGCCCAGCTCCCTCAGCCGCTCCTCGTAGGACTTGTTCTCCAGGCCCCTCACCAGCTTCGTTGCCCTTCTCTGGACCCGCTCAAGCACCTTGATGTCCTTCTTGTAGTGAGGGGCCCAAAACTGAACACAGTACTCGAGGTGCGGCCTCACCAGAGCTGAGTACAGGGGGACGATCACCTCCCTAGCCCTGCTGGTCACACTGTTCCTGATACAAGCCAGGATGCCGTTGGCCTTCTTGGCCACCTGAGCACACTGCTGGCTCATATTCAGCCGACTATCCACCATCACTCCCAGGTCCTTCTCTGCCTGGCAGCTCTCCAACCATTCCTCTCCCAGCCTGTAGCTCTGCTTGGGGTTATTGCGCCCCAGGTGCAGGACCCGGCACTTGGCCTTGTTGAACTTCATGAAGTTGACCTCAGCCCATTGGTGCAGCCTATCCAGATCCTCCTGCAGAGCTTTCCTACCCTCAAGCAGATCGACACACGCACCTAACTTGATGTCATCTGTGAACTTACTGAGGGTGCACTCGATGCCCTCGTCCAGATCATCGATGAAGATATTAAAGATTATACTTTTATGTATAAAAATTATACATAAAAATTATACTTTTTTATACTTTGTACTAAAAATTATACTTTTATGTCAAAAATAAACCATATTCTGAAATAAAAATTATCACATTGTGTAGCAAACAGTTTTACCTATGCACCACAGATTTGATTAAAAACCTAGGTAATTGGCAGTCATTTTTTTCCAAACAGACTTTACAACAAAGACTTACTGTGGTTAGGGGAACCATTTTTTTTTTTCATGTTTTCATTTACTGTTGCTGGGAGGGAAAAAAAAAAAAAAGAAAAAAAAAAAAGAGAGAGATAAATATATTGTGCATCCACTTATCATTAGTTCACTTTGCAAAATGGGTATCTAGTTTTGTAGAGTATTTTTGTTTAGAATCCAGGAAATGGAATAGAGAATATATTTATTAAATTTGCAGATAACATCTACGTAACGGTGTTGAAGGGAATTAAAATAAATGAGTTTAAAATTTCAAAATGATGTGGACAAGTTGGAAAAATGGTCTGAAAAAAATGAGACAAGAGCAAGAGACAGCTGCAACACTGTAAAGTTGGACAGGAATGGACAAGAACTGGACAAGAATTAAGAAGAAATTATGCAAAAAAGACCTGAAGTTTATGAATTGTTATTGGTACATGAGACACAGTCTCATGTCATTATTGTGCGTTATATCTCATAGTTGGGATAACAAAATAGGAACACATCAAACAAATATGGGTTGGTTTTGAAAAAAGGGGTAATAGGCAGATTGTTTGCCCTCTTCTAAAGAAAGTTTGTCTTTTTATCTTCCAGATGACAACTCCTCTTTCCATTGCCCATTTTCTATGTATCTTGCCTCTAATTCTTACAGCTTGTTGGAACCAGACAGAGATTTTAACAGATGGTTCTACTGAACCAAACCAAACCAAATCAAATCAATCAATGAAATTTTCAACACAGTTGTTAACTGGAACATTACCTGTGGGATGCTCAGGGTACTCAGAAATAAGATAATGTAAAGAAATAAGAATATAAACAGAAATATATACAAGAATAAGAAAATATATGTAAGAATAAGAATATATAAAGCAATAAGCCTTAGCTTATTAATAAATTGCAGAAAAGAGAAACAAAGAAACAACCCAAAAAAAAAAAAAAAAAAAAAAAAGCCAGGGTTCTTATGAACAGCTGAAATAACTTGCTTGAAGGATGTACATAATGGCCCTCAGGCATACAAAAGCCACTGCACAGAGAAGTAGAATAAATGGTGCCACTTTTAGTGAATAAGACAGGAAGTATGGACTTGAACCACAGCAAAATACATTTAAGTTGGATGTTAGGAAAATTTTCCTCATGGTAAGTATTCTTTTAATTATTGTATTCTAACAATGAGAAATCTTTCCCACAATGACTCACTTCAAACTCTAATAATGCAGTGTGAAATTAGAGCAGAAAAGCATCTTCTGATTTTATAAGGTCAGTTGCTTACAAATGCCTTCAAGAACTGTCCTGTCCTAAATAAAAGCATTCAAAAAATAATAATCATTTTAATAGCTTAGTTTTATTGACATTTTTAAAAGCTATCTATGAATGACAACAATGGAAAAGGCTGAGGTTCACAAAAATATTCAGAAAAATCCATTTGAAATACATTGTCTCATTCTCTAGTCTATGAATAAATTCTGTAAGATTTGGGATGACACACAGTATAATTAATACATAAAGAAGAGGATAAATTCTAGCCTTCAGTGATGGAATCATAATCAATGCATTAGCGTGCAAATCCCAGTATGTTAGAAAGCATAGTTTAAAGTACTTTGGGATTATCCTAGCTAAAATGTACACAAAAAATGTAAATCATCATTAAAGCATTTATTCCCTACTTCATTAAACATGCAATTTGTTGTTTTTTATTTTAATTTCTTTTTAATAAAATGTAATTATCCTGAAAGATGCTATATTGATATCTGAAGAGGAAAAAAAAAAAAAAAAAGATCTTTGTTTAGCTACAAAATAATTGCAGGACTGGAAACAGAAAAATACTTTTCTACTTTACAATGCCTTCATCTAATTTAAGAGATATTACCTAGAATTTTTATTTATTTATTTATTTATTTATTTATTTTGTCTGGGACCGGTAACAAAGTTGACAAAATATTTATTGATTTGGGTTCATGGATTCTTAACAACAAATATATGGAAGGAAAACAAAGAAACTTATAAACTTTCATGACCTATCATTATTTTAATTAGATTGTATTCAGAAATGACGTAGGAGAGAAAATTAGACTGATTTAATTTTAATGGGTTGCAAAACAATTTAATTTATTTCTGTATTTTTTTTTCTTTTAATATTTCCCCACTGGCAGAAGTGTTACTCACCACATTATATTCTCTGCAGTTTTTTCCAGCTCTATTTTTAGGCTTAACAAACCAATAAGATGAAAGATAGCTGTAGAACAAATTTACAGCAAATATCAATCATCACACTGATTTTACATCAACTTCACACTTGGAACAAAGCATGAAGAATTGAAAACTACAATTGTTCTTCCTATTTAATATTCCATGATTAAATACAATTTAAAGTCTTTGACTTTCAGCTCAAAAAATCTCAGTATTATAAATATTAAAACTGTTATAAATATTGATTTAAAAATATTAAAGTTTTCTGTAAATATAATAGTTTTAATATATTTTTACTAGAACATCTGCATTAAAAAAGGGAAGATCCAATGTTCAAAACATTCAAATTGATGTTATAAGAATTGCTTTTCATATATTCAATGCCATGTTCAGTCAAGCATATACCAGTTTTTCAATTCAGCAAACCTGTAACTCTTCTAGCAGTAGAAAACCACCTGAAACAGGATTTGAATTCTACCATGTCTCTAACTTCATAGCTTCCTTAGTTTTTATTTTTCTGTCTATCAAAATTTTGACATTTGAAACTGCTAGTGATTATCAAAACAGAAATCAAATTCACCACTTGAACTGGGATGTCAGTTACATTCACACTGATCACAAAAATCCAGTGTTTGCAAATGATATAAAATACATTTCTCTTTATGGGGATGAACTGTTTGCTAAGGCTGAATCTAAATTAATTTTACTAGTGTTAGCTATAGAGAGTGCGTCACTGAAATGGAGACTCAGGCACCAAAATAGTTAGTATAGTATTAGTATTAGTATATTAGTATTATCTAGAGTGGATGGGTATGTGGTACATATATGTTTTCAGTAGTGCCGCCATAGGAAAATACCAAGGCAAAAATAATTCTTAACAATAAGAGATGGTAAAATGTAAATTTATTTTTAGTTAAATCAATAAAACCAAACTACACAATTGCACAGTTAAGTTAATTTACAATTAAAAGAGATATGCTTGAACAGACATACATGCTTATAGACCAGTTAACATTCTACTGTTGGTTTCCATACCCAATGTTCATTGTGTTAATGTGGACTGCAGATATTTAAGATAGATCAAATTCAAATTATGAAAAAATGGATGTGAAAAAGCTGGACACAATGATGTTGTACACAGAGGAGATGGAATCAAATGTATCCGACTAGGGTGTAAAAATCAACGTGGCATACTCTGTGTTTAGATCCGACTGTCTTAAATGTGGATATCAGTAGTGAACAAAGAAATGGCGTCCATTTTATTGTTCGGTTTATCCAGAGGATTACCTTGATTGGCAGAAATGTGTGACTATGATAGTGCTTCAAAATTTTCTGAATTTTCCTCCCTTCTCCAGTTGACAAGTGTTTGATGAATTAGATAAGACATACAAGTTCAAAATCCTGGTAAAACTACTTTTCTAGCCATAGTAAACCCAGTTTATTACATACTGTACAAAACTAATCTGACTGGCAGTGCAGCATTTATTACAAGAAATATCTTCTGATGTCTTGTGCTCATGAAAAATGTGATTAAAGAAAGCTTTGTTGAAAAATATATCAAAATATATGCTAAAAACTGTTCATGAAGTATCTGAGAACAAGACACAATACTAGAACTGTATTAATAAGATTAAGTGGTAGGTCTCAGGCAAAAAGTAGGCAGAGTAGTTGATTATATATAAAATTGAGACATTTGCATGATTAATTGCTTTTGTAACTACACAGTATTCTCTCTTTCTAAGTAAAGGACAATCAACATCTGTGGAGAGCAACTGTATCTAATTAATAAAATGACTATTCCATTTCCAGAACATTCAACCTCAAAAAGGAATGTGTTATTGATAACTGTGAAATGTGTTTGGGTCTGCTGATCAGTTCTCTCTTTTAGATACTTAAAAGTGCTTTATGTTCCTTAGCTTAAATTAACTTTGCCTATCCAAATTGGATGAGCTATTTAATGTGGTCATATAGTGCTTTCTGTACGACTATGTTTGTATGCAAATATTCATTGAACTATATTCCAAAACAAAGCTAATGTCACTTGCTTAATCATAGTTTCTTTGAAATAATCAGCAGAAATATATAATCAGGATAATATATCTTTTCCTCAAAATTATTGATAAGGCTGAAATTATTGATTCTTTGAAATATCACAATCTGTTTGGATAACTGTATTGTTGAATGTAATTACAGCTTCACATTATAACTAGAAGAGTTAACAGAAAATTGGGCCATTTAAAACAATTAGTGTTAGTACAGACTAACAAAATTAAAAAGAATGAAAACTTGTAAATTGTCTTAAAAAACAAAACAAAACAAAACAAAAACTTGATAAATTTACAGTCTTTTAAAACTGCATTAAGAAATAGTTATTTAGTTTTACTTTTCAGCACACTGATGGAAAAAAAAAATGTTTGCGTGGTGTTTTTTTTAGGGAAATCTGGACTGAGTTCTTGTGTTGTTTCCTCTATGTATGTGTGTGTGCACGCACGCATGCACCTTTTATGGGGGGTAGAATAGCTTAAAGCTAGGACAACCAAGCTGCTGTGTTGATTAACTGGATGATTAACTGCCCACTCCACTAATTTGTGTTGCATTAAATCATTGTTCTATCAGCAAAGCAGGATACTAACCATAGGTTTTGTATTGTTCCAAGGTATTACTTATACCTAGGTATGTGTGATAAAATCATTAACTATATAATTTTAAATTACATTGAATGAGACCATGGGTTTTGTACCATTTTTTTAATTGGATGAACTTTATCAGACTTTCAGGTTCTTCAGAATTTTACTGTGCTTTACCTACACTGTGGTTTTTGCAGTGCATACCAGTTAGAACTATATAAATTAAAAATGATTATCAGTCATAAAAGTATTGAAAACTTTAAAAAATTGAGCTTAATTGATATTGTTTCAAAGTTCTTGGTGATGCAACTGCATAGAACTTCTGCGATCTTCTAAAATGTAACTGCTTTTCAAAGACTCATCTATGTGCATATTTTTTAAGGCTCTTCAGCATTTGTGTCTATGTCATATCAAATCAGTACAACATCATTTGGTAATGAATGTTTTTTAGTGGGAAATTGTGAAGCAACGAGATAAGCCTGATGTTCATGGGTGGGAATATTATATACATTCCCTTCACTTTATATTACTTTGAGCAGCTTTTATTTGCTCTCCTGTGCTCTCTGATAGTCAGAAGATACCTACATACCTGATTTGAATTACTGTATCTATCACTGATAGTGCATGTGGCATCTTGGACAAAGTTAAAGATGGAAGGGAACTTGTTAATAGAATATAATTAAATTATAGAGCTGGATTAGATTATGGTTGCACAGACAGCTGGCATTGGATTTAAGCAGCTTAATATTTCTATATCATAAATTTATGTTTTATAGAAGGTCTGTATAACTGGACTGAACTCAATTACTTGTATTTTAAGTTTCAACAAAAAATAAATGCATTACATATTTACATATATTGCATTGCATACAATAAATATATGTACTACTTATGAACACAAGTAAAATAAGGGCACAGAGTAAAAACCTAAATTTTTTTAATGATGTTTTATTAACATGTTAATAGAGGTACATAAGCTTCTGACATTTCACCTGGAAGAGTCATAGTGGTCAACATCTATGAGAAATTGGGGTATCTCCCTTCAAGGATCCTTTTAAGATCATCCACTGGAGCACCTGTAGATGCATACAATTTGTACCACATCACTTTACTCCAAAGGCAACTCTCATTAGTATCAAGGTGATTAGAAGACTGTTTCTGCTGCCACATTTCGTCCTTAGCTCCCTGTGCAAGTGTTTCATGTGAGCTTTATCTCATGCATCATCTGGTTTTTTTTTGTTTTGTTTTGTTTTGTTTTGTTTTTTTGTTGTTGTTGTTGTTTTGTTTATTTGGGGGGGGGAAGGGGGGGGAGGGAAGGTGAGGAGGGGGGTGATCCAGATTTTATTTAGTTATGACTGCAATCTAGTTATGAAAAGCTTTTTCAGTGCAAGTGATTTTTAATTTAGCATAGCCCCACATCCAGACATAATTAATTGAAGCTGAATTGATATCATTTCTTTAACTAATCTGTTTTGAATTAGTAACAGTCATAACAAAGGACAAATATGTTTTGGACTCCTGACTGATGTCATACAAAACTATCAATCCATTTCATTATCCACCTTAAGGATTATTGGACAGCTTAAGAGTGATTTTAAGTTTGTCAGTCCAGAAAAATAACTCTCTGTGAAGCCCTGTTTTTTTCATGGCCACTAGCGCCTTTTTTGTTCTTTGTGTTTTTTTTTTTGTTTGTTTGTTATTTTTTTCTTGTTTTGTTTTAAATTTGTTTTGATTTCTTTTTCAAAAAGGGGGCTTTTAATTTCCAAAATTAAATATATATACAAGTACAGTTAACCTAAGCTTCACTGGGTAGCCAAGCTAAATCAGAAAAAATAAAAAAATATATATCTTTTTTATTTCTGAGATTGATAAAATTACCACTGATAATATGAGATGGAGAAAAAGAGTCACCCTTGCCCTATAGTGCATACCAGCCAGCAGTGTAAAAGTCTGCTTTACTAATTTGGTTGCATTTAATACCAAACTGTGCATTGGCCTAAATGATGAGACCAATGGAGAACAAGTACCCAGGATCCTAAATATCTGTGCAGCATTGAATAAAATTAAAGGAGTCGAGTTATCTATACAAGACAGTAAATCTGAAGCTCCTTAATTGCCAGGAGCTCTCACAACACAGCTATTTCTCAGTCCATTCTCCAGGAGATGAACTGGTGCCAAGCTGTCCTTAATTAGTTTTTCTGGATCATACAGTTTGCTGCAATTTGTGTCCTTGAGCTACTCTGAGGAGATATTGAGACGTAATAAGCTTTTCTGTAAAAGGGAAGGTGGTGCTTCTTGCTTGGAATGGAGAGCAATCTTTGTATCTGCAGCCCAGGAAATGTATGTGGAACATCTGCAGTCTAACAGCTGTTGCATGTCACTTTGGCTAGATCAAGGGCTTACAATGTGCTTAAGTAATTTACCACAGCTCTTACTTTTAGAAAGTACATCTGTGCTGACGGTTTTTTCACCAGCATATACCCATACATGTTAAAACGATAAACAAACTACCCTAAAATCAAGGTGATAATGGAAAACACTAGAAAGCTCCAAGATAATTCAAGTTGAAATGATACTTGCTTAACACTTCAGTATAATTAATGACCGTAGAGAAGAGAAGTTTCTCTCAAATCCATAAAGTCATCTAGTTTTATGCTAATGTCATGCCTTTGTGAGGCACCTCACCAATACTGAGTTGTAGAAGTTATGCCTCTGTAGGCAGTATAATATCTATTGTTTGTTGATAACAATGAGCATATTACATTTAAGTTTTCATGTTTAAAATGTTGTTTTGCTAGGGGATAATAAACATTCAATTATCACTCATCATTTGGAGGCCAGTAAAAGACAGTAAAAACAGTAGGGGGCAGCTGGTTATATCATAGCTCTTGTTTCAAGATTACAAGGGGGCAGCTGTTTATATCATAGTTCTTGTTTCAAGATTATAGTAAACTACATACGGAAACTAAGCTATTAGATTTCTAATAATAATTTTTATTAAATAATAATAATTATTTCAAAGATAGCTTCTTTACATAATCATAAATTGATTTGATCTGTTTTCTAAATAATCTTTTTGTCATTTTGAAGTTATAAGAAAGCTGTTTACCAATGCAACCATGCAAGGAACAGCATACTCTGACAAAACTTTGAAAGGCTGTAGTGGGAAATATTTTTACTAGTATATACTAGTAAATTACTAGTATATTGATACTGTATTGATACTAAATTTAGTATCAATTTAAGTATGGGAAAAAAAAAAAGTATTCCCATACTTAAATTCAAACAAGAAGAATTTGTGTCACTCAGTGTAAAGACATCATTTAGAAAATGAGGTAGTGTACTATTACTAAATTACTTAGAAAATATGTGCACCAGCTAGGCCAAAGGAAGACAAAAAAATTAACATAAAGGTTAGTGTGAAGGTAAGGGAAAATGAGCTAATTCTCACTATGAGCATCAAAGGTGAGCATTTGTTAGATATATCTGAGTTCTGGAATAGATAAAATTTCCAGAATAATGAATGAAGACTGAAGAATTAATGAAACACTGTAAACATAATGTAAATCATTGAATACAATGTTTTACAAAATCATACACTCAAAATTTATCTAAATTATCTGGGTTGAAAGATTTGCATGAATTTTAAATGAGCTAAAGAACTAAACAAAGAACCGTAATAGAAAGTAACTTGATGAATTGGAAGGAAGTGCTTAGTTTGAAACTGCAAAAAAATAAGTGATGGTTCCAGTCTTAATTAACAACTTCTTCCTTAATGGTCTGTAAGGAGAAATATGCATTCTATAAATGAGTTTTCAACATGATGCTAAATGGCATGAAAATGCAAACACTAATATGAATAGTGGGAATGATATAAAGGTAGGTCATGATACATTAGACATATACGAAAGAAGTCTATAGAAAAAAATTAACTCGGGGAAAATATAAGACAATACACTTGGAAGAGAAAAGGTGATTGAAATGGTGAAGCAGTGAAACCCTAGGTAGCCTGTACAGCTGAGAACACAAAACTATACAGGAATGGAAACAAAGGATGTATCATTTGAACAATGGTTCTCTCACCACGCAAGTGACATCTATTATGGACAGACATAATCATAAGAGGTTACTATTTCCAGAGCAGTTTCCAGAGGATTTTTGAAAGGTGTTTTTTTGTTTGTTTGTTTGTTTGTTTTATTTGTTTGTTTGTTTGTTTTGTTTTGTTTGCCTGACCATGGGATCCTTAACTACAAAAACCTCTTCAGCATTTTTGCACTTTTTAAGGTTTCTTTCACTCCCCTAATCTTCAGAACTATGTTTTCCTTATTTTTTCATCCTGAAGATTCTTCTGTATTTACCCTCTTCTCCTCAAGCAAAGTCTACTAACCCTCCTTTCCTTATTATTCAAAGCAAATGAGAAAGAGGACTCTTTGCTCATGTTTGTTATATCCTTTGTAAGGTTTGTTATCCAATGCCATACGTACTAGTTTCACCGTTCTTTTCATTTTCCAGTCCCTTCACCCTGAACATCTGAGCCCTCCTCCTTGTTCTTATTCTGAGTACAACACTTTCCTGTCCCTTGAAAGGAATTTACTCTTTAAAGATGGTTCATTTGTGAGTCCTTTGAACTTTAGGATGGTACTGTAAGCCATAAAATTTGCAAGGAGAACAATCATTTTATTTGAACTTCACAGAGAAAAGGTATTAGGGTAAAGAAAATAAAGTATCTTCTTTAGAAAAAGTAGCTTAGTGATATGGTTTAGTGAAGGACTTGTTAGTGTTAGGTCAGAGGTTGGACTCGACGATCTTGAGGTCTCTTCCAAACTAGAAATTCTGTGATTCTGTGATTCTCATTTGTATGGAAGGAAAACAAAGCCTCTGAACTCGAGAAAAGGTAAAATATGCAGAAATGATTTTCTTAAACTGGAAATTCTTAGCAGAAGGATAAAACAGGAAAATGAAAATCTGCTACTAAGTTCATAGAAATCAGGGTCAATAGAGAGAAACTTCTGGCAAAAAAAAAAAAATAATAAAATAAATAAAATAAAATAAAATAAAATAAAATAAAATAAAATAAAATAAAATAAAATAAAATAAAATAAAATAAAATAAAATAAAATAAAATAAAATAAAATAAATACTAAAGCTCTTCTTCAGCCAACACTGATTCTGTCAAATGGGATTACTGGACCTGGACGATCTTACTTTGCTTGAAAACTGTAGTTGCTTTATGTATGTAACATGATTGCTCTCCTGCTTTTCCATGCTCTTCCATGATTAACTGTTGCTATAAATTACAAGGTTATGTTCTGAGGTACAAATGCTAAGTAGTGGACTGGACTTACATAGCTTTACGATCATGCTTTTTAGACCTAAACGCACAAATAATATCTGCAGGATTTTGAATGGAGATAAATAACATAATGAGACCACTTAAACTCAGCCTGGATCTCTGTGGTTTACTTGAATTTAATAAAATGCTGAAAAATAGTAAAGCAAATTTTGACATATTGTCGTGGTTCCGCTCAAGTGGGCAGCCGAGCTCCACCACAGCCGCTCTCTCAATCCCCCTCCTCAAAGAGGAATGGGGAGAAAATATGTGAAAAGGGCTCAAGGGTTGAGATAAGGACGAGAAAATCACGCGGTAATTATTGTAACGGGCAAAACAGACTCAGCATAAGGAGATAGTAAGATTTATTGCCTATTACTAACAAGCGAGAGAAGTGAGAAAACAAAGGAAAAAAAAAAAACCAAAAGCACCTTCCCCCCCATCCACCCTCTTCCACCTCCTCCCCCCGAGCGGCGCAGGGGAACGGGGGAATGGGGGTTATGGTCAGTCTACAGCACTTCTTTTCTGCCGCTCCTTCTCAGTCACTCTTGTCCCCTGTGCTGTGGGGTCCCACCCACGGGATGCAGTCCTTGATGAACTGATCCGGCGTGGGCTTCCCACAGGCAGCAGCTCTTCCAGAGCTGCTCCAGATATGGGTCCATACCATGGGGTCCATCCCTCAGGAGAAAACTGCTCCAACCTGGCTCCCCCACGGGCAGCAGCTCCTGCCAGGTCACCTGCTCCTGCGTGGTCTCCTCTCCACGGGCTACAGGTCCGGCCTGGAATCTGCTCCGGCAGGGGTCTTCCACAGGCTGCAGCCTCCATCGGTGCAGGGCCACCTGCTCCACCGTGGTCTCCTCCACAGGCTGCAGCATGGAACCCTGCTCCACCGTGGTATTCCATGGGCTTCAGGGGGACATCCTGCTTCACCATGGTCCTCACCACAGGCCGCAGGGGACTTCTGCTCTGGCGCCTGGAGCACTTCTCCCACTCCTTCTTCACTGACCTTGGCACCTGCAAGGCTGTTTTCTCACTCCCTTCACTCTCCCGGCTGCTGTGTGGCGCAGCGTTTTTTTCCTGTCTTAAATATGCTCTCACAGAGGCGCAAAACAACATCACTTATTGACTCAGCTCTGGAAAACAATGGGGCCCTTCCCAAACATGGGGCAGCTTCTAGATCTTTCTCACAGAAACCACCCCTATGGCTCCCTGCTACCAAAACCTTGCCACGTAAACCCACTACACATATATATCTATGTAGCTAAATATCCATTTGTTCATTTAGTAAAGAGTCTGAATTCATGGACTTTAATGAATGTATTGGACAGAATTTTGTAAAATCTTTATTTGCTGTCATGTTTGGGATACAAAGCAGCCAATGGACAAATTATCAGAATTTCTTTAAAATAAATAAATAAATAAAAACAAACAAAGATGATTCTGCCTATAAGAAAGTTGGTTCGGGAATCAGCATATCTATCACTGAGATTGCTCACTTTTTAATTTATCTCAGGGCAATGTGGCAAGTGGTTCAAGAAAACACACTTTCAGTATTAACTAGCATAAACATTATATGTAGCTTTGTATGGTCCTTTGTATGGCTGCAGACTAACCTGAACTCTCTAAAGAGATTTCTAAGCACTTCCTTCTAACCACTTCTAACCACACTTCTACCCACTTCCAACAAAGAGAAGTTTTTTCTCTTTGTTGACTCTTATTACTCGGCATCAGCTACATGAGGCACACAGAAAGCTGTTTGGTTCAGAGCTCTGGTCACCAATGTTTCAATCCTCCTTCTGGGCAGGAACGGGGTTTCTGAGACACCATGAGAACTAGAATCCCATTTTCCTTTAAAATTTCTATATAGCTGTGGTGGTTCCACTCGATTGGGCAGCTGAGCTCCACCCCAACCGCTCTCTCAATCCCCCTCCTCAAAGAGGAATGGGGAGAAAATATGATGAAAAGGGCTCAAAAGTTGAGATAAGGACAAGAAGATCATGCAGTAATTATTGTAACGGGCAAAACAGACTCAGCATAGGGACACAGTAAGATTTACTGCTTATTACTAACAAGCGAGAGAAGTGAGAAACAAAGGAAAGAAACCAAAAGCACCTTCCCCCCCATCCACCCTCTTCCACCTCCTCCCCCTGAGTGGCGCAGGGGAACGGGGGAATGGGGGTTATGGTCAGTCTACAGCGCTTCTTCTCTGCCACTCCTTCTCGGTCACTCTCATCCCCTGTGCTGTGGGGTCCCTCCCACAGGATGCAGTCCTTGATGAACTGATCCGGCGTGGGCTGCCCACAGGCAGCAGCTCTTCCAGAGCTGCTCCAGATATGGGTCCATACCACGGGGTCCATCCCTCAGGAGAAAACTGCTCCAACCTGGCTCCCCCACGGGCAGCAGCTCCTGCCAGGTCACCTGCTTCTGTGTGGTCTCCTCTCCATGGGCTACAGGTCCGGCCAGGAATCTGCTCCAGCAGGGGTCTTCCACAGGCTGCAGCCTCCGTCGGTGCAGGGCCACCTGCTCCACCATGGTCTCCTCCACGGGCTGCAGTGAGGAACCCTGCTCCATTGTGGTACTCCATGGGCTGCAGGGGGACATCCTGCTTCACCATGGTCCTCACCGCAGGCCGCAGGGGACTTCTGCTCTGGTGCCTGGAGCGCCTCTCCCCCTCCTTCTTCACTGACCTTGGTGCCTGCAAGGCTGTTCCTCACTCCTCTCACTTTCCCAGCTACTGTGTGGCACAGCATTTGTGTTTTTTGTTTGTTTGTTTGTTTGTTTGTTTTTTTCCCCTGTCTTAAATATGCTCTCACAGAGGCACAAAACAACATCGCTTATTGGCTCGGCTCTGGTCAGCAGTGGGGCCCTTACCAAACATGGGGTAGCTTCTAGATCCTTCTCGCAGAAAGCCACCCCTATGGCCCCCTGCTACCAAAACCTTGCCACATAAACCCACTACAATAGCCATGTACCTATAGATATACATGGTCTGTTCTGAAAGTAGTAGGACTGGCTTTTTCCTGGGCAAACGGGAGGACGAGAGGCAGTCTGCACGCGCAGGATCGGTGGAGGGGCATATTGGGAATGCTGGGAAAAATTGGCAGTCGGCTGTCAGCCGTTGAAGAGAGCAGGTCACTTGTACTGTGAACACCTGTTGAAACGCCTCATCACGGAGAATCATGGAGCGTTTACTGGAGCAGCGATACGCGATCAAATTTTGTGTAAAGCTTGGTAAAACGGGCAAAGAGACTCACGACATGATTAAGGAGGCCTACAGTGATGCTGCCGTTGGCAGATCGGGTGTTTTTGAGTGGCACCAGCATGGCACAAGCTGTTCCGAGAAGGTAGGGAAAGAGTGGAAGATGATGACTGCTCCAGACACCCTTCGACCAGCAAGACCAATGAAAATGTGTCGCGAGTGACAAATTTACTGAACCGCGATCGCAGGATGAGTATCAGAATGATTGCTGATGACTTGAGCATTCCTCAAACCCAAGTTCTTGAGATGGTGAAAGAAAATTTAGCCATGAGGAAAGTGTGCGTGAAGTTTGTGCCACAAGTGTTGTCAGAGGAGCAAAAGTCCAACCAGAAAGTGATCTGCCAGGATCTTCTTCATCATGTGAATGAGGAGCCCGACTTTTTGGACAATGTAGTGACCAGTGACGAGACGTGGGTATTTGAGTATGACCCGGAGAGTAAGTGGCAGAGCACAGAATGGCACACCCCTGCTTCCCCACACCCCAAGAAAGCATGAATGAGCAAATCCAAGCAAAAGTCCATGCTCATTTGCTTTTTTGATCGACATGGAGTCATCCACAAAGAGTTTGTACCACCTGGACAAACAGTTAATGCAGTTTTTTACGTGGAAGTCCTCACAAGACTGCAAAAACGCATTGCTCATGTCCACCCAGCCATTGTCAACAATTGGCGGCTGCACCATGACAATGCGCCGAGCCACACAGCATTCCGCATAGTGGAGTATCTTGCCCAGCACAAGGTGGCAACACTGCCTCAGCCCCTCTACAGCCCCAACTTAGCCCCGCGAGACTTTTTTCTATTCCCGAGAATAAAATCGATGCTCAAGGGGAAGCATCACACATCGGCAGAGGCGCTTCAAGAGGCTGTGATGAGGGAGCTAAACAGCATTCCGGTCCAGGCGTTCCTGGAGGCGTACGAAAACTGGAAAACTCGTTGGCAGCAGTGTGTAGATGCAGACGGGTGCTACTTTGAAAAATTCTAATTGTTTGTTCTATTCTCATGAATAATTTTTTTTTTTAATTAGTTCTACTACTTTCAGAACAGACATATACGCACATATGCAATGAGTACTTATATAGTGTATACGCAAAACCAGAAAAATATTCTTCTTTATGACCCCATCCTATTATTAATGTAGGTTTACATAAAACAATAAATAAATAAATAAATAAACATTTGAAGGACACAGAGGTCTGGTGTGAATATAGAAACCTGCATAAGGTTTGCATTGCTCCCACCTAACCCCAAGCCTCCCAATGTTTTCATGATGTTTTCATGAAATGTCATGCTTGATATGACAATTTATCTGATCCCCACACAAGTTGCTCAAAGTTGTCTTACCTTATGTGATAAATTCTTTAAGCACATGAGAATATCTGAGAATATTCCTTACATGCTTAAACTTATTCTGTGTTTCATTATACAGTAAAAAAAAAAAAAAAAAGTTTAATCTTTGGTAGAAAATAGTTTATGTTTATTGGCAATAGCACATTACAGTGCATTACAATACATTTCAGTGATGATTTGATAGAACAAGTTAAAGGCTTTTAATTGATGATTGTCATCAGCTTGTAGAAAGACTCAAAAATGTTAATGGTGTCTCACCTATTAGCTTTTTATATCTTCACTTGTTTTGTGCATGGTTTACTGTACTTATCAATTCCTACTTTATAGAAGTCCTCTCTAATTCTTCAAATACAAGAAAGCAACCTGTCTGTTTCCTACTTGTTATTCATACTATATTCTTGATTATATTACATCCTCCTAAAATGGAATTTCTTGATTGATTTTCTGTGAATGATCACAGAACAGCTTTTGGTGTTCTAGGTCTAAACAACTGCAAAATAACTCAATTAATAGCCTGTAGCCTCCTTCCTCAAAACGTACCTGAGGCACATATGAATGGACCAACATAACATGGCCTGTCATTATATCTTAATGTTATAATCCCATTCCATGTGAACAAGCCTGTTCCCAGAGTTTGCCACAGGCAATCTGGTATTTTGTCTCTGTCTCTGTTTTAATCTCCAATAGGCTCTATACACTTTCTGTCTAATCATTAATGCTGGTGGTACAAAGTGCGTGTTTTTGTTGTAGTTTTGTTGCTGTTTGTTTCTTTGTTACTTTGTTTTGTTTGAATATTCACTAATGCTTTACTTCAGCTCTATTTGATTTTATTATGTCTCTTCATCTTACTACTTTAAACAGGATCCATAAATATAAAAATCACACACTTGCTGCTCATTTTTAATTGGAAAAGGAAGGATAAAAATCACTTGCAGGTTGTTTTTTTTTTTCATTGGAGTTTTAGCAAATTTCTGATTTAGATACAGTGCAGGATATTATTATAGAAATAATAATAATAAAGGAATAATAATAATAAAAATAAATAAATAAATAAATTATTACGAAAGTAAAAAGTCTGATCTTAACTTATCATCTTAACCTATCAAGAGTTTATTCACTTATTTGCCTGCAATATTTATGAACATACTTTATTCACTGATCCCTTTAATCATAGGCCTTCTTAGTATCACTGAGTCTTTAAAAGTTTCCAAAGACTCAGTGTTTGGCTTAATAATCAACAATTATTAGACTGAGGCAGAGTGGCAGGGCTTCATCCCCAAAGTGGTCCCCCCAGGTGTCACAAATGCACTAGTTTTGCTACCAGCACATCCTCTTCATGCTTTGGGAAGCAGGTTGCTGCTGTGCACTGTTGCAGGATGTGGGGGTGGAGGTGCACAGGAGCTTGTCACCTGCCTCTTCTGATTCCCCAGAGCTAGCAGCAGCAATCAGAGCTAATGTACCAACCCTGGAATCAAACTCTGAAAAAATCCCATCACCAGCAAGCATAATGGGTAATCATCACATTTTAAGCATCAGGCTCACAAAGAGTCAAGTATTTCCTCATTCTAGTCTCTACCTCTCAGTTTTTCACATATCAATTAAAGTTGTTTTCCATAGAATAGCAGTTTTTCCATCCTAGGAATTATTCTGTTTA
Source organism: Aythya fuligula (assembly GCF_009819795.1). Classification (NCBI taxonomy): domain Eukaryota; kingdom Metazoa; phylum Chordata; class Aves; order Anseriformes; family Anatidae; genus Aythya; species Aythya fuligula. The sequence goes on from NC_045566.1 coordinate 13,220,739, forward strand.
TGTTTGCATTGCCAAATGTGTATAGAATGTAAATGTGAAATATTTGACATAAAAGAAAACTATAAAAATTGCTAGTAATTATTACTATGACTCCAGTCTATAACTCCTTATTCACGTACACCTAATTTTGTTGTGGCTGTTTTTGCTTCAGTGAAGAACTGAGAAAAAGCTCACTAAGTTGGGCAAGTTTCTTGAGATTTAAGAAGGAACGTTTCTTTGCATAAAGAATTGCAGATATTTATGCTAATACTGGAAAAGTATTAAGCAACATATCAGCATCAGAACAAAATAATTTGACCACAAGACTTGCAAAGTTCATTCTGATCTCTTGTCAAGTCCTTGTCGTATTTTCTGACCAATGTATCCCAGTGCTGTGCACGGTGAGACAACAGTTGGCTGGGACACATGCTCAGTATGCTTCTTTTTGTCAGTTCCAGAACAAAACTCCACAGGTTATATGAATATCAGGTATATTTCCAGTTCAAAGTATTGAACTGAGCTTTGAGTCATTGTAATTAACATCCTGCTCTCTTATTAGGAGGCATATTTGCTCATACATCATTTATTAAAGAATTATTCTATAAATCTAGTAATAAATGATAATCAGCTGAAAGTCCCCACCATGCTGAGGTCATTTTTCAGTGCTGTTTACAGAAATGCCTGTTGTACTGAAATTGTGTGTTTGGTCTAGTAAATATTTATTCAACAAATATTCCCATGATGGTAAATGTAAAGATTACCAAAAGGCCCATGGCACAAAAGATCATATGATTTAAGGTAACTAGTGATTTATGGCATTGTTACCTCCCATCATTGAGGAAATGAGGCTTGAAACTGACTAATGTTTCTCTTTATTTTGTTTGCTGGAAGCATTTATAACTTCCTCTGGGGATTTTTCAGAGCTACATTGTATGATATTCCCAAACTATTTTTGCACTGTTGTTTGATTTTAATTATAGTTGAATAGAAGTAAAATCTTGGGAATACTTCTAATTTGCTTAACTCCTTCCTGTTGTGTCTTGTTAAAATTTTTCCTAATTGATTATCAAGAGGAATCGGTCTATTTGCTCTTTGCTCCATTCTTTTATATATTTGAGTAGCGGAGGAGGTCAGCCAGTGTCCAGAAACTTTCAGAATAGGTCAGAGAAGCCACAAGAGGTGGGGAAAAAAAAAAATCTTTTGTGGGGTTTACCCCAAGTGACTGCATGGAAGGCATGGAGGGGAGGTTGTGGTCACCCAGACACTCAGCACAGCCCCTGGAGGTACCTGCTTTGGTCACTGTCTCCTGCAGAGATACCCCTGAGACTATGAAAAAAGATGAGAAAAAAAATCTATATCTTTCAGAAAGCAGATCTAACCTGTATGAACTAACAAGCACTTTCAGACTAGTAAGGGTGAGAATACTAAATTGCCACACAGGACGATGTGGCAATCAGGTAATGAAAATGCATTCCTGAAACTGCTTTTCTACCCACTGGTGGTATGAGAATCAGTTGTGACTTAATTTATGGATTGCATGAGTAAAGAATGAAAGTATATTTCTTTTGCAATGATTAGCAGCCTCAAGAATATTTCAACCAGGAAAAAATGCTGATTTGTTTATGAGGTCAATCAAAAGACCCAACACTGCCTTCCTAGCGGAGCTTTCAGTTACATTCAGTCATTTGTTATCTTGTATTGATAAAGTTAATGCAGAGAATCAAAGCCAAGCATATATCACCAGTAAATATTATGATCATATACATCTGCAGAACACACAAACTCTGTCATCACTTAACTAGAGCTTTAAGAAAACCTAAACACAGTACTTGATTTATGAAAGTGGTATGACATGTTTTTTCTATTGATGAAACGCACAACATTTATTTCAATAATAAGAGTTTTGAATTAATTATTGTAACCAAAAATATTTTAGCTCAGGTCATAGTTCTTAAGGATATCTAGCTTTTTCATAGCTATCTTTATTCCCATATTTAAAAGTATTTTATGAAAATGGCTGTTATTAAAGTTATGGAAGTTATTAATGTTAAAGTTAAAGGAAGTTATTAAAATCTATCTTATACATGGAATCAGAGGCTTCCAGTGAGCTACAACTGCTTTCATTTTAATTAAACCAAGTTGCAACAAAGAGTTCCTCAGTGTTATGCTCTTTCACCTTCACTGGAAATTGGAAGTTTGTCCAGACCAGTTGCTTACAAAATGGATTTGTAACAACCCATGTTCCTCCACCCCAAATTTCCCAAGTGATTTTTGCAATTAAAATACCTTTCATAAATGCCAGTCTCCATTTTCCTTTTCCAGTTTTCTCACCATTTTTAGGTATTCTTGACAAAGTACTTTGCTTGTCTTTCTATGACCTGCCTTACCTCTTGGCAGAAGATACAGCCTTTTTCCCACCATTCACACAATCAGAGAGTATATCTCTTTCCTAGTGCTGCCCTGTTCATTGCCTGCAAGGGTTTGTCAGTCACTCTGAAACTCTTTTTTATCACACTTTGGATCTATTTGTTAGGATCTGGATTTTGAAGTTATAGTATTCAAGGATATTTATTTTTTTGTTATTCTGTTACTTATTTCATTTTTTCAACATCCTGTGCTGAACAGAGAAACTGTAAAATGTTTATCATAAGATTAGACTTTCCAGTTCTTTGAGAAGTACCTGTCTGAGTAGTGGTCATCAAAGTTTAATAGTCCATCATCTCTATTCAGGAAGATACATAAATAGCCCTATCAGGCTTCCCATACACCAACACACTTACTAATTCATTAGTTTTAAATTCTTTAAAAGTTGTAAGCTGTACATGGACTTATCAAGTTGTCAGAGGAGTACAGTAATGCACCTTGATGCTTTTACAGTTATGATAGATCTGTGATTAATGCATTCTTTTAAAGAACATGTTACCTGTAAACCTAGATTATCCTACAGATGATCAACTTTCACTCTTAATTTATAACGCATCTCAGAAAACACAGCGGAAACACACAGCTGCTTTAATTCTGGCTGGTTTTGTTTAAACCTCTTTAAAATTATACCTCTATCTCTACCAGAATAAACAAATACAGACTAGCGCCCTGAGCTTTTTCTGTTTACTACAAAACTTTTCCGTAGAAAAACAAAGTTTAATTTTAAGAATGGTTTACATGTACTCTTAACTAAATAAAAGCCCATTACAATTTGTTGTAGAAGAACCTTCTCTCACTCCAGAGCTAACTGTCTAAACCTTTGCCTCTATGGAAATTGAGGTGCAATTTTTAAGTTTGTTCAGAATATCTCAAATCAAATTTTTTTGAAAGAAATTTGAATTTTGACTGAATCATATATTTCTTAAAAAGTCCAGACATATTTAAATCCCCAAAATATTTAAGCTTGCTAATACAATCTCAGTGCCTTCCCTAAGTTTTGCTAATTCTTGTCTAATTCCTCTTCAGTTTGCAGGGTTTTTTTTAGACTTATTTATTGAGAATCATTTCAATTTGTGAAAGATGATTTTTTTTTCTTGAAGCAACTGCAGGATATAATCTTTCCCTTACTCTGAAAATTTATTTACATCAGCAAATACAACAAGACTTGTTTGAAAACACTAGTCAACATTCTTCAAAGGACATAAGAATATTTGTCTCATTTCCGAATATACTTTTAAAAAACTCTTCATTTTCCTTTAGTCCAGCCCTGTTAAGTACACCTAAAATGCACTTATTAGAAGTCATTAAAATAGGGACCTCAAGATGTGTTCCTATTTAATAAATTAGAAAATTAAAAATAAAAATAAAATAATTTTTAAAAAGTTTCCTTGTACTAATTCAGAGAATGAGTTAATGCAAGCAAAAGGATCACTGGAGGAAAGAGTTCATACTCTGTTTTACACAACCCTCCCAAATAAGTTATCAGTTCAAAGCTCTTTATAAAGATCCATGATGTGGTACAGATCCTGGTTATGTGGCTAAGATCCCTGCTTATTTTATGAAATAAAATGAACAGACCCTGACACTATAAATGCAGATTAAAATAACTTTGTTAAGAAGCTAAAAAGCTCTATCAGAATAATGCAATAAAAAGTTACATTCTGGTGTGAGGCACTATGCATTCAAAATATCTTCCATGCAAATCAGGACAACACAAGCTTAAATTAGAAAGGGATTTTTAAGGCATTTTTCTTAAAGCAGTAATCAATATCTGCAAGTTTCCAGTCTGGTAAGAAGGTCAGCAGACAGTCCCTGAATAAGCAGATCACTTGCTGTGGTCTTTAGGCTTTTTGTTTGTTTGTTTGTTTGTTTGTTTTCCCATGGAGATCTGAAGAACTGATTGGTAACCTTTTGTTTAATAACTTTGCATCTTTTGCCTGTAGTGGAATTTTAAGTGCAATCAAGTTTTCTTTGTGTGGAAAAAAAAAAAATACTACCTCAATTAATAAATCTCCTCTGTTAGATAAATTGCTTCACTTTGTCTATACTTATCTTCTTCCTCTTGAATGCAGTTACAAATGACTACAGCATCTGAAGGGTAGCACATTCCTTGGAGAGCTGACACCAGAAACCGGAGTCATTTATATAGATATATAATATATATAATATATATAATATATATATTATATTTATATATATGTGTATGTGTGTGTGATATATATATTAATATATTTAATATACAATATATATATATAATATATATATATTATATTACATATATATATATATATATAATGCCACAGAATATGCATTTCTAGCTCTCATTGGGTTACTTTCTGCCACTTTTGGCCTAAGCGGGGCCAATGTGAAAACAACATCTACCCTATTTACTCCATAAAAGTTCATTAAGTTTTGTTCAGGTAAGAGCTATGAGAAGAAGTCCTACATAACAGAGTAGTATGGAAAGGAAAATGCTTCAAAGTAAGGGGTCTGGTAATTAATTCTGAATACCAGTGGAAATTCAACTAAAGTTCTATCACAGTGTGGTGCAATTGCCTAAAGTAACTAGGAAAATAAAACTAACATTCACGTTTTAAAGAAAATGTACAGCATTGAAGAGGCTTTCAGGGTAGGGCATAGCTGCATTACCTGAGTGTTCCCTAGGCTTGGGGATTCAGCAACATTACTTTGGCTGCTGTTGCACTGGGAAAACCTGGTGTGCTAGCTCTAAGGAACAGTATGGAATGTAGAGTGGAGTGGAGACACCACGGCTAGGCTCTGTGACCAGGTGGGGACTCTATTGTTCTTGTGCACACCAAGACAGATGAGCTGCACTTTATGCTACCCTGAGCCAAGGATCTGTCATGTTTTGACAAATGCTGTATCCTAGTGTACTTTTTCTCATTATAATATCATTATAATACCAAAACACACCTCCATCCCAGAAGCTACCCTCCTCCAAGGTGCGACCACTCCTCACTGAGCATGCACTCTGAATTTCTCAGAGCCTATTACTTTAAACGGAGACGGGAGAACTTTTCACCATATATAACTAAGATATGCTTGACTAGAGTCACTCAAGCTCCACCTACAAGATAGAAAATAATATAAATTGGCCTAAGAGAGAGGGGATGTTAGGGAAGATACCACTGTCAGGGGAGATACCATCCCGAGGGAATACAACATCCTTAGGACCTCCTGATTTCTGGACCAGTCGATGTGCTGAACCTCTCTTCCCCCCCATTGGGACGCCTTTGGGTGAGATTTGAACACTTGGTTATAAATCTTTCTAGAGTCTTTGATCCTTTTAATGCGTTACTTTCTAGGCTGCACACCTGTAACACCTGTGCATTTCATGCATGATAGCTTGCTTTTGCAGTCACTATCACTGGCAATCCAAAGAACCTGTGTACCTGTTGCTGTAATAAATCACACTTGATTGACTAGAGTAAGGGTGGTTATACGTTATTGGAGAATCCGTGACCATGACAGTTCAGTGCTCTGAATCCAACCAGTCCCCTAATGGTTAATGTGTTATTGGCAAATCTGTGATTGTAATAGTTCAGTACCCTGAATCCAACTGGGCCCATAACGGTTAATACAACTCTTAACACAACACACAGACTCATTAACATCAAATGAGACTATCAGAATTAATATTCCTGCAAAAAATATCAAGGAGTTAAGAATTATTAAACTGTTATTACTAAATGTTACATGGTAAAAAGGCAAAAAAAATTAAAGAAGCTGTGAAGTTTTGCCTGGTCCTTGCATCACACATGATAACATCTCAAGGTTAGTCTGTATACAAAAGTTAGAGTGCAGTTAGTTAGGGAAAATGTGAATATATAGGGTACATGATACTCAGCAGTAACTCACTACATGAACAGAAGGTAATGTTGCTTGTTGGTTGCTGAAGAGGCAGGCGACATATTCTCTGTAAATACGAGTGATAGGACTGGGAATGGTGTTAAGCTGAGGCAGGGGAAGTTTAGGCTTGACATCAGGAAGAGGTTCTTCACCAAGAGGGTGGTTGCACACTGGAACAAGCTCCCCAGTGAAGTAGTCACTGCACCAAGCCTGTCTGAATTTAAAAAGCTTTGTTTGGAAAAGGCATCCATTTTTTTCATCTACTGCTACAACTCAGGTGTTGAATGACCCATGAATGAGTCCATAGGCAAGCCCAAGGTACCATAACTATTGAGATTTCTGCTGACAGCGTAAATCTGAACATCTGCTTCTACCCTACCTTCTAGCACATGGGTCACTGTATACAAAATTACAGATAAGAAAGATTGTAAGCATTAAAAACTAGCTTATATCACAAAAAGTAGCTGAGATTTATTTATTTGTTTGTTTGTTTGTTTATTCCTACAAAGCAGCTGGAATGAAAGCCAGGGAACTAACTGGCTGGAGAAGATTTCACCTAATGCAATTCTCTCTCAATAAACACACATCAAACTTCTTCAACAACTAGATAAATGTCTCATCTCATCCTACATTTAAGAATATCATTTTAAAAATATATTCCTACAATTGTAATTTGTAGTCAAAATATCTATTTCTCAAGATTTTTGCTGCTCATAGTCAGTACTGAGTTTATTTTAATCAAAGCTGAATGTATTATGTCTCTATTGAATCTTGTCTATTTTCTGCTGAAAAAATGTCCCCATGACTGTCTCAGAGATACATGAGAGAGTCAATTTCATAAAATTCTGGCCCATTGATTGTGTAACATCAATCATTTGAGCTACAGAGTTTGGAATAGATATTAAAAATGTGTGATATTTGATGCATTTTTGCAGCATTGCTAGCAAAACAAGAGTCACATGCAAACTAGAAAAGTGAAAGCCTGACATGACCGCTGTAACATTCAACCAAGAGAAATATCTTGTCTGCAAGTCTAAATCATCTATACGATATCATAAATCTGAAAACATGAAAATGTGACTTCTTCACTTGGAAACTTACAAGTCCCTTGTTTAAACAACAAAAAAAAATCTATGAAAACAGCCCCTTGAGGGTGGCGGGGCGAGGGGGGGAAGATAGAAACGTACCTCAAGAAAATCAGCTTGCTTGCCAGTTCATTTTAATTATTGAGAATTAAACTACTGATGTGTTGTTGTGATGAATGGCAGAATCACGTTATCCATTTCGTTTTACTTGCAACATGAGTAATATATGACATAAGTTTTGCTAAAAAATAGAATTAAGCTGTGGTGAGAAAGGTCACCTTTCTCTTTCATCCTGGCAGTGGTACTCCAAAGATCTTGCTGGAGGCAGAAACTTCACCTCACTTGAAAGCTACCAAGTATGGTTGTCTGGGATGACCTTCTAGAAAGTATGTGCACAACACCAGGGAAATACTGGTCAGGAAAGTACATATCTGGAATTCTGCAACACATACACAGATATGTACACACATCTGAATCTCATATCCGCGTACCTAGTACATACACAGAACAAAAACTAAAACTAAAAATTAATAATAATAATAATAATAATAATAATAATAAACACAGAGAAAAGGATCATCTACTTTCAGAAATCCATGAGAAATCCATTTAATCTTTTTTTTTCACCCAAATGATTAAATGATTTCTGGTTTCTCCATCATTCTTCTTGCATGTTACATCTAGAAAAACAGGAAACTACTCATAGTTTCCAGCCAAAAAAAAAAAAAAAAAAAATGATTAGAAACACCATTTAACACATTGAGACTTGTCATGAAGGTCATAAAATATATTCCTGTTCCATGGTTAGATGGCTTTATCTATTCAACTTTAAAGCCAAATACTTACACTTAAATTAAAAATGTGATTTGTGCAATAGGCATATGTAAGTGTCTCATTTTCTCTATGTTATTTTCCACAGACTCATTTACAAGAATTTTTGAGGAATGTAATCACAGAAGCAGTGTGTACACAATTTAAACTAATTCCTTTAAAATAAAAAGAATATTCATGGAAATATGTTTGCTGTATCCATCCAATTCTAATTATTACTTACTTTTGACATCTGTGGAAATACAGAAAAAGTATTAAAATTGAGTCTGAAGGAGTAAAATATCATTCCTCCACTAGTATGAGATTAACATATCAAGTTACACCCTTTAGAAACAATGTAAAATTTAACTGGAAATATCTTATTCAATTATACTGCAGGAAGACATTGGCCAGCTTATTAGTATTACAGAAGTATGAAAATTATTGCAGTTTAGGGATGCATGTGGGGATACTAATATGTTAGTTGAAATTAAAGCATGATATCCGTTCCATGTAGGAAGTACAAATTTGATTTGAATGAAAGCAGAAATGTTAAAGAATTAAAAGCCTTTTACTTCATCTTACTAAGTCTGGCTGATGAATCTAGCAAGATGACTATTGCTGAAAAAAACTAAAAATAAAAAAGCATGTAACAAGCATACCGTTTCATGACAACAAGCCCAAAGGCCCAGCATTAATGTGATGGCTACCCAATTGAATATGTGCTTTTGTGCTCCAGCTGCTCAGGCTATCTCTTAAGCCAACATTATCTTTCTTGTTCTATCAGGCATTCTGAACAGCACTTCATGGAAGCAATGAAGGTAATTCTGTAATTAGTGGCTTTTTGTACTTTGATCAGAGTTAAAGTTACAAATGTTTCATGTTGGGGAGGGGTGAATATCCAGGGATTTCTCCTAATGTTAGAAAGATAGGGGTAAAAAGGGAAAGTTACCTCCTCCCCAGATAAATCTAAGATTTAATTTAGAGAGATTTAATTAATTAATATTTAATTTAATTAAAAGAGAGGATGTTCTCCTTGAACCTTCATGCTTACCGAAGTTTCATTGCCACAAGTCAGCACCCCTCTGTTTTGAGCTGAGTCCTTAAAAATATTCACAAACTACATTATCTCTTATTTTGTTATACATGTATATCTTTAATTCAAGTAGCTTTTACCTTACAAACTAAAATATTGAACTTCTCCACAACAATCTGCCCTAAATTATATCACACTCAGGCTAACTATTGGTCAGCGTGATTGATTATGCTATATGCAAGCTGAAAAACATAACTGCATGTTACAAGCAACAGTAAAGAGAATGTTGCAGGCAGCAGCTGCATCTACCCAAAGCAAACACTTCATCCTTGCTGTGACAGCATCTGATAGAAAGCTTTTGCTATTTTTTCCTTAGTGTGCAAAAACAACATAATCAAGTTTTTTTTACTCTTTTTGCCATTTATTTGTATCTCTAGTAAAACAGACAGTGAAATACAAAGGAAACACAAGCTAGAATTAGAACACTTATGGCAAAGCATCTTTCAAAAGTTCCAGTAGCAAACAGCATGAGATATATAGAGATAGTACTTGTGTACTTATTCTCCTTGATGTTCCTACAAGCTGGCTCTTAGCAATGAGCTGTTAAAGTTCTTTGAATATAGCTAGAAATGAACTTGGACTTGAATATTCATCTCTCTAGCATCTGCACAGAGGAGTTGGCATTCCTTGGAGAAAACTGTCCAGCACCTCTCCAAAAGCAAACCAAGCTGCTGTCTGTCATTGTGAAATGACCTGTGCCATGTGGTTATCACTGCATTTTCTATCTGAGCTACCAACCAAGCATTTGCAAATAGAAGTTATTTCCTTTAAAACTTGTATTGTCAGAAAATCTTTAGGCCTGGGGAGGAAGGAGGAAAGAGTCAGAGATTAACTGACTTCCTACTGTTTCATAATACATAACTCTTCTCTGTTGGTTGTGCATGCTGATGTTCATGTGTGCTGCAAATTCCAAAACCACAAAAATAAAAGAGGATACTTTTTGTCGTCTGCTTTACTTACACTGTTAGCAACTTTTCTTCCCAGGCCTTTCATTTTCCTCTTTAATAGAATCTCAAACATGTATCAATGGATTTCTTTGTGACTGTAACTAGCAGAGTTTTTTTTGTTTTGTTTTGTTTTTTCAATGGTAGTAGGTGTTGAAGAATTTGAATTGAAATTTGAAGGTTCCTGGCTCCCAAGCCAGCAGGAGATGAGGTTTAATTGCTTGGAAATACATGTTCACAGCTGATACTGGAGAACAGAAAAAGTCTGTATGTCAAGAGCCTCTAAACTAATCATTTAGCCATAACATGCGCCACCCCATACCTGGGGACAATGTAACTGTTAACAGCTTGAAGCTGTTGAAAAAATATACCAATGAGAAGGTTTCTTCTACTTCTCTAACACTATTCTTCACCCTGAATAAACTAATATAAGAGAAATGTCTTATTTTCAGTTCTGTCAGTTTGAATGAAAACAATTGTGTGTTCACCTAGTTTTAGCACTGGAATTTATTAGATCTGAGACTGTTCATTAGGGTAACAATTCTGAAGTCGCTCTGTTGTTAATATACTGCCTGTATAAACTTAGAGACTGCCTGATATATCTGGTTACACTCTGGAGGCTGAGATTTGGTTTCCAGCACTACAGATCAGGTCAAGAATTGTAATAACAATTAGCCATTAGTCACTAGATCTCAATTTGCCATAATAGAAGGTCATTTCTTCTGATTATTTTCTCCCTGGAAAGAAAGAAGAAACATAGGAAACTGTCAAGCTTTTGAAAATCAGACTGTGCAAAATCTGGGTATGGCTTTTGAGAAAATAACAGGAATAAAACTTTAAATTTCTTTTTGAGCTATTATTTTATCATGGGGCAGGATCTACATGTATTGACATTGTCTAGTATAGTAACAGTTAGTCTTCTTTTATTTATTTATTTTTAAACCCCAGTGAAATGGAAAATCTATCTAATCTCACCTAGAATCAAACAGATAGATTCCAACTCAATATGGATATATGAGACACTGAGAAATATGCAACATCCTACTTCTTGCCACTATAATTATTTATTTCCTATCACTTATTGTGAAGTACAGAGCAGAGACATCTCAGACTGTTTCAGTGTACTTGTCTAACTAACTCTGTACCTATTAGCTAAGGAGACAGCAGTAACCCCCTCTCATTAATTCTGCAGGGATGCACCAGAGAGTATTTGGATGCAGAAGAGGTGAGCCCCATGGAGCTACCAGTTGATTTGGGCTCTGAAGTAGACTAGGGAGTAAATGACACTGATATAGAGGTGTGCCCTCCTGCCCCCACAGGAAACCCCATAACAGTTCCCTCAAACCAAAGGTTTCTGCAATTCCAGCTGGGGTTGAGCTTTGCTGGTCTGTAAAAGAAGCCAACTGTGAGGAGCATGGGTGACATAGTAAGACTTTGTGTTCTACTCTTCGGAAGAAATATTTTATTTTAAATCTGTTAGTGCCTATAAAAAATTGTAAATAAGAGATATGACTGAACTGTTAATTTTCTAATTCAAGTTGTTCAAAGAACAAGGAGGATATACGAGAACATTTATCTCACCTCCAGTTATCTCCTGAGAGTTTTTTACTTGGCAATGTTTCTTTAGAATTGGGGGGGAGAGGCAGGAGGAAGAAAAGAGAAAGGAAAAAAAAATAGAAATTCTGTTGTATTTCATAAAGAATTAGCTTTTTCCTTGTGATCTGATCAAAGGCCTATGAAGAAAAAGGATGATGTAACTCAGCTTTCAGGAAGCTATTCAGTGATGAAAAAACTGGAAAGGCATGACACCTGAAAGAGTAGGTAACATTTCAGATCAGATCCTTCTCTTTAATAGACAGTAGCAGCTGAAAGAGAAATTATAAGGGAAGCTTCAAAATGTAAAGAATGAATATTGTGAATTGGTCTTACTTAAGAACAGTATTTGCAATTAATATAAACAGAGAAGGGATCTCATGCCCATTGACAGCCTGGCTAACAATCACTTGACAGATAGTTAACTATAGAAAGGTCAAAAGTCAGGGCTTTTAATCTATAGGTTGATGATCCCTTGGGGACTGTGTGGGGTGAAAAAGAATTTGGTATGTTTGATGCTATTATAGGCATGATCAGCTTGTCAAAATCCATTAGCACTCCATTGTGCTTCAAATAAGCATTAAGCTAGCTTTTGGTATGATTTTTTGAAGCAGATTTCTTATCATTCTTGGTAATCCTTTATAAGCATGACACATTTCATTACTTATAGGATAAAAAGTGATTTTTCAGCAACTGGTAAAATGCATGATATATTCTTCATTTAGGTCTGTTTAGTACATTGAATATTTTTCTGAAAGACTTCAAGTTGAGTTGAAGACTTCACAGAGAACAAGTAGAACAAACTGAAAGTGCATCTTAACTTACTGGGCACAGTGTTATCTTTTACATGATTATAGCATGACAAAGAACAAAACAAGCCTGCATTATCTTTTAAAAGAAAATCAGAAATATATTTAGTCCTATTTTATTGCTTTTAGACCCAAAGTGTTTATAACTGACATTTTCTTTGAATATTTTGCAAGATATTATTTGACTATTTAGATAGCTCTAAGGAAGAGAAACTTCGCTTGTTTTTAACATTTGTTCATTATAATTTAAAAAAACACTTCTTATAATGACCTTGAAAGTAAAGAAAGTTTTTTTGGGTATACAACATTCATTAGTAAGTAGTGCATGAAGAATGTTAATGCTGTGAAGATAAAATATTTGAAAAACTGTATTTTTTCAATAAATGAAAAAACAAGATGTGGAACCTAAATTACAAGAAGGTGTAGTAATATATACCTACAACATTATGAAAGCTTGTTAAGTTCACTTAGGAGAATGCAATAAAAGTGAAATGAAAACAAATTACTCAGCAGATAATAACATTTATGGTAGTTACATAATACTGACTGTAAGTATAACTTAAATCTACTAAGTAAAAACTATTCCATGCAGCTTTGAATTTGATTGCTGTCAGCTTCAGAACATGCATCCTACATACATTTCTATCCCGTATGTCAACCTTTAAAAATAGGTTTGGAGAACAGAATGAAATCTTTTGATGTTACACTATGATAGCTTTGGCCGATTAAATACATAAATAAATAAATAAGCATTGAGAAAAAAAAAAAAAAAAAATCAATGCCTCTCAATATATAATAAATCTTGACTTTACCTCCCCATAGATTACATCTTTGTCTTCAGAAAGGCTCAGTCGGTCTGGTTCATCTGATGGGCAGATGCATGTCATGCAGTACTTGATGAGAAACTTGTGAGCATACTTTGGCCACGTCTACTTTGAACTGTCAGATGGATTTCTCTTGGGTATCTTTCCTTTTGCTGTGCATCGGAGCAAAATAATATTATATTGTTGGTCATAATTAATAATTCATTGAAATGTACCAAATGATCATACACAAAAAAAAAATAATATGTGGATATAAATCTTATTAGGTCCCTGGATAAAGTCACACTATGTTTTTACATTTTTTAATTTCCAGGCATATATTATATTGTCCAATATTGAAACAAGCTGAGAAATATAATATAAAAATTTGATAAATTGCTTTCTGCCTGTAAATGAGAAAACAGACTTGTAAAATGTGAAATGAACCATTCTGGCAAAGTAGAATTTGAGCTTAGACTGTAAACACTTGAGTTAATGGCTAGGGTATCTCTGAGTCTCAGAAGCTGTGGTACAGAGGGAGGGTGAAAGTGAGGTTATGGAAGCTCTTCAATATTTTACTTTGAACATCCTTACAGTCTTTAATTAGACAGATTACCTGTTCTGCATGGTGCAGTGTGCTGAACAATTTTAAACTGGCTTGTCCTCAAGGCAAATGGAAGGCAAAGTCAAAAAGAATTGCACTCTACACAAATAACAATGAATGTTCTATTAACAAGTGTGGTAAAATATGAAACCTTCCCAGCCTATACACTATTTTATTTTTAACTTTACCATGTACAAAAGCACTTGTTAAATATTTACTGACCATTTGAATTTATGTACCTAACCTGTCCACCTCTTCAATGCCTCAGTCTGTGTGAAACCATGACATTTAATGTTGTAATTATGTGAAATTTTCTGATTTATGTTGCTTCATGTCTAAGAAAATGTGACGATGTAATGGAAACCTTTTTGACAGAAAAAATAATAAATGCTTTCTTTATTTCAGTTCCACTGAAGAGACATTTTTTTTTATTTTTATTTTTTTAAATCTCAGTTCATATCTATACCTATAGTAGAAAGCATAGAGGAGCAAGGATGTTTACTAATGATTCCTGGATGCAAGCATTAACTTGCTGTATATATGCTAAATTCCCGAATCTATTTAATCGGTTTATTCAGACAGCCACCTACGGGGAAGGTCACCATGTCAAACAATCCTGAATGGTATTTTGTGTGAATTGGGAACAGAATTTTTTAAAGGCCAGAGGTTTAGGAACATAAACCAGATGTTCTCATTTGAAATAGTCTACTTATTAAAAAAAGGTCAAACACGTAGGTCTTTTTTAAATCTTACTGTCAGACACACTCCATAGAACTAAGATTTTACTGTTCTGAGTGGTATGAATTTCACTGATTCTTTAGATGAAATATACCTTCTGATCTTTGCCATAAATGTATTGTTTCCCTTTTTATATTCTACTGTTGAATCTAATAAATTTACTAATTTAATCAGATGAATATTTTTCACAAAACTGATTTTTAAAATTACTTTTTAAGTTTTTACTTTTATCATTCAGAATTACTCTAAGTAATTAATTCATATATTTCTTCACAAAACTGATTTATTTTCCAGACAATAATTTGCACAGCATAAATCTAGATCACAATGTGATTAGTGTGAAGACGTATGTGGTTCAATTTTGTTCTGTTTAGTTTTGTTTTTTTTCTGCAGATAAACACATCTAAAAATTGGTCTCTTGTCCATAGAAGTTAAATGAAATGTCATTTAATAATTAATATAATTTAATTCAATTGTTCAGCTTGCTAAACTATTTTACCAAACTGTCTGTGTTGACTGGTAGGATCTTATTTACTAGAATGATCACATTTGTGAATAGGAATTTTTAAGACTTTTAGAGAAGAAAAATAGCAAAGCGCAAATCAGTTAACCTGCAAAACTGCCGTGGGGGAAGGTCCAGCCTCTTTCCAACTTCCACACAGAACAATGAATATTAAACTGAGCTCTATCTATTCTCCTTGGACAACTGGATGTTCAGAAATAGCTCCAATCAGAAGTGGCTGGAGCAGTCCTTCTCCCCACAGCTCCAGTGCTACCCTTCTTCCCTCAGCCCCAGTGCTACCCTTCTTGACAGAGACAAAGAAAAAAAATAGATACTTGATATAGCAATCAAAACTTACAACAGAACAGAGAAAATGAAACACCTGCCTTTGATAGCATACAGCAAAGCATGTATAAGTGATTGATTTCCACTAAATGTCTGTAGATCTGCTTTCACTGGTATGGATTATGGCCAATTTTCTCGTTTCAGCCACTTCATGTCCTTGAAGGTGGTAGGAGCCCTGGAGCTATAAGGAATGGAAAGCAAATCCACTGGCTGGAGATGGAGTATTTTGTTCTGCTTGGGCAAAACTACTCTACACACACACACACACATACACACACACACAAAGAAAAAAAAAAAAAAAAACAAACAGACAAACAAAACCATTACTGAGAACATTTTGCTTATGTTATATTCAGCTGGTTAGCCTGTTGTGCATGTGAATGACATTTGCAAAATGTTCTTTATTCATAATGAACTCCAGATGAATTTCCATTTCTAGGTCAGAAACATTATTCAATGTACATCTCCATTTTAAAAATATTTGAATGAGATACTGGGCTATTTAAATTTACACAGAAGAAAACCCTAAACAGTAGTATATTTTTACTGCAAAATATAATCATCTATGTATTTGTATCCAAAAATCACTGTAATTTCATATAACAGAATCATTGAATCATTAACGTTGGAAAAGACCTCCAAGATCATGTGGTCCAATCATCCCCCTACCACCAATACCTCCCACTAAACCATGTCCCTAAGCACCGCATCCAACTTTTCCTTAAATATCCCCAGGGATGGTGACTCCACCACCTCCATTGGCAACCTTTTCCAGTGCCTAACTACTCTTCCGGAGAAGAAATGTCTCCCATTTTCCAGCCTAAACATCCCCTGGTGCAACTTGAGGCCTCTAGTCCTATCACTGTTTATCTGCAAGAATGGGTCAACATTCAGCTTCCCACAACTTCATTTCAGGTAGTTGTAGAGAGCAATTATGAGCCTTCTGTTCTCCAGACTAAACAACCACAGTTGTCTCAGCCACTCCTTATAGAACTTGTGTTCCAGGCCCTTCACCAGTTTTGTAGCCTTTCTCTGGGCAAGCTCCAAGGCTTCAATGTCCTTCTTGTAGTGAGGGGCCCAAAACTTAAAATGGTATTGGCGGAGTAGCCTCAGCAGAGGCTACAGGGGGATGATCACTTCCATGGTCCTGCTAGCTACACTGTGTCTGATTCAAGACAGGATGCTGTTGGCCTTCTCAACCACTGGGCACACTGCTTTCCAGCTATGCTATCAGATTCAAAAAAAAAAAAAAAAAAAAAAAAAAAAAAAAAAAAAAAGTGTTTTTTCTTGTTTGTTTTTATGTTTTTTAAGTTTGTTAAGTGTTAAGTTTGTTATGTGTTTTAATTTTTTTAAGTTTGTTTTTTTGTTTTTAATTTTTTTCTTTCAGATATAAGTTCTGACCAGAAAATACTTAGCATAAGCTGTTTTCTAGCTTTTCTTAGTCTTTCCTATATTGCCAGTATTAGTCCTGATATATGTCTTATTTCACAAACTGAAGGCTGTCTTCTAGGTTATCCAGAAGAAGACAAACTTCAGCAAATTTATTTACTGATTTTGTACTTTTATTGAGATTTGGTAGAGCAAAAGTCCAAAATATTTGAGTAAAAATGAAAATTCTATCAGTATCAATGTATTTTATAGATACATAATATATCAAAATCTGTGTTGGAACTACAGAGAGCAAAGCATTTTCTATTCATAATGAAATCTTCAGTATTTTCCTACAGTTCACAAGCAGATACTACACTTCAGTTTTATTTGAAATGAAAATTTCAACTTCAATTCAAATAGCAGTATGAAAACTCATCATGGTATATGAGACTGTGTAGATGATTTTTTTTTAATGGAAGTAATGAGAAAATATAAATAAATATGTTAAAATATGAATCTTCAGTTTATTAGTCAGTCGTTATTTGCTTTTTTTGTTTTTCAGAAGCCTATTTGGAGTCTCATTAATGAGAAAAAAATGTTGACTATTGGTCTGCATAAAGGAGGTTCTAGAATGAAACTTCAAAAAAACATTTGAATATCTCTGTTATATGGATTGTCAAGGACAACTCTGAACGCCCACAGTAGTTCAGTGGTGAACTGTGACAAGATCATGTGAAAATTCCCAGGGGAAAATATAAAATTAAGTGAAGAAAAATGAAATATTAGAGAAGAAAAGCTAGATCCAGCAGACTCACCTCAGTTGAACTCACACTTACTGTTTGTTTTTGTTCATGTACCATCAACTCATATTCCCTAACCTTCTTTGGTATTACTTCCGAATCTGTGTTTCCCTTTGTAGTCTGTGGGCTGCTACAGTCTTTGAACACATTATGTATATAAACTGTTGTTGCTGTTTAAAAAAAAAAAAAAGACAACAATTTCAATCATTTTCTGTAACTGCACTCTTCATTTTGTTAATCATCTTGCTATAAGCCTTTTTTAATTTAATCATGATAAGGATTTGTGAGTCAATAGAGCATTTCTGTCCAGTACTTTATTGTATAAGCTACTGTGCACATGGGAAAAAGTTGTGCCTTTACCCAAAATAATGCCATTATTTTCCTTTTTCTCTGAGAAAATATTTTAGACTGTTATCTGCCACCTGTGTAGTTTAATGCTGCATCCCCATCAAGGCAAAGTGTGTGCTGTACATGTATAGCACAAAAGTGGGAAATCAAACTCTTTCAGATTACTGTAGTATATATAAAAATTGTGCTTTTACAAAAATCATAGTTCTGGTTGTTAATTTACATGATCGTTTTCATGACCTTTTCAGATGTATGAGAGATGTTTAATATTATGTTATTTCTAAAGTTATTACAAGCCATATAATCTGCTAAACTCCATGGGTTTTGTTTTTAACTAAATTATTCAATCAATTTATATTTCTTGAGAATATTACTAATATTACATTCCAAAAGCTGTCAAATATGAAGGTTATCAACTCCTAAGGCAGAGAACATCTTTTGCTTTGAGTGTAGTTACAAACAAACCAGTACCAGAAAGTCTACAAAAAATATATGCAAAATTGAAACTACCATCAAAGAAAGGAAACTCTCACTCCTGTTTCCCAAAAGAGTACTGATGAAAATAATATTTTTGTTTAAGTACTGTTTAATACAACTATTAAACACATTGCTGTTCTACATTTCCTTCTAGTAGTTAAAATTATTCTCTCCCTTTGTCAGTTTACAAAATACGTCATCCATGAGGTGTCTTTTGGAGAGTTTTCTACTCCAATATATATTTATATAGATAAATAATTAATGGTATAATAAAGTAAGCCTAGATTTGACTATGTGTCCACTGAAAGTGTAAGGAAGAAAATTAACAGGAGCTTGTTTCACTTTAATAACATAATGGAAACCAGTTGTTTTGTTGTTGTTTGTTTGTTTGTTTGTTTGTTTTTATATAAATGTAACCTTTAAAATGTATTTTCTATTTTATTTATTTTCTATTAAATTGAGATTAGTTACTTTAATCACAATCAGAAAAATACCAAAAACTGGAAAAGAAACTCCATGAAAATGTACTTTGTGCACTAATAAACTGTGTTCAAACTGAGGTTTTGTAAACTGTGAATTACTGGCCTGGATTAACCTCATCAGTAATCATTACAGTCTTTTATTTAGCAGTGATTTAGTCTTTACTAATTTCTGCTGAATGGAGCTTAGACAGTTCATATCCTGAGACATAACAAGGGAAAAACTTGCAAAGAAAATCCCAACAAACATCAGAGACTCTTAGAATTAGGATACAATTAAAGAGGGAAATAAACTGCAGCAGATTGTTGTTTTCCTCTTTTGGATTGGTTTGTTTTTTCTTTCCAGCAAGGTACTCTTTTGTAGCCCTGCTGTTACCAAGGTCCTCACTTACCTCTTTGCTCTGCAGAATTACAACCCTTCAAACACTGTCTATATCTTTAAGGTGAGAAAAAAAAATCCGTTATATTTAGGATTTTAATATTTAATTCTGCATACCACGATCCATATGTTGGTTCTTCTACTGGCTTCATAATAACATTACACATAGAGTTAAACATTTTACTGCACAGAGGCTTCCTGTAACAAAAAAGTGGGAAACCCTGCTTGAGAACTGGTGCTAGCATTCGTATCAATACAGTGTATTGTAATTAAGTTCATAGCAGTCCTTAACCTTTTGTGCCTTATATTCCTTGCTGATATCTAATGTGCTTAATTTTGTTTAAATACTTGCTGCAGAAAAAATATGGAAGGTATATTTGCAGTGCTGTTTAGAACATGTAGCATATCTTGACATTTTACATCTTTGCAAAATTGCAATTACAATGCTGTTAAATATATCTAACATGCCCTGACCCTCCATCTAGAAGAATGAACATGACAGTGAAGACTGTTTTCAAAAAACATTTCTGTTCCTGCAGTATGCGTACGAAAAATAATTCAGCAATTCAATTCATTTTTGAAATCAAACTTCAAAGTGTTTTAGGAATGTTTACTACAGAAATCAAGCATGTATTTAACAGAATAGAGATGCAGCTAGAATTTGCTGAACATTTCTTCTCTTACAGACATCATGCAAAAAAAAAAAACAACTAGCATGTGAATGCTAATCAGAAATTTAAACTCTTCAGTAACCTATATAAATCTAACTGCAGAGATTTTTAGAGGGTCACTAATTTATGAAAGCAGAAGTTCATTGATGTGAATATTTATGAAAAATTAGTAAGAATCACAATCTAAATACATAAAATCTGAAGAGGTATTTGGGTGCTTTTTTTTTTCTTTTCCTGCAGTCTTTTTATTCTTGCATGGCTGAATAAGAGAAGCGATTTAGTAGTGTAACCAACAACTGACGACATAAAAGAGCAGAGCTTAATTCCAGCCTCAGACTTAGTTTTCCTCCAGGACATTTGGCAAAATCCTAACTAAGCACCTGAAACTTTCTGGAGTTCAGTCGTTTGTCTCTGTGACTCAGTTCCTGTTTGCAAAACAAATTTAATTGCACTTCCTTACTCTACAGGATTGTTGTGACAATATGTACATTAAAGATTGAGGACAACAGGGACTGTATGAACACAGTCAACACCCAGTGGTGTTGACTGCATACTGATGAGGCTGTAAGCTTTGCAGCCCAAATCCTGCTAGCTATGTCCTTCAGTCCAGAGAAGTCTGCTGAGCTCCAGCATAGGGAGGTACCACACACACTTGCTTTCTCTTTCCTCAGCATGTTTGGCACTATCTGAACATGTATATTTAGCATTTCTGCTTAGGACTCTTAACATGTCTTGACACTTTCAAGAAAGTCAAGAATAGTGCAGGCTCTCCTTGACATCTGGCCTTTGGTGTTTTTATTCCTTTCTCTAATACAGCAGAGGACAAAAATTCTTAGAAAACACCACAAGTGCCCTGTAGGCCAATTCTTTGCCAGACTGTGCTATGTCAATAAGAAGTACAATGTGGATGACTTTAACTCCAAGAAGTAATAGGGATGAAGAAATGTGGCTCATATTATGTTAGCTGAAGGGAATCTTAATGTGTCGGCCCTAAACAGCAGCATAGACATTACCTGCATATTAGATACAGGACAGAAAACAAAATTTGTTAGTCTAGTGAGCCACCTGGTCAATGACCCTGCACCATTTGTGTCTGCCTTGGTACAGCACCTGAAAACACCACCCAGCTTACCCAAAGTACAGAAAGGCTTCTGTAGAACAAGAAACATGCTAAATAGTAAATAAATATTTTTATTTTCCATTTTCTTTCCCTTTTCTTTCTTTTTTTTTTTTTTTACTGTCTACTAAGATTGCTACTGGCACTGTATCTTATTAGCCCCAGGGCCTGAAGCCCAAAGCCCACTGGGTGTTAAAAGTCTGTTATTGTGTTATTTATTCAGGAGCTGCAAACTGGATGAACAAGGGAATACGTTAAGATTTATTCTGGTAGGCTGAGAATTTTAAAGAAATGATGTTTTACTGAATATATGGATTTTAAATGACTACATTAGAACTTTCATTTAAGCGTTTCCTAAAATCTTACCATGATATTATTAACAACATAGAAACTTTGGAAACTGAAAATACAGACATAAACAAATTATTTGTTACAAAAAAGGGCCTTGCTCGTCTCTTGGGAAACTGAATATTCTAATGTCTGTTTATACCAGCAGAAATAAATTGTATTTGGTAAACATAATGTCAGTCATTTGCAAACATGAAAAGATGTGTGAGCTTTTTTGTGTTTTTTTGTTTGTTTGTTTGTTTGTTTGTTTATTTCAAAGACTTTGCATAGCACATTGAATTTATTTGAGTTAAACTGAATTTTAGCATAGTAAGACTTTGGCTGTCAACAGAAATTCCCTTTCACATACGCATGTGTTTTTTTTTTTCTTCCATTTCTTTACTTCAGCTTTCTTTATGCCTGCCTTCCTTCCTTTTTTTTTTTCTTTTTTTCCTCCCTCTTTCTTTCATTATTCTTTTTCTTTGTTTTTTCTCTCCCTCTTCCCTCTTTTTTTTTTTTTTGTTTGTTTGTTTTGTTTTGTTTTGTTTGGGAAGTTTAGCATGAAGGTGTTACCTACTTTTCAAAATGTACCTAATTGTCAATGAGACAGATTGAAATATCAACATGAACTGTCTAAAATGTCTGAAATGTCTAAAATCAAAGTTTCTGAGTCATAATTTCTGAATTACACTGCCCAAATAATTTTTGTACTGAATTAACCTTTGGATGAAAACTTCATTTCCATTTCTCATGACAAGCTTTGAGATGTGTTTTTGTTTCCAAATCATGGAAAGAAAAAAAAAAAGTATCATATATCACATCGCTTCTCACTGTATGTGGGCAGAAATGACTGTTGTGCGAGCCTGTTAGGAAAAAGCAGGTTTCAAATGATTTCAGAAACTAGCAGTTATTTCAGAAATGGTGGGAAATTGTCAGAATAACATAAAGGACAAAAATAAAATGTAAAGAATTGAGTGGCTTCTTGCTGTAGAAGTGGCTTCTTGTTTTTCCATTTGAAAAAATCATCATATTTTATTAAAGTGGTTAAGGCTCTGAGATATTTACTTGGCACAGCAATCAACAACACAAAATGTGCACTGTAGAATATTGTGTCCATAAGTCCCACAGTGTGATCATCATGTTAGATAAAAATAAATAAAGAAATTTCACCATTATTGCAGACAACTAAATATAATAATTTTCTTAGGAAAAACAAACAAGATGACACGAGGAGAAAGGGATAGATAGATAGATAGACAGACAGACGGACATGCATACATACATACATACATATGAAACTTTAGCTTGTATCTCATTTTAGATACTTGTCCTTATCCTGTTATGCTATCTACCAAATTCCATGCTTCACTTTTTAGCCGCTATTACCATTCAAGTTGTAAATGCCAAGCCAACTAATCTCAGTAGTACCATTAGCTACTCAATTTATATATAAAAGAAGGATATCTGTAATTAAGTAAAGCCAGTTTAAAGAGTTATTTAAGCTGTCATATTCCTGTATAAACCATAATGAAAAGTAGGTCATGTCTTAAATATATTAAAATAAAACCATTGAGATTACTCTTTCTTTTAATTTTTTGTGTTTATTGTAAAACAAATAATCAAATTAACATTTTAAATAAATTAATATTTTTTTTTCTGAAAGCACAGTTTGACAATTTAGGCTGAATTAGATCTCTACTTCATCTTCATACCAAATTTGTAAGGTTATTTTCCCACACTCTTTTATTATTATTATTATTATTATTATTATAAATAATAATAAAAGTTACTTCATCAATTGCATATCTACTTAAAAACAAGTTTTCTGGCTATAAGCATTCACCTAGAATAATAATAATAATAATAATAATAATAATAATAATAATAATAATAATAATAATAATAATAATAATAATAATAATAATAATAATAATAATAATAAAGAAATTATGTCCAGTTCTATCCACCTGATTAATATAGTGCAGCTGTACAGTGCAGCCAAGGGAGAAATGGATTAGTATGTCAGCTAAAACTGACAGTGGGATGACTAGTAACCTGCTTGATATAATTCCATAGGGTTTCAGGCCTTCTAGGTGAATGCTTATAGCCAGAAAACTTGTTTTTAAGTAGATATGCAATTGATGAAGTAACTTTTATTCAGATACTGATACAAAAATCCTAGTAGTTGAGATAGGAAAAATGGTGTTTCCTTAAATAATGTTAATTCTTCCCTTAAACAGTTATTAAATCAGCTTTTTTGTTTCTTTGTTTTGTTAGTTAGTTAGTTTGTTTGTTTCCTATCTTATTCCAGGAACAAACTGTTTTTAGGTGTTTGTTTAGAAAAGATAGAATTTTAAAAATAAAAGGATTGGCAATATAAAACGTATTGATCATAATTCACATAACAAGGCACTTAATTTTTAAACCTAATTGGTATATAGAGAAAACAGGGAAATAAAACATAGTGGAATCAGATACAAAATGTCTATAGGAGTAGGCACTTGGTAGCATTTACCAAACATCCAAGCAGGTTATATTATAAATGCAGGTTCTCTCAATAGCAATGATGTGTCAAGTGAGGTTTGTAAAATCTCCCTTTTTCTTTCCAAATAAGGATGAATTATGGCCTAGAGTGTCCTGTCCAGCCAGGTGTTAAATGTCTCAGGATGTGTCTGAGATCTAGCCCCTCAGGTGGGAAGGCTGGGTGAGTGCGCGTCATATGAGAATCTGTTTCCATAGAAGTGCTTTGCCCATCTTTGCTTCATAGTCTGGATTTGAGTCAGGCAGCTGGCTCTCTAGGAAAGAAAATGAAGTACAAGAGGGAGCTGGTTCAAATTCAAAACTTTGCCCTTTAAGGCAATATGAAAGCATCAGCAAGCAAAGCCACTGTAGGCCACTCTTCAGGGTTTTCCTGCATAGGAAACATAGGTATGTTGTTATTTCATTCTAGTGCTTTGGGTGAAAATCAGTTCTTGTGTGCACTACTTCAAATCAATAAGGTTTGTGTTATTTTATTTATTTTTGTTTGTTTGTTTGTTTAAAGAAGCTATGCATAGTAGCTAATATAACATAAATAAGTAAAAATTCTTTGAGATAATTATGTCAAATGTACAACTAAATGTGAAAAATCTCAATTGCATTGAGTCCAAATGCATTCCAAACAAGTGTTACAAATATAAACACAAAGTGTATGTTGCAGATATAACTTCATGGCACTAATTGTTAGAGCAAAATAATATCCAGAATTTAAACTAAAATTTTGCAAGTATTCTGGTCAATGCCTTCTGCCTATTTTCAAACACTGACTCTTCTAGCAGTACCCTCATTGCACTGTCTAAACAACTGTTTCATCGTTCATTCAGAGAATGACCTTCAGTAGCTTAGAAGAATATTAGCAGTTAAAGCTTATTTTTAATGGTATGAGACAAAAATTCCATTCAAACTGAAACAACAGTTGTTTTTCTTCTACAAGTTTAATTTCTGAAAGGTACAAATATGCCACCTGTGGTGTTCTGAAAGACTGGTCATACAGAACTATAAAGAAATTCAGCTTTTCTGCTTAAATAACTGTATAACAGGAGATAGATCTCAAATGAATTCAGCACCCACCATCATGTAGGTGCCTAGAGTATTTTGTCAGTGTCAGAGCTGCAGGTAGTAATGGAGAGCTGTATCTCTGCCACCCAGGGAAAGGCATGAGGTACTCTTATGTACTGACTTGCATCTGACAGATCTGGAGTTCCTAACAGGAAGAAAGGCAATGTAGTGCTGACAAAAATCGCCCCTGAGGAGCTGATGGGTTCCTTGGCAGGCAGCACCTTACCAGGAACTGCCTAGGAACACAGAGGCCACACATCTCCTTATCACCTTGATTTAATGACTGTAGTGCTTATGTCTGATAGAGGATACAGTGCTGAACATCTGCAAGCAGAGGAAGATTGTATGAAGACAGACATTGCCCATGAAATTACACTTGGCCTCTTTTCACGTGGTGTCCCAAGGCTCCTTATGTAACCATGAGGGCTTGGAGCCTTGGTAAATTTCCAGCCATGACTGTGAACAAAACAAAACTTGATTTGTTTTAGATTGGTCATCAGGGTACAGGGTTCTGGCTTTCCTACTGAGATCTAAGGTGTTCAGCCTGGGGAAATCATTTCTTAAAGATTCAGCTGGAGTGAATCATCTGACTGAACCTAAATGTGTATAACATTTCATTTTGTCTTAGTTAAGACAGAAATACCCTAACACACAATGGAACACTAGTAATTTGGAGTGTTTGAGCAAGGAAAGAATGTTGGATAGTGCAAAAAATATTAATCCATAAATGCCTTATATTTCTCAGGCATGATTTTTTCTAGAACTCCAGAAAAACACTTAGAGCAAGTGATAAATGAAACCAAAATTTTTGATGAAAAAATATTATACTCTAATTGAATTTAATTTTAATGTTTAGAATTTCAGAATGTACAATGCCTTTTTCATATTTGTTAAGTCTGCTACAATAATCTATAACACCAGTGTGTATTGTTCTTTGCTAAAATCCCTTGGACGTTTAAAAACCTAGCTGGAAAAGATATATTCTATTACATTTTGTAGGGTTTTCCCATAGTATCTGACAGCAGTTGTAGAGAATGTTAGGAAGCACTAACCCTGGCCAAGACATTCATTGAAGAAATTTTTTCTCTGTTTCACATACACAAGAAAATGGTAAAACTGAGATTATAGTTCAGAAAAGACTAAGCTCTCAGAGAACTCTTCTTTAGCCACCAGATAGACAAACACTCCATTATTAACAGAATGCTTAACTGTATAACACATTAATATCAGTTTCGTAGGACATACAAACAAAATTGTCATGCATACATAAACCAGGAAATTATTTGTGAAAAATGTAGGTCCTGATGGGAAGCCAGTGGGCTAGACCATTCACTTCAACAAGCTTTTGTTTGTTTCTTAAACCTTTGAAACTAAGGAGAACTGAATTTCCTTCTTTAATATGGAAAGAGTATGCAACAGATGCCAGAATCAGTACATTAATAGTACACAGCATTTCAGCACCCTGAAGTACTGTGCACTGTAAACTAGTAATGGATAAAAGCTTTTAGAAGATAGCTGTATGGTTTTGGCAATTATTACAAAGATTCCTAAAATATATTAGTTATGGTTTATTCTTCACTACATTGTTCATAAAGTTAGCTCAAGGTCAATACTATGTGTGCTTTGCCCATCTTTGAACACTCCTAACAAACCTAAATCTCGCTTGCTTCTGTCCCCTTTCCACCAGCTGCAGAGTCCCAACAGACCACTAGATTATAATAAATTAGTAGTGGTTTAATCTGATTTTACTATCTAACTCTCACCTTCAGAAAGCTTTCCTTAACTCTCTGTAAAATCCCTCATCTCTCACGTTCATACAGCATTTTTATGGCATGGAACTGCCAGCATGTCTCAGTGTTTCTTCCATGACTGTTTGCTGGTTCAGTTTCAGCCTGGTGTTGTTCATTTTTCAGACTTTCAGCCTGGCGCTTGACCTCACACTGTGGTGACAGGTCCAAAGTACCAGTCTCCACACTTTATGCAAATGCAGTGGTGGAAGACATCAAGCTGATGAGAGCTGGAAGGGCTATGGTAAGGGGAAGAGTTGTTTACCAGAGGCTGGATTACTGAGGCTCTAACATGAATGTCATAAAGATGCCACCCATCTGAAATGTCTGGTCCAGTATGAAATATATGTTCACTTTGATGCTTAGATCTTCAAACACAATCCCACAATGATCTATCCTGCCATATAAGCTTTAAGGCTGAACTTCAATTTGTTTTCCACAGAAAAATAAAAACATGACATTGTCCTGACAGAACTTCCTGAAGTACATGCAACCATCCTTGTGCCCGAATACCTGACCATTTGCAGGAAGTGTTGATTGGTTTGAGGTAGTGACAAGGTAAGTGAGGAAATTTAATGCATAATTATATTTTTTCTGATGCATACTTTCTATTTCATAGAGAATGAAGAAATTTTGTATATCTTTTTTCATTCCTTGGCATTGTTTCTATTCCTTAAACTACTCTGATATACCGTATAATTTCATTTTGAGAGTAAAGCAATAGCATTTTTGTCAGTTACCCACACTTTCCCTTTTTGTTACCACTCATAAACCCTGAACACCTGGGATTGCTAAAAGCTTCCCCTTGCTCCACTGATGCATTTGTGAATGACTATCTTTTCCTCTTAATTATTGTTTGGGGGAAGTAAATGTATATCTGGGGCCAATATGGATATTATTCATAGTATTCTGGTTAAACAGCTTCAGTGGTTCCTCTGGGTAGAAGTTTACAGGAGTGTCTTTTAAATTTTTATAGTTTCTTTTTTTCTTTTTTTTTTTTTTTGTACAGTCTTTTTTTTCCATTCATCAGACTTTCTAATGTAGTAATCTACCTTCATGTTTATAACAGACTTCTTTGTTGCATATAATGAAGTAGATAGTAAACAAGTATTACTAAAAGTTTTTTAAAATGTGCAAATACATAGAAATGTATATATATAAACTTTTTTATTGTAGAAAATATTTGTTAGGTTTAATGTTTCCCTAAGAACTGATAGTGCTGAATACCATTAATATTTTATATATCAAATATTTTTATTTATTCAACTGCACTAGTTGACCCAAAGCATTAATTAATGAAAATCATTTCCATTACAGTCTACTAGCAATTCCTTAAAAGCTGCCCTATAACATGCGTTAAAGATATATGTGTTTTTCATGGTTCAATTATCGTCATGGCAAATATCCAGACTGGTGAATAAAGACAATAAAATACCCTATAAGAAGTTAGAGGCCCCTGAACACTTTTATTATACTGTACACACTGGAATCAGTGAAAGTTTTTAGGTACTATAGTCTGGGAAGCCATCTGGTTTGTTCTATTCTGAACAAAGAAAGCCATTTTTATATTCGTACTTTTTCCCTTATTGGAGGGGAGTACTTATGCTTCTGTAGCTAAGATTGTGTCAGCACTTCCTTCATTAAACCCATTATAAGAACCAAAAGAGAGACTGGAGAGTTTTGAAGTGTCTACAGGTGGGTGAGAGGGAGGTGTGAGAACAGAGCAGCTGGGGACCTTCTTGCTGGTCCAGCTGTGCACGTTAACCCAGCTGAACTTCACAAACAGTGATCTCATTGGAGCATCTGTGAACGAATTTCACAAATGTAATTAAAATATCTAGCTAGTACTTGGTACAGAGATCACTGAAAGAGCAGGAGTGTATCCGTCCAGGTAACTGGTCATGCTTTAGAGACTAGTTCATATCCCCAAGTGAGATCACCCTCACTAGGGGCAGGGAGGAGTTGCTGGGCAGGGTCTGGGGACAGATGTGGGAGAAGGGGACGGAGCTGTCTGCAGAACAGAGCTTGGAGTCTATCTTGGAATATCACGTGGCCTGGTGTCCCTCCTACACTGTGGCTTGGCCTGTAGCAGGGCAGCAGTGAGGCAGGTCTTCAGGCCTGGCAGTGTCCCAGGCATATCTACACTCTGTCACCCTGCAGGCAGGGAACACTTGGCTACACTGTGGTTCTATGCTGATGCCTGGCAATTACTAATACCTGGCAGTGTTGGAGCCTGGCAATTACTGGTACTTGGCTGTGTTGGTACAAAATAGCAGAAGACAGGGAGAATGCCAATGGCATTTTGAAACTCTGAAGTGAAACTTTCCAACCCTGACATACAGGCAATAGAGTCTCATGAAGTTCTCTTACTGATTACTGCTACTTTTATGATTTCCATGGGGCTGTTTTTAAACCATTAACCAGACTGAGCATTACTCCGTGTGAAATTTAACACAATACCTCTACACTGTCTTTGCCATACTTGAAGAATCTTTTTTTTTTTTTTTTTTCTTTCAGGATTTAATTGAAATTTTACTTCAGAGGCTTCTAGAGCAAGGATCTACTGAAATGGAAGGTAGCTGACAAAGGTGTCATGGTTTGATAACATTGCTTCACCACATTCCAGAAATATTAATGCATCCAACCATAATTCAAACTGTTTCTGTTTGTCCAAGAGCTGGGAATATTGTGATACAGTTTTGTCACCACATACATCAATGACACAGCAAATTTCTGTTCAGTAGAAAATGGCTTTCACAAAATATATCACATTATTCTTGCAGTTCTTTCCACCCATCAGCATTATCCTGGAGGAATAAATAAGTGGTGTGATTTACATTTTTCATATACTGGGTTTGGAGATATCTAGTATCATTCACTTCAGCTAAAGACTATGTACTCTAAGGCATGTTTCTGCCCTGATGAATCACTCCAAAATGTTATGATCTGTTTATCTGGATTCTGGAAGATAAGTCACTCTGCTCTGATCCTCCCAGGTTAGGTTCTGAATGATGATGTCATTCATGTTTATGAAGTTGCTTGCAAATAGTTAGCATGGAAGTTCAACTTAATCTCCATATTTGTGTAGTTTTTAGGAAACCTATTTTCAGACACATGGATATTTTATTTTATTACATTTACTCATCTTGATTTCTCCTGTGACCAAAAAATTCTCCCAGCCCCTTTGTTCTTAATTTTAAGTGAGCAATTACTTCGTGATATGTTACTTTTGTAGATAAGCTATTCCCAGAACAGGAGAAACAGACAGGGTGTGCCCAGGATATCTCCAAATTCTACTCATTGTTTTTATCTGTTTTTCATGCTGCAATTTCTTTTACGGTATTAGTCTTAGCAGGGTGGTTGCAATGTGATTTTCACAAATTAGATTTTCCTTTCCCAATTATGTTGTACTCTATTTATGGTTGTTCCACTAAAATTTAACTTCTAATGTTGTTTTTGTAGGCTTGACAATTCCCTTGTCTTTCTGTTTCTCATGAAAAATGCAGAAATTCAGCTGCAGCTCTTTATAGTGTCCATGAAATTCTTTAAGAGATTCTTGTGCAGTCTTAGAAAGATAGTCACTAATGAGGTATGATTGCCATATCTTGGCTGAGTACTTAAAAAAACACTGACCTGTTCATTATAAAATCTAATTTGAAAAGATGTGGCATGTATATCTTATTTAGAAAACTCTTACTTCAACTGGGGAAAAAAAAAAAAAAAAAATCTTACATAAACCTAGTATTGCACTTGTAAATAATTTATGAATGAGAATTCCATGGAAGGAAGAAGTTGTTTATAAAAACTACAAAATTCACTATGCTTTCTCAGATGTTTCTGGTCTCACAAAAATGTGCAAAGTCATGCCATTCAGGAAGCTTCAATTAAGTAATTTATTTATGCAAATGTTGAATGTAGTAAGTTAATTAGAACAGCAATGGGTGTTTGCTAGAGATTCGAAGTTTGGCAGGCTAATCACTCTACTCTGGCATGCTGCATGTCATTTGTCCCTTAGGCTTCCCATAAAAATGAGTCAAAACTCCTCATAAAAATGAAAGATTGCTTCAAAATCAGGAGCTATGTCCTGAAAATGTTCTAAATAGGATTTGGTGGGTTTGAGGGAATGGATTTGCAACAGATGCTGAGACCCAAGAGAGAGGAAGTGAAGATGAAATTAATAAATATGAAACATCCAAATTGCATTTTCAGGTAGGGTATGACTCAAGATTCAGATCTGTCCAGGTGTGCACACAAGAGCCAGACTCACGCTTTTCAATATCATACTGAATCTATTGACACCCTCACAAAAAGGGCAAGGTAAATGTTCACCTGGGAAAAAAAAAAAAAAAAAAAAAAAAAAAGAAACAACAACAACAAAAACACCTTGAATTTGCCTTGTACTTACCTTGAATTTCCTTGCTTTCCATTTCAAGAAGATGATCCTAGATAAGTCTGGCAAAGAAAGTAAATCTGTCTGGTACTCCAACCACAGAAAACCAATGCTAATCATAGAATCATGGAATCATTAAGATTGGAAAAGACCTCCAATATCATCTCATCCAACCATCATCTTACTACCAATATCACCCACTAAACCATGTCCCTAAGCACCATGTCCAGCATTTCCTTGAACACCCCCAGAAATGGTGACTTTACCACTTCTCTGGACAATCCATTCCAATGCCTGACTGCTCTTTCTGAGAAGAAATGTCTCCTAATTTGTAACCTAAACCTCCCCTGGCATAATTTGAGGCCATTCCCTCTAGTCCTATCACTAGTTACCTGTGAGAAGATGCCAACCCCCTGCTCCGCAGCACTTTCTTCCAGGTAGATGTCAAAAGCTACATGCTTAAATATATTTGTACTTTCAGCTTCAAAGACTTGTCACCAACCTGATGCGTATGATACAATTTTACTCATATTTGTCAAGTGGTGTAGAGGTAGAGTCAGTTACATGTAGTAGCTGAACTTTAATTCAAATATCAGTTGTTCTTTCTGATTATTATTTATACGTTGACTTACTTGAATTTTGAAGATTTTGACAGTCCATTTTTTTGTATTGCATAGCTCTTTCAGTTCAATCTTTTTTTTTTTTTTCCTGATTGAGTAAAGTAGTTATATATGGTCCCTTATTATTATTTTTGTTAGCTTCTTTTACACTTGAAAGGATGAAAGAAATTCCATTTAATTACCCTGTTTTGGCATGCGCTGTTGTGGACTGAGAACACACACTTCACACTGTCCTTTCAATAATTCTGGCAGTACTGTCTGAAATAGTAAAATCATGGGTCAGAAATTTGGGAATATGCCCCAATTCACATTGCACTATGACTGGAAAGTCAGTTTGCCTATTATGCATGTGTGTGTTTGTGTATGGTCCATATTAAAATAATTAATCAATCCTCATGACATGTAGCATAGGAGTGGCAAAGGCACAGAACTGCCAGCATAATATCCACAGAGCTGTAATGATGTTACAGTGAATTTACTGTGTTTTCATTGAATCATCCATGCCTTTAATGAAAATGGTAGGCTTTTTTTTTTTTTTTTTTTTTTTTTTCTTTTCCTAAACTCTATTTAGTGTTTATAGCTGCTTGGAGAGAAATTCATAGAGATGTATGCATGGAGGAGTAGTGATGTCCTTTAGTAGTACTTTAAAAAAAATAATTTCAGAAGAACCCTCACAATTAGATCTTTTGCCCACTGGTAATTGCCTTGCAGTTCTGATAAGAAAATAGTTAAATGTCTCATATTACTGTGAAAATAAAAACTGATTTTATTTTATTTTTATTTTTTTTAAGAACTAATACACACCTTTGTTTTGCTGGAATGTGCCTATTTCTTCACTATGTTCAGCCTTCAGGGTGGGCAATATGTTTTAGTCCTTCTGCTCTTTCTCCAGCTTTTCAGTTTCAATCCTTCAATTAAGTGAGAACAACATCGACTATTGTTCTCCCCCTCACATTTTTTCACATTAATACCGATTTGTTTTAATATCAGGAGATACTGAAGATTTTCTATTTATTACTGGCGAAATGGCTAGTCATCATTTCATCCCAGGGGAAGAATCACATATCCAACTGGAAGGAAAATATCACCTATTAAAAGCAACTGGTGATTGATATTTTGATGGAATGTAGTAACAAAAGTGAGGATTATACCTTCAGTGACTTTTCTGAGAAATTTTAAAACTCTATATAAATCTCCTAATCCCACTAACAGCTCCATTTTTACAACTGCTACACGTTCTTATGTCAGCTTCTCCTGTCTGTGCTCTCAAAAAGACTGTGATAGCTGAAATAGAAGAGAAATCCCTTGCCAGTGCTCAGTATTTTCTCTAGCTGACAGTGAATACCTGCACAGAGACATTCTGCAAGAAGCATTCGTTGCTGGGCAGCACCCCATTGGTAAGTGGCAGCAGAGCTACAGTGCAGGTGATAGAAAAGCCATCTAACTTAAGGTTTGCTGATGAACAGAAGTGTAAGAGCTTTGGATCCACAGAAGTGTCTGTGGCCAATTTCTCTGTTGTGGTTTTCCTTTTTTCATTATTTTTGACATTTCAGAGATGAGGCTTTGTTATATAACACAATCCTATGGCATTGGACCAGGAGAGATAAGAATTCACTGAGATATAGAACATACAGACTAAGAAAATGTGTGAAAAATTGAAATGACAAGGGTGGGTTGATAGCTTGTTGTTATTGAGCTATAGCACCTTGGTTGGAGAATTAGGTAGTTGGAGACAGAGTAAAATAAAATATGTGCTGGCTATGCCTAGAGAGCAAAAGCTGAAATATTTAAACCTCCCAAATCACGGCTTATGATAGATAGATAGACCAATTTGACTTTAACACAGGAATGCTAGAGATAAAGTATGATATATAGCTGATGAAGTGTCATTTCAACATGTTATACTGGACTTGTATACATCAGTAAATAAAATAAAATGTCAAAAGGAAGTCCACACAACCACCAAGTAAAATATATCAATGCATAATCAAATATGAACATGTACTAGAAAACAATAGGAAGAGGAAAATGAACTTAACAGGAACTAGAAAATAAAGTATGCAAATAAGAGCCTTTAATTCTGACCTCATTTATTTGGAATTATTTTCTGCTAATATTCAAGCAATTTTATATGGATTATTTCCATTTACCTAAGCTACTCCTTTTATGTTGATTGTTTTTCCTATCATCTGAAGAATTAAAGGGGTCATATCTCAGCTGTTCTTTGGCAGTTCAAACAGGATTTCTTGCCTTGTCTTTTACAAACTTGAGCAAAGATCCTATGTTTAGACCAATATAACTTTCCCTTTTTCACATAATCAGCCTGTTATACTAGCCTCATTGGAAGAGGTAGTGATGGAACCATCATTTCCCCTGATTTTCCACCCTTTTCATCACACTCCAGATATTAATAAAATCCCAGCTGTGCTCCAAAGCATTTATTTTCTTCTACAAGCACAGGTCCTAAAATTAGAAATGATCCCTGGTAAAAAAAAAGGTTTCATCTGAAGGAGGGGGGGGGAAGGCAAATTACAGTTAAAGTTACATCAATTGATTTTTAGGTATAATGAAATAAATTCAATCTAACTTCTATCAAGTTTCTCTAACAGCCTTATTCTTCCCATCACTCTATCTGCAAGGAATGTTACAAAATGCCATTCTGTCCGAAGCAGACGTTTTCTAGTATGCCAAACTCTGCACTTACTTTTGGAAATTAATTTCTTTGGACATCAGATCATCACATAATAATCTTATGAAATAAATGTCATCACAATGTATTGTAAATAGATTGGGTTTCACTAGATTCTGTGACCCTAAACAAAATCTGACTTTTTTTTTTTCCTTAATGATAGTGTAGTTAATTCATCTAACAGTTTGATTAACATATATCTCAAATAGAGTAAGGATTGTTACAAGACTGTACAATGTAATACTGAAAATGTCTGGACTCACAGACATTATGTACTTGTTAACACCAGAAATATTGTCACATTTCCTTCTGCTGGTGACAACAAAAAGAACTTCTTTGGGTTGTGAGATGAGCATAACATTTGCAAATATTAATTTTAAAAAATGATAATTGTGGTTTTAAATGATAACATAAATTATACTAAATTTCAGTTTTTCCTCTCAAGAGGACAATCTCCCAACTGAAACAGAGAACAGGCACTCTTATACTAAATTATGAGGAAAACAACATTCAAACAAACTCCCCAAAACTTTTCTGAAACTTCCAAAATTAATACAAATCTCCTGGAACTGAGAAATTCAAGGTGGGTGTTTTTCGAGGGGAGATAAATGCAGCATGCCTGGCTTCCCATTTTGCATGGGTACATGCATTTACATACACAAATATTTCCTGGAAGCTTCCTCAATCTTTTATTTATTTACAGTAAATGTTTATTGCATTGCCCTTTTCAGAGGCAATGTTCTCTTCCAAATCTTTTTTGGATGTAAAACTGCAGATTAATATTCTGTTGTATTAGCACAGCTGTGACCATGGGTAAGTCAGATATAATATACAGGTCCTTTTTTCTTGCTATTAAGAAAAAAAAAACAATATCTACTTATCTTTTTTTTTTTTTTCATTACAATATCCTTGGTGAAGCTCTAAGAAGCACTTTTACTCAAACAAAGGAATTTTAAAATAACCATTTCTTTTACCAATGAGGGCAAGTCCAGTAAGAATGCTGAGTGTTAAAACTTGTTTCGCATGACAAATATCACAAATAGTGTGGGGATCTCTTAATGATGCAGTGAAATTGTTGGTTCTGTCCAGGGAGGGGAAAAAAATAGACAGTGTAATATTGTCCTGGTCCTTTTGAAACTATGCAGATTGAATACATTGATTAGTAACTATAAGCAGTAATTCCTGAAAATGACTGTTGTGCCCCTCTAGCTTCCTGAATGTTTGCTGCTATCTGATGGAGAGAGAGGAAAAAAAAAAAAAAAAAAAAAAAGTTATTATTGACAATAATCAGTGGAAATTAATTCTGTGTATTCAGCAAAAAGAATATTCACCAGAAGATTTACACCATACTGTGGGATGTGCCTGCTTGGGTGCCATGTACCATAGGCCACTGCTGTGTCTCTATAACAATTCCTTTATTTCTGAGCTTATCCTACAGACTGTGAGTGGTGTCTTTTGAAGAAAACAGTTATTAGACCATCTGATTAGTGTTAATACCGTCAGTCCAATTTTGCATATTACTAAAACCACAGTGGACTGAAGTGAATAATGTCCACTTGTTAGAGGTTAATGCAGCTGACATGATGATAATTATCCTAATATGTTCTCATCAGATTAACATTACCATTAACATTACCATGTTAGTTGCATTAAATAGACCTATAAAGATCAATACGAAAAGCTTAATGAACGTTATATTGCTGCCACATTGCATGGTAGTACAGTGTAAGAATTCATCTGTTCTTAGTAATACAAATATATCGTCTTTTTTCTTACAGTAGTACATTGATTGGATTGGTTGGAGATGCCATGTTGTCTCTAATATTGTAAATTTTAAAGAAAAGACTAAAAAGATTGATTAATATACCAATATTGACTCATTTATTGTTATTCTTGCCTAGAAGAGGGAGTAGAGTATTACTATCTCTTACAGTTTTGTTTGTTTGTTTTTGCTTTTGTTTCTAGAGCACTTGTCAAATTAGTTAGTTTCCTCATAATTTATTTGGAACAGTACACTGAAAAATATTTTAAAACCTTGGTAGAAGAGCATATAAACAAAAGTCCAAGAGATGATTAAAGAGCATAGAGCTCAGTTTCAAAATGTTTTCTCATATCCAGGGCCTAAGAATTTTCAGTAGGATATGAGAAATTTAAAAGTAATTTACCTTTTCTCCAAATAAAAAATAATAATAATTAAAAACACACACACACACATAAAATCATTGTGCAGTTTCTGCTGCCTGTATATGTAATGGCAGTGCAAATGGGCAAAAAGACATAATATACTTTACTCCTCTCTGATATAATCCTCAATAGCTAAGCACAGCATAACCCGAAGTAAGTTTATTATAAGTAAATCGAAATAGACTTTCCTGTCTGTCAAAGGAAGATCTGTCTTGAAACTGTAAATTCTTTTTCTGAAGTCTTCTCTTTTAAATCTTACACCCTAAAAAGCGGTTGTCTCTTAATATAAATTGTGTTCCTAGTGTATAAACAATATAGCTCAATAGTGAAGTATTTTTAAAATGTGATTTAAGAAACAATCCAAACTACAGTGGCACATAATTCATCACAACTTTCCAAAGTTGTCTAGTAGTCCCCTATGGGGAGGGATTCTTTGTGCAACAGAATTTCTTCACTTCTTAGAAAAACTTTTTTTTCATGCCTTTTTCCTTACTTCTGTACTGTAAAAAGCTTTGGAGCTTTGTATGCAGACACAGGGAAATTCCATTCCGGGTGGTGCCCCCTCATACATAGTTCACATTATTTACTTTGTTTCTGCAATTTCACTGATAGGAAAAAAAAAAAAAAAAAAAGAATTTAAAAAAAAAAGTTCTGTCTGAAGTCATTTTCCATCAAGAGTAACACAGAACCATTATATTGTCTATAGCTTGTGACAACTCTAGATTTGGTCACCATTGCACTGCAATATCAGCATGCATATTACATTTTCATGTAAAACAAGAATGAGTATTTGCCTGGAATATTTAATTCATTAACAAGATAACAATAACACATTAAAAATACAATAGCACAAGTGCTGTGCGAGCCTTCATGAAAACTAAGATTTTAAATGATTGGTCTTCATTTATCTTCCTTTCATTTCATTTTTAAAAGCAACATAATAATTTGTAACAGCTACCTGAAGTAAATTTGGCATCTAAAATACTCTGAATATTTATTTTTTTTATAATGAGGTATACTTAACAATCCATTTTTTTTAGCTTTTCTGAGAGCACAACTGTGAAAAGAAAATGAGGAAATGTGTACAAACATTTCATTGACTTGATAAACCTTAA
This sequence comes from Aythya fuligula, assembly GCF_009819795.1. Lineage (NCBI taxonomy): Eukaryota > Metazoa > Chordata > Aves > Anseriformes > Anatidae > Aythya > Aythya fuligula. The sequence goes on from NC_045566.1 coordinate 13,258,692, forward strand.
GAGTACAGAGGTAAATGTTCAGCAAAGTGAAATGTCTTTTTACTCCTTAGTACACATCACTCCATACTTTTCTCTCTCATTCACCACTCTGTAGCTGTGTCTGTGCCTCTGCAAGCGGCACTTTCTTGGCACACACACATGCTACCAAGATGCAGCATTATCCACTTCTGTAAACTCGTCTAGCTCCATTGATTTTAGTAGCACAAGGCAGATTTACACCATCTGATGAGCTGACCCTTAGAGTCTTACCTTTTTTCATTGCTGCATGCCAGACAATTTTTCTTTGCACAGTTGTGTTTTGACAGTACAGTCTGAGTGACTTAACCAAAAAAAAAAAAAAAAAAAAAAAAAAAAGAACTAATTGCTTCAATTTCAGGCCTAAGGAATCTTTAATATGAGAACGTTTATTAGAAAACAGTTTTAAAAGTTCATCACAGTCCAGAACCCTTCCTGTTACTAACAACTCACACTACCAAAATGAGAGTCCTTCCTCCCATATTGCAAAACATAAACTTAATTACCATTTGACATGAAAATGAAAAAGTTGAATTTTTCAGGGTTACTTGGTAATGTGCTAATGACAGTAAAGTAAGTATAAAGGTATGTTCCAATGTTCGCCAGTTGGTTTGTTTGTTTGTTTTGATTTTTTTTTTTTTTCCAGATTACAAACAGTGGCTACTAATATTGTTATAATTTGAAGATGTGACACTGTCTTCCTAATGCAGTGGAAACACAGCATTTATAAGATTTGGGATTCAAAAACTATAGCAGTCCTAACAGGAAAAAAAATGTACAAGACTCAGTCCCACTGCTGAGTTCCATTCAGAGTGCAATCTGGACAGTGAGGTAGGCTGGCTTCTTAAAATTTTCTCTAACTTTCCTCTTAGTTCATATAGTCATTCTGCTATTCCATCATCCAGTGATTACACAGGATACATAAGCAAGGAATTGACTCATCTGATATTTTTTATTAGACCACTCCACAAGTATATTAAATTTGTGAACTGACATATAGAACCCTATGATTAATTTATTGGGCCACACTGAATATGGATAAATTAGAATATAGGTTCTCAGTTCAGGTTAGGTTAAATATTGTGACTAATTCATTATATCAGAAGGAAATAGATCCTAGTTTTAGTATGTGTAAAGAAATGGTCTCTTATATTGTAGTCTATTACTATTTTTTGTGTGAAAACAAGTTAGAAAATTTGGCCTTAATGGAGACCCAAGGTAACAATCACAGTCATGAAACATTTTCTGGCCACTCAAAGCTGCACAGAAAAAGACTTTAGATATAAGTGCTCACTATTCAAAAACACTGGGAGGGAGACAAATATCTTGTTTAATGATCCTTTGGGAGCCAACATATTCATATTATGATCACATAAATCTCTTTTCTGGTTTCTTTACCTGATCCTTTGGCACCCTAAGTATTGCACAACAGCTATCATTTTCTCATCAGCATCTCAGAAGATGCCACAAATTCACCACATAATTTGTCTCAGATCTGTAATTGATTTGGAACTCATCCTATTTAAAAATTAAAGGACAATGAACTCAATTTTTTCTTTTGACTTAATAGAAGGCACTTTTCAAAGGTTGTGTTTATGCCTTTTTGACCAGACAAATTAGCCATTATATCTTCTTAAACAATTCATTAGTTACTAATGGCTGCAGTGACATCTGCTGATGACAGTGAAGCTGATCAAGTAATGCTTTCAGTGCTTCTAAATTCATCCACTCATAAATTCCCAGGCTTGCAAAGAGCATAGAGGAACAGGCAGAGATTTACTCTGGAACAATTATTTATATAACCAAAGTCGAAACCTCTAACTGTTCTACCATGACTTGAATCCAGTAGTATACAAACATTAGCTCTTTGGCCAGCAGCTAAAGGAGAAAGCTGTAGAGAATGTAATTTTTATTGGTCACTTACCTTTACATCCTCCACTGATATTTCAGATATTTGAAATACAGAGTGACTACTTTTGCCATTACAATATTTTGATATTGATAGCCCAGAAAAGGGCACAGTCTGGACTTAACAAAAGCACCCATATCACTATGGACAGTGTGATAAACCAGTCAAAGTGGGTGTACATGGTCATAAAATAGCCCTACCATGATAGGCCTGGTCTCTGCTGCAGTCACAGGTCTGGGCAGTAATGTCACATTCATACAAGCTGTTTCCCTGTCACTGGTGACAGATCTGCTAAGAAATAGGTGTTAACAATTATTATTTTTTAGAGCTCCAAGCCATGGAACCATCTTACCTTTTACCTTTACATGCAGGACCATCTGTGAGGTTACTGAAAATGATCCAGAAAAAAATACTGGAAGGTGAGAGAAGATATTTTTTCATAACATGTAAATGTGTATTTGCATTTAAAAGCAATAGGACCCTCCTGTTCCTGTGTTTCCCAAGTTTACAACCTTTACCATTCCTCTAATAAAGTTTGTGGGTTTTTTGTTTTGTTTTTGTTTTTGTTTTTTATTTTGTTTTGTTTTGTTTTTCTTTCTTCCTCTGACAGTAACAGGGAAAAGTATGTTTAGTTTCCCTTCACATCAAGCTGGTGAACTTATGTTTCAAGAAAGAACTTAGATGTACTGAAATCATCTTTTTTGCTGCAATTAACCAACTGGCAGAAGGACTATAGATATATCACAGGCACATACAGAGAATTTCTGAACATCCTGAAAGAATAGCATGTAGTTTTCCTTGTCCAACAAAGGCACAATGGGCCTGATTTATCTTTTAGATCTATCTAAGGAAATCCACTGAATCTGGGTTTATTTATACTAAGATTACTTCCTAGTGGTAAAATACATTAATGTGTCCTTAAATTGATGGTTAATTGCCCTTAAAATGATGGATAAAATGGCTTTAGTGACCTATGTGAATAAAGAGAATCCAGTATATTTTGGCAACTTCTTATTCCAGAAACATTTTATTTTATTTTACTTTATATGAACAGTTTAATTTGCATGCTGAACTCCAAGAATTTTCTCACATATTAATAAAGGGATGAAAACCAAGTGAAATTACAGGCCCAGATCTAGACATCTGTTCTGCAGAAGCAGAACATGTTGCTTGCATGCAGTTTAGCAAACTAAGCCTCTTGCCTAAGTGTCTGTGACCTCAGTGATTTGGTTCTCCTTATAAAGCCATTAACACTTCAAATGATTCATAATTTGCTAAATCTGAATACAGAAATGTTAGAAATAATTCAACTTATTTTTATTTTAATTTGTTTTATTGAAATAAAAAATGCCAGTGCTCAAGTCCAATATCTACATTAAGCAAGTCCTAGGTGAAAGATTTTAATAAAACCCTGTTTTAGCATTCCCGGGGATAATTTCTTCTTTCCTTGAAAGTAATTAAAAAAAAAAAAAAATGTTATTTTCAGATAGAAATTCATGAGCATTCTGGCATTTTTAATGTTTTTAAACTTTTTTCAACCTGTGCAAATTCTCATGAAATAGAAAAACATTTCTTATTCACCTGAATTATAGAGTATTCATAGGATAATTCCATTCAGAAAATGATGGAAAACACAGCAAGTGACCTCAGAGAACCACTCAGCATACTGAATTTCCTCTTCATATAGCAGAGAGCAATTAGATTTTTAGAAGAAAGAAAATATCTATTACCTGTTCGTACTGTTAATGGTCACATCCACAATCCAATACATTTAAACAGTTCCTAGTGATTTAATAATTGCCATTCTCTTACAAAAATAGCAATTTTCTCATACCCTTACAATATGGAAGTAGTTTTCTAGTGTGAATGTCTGCATCTGCAATTATTCATATTCAGTGACTTGAATTTTTATAAAAGTTTTTTTCTGGCAAATCAGTTTAACTCAGTTTGTAATCCTACTTTGTAATTTAAAAAATTGAATGAATGTTTCTAGAAGCCTTCTTCAGACTCCATTTATAGCATGGGAACCATAAGGGGACTGATATCCCATCCCACTGAATATAGTAGTAGATTTTTACTTGGATTAAACTCTTCATGAAAATAGTTCTTGTATGAAATAGCCTTCAAAAAGGAGCGAGTGCCACAAAGCCCTGGAACAACATATTACAAGCACAAACTACCACTTCTCTGTGCTTTCTTCTTCTTTATAGGTGACCACAGCTAGGACAATACCAAGTAACTTAGCTCCACTAAAGCCAATTTCGTATTTTATTTCCACACTTTAAGAAAAAGAAACTGTGTTATCCTGTTTGTAGCTCAAATACAGACATAGAACCAAATCTTTAATTGCATACACAGTTATTGCATTGCTCATAAAACAATTTTTTACAGAAATCTTTATTCATGTGGATTTTAGTATAGCCACATAATACAGTTCACTTAAAGAAAGAAGGCAAAAGTACATTTTTTTTTTTATATCTGTATGAGTGTCAGAAAATCAGCTTTCTTAATGATGATGAAAGAAATATATGATATATATCCTATTCACTTCAATTTGTTCACTATTCAAATAATTCTTTTCTTGTCCTATTTTTGTCCTGGTTAACTCATTTTAAAATTCAATAGTCTCATTTTGTCTAAAAATCACACTCATCTTTCTCTCAGTTTTGACTTCCCAATCCCACATTTTACTTGTGAACTATGGATACTATTATGTGTTCAGTGTTGCAACTTCTGTACCAATAAAAATCTGGATCAGAAACAGCTTCTGATCTCTCTCCCAAGGACAGTAATGCTTGATTAAATTCTCTATACGCCTTGCTGAAATGTCACTTGGGATAAACTTGCCCACTGTTCTCTGCCCAAGTGCATTGCAAGACCACCATTTGGCTCAGTAAAATTCCTGCATGGGAGGAGGCTCTTAGTTTGCCTACACAGCAGTATTTATGTCTGTTTAAGGGCAAAATCATTCTGTTAGATTAGTGCAGTGATCTAGACAGATGGACAGAGCCAGTGGTACCAAAGCAGTCTTCATCTCAGTGCAGTCCCTAAGGCCCTCAATAGCTGAGCAAGGTCAAAACAGCAAACTGAAACTGTGTCAGGATCAGGTTTAAAGCTATCCCTGAGGCACATACTTCATCCATCTCTCCCATCCACAGAAAAAGTGGGTGAAACTCATATAAGAGGTTCCTGAGGGATGCTTGGGAAAAAGGGAGCACATGTAAGAAAAGAGCTTTTGTTTTTGTGTTTCTGAAGGTTGAAGTATTTCTGTATTTCCTGTGTTATAAAAGAAGATAAAAAATGCTTAGTGTAACATTAAAGTTCATCATATTTTTCCTTTTGATTCTATTGAGCTTTGCAATATTTCTGTAATACCCTAAGTAGCACAGTATGGAATGTTTGATTATATTTTAAGATCACAGTGTTTACAGTATTTTTTACAAACACTCAGCTGTTGCATTCATATTTTTATGTCTATATCTCGTACCACACTAGTTATCTCATAACACACGTAGTAATTTGGAACAGTTCTTGGTCCTGTGCTATTTAAGATAAAGAAAAAAGAGAGAAGAAACAACAAAATTGTGGCAAGTAAGGAGAACATGTCACTGTTGCGGAGTGACCTGGATCATTTACATGGGCATAAGCAACAATATGTATTCCAGTATGTGCAAATGCATCTCTTAGGGAAATGTTTTTGTCTTATCTCCTGGCTGTATGACCACCATCATCTTTAAATGATGAAACATTAGAACTAAAGTTAGACTATAATTAACGTTCACATTTGATCAGAAATGAATGGCAGAAAAACAAGTTAATTTTTTTTTAATAATCTTGAGTATCCACGGAAAACAGAAATCTGGTAAAGAACTGCTCAGTCAAGTTGTTAAAATACCTGAAAAAGTAAGAGAAAAGATTTTAGATGTATTTATGCATCTTTACTAGCAAGAGTACTTAGCTTACCAATGGCTGTGATGTAGTATTTTTCTAATAGTTTGCAAGTAGAACATTTTACAAAAAATTAGGTACTATTTCAGACACAAATTAAGAGAAGTCCTGCAGCCTCAATTTTAAAGCTTAAAAAAAATAAAAATAAAAATAAATAAATAAATAAATAAACATTTGATTCTCTTACAGCATGAATTTTACAGTCTAAATCTTCTCATTGTAATCAACGTGAAGTGCTCCATAGACTCTGTAAGGCATAAGAAGAGGAAACATGGCTTGCCAAAGCTTGCACTAAAATGTTTCTTTCAAAGGGAAGCTTTTATAAACTTCCATTCAAAACAAGCAAGCAACTAAAAAACAAATAAACAACAAACACTAAAATTCTCAACTGGTATAAATTGGCCTGTTGACTTTATTGGAGCTCTACCAAATTATATGTACTGATGATTTGGCTTGTGAATCTTAAACTGTGGGATAAAACAGGAACTCTCAAAAGGTAGAGGTAAACAAAATAATTTTTAGACAGTAATTAGTCTTCTAAACTTCAAGAACCTTAATGAGCTGCAAGCAACTGAGCTTCCTTTATTTCAATGCACTGCTCCTCATGTTTCATGCTACTTTATTAGATTAGCTTGCAAATTAGCTTACATTAATGAAAAATGATTAAACTTAAACCAATGGAAATTAAATGGCTTAACTGTAAAGGCATTTGAAATTGCTTTTAAAATTAACAATAGGTTTTATTCACTGATCTTTCCATGCTTAAAGTTTAGCACCAGCTCCTTTATATGAATGAATCATGCCTACAAAGCAGCTAAGGGTGCCTTTGGAAAACAACATCTTGCCTCTTAACTCCAGGATTTTCTCTGCAAACTCATCATTGTTCAAAGCAGGCTCAGAGGTGCTTAAGCACAGCAGTATAGCGATGGCAAAAAGTATATCACTATACTATGACTGACTTGGAGCCAGGCAGCTGACAATTATCTCTGTATATATGATGTGTGCTTGTTTATAATAGTAACTCATCAAAGGCTGGATAATTTCAGAAGAAATTATGCATGTGTATTTTATGTTTGTGTATTTAATGCAAATTGTTTAGTGACATGCTAGAAAAGGTAAACTCTTAACTTTATTTGAATGAGGTGTGTTTGGATCCCTCTAGTAAATTCAATACTGTTTATTTTTTTTTTTCTTCTAAAAATAATGTGCTTTTAGCATGCACCAGAAACATGGCTGAAATTGTTGGAGTTTGTTTTTCTTATATATTTTGATTTTTTTTTCATTCTATCTTAAGCACATCCACCTGTTACTAGTAAAACATCCCAATTTGCTTAATTGAATTTATGGTATGACAGGACCACACAGTCATTCTTCAATTGATTTATGGGACCCCAATATAAATTTGAAATGTAAGACTTCTGCTGAAAACAGTTAGCTTCCAAAAAACGTAAACCAAAAAGCAAAGTTCCCAAGTCCTACACAGGCACAGCAGACAGAAAACACTGTGCAGTAATGAAGAAGATAGGACACAAGCTGAGAGACCATAGGGACTCTTTGCAGTTGAGGAAACTTTATGGTGGCTTTGTAAACACGGGTATATTTCAATTCAGGTGTCATTTCTTCAACCCAGGTGTTATTTTTACACTTCCAAAGAAAGAGAAGGGACTGCTGGAACAGTTACAGAAGGACTGGCAGGAAAGAGTAGGCACCACTGGTACTAGTATTTTTTTGGTCCCCAAAGAACCAACACAGCCCTCTAAAGTCCTTCAGAGATGCTGATGAAATCAGTGGAAACTATATCAAATTATTCTTTCATAGAGGACTAGGCCTTCCTTTCACGTGGTGGTCTAAAAAAGGAATTCAGATTTTAGAAATGCCTTTAGGTGTTTTTCTGCAAGTGAGTGAATTTCATTCAGAGTAAAGCAAACCTATGAACACCAAGTCTTTCATGGACTAGCGTACAAAGAAAGGGTTTACTATTTTGTATTATAATTTACTATTATGTACTCTTTGTAAATAAATGGTCTACAAAGAAAATGCATTTTGAAAAATCTATTATTATTATAGAGTTGCTAAAGCTACAAAAAGTCTCTTTGTGTTTTCTTTTGAGGGTAAAGGTCATTTGTTAAGAAATCTCCTTGATGGGATGATGAAGCAAAACCTAAACAGATAAAAAATGAATAAAAATTAAAAAAAAAAAAAAAAAAAAAAAAAAAAAAAGGAAATCAGATTATAATGGTATCTAATGGGATTCTAAAAAAGTCTATTGCTCTCAGGTATCATCAGGTAGTGAAATTAAAAGAAAAGCATAGAAACTCAATTATTGTCATAACTCTCTAAAAGGATGTTGTCACAACTAGAAATTTCTTTGGCTCCACAGTTATATTGAAAATTTTAGATTTCCCAAATCATTATAGGTTATTGTGTCTCATAAAATTAATATGTATGTATCAAATGTTTGGCAAACTACACACATCAAAGCCTTCAGAATTTTATTTCATGTTTTTAAAATATACATGATAATGAAATTAAGCAGCTGAACAGAAAGAAGTTGCACTAAAAATTGTGCACATTGTTGGCTTGGTAACTGATACTGCAAGGAAGCAAGAGCTTACGAAAGCCATGAGGCCATCACAGCTTTCATTATTTTCAGTAGATTAAATTCTCCTTCTACTTAAATCACTAGTCATGCTCCCACTTCCCTGCTTCTCACCACTGGTGTCTTAGGCTGTAGGTAAAGTGGAATGATACTTTAGTGTTGCTTTTACTCCTTTAGGATGAAGTTACATGGCTATTATTACATATGAAAATTGTGTATTCAGTCTTTCTTCTGAAATTATGCATTGACATTCTGCACAAGATAATTGCATTCCTTGGAAGAATAGTGACAAAATCTCAAGTATTTTATTATTTTTTTTTTTAGAACTAATTGGTAACTTTGTCTATAACTAACTGTTCCAAAATAAATATGAATTTAACTGCAGAATGCAGAATAAAAAAAAATTCTCTAATAGCTGTAAATGTAGTTTTAATACACACAAAGACTGCTGTTCAGCATTCAAAAAGTCATCTGAAGTTTCCAGAAATACAAGGCAATAACACTGTATGACATTGGATTACCTTGTGTAAAAATACATAATTAGGAGTTGATGTTTGGTCTTCCCTTTGACAAAAATATAAGTTTATCATAAAAACTTTACAAGTACTCATTATTTAAGCTTTAATATTTTAAATCTGGTCACAAATTTAAAACTTGTTCTGTAAAGCAGACGCTCAAAAAATGATTCAGTTCACTGAAATACTGTTTTTCCACCATATATAGAAAACTTTCTGCCAGCCTTATTAAAAATACAATCAGTGTCTGGCTTCATGACTGAATGCTTCAAAATAAACCACTAGATACAGACCGGACTGTTCACTTGCATAGCAGTTCCATAGTTCTCATTTTGAGAATGTTTTGTCTTCATATAGCTCCTTAAAAAAGCAAAAGTCAATATATCCCACTCTATAGAGCTGTTGGGAGTTTGGGAAATGTTATCCCTACTATACAGATAAAAGTGATAAGGATTACAATTCCCAAAGGAGGGGAATGAGATGCTTAACACCAGATGATACTTAGGTAGCTGAGCATTTCTGTTTGCTCATGGTTTTTAGAAACATGCACTCACTGAAACACATGTACATTCGGTAATAATTGTTGCCTGACTTCAGCTATGAACATAAATGGAAAAACTATATTCTTACCAGGAAAATATAAATGATTAGTTGTAAGTACAGACAGATCTTAAATATGACTGCATTCAGAAAGCATTTGAGTTTTCAAGGCTTTATAACACATCACAAAGATTTTATGAATGCATTTGTAGATTTACCTTTCTAGGTTATTCTCCTTCACTTGTTTTCCCCTATAAATATGACTGGGCTCATAGTTATCTACTGTTTCACTCAATGCAGTTTTTCCATTTATGTTCATAGCTGAAGTTAGGCAACAATTATTACTGAATGTATATGTGTTTCAGTGAGTGCATGTTTCTAAAAAATAATAGATGTCTTCAACTCTGGTTCACTGGCTGTATTCTTGAAATTCAAAGAGAGCAGCCAGAAAGAGTTCATTTATCAGACACCTGCAGTCCACAAGTGAACTTCAGTTAGGTGAGTCATGAAGAGGGGGCTGCACTCTCAGACACTAAATTTAAGCTTGAGTTATTTTATCGTGTTGCATTACATCCTTTCTTCTGCTGCTTCAATGCGTATAATGATTCAGATTTTCCTATCATTTACACTCCCTTAAATGAATATATACTTACACACAGGACTGGTTCCTGCAGAAGGTAGCAACCACATCACACCCTTCTCCTGCAGTTCAGCGATACAAGGAGGAGAAAAAGAGAACACTTAAACCTCTTTAAGGGAGCCTCAGCTGGTGCACGGCTGCCTTCATCAACCTTTCTCCCATGCATATGCAGCAACTGGCACAAACGTTGTGTCACAGATGGAAATGAATCTCACTAAACGATGCTTTGTGTTTTGGCTCTCTTGGTGTATGGACTGTCCATTAGTAGATATAGGCAATTAAATAAATTAGAGGAGCCAGACAGTCCGGGAGAGACTAGCGTCTTCTTTGTAAACATCCCTCCTGGCTGCACACAATAAATCTGTCTGGAAAAGAGACCTTGGCCCATTAGTTTGTGTCCAGATATGTATTCCTTCCTTTTTTTCTCTCATGTGAGTTGTATATTTCAAACATGTCCACATGGAAGGGATTATACTCAAACTTCCTTCTCCTATTTTCCAGAGGTGTTTGGAAAGCTGATGGCAAGAATACCAATCAGGTAGTGTGTGCTTGGAGGACAAAGTGGAGGAGAATCCCAATGTGACGCTGCCGGGGCATGCACACGGACAGCTTGAGCCGGCCAAAGGGAAAGGCTGTAAATCATACTCAGAAGGAGATTGATGATGTTTGTGGAGCATTCTCTCAGGGTGCCAAAGAGGTGTTTGTTCCTGAGGCTTAAGAATTATTTTTGTGGAAGGCTTTTATCATTAAAGTTGATGATGTGCCTACAACCAAGAAAATAAAAGAGCGATGCTTGCAACAGCAGAATGATTTGTATTCTTTTGCATGACATAAACTTTCATCATCCATCCTGTTGACAGTTATGATTTGTTAAAGTTTTCTCCAGGGTGTTTATAACAAAGATTTGAATTTATTGTTATGTGATTTGCATCTTTATTTCTACTATGTATGAAATCTGTAGTATTTAGCAGATCTATCTCATAGTTCAGATCTAATTTACGTATAGTGGAGACCTCTTAAACATATAGCCTTTGTGTCTAATAAATTCATTAATTGTAAGAGGCTGGTATGTTTTATGAGGTGTTAATTAAAGTTGGTCTCAACATAAGACAACTGGCAAAAACTGGTATGTGGTAGTCCTATTAATTGAACAGCTTAATTTAGAGTTACTTGCATATTACACCATTAATAGTTTTCTATTTTATGGACAATTATTAGGAAATAATAAACAGTGAATAAGTACATAAACAGGTAAAGTTAGATATCTGTGCATGATATATACGAACATACAAGTACATGCATGTGCACATTGTTGATATCTCAGGAATATATATTTGAATAATTATATTAAGAAAAGAGAACAACTTATCACAAAGTAAATGCTTCTCAGTTGTTCTTTCAGATTTCTGGTATCTCATTTTGTGTTGATTGTCTCATGTTAATTATGGCAATTAATAATAATATGGGATTAATATATGGCTAATCGATATCTTCTGAAACAACCACTAGGGAAAGACAGTGTTAGGGTGAAAGACTGCTTTATTATGCAATCAGATAGTCATCACGGTGAATCAAGGTGTTTTTTAACTTGCGTCACACTTACTAAAGAGTTTGCAGGTCTGACTAAAAGTATACAGTATACAGTATACAACACTTGGAACATGAAGCATGTTCCAGGGTAAGCAACCTCAACAGTATTCACCCATATCCCAATGTTTATATGTGGTATCACATTTAAAATATTCACTGTGACATTTAATAACTTGAAACTGCATACAAATCCAAAATACTTAGGCAACTTATTTCTTCATTACCAACATTTACTAAACTAAAAATGTACAGATAGCTCAAGTTTGTGTTTACAAACTCAGAAACCCCACGCTAACCAGATATTGGGTGAAATGGCTGAACAGGAGTTCATAGGAAACTTTCCACTGACAAAGGTGTGAGCAGGATTTTAGCCTGTCATTTTGCGTTTCATTGTCTAAACTAACCATACCTTACCCTCCAAAATGTTCTAAATTCTGCGGTACTGAAAAGAAATCTAACTTTGCAGAAACTTAGCTGCAGATTTGAAACATGATTTTTCTCTTTACTAAAGTTATGTTTTATATTTATAGATTTACATGAAGCTGAGTTTTTGAGTATGGTTAGATGAGCATAAATAATAAAGTAAATATATTTTCATAAATCACTGTTTGTAAGATACAATTCATCATCCTATGCGTAATAACTGATCATGTGTACACTTCTAGCAGTTGCAGTGCAAAGCAAAACAAGTTTACTCAAATCACACTGCCTGGGAGAGAAGGCAAATGCTACCTTATTAAACCAAGCCATATGACTCCCTTGTGCATATCCATATGCATTTTTCCTTAGTACATATAACAATTCTTTGTTGTTACCACTGAAAACTGTCATTCTAAGGATAGGAAAAATTATTAGATATATGTTAAAGTAGCAACCCTGAGACAAATATATAATTCTATCACATTCAACATTGTAAAAATATAAAATATCTAAGCTTGATAATGTCTAAGCATGCTAGTATAAAGAAATATACACAAACATAATGTATTTAAATGCACCATTGGGTGATTACTCATCTATTTTACACAGGTCTCTTGGTAAGATGAAGAACAAAAATTGCCAAGTGCTTTGAAATAGTTTTGTTTCCTTTTTTTTTTTTTTTCCTTCTGTGTTTCAGAAAGCATCAGTGTCCAAAGTGATTTAGCAAATTGTTCCTTTCTAGAGCCTGATGATATCTTTTAACATTTTCATAATGTTTAAACACCTGGAGGAGCTGACTATTTGGTAAAAGTGTGGATTGGTTGAATTGCTGTTGGTTATTTCAATAACTTTGCATCTTCCTATAAGCCTATAATGCATTATAAAAAATGTGAAATATTTAAAAAGGTGAGTCTGACATAATTCCAAAGATCCAGTAAAGCTTCTGTTCACAGGACAGTCATTGAACATACATTATGTTCAATTCACTACACTGCATAAGCACCATCAGCTAACTAAAAGGTTTTCCAGGGAAAATTGAAAGCATGGCCAAGAAGCATTTTTCTTTGTAAAACAGTTCAGATTTTCATAAGGACTTGGAAAAAATGAAAATTAATTGGGGAAAATAGTTAAAGCTGAACATCATTGTAAACAAAATCTTTAGATAGAGTAATGATAAATACTCTACAATGTACAGTACCATCTTTTTTATCGGATTCAAGATGTACAGAATTTTTTTCATATGTTCATTTTCAGTTTCAGTGCATTCCATAGCCATATTAATAAATCACTTTCAGACTCTACATAGGAACCACAATATTTAATCTTTTTAAGTTAATTTCCTCTTTAAAAAATAAGGAGATAAGAACAAGAACAATATTTAAGTCCAGTTTTGCTCTTTCAGAGAAATAACTGTCATTTTACTTCTCTCAAATATTTACTTCAAATCAAATATTTTACTGTTAAAAAGGAACCATATTCCTTGGATTCCTAAGAACTCGAATAACTTGAATAACTATTGCTCTTCTCAGATACCAGTTTGACTCCAGGCATGCCGATTTTTTTTCTTGCCAAGAAAAATCTTTTGTTGGTGGTGTTTGGTTTGGTTTTAGATTTTGTTTTTAATTAGATACATGCAGGAGTTATTTTATGAATAGCCGAATTGCATGTATGTCTAGAGAATGTTACACTTTGCTTACCTGCTTGGTGTGTCTGGGTGTGATGACCACAGAAAAAAACTCACAGCAGTTCTCCTGGCCAGCATTTTTATGAGCACCTGTTTCATCTCCAGGATCACAAGTTCAGAGAAAAAGAGCAGGATGTCACCCACCCCTTTGTCCACTAATTTTGTGAAACAAAAGCATTTAGCATGTTTCTCTGTTCTGTCCTTATGTCATTGAGGCCTCCCTTTCTGATGTCCTATTTCTTCCTCTATGTCTTTGGCCTAGCTTTTAAAAGTGTAGATGGGTAACAGGTAATATTTAATGCATTGAAACTTGAATTCCATAAAAAGTAAAGAGTGCTTTGAAACTAGGTTTCTGAATCTTTCTATTATTTCTATTTTTTTTTACCAATAGTGGAAAAAAAATATTTGAAACATTTTCTGTCATCCCTGTGAAGAGTGTTTTCTGTTTCTAACTGCTCATGAGCTTGTTGATTTAACAGATAACTTGAAAAAACTGACCAGTAATTCAGAATTTCAAAAATATTTTCTTTTTAATATGTAATATTTTTACCTATGAAAATCATAAATTATTCAACCAGGTGTCAAAGTGTTTATAAAATATTTGATTCAAAGCTATAGATTATGTGGACATCCCATAATTCTTTATTTCAAACCACAGTTTTAATATTTAACTTCTGATCTGAAAATACTTACTAATAATTAATTTGTATGGGGTGAAACTTTTCCCCAATTCATATCCTCCATCTGCTTGCACATACTGTGAAATTATAATCAGCTGTAATTTGTGACTGAGACGTGCCAAACATTTCTAAAACAATTTGGAAAGTGGCAGACTAGATTTTTTGCCAACTTGCACTCCATGCAGATGCTACTTGTTCTTCTCACTTTCCTCACCAAAGCTGACTTTAAAAAAGAAATCTTGAAGTTCTGTTAAAGCAATATTTGTGGAAACCACTTCATACTATTTTTCTCTCCTCCTGAGCTGTAAGAATTTGGGGACTGAGTCCAAAGCTGATGGGAATCAGCTGAAAAATTCCCATTCACTTGGCCAGAGTTAGCATAGATGTTAGTTCTCCCACATCTTACAGCTGAACCCTCTAATTATAGAAGCAAAATAGACAGTGTATCTCTTCAGAGCTTGCTTATTTATTCATTTACTTCAGACTCACGGGGTTAAAGATGGATTTGCAAATATTAATGAGTATTGCTCTTAAGAAAAATCACTAGATTTACATTGCTAGTAAAATTAATGTAAGGGGTATTTGCAACAGGGTAATAAGAAATTATTTTCTGTCCCAACTCCTAAATTCTGTCGAATTCCACATCATAATGCACACCTTTATTAAGGGAGGGAGATTATGAAAAGGTTACACTAGTGATTAAACAAGATCATCACACAGCAATGAGATCTGTAGATTATAGAGACTATGTCAAATTATTGTCATGTGGTCACACTATTTTGAAGTTTGCAATTAAAAAAAATGTAGACCATTTGAGGTCATCAGTTTCAAATTATTTTAAACAATTGAGTTGTGAAGGGTGAATAGCATCAATAGTTAATAGCTTGTATCAGAGCCTCAGGCTTGCAAACTGATTATCTACACTGATTATTGTAAGTCTAGAACTCAAGTTTTGTAAGAGATCAGGGCATAAAACTATTAACTTATTTGAGATAGTTACATTATTTGGAGCACTAAAAAAAATTTCTACAAGCAAAATTTCTGAAATATATTTTCTTATTTGGAAAGTAAAATACATTTTATTTTATTTTGTTTTGTTTTGTTTTGTTTTGTTTTGATTTGTTTTATTTGAATTATTGGGATTAAGTATGAATAAAATATGGAAATTCTGAAATAAAAAATTGTTTCAAAATGAAAATGTCATCTTTATTGGACATTTCTCTATGGTTAAAACTACATATTCAGTTTAATGTTGTGTGTTTTTTTGTTGTTTTTCTTTTCAAACTTTTATTTCAAATTGGACTGTGTAACTCCAGTTACAAGCAAAATGCATATCTAAATTCCCAAAGGGAAAACATCTGGAGGACTGGATGGAAAGGAAACTGATAGAGGCTGTACTATTCCTTCTCTGCCAGACTGGAAAACTCTGCTGAGTACTCCTGCTACTGGGAGCAGCGTTAGGGTGCACCAGGGAAGCTACTGCTCAGGCCCCTCTGAACAGCCATGCTAGCTGCATTTTGGGGAGAACCCTGCCTGACTCTTTTGGCTGGCTATATTGCTGCTGTCATCCTGTCATCTCACCTTTTTCTTTTTTTCTGCAGCAGACAAGTCCAGTGATGCATCTTCAGGGCACAATATTTATTATTTATTTATTTATTTATTTATTTTCCTCCGCTGCTGGGAAGGCTTATCTCAGATCTCTGTTTCATTAAAACAGAATACACTCTCTCTTGTTGTTCTTGTCATTTTTTCTTCCTTTTAGGGTAACAAGGTACATGCATTTCAAGACATTAATTGCACAGGAGCAAATGTTTCCGTTATATTGGGAATCTCTTTATTCCAGATGTGCATATTATTTTCATGGTAAAGCTCACATCTACAGAAAGATGCTCTCAAAGTTAGATGTGTTTAAGGGCCCTTCTAAAATGAGGATTTAATGTACTAACAATGCATTTAGATATGACATTTACTTCCATTTTATAAGGCTGTAATTATTTGAACTAGAAGCACACAGAAAAAAAAAAAAATGAATGGAGATTATAAGAGGAAAGCTGGTTCTTTCTGCTAAACAGTTTAGCTATAGGACAGTATAAGCTTGCCAACATTTTTCAGAAGTATTTACCCCCTATATCCTATGGACTATGTGGTAGAGTGAATAAGAAAAAAGTAGTATTAATACAACATAACATATCTTTCACTTGACAGTAATCTGATGTGCCCATTGTTTAGTTTTTGTTTTGTTTTGTTTTGTTTTAATTTTTTATGATTTTATAGGGAATACAATGTCATGTTTACCAGCAGAGATCACATAAAATTGAAGTGAATATAGTGAATATTTGGGAAAAATATGGTCTACAAAAGCAGCTTGAGAGGCGAAGCAAGTTAAACGTGTTCAATTTCTTTGTTTAAGGGTTTACAACACATACTCAAAAGACTTTACTTGATTGTTTTTTTCTAGTTAAATTATTACTTTTAAGATTTCTATTTGATTTCATTTACTCTTCCTTTCAAAATGTTAAATTCAAATCCTCTTTGTCTTGTGAAAACTAAACCTTTATGTGCAGGTAAAAATTGATCTCCTGAAGTGTCATGTTGTCTACCATGCCTCTCATTTCTGAAGCTATATTATTTTTATTTTATTAAAAGAAATGGAAAAAATTTATTTGAGTCAAAAATAGTCACTAATTTGATCACTGGACATCAGAGGATTTAACTGGCTACAAAACCAATTAAGTTGAAACCCAGACCCTTTAAGATCTTGGCTCAGATATATATCATAATGAATAATCAAATTTATATTAACTGTGGCTTTGTATTCTAGTTTCTGAAATTTTAATTTTATATTTGTAGGTTTTGCCATGACACCACAAGAGTTAGACTGCATTTCATGTTGGCAAATGAAAGATGCTTCTCACATTACTCCAGGATGTGGATGTACCGCAAGGTTTAAACTACATTAAGAAGACTGGGCTACAAAAGCCAACTGTCTCACAGGAGAAATGATGTATGACTGTTGCACTAGCTCCATCAATCAGCCTGTTCCCTATTCTAATTCCTTTAAAATACATTTATATTTCTTATCCAAAGTTTCTTCTTATGTTTTCCAAAGAAAAGATATCAACCATTCATCTAGTATTAGTTTTATGCCAGTCTAAATAAAGCAAGAAAACAAGAGTAATGTCTTAATGAGACAGCACAGTGAACCAGTCCTTCAACAATTCCACCACACCTTGGAAAAAAATGAATATGACTTTCAGACACAGAAAATATGCACAGTATTTCCACAGCCTTATGTATCACTCTCATTTATGTTATTAGGCCACCTGATGACCCCTTTTTTGTATTTGACTTGCATAAATATCTCATCTGTTTTTAATAACTGGCATGTTATTAAACAGATTCATAGATTATTTGTAATTGTATAGTCAAAGAAAAGAAACACTCTTTTATGGCTTGACCTAATGCTCATCTTCTCGTGCAAGCTAATAAGACAGATTTCAAAGGGAAGGTTCAAAGATCTCAAATTGTTGTCTGTTATTTTACCAATATTGCTACTGTTGTCCGTACAGTTAATGAAGTTTTTGAATTTCCCCCTTATAATTTGTGTCAAAAAATAACTAATGAGAGTGCCAGCAAGATTTAGTTTGGTGTAAGAGAAGTGCAACTTCCTTGTGACATGCCAGAGCTAGGAGACTGGGATGGAAATGAAACCAGCACAGCATTTAAATTAAATATTAGCAGCAGCCTTTCTATGATATGTAAGTAAAAATAGCAAGCCAAGTTCTCACATGACCTCATCTTAATCCAGGGTAAATGCATTATATGCAATTTATATTAAGATAAATCCCTGCCAATGCTAAAACTTTCAAACTAATTTGCAACTGGTGAAAATATTCTCACCTCATCAGTCACAAGTTACTTAGTTTACTTTCTCTAGTGAATTTTCTGCCTTTACAATCAGCTTTGTCATTCCTATCACACTGCCTACAAACTCTGTTTATATTCATAAACAAAAAGACCATCTGGGCACCTATCCAACATTTCTTCAACAAAGGATAAAATGCCTGTGGAGCTCAAACATATCCCTGTGCAAAGGAGAGACTGGACAAACTGGGTATTGCCTTTGCCTGGGGACTCATACACATTGTTCAAAGAAACAGTTTGTGGCAGGAATAAATATTCTGTCTGAGGCATCTGATGAGGGAGAAGCTGTTAGCTGATATACAATATGGCTATGCAGACAAGTTACCATGGAGTAACCAGGAGACTTAATTTAGGATTTGACACATGAATGGAGAGGTGAAGCTTTAAACATAAATCTGGTGCAAATCACACGCTGAAAGCTTCATACAAACAAGCAGACTGTACATTTGAAAGTGTGAGAGGCACTGACAGACAGGCATTTGAAAACGTGATAGATGAAGCCTGGACTCATCCAAGGTGAGACTGACTATTATTGGGCTAATTCAAAGGAACTGTGATAGTGTTCCAAGCTTTTTAAGACAGGGTCAGTTTGGTATGGACATTCTATTTTGTGGTTTATAACTTCATCATAATAGATTTTTAGACATTATCTACTTTCAATTTAACTGCCTGTATAAACTCTGCTATTTCAGGTAGATATAAAAGGAAAATGACATACTTTCATTAAGGTGCTGACTTTCTTAAATTTTGTAAATATAAAGTTTATTTAAGTCTATCTCAAACTTGCTGTGATATAAATGCATACCTGTGCAGGTATTTACCTATAGTATTAACTAACACAATGAATACATTTTTTCCAATCATTTTGAAAGATTGTATATAATCATACACTCTGCTAGTAACTGGATTTGTACAGTTTTTATATTAGTATAAACCATTTATAGCTTTAGCATTCCCAGACATGTTTTTATGCCCTGGGAAACCCTCATAGGTCAGAGCATCACTGGAGCTGAATTATTCTACATAGAATAAATTCAATCTATGGAGGAAAGTAACAGTTTGTGAACACAACTCTTCATCATTTTTTTATTTCACATATTGAGAGGTTAATAAAAATATATAAAAATATTAAAAATATCTAAAAAAAAAAAAAAGAACAAAAACAAAAACAAATCTTTTTAAATTATAATATACAGCATACAGTCTCATAGGCTTGGCCGTAACACATATCTTGTTGTCAAGCATTAAGCTAAAAATAATTCACGATGAGAGGTCTTGTGTTTGACTTCTTGACAAACTTATTGATTTTATTTCCTCACAAAATAGAAAAGCAAGTATCTAATTCGAAGTTTTTCTCACTCATACTTTATAACCTGGATCAAGTTTAGTAGTGTCTTGAGTCACGAAAGTTCTAATACTCCAGTTCAATATTACACTCACATTACTGTGATTTAGAAGATATGTTAACTGGAAACTGAACAAGGCAGAGTGTATCTCAAAGGTATTTGACCCAGCATCTCACCAAAGGCTATTAAGAAAACTAAACTACCAAAGCTAGATATTCACATAGATAAAAAAAATGATTAAAATTTAAATTTTTATGGGGAGTGAAAGGGGTAATTATAAGTGGAAGTTTGTGCTGTTCAGTATGTTAATAAATGACCTCTAAAAGAGTTAAATATTGAGGTAAGTACTTTGATGATGACATTATACATATTCAATACAGAAAAAGGAAGAGTCAACTCTGAAAAAGTTCAAAAGGATTTCATATAATGAAGGGTCAGGAGTTTAAAAACAATCAAAGAAAACTAAAGTGGTCAAACGCAATTTGATGCATAGGGCAAAAAATCCCTAATGTTTCTTATACAATGCCTATTTTTGAAATGAGAGTTATTCTCAGGAATGAGAATCTGCATTACAATGGAAAAGTCAAAAAGATCAGATTAACTATTTTAAAAGGTAGTCAAAAATCAGGTGATATATAAGGGATTATTAGAAAGGAATAGAGAAGAAAACATAAAACAACAAGCATGTTCCCTTGTCTTATTTCTCCATCTTCAGACATTATATAGGGGAACTTAATATGGAGAAAGATGAGGATGATCAAAGGCGTGGAGCAGCTTCTGTACAGGGAAGAACCATGGTTAAATGCGCTAGGACCTCTTGCCTGAAAGGCTGTAGAAAGATCAGTGAAATCATGAGTAGGTGCAGTAGGAAGTAGGTGAATTGGTAAATGATTGCTCACTCTGCCATCCAAAAAAAAAAAAAAAAAGTGAGGTAAAATACATAAAATTAGAAATTAGCAGGTGGCAGGCCCAGAACAAACAAGAGGTGCTTCTGCAAAGATGCAATTAAGCTGTGACACTTGCTGTAAGATACTGCAGATGGAAAAGTTTGCATGGCTTCAGACAAATTTGTGACAGGAAAATCTGCTTAGGACAATTAGATGCAGACACTTTCCGTAGTTCAGGAACTACCTGAGCTACAGATGCCTGGAAAGTATTCTGTTGAATTTCCTAGCATATAATACCCCTATCTACTTGTCCTGCTCTCATGTACTTTCATTAGGCATCTGGTACTGGCAAGTGCTGAAGAGAGAATCCTAGCCTTGACAGAGGTGTGGTTTGACTCCATATGGACATTCTTATGTTCTTATATCAATCTGCATATGATTTGGTAAATGTGAGATATAAGTGCTCCTTTATTGAATTTGTTTAATTATTAACTATTTCAGAATGCATGTAAGATGAAAGCTCAGAATGACTACTTTTTTTTGGAAGATCTGCCCTATGAAATCAGTGAATAGATCAATCATCGGGACTTAAGAAAATGTAGTAATCACATACTTTATTTCCTTCAACTTTTCCTATAGTAAACAAAATCTAATGAGTTTTGCTGATTTTTCATATATAAGGACTTCCAGTGATTTTGTTAGTAGAAGTGGATCCTATTTGACCAAGTTCTGGTCAGAAATACTGGCTACAGTAATATGAAAAGACATGCGGACTTCTTCATGGTTTTATTTCCAAAATCACTTTCAAGCTTTCACAAAGAGGAAATTTCAAATGAAATATATACAAAGTTCCAAACAGGATTTATTTTCCAAGTTCAATTTTATACATATCAAAATTTTGCTGTTCATCATTTGTAATGGAAAATGAAATTATTCACAGCTTGAGTTTAAGCATATAAGAACAAAAAGTCAAACATATATAGTCCATAAACAGTATTTTCTAATAAAGTCCACTGCATTAGGCTGGACTTATATAAATGGTTTCTTAAATCTCAGTAACCCTACATATATCTCTAATAACATAAATATTTTTAAATCTGTGAATAATAAATTTGCAAAAATGTAAGTAAAATTTGAAAAATTGTAAGTGAAATTTGCAAAACTGTAAGTACAGCAAATCATCATAATTTCACAGGCGAGGCTAGAACTGCTGATCATCTATACCTAGATATGTATTCCTATAAATATTTGTTTTGTGTATATTTGTTTTTATTTCAACAAGAATTGTGGATAAAATACTTCACCAAAAAGGTGACGTTCATCTGAAAATTGCAATTTAATTAAATGTTAATGCTATTTACACAGATACATTGACAAATCATTAGAATTCAAAGAATTTGAGTAAAGTTGCCTTCACATAGGCACTTAGAGACACTATGTCTTATTTAATATACTTGAAGTCAGCAAAGAGAAATTTGTATGAACAAATTATTCACTGGGAAGGTATTGTCACTTTAGGGAAATTGGATAGGAAGGAAAGTAAATTTGTAACATTTAATAAAAATACAATTTCATTTTACTTTTTAATTATTATTTTTTTGGTATACTTAGGAACATGTTTGAAGGAAGTTCTGAACATCAAACTTGTCCCCATAATGTCACTAATGGTTTAAAATTTATTGTTAACACAAAATGAGATAAAAGCTAATTTTTCTAATTGAAACTTGCAAAGTCTTTAAAGATAATTATATTTAACCTATAACAAAGCACTACGTTTTTTTATGAGCTGGTAATTTTGCTTCCAGATGACTGAACTATGAGTCTGATCAGGCTAGTTAGAGTACTGCAAAGAGGGAATTATGTGTCTGCATGGTAAAGCGGTTCATTACTAATCCATTGTGAGAGGGGCCTTTTGGAATTGGTTTACGTAAATGGTTGCATACAAAGAGAAATAGTATCCAAATGGAAGCTAGTTGAAGACTGGGAGTAAAATTGAACAAATGAAAAAAGCCATCTTGATTTTTTCTAGCCTAGCAAGCTAATGTGGGTGACATCAATTTCTGTGCCAGCAGCAGACAAGGAAGAGCCATGGTGATATCTACCTGAAATGATATCAACCCAATTACTCTCTAATTCGCAACAGGTACATCTTTCACCTGTTGTCTGAAGCACTTTGAAGTCAAGATTCCACTGCCAGGAAGCTTTAGCTACCTGATCACAATGCCCCATGGCACAGTCCAAATACCTTCCAGACTGCAGGTCTATGTCAGAAAAGTTTAGGTAGCTTTGCATGGCTTAAAGCAATTTTTGATGTAATGCATAGTGTTTTTCTGGCCTGTATCTGATAGGGTCTAGCATACACCAGTCTTTTCAGTCCTCAGAGTGT
The DNA here is from genome assembly GCF_009819795.1 of Aythya fuligula. NCBI lineage: Eukaryota > Metazoa > Chordata > Aves > Anseriformes > Anatidae > Aythya > Aythya fuligula. The sequence goes on from NC_045566.1 coordinate 13,281,775, forward strand.
CACTGCTGTTTAAGTAAGAAGTTTCAGTCCCTGGAGCCTTCAAGAGGCTGAAAATTTTTCATAACATATTAAGTCAATTTCAAATAACAAAAGCTTGTAAAATGCCCAGTGGAGAAATTAAAAAGACAAAGAGCTAGCTTCTATCTATAAATAGTTTTCCGGGCTTTCTTTACCCAGCTCTATTAGGAAACATCAACTAAACATGAAATATTCCATGAGGGGAGATTGTAATCTTCTTGTTTCTGTTACACTTCTTGTTACACTTACTGTATGGCTACGTGTCATAATAAAATGGCAGAGAGAAATGTCTGAACCATCTTCAACTGAGTGGACTTAGTAATAGATCCACATGTATTAGTTTTCCAAGAAAAGTATCCCTGACTGGGCAAAGGTCTAGGCTAATACAGCCATGCAACTTCTGATACCCAAGCTTTTTCATTTATTGTGACAGGTAGATGCTCCTGAGTCATTCAAGCATAACAAAGGAAAGTTCTCAGTTTTAATGCCATATTTCCTCCACTCATTGGCATGATTCCCATTCCTCAAAACTCTTCATAATCAGCTAGTAATATAGTAGTAGTTGTAATCATAACAGCCAGGCTTAGAGTGAAGGCTCATGTCATTACAACAACATTTAATCCTCTTTGAAAGATCATGGTGACTGGGTAAATCTCCTGATAACTGGAAAAAAGCAAACATACCTGTCTTCAAGGTCAGACAACTTAACCTCAGTTCCTGGGAAGGTTATGGAGCAGAGTACTCCTAGAGACTAGTCATAAACAGGTGAAGGACAAACTTGCAATTGGAAGAAGCCAGAGAGGGTTTATGAAGGTTAAATTGCTCCTAACCTGATTCAGTGGATGACAGCAGTAGAGTACTGTGTGTACCTTGACTTTAACAAAGCCTTCAACATGGTCTCCCATAGTATCCTTGCAGCTAAATTAGTGCGATACGTACTGTGTAAGTGAATTATAAAGCAGGTGGAAAATCAACTGAACTGCTGGGTGTAAACAAAGTTCAACTGGCAGCCAGCTACTAGTAGCAAACTTCAGTGATGATTTCTAGGGCAAATGCAGCTTAATGGCTTTGCTAATGAGCAGAGCAATGGAATGGGTGCATTCTCAGCAAGTCTGCAGACAATGACAAACTGGGGGAGCAGCTGATACGCTGTACTCTTCAACCTTATTCAGAATTTGTGAGATTGCTACCAGCATTCTGTGCCCAGTTTGGGGCTTTCCTGTACAGATTATCAGTGTACTGAGATGAGTCCAAGGTAGCCAAGCACAATAAAAGTGATGTGTCCAGCAGTCACATTATAGCTCAGATAAAAATGACAGCAAGTACACTTGATAGCTGCACTTAGAAGTCAATGAAAGCTCAGTGGCTATGAATGCCAGCTTCTGACAGAGATGCCACGGAAAGCAGAAGCTCACTTTCTGTTTGTTTCTTTGTAAGTTGTGCAGGTTCAACATTCTTGCTACCACTGCCTACCTGTCACCATTTCATACCCCATAGTTACATATTCAAGTGCTGTGCATGTTGTGAGTGGTTTGAACTTCCATGTAATGTGTGCCTTTATTGTAGCGTATCTGGTAGTATCTGCATTTTTATCTCTTTATATGCAGCTCTAGAATCTGAATTCACCTGAAAATGTCTGCCAGTTTATGTGTAAATGATGGACATAAGGAATGTTCATGTGAACTATATTAAAATTATAGTTAGATAAAGTCATAATTAAACTGTAGTCTTAACTTTTTTAACCAAAGTTCAATATAGCACTATGTCCTGACTATTGTAGGCCTTTGTAGTTCTTGCCCAATGTAACACTTCTAGTGAGGTAGTGACACCTCTGCCTTTCCCAGCTTCTTCCCTTACCACCACCATCCCTCCAGTTCACAGTTCCCTTTCAGTGACACTATCCACTGCTGAGATGAAAAGTCAGAAGTGAAAAAAAAATATTTCCATTGAAGTTCAATGTTTTTGTTGAACCAAAAGGTACGGGAGCTCAGGATCAGGAGCACTAACCTAAACAGTACATCAGTGCCTATCATACATGTAGGATAAACATGAAGCTATTTCAGGTGAGTAGGACATTCCCATGAGTAGGACTGTTTCTCATACCTGCCCAGCTAAGTCGCCTAGCTGGACAAGGGCAAGGGAAACTCACGGAGCTTCACATTCCAGGAATTTTGGTTCTAGGGAGTCATCACAAACCCACACAACTTAAAGGAGTTCCTGAACTAATACAGAATGGACAACCAGAAAGCAACAGTAAATTAAAGAGACTTTTTTCTCCTCCTGACACTCTTCTTGGATGAGCCCAGCTCAGCTTTGGTGCCACTGTGGGTTTAGTCCACAGAATTTGCATCAGAACAAAAAATGGTTGCCAACTAATCATTCAAAGATGAGGCAGATTCCAGGGTTGAGGCAGACAAAAGCTCTGTAGTGATCTTTATACACCTACCAGAATTGAACTACTCATTAATCTTTCCCTAGAACAACCTTGTAGCGTGACCTACATCTTACTCATGCTAAGAAGGTATATTAAGTGGTATATTCCACTTAATTTCATGAATCCTACACTGAAGATTTCAGTGTTAATAAATTGTATAGTTATATTCCTTTTGACTGTATCATTCATGATGTATTGTTTTACAGAGGCAAGTTACACAAGAGAGAATCATTTCATTACTGATAAAAGTGTTCTGACCTCATTAGCTGAGCAAACAGGTGCGTATCTGAACCACAGGCCCTTCGGTATACCAAGCCCTGTCTCAGCCTAAAACTATCTTTAGTGAATGGAATCTGTACCACAGAGGTATTTTTGAGACCTTGGGTGTCATTTAGAGCCTTTGGCTGAACAGCAAGTGCTGAATGGACACAGCACTGAAATACCTAAAATGAATGTAAGCTATGTTAACATATAAAAGCAAAAATACAACAAATGAAATTATGTCTCTCCTTGAAGCACAATAGAAATGCAAACAAATGGAGAAAAATGTCTGCTTACATTTACAGAGGTCCCACTGCATGAATTTCATTGAAAGCATTTTTTTTTTAGATGAATTTGTCAAATAAAAATGCAAATGTTTTTCAAATGTCTTTACAATTTTGCTTAACCCTGATTATTAGATCATCTGTAAACCAGAAAATTAACAAATCAAATCACGGAGTTTATATATAAAATTAGTCTCTATTAAAATTTTGTAGACTATTTTCATTCTTATCACTTTTTGCAAGTTGTTGGAATCTTTCTGCCTATGGTACCAAATAACTTGTTAATTTTATGTATTTCACAAATGAGACATATTTATAGTTACCCATTTCTTTCAGACTCAAAATATTATATTTAAATCTAAACACAGTTTGGAACTAGCTCTCTTCAGACATTATTAAAAACATTTAGTGCTATTATAACTTCACTCAGGAAACAGGTTGATTCTTTCAAGCAAACTGTGGTGAATGGGGTTTTACATCCTGCTGAGCTATTAAGTTGTAAGGTTGCCTATACATAGATTTTATTTTATTCATAATATATGACATCAACACTTTGTTAAAGGTTTGGGGGATTAAAATAAATAATCTTATGGTAGAACTGGAGGAAGCCATGTTATATTCACAGTTAGGGTCCTATTCTGCAGAGTATTTATAGTCTCAACTCCCATAATCTACCGTACAAAAGGCATTCAAGTCTGTGATGGGTCTGACCCTCTGTTAGAGGAAGGGAATTACTCTTTTCCCATTTGAGTCAATCAGTTTTTAGTTGTTGACTGTAGGAGGATGAGAAATTTTACCAACAGCTTTACAAATCTACTGTTAAGATCCTATGTATTTTAAATTATTGTGCATATAAGTAAGACTTAGTCAAACAGGAATACAATAACTGCCATAACTATATCAACTATCAATTTGTATTTTTATTGTGGACACTCCCCAGTGATTTTACAAAGGCAAAGCTATATAGTGAACAATTATGGAATTATCTACATAAAATGGATCTTTTTCATTAATCTCATCAGTTAACAAGTACATTATGACCTGAAACATGACTGTTTCTATCCTTTATGGTTTTTATCCAGCTAGATTGTAAATTTTCATAATCAATGTACACATTTAAACTTGTGTGCCTAAATGATTGATTCAGCATATGATGTTTATCTTCAGTATAAAGAGATATGTCAAGCACAAATTTACTGAGCTATTTAGGGTGGATGTACTGCCTAATGCAACATGCCTGCTCCAGCTCATGAGATCGACACTTTGTGGTATAACAGCACTTTGAAGAGTGTCTGAATTTGGCTAGAACAGATTATTCTTCCTTAGTGTCTCTACTTCACTGCAATTGTGTTACAAATATAGAAAAGCAACAATAGCTGGGGAAAAAAAAAAAAAAAAAAAAAAAAAAAAAAAAAAAAAGTGGCATAACTGGGTCATAAACACAGAACATTTGGGAATCCTCTGGCAGTAACATTCAGTGTACAGATACCTTTTCCGATCACCTCATTCTGTTGCTTAAGTCTGCCAGTAGTCCTTCTTTCAAATCCAATTCCATCTCTGTTACTACCTCCCTTTCAAAGGAGGACATAAAGTGTAGAAGAAAATATGCTTGTCTCTTGTCTTTACCAAATTTGAGAAATTCTAAATCTTTCCTAATCCTTTTCAGAAGAAAATACACCAATAAGAATTCTCACCTTCACTGCATAAATCATACAGGTGTCAAACAGCTGTCTGAACCTAGTTTATGTACGTCACCTCTGCTAGGGGAAAGAAAATCATAATCGCAAGTAGATCTGTGGTCATGTGTGACAAGAACATTTCCAACACTTCTAGGTGATGGCCAGCAAAACACTAACAACAGAGCACGACAAATTCATTCCTAAAATCAGAGAAGGTTATATTAAGATAAGGCAAGTATGCTCATGCTTTAATTGCCAGGGAGCCAAAATCCTACCAGGGCCATACTTGCTTAAATATTGCCTGGCTTGGTGTGACTCTCAAATGAAAGAATGGAGTCCTTATGTGATTATGCCTGACTTGACGTAGCACACGAGCCCTGTAGTTATGCGTCTGTAAATGGCACGTTCTGAGTTCCAGTAAATGTCTCATCCACGTATGAACAGGTTAAAATGCAGCAGAAAACCAACCAAGAATTGCAGGCCAGCTGTGAAGAGTAAATGGAGTGATAAGATTATTACTGTATTGAGGAAGCAACACAGAAAATAGAAATAAGAATTTGTCTTTAACCAGAAGCTACAGAGACCCTGGTGCCTGGCCATTGACTAATACTATGTTTTCTCATAAGCTTAATTTATTTCTGCTGTTCACTGACTTGGTTCTTACTAAGATTTTCAAATAGAAATTTTTCTAGTGCATTACTGCATCTGAAGCTGTCACAGACTGCAGCTACCCTTCACTTTTCCAGAGACACACTAGCATGTGGCAACATTCATGTTCTGGCCTGGCCCAAGAAAGCGCAGTGGACAGGAATACATTTGTTTGTAAAGTGTTACTTATTCTAGTTTATACTCTCAAAATTGTATAAACAGGATCACAAATACAAGTTACCTAGCAGAAAGCCAGTACATAAACTTAGCTTGGCTTAATTTACAGTAACTCATTCACGTGCCAAGGACTTGTGAAAATGCTGTTAACAATGAATTCACCATTACTGTTTAAAAAGGCAATTTCTTGATGCAACACGCAGGAAACCGAGTCTACTTCTCAATGCCATGTGTTTTTATGCCTTTCTCTCAAGATCTCAACATGTACGTTTTAAGCACATATTTTACCATTCCTTTCATGTTTTGTAAACATTTGCAATGATACCACTTGTGAACATCTTTGATGGTGCTTTTTAGTTTTTCTGCAAAATGCTTAAGAATTGGAAACCATGCTGTCTGCTGAACTTGATTCACAACTTACATCTCCATGTGTTATTGTTAGCACTTAGTAGCAAGTAGAATTATCCCCATCTAGTAGGTGTAGCATGGCATCTGTTGAGTCCATTGCCCTCAAAGAGAAGTTAGAATGGAGAGCCTCAGAGCCAGAAAATTTGTAATTAAGTAAGGCAAGGCAAGGCACTAATTCTCTTAAATCTATGAACATGCTTTTTTGTGGAAATGAACAAAATGTGTGGAGAGACAGGTTTTCTCAATTACCAGGGTTAATATTCATGTGCAAATACAAACTCAGCTAAACCCCACACATATGTCGTAATGTCTACATTCATCTTTTTTTTTTTTTTTTTTTTTTTTTAGTGGGGTATACAATATTAATCCAAAATACCCATAAAAGACTGACTTCAAAAATCACACTTTATAGCCTGCCCCAGGAATGTTTGCATTAAATTGTTTTAGACTGAGAAAGTTTCATTGTGATCAGGACCCAAGAGATATACAAGGACCATAAAATATGGGTCATAGTGCAGTTTATAAGCTAGGCTTCTATTTAATTTAAATTATAGTAGCAGTGTAAGAAGTTGTGGTTTACCAACAGTACTGCTATGCTTTGAGTTAAATGCTTTCTTTCCACTGGCAGCTTCAAGTACCTGCCTCTCATGGAAGAGTTACATTCCTTATGTGTATGTGTACTGTAATTCATCATTTGAGAAAAATAAAACTTCATTATCAGACATAAGAACAAGTGCTGCTGACATCTCGTCTGAAGAAGCTGTGCATGTATTTCAGTGGCAGCTCCATTTCAAATTCCTCTTTGTTCCTGGATCAGTGCCAGTGTTCAAATCTCTGCCTGAAGCTGGAACATGCTGCTTCTAAAAGGGGCAAGAGTTTAACATCTCTATTGAAAATTAAAGTGTGCCTTGTGATTGGATTAGATGTGATAAGTATAATTCTATGATTTATAATTTATTTAGTTGGACATCACAAATCACAATTAGAAATACCATAAGTTGTTTTTTTTTTTTATGTTTTTATTTTATTTTTTAAAGTTCTCGGATGTATCTGCTCAACTTTTGAAGCATAAGGATATCTTAACAAAAGAGGATAGACTATAACAGATAAACTAGGTCTGTAATCTTTTGCCATATCTGTTTGGTGGTATTTTTAAAAGATTAAAATGACAGAAAAAGCCTTGACCAAATCCAGTAAGCTCTAGAGTTTAACCTAGATGTCTAATACCACAGTACTACCCTAGCAGGAATATCAAGTGGAAAATCAAAGCAAAAAGCATTTTATTTTACCCCTTTGTATGTGAAACTCAAGTCATTCTTATTTTACCAATGTTTACAATATTTGCTTTCTTATGTTTTCTTTAGCCTTGAGTATTGATTTACATGATATCTCAAGCTACACTTCTCTTTCAGTGGATTAGTTATTTTCAAAGAAAACATCTACTGCAGGAATATGTTGAATTTAACAGAAGATAATTTTGAACAAGTGCATACATATCCTCTAATATGGCTGGAATTTTCAAATTGGGACTTTTGAGAGATTACTTTTTTCCAATTTCTATATGTTGTAACAAAATACAAAATGTCAAAGCCTGAATGATAGATTTTGAATTTATTAAAAGAATTTATATTGTTATGTGTCCTTTGTTTTTACTTTTTATTACATTTTGCAATGCAAAAATCTTGAATCCTATGAATCAGAGAATTCAGTTACTATAATTATTCAGAATTCAGTTATATATTTTTATAAATGATAATACTTTCTGGCATGATCTGCTACCTTTTTCTGGCTAAGAATTCTTTTCTGTCCAAATGCACAAGGTAGGTGGCAGTTTCAGCTGATTAAAATGTACAGAGGTGCTAAATGTGGCTGTTAATTTACTCAAATTACAGTTCTGTATTGCCTTCTGTAGAAGTTGTGAACATGAACCATATGGGGTGGGGAATCAGGGCCAAGGCTACATCTGTATTACTGGTATAAAAGTGGACCATAGTTCAGTGGGACTTCTTGGAACAGGATGAATTTCAACTGTCTTGAAATCAATTGTAGTTATATCACTGATCATATAGCTTACATTGATATTTTACTCTAAACATTACGGAGATTAGTCTTTCGTATTGATTAGCTGCTCTTAAGCATTTTCACCAGCATTTTCACAAAAGACTTTATACAAAGACTTCACATTCAGGTAATACTTCTGTACTTGTCCTCTCATCCACACTGCTGTTTTGTCTGTGCAACTCTGCTGAATTTAGTGTGATAATCCTGATTTGTGTTACAACTAAGCCTTTCCTAACTCTTTCAATTCTAATTGTTTAGAAGTGGACTGATTTGACAGGCTGTGACCATCCTCCTCTTCCTGATAACACTGTTCCTTTCTTTCTCTTCCTCCTTTCCCTCCTCTTTAAAGAAAACTATGAAGTTTCAGGGTAAGGTGACCCTGGTATAATACGTGTTACAGATCTGAGAGTACTTTTACAAGATGCTGCCCATTTACAAAGGTAAACTATAATATATGAGATGAAGGGTCCTACAATACAGCAACAGCTTGTCTTAGGCAAGTGTTAATGGGTGGTTTCTGAAACATCTACTGAAACATTCCAGCATTCTCAGTAGTATACACACCTTGACTCTGCACTATTGTATCTCTGGTAAGAAAAGAGAAGTTGTGGAAAATAAAGGGAATGTAACACAGAAACGACCTGACCAAATAAATAAATAAATGCACAGCTCACTTTGGTTCTCAAATTAATTTTGTACTTGCCACCTATCTGTAGCAGGTTTCTCTATCTGTGAGACCACATTAAGAGATAAACCTAGAAATGAAAATTCATGTCTAAATGCCAGGAAACATTGAAAATAAGAGCCCTAAAATTGTTCCCAGTTGATTCAGGTACAGCCACATTGAATATTTCATCAGGATCCCACACTATTCTTTGTCAGTGCCTAATAAAATTTTTCTAGCAATGTCCTCACTTGGCTGCAGCATGATGCAATGATCTCACTACATCAGGCTGAAAAGGGAATTACCTGATTTTGTGTCATAATCCTCTGTGTTTGTAGCAAAAATGGACCAAATTTACCATGAGATCTCTCTTGTGAGCTAAGGTCTTTTTCATAATTTTTCCCAGAGTCTTTGAATCATTTACTGGCAGCCCATAAGGGGCACAAGGAAAGTGCTTGTCCTTCCGACCCAGCCACCTAAATGTCTGTGCAGAACAGGACTGTGCCTCCTCCTCTAAGCTTAAAAAAGATTTGAGAAGCTTCTGGCCTCCGCCCATGTGAAAGTTGTCTCAAAGGCACTATCAATGGAGGGCACAAACAAGCATGAGGATCCTCCAACAATTTGAGTATGTGCTGATGTGAGAGGGGAAGCAATTTTTTAAAATAAAGTATTAATTTCAGGTGACAAGTAACATAAGCGTTTAGCTTAACAAAGACCAAAAACATTTTACTAATTTGCAGTACAAAACACCTTTATAGAAGTAAGGTGAAATCAAATATCTGACTCTCTAGGCAGTCTCCAGAGATCAGGTGTTAGTGTCTTGTGGTCTTGGAGCAGTCCAAGACTGTTTTCTCTTGAACCACGTGGGGAACCTAATGGAGAGCTAGGCTAGACTATTAGTAGTACCGAGGCAAAAAGTGAGGTGACCCAACTCAAATGCCATAGCCCTGCACAAAAGCCTCCACAGCATCAGTTTTTCCCTGAAACAACATAAAATGCACCACAGCAATGCTCAAAATATTACTATTGGTTTGGAGAGATTTCTATAAGACACATTCGTCCTTTCCCAAAGTTTTCTTACTACTCTCACCAAAGTCCATATCAATTCCCATGAAAGATATAGCAGAAAGGCTGTTTGAATCTGATTGTTGTGTTCAAGTTGGCCCACCAAGTACTGTAATATGTAAGCCTCCCTTGGTTGAACTTGAGGCTGTTGCTTTTCCTCCTATCACTCATCACCTGAGAAAAGAGACTGATACCCTCTTCTCTGCAGAGTCCTTTCAGGTAGACATAGATAGTGGTGAGACTTCCCTTTTCTCTAGACTAAACAGCCACAGTTCCCTCAGCTGCTCCTTGTAAGTCTTGTTTTCTAGTCCCTTCACTAGCTTAGTTGTTCTTCTCTGCACATGCACAAGCAACTCAATATCCTTATTGAGGAAGTAAGGGGCCCAAAACTGAACACAATATTCAAGGTGCAGCAAGGTGCAGCCTCACCAGTGCCAAGTAGAGAGGGATAATCACTTCCTTAGTCCTGCTGGCCACACTATTTCTGATACAAACCAGGATGACATTGGCGTTCTTGGCCACCTGGGCACACTGCTGGCTCATGTTCAGGATGCCCAAGCCGTTTTCTGCCAGGCAACTTCCAGCTATCATTCCTCAAGCTTATGCTGCTGTGTAGGGTTGTTATGATCCAAGTGTGGGATCTGACACTTACCCTTGTTGAATGCCATGCAAGTGGATGAAGCCCATCAATCTAGCATATCCACTCTGCAAAGCCTTTCCTACCCTCAAGAAAATCAACAGTCCTGCCAAACTTGTTGTTGTCCACAGACTTATTGAGGGTGCACTTGATCCCCTCAGACAGATCATTGCTAAAAATGTTAAACAAAAGTGGTCCCCATACAGAACCCTGGAGAATGCCACTGATGAATGGCTGCCAATTGGATTGCTATGACTCTTGGAGCTTGGCCATCCAGCCAGTTTTACACCCAGTGAACTGTACATCTGTCTAAGCCATGAGCAGCCAGTTTCTCCAGGAGAACACTGGGGGGAAAAATGTCAAATATTTTATTAAAATCCAGGCAAACAACATCCACGGCCTTTTCCTCATTTACCAAGCAGTTCATTTTGTCTTAAAAGGAAATCAGTTTAGTCAGGCAGGACCTGCCTTTCATAAGCCCATGCTGACTGCATTTGATCACTCGATTTTGAGACACTCCCATGGGCAAGGCTATCTAGCTCCTGATGAAAGATGCCTTGCCTCTCTTCTCTGTATTGGCATTGAAATCTCAGGCTAGGCAGCTGGGAGTAGGAAGGGACCAAGGTGAGATGGAATGAAGAGGAAAGGGGTGGGAGGAGTCATGTAGCACAGAGGATGGTTTGCATTCACATTAAGCTCCATTTCTCTATTTGTACGTTTTGTTTTGTTGTTTGTTTTTTTGTTGGGGGGGGTTGTTTTTTTTTTTTTTTTTTCATATTAGTTGCAGCCAATACTGTTACCTTTTCCAAGCAGTTCAGCTGTCATGCTGGCTGCTGGGAGACAAAGCAAGACAAAGCAGTATTCATGACACTATGAACAAGTTGCTGAGAGGCTGGGTACATAGCATTCTTGGGTAACCTAGAACCTCATAGTATCAACTGACTGGATGGGAATTGAATGGATCAGACAAAAAATACTCAGCAAGGTACTCTGCAGACTGTTTCCTGACTTAATGAAGCTTGAAGCTATATCAAAGGGCAACATGGAAAAGATCTCCCTTTGTGCCCTCATAATCAAAGGAAAAGTCTTTTCAACATCAAGGTACAATGAATAATGCCAGAAAGGAAACCCCTTTGACTACAAAGCATTCCAGCTGCACAGAATACCCTCAGGGATTACTATATTCTTCAGAAATTGGGTATCTTTATGTATTTGGGAATTTTCCTGTTCCACTGTTATGTTGGTTATTTTCCAGATTATTTTTTTTCCCCATTACCATCGTCAACATATGATGACACGGTCACCTTGGATACAGACAAATTGATTAAAAGCATTTCTGAAGTCCGAACCATTTCCTTTCAGTAATAAAAAAAAAAAAAAAAAAAAAAAAAAAAGTGGAATAAATATGTTTCCTTGATGCATGAAAAGTTAGATGAAAAACATTTTGCATATTATTTATATACTGTGAATGCATATTCAAAATATTCAAGTTACCATGGTAGCTTGACTCTGACACTAATACAACAACCACCATTCTTTAATGGAGAAGAGATGTATTTTTATGTGCCATGACATTTTTAAACTTGAACAACTTCACAAATGTAGGTGTTAGTTCTCACAGTCTGGTGTATTTTTAGACCTCTAAAAATTTTGAGTTCAGGAATTGCCTTCTTTCAACATCTTCCTGTGTCATGGTCTCATCTCTGCAACTGCTAATGTTTAAAAACACATTTTTTTCCTCTCTGATTTCTTCTTCCTGGCATTTCTGTTTAAATTATAAAATAAGAAATAACAAACAGAGGAAAAAATACCCAAACTCGGCACGTACACATTAATATCCAAAATGCAGGGCAAAAAAATAAAGGTATGTTATTCACCACAGATTCTCTAATTCAGACTATGATTTTCTATGCAATTAGCAGTTTTGCAAGTTTCCTGCGATGCTAGAAAGGCTGCAGACCACTTCAAACTGTGAATTGCATTTCAAACCAGCAACAAGACCTTACAATTACACTTAAATATGATTGTTATATTGTTGGACTTTCCAAGTGAATGAAAAATGTTGTAAGAATTTGAGTTATGTAAGAACATCCATCTTGTTCTACTAGAGCTTCAGTAACCTGTTAAAATACCTACAGGTTTTGCATTGTCCTTGGTATATTTTGAGAAAGAAACAGAAAAGCAAAAATTCTTTGAATTTTAGAGATTATTTTGTTTTAATGTTTTAAAGCATTACTTATGGTAATCACTTTCAGTTGGTTTGCATTCACTTTTAATAGCTAGTTAGAAGGACTCCAACTGAGCCTTTATTAAGCATGTTTTTGTTTGTAGTAAGATTTCTTCTGATTAATATTGCAACTGAAATTAGTTGAAAACTTTCAGTGTCTGCAATTGAATGTAGTTTTGAAGACAGGCTTTCACATCTGTTTTAAAAGAAAGGACACCAGTGATAGTCTGGTGAGGTTTTCTGGAGGGTGCAGATGAATGGAGTATAAAGGGAGGGACAGAAGGAGAGGTTTTATTTTCAGAATTTATTTTGAATGTCTCAGGCATGGTTAGTTTGATTTTTCATCTTGTGTTCCAGACCACAGGTGTTTCCCATTAAGACACGTGAACTGACTTTAACGGTATCCTGCAGAGCTGCGGGCACAGAATGCCTTCTGTGAACTGCCAATAATTATTTGTCCTGGCTTTGTTTCTGGAGGTTCTACTTAAATTGGTTCAAAAGCTGGTAATCTGTTTCATCCCTGATGATTAACCCCCTTGAAAAAAAAAAAAGCAGGAAAAGAAGTGTTAGTGTGCTTCCACATAATTGAGCAAAATAAAAGAGCTCTTGTAGTATCTTTGTTAAATTAGGGAATGATTTTTAAAGTGTGATAAAAGGAGACTTTGGAAGAGTACTCAATATGTAGTGCTACTAATAAGATAGCTCTACCAATTCCCTCAACATTCTGTGCTGCAGAAAATGGGACTGGTAATAAACTTAATCCTGATAGGACCTAAAGCATTTACTATTTACAAATGATTAGATATAAAACATGCTGCCTGAAATATCAGCTCCAAGTAGTTACTTAAGTTATGATTAGATTTACAAATCTTATGCAGCCTGCCATCTCTCAGGCAAGGCCACATAGACATTTGTTCACTGATTTCATGGGTCTTTGGGTCTTTGGTTCATACCTTTTAAGAGCTTCAAAAACCTATATAAAGGTGTAAGTTCTTGTTCTGCAATTTTTGTATCCAGGTTACAAAATGAACAATCTTTCTTACTTTCACCACTCTCTGACCACAATCCCCGCAGTTTAAAATATCTTCTGAAAGCCCCAGTTCAGCAAAAAAATAGAATGCTTTCCAATGTCAGGGGCCATGAGAAGTGCTGCTTCATAGTAACTACTCAGAACTTTCCAGGATAATTTTCAGAAAATCAAAGAGGACAAAGATTGATCTCCTTTATAAAATGCATGTTTATATCTGTATAAAATGTTAAATCTTTTAATTTAACTGCATTTTATATTTGCCTATGCCATCTCAAGTGACCATATAATTGAACTTGGAAGATGAAGTGAGCTAGCCATTTAAAAATCCTGTTCACAATGTTCTCAGTTATACTTTCATTTGGGGATTGGCATGATCTTACACAGATAATGCATCTAACCAATACCCAACAAGCATTCCATCTTCTAATATAACGTGGGCTACTGTGCATGGACATGCAAGTTCCATTGTCATCTGTATGATTTGCAATGAATAGATTAAAAAACGAAATTCAGCCAAATCGTGATCCTATTGACATTGAATTCAATAGGAAAATAATTTGGAATAAAAATGCTATTAGGTGATATCTATTGATATGTAAAAACTAATTCAGTCCACCTCTACTTTGATGTTTTTTCCTAATAAATTTGAGTGCACTTCTATAGACAGTGAAAAACAGAGTGTATTTTATCTTAAAATTAACTATTGTGCAGTCACTTAACTCATATAATTCATACTTTTGAGACTTTTAAGAAGTTCTGCAATAGCATAACTTCGGAAGAGTACAGCACAACAGAAGCTACAAGTGGTATTACCCTGTCAATCTCCAGGGGATATCAAAAAAAAGTGGTTGACAAGTATGTTGAGATTTAAAAAGCAAAACTCTTGATGACACATGATGAGTTGAAAATGTAAAATGACATAAAAAGTATGGCTGCTTTGCTCTTTCTGTTCTACAATTAAAAAGTTTTGGTTATGCTGCGGTCAGTTTTCAGGAGTAAGATATTTTCAGCCACAGCCTCAGACATGGCGATAGGTCTTGCAAGCCCAAGAACATGTCTCCATGCTTTCAGCAATGAAAACATTTAGATAAGACACTGAAGCAAGACATGGACAGAGATAAAATATCACACATAGCTATGCTGAACCGTACAGACACAGCCCACGTGGGACAGTGTATCTTAGAGAGCCTGAGCTATCTGTCATCACACTAAGATATTGCTAATAATGTTGCTGCTGGTACCACCAGTACTATTGGCTCTTGTGAACTCTCAAACTCACAGATGCAGCAAGGTAAATGCCCAGATGTGTTTTTCCCAGAAACATACATGTCATCTTTCCTCTCCAGACCAGCATTTCTAAAGGTACTCCTAATATGTAAATTTCCTAACCTTCTCTGTTGGTACCATTCAATCATATGAATATATTCCACTGCCACGACCCTCTTCAAAAAGGTGGAAGTAGTCTTTGAAGAACATACTGTGTGCAGTACCTACTTCACAGAAGAAGAAACATTTTAAACTAAGGATCAGACATTTTTACAAAGACCTGAAACACAAATTAGAGACTGCTATAAGGACATGACTATATATTATGTCCAATTATTAAATGCTTTTTCTGTCAGGTTGAGTGCACTTTTGTTGAATGATTTCATCCATTCCAGTCCATCCATCCATAATTTCATCATATTTGAAGTAGATTACAGTTAACACATTTGAAATTGATACCACAAAGGCAGCTAGTATTTGTATAAGGTAACAAGAACAGATTTCATCAAGCCACAAACATGCTGATATGAGCTCTGCAGCAAATAGTCCTTCTGTGTAGCCTAGGTACCTTTAAAAGCCACATCAGCTTCCACTTATTTCAGGGTGAATATTGGTATTCTAAGAGGAAAGGGTCAAACCCCTGATAGAGTCAGCTGTCATTCTAAATATAGTACAATTGTTTTGTTTTGGCTTGCTTTGTCTTGATTTGCTTTGGTTTTGATCCTGATAGTAAAACAAAGTAAACGGAAGAATAATGGAAGATGAGCAAAATGATGACTGGGATTTTAGAGAAATCTACATTGCTATTTTAGTTTGGCTCATGAGGGAGTTTAGGAAGCAAACATCTCCCTCAGCCCCAGCCACTTTGCTTTGGTTCATGTTGCAGCATGGCCTCAGGGTATAGGAACTGGATCTTTTTCATGTCAAATTCAAGTGAAAGGGACACTCTACGACTGCAGCGAATGTGATCCAGGTGCTCATTCGGTTTACAGGATCAGATTAGACATAGTCCAAAGCAGTTTCCTGAAGTGCATCAGAAGTTTTGTTCTTCAGCCCCTACCTACTATTGTTGACTGAGCTTTACGTACCTCTTTAACTCTTCCTGTTAATGAGAAGTCAAACAATTGCCATATAAGTATTTTGATTTTCCTTTTCAGGGTTACAAGTCCATTCAGCCTATGGGGGGGGGGGGGGGGGGGGGGGGGAGGAGAAAAAAAAGTTTCTGAAGCTAAAGAAGACAAAATATGATGTACCAATGGGTTAATAAATAGAAAGCAGAGTGATACCTACAGGAAGCTGGGTCTTCTGCTGACATAAATCAGCTTCCCTAGGTTAACTTTAGTGGAGTTTTGCTGATTTACATTATCTGAGTATATAATGCAGTATACTCCAGTAATTCAGATGCTGATTTTAGCTAGAAGTATGCATATTATAAACACATGTTGAGGCCCTGAGGGTACTTCTGGTAACATCATTGATTCTTTGAGAAAAGCATACTGGGGTCACTAGAGTTTGCACACATGTATATTAGCATTATTGGAATTTAAGATAGCTCATCTGGAGCTGAATGCCTTTTTGTATCTTGAAAAGTGTCAATCACAAGTAACAAACTTCCAAGTAGTATCTAGTGGCTTATGGTAATAACTGGTAAGTACAAGAGTAATAGAGAATGAAACACAGGGAAATTAAATTCAAATAGTTTTTACTACTATACACACTATTTTTATTACAGCAACATCTCCACAACCTAAAATCACCTTTTGCTTCTGTTTTTCTGTACACCTAAAACCAACTTAACATGTCTTTAAGCAACGTATCTACAGAGTATTTACATGTATGTAGGGACCACAGGACGAGAGATTTAACTCCTCAGTCAAAATACACTGAAGTCACTGAAATGTCATAATCTCTGAGCTTCAAATGACTCTTACAATAGTTTACTGCATTTAAACCTCAGCTGAACAACTTTAAAACTGACAAGGAGACTTCATTTTAGTGTTATAAATATGCCAATACAACATTTTTAAAGAGTAGACTTATACCAGTGTTAAACAGATTTTAAATGCATTTGCATTTAGAAAGATTATGTCAATAGTTATCTTTCTTCTCTTGTAATTCAGATTGATATTAAATTCCTTCATGCTGATATGAATGTTCCTGTAATAGTGGTGGACCATTTTGTACCATGCTTCTTACAGCCATTCAGGCTGTGGACTCAGCCATAGCAGAGTTTCAAATTCCTGGACACCACCACACCACAACACAGAGACACCTGTAAATGGAGAAAACATGCTTAAGGGAATTATTTTTTTTAAGATGAATACCTCATCTGAGTCCATAGGTTAGGGAGCATATTTTAAAAATTTGGGGGGAATCAGTGACTCTGGTAGAAGAGTTATTTAACATAATTTTACCATTATTCTCTTATCAAAAGATCAGTAGAATGATGAAATAACTTACAGTATGATTCAAACCCCAAGTAAGAAGTCTGATATAAAATTAACAGAATAACTACTGAAGTTTTGCTATCATGCAAATTTTCATGCTATCATTTTGCTATCATTTCACTTTAAGTGACTGATTTCCAAAGGGCTTTCTTCTCTTAAAAGTTGGTAGTGACATTATAGTTATTTCATTTAACTATCCATCAGCAACTGGCAAATTTCAAAGTGACACTTATTTTGGCTCCTATTGATCACATTCTTTTCACAGCTGTTACTTGAATTTCCTTTACAGATTTTATTAAATTTATATGAACATTGAATCTGTGTCAAATATGACCTATAAATGACCCTAAACATAATGAAAATCAAAATCATTTCCCTGTTTTCATTACTAGATTTTAACCAATTACTTCAAAATGAGCTCCCTCCCAATTATTATTTTTTTTTTTTGGTAAAGTGAAAAAAAAATCTTTTTGTGCCATAAATGATGAAATGGACACACAGTGAAAATGAAAAGGGCATACAGTGCCAATAGTAAACAGAAAGCAGACAGCATATTAATTTTGTCCTCAGTAATATTTTTCAAGTACTTTTTTATTGATTATATATTTTATGGGGAAAATTTTTACTTGTTGCATATGAAGATTAATATATAAATTGAGTATATGGCTTGTAGATTTTAAATAAGCTAGCAGAGTAGAGGAGACCAGAAAAGAACTGCACAAGGGGAAAGGGAGATTTGCAGAAACATGCATATTTCCAGAGCCAAACATTTGAAGGAGTTATTTTTATAGTTCAGCTGGGATAATACTGATCTGTACACTTCCTTTGTTTTGTTTTGGTTTGGTTTGTTTTTTTTGTTTGTTTGTTTTTGTTTTGTTTTTTTAATCTTCAAGATTTACATTCTTAAACAAAATATTTATAAATGGAATCCCAATTTTATGGTTTGAAAAAGAAATGTGCTAAGAGCTCAGTTACCAGAGAACAATGTAATGAGTTCAGAAAATACGTTTGAAATTTACTTTAGGTTTGCAAATTTTAAGAGATTTTTACCTTCTGGGAGTAATGTGAGCACTTTCATAATAGCCCTCTGAATTAAAAGGAGAAAAAGGCTGCAGATTTAAATTATACAATCCAATAGAAAATGTGTTCTTATAGGAGCCTGTCAGATGATGTCTTGGATCGATGGACACAGTCATAAATATCCAATTAATAGATCAACTTGTAATGTTTTTTATCTAAACACTAATATGTATTGGTTGTTTTGTTTGTTTGTTTTGTTTTCTTAAATCATTCACCAGTCTAGTTTTGTACTTGGATGATATTCTCAATAACATTTCCATATGACTGATTAAGACAACCAAAACCAGTTACCCATCTGTCTCTGGCTTTATAAGTGGGTTTATCACGTGCAAACATGAAGCAAACATGAAGCAATATACATGTAGATGAAGAGCAGAATAATAGTGCAATTCATTCCACATCTAATATCCTTAGAGTAGGGTAAGGTTGGTTACCTGCAAGTAATATTATAACAGCACAGGGAGGTAAAATAATCTGAATTAATCTGTTTTAGTTTTCCTGGTGGAGCTCTCCATCTGGTCACTCTTATTCAGAACAAAAACACATGTATCCCATATAATCACTTTCAGAATGACCACGTGGAGAGCTGCACTGGCACAGTTAGATTGGTATAACTTCCCTATACAGAAGAGTAAGTGAATGTGACAGTAATGAACAAGGGGAAATAAGAATAAGAACCTGAGTGATTTTCTTGAAGTTACACAGAATTTCTTTAGTTAAACAGAAATCTCAGGCCCCAGCCAAAGACTTAATAAAAAGTTACCCTGCTTTCTTTCCAAAGTTAGTACAGCACCCAAAGCTCATGCTTAAATGATCTCATTCAACACAACTCATATTAAAGCAAGGGCTGGTCTCAACTGCCATACTTGTTCTAGGCAGAATTCATGCAGGCATGCCAGAGCTGGCTTTAAATCAAGTGGGTATACAGTGGTCAATTACCATCAGTCCAGAACTCAGGCTAAGCTGCAGCCTCTTCTCCCCAGTTATCCAGGAGCTGAAAATACCCTTACATCATCAGCCTTTGCTAAACTCAGCTGAAGTACCATGCTGGCAGTTCCTGAGATAACTAATTTAAAACTTCTTCAGATATAGCATACAACCAGCCTTTGCCACAATTCAATAAAAATTCATTTAGCTTAAGCACATGCTTAAAATGAAACAGGCTCATAATATTTGCAATTAGTTTAGATGTAAAGATCTTAGTTTGTGTCATGAGCTCAATAAACTCCAATTAGGTGGTGTTTGTCTGGAGTAGGAAGAATCTCCTAGAAGGACAGTAACTATAAAGAGCTGAAAAATATCCACAAGTGTATTTACTAGGATTGTTTAATCTACAGTTGCATATTCCTAAAATTGGGAAGCAAGTTTAAACCCAAAGATTTGGCATTATCTTGTAATAGTTTGCAATCTGTTTTAAAACTTTTCATCAGCTGAAAAGAGAAAACCTGAAGGATTCATATGGAAAAACAACAACAACTACACATGAGAACAACCCATTTGAGGATAAAATGGAATATTCCAAATACAGGGTCGGCTATCTCTTTTGGGGAACAAACCTCAGGCATATGCTAGTAAAAATCTGTTTGCAAATTTTGGACTTTGGAAAAAAAAAAAAAAAAAAAAAAAAAAAAAAAAAAGAACAGATTAAACATACAAGTGATAATTTCTAGTGTGACTCTTTGTGAGAAACAAAGAAAGAAAGAAAGAAAGAAACAAACAAAAAAAGCAGAATTTTGCACAACTTGTAGGTGTTGTATTTGCCCATGGGGAGACCAGCAGTTGAGAGAGAATTACAGTAGTCAAGCTCAAAAAAATTCCAGTTGAGCTGTTTGCTGCTCTTGGCATTTTAGGTTCATTGGAAATGTTTCATACATCATCACCAATAATGACAGCACCACAAAACAAGTTCATATTATAAGCCTTGCTAATGACTTTGCTGTTGCTGAAAAATAAGGGAAAACTGATTTTCTTAAACTGGCATAGGCAAAGCTGGACAGAACAAAAGAAAAATTGAACATCAACAAATGAATAAATTAATTTTTAAAATGCTGAGTTTACAGTTCTTTAATGTATACTGTTTTAATTTACATTAAGAAAACAGTATATTCGGAAAATATCTGAATAGTACTGAATGAGTTCCTACAGACAAAAGAGAACATTCCTCCAATCATCCTTGTAAGGATATCCGTCCCTTTAAGGCTTTGGTTGGAATTACATACCACTGAAGCCTTCTGACAAACATTTTGGCAATCAGCTGGATATGTGTTAATCAGCCTTAGTACAAGCATTGCTTCACTCTTTCACACAGCCTCTTTCCTCTGATGTTTGTTAGCTAACCTGTTGTTTAATTAAGGACTTGTCTTAGTTATAAGTTCAGACACTGACTTCTCATTAATCACTAACTAACATAATACAAATCTCTAATTATTCTGTCTTGATTCTTTGTCATCAAAGGACCTCACTCTGTTATGATAATGAGTTTTTAAATAACTTGAAGCTCTAACACCAAGGCTAAGCTGAAGACCACTCAAATGGTCCCAGAACTGTCATATGATAGGAGCACTGGGTCTCATGAGTAATTGAATTATCATTCACATTTGCAGTTGTATTTGTTACTTGTTCATTCAGAATAGCACTTCTTTTTTTTTTTTTTTTCAATGGGGTAGCAAGCATTTTAAGCCTGTTACACATCCAAAATTTCCTGTATTTCCAGATGAGAGAATTGGGCTTAATTTCCAGTCCTGGGTTGAAATCAACTATAGCATGTTATATATATATATATATATATATAAAATATATTATATATTTATATATTTATATATATATATATATATTTATCAGATATTTTGTTTTTGATTCTCCTGAGATGCTTGCATTGAAAAAAAAAAAAAGTATTTTTTTTTTATAAGCAGATGGTAGAATTATTGCCTTTAAGGGTAATCTTATCTCTTTGACATAGTACAAAAATGCCCTACCTCCTTTTGAATGAAGGCTTGTAAATCACAGAGGCTTTTAATATTCTTTCATAATATTTCTGATATTTTGATTTCAGTAACTTACTCAAAATACAAGGTATTTTCTGATGCCAACATAAAAATAAAACACAGAGATACAGCAGCAAGACATAGAGTTGCTCAGAACAGTAAAAATATAGCCTGTATAGTAAACCTTAAATGCTGTAGCTATCCATAATCTATGAAACCTAGTTCCAAGACAAGTGTTAATATCACTTGAGGTGTTACAGAATATAGACCAAAAAGAGTCTGCAATACAGGATAATGTGAAAGTATATCATTTGGATGAGCTAATACTGTATTTATAGTCAGGAATTGCTGTGGCCCTGCAACCATGGTTGATAACCGAGAATGATCAGTCCTTTTAACAGGACTGTTAGACATTAAGTTAGACATCTTATGTTAATGTTAGACATTAAGATGTGATTCTTCAGACAAAGATTTATCTAATCTTTATGCTACTTTTAATCCTAAATTTCCCTTAAATAAATAAGGTATTTTGAAGTGCTGATGTATGTTAGTGTGTTAGAAAATGTGAAACTATTTTGCTGATGTAAAATATTATTTTTCTGATTTAATTCACAAAAGTAAGATGAAGATAAGGAAATGCTTTCTAAAGCTGTAGGACAATGAAAGCTCAAGTTTATATAAGTGGTTTTAGCAAATGATACCTTTTCTATCTATCTTGTGAAACGGTACTGGTGAAGGATGAATATTACCTGTTTCTTAGCACAACAGATTTGGAATGTCAGAATTGAAGGTCAGTTACTCTTTACATTAAAAACTCATAATGTAGGAATTTGTGTTTAAATGCTGTGTTTTAATTTTCATTGATCTACAATTTTGCAATCAAATTCTTTGAGATGCTGCAACATTTGGGGAGTTTGTAATTATTCAGTCTATCTTTCTTAGGATGAGAAACAGTTTGAATACAAGGCTGATCATCTGAAAGCACTGTTTGAAGGCTTTCAACAATATATTTGTTGTATATATATAGTTGTAATATAGTTGTATTCTCACAAAATTTATGTAATCAGGGGATCTACTGGCTCTGATTCCAATTTATGTATTTATATATATATATACATACTTACATATATGGAGCAGAATAATGTTTCTCTATATGAAACACCTGCCTATGTCAAGTAGTGCTTTTCACTACATGTTAACCTAACAGATGAATGGGAAGAGTCAGAACTGTATTCACTGAACAGAAGTCGTGGTTCATAATCATTTGAATCAGGAGAGAAAAGCTGGAAATAATGACTGCAGAAGCTCAAATTATTTTTTACACATCAAAGGCAGATAATAGTGAACAAATCTCTTTTCTTGCCAAAGCCATGAGATGAATGTAGGTTCTTATCCTACAAGCCATATGCAGAAAATTGCTATGGACAGAATTAACAGCATGGCCACAGGGGAACTGCCAAGAGAAGGATGCTTTGGTAGAATGAGACTTGGGGCTTAAAGGCCATGGCTGCTAACTCTGAGTGACTACAGGATTTGACCATTAGCTATTGCAATGAGGGTAATGAGGGTAATATAGGCTAACAACTAACTCACTCTCAATGTTATGCTTTGTTGATGGTAAGGAAAACTTTGAGCTAGCTGCATATATAATGTTTATATGACATAAAAAGCTTTAGGTACCTTTAAAAAGTTTTATAACAAAGTATAACTTTTTTTTAACCTTCAGACAGTTCTGTAGACAGAGGTGCAATAACTATCTTTACACTACAATTTTCCTAATTATGTTTGATTTCTTTTACTGGACAAAGTATGCCATTCTTATGTGAACACAAGAGATCCTGATCTAGTGGATGGCATCCCAGCCCATGACAAGGGGGTTGGAACTTGAAGATCTTTATAGTCCTTTTGAACACAAGCCATTCTATGATGATTTCAATACATTTAATGAATGACTTTGTTCACTCCTACATCTATTGGCATCTACTCTTCTTGTAAAATTAGAGTATAAATGGAAGAAGGAGCTGAAGTATTAGAGTAACTTTTTCATGGGATGTTTTGTTGGCTTCACTTGCCTCCCTTTATACCCTTATGTTTGGGAAACTTCATTCATATTATTGCAGAGAATATTTGTTCCCTTTCAATGGAATTCAGACAGAGGTTATGTATTCTTTTAAGTACAATAAATGTCATGATGCTTTTGTGTAGTTTTCTATTGTGTGTGGTCCTGTCCACCTCTTGCCAAGTTTTGACTGTGGAGTCAAGCTCTTTGGGTGAGGTTACTGGGAGGAGATGGACTAGATCACTTTTCTGCTGTGTGTTTTAGGAAATCAGTTCTAACATTTTTTTTTTTTTTAATTTTTTTTAAGGCTATAGTAAGGTAATCTCATCTAGTACATTTTTTAGCTAGAAAACATAGTCTCAAAGTATAACAGATTTTTCATTGTGCAGTTATAGTTCCTTTACCTACCTCAAACACTTTTAATAAAAGACTGCATGTCATGGATCAAGACTAACTTATTTAGTTATTTGCAAGAAGATTGTTTTAAAAATGAAGAATGTATGTATTGCTTGTCACTTCTAAAGAGGACTGAAAATTAATTCAATTGTATTTGTTACCCTACACAGAGTGGAGTAAAGGTTTTATCCATAGTAATAGTTTTTTTGATTTTGGAGTATAACAATGCTTTTCTCTCTTTATTTATGGATGAAAAGTAGCTATTCTGCTTATCAGTGTGCAGTCTATCAGTATAGATCTGCTGACTTCACATTCCCATCATAAATTAACAATAGCTCTGATTTTTCTTCACTTCAAAATTTAGTCTGTAGTAAAATGATATGGTTATATGTCACTGATCAGACACAACATAACTATGTCTAAATTCCCACTTGAGATTTTAATGAAAAATCTTTCTTAATCTGTTCTATTTTGTACTAAAATATTTCCGTAATAATTGCAGTACATGCAAAATGCAGTGTAGATACACACATATCCAGTTGTTTACCCGTGAATGATGTAATGATCTTCATAGTATTTACAAAATATGATGCAGGAAGTTTGTTTAATCCAGACTAAACAGAAACAAGGAGTCCCATCTTACTTCCATATACATAAAAACATGCACAAATTTAGACTAACTTGAGAGAGTGCACACCAGAGAAAGGGCTTTTTGCCTTGTTACATTTTAGGTGGTATTAGGATTGAGTTACAATATTAGTTATTAATGGTCTCTACCTCATGAAAGCGTGTTCATAAAAGAAGTTTAATGTTCATCATACTCACCAAAACATACATAGCATATGGAAATATACATTCAACATATGAAAACACAATGAGAACATAATGTAGTAATGTGAAAATGTCTGAAAACAATTAGAATACTACCAAGGAGGAAAAAAAGTTGTAGTAATTCCTGTCTCAGCATGTCCAGTGGGAACTTTTTGGTTAGTATTTGAAGACCCACACAAACATCTGTGTGCAACATTCTGTTCAGAATCTACTGCTAACATGTTTAGAAGAAGTTTGGTGTAGGCATGTCTTTATACCTGTCTGCCAAGTATCTGAACATCCCAGATGCCAAACGTCACAGTATGCCCACATGAAATTATGCTATAAACATTTAATTAGGTTTTTAAATTTATACATCACTAAAACACTGCTTATATGTCTTTGAAAAAAGTCCTTCCATTCTGAAAGTCCATATAATAGAAAATCCCATATAAGTTGTAGTTTAGTTTAGTTAAGTGTTAATGTCCCATTTTGTCCTTCTACCCTTTGCTTTCTCCAACTTCATTCATCCTTCATCATCCAAACCCCTAGATCTGCTTCAGACCATTGTTTTGATTCCCATTGCCTCCAACATGCTCCCTCCCTGTTCTGGGCATCTTCTTCAAGAACAGGAAGCCAAACAGCTCTTAGCTTTGCTGACTTGGAAAACAGTGAGTAGCTAAAGGCCTTCCTTCTAGTGAACCTTGCTGAAAAGGTCTGTGCTTTTTTATCCTTTATGTATTTTCTTTAAGATGTTCTAAGCAGCCATGTGGCCACACAAGACTAGCAACAACAGGGAATTTATTAGGTACTACTAGCTATGATCTCAGTTTCAGGTAATCAGAAGACAGTGCAGTCATAGTTCTCCTGCTATTAAAATCTTAGTCATAGCAAATGATTGGTGGAAGGAAGGGCAGCAATGTAGGTGAAGGGGAATGAAAGAAAAAAAGTCATAAAGCAGAAACAAGAACCTAAACTGCATACGCCATGTGGAAATTTATTTCAAAAATCCTGCTACACAAACAATGATGCTTTCTGACACTTTCTGACAGAGCACTTTAAAAGGAAGTGTGTTTTTTTTTTTCCTCTTTGCTTATCTGAGGTAATATTCACTTTCTTATAATATCAATGGTGAATCACCACTTATATTTTAGAAGTGGTAATTTTAAAGCACAGTATTTAACATCTATTTATCTGTACTTTTGAAACATACTTCCAAATATTTTAAATTTAAATTCATATTTCCAAATCACAGTTTCACAGTTATTTATAAAAAAGAGACATGTTACCACTATCACGTTCTTATATAGGACTTGCATACATAAGGATAGTGGAGAAGTTAATACCAAATGACCACCGTATAAATTTAGAATGTAATAGCAATAACTCCTTACTTGGACCTTATTATTCCACAGCAAAGGTGCCTTTTGGTGGATTAGGGAAATTGGCTTCTAAAATCCACACAAAAACATAAAGAAGAATAGCCTTGGATGAATAACTGTTCCACACTGACCACGCTGTACTTTTCCTTACATTGGCAAGCCCTGAGAAGTTTGATCTATGCTACTATAATAAAGGATATTAGCAAACATGGTATTCACCAGCAATGCAGCCTGACAACATAACATTAAATGCATTCAAAAAGTAATTATTTATTAAAAAATAAATAAAATTAAAAAAATAAAGATTTTTTAATGGTTGTTGTAACCTCAAATGTGTGTGCCTTTAAAAATCTGTGTCTTAAAAATTTCTACTGCTGGTTCATCTAAAGAAGCCATAATGTCGTAAAAATGTTACTGAATTAGTCTGCAGAGTGAATAAAGATGAATATAGCCCTTGTGGAACACTATCACATGAAAAGGGGTCTACACCTCATAAATATACGTATATTCTACACACATTCAATACAACAGTGTCCTTGAGAGTGATACTTTTACTGTGTTATTAGCAGGTGTTTTGCATGAAAACAAACATTATAGACATTAAAGTAATTGGCTGCCAAGCAATCTCATGTTATGAAGAATACTCTCCCAGGGAAACTTACATGCACATCCACACCTAATGCTGAGCTCTTTTTAACATTTTGTTGCATTCAAAGCATTCAAGTCACATGCAGTATAACAGTCCCATGTGATGAACTTCTTAGTGACTTCCATACTCCTACTTTTTCCTGATGTCATCTGGAGCTGGTAGCTTTTGACTTTAGTCCTAGATTGGAATCCACATCTGTCCCAATACATACTATTATCCAACTCCAGTTGCACCCATACTAATTCAGTTACTGCAAAACTTGCAAGAAGGCACCAAACTTATCATTAAAAGTTTCAAATACATTTGATAAACTCATAAAAGATCTATGGGAATGGGACTCAATGTTTACTAATATCTGAATCTTTTGACTATGAATCTGAATCTGATTGACAATGATGTCAAAAGGAGTAGTCACTTTGAAGCTTTTCCTGCAGAGTAGACATTAACATACTTCTATGTGTATCTTTCACTGTGGGACCATGCTGCAACCTTTCCACTCACAGAAACACTACACCAATTTTAACTCCTCTTAGTCTATTTGCTTTCATAGAAGTTGTAAGGATTTTACTTTTTTATTCACTTTTTTTTTTTTTAAGTGCTTGAAACTGGCTAGTGATTTAAAAAGTCAGTACAGGATCATACATAGATGTAGATCAAGTGATTGTGGATCCATAGAAAAAGAGAATTAGAGCAAATAAAAAGTAAAGGCCTTCAATATATAGATGTACTCGATGGAGAAACATAGTCTACCTTTCCAAATGCAGATTTTGACTTTCCATTTTGAGGGAAAAAGCATGTAATTTTTAGGAGACTAATGATAGATCACAGAATTGCAGAATCACAGAATTATCTAGGTTGGAAGAGACCTCAAGATCATCGAGTCCAACCTCTGACCTAACACTAACAAGTACTCCACTAAGCCATATCGCTGAGTTCAACATCTAAACGTCTTTTAAAGACCTCCAGGGATGCTGACTCCACCACTTCCCTGGGCAGCCCATTCCAATGCCTCACAACCCTCTCATTAAAGAAGTTCTTCCTAATATCCTACCTAAAACACCCCTGGAGCAACTTTAGACCGTTCCCCCTCGTCCTGTTGCCAGGCACGTGGGAGAATAGACCAACCCCCACCTCACTACAGCCTCCTTTAATGTACTTAAAAAGAGCGATAAGGTCGCCCACGAGCCTCCTCTTCTCCAGGCTGAACAAACCCAGCTCCCGCAGCCACTCCTCGTAGGACTTGTTCTCCAGACCCCTCACCAGCTTCATCGCCCTTCTCTGGACTCTTTCAAGCACCTCCATGTCCTTCTTGTAGCGAGGAGCCCAAAACTGAACACAGTACTCAAGGTGCGGTCTCACCAGAGCCAAGTACAGGGGGACAATCACTTCCCTAGACCTGCTGGCCACGCTGCTTCTTATGCAAGCCAGGATGCTGTTGGCCTTCTTGGCCACCTGAGCACACTGCTGGCTCATATTCAGCTGACTATCCACCATCACTCCCAGGTCCTTCTCCACCTGGCAGCCTTCCAACCACTCATTTCCCAGCCTGTAGCTCTGCTTTTGTTATTGCACCCCAGGTGCAGGACCTGGCACTTGGCCTTGTTGAACTTCATACAGTTGACCTCAGCCCATCGGTCCAGCCTATCCAGATCCTCCTGCAGAGCCTTCCTACCCTCGAGCAGATCAATACACACACCTAACTTGGTGTCATCTGTGAACTTACTGAGGGTGCACTCGATCCCCTCATCCAGATCATCGATAAAGATATTAAAGAGGACTGGCCTCAGTACCGAGCCCTGCGGAACACCACTAGTGACCGGCCTCCAGCTGGATTTGACTCCATTCACCACGACTCTTTGGGCCCTGCTATTCAGCCAGTTTTTAACCCAATGAAGCATATGCCAGTCCGAGCCATGAGCAGACAGTTTCTTGAGGAGAATGCTGTGAGAAATGGTGTCAAAAGCCTTGCTGAAGTCAAGGTAGACCACATCCACAGCCTTTCCCTCATTCACCAAGCATGTCATTTTCTCATAGACGGAGATCAGGTTCATCAAGCAGGACCTGCCTTTCATAAACCCATGCTAACTGGGCGTAATCGCCTGCTTGCCCTTTAAGCGTTGTGTGATGACACTCAAGATAATCTGCTCCATGAGTTTCCCTGGCACTGAGGTCAAACTGACAGGCCTATAGTTTTCTGGGTCTGCCCTCTGGCCCTTCTTGTAGATGGGTGTCACGTTTGCTAGCCGCCAGTCAACTGGGACCTCCCCCGATAGCCAGGACTGTTGATAAATGATGGTAAGTGGCTTGGCCAGCTCCTCCGCCAGTTCTCTCAGTATCCTCGGGTGGATCCCATCTGGCCCCATCAACTTGCGTACATCCAAGTGCCGTAGCAGGTTGCCAACCATTTCCTCATGGATAGTGAGGGCCACATTCTGCTCCCCATCCCCTTCCACCAGTTCAGGGTACTGGGTATCCAGAGAGCAACTGGTTTTGCCGCTAAAGACTGAGGCAAAGAAGGCATTGAGCACCTCCACCTTTTCCTCCTCTTTCGTAACTAAGTTTCCCCCTGCATCCAGTAAAGGCTGGAGATTCTCCTTAGTCCTCCATTTTGCATTAATGTATTCGTAAAAACATTTTTTGTTGTCTTTGACGGCAGTCACCAGATTGAGCTCCAGATGAGCTTTGGCCTTTCTAATTTTGCCCCTGCACTGCCTCACAACATCCTTATAGTCCGCCCGAGTGGCCCGCCCTCTTTTCCAAAGATTGTAAACCCTCTTTTTCCTGCTAAGCTCAAACCACAATTCCCTGTTCAGCCAGGCTGGTCTTCTTCCTCGCTTTTGTCAGCTGCCTGTAGAACTCATCATCAGTCTCCTCATCCTGGTTCTGCGGTCTATAACAGGCCCCCACCAGGATGCTTCCCTTGTTGGCCTTCCCGCTGATCCTAACTCATAGGGACTCAACCTTATCATTCCCAGCCTCAAGTTCTGTGACATCAAAACTCTCTCTGATAGAGAGCCACACTACCACCCCTTCCATGCTGCCTGTCCCTTCTGAAGAGCCTATAGCCAGACATTGCAGTACTCCAGTCATGAGAGTGGTCCCACCACGTTTTCGTGATGGCAACCAAGTCGTAGCCTGCCTGCCTCACGATGTCTTCCAGCTCCTCCTGTTTGTTACCCATGCTGCATGCATTAGTGTAGATGCACTTCAGTTGGGCCATTGCCTTCTCTCCCAGTCTTGCCATTGTTCCCCCTGGCACAGCTCTATCAAGCCTTGTTTCAGCCCTGTCCCCCTTCTTACCTAGTTTAAAGCCCTCTCAATGAGCCCTGCCAGCTCCTAGCCCAGGATCCGTTTTCCCCTTAGAGATAGGGACCTGTCTGCAGCTATCAGGCCGAGTGCTGAGTAAAGCATCTCATGGTCAAAAAAAAAAAATTTCTATGTTGGCACCAGCCTCTGAGCCACGTGTTTATCAGATGGGCTTTCCGTGTCCTCTCTGTACCCCTCCCTGCCACCATAGGGATGGACAAAAACACCACCTGTACTCCCACTCCATCCACTAACCGTCCCAGTCCCCTAAAGTCCCATTTGATGGTCTTCAGGCTTCTCTCTTCAATGTCATCACTGCCAGCCTGGACTATTAAAAGAGGATATTAGTCAGAGGGGCGAACCAGGCTGGGAAGCTTTCTGGCAATGTCCCTGACCCTGGCCCCAGGGAGGCAGCAGACTTCCCTACGGGTAGGGTCAGGCCGACAAATAGGGCCCTACCTGCTCACACCTCAAGCACACAGTCTCTCTGCCCCCCACAGGTGGTAGCAACCGGCTCAGGCAACCTCTGCACCTGGAGACCTGAACCGCCACTTTTTTGAGCGGGCAGTCGGTCTGGGTGTGTTCACGGAGAGCACACTGTGCCTGGTGGACACCATTGCAGCTGAACTAGCAGTAGACAACCGTTAGAGAAGGTGTTCGTATGGGCTGGGGGGAGCGCTCTGCCCTTCCTGCTCACCCTGCCTGCACGAACTGCTGTGCCACTGCCTTCTGACGCACCACTCCCTGTTTGCCCATCCTGGTCGCTACACTCCTGGTTGTTCACGCTCCCTAGGGGCAGCTTATGAACGGCCGGGGAGGGGGCGCTGCTGGCTCTGCCTACGCCTCCTTCTCGCCTCGTTCACCTCCCTTGCGAGGGCTGCTAGGTCCTGGCAGCTCCCTCGAGCAGGCTCGGTGCCAGAAGAATTAGCCCTGCCTGTCTGATCCTCCTCTCCACTGCAGAACGCATCTGCCCCAGATCCGATCGCCTCAGCAAGTGGCAAGATCTCTAGAAAAGAAATAGATCTTATCTTGAAATAGAAACAGATAGAATACTTGTTTCTTCTGGCCATACTTACATTAAGCAGAAAATGTTTCAAGACATCACAAGAATTAGATTACTCCCTAAAAATCTCTTAGTATTAACAGAGACTTAAACTGTAAGAACTGAGAGAAAAAAGAAGGAGCATCAATGAAGGTGTTAGTAAAACAAGTTCGTTAGGAAAGACAATGAATTAAGGATGGGGAAGGGAATAGCTTGGAAAATCTCAAGTTCCATTTCTCAAAGTCAAAAAGAAACAGAATAAAAAGTTAAGAATGATGGAAAAGCCATGGTGTTGAAGATGATTCGTAGAAAGTTTATCTGTAGAGGAATAAAGTGAGCAATAATGTACAGGTAAAACTATGGCTGGAGAAGTGAACTGCTTCAGGAACATGGAGAGTTCTGACTGCAAAAACTGGCCCAGCACTGAATGGAAAGGAATAGAAGAATGCATGAGATTTCTGAGTGAGGACTGATAGACACACACAAGACCAGATTTTCAGCTTCTATAAATACAGGGAAGTTCAAATATATTTTAGGCGAGCTCATAGCAGTTGGAGCTCCAACAGCACAGCTAGCAAAGAAGTTCATTAACACTAGGAATCCACCGTTACCATCTGCAGTGGCAGGTAGCTGAATACATGACAGCAGTCTCATTCATCCAGGGAGAATAAATACGACAAGTGCCTAGTGTAAGGAAACTATTCTTCCACACTGAGTTTCATTTTTGCACTTTTGAGCTGAGAACCCAGGCCATTACTCTTAATTGCATATAACATAGAATTTTGTAAACAAACCATCTAATATTTTCAAAATCCATATCCCCTAAAGTTTAAAACAGAAATATGCGTGACTTACTGAATCATTAAAGAAAGCATTTGAAAAATTAAGCTAGGTTTTATTTATACAGTACCATAACTGCAGTCTGGATTTTATTGCAATAAAATACACTAAACATAAAACCAAATCCCTGTCCAGAAGAACTTATGATATAAATAACAAATACAATAACTGGTGAAACATACCAATTTTTCATGCTTAGATATTTCAGAAAAAAAGCCAAAAGTAATTTTATAAACTTTACAGAACAATTCACCTCTGGGATTAAGAACAAGCATGAGAAATTTCAGCTAAAAGAATAATTGTTTCAGATAGTTAGTGGCAGCTGAAAATAGAAACCAATAATGGAAGTGCCTTGTCGACCATAACTATTATAATGGTAGCACAACACTATAATGAGAAAACAGCTAATTGTTTCTTTATTTGTTTCTTATGAGGTCTCTAAAAAGATGGATGAAAGACAGAAATCCAGCTTCTTACCTTGCATATTCTATTTTAAATAAGGATGTTGGAAAATATTACAAAATACACCTAAGATTTACCTCAAGCAGTCAGCTTTAGTAATTCTAAGAAATATTTCCTGCTCCATGTCAGATAGGCCAAGCTTTCAAATCACCATGTTGAATTTAACTCAATTTTTAAATTGTTTTCTGTAAGTTAGTGATTTAATCATGTAACTACTCGCTAATAAAGAAGGCTAAAGTGATGAAATCATAGCACCCAGCATCCTAAAGGACAAGTTCTCAATGCTTCCCAGATCTGGTCTCCTTAAACTCCCTTGGTGACTATGTTTCTCCATGTTTTAATGAGTTACAAGAACTTACATAGGAAAGATGGCCATCCACACTGTACTGTTAGCACAAGATCACTTGTGAGCACATTGAAAAGGTAGATTTTCTTTCTGAAATGAATTATTTATTTTCTGATTTTACTATGGTTTATTCTTCAATGGTAAGGTTGCTTTAACTGTACTATTTCTGCATAAAATCTACACTTACAGTCTGGCATAAATCTGTATACATTCTGCCCTGTAAAGGCTAAAATCTACCTCTTTCTGCCATGCTAACTCTCCTCCTTCATTTCTGCAACCAGCTTAAACAACATATAGACTCACAATTTCCATATTACATAGGCTTTTAATGTCCCCTTTTTCTTTGTACTTGAAACATGAATGCTTTTTAAAGTCTTACAGATTTTAAAGGAATATGCATTATATTATTGTTGTCCTGGTCACCTGTCCAGGTCACCTGGAGCCTGTCACCTGCTGTGCATGGGATCATATGCCAGGGGTAGTCTGTGGAGAAATGCCACAGCAGTGGGATGGGTTACCCTGAGCACCAAATCCGTGGACCTGCTAGCTGTTCCATGGGATCGTGGCACCACCGTTCTCTGTATTTTTTCGAGTAGTGATGTATGTTCATGGGCAACATACTTCTTCAGTAGTATAAGTGTTGCTGAAAAAGACAAACCAAAATCACATTCCAGGAAAAAATATTGTTCATTAATATATTTCCTAATTTGGATGAAATAGTGGATTTCTTTATGATTTTACAAAATTTTACAAAAATATCTTAACAGCAATGGAAAGCCCTTTGAAAGTACTTTTTTTTTTCTTTTTTCCCAGTAACTAAGTTTAAATAAGGTGCTGTAGGCTTACAGAAAATAAAAGGACCACACTCCAGAGATATATTTGCAATAATGCAATAGGTCTTATAAAAATAAATTTCAAACAAGCATATCTACAATAAAATATTGGTTGGGTTTCAGTTTTTATTTTAAATGTTGTTCCTTAACCAAAGAAAGCCCTGAAATGTTGTAGTGAGACTCATTACCGAAGTGGAGAGCACTATGTGATACCTTAACTTTTTTTTTTTTTCTTTCTTTTTGGGGGGGGGGGGGGGGGAACAAACAGATCTTAGTGGATTTATTTACTGTTCCTAAACTAAAAAGAGTGAAAACAGGACTATATCACCTACAATGCTATCTATAATAATTTCTGTTAGCTATAACTAAACTTAAAGTTCTTAAACTTAAGAACTTAACTTAACTTAAAGTTAAACTTAACTTAAATATATTAGACTTCAGGAAAAAATAAATAAATAAATAAATAAATATATCTACTGTGGCATTTTAAATCCTGTATCCAATTTAGTTTCTCAAACCTTATCCCGTTCTAACTCGCTGTGAGATTCTTCAGACTCAGTTCTTGAGGCAGTCTTCCATTTGGACAGAATCTAACTTAACGTGATTAACGTGCCTTTAAGGCCTCATAGAATAATAACAAAAAAAGCAAAAATATTAGCAACATTGACAATCAATCTGAAATGAAAGGTAGAATATATAAAGTGATTCAAAATGGTTTTGACACCTGGCTGTAAGAAACAATGTTTTCAAAGTATTATTGTACATCAGCTGATATTTTGCATCTATATTCTATTTCTGTACTACAGTGGGAAATCACAAACACTTCCTCTCACCAGCTTCCCAGTTGAAATAAAATTTCATATAAATATTTATTTAGGAAAAAAAGTAAAGATACAATATTGTATGTACAATTACATAAAGTTCATAGGGAAATTGGTCTGATGAGACTTGCTTGAAGAGTGGTTACTCATTTTATGTACATCTTTTAGATTCTAACCATCCTTTTAGATTTTAAACAGCAAATTTCACAAAGAAAGGTGTGATCCTATAGGTGTGAAGAACTATGTGCACAAAGTCAAAGAACAAGTTCTCAATACTAGAATCAAAATAGCTGCTTCTTACTGGCAAATTACATCTGCCTAGCAACAGCAGTGAATTGTAAAAGTAAAATATAGGACGTTAATATGATGAAGTTTATGTTTCCTCCATATCGAACATCTTCATTAAAACTTTTTCACTGTGTGTATCCAAAGGAAAAAAAGCAATCAGAAGATTTCAGATTTTATGTTAGAGCAGGGAGTATTTGATCAATGGTTTTATTCATCAAATAATGGAGATTTATCTTAGCACAAACAATTTAAGAATTGTATGTTAAATTCAGTTCATATTTTATCTAAAAATAGTGATTAGTTAGACATTTATGTTGTTTCAAAAAGTATTATTTTATTTATTTATTTATTTATTACTAAAAATGCAAATTGAACAAGATATTGCATTCAAACCATTTTCTCTGTTTTCATTTCAAACAGAAATCTTGGAAAATGTTTTGTTTTAAATGTACAGCTTGGCCAGCAAAGTGAAAAAAAATCAATTATTCACACAACTCTATTTACTAATGCTGTGTGTGGAGGAGTAGATTGGATGACTAATCTTGTTTGTTCCCACATGCCGCCTCCACTTGCTTATATATCTGCTGAGAAATTGCAACCTTGATCTTCCAAAGTCTCACAGGTTTTGATTGGACTGTCTTACAGTAGCAGTACGGACTATGTGGAGAATGTGGCTGTACAAAAATGAATGCATGCTTTTCTCACATGCTGTAAATACTGTTAGAAAGGGGGGGTTCCCTAGTACTGAAGATGAGCATTTAGAAAGACAGACACATCACTATTTCTGAGCAAAAGCATAAATTTGACTTGTATAAGTCTCTGGTTTTGTTGAAAACCACTTTCCTCCACAAATATTTATCATAATTGAATGTTATGAATGCATACAAAATGTAGTGATTTTTGAGGGGATGAAAATTCCTATTTCAATCACAGAATCACAGAATTGTCTAGGTTGGAAGAGACCTCCAAGATCACCTAGTCCAACCTCTGACCATATCACTAAGCTCTACATCTAAACATGTTTTAAAGACCTCCAGGGATGGTGATTCAACCATTTCCCTGGGCAGCCCATTACAATGCCTAACAACCCTTTTGGTAAAGAAGTTTTTCCTAATATCCAACCTAAACCTCCCCTGGCGCAACTTTAGCCCATTCCCCCTTGCCCTGTCGCCAGGCACATGTGAAAATAGAGCAATCCCCACCTTGCTACAGCCTCCTTTAATGTATCTATAGAGAGCAATAAGGTCACCCCTGAGCCTCCTTTTTCTCCAGTCTGAACAATTCCAGCTCCCTCAGCCACTCCTTGTAAGACTTGTTCTCCAGACCCCTCACCATCTTCATTGCCCGTCATGAATGGAGACATTTATGCAATGTCTTCATAAGTTCACACAAACATAAACACTGTATTGCAAGAAAAAGCAAGCAAACAAACAAAAAGACATAAAGAAATCCAGCAGTACCTCAGGAGCATAGAAACAGATTTCAGGTAAATGTTTGGGAGGTCATATAGTGTACCAGCTCAGTGAAACACCAAACAGACAGAGTAGCTAAATAGTAACACAAATGTGAAGACTGTATAGAATTGTTCAAATTGATTAATAAACTTTATTAAATATAAAATAGTTATTAGAGATCCAGATGTGATCTATATGGTAAATTGGTCTATGACAGATTTTCTGACTCTTACTTTATTCTGTTTCTGCTCCTGGCCACTGCTGTATTCTCAAAGACATAGTCCTTATATCAGATACTATATTCCTGTTTTACGTGCGTCATAGAAACTATGTTTCATAAAGTGAAGCAATAAAATACAATTGACTGCTCAGTATACTATCATAAAGCCTAGATAGCTGTAAGACCTAACAAA
Organism: Aythya fuligula; assembly: GCF_009819795.1. Lineage (NCBI taxonomy): Eukaryota > Metazoa > Chordata > Aves > Anseriformes > Anatidae > Aythya > Aythya fuligula. Next base: position 13,318,246 of record NC_045566.1, read on the forward strand.
GATCTTGAGTTGTCATAACTTTAGTTGTTCACCCAAAAATAGTCCCTTTGAGGACACATTTAATCTTTATACCTGTCATGAAATGGCTTGAAAATTATCTAAACCTAGGGAAATGGTGTATACGCCCCTGTAGAAATGAACCACAGAGACTTGCCAAAGTGGCTTTGTAGGAGCTCAGAACAGCAGGACATTTTTTACACATTTTTTCAGGTAAGTGCTTGATAGTTGCTTGTTATCCACTGGCAGGTACACAGCACATCAGCAGATGAAACTGTTCAAGAGGTTCACTGTTTATTTAAGGTAGATACCCTCAGTAAGGAAGGCACATAAAGCTAAACCATTAACAACTAAATGAAGTACAGTTAATTTCTGAGCCAAAATAAACCCATTACACTTAACACTCAGTACACATAATATGGGTAATCATATGAATGTTTGTAGGCTTAGCAGTCCTGATCACTAAAGACTGAATGTCTATATTACCGTTATTCGAGCTGTGGTAAAAAGTGTTTTCAGTCATATTAAGAAATTGTAGCAACATACACAGAAGAGAAAATGCATGCTAAGATACTCTATTTTCTTTTTTTTTTCCCTCAGACTATACAGTATGTTAAATAGTCTTCAGACACTGCTTTTTCACCAACTTTTCTACTGAATAGACAAGTATGATATCAAATTGTCCTGGAAAAGTCATTCCTATATTTTTGCAGACTAAGCGAAAAGCCCAAAGGCAGGACAGAGTAAGTCTTAAAAATGTATGTCCCTGTACCCTTTCCACGCTGCCAGTGTATTTTTATACAAGAATAAAAATATGTATAAAAACAAGAAGAAACAAAATACATATGAAGAAGCAAAATACTCTGGAAAATTAGATCAGCAGGGAAGTTAAAGAAGAAGGACTCAGAGAGACAAAAAGGTGAAGACATGTTCCTGGATTATGTTGCAGGCCTTTGTCCATGCCAGGACTGATGATTTCTAACTACTGAACTACTTCTCTTTCTTCTTTTTCAGTTTTAAAGCCATTAATATTAGGAATGTGTCCCACAGTTATCAGATGAGTCTCTGCTAGGTCTCATCTTCATGAGACCTAATTTTCCAGTCTTGGGGATACTTTTGGACAGCTGCTACTTCTCTAAAATTCATCTTTCTACGAAACTATACCTTCCTTTGCTACCCAAGAGTAATATTAATATTTTTCTTCTGGATATTTTACCTCTGTCTTGAACCATGAGTGTCCTAGTCAGGCACAAAATTTTCCACATGACCTCAAAGTCCATAGTTTCATGAGCCACTGTTTTTCAAATGACACCTTATACCTCTGGAAAAAAAAAAAAAAAAAAAAAAAAAAATTTAATTAGTTAATTTCCAGCACTCACTTACTTTCAGGTCTGGAATGTCCCAAAATAACAGGCTTTAAAACCATGACAAGTTTATGCCCAAAGAAGTATGGATTAACATGTCATTTTTTACAGCTCCCTCTGAGCTCTGCCTTGGTGGGCTCATTGTAACCAATGCACCTGGCCTTCCCAGCAAGGGGAAATGAAAAAGAAGTCTCTAAAAATACAAATCTACATAATGATGTATCTGGACTTTACAATGGCATATTGTTGAAAAAGGCTTTTACAAACCCCTGTTTGGGACAAGCTAAACTACTATGCATGCCTTCATTGCAGAGAAAAAACTTCCTTTTATTCTTCCATATTCCTCATTTGCAATATTTGGCAAATATTTACTTAAAAATTTTAATCCCTAAATATACATTGGGACCTAACATGTCTGCATTTAAACTTTAATCCCCAGTGAAATCACTGCAGGCACATAAGAACCTTGAAAAATTATTGTCCTTATTCTGCAAAAGAGACTGGGCAATATTTTACTGGAATCCATGAAGATATGACTGTTGAGACCAAAGACTGTCAGGGATTTTATGTGGCACAAACAAAAGGAGCAAACATGAAAACAGGAGGAAAACTAGGAGAGAGCTTATAGAACAGAACATAGAAAAACATGGCTAAATGGGAAAACTACAGAAAAGTGAATAAGAAAAGGATAATGACGGTGTTCCAGACAGTGAAAATATCCTTGCCTCAGGAGTTTTATAGATGAACAAAATAATTTTCCCAGTTGCCTACTGAGTCCTATGCAATAACACAACATTTTCACAATACATTTCAGGATGCAGTAAGAATTAACGTTCAGCTCTGCTTAAATATATGACATAGAGGGCTGGGAGCATGGGAAGAACTGAATGCCACTGGACCCAACGAGCTATTCCTTTATTGCCTTTGGTATTCAGATGACATTTATTCTTACCCTTTTTTTAAAATCTTGTGGGAATCACTGAATTATATATGCACATATATATCCAGTACAGAGAGCTGAAAAGTACAGTTTGCCTTCAGGGCCTGCAATTAGGGATTTGCTAAGTCAGCTATATGCTACCAGGGAATCAAGGAAATCTCCATTAGAATGCCATTAGGACCTGCAGAAAATCTCTGTGTTTCTCAGACCCTTTGCTCCATATACACTCTATTATACTCCAGAAAATTGTCATATTTTAGGAGAAACACTCCTCCTTAATGAATATTATCACAAGTTCTAATAGGTTTGTTTAAATCAATATAAATGACCTTCATTCTACCTAGTATGGCCAGAACTGGACAGTCATCTGATGGGTCTGGCAGCCTTCCCTATTGGCTTGTTAAGCCTTTGTAAGCCTTTGGCAAGAGTGGGTTGAGCACAGTTCAACAAAACCGTTAAAAAAAAAAAAAAATTGACAATATAGATTAAAAATAAATAAATAAATAAATAAATAAATAAAAGCCAGTCAATTCAACACCAATGTTCATGTTAGATTGGCCTGGTTTGCTCTCTGACCTTCAAGTAGAACAGTTTGCACATAAACATCTGGTTCATTTAATCTCTACATCTTTGTTGTGTGAACATTTATACAAAAGGTATAAAGGGAGCAATAGAACAGGAGGAAAAGAACAGAGCGTGAACATTTCTTGAGAGTTTTATAGTGATATTCTTGGTAATTGTAAACTGCACTTGGTTTTATTTCACATTAAGGCCTAGGAACCAATAGGAAAGATTGAAAGTGCTGCCATAAAATATAAAATTAGTTTTTCTTTAACTTGTAAAATAAATTTGCAAAATATTTCATGAAATCTTTTACTCGTGGAAATTTTGGCAGCACAAATGTGTGGTCTGAAGTTCATGCGTTTATATGTTTGCATTTATATGCTTGCAAAACCACACATGGACATGGATTTTATGTACATGTTATATCTGTATAAACGAGAATTCTCATGTGATTAGAAAGGGTTTGGCTAACTGAAACTGGTAAGGGTACTGACTGACCTGAGACCCTTTTTTTCCTTGATACAACAGAGTTTTGTAGAATAAACTGCAGGGGCTACAGATCCTTCCTGTTGGAGGAATCTAGTGTGGGAGGAAGTGTTCTGACATTGATAGGAACAATTATTTTTCACACCATTAGGTAAATCCATCTACAAGGAAGCATGCCACTAGTTAAGAATAAACCCAAACACATGAAAATCACTTGGCATAGTCTAGGAGGAAAACACATCTTCTATCAATTCAGCAAGTTTAGCATGGGGAGAGGAACAGTACCTCCAAACCCTGTAACTTCAATAGATCTTAGGAAAGATAGTGAATAAAGGAGTCAACATTTCCTGTTCACCCACCAATCTTTCCTTTTAAGGTGAATCTATTGCTTATATAATCATATAAGCAATATATTGTATTATATTATATTATATTATATTATATTATATTATATTATATTATATTATATTATATTATATTATATTATTTGTTATATATATTATATAATTATTATATAATATATGTAATATAATATATATAATATTATATATATATATAATATATTATATATTATTATATGTATTGCTATATCTAACGTATATAGTGGTACATTCTCTTATGTACCTGCCAAGGTCTTTAAGAATCTGGAAGGTTTGTGGAAAGATAGACAATGGATTTCATGTATATTGTATAACAGACTTGAGCCATTCACCTGAATCCAGTAAAATGTATGAAACTGTGAAGCTGGGAGCTGTCTTACGTAAATGGTAGAGCAAAGCCCGGCATCTTGAAGAAAGTTTGGCTCAAGAAATAGAGTGTATCAAGAGATAAAACATCCTTACAACGAGGTAAGAAATCAGTCATTTTTACATTTATTTTTCCAAATTTCCCAAATGCACTAATATACTATTCAGAATAACAGCTTGTAAAGTCTCCCCTTAAATAATAATAATAATAATAATAATAATAATAATAATAGTTTTGAGATCACAGAATCACAGAATCACAGAATTTCTAGGTTGGAAGAGACCTCAAGATCATCGAGTCCAACCTCTGACCTAACGCTAGCAGTCCCCACTAAACCATATCCCTAAGCTCTACATCTAAACGTCTTTTGAAGACTTCCAGGGATGGTGACTCCACCACTTCCCTGGGCAGCCTGTTCCAATGCCTCACAACCCTTTCAGTAAAGAAGTTCTTCCTAACATCTAACCTAAAACTCCCCTGGCTCAACTTAAGCCCATTCCCCCTCGTCCTGTCACCAGGCACGTGGGAGAACAGACCAACCCCCACCTCACTACAGCTTCCCTTGAGGTACCTATAGAGAGCGATAAGGTCACCCCTGAGCCTCCTCTTCTCCAGGCTGAACAAGCCCAGCTCCCTCAGCCGCTCCTCGTAGGACTTGTTCTCCAGGCCCCTCACCAGCTTCATCGCCCTTCTCTGGACCCGCTCAAGCACCTCGATGTCCTTCTTGTAGCGAGGGGCCCAAAACTGAACACAGTACTCGAGGTGCGGCCTCACCAGAGCCGAGTACAGGGGGACAATCACCTCCCTAGCTCTGCTGGTCACACTGTTCCTGATACAAGCCAGGATGCCATTGGCCTTCTTGGCCACCTGAGCACACTGCTGGCTCATATTCAGCCGACTATCCACCATCACTCCCAGGTCCTTCTCTGCCTGGCAGCTCTCCAACCATTCCTCTCCCAGCCTATAGCTCTGCTTGGGGTTATTGCGCCCCAGGTGCAGGACCCGGCACTTGGCCTTGTTGAACTTCATGCAGTTGACCTCAGCCCATCGGTGCAGCCTGGTGTAGCAGTATAAAATAGTATCTGAAACCAATACATTCCATTTTTGTTTTCATAACTTAGAGACAATTAAGCTGACTTTTTCCCCTAACCTAATAAAAACAATAAAAATAAAAATCTTTTCTCAGTTTAAGATCTTTGTCTGCCAAATGCAAATCAGATTATATTTTTTTTTGATTGAATTATGAATCCATGAAAACAGGACATATAAGAGAAACCCTCACAGACCTATAACTACAGAAGTAGTGCTAAAGAGGCACTGGCTTGAATATAAAACATCATCAGCTAACTTACCTCTTCATTCATGTCTCCTGCTAAGTGTTTGGTTACTGTAAATGCTTTAGATTTTGCATAATTTATGTAAATTATTAAACACCTGTTCTTTTCCCATAAAAGAAGGAGATAGAACAATCTCCTCTGTTTAATTGATTCTTGGCTTGAGCTGTCATTTTTTTCTCGGCAACTACAAAGAAATTGTGGTTCCCTAATGGTCAGGTTTTGTTGGCAAAACACAGATGTTCAGAATCTACCATTCTAAAACTGATCTGTTTTTGGTGATACTGTTGAGAAAATGCCATTAAAACAAAATTAGTAAGTCAGCGGTGAAAAACAATGATAGATAAGCGCTCACCACTTGCATTGCCCTTTCTTGTATACACAGATGCAGATGCAACTGGACGATGAAGCTTGGTTATTGTGTCCAACCTATCAGTTTTCTGATGCATCTACCATTAATTTTTTTTTTAATATGTCTCTGCCATAAGTTGGTATCTGCTCTGTGTTTCCATAAGGACAATGCTTTTGGAAAAAAGCCAAGGAGAAGAGAAATCCTCAAGAGAAGGCTAACTGGCAGCACTTGACAGATGGAGGCCATGCTATTAGTTAAGAAAGAGCATGGCAAGTTTCATATACAACTATGCCCATACTTTGTCAGTGAGAGAAATTATTATTTTGTTTATATCCCTTTGCAAACTGGAGTAGTTGTATGCACTCTGCACAAAGCTGACCTTGAGTGCCCCTTTCTCAGAAGCATATGGCTACTATTTGCCACACTGCACTTTCAGCTGAACCTCTTTCTTTCGTTGTGTTCAGCAACAGCACAGAGATGAGTTGAAAAGACAAAAGACATGACCTGCAGCCAAATTGCCCTTGATGGAACCTCAGTACATGGGGCAGTGTTGTTTCATGCACTCTCTGTGGAGCTGGCATAGCACTTGCAGTGGACTTCCTGTAACTGTAATGTACAAAGTGCACAAAACACACGTAGCTTATTGGTTCAAGAGGAATTAGATATGTTCACCTTTTAAGAATTGTGTTAATCATCTTTACAAGCTTTTTGCTTTGCATTTTCACAAGGATGATCTCTATTTCTCAGTTGTTCCTCCAGTTTGTTCTAGTTTTTATTTCTGTATACTGACAATGGTTATGTTCAATTTTCTAAATTTTCCTTAAGACGTTATATGTTATAACTTGACTAATAGGAAAATAATGAAGGTTCAAATTAAATTATATTTTTATTATGTTTGCAAAAAAATTGTGTGTGTGTATGCACACATCGGGGTGTTAATGTTTGTTTTTTTGTTTTTTGTTTTTTTGGTGGTGGTGATGGAGGGTTTTTTTGTTTTGTTTTATCTTTTTTTTTACTTTGAAGATTTGAACCAGCTTGTAAATGTCTGACCATTTGTTGCTTCTGGCCTCCCACGCTGTTAAGTACTCTGTGGGAATGCACAATCTGGAGTTCAGCTGAAAAGGGATAATTTTCATACCCATACATTGCACTTGTCTAACAAACAGAAATCAGACTGAATTTACTGCACTCAGCGAGAGGAAGAACAGAGATTCAGTGTGGTGATGAAGGCTGGCACATGTTCATAGGCTCTGTTCTTAGAATTAACCTAACATAGAGGAGAACTTGCCAGACTTTATGCTGAATACAGGGGGTGAGAGAAGAATAATGTGAGCTTTAATAAATTTCATTCTTCTCCATCTGAAATAGACTGAACAAGGGAAAGGGAAGGAAATTAAAATGAAACAGAAACCACCATATTTCTTGAAGTGAACCAAATTTAAATTTTCAAGTGTTGTCACTTCTATCATTTCATGGCCTCTTCTTAACTTCCTGAGTCCAGATGGGACTAGAAAAAAAATCTCAAAATTGTGAGAAAATCCTTAGAATTCAAATTTATCTTGCAGTAGATATCTGATTATATATTTTTTTCATTTTAGGTAGAGAACAAGAGTCCTGATTTCCTAGTGTTACGTGGTATTCATTCTCATGGACACTGGGTTGTCTTCCTACAGCTGTGTTTTTACTAGTTCCTGTGTCCTTAGCACAGAGCCTAATGCAGGAGTTTGGGTCTTCTACTCCTTGTACAGAATACAGAATATGCTCAGATCTCAGCATAAATGTGTACATTCTTTAAAATTTTTCCCAAGTCAGCTGATTGCCTTCAATTTGAGAGTAATCCCCTTCCCTGCAACATTACTAGGGTCTAATATGGAATGAGCCCAAAAGCTCAAAGACATGCTCTCTACTTCTCTAAACAGCCATGGATGAACACAATTTTTCCTATTTTAGTTTTTAAAAGGGTTCTCTAAGTGTTATTTGAGCAATGATGGAGCTTCACTTCTAGCTAGCATTAATGGTCAGATTTTAATGTACTTGAGATAGTAAGAGCATATTAAATATATCCCAATAATCATTAAATATAGTAAACAAAAATATTTAACATCAGAAAATGCTCATGACATAAAAAAAAAAAATCTCATATATAACATTTTATAGCACATAAAAGAAGAAAAATAAGATATTCAGCACATACAAATGCATAAAGGTAATTTTTTTGTTGCAGAAAAAACAAAGGTAATAGGTAAAATTAAGTACTCATTTTGGAACAAATTTTCTCTCCCATCATGGTGAAAAAATCTCTTTGCTTTCACTAAATGACTGGTATTTTCTCCATGCAACTCCACTCCATGTGATTTTATTGATGACTTTTGCCAGGCTCAGAAGAGAAGGGAGATACAAAAGGCCCTTGCTGGTACCCCCAGTATAAAAATAATGCTCCTGGCTAGTTGCCTCTAGCATCAAATTGCAGCTAAAAGGACATTGCCAAAGAAATACCTTTTCTCCTGTCTAGCCCACTGGAAGCAACTTGAAAATTAAATATGTGCTAAGCAAGATATATTATTTGATGTAATGAAAGTTATCTTTCTATATACCTGAGTGGCAAGGGTGATATTATTTCTTGGTAGGAAGAAACATGCCTACTTTTTCCAATGAATTTCTCAGGTTCAGTACAGTCTTTAGTTTGAGATTGTAAGGACATGCTCTGGAAAAATATATATTAATCACTTTTCTTCACACAGAAACAGTCTTGACTGATATACAGCAACTGTTTAACAGGGCATAACAATATTCTCTGACTGAAGGAAATTTTTATGCAGATCTCTTTAAAAACAGATGACACATACATGTAGCCATGTCCATGTGTGTGTGCACAAGCATGTGACAACTCTGCATGTGATCTTAACAGAATCTTTTTAACACACAGTCTTCAAACCAGAACGTCTCTGGTTCTCCCAGCTACACTATAAGTATACAAAGAGCTAGCAATTTAGCACAGTATGCCTTGTAATTAGTTTAATCATTGTCAGCATGTAACTACAAACCAAATAACAATTAGTCATCTTAGTATACCTGTGGTATTTTTCTTAGTTGCCCTCTAAGTTAAGTTTTCTATGGAAGTACACTGAGGTCCCTGTGACATGCAGGAAGGCAACCTTCCACATTCATTAAGACGTGCAAATAGAGGGAACTACTGAGTGCATATTATCAAAAAAGCAGGTCATCATTTACAAATCAGCAAAAAATGAAGGATTAAGACATTTAGAAGAGCAACTCTGAACATGTTTGACAGCAGTGAGTGAGAGATATAAGCCTGACTGCAGCATTTGCATCTGGGTATCTGAGGTTGGAGCAGCTCCAGAGCTCAGGGGTCTTCTGATCCAAGGATATGGTTCAGATCCTTCACCATTTTTAAGTGGCTGAAAGTAATTTTAATATTCAGCTAGATTCCCTGTGTAGAATAGCAAGTGCTTGAAAAGGTGAGAGATTGAATCATCTTATACTAATGTAACATACAATTGGAAGTACTTGCCATTCATTTCCAAACTGAAACTGTCTCCTCAGATACTCTGTCACATCTTTCTTTTTCTCAGGGTAATACAAGATTAACATTCTGCTAAGGTAAACAATGTAAAGAGATTTTCCAAAAGAGAATTTGATCCAGAGTAGTAGCAGCCCTTGCTAGCATTGCCAATAACACCCAGGCACAACACAGGTCTTCAGACGTGAGAACACATCCCAAGCACAGCAGCCCAGTGAGCTGCCCTGGAAGGGCTCGGCAGCCCCTGACACCTCTGGGAAGCTCAGCCAAGCAGTGGAAGTGGTGTCAGTGCTTGAAAAATGGCACAGCTGTCTTTCAAGGGGGAAGGGAGCTGGAGAGAAGCTGCAAATAGAATAACTATTCAGGATAGATTGATAGGGAGGGAAGGTCACAGAACAGTTATTAAGAATGGAAGTGGTAACAGCAGCAGCAGAAGCAATTTTACCTGACCAGAACAGATCCAAAAATTGGTCTCTATTTGCACTAGCCCTAGAAATTCTCTTTATCTCCTTCTCATTTGATGGGCACAAGTTAGGAAAAAATGGATCTCCCCAGAGACAAAGTGTTCTTCATCCTCCAGCAAAGGGGAAGAATTATGTTTGATTTTGATGTGGTGCAATAATGCTTAAAAGGATCGGTTTAGGTGAAGAAAAGTCTGTCCCAGTCATTTGTGATTTATGCAGAGAAAGCACAATGCCAGCATTTCCAGGTGTTCAGAAGCCTGCTGGAAAACAAAACACATTTCCAAAAATTTCTGGGGCTAGAAGTGCAAATCTCATTCACACTCATGAGATCTTACATAAACAGTAGCTTGGTGCCATCACAGAGTTAATTGTAAGCTCTCACCTAAGTGGAGGAGATAGCAAACCTGGTTGTCTATATGGTTCTTCAAGCTTTGTAAACCTGCAGGCCCAATACACAGCCTGTGGAGGCAAGCTGTAGTTTCCACACTGTTCTAAATCTGCTTGGCACTACTTAACCTCCAATTCAGCTATTCCCCAATTCCAATGTTCCCACTTATCCCGCTAAGGATCTGTCCCTGTTCATCAATGAACGGAAATTCCTTGGGCTCATCTGTGCTGCAGGGTGTATTTTCAGCCTCCCATGTGTTCCCCCTTTTCCATCTGCAGGGAACTTTGCCTGCTACCTGTCCCCTGACTCATTCAAAGGAAACTGCACTTTGGTGCCTGACGTTTTTCATACAAAATCAGCTTGACACAACAAATGTGGGACTTGAGATACCAGTGTGGCCCTGGATTGATTTTAAAACACTACTATATGAATTTAGAGTTCTGAGTGAATATATTCACTAGGTAGAGATCTTTCTCTGAGTATGCATACACGTGCACTCACACATGCACATTCAAGCTTGTATTGACACTTGAAGTCAAAATAAGGAACACAGAGCACCTACTGCTGAAAACACAAAGTGAAATTTAGCTTAAGGTAGTGTTTATATAATTTCTTGCAGTCAGGTCATGCGTTTAGGCCTACTTGGAGGCCCAAGTTTGAAAAAATTGTCACCAAAGTATTTTTGCTTTCATGCTGTCATCTTTATTCTAAAATATTTAGATGCATATTTAAATGTATTGTCACTGAGCAGGGACAGAACAGGAACACTTAAGTGATTTGAAGGTTATTAAAAGCACTGTTAGAAGCTGGAGAAATGACAGGACTATGCATAATCACCCCCTTGCAAGAAGCCATTTGTTTCTGTGGTACGAAAACTACAAATAGTGTTTGTGAACAAGACATCCTCAAATCTAGCACGAGAATATGTTCATTATTCCTTGGAAGTAAGACCCCATTATGAGTGATGATGTGTCAAAAGTCATAAAAATGTTGAAATTCTACTTCAACTGAAAAAAAAAAAAAAAAAAAAAAAAAGTGCTCAATGAATCTATGTGTGAAATATATTAAATCCAGACTAGAATAGTGTTTCTGTCTCCATTAGCAACAAGCACCCAAGAGGATGCAGTGACTGACTTAAAGAAAAGATTGTGATATGAATGACAATTTCCCAGAGACAAACCAAAGTGGTAGCACAAATATTCAGCCTGAGCCTCCTCCCCAGTTTTCAGTTCAAGTGGTGTTTCAAACCAATGAGGCAAGCAAGCCAGCCAATCATCTTCATATTATTTATTACTCTATTTTCACATATAGAACCTTTGGGTTAGCTATTAACTGTGATTCAGTAGCACTGCGGGTTATAAATGTGTGAGGGAAAGTTTACTCCGGAGACCTCACTTTACCAGCAGTTCCTCCACTTTTTTTTTCTCCTTTCTAGTAACTGTCCCACCTATGATCCTTTTCAATATATTTGTCTCTTTAATGAAATTTTACACAGTTGTCTGACAATTCAGGTTATCCAAGGATTTATTTTCAATGAACACTCATTTGAAAGGGTGCAGGTCATTTAAGAAATAAAAATATAGTGCTCTTGGGGAAAAGAAAACATAGAAGTGAAGTTTCCAGATATAATGCTATTACTTAAAAGAGCAGCATAAGAAATCAAAAGTTTCACCATACATAAAGATCATTGATTTCCTGTTCTTGTACATATGTGTGCATATAATACATATATATATATATATATATGCGCATGAATTACTTTTCATAGTATTGAAGTTTACTAACATAGGTATAGGTCACTTAAATAAGTAAAAAAAAAAAAAAAAAAAATCCTCCCACTTGAGAGCTTAAAACCTCTGTTTCATTTAGGACTAAGCAATTTTCACATACTTTTTAGGTTAGCTTTAAAAGTGCTTATCTGCATGGATCAGAAAGCAGTCATAGTATTAATAAAGGATGTATACAACACTAGTTTATTTGTTCATTTATGTTCAATGCATACATGTTAAATAACTTCATTGATTTCTGTTCCTCATTTCTGTTTCTTTATTTCAGTTTAGTTTTATAGACATAGCAAATTACATTCTCAGTTTGAAGTCGGAGTTTCTCTTCCTTCTTTCCCCTGTGATTCTTTTCCCTTAGGTTTCCAAAAGCTTGATTGTGATTTTGCAGATGAGTGTTCCTAACATGTAAGTCTCTATTAACACAGTTTAGAAACAGAAAGTAAAAACTTTTTGTGAAAAGGTGTGCTATACATATGAACAGAATTTATTTTATTTGGTAGGAAAAATAAAAAATCCACCCAGATTGCAACTAGCTAATATTTTGATGCATAACTGTGATAATGACATTTGCTTCTATAAATTGGAGGCAAAGGGTGGTAATTTCCATTTTCATATCAGCAATCTTTCACATTTGAAAGTCTACATAAGGTAACAGTCAGTTCTCCAGAGTGAGCGAAGTAAATTACAAGTGAAGACTCCAAAACTGGGCTTAACAGCAACCCTATAGTCACAGAGTAGCACTGAGGGGTGTCTTCCAAGGTACTTAACTTTTGGCGTAGATATGTGTATAGCAAAGAAACAGGGCTTTTGTCTAATCCATAGCATATATTTTATTTGCAGCTGATCCCTTTACTCCCTGTAATAGGGGCTAAATCTTCACACCTGACAGACCCTGACAAAGGCCTAGGGACCACGCAGTGTGCAGGCTTAGCCCCTTCCATTGTGGTCTAAAAAAGCCCTGGAAATCCAACGTTTTCACATTAAGCTTTCACAAGGGAATCCACCCTGAAAAACAGGAGGAGTTCTCAGTTAGGCCTAAAACTGCTGTTGCCCCAGGACTCTGCATCTTGAAATCTCCTCCATGGGTCCCTTTTGTCAAACTAGGTTGAAATGGGCCCCCTTACAAACTTGCAGCAACTGAGAACCTGAAGCAGAGGAGGAAGGCAGTTAGTTATTAGCAACTTCTTCCAAGGCAGCCTAAAGGGGATTGTCCATGAGTGTTTGAATATCGAGCTATCAATTCAATGCAGTTCTAGCTAGAAGGGGGGGGGGGGGGGAAAATCTAGTAAATGACTAACATATGTGCACAGAGCAGGACGTTAGCGCTAGATGTACTAATAACTGTGACTTTTTGTACAATTTTTTTTGGAAGAGGTCAGAGGAATTTAACAAACAAGGTACGACCAGGCTTCCTGTTACTTGTAATTACAAGAATGGGCAATCTTTCATTTTAATAGGTCACATACTTTTTTTTTTTTTTACCCCACTAACATTTCTTATAAACAGACAACAGTGTAAAGTTTGAAAAAAAAAATTAAATTAAATTAAATTAAATTAAAAAAGGAAACCATTGTCATTTAAAACTTTTAGACTAAACATTAACACTGCTGGCATGCTAACAGAAACTGGGACAAATCCTGCCCTAACTCCAAGAGTGCAAAGGGCCAGCTAGCAGCAGCATGGTGCATAAAAAATGAGCTGTCTGGAAAAGGTAGGAAAAAGTAGGAGAAAAGGAGTCATTGCAAGGATGGAATACAGTTCAAAGAAGACTCATTGTACAGGGTTGTCTGAAAACATTACAGGTATGCATAGCTATTACTGCTCTCCCCAAGCACACCTAGGGTCAACAGCGACACAGAAAAAAAAATACTATTAGTCAGCAGGAGTAGTCTTTTTTGGGAAGATTTACCATGGTCTACTGGCTGTCAGCACTAATCCTTCCTTACTTTCTTCACAGATCTTTTTAAGCTAAGCAATAAGCAAGTGATCTGGTATTTTAATTGTGTGTATCTCTAAATGTCAACTGAATGTGCATTTTAAGATGTACTTTGAGACACAGAGAAAGACATCAAATTTACAAGAAAAAAAAAAAAGTCTAATTTTTATTTGGGAGATGATGTGGTCTACAGAAAAAGAAATACTGAGAATAGATGAAGATCACCACAGTCCTTCCTTTGTAATTACCACAGAAATACTGGTGATGGATGCTTCAGATCACACTGAAGGTCTTAAGTTCTGCTTGCTTTTATTAAGACACTGATTGCTATTATTACTGCAATATATACATATAGCTTTGCTACAATCATTTTTCACCACACATCAGCAGCTAATCCCTCTAACTGATTATGCTGAAAAGAAGGGAGAAAATAAAATTACCAACACAGTAATAGTTATACATTAAACCAAACAGGATTCTGGTATCATAATGTTCTGTACTTATGGCACAAACTGGTAGAGAAAGAATTTTTAAAAAATTGCACTTCTGAAATCAAACATTGCTTAGAACTAGTACTGAAACTGTTGTGAGAAGACTTGCTGCTGCTGTAAATAACTTTTAAAAATATTTAAACTTTATTACTATTTAAACTTTATTAGTAAGCCCTTAACAATACATTTTAAAAATGTTAACAAATAAACTCATCTCAGGGGAATTGAAGATGTCACAGCAATACTGGAGGGTACTGGAAGGAGCCCTTCATCTTCCCACTCCCACCCTAAATCTGCAGCCTACTGGCCCTGACCAAAGCCACCACCTGACAGCCCTGCAAAGAGGTGCTCCCATCAAGCACAAGCACAACCACAAGACAAATTAGCACTCTGGTTTTCTGCATATTCAGGATATTAAGAGACCGAAACATTATCCTATTAAAGGTTCCAGGACCCCCAACCTGTAAGCATCTATCCTCCCTAAAACTGCAACTGCTAGGCTGCAGGTTTCTGCTCCCAGCTGACTTCCATGGCTGATACTCAGCCCTGGAGAGAGGCTGCAGCCTCCTCAGCTTGTCCAGGTCAGGGTTTTGAGGCACAGCAAAGCTTCCAGAGGCCAGCTTATCTATCAGACTTCTGTTGTTTTGAGTGTGGATAGAGAAGGAGCTGTCTCATGATCAACCCAGCAGCACGGTTTAGTAGTGTTGTGCTTGTAGGGTCACTTAATCTCATCTCCTATAATGGCGGGTTATTGTGCAATAGCTAATTAATTTAGCAGGGATGACAGAAGAAGCAGTCACTCACAACCGACCTAGACAGCGTGCTGCAAGAGTGTGGGGTGCTCAGGGTCACACTGAGAGTGGTGCCCTATGCAGACAGGGGCTGCCCTGTGTCCCTGGTGTTTGTTGGCCATTGTTTTGTCATTGGCAGTTCTGCCATGGACAGGGTGAGATGGGCGTGTGAGATGGCCTGACAGAGAGGCTCCTGCATGACCCAGCCTCAGGGCAGCTGCATGCGAGGGGCCGTAGGGTGCAGTAAGTTGCCATCCAACTGGAGTGTTTCTCATAGGCATGCTACCACTTTTCTGTGAATGACAGCTACACTACCACGGCATTCATGGCCCTCCTGTGGTACTACTTTATTTGTCAGTACTAGATTTTCAGCACAAAGAGAAAAGCAAACTCCATGCTCAAAGGAGTACCGGGCTTTCTCCACACAGGCCTGGGAACTCCCCCACTCCACAGAGTGCTTTACCATGGCCCCACACAGTTATGTCTGCCATGAACTGCAGTGACAGCTGGCTTGGTGCTCACGGTGTCAGTGCTGATCACTTCAAACCAGAGAGGAAGGAGCCTTACCATGAGGGCTGAGCAGGAATGATCTACAGTCTCTACCTACATCATCCGCACTGTCAGGAAATGGCGATTTACTGGCCTTTAGGGCCAGATCCTACAAGGTGCTGAGTGCCATATGGCAAGCTCAGAGCAACCTCTTTCCACACACCCCCAAAGTCAGCAGTTTTTAACTTTAACTTTTCAATGAAAAATACTGCCAGTATAATAGACTAAATTTTGTCATAAAAAGTGAAAGGTAGCAGCTAACACAGCACCATTTAAAGCTGCATCTGGAATACAATTGCTGTTTAAAACCAGTGGGGAAAAGCAAGATATGGAGCAGCAGAAGAGGCCTTAGAATGGAGACCTTTAAAAAAGAAGAATGTGTTATAAATAATAAACACCTCTACAGTCGTACATGATATAAAACAAATTCTATTTCAGTGCCTTGGTGGCATTAATAAACTGCTCAGCTTTATTCTCCTGGTTTATGAGATCACCAGCACCCCTCTATGGAATTATATGCTTTTCTACCACAATGTAAAAAATCATTAAGACAGTTTTTCAATATTTTGTTATTGTTTGACCTACAGATTAATATGCCTCTCTAGAATTTGCATCTCCCCTATTGTCTTAGACCAAATTACAGTACAATAAATGCTGTCTGATGGGGGAGTATTGTGTAGTTTTTTGCTACTTGCAGTATAGTTATGACTGGCTCCTGCATCAGCAAAAAATGATTAGAATAAAAAAGTTAGGTTTTAGGAGCTCTGAAATTGCAATGAGGTTATAGATCAGAAGATATTTTCTTGCACTAGTGCCCTTGGGCTTGGGAAAACAGTCTGGTTGTTAAATGTTAATTGCTAAATTAGTGAAGCCTAAGCCAAATAGAGGAGAGTTCTTGAGGCTGGAACGACTATGTGAAAAGAAAATAATCAAGGAAAGCTCTGTAAAATATTTTCTGCAAAATCTGAAAGAACATACAATTACCTGAGGTTGATATTAATTCAAGTTGCATTCACAGAAAGGTTTGATTCTATTCATTACTCTCACTTTGGGGAAAAATTTTGGAGTGCTTTGTAGTTCTGCACTGAAATCAGGAAAAAAATGCTGTTTCACCTGGGTTTCATGTGAAACCCAGTAAACTTAAGCTTCTTTGATTTGGCTGTTGCTTAGAAAATGTGGTCCTTTGTATGTCAAAATCATTTTCAGCCTGAGGGTTGTCAGATAATGGTTAGGAATTCTAGGAAGGAGCGACAAGTAAGTGAGAGCCTGGGAAGAGTGATGAATAACTGGGATTGTTTGGAGGAAAGAAGCAGAGCAGGAAGGAAGCCCGAGGTGTTTATGTGAGCAGTGGAACTGGAACAAAAGCCAGAAGAGCTGGGAGAAACTAGTTAGTGGAGCAGCAGGAGGAAAGAGAAAAATATTAGGGATTCTGCAAAGGGAAGAAAGGTGACAGTACCAGAGACTGTGTAGAAGAAGCAAAGGCAACTTGCACTTAGGAATGAGAGACCTGTCAGGGAGTTTGTGTGAGAGAGTGATGCGCAGGCTGTATAGCTGGGACAGGACTATATCACTGGGGAACAGATGTCTGGGGAAAGTGCTGGGGAAGAAGCAGCACATCTAGGTTCTGAGCCAAAATCACTGGCAAGTCTATATAAAAAATAATTCAAAAAAAAAAAAAAAAAAAAAAAACACCTTTAAATAATAACAGGGGCAGCAAACTCCCCATTTCTTAATTCTAGATCTCCCTATTGTGCTATAGCTGAGATATAGAAATAATAAGAGTCACTGAAAAATTAAACACAGAGCAAGAAAATGAAACATGTATGGATGCAACAGTCCTTAACTACATGTGTTTAATGATCATAAGGATTTATGTATACTGCACACAGCTCAAGTCATGCTCATGGGATGAATGATTTTCACAAAATAAAAACAGCTGTGGGGAAATTTTCTCAAACTGTAACAGTAACAATAAAAGCAGTAAAATTAAAAGATGTACCTTAAAATATTATTCAAGTTGACAGTCCATATGCAACTATCTTTTTATACCAGATACAGCTCAATTAAAATGCAATTATAAGTACAATATTTGCTCCATATTTTGTGAATGCTCTGAGAATAGTACCGAATACTCTAATATAAGTTTATCTTTTTAATGAGCTTTGGGTTATTCTATGAACATGTGTATCTTAATAAGGACTGTGCATTATACCCTCTATGGGACATTGAATAATGGTACAATGTAGAGATGGCAAAATAACTTGGATAGAGTGAAAGGAATAAATGATGGAAATTTACATATAATAGTTTCCCAGCAATGCAATGGTGGGAAGCAATATGACTTTCAAGGTCTGTTGGGGGTGGGAAGAGGGTGTCCATTCCAGAGGTCCTCAGAGGCAAACAAAATGGCCTGATTCCTTTCTACACCAGCCTTGGCAAGGAAAAAGGATTTTCCTGCTCGCTGAAGTCTGAGATTTTGAAACTTCCCCATTCCTTCCTGAGATGAACCTAGACCAGTTGGGGTGAAGCAATGTGTGTATCTTAAAGAATTTACCTTACAACAAGGACATGAATTACTCTCTTCTGCTGATGAATTGAGTAAATAAATCTCAGGGATACTTATTTGGGGGTTTAGCAGTTTCCGATTGAAGTTACTCAGACTTGGGTACAACTATTAATTGTGAAATTGTTCACTTTTATCTTTTTACCTCTCTCTCTTTCTCTCTTCCAATGCTTTTCAAAGCTGATATGCTTATTCTCAGTAAACTGGTACATTTTGACCAATGTCTTAAAAATCGACCATCTCAGAAAGAGATATTATGATCATCATGAAGAATACTTTCAGTAACAACTATGAGAGATATCACTGTGATGTATCACAATTGTCTCTGTCTTTTCCTCCTTTTTTTTTTTTATTTTTTGAAAGTACATAGGGAACAAGATGTCTTGGACACCCCTTTCACAGCAACTGTCAGGAGACATTAACCTTTTAAGTACAATCATTGTCTGTCATGAATTTTCCGATATCCTTTCTTTTTGTAGTAGTTCTCATCCTTTCTTCATCTTTGTTTCCATCATTATGCCATTATTATAATCCCACTGAGGCTTTCTCAAGTAGAAGAAGAACAGCACTTAATTACTGGAATTAGAAATGACAAATATCACTGTTTTTATCCGGTTGATCTTATCTAAGCTCTTCTGTGTATGAACTCGAATAATCTTGAATCAATGACTTCTAACATTTTCCAAAGACTTAGAGAGGGTTGGGTTTGTTTTGTTGTTTTTTTGTTTGTTTGTTTTTGTTTTTTGTTTTTGCTTGTTTGTTTGTTTTCTGTTCTCTGTGCTTAGTTTTTCCTTCTTTGTTCAAAGTAAGACCTTTTTGACAGCATGTGTGATAGCTCGCAATTTTGTCTAATTCTACCATAAATAACAACTTGCTTGCTTCATTTTTCCTAGCCCTCCATCACTAATTCTTCATTTTCATCTTGCAACTAAAATGGGTTGATCCTTCTACAATTAAATTGTCCCAAATCTTTATTAAGAGTACTAACAGCATAATTTTGCCTGTTTAATTCTTGCCCATCTGAAACTTTTCCTCTGAAGTTATCTTGGTCTGAAGTCTTGCAAGGTTGTTTAAGCAAGTATAGGGAGATTAATTTTCATCATTGCTGCATTTAACTCTTAGTTGGATAGACATCACCTAAGTATTGAAATGTCTGAGTGCTTAGCTAAGCCAGCCTCTGTACATTATTCTTTGATACTTGAAATTTTGTGTGAGAGAAGACAGCACTGTCCTAACCAGGTTTATTTTTTTGGCTTACTGCTTTCCATTCTTAAACTATCCACCAAGCATCTGTGATCTCTGATGTTAGCATGCCATGGTGCTGTCTATTATTGTAAAGAAAATGACAGCAAAGTATTCTAAGTCTCTTAAAAGGGGAAAAAATATATATATTACATATATATATTATATATATATATATATATAAAAATACATGTATGTAAACTCTGTTGTGAGTTTAAGTATGATATGGAGCTAAAACCAAAATCTGAAAGGCTGAAACAGATGTCTTAATTTTTGATACCAGGGGGCCTGTTCAAATGACTCCAAGCACAACAGTAGGTCATAATTTAGAGCATCTGAATTACTTTAATGTGCTGAAAAGCAGAGATGTCTGAGCAGATGTGTTGCATCTGTACTGTGTGTTACTTCTGCTATTTTAAAACTGTTGCATTACAGACTCAACTATGAAAATAATTTGAATTTTCTTTCCTAAATTATTCCAGTCATGCATGTGTTTATATCTTCTCAAAGATTCTCTGAAGAGTACCATAATTAGCTTTGTGCCGAAATATTGCCTGTGTAACCCTTTGTTTAGGAACAGAGAATAATTTGAAAATTCTCTTAATCATTTTTTTTTTTCTGGTCAGTAAACCTATTTCTAGTTTGTCTAACTTCTCCTTTGGCTACAAGAAAACTTTACCTAATCTTAATTTAACAACTTAGTAAAATGATCAAGTAAGTGTCTAGAGAAAGAAACCATATGAAGTAGTATGAAATATACTGGGGTGTTTGAGTTTTTCATAGATATTTCTCTTCCATTCATTTTTACAAATATCTACCTAATTTCTGATCCAGCTTTTGTGTGTGTGTGTGTGTGTGGTTTTAAGAGCCATTCCTCCCTTGTTTCTAGACTTTTAAGTTCTTTTCCTTCCAAAGCATAATTAAAAGTAGCAGTCTGTATTTGATGGGACTCAGGAGTTTCCTTAGCTACTTTCCCCATTGTTTTATTTTAGTTTATCACCTTACGCATCCCAAATTCTTTTGCAGTCTAAGGGACACAAGAAAAAAAGAAAACAGATATAGTTCAAAAGATTTTCATTTATATATACAAGATACACAGGTAAGAAACACCAAGACATAATTTGTTCATGGGGGCCTTAAAAGGATAAAAAGTATCCAGAAGTTACACAATTTAAAGGATGAATGTTATAAGAAAGAATGTTTTAATGAGCTGAAAGATCTGGTTCCAGCTGTCCCTCAATCACAGTCATGGTTCTATTTAGGTATCTAACACTCATGGTTACAACACTCTTTTTTTTTTTCTTTTTTTTTCCCCCAGTTATTGAGCTATAAAATGTGGATAATAGTATTTCCCTTGCTTCTCAAGTAGTTGCACTTGGGTATTGTAAGGATGAGTACAGTAGAGAATATGAATTACTCAGATGCTACAGGCTACAGTAACGGAGTAACGGGAAAAAAAAAAAAAAAAAAAAAAAAAAAAACAGTAAGAGTAGATCATGAAAGTCTGGTGAAATGGAAAAAGGAAGTCTGGAAAGGCTAATGAATCCCTTGTGATACGGAAAAAAAATTGTAAAGACAAGGTAATGCACCTAAACTCCTGGCTGCTTGTCCAAAATGAGTCCCAAACCACTGGAAAGTTTTCTCTACCCATTGCTAGCTTTAGTGAGTAGATGTTTGCATCTATAATATTTCTTTTTATTCTGCATCAACATAGAATATAGAAGTATAGAATTATATTACAGTGAGAGTTAAATTACAATTATACAGAATTATATTACAATGAGAAATTCCTCTTAAAAGATCACATTCTAAACTGAAAATATTATTTCCATTTTTTTTCTATCTCAGAATATTTTGTATGTGAATGTATTCTAATATATGTGTATATTTGTGCATGAAGGAGACATTTGAGAGACAGAGAACATTTCCTTCACATTTTTTGCAAGGAGAAGAAATCATTATTGAGCTATAATGTATTTCAATTCTTACATATAACTGCTGATTTTTGCACATATTTCATATTAATTTTTAAAAGCATATGTCTCTTCTTGTAGAATAAAGTTGCTGGAAGAGAATTTCCACTTTTGTAACAAAATTAAAATGTATTCAATAGCTGGAAAATATTTTCATCGTTAGACAAAGTCACTTTTCTATGAATAGTCACAGTAAGCAACTAATGTATTTGCAATGTAGCATCAACAAATAACTGGATCAGGGTGGTATGTTTCAGTGATATCGTATACAGTTTGAAAGTGTATTCTGGTCAAATGAGTACAAAGCGGGTTGAAAGTGTGTTTCCTTTGGCCAGATGATCACATTCCTTGGAAGATTTTTCAGTCCATGGTTTCTGCTACAGCTTGCTTTTGGAGGAAGACTTTTGACTGTAGGCTGAATGATCCTGAAGGAAGAAGAAGTATGTGAAAACAAACAAACAAAAAAAAAAAAAAAAAAAAAAAAAAAAAGTCAAATTTAAGGCACACAAAAGGATTGAGCCTCAGCTTTATATCTGAGCTTGGGTTGACAATATAGTCATCTATGACTTACTGCCTGGCACCAAGACGCAATGATTCATACAAATAGCTACTGGGATATCCCAGTTTTAGAGAGGATTAAACACATTTGCCAATCATAGCTGACTTCTGATGCAATCAAGAAAGGAAGACAAAGGGATTTCCCTTCTTCCCCTGTACTTCCAGTTCTGACTTGAGGAGTGTGGAAGGGGAGGACCTGGGACATGATCTCTGACCAAGGTACCTCTAGGAATTGTGCATTTGTCTTTACAGTGATGAAAATACAGTGCCAGAAACAACTTGGCCTTAAAATATTTGTCTTTACTTTGTGTTTAATTTCTGGTAGGGACAGAACAAAACTCTTGGTCTGCTGTTTCCAGTAAAATGATCCTGAGAAAAATCAGTCCAAAACTGTGTTACATATTCTCTTCCTAATTCTCTACTTCTCAGTCATTTACAGATTGTCAGCTATATGGCAATCTGTTTTTAAAGGACTTCATAAGGTGTTGTGGATTTAACAAGAGAGATATTTACATCTAAAGGACAGAGAAGCGTTATCAAACGTCTCCAAGTCCTTTGGTGAATTTCATGAGATCATGCATGGCAATTTGTCATTACTGCATGTCAGCCATCAAGCACTGCTCTTGTATTGTTTTGGCTATTAAAATAACAGCTTCCAGAGCCAATTTACAATCTAAAATAATTCACAGAGCTGCAGTGCTTTGTACCATAAAAATAGATGCCAGAGATAATTGGGCAAGGTGGTGTCATGTCACATGTGTGCAGTTCATTAATTAACTGCTTCAAACTGCTGTAAAATAATAGCCATGTCATCAAGATGAAACTACAAAAGTGCAAATAAAATAAAACTGCACTAAGAAAGAAAACAGAGCAGCTGTTATTAAAATATCCTCAAGTTACCATTCACTTTTACTGCCCACTTCTCTGGTCTTTCTGGTGCCAAACCTGAGCCTAAACTGGTACCCCAAAGACCATTAGTTTATACTGCTTCTGGCAAGGCTCCCCCTTCTCTGTGCAGGATGCAGAATCAATTTGGATTTACACTATCGTGTTTTAAGTGCACAGTATTCCTGATCCACATCTGTGCCAAGTTTACACTTGCAGATAAAGAAAAGTAGGCCTAAAAGTTGGTGGGCTGTCTTCACCAAATATAACAGGAAGTCTGGGACATTGTTCTTTTAAGGTCCATTCTCTGGTGTCAGTTTTAGTTTTTGTAGAACAGCTACAAAACAAAACAAAACAAAACAAAACAAAAAAAAGAATATATATGTATATATATCTCCTTTACTTGTCTTTACATTCCCCCAGCTCACCTTCCTCTTTCTTTTACACACCAAAGCAAGAAAATCATAGAAGTCTACAGCCTGATGTTGCTCCCTTGAATATGAACCCACTGAAATTTGAAATAACCGCTGGTTATACAATCTACAGCAACCCCTAGGCTGCTCCAAGTGCATGGGCAGCAAGATCCCACAAGTGCTCAGGTCTGGGTCTCCCATGTCCCAGCAACCCACCCACAGATTTGACATGATTCCTTCCTCTGTTTGCAGGTTAATTGTTAATACTGAAATGTGCATGCAGGAATGATGACTCCCCTCCAGACTTTGTTTGTCAGGGTTAATCTTTGCCAACTTATGGAAGTTTACCAGATGTTTTAAACTGAGCAGCTGGAGCCAGGGTCTAAGGAGAAGGCCTAATTTTTAATTAGCTTTTCATAGAGAATATAAACTTTAAAAATATTAAAGTGTGGTGGTTTTACCGTGCTGGGCAGCTAAACCTCACAACCGCTCTCTCACTCCCCCTCCTTTAGATAAGGAGGGGGAGAAGTAAAGCAAAGAACAACTCACGGGTTGAGATAAGGATAATTTAATTAAAGGGAAATAATTATAATAATTAAATAAAGACTACCATGAACTAAACAATTTGACTAAGGGGAAAATAAAAGGGAAAGGGGAAAAAGGGAGGAAAACAAACAAACAAAATAAATGAAAGCTATATGGAAGTGCAGAGGAAAGAAATTACTCTCTACTTCCCACAAATGAGCGATGATTGACCACGTCCTTGAAGCAAGGCCTCAACGCACGCAGCCGGTGTTCGAGAGGAGGACCGACATCTTCTCAACGAGAGCCCACCCCTCCCCTCTTCTTCCTGTTTCCACCTTTTATTGCTGAGTGTGACACCACATGGTATGGAATATCCCTTTGATTGGTTTAGATCAGCTGCCCTAGTGATGTTTCTCTCCTCACTTTTTGCCCACCCCCTAGGAGGGTTAGAGAAAGGCCCAATGCTGTGCCACTGCTGCTCAGCAGTAGACACAACACTGGTGTGATAACACTGCTGTTCCAGCTACAAGTACAGAGTACGGCACTGAATGGGCTGCTGCCGGGAAAGTTAACATTCCAGCCAGACCCAGTACATAAAGACAGACTTTAAACAAAGAACACAGTCAAATCCTAAAAGCTACACACAGACAAGAATTCCAGACTGTTATAGAGGGTTTTGTTTGTTTGTTTGTTTTTTCTAATTTTATGGAATAACCAAAACATTAGCTGTGTCTAGGAGTGGTAGAACTCATTTTTATCTAGCATACTGTGAAGATTTTGGGCATAGGCATTGGTTTTGGTGCAGAGTGTGCTCTGCTCAGGACTGCCCTGGGGAAAGAACAGGCTGATGTGTCTAATCAGAACTTTTTGTAGTCTATCAGAAGGAGTGACTGCACTGAAATAAGTCAACTTTACCAGTTGAAAACACGACAAAGTAATACTACTAAAGAGGAATCAAGCCCCCATCCTAGACAGTGACTTCTGGTCTCCACTCCATGCCATGCTTTTATTTACTGGCAAACTCTTATGAAATAAATGTAGTGTCTGTCTAATCAAAGATCTGTACCATGTATAAAGCTTTAAGTACAAAACACCCTATTTTTTTTAATCACTGTTAGCTTGAATTATTTGGATTAACAGAAAGGAAACAAATCTACAGTGACACATGATGATCTGAGAGTGATTATGCAGTACATGTTAAAGTAGATAAGTGGGTTGTTAGAATTATTAAATGTATTACTAAATGAGACCTGGCACTGTGTGATGAAAATGAGAATATCTGGGTAAGCAACAATGAAGAATTTCTCAGAATTATACCATATTTGAGCCTGTTTGATCTCTTTTTAGCTTCAAATTTAGCTTTGTAGAATAATGCTGCATGAGGCAACTCATCATACCTTCTATTGAATATTTTGAAAAAAAAAAAAAAAGTCACCTTAATAGGAGCCAAGGTTTGTCAGTGATTGTTCATGAGCTTAAAGAGATGAAATATTTCCTTGTCAGTGCTTCTACACCTGACATTTCTCATATTTGATCAGTTAATGGTTATTGCCCATGATGCTACTTTAAAAGGTCAGATTAAAAAAGGGTTGTTAAGTCTCCTTCAATTGAGAGACATACTGGAAAAACCTGTTCACATCTATATACCTCTCTTCTGAGAGACATAGATATCAATATTAGCACTTATCAAGAACATACTGAAGATAATACTAGCAACATGCCTGGATGCTCTCCAAACAAAGATCTGCGATGTAAGATTACCACATAGAATATTTTGCTCTAAGTCATTTGGGTTAGATTAAGGTACTGAATTCAGCTACATATATTTGAGCTGAATTTGTTTACTACATAGAGGCTGTTCTAGCCAAACTATTCCTAACAAAAATAGAGAAGAAAAGGGTTTCCCAAAATTATAGAAATCTTCCTGAGAAATAGTTGTTGAATATATTTGGTGGTTTTCCATTTGTAAAGAAAACCTACATAGATTACCAGAGTGTGAACATTCATGGATCTTAATGAAGAAGAATACGTATTCTTTCTGAAAAATGTTCTGACCATATTTAAAAAAAAAAAAAAAAAAAAAAAAAGAATATGCAGATGACTTCTTTCACAAAATGAGTATAGTTTTGAGGATTTTTTCATTCTTGTTGGCACTGTTGTTCATCTCTATGCTGCATTTTGTTCTAAAATGAACATGCTGAATATATTTAAACAATTATTTGGCCCACATTCAGAGATGCTAAGTGCCTTAGAGTTCGCAAATCTGTGCAAGTGCTGAGGCTCATTCTACCCCAATAGCTTCTTCCCAAAGCCTCAAGGACAGAAAATAAACAAAAGCATGGAAACAAGTGAGTAAGCACGCTAACTTTCACAATTCAATTGCTTTCTTTTCAATCTCTCATATTCATCTATAATCTAAATAGTAGATAATAGATAAATAATAGATAAATATAATAAATAATAAATAATAGATTTATTATTATATCTAATAATAGATAAATATATTCATCTATAATAGCTATCTCCATTCAGAGAAAACATTCATATTTATTGGTGAAATAACTTTTTACTGGTGTCATAGGTTTATCTGAAAAGCATTTTGCTCTTATTGCCAGCCTATTCACAATTTTCTGAATATAACTAACCATCCAGGTTTCCTTGTGATTGTGACAGAAAAACTTCCACCATCTGGGTCTGAAAAAAAAAAAAAAGTTATATATACATATATATACAACTATATATATATATATATATAACACAGTTATATATATATATAACTATATAACAGTTATATATATATATATATAACACAGTTATATATATATATAACACAGTTATATATATATATAGTTATATATATATATATACAGTTATATATATATAGTTATATATATATATAACTTTTTTTAAAAAATTATATATATATATATAAAACTTTAGTTATATATATATATAAAAGTTATATATATACATATATATATATATAACTATATATATATATATATATAGTATTGCTGCTTAATTCTACATTCTCGTCAGAAAAGGCTAAATTAGCTGTGAAATAATTAAGTAATTATAGAAATACACAAACAGTGATAACAAATATTAACTGTCTAAAACAGAAGTCCAGCATCAGTGGTGAGTTAGATGAAGAAGCAGAGCTTTTTGCTAAGAACAGATCAGGACTCCCCAGGCATCAGTGTGGACAACAGAAGTACTCTAGGGGCTTGTGGTGGTGTTGCACTGCGTGAGCCACCTACTCCTGTAAACTGCAGACAAACCTTTATTTTACGTATGTAAAGAAAATGATAAATTCTCTCACAGATCCAGAAATTTTGTATGTATGACCTGCTACATACATATATATGGATGAATCCACCCACTGCTAAAATTTAGATCCTTCTGTAGTGATAAAATGGCTATCATTTTGCATTAACAGAATTGAATGTTGCTTTTTAAAAGCAACAAAAATGCCAAAAAGTCAATTTGTAATATTAGCACAGTTTTATTATACCTCATTATTTTATATCATTCCATGATGTCTCCTCTCATCCATCTCCTTTCTCATCTAAATAGCTATAATTGTTGTAATTTCTACTTATAAGAAACCTTTTCATTTAGCTGTCCTTCTTTGGCTCTTTTCTTGTGATACGCATTTTTAAGATAGAATAACCAACAGTGAACAGAGCAGTGAAGGTAAGTACCTTCATTTTATATACGTATAATGGTTTTAAGGTTCATACAGCATGTAAATTACATGTTTCCCCTTGTTCATTTTTAAAAATTTGGTCACTTCAGGACTGTTCAGAACAGTAATGGATTATCCACAGCTCTACCAAAGGGCTTACTCTATGATAAATCATGATCAATAGACACTGTCTTGGTCTCCCTGGCTAATTATTTTCCTATGAATTTGAATAGAGCTTTTAGAATCTTGTAATATGTGTATAAATGGTAAAACAAAAACAAAAGTAATGTGAAATTATAAAAATCATATCTCCTATTTTTTATTGGTTTATTGGTTTATTGGTTTATTTGAAATATACTAAGGAGAAATTTTGCTTGCACTGCTCCCATCACAGTTCTCTGCAGATGTAGGAGGTGTCCTCTGCAACAAAGTATAGTACAAAGGCATGAACAAGTACAAACAGTACAAATACCTGCCCCAACCTTCATTAGTAAGTCACTAAAGTGCAGGATACTGTATTGTTGAGAAAGCAGCTGCAGTTCAGAAATAACTCTACCTTCTGGATAGGTCTTGCTGGATGTGACATATTGAAGAAGTGCTTTTTGTTTTCTGTTTTTTGTTTGTTTGTTTGTTTGTTTTTGTTGTGTGTTGTTGTTTTTTTTCCTGATTCTATCACTGAGAAACTCAACAATAATTTCTTGCTTAAATATGCTCCATTGGAAAGAGTCCTGACCCTGTACTAGGGTACTGACCAGGAACTGAGCGCCTTCCACTTTACCATAGTAACCCAGCTTTGAAAATCAACTGACTTCAAACTTCCTATGTGTTATTGTGAATTGTTTTTTAAACTTCATAGTACAATATGCTCTAATGTCTATTGAGAGATTCTGAGCTGACAGGTCCTGCATGACTTGGAAGCCGAGCTGTAAAGTATTGAAATCCTATGTTGCATTAGCACAGTATTGCCTTCTGAATAGGGAACCAGAAACAGCAGTTAACAGCAGATGCACGTGAAACATGCTGGAATTAAAAAGGATAGTTCACTTCTGAGCCGATACAAAAGACAATCAATATTGAAAGAGAGTACTCTCAGGAAAGCATTCAAATCCAATCATACAGAAAAGAATACCAGACAGAGATGGAATCATGGTGTTTGCTCAAGCCTGGGGTCTAGAGCCATGTATGGTATGACCCGTGCAGCAGAAATTCCCATTGATCTACATGTTACTCACCTCCTACTATTACAATGATAAAACTCTCCCTAAATAGTCTTTGTCTTCAATATTTCTTCTCTGTAATTATTCCTTCTCTCCTTAATACCAACCTCTTTTGTGAAGTCTTCCAGTGCTCTTATTACCTTATCTTCTGTTTTAGATGGTTTCCTATTATAGTAATTCCTCTGAATTATGCTTTGGTACCTCTGAGCAAGCACCTTGTTTGTGTACTTGTAAATCTCTCAGCATACATGGCATTCCTTAAACAATTAATATGCATCTACACCTGAATCTCAGCCTCTATGGGTGACTGAATTTATTCACATTAATCTACATTGCTGTCCAGCTTCTGTCTCAAATTCCCTGTACTTGTTCGTCATCTTTTTCTTAGAATTTGAGGCCATACATCCCACTGGCAATATTCGTCTTGGTTAACACTGAATGATGATCTCAGCATCACATTCTTCTCACCCAGCTCTTTTTCTCCAATGCAAAGCAAGCAAACAAAAAGGCAGAAATACCTTTTCTTCTGTGAAGATTGTGATAAATAATAAAAAAGTTGGAGCTCTAATTTCTCTCTGGCAAGCATCAAGAAAGTGGGTGCTTGTCAGAGATTTTGAGTAGCAAGTTCTTTGTCGCACTTTCAATAATAAGTCTGATTTCCAGAAATGAGGCACATGCATCTCATTTTTTAAGTGAGGAATATTAAGAAATCCAATGGATAACTGACTGACACAAACTAAACTGGTGGACCGTAGCTGGCTGAGATCTCATGGCACATAAAGAAGTAAGAAGGTGGCAGTTATAGTTTGTAATCTACTTCAGAGCATATTCAACCTTCTGCCTACTTCAGAGCATATTC
Organism: Aythya fuligula; assembly: GCF_009819795.1. NCBI lineage: Eukaryota > Metazoa > Chordata > Aves > Anseriformes > Anatidae > Aythya > Aythya fuligula. The sequence continues at coordinate 13,347,897 of NC_045566.1, forward strand.
AACCTTCTGCCTGGTTCAGATGAAAGAAATGTGTTCTGTGTTCATTATCTCATCCCTACTCATAGTTGAGCACATCATCTGGAAAGGATGCCACATATAAGGATATCACACTCTAGTTTATACAAACACAGTACACAGGGCTGTTTGACATTAATTGGATCCACCCAATTCTCACATGGAGGCCAATTTGGCACAAAGAAAATTTGTGCACTCTTCACATGCAAGACTAGAATTCTACATCAAGTTGGTATAAACAACTTTCACTAATTAGCAGCTTCTGCATTGTCACCTCCAAGATAAAAGTTGCCAAGTTCCCACCCTCTTGTCTCAAATTACTCTTTGGCAGGCAGCGGTACAGGCAACATAAAAACAATCCTCCCCCCTCCAAATTGCTATAAGGTGACTTGTATCTAGAGCTCAGCAAAACTGCCAGTTTAGACTACAGGGAATCTCCATCTATGATGCCCTCATCACTTTTACCTTGCAGAATGCACTTTAAATTAAAATAGAAAGTGAAAGAGACATGTACATGTGAATTGAAGCTTAACTAGCCAGTTTTATTATAAGTAGCACAAAGTAATAAGTAGCTCAGTAAAGGACAGAACTGCTGTAAAACAGTTTCAGATTATTATGCTTTACATAAAAAAACAAACCAGAAAGAATGAAACTAATTAGTTTGCAAAGACAGAGGCATGCTAGTTGATCCATAAACATTCCCTGAAATAACATTCACGAAGATCTTTTGACATAACATATCAAACAAAATACAAGACATAAAAAAATTAGCAAGCTATTCTAAATATAGTGATATTATGTGTGCTATTATTCCATCATTTCATATCCTTTCTCTCTGTCGTACTCAAAATTTTCTTGTCCAATGGAGAAATTATGATGAGACCTGAACACTTACCTGGAGAAAACATACTTTACAAAATACTATACAAAATATTACAAAGAAAAGACAGAAATAGGAGTAGTACAGAGGTCACTTCTTCTTTTCCACTTCAACTATAATCTACTTGTAGGGGCAGGGATATGCTATCTTTTTTTAACAACTGTGTAGAAGCTACACAATGGTATCTTTCTTTGTGATTGGCATTTTTATGTGTTATAGCTATCATGAAGTCACAAAGAGATGCTACTCCCAACTCAGAAACTACAAACACAAATGGAAAACTTCTGCTGTACTTCCTCAGACAGTAACTGCCTGTGTGCAGCAGCATCGGCTACTTTCTTTCCCCGAAAAGAAAAAGTATAAAGGGACCTAAGGAATATACTCATCTGGCAGAGACTATCGGGAGAGCAGTTAAAGCACAAAAAGTTCAAACACATACAGATACTTCAAAGGGAAATACAATTTCAGGAATCAATATCTTATACAGACATCTTTATCAGGCAGATTTTTGGTAAATAAACTATTCTAAAAAAGCTGTGTAGAATCTGTATTTCTCCTCTACACGTTTCTTGTATTCCCTTTTCAAAAAATAACGTGTACCAGCAAATACAAATATTTGGCTAACCTTTGGGGGAAAAAAAAAAAAAAAAAAAAAGGATTTATCCTTTGGAAAGGGAAAAAAATAAAATAGAAAAAAATAATAAAAATGGTCATGGTGAAAATGATCATTATATGTGAATTCTAAATTCTCATTATATGTTGAATTCTCATTATATGTTGATTTCTCCCTATCTCCCTACTCAGAGATATTTCCAAGAAATCAGACAGAAGCTGAGATTGAATAATCAAGGAAAATGAGGTTTGGCCAAAAAGAGTCCACCACCTTGTTCACAGAAAGACGATATCCTGCTGTTCATACATGAGTGTCTTCCTGGTTGTGCTCATAATTATGGAATACACCAAAATAATGCATAAAAGTATTTTTCACAAATTGCAAGTTATTGAATTTTTTCTGTCTCCTTCTATTAAAGTGTTCAGTTGTTTTTTTTGTTGTTGTTGTTGATTTGTTTTGTTTTCAATTTATTAGACTCACACCATATTAAAATTCTCACCATCCCCCAAAATCATTTTAACAAGATTTTAAATAGTCTGATGATTTCTTTAAAAATAAGCAGTTTCAATTACAATAAATATGTCATGTTTGCAAGATTCCATATTATTTTTAATCAGTTTAAAATTATTAACTTTCCAAAAATATTATTTTTACTGATATGGGCACGTTTGGACTAGATGACCTTGGAGGTCTTTTCCAACCTTAATGATTCTATGATTCTATGATACTTCAACCAAAAGTGAAAAATTAAACTGGAGTGTCTTGACAGTTCCTTTTCATAAGAAACTACCATCTAGGGCTAGACTGGAATTTTTTTATCCAAAACAAATTCTTAAAATATCTCATTAAAAAAAATCATAGTAAAATCTTCAGTTATTTTTAACCCACTTTTACTTCAAGGCAATTCTGAAGGCTCATAAGCTTTATATAGTTCACTTACAGATATGCTTTATCATAATGAAGGTAGAAATAGCAATAGTCAGAGGGTTTTAACAGATAAGAACATCCTTTGTTAATTTTACTCAAAGTTAGCCCTGTGCAACTTTAACAAGGTAATCAAATGAGGGCCCGGGGCTCATTCATGGCTACAGGGGAAGGTGAGGACTTTCCCAGGCGATTTCTACCGCTTTATCCTGACAACTGGACAATGTAAATTCTATTAGTTGTGACCCGCAGAGGTAGTATCTCTGATAACTATGCCTCACCTAATAATATCAGGACATGCCAGATGTTTTCTAAATCTGAAGAAGAATTATGACTGATAAATGTATAAATATAGTTATCTACCTACTCTGTTGCAATTCTCTAAATATGCTTTTAAATATGTACATTGGTATATGCACATATCATTTAGCCACATGCATAACAATTCATTATTCATTATTTCATTATTCAGAGATGGAAAAAAAAAAAAAAACTGATCAAATATATGATTTTAAGTGATGTATGAATAAGTGGCCAAAGGAATGGATGTATAGGTGAATGGATGTATAGGTGAATATATTCATGAATAGATGGATAGATATCAAATAAAGTGTAAATAAAATAATTGCCTTCTTCAGGAAAAAATAGAGGAAATGGACTGAATATCATCCATCTACAACCAATAATGAAAATCTTAAATAACATATTTTCTATAAATGTAGTGTAAATAATAGTAATAATAATAATAATAATAAATTCATTTAAAAAAAGGGGGGGGGCATGGAAAAAAAGCTCAGGTGGTTAAACACTTAATATACCTCAATTAATCCAGCCTCCTAGCTGCACTTCGTTACTCCACTGCACTTTTATTTCCTACCAAACTTAGGTTTGATTTTAAGCACTTGACCAAACAAACTTCTCCCAGAGAGAAAGCCATTCCATCAATATGGAAGAAATACAATAAAGCCAAGAAAGAAGATGGATGATCTGTCAAGCAATAAGAGTCTTTTCTGCACTGGGAGAATGTACTACTTCCCCAGTACTCCCCATCCCATCCTGATCAGGGAGCTGGTGTCTGGGTCACTTGAATCCAGTGTTATTTAATATAAAGAATAATAATGGGTATTAATCTCATGTGACTAATGCATATGCAATCTCACATCATATTTATTAGGAGTGCAAATCATGATTTTCTAGCCTAATAAGAAAGATTAATTGAATCAAGTGTTTAATTTCCTCTCTTCAAATCATTTCTTGATGATTCATGAATTCCATAGCAAAGTCATTTACATTAACATATCATCAGGAGTTATAGTTAGTTGTTAGAAAGATAAGACTGGGAAGTTAAATCCTTACATTTCAAAAGACCATATTTTGTTCAAATGCAGTAAACATTTAATGGGCACAGTGAGTTGGCCAAGACAAAGCATTTGATCCTATCAGAAACAGAACATCACTGTTGTAATGTGAAAGTCTGGCTTTTTCAAACCACTGACATCGAAATAAAATTTCCTTCTTCTTGTGCTCTGCATATCAGGAAGTTTAAAATGTTAAATATTCTCTGAGACTGCCCTAGAAACTCAAGTTGGCTTATTAAAGTGTTGTGCTTTTTGTTGTTGTTGTTGTTTTCCCCATGTTTGAAAAGCTTCTTTGTTTCACTAAGGGGCAAATCTCTTGTGTTTTGTAATGTTGTTATTGAACAAGTTTAATGATTTGCTGAGGACCTCATCTAGCGGTATTACCAGGCAACATGAGATTAGAAACGTATGGTGATGTAGGTTCTCACAGAATAAATGAAAATATTTTATTCAGCTACGAAGAAGGGTCTCCTGAGATCAAATTAGAAGCTAGCTGTGAAGGGAGATGTTTAGGCATGCTCTGGAATTATTTATCAGCATTTTCTGCTTGTGTGAGAATAAGCAGACATTAAGTTTAAATTAAACAAAGGAGAAAGAAAACAAGTTTTTTTTTAAGTAATTTGACTGCTAATGATATTTCTGAATTATTCTCAGTCTAATAGTTTAAGTAATTTGCAATGATAATAATTGTTCCTTCTAAAGCTTCAATAGCGTCAATTCTATCCTTGCTGAAATGAACTTTCTTCAAGATCTTTAATGGACAAGTAATTGTAAATTTATGGTGGGCTTTGTTAATTTTAAATTTGTTTTCTTCTTGACATTTCTTTTAATTTAATTTAATCTTATTACATTCATCAACAACTAGAGAAATTGACTTAAAAGTCCATTAAAAAAGAATAAATGTTTGGGGTTTTTATATTGCACTTGTTTATCTTTATTTATAATGAGTCTGGGTTTCCAGATAGAACGGAAGTAGTTTAATTATTACTTTTTAACAGTAATGAGTGCTTTCCTCATACTCTTTCCAGATAAATGTTTTAAATTCTTCTCACCCAGCAAGAAACTGTTATTATGATTTTATTACTGAGGTGCTATAATTTTCCTTGCAAAATATTTGGAAAACTATGAATATGTTTAAATGGAATACTCAGGGGGCTAAACTTAGGCATTGTCGAGCCTGTAAAACAAACCAGTAGAAAGGACAGTTGGTCCCAAAGAAAAATAATACTGCAATTTATATCAGATGTACTCATCACGTGTGAAATGCACCTTGATGAAAAATCCTGTTCTAGCTAATTGCAAAGAAATTTCTATCCCACATTTTCTGAAGAGAACATAGCTATCTCATAGTTGTAGTTTGCCAGTATTGTTAGGCATGACACCAATTAAATTGCATTTAATTGAGATTGTCAGTGATATTTCAACCAAACTTTAATTGTAAGGATTTGATGAATTGTCCAGCCAGGATGTTCTTATGACTGTGTCAGCCCCCTGATGACACGTAGAGGTCTAGTGGGTCAGGGCAAGCTGAAAGCCTGGATACTTCTGGAGTCCCAGCTGAAGTGCCTTCCACTGCAGGAACATCAGATGGTTTGGACACTGCTCTTCTTGCTCTCTCCAGCCACTGGTTAACAAGAGTTCATGTTACATGCTATTTTGTACAGAGAAACTACCACCCAGTCACACAGAGGAATATAACTTTGCTCATGTGTTTGCAAACAGTAATAGAGGACAGGAGAGATCTATGTAATTGTTACATTGCACAATAAGCGATTTGTCATACAGCTTCTCAGCTAATCATTTTGCTGTAATGTCTTTTTGTTTCTGACCATGGATCAGTATGCCACTTTCTGGTGTGTGTGCTCTGAGAAGAATGAAGAGACCATCCTTTCTCATGACTTGCAGTTTAACACTGGTCAAGACATCACAAGGACACCACACCGAACTATGTGCTATTAGATGCTGCATCATATCTTTGGTGTCTGTCCTTAAGGCCTGATTTCAGCCCCTATTGTATGTCCATTGCTAACTTAAAACCATCTGAAAATGAAGGTATGTACTGGAAAAACTGTCTCTTACACTCTAATATACCAGAATGAACAGACTCCCACTTGTTCTTCATCTCTCCATTTTATGAGGGAGAAAAAGAGAAACATTTCTTGGCTCAGCATCTACTCCTCTGCATTTCTGCCAAATGAAATGCTTGACAAGTGCAATTTTACAACACATGCTTGATGTGAACATAATGTCATTGTGTTTGGCATTAATGAAAAAAAAGTTACTGAAAAAAAAGTTAACAAAAATGTTTTGGTTTCTTGCATGTCCTTGCTGTTTTCTTCCTGCTCTCAATTTCTTTTCAGCTTCCAGTGAAATAAATGTTGCAGCTCCCAGAAAAGTAAGAATGCTTTGTGACTTTTGACAATAGTGCAGCAAGCTGGTAATGTTTGCAGGCTCCAGCACAGGCATCTGCAGTGCAGGGTTCCCCCCAGCCCCATGTTGCCACCCCTACAGCCTCAGCAGGAGGCCAGAATGGCTATGCAAAATTCCTTTGGGACCTCTGCAGGTTGTCCTCGAAGGCATTAGGTCCTCCTCAAACTGGAAAATACCAGCAGCGCAGGAGAGACTTTGAGATTGCTTCCCCAGTTGTTCTTTCTGTACAGAACTGACCTACTTTTGCCCTCCAGGAATGCCATTCTGGCACTTTTCACAAGCCTCTGCATTACACAAGCGCACGTTTTCAACACAGAAAAAGGAAAATCATCTATGTGACCTAAAACCTTAGAGGTGAAATCATAAGTTTTAAAACTACAAGCTCTGCACATGTGTAGGCAGCTCTGCACTGTGATTATGACTCATAAGACCTAGTTCAACCCTTTTATTTCCTATATTTCACTGTGATTATGAAAGAAAATATGCATTATAAAATAACATGGTATGAAGTTCTCTCTTCTTTGAATCCATGACCATTATTCTAGCCTCCTTGTGAGCCTAAGTAGCTCAAATTAATAAGAAGGGTAGAAGGAACTTGACTCAAAACCTGATGTTACTAACTCAAGTGAGTATATATTTATTTTCTTTCCTACTCCATGTAGGGAAAAAAAAAAGGGGGGGTGGGGGGGGAATGGGAGGAAGAAAGAAAACCTGGAAGATTAAGCCTGCTACATGGGATTTGGGATTTGCTCCTGTGCTATTCACTAAATTATTCTTTCTCAAGGGAAAGAGTGATCTGATGCACATTCCTTTTGCACATTTATACATTCCTACAAAGCCATTCTAAGGAACACACCATTTTCATTATCTATACATTAACGAATGCATTGAACTCTCTTTCTAGATGAAATACTGAAGAAAAAAAAAAAAAAAAGAAAAAAAAATAATAAATAAATAAAGCTTAGACCTTGTGGAGACTGCAATAAATTGTCTGAACTAATTTTGGCATTTTGTCTTGCCAGTATCAGTGGCCCTCACTCTCATCTCAGAATGTCAGCTGCTAAAAACTTGGTCCTCTTATCCTGTTATCCTGTGTTCTCTCATCTTGACTGACATAACTTAATAAAACCTTCTCCAACAGCTTTCTCTGTCCTCCTATCTCCCTGTTCCTGGGAGTGTCTGTCTAAAACACCACTGATAAAATTATCTCCAGCTATTTTTCTTCAATTATATCAAATCACTCCTTGAATCATTTTATCAATTTCCTTTTTATTTTTTTAACAACATCAAATTCAAGATCATTTCCTGTTTGAGGTCCCACAAAACTTCATTATAAATCATACAATAAAACTGTCTTGTCAGTTTCATTTCTATTTTTTTTTATTCTTTCTTCATTCCTGTTTGTTACTGCATTCTTTATTACATTCTTAATACCCCTTTTTGAAGTTACAATGAACCAATTCATGTTCTCCCCACACCCACCTTTTATCACCTTCTAATCCCCCCATAAAACTTATTTTCTCACAGAAATTCCTATCATGTTTTCTTTGAAAAATAATCTTAGCATACCTTTCATTATCAGCACCTGTCTTTGTGAGGTCTGTCTCTATAGCTTATGAGGGTTTCTTTATGCTCTATATATTTGCCATCATATGGAAGTGATTGATGATAATAATTGTAGTTTTAACATACCTTGTTTAACTGCTTTTTTGATGATGCTCTTAATTTGGTAACAATATAAATAAGATATGTCCTTCTCTATGGATTCATTACTGCAATATTCATTAAGAGTTTAACTCATTTGTTAAAAGCAGAGAGCTTTTTACAAGTTCTATCATTGCAAAAAATAATAGTCTTGAATTACCCTCAAAAAACTCCAGCTCACAAATAGATCTGAAATACTTCCAGAAGCATTGGTAACATATAACCCACTGTTTCTAGAAGGGTGATCTTCCTAGAACACACTACCTAAGGAGATTGGGATAATTTTCAAAAGGTACCAAGCACTTACAATTTTTTATGCATCACCAACACAAAACAGCACTTGGTATCTGCTGACATCACCTTGTATCACATGTAAAAAATGGTTTAGAGTATTGAAGTTTATTCTTATAACCTCAGTTTAAGTGAAAGAAGCCCATGCCAGAAATTTTTTGTTCAGTCTGTGCTAATAGGTTGTGAGTATAATAGGTTGCTGAGCTATGTATAATTTCTCATCCCTACTTGCAAATGTTTCCTTCCACAAATAAGTTACCTATTTTAAATAAATAAATGAAAAATTTGACTTTTCCTTCAAAAACACATGGAGAAAACATTAAAAAATTAAAAAAAAAAAAAAAGGTAGTTTGATAATTTGGGGAATACATGCAGATTTGAAGCACAGTAAGGTTTACTCATTGATTAGTCCTTTATTCTGCAGTCTACTTGATTTTTTTTCTCTCTTCCCATTTTGTTTTACCTGCCCTCTAACATGAGACTGAAAGATTTTCCCACTAGGATGCTCGGTGATCAAATGTGAGATTTCTATAATCAGAACAAAGGTGGGAAGGAAACATCCCTTTTTAATAACCTACATCCATCCAAGATGAAGCCTGAAAAATTGGTGACTTAAGTGTTAATTCCCCAGTGGAAGGGCTGCTTCTTTATCCTCTGCCTATGGGGGCGAGGGCAAAGGCTGGTAATTGGACAAACTAGAAACTTCAGGGATGTGAAAGAGGAACAAGTGAAAATGTAGCTGATCATTATCTTCAGCCAGTAACTGGCAACCAGATTCTCCTAAAACACATCAAAAGAGTTACTCAGCAACACAGGGCTTCTTTCTCAGAGGGAGTAGAGTAGGTTGTCTTCAGCCAGAAGTGATGTACAGCTACATTTAACTGGTTTTGCTCTGCAAAATTTATGAACTTTTACTTGTCAAACAGGATGAGACCCAATAAACCAAGTAATCATTTTGCTTTTAGTCCTGCATATTTTTTGTTTGCTTGTTTGTTTTTGTTTTTGGAAAGCTGAGTTAACTAGGCTGCAGCTGAGATAGCTGAATCTCAATTACAGCACAAGGTGCTTCCTCTACCAGACTCTGTAGAACAGGATAAAAGGAAGACTCTGCCTAACGCAAATGTTCATACCTGCCATTGCAATTTAGAAGAACACAGATCTACAATTTCACTTTCCTTCCTGGTCACTTGATTTTCTTTTCTCTCTTCCCAAAGTTTTAAATACAAAGTAAAATCATTTGAAAAGAATTAACATTTGTCTTGTTTTACTGTTTCAGACTAGAAATGCAGTTGATCTATACAGTTGCTACACAACACATGCTGACAGAAAAATCCCAATGAAAGATGATAGCAATTAACAAGAGTTATCAGTGTTAAATTCCTGTGCCAGAGTGAGAGAACAGATTTCTGTCTGATAACCTGAAAAGAACTCCAATTTGTGAGTATTATCCACCCTTTTTGAAAGTTCTAGAACTATAGGTTTTTCTCTGAGATCATTTTAAATCAATGACTGGCACTTCTCTAAAATCCTGAGCATGAATTTTCATTTGGACTTTTTAAAAATTAGATATTTCTCCTCACATGCTATGTCTGTGGTGAGTGAAAGTGGGCAGATTTCCTGAGAGCGCACCTGAAGTCCATTTGCTTTCTCAATGTTGACAGTGGGATGATACAAGAAGTGTGATAAAAAGGAAAAGACTTAGCAAGATGACCTTATGCAGATGCCTATGACCCTTTTTACTGAACCAGGCCTGGACGTTAATAGAGATGTTGTCACCACTGTTTGAAAGACTGATCTAACACTCCAGTTCCAATAAGAACTGGACAGGCTAAGTAGCTAATTGTTATTCTTGGCTGGCGCTCCAGTACACTGACTACAAGATGAAAAACATCATTGAACTGTAAAACATCTCAAAAAAAAAAAAAATTACACTCAGTTAATTACTCTGACTCATATCAACAAAAGCAAGAAAACATAGAGCCAAAGAACTCTCCCTAGCCTGATTTTTCCATGTTGTGTCTAGGTACTGCAACGTTTTCTAATACAACAAAATGTTCACTGAAAAGCCATGATGCCATGATGTATCTTTGCCTCTGGGAGGTGAGCTAAGGGAAACTCATATATTAAGTTTCCAATTCTAACAGTGCCAGAGTTTAAGTACAGATGAACCTGTCACTATACTGTGAAGGAGCAGTACAGGTTTAAGCTAAGTAAACTTGGCTTTCTTTGGCTGGGTTTCAATGAATATTGCAGGCAAATTTGCTATGTGGGGTTTCCCAGCTCCAAGTCGTACAGAGGTTGACTCAAAAAAATCAGATGAACCCAACTAAGACCAAGCACTTTGGTTATGAACCCATGGAGATGCCCAGTTCTTTCCTGTCTTCTGGTAATTTTTGGTACAGACAACCTGGGGTGGACCTACCTCTCTTTCTGGAACCTTTATTTATGGTGTCTCAGGGAGATGTTCATCTCTCATTTGTTTCTGAAAAAGGTCCAACAAAACTGTTCTGCTGTCTCTCAGGTTATTAGCTGCCACTAATTACTCATGCACATTTTTGGCAGCTGCATTAATTATCTACTGTCACTATACTCCAATATCATTGACAAATTCTGATACAGAATTGAGAAATATTCTTTAATAGCTTGAAGATAACCAAGGCTTTGTCCGTACACATGAAACATTCACCCAGAAATGTATGGAAATAAATTAAACAACAGAGAAAGGGAAGAAGAGAAACTACTTGCTGTTTTAGCAGGGATTTATTTTGAACTTTCTGTTCTGTTTTCATCAGCCTTATTTGAGCACAGAATGCTCAGAAGCCAGCAGTGCTTTCAAGAATCATAAAGAGCAATTAAATTAATGGTTTTGTCAGAGCAATAATAATTATGTTATTACTATATAGCATAGCAGTATCTAAAAGCTTCAACCAAGAACATGGCCTCATTTTGTTAAGCCTTGGAGAAAAACAGAATGATATTTCCTAACCCCACCCTCCACCCCACCCCCAAATGTAAATGGATAAAGCAAATAATATTTCAGAAAGGAAGCTGTTATTCCTATTTTATTAATAAAGGAATGAACAATAGCCAGATAAGACGAGCTACCCAAAGTCACAGGAAACCTATGGCAAAGTAACTGAATATTCTTCCCCCAAGCCATATGCCGTAACTACAAAGTCATTCTACTCTTCCAGGCAGCAAGAGTTTCATGTCATGCCACTTCTGGTAAAATATGCAGACTTTCTGAAAAGGAGTGATTTTTAATTAACTGATAGATTTATAAACAAATTAATTCTCTGTGTACAATTTGCGGGAAATGTTTAGAAATAGAAAATAACCAAATTTTTAACATAACCATTGAAAATAACCAAATTTTCACTACCACATAATCTATATAGTATTCAGATATGCATTTTAATTCAAAAACTTAAAATTAATACAATTAAAATATATTTAAATAATATCGCATCTTTAGTTGTAGAGCTGTAAATGTAGATTTTTAGCGACTGTGTCATGTGCTGGTGAAATGTCTTCATCAAAATGCATGAACATTTGTGCTCTAACAACCCTGTCAAAAGAACATCATGGTGATCATTTGGCAACACGTATATGTTGTCTGATGAACTTCGCTATAATTAATTATTATTGCTAATGAACATTTGATTAAATTCATTTCCTAAAATATACAAATGATTAACTGAGAATATGAGAAGATTTACTGCACATATTGATAACAGTAAATTCTATGTGACATTTTTGTGTGTTTAATATAATTAAATAGTAAAATTATATCCCTTTAAAAAATAATTTCAAGAGAACCTTTTGGAAAGCTCTTTTCTCATATACATACACCCAGGAGTCATTTGAGTGAGCTCAAGATAACCACAGTGCTGACCCCTGTGATACATTCCTGTCACTATAAAATGCTTCACAAGAATATTAGTAGAGCAGAAATTATGCCAGAGTGGTGCATAGTAATAGGAGTTTTTGTCTTCAGTTCAAAATTCAGGGCTTAGCATAAGAGAGCTTCATCTCTCTTGAAACACTGGGTGAAATACAGAGCACTTGTCACATGTCCTATGTATTTAATTTAAGTTGACCCTCTGCATTGCACACTGAACAACAGTTTTGTATCAGAAAAAAAAAAATGCTAAGAGAAAGCTGATTTCACTGAAATCAGAACACATACTAATAAACAAGCTGAAACAACTCTGTTATTTATCTCTTACATTACAATATTAAAATATTGAACTGATGCCAGGAGTCAATTTGCTTTTAGTTCTAAATATTGATCCTAAGTCTGTACTAGGTAGATTTTTTGGGTTATAGTTCTGTAAAGAAAATTAATTTGCTAATATTCTATTTTACAACACACAATGCACAAATGTTTCCTTGCTCTCTGAGACTGCTAGAGGAAAGAGAAATTTCTGTCATGCTAATTATTGCAGTACAATTTATCCTAATTATGGTGGTGATTTTTGGAATGTGATGGTAAAACACAAACCCTGGCAACCATATTCTTTTTCTTCACCATGTGAGTTTATGTCAGCAAAGATCTCCTCAGTGTAGTTTTGTACCTTGTCTCTACAGTGTCTTAAATATTAATATTTAAAATATTATTAATTTCCCATAATAGTCCTAAGTTACTATAAGTGTCAGAGAAATAGAGCAGTAGTTATATTTGTATCTACAAGGAGAGCTGAAACAAGATACGAGAAAAAGGTGCCTTGAGCACCTCAGTTACTAAAGCCATCTCTTACTGGTTTGAGTATTCTTGTTAGAAAAGCAAAGAACAAAACCAGAAAAGATCTTTCTTTCTTCCTGGTGGATCACATAGTAAATTTGGGGGTGTAAGATGAAAAAGTATATGCAGAAAGATACTGTGATCACATAGGCTGCTATTCTTTAGGAAATCAGACTAAAGTGACTTTCCTTCTGTGGTATCTGGATGGCGTGTCAGATTTAATATATGAATATTATTCCCTGTGTAGTACTAGTTGAAGCTTAGCTTGCATGGCTGCTCAAGATAATAAGTGGGCATAATCCTACATTTGGTTTTCAGTAATGTCAATAGCATCCTGTTATCTTTTTTGATGCTAGCACTAATGTGAAATAAACTAAATTTCAGAAGTAAATCAATACTCATTTTGACAATAAATGAAAATTATTAATAACTGCATTTCAGGAAAAAAAAAAAAAAGAAAAAAAAAGTACAACTGTAATCCTCAAGAAAATGTGGAGTAGCAGTAACAGTATCATGACATACAAGACACCACTTTCAGTAGACAAACATGTTTTTGACTTAATTTTGATTTCTTAAGTCACTAAGAAAGCTGAACTTTCTGCATGAAAACATTGCAATTTAGGTACAATGCAATGTCCATAAGCTTAAATTGTTTTTATAATAAGACTATAATTTATTCTTCTAATGAGCCTAAAGCCCACCAAAAAAAAAAAAAAAAAAAAAAAAAAAAAAAAAAGAGTTTTTCAACATCAGCAGTTTTGCCACTTCACTAGGAATGTGACTCTCTGCTTAATTTTTCACACTGCCACCAATACTTTATACTTCTATAAGGACTCCTTGCTGAAGTTTCAAAATCGTTTACAAGTATCAGCAATTTATTTTTGTGCATCACTCTTCATGTTAGAGGATACAGAAAAAAAAAACACTTTTATTGTTAAACCATTTGTCTTAAGTTGTATAAGAACATTGATAATTAATAGAAGCAGAATTCAGATTTTGACTTCCTGTCACATACTTCTGCCACTGTATTGTAAAATTCTGATTCAGGAAATAAGAAAAAAAATATAAAAAGTAGACTGAAGTTAATCAACACATAAGTATGGATGCTTCTCACAGATCTACCTTGAGTTTCTAGCTGTCCCCCTGTGCGTGTGTGCTGATGTTCTGCTAGCTTTAAGATTAAATTATTGTTGTCAATGTCAAAACACAAATCTCTTAGTCATATATAGATAAAGTTTTCCTTTTTCTCATCCAAGCAACCTCATGATTTTGTGTTAGTATATAAGATCCTTATTATTTCGAGGTCAGTATGGAGAATTCTGCTTAGAAAAAAAAAGATGTGTGTTTATCACAAATATTACAGCCTTCTCATATGATACATCTTTAACAATTTATATAAATTCTAGTATTGGGGGGTTAAGAACCCAGAAATTACCGAAGTACTTTAATTTTCCGCACAACATTTCCACACTCATTTAGCTAAAGGATGCAACAGCTATTGACATACTAACTGTGGATCAAGAGGGTTCTTGTAGTTATATCTCTAATTCTGTCCTCTTAAACCTAGCAGGAGATTTGAATTAATCATACTGGCATCAATGATATAAACAGACAATTCATCTTGAATCATTCAATAATCTTCAGTAAATGACTAATACACCTTTAATCACAGAATACCTGGTATCCTTTCAGTCAATACTTCTCATGAGCTTAAAAAGATACATTAGTGCAAGCTGCAGATCTGATTCTGTTGTATTAGATCCAATTGAAAATATCTTGCTTTTACTTTGGTAGTAAATTTAGTGACTGGATGTTTTTAATCCAGAGAGAAATAATTGTGCAATATTTTGCTGATTTTCTTCCAGTGGGAACTAATTGAATATAGAAAATATATTGGTATTTTTGTTAGTGGAATCTTTATGAGGTTTAACACATGCAAACTAAATGAACTTTCTGTGAATTTGGGGTGAGCATGGTGTCATTCTATCTTTAGGGCATAGCAACATTCTTTCAGGGAAGTTTGAAAATCATCTACCATCAATGCTCTCCTTGGAGGTTATCATGCATCATGGAGAAAGGGCCTTCCCTCTCCTTACCAACAATATTTGCCTTGAAGGAGAAAATGCCTCCTCCACACAGCTCTAACTTTCTTTCTCTGACAAATCCATAGTCTAGCAGGAAGTGGCAAGGTGCCTATTGCTGCCCTTTTTGAATATCAGATCTCAGGGCACTTCAACTCGCTACTATACCATGAGAAATGTAGGATGAGGCAGGAGACAGTGTAGCTGAAATGTCAAAGGTTTGAGTTCAATTTGGTTTGAAGGCTGGCTAAAGGCTCAGATCACTTCTTATTTTAACCAAACTACTCATAATACACATTGTCACTTTGGTGGTTATACAGCCTGTTGAATTTGGCTGGTTTCCACCCTAGGTGCAGAAAAAAACTGTCTTTACTAGAAAGTAAAAATGTGTTGTTTTTGCTTGTTTGTTTGATTGATAGATTTGTTTTGTTTTGTTTTAAACTAATTCTGTATTCTTTTCTATTTCTCTTTGGTCCTGATTAGAACACAACTATGAAAATACATATTGTCTATCAGTCCTCACTTTTTAGTGACAACATTCTCAGAATACCTTAAACTGAGAAACACATACATATTCTGTTATCTCCTGAAGATTATTTTTTTTTTGTTCTTCATGGTTATTCTTTTCTTTAATCTCAAGTGTCTCTTTACAACCCCAGCACAATGGATTACTTGAATCAAGCTTCTCAATATGTCCAGAGGAGGGCGACGAAGATGGTGAAGGGCCTAGAGGGGAAGACATATGACGAGCGGCTGAGGTCACTGGGCCTGTTCAGCATGGACAAGAGGAGGCTGAGGGGAGACCTGTACTGGGTCTGGCTGGAATGTTAACTTTCCCGGCAGCAGCCCATACAGTGCCGTACTCTGTACTTGTAGCTGGAACAGCAGTGTTATCACACCAGTGTTGTGTCTACTGCTGAGCAGCAGTGGCACAGCATTGGGCCTTTCTCTAACCCTCCTAGGGGGTGGGCAAAAAGTGAGGAGAGAAACATCACTAGGGCAGCTGACCTAAACCAATCAAAGGGATATTCCATACCATGTGATGTCACACTCAGCAATAAAAGGTGGAAACAGGAAGAAGAGGGGAGGGGGGTGGGCTCTCGTTGAGAAAACATCAGTCCTCCTCTCGAACACCGGCTGCATGCGTTGAGGCCTTGCTTCAAGGATGTGGTCAATCATCGCTCATTTGTGGGAAGTAGAGAGTAATTTCTTTCCTCTGCACTTCCATATAGCCTTCATTTATTTTGTTTGTTTGTTTTCCTCCCTTCTTTTTATTTTCCTTTTCCCCCTCCCTTTTCCCCTTTCCCTTTTTATTTCCCCTTAGTTAAATTGTTTAGTTCATGGTAGTCTTTATTTAATTATTATAATTATTTCCCTTTAATTAAATTATCCTTATCTCAACCCGTGAGTTGTTCTTTGCTTTACTTCTCCCCCTCCTCATCTAAAGTAGGGGGAGTGAGAGAGCGGTTGTGGGGTTTAGCTGCCCAGCACAGTAAAACCACCACATGACCTCATTGCAGTCTATAACTTCCTTGCGAAGGGGAGTGGAGAGGTAGCTGGCCTGTTCTCCGTAAACACCAGTGATAGGACCCATGGGAACAGTGTTAAGCTGAGGCAGGAGAAGTGGAGAAGTTTAGGCTGGACATCAGGAAAAGGTTCTTCACTCTGAGGGTGGTTGCACACTGGAACAGGTTCCCCAGGGATGTAGTCACTGCACCAAGCCTGTCTGAATTTAAAAAGCAATTGGACTGTGCTCTTAGTCACGTGGTCTAAACTTTTGGGTAGACCCGTGCGGTACCAGGAGTTGGACTTGATAATCCTTATGGGTCCCTTCCAACTCAGGATATTCTATGATTCTGATTCTAATGCTATAACAATACTGAAGTAGAAGTGCATAGTTTGCTTTCTACTTAAAGAAATATGGTCTGCTTTTCGTAGCATTTGGGGATTTTGTTTGTTTGTTTGAATAGGTGATGTGAAACCAAACACCTTTTAAGTAAGACATACACAGAGAATTTTATTATACTACTGATCATTGAACCTCTTCCTTTGAGCCAAAATTCTATTTATACTTCCAGAACTTAAAAAAAAAAAAAAAAGAAAAAAAAAAAAGATAAATTTCCTATTTATTCATCATGCTCATTACTATGCACTTTTGTTGTTGATATGTAACTGGCATCCTGTAATTGGAATACTTTTATTCACAGACTGAGTCGGAGGAAATATTTCCATTTGGAACATATAATAAACTGCCAAGAAAGATAAGCAGGTCCCTTAATTGCATCCAGTATTTTCTCTCAGATCTTTCCTATATAAAAAAAAAAAAAAAAAATTACGAAGTATCATCAACGTGCAATGACATTCTATTGGAAACTGGAATATGCCCAATTTTTCCCCACTGGTTAGCAGCAGGATTTTGCTGACCAGACAATAAAAGTGCAAGGAAAAATACATTTATTTCTCTGCCATAACATCAAATAATTCAGAAATGCTCATATTACAGCATATTAGAATCTATTCTGATATTCAGTTACATCCAATAATGAAACTAAGACTTTTTATTGAAGTGCCCATAGCTATTCTCACAAGAGAAACAGTCCTCTCATATAATGTCTTCAATTTATCTTCTCCATCTCATATATGGTTGATAGTAATATGGTTGATTCCACCCTCCTTGAAACTTAATCAGATATTTTATTTGACATCTAACACACATCAACAAAATCTACATTAAATGTCATAGCTATTGAAACTTTCAGCTTGAGGTTAACACTTCTCAATATATCTAATTTGGCAGTGTCACTTATAAGCTATCTGGCTGTCTGGACGCAAGTGGAGAAAACAGCACACATCAGGCAAGCAGGATCCTCAGTTTCTCTTGCTGCCTCAGGAAGAACTCATCCTGGTATCAGTGAAAGCCTCATCTCTTCTTCAGCTGATGACAGAGAGCTGGGAAGACAACAAATGGGACCACCCATGGATATTGCTGATGGGAATGCAATACTTGAGCCTATTAAGTCATTTTTAATGATGTTAATACTTCTTTTAGAGCAGCTGCTGTGTATTAAAAGGAAGTCAGGTAAAGCAAAGAAAATTTCCTGAGTGTCATGGGCTGGTACAAGCTCTGCCAGACAAGGTAAGGCTGCTGCATTGCAAAGGCTAACTGCTGGTAATACTTAATTCTTGTGGACCTAGCTTTTATTTTCTGTCTCTTTCAAACATACAAATGATTAAGAAAACGTTGGAAAGATTAAGATAGAAAGTTTCTTCTGCCTTCCTTTTATATTATTAGCTTTCTTAAAAATAGTTCATTGGCTTTAAATAAAAAATGTAAGATTGAGTTTCTAAGACTTTGTGTTCAATATATATCTTTTCCTCACATCCTGTAGCGTATTCTCCCTCTCAGCATTTGTTTCTCCTTGTGGGACCAGCACTGCTTTATATTCTCAGAGATTCACACAGAGATTCCAGAGACTTTTCCAAATCTTGTCTGATTTATCACCGTCTCATATAGACCAGTAGTGCTGAATACTAATGTTCATGGCAAGGTCTAGAGCAGATACATCTTCTGCTTTGCTAAACTCTTTTGCAGTCTTAGCTCTCAATATTTTTTATTAGCTTGAACAATTTCACTCTGAACTGCCAGACAAATTCTTCCTACAAGCACTTTAGACAACCTCATTACCTTTCCTCTCTTTCAAACTGACATTAACTAAAAATGACTTTTTACTCCAAATTTTATTTCAATCAATCTATCAAAATAGGCTATTCACTCTCCAAATTCCTATTTTGTGTTATTGTTGCTTTTTAATATCTTGAATACTAGTCTAGAACACAGACTAAGTATGTTTTACAATTACGGACTGTCATTTATTAATGTGTGATGATGGCAAGGAATCCCTCAATAATCATTGCCTAGTTCTGTTTGTTGGGGTTTTTTTTGAATTATTATTATCATTATTTGTGTACTTTTAGTAGTAATAGGTTTATTCATTTGGTATAGTCAGAAGCGCACTTTAAACCATGCTTTCTAGGAAAATTAAGTCAGACAGTCATGTATTCCAGCTTTGCAGAATGATGTCATCTTTACTCACTATTTTTTAAGGTTTCCAAAAATCTTCTAAATGTTCCCAATATCCCATTTATTCCTTTCTGAGCTTCACATTTCACACTGTCATAGCTAAGAGTTTTGAATTCATTTTCAGCAATATAATACATATCATCAACTTACATTTTATTGTATCCTTTCTTTTGATAACCCTTTTCCTTGGAGCTCCCCTTCATTTGTTTACACTTTAATTAACTTAAGTACCATAAGACCTCCAAATCATTGAAACAGATGTAAAGATGATACAGCAATGTGCTGTGCTTCTCCAAGCATCATTTTTCTCATGGTGGTGTATTTACACACAGAATCACAGAATTTTCCAGGTTGGAAGAGACCTCAAGGTCATCGAGTCCAACCTCTGACCTAACGCTAACAGTCCCCACTAAACCATTTCCCTAAGCTCTACATCTAAACGTCTTTTGAAGACTTCCAGGGATGGTGACTCCACCACTTCCCTGGGCAGCCTGTTCCAGTGCCTCACAACCCTTTCAGTGAAGAAGTTCTTCCTAACATCTAACCTAAAACTCCCCTGGCTCAACTTAAGCCCATTCCCCCTCGTCCTGTCACCAGGCACGTGGGAGAACAGGCCAACCCCCACCTCGCTACAACCTCCCTTGAGGTACCCATAGAGAGCGATGTTTGATCATGCTTTTAGATATTTGTGTATGAATGTACTAAAATACAGAGATGGCATCTCCCTGGCTAATCTGGTATTCTTCATTTGATATACAGTGCACTCCATTTGGAATCCCTTCATCTCATCACCTACACTATTTCTGAAACAAGTTAAAAGCCATTTCTGATGAATGTTCTTCAATTCCAACCAAACTAGAGCAATGAAACATTAATGGTCTGCATGAGTACTGGATCTGTTCATCTATATTATAACCAAACTACTGACCTGACTACATACCTAGTATTCCTGTTGCTTCCCTTCTTATTTTGCGGTATAGATGAAGAAAGAGTGAGTCACAGTTAAACTATCCAGCTGAAAGAACAAACTGGAACATGCACTTTACTGCTCCCTCATATAGCTGAAATACACAGAATTTGATTACATGGAGCTTGATGTAGCCAGAGCTGCAGCCAAAGAGGATGCCAAAAGAGTGCAGCATTGCCAAAAGGGCTCTCAGCACCCAGTGACACTGCCCCCAGGAACTTCTGGTACCAAATACCTGGAAGGAGACTGCAAAGAAAGAACAGGCTTCAGAGCTGTCAGGAAATAAAAGCAAACTGGAAAGAAGCAAACTGAACTCCGTACTTTGCTATCCCACCTGTAGTTGTAGTCTGCTTGTCTGATGTTTGCCTCATAATAGTTATGAGGTGGTACAAAATCTTTCTAGGATACAAAAAAAAAACAAAAACAAAAAAACAGTTCAGTCTTCCTAAAGTTTATAAGCAGTGAGCCATTTTCAGCACTGTGTATCTGTTTTATCTGAGGCAAAAAATCCAGTATTTCATTGCTGGAGCCATATTTTTTTTTTTTTTTCACATCTCAGTCCCCATTTTGCCACTTATTGGTGAGTTCACATGTTTATATTGGCTGCAGCAATATTATTCCATCTGAGGAGGAAAACGATGGAAAATATTTGTATATGAAATGCCTGTAGCACTTAAAGAAGGCCCCTTCTATCAGCCACCCAAGGAGCCTATATCTGTATACATCCATCTTTGGGCATATACATTAAAGCATGGTTTTACAATAATATTTGGAGCAATTATACTGTGCCAAACTCAAAGGTGGTATAAGCAGGTGTAGTTCCATTGACTTGACCACTTAACCACATGTGGGCTTAGTATACTTAATTTCAAAGTTTAGTAATACTGGCACCAAAATAGAAGCCTGTTTTGTCAGTTCTGAAAATGCAGCATTGTTAAGTTTCTGGCAAAGGCTACTGGTGTCCTGCACACACATCCTGTAGCCTGATAGCCACACCATGGCTATTTGTCATGCTGGGTACAGTGACAGCTGGTGTAGTGTGGATGAACTGAAACACACTCTGTGAAACCTGTCCCTTAGTCTTCCCTCTCTGGCTTCAGGAAATTAGAAGTATCCCAGACACTGTATAATACAGGCTGTACAGGGGAATTTTCACTCCTAAATAAAATATTTATTCTGTGAGTAAACACCTATCACCAGGAGCATATTCCTTTTATGAAATGAGAGTGAAATGGAAACAAGTAATGGATTTAAACATCAGAGGTTACTTTCCCATTGAGAATCCAAAATATTTCTGTCAGTTAGGACCATTGTAGGTTGTTATCTACACAGAAGGAACAGGACAGCCTTGCAGAACATGCATAACTAATTTAAGAGGAATATAACTGGAAACCTGTGAAGCTCATATGGAATTCTAGTCTTCCAGGACTGCTTTTTGTAGATTATCACTAGTCACAAATTGCTTGAGTTAATTCTTTCTAACTACAAGAACATGGCAATAATTACAACTGTGGCAAAAATCACAAACTATGAGTAAGAAATTGCTGGTAATGACTAGAATACAATAAGCAATGTATTAACATTTTTCCAAGAATTTTAGAAAGTGTGATTTTTCCCTGTCTCATTCCAGTACTTTACTTTCAATATTTCATCATGTTATTAAGAGATCTAGTCTCACTTCTCCAACTGGATTTGGTCCTTTGTTGTGTTCTGAGGCCATGTGCATGAAATGTATGGTCCTGTGTGCCTACACATAGTGATTTACATATGTTATAACTCCCAATGATGAGTTAAGGTAGCTTTGAGACTGTGGTTCAAATTAATCTCAGCAAATTGTTCTTGCTGTTGACTGCACCTTACAGGTCTGTTTAGTGTGTTGTTTTTTTTTTTCTCTGATTCCACAAGTAACTACCTTTACCTAGTTCAAAGCTAGCCATATAAAAAAAAAAAAAAACACACAGTAAACAAAAAATTGTTTCACATCTAATTCCTTCGTAAATGTGTGTACCTCTGGTATAAAGAGCTGGGTTCTAATTCACTAGAAAGCAGTGGCTTGATCTTGGTGGGCACTGTGCCAACCCATGATTTACTGCTGGCTTATATTAATGATTTGTGAGTATACCAAAGTATACATAGTATACCAGTTCAAAATTCCAGGAAAGCTATAAGGACCTTGCAGGGACAAAAGACTTCAGTAATTCTTAATCATAATTCTTTCATGGTTACATCCAAAATCAATATTGTTATTTTTTTCTCATTATTAAGAGAATAAAAAACTGAAATAA
Organism: Aythya fuligula; assembly: GCF_009819795.1. NCBI lineage: Eukaryota > Metazoa > Chordata > Aves > Anseriformes > Anatidae > Aythya > Aythya fuligula. The sequence continues at coordinate 13,370,270 of NC_045566.1, forward strand.
CAAAATAATGCTAATACCAAAACTATAGTACCATGTTTTTGTTGGCAGTTGAAAATTACTGTTGAAAATTGTTTTTAAAATTCTGGGCAAATTGTAAAGTGCATTATAATATGCAATATGATACTGCATATATATCTATATAACTACTGTACATGGTGTCCACACAGATATAATTTCACCCTGATGAGATAAACAGAACTTTCCACAAGAATTCTTCATATGCTGCACAACATACAACTTCTGCTGTACAAGTGGTTCTTCCTACACAGAGATTTAATAAGAAGTGTTGTTTTAATGACAGCAAGTTACGTTAAACTGCTTAGGAACAAAGTTCAAAGTCTGATGGGCAAAGACGTACAGACAAGAATTCAACCAGTCAGTGACATTTCATTTGTAGTTAAGAATAGCATTTTGAAGCAGTTTTTCATCCAATTTTTATATAAAAAGGCAAAAATTTCCCATCCACAATCATATATACTTAGCCTGGGGAGGAAAAAAAAAAAAAAAAAAAAAAGCAACAACAAAACACATAAGGATAAATGAATGCAATAAACTGTAATAAAGTGCTTTCCCCTCCCTCCCCACCCCCATATCAACAAGCCAGGAACTATTTAATCAGCTGTTTGTTTGAACCTGGAATAAATTACCTTCTAGAATAGTTTGGAAGACAACGTGCTACTACTACTTCTGGGTGTAAGTCTACACATTTAATTTCACATATTCTACCTTTTTTAGCTTTCAGTCCACATAACACATGCTGACTGGAGATCTTGAGGAAATACAGCTTGGTTTCACATGTTATGAACCACAAATCAAAGTGATCCTCATGCTCTCTAAGAAGCCAATCCTTGATGACCATGCTTTCCTCTGCCTTCTCAAATTGGTGGAAATGAAACAAACAAACACACACACACACACAAAAAAAAAAAAAAAAAAAAAGAGATGCATGGTCACCATTCTGCATCACTAAAGTGAGTTCTGCATGGCTAAAATGAGTTGAGCTTCCACTGAGATGTTTCCACTTTACCTTTTGCAGAACAAGGATAGTTCACCTTGCCTTCAGATTTCCTTCTACACTCTGTTTAGCAGTGCAGAATCACAGAATTGTTTAGGTTGGAAGAGACCTCAAGATAAATGAAGTCCAACCTCTGACCTAACACTAACAAGTCTTCCACTAAACCACATCGCTAAGTTCAACATCTTGTTCTCCAGACCCCTCACCAGCTTTGTCACCCTTCTCTGGACTCTTTCAAGCACCTCCATGTCCTTCTTGTAGCGAGGGGCCCAAAACTGAACACAGTACTCAAGGTGCGGTCTCACCAGAGCCAAGTACAGGGGGATAATCACTTCCCTAGACCTGCTGGCCACGCTGCTTCTTATGCAAGCCAGGATGCTGTTGGCCTTCTTGGCCACCTGAGCACATTGCTGGCTCATATTCAGCCGACTATCCACCAATACTCCCAGGTCCTTCTCCACCTGGCAGCCTTCCAACCACTCATCTCCCAGCCTGTAGCTCTGCTTTTGTTATTGCACCCCAGGTGCAGGACCTGGCACTTGGCCTTGGTTGAACTTCATACAGTTGACCTCAGCCCATCGGTCCAGCTGTCGTGGTTCCGCTTGAGTGGGCAGCCGAGCTCCACCACAGCCGCTCTCTCAGTCCCCCTCCTCAAAGAGGAATGGGGAGAAAATATGTGAAAAGGGCTCAAGGGTTGAGACAAGGATGAGAAAATCACTCAGTAATTATTGTAACGGGTAAAACAGACTCGGCATAAGGAGATAGTAAGATTTATTGCCTATTACTAACAAGCGAGAGAAGTGAGAAAACAAAGGAAAAAAAAAAACAAAAGCACCTTCCCCCCCATCCACCCTCTTCCACCTCCTCCCCCCGAGCGGTGCAGGGGCACTCCATGGGCTGCAGGGGGACATCCTGCTTCACCATGGTCCTCACCACAGGCCGCAGGGGACTTCTGCTCTGGCACCTGGAGCACCTCTCCCCCTACTTCTACACTGACCTTGGCACCTGCAAGGCTGTTTCTCACTCCCGGCTGCTGTCTGGCGCAGAGTTTTTTTCCCTGTCTTAAATATGCTCTCACAGAGGCGCAAAACAACATCACTTATTGGCTCAGATCTGGAAAACAATGGGGCCCTTCCCAAACATGGGGCAGCTTCTAGATCTTTCTCACAGAAACCACCCCTATGGCTCCCTGCTACCAAAACCTTGCCACGTAAACCCAATACACCAGCCTATCCAGATCCTCCTGGAGAGCCTTCCTACCCTCGAGCAGATCAATACACACACCTAACTTGGTGTCATCTGTGAACTTACTGAGGGTGCACTCGATCCCCTCATCCAGATCATCGATAAAGATATTAAAGAGGACTGGCCTCAGTACCGAGCCCTGCGGAACACCACTAGTGACCGGCCTCCAGCTGGATTTGACTCCATTCACCACGACTCTTTGGGCCCTGCTATTCAGCCAGCTTTTAACCCAATGAAGCATATGCCAGTCCGAGCCATGAGCAGACAGTTTCTTGAGGAGAATGCTGTGAGAAATGGTGTCAAAAGCCTTGCTGAAGTCAAGGTAGACCACATCCACAGCCTTTCCCTCATTCACCAAGCGTGTCATTTTCTCATAGAAGGAGATCAGGTTCATCAAGCAGGACCTGCCTTTCATAAACCCATGCTAACTGGGCGTAATCGCCTGCTTGCCCTTTAAGTGTCGTGTGATGACACTCAAGATAATCTGCTCCATGAGTTTCCCTGGCACTGAGGTCAAACTGACAGGCCTATAGTTTTCTGGGTCTGCCCTCCGGCCCTTCTTGTAGATGGGTGTCACATTTGCTAGCCGCCAGTCAACTGGGACCTCCCCCGATAGCCAGGACTGTTGATAAATGATGGTAAGTGGCTTGGCCAGCTCCTCCGCCAGTTCTCTCAGTATCCTCGGGTGGATCCCATCTGGCCCCATCAACTTGCGTACATCCAAGTGCCGTAGCAGGTTGCCAACCATTTCCTCATGGATAGTGAGGGCCACATTCTGCTCCCCATCCCCTTCCACCAGTTCAGGGTACTGGGTATCCAGAGAGCAACTGGTTTTGCCGCTAAAGACTGAGGCAAAGAAGGCATTGAGCACCTCCACCTTTTCCTCCTCTTTCATAACTAAGTTTCCCCCCGCATCCAGTAAAGGCTGGAGATTCTCCTTAGTCCTCCATTTTGCATTAATGTATTCGTAAAAACATTTTTTGTTGTCTTTGACGGCAGTCACCAGATTGAGCTCCAGATGAGCTTTGGCCTTTCTAATTTTGCCCCTGCACTGCCTCACAACATCCTTATAGTCCGCCCGAGTGGCCCGCCCTCTTTTCCAAAGATTGTAAACCCTCTTTTTCCTGCTAAGCTCAAGCCACAATTCCCTGTTCAGCCAGGCCGGTCTTCTTCCTCGCTTTTGTCAGCTGCCTGTGGAACTCGTCATCAGTCTCCTCATCCTGGTTCTGCGGTCTATAACAGGCCCCCACCAGGATGCTTCCCTTGTTGGCCTTCCCGCTGATCCTAACTCATAGGGACTCAACCTTATCATTCCCAGCCTCAAGTTCCGTGACATCAAAACTCTCTCTGATAGAGAGCCACACCACCACCCCTTCCATGCTGCCTGTCCCTTCTGAAGAGCCTATAGCCAGACATTGCAGTACTCCAGTCATGAGAGTGGTCCCACCACATTTCCGTGATGGCAACCAAGTCGTAGCCTGCCTGCCTCACGATGTCTTCCAGCTCCTCCTGTTTGTTACCCATGCTGCGTGCATTAGTGTAGATGCACTTCAGTTGGGCCATTGCCTTCTCTCCCAGTCTTACCATTGTTCCCCCTGGCACAGCTCTAACAAGCCTTGTTTCAGCCCTGTACCCCTTCTTACCTAGTTTAAAGCCCTCTCAATGAGTCCCGCCAGCTCCTGGCCCAAGATCTGTTTTCCCCTTAGAGAGAGGACCTGTCTGCGGCCATCAGGCCAAGTGCTGAGTAAAGCATCTCATGGTCAAAAAAAAAAAAAATTTCTATGTTGGCACCAGCCTCTGAGCCACATTTTTATCAGGTGGGCTTTCCATGTCCTCTCTGTACCCCTCCCTGCCACCGTAGGGATGGACGAAAACACCACCTGTACTCCCGCTCCATCCACTAACCGTCCCAGTCCCCTAAAAGTCCCATTTGATAGTCTTCAGGCTTCTCTCTTCAATGTCATCACTGCCAGCCTGGACTATTAAAAGAGGATAATAGTCAGAGGGGTGAACCAGGCTGGGAAGCTTTCTGGCAATGTCCCTGACTGGCCCCAGGGAGGCAGCAGACTTCCCTACGGGTAGGGTCAGGCCAACAAATAGGTCCCTCTGTTCCCCTGAGAAGGGTATCGTCCACAACAATCACCCTTCTTTCTGTCTTGGTGGAAGCAGTCCTGAGGCATAGAGTCAACTTCCTCGTCCTAGGCATCCTCCTGGGTAGACTTTCTACCTCTTCCTCACCTACTGGTCTCTCAAGCTCCAAGGCCTCAAACCTGTTCGTTTAAGGGCACCTGGGAAGGTGGGACCAGTGGGGGAGGGCATCGCCTGCGATGTTGAGCAGGGACCTGTCTGTTGCCTGCAGGGGGCAGTGGCAACCTGGTTCAGGAACGGCACGACGACCAACCCCAGGCCGCTCGGTCCATCGGCTCACAGACACCAATGTGGTGGATGGCAAATGGCATTTATTGTCGAGTCACATGGTGTTCTATAGCCGAGACCCACGTCACTTCCGCTTGCTTACGTCACAGACCACACGCTACTGTCCATCAAGGGAGGGGCTCCATTTTTCCACACAGCGAGATATCTTCCGGTCGCCAGACCCTAACTACCCACACCTGTCTCCATTCCTCCTCAACTCCTAGGTCCCCTGCCTCTGCCCAACAGCAACAGGGCAGGGAGTCCACCCCCATTTGGGGTGTCTCACCCCAGCACCTGTCCTTCAGGCCGTGCAGAGAGTCGCTCCACAAGTCTATCTCACACTCGCACTCCCTGATATCCCTCAACCTCCTCCTTGAGTTCTGCCACGACATGGACCAGGTCATCCACCTGCTTGCACCTCACGCACACAGTCTCTTTGCCCCCCGCAGGTGGTAGGAACAGGTTCAGGCACTCCTTGCACCCGGAGACCTGAACTGCCACAGTTTTGAGCAGGCAGTCAGTCTGGGTGTGCACAGACTTCCTGGAGATCACACTGTGCCTGGTGTACACCATTGCAGCTGAGCTAGCGGTAGACCTCCGTTAGAGGAGGTGTTCGTATGGGCAGGGAGGAGCGCTTCTACTCGCCCTGCCTGCGCGAACTGCCGCGCTAACTGCCGCACCACTCCCTTCTGACGCACCACTCCCTGTTTGCCCATCCCTCCCTGTTGGCTCCGCCTACGCCTCCTTCTCTGTTCGTTCACCTTCCTTGCGAGAGCTGCCTGGTCCTGGCGGCTCCCTCGAGTGGGCTCGGTGCCGGAAAAATTAGCCCTGCCTGTCCGAACCCCCGCTCCGCTGCAGAACGCGTCTGCCCCGGAGCCGATCGCCTCGGAAAGTGAGGCAGGTAGTCTCCCAAGCAATGGCACAAAGAGCCTTATCAAAAAGCCTTATTGCAACTGCACAATATTTGACCAAGAGGTTAAAAGTGTATTAAATTGTGATTAAGTATGTAAAATGTAACACATTATATTATTACAGACTTTATTATCAACAGTAAATTAAATTGGAATACATTAACGTAAAAAATGTTAAAGACTGAAAAAAAATGGTTACTAGTCAGGTCCTAAAAAAAAAAAAAAAAAACTTATAGGCAGAAGAAATTGCATTTATGATGCCTGGGAAAAGAAATGGTTCAATTTGCATGGCAGTTTGGTTACAAAATAAGTTTTAAATGTATGTAGATTCAGATTGTAGCAGATCTTATAACTCTAATACAAATCAAAAATTACAGTGCAGTTAAGCCTGAATTTTTGAGATCAGAATGAGGTGCTGGCAAAGTGAAACGGTGTTCTTCAGTGATGGAGTATACCAACTTACTTAAATCCCTACCACTGCTCAAGGCTAACTTCTGAATTCTGGGTTAGAGTACTTTGAAATCAGTTTTCTATGAATCTTTAAATAAATGTTCGTTTCTATTTTGGGTGGATGGGAGGAGAAAGATGAGTAGAGAAAGAGTTTTTGAAATGCTGTAAAAAAAGACTAACTTTCATACTTTTATTGTTGTTTCTATGTATATAAAATGTCAAGATAAATTGTACTCGTTGTGGTTTGCTAACAAGCAAGAGAAATTAGACTGCAGGACTGGACAGCAGGTATGTGTTCAATGAATCATGGTTAGAAATTTTTACGTATAGTTTAATCACTATATTTAACAAGTTAACAGAAGGTTACTTTTAAAAGAAATTGTCCTTATAGGTAATAGTTGAATCACTATGTATGAATCATGATGTAAGAATGATAGACCTTAAGGGAACATGATGTCTTTCCTAGGACTATTCTACTAAAGAAATCCCCTTTATTAATATATAGACTATGACCTGCCATACTAAGATTTATATGCAATTATACATGTATTTATACATTATATAAATTGCTAGATGATGTTCTGTTATTTTTCTTTGTGTTTCTGAGTACAAACAGGAAAATGTAATCTATGCGGAACTATCAATAAAGAATGTAGTCCCTTATTGCACTTGGAACTTCTCGGGCTATTTCTAGTCATTGCTTAATCAGTTAGATTGGTTGCTTTTGTACACTTTAAGGTACTGAGATTCCCAGCTCTACATGGAAAAGCTAACATTTAACAAGTGGTCTAACAAATTCCTTTTGGTCAAGACACAGCTAAACCCTACTGACCTTGGTGCTTGGGTGATGAATGCCATTGTCTAGACACCTTCTGTCCTGAAATTGTAACTCAAATAAAAAGAAAATCTCTCTCTAACAGTGACATTAGCTAAAATTAATTAATTAATTAATTAATTAATTTAAAAAAAAATCCACATTCAGATACTATTTCTAATGTACTTTCAGCAAGATTCAGGACAATTCCTGAATTTTAAATGTTTTCCACGTGTCATGCCATGCTTTTCTATGTCTCACTATCTGCTGTTCAATATTTGTACACTGGTAGATCCAAATGTCTGCTCAAAATACCTAGTATGGTATTTCAGGTACTGCAAAATGAGGTGTCTTTCCTGAGAAGGAGGAGTCACCCACGCAGAGGGTGACTCTGTTGGCTCAGTAGCTCAAGTTAAATGGGCATCCTTTTCTTCAGCCCAGAAAGAACATGAACCTACTAAGGAAATGCTTCCAAGGAGGTCTTCAGAAACTTCAAAAAATGTGAAAGACTCTTTATGCCATGAAGCAGGCCATCACAATGAATCTTCAGTTGATCCAGATCTAGGATTCTTTTGTAATTCACACATTACTCAGAAAATTAAAGAGAAAAAGCAACTTTGTGCTCCTTACAAATATGTTCCAACTAAAAAACATACAAACAGATTGCAAAACACATTTAAGTTCAGAAGTTGCAGACTTCCAGAGAGACACACAGATAGAGACTTTTAAAATGAAAGTACTTTTGGTGGGTAATTATCTTAATTGGCTCCTTTATTTAAGATCAACTTGTGTTGCTTTTTTATGATTTTTCTTTCTATTTAGTCTCCTAGTATAGAGTCAGAAAATGACTTTTTAGAACAAAGTGATTTTATATATTAATATAATTTTCTGGATTTACATTTCCAGATCAATGTATGCGCTATGTCTTTTTTTGTTTTTTTTTTTTTTTTTTTTTTTTTTGTGTGTGTGTGTTGTTTTTTTTTTGGTCTATCTTCTCAATTGCCTCAGATAGCTTATTGTTACAGATCTTCAGAGAGGTAAAAGATTTGAGAGTTAGAACAGGAAGAAGCAAGATGCATATGAAAGCTTAAGTTCCTCATTTTTACTGGAGCTTAAAAGCATGAACTTTGACGAATGAAATCTATTAATGTCTTCTTTTTGTTGAGACACCAAACCACCAACATAAGAAGTCATTAAATCTATATTTATCACAAGAGTGTAACTCATTTCCTCATCAATTTGAGCATTCTTGCCAATTCACTATATGTTTAGAAGAACATAAAAACTATTGAAAAAATGCTTTGTCTGTTTGCCTTTAATTTAGTTTTGATTTTCTCACTTGAGTTCACCAAAATTTTAACTTTCTAGCAAAACTAATTTCAGACTCTAATCACGGTCATTCTCTAATATAGCAGTGAACTTGTTACCATAAACTTCTTTAGACATGAACACACTTCAGTGTGATCAAAAGATTGAGAAGTGTGTTTTGTTGTTGTTTTGTTTTATTGAGAAGACTTTTTCATATTCATTTAAATTGAAATCCTTTAGGAATTATAGAGGCAGGCACTACATAAGTAGTTGCGTGTTTTTTTGGTGTTTGTTTTTTTTTTTTTATATATTTGTAACAAGATTACAGTAGAGACTCTTTTTAATTTTAGCTAATCATATTTTAAAATGATTGTTGCAATTATTCTTATTTTTAATTCATTTGTTCTTAAAGAGGAGCTTATAAATCACAGAGGTCAGTAGAACCTCCTAGCTAATTTTCTAGTAGCATCTTTGTATACTGCTCTAACTTTTCTCACTCATCACAACATCTGTAATCTTCACTTGATTTTAAATAAATGCAAATTAGTTTTACAGAACTCAGTTTTGATAAAATTTTCTACAGTTGTGTATTAATAACAAAAACACCTGATGAAGAGAGTATTTTTGTTCTCATGAAATTTCTGAAAAAAAGCAGCACATTTTATAGATCTTTTTTAGAAAGCTGTAAGAAAAAAACATTATGTAAATGAAATGTTAAATCTTTTTAATCTTTCAGCAGATAACTATAAACAATACCTTTTTGTAGAATTTAATTTTTATCATTATATCTATTAAAGCCCATTATTCATGACTTAATAGTATTTTTCTTGCCACATGTATTCTTTAAACTTCTCTGGGGATATGTGGTTCATTCCAAGTATGACCACAGATTTTATGTTATGTTGAGTCTTAGTTTTGTCTATATATCTTCCCCTATCAGATAAATTTTCCTTCCACTTGTTTAATTATTTGAAAACTTAAAGTATGTCTTCTTTCATTCTGTTTACCAAATTTTACAACTTAGACCAGAAAAGTGTAATGGAAATCAAACCTTACATTTACAGTTAATATCAATGCTATTTTCCAGACCAAGAATAGATTATTTGCCCACTATTATGAAAGCCCTGATCCAATGAAACATGCATATGTACACAGAGAAGACAGCAAATAAGCACAGGTGTGCACTTTAAGTTGAAAAGCAAAAGTTCTTTGTGAAATGTCTCATTGCAGCTGAGAAGTTTGTGTCAGGACTATAGATAAACAGACAAAGACCTTCCAGAAAATTTGTAGTGCTAGCAATTCAGGTGATAACTTCCAGAGCTAGTTTTCATTCAACAGTCTTTGGTTCATTCTGGTTTTCTTAATTATTAATTGTATGGTAATGGTATCAGCTTCCCTATATATCAGTCTGAAAATGGATATCATTTTAATTGTAGTAATGTTGTTACAAGACTCACTTAATTATAGCCAGAATCTGACAATGAATCGAGTGACCCCTATGAGTTTATTGAGTACTTCAGTGACCTCTTGTATTAAAAGGTGCTATTAACATCAGGAAAAGTGTCTCAATTGATTCCTTAGTGTTTAGGAGATCATTTGAAATCCCCAGGTGCTAGATAAATGCAAAGTTATGTCTATTATGTATAACCCATACAGACTACAAGAAATAATTATCATGCATAGGGGTTCACTAGCATGCACCCTGCCTCCCATTGACTTCATTAAGTCCCTTTGTGGCAGCAAGAGGCTGTAATTTGCAGATTCTTCTGAAGAACTGTGTCTTTACAAGGTAATCTCAGCATACATCATGTTTTCACCAATGAGTTTGATGGAACATAAAACAAAATTGTGGTGACAAGAAAATCCATCAATGGCACACCCAGTAGATTCCAATTACGTTAATTAGAGTAGACTTTCTAATGAGTGGAATGTCAAACACTGGATCCATGCCCAATGCTAATCATTCATTCATTTTGCTGCTGGTTCTAATTCACATTATGCCAAGGAGGTTTCATGCATTCTGACACCAAACTATGAGCAAAGTGCTTCTGCTTTTAGAAATAGAAACAGAAGTACAAACACAAGTTTGACATACTAATTAAATGTGCCAGGGTGCAAGATATATTGCTAAATGTCAGTATTTCCCTATAAATGTAGGCATCAGCCAAAGCACAGAAAGAGTGTAAAGAAGTATTCAGAATAATTCTGTGGCATAAACAAGACAGTGACAGTAACTATCCTGTTATTCTTAAAAGTCTACTGAAGTCACATCCATATAATAAGGAAAAATCTTGGAGGTAACCTTATTATATTTAAAGGGTGCTGAATTAGCACAGGGTACTGAGTATACAGAAGGCATGGAATAACTGTATGAATACTAAGAACCTGATATCCAGCTAAATGCTTTGTATTTGATCTAAGAAAGAGAGTTCTAGAAAGATCCACTTCAGAAACATAGAGTGCTTGCATTCACCTGCACCAGTAGTTTTAAGACACAGAAAGTCAGCTACTGATAATTGCTGATAATTAAGCATGTTTGAATTTATTTTCATATTAGTTTCAACCACTGATGATAATGGATGTGCACTAGGGCACCCAGCTGTGCACTGGAGAGGCATCGACACGCATCCATCTTGTCTGATGGTTCAGCTACAAGGACAGGAGCCTTTTCCAGTGTAGGAGGTGGGTAGATGGCAATAAAGTCCCAATTAATTGTGGGGTCTATCCAGACTTGTATTGTTTGAGATGAGTTTCTGTATTTGCCACCTACTTATTGTACAGCAACTCACTAATCACTTTTTCAAGCTCAGATACAGAAAATATGCTTTCAAAACAATGCTGAGGATACAGGAAAGCTTAGGTAACTGTCGCAGGAAGCATGGCCAAAAGCACGACAGACACCAGTAGAGTCAGATCATGCTCCATTTTGCTCCATTTCATTGCCCGAATAGCCTAACTTTTATAGTGAACTCAACAGGGGCGGACAGTGTTTCACACAAGATTATTGGTCAAAAGCACTCAGACAAACAACCACAAGAAAACAACCCCACCTGCAAGAAAACAACCCCCTTGTGATTAGCAGTCACGCAGACCTTGTCCTTGAAGCCAGCTACTGGTAACAATATTTTTCTGAATTCCTCAATTGGGCGACATGAGAACACTGTCATGGGAACTTCTCATAGTTGCCCTGGTAGCTTGATTTGCTCAGCTACAGCAGGCCATGGGATTTTTGCAGTTTCAAAAAATCCCTCAACAGGTAACGAGTATCTTCAGCTGTGCAAAGGGTCTCTGATGCTTCTGTCACCTTGAATGAGCAGTTGGGTATTGATTTGTTTCTGGTATGCAGTTGTAGCTTCCCCAGTTCAAAGAGGCCAACCAGTTAACACTGAATTAGAGATACAGTTTTAGCTGAAGTTGCTCCCCTGATTAATTGTACTTATAGTGCCCAAATACCTCAGCTTCCACCCTCTAATGTGCTGATGTTAATGGTACTAAACAATATGGAAAATGAGTCAAAGTAAGGTGATATCCCAAGACATTATCACCGTAGTAGTGTATAAATATTTACCAGACACAAGACCTAACAGGATAAATTCCTGGAATCAGCTGTAATTAATTTTATTTTAAAATAAATAAATAAATAAAAGCCAAAAGGTATTATAAAAGGTATTTAAGATATTTAAGATCCCTAGAGGTTCCAAGAAATAAACTTCAAGCTGTAATGACTTTTCAGATTTGAGCCTACTAAGTAAATCGTTATACAGTGACTGAGAATAACTGCATTCTTTCTCAATTTATGTATAGATTAATATATTTGTATAAAATAAAAACTACCCAAGCTACAAAACATTTCTTTTTAAGATTTGTCTAATTTTATCTGTTTATTTAATTTGGGCAATATATCATATATACACAAAATACCCTTAACCTCTGACTTCATAATCAAAAGGACAGATGCATAAAAGAGTTCTTACACTAGAAAATTTACAAGGAAATTATTTTAATGATATTATATTATTTATTTTTTTTAACTGAAAAACAGAGCTTGACATGTTTTTAAACAGAAAACAGTGAGTAAAGATAATTTCTAAAAAATAATTTTTCATTTTCCTGTTTACAGCCACGATAATTCATTTATTATTTTTTTTGCTTGCTTTCTGCTTTTCAGACTTTCCTCTTAAACATATTTTTTAATCCAGAAAAAGGAAAGAGAAATATTAAAAGGGAAATTTTCATGTCCAATAAGAATATAAAGTTAAAAAAATATGCATCTAAATTAACAGTGACAGGAATGGAATATCATAAATGAATTGAGTAGTTATATATCTGAAATATAAAGGCAAAAAAATAGGAAGACCAATATTCTGTGAATTTCAACCTTTTGTTTAGATATATACCTTTGGGGAAAGTATCCAGATTTTCAGGTATTTATTTGGGAGCTGTTGTAATTTATTCATTGCCATCTCAAAGATTATTATGGATAACGTCAAGCTCTGTCCTGTAACTCACAGGTCTGAAGCAAATGATCCCACTCAGTCATTGCAATGCTGCAAATAAATAATCAGGAATCAGGTTAACATGCATCCAACTCATCTGAACTCATAAAAGCCAGTTCTGAATATAATTCTTCTGCTAAAGGTCAAATTCTGAGTGACACAGGACAGAGCATTAAGTCCATAAAGCCATTGAAGAAGATCACTGATTTCTTCATGTATACCAAGCAGCAGTGTGTTTCAGGTATTAGAAGTCTATGCAATCCTTTTTATTTCATGGTACTTACTAGGAAGCTTACCGTACATCTAGATATTTCCACCATATACAGAAAAATACAAAAAATAAAAAAAAAAATAAAAAAATATGGTTTATCTTAGTTATGACTCCATTTTGCAAGTGATTCTCTGAACAACTTCTAACAGTTTTGTTAGAAGTTGTAGAAGTTTGACAAATTGTCCTTCTGTTGGGGCAAAATAAAATTGTTTATTTTATAACAAGAATCATTTTTTGGTGTTTTTTAAAGTTACTTCTTTCTCGTTGTGTTATCTTGTTGTAAAATCCCTTCCTTTTCTGTTTTCCTTTTTATTTTTCTGTTGCACTTGATAGGAGGTGAAACTCCTTTTGGCAGATCTATCTTCTTTAAGAGCTTTTCACAATTTTACAGAATTCCACAATTTTTCTAACCTCAAACTGGTATGGAGGTAAAATTTGCTTGCAAAAATATTAATTATTTCAAATTAAGCAGGTTTTCCATTCTCTTTTACAGGATTGTCTAATTCTTTGTAGAATCCATTGATAAGTGAAGTTGGAAATTAAACTTGCAATTTTAATAAAATTGTCCAGAAGCACTTGTACTAATACAAATCAGTGTATTTTTATATGATCAGTGGAGAGATGTCAAAATATATCACATAAGGATCTTATTAGAAATCCAAAAAATATTAATTAAGAAAATCATCATTATATCAACCATTAAAAGTTTTTACTAATTTTAACAGTAAAGTTGATTTGAAAGGTCTGACTAAAATATCTCACTGATTTTCTTATTGTCAATACATTCAAGTCCTTCTAACTTTACTTTTATTATTTTTATATATTTTATTTCATGATATTTATAAAATTGTTTTAATAATTATGAAGAATTATAATTCAAATCAAATTTCTTTCACGTGTATTTTACAAAGGTTTACAGATAAATATGTCACAAAAAAAATCGTTTCAAGTATTTTGGTAAAGGATTAAATCAGTCATTGTTTAGATGCTCCACCTCCTGCATTAATTTATTCTTACTGACTTCAATGCATCATGTATGGTTCTACATTTAGATTTTAATCTACCTTTGTGGAAGGAAAAGTTCATCTTTTCATTGTGATGTCTTCTCTGCATAGCATCTACTACGCTAGTTAACATTTCAAGGACTGGGTTGGCAGTCTTCCCAGATAAACTCAGAAGTTACTACACTCTGCTAAAACGTCACGCTTCTTCAGAAACTCTTTATAATAGACTCATATCAAATATGTTGAATGCTTTATAATACATACAAAGATCAATGGGTCACATTAAAGAAAAGTAGATTTAGTAAAAGTCTGTAGTCTACACTGTATCATAAATTATTAAAATTAATGAACCCGATCCCTTCTGCAGATTACTCCATGGCTGACACCAGTGTAATTTCATTGATATTAATGATTCACTTTCAGTTTCACAGTGATGTAAAACTGGAATAATAGCATGATGATTCAGGTCTAATACGGTTAAATTAGCTGCACCATTTACATTAACAGATGGCAGGCAAATATGTCTTGCTTCATTCATTCAACCCAAGTGATTAAGGAGTTTTTTTTTCTGTCCATTATTATATGGCATATTAATCTATATGTTTCATATGCACCTATATAACAGCTTTTGGAGCCTGATCTTCAAAAATGTAATTTTAGTATGGTGAGAAGTATTAGATTGAAGACTAGGCCGGAGGTTGGGCCAGGAATTGAATGAAATTTGGAACCTGAGCTATAATGCCAGCATCTCTCAGGGGTGTTTTCTTATCCCGGTGCATGACCATGGACTCAATATAGTTAATGAACTGACCAGTCTTTCACTGGACTATTGCAATCTGTGGGACAGACTCAAGGCTCTGCAGTTGGATGGCAGTAACCCATCTGACTGCTCAATGGACATTCTCTTGTAGGCTAGAAGAAATAAGCAGATCTAGATTTATCTCCACTTCCTGATTAGAAATTCAAAGTGAAAAACCAATACGGTCAGACTGCGCTGATTGTTTAAACTATTACATAAGTTAAGTATAATTAATTCATTGTAATATTAGGATAACAGGATGTTTACTTACACACAGACAAGCCATGTATTTAGCTATGAAAATTTAAATAAGAAAGAAATATGATTCGCATGGCTCTGTAGCTTGTCCACACCATGAATGTTCAGTATGGCTAAAAGTGCCTTTTACAAGCAAAAAGCCCTGTGACTGAACATGCCTGTTAATGTGGGTGATTTTGACATATAGCTTTGCTTTTTACACTCTAATTCTTTGAAGTTGCAGTATTTTAACTGAAGATAAAAGCTTTAAATCAATAAAAGAATACTGTTAGCTTATTCTTATCTTTTCATTAATATATAATTAAAGTGGAATGGAATAAAGCCACTATACTGTAAATGCTAAAAAAGCTATACATTTCTGATTAATATCATTTTAATAACATATCACTTTGAAATTCAGTTAGTAAAAAATATGTTTCCCAGTACATAAAGACTGAAAAAAAAAATTTTTTTGAAACCTGGTAAATACAGGTGAGTGAATACTTACAGTTTATAGCTGATCATTGGAACTGGTAGCCACAGATAACCAAGATGCAAAACATTTTAGAACTATCAATACAGAGGACTTCTTTCATAGAACAGGAGCTGCCTGCAGAAAATATTTCCTTTTTTTGTCCTTCCAGTTGTATAAATACACTCTGGTCATCCAAATCTGAGGATTACAAAGGAATGTGGTTTGTTGAGTGAAGAAACTAATTTATGTTCTGTGAGCTGAGTACCTCTTGGGTACCTAAGTACTTGAAAGACTACCAAACAGTAACAGACTTTCAATGAAAACAATTGCAAAGCTTATATTTGATCAATTTAGGTTTTGTTTGTAACAAGGGAGAGTTGCAGTTAGATTTCAAAATTTCATGAAGATATGAAAAGTGATTAAAACATTCAGACTAACTGAATAAAAATAGTTTCACATTAAAAAATAAATAAAATCCTGGAGTTCTGAAAGTGATGAATTAAAGCTTTTTCCTTTCTCCCACGCTATTTGGCTAACTTTTCTAGTTATTTATGTTACTGTTAAGTTTTCATTATTGTACATAATTGAATATTCATATTCATCTTTATAATACAGCTTATATCTGTTGGATGCATAGTGCAGTAACATTTCATCTCAATATGGGCATTAAATAGATATGCTGTCATGCAGAATTCTAATTAAATTCTGTTGCCAGTTTAGCAAGTGGAGCCATGCAACACTGTAGTTTCTACAGTTTTCCCATGTTCTTCCTTGTCTTTATGTTATTAGATTTGGTCCAAACAAAAGCAAATTGACTCCTATGCACTTCTGTTGTCTTTGAATCACAGCAGGACTAGACTTACTCTAAGTATCGGCAGATGCAGCAAACAAAAGGCTTTGGGTTTGAACTGCTGGTACAACAACTGACACTGGAGCAAATAATGGATGATGTGGTGATAGATGCCATGGTATTAAACTGGTACTTGATTGCATGTGGTTGAAATATGAAAGAGGATTTTTATGTGGGAAAATCATTATCCAGACGAGAGAGAGTGGTTTATTATGTCCAGACTTCAATAGTTCATGATGCAGCAGATACATTGCTGGCACAGTACCACGCAAATTTATTTCTTTGCTAATAAAGAGCCTTTGTGGGTTTGTTTTTTTTTGTTTTGTTTTGTTTTGTTTTGTTTTGATTTTGTTTTTCACTCATGTGTTTTTTGTGGTTTGTTTTGGTTAGTCTGTTTAAAATACTATTACCAATATGCAAAAGGAATGATGACTGAGTTTGAGACTTCCTTTTCCTGATAAATTGTATTAATGTTTCTCATTTATAAGTTACAGTGTCTTTATATATGTAAACAGAAAAACTTCATCTGACATACAATAAATTATAATTACAATTAAAATAATTTCACTGAAAAAAAATGAAATATAAAATTTTCCAAAGAAAAATACACATTTCCTGCTGCTCCAGCTATGAACTTATTTCTTCTTGAAAAAAAAAAAAGAAAAAAAGACTTCATAACACTCCTTAGAAGTCAATACTTGGACTCTGTCACAGCAAGGAAGGAAGCAGATTCCAAAGATAAGGAAATACCAGGAGACTGCAGGAAAAGGGTTTCCCCTGCAATAGCTTGTCATCACCTTTTCATTAAAGAAATGCCATTAAGATATATTATTTTTATATTTAGCTCCATCATGATACAGATGTCTTCAAGAACAACTTCTACATGTTTCTCCTTTTCTGGTAAGCTATTTCTTTAAATGTGGGATACCATGAAATATCTTCAGTTAGGTAACTGGTTTATCTGATTGATCTGTGATGTCACGTAACCTGTAGTATGTGTTGTACCTCAAAAAATAGTGATAATAATTTATAAAAATCCTTTTTCTATAAGGGTGTAGCAGCTGGCATTGAAAGCAAAACATCTGTACTCCACCCAGGAGTCAGTGACTATGCTACTTTCTGAATTAGTGTTAGCACATTACTTGTTCCTGTACATGCATATTTTATAGACTAAATAGATAAATGTATAAAATACTCACTTCACAAATATGAATTTGTCTTTCCCCAAACCCTTATTTTTGTAGCTTTTGTTTGGAATTTATTCCAAGTGGCCAATGATTTGAACAAATGATTTTGTGCAGTTTCTTTCAATGTAGTGCCATTTCATTGGGAGTTGACCTACTGCTGGAGACCGTTTGTTATGTTTAAATATATAAATCTAACAAAAATGAATATAAGACATTTTCAATGTTATTGACTCATTTTTCACCAATGGAAGGCAGAGACTAAAAGGTCTATGGTGATATCTTGGTCCATAGCTCATGGAAGGTTTGAATCTTGTTTAATATTAAGTTTGCTCTATGAACTTTTTCTTGGCACGGTTTTGCTTTTAACCTTTGCCTTCTTGACAGATTCTCCAGGATGTAACTTCCTTTCATGCACCACAGTATAAGCTCACAAACCACCTTTGGTTACCTCCGTGCAAAGTACAAACTAGTGTCACAAGTTTGCTCTGTCTTGTATGTTATGAACATTCTTTAAGGGATTACATTGAACAGCCTGTATATATATATCTAAAGTAACTCTGAGAGCACATGATAGGTAGTTTTTGCTCTTATTATAAACCAAAATAAATCAAAATTCTGCCATAATTGAGAGCTGTGCATCTTTAGGCAGTTCCTTTCAGTAACAACATTTTAATTAGTGTTACGTATACTCCGACCTTTCTGAATGGAACATCTTATTAGAATAAGAATGAATAATGTGACTTCCTTCCCGAAAACAAAAACCTTGTAAGCTCACAGTACTGTGCCTTTCTGTCTTTCAGATTCAAATGCTGATTAAAGTCAAATTCCAGTCAGAGATAAGGTTCCAGCCTTGGTAGTAACAGCTTTTTGGGGAATAGAAAAAAAAAAAAAAATCATGTAGTTCCCTGATACTCGAGCCAAAACAACTGTGTGTTGTGGAAAAGCTGGGGAGGGCCAGTTAGGCTGAGACTCAAAGACACTTTCTTTGAGCATTCTCTTCATAACAGAGAACAACAGGCTGGTATAAGTCTATCATTATTTACTTGTGCATGATGAGTGAGAGTTACTTGAGTATGAAAGGGGATACTTCATCCTCTTCTAAGATGAAGATAGAAATATACTCAACTGCAGAAGAATTATGAAGATATTTAAGTATTTTGAAATCTGTTGAATAGGAAACACTAAGCTGCACTTGAGTGATGATTAGCTTCATTGAGTTCTACCAGCAAATGCAGTACTTAATTTCAATCAATGCTGAGGTTAGGCAAAGGAAGTGTACTGTATTGATGGATTTCATAAGGGATATACAGAGCCATCTGGAAAGGGGTCACTCCTATGGACCTGCTGAAAGAGCTGGCACTGTGGATTTCAAAGAAAGTAGCCACAGACTTCATCAGATTACTATACCTGAATCACTAGACAGCTGCATACTCTCAATCTTACCTTACTTACAGACTGCAGCATGCAATTACTTGCAAACAACTATTGATTCTGTTAAAAATAAATAGGAATCTATTACAGGGGAGACTCTGCCATTTCTAATGTTCAGAAATATTTTATTGCCTTCCTGTTGAAATAGTGATATCTTGCTCCAGGAAAATTATAAGCCTAGGGAAAAAAATATATCCTATATTTTTTGGGAAAAAGGTCAGGCGACTGCACACATTGGATTCAAGATCAAAATTATGGGTTAATATCTGCAAATGGGAATCCCAGACAGCTGAGAGTCTAGCAGAAATAACAGTTCAGTTTAAACATTTAACTGCTTTAAAGTTATATACATGCAGCTGGTCAGTTTCAAGTTGTTGGGAGCTATGAAACAGCTTATAAGGTGAAAAGACAGGGAAAGGAGATACCTATGCTAAAGCTATTATCATTATTAACTATTCATATCGTGATAGTTTCCTTTAGATTGTTTATTCATACCGTGCTGAGTAGTTCATAGTGTTGTTTCTGTAATTTCCATATACTTGGAATAATCATTAATAAATTGTATGACTTTGTTTTGCAAATTTTGTCTTACACTAGGCACTTAGTGCACTACATTTAACACTTTCTAAATATATGTGATTTTTCGTCTGGTGCAAAGTCAGGTAAGATCACTATATAGGTGAGAAACCTATAAGTAACCATTAGAGAGTCATCCACAAAAAAATCTTTTTATTATTGGTAGTTCTTTTTCCTACCAACAATAGTGAAATACTGCCTGAGCACACTGTCAGGTAATGTAGTGCTTTCTTCCTGGAATCTGTCTTTATAAGTCATGTCCAAAGTCAGGCTCTAGACCACTCTGTTTTGGAGATGCGTTGAGCCTCCCTTTTAACAGTAACAGTGCCAGTGATTGTAAGAGCTGAGTCTGTTAAACCAGTTACTGCAGTCAAATGTTATAGATCGTGTTCTGTAGCGGGATGGAAGGAATCTCTCATGTATCTCTGGGAAAGATGAATATAGGCTTTCTGCACTATCAAGTATTGCTTCTAGGCCAAGCAGGAAGTGAAGTTGCAATTCCAAGCTATAAGGCATGGGTACATGTGTTACTCATCTAGAAAGGTTATTTTTTGTTCAAAATAACTTTTCTCCAGTTTGTGATTATGAAAAGAGATTAAGAAATCACTTGAAGCATATATGCTAGATTGAAAAGTCTTAAATTAATAACATGATAAACATTTGAAGTATAACCTGAGGGGCAGTGTTCAAGTATTCATAAGGTCCAATAAACTGAACAAAGGTAAGCCAAAAAGACAGTATACATTTAAAAAGAGAAACTTAAAAAAAAAAAAAAAAAAAAAAGTGGCTAAATTCAAGTTTAAGTACATGAAAGCAGATATTGTAGTCAATAATTGGGTTATTGTTTTATGAATCTAGTTAACACTGCATATTGTGTTAAGATGCAGTGACAGTGACTGGGTATAGAGGTATTTATATGCTTCCATTGAGAAAATCACTACTTTCCTAAAAAGTAAGCCCATGAACAACTTTACACTTCTGCTTAACATTAATCCCATTCATATAGGCTGCATACATACATGATTTTTTTGTATAATTTCAAGTATGGTATTTTTGAAGGTAATGGGTTTATTAGAGTGACAAGAACTGCAATGAAAAGGAGATTGAAATCAGAAACAGATTAAAACAGATATTTCTACACCCACAAACAAAGTGCCAGCAACTCTGGCTAATCAAAAGAGTCATCTTTGAATCTAAAAGACTAAATGTAGGTGTTATCACTTATTTAATTGTATTGTGTAATAGCACAATGCAGTCTTGGATTCTTTTTGAAAATGAAGAATAGAATTTGGCACAATTATGCATCTTCTAAATAAAATAGGTAAAATGCAGTATATGAAAATTATACAGTTTATTCTTAAAAATGTGAAATTTTCATCCGTCATTTTGTTCTAAATTAGAATTTTGTGTTTCAAAAAAAGTTGATGACTGAAAGGGGATTTGACAATATCAGATACAAAGAAAACTTTCTATGGCACATGACTGCAAAAAGAATTGTAACCTCTGCATGAGTGAGTTGAGTTCCTTTGTCACTGCATAATGCTATGAAATTTGCTGCCACAGTTCTGGTGGGACTAAAAATATAGCACATTTAAGACACAGCTAAAACACCAAAACCTGGATCCAAGTGACTATAAGAAGAGACATTTGTATTCTTTAACCACAAACTTGTCTTTCAGTCCCAAACTGCTTGCCAGCATTTCAGGGAGCCCACAACAACCAGCAGACAGCACAGAAGGAGAACCTGCAGGCTGTGTGTAATGAGGGAGCCTCATAAATCAAAAGAGCATGTTAATTATACGTAATACAACAACATTCTTTAGGAAAAAAATAAAAAAATAATAAAAATAATTAAAAAAATAAAAGTAGATGATGTGAAAAGGTGCTACTACATTATGATTTTAGTCCCAAAACAGAAGCCCGTGACAGCAGGCTGAACTCTATGTTAATCTGCTTCTTCAAAGCCTCTATTTTTAGGTAAATTAAATTCCTTGTCCAGCAGGGTTTCTATAGGACAATGCTTTGAAAGTTCCCAACAAACCCACATCCTCTTAACTTCCAAATTTCCAACTTTTTTTTTTTTTCAGTTTTTAGTCCTGCAGCATTGTAGTTTTAATTCATGTTAATGAATGATTGGATTACGCTACTGTTACCAGAGTATCTGGTAAGTCTGCATTGCTCCTCTGTTCTGTGACAATACCTTCAGTGATTAGCTGGACACATTTAAACATTGTTTGCACTGATGTATAAACTTCTATGCGGCTTTTGAGAAACAAGATAGTGGCAAAAACTTTGAGTATGTGGCAGACAGAGTACGGTGAGAGTACAGAGTGCAAAGTACAATGCATTGGCGGTAGATTAGCCATCAGTGCTCCACAGTGGAGAGAGAAAAGATTAAATGATCTTCATTTCTAGTTATGCTGGAGACTGTTTAGAAGCAGTAATAATCTTCAGGTCTGTCTTTTCAGTTTAACTTATTAATTACTAGTCACATGTTTAATCTATTTGTATGTTTAGATTCTGTATTATATTGATTTGTGGCAATTTCTTCAGCCCTGTTACATCTACTCTGTACTCACACTACAAACTTAAGTTTTGTTCCATGAATGTTTGTCAGATTACCATAAATCTAATTTTTTGCTGGGAGGGTAAAAAGATAAATTTTAATAGAAGATATAGTTCAAGTAAATACAATTCTCATTGTTTTTTTCTTTCTGTTATACTCTGTTTCTCAGATAGCATTAATTTCAAAAGTGGATCCCACTTACTGTATTTTCACAGTGTTTTGTGCTGCACATTTAAATAGAAACCAGCAAGAGTTGTTATCCAGTCCAACAGCCAGTGATCAATGACAGGTATAGATCCTGTTTGCCTGAGACAGGGAAGAAAGTGAACCTGGATCTCCTACTTCCTTGGTTTTGTAGCAAACACCAATATATGAAACTCAAAAAAAAAAATCCCCTTCTGCCTGTATGACAAGTGCTTCTCAATGTTCCTTTTATTTGAGCCTATCTATGCATGTCTCTAAAATGTAAAGGTATTTTCCCCTGTAATTCCATCCTTCAGTGACATCCAAATTTGTTGAGTTTTGCAATAGTGTCATTTGGACTGTGATTTCATCTGTTTTGTGTAATCCAAGATGCAGAGATTGAATGCTTCAGACACACACAAACCCATTCCTGTGGTTGGCCATGGCAGCACTGGGAATTCACAGAAGGGGTCAAATGAATGGAAAAAAAAAATAAAAATTGCCAAAGTGAATTTTTCCAAAGGTCCCAAGTAACTTAGAAGTCTGAGTTTCATTTTCAGGCACTAAGGAGCCTTTGATTCATGCTTAAATTAATATATATATTACATATATACACAAAAAGATTTGGGCATTGCAATGTAACATACTCTTCCTCTTCAAGTCCGATATCCTTGACATTTGGAACTCATCTACAAAGGAAGTGTGAGGACAGAACCCCTCTTTTACACATTATTTACTTGCTTATGACAAATAAAACAGTTCAGCATGAGATGTTTAGAAACACTCAGTTGAGGCAGCCCTAGGCTCAACAACAAGGATTTTGTGATTTGGAAGATGCACTACCCCCATCTCCCGCAGTGGTGTGTTAATTACACTGGCAGTCAAATCAAAGACGTCACAAGCTTAGACACGCAAGACACACACAAAGCCTATCAGTCCCCCAGATCTGACAGGTTAGTGTTTTGCAGCACTCCTTCATATATTTTGAACATTCACTTGATACATCTTGTAGTTAAATACCTTGTTTTCTAAATGTCTTCAACAAAATGCATCTTAAATATATTTTGTAAACTAGGAAATATGTTGTCTTGCAGTCATTTTGTACTTAGAGGCTTCTAGTTTCTTATCTCTCTGTTTATGTAAAATATAACACCCCTCTGGAAGTCTATGGAAAAATATCACATTACAGCAGCAAAGAAAATGGCTGATGCTGTGGATCGTGCCCTCCAAAATTTTGCATATCTTAAAGCACTCTAATTTTTTCTTCAGAGAATTCACAGCTCCATCTTCAGTAAATGAAAAAGGAACTGCTTACCAATACTGCTGACAATATTTGTTTGAGAAACCTAATTTAATAATGTAAATGAAGTGGAAGTAGCTCTTAGCAAATATATCCGTTAAAGGCTTTAGAATGAGAGCCAGCCTATAGAAACAATATTTCTCTGTAGAATGACAGTTTAAAAATGACTGCAATGATTTGTAGGATAGGCTATTAAATTATATTGTTTGTATACAATGGTTGCTCTGAAGAGCCTCACAGCATTTATTTGTAAGTAATTACCCTCAGTCTGGTATTTGCCACCATCAGCTTGGCTTACCATTACCTTTACTGGTAAGTAATACAGTCAGTGAAGTCTCAGGTAAAAGGCAAATGTTGAAAGGCTTCATTTTGTACAATCATGCAAAATAGCTGAGTGTAGAAACAGATAATGCTGATGAGGTGTTCTAAGACTCCACTGGCCTTATATCCCATTTCTTAATAATTTTCCAGTGATATAAATAACAAATGACATGAAGCTGAAAAAGGGCAAGTTCAGGCTGGATATTAGTAAAGGGTTCTTCACTGAAAGGGTTGTTGGGTTCTGGAACAGGCTCCCCAGGGAAGTGTTCACGGCACAAAGCCTGACAGAGTTCAAGAAGTGTTTGGACAATGCTCTCAGACATAGGCTCTTCTGTGGAGCCAGGAGTTGGACTCGATGATCCTTCGTGGTCCTTTCCAACTCAGGATATTCCATGATTTTTTGATTCTATACTTGTTCTGTACCTCCTCATCAATACCTACTCCATTGTCATGATGTTAAATAGTAAGAGTACTTGGCTCCCAGGTTCACTAACAACTTCTATAGCAGTATGCTTCAAGAAAATAGGCTGTTTCTTGCTCTCAGTACAGAAGAGTTTTCCAAATGACCTGTAAACAGTGAGTCCACCTATCTTCAGCAATAGAAACCTGAGATTCTGCAGTTTGCTTTCTGGCACATATTATTATTCCGTGCACAGATTCACAAAGCAATGGTACAGGCTTTTTCTAGAAGGACATTATAATGTGAGTCAGCTACAGCCATGAATTTTATTAACATTTTTTGTTAGAAACCACATTAAATGGCAACACTAATGCACAGATGAGCTTTGCAATGTTCCTATTCCAAGGCTGAGCAGATGGCTGTTTCGATGTGTGCTTGCTTTCATGTTCCCCATTTCATGCAATGTCCCTTATCTTAGGCAACCCACTTACATTTATGCTGCCAGAGAGCCTTTAAACTTACTGGAAGTTTATGGAGTAAAGAGATGGTATGGTGGAAAAGCCAGAGGGAAAACTCAGATAAGATTCTGGTTGTGCTTTCTCCTCTGCTTGATTAGCTCAGGAAGCTTCTTAGATTTCCAGTTTCTTTTGTGGAGATGGAGGAACTAATTTGGTAGCTAAAACCCAGCTGAACCCTATTTCAAAACCTGAATAAACCAAAGGTCTAAAATGTTCCAGTATTTTCCTTTCTCCCAAAAGTTTTTGTCACATTTTTCCTTTTGTCTTTTAACTCTGTACAAAGAACCATATTTACATCTAACTATAAAATATTTTTTAGAAGGAATAAACAATTCAAACAATAGAGAACAATAAATACTACAGGTGCACAGGTCCTTTGGAAAGTAAGTCACTGATGTTACAAGAGAGGTATTCAAACTGAACCACTGAACGTTCAGAGGCCACTGTTCTGTTCCCATTGCAGCTGGTATTTTCCTTCTCATTTGCATTTAAATGAAGGCTGATCCAGATATTCACTCTTCTTCCCTTGACAGGCTTCTATTGCAGGTGGTGCAAAATGCTCAGGGTTTTTGTTTGTTTGTTTTGTTTTGTTGTTTTGTTGTGCTTTTTCTTTCAGATCAGCCTCCAACCAGCACTCTGACTTGTTCCTCAATGATTCTTAGAAATTCGGAGCTTTCCCATCTTCCACATGCCCCAGCCCACTTGCTGCTATCAGATGATTTTACAGCAGGAAGCCTATGGATGAGGAGCTGTGACTGCCGTATTGCCCCAGCACCTGACTGACTGTTGTGGCACAAACCAGTCTAGTGCAACTTGCGTATGCTGCCAGCTTGTTACTGCAGACAGAGGCTATGCAAGCACTATAGAATGACAGTGTTATGCAGCTCCCCAGAACCTGGCTTTAGTGGAAATGTGGAAATCTGCACAGGCTGCAGATTACTGGCAGTGTCTGGTTGAACTGCCACCTGTTAGAATTTGAGAGTACAACCTCAGCCACAAGGAAATGAAATGCAAAAACCAGCACTCAAGCATATGACTTATAAAGTATGCTTAAATGGTAAACAGCAATGCTTTGCTTTCCACCTGTGATCACTGTGCACTACAAATATTGGTGTTTATCTCCTTACTATCCCAGTTGAAGAAGCAGCACCAGAGTGCAATAATTATGAGATTCAACAGCCAGTAAAGAGCTAGTGAAGGCATCAGTTACCAATTCTGGATCCTATTCTGTTTCACTTTAACTCCCAAGATACACTAGGAAGACATACATCTTCCACTCAGAGATCAGCACTGAATGGATGTCCACAGTTGTCACCAGTTTTCTTATGCCATGAGACTTTATATGTGAGAAGATTTTTTTCTGGATATTCACAAACAAATGCGGAGAAAATCAGCAGTAAACAGTGCCCAACTCCCCTTTGTCTGAAACACCTCCCTGGCTTGAACACCAGCAGTTGCAGACTGGCATTTGACCTTTATTTTTCTTTAAGCAACAAAGTCCCGATTTCACTTTATTCCTTCTGACACTCATGATCCTCTTAGTCACACACACGAACTCCCCTTTGATCACTTCTTGCTATTTCATACACATAAAAAGGAAAAGATTCACAACACTTTGTTGAAGACTGGAGAAATTAAATGACTTGCTTGAGTTATGGGAAGAAATGAAAAGCTGAATGAGCAGTCTTGTTCCTGTGCCATAATGATAGAATCATAGAATCACAGAATCATAGAATGGCTTGGGTTGGAAGAGACCCTAAAGGTCATCTAATTCCAATCCCCTGCCATGGGCAGGGACACCTCCCACTAGATGAGGCTACCCAAAGCCACATCCAGACTGGCCTTGAACGTTTCCAGTATCCCACTTTTTACAAGCCCTGTTTAAGCACTGAAAGGCTGCAGTAAAGTCTCCCCACAGCCTTCTCTTCTCTAGGCTGACATACCCAGCTCTCTGTCTTTATTCAAAAGGAAAGGCGAAGTTCTCCATCTCTCTGATCTGATAGAGTTTTTCATCCACCAGAACCTACCAAGTCCTTCTCCATAGGGATGCTCCTAATGAGTTCTTCTCCCAGTCTGTCCTCATGTCTGGGATTGCCCCAACCCAGGTGCAGCACTTTGCACTTGGCCTTGTTGAACCTCATTATATTCCCTTTGGGCCCACTTCTCAAGCTTGTCCAGGTCTCTTTGGATGGCTTCCCTCCCTTCTGTTGTGTCAACTGTACCACTCAGCTTGGTGTCATCTGCAAACTTCCTGAGGGTGCACTCAATCACTGTATGTCATTGGTAAAGATAATAAAGATATTTAACAGCACTGATCCCAGGACAGATTTCTGAGAGCACCACTCATCACCAGCCTCCACCTGGACATTGAACCATTAACCACAACTCTCTGGATGCAGCCATCCAGCCAATTCCTTATCTACTAAATAGTCCATAATAGTCCATTTCATTTTCTGTCCCTATTCTGTATATATAAAATATGTCATCAGTATGCATCAATACTTTTTTTTATTTTATTTTTGAACCACTAATTTACTGTTTTAGCATGATGAGTTTGTAAATGATCTTTTTCTAACAACATCATGGATGTGAACATTAGTTGCACAGTAAGAACAGACTGAAAAGGCTAACGGCATTGTCAGGGAATCAAAATGAACAACCATCGCGATCCATATTCCTTGCTATATAAGGGGGAAGAGTCTTTTACATGAGTTAAACTCCTCAAGGTCTTGTTCAGACATGAAACCCAATCAGCCTAAAGTAGCAGAGGAAGTAATACCATGTATTTCACAAACTCCCTACAGCTGGTTGAGCACCCTTCATATCACACATAGCCAAGCTTTCACAGACTAATTTAGCCTCTTTTTCATTTGAATATTTTTAAATCCAACTAGAAAAATTGTATCATCTATGCACAGCAGGATGTCCCATTATATGTGAAATAAGCTTTACTGGTATTACAGAAATGACAAGTTCATTCTTGACTCTATGTACAAAGCATAATTCAGTTCCGTAAAGCTTATTGCATTCAGAAAACCCAATAGCATATGTGAGCCGTATGTTATTCTGCCCTTTCACAACATTTACAAACTGATACATATCTCTTCAAGAGGATAAATGTTTTCCTAAGTCAAAAAATGTCAGCTTTAGCTTGGACTGCATTAGCTGTGTTGAGTTCTTCAAATACACACCAGGTTAATGAAGACTAAACCACGGTGGGCTATGCTTTTTGATAAATATTGAAGTGCTCTTTGATCCTGATAACCCACAAATATTCAGCATGAGTGAGTTTTCATGGTCAGCATGCAATGATTTTGATATTTGACTTAATCTGCAGCCCAGTGTGGTTTATTTTCCTTATCTGGATGGTATGCTTAGAACAAGAAAAGACAGAGAAATTAAAAACAACACAGTAGTAGTGCTCAAAAGACTTCTTTTTTTCCTGTTTTAAAAAAGAAATCTGAGTCAACTTGACCCATGACTGAAAGACACCTCTACACAAAAGATTTTACAAACAAAAATGCACTGTGATGCTCCTGCTTGTGGTGGACAATATCCACTTTTGCACTGGAGAATACAGTTTAGCTGTCCATTCATTCAGTAGCTTTCTATCAGGCCAGGAATTAATAATAATATTTTGTACTTGTATCAATGCTTATATAGCACCTTTTTATCCCAGGCTCTCAAAGCACTTTACAAACATTAATTAATTAAGTCTCACAACAGCCCTGTGAGGCAAGGAGCTATTAGGTGAAATAATTCTGTTCGGTTTCTTGCCTTTGCCATAGGGAAAAGAACTGGCATAAAGAGCTTAATTTGTGCCAGAAAGATATAGCCTAGAAATAATGCTGGCAGCACTGTATGTCTCATCACTGCAGGAAGCAAGTACTCAAAATCCTTATGCATTAGCAGAACAAGAAGCAGTACCACAATCCATGAGCTGACGGAGAAGCGGGAGCCAGTAGCCTTTGCTAGCTGAGCATGATGTCTTTGTGGGCATACAGGTTATTATTTTAATCAGAAGAAATAAAAAGTGAGAGCTCGCCTGCTAAGTTTTCTAATGCTCTTGTGGATCCTTAGTAACAATGCATGACTCCTCAAACAGCAGTTAAGGCCAACTGGTACATAATTGAAAAGAATGAGAGTTGCCACATCTCTAGGCATGAAGAATTACCAACACGAGCTGAAGTTGTTTTCTGGATCTGATAAAATTAGCAGTAACAAGGTTATTATGCAGACAAGCCAAACATGAAAGAACACAAAGATAAAGGATGACGGATAAACATGTGACAAAGTGTTGTTTAAAAATGAACACAAAGGTTTCAGGCAATGAGTTCATATGCTGAAGCACAAAACCTCAGAAATAATCCAGTAAATCTTGATGTCTCATTTAGGGGCACACTTGGTAGTTCATTTTGTTTATTTATTTATTTTTATTTTTTGCCATTCTAAAGGGACAAACAGGAGAAATAGAGCTTACAAAGAAAAAAAAAATACAGACTTACAGCTTGGGAAAAATAAATAAATAAAAACTAGACTTATAGCCTGTAAAAAAATAATGCCATCTGAATTCAATGTTTAGCCAAGCACTGTTTATCAGGGTTTCATTCTGTGCACTAAGAACATAAATGGTTTCTTTTTTCCTGGGGCCAGATTTGGATCACTAACTTGAGTTGGGCCTGAGGGAGAAACACAGCATGTATGATGAGCTGATTAATTACCAGAAATCAAATGCCTTGCAGTCAGGAGCAACGTGCTTGAAAGAAAGCACTAGTACTATAAAAGTGGTGCATATCTACATGCATGCATGGCCAGGCAAGAACACCATGGGGATTAGGTTTCACTGTAGCCTGAAACAAAGGATTTAGGAATGATTGTTTATCCTTGACAGTGTGACCTGTGCCAGTCTTTATTAACAAGGGCTTTCAGCATATGACATTTAAAGTAACAGAACCCTCTTAAATAAACCTCAGGATTTTACCTTCTTAAAACATCACTAGGATTTCAGCTGCTTTTCAGAAACCATGGCAGTGATTCATAATTAAAGGTTAGGATATGTCTTATTTCTAGCCTTGTGTGCATAAATATAATCCTTTTGAGTCTGTCTCTTACGAAGAGCTCATTTAAAGTGGAGTGCAAATCTACCAGAAAGCCATAAATGAAGGTAGAATCATATTGAATAATATGAACATTATATTGGCAAGCTTGGAAAGTTGTTGAAAAATAACAGGATAATAGGAGATGGGTCAGATCAGTTTAGCAAATTTTCCCTGTCTCTGAAAGTCATGTACATATATATATATATATATATATATATATATATATAGTGTGTATATATATATATATATATACACACACATATGTAGAAGCCTAGTAGAATTTTATTGTTTTCTATACGAGATTATTTTAGAATTACTTTCTCAATCATGAAACTCAGAGAAATCACAAACTCACCTGAGTCTTCCAATGTATCATTTCATGCAGTCCTCCGATACAGAGCATCATCTCGTCTGGATGAAAGTTAATGGATGATTTAATATAAAACATTGTTAGACTGCTTTA
Source organism: Aythya fuligula (assembly GCF_009819795.1). Lineage (NCBI taxonomy): Eukaryota > Metazoa > Chordata > Aves > Anseriformes > Anatidae > Aythya > Aythya fuligula. The sequence continues at coordinate 13,400,604 of NC_045566.1, forward strand.
AAGTGTTCTGTTTACAGCTATCTGTTCTGGTACTTATTTGTTCCTTCCACTGTTTGCTTGCTAAACAATAAATAGTACATTGTCATCTCACTTAGAGTATTTCTGCAGTTTGAACATTTTTTCTTGTACCTATGAACTACCCTTTGAACCACTAAATGTTTCAAAATAATATTGGTGCTGTAAGTGAGGCTGTGGCAAGGATCTGACAGGCTGACTGGGAAACCGCAGAAGACCAAGCCAGATGATGGTTTCCTAGTTACAGACAGCAGTTATATAACCTTGAGAGAAATCTTTGCCTAAACAGTGACTGGCATGATATGTCATTATGTTCACTATGTTCACTTGGATTCATTCAAAACTAAACTAACTTTTTATTATTTTCTGTTTCTCCTATCCCATTTTTTTTTTTGTGCTAGAAGAAATATTGCTTAAGAAAGGGTATTTTGTCCATACCTTCACATTTGCCTCTGCTATATTATCAAAGGATAAAAAGCTATTTTAAACAGTTGTCAGAGCTCCCCAACTCTCCAACTCTCTTTTCAACTTTTTATGCAATAAACATTTATAGGTGATTATTTATAGGTGATTTTTACTTTTTTATTTCTTGATAATATATTTTAAATTGGTGATTCTGAAAAATGTAATATCTTACTGCTGTCAGACACAACAGAGGACATTGTTCATTATTTCAGTATTGCATGAGTCTTACTTTCAGACCAATGACCAGCATGTTCCTTGACCTGAGCTGGGAATCAACACATTTTTTGAACTTCTTTCCCATCTGGGAGTAAAGAAGCATCCAGCAGAATTAAATTGGCAAGTTTCTCCACTAAGCATGCACAAAAAGAGCCTAAAGAACAGAGGTCCTTTGGATCCCACAGTCACGGTTCCCTGAATGCAGGGACAAAGAAAAAGATGACAATCTTGGCTTTCACTGAAGGAAATTCTGGCAAAATACCACTGCAAGACAGCCAGGAAAATTATTAGTTATACCTCCCTAGTACACAGGTGCCACTAGGTATGTTTTTTTCCAAATTATAGCAATTCTGTACAGCATAGCAATATGTATAGCAAAATATATATGCATATATAAAATAAATCTAACAACTAGCACCTCTGAAAGTGGAGTAGCCACAAGCACCCTCTCAATTTACTGGAACATCTCCTGAACTCAAGTTCCCACTTAGCTTCCCCACAAACCAATGGAAGGATAATACCATAACATCACTTGGCAAAGTTGTGAAATAAATGGAAGCGAGGTCTTGAAACAGCATTGGACAGCATACAAACAGAGAGAGAAGGAGAGCAAGAAAGAAAGACTTCCCCCACACCCAGCAACAATAGTGTTGGGGTACAGAGCTCAAAATCTTCAAAGTAGAAAAAAACCTCTTATCCAAAGACAAAATTTTCTTCCCCCAGAACTGCAATGCTAATCCTATTAGCATACTAGTGTGTGATCATGGGTCTAGAGTTACATACAACATTTGAAATTTGAACATACTGTGAAAGCAGCTGTGAGGGCTTGATGAACTCCAGATAAAAAGAGAGGCATCGATGAGCTGTCAGCAGCAGCAGCAGTCCCACACTAACAGGGAGACAACACGGCAAGGAACCAGGCCACACAGCTGCAGCTCCAGCAGGTAACCTTGGCGCATCGGCTGCTCTCACATACAGTGCTTACAGGCCTGCAGCAAGATCTAACATCCTCCTTAACTCACCAGTGAACATATATTTCAGATCCTTCCTTCTGCTTTATCATCTCTGTCATCCAGACTCCAAGTACCTTTCAGGTTGGTGCCATGGGTACAAGACAGGTTGTATGATAATCCAAAACTGTATCAGTATCTGTACTCACCTCTGTGTTGTAATGTCATACAAAGTCAAAATCTGCTGAGATGAAAGGCAGATGTGCAGCATAAGATAGACACACAACAGCTCTCACCAGGGTGAGGAGGGGGGCTGCATTCAGCCAACAGTTAATAGCTTGCAATTATCTTTATTGAAGAAATTATTTTATAATTTAAATAAACTGTTTGGAAAAAGAATATGAAATCTTCAAAATATATCTCTTATTCTTGATTTCCACATGTTATTTAAGTTTCAGTAATTAAACCTGCTAAACCCCCATCTCAGATGTCTGGTTTGGGTATTTTCTCCTTAGTACCTAAGCAGCTGTAGTCATGATGCTTCTCCATGGGAGTTTGATGATGGAGTGAGTCTTTGACTTGTACCATTAATTACAGTAAATGTGGGGATTGCTTAGAGCTCAGACATCACCTCCCAGCCACCACCTTCTTCTTACTCCTCACCACCAGCACTACCACTTATAATTTTTGGCAAGCATGCCATTTCATGAAACACTGCCTAAGTCTAAGTGTGAAACTATGGTACTCATCTTGATTTTTTTTCCACTGTTACAGTACCACTTGAGCCTTTGTAACAACAGCTAAATGAAACAATACCTCCTTTTTTTTTTTTAATACTTCTTTATTGCTTAAAAGTGAAAACACTTCTAACTAATAAAGTGATTTCTATCTTTATTTTTTTCTGCTCATTGTTACAGAACTAATATGTTTAATCCAACTGGTATCTTGCTCACTCCTGTAGGTTTTGTATGGCAGTGGCAAGTGTCTGCTATTTATTTTTATTTTTTACCCAAAAGAAAGAGTTTTTCTCTTGCACTTTGCCCTCCAATGCAACAAGTTAGCAAGAAGATTTTCATCTGATTTTCTGATTTCCAACTCAGCACTACCACTTTGGACCTTCTCACCATTCATGTGATTTTTTAATTTAATTTTATTTTATTTGTATTTAATCCTCCTAAAAGCAACACTGCTTTTTGGCAAAGAGTTCCATGGTATAATAATTCTTCATTGTGGAGACAAATATTTCTACTCTTCATCTTTAAGTTTCATCTTTTAAGTGAATATCCCTTTGTCTGTGTAATACAAGAAAGCTGGTGTTGAATATTCCACTCTGTGCTCTCTATGCCATATATTATTTTATAAAGTTTAATCTGGCCTCTTTGCATTTATCTTTTTTTTTTTTTTTTTTTCTCAAATAAACAGTTCTACTCTTTTGACCCTCATCACAGATTTTTCTTTTTCATGCCTTCAGTTATCCTCAGAGAGAAAGCAGAGACCCAACTGCTTTCTATTTCTTCTTTCCCTCAGCTTTTTCAGTAGAGGTGACAGAAAGCTTTTAAGCATAAAGCTTGTCAATAGTTCATATCATGACATTAAATATTTGCCATTTGTATTTCTATCAATTATAGACCGCGTTCATAGAATCATAGAATCATAGAATATCCTGAGTTGGAAGGGACCCTTAAGGATCATCAAGTCCAACTCTTGACACTGCACAGGTCTACCCAAAAGTTCAGACCATGTGACTAAGTGCACAGTCCAATCTCTTCTTAAATTCAGACAGGCTCGGTGCAGTGACCACTTCCCTGGGGAGCCTGTTCCAGTGTGCAACCACCCTCTCTGTGAAGAACCCCCTCCTGACGTCAAGCCTAAATTTCCCCTGCCTCAGCTTAACCCCGTTCCCGTGGGTCCTGTCACTAGTGTTAATGGAGAAAAGGTCTCCTGCCTCTCGACACCCCCTTATGAGGAAGTTGTAGACTGTGATGAGGTCTCCCCTCAGCCTCCTCTTCTCCAGGCTGAACAGGCCTAGTGACCTCAGCCGTTCCTCATACGTCTTCCCCTCCAGGCCTTTCACCATCTTCGTAGCCCTCCTCTGGACACTCTCCAACAGTTTCATGTCCTTTTTATACTGTGGTGCCCAGAACTGCACACAGTACTCGAGGTGAGGCCGCACCAGCGCAGAGTAGAGCGGGACAATCACCTCCCTTGACCTACTAGCGATGCCGTGCTTGATGCACCCCAGGACACGGTTGGCCCTCCTGGCTGCCAGGGCACACTGCTGGCTCATATTCAACTTGCTGTCTACCACGACCCCCAGATCCCTCTCTTCTAGGCTGCTCTCCAGCGTCTCATCGCCCAGTCTGTACATGCAGCCAGGGTTTCCCCATCCCAGGTGCAGGACCCGGCACTTGCTCTTATTGAACTTCATGCGGTTGGTGATCGCCCAGCTCTCCAACCTGTCCAGATCCCTCTGCAAGGCCTTTATGCCCTCATTTGAGTCCACAACTCCTCCAAGTTTGGTGTCATCAGCAAACTTGCTCAAAATACCTTCTATTCCTACATCCAGATCGTTTATAAAAATATTGAAAAGTACCGGCCCTAAAATGGAGCCTTGAGGGACCCCACTGGTGACCGCCCGCCAGCCTGACGCAGCCCCATTTACCATAACCCTTTGGGCCCTGCCCGTTAGCCAATTGCTCACCCATCGTATAATGTTTTTATTTAGCTGTATGGTGGACATTTTGTCCAGTAGGATCCTATGGGAAACCGTGTCAAAAGCCTTGCTGAAGTCCAAAAAAATCACATCAGCTGGTTTCCCTTGGTCCACCATATGGGTGATCTTATCATAAAAGGAAATCAGGTTAGTTAGGCAGGACCTACCCTTCACAAACCCATGCTGGCTGGGACCAATGACTGCTTTGTCCCCCAGGTGCGCCTCAATAAGTTCAAGAACCAACTTCTCCATGATTTTACCAGGCACTGACGTGAGACTGACAGGCCTGTAATTGCTAGGGTCTTCTTTCTGACCCTTCTTGAAAATCGGCACAACATTTACCAGCTTCCAGTCTACTGGGACCTCTTCAAATTCCCAGGATCGTTGAAAAATAGTTGAAAGAGGTTCCGCGATGACGTCCGCCAGCTCTTTCAGCACCTGGGGATGAATCCCATCCGGACCCATGGACTTGTAGGGATCCAGGTGGAGTAGCACATTCAGGGTCAGTTGGGAGTTTGTCATCCCCACCGATTCCCCAAGATTCCCCAGAATTAATGTTGCAAGAGCACAATTCTCTTAAATACCAATAGTTGTTTTGTTTTGTTTTGTTTTGTTTTGTTTTGTTTTGTTTTGTTTTTAAGTCCTATTTTATTTTATACCTTCACTCTTTCTGAAGTCTGGCATGTTACGACTTTAATATATGGTATATAACACCAACTGCCTGTAGATCTTTCTAGAACCTGCTAATTTCTGATAAATCAAAAGCTTACTTTGTATCAATATAAAAATGGAATTACTTCTGGAGTATTAATTTCTACAGATACAAACCATTTGTGCCGTTTACATCTATCGGGCTATAAGACTAAGAGAAAGAGATCAACATTTCAGAATTCAGATGAGAGGTACATTTCAGCAGCAGCATTTATACACATCTTGTCTTTTGGCTGCCTCCTCCTCTCCCCATCTGCTGCAGTGACTGCCTGCCTGCGTCGAGCTGGCCAAGCCACAGCCACTGTGCTGCAGTGCCAGGCTAGGAGCCACCCCAGCAGAGCTTGCCACCTCTGCTTTGGCCGGCCTGCGCCCTCACTGAGGCTGAATTACTGCCTTCACTTGCCCCTCCAAGCACTGCCACACCTGCCCAGTGTTTACATGCCAGAAGTACTAAATGGAAGCACAGGAAAAAATTAAAGCACAAATACTGCTGGCACCTTGAGGAAACCACTGCACAACATGGGAGTGGCTGTGGCAGGGTGTGTGTGCATGATGGAAACAGTCCCTTGTGTCCATGCTGCTGAGCACAAAAGGTGGGCAGAGGAGGACAATGCACTTGCAGGTAGTGCTGGGACAGCATGCACCTGAGTCAGGCCTGTTTGCCTGCAGCCCTGTGCTATGCAGCATGGAACCAGAATGACCTGAAAAAAGACTTGCATGGATGCATCCCGTCTCTGTGATCAGTGCACGGTGATGATGTATGTATGTTTACACATACCCTGATATATATTGCAAGGGAAAGAACTGAAATTAATTTTTTCATAAAAAGGAACAGAAATGATGATATCCATTTCCACCAGAATAATGGACAAGGAGAAAAAGAAAAAAATGCACATACCCTCACACACATGCATGCGTGTGTCCATTCACTCACATTCATACACCCATTGCTGATTCTGTCATCTCCTGGTTTGCTTGCACCAAAAGAATGTAAAACTGTTCAGACAGAAATCTGTTTTTCAGTTTAATTGTTCTACCTTTTGTTCTGCAGGGTATTTCTAAATGAAGTTCTGCTTGTTATCTGCTATAGCAGATACCAAGTTAGCTGTATGTTATTTCGTGCTGCTACTTATCCTATTTCTCTAAATTCATCTACAAAAATTACTGTTGTTACAGAATCAGAGAAGCTTAATCAATATGAAACACCTGCTTATATTTCTCACTATTTATATAATTACTTCAGCTCCACTGTATTTGAAAAGCTGCTGTCCACTGGCCACTGTTGGTTTATTTTTATTTTTAATAATTTGCAGCCTAACCACTGAGTTTAAAACTTCCCAGACAAGTCATTAGCACTACCGCTCCCAACTTTGCAAAGCCAGAGATTTCCAAGGTCTCTGTGAAAACAAATGAGCTTTTTCAGGAAAGAGGTCTGTAGTTTGTCTACCATCTTCAAGAAAGATCAAAAGCCTTATGAAAAATGTCTCATGGAAAGCTCTGAAAGTTTTTTCTGTATTCTTGTCACTATGTTCATCATTTGTTTTATTGAAGCCAACCATTGCACTAGCAGCGGTGGGTATGTACCTCCTGAGATTATTTGGTCAAACACTCTTCTTTTCTAGCATTCCCTCTCACTCAGTGAACTAATGACTCCACACCACCAGGACTGGGCAGAGTTTAAATAACAGGCTCTGTTTGCAAATTATGTCATGTAGACATTAAAAATGCAATTAATTCAAAGTAAAATAGTTGTTGTTTCCTGGGAAGAGACTGTAAAGTCCATAGAGAGAAGTTATTCGCCCAAGTAATCTAATTTATTTCAGTGGAATTGTTTGAGAACATTTTGGACACAAAAATCAGTTTACAGTACCCATGGTGATTATAACCATTTTATGGTTATACAATTTCAGGTATCCTGAGAGGTAAAGACTGAGATTTTAGGAAAATACTGATGTTCTTCCTCATTGCTGTAAAGTGTGATGCTGCAAAGTTCTCCTTTCTTAAGGGACAAGACACATATAAATGCGTGGAGCGGCTAGTTCACAGAATTTCTAGGTTGGAAGAGACCTCAAGATCATCGAGTCCAACCTCTGACCTAACGCTAGCAGTCCCCACTAAACCATATCCCTAAGCTCTACATCTAAACGTCTTTTGAAGACTTCCAGGGATGGTGACTCCACCACTTCCCTGGGCAGCCTGTTCCAATGCCTCACAACCCTTTCAGTGAAGAAGTTCTTCCTAACATCTAACCTAAAACTCCCCTGGCTCAACTTAAGCCCATTCCCCCTCGTCCTGTCACCAGGCACGTGGGAGAACAGACCAACCCCCACCTCGCTACAGCCTCCCTTGAGGTACCTATAGAGAGCGATAAGGTCGCCCCTGAGCCTCCTCTTCTCCAGGCTGAACAAGCCCAGCTCCCTCAGCCGCTCCTCGTAGGACTTGTTCTCCAGGCCCCTCATCAGCTTCGTCGCCCTTTTGGTACTCAGAACCCACAGCTTGCAAATGAAGCTGTCCACTGGCAATTTTCAAATGTAACAGCTTTGCAACTTGAGGATTAAGTGGAATCAATAAATGTTTTTTGGGAGAAAAAAATGCACACACACAAGCACATATACACATGGGCTTCCATGAGCAGGACTGTGGCTCCCCTGGGACTGTCCACCTGCCTAATTGCAAGGCTGGGAGGATTTGCCCTTCCTCAGGGAACTTGCTGCTAAAGTGTAAGCTGATCAGCAAAAACTTTTTTAAAGAGCAAGAGTCCCTCTCATGGCTTTCACTTTTCTGTCAATTTCTTGCTAAATATATTACAGCTGACCATCACCTTTGCCCCTCTACAGAGAGATTTGCCTTTCTAAACGCACTTGCAAGAACAAGGGGAAAAGAGGAAAACAAAAATCTATTAGAAGATAGGGAAACAAAATGTTTTCCTGTGTAGATAAGAAAATCTATTTTACAAAAGAGGATAAATCTTGTTTGCTCTGAAGAATGTATATGAATTTTCTTATATATATATGTATATATACATATGCATATATAAACTTAAACTGATACCATGCTAATTCATATATTTCACTTACATGTTAGGGAAATAGACCTATGGTAAGTTTCCCCAGATCATGTGTTTGAAGTAAAGTGTTTTATAGTTACTAAAAATCTTCAAAACAGTTTGGAAACTGAGGCAGAAATTTTAGGTCAGTGTCAGGGTCCAGATAAAGTCCGAAGAGCTGATGAGAACCTTTAGACCAGAGGAATTAAGGAAGCACTTTAGTGATTTTTCTGTATAGGAATGGACTGAATGAAGTAAAGCCTGAGTGCAGGTATCTGTCCTCTTCCCTGGCCTGGCCTTCCCTTCCTCTACCCTCTTGAAGACTGATTAGCTTGGAAAATATTTTTCAAAAGATAAAAAATTTGACTGAAACTGTCACGCTGATTAAAGCTGTATCTTTATATTTGAAAACATTCAGAGTAGAAGTTAAAATATACACTAGTCTCAACAAATTTCTTTTACTTGTATTTATTTCAGCAATTTCTCTGGGCTCTGGCTAACTGCTCCTTATGTACAGCTGAGCATGTCACTCTGCATTGCTCCTCCTCTCAATCCTGGCACAATTTGCCTGATCCTATATGGTCTCTTTTCTTACAGGTTTCTGTCAAGATTGGAATTCTTTCCTCAATAACATATTGACCACTTGAGTCCAGTACATACCAGTCAGGTCTCAGCGTATATTGATAGTCCTTCAGCACTTTACAAAAAGTCTCCACTTACTGCAGTAAACACACCTAGGAATATGTTCACTTATAAGATTATGAAATCTATTAACTGTTGTTTTGTTTGTTTGTTTGTTTGTTTGTTTTTGCAGCTTGAAAGAAAAAAATAATATCTAGAATCGACATTTTAAATGAGTCTCTTTAGGCCAGGTGCTGTACAAATCCTCCCTGCGCTGAAGATCCTGCCATTCAAACAGAAAAGCAGGTAATGGGGAAAGGATTGGGATGAGATGGAGGTGAGATGGTGGTAAGAAACCATAGGGGAACTCCATGATAAAGGCTGGGAGGAGACTGTTCTCCCCCAAAACAGTTTAATTTAAATTGTCAAAATATAACACAATTCAAAAAATGAATTCTTGTGTTCCCCAATTAATGTTCACCTCCTGAGTGCCTTATATGGAGAGTGAACCCTAGGAAATTTAATGAACATGAAGGGTGTGGGGGAATGAGCATTAATTTGTAAAATACTGCATTTTCTCTCTGGATTTTAACCTTTGGAGAGTACAATCCACGTGTGAAATGTGATTGCAAAAGGAAGAGTGAATAGAAAAGTGTGTTTAGCTAGATTATAATATCATGGCTGTATTTAAAATTCCTGAAGCACTCCAGAGTTGTGGCTGCAGGATGTTTTCCCCAAAGTACCTAATATAAACATAAGCCTGTTTGTATTTCAGTAGCTGTGAATAAACTCAGCCAATACTCTGTGCCAAGAAAATGAAGCACTTTTTCCCCCATCACAACAATTGATGTAAGCAATCAACTTGCTGTGTGTTGCAAATGTGGCCTTCATTCTGCTATCTCCAACAAACGATATTAATGCATAAGTGTTTGAGATGCTTGGAGGAGATAATTTTCTACAGAGAAAATAATTTCTCTGTATGTTTGTGAGGAAAGAAGAATCCACAACATTTTACAAGACCAGCTCCCTAATGGTGTGATGAAATACAAGAGCTTTTAATAGTTAATCCTTAATTGTGCCCAAACTATGAAGAGGACTATTGTGCCAGAGGTGGCAGGAGGAGGGAGTGATGGTTCATAGCAAAGAAAATAGTTTCAGTGGCCAGTGAAGCTTGTGGTCTTTTCTTTCTCTTGGCACACTGCAGAGACAACCCAGCCACAAAAATATGACTGAGCCTTTGGAGATGCTGAAGGGAGAAGCACAGAGAAAGGGCAGGCTTTTTCTAATATGTGAGGAGGTAATAGCATCAGGTGAAGCAGGCTTCCCTGAGTTTGCAATGGCTTTTTCAAAATGAGATGTTTCTGGGGAACCAAAACATTTAATCTGTAGCCAAGAGCACAGAAGGGAGGTGGCTTTGTATTTTGTAAAAATAATGAAGCCATAGATCCACAGCCAAATTTTGAAGAGGATTCTAAATGCTGTTTTGGGGAAAAGATTATGGAAAGAATTACTAGTAGCTGTTGTCACCTCCCAAAGCACCACTGCTGAAAGAAAGTACTGAATAGCTTTTTTAATCTTTTCTCTCATCCCTTTCTTGTGGATGAAGTCAAGCAGAATGTAGTTAAAGGCTCTATTTCCACTGAAATCTTCTGTGTTAAATTAGACCTTCTGAATCCAACCTTTCCCAGCAGACACTTTTTTTTTTTTTTTTTTTTTTTTACAGTAAGTAATCAGTGTTTAATTACTTGACTTTTACATGGTACAACCTTTGAGACCTTCCTGACTTGCTGAGTATTCAAAGTGTACTGTTCAGAGTGTTCAACAACTCCAACTGCCTTGTTAACAATTACAATACAGAGCTTTTTTTTATTATTTTTTTTTTTAACTCATGCTTTATTACATGTCTTGAAATCAAGGTTTTTGCTCTCATGTAGCTGCATATGCATATATATTCATGCATACTGCATATGCATATATACTCATGCATACCTACTTTTGGTTTGCATTACACCTTTGCACTGCTTTCTCTGGCTTTCTGCGAGCAGAAAGCTGGGTTTCAACCTGTGTGGGCTCACACCCTCAAAATTGACTATGAGGTTTTGAGTTCAAGAAAACTTAAAATTGCAAAGTGAAATGCCATCAAAACCAATGAGTTTTATCTGGCTTGGTGTCAAAAGTGAGAGAAACTGCACATTTTGCATGCTTTCAGAATATTGCTTCATGGGAACATTTCTAAACCATTAATCATTCTTTCAGGAGATTTCAGGTCTCATGTTTTACATTCACTAACACATACAAATCACAGATCTGGAACACCAGTTCCGATCTCAATTATATTTGACACAATTCTTTTGTCATCAGTTGGTTCAAATGTGTTTTACACTGGCTCCTGATTCTATGAACAGTTTAATAATACAGCTTTAAAATTAAACATATGCATACATACTTGTAAGACTGCACTCTCATTTTCAGGCTGTGGAACTTCAGTTCTCGGAAGGTAAAACTATTGTTTTATCTGATCATTTTGCCAGTTTACTTCTTATTGTTTTCCCTATTTATTTTTAGTTTATAAGAATTGTAAGTAATGCCACACTGTTTCAGCAGAAGCTTGAAACATTGCATTGTTTGACTAATTAAGACTAAAAAGTTTATCTTGAACAAAATGTCATATCCCTCAATTATACCTATGTCATATCCCTCAATTATACCTAATGAGGAAAAATATAATTCTTAATAGGCCTCTTGAAAATTAAATAGCTCCTTTTGAAAATAAGAAGCGTTAATTATTTGATAGAAGCAAGAGCTAAAATCTTATTGAAATCTATATATTAACAAAAGATTGCTATCCAAGGAAAAATTTTATTAATAATTGTATTTTTTTTAAATGGTTGTTTCAGTTCAAAAGTGCCAACTTTCCTGTGTTTGCTTATAGAAACTCAGACATAGGAGAGATTGTCTTAGCGTTTTTCTTAACAATAGAAAAAAAAAAAAAATGTTTTGTTCCTGCTGCTTCCCCAAGAGAATTTGCAAAGCTGTTCTTAGCAGGCTACGAATATCCTAAACATGCAAAAGAAACTTAAGATACAAATTTTGGAATCACAAAAGTCAGTAAGCTCATGACCAAAAATTTACAGAGGTTAACCAAATGCAAGTTGGCATAGGTATGACAGAGATAACTCCTATTTTACTGACATTAGTTTAAACAATCAATGGATTGATCAGAAAAAGTAGGTAATAATATGTAGATTTTCATTTCACATTTGATTGTAACACTAACTGAAGAACATTTTGCCTGTCTTCCATTCCTCCTATTCTGTTTGAGTTCGCAGTACTTGTATAAACATAGAGCAATGATAATAATTTGTATTTATACAATGGCACTTTTTAATCTGTATCTTGGAAATAGTGTCTTTAAGCTGGAGACCTGAATATCAGGCTAGAGTACCTATGAAATGCGTTCCACTCATACTGCTACATTCAAGCTTCTGGGATCAAAGTTCCTTAAACTGCAAAATAATTTCCCCTCTAATATGCTGGAAAAAAATTTCAAGAGTTTCTTCATCCACTGAAGAAACTACTTCTCCTCCTCCTTCCCACCCAGAAGCAGTATCTTGCAGGTTACTTTGCTATCTGCTCATGATGGATAAGAGCAGGAGCAATTTAGCTACTCAAACAAGTCTGATTTGTAGTCTGAAAGTAGAAGTCATTAGCAAAATGCTATTTGGCTAATGGCAGCTTAAACAGTGATATATGATTTTCACTCATTTTAAGTCATTTCTGCACATTTCTTAGCTCCTATTAAGTGAATCTAGGAAATTTTCTCTGTGATTTTCTCTGTGAGAGATTTGTGCATGTTAAATGGGAGATTATAAAACATTGTTTTTACAGCTGTTTGATCTCTTGTTAGTTAACACATTTTTCATTTACTTTCTCTTCTCTGAATTCTGGTGCACTTCAGACACACAAATTGAAAAGACTAATGTAGTTCTCAGTTTAGTCTGGTTTGGACCTCAAAATAACTTTTAGGAATAAACAACTGAGCTAATGACATATACAGTGAAGGCATTAAAATGTAATATGGTTTGCAAAATGCCATATAGTCGGCAAAATACAAGGAACTTCAAATCAAAAAAAGCTGCAAATCATACCTGTAAAAATTGATTTACTGCTGACAGACACCATCAGCTAGTAGTAACAGTGTGGTCTTAAAACCTAAAGGCAGCTATGCTTTCCTTTAGGAGTCTGGAGAAGAAGAGAATGGCAGAGAAGAACCCTTGAAAAATGCACCTTCTCATGACAAACAACTTTGTTTTCTGAAGGGGTATTACTTATAATACCCTTGGTATTCTACTGAAACATTTAGTAAATAGAAAAGAACACCGCAAGTTAACAACAAATCTACCAAACAATCAGCATATTTTTTTTACGGTCACCCTTTTATAGTCTCCCTAGGAAATTTACAGTCTATGTAGCTGTAAACGGTGTGACTGAGTGATCTCCCAGTGAGAACTGCTATGGTACTGTTACTTCCCAGCAGGCAGTCCAGTCAGATGATGTGGAGTAGGCGTAGGGAGACAGATCCCATTTGAATGCATGAAAAAAACATGATGCTGAAATTTCATAGTTGTTGGAGAGTACATTCTAGAGGCCTGATACTCATTTTTTGCACGCTCGGAGCTTGCATTCAAAACTAATACTGGATTTGTGCAAAACCACATTCTGTCACTTGTTTGAATGTATCAGCATTTAATTTCTGCTAACTCTGAAGGCCCTGCAGGGAGCACAGAAACTCCAGGATCCACACGTGGCTGATGACCATGCTGCTTTCGGTTCTGTGTCAGCTGGGGCTGCCAACCTGCACACCCTGGTCTTCAGGAGAGGCAGCAGCAGCAGCAGCACTCCTGAGATTTCTTAACACAGATTGCTCGTCTCTAAATTGGGACTAATAGCACTTCACTATTTTGAGCAGTCCTTAATGTAGAGTTCAGACCTCTATAATAGATTCCACTCTGAGCCTCAAGTGGTTTCTCCTGTGTCCAACAACCTGCTTCGGTAAAAGTTGCTGACTACCTTGATAAAGAGCTGGATTAAGCTATTTGTTATCTGCCTGTATTATACCCCAGATACTTATCTACCTAAGGTACTTATATCAGTACCTTTACATCTAAGCACTTCCCAGTCTATAATGAAAAGTATTTTCTTTATCATACTCCTAGAAATAGTATTCTTTTCAATTTATAGATGGGGAACTGAAGCAGAGAGAGCAAATAACTTTCCTGTAGTTTTAACAGGAAGTCTGAAGCAGGGGAAGGAGCTGCCCCTGGGTGGGCTGCATGTCAGGCTGCGTGTCAGGCATGGCAGCAAACCCATCACAGTGGAAGCCAGTGTGAGGTGTGAGAGGAGGAGGAAATGATGTTTTAACAAAACGTATTATTTTGTCTGTTTTCCACCATATATCCACTTCCATCAATTGTCCTGATCAAAAGGGGTAAGGGAAACTCATTAAAACCAAATTATTATTTTTTGCTTTTTGTATATGTTTCAGATCATATCCATAAGTGCATAATTCACAAATCCTTATGATGAAGCAAGCATATTTTAGGAAAACTTTTTTGTTACAAACTCCAAATATTCACACCCAAGAAAAGTAACGCCTATGAATCCTGATGGAATTACTTTAAGTTCACAATATGTTCCTTATTGTTTTTTAAGATAAAAAAAATAAATGTAACTCAATTAGGAATATTAACTCTACAGTAGTAAGAAACCCTGTCTCTGCTTACCAAAGCCAATTGCATTTGAAGAGATAAGTATTCCTATTTTAAAATGTATTCCGGTAGTACAGAACTGTGGATTGTATTGAGGATAAAATCAACTGTTTTGAAGGAATTGTTCACAAGCATTTAACAATTAACCAAACATTAATGCCTTTTGTTCTATCTGGTAATTAGTAATCAGCCACTAGTTAGCACCATATGTCACATATCTGCTATGGAAATTAAAGCGACTGACAATGAAAATTGGAGTGATGGGTGTCAATGATTATACTGAGCCCACTGAGCATAGGCCACGTTAGTGTTGGCATTATAGTATGTTTTGTTTCAAGTATCAACAGGCAAAAACTGAAGTGTGGGAAGTTTTAGCTGAATATGACGGCACTTCTTTACTGTGAGGGTGACAGAGCACTGAGATAAATTGCCCAGAGAGGCTGTGGGCTCTCCTTCTCTGGAGATACTCAAAACTCTCCTGGATGCCATCCTGTGCAATGTGTTCTAGATGATCCTGCTTGGTAGGGGCATTGGACCAGATGATCTTCAGAGGTTCCTTCTAACCTTGGCCTTCTGTGATTCTGTGCCCTTGGGCCTGAGGTAAAGCAGGGCCTGTGATGGGTGGGAGAAGTAAAAGGTTCCTCCCCTGAAGGGAAGAGTGTGTGTGTAAAGGGGACTCTGCCTGAGCAAGTAGGGAAGCTGCTGGATGAAAATCTGGGAAAAGATACATGGCTAAGCACAGAAGGTAATAGCAACTCAGAGATCTTTCCAGGGAGTTAGTGAACGGTGTGTAAAGATCTTTCTAGGGAGTTAGTGAATGCTGCAGAGAGTTTGGGCAACCTTTAAAGCCACTGAAAGAGTGGAGGTTTGGTCCCATAGGGATAGACTGTCAAGGAAAAGATTGGTTTCCTGTTTTATTTAGCTTTTCCCATGTTGGATGTCTGAGCTTTCTTTATCTGGAGCATTTTCTATCTTACATATTTGTTGTCTTTCATTTTACAGCCTAGAGGCTGTGTTTTCTGCATGTATTTTAAGGGAAAATGGCAGGCAATTCCATGCAGAGGTCTGGCCGGTAAGTTGTCCAACCACTAAGCTGCTTCATGTTGTTTCACCTCCTGTAGCTAAGTAGTGAGATAATATTCCATGAGAACTTACTCTCTGAAGACACAAAGATGAAAGCTTCTTGCCTGGGGAGGGGCAGTAGGTTTCTCTGAGAGATGAGACTGAAAAGATCAGTAAAAGTGATTTTGATGGAAGGGAGGGTACCTGAGTACATGTAGAGGTCTCAAGAGGTGAACAAAGTCTCTTACACATTACTAAGAAAACTAAATGAAATTATTTTACAAAGTACACACCTTTTTCAAGTGGTAGATGGTACTACGGACCATAAGCCATTCAACTGAAATTTTGGTTTGATTCCTGTCAAAACTGTTTTTAAACATAGAAAGATATCAAATTATTCCATATTGTGCATAGAAAACACAGTGCAAAAAGCTTGACCAAGTATAACATCACAACTATTTAAATCATTGCCACAAATTGTTTAACAGACACTTGTCTGAATTAACAACAAGTAAATGATTTAAAGAAAATGAGTTTCTCTTCTATATCATTCCTATTACTTTATATTAAATGACCCTGTCTTGTTATATTCTAGTGGAGAGCACTGAATGCTGTTATATAGCAAGATATTCTAGGCAATATCATGCAACAGAACAATTGCAATATAAGGAAAAAATGGGCTTTAGAAAAATCAGTCCTTTCTACTAGGGCTGTATAGCAGTATTACAAAAGGAAAACTGTTTTCTCAGTTACAGTAAGCTGTAGCACATCCTCTGACTCTTCTCTGCCTGAATGTGCACAGAGAAACATCTGCACAGCCTTTGCTCAGCAGAGAGGCTCCTCTGAAGGTGCCCCCAGATGTTCTCACACTTACGCCGATTAATGTTAGCTGGGAGCCCTACCTTAACCGCTTATTCTTTGAAGTATGCTCATGCTCTGTTGAGAGCTAAAGTGCCTGAGGGAAACTTCAGGAAGGAGTAATTAGAATCATAGAAGCTTCCTTGAAGCAAAGCAGCTTGTGAGGACAGCAGCTCCTTTTTACAGGGGGTTATGTAGCCCAAGCTCATCCTTGCAAGTGAGATAGTTGGGCTGCCTGGTGCTGGAGGTGGCATTGGACATAACCCAGTTTATTTTGGCTGCTATATGGATTGGCTTTTTGTGAATGACTATCTCCATATGCTGTCAATATCAAAGGTAAGTCTTGCTGCTAGATATCTTCTAAAGTGTAGTTGCTGTTGATATATGGAGAAAACAGGTCAGGTGGGCATATCTCTAAAGAAATGTGCTGGAGAGCACACAGAGCTGCCTGGATATGCCAGGCCTCATTTGTGTGATGGATATGAAGTATATGTGACATTTTTGTTAAAATATCACTCTAGGTAACCCTGGAGTGTATATGATGTTTGTATTCATGTTTGGAAACATTTGTGGCACATTTCTGTGCAGAGGGGTCATCAAAAACTCTGTTAAGGTCTTCAACGGTCACAGAAAGGAAATATGGGAGGAAAAAGGGTAAAGGAAGAGTTTTCTTTCAGGTGTTCTGTGTTTTATAGTAAGAACAGGCAAAGAGTCTGGAGAGTCATTGATGTCTCTTTTTAAGGTAACTATGGACTACAGAGTTGATGTATGGACTGTTGAGAGAAAAGGAGGAGGAGCAGTTGTGGTAAGGCTTGCAGGAGCAAGCAAACTGAAAGTGAGATGGAAAGCAAGTGAGGTCACTCAGGCTGACTTCAGCAGCAGAGAGAAGTAGCTCTGAGCTGTGATCACTGCAGTGTATCCTGTTTAACATGTGTGTGTCCTTAGACCCAGAAAACTACATGAGAGTTCAATCAGAGGTGGAAGATCATGTCATCTGATAGGTGAGCATCTCTGTCCTGCTGGAATAGCCATGGGATTGTGGAGTCTTAATTAATTATTCAGGTTTATCAAGCCAGTGTTTCTTGTATCTCTTTTGCATTTGTTCAGCTTCCTGTTGTTTAGTTCGGCTTAATAATCCACTGATTTGCGAGTTACTTAATCTTTTCAATAATAGTTGCAAAAATAGGATGGATAATTCATTCTTGAGCACAAAATAGATCACATTTTCTTTCCTGAATGTGGGTTGTTCTGGTATTTAAATTTTGTTAGGAACACAATATATAAAACCCTTCCCTCTATTGTTTGACATAGGATACCAGTGGATCCTGCATTCTTCCGCTACTAGAGAAACCGTCTTGGGGCTTATGATTTTTTTTTATAAAGTATGTGAATAGTTACTCATGTAAATCCTCTACTTTAATTATTGATGGGATTTCCATCCTCATAATATTATACCTAAGGCATCTTTCTCTATTCTTTTGTATTTATCACTCTGTGTAGTACAGAGAGAACACACATTACTCACTGTCATTTTCCATCTGTATAAAATACCATCAAGTGTTGGTCAGCAAGGGAATAGAGACAAAAAAGCATTGGCATCTGTTGACAGGTTTTGTTTTCCTAGCAGAAATCTTTGGTTTTTGCTTTAGTATTTCAATTAATTGGTCAGCCACATAACTCAAATATTAGTTAGTTTAAAATAATGTTGAGTTTATATGAGTCACCAGTTTTACCTTAAAAAGTGAAGCATTTTGTCACTGACTTTACAAGAGTAGACAAGCATGAAATTAATTTTATATATTAGCACTAGGTAGGCTTGTAGCTTGCTAACATTGCTACGAAATTTTACTAGAATTGTAATATAAGGCTGTGGGGATTTTCCCCGCTTCAGCTAGGTGAATTTCTTCAGCAATTCAAACCTAATAACTTTTTTAAATAGGGTATCTAAATTTCTATACTGGGACTTCTTAATCTAATTCTACTTTCCTTCTTGTGTATGTGTGTGTGTAGCTATGATACAGAATATATTTTTCTATACATAATATTACAGCATTATGTGGTTAGATTGGTACCAAGTTGGCAAGTTTAGACTCACCTAAGAAATTTAGACTAAATTATAGAAAGCTTGTTTTACAGCTTAGTTCAGACTGTAAAAGTAGGGAGATGTTTGTCCACTATCCTGGTATTTGGACTCCTATTTTTAAAGCAAATGAACTGCTAACATGTTAGTGCTCAGGATATTCTTCAGAAACAGCCATTCCCTTCTTGACATGGATACTCAAGGAGCAAGTTTGTATTCTGAGACTGACTTCTACACAGTGGATGGCTGGGTTTATCCTGACATTTGTAGCTGTGGTTGATTCAGATTCAAGCCAGACTGCATTTTTACACCGATGTATTTCTACCATGATGTGTTTTGATAATGTCTGCCTTCGTCCTTCAGCAATGAAGTAAGTAGGGCAAAGTTTAACAGTAGATCAAGAAGTACTTGTAACTTGCTACTGCAGTGTGTCTTTGAATATTTAATTACAGTACATAAGGACTTGTGATAGGTTAGACATGGTACTAGACAGCTTCTAATATAGTTGCATAATCTCATCATTTCTTTTGAAAAGATAAAGTAAAATCTCTTTTTCTGCTTTTCAATGTAAATTAGAGTTTTAAATGATGTGGCTGTCATTTGAATATGCTAATTATGCTGTATTATTTTACAGAACATTAGACATGCCTATAAAAATGTGTCTTAAGTTATAAGCTTTTTGATTAACTTGTTGAGACTCAGTATTCCCCAGTAACTTGCTTAAGACTTGTAAATGGCATTCAGAGAGGTGGTAGAATGCACCTGCCATTCTGACCACTGGTGACCTTCACTCTGAATTAACTGCAAAATCCATGTCAGGCAGTTAATTGAATGAAGCTGTGAACTTGTAAGTGGTAATGGTTATGATTAGTGTATAACATGCCATAACAGTAATGATGTAATCTTGGTCTCAGGAGACTTAGGGTTGAAGTCTTGGGGGTTTTATATGCCAAATTAAAGAGGGGATAAATGACAAGTGGTAAGCTTGAAAGGGGGAGAGAAGGAAAGGAA
This sequence comes from Aythya fuligula, assembly GCF_009819795.1. Taxonomy (NCBI): domain Eukaryota; kingdom Metazoa; phylum Chordata; class Aves; order Anseriformes; family Anatidae; genus Aythya; species Aythya fuligula. The sequence goes on from NC_045566.1 coordinate 13,420,120, forward strand.
TCCCTCATCTCTTCTTTCTAAAGATAAAAAATATTTAATTGAATTTGAGAGGTTGGTGAACTTCTTATTCCTATCAAAGTACTTCATCTGTCTTTAAGGTAGAAAGAACTGTCAGCAGCCCTTTCATCTGGGCTAGGAGAGGTATTTGTCATTTGTGGTTGGATGTGAGGAGTAGCATTAAAATGTCTGGATTTTTCCATTGTTTCAGGGAGCCGGAGAACACCTGTGGCTTATTATGGCACATGCTGTGCAATGTATGTATGTTAGGACTGGCTTCTATGCTACGTTTTTGTTGGTTGCTTTCATAGCCATTACAGTAACAAGATTAGTGATGCAAAACTGCTCATGCTTTCTTTAGACTTTACATTTTGTATACTAGTGACAAATATGAACTGAGCAACCAGAAAAAGACTTTTGGTAAGGATGATGTGGGTATATCTAAACACACCCTGCATGCAAGGAGGAAGAGCTTTTGTAAACTGGATGGATCCTGCTGGGCTTTTAGCATTGGAGCCCACAGATAAAAAGGAACTTGTCTTTTGTGAATTTGCTTCTGACTCCGTGCTCTGTTTATATGCTTGTTAGAATATGACATCTTGCAAATATACTCTACAAGGTATGTTGCTGAACCAATAAATGAGAGAAATGAAGCCTTTCATGGCTGTTGTATCTGGCCAGTAACCAGCATGCTTATGAGCTGAAATGGTGCATATGTCCAGAAATGCAAAGTAAGGTTTTTCAGTGTGCTGCCAGTCTAGTTTAAGCATAACATTCTCAGTTTAACAGTAGTTGTACTAGTGAATCACAAAAGTGTTAAGTGAATTTAAGAAATCTTCATATTTAGACTTACATCTTTAAGTTTTATATTTAACACGATCAAATTATGGTAACCGCACTTAACTAGTGTTTACACTACTTGTTATCTCCAGAGTAAGGAAAGATTTATGCCTTTCTGGAGATGTTACTCTGAGCTTTTTTTTAATAGTGAGATGATGCATGTAAAGGACATTCATTACATTACATTCAAGTAATTCTACATAAAATTTTTAGAGGTTTCTAATTTGATTCCAGTTTAACATTCCAAGCCCAATCATGTTAAAAAGTTATACCTTCTCCCTGCTCCCCCCCCCCTCCCTCCCAAACACCTTTCTTGTCCAGTATTTGATCCAAAAAATATAAGGTAGTGCGTGCTTGTCTATGCTTCCACAACTAAACTACTGATTTTTCCCTTTTGCTGAAGTCATTACAGTTCTGTGAGGTCTTGTGTAACTTGTAATGCAAGATGCTAAATAGTCTACTCTCTAGCCTTGTTTCTAAATGAAACAAGAGTAGTGCAATTACACCACGTCTTTTTGAAATCTTCCTGTCAAAATTCCTGGAAATTGACACACTTTCATAAATTATGGATGGAATGAGTCTGTTAATGAAGGTCTTGTGATGGTAAGAGACCAGGTAGAAGAGTCTACTGACAGCTACTTGGAGGAAAAGTTTCCATGGAACCTGTATTAGGCATCAGAGAAGCCATAAAGAGCTTCTCTGATTTAGAGATGTCCAGGCCTGTGAGAAACTTCAGTCAGGACTTGTCTTTTTGGACATCCCAATTAACTATTCTGTAGAAATCCAGGCTGCCAGAACATAATTCTATTCAGTGTATATGCATATCATGTGAGGATGTCAGTGCCTTCAGTCTTAGAAATGTGAAATTCCTGTAAAGCAGAAGCTGAGCATATTATAAGAGCTTGGGTAGCTAAGCGCTAATCAAGACTGGGGCTAGATGCCTTGCAGCCAAAGCCAAAAAGATACTTAAAGGAAAATGGTTGCCTCAGGACAAAACTGAATGCTCGAATAAACTTGTTGGTTCTTTAAATTACAAGATTCAAATGACCTTTCAAAAGAGATTCTGAGTGCCAGTTGAGGAGTCAATGCATGGGTACCTGTGTCCAGGAGTTACTTCACTTTGGGTCTGTTTGAGTCTGTATGAGCTCATGTATATGTTTAAATTTCACTTCTACAGCTTCCAAGTCCTTTTTGTTTGTTCAGACCAGCCTTTTGGTTTGTCTGCTTTATGAACAAATACCACGTGGGTAGTTATCATGTGGCTGATAATTTTTCCAATATTTAAATTTTACATCACATAGATATCTACATAATAAATGAGAATGGATGGCCAGTGTAACTGTTAAATGCAGTCAGCTGTCAGCCAGAGAGCCTGCATCTCAGTACTGATCAAATTAATGAAATATCTTTTGGTGCTAATATCCTTGTCCTTAGGACAAATGTCTGTATTTGACAAAGTTCATTTTCAGTTAAATATCCAGCTCTGCACTCGAATTTCAAGACAATGTGCTCCTGGTTCTGCCAGGCACTGAGCTCACCGTGTGAAGTTCTGCTGCTGTTGTCATCGGTGAGAGCTGAGGGCACTCAGCACCTGGCAGGAATTGGCACTTTGATGGCAAGCAGGGATATTGCAAAGCAGGATTAAAGTGCACTTGCTGACAGAGCTGTTTGAAGAAGCTTTCAGAGCACCTGCCCATGCTGTGCATGACTCTAGACTTTGCTATCATCCCCTCAACCTCATTAGTACCAAACTCGTTCTCAAAATTAAATAAATAAGGGGCTATGACAGTGCTGTGTATTTCCTGCAGTATCCCTAAATTATTCCCAAGTAATAAAATACAATATCTTACTTTTCTTTCTCCCAGAAAGCAACTTAAGGAACATAGTTCTAGACACTTTGCTTTCCCTTTTCTCTTTTGTTCTGGGACAGTAAAAATGCTCAATTTCTTTAGTTTTTATTAAAATTTAGTTTGCATATTTTCAAATCAAGAAAGCAGACAGGAAACCAAGTGAAATTTCTGATTCAGAGGATTTTACTTGTTTTGTGTTTTTGTTTTTTTGTGCTGTATTTTGGTCATGGCCACTATTATATTAAAAGGGACAAGAGAACAATACATTCTATACAGTTGGAATTTCTCCCTACCCTTTGGACTTTGAATTAAAAAAAAAAATGTATTTCTTTGACCTGACAGGTGAATTCAAATTTCTAGAGGCAGAGAACATTGACGGGGTAATTGGTTTTCTATAAAAACTTTCAAGATTGAGAAGAAACCATGCTATAATAAATGAAACTATCTGTAGGGGTGGGGAGGAAGAAACATGGAAAGTGAAAAATGAGTATCTTGTGAAAGTCACTAGTTTGCTGTAATGATGAATCTGTAGTTTAGGAATATTTAATTCATTTCCAATGAAAATTTCATATGCACAGTATTTTTGATAAAAGGCTACAAGAGATGTCTATTCTCTATAGGAAAAAAAATGTCTATTGCCGTAATGACACAGAAACAGATGAATACTTCAGTCTGTTGTACTGGTTATCACTGACCTCAGACACAAAAATGGGTACTTCCCAAATTAACTTTAATTTTCACTAGGAGTTCTTCCTCCCTAGCAAGAGCCGCGCCCTTTTCACCCTACCAAGTCACACAGCCACTCTCCATAAAACTCTCCCAGCTGAGACTCTATGCCCAAATACAAAGATTTATTAAATAAGTGGTTTACCTCTGATATCTGGACATCTTCCATGTAATCTGTAACAAAGACTAAAGTAGGCAGAATAGGGAGTAATGCAAGAGGAAACCTCCAGACTTGAGAAAGTCAAGTTTCTCATACAAAGTACTTTGGTATATTTTTATGGTACCTATAAAGCCTTATTTAGAAAGAGTGATCATTCTTTGTTTCTTGTCATTTGTGAAACTGTTGGTGCATGTGTGTCCACTGACTGCCTCCATGGCTTTCCCAAAGTCACTGGATAACTGCTAGAATCAATTTAAATCAAATTACATGCATAAATCTAATTATCTGCTATTGTTTATAGAAGCAGAACCTGAGGGATTTAACAGATGGAAAGCAAAGTGTGAAGTAAAGCTTTGAAGTAGGTGGTTCTGTTCCACTGCCCCTTGGTTTTCAGGTGTTCAAAAGTACAGGAAATTAAAAACAAAAAAAAATCACTGTGAATCTCACACAGTAAATCATTGTCAGGCTTCTGATTGGTTCTTTTTATTTTGTGCTACAATGCTAATTAGACTACAGATTACTCATTCATGACTGGAGATTATTTAATATTTGAATTAGAAATATATCATTGTTTATATTCCCCTTCTGTCTCTTTTATTTCCTAATATTTTTAGTGGAGGATAAAAATGAATTTTTAATTTTTACTGTTTCAATAATTACTCTTTAAAAGACAACTTTGTCACTATTTTCTATGTTTTGATTCTTTCACGATATCATTTTTTTTGTCTCACTTGTATCTTTCACTGATGTATATAACTTCAAATTTGTCAATAATTTAAGAACATCTTGGGGATTATCTTCCAATAGAGTAAATCAGGAGTAATTCAACTGAAGTTAATTTAAAACAGATGCAATGGGCATGCAAATCAAATCCTTTTTCTCTACTGTATTATCTTTTTAACAAAGTTGCTCTTGTTTTTTTAGCTACATATGTTTATTTCATGTTTGCTCTGTGTTGATTAGATCTCTCTGGATGGCTAAGACAAGCCTACTCAAGTCATAACAGGAGCAGTACCTATGAGCTCAACGGTTAGGAAATGTTTTCTAGTCTTGCTGATTATGGCAGGTCTTTTACCAAGACTTTTTCTGCTACAAGTCACAATAGTTATAGGCAGAAATGCATTTCTATTTGATAATGTTCAATTAATAAGTTCAGACTTCAGAGTATTAAAATCTCATACTGTCTATATTCTCTTCTCTTGCTTTTCTGTGAAGCTTTGTTTGCCCTCGAATGCTGTACCACAAACACTTTCATGAACTTTCCTGTAAATTACACTGCTTACTATTCAAAGATTTGTTTGTTCCTTACCAACCTCTGAACTTTTTTCTTCCCCAACAGACTGGTGTGTAGTGCTATAAATTACAGTGCTCATAAGATGTGCTGTTGCTCTTTTTTAGAGAAGAATACTTGACATAGAACACTATAATGTATGAATCTTAAAAGGAGTATTGTATTTGTATTTTTTATCTTCCTGCTTAGAGGGGTAGATGTAAAACTGATAGAGGAAAGACAATAAAGAGCTCGTCAGCTGCTCTGGATACTTTCAGATTTTGGAAGTTCTCTGAACTTCACTATTCACTTGTCCATGCTTTAAACAAACTTCCATTGTTCTTAAACACTGAGGTAGCTGTTAACAAAAATGAAATAAGTCATTGCTCAAAAAATGTCTGTAATGCTTCTAGCAAGGCTTTATCTTTATGACACTAACGATAATCCCTTGTGTAATTAACTGTGGAGTGGTTATGCATGCAGTATGCAGTCCATGACAAGCCTCATAGAAAATACATCAGTATTAGCCACAGGTGAATTCATTTAGAAAGATTAATGACTGCACCTGAATTTTAATGCCTGAAAAAGGATGGAACACTGAATCCTTAATTAAAAAGTTGAATGACTGGTATGGTTTGTTTAACATCGCAAATTTCAATGGGAGATTTTTATATTCAAATGAAGTCTGCAAAGGAAAACTTTTGTTAGAAGGTGGTGAAGTAAGGGTGAAAAGCAAAAATGTTTTATGTGCTTTGTTTTATGTAAATCGATACATGGATCAGTAGCTTTGATATGGATCAAATGAAGTATAATTATGGCTCCTCTCTGTTTACAATGAACATGGGGCAAAGAATTCTTAAGAAATGCAAGGCATTGCTACACTCCTACCAATATAAAGTTAGATGAGAAAAAGCAGTAAAATTGACAAGTAATCTTATTCTTTCCTTAATGAGATGGTTTCCTCTTCATTATTATTTTACAAAGTTTTTAATGAAGAGAAAGTAATCTTGAAAAATACGGTAACAATTCCATTTTCAGAAGATGCTTAACACAAAAAAAAAAAAAAAAAAAAAAAAAAAAAAAAAACTGCTTTCAATTAGTAATTAGTTAGAAGTAATTCAGAGAACCACCATTATCAATGCAAACAGTGTCTTTCAAAAAATTCTTACATTTTAATATTTAATAAAAAGAGCAGCTAGATTTTTGAGAGGAATAAATAATTGAAGTCGAATTCTCATACCTGTTCAGAAATGCTAACATAAGGAACATCTAAATGTACTGTAGCTACACTGCTTAAAATACATCTTTTAAAAACCCTTTGCTGCCTGCTTTCAGTTGCTCTTAATCATGGGAAATGTATTCTAAAAACTGGATCCCTGGTAAAGCTTATTTGAACAGCAAAATGGATCAGTGTTTTCAAAAGCAAGACTGAGATGTTCATCTACTGACCTGCATAGATACTGAAGGTCAGTTGTTTTGCTGTCTTATTCCTAACAAATGAGAGTTACCCAAACTTTATTTTTAATGAGATCTTTCTCTTTAACTGCAATATGAGACTCTCGGAAAACAAGCTTTCAGGCAAAACACAAGGAAAACAGCTACTCCAAGACTGTCTTCCTAATAACCTAATTATATTTTCCATTGCTCCACTTTTATCCACTCAGAAAAAGAACATAGACCAGAAATTTTGAGATGAGGGAGCAGAAAGAAACATAAAATCAAAAGTCAAGGAAGGGGTGCCAGTGATTTATCCTGGGAAGCGCCTGCGACTACCATTCACAGCCATAGTAGAGCAGATTGCGATGCTCTTTAGCTGCAGCATGCTGCCTGCTGTACTGCTTTTACTGCCAAGCAGAAGCATGGTTTTTATTCTTGACCAATTTCCAAGGAAGCATATTTTAAATGAGATGTCACTTTAAAAAAAAAAAAAAAAAAAAAAAAAAAAAGGCCTCCCTTCTTGTAAAGGGAGGATGCATTTGGAAAGCCGTGTGGTGTGTGTTTGTGTGCATGTATAAACACTCAGTCGGTTGCTCCTATAAATTACATACAACATTTGCCAGAACATAGAAAACTGGAAGATTTTTTATATGTATTCATTCTGTAGTTTTATATCTACATATAGTTTTCTGGTATATCAAGCAGTTTAAATGCTTACCTGAAAAGGAATATATATAATGAACTACCATACCCAGTTTAGCTTGTTTATTGCTCCATATTTCCATAGTCTCTGCTGCAAAACAATCACTGGCATATGAATTGTAAATATTTTTGCTACTCATAGTTTAATTTCCTGGAATTAAACACTGACATCAGAGGATAAAAATAAATCTGGAAAGAGATTTTAATGCTTCACAATCCTTGTCTTGATGAACTTGGTTAATCCACCAAGCAAAATTCAATGGCAGGATGCTGCTTTGAGTGGGTTAAAGCAAATGAGTTTGTTAATACCAGTTAAAAATCAGTTGTAAAAGGTGTTATTAAATTTGTGAAAAGGAAATGCTGATTGACAGAGCAGGTTAAGTTCTTGGCTCTCCAAAATATTTTGCATAAAATGTCAGCTGATCTGGGCAAACATCAAAAAGTGCAGCAGTTGTGTTCAGAGTAGATGCTTACCTAATATTGCTCTTTGGTATGTTTTGGACTCGATCTCAAATCAGTAGGATTCCTGCTATTGATTTCAGTGGAATTTGGACCATTATAGTCTAAATAAATAAGATAATACGATGCTCTGAACCAGATAACTATTATTTGTTTTCTAACTTTAGCTTTTAATTTTTAAGAAAGGTGGTCAACGCAGTAGATGGCACCAGAGTGAAAGCTCGTCTCTTGGTCTTAATCATAGATCACACCCCTTTCTTTCATTCTTTGGACAGGAAATGACTTTGTAAATCAAAATTTGGCTGGATGATAAATTGGGCAAAAGTAAGTTGGTGTGATACTAAAGTTGTGGGGTGTTTTGTTTTTTTTGTTTGTTTTAGTAAGCATTTTGACATTTTATTCATGCAGTATTCCCCATTACCATTCTGGGGATTCCATATGCTCAGGAGGAAACAAGCTATTGACAAGCGTTTGCAATATACCTTATATCAAAGGTTCCAGATGATCAATAAGATCATGCAGATTCCCACTTTAGGACATCTAGACACACAGACAAGACACCCCACCTCTGCAAAAACATGTGTCTGCACACCCCAACAAACTTATCTTTGATTATTCCTACTGACACCATTTTTAACTCAGCACACCATGTTTTTAAGCTAGAAATGCTTTTCAGTTCGTATTCAGTTACTAAATGGATAATTTCAAATTGCCAAAGATCAGTTTGGAACAATAATTTCTTGTGTGGCTGTTGCATAACTATAACCCAAGTGATACTTTGAGGAAGAGAGAAACAACTTTATGCAGCTTATACAAAGTCTAGAAATCTAAAAAGTCTTGGATAGTTGATATCCTTAAAGGAGTGGTGCATACCCTCTTCAGGGTGGACTGCAAGTCCACAGGTACACTGTATATCCCCACATCTGCCCTGATCTCAGCCTGTTTATCCAGAATCCTGACACATGCATTTCATTAGCGTATGAATGAAATGAAAAAAAATTCATTTCTTCTCTAAAAGAAGGAATATAATGTCTTTCACCAGAAACTGATCTCAGTAGTGTGTTTTGGTATTATCAAGCACAATGCAAACTTTTTAACACATTTTAGAGTTGTGGCTACAATTGTAGTATCTAAAGGGTGTATGTGAAACAGTGATGTTTCTAGAGGTAACCACTTTGAGGTTGTTATTCCAGCTACAATTTGATATCCATCTTCAAGAATCCAGTGCCTAAAGAAAATATAAAATAGAGGAAAAGATGGGCTTACTTGGGAAAGTAGGAAAGAAAGAACATGTGACTATTGTAGGTATGTTAGGTGTGCTTTCATTTTTGAAATGTTTTGTAGGCTTGGAAAAACATTGGGTGCATAGGTTAAAGCAGTCCCTATGCAAGTTTAATTTGCACAACCAGTATTTACTGAGTTGATCACCATCCTCTGCTACTGACCTTGGCAATACTACAAGAATCCTGTATTCACACAGATAAATTCTTCCCTGCAACTTCACCAACATATTAAGGATAAACAGGCTTTACTTCAGCATCTGGCGTATGTAATTCATATCTGTCTATTTTTCATTCAGGTTCCTCTTTCCACCTCTCTTTGGACAGTGATTGCTTCTCCTCCATTTCGCCTGCTGTGTGCCATGTAAGTAAGTGTTCAAGAGATCAGTTTATTCAGGAGAGAAAGCTGACAGTGAGTAATATCCAGGAGAGAGCAGGCTTATGTTACCTCAATTAGTCACGAAGAACTACGCAGAAAAAATAGGAAATGTAAAGGACTCACCTAAGACTGGAAAAGAGATCTACTAGATTAGACTAAACCATACAGAAGATACTGTTACCCTTTGTATATTGTTCTCTACGTGATAACTGTTGGGGAAAAACAACAACTGTGTGCCTGATAAGAAACTGTGCTTCTTAACACTTCTCATTACATTTATATTTCAGTTCAGAAACTAAACTTAAATTCTGATATTATCTTAATTATTATGGGGAAAGCATGAAAAATATATTTTTGTATGTGTAAAAACAACAAACTTATTAATATTAAGGATAAGTATCTGTGACTAGCACACCGACGTTATACTGAAGGCCATCTCAGTATCATTCTTGTGCCAGACTGTTTGTACACTTGGTATCAGAAAAGCACATGGCTAGGTATTACTGAAAAATAAATTATTCTTACAAAGGGTGAAATTGAAGTAAGCGTTGCCAGAACAAAAATGCAATTTTTTTGAAGATAAGTTACTCTTTAAGATCATATAGTTTAAGTGTTTAGGATTTTCTTTTTCTAAGAGCTGTTGCAGATTTTATATTTCCTCTATAGTAGACTGTGGAAAAAGCTATATCACTTACTGCTAAGCCATTAATCATATAGGTTCAATATCTATTCTGTTCAATATCTCTTGTGTACCATTAAAATTCATTGCCATTTTAGTAGAAATTGAGCATTATAGAAAATAAAAAACAACATTAAGGCACAAGAAAAATGTAAAGCATTAAGTAGGTATTTATTCTATATGTGTATGCTCTGATTTTAAACATTAAAATCAGTTCTTGACTGAAACAGGATGCTGCATAATCATATGTTTTATGTTCCGGGTTCATGGTTTTCACATTTAGCATTAATTCTCAGGGATTGTGCAGCTGACGAGATTGACCGATTAACAGCAGTGCTTTTGCATATATATGGTGTTAAGGTGAAACAGTCCAGTGACAACTGTATTTTTTCTTGCCTTTTCATCTGTCCACACTTGTGCAATACGATCAATATCCTGTCAGACTTCATCATGTGTTCTCTTTAGTATCTCATTGTGTAAATCTGCATAGCTGTAAATCAGATTTATTTTTTTAATTTTAAAAAGAAAAAAAAAAAAAGAATTCCTCATCACAGCAAAGATGTTACTGTGTCAATCCAGCACAGTCAATAAGGGATCTCTGGTATGCTTGTATCTGGACAGAAAAATTAAAGTTTTAGAAGTTAATGCCACCAGGACAGTTGAGGAAAACAGCTGCAACATCGGACCTGGTAATTTATCTTTTTTTTTTTTTAAGACTCAAGGGGGATGCATAAGGCTGTGTCTGTTACTTTTAAAATGTTAGTATATTTGATTCTACAATGTATACACACATTGCTATTACCCTTCAGAAATTCCATTTGAAAACACGATAGCAGGAGTCTGGCATGGTTGATCAGGACTATCTAAACACGCCACCAGCTTTATTGTTTGTATACTGTGTTTGTCACTGAGATGTGGGACCTGTGATATTTGCAATCTCCATAGTCTAAGCTTTCTTTGAAAAGTAGTTAGCAGCACAATGTGATCCCTGAGCTTGGCTTATGTTTGTTTTTATCAGTATGCAATAATCCACCCTCATAGGATAGCTGTGAGAGCTGCAAAAGTGTAAATGCTGTTCCTGCCTATGCTCTCACTGGAGGTGCTGAACTAGTTATTTCTCCTCTGAAAGAGCAATGAATCTGATAGTTGTCAGCAACCTGAGATCTAGATGCTACCTTTCATCCTTGTGTTGCTGTGTATTGATCTTCTTTATCCTAATTTCTGTTTGTTTGTTGTTTGATTCACTGTCTTCGAGTAAGCTAATCTGTTTAGATTTTCATGTATACTCATGGCTCTGGTATAGGTTTGTGTTTGCTTTAGGGTGGTAAAGTTCAAGAGTAAGCGAGATGTCTGTTACATGGGGTAGACACCCCATTATACACACATCCCTGGGATACCAGAAACCTTTGATAACCAGAGCCTCACCATTTCTTTTTTCCACCTGAAACCTGGATTTGTTAAAGTAATAAATTAAAAAAGTAATAAATCAGGAAAAAATGAGTAACTTAGACATTGTAGTCATATGGAATTTTTCTAGGATACCAGAAGTCTCCCAAGGCATTTACCATCTTCCTCTTGACGTGGCACCTAATTGCTCCAGATCTTCCCTTGGGCTGGTTCATCATTCCCCTCTGCTGCTTCCAAAAACTGTAAAGGTCAATAGGATTTTTTCCTTCTCTGCTTTCACTTCATGCTAATTATCTCAGAGGTATAAAATAAAAACCAAGAATAGAGAACAAGTAAATACCTAGAATAGGTTGAGTATCCAATAGGAGATAAAATTGCTAATAATTGCTAGTAAATTGATGGTAATTGCTAAAATTCATAGCAATTTGTTTGCTTTCATACAAACAAATTACCAAAATATGTTGCTGTGACTTACGTGTCCTATTTCATCTCACTCACTAAACAGTTATTGCTCCACACTTTAAAATTGTTTATATACAATTCTGTAACAATCTTGCTGTATGACAAACTCACATTAACATCTCTAACTTGGTGTTTGGAGCATTTGCACTCACAGAAGGTCTGTCCAGAAGGCCTCAAAGATCAACAAGAATTTTTTCCATTACTTTCAATATGCTTGCTGTGAATCCCAAAGTGAAAAGTAGCTTGCAGGAAGCCTGGATACTGAGCAGGCTGGTACACATGAGTAGGACGTGCCAGACTGCAAAACTCTGGGAAATGTTTTTGCTTCCCAGACGGACTGCTGAGTCTATGTGAGGCCTGTGGTCTCTTGTGCAGTTGGGACTATCAAGCATTTAACAACAGTGACATCGAAGGCCTGACCTCCACTCTAGCACGTTGGCTGTTACAATATCTCTTCTGCTTCACCCCAAATGAGTGAATTTTAAATTATTTAAAATATATATATAATGGCTCTTTTACGCACTTCAGTAAGCATTTTTTTTCCTTTTAAATTCATAACATATGCTATGCCTTGTATTTTTTTCTCCTCCACTGCCCTCTCTCCTCTCCGTTCTCTAAGGGAAGGGAAATTTTAACATTTTTTCCTCTGCTGTGCATGAGAACACTATTCTGAGTCATGCTGTCAGTCAAAGCTCATCACTCCACGGTCAGGCATATCAGTCTAATCCTGCCACAGAGTTCTGACTTTCTCAAAATCTGAGAACTAAGGTCGTCAGCCAGCAAACAGCATCAAATTCCTTGTGCAACATGTTGAATGATGAAATGCGTATACTTTGCCTCTTTTTCTGGCTTCTAAGTTCTCAGCAGTTCATATGCTTCTGTGATGGAAATCTCAAAAACGTCCATTAATTATTATACGTGTAAGTCCTGGTCAGAGAAACTTAGCTGGAATCATATTCCTCTGCAATATGTGGTTCTGTCAACACAGTGCAAAGTCAGTTCTAATTTTGTAAGAATAAGTTTTCAGTCAAAAAACATGGAATATAGTTCTGACAAGGTTAAGGCACTATATTTTTTTTTCAGTTTGTTTCAAAATGTTTTGCTTATAATACTAAATTAAAAATAATAATAATAATTCACTTTTTTGGTGAATTCACAAAGTTTCCAGTGAGTGAATTTTGGAACACTCAGGGTTGTTTTTTTTTGTTTTGTTTTTTAATTTAAAATTATTGTATAAGATTTAAAATTATTTTGTAAGGTGAAATGTCAACATGTTATCTAGGAAACCTCAGTATAATGCTAAACAGAGTAGACGCTAACATGTATCTCAATAAAATACTTTGTTCTAGCATCTGTCATGCATGTTATTCACACATCTAATGTTCCCTATGCGATATAATAAAAAGTTAGTAATATTCTGGGGATAACTAACTTGATAGAATGCATTTTCAGTTAGTATCTTGTTAAATATAAAAGATACTTGTTAGTATCTTGTTTAATATAATGGGGTATTGTGGATCATAAAAGGAGTGCAAATCCAACTACCAAATTAAGCTAAATAAAGAACAGTCACTGTCTTTTGCAGTGAAACCCAGGTAGCCACCAAGTGCATTTAAAGATCCTAAAACCTCTCAAAGCTTTCAGCATTTCTCAACCTTCCACATTTTGTGGTGTAGATGTTTAAACAAAATATTTATATAAAGAAAGCTAAATATACCTACAAGCACATTCACACACTAGATTTTACATCCAGTTGAGGTTGAGTGGCATCTAGATCTTCAAAGAATGTCATGAATAAAGCTTTTATACCAATCATTATAAATTCAAAATAAAACAAAATATGTGAGAAATATAAAAACTGAATATAAGTAGGGAAAGTTTAATAGACATTAGTTTATTTTTTTTTTTAAACGAACAGGTAGCTCTTCTCATGCTTTTGTCAGCTTGCTTTTTGGTGTCGTGTGTTGCTCTATGTAACTTGCTGTGCAATTGCTTTCAAGCACTGGCTTCTAGATGGGTCAGTGACTTCCATATCTTTACAACGTACCATCCATAACCAACAATTCTTGTGAAGGTTACCTATTAATTTAGTAATCGTGGGTCTTCAAAACAATAAAAGCCATAGCTCTGATTTCCTTCATGTTGACCCTTCTCTTTGAACAAACTGCATTTAGTTATTCCTAGCACTCCAGATTAAAATCTTGAAAGTTGCAACCCTGTGAGCAATTTTAATGGGGGACTAGTTCAAAACCTAGGTTCTGCTGTCAATTTTACTGACTTGAATGAGCCTTCTTGAAAAGCTTTGTGCTGTCCTCTGCTAAATGTCCTTTGGCACATAAAAAACAAATGGTGAGGAAGGGAGGTAAAATCTGTTTGCACTTTTTTTTTTAATGGAGGTCATTATAGCTGTTTGTTAATTCCACTGAGAGGATCAAATTGTGCTCTCTAAAGGCAGTATAAGTCCACTGAACCCATTTGAATTGCTCTGAATTCACCCCAGATAAATGCCAGAAGAGTTTTTCCCCTTGGATTGCAATGACATACTGTTAAATGTGTTAAACAGGAAATCAGAACTCCAAAAGACAAGGAGTTAATTAGTACACAGCTGAATATATAAACTAAATAAATTATCCAGGACATATTGTGCCCAAAGAAGTGGTGCCAAGCATAGCTATTTTGAAAAGCTGTCAGATGGAGGCATTCAGTGGTTTGCATAGCAGATATAGACTGCTGACTGCCTCCCTCAAGTCTGGCACTGTTGGTGCTAAGTAACCTTAATCGAGATCTGCTTCCAAACCCTTTTCTCTCTTTTGCTATTGGCAGTTGCTTCTACCTGTAAGTGTAGGAAATTTCAGATGCGGTAACTCAAAGCTGCAACCTACGCTCCCCAAAGTGATATGAGATACGAATACTTAACATTGAAAGCCCTTGGAAATGTTAAAATAGCACTTTTCATTTCTTCTGTGAAAATGAAAATAAACCTTATTTTCTAAACTGAATGAGACCTAGTATAATTGTATGACAAAGTGAATACCAGACACATAGCGCCAAAGTGTCTAAAACATAAAAGCCAAACAAAATATCCAAGTCTGTCTATTTTTCTCCTCTTTGTTGTTGAAACAGTTGACACATATCCATAACCAACCGTATGTAGCACATCTGCATTCTGAGGTGGACTGTCTCTCTAAAAGTAATTGTAATACTAATTGTGAGAATGATGAAGTCTGCTAAGACATACGTACCAATGATATGAGTCATCAAAAAATACATCCAGCTGCTGGACTGTTCTGTTCGTGAGTCCTGGGACTGGCACAAAGCAACAGTTGGACCTTTTGTCTTTTTTTTTCTCCATCATGGACCATGGGTCATAATTTCCAGGACATATTGTGCCCAAAGAAGTGGTGCCAAGCATAGCTATTTTGAAAAGCTGTCAGATGGAGGCATTCAGTGGTTTGCATAGCAGATATAGACTGCTGACTGCCTCCCTCAATGTTCTGTTCCGTCACTAACTTCAAGGGGTAACAACAATTTCACCAGAACATCTCAAAACAATTAAAGTTTTGGGTTAAGTTTGATGACTCTGCTCTTTGCACCTTTCTGAACTGTGAAGTAGAACCATTTCTGCTCAATTTTGTGCTGCTACAGTCTCCCCCTGTCCAACTGTCTCTTCTCCCACCATCTGCCCTTTTACCAATGCTTTTACATTATGTTGTTTAAACTCCTTAGACTATCTGATTCTTCCTTAGGATGTATTCAGCATTTTGGTTTGCTTTAAAGACTATGTCAATGAAGAAGATAGGATCTGATCAGCTACCATGGATGCTCAACAGATACTTTTGAAAATCTCCTTTTCAGAGTTTATCTCCTTTTTTCAGAGATTTTCCTGATATACTCTCACTGTTATTGAGCAAAAGTGCAAAATGAAAAGTTGCCATCACTCCCTGTAACTGCTACAAAAATACTTCCAGCAGTAAGGTTTTCATTTACATTTTAAATTCATACTGAAAAAAAATCATTTATTAACATGTTTTGTGGTGAAGTTTAAATGTTATTATAAGTCATAGTCAGTATTCTTTTCTATCTGCAAATCAGTTTAAAATGCAGTATTCCTTTTGACTGTATGACCATGCTTAGCACTGGCATTCATTAAAAGCAAAGTGTATCCACTGATTTCTTACGTAAACCTGATGACACAATATATACCGCTACTAAAATATAGTAATGCTGGATCCTTAAACTCTGTAAACTGAATTAATTCTCCTGAAGCAGCAACACATCTGAACCATTCATTTATTTTAACAAGCATATAATTAATTTATTTTTTTCCCTATTCATGGTCAGGTATTTCTGTTTTCTTAGTGAATAACAGTATCACATATAACACTTAGTGTACTTCTTTCCTTGTATTTTTTATGTGGAATTAGACTGTCTTTTCTTTAAGGACGTCTTTTCTGAAAGTTCACAGGGATGAGACTTTTATAAGGTTACCAAAATCAGAAGACTTCAGAAAGAGGAAATGGTATTTCTCATACAGAGTACCTGACAGAGAAGATTGGTGGTTTTCCATAAGTGAGCTGCTTGACTGAAGTCAGATAGTTACTTAGGTCTCATTATGTGTGGTTAGTTTGGCTAAGAATAGACACATTCAAAACCAGACATCAATGTCTTAAAAGCCACTCATGGGATAAACAGCTTCTTTCTTTAAGCCACTTAATTTTTGCCATCAAATTAATATTTTATTATTCCTTAGAGCCCCTGACGTGGTCTTTATGGTTTTAAGATGTGCAACACACTGTATACACCATTCTAAATAGGGTCTTGCAAGTCCATTGAGAAAAGGTGCTAGAACTAAATATTTTAGTTTCCAGTAGAAGTAATAAGATGTGTAAAATGTTGTAATAGTTTGCTTTAAGTGAGAATGAGCAAGAGAATAAAAATATAAATAAATACAATTTCTGAATTATGTATTTATAATATTAGCTTCTGTTTTCAGCCATAAATATTTAGTTTGAAGCTGTTGATCGAGTGTTCTACTAGTAAGCATATATTTTATATACTACGCCATTTCATATTTCACACAAGAGATTTCATAAAGGAGACAGATTATTTTTTTTTTTCACTGATCTCAAAATTATCAGTTATTTTTTATAGAAGTTCTTGCATCATTTACTGAGTAGGTATACATAGCTTTATAAACCCTTTCCTTTTTCATCAGTCATTCAGAAGTAAAAGATTTATGAAGTCAAATGTTTTTTATCATGCTCTGATTCATACAAGCGTGTTGGTTAAATTGGTGATCCTTCAGCCAAAATCATTTTTCACAGTAATGAATTTATACCTTTTAATAATGCAGCATAGGTGAATTAAGAAATAAGATGGCATGAATCCATAGATCAGCACAGATCAATAGGGGAAAAAAAAGTTTCAAAAAGGGTTTTCATAAATGAATTATACTTTCTGATTTTTATTTATTTTTTAATTCTTGTTGGACATTTTTTCTGTATTATTATAACTACTGGGAAAAAAATATATACTGCCACATATAGAGCAGTGATTACATCAAAAAAGCAGAAGGGTAATAAATTGTTTGTTCAGAAACTGGCTACAACATGCCAATAGCAAAATAAAGAATTATACTTAAAATTCTTTCATATTTAATACAAATCAGGAGGCAATTAGCAACTTTGAAAGACTGGGATTGAACATGCTCTTAAAATTAATTTATATACATCCTGGAAATTTTTCTGCACAATGCTAAGAGCACCCACACTGATATTGATGAATTTGGCTAGATGTTTTTTAAAAACCCTTTATGTCTCTGTAATAGGTGCTTCTGTAATAAGCCTTTACCTAGAATTTACATGGGTCCATTTCTGTCTGGCTCCCAAGACATATACAAGGACTGTTTATGGCATTATATTGGCATACTGTGAAGCAAATCACTTTACAATAGTCTGGAAGTATACATATTTTTACAGGACATATGACAGATACACAGTATAGCTTTTCTATCAAAAACATGACAGGAAAAAGCAGATACCACAGTGTTATCAGTCATTAGCAAATACCTGGATTAGATTTCATATGGAGGGAATCTGATTATCAAGCCAGCTTTCTACAAATTATGAGCAGACTGATTACAGGAAGGCACAGAGGATTACAGGAGAATGACCGTATCAGAGCAAAAAAGGGCAGAGAGGTAGAAAATGAGAGGGACTTAATCTGAGCAGAGTGGAAGAGGCCAAGTAGGGTAGGGTGGCTCCATCAGAACATAACAAAGCAGGCCAGTAGTGCTGGCAGTGGGAAGAGGAGTGAGAGCCAGCTCTATCAGGAGAAAAAAGAGGAGCTGAGAAGAGCAGTTCCTTTGATGAAGAGTGGAATGAGCCAACCTCTTTAAAGAAGGAAGAGAGAATCAGGCCACGCTCAGCAGAGAAGAGAATTGTAGAGCTACAGCACTTAAAAAGCCTGAAATCAATATTACTTGATTGGAAAGAATTGTAAGCATTATGCCAGAAGAGGCAGATTTAGGTTGGAAACAGGGTTGAAAACAATGAAGTACTCCATGTAAAACAGCTTGACATGCAGTATACTGCAGTGAGACACTACTATAGCAAAAGTGAGTGAAACTGTAGCTTACAAAGCTCTTAGAAATGCATATTGATCAATGCTACTAACAGCAAGATTGGTGATTCAACATGTGTCTCTTAGTGTATTTACTCTTCATTGGTATTTCTGTCCTCTACTGTCTTCCAATGATATATTGAAAAGAGGAGACAGGTAATCACAGAACTTTTCAGGAATGATTTTGAGAGAAATAAAACCATTCTTTGCAAAGCATGATGTAAAAAAGCAAAGTGAGGTGATTGCAGTCGCAGACAAATGGAACCAAGTAAAGGTTTAAGGTAATTTCTTGATATATTCTAAAGCAAATATTTTCTATTTTATACCTCTGAAGTTTGTAATAAAGTGGGAGGTAAACTCTTTCCTTTGAATGATGAATTTGAAATCTGGGACAAACAGATAACTCTGAATATGTGCTAGGGAGATGCATCTTGCTTTCTGTAAAATAAGAATTCATGGAACAGAATCAAAATAAACATCTGTGCTTTAATTTAAAATTTATGTTATTTTATCAATTTCATCATTAGCTTGATTAACTTCTTTGGGCTAGATGACCAGAAAGTAGTTCCTAAAGACGATACATGGAAAAAGACCTGTCATAGACTCACATGTTTCTTTTTACATGTGTACTGTAATCTTTTTACGTGTCTTTGTGGTCAGAAGCCCCCTGTAATATCTTAATGAAGACAAATCAGCTGCTGAGAACTTGAAAGGTAATTCTTCCCCTCACCCCCCCTTCCCCCCCCCCCCCCCCCCCCAAAAAAAAAAAAAATAACCTGGTGTTATGGTCATCTGTTAACTCCTTATTTTGCACTTTATTCTGGGTAAAGAGTCGCCTCATGAATCCCTCTGGAATAATAAATGGTGGATGTTTTCCTACGTCTTCCTCTCCCAGAGCTAGATACATGGTTAAGGTAATGATTAATCCCAGAGTATTCATTAGCCTTTCTGCATAATCCTGATCTAGGAGTGACGGTAAGGAGGATTCCTTGTAATGGAATGATGTGATACTCAGGGAAATTAGTCACTGTAAGTCCCAGCACAGTAATGTTACATTAAAGGAAGATAATCACAAGAAGAGAAAGTCTTACAGTGACACACCATGTCTATGAAAGCCTCTAGGTTACAGAAGTAAAGTGTTTTCTTCAACACCCTGCCCATATCAAGCTTTAATAACACTGTGCATCATGACACTAGACTGATCAGACTGCGTTTGCATTATTCTAGTACCTTCAAATCAGACTCGCAAATCTTGACTGTACCTGATAACCTCATTTTAAAAAAAAAAAAAAAAAAAAAAAAAAAGTCTTCTCTAATTCACTAGGGACTGTCCATTACAGGCAAATCATTTTCAAGACATAGGATATGATTTGCAATAAATTAACATTCCTGGGAATGAGTAGTGGCTGAATTTCTGCCAGAGAATGAGGCTGCCCTGGAGACTTACATCTATTCTATGAGATGCAGGCAACCATCTGATGAAGTTTCCTTTTGGCCCGTGTCTAAAAATAATGGTGAAGTCATTACAAAACAGTCAAAAACATATACTTAAAAGACTTAAAAACATATACTTAAATATACTTATAAATATATATTATACATTATATATTTTAAAATATACTTAAATCTTAAAAGCATATACTTAAAAGGAAAAAAAAAAAAAAGGTATCCCAAGTATGTATAGCAATTATCAACAAAAAAGACAGAAAATAATGGAAAGTTCACTTAGTATAATATTTAATAGAAAATAAGCAAGTAGGGAATGCTGAGAGTAAAGAAAGAAACATGATAATACATAGAATGCCCTTACCCTATCTCAATATAAATCTAACCTGAAAACTTTTCTATTTGCATGGACTATTCAGGCTTAGCTTCCTCTTTCTCCATTTTAGAAAAGACTTTGAACTGACTGCTTCATGTTAAAAGCAGTATATAAATTGAAACTACATTATGCTTCAGAGCAGATAAAGATATTGCAAATGCAAAGAAAAAATTTTAAATGAGACACACTACAGCTGGAAATGCAAACCACATTAATCCAGGAAGTTTTTGGTTTTTAGTTCTGCCAAAGGAAGCAAAAGGTCAAGGGGGAAGTTTTAAAGAATATAGGAAGGGATATGAAGCAAAATGATAGAGGATGGTAAAATAGCTGAACAACAAATGAAAGCACACACTGTCAGTTGAGTCCAAGAGACCAGGCAGGAAGCCAGCAAATAAGGTTGCAATATTAAAACAAGGGATGAAAATCGTCAAGAAGATTATAGACACATTTAATGTCTGTATGTGGGGCGGGAAAAGGGCAAAAGTGAGTGACACAGAGGGAGTCATCGGATGAGTGCATAAGGTTGTATTTTACAGGGCATGAAGAACAGTTACTGTTTGTCACAGTTCACACAGGGCTGTGGTAAGGGCATTCTAAATATTAGATAAAGTCCTGGCTATATTGGAGTCAATGTGAGTTTTGACATTGACTCTGACAGAGCCATTTCATTCATTAAGAAAGGATCCACCTCAGTGAGGTAGGAAAAAAATATTACTTCATTGTACAGAGGGGAAACTTGAACTCCAATAGACCTAGAGTCATATTCTGTAAAGATTTGTTGCCTCTGTAAGGTCCAGAGGACTTCAAATTTTAACAGCCACGTGTCTGGCATGCAGAATAAAATCTCAAAACAAGATTAAAGTGTTCAAGTTCTCACTACAATATTCAGGTAGAATTAGTAGAGTAACTTAAGCGAGATAGTGAGATTCTTCAGAAGAGAGCTGTCTTGAGCTATGCCAACAGGGAAAAGCTAGACATTGAGAAAAACTTTGGGTTACCCCAGCCATGCCCGGCTTAAAAAAAAAAAAAAAAAGCTCTTTTTTTTTCTTTTTTCCTTTTTTTCCTTTTTCTTTTTTTTTTCTTTTTCCCCAACAAACTCTCCTTCATTAAAAAAGAAAAGTGGCTAATGGCAGAGGAAACATTCATCAGGTTCCCAGTATGTGGAGGAGGAATATCTTAGGAAATAGTAAGTCTAGTTTGTAACCCAACTCTCCAAATTCAATGTAGGAGGGAAAGGGAAACAACTCCCAGGCATAATCATGTATTTGTACTCCTTGAATGAACTGTGCATGACTTTTTGTCTTTACAGAGGGATGCTGGAGGACTTGTTGAATACATATCATATTAAGCGGTTATTGACAAAAGAATCCTCTGAAATAAAATGCTGGGAATACAATCTAGAACACTTCTCCCTTTTCACAGCTGAATGCCCTGCTAAAATTAAAAGCCATGCTCTCTCTTTAATTTTTTCCTGCTGCTTAAACTAGTCTTGCTTTATTTGCTGCTTGCATTATTTGTTATGACATAGTGTTATCAAGATCAGAGATTTATTCCAGACAATCTGGTAAGTTCCTTATTGTGGTTATAACTTGTAGCCCTTGATGTGTGGAACCTAATACTGTTTAGGAACTTAAGCACTTCCCCATCTATGTTTTTGTTTCTGATGGTGTTTGTAGAGATTTACCATGTACCATAGCCACCAAAAGCATGGACACAATGCATATCTATGTGAACCTAAAGATGTTACAGGTAGAAAAAAAAATGGATTTTTGCCTTACAAGATAACAAATCAGAAGAGATTTTAACCATTATTGGACACTCAACCTTAACTAAGGCTTATTTTCAGTGTGTAAGGCTTATATAGACATTTTGCAACTGGTTGGACTCTGCTTTCAGGCTCTTTTCAGCTAGCTGGAGGCTCACTCTGCTTCCCCTGATACAGGGACTGCTCCACTACATACAAAATCGCTAATTCTGAAACCTTAACATCTGCGTGAGCTCAGCTGACTTTGGCTGAAAATAAAGAAGCAATAATATGGTCTGTCCCATTACCTGGGCTGCAGCTGCAAGGATGTAGCAGTATCTGGATGCAGGAAAGACATCTGCTTGTGCCTTAAGCATCTTAAACCAATTTATAAATTATGTAGTTTTGGTCTCCCAGCTTTCCCTAAATTTTGCTTAATGTACTAACCCTCCATCTTCCTTTCTGTTGGGACTTTTCTCATGACTATTTGTCCTGGAGTCTGTCAGTCTCTCCCTAGTCAGGTTGTGCATGAATTATTACAGTGTTCCTACTGCAGGGATCAAGAAAACAAACTGTCTTATTAAAATCATGATTTTCAAACTTATTATTTATGTATAGAGTTGCCAGCTGATATGTTTTCTTCGTCAGGGTATTTGTTGTATTTCATACACTCCATGTTCTGTTTCTGTATCAGCCAGAGACTACTGTTTTGGAAGGACAGATCCTTTGTAAGAAAGAAATTAAACTGGCAAGTAAAACTATTTATTCCAAACCATTTTTCAGCTCTTGACCAGCTACAGGCTTAAGATTCTCTATCCATAAACCAGTGAGACAGACAAGAGCATTCTGTATCATTCTGGAGCCAAAAATAACTCCCACACCCCCTCCAAGGAGTGGGGTAAACCTTTCTATTCTAAACCTTTCTATTCTTGGCCTAAGTTTGTGACTTGATATATGTAAAATTTAGTTGGATGTATTTTTTTACATTTCTAATTGTTTTTTAATCTTTGACTACTATAATTAGAGATATATTACAGGTGAGGGAGACAAAATGTTAAGTACCATTCCTTTAAAAAAAAATTCAAAACACTTCTCAAGGATGTAGAGCACAGGTTACATGAAAGTGTGATTGGTAATAAAAGTTTTATTTATGCTTACATTTGCTGGGCTATATAATTCACCTTAAGCTGAGCCACTAAAGTCTTGTACTCTGAGTTTGCCAGTGGATGAGCAAGTGTCACTGTATATATAACATACAAGTAACCCATCAATCAACTGTATTCACCGACTTGATACTTAAGGATTTTCACCATATGCCTCTTTATGTCTTTGCTTATGAGCTAAATCTTGAAGTTGTCCTCACCACAGCTGCAGTCTGTACCAACAGTGCAGTGACTAAGGTGTAACCTATCCTTCAAAGGAGATAAGCTCCCTGTAAAAGTCAGTCTCTTCTAAAATTGTCCCCATTTTTTTGCTAGAAGAGATGGAAACTGGGATGCATAAGACTGGAACATAATGTTATAAGACTGATACTCATGACCAATGCTCAACTCTCCTTTAAATTCAGTAGTTAGATACATGACTTGCTCATGATCTTTTGAAAATATTAATATATCTCCAATGTGGTAAAAGGTAAGATGTTTTATAATAGAAAATCAGATAAGGAAATCAACACATTTTATTGTCATAAACTCAAAATATAATTAATGAAGAAGAGTAACTTTTTAAACATAAGGTGTTCGAAATACAAAAAGTATCTGAAAAGTGTTTTGTTGATATGCCATAGTCATTCACTGAATGGGTTGTTATCTTAGCATCTCAAGGTAAGGGAAATGTCTTGAGAACAAAATTTGGTTTTGATGATCCTAAAGCTGCCTGTGCTAATAGGAAAAAAATCTGAAGAACGGAAACAGCCCTAATGATGAGACTGAGTGCTTGGTACTTTGTATATAGAATGCATTCTAGCATTTTACATGCATGATCAAAAAAAAAAAATCATTGCAAAGTATCTTATTAGTAGAAAAATAAATAGATAAATAAATCTGAAGCAAGTTTCCTCTGAATAAAAATTAAAAGGAAAAATATATACTTACAGAGATTTTGGGACCTGATATGCAATGACAAATATTTTTAGAGACTAAAAATATGTGTGTGGTTTTTTTTTTTTGCCTTCATCCATCAGTCTCTCCACCCCTTGCACAGGGCTTGCACAGGGCTTCTTAGTGTGGTTCTAGCATTTGGGAATTCCCAAACTCTATAAATTCCTCTGGTTCTCCATGCCTCCCAATTTCTTACCATTCAGGAAAATGTTGTGGAAGAATGGAAGACATAACAGATTTTAACTAATGAAAATATTTAAATAAGTAAATAAAGTTGCAGCCTAATTAAACCATATTCATTTCATCTTATCTGTTTCTCCCCAAGTGTCCTGGACAGCTGTACCTTACAAAACAGATATCAGAGCTGCCTGAAGAGTAAACTCTCATTATGGAGATTCCACTAAGCGTGCATTTTTTTGTATGTCATATACACCTGCAAAATGCAGTTTTACAAATCCTTTTATACCAAAGTACAAATAGAATAAAGAGGTAAAATAAAATAAAGACATGTTGCCTGTTCATTGGTAGAATGAGATATTTCTCCAGTGACAGAAAAACAAAGGAGTTCTGCATGAAAAGCTATTGTTTCTCTGTTATCACCTCTCACTGAGATATCACAAACCCCAGCATCTTTGGTGTTTTCCATATTATCCTTGCTGTAATGGTTACGTGCCTGTAGAAGAATCCTAAACTTCACTCTAAAAAAAGAATGTTTTGCACTCATTTTGGGTAAATTGACTCATGACTTGCGTTACTGGTACAGTTTCTAACCTACCTCAATGACATTATCTATCTCAATAAGCAGGGGTTTTGATAGAAAAAGCAACAACTTAGTAGTGTAACTAGATCAACCTACAGATATTTAGCAAGAAAAACTATATTTCAAGTACTAGCCATGGCTGCTGTTTCAAAAACTTGAGAGTAGCATCTTATTTCATACCCAAACGTCATTTTGACCCATTCATCAAAAGCACTTACTTAAGTCTTAGCCAGCTGAAATACCATTTGAGGTTATCTTGCCAAAGACAGAGCCTTCATATCCTGCTCCACTTTAAAAGCACCTTTGCTCTTTACATACTAGAAGGTAAATACACTATAAAAATGCCAAGGCCCAACTCAGTTCAGATATTTGAGCCTCATGAAGAAAAGGCACACAGAGAACCTGAATAGATGCTGTGCATAAACTTTTAAAAGAATTCAAGAACATAATTCTTGGCTTTCCTAAGTGAGCAAGTCATCAGCTTACTCCTAATTCATTCCTCTCTTAACAAGCTTACAGAGAAAACCACTACAGAAAAGAGTGTGCTTTAAAAAGAGATCAGCAGCAACCCTACTCCCCAGCTGTGCTGAGAACCTTGTTAGGAGACAATATCTATGCATGGCCTTCCTTATGGTGTAGTGCAGGATTTACCATTAACATATATATATATGGCAGTAAAAATATCATTAAAAATTCCCTTCATTTCTTTTACTTTACAAACCAAAGGATGAATAGGTTTGAACAACGTTTCTAAGAACAAAGCAAATACCTAATCAGGGTCCAGAGATGGCACCTTTGTAGTAAATGTTATGTCCATGTTGAGATCTTGAAAATAGGGTTTTTACCAGAAATTATAACAGATGCTTACATTTACTAGCATTAGCAGATGCCACTTTATTAAAGACAGCATCAGAATGAACACCTTGAGTTTGAGTTTCATAAAGTTTGTTAAGGAAATATTTTTGAAAAGAGAGAGGGAAACTATGTTTTAATGATGTTCACATGTTTCCCCAAAGAGTGTAAGCCGATACATATGGGCGTCAAAAGCATGACATGCTAATTTCATTAAAGTGGGGGACAGTGCCTAGAAAAAAGCACAAAAGTAAATGCCGTTGACCTCACTGGTAAGAGGCTGAAAAGGAACCTGCTCTGGGAAGCTAAGACTTTTTGCCTCTGTAGCAACTAGGTAGATGATGCCTGTCTTGGAAAATTTATGGTATCATTTTATTTATAGCAGATGTCCCCTTAAAGAAAACATTTTTGCTTTATGCTACACAAATCTTATGGATAGTTACAAAATGTAACATGGAGTAATGCTGCAGATATCAACGGTATTTTCAAAAATGAATTATGAATGAAAAGAGGAAAAAATATCCTGATACTGATCTAAGGCTTGAAGATAAAAGGTTAATCAAAACAAGACTTGCTGGTGTTTTCTAGAAACTTGTTGTTTTAAGGAGAAAAGGTAAAAGTTGAAACTTTGTATGGAGCCCACTAATTAAATCATCATTTATCCAAAATGAGTCTTGCAGTTCCAATAAAGATGATCAGATGCCACAATAAGCCATGAGTAGTTATGGTCAGAGACCTATAACTTAAGAGTTTGTTTTGGATATGTATCTTTATTTCAAGCAGGGAAACTGTGTTATTTGCATTTCTTGCTCTGCTTAAGTAAACCAAGTTCACATCATCAATTACATTTTCTTAGTGGAACCCATATGAAAGACCTCCACTCGTTTAAATTACGGTGATGTTTTTTCCTAAGCAGGCATTGCTGAGCCGCATCTTGCAGAAATTTCATCATCTCATATCAACTAAAAGAGTCAAGAACAATTAAACCAAACACTGTAGTCCCACAGAAAAGTTTTACCAATAGACAGGATGATTAAACAGAAAGCACTACCTTTCAATATCAAAATTTTAATTTCTCATGTTAAACTCTTTCCAGTTTCAAATATAAAACTTGGTTCTACAAGCCCTTAAAGGTGAATGAAGTTGCTGTTGATGGGATCTTTCTTTCCTTAATATTCTCCACTAATTAGTGAAGTTCAAGGAGGAAATAAATAAATTTTGGTAAAATGCAAATAGACTGAAATAATACATCTGTGAATTTGCTGTTCATTATGCATAGTATGTAAGAACGCATATTTCAAAAAGAAAATCATTTAAGAAATGCTGCTGTTCCGTTTTGCAGGTCTTCATGACAGTTTAAGCAATAAAATGGTTTAATCTCTCTGGATTGCAACAGCAGAAACCCCTGACAAGGACAGGAGATTGACTGAATTTGTAATAATATATTTTTACTTATGTCACATATTTGTAATTTCAAGGACGTGATTCACAATGACCCTATTGCAATGTTGTGTAGGCATTGTTCTACACTGATTTGCATTAATATCTACAGAAGAGTTTTCCTCTCTTAGTACTGCTTCAGAGGATATGCTTGTCATTAAAATTCTGGTCACAGATGTGGGTTAAAATATCTCTAACCTTTACAAATGTATTATGTGGCACTACTGACATAGCTTTTATTGCAGATAAAATCTATAACAAATTCTGTGTGCGACAGGAAAGGAACATGATTTTGTATTAAATTCAGATGATAGAGATGCATTCCTTGCTTGTACTTTTAGAATGTTTTGGATTTACTAACAATCAGTTAGGCTTTCTACTCTGTTGCATTAGAAATCCATTAAATCTATTCACTTTGTTATAGTTTGTTATTCTGATAATTTGTTCTTAAACAGGCTTTCAAAAGAGGACATAAAATAGTGGTAAGAATTCAGCTCATTTACAGTCCTGGTTGAGTCCCTCAGAAGTAAACAAGAAATCAGTTTATTAGGTTAGACTGCCTAACATTTATCATTGAAAATTTTTGATAACCTATATTAAATGCAGCCTGTGATCCTCTGCTTCTGTTTCCTAACTTTCACTGGTAACTTTCATATACCTAAAAGGGTCATGTTTACTAGTGGAGAAGTGTGTTTCTTTTTTTTTTTTTTTTTTTTTTTTTTTTTTCTTATTTTGTCAATGACTAACTACAATGTGCTTCCTTTGGGGGAAAAAAATGGGAAAGGAAGAATTTAACCAAAGAATAACGATCAACTAATAGTTGTTATAACATCTTTAGTTTCTACCATAGGAAACAGGCACTACATCAGAAAAGATACATAAAACTCCTTCTCATCCTAGTCACAGAGCTGGACTGCTAGGACGAGAATGGGGCAAGAGGCAATGCTGACTTGAAAGCCAGTTGAGGTAACTGGGTCCAAATGGTTTCATGGAGGACTCATAAGGGTCATGGAGGATTTCACTCAGATGCCTCAAGATCTCTGGATCTCTGATTTTTGAGCAATTTTATCTCCTTGTACAGTCCCTAGCACCTCAAATATTCATGAACAATCTAGGATTATGGAGTAATTCATTATACATTTAAGAAGTAACAAGCTCTCTTAGAAGTTGACACAATGGACCCTTCCTGTAGCAGGTTGTACTGTCAACAATAAAAATAGAGAGGAAATTGCACAAAGTTTGGTTGTTTAGCTCTACTCAGTGAGGAAAGGGTGTGGAGAAGAGAAGCAAACAAAAAGCAATGTCATGAGAATTTACAGAATTACTGAATTTTATATGCGATGAGAGGTGGGATTTGGCTAATTCAGATGACACAGACTTGATTTTGAAGGCATCTGATGCCTTTCTCATGCAGAATGGAGATAGTTTGAGAAGGAATTCTTAGTCTGTAATGTATCAAAAATACAAGCTTTTCAGCAATGAGGTGTTGTTGTGTATTTAGTGCTCACCATGCCTGACATGGGATAGCAGTTGTTCAGAGTTAGAAGAGAAACCTCATGCACATTAGGTGTACACTCAGAATGCAAGCAGGAAGAAACCACTCAACACTTTTAAGTGCTGTGCTCTTCTTATTTAACCCTTTCTGCAGTACAGCAGGAATTTGTCACAGTAATTAGAGGCTGGATATTCAAGTGTAAGAGCTGGGATATGGCCCACCACTGAGTTGCCATCTGCACCTCTACACTCACTACAAGACTGCTCTATGCTGGCATATTACCGAGAGCTAAGGAATAGGTCATGATAACAGATGCTTTGTGCCCCATTGGTGGGCAGTCAATTATTCTCAGTGCCTTCTCACAGTTAATGTTGGCTTGTAATGTCTCAAGTCAACTTCTGTTCATAGGAAATCCTACATAATTATGTATATATTTTGACATTCTGATTTAGACACAGCAGAATGCATACTCATTTCCTCATCTGGAAAAGAGTGAATTAAAATCAAGAACTCTCAATTTATTTCAGTGTTTTAAATTATGTAATTGATGAGGTTTCAACCTCTCTGAACTCACACCAATAAGGCAGCCATTATCCAAACAATGCATTTATTTATACATGCATACATATTTATATATACATACATACTTATAATAATTTTCCTGATATTATTACATTTTAAGTTATATTTTATTAATTATAGCATTAATATACATTTTAATGTCAACACCAAAGACCGATGAAAAACATTCTTAAGATTCCCATTTACTTTTATTCACTTTGTGACAGGTTCAAACACCACTGACAGCAACTTCATAAAGACGTTAATGAATTTTACATGATACTCATGAGAATGAATGTATTTCTCATCAAATAAGAAGTATTGGATTCTGGCCAGAAAAGAGTAACTGGGTTTGCAAAAATGTTAAAATGTAGTATATTTCTGAGGGAAAAATTTGTAGTATGCTTGGAAGAAATCTGATAGCATTTGTTCATACTGTAAATTATAAAATTCTTCTCCATACTGCTGCTGAAAGAGCAAGAGAAGGGAGTTTGCCTTGGTTTAATGCCTTTTTCAGGGGTGCTGAACACAGACATTTGTACCTGTTTAAAATTAGGTGGCAAAAACAAAGACGGAATATCTGCTATATATAAATTCTGAGATGTTTCAGTCTCCACTGTCATTAAATGCTGCGTGAAAAAATCATTTAATGTTTTTTCATCATAAACAACTACAATAAAAATTATTTTTATTTAATTTTGCTCACTATCTGGTAGAAGCAAAAACATCAAAATATTGAATTGCTCTCTATTTGGCAAAAAGATGATTTTATTCTGTAATTACAACATTTTCCTTCAGTTTTCTACTTGATTTTGAGTAATATGTTTCCCTTAACTACAGCCTGTCTTTAAAACTACAAGGACAAATTCAGTCTGATTCAGATTTGTGGCATGCCATTGAAGGTGATGAAGCTGAATTTGTCTTTCTGTCTTTCCATCTGTCATATCTAAGCATGTCAGTGTAATTCACAGTGAACATTGTCTCAGCACTGCCCAGATCCTGCAAGGTGCTGAGTGCCCTAAAACCTGCTTCAAAGAAAGCCCTTGTTACCTCCTAATATACCTGGCTCTAAGTAGAATATTTCTTGTATTTCTCCATACTTACCACTTCGAACAGTACAAATACTGAGTTCAGCCAACTGCCAGATCCAGCCTTAGTGGTTTTGGATAGATCTGAGAAAAGTTGCATTCGGATCATTTTTTTGTTTTTGTTCATTTTGACACTCTTTTTCTTGCCTCTCCCTTCCTCCCCAATGCACATGCAACATTTTTTGTTCCTGTGATCATGCCCACTAAATACAAAGTGGGGTTCAGAGGTCTTTTGGAGGGTAAGACACAGAATTCAGGCTGCACAGAGGCTGAATGCATGCAGAGCGCACATGCGTGCTTCTGCATCTCTGTGTTTGTCTTGGGACAGGCAATATTTATATTCTCCACATTTATATTTATATCTTGCAAAAAAAGCAGAACACAGCTGCCTCTGACTGTCAACAGCTTGAAGTAGTCCCTGTCATTGGAAAAGGCTAGCAATAAACTTATTTCTATTTTCTATCAATGGAAACTTTCCCCTACTTCCAGGACCATCCCACACCTGTCGATGTTCACAGCTGCCAGTCCTCAGAGAACAAATGTTCTTGCCATGTAAAAACTCGCCAGGTACATCCAGTAGGACAGGTCTTTATAAATTAATATTATTCCTGTGCAAGGAGTTTTGGAGCTAAACACATTGAAGACGCAAAGCCTTGCTTACAGATACAGATGTGGGAAAGAGGTAGAGCTGGGTAATTTCAGCCTGGGCCAGGAGCAGCGGAGGAGGGAGCTGTGCTCTGCAGCCTGCACTGCACAGCTCGAGACAGCTTGAGACAGCAACCAGCTGAACCTGACCTCAATCTCTTTTGACTACCCAGGGCTGCCCAAGAGACTGCACCTTCCACTGTCTGACCCCAAATCATCCAAATTATATTGGCACTGATAAATTCCTAGTTGTTCTAGATTAGAATAAATGAATGCAACCCTGCTCACTCTTTCCCAGGGTTTTGCAATGAGGTGAGATGTTGGCACAAAGAAGATTTATTGTACTGAATGAAGTGCCCCTAGTTTAATAAAACCCTGAATATTAATAACAGGACAAAGCCCACAACAAAGTCACCAAAGAGTGACAGAGGAACGAAAAGGTGGATAAGCTTCATGGGGTAATTCCTTTGCATTACATAACCCAGTGGAAAAGGCTAAAGTGGTTGCTTAAATTCAATCTTCAATATTGCTTCTCTGCAAAAATAAGTGTGATGAATTAAAAGGTAAGACTTGCATGAAGAATAGGATTGTCTGAATTCCTAAGCAAACAGAAAACTAACCCAGAAAGATTTCTTTAAAAACTGATTTAGTGATTTGTTTGACCTTATTAGGTCCTCTTTCGCAATGTTGTTGATTTCTACCTACCAGCCTTCTGCTTCAAATCAGCTTCAAGACATACAGGTAGCACAGTTTAGTAGTATGCAAATGATTTTTAATGAAAAAGAGCATCCTGAAGGCAGCCAGAGAACTGAGATTTAATTCATCCAGGTGCTAATACCCAAGCCTGCCTATATTGTTCTCATTCACTTCTGAAAGGGAGAAGAGGAGCTGGATTGGTAAAACAAAAACTGAGAGGAAGTAACAAATGTAGTTTAGGAAACAGGAGTAATTGGTATAAATAAATAAATAAATAAAAAGCTAGGTTTTCCATCCAGAACTCCTGGGATTAGAAAAAATATCAAAATACGTGTTTGTCTTTGACATGGCAATCCAAGCATGGCTCCACATACCTGGTGTTAAAGACCAGAGATCCACTGAATTAATCCATCTCCTCTTGAAACTTCCTGTTGGTGCTGTACAGGTGAAACCTCTTGGGGTGGGGGGGGATGTTCCTGCCTTCCTTAGTGACCTTGATTGCTCTTGGAAGGAATAGCTCTTTCTCTCCCTTCTGAATATAGAGGTACTTAGACTAGCTTCCTGGTTTGGGCATTTAAATTAGGTATTTAAGGCTGGGTTTTGTGAACATACTCCTGGATCAGCAAGCAACTTAAAATTCTTATTTAAAAAAAAAAATATATATATATATATATATTTCTTATTTAAAATCTTTGGCCTTAATTTATATTTAATTTTATGTACTGTGTACAGTTATATTGAAATTTTGAGGATAAGAAACAAAGGAATGGAGGGAAAGAGGAAGGAAGGAAGAAAGAGAGAAAGAAAGAAAGAAAAAAAACAGGAAACCAAACAGTAGCCTAAACCTTTCAGGAAGCAAGGTATGAAATGGGAACATTCTCAGTTGAATGAGTTTTATTTAAAATACTTCTGATACTGTTCCTGAAATTAAATAGGAAATCTCAAAAAGGCATTTGAAAAATTAATATTTCATATATTAAAATACAGCATTGTTAACTGGGGAGAACAGAGGAGATTGCTGCCTGATGTTGGCAGAAACTCTGTTGCATTCACTCCAATGATCTCTTATGGTGTGTGGACTGAAAGCAGAGTCTGCTGGGGGATACAAACAGGAAGAGAAGAAAAGTGAAATAATGCCAGGAAAATACCAACAGTCTCCAAGTGTATCAGTCACTAAAAATGCCTCTCTGCCATGTCCACAGACCGTTTTTTCAACTGCAATGCCAGAGGTCAGAAAACAGTGGAGTCATTATAGCATCACCAGCTGGGTGGTAATTTGGAAAGACGTAAAGGATGCAGTCCATCTTCTCTCAGGAGATTCCATTCTCCGTGAGTCCTATATGTTTGCCTATGGGTCCTAACACTTTTCTTATATGTGATTCAGATTTTTTAAATGTGTGATGACCTATGGCACAACCATCTAAGCTAAAACAAAAAGTAAATTTTTATCAAATCTGTAAGGCAAAGGGTACTTTTTCTCAGAACTGACAAATTAGGAATTAGAGTAAGGAATGCTCTTAGCATTTATTCCATGTTAAAAAAAAAAAAAAAAAAAAAAAAAAAAAAGGGGAAAAAATCCTTGACATTAATTTTTAGCTTTAATCTAAAGTTTACACTGAGGGCTAGGACTCAAGTTCTCTTCTTTATATTTATAGACTCTTTTTGCAGTATTGGCACCTGGCATTCCTCAAGATCCCTCTTTTTCATGCTTTTTGATGCTTAGAGCCTCACAAGATGTAAGACTGTTTCTCATGATAAATTCAGAGGGTCATTTAGCATATGCATAACAGTATCTATGTAAAGGCATGCTGTTTTAACACTGGGGTATATTGTGTTATTAATATTATTTCTTTGCTTCTTTTCTTTTCTTGATTTCCCTCTTCCATACCCATTTTTAACAATTTGTTAATCTTACTAGGCTACATACAAAAACACGTGCATACTATTATCACTGTTCTTTAACTAATGAAACTCAATGAATCTCCTGTTTGACCATTTCTTGCCTTAGTCTCATTAAAAAATGTGTTTTGTTTCCTTTTGAGCTGGGTAACAGGTTGGCACCAAGAAATGTGTTGAGGCCATTTATATGCAGATGATCTGCTGTCCTGCTTCTTTCAGTAAGTGCCATAAATTAGCATTCAAATTTTGCTACAATTTTGTCTTTTTATTATTATTATTTTTTAATTCATTTCATATGTATTTAATCCCACACCAGTCTCAGTTTTTCTGCAATATGTGCCATATTGTAGCAGCTTTTTAGCTGCCACTGACGATTTTCTCATTCCTCTAGTGTGAGGTTTTAGTTCTACTAACACATTTGTTAATGAAATACATTTCACTTCATGGAATTAAATGCATAGCCTGTCTATTGCTCATTACATTATACAGTCTTAGAGTTTGGATTTAAATTTCACCATTCTTCTATAAATATTGTCCACCACAGTTTGGCCTAACAGGCACTCCATGCTTTGGAAAAAGTGTGGGAAAACTGTCATTACAAGTAAAATACCAGTAACAGTTTCAATGTTCTCTGGAATGTTATATTTTATTCCTTTTTTCTTCTGTGCCTAAATGTTTAAAATGCATTTTCTGTCATTTCTTTGTGTGGAGTTTGAAAGGCTGTACTAGAAATCTGATGATCTGCAGACATCATAGGTAAACCTCAAACTATCCAGAGCATCCATTCTTCCATTTCTATATACAAATTATGAAACTGCTTCAGGGATTATCTCCAAATTAAAACAAAACAAAACAAAATTCCTGCATATCTGCAAGCATACACAAGAACTAAAGTCATACAGGACTATTTTCAAATGAAATAGTTTCTCATCAGACACCAACTTGCCTTTTTTTTTCTTTCTGAGGAAGTGGATTCTCATCTTCTGAATGGATTATGATAGAGGATTATGATAGATTATGATATTCCATATGCATAACCTAATATCTCTTTGGAAGGTTAATCTTGAGCAGTCTCCAGGTTGGAACTTGAAAACTGCTTGTAAGACAGGCTGTTTCTGAGGTCATTTGCTTGAGTCAGAATATGTTTACACTGGCTCTAACTCTTTCGAGAAAAAGCTTCGTTTATAGGGTCACTAAATATCTGTTTTCTTCTATTTTTCTCCTTAGGAAACAGGATCATAGACTCTTCTTTCTGGAATTAATCAGCTCTGGGTCTGCTGGAAGTACTTCAGATACTTTTGATTCAGATTATTTTGGATATTTCAGTTTAGGTACACTTTAATATGATTTAGTGAATGATAAGCTATGAGAAATCCATGAGTTTTACTTTATCTGAATGTGTTTACTTATTGTTGATGTTAATGTCCAGTAATGTTGGAAATGGGAATAGGCATATGTAACACCAAGAGAAAGCACATTTGTGCCTTTGAATATTTGTCTGCCTTGTAGATACTGAGTTGTATCTGCTAGACTTTCCTTTCTGGGATGTGGCAACGTCCTATCAAAGTGATAGCTGGTAAAAATGTATTTGGCTTTTCTGCTGCTATAACCATGATTGGTTCTTTTTTGCTTTTCCATTGTCTAATCAACAGAGAATTGTTAACAGGTTGTACAATTGCAGAGCAAGGATGTTCATGTGGATTTAAATAAATCAAAGGGCCCTCTTTTATAAGTGAATCAAAATCAAACCTCTTGTAAAGTTAAAAATGTTTCTGCATTTCTTTTTCCATTTTCTCTAGTCTCTCCTATATACTTTACTCTGACTCCACCTGACTTGTTCTATGATCTCAGCCACGCTAAAATATCATGTGCTTTTCTCATTCCTTTTGCTCTAGCAATATTTCTCTGGTAAACTGTGCTTTTTTCTTTTCCTGTTAGATTATCTTGTTCCTTTCAATGTTCATTTTCTTTTTCTTAGTCATCTTGGATGGATGGCCTAACACATTCTGTGCCAGATACTAAAATAATTGTTGTATCTATAACATAATCTTTCCTATCAGACGTGTTTCAAAATTAAGGGTAGAAACAGAAGACTGCACAGTGCAACTATGGACAGCGTATTCCGATGTGTGACAGATACACCATTGAAACTGCCCAATTCTTCAACAACACCAAAGACACTGATTGACACTAAAAAAGAGGGAGGGAGAAGGCACATGATGGGTCATTGAGTTCAATGGAACTTATTATAGAAACTGGGAACAAAAGGCAAAGAATCTGTTAAGTCTAGTTTTATAATTGCATAGCTAACCAGGTGTGATAAGTCCTTTAACAAAAGAATCATTCTCCATTAAATAGGGTCTTTTTGCTTTGTTTTTTTCGTTTGTTTGTTTGTTTGTTTGTTTTTGTTTTTTGGTTTGTATTTGTTTGTTTGTTTTTAATTTTTTATTCCTACCACAGATCTGGGGAGTCTGTTTGGAAAATTGACAGTTGTGATGGCTAGAGACATCTCTACGTTTCTTACCTAAGTGTGAGATGCTTTTATTTTTGTCTGCCTCATCCTATAGCTTCACATGAATGTTTGCCAGTTGATGGCATTTACACATCCCATATGTGTAAATGCCATATCCCATTTCTGCTTTTTGGTTGCCCAGGCAAAATGAGCAAAACATTTCATTTTGCTTCCTGAGTAGTGGCTCTCCAGTCTGCCAACTGTTGCAGTCACTCTTCTCTGCAGTTGTTTGAGTTTCAGAAGATTTTCTTGAACCTGAGCGACAAAGACCATGCACAGAATATCAAACAAGGCCATAAACCCATACAATCAGGCCATTGTATGGCATGACTATCTTATTATTATATATAAATATATCACATTTTATATATGAACTTTATGTGTATGTACAAAATATTTGTGTACATGTATTTTATGTAATTTAAAAAAATCAGTGATTTTTTTTTTGTAGCAACTGTGTTTTCTAGCTTAATGGGAACTGCAGATTTCATACTTCTTTACTTTATATCTGGATCTTAAAAAAAGATTGATCCCAAGGCTGATTTTTGAGGATTCCTGCTAGTAAACTTCCTGCAGTTTGATGCTGATGCTGCTTTTTTCAATGCCACCTGTTGCCAGCTATCCATTAGACAATCTCTTACCCACTTTACAATTTTTTCTCCTAATCCCTGGTTTCCTATGTGATGCTGCATCATATGCTGCACAGATAGAGATAAGATGGCTCACAAATCCTTTGTCTAGAAAATCAGTTATCTTATTAAAGAGAGATAACAAATTCACTTGGCACAATCTTTAGTAAATCCTTTTTGTATGTTATCCCATTTTCCATTTACCTCCCTGTCTTCAATTATTTTTTTCCTTAAAAATTTTCTCTAAAGCAACTGAGGTCAAACTAAGGGGTTTGTAACTGCATAGGTCACTCTCTTAGAAATGGATAATACATTTGCTGTTCTCCAGTCTGCCAGTATCATGTCTGGGTTACTTCCTACCAGGTTTGGGATTTCATGTTCCTTTTCTTGTCAGAATTGTGGAACGGAGTTTACCTGATATCCTTCACTGGCCTGAGTGAACTGTGCTTTAAACTTTGCTTCTGGTTTGGTAATTTCTATGATCTTGAATTCTTTCCTATTATCTACCCTGTTTCCTCTGTGCTCAATATTACTGAAAACATACACAAAGTAGTCACTGAGTTTTTAATTGTAAATAGATTTTTTTTTATTTCCACTGACTCCTCCTTATATAGTAGTCCCGTGCAGTCCCATGTTTTAATTGTTCTCATTTGCTTAACTGTGGGAAGACTGCTTTGCTGTTTGTTTCAATATCCATTCCAAATTGTAGTTCAATTTTCCTATTGACAATTTTCACTATAATTCATACTTTTGACCTCTAAAACACACCCATCTCTGCTGATGTCTTTTTGTTTCCTCTTGTGCCCTGCATCTCTCTAATATTCTTGAGGGAATTCTTTATTTGCGTGGAATAGCTTGACCACTTTCCTACACATTTTCTCCCCTCTTTCAGATACACATTCCACACTGCTTCATCAACTGTGATTTAAAGTAATTCCAAGACTCCTCCACATTCAAGACCTTAAATAGATCAGTCTATTTGATTTTAGTAACAAGACCTTCTAGGTCTTGTTAGTAAATCTGCCCTTTGAGATATAAAGCCTTATTTTTACTGATTGTTCTATTTGATTTACATGAGTAAAACTTGTGATCAGTTTTTGGACCAGTTTTCTCGCAGTATCTGTATTGCTTATTAGAACAGCATCCTGGCTTGTATAAGAAGCAGTGTGGCCAGCAGGTCTAGGGAAGTGATTGTCCCCCTGTACTCGGCTCTGGTGAGGCCACACCTCAAGTACTGTGTTCAGTTTTGGGCCCCTTGCTACAAGAAGGACATCGAGGTGCTCGAGCGAGTACAGAGAAGGGTGACTAAGCTGGTGAGGGGTCTGGAGAACAAGTCCTACGAGGAGCAGCTGAGGGAGCTGGGTTTGTTCAGCCCAGAAAAGGAGGCTCAGGGGCGACCTTATCGCTCTTTAAACATTAAAGAGTGATACATACATTTATGTATGTTTATACATTAAACAGCCCAATTAAAGGAGGCTGTAGTGAGGTGGGGGTTGGTCTATTCTCCCACGTGCCTGGCAACAGGACAAGGGGGAACGGGGTAAAGATGCGCCAGGGGTGTTTTAGGTTGGATATTAGGAAGAACTTCTTTACTGAGAGGGTTGTGAGGCATTGAAATGGGCTACCCAGGATAGTGGTGGAGTCAGCATCCCTGGAGGTCTTTAAAAGACGTTTAGATGTTGAACTTAGCAATATGGTTTAGTGGAAGACTTGTTAGTGTTAGGTCAGAGGTTGGACTTGATGATCTTGAGGTCTCTTCCAACCTGGACAATTCTGTGATTCTGTGAAATACATTCATTTCTTGCTGGCTCATTACTGCTTGGTAAATATATGCATTAATTTGGCCCAAACAGATTCTGCTTGATCCATGCCTTTCTTTCTTATTAATTTGCCGTATTACTAGAAGACAACTACACAAGATTAGTTGTTTTCTTCACATCTTTCCTGGGTAACACGTACTCTTCAATACTTTGGTTCCTATATATATATATATATATTTATTTTCTCTTTCCTGATCATCCACTAGTAATTCTTCCAATATAGTTAATTTTCATTGACTAGGTTTTCTTCTCGTTGAAGAAAACAGTAAGAAGGCATGAATCTCCACCAAGATTTCCTTGTGTTTCTTAAGATTTTGTTTTGTTTTGTTTTAACAATCTGAATCTCAATCCCATTTTTTTTTTCTATGGACATTTAACCAGATACCATTTCCATGAGCCTTCAATTTTAGTCATTTTTCCCTACCTAAAATGCAATTACTTACTGTAATCATTTTTTGTTTATTTCAGTGGGAATTTCATACATTTCCCACCGTGAAGCAAATAAAATAAATATCAAATAAATATCAAATAAAAGGATTTTCCTGCATTCTTACCAGAATCCCTTCCACCTACATCTTCCTTCTTGGGAAATGACCTTGCATCCTGATCTTTGGAATCGATCTGCTGACAACTTAGTTGTCTCTCTTTAACAGAGGCTCCCAGTGCTTGTGGCCATAATTTTTTCTCTTCTTAGTCTACTTTGCCTTCTGTTTAGATATGATCCTTCCTTTTGTTATTTTTCCTCACAAACTTCTCTACTATTTCAGTCCTGTTTGGATATTAGTCTCCAGTAATCTTTACTGGAATTAACTTTTCCACTTCCATTCTACTTTCTGTTGTGTTTTTATCTGGTGTATTTTTTCAGTATCCCAGATGGCAAATATATGCTTTAGCTCTCCTCTGTTTCCCTGCTGTTCTGTGTGTTCTTTTTTTCTCACAAGCCCTCTCACTCAACAAGTGTCTGTAAATCCCCAGTTGCCCCTTCAGTTTGCTTTCTCTTACACGTTTTCCTCAAATCGAAATCTTCATTCAACATTGCCTCCAGTCACATCTGTAGTAAGGTCTTCTCTTCATGAAGTCTATCAGATGACATTTCAGGCATACAAATCTTTCCAGAGACTAAGACACATCCCACAGTTTCTTCATCCAGTTTGTATTGTTCCTGTAATTTTTCATGTACCATCCACGACCTTACATATTTCTTATATAGCTGTTTCCTCTTACAGATAGTTTTAAGGTGAAAGTCCCTCTCGGTTTTTTCTTTCTGTCTATGGACTTCCCTGCTGCCAGTGGCACACGGGTTTGTGGGACTTAATTGTTATGCCATTATCAGCTTGCAGGACTGATGTCACTGATATCACAGGGTGCAGAGTAAGAGGAGTAAATTTGCTTCACAGTGCATCTTTTTCAAAGCCATCTATCAGCCAGGACACAGCTTTCCACAGCTATCATATACAGGCTTGGTATCAAGACTAGGCTTCTGAGTGCTCTGCTGGAGCCTAATTCATCTGTTATTACCTGGTGGGTAGTCATGGGAAAAACAAGTGAGAAAATAAGAAAATAAAATTTGGTGTCCAACGCGCAAGTTAGATATGACCAAAGAACACGTTGAGAAGTTCTAGAGAGTGCACAGGGAGGGATGGAGTTAAATATTACCTGGGTAAATATTTAGATGTACAGTGTAGTTTAAGAATCATCCCCCTCTCATACTAACATAATCAAACTTTCAAATCTTCCAAACCTTCTTCAGTAAACT
The DNA here is from genome assembly GCF_009819795.1 of Aythya fuligula. Lineage (NCBI taxonomy): Eukaryota > Metazoa > Chordata > Aves > Anseriformes > Anatidae > Aythya > Aythya fuligula. The sequence goes on from NC_045566.1 coordinate 13,460,207, forward strand.
GAGCACATTTCTCACTTGTTTATGGAGCTCAGGCAGACACCAATAACTGTGTCACATAGCATTTATTAGAAAATCTAAATATATTCTCCTCTACTTTGTCCAATATCTATGTGATCATTTATCTGCAGCAAATTTTACTGTAAATGTGATTATTTCCGAGAAGCAATTTCTCATGACTAGATTAAGTATAGTACTTACCATATATTCTGTTCAGAAAGAAGCATCATTTTGGAATCTGTATTATAAGTAAATGTTGGGATCCTGCAGAGAGAACTCTATGGGCTTTACCCCAGAACTGTAGCTCATCAGCAGGAACACAACATACACTTGTTGGATTCAGCTCAATTTGCAAATAAACTGGAGACAGAATTTAGCCCTTGTCTTTATGGGCAGTTTCAGGTTATTGATCTCTGAACAAGTGACATTTTATAGAAGACATGTTTCCTACAGGCCAAATTTCAGCTTAACTGTTTTAACTGCCAATATAGGAAATTTTGTCCCACAAAATCTCACCAAATAATATTTCTGAAATTATATTTATTGCATTCATTCTTATTTTTGACCAGTGGTGAAGGGGCATGTGACCAGCTGTCTTACTTTGCTTTCCTGACTTTTGGGATAATTTCTAAGTAGAATGACTACATGTGAAGGTTCACAAAATTCTATATTATGGTGTAAGAATAAGTTACTGGAAGTACTCTAAACAAAAGAAACAAAGTTTAGTTTTGCTTCTTCTTGGATTGAATGCAGGTTCAAGAGGGTTGAACACAGAATCATAATTCTCTAATCAGCTTAAGTACTGCATTTAAATCAAATCAGGAATGTGCAACAGGTAATGTTTGTGGTATTTATGGTAATAAGGGAGAAATTCTGAAGTGGTTGAATGCAAATTTTTTGTCTCTCTTTTGTCTTGATAGATTTTAGATAACATTGAAAACACTGGCTGGAGCACACACCAGCTTCTGTCCGTGATCCCCCCGAACAGAAGCACTTGAGTCCAGCCTTCCCTTAACTATTTTAAAGACACCCGCACACTCACAGATAATAAATTTGTCAAGGCATTCTTGGAAATATCCCATTTCAGTTTGTACAAATTACTCCGATCAAAATATTTCCATGCTTAAAATCATTTACCAGGGTTTACCAGATTTATAAGCATCTGAGACTTGCAGTATAAAACCCTAGCTGCATGACAGACTGAGTTATTAAGTGTTTATAGAAATCTGATCAAATGGACCATCAGAAGTTGGGGGGGTAGGAGGGAGATCTGTTATAAAGTCGACCATAATGACAGCTTTCCTCATTTTACAACTGTGACATGAAGAGGGAGCTGTAGCTCTTCTGAGACTCAGCTCTGCCTGAGCCAGCATACCCAGCCAAGCGCCCCGATCTCCTCTCTCCTTCCTCACTCTCCTTCGCTCCCCGCTTTCCTTTGCTCACTCACTTACTCTTCCTTTTTTTCCCTTTCCTTTTTTTTTTTTTTTTTTTTTTTTTTTTTATCCCTGTGCCCCTGTGCCAGTTAATTTAAATGTATCTGTTCAAGTGGAGATAATCCATGCAAATCAGAGGCACTGGCTCCCAGTGCTTGATTCACAAAGAGAACTCAGCTTCAGGAGGTCACTCGTTCACAGCTGCTCCTCCCATTATATTTTTCCCTTATTGCAGAACTGCTGCATGTATACAGTGACTGAAAGGACTCAATTTACTGCAACTGCTGCCTGGTTTTACTTACAACTTTCTTTAAAGGGAGACTTACCTTCCATCAGTCTTACTAAGGTAGGAAGTCTGATTCTTCTAAAGACATGTAATGCCTCCAGTATTTGCTCATTATCAGTTCCCACTGTAATGATGCATATTGTTGTCAGACTTAGGTCATAACAGAATTGTGCCAGGTGCCTAATGCTTTTGTTACTTCTATGTATAGGTGCAAGTGTTTAATTGGCTGTTTTTCTGTTTATTTAGCCAGCTACGTATCCCCCCACCCCCACACTTTTCCTAACAACAGCAGATATGATCTTAGCATAGCAGCTCTCTAATCTACAAATGTAATCTTCACTCAAGTTTGTATTTTATTTTTAAAATGTCTTCTAATGTGTATGTAAGTTACTGCAGTGATCTGTACCCCCCAACAGAAAACAGCATCATGAAGGCTTTCTGGTCTGAAACCTTATTAAGGTGCTAACTTTGGAGCAGAACAAACTGTTGAAAGGTTTTAAACAAAAATAAAAAGGTCACCTTTTACTCTGCAGTGTTGTAAACAGGGAAACTCCAGGCCTGACTGCAAATGGGCCTGTCATAAATTTAGACCACAAGATAAACATATTGTTAATAGGACTGCCAGCAGAAGTAGTGAAATGGAACCCTCACAGTTCTGTGTTAATATCTATTGTTTAGAGAGGTTGGACAGGCAGAGCTTGCTTTGCAAAGTACAACTCAAAACCAACTGTTTGGATATGATTCTTAAAAAACTCCTTAAGAAAAGGAAAGTCAGGCACTACCTTATTAGCTACATGGCAACCTTTAGCATCTGCCACACAAAATATTGAAGTAATGTATCTGACAATACACCCTGTTTTTCTGAAAGTGGACAGTAAATTTTGCATTTATGTATATATATTTCTTTGAATTCGTTGTCAGAACTTAGGAATGCATATGATTAAAATAGCTGTAAAAACAACTTTTGATATGTTAAACCAAAACAAATTATGTATTTGAAGAGCACTACAATAAAAAAATTAAAAAAAAAAAAAATATTTTGACTTACACTTGTTCCAGAATAAAGTTCTTGTTTGTTTTCTTGCACAGCTGGAGTTAAGAAATAACAATGATTAGATCTGGAGCCACCCTGCTTTTTTATAGACTTACTATCTAACACATCCAAGTTAATCAAATAACAGTTCTGTGAAGCCTTAGACAGAGCTTACAATGAAAATTTAGTTGGCCAGACAGGACAGAGGGGCATAGATACTCTCAAACATATCCTGTCTAATATCTGCAAGAAGACTTGAGGCATAAATTTTCAGTTTTAGGCATAAATTTTCAGTTTTACCTTTCTGGATTGGGTATTTTTAGTTAGCCTGTTTCAGGAGAGAGTACTTACTCCCTAGACAAAGTATTTCAGTGCCTAAACTGTGTATCTTTCTTTTTGATATTCAATGTGCTTTTTGAAAAAAAAAAAAATGCATTCAGCTTTTGGAGTACAGTACAAACCTAGAGAGCCTTGTCATTGTTAGCATAAAGAAGACATCTACACAAGTATTACTGTGCAGGGGGCAATCTTTCTTTCTCTGGCATTTGTTAGGTTATTGTACATAGAATTTAGCAGATAAATATCATTTGCTTCATGGCATTTTGGAGATCCTATTGGTATGCAGGTTACCCTGTGAGGATGGCAACTGAAAAAAAAAAAAAAGAAGTATGTTTTATAGCCGTGTGTAATAAAAGCCCTTCACAATGATGTAAGTGGATTCTGACCTTTCTTTCTTATCCTGTAATTAGAATTTTTATTAACTCTTTCAAGTGCAGAATTTTTTAAGTAAATTGCTGTTCCCAAGGGAGAACAAATATGTATTTTGATCTAAGAGTTTTAAAAGTAAAATTTTAGAATCCTTTCTAGGCAGAGAGAAAGAAATATATTCTTGCCACCAACTTGCACCACGCAAAGAAATTCTGATTTATGGGAAGTTATTCTGCCTCTCCCCAGAAGGAAAAAAATATATATATTAAAAGGACTTTACGTTTTCAGAAGGAGGAAGGGAAGGGTATCTGAAGTTAAGGAAAGACAGTAAGGATCTTTTTGTTTGACTGAATCTCTGGCCAGGATAAAGTTGGGAAGTAAAGGTGATCCCTGTGGAGTTTAGTGATGTACAGTGATGAGATTAGATGACTCACCAATGGAGATATGAAAAGGGAGAAATAGGTCTTTCTGAGGAAGATTTTTTTGTAAGTGGATTAAAATATTGTTGCAGCAGACAGTTATTTCCTGCTTCCTTTCCACGTTTTACCCAATGCATTACAGGGACAAAAGTGTTCCTTAGTGAGTCATCATCAGCATTTCATACAGTTATTTCCAAATTATGTACTCAATTCTCCTTGTAGGTTCACCAGGTTCACTTGTCATGACTCAGTTTAAATACACAGAAATAACTCAGAAGAAATCAGGTGTTTTATATTATTTAGGCCTCTGAATGTATTTTCAGCAAACTCTCAAAGGAGTGAACCTTTATGTTTCATTTCAGGCTAGTTGGTACTATACAGTTTCCTAAAGAAAATTGTCAGTGTCTTTCTATGACCAGTTCCTTTTTTTCTGTTGGTGTGTTTTTTTCCCCTGCCTCTACGAACTTGCCATTGCTATAGTAACTCAGTCAAACATCTCCAAGTTACCTTACACTCTACTGTACAGAGCTTTCCAACAGAATCTATAAGATGTGGTAAACCTTGTAGTTTTATATAGTGCAGGGCTCTTACTTCCACCAGGCTGTTTTCTGCTGGTTTTACAGAAGACACTTAAAAAGGTAAATTACCATCTTAAAAGGATACTACAGAGCTTTTTAATAAGTTCCATCCAACTTCTCAAAGGCCTTAGCTTCTCTCAGCTCTAAACAGGTACATTTGCTGAGTTATACCTTAAAAATATTCTAGAGAAGGAAGAAAATTTGGGAATCCTAAAAAGCGAGTGATAGAGCCTTTGAGAAAATGTACAGCTATAAATGGGAAAACTCATCAAAAACTCGTCAAAAAATCGTCAGCAAAGTCCTCGGTCAATGATTTGTCATTGTTTTTTTTCTATAACTGCAGAGAAAGAATACGTTTCTCACAGCTTCTCATCAAATCCTATACACAATTACGTCATACTCTCCTTTTATATCATTGCCTTGTACTGTAGAGTACATTGTTAAAATGTAATGTTGTAGAGTACAGATCTTGCATTTCTTTTGCAAATAAAGCATGCTTATACCTCTAGGGGTTAAAAGCTGAATCAGATCCGTAACTCGCCTACTGACAGCCTTTGAAGTCGATCCTTATTTATTTATTTATTTATTTTGGTCTGAAGGTTTAGATTGACATCCTTTTGTATGTTTGGAATTCTTCAGCAGATGTAAAATGCTTGGTAATGACTTAAATTAACTTGAGGCTTTATATATCCATCTTCCCCAGGAGCTCCATTGAAGCTTCAGTAACAGTTGAGGATTTTATGCAAACAGCTATTCTCATGAGAACATTTATTTTTCTGTCCTATCGCACTCCTTTTATTATTTCTAGAGGGGTTTTTTAAGCAATGTTGGACACTTTCTGCTTCCCTCTCTCCCCAGTACCTGTTCTGGGGAGTCTACATGAAAATTTTCACAGCTGAAATGCACCAAAACAGGGGCAGATAAAACGAAAATAAGTGGAGTGGAAATGAATCTTTAAATGGCAAATCTGTGAAACACTGAACATGGTTATCTGACATTATGTCAGAGAGTGTTATCTCTTGAGAAGAAATGAGCAAGAGCAGTCCACAAAGGAAAAGTAATTGTTGCTTTACTTCTGTCTGTTTATTTGGGATAGCTTGAACTGTCTCCCCCTTTTTTATTTCTCTCAGTGTGAAAAGATTAACTATTAGAAATGCAGCCAGTAGGTATCTGACTCAAAAGCTATGCTTATTTGACCTTTGGACACAAAATATCTAACACAAAAAAATCTAAACAACCTCAAACATCACTGAGTACAAGCAATATGCAGAATGTAGGTCAGTAGAAATTCAACACTTTTAAAACTAAAAATAACAAAACCTTTGAAATGACTTGGTTACATTAGGATTTCTTTCTCAATTTCACATCAGAATATCAGACGATGAGTTTTGTCCAGTGTACCTGAGGCAAAAGATCTGTGGTGAAATTCAGCATTAGTTTCAATAACAGAGATAGGAATGTTACGGAGAGGAATAAAGAGCAAAAAGATGTTTAACCAATACATAAATATTTCTGAAAGTTAGATTTTATAACTCTACAAAGAGTGCATATGAATTAAGATGAATTTAAAGTCTGCATGATGCTGCCACTTACTTAAAGGTTACAATCATAAAGAACTTTACTCACTGTCTTAATTCTGATGGTTTAGTTGGTGGTTTTTTTTTTCATTTGTCTGTTTTTTTAACCTTAGGGAGAATGTTACATGAAAATCTATGGATGTGAATGGATAAACCTGGATCCCTCAGTAACTAGCCACTATTTCTTAATTCTGTTCATACCGAGTTATGAAGGAGGAGGGTAGAAGAAACAACATGTGTTCTATGTGAGGCAAAGGACTGAAAGAGGGATGAAATTTCTGTCTCTGGGGAAAAAAAGCTAGTTGCAACAGGCCACTGGAGCCAGGACTTAGGTATCTGAATTGCATCTATAGAAAAGTTTATGACTTAGAAACTGCATGTTAAGGAAGAGAATGAAATGCTTGTTCAAGTCAAGTAACAGAACCCATGTAGTTTCTGTTACCTAGTCTTTGAATTAGCAGTGAGTTCACAGAACAATAGTAGTATAATGTTAACCAACAACCTAAAATTAAAAATAAAAAAGAAATTACAAAATTTGCTCCATTGAACCTGGGAGTATGTAATTCCTGTCACCTTCCCAGCTGAGGCAATAATGGTTCACTTGGAGATTACAAGGGAGATATATTAAGTTTTTCTGATTTAAACTTCATTTTCCCTGTTGAGTCCAAGCTTGGTCACTGCAGAAAAAGCCAGCTAAATGAGCAGGACAGCGTGGAAGGGAGGACACATTTGTAAATGACGTTCTGCATTTTATGCAAATCACAGACATTGACCTTGAATTAGTCTGTGCCAATTTTTTCCATCAATAATAGTTTCAGCAGCTTCTGCACTCCTGTCCTGTGAGTTATGGATAACACAGTGTCTCCTTTTTCAGGGGAAGAAGGGATAGTCCACACAGAGAAACATGAAAGCTACTGAAGAGAAATGTTGAGCTGGACAGAAAATTATGATGGTAGTGCTCAATAGCATTGACCAATGGTATCCCCGAGGTCCACCTACTGACCTCTAAAAATACATCTGTGAACAGCAAGATCAGATATGTTTCACAACCATGATATGTGGCTAGTTTTTATGTGGAGAAGGCAGAAGGACAGACAGGGAGACACAGAAAAGCACTGAGGTAGTAAGAAGGACTGACAAGGATATTATAAAAGGCTGCTTAAATGTGCAAGACATGGTTGACAGTCAGAACATTTGGTTTTAATTTATTTAGAAATTACACTAATCGATTCTGAAAAACTAAATACAACATAGTATTGCTTGGGGTCTTCCCTGCCTTGTTTGGCATGTAGCTTCTCTCTAATGTTCCAGTCTCTCCCCTGGGCTCTACTCTATCCCCCCAAAAGTCCATCAAATGTCTATCATAAAACCTGTTTAATTTCCTACAAAAGATTATAGTAAGTGTGCTTTTAATGTAATGATGTCAGTGGTGGATGATAACATGTATTAAGTAGTGCAAACTGCTGATTATCTGTCAGGATAAATCTGTTTATTTCAGAAATAGCAGTCTGACAACCCCCTGTTGTTAATCATGAAAGTACATGCTAATGCCAGGTACTGTTTGGTTGGAGTCTCTCAGAGGAATGCGTTTGTTAGATTTGTGCTTTGACAGTCTTTAGACCAAGTTTTGCAAATTTGCTGTGTACATAAATATATATATTTATTTTAATAGAAAGGCTAGAACAAAGCTGCTGGTCTACAACTTAGGTTTGCAGCAATTCAGAGAAAGCAGTGACTTGTGGAAAGAGAGAGTGGATTATAGGATTACACAGCAGTTCAGACTGCGCCCATGGCTGGGTTCATCTTTAGTAATTCCAGTGCAGACCCATTAGTAATGAACAGGGAAAAGCAAAAGGAAATTTAAGGAGTTCTTTTTCTGTGGAAGTCACTCCACAGTTTTATTTGTTTATTTATTTTTCAGTATTTACAGTAGCCCTTAATTATATCCTGGACTAAAAAGACCATTTCCAGATGACACTCACAGCATTCCTCTTTAATGAGATAAATGGCAAAGTGAACCATTCAGCTTTTATGATGTTGTGAATTTAATTCAGCTTTAGTGTCACAGAAAATTAATATTATATATTTTAAGTGAAACAAAAATGGAATAAGGCAAAGTTTCCTAAATCTTAGGTGAGGAGGTATTTTACCTGACTTTATTGCATTTTGATAATTTCATGAAACATGTGAAATGCTGAATAGCATAATAAAATTTGATATTTATATTGACATTTCAGGATTCTAAATAGAAGCTCAGAAAATCTAAACAGACTTCAGCATCTCCACAGCTGTTCATCCAAGCCCATCTGAGTTCTGACTAATTCACTTTTTCTACCCACATACCCTCAATTGGCCCTAATATAAACATCTCTCTCTAAAGCAATTTCTCCCCGGAAGATTATGAACATCTTCATCTTAATTCAGAATTTACATGTGTACTTTGCATATTTTTGCATCAGTATGTGTGTTTTAAATTAGATAAAGGTCACTGTCATTCATAATCAAGAAGAAGGTGTATAAAAGGTCAGGATTCAATAAAAAAACTGATTAGATGTAGAGGTTTGTTCATATGATTCAGTATATCATTGGATAAGTGGAAATCATGAGTCAACAAATTAACCTTGGTATAATGGGTTACTTGCTTCATTAGGATCAGAAATGAGATTCACAATTATTTTTTTCCAATGTATTCCTGTTTGTCACTGTAATAAGAAGAAATACTGTGTTGTTGATAGTTACACAACTGAGTATTTTTATAATTTAATTTGGCTTAAAATGCAACACAAAAGACAATTCTCATGTTAAAAAAGGAACTGAGAGACCAAATGCTGTGAATAGAAATGCTGATAAAAAAGAAAATTATCCACTGTAAAAATAAATAAATTTAAAATAATGCCCCCTGTATTTCATATAGGGTTTAGCTTAAGCTTATTAAATAAAAAACTGTGCTGAGTCAGGCACTCAACATCTAGTGTCAGGAGGAGGTCCAGGCAAGTGAGGACAAACTAAGAGCAACGATAAACTTGTTCTCTACATATTGATTCTGCCATGACCTTCCACGTGTTTATGGGTAAACCTCCTTCGTTAACTATGCCTCCATTTCCATCTTAAAAAAAAAATAAAAAATACTAACTTTGTGTTACAAGAACGTTTCAGCAGACAGGTTTGGCAGGAGGACTAAGCAGACTTAAGGCTTCCCACCACTGCCCTGTTCATCACACCAGTTTCCTGGTCATTTAATGCAGTCAAAATGCCAGGACTGTGGATCTCCGTACTTGAATTGTACCTGCACCTGGTAACATCTCAGGATTCTTAAGTAACACCCTCCAGAATAGAGAAGAAACATCAGCAGTGGAGGGAGTCCATATTTATAAAATGATCTGGACTAGGAAATGTATAATTATACAAATTATAATACATTATTCTCAGCGTAAGACTGTACAAACTTGGTGCAGAGTTAATAAATCCATCATAAGAGTTAATAAATCCATCATAAGCTTTTAAAAACTTTTTTTTTTTTTTTGGTAGGGGTGGGAGGTTTTTGTTTGTTAGCTTGGTTGGTGGTTGTTGTTGGTTTTTTTGGCAGGAAAGTATTTCAACTATTTAAACCTGTACCATAGCAGAAAAGTCTATTAGAAAAGCAACATCACAATTAAAATAGTTATACATGCCAATGTTTCAGACATGGTGTATTTCTTTAAGCTTTCTTTACGTCTGTGTAGAATAAATATCAAGTTACTACTTGTTCACTTTTTTTCCCTTGGGCAGAATTCTGTAACTATTAAATCCTAAGTATGAAAGAAAATTAGACTTGCCTCTTACCACTATAACCTTACACCCAATGGTTTTCAAATACCATGTAGGTAATCTCTCTTCTGTAAACATAGAGACTTGGGGTTGCTCATAATTAAAGCTGTAAGCATCACAATTTAAGTTGACTCTTTTCTGATCTCCATATGCCTCTTTCTGTCCCAAAATGTAATGGAAAGAAAATACGCTGAACCATGGTAAACTTTAGTTATTTACAATATCATTTGGACTTCGTGCAGCTTTAGCACAGCTGTAACAGTAATCTACTGTTTCATTCTTTCAGGGATGGACTTTCAGACGGGGCCTTAGCAAGCGAGATTTTAGTGCTTGTTCCTTAACATTAAAAGGATCAACCAACTTTTTATCATAACTGAGCTTAGCTTACTGTAACTCCCAGCTTCTCCATTTATTTTGTTTCATGGGTTTATAGGGTCAAGTTGTTTGAGTAGTGCTCACCTTACTGAGTTAGTTACACTATAGGAAAACTCCTGACATAAGCTGGCCTTGGAAGTACCAAGATACAGCACCACCAGGGGAGTGCACAGACGGTGTACCTCCCTCAGGGTGCACATAAATTCAGTACGCGCTCTTGAAGCAACTCTCCCCATCCTCCCAAAGCACTGAGCTTTGGCCCACAACTGGAAATAACCTTGTTGCTTCTGTATATCAGTAAATTGGATTATATTTTTCATGAATGGCTCTGATGAAATTTGACCAGTTGTGTGCACTGATGACAAGGCTAGAACTAGCCCAGAACACTGTGAAACACGCATGACACGTATGTTGGGTTCTCAGCATTTAACAATTCATACTACAAATTGGCTTCTACTGAGTGGCAGAATATATCCTGAGATATAGAGAGAGTAGGTACTAAAAAGAATTCACCAGCCTTAACCAGATTCAATATTTGAGAGCCACAGTGTGTTCAAGTCATCACTCCTTGGCTTTTGCTGCAGACATAACATAAAAGGGAACTTTGGCTACCTCATCAAAGCTGTGGAGTCATACAGATCAAGGAATGCCCTTTCTGTACTGTGGTCATCTCCTGTGACTGTCAGCTGATGAGGAAGGTACTCCTCAATCTCTCTATTAACAACCAGAATTGTATCCTATGTACATAGAAAGATGAATTCCTCATGCTGCACTGTATCTGAGACTTGCTAAGACTAAAAACAAGCTAAACCAGAGTAGTTTTGTAGAAAATAACACACCTATTCTAGTCAGGTTTGTGAGGGTTTGCTCTGTAAAATGGTAGGAGGTAAGGAGCAAGTGGATGAGAAGAGCAGTTTGTGTAAAATGACCAGACTTCTTCCAAGTCCTTACCCTGAAGCTGTGTTGTATCAGCTCCTTTCACTATTGGACTGCTCTGGAAGGAAGGGCCGTGTCTCTTATTCTTGCAGTATCTCATACAAATCTTTGGACTATGATATCATGAAGCAATCCCCGCCCACACCAACTTATTTTGGCTGCATGGATCTGTCACGGTGTATGTGACATGATCATGGTCATGATCTATTTGTTTAGCCCATAGGGTCTATGCTAGAATCTCTGTGAAGAGGTGTTGGAAACAAGGAATCTCCTTGCTCTGACACTAGAAAAGTCAACTAAGTCAATTTTTCCAAACTTAAAGTTGTGAATTTAAATTTCATGATTAAGCATCTAAATTAGTGGTCTGATTTTAATGTGTGCTGACATTCACATTTTCAATTGACTTCAAAGGAAGCTATGAGCACTCAGAAGTCTAAACCTATGAAAATCAAGCCAGTTAGACACTCAAACTTGAAAGGTTTCTCCCATACCATTATTGCATTATTGTTATTTGCATCACTTCAGTAGCTTGAAACCCCAGTTACAGGACTAAAGAGGTACTGTGTTTTATCTCTCTCTCTCTCTCTCTCTCTCTCTTTTTTTTTTTTCCCTCATTTTTTTATGTGTAAAAGCTGGCACACGAGGATGTTGTGATGATTCTTTGGTTAATATTTGTATATAGCTTTGCAAAATAAATGTTACGTAAACAGAGTATGTAATTATTCATGGAAGAAAATGGTATTCCTATTATTCATTCCTTCATGAAATAAGTTCCGTGGAAGTTATCCTTAAGAACCTCTGCTTAAGAACCAGAGCTGGTACTGCAAGCAGGATACACGTGATAAAATACAGAGACCAAAATCATAATTTGCTGTTAAACTGTATTTTATACCCATAGTATTTTGAACAGTGAACAGAAAACAAATACTTGTGCACTTGTTTCATTTGAACAGCAATCCACATTTGACACCTCTTGCACAATTCCCAGAGAAATGAAATAGCACAATGAGCCACAAAGCTTTCCTTAGAAACTTTTGTCTTAGCCATACCTATTCATTTAGTTATGCTGATCCTTTACTAACAAACAGTAGACTCTCTGTAACTGGGACCTATGTAAAGCTTGCTTTTCTCCCTGTGGATTCAACAACTAAGCTGCTTGGAACAGCTTTGATGAAACCATCTTCTTTCATTGAATGCAGTTCTGGCAGTGCTGATAAATTCCACAAAATGGTGTCAATTTAACCGATGTTTTCTTTGGGAACAAATGTAGGAGGGAAACTGGTAATGTATTGGTATTTTCAGAACAAACCATTTTAGAAATGATTTTTGTTTACATGTTTTTGATGCCACAATCTTAGATAACAAAAAAAATATATATACATTTTGCCAAAATATTTTGCTTAATCAAAAATGTTTTTCACTCACAAATATTTAAGATGTACTTAAAAGATCATTTTTCTATTTTGTTCCAGTCCAGAACTTTTTTTTTTTTTTTTTTTTTTTTAATATGGAAGTTTTCTGTGAATCAGAGTTTCCAACCTCTGAAAAGCTACTGAGGTCAGAAGCAGTGTTCCTGCCGACTTCAATAACAGCACAATTGCTCCATCTGAGCAAAAGCATGATCTGCTTGAGTTTTCTGTATGCCTAATGCAATACACATATGTATTGCATATGTAAGACCCATAGTCTTGGATTAAAACAATATGCAAGCAATTCTCAAGAAAAAATAATTTTGGGGGGAGCTTTTACTATTTGTTGATGGTATGGCCCATGGCAATAATACCTTAACATGGGCACTTCCCAGTGCTATAAAATCAGGAGTGCAATTTTAATATATGTAAAGTTTCAGGTGTTTGGTTTTGTTTTGTTTTGTTTTAAATAAGACAGGTGGTTAAGACCTGGCACTAACTGATTAATAAGTTTGTTCAAGCAGACCTTCATTTAGACATCAGGAATAAGTGCTCCATCTGCTTGATAAATATCCAGGCTAAACACAAATGTTGTTATTTGTCAAACAGTAACTGTTTTAATGGACAATTCTTCATGATCTTTAACAGCTATAAATTGATCTCCGGAACATAGATGTCACAGCATAGTCCCGGTATTTCTAAGAATCCAACTTTAAGCAAACTACACTACAAAAGAAGGAAATGCTTTAATTTACTCCAGAGAGAGAGTATATAGGCATAGTAATGAGGATTTTAGAAACACCAGCAAGTCAAGAATATTATTTTTCTACGAAACAGATAATATAGTAATCAATCTACACAGCCATTGTATTGCTTCCAATACTCAGGATTTTAATAAAAGTAATCATCAGGAATTCTATTTAGACTTTCAGACCTTTACATCTTGAACCATTAAAAATAATGATACATGATTTTAATCTACTTGGTGTAAACTGATTGATTCCTTGCTTGTAAACTGCACACTCTTTAGATAGATCAATTTTCACATTTACCATATCTAATTATTTTCTGTTTCCTTCTTGCTTTAAAAGGCATAGATCATTTGGGGCTTCCTTTTCTTAACTGACAGTTACTTGACAGCTCATACAAACAACAAAATGAAGCCCGTAGAAGTAATAAGTTGTATTTTATAAAAGGTTTAGCACAAGTGTCTGTGCCTTCTAAGTACAAAGCACTGTGCATTCCTCCTTTATCTTGTAGTCTCAGGTGGCTGCATTAACAACCAAAGTTTTATGTATTTTATTAATAATGTTCTATGTGATTACAAACCTGAGAATGGATAGCTGAATGAAGTTTGCCCCCAAAAAAGCAGAGAAAGACATATGCTCCTGGGAAAAGGACCCAGACCCATACCTTTTCTGATATCTGAGGAAGTCATTCTTTTGAAAACTGCATAGGGAGATCTAATGTGATAATAAAGGCTCGCAATTCTAGCAGGTTTCCCTAGAATAGTACTTCAGAAACGTGAGGTGTGAAAGAAAGGCAGTCTGTGCCAGATACTGATTAAATTTCAGTCATCTATCCAAAGCAGTCCCTAGTTGCTTGTAAAATGCTCCATGTAATTACAGTAACTACACTTTTTAAAGCAATTTACACATTAGCCTTTATCTTGGGTCTCTCTTTGTGGGTACATTTCTTCTTTGGAATCAATATCCTTAAAATATATGTTAATAAGCTATATGAATTTCCAGCCATATAGACTCTTTAAAAATTCTCTCTCTAGCAATTTCCTCATGGATTCCTGTTGCCTTTTGGAGCAGCTTAACTGTAATCAAGTATCACACTCTGGATGTTTAGCTAACATTGTTCAGTGACCCCAGCAGTATGTCATAACCATATTTAAAACTGTTAAGGAGTTAGGAGTTGATGCAAAATCAAACCTGGATATATTAAAATGCCGCCAGGATAAAATAATATTAAGGGCTAAACTTTGTCCTTTGAGTGCTGCACAGGTGCAAATATCAAACTTGGGAAATCCTTTCAAAACTTTGTGTAGCCTAATCTTTCAAATCTTCTTCTGGTCATTGGGCATGGAAGATTTTGCTAATGCAGGACCCATGCATGTAGTAACAGGATGAATACTGCAAAAATAAAAGGGGTCTGGCTCACTGTGGTGATATTCCAATTTTAAATGAGTGTCTGCAAGGAAACTGAACTGGCTATTTCATTAAAGTTATACTGGCTAAAACCTGAAGAATCACAAGGAATGAATCAAACTCCTCACAGTCAGTAAAACTGTTCCCCTCAGAGCTGCACAGTGCAGCTGCAGGTAGCTTTAAACATTTTTGTTGTTTTATTTTGTTTGTTCAAGGTGCCTTTTGTTACTACGAAGCCCATTACAGCTCTCTGGTTAAGATTCTGAATCTCATTGTTACCAGTGCTATTATCCTAACTGGGGCTAATAATATGAAGTATATTCATGTTTCTGTAGGAAAACTAGGTTCACTAGAGATAATCCAGAAAGTTGTTCCACAAGGGATTATCTAGGATGCTGTTTTCCAAAACTGTCACATATCAGGAAAAGGGCAAAGCACTTGTAACTCTTGTGATTGATCCTCTGTCAAGTCATGATTGCTGTCACCAGCAGGTTACATTCCTTTAACAAAGCAGTAGGCACTGCTGCATTTTAAGCTAAACCAGTTAGGTTTTTGGTGTCATTTTCCCTTTCTTATCTCTCCCTGTACTTCATTCTCTCACATTAAAAGAGATAAATTTGCAACTGAAAAGAGAATGTGATGTGTACAAGATTCTCATATAATACATATTACTGTACCTTAATGTTAGTACCTCTCACATTCTGCCATTAGGTTTATTGTTCTTAGCTGTTATTTCTGGCTAAGGATCCAGTTCTGCATATGCCACCATGTGAGGAAGAAAAACTACGTGTAACATCAAATATTACATTTGGGTCTCACGAATTTTCATAATTGGGTCTATAAGCACTGAAATCCCAAGGCAAAAGCACTTACTTTGGTTCAACTCTGAGAACCGTGGAATGACTCAACTGTTAAAGGTTAAATATAGGCTGAAGTGTCCTATTGGACAAAACTGTATTTTTAAGATCCTTGTGAAATAGTGGATGTTTTTCAAACTGATTTTGAAATAAAATGCCTGTATATGATTCTGTCTGAAGACATTGAATACTCTCTTGCACCATCAAATGTAATCTATTTATTAGTCTGTGGTTAAGAATGGCCGGGGCTCTTTGTCTTCATCTATCCAGAGGACTTTATGCATTCTTATGTCCCGACATCATTTGGTCTTTGAAAGTTTTCAGTGGATAAACCCATAGTTCTCAGATATCTCCATGCACTTTCCTAAAAAATTACAGAGATAAGTTGTTTACTTTTCCAGTGAATCTTGGCATGTGTAATTTATTACCTCGTATTTTTTAAAGGCATTTTCTTCCAAAGACATTTGTCAATGTGGTAGGTTTCCTGCTTTCATACCCATATATTATGGTGCAAGTAAGATTTGAGTTAAACATTCACTTTTTTTGTCTTTAAAGTTAAGAGTTTATCCATGATAACTCTTATTTAAACTGGATGTCAGCTAACGGTTGATTTTGACTAAAGATCCCTCATTGAGTGCCAGTCTTTACAAAGACTTCTTAACTATCTTCACATGGCTAGATTTTAGCTTGTATTGCATAAAAGGTAGTGCTCTGTCTGCTTTGACTTAACAGTTCATGGAAAAGCATTCCTGATCAAGCAACGGAAAATAGCTCTCACCCCAGTGGTCTACCACCTCCCTTTGCAAGAAGCTGCCATCCTCCCATCTCTGCTTATGGAGGAGTTTGTGGTACACATTCCTTTGCATTGCAGGCAAAATGAGCTAGGAAAGCTTAATGGACTGTTGAAGGCAAGTATGAGCTAACCCAGCTCATTTTGCCTGAAATGGGTTGAAAAGCACTCCAATGACCTCCTTCCTCTGTCAGAGCTCTGGTGTCATACCTTCTTGTGATGGAAAACAGAACCAACGAATTCATAGAGATCTTGAAGAAGACTTTTATCAGTGTCCTGAAAAGCAACTTCATAAGTCACATTACCTTTTCTTCAGCCTTTACAGAAAAAACTTGTATCAACTGTAAATGAGGAGTTGATTTTTAAGGAAGCTAAGCAACCAGCAATGAATTACAAGTAAGCAACAGTTTTTTTCAAAACTATGACAATAGCCTCTATTGGTCATTTCAGTTACTGAATGTCTAGCAGCAAAACGTCCAGGCCAAATTTAGCAAAGTTTCTAACAGCAGTAGTAAAATGCTATCTCTGGCAAATTCTCTATTCTCCAGAGAGTGGTTCGTTTTTTAAAATTACTGTCTAGGTGGTTGACTCTTCTATTATCTTCAGCAAAAAGACTTCTGGAGGTGAAAGACCCTTTCAAGCAGCTGTATTATGACTCAGCCCGTCTTTAGTCCATCTTCCTTCTTATAAATAACATACGAAAAGCCGGGGAACCTAAAGTATCCATATAAATATTCCAAAATAATCTCAAGCAGCTGATGCCTACAATCATTAGTAAGGCAACTGATTCATCTCTGCCACTCTTTTGCCCTCTAATATAATGTTTGAATAAGGAATTGTTAAAGTTCTCATTAGGTTTGTTGTGGGGTTTCATAATGAATTCTTTTTTGCAAGCTGGAGAGTCTTTTGATTTTTGCTTGCATATTCATAGAAGAACTATGTCATAAACAAAGTCTAAATCTGGTACTACTCTCTTGCTAAGCCACTCTAAGACTGTCTTGTATCTTTCTACACTTTACCTCATAAAGAAAACAATGTCAATGCCAAGTATAGAAGGTGAAGAAGGTTACTATTTAAAGAATAATTTTCTGGCACATGCTGCACTGTTGGAGGCACATCACAAACAAAAAGAAGGTACATTTATTTCTTTCCACAGTGCAAAATTCTGCCTTGGTCTATCCCAACAGAAAGGGCAATACAGCATTCTGTGCAATACAGCATTCTGTGCAAGATTGTTCAGTACAATCCAGCTGATCAGTAAGAATGTACCTCTTCCTATTTTTACATATATAGAGATAAGTAAAAAAATACATATATTTTCGGTCTTTTTTAACGCACACTCTCCCTCTAACACAAATGCCCACGTGAATCAATGAGATTTATACTGTCAACATGAAAAGAAAAGCATCTATTGATAGATAATGTTTGTGAATACAATGGTCAAGCAACAGAATCAAGCTTAACTGATACATTTCATTCAGTGGCAAGTATATTTGCTTAGTACAGCAAAAAAATTCTGTATCTCCTAATGATGTGGAACTGAATTCTTTATCTCCCCTGTTGCTAGCTTGCTTTTTAAGGCAGAACCAGAGATACCTATCACAGTTAAATAGGTATTTTGTAAATTGTACTTAGCTACCTTTAAGAAAAGTTCCAAACCACATATTGTATAACCACTGCCTGAGATTTTATCTAGCTTTGCTGGAAAAACAACTTAATACTACATTCTTCTCGCCAATCAGCACAACAGAATTTTGTTTTTTTTATCTACTCTCAGATAACAGACCAGTATTAAAGGCAGAATTTTGACTTCCATTTGTTATTTTCTTATATACTGTGGGCCTTTTTAGGGTACTCACAGAAATGTCAACAATAATACATAAAATCACTGTCATGTGAAATAATTGACTGGCTGATCAGCATTTCCTGTTCTATTTCTTTAATACATTTTTTCCAAAGAATAATGATTATATTTATAGAAATATAATAATTTTACATGCTAAAGTGAAATGGTATTTGACATTAACAAAAGGTCAGGTGTCATACTGAAAACCACAATGAGTATTGCTTGTAAAGATTATTGAATTAAGAGGTACATATATTTGACAAAGTATAGAATTCAAATAACTGCCATAGTAGCAGTGCTCTTTTATGTACCATGGATTTATTGACATGTGCTAACTGTAAAAATGTAAAACAGTTTGCACATAATAGGCACTATCAATTTAAAAAATAAAAATGTCTCATTGAAGAACATGTCTATTTTCACCAATTCCTTTTCATTTTGCATGCACATATTTGGATATTCAGATATCTGTTTGTATATCCAGCTGTGCTTATGTTCGCTTTTTGAAGGAACTTTCACATTGTGCATAATAAACCATACTTTTTGTATTTTCTGGGAAAAAAATAAAAATAAAAACCTGATCATCCAAGAATTTTCAGAGCAGTAAGGTAAAATGAATGTGAAGGAAGTATCACGGCTTATCCATAGTATTTGCCTACACCACAGATCTATTGCAGTTCAGTTTTAACTGAAATCCCAGGCATTTTAAGGGTCAGAAGCATTGTCAGAATTATGCCAGAGCTTGTCTGGACAAAACACTAGTACTACAAGAACTGCCACTATGTTTCAGTTCTGAGGCCAGATTAGCTAAAAAGGAATTTTAGCATTGATAGGTTTGAATAATAATGCTTTGCAAATGTAGAACCTTTTTGCCTGTGCTTGCTGTTAATAATAACAGAAAAGCTATTGAGGAGGCTCCTTCTGTTCCACAAACCTGTCCCACACTACTGTAAAACCCTTACAAGGATAAACTATTCATTAACCAAATGAGTTGAGTTTCACTTGGAAGGGATATTGCCACATTCAAATTCATCTGTATTTTCAAACTTCCTCTGCTAATATCAGATTAATTTATTATAATGGAAAAGTGTTGTTGCTTGTTTGTTTTTTATTATTTTTATTTATTTCTTTAATTTGTAGCATATCTTTCCCTGTTTGGTGACCTGGCCTAGACAAAAATCCCAGACTGATCAGTTCCATGTTGAATGTTTACAAGATTTTGATCTAAACATCTGCCTTTTAAATAGTTTCCTTTATGTAGAATGTGAATTCAAAGGAAGAAGGCAGCTATCTGACTGCTTTTCATTGCTCATCATCCATTTGAGATTAGCAAGGGTGCCATTCAGCATACACTTAACTCTTCCATCCTTTGTTCATCCCTTCTGGACCTTTTAAGCTTCTGGCCTCACTACTTCTGCTACGGCTGTTCTTTGACCTTTTTCCTTCAAACTCACATCAGCTATTACACTCAAGAATGAAGTCATAATTATAAAGCGTCAATTAAAATTAAAACAATGTATGTTGCTTTCCTGTAAAATGAGTTTAAAAAAAAAAAAAAAAAAAAAACACTGCAAGCAGTGTAGTATCCGATAGGCTGTAGTATCGATAGTATGGTATCTCAGCTTTTGATGTGAGAATTGCCATGATGGATAGATAGAAAGCGTGTTTTCAATGAACAGCGGCACAAATATAGTCACATATAATTCAAAGTCAGCACTCAATTTTCAAACATGGATGCCTTAACAATACTGCCAAATCTTGCATTCAGGCTATTAAATCAGCACTTAGGCAAATAAAACAGCCATTTGAGTGACAATTTCAACATACTAATGAGGTATTCAGATGTCAGCAATTGAAAAATACACATTGGCCTTTTGAATTTAAGCCAAGATTGGTTCCAGGCTATATTAAGATGGTTTAAGACTTTATAGAATGATCAAAATCACTTTTGAATTTATCTTTTCTGGGACAGAGGCAGATGGGATCAGATTTCTTTTTGAAGTCACCTCTGTTTACCTACATTCCATTGCTTTTTTATGTTAACTTTCTTTTGTTATTTTATTTGGAGATAAGTCGGCCTCATAATTTACTTTTCTTAGAAAACTAAATGAAAATTGTATCTTTAATTACAACCATGACTTTAAAGAACAAAACCAAAGCATGAACTACTTGTTATGAATTTATTAATAGTACTAGTGTGCTGTCTACACACCCTCACTCTTACTAGAAGTCCACTATGCTAAGCTCTTTCTAAGCAGATGTTGGAAAAAATCCTGTGCTAGATCTAAGTGCAAGATAATAAAATAGTACAAAACAGAAGACATGAGACAAAATTCACCAATATAATAAGCAGCATCCTTTGTGAACCATAAGCCTTATCATTCACAGGTGCATCAGAGCAAAGAGGTTTTAAGGAGGAATTTGAAGTGGAACAATGATGTGTTATTTAACACACAAATTAGCTCTGATATTATTGGGCACGCTCTCTGCCTATTCTGATAATGTAATCTATTTTAGCTTATTTGCTAGCTCCTTGAAATTGCTAGGTACCCATTTACTGGATTAATTAATTAAACATATTTAAATTATGCATTAGTCATGGCTTTAGAAAGTTAGAGTAAATAACATAGGCTTTATTAATTTTCCCTCTCTTGTAATTCACCTATCCCCAGTCATCAATTGTCATCAATTTTACTTTGATTTTTTTCTTCCTTTTGATTTTTTGTTAATTTTTTTTAATACTGCTAGTTGTGTTACCACTGGCTGAGAAAGGAGCAGGTGTCTTCTCTGAAGTGACACCAGAATTGACCTGTGGGACAACTGAGCACAGAGGTGTCCCTAAGGATGGAGTGCACCCAGTTTTTCCTATGGCAAGCTGTCACAGCCAGAGGCTTAATAAATTAAGGCAATTTTTTTTTTTACACAAAATATTTTCCACCACTTTTGTATTTTCAGAACATTGTTCTGCCTTCATACAGGAGACAGGGAAATGTAAATGTCAAACATTCACTTCTGTTTAAATGGGCTCATTATACCACAACATGGTGAGGTTTTTTTCCCTACCGGCCGGTTCTTTTCACTGTCGTATCCTGTAAGCACTTTCCTTGCACCTGCCTGAGGAGACTAATCCTCTATTAAAACATGTTCAAACTGAGCGAAGGCAGAAATAGCAACCATTTCACTCAAACAAAATGAATCAAAACCTTGTAAAAATAAATAAATCAGGGTAGCTTTAGTGAAGACATTTGGCTGTTTGGTCTGTACTTGAAGCCCTGTTACCTCACCATTTTCCATCTGGAGAGCAGGCTTTGTCCTTAGGGCATGGACCTATTTTGAAAACAGTGTGAAGAAAACTCACCCAGATGTAGGACCTCTGCACAAGGACAAGTGCTGTGCAGCCATCACCGTACTAGGGGCACAGTCTTCCTTCAGTAGTTCACTCCCCAACAACCCACTGTATTCTCATTTTCTTCTCCAGGACTGTGGTTATTTATTAGATAGGACCGTAAGTATGAATAATAATATGGATAATGTCTGCTAACTCTCCCTGCTTTGGTTACGTGGTAAGACTACAGGGAGCTGCAGGAACATTGCAGAGGATGGTGATGTCACTGACCGGGTCCATTGAGGAAAGAAGCTCCCTCTACCAGGTAACAAAGAACTACAGTCTGACAGGGCAGAGGAAGAGGGAAAATCTGTTCAGACATGGTAAATCAGCAAGCTAAAGTCTGTGCACCTGAACTGCACTATCTAAGAACAGAAATCCCATAGGGCAGCCTTCATCAATGTGAAGAACTGGACTGAGCATGTTCACAATGCGTAATAAATGACCATATTTGGGGAAAAAAAAAAAAAAAGAAAAAAAAAAAAAAAGAGGACTCATTGCAACTGCTGCATGTAAAGCCAGGTAGATAATTTATGACTCAAGGTCAAACTTTTTTCTTGAACATCTGTTTTAATAAAATTGGTATGAAGATCAAGGATAAACTCTGAACTGTTTAATTTTGAAGACAGTCAAACTGTATGAGTAAATATGTCTGTCTGTTCATTCTAGTTGCAATGAATTTTCAAACCCTTTCAACTCTTAAGCATTTTGTTTCTTTCTAAGGTGGAGCTACGGATGGATTCTGTTGACATTTGATGTCAGTAAATGATTTATAACCAAACACGTCACTTGAAATGCAATGCTGGCAACGTTCTCTGCTATTTGTACAACTTTCATTCTCATTCATTTTTTAGCATCATCTCTCATAAGATGGCTTTTGTTGTGTGTTTCACTAAGAAATTTGAAATGCTTCTGTCTTATGAATGTGTATCCATTGCAAAACCACTCACTGAAGACACCCCTATAGGAAAGGGGAAAAGAGGTCTGTGACGTTGTTGAGAAACATTCTGTACAATCTTAAATCAAGACAAAAGAGAGTTGGACTGATGCAAGATATTTATCTGGAGAGCCACATGTATCTAGATACATCTCAGAGAAAGATTCTGTAGAACAGTAATTCAGAATAATATACAGAGAAATCTACAAACAACTCTCCTTTCTGAAGCATTAGAACTTATAGAAAGTATTAGAACATTAGAAACATTAGAAAGTATTTAGAACATTAGAAAGTATTTTGGCCCCAAGTACCTGATAATATACAATCTGGTATCTTCTGGAAAAATCCTTTCACAATGCTAACAAAATATAATTAGTGCAAACATGTTCTGACAATAAGATTGCATGGAGCAGCTGAGCAACTGAGAAGCTGATTGTGATTTTGATTACAGATTTCCACGGATTAGTAAAAAGGGTAAGAACTCCTTTACACTGCTTCACAAGTTTCAAGTAGACAAAAAAAAATAAATTGTAAATACAGTCATTCACATCCTGAGCAGAAGCATATTAGCATAGTAGAATGTCAGCTTTCCACTTTTCCTATTGTCATGTGTCTGAGCATCTCAGCTAGGTTCTGATACAACACAGCATAAAAAATAATACTCCAGCAATGAGAAGAAAGTAGAGTTCAACAGACTGCTAAATTATAAGGCCTGCAACATTGTACTAGTAGAAGAAAATATTACATATCTGGAACAGTGACTTTTTTAAGATCCTCTGAAAAATGCCTTACTAACATTGCTGAGTTATTGTTTTATTGGTGTTTTTTAACAAAAATAAATTTCTTCTTTGGAATGTCACATCTATAGAAAGGATATACAAGCCATAATTTAATGGCTTTAAATTAAAAGAGGGGAGATTTAGATTAGAGGTTAGGAGGAAGTTGTTCACTCGGAAGGTGGTGAGGCACTGGAACAGGTTGCCCAGAGAAGCTGTGGATCCCCATCTCTGGAGGTTTTCAAGGCCAGGCTGGATGAAGCCTTGGGCAACCTGATCTAGTGGAAGGTTACTCTGCCCATGGCAGGGGGTTAGAACCATATGGTCTTTAAGGCCCTTCCAACCCAAGCTGTTCTATGATTCTATGATAATTTAACTTGAAGATTACAGCAAAGATGCCTTCAGTATTAGCTGCAACAGCTTAGAAATTTACTTTTGCTAAAAATTTGCTAATCATTTCCTTTGGCCCATTCCTAAAATATCATCTATTATTTTTAAATCTGACTATTTTAATACTACACTATTCATTTCTTAATGCCCATGACCCATGACCCACAGACTTTCAACACAATAAGCCAAGCTAATTTTTGATGAAACTCCACTGACTTTGGTTGAGGTAACCCTGAGGTGAATTAAACATGACATTTTATTGTTCCAGTCATCTTGTATAGCAGCCTTTTTTCATTTATAAAGCAATATGGTTTAATATATTCTTCTTGTCCTCAGTCCTGCCTTTGAATTATTTTAATAACAGTTGTAAATAAGCAAAGCTCACATGATGGTCCTGTTACCTACTTATTAGCTTCAGATCCCAATACAGATTGTACAGCATATTGGAATATATGCACTTCAGGGGTCCTGCATCTGATATATACATGTAGCGCATGTTAACATTGATGAGAAACTTAGATAGAATATCTCATTTAAACATCTTGAATGCAATATGGATAAATGAAAGACCTTTTATTCTTTATTCAAAAAGACATAGGATAGAAATATGCAGTCTCATGTTCAGGCATGAGAGGAATATATAGGTTATAAGATACGTGGTGAGAAAAGTCACAGATTCTTTCCAATTCATTCTGTTCTGAAGGCCTGTAATCACGGATGTCCTACTGTAGCCAATTTGAGAGACTACAGGGATACAAAGACTTGGGCTGATGCTGTCTTCAGGGATAAATGTAAAGCTCATTCTCAGCCAGGTGATCTGTTCCTGTAATACAGTCCTTTTTCTATACTCTACATGTACAGCCTTTCTCAGTCTCCCTGTTCCAGCCTAGAATTCCCCTTTACGCTCCCTTGAAATCCTGGTCTTTGACTCAGATCTCTCAAAGTCTGTTTGGCCAAGGAATATCCTCGCTTCCTGCTGTTCAATACCCTGAGCAGGGCCCTAATTTGCTGCTTGAGTTAACTTCATCCAGGCCATTGGGCTCTTGTAAATCCCATCACAGGGACTTTATGATATTCTTAGTTTTATTTTATTCTGAAACCCCAGTGCCTGAGGTTATCAGATTATGGGAGTTTCATTTCTCAGTGAAAACATAAACCCCAAAAGCTACAAACACAAGAAATAAATAAAAATCTAAATTATAGTTGTTGAAGGGGTTTTAATCTCATTATTTCTGAGACAAGCCCTTGATTCTGCAAGAAGCATAAATCAAGATTGTTAAACACTTAGCTGTTCTGTACAACTCTGCTAGGAAAAATATTATTTCAAGAAAAGGAATTTTATAATATTTCATTTTAACCCGTTATTCCTTGTATTTCAAAGAAAAATGTCACTGCTTCTTATGCTGTTAATGTCTATCATTTTCTGTTTGGTCATGTCTAATATCTTAAGCACTGTACTGTTGAAACCCACTGCACAACTCATAAATTCTGTCTACCAAACAACATTTAAGTGTTTGTAATCCCTAAAAACTTTTATGATGGTTTAACTGACAATGCTAAGGATAGCTTGCATTCATCTTGAAGAAAACACACAGAATGACAGGAATATTTAAAGTTATCTCATAGCAAACACCAAAAGGGGAGGGGGCATTTTTCCTTTAATGGAATTTCTTCAGTCTATTCTATAGCCTATTGTTTGTTAATTTCATAAAAATACTTAAGAAATTAGAATGGATTTTGAAATGAAGATCCAGCCAAGCTTCTCTAGTGTAATACTCAGACATAGTAAACAATTACATTACATAAACCAACCATCTGAACAGAAATGATAATTAAAGTAATGCGTCGGTGTGCTTCATTGATTTATGAATTTGTTTAACGATTCCTGTTAGAACAGCAGAAGCCATTATGCATGCACTGATTTTAAGAGACGTTATATACTTGTGTGACCTTTCACTAAAGAGGAAAAGTAATATTCCTGAGCTATCAAAGAAATTATAAAAGTAGTGTTGTAATGACAAACTTTAAGCAATTTGAAACTAACATCCCCAAATCACTAATTTTTTTCATGCACAAAGCTGTTACTCCTTTTCACGCTACCATTCAGAAAACAGAGGAATCTGCCTAGGCAATGCCTGCATTTTGCACTGGAAAATGTGGGTTCCTGTCTGAAACAAACAAACAATGTATACATACATGGGCTGAATTTATCCAAATTTGATTCAGATTCAGTATCCCATGTTCTTGCTTGAAAGGTAGCTGCTTACATTCCCCACTCAGTTGTGGTTTTCATTGGCATTTGGAGTGCCCACCCAAAATCAGAGCTGTGCTGTGCGAATTGTGGTTAACACATAGACTGAAATACAGTCTCTGACCCAAAGCACTTACGATCTGGACAGACAGAGAAAAAACAAGCATACAAATGCTATATATGCAAATATTATAGAAATAATAAAATGCTGAAATCTGTGGATATTTTGCCCTTTTTCATGCTAATTCTCACTGATATTGAAAATTGTGTCCACAAAGTAAGAGCATATATATTGTCTTGCTGTTAGGGAGATGGGCAGCTTAAGTAGAAAAATTGAAGTATATTATTCAGCACTGTGCAGGAAGTTTGTGGTAAAACTGAGTCTTAAAAACAGGAGTATAAATTTTTGCAGCAGGTCAACATACCTGCTCCCCTGGTATATATACATATACTGCTCTGTCCCCAACAGTTTTGTGAGGGAGGGGCTTATCCCATCCCTAATACACATCCATTAGTGGTGGTGAAATCCACACCAGCTACAAGAGTAAACAGTATCAAATAACTTCAAAACTTGACACAGCAGGAGGCATCCTGAAAGTGGAAGGAGGAGTCTTTTAAATTAGCTGTTGTAAAACAAATGGAAGGGTCCAGAGGGTGCATTTGACATTTATCTGTGTATTTCCTTGCTTTTGTTGTTTTCTGTCATTGTCCTATCATTTCGTTCCCCTTGATTTTATGTAAACGTCCTTGTTTGTTTGCTTTTCTGATAACTTGTAGAGTAAACTACTCATTCACAAGAGAAAACACAGCTGGGAGAATAAGGAAGAGGAAGAGTTTCTGGCTGGAATACTTTCAACATGGCATCAAAGTTGCTTGTGACTTTGAGCAGTGTAAACCATTTGTTTGTCTTGCTTTCTTTCCTTGCTTTTCACAGTCCTCTTCAATCTCCCAAGCAGCTGATACAGAAAGAGAATCTGCTAAAACACTAAGCACATTTTCTTATTTACAATTAAATCTACATTTTCACACATAACAGAGATTGGAAATGTCAATATATCTTTTTAATTGAACATGGAACTTGTCACATCAGGTTGTAAGTCCCTTGAAGTTCGTGAGCCCATTTTGGGTAGGGTTGACACATCAAAGAAAGAGAACAAGCTCTTTCAATCACAGAGAACCAAATGAAAATACTCCCTCAGACTTCAGTCCTCAATTATGCTTTTTCCCTGTGTATTTTGCCTGCCAAAATCCATAAACGACTTTCAGAATGACAACATGATGATCTAGAGACCAGCTCTTTGTTTCTTCTTATCATTTTAGCAGCTCAGCTGTCTCAGGCAATTGTACATTCTTGAATAAAAGGAGAGGTGACACTGTGAATTTAGGAGATGGACAAACCCTTAGTCCTAATGGTGGACTATGTCTTATCAGTAGTTTGTTGTCATTAGTTGAAGACATTGCCATTCACATTCAGAAGGCAACGAACACTGAGGTTTACAGGTAGAAGCATGCAATAGTCCTACTACATTTGTTAGGAATCTTCATTTCACTTTGTAACAAATGTTATTGTCACTCTAACAATGTCGCATAGTTTCACAAATATTAAAAGAGCATAAGAATGTAAGGAAAACAGATATTCTGACATATGTTCTTTCAGGTCTGGATACATGATGGCCATTACCATTTGATCCCTTCGCAATAATAAAAAAGTGATAGCATAAACTGTTATTTAAAAGATATGTAATGGAGCTGGAAAAAAATGTACAACAGTGGGAAAAAGAAATAGAAGATGTGAGAGGACTCCTTTGCTACATGAGTCTGCAGGCTGCCCTGTAGAACAGCACTAGCCAGGGAAAGCCCGCTCGCCCCTGCTCCACAAAACTACCTGCAGATAGGAAAGTCCCATCTGCCTCTCCAGCCCTTTGGTCACTGGTTTGGCATGAAAACCAAGAGTTAAAAAAACAGAGCAGTCTCTTTGCTCCTGCCTCAGATATAGTGCAGGAGATGACCCACTGAACTCCTTAAAGTCTACTTAAGTTCTGAAGCACTATGTTTAATTTGGGAACCTTCTTGTGGAGGCATTTAGAGCCAGGATTCAAAAGATTGTCCAGAAATTGTTTACTCTTGCTGTAGTCATTATAAGTTATGACATAGCTCGTTGCATGTCTTTGGACCATTCTCAGGTAATATCTGGATTTTACGTGACTCCTACATATGCTTATCTTTATGCATTTGGGGAGGCCCACTGAAGCTAGGAGGGCTAATATACTGTGAATCAGGTTAAGCACTTTCATAATTCCTCGACTGATCACTGAGCAAGCAGCAGCAATGTAAAACTTTACCACCATTACTGGCAGTAATTGGCAAACCTCTTAGCAGTGTCGGCAGAGACCACAGTCAGAAAGAGACTGTCTTAAACCTAGCAATAAAAAAAATCTGAGAAAGAAGAATAAACTCTGTTTCCAAAGAACAGTTTGGAAACAGAGTTTTGAGTGAAAGCAGAGTATCAGTGTGAGTATGAAACTTATTCAAGCTGTCAATCGAGATGCCTTGTGTCAGTTAATAGTCCTAGTTTTACTGTTATTGCTTGTTTTCATGTTTACTAAAACGTGGGCCTACATTTTCTAGCATGCGTATACTTCTTGTGAACAACTTCCCCAAGTCATATGTAATTGAATGGTATGTAACAGTTAGCTTATACAAAGCAAGGCTTTAGGCGCAGGCAGGTGGAGCTGGCTTTGCCCTGTGCCTCCCCAGACTACCCTCAGTACTTCAGGTAGTGGATGCTGCTAGCAAGTTGCTTAAATACAGAAAACTCCATCTAGATGGTTTTGTCAAAGCAGTAAAAACAACTTAATTTTAATGTTTGACATTTTAATAGCTGTCAGCCTTATGTAGTGAGGAACTGCACAACCCACTTCAGAGATAGCAGCATCTCTTAGACGTCTGGACGGTAAATGAAAACAAAGTTTAGCAGTGTATATCATGTAAAATATGAACTCTAGGAGCAGCGAACCAAAACAAACAAAACCACTACCAACAAAACTATTAAATAGCAAAAACGTGCAGCATACTGATGAAGGAGAGAGATTTGTGAGATTATCATAGAAGAAATGTTCATATCTCCCACTATATGGCTGCATTACAAAAGGCAAATATGAAGGATAAACCAACACTTGAGACAAGGAGGCAAAGGAACACACAGAACCTGAGCTGTATTAACTACAATCCCATTTAGTATAAATTTGTCAGGGAGAGCAAAAGGCTTTAGGTAAGATTATGACTTTAGGCAAGGCATATTTCATAAACAGCACCTGCCAACAGCAGGCACAAAAAGCATTTTGCAGTACTAAGTCCACTAAAAATCACTCTTCTCTAACCTCACACACACAGCCCCCTTCCTTCAAAGGTTTGAGAAGGACAGTACTTAGCAGTAACAAGAAGCATCTGTGGCCCAGCTGCTGGGGTCGATGGGAGCAGAGCCTATTTCTGCCCCTGCTGAAACCCATCCACCAGTATCTGGGGGGTACAGGTTAGGTATTACTTGGGGGGTATGGCTGATTACGGTCTCCCTGTGCTTGGATGTTTCTGTAACAATAGGTGAATCTGTACAGTTTTATTTTTTTTCTCTCCTATTTGTGTGTAATGCCTTAGGCTAGGGGAGGTGCCCCTTTAAGAGCCAGAGTTAGTCCTAAGGCCACAAAATGGCTGCTGCGCTCACACAGGGGAAGCAGGCCTATCTGCAGAGCGGAGGGAGGTGGTTTGGCAGCCTGGAGATCTACTCAGTTTGGAGAGAAACTTTGTTATTTTCCTCATGTAAAACCTTTTTCTAGAAGGCATTGGAGGAGGTGTTGAAGGCAGCTCTGCAACAACCTTTTTCTGTTTTATTCTTGCCCTGGAATAGACCACCTATGAGTGAGGTATTTCTATAATGAAGTAAAGATTCATGCATAGAACAGCACTTGTCCTTGGTTCGAACCCCTCCCCCCTCTCCCTACCTTCCCCCCCCCCCCCCCCCCCCCCCACCCCCCCCCGGCCAAGTCCTTTTCCTGACTAAAATAGGAATTTAAGGACCTACTCTCATTAATTTTAGCCTCCCTTCTTCCATCATTCTCGAACACCTCATTTTCTACATATCTATCAGTTTTCCCTCATAGGAGGAGAATTGGCCAAAATTCCTGCCTGAAGTGCTGTGTCACTAGTGGCTTGGGGCTCACTTTACTCTTTCAAGCCTCAGTGCAGGAAATAGTTCACCTTAAAAAAATAATAATAAAAATAATAAAAAAAAAAAAAAAAAAAACCTTGCTAATTGTCCTCAATTTCCATTCTTAATGCCTGTAGTCAGGGGTATGTGTCCTTCCAGCAGATCATGCTTTAGCCAAACACAATGACAGGCTTAGTGCTGAGTAAAATACTGTGATCAGTTGAAGACCGTGAATCTATCGTACTTAATGGAAGAAAAGGATCTGTACAGTTTGACCCTCTCTATAAAATGGGAGTGTTCTGTTCATATACTTAAAATATATATATATATATATAAATAGGTAAAAAAAACAACCGAAAAAACACTGCTGAACGTAAGCTACCGATTATATTTTTGGGATTATTGTTTCCTAGTAGTAGTAGAGTATGCTATATATTATTAATAAAACCCAGTTCTGATAGCTTTTAGCTCTCACATAGCAAATTACACAGAGCTGAGAACTAGTGCTTTTTGGCAGCACAACTTGAAATGTTTTTCCCCAAAAGATTGTTTTAATCCATAGGCCTTGTTTGATTTCTGAAGTGGCAAAGAAAGTGAATTACCTGGAATTTCAGATGCATGTTTGCTCAAGATCAAAATGATGATGAGTTACAATTGCCCTTAAGGTACTCAAGTCTTTTCTTACTAAAGAGAGGAAGAAAGTCCAACAGCATCATTAAGTACATTACTATTATACAGTATCTTTCATGTGGTACTGCAATATGTCATTTGATTGTGTAAACCTCTCTGAAATAAGAGGAATTGTTGCATCACTAATTCCAGCTAAACACAGTATTCTCTTTATGGCATGTATTCGCACTCTACAGAAATGGTAAGAATAAAGTGTTTACCAGAGCACCTGTATGATTGTGCTTGCTTTTGAGTAGCTTTGGAAATACTGAAGCTTTTTGTGGACTAATTTTACTATTCACAGACTTTAAAAAAAAAAAAAAGAAAAAAGAAAAAAGAGCAGCATATCAGCAGCTTTAAAAAAAGAGCAAAAAGAAAAAGAAAAAAGAGCAGCTTTATAAAATGAATATGGAGAAGTTGACAATGAATGAAACCAGTATGGAAAAAAGAGTTTTCAGCTGTTGAAATAGGTTGTAATATGTACTTTTGTAGTGGTAGGAAAAAAAAAAAGCTGACTGACTCTCCTGTGGGTCCCGGCTATTCTGTAGATGATTGAGTGAGTGCAGCTCCTGTTTCTCTGGAGAAACAGGATAAAGACTGAAAAAATAATCCACAATAACTGTTTAACTGCTTGGATCTGCTCAAAGGCTGAATTTTACACAGGAGAAAGAACAGAAACTAAACTATGCATATACAATCCAAGCGTTTGACGTGTATTATGGCCCAATACGTGACAGCTTCGTTCTATGTCTGTGTGTGCTTAGTATTTCTGGCTGGGCGGGCTGTAGGCTTTTCAGAGCATCCAAACAATTTCAAACACTAGGCACAGAAAATTCAGGCCAACCAAGTCTGAAACATAACATTGAAATAAATAAATAAAAGCAACAAGTGCTGTTCCCAGGGAAATAAGCCAAGATGGGATGATAGTCTTGGGTGGAATGGCGGTGCCCTTGAAATCTGTTACAGCATTTTTTCAGTTTTTGACCAAAAAAGGAAACTGCACTGAGTTGTCTTCCTGACTCTCACATAGCCATGATACGTAACTCTGGCAACCGTACTTGCCTGAAGTATATACTGCACCTGGATTCTGCCAGAGCACCTGTTTTAATGCTGATTTCAGTGGGGATAAAAATTTGTTTCAGGAGGGTTCATATGGCTGAGCGTATTGATGTCTATTAAGCTTCTAGGATAGCTCATTCAATATTTCTAGGGTTTTTTATTCAGGACAGGCCTTTATTTTAACAACGTGATGTACAGACACTTCAAGAGTGACTCAAGGAGTGGGCGTTCAAATCTGTGTTGTCTTGGGAGTGCTAGAAGAAAATTCTGGCAAGCTGCTCTGGCGAGTGTGACAGCTGGAACACCAAAGTAGTTATTTCCTCCGCTGAGGATGTGAAGTTTGTGAGCTATTGACTATTAAATGTGAGTAATACAGGGACCAGTGATAAACCACTTTTCTAATGCCTTCTTGCTCTTCTCCTTTTCTCCCTCCATCTTGAGGCTCCTTGCTTACCCACGGGTATGGTGCCTGGCTGGCACATGATTTTGACATAGAATCCCCTTAAGAAGCCTCACAACTGTAAAGCTCAGAGTGAAATGGAAGGACAAGCTACATTTTTCTGATTTCCCATAGCTTAACATTTGTTAGATGAAAATACATTTAAAGACCCCAGAGAATATCTGGGCATAGTAAGTGGCAACTGGGTACAATAAGTTTACCTTCTTATTACATACTCTCACTGGATACTAATGTAATTCTCTTCAATGCATAAATATACATATATATATTTGTTACTTAAATATATATTGGGAGGGATAAGAGGTATATGATTGCACCTCCTGGAAGCTTTGTGACTCTGCATGCTAATAAAATGAATAGTTGCAGTCCAGAACTGTAGTTAAAGGCATCATAATATACCATATAGTTTTGTAGATTGAATTTCGCATTAAGAACTTAGAGAAGTCTGACTCTGGGAAAGGGGGAGAAAGTGACAGAGTGCAGTAGTTAAAATTACATGCAGTACTTTCTTTAGTACCCACAATTAATTGTAGGTAAAAACAGTCCCATTAGATGCACACACGATTCAGGTACTTGAAGATGTGCTGTAATATAGACTATTAACTGTTTTTAATTTTTCCCCCATGTACCAAAGCCAAATCCATTCCTGGTGTCTGTGATCTCTCCTAGACTGTATAGCTGTATGTGTTCTTGCTTAGTGTAGTAAAGTGCAATGTCTTTTTTTCCCAGTCTGAGGCAGTACATTTTGCTGTTGTTCCAAATTATATTTTTAAGGTTCTTGTAGAGTTTTTATCTTCAAATATTGTAATACAATTTTTATATGTGTAGTTGAATAATTCTGTATGACATTCAGTGATGTTTAAGCTGAGTTGATGTCAGAACATTGTTGTCATAAAGGGTCTTGGTCTCAACTCTGTCCTTTTTTGGCATTTAAGTTCTAAAAACACATGTCTTTGCAATGACTCAGAGTTCAAGAATGCTAACTTCTATTGGTGTTTAGCACTAAGATTTTCCTGCCACTAGTAATATTTGGTTAATAGTTCTGCATAAAGTAAAAAATGCACAAATGCACCATATATACTGTTCATAAAATAGAAAATGATAGAATTATGCCTTGCATCATCAAGAAAAAATGAATAAATAACAGAAAAATGTCAATAAAAAAGCCACTAAGTCTGCAAGCCCAGTAATATATCTTGTAAAAACATGCAGAGCAAATTTATAAAAGTGCTCAGAAATTCCCACTGTACTGCAAGCATGACTGTTACAGCAGGAGTTAACAATGATCAGCTAAAACCTCTTGTGGCAAATTTTGGGCCCAGATTTGGCCCAGTCTGCAGGAATACAGCAGTTACTTTGGAGTCCATTTGTATAAAAGCAGAGGTGGTTGTGTGCTTTTATTCAGTCCCACAACAAACCCTTGTGTTTAAATTGTGAACCCTGAAGCTCTGAAATTATGTAGGCCACGTGCACATTCAAGAAGTCTTGCTGATCACAGCAGCTGATGCTATGTAGAAATCATACACCTGAAGTTATGCACATTTTGCAGCATCCGGCTGTATCAGTGTTACTTTATACTCTGGCTGCAGATTTCCGTATTCATAATGCTAAACTGTGACATCTCTTTAGGGTGTCCTAACTGTCTATATTTGATTGCTACAAGATGATTGAGGAGGGAAGGTAATGGGAATTTTTATTATACTTATGAGATGACTCTCTTAAAAAGTATCAGCTTTAGTATTCTTTTGAACAGGATTCAAACTTAATAAAAAAAATACACACTTTTAAATACCTTTTAATACTTCTTGGCACAAGTAATGATTGGATGGGGTTTGGACAGTGGGGC
Source organism: Aythya fuligula (assembly GCF_009819795.1). Taxonomy (NCBI): domain Eukaryota; kingdom Metazoa; phylum Chordata; class Aves; order Anseriformes; family Anatidae; genus Aythya; species Aythya fuligula. The sequence goes on from NC_045566.1 coordinate 13,494,391, forward strand.
TCTGAAGGAATCATTTCAACACCAAGACAATACCATTGCTAGGCCAGATTTTTATTTACTGTGGAGGTTTCCTGATTCTAGCATAGAAAAGACAAGAATCCTCCATTAGTGTAAATGTACTTTAATTTGAAGAAGTGGCTTTATTGCCATAGTCAATGGAATGAGAGCTGGCACTGTCAAGACTGCTGTACAGGGAGAGCAGTAGGGGTTTGTTTTACACTTATAATAGGAACTAGCATATGAGCATCTTAACACTTCTCTCTCCAGGAGAATTAACATAGTCACTTTAAAATATAAATGTTGTACATACAGATAGACCACAAGAAAAAACAAGAGTGAATTTAATGTAGCATTTTGCCATACCTGTGTATTTGAGACCAAGAATAATTGTACTACCCATTTTGGAAATGTGAGAAGCCACAATACGGAATAATTATTTAAAATTTGCAACAAGCATTGGTTCTTTATAGAATGAGATGCTAAATGAGGATTTACAAAAGCAAAGGCTTCTTAGTTAAGATGCCAGATGTTTCAAAACTACAATATATTTATTTCACTGTCTACTTCCAGACCATAATTTACCTTAGTGATAGTTTGGTTGCCATTAGATTTTTAAAATAAATAAATAAAAATATTATGGCAGACTTTAAAAGGAGACCTTAATGTATTCAACTAAATCTATTTTTATAGCATTTATGTCACACCTTTATATAAAGGTCACAGATGGAGGAAAATGTGCTACCTCCTGAGTCAAGTGCAGCAGTTCTTGAAACTAGCAAATTGTTCTGTTACCTGAATCTTGTATCCATTTGGGATTAAACAATTTTTTTTATTTTTATTTTTACTTTTTCTGCAAAGCATTCAAATGTATCTTCTGTCTGGCAGAATGAATCCATCAATATACCAGGGCTATTGTTCTACCCCTGAAAGCAGTTTTCCTCCATGGATAAGCTTATTTTAAAGTGCCAGTTCATCTGAAAAGCCATGCACCTGGTTTTTTTTGTTTGGGAATGAAGGAGTGGGGGAAGGTCAGGGAAGAGGGGTGTTCATGTGTGAATGTTCCCTTCCCCCTAGAGAAGGGCATAGGCAAATTAAATTGATTTTTTATTATTATTATTTCCAATAAAGGGTGGAGGCAGGAAATGTCTGAGAGTTTGGGGGGGGGGGGGGGGGGGAATAAGGCATCACTAAGATGTGTATATTTCATGTGCAGAGTATATAATAACACAGGAAGAAAAGAATTGGACCAGAACTGGAATTGTATATTAAACTTGTCCCACCTCTTTGTTACTGTGCCCTTTTCTGTTACATTACTGGTAACTGGAAACAGCTTGTTTGAACTCAGAGCTCATGGCATGGTTTCTCCCGGTGTCATTGTAATCTGCTGCACCCCTGGTGGTACCAAGAAGTTACTCTTAAAATTAGCTCAACTTCCACCTGCAAAGAAAAGAAAGGCATAGCTTCCTTTATTCTGTGGTGGAAAAAAAAGGTGGTTTAGACACAGCTTACACAATACCTGCCAGAAACAACAGAAAAAGCCCTTAATAATAATTCCAGATATTTAGGTGATCTCCTGCAATATATTACTTTAATTCACTTCTCTCTCTTTTTGGACTGCAAATTGTGTAATAAAAGTTGTCCTTTAGCCCATTACCAGAAGTTAAAGAGAAAAAAAAATACATAGTTTTGTTAAAGGTGAAGCCATTAGGTCAGTCAAGTTCCAGCTACTTTTGCTGCGGTTCTGTTGAGAGGGGACAAAAATAATCTTTAAGGAAAGATACCTCAATCTTATCTGAGTAATGCTTTTTTGGCCATATCATCCTTCACACAGACCTTCATAGTAAAATGCTGCTGCCCATTAAATAACCTGAAGTTACTGCTATCAGTTTCCTACAAAAATGGACTGTTTCTGTAACTTACTTTTTGTGTGTGCATTTGTGACCACTTTGTTCAAGTCTTGTTAGATAACTTCAGATTTTGTTGTGTTTTTAGTTTAGTTTGTGGTTGTGTGTTTTTGTTTTTGTTTTTGTTTTTTTGAAAAACACTCTTGGAGAAAGTTGATATGTAGTTTACAAGCAAAACTGTTTAAAATTGATCGCTTCAGCAATGTTGTGCCACAAAAGTCTTTTGAAAGATGTTTTTTTAAATGACACTAGCTGTTCTACAGAAGCCTTTGAAGGTCTTGAAATAGTATTGTGTTTTATTAACTACAATTTTGCTCCCTGTGCTCTATCTTAAAACTGTGTTTTCTTTGAATGTTTTTAAATGTGAAGTCACTCTCCTTTCAAGCTAAATCAACAATTGCTGTGTTCCATTATTCAGTCTACAGAACTAATTCTGACAGTAAGGAGGGAAACAACAAAACAGAAAGGGGTGGGGGTGGAGAACACAAACCAAACTTAAATCTGAACAGGAGGTACTAGTAGGGCCTGAAATTGAAAGTTATTGCTCCACCTTTGATCCTGCTGAAGACACTGTGGTAAAGTAAGCTGTAGAAGATGTTTTTATGTAATGTTTGTCTGGTACCATCTCTGTCATTTACAAAAATAAATCAGTATACATCTCTGATACACAAAGGTTTTTCAGTATGTAAATAGTTATTGTAGATTACAATTACAATCCTTTTGTAATTTAAGGATTAAGCCCTTCAGAGACCATTCAGTTTAAATACCTAAAACCAGCTTTTTATTAAAGTAAATTAAAAGTTTTCTTTAAAACTGTTCAGGGGGAGGGATGAATATTCCTGGGTTTTAGTGAAGTCCTTTGATTTTAAGTTTTATTTTTAATCATACTTACAAGTGGCTGAAACTGCATCTGGTCTCAACTCTTCAGGCAATGTCCATGCAATGTCCTGCTGCCCTTGCATTTCGGTGTAGCTGCGAGGTGGCATTGACCTGGGCTCAGTGCAAGGCTCGGGGGTCATTGCTTGCAGGTAGACCTCTGAAATTATAGAAGGGGTTGAGTTATGCACCAGGTATATTAAATGTAAGCTAAATTCTTCTGAAGCTTTTAGAAAAATTCTTTGCCCATTTCTCCAAGAACTAGAAATGCCAATGACAACATCAAAATATTAATAAGGTTTTATTGTCTTTTGTTAATGAGATTATCGTAGAATGATGCTTCTAATTATAATTTATGGGTGGTCCAAAGTGCTTCAGTACTTGTGGTAGAAGTGCAAGTTTTGCCATTTATTGACTTCATAAAGAGAGTCCATAAAAGATTAAGGTCAACTTTCTCAAAGGCTCTGTTGATTTCTAGAGGTGCTGTAGATAGGTCTGACTTCTTTAGAGGTCCTTGTGTACAACTTGACCAAAATCTGGGCTAAAAGATATTGAGAAGCAGAGGTTTGGATAGCTCTTGATATTCTCTTCGAAGGGGTTAGGAGTGCTTTGTCAGAAAGATGAACTTAATGTCAAGTGGCTACTCTTTTGGTTGGTTCAGATGCATAAAAGGTGGAATTAAACACTGAGTGGTTATTTTTTTAGAAGAGCTTTTAAGGCAAGACTTGAATTCACGTGTGACTTAGAAACCTTGATCTAGGCTTATAACAAACAGCTACAGCTGTGGGAAGCTATTTGCAGAAGTCTTTAATTATTGGAAAGTATTTACATGGTTGAACTGCATATTCAACATTTGAAACATCAAGGCATGTTTAAAAAAATCTTTAAAAAGTCTAGGATTATTTTTCTAAGCTGTTGTAAGACTTCCATGAAACCTGAGTAAAGATAACTTAAAACATTTTACCTTCTTCCTATCTATGAGGATTTACAAATAGAAAGCGCTATTAAGTGCTTTTAATTATGTGGAAATTGTATTTCTATCACAAACTTCCTAATACAACATATGATATTCAGTATGGTTGCTAGTAGTGAAAATGGATAGATTCCAGAGCTAATTAACATGCTGTTATTTTGCTTTTGTAAATAACTGCTGGCCTTTAAGGACCTGTGCATGGATGCAGCAAAAATGCATGCAATATTTTATCATGGAATCACAGAATGGTTTGGGTTGGAAGGGACCTTAGAGATCATATAATTCCACCCCCCCCTCCCATGGGCAGGGACACCTCCCACTAGAACAGGTTGCCCAAAGTCCCATCCAGCCTGGCCTTTCAAAATTTCTAGGGATGTTCATCCATGTGGATGTACATCCACAACTTCTGTGGGCAACCTGTTCCAGTGCCTCACCACACTCGGAATGAAGAATTTATTCTGTATATCTATCCTAAAACTACCCTCTTTTTGTTTAAAGCCATCACCCTTTGTCCTATCACCGCACCCCCTGACAATGAGTTCCTTTCCCGCTTTCCTGCAGCCCCCTTTAGGTACTGGCAGGCCAGTATGAGGTCTCCTCAGAGCCCTCTTTTCTCCAGGTTGAACAACCCCAACTCCCTCAGCCTGTCTTCATAGGAGAGGTGCTTCAGCCTCTGATCATCCTTGTGGCCCTAATTCTGTTTCATTTCTAAATAGCTGAAGTCAGTATTATGACAGTATCAGTGGCATCAAATTATTACACCAAAATAATTTTGTTGTTTTCACGGGAGAAGGAGGAGGATCTAAGGTCTTACCACAATGAAGTCAACCCAAAGGTAAGCCAACATATGAATATTATAAAATACATAATTAATGGCAATATTACTGTACCTGTATCAAGCAAACAGTTCTTAATTGGCAGATGTCAATGATTGCTATTACATTTTCAATATGTATGCTTCTATGTAGTTACATAACTGATAGTGATACAGTTTAAGCCACGGCAGTAGACCTGAACCAGTTCATCAGCACATTATTTGCATGCTAACTTCAGTCACTAATTCTGGATTTGTAGTATCTGGTTTCTCTTGGTCATTGGGGAATTGAGGATTCACAGTGCAAGGAAAGGAATCAAAACTAGGACAGAAGTTTGATAGTTCTGGAAAACTGGGGTTCATACGTTTGGCTTTAGGTATTCTTTTCATATGCTGAAAATGATTGGGCATAAATTTAATTGAGTTTTCACATGCCATCCAATAATACTTTGCTCCCCTAGGGTTCTGCTGCAACCCAGTCTCATCTATTTTCACCAGCTTCCTTTCTCAAATGCCAGAAGACCAACTTAATGCTAACAAAGTGTCTAGCCTGGCAGATAAACCCTCGAGGAGGCAGAAAGAATTATCTATATTAGAGTGGCATTTCAGAACTAATCCCACACTCCAAAAAGTGGCATATTTGGGTTTAGAGATCTGCATTAAATAAGCGAGAGGTAAATTTGCAACAGAAGACTTATGCCGTCCTCTCTGAAGGAGTCTGTTATTTGAGAAGCCTTGCCCAGTAATGTGATGTGGGTCTGTGGTTGAGCTGGAGTACTTCTGAGTCCATTGGGGAACAGATAGCATCATCTTGTTTTTCTTTTTATTAGTTCTGCCTTTGAATTTGTAATACAAAGAAGAATGAAATGATGAAAGTCTTCTAATGCTGTAGTATTTGGGAATTTAAATATAAAGGAATTTTCTGCTTTTTGGGGGGAACAGCAGGGATAAAGAGGGAGAGTCACCTATCTGGAAAGGAAGATGATTTAACTGAGATTCAGTACACTATAGCTAGGAAGAATCATCTAATATTATCCTTTTAAATATGATTCTTTGAGCTGAGTCCCATGTTTTCCATTAAAATGTATGATGAACTATCACATCTCTTGTGATTGATATTGACTAACTATAGCACCTCCAAGATCACACACTGCTCTCTAACATGTTTTCTGGCTCTGTGACAAATTCTCAAATGGGTGCAAATTTCAATTTAAGTCCAAACTGGGTTCCAGCTAGCCTAATCTTGGAAAAGAAAGGCTGCATGGTAGCACAGCTAGTCTTGGCTTCAGTTTATTCTTGAATTATACTACAGCCAACAGCATGTGAACAACAAACATTCGGTCCTCCCATAACCCTATTTTGTATTTGGGAACCTGCTAGCTTCTAGTCACTTATGCATCCAAAGTCCTTAGCTACCCCACCATAAAGTTACGTAAAACAGAACATAATATCAGTCTTCAAACAATATAATAATACTGATATTTGGCATTAATATTTATGTCATACTTTGATATGAAATTCTCTTCCTCCCTATAAATTCATGAGAACGAGTTGGTGAATTATGGCAGTTCTTCGCCAAATTTGAGGAATCTGATATTCAACAAGCAAGGTGGTGCATATAGAAGGAAAATCCTGAATACCAATGGAGGGCGGAGCAGGATTATTTACAGTTATAATCCAGTTTTTAATTCTTAATTATATATGGGAAGAACTTGCTTCCTTTTAAGTCTTTGTTTTCATATGCTCCTGATGCCTCTCATTGCCACAATTTACTATAGAGAGAAATGTAAAGGCACTGTCAAAAGGGCTATTCTTACAGATGTTCTGTCCTAAAGAGAACTAGAGAATTTGAGAATTCTGTGGGAGTAAATTTAATCTTAGACATTTCCTGAGTAATTTTGCAGACACAAGAAGGGTGGCTGGTTCAGATTAAAGCCAGGATAAGAAGTTAAATAAAGGCTGTCGTTTCATATGAAATCTTTGGAGTCAATACTAGCCTAAGCAGTTTTTAGCTGTTTTGTGCTGTCTGTTTATGCCCCTGCAGTTTGTCCCCACAGCTTTACCAGTACCACCATATGCGAATTGAACTTGAAAATTGATCTAGATTTTTGACAATTTTCTTATAACTGAAAGCTGGAAAAGGTTAATGAAAGGATGACAGAAAATTTTAACCATTTTTGCTGCCATGTCATATTTTCAAATCACAGTGTTGGAAATAGTTTTGTTTACCTATGAACAGTTAACCACTTATATTTTTCACATTCAAGGAGTAGTTCTGCAACAGAAAGTAAGAATAATAGCTCCTCCTATTAATGAATTCTGATTGCATGTCTTCTCTCCCAAGTGGAAGTTTGGTCTTCCGCTGGCTGATCCTGGCTTGATGCCATAAGTCATGGGGTCTGAGGAATACACAGGTTGGGCTCTTCAGATTGCAATATGTGATATATAAAAGGCCCATTCTAGGAACTAAATCCAATTCCAGTTTACCAGCCTAGGCAAATGTAGTGGGATCATCAGAAATAGGCTGTGTTGAGAGCATTGAATAGAAATAAACTAAATAAACCTTCCCGTATGGCTCATTGAGAACACCAGGATCTTGTGTTTGAATGTCGGAGTCCTCATCTGGATTCACTCAGTAGAATGTGGATTTATACAAGACACTGCTTATTTCCTACCATTTTTGAGAATCTTTCATACAGTGAGAAGTTCATAGGGAGTTTTAAATGTGATCTGATTAATAGGGACCACCCTATGCCTTGCTTGTTTGCAATGTGGACATATCTGTTATTTAGTCCTGATGAGACAGATCTCAGCAAGAACCTACAACTGTTAATGGTTATTTCTAAACTCTTGTTTATTAGCATGGCCAACTGAGACAAGAAAAGTTGGGGGGCTTCTTTTGTGCCTGATAGTATTTTAGTGATGTAATAAAATGTAAAGGCAAAATGATTGCATTAGGGATATGACGCAAACGTGTGGAAATCCAGATTTCTGGAAAACCTATCCTGGCTGGAGGCTGCCTGCTGTTTTGGATGATTACCACTTTCCCTGTGATAATAAAGGGCAGGGGGAAAGGGTTCAAGCAGGTAACGGCTTCTTAATTTGCTTTCTTAGCCTCACATCACCTACATGTGGAAGAAGAAAAATCAGGTTAGCTCCCAAATTTAAACATAATAGAGATGTGTTCTCATGATGTCAGTATTAAAAATATGTGTAAAGCAGCCTGTATATTCTGGAAAGGAAGCTAACTGTTAAAGCCAAGAAACATAGTCTGGCACAAATCTTATTGCAAGTCCGAAAACACTTGATGATGTACAGATAGGTGTAGCATAACAGCAGGAAGAAAAAGGGAAAGGGGGTTGGGCAGCTGTCTGTAAGCTGCAATAGTAGTACTAGACAGTGCCAGCTAGTGTTTTTTATTGAGAGTAGCAAAAATGGGCAGTAACGCAATTCCACTGTGTATTGCTTTGTTTTGCTCTGGGTTTGGAAGTGGTACAGTCCGACGCTAGCAAGTTTCTGTACAGCAGTGATTTGGCACAAGCTGTGAACACAGAAATAGTGTGGGAGATTCCTTAAATTATCCAGAGTTCAGATCATATTTGGAGAAATGCAAACCTGTTGTCTTTATAATTGCTATGATTTTTATCAGAAACATTAGGTCTTTCTTATGGGGAAACATTTAAGACATTTTATGGGAAGCATGCCATTAGTTTCTAAAAACCTGCTGGGGTAAGATGCAAGAATTGATTGTCAGTCATCCGAAAACTCACTCAGGTAGTGAAATGCACAGGGAAATAAAATCAGTTTTAATAACTACATATTCAGAGTAGTCATGCTCTGAAAGTAGCTGCCTGTTTCCTGTGACGCAGTGCACAGTGTATAAGCAATCAGTAAAATCTTTCTGGTTTAATTTAAAGGACTGTAATTTTTGCCTCTGGTTTATTTATTGATTACATTTCATGTTACTGAGGTAAACACATAATACAACAGAAAGAAAAACAAGCCTATTTATTAGCAAACAAGAGCGCAGAGGCCCATTTCAACAGGAACTTTAATACTAGACCTTTATAGTGCATCGCTTTTGCATTGTGTTGGGGCAGGGGGTGTCTTTAGGTGTAATTTCCTTGATATTTTCAAGCTCACTGCTAGGCAGTCTTTTTCCCTAATGAGAGGGATGCAGCTACTTCCAAGGACAAATTGGGGGGTGGGGGGAGGGGGGAAGAAGGGGTGTTAATACAGTTGTTGCAGAAGTGCCTTTAATTCATAACTCCACAGTACGTGAGAGACCAAAAGGTCTGGTGGGTTAGTGGCCCATTTCTGGTGGCCCTGCAGTTCTCTGAAGCTTTCCCTTTGTGCATTTCAGCGCCAGCCTTCAAAATTGCAACCAGCCACTTTCCCAGCCCTCCCTAATGTTGTTACTCCTAGGGCCAGAGGCAGGAAGTCAAAGAAGGTGCTTGCTTAAGGCCAGAGGCAGCAAAATTAGCCAAGGCCTTGCTGCTATTTTATCGGTACCAGAGCCCTTGAAAACCAGACTTGTCACTGAAAATGTTGTCTGGGGTGTGGGAAAACAGCTGCTGTGGCTGTTACCCTTACCAGGGCTGGACTGTCTGGCAGTGATCCTATCCTGTCATTCTAGGGATGGCAACTTTTTTTTTTCCTCTTATTCCTTACTGCCTTCCTCCCTCACCATCCCTTCCATTTTGGGGAAGCTTTGAGTTAGATTCTTGCCTTCTCTTTGAGGACTACAGTGGCTTATTTTCTTATTCTCTGAACTTGCTGTACAAAGCAGCAATCTAATTCTGCTGTTTCCTTCATGTTGTCAACTCACTGACACTTAAACGAATTAAGAAAGTTTTCCAAAACAACAAAATTAAGATAAGAATGAACAGAAATAATTCTAACCTATTCAAAACTACATTATGGCTGCTTAATATCTCTGCTCAGTAGTGGGGAGGGGAAAGGGGCAGCATGATGAATGACTGAGGAAGGACGTGCTTCGATAGAGCTCTGCTTTGGTCTGCAAATTAAGCCAAAATGAATTGGGCAGAAACATACTTTGAAACAACGTCCTCTTGCCCCCTCCTTTTCCCCTGAGTACATTAATGATTACAAGATGTGGGATACATATCTGAGCAGTAACAAGAGCCTGCCTCCTAAAGAGGAGAAGAATATGGGAACATACCCAGAGGAAACATAAGTTAGCCAACAGGCTCTTAACATTAAAAAATACTATCAGCAACAAGGGATTGTAATACCATACATGTATCAAAGGCAGGTTTTGCTTCTGTATTTTTATTGTGATGGTAAAGGTACAAGGTAGCCAGTCTCAAATAAATAGACAATTGTCTTTTTTTTCCCCTTTCTTCTTGTATTAAGACTTGTATTAAAAGGTCAAAACTTGCTGACTTTTCTCTGCTTATTAATATGATAGCACTTTACATTCCCTGGATATTAAATGGCTTTTTAAGACTTAATCCTACTTTATAGTCAAGGAACCTGAGGCACAGAGAGGTGGAATAAGTAGCACAAATGGCAGGAGTAAAAGTAGGTTCCTTGAAATCCAGTTCTGTGCCCAGTTCATTGATTAATACTGTGTGTCTGGTGAGCAGGCTTTTGCCTCATCTTCAGTGACTTTTTTTCTTGTTCTTAGAAGTAAAGGAAATTTAAGAGAGACAGAAAGAGAACACTGTTTTTGTGAAACAACATAAATCTGTCTTCCTGTGCCTCATTATTTTCTTCTGAGACATCTGGAAGAAAAAGACCATGTATTTTCTATCTCTTTCACTGTCTGTTGTGAATGTATTTGTTCTGGATGGATTGGGAGGTTATGGTCTCATCAAATAGCATTTTTAAGACTTGTCCTGTTTGCCCTACAGATAAAAGGAATCAGTTTTTTGTTTGTTTGTTTGTTTTTGTGAAGTTATTGGGCTTGATTTAATTTTGCATATGATTAATATTCTGATATATGCACTCCATCAAAATTCTTATATGTGCAATCGTTCTTATAAGCAGAGAGAGACTTTGCTGATCTGGCTGTTTTATTTCTTCCTATCTTTACAAAAGTTACTCTGTGGACAAAACTGCTTCTGGTATTCCCTGTGTAAAGCAATGTTGGAGTCAGACAAAAGCTGAACTGTCCATTATCTGAGTCCAGGACTGATGGTACGATGGATGTTTGTAGTGATGCCCTGGCCACAGAGGGGTGGGAAACTTCTTTTTAAGCTCCTCAAGAGCTGCTCTAAATCTAAGTGGACTAGTGTGGCTCTGCACTGGGAAAACACAAGCAGCTTTTTGTAAGCTCTGTCTTTTATATGTGTGTCTCCGAGAGGCTCCCTCCCTTCATTCTCACTGGACTGCCTCTCTTAAAAGGAGTCGCTCAGAGATGGTTAGGAGTCTTTGTATTGGCATTAACACCTATGGAAAGTAATGTACTGGGATCTTGATCTTCAGTTTCTATTTAGGCTAAGACTAGGCTGTTTTGCTAATAATGATACTATATTGCTAAAGTTATCAACAAAATTGTAGTTGCATCTTGCTTTATTGAGAGTTTAACTAATGAGACTAGAGTGTATCTGGATTCAGATTTCTGGCCCTGGTCAGTAAATGCATACTGCTACAGATACAACCAGGCTGCAGCTTTGTGTGATTTATTCCATGGCTATTTTAGCAGCAAGAAAATGAACACTGGATACCAGTTTCCTTTAATAAAAAAAAAAAAAAAGAAAGCCATTATTAGTCCAGGATCTGGATAGTCTTCTTTTGTCATTACAGCATCCAAAATGAGTATAGGCTGAATTCATGTACAATCTATCACATTATCCAAGGGCATTCTATGAATAGCTTCAAGCCAGTGCTAGCTTTGGTGAAGATACAAAGGCAGAATATCAAAGTCAGCAGTAACTTTCAATAATGTGTTCCAGGGTTAGCTAATGCAGATCAAAGTATTCATCTATGTGATATGTCAAGCCACAACAAATTATATTGTGGATCACATACATGTATCTTCTTCTGCCAAAGTTAGATCCAACAGCAGAATAAGTGTTTGTAGATGTGTAAACAGAAAATAAGTTAGTGTCTCTATGGTAGAAGGGGTATTTCTTGACAAGTGATTGAGTTTTTGTTTTTCATCTAACCTCTGATATTTTTTTCAGAAATAAAGAAATAGCAAACTTCGAGTCCAAATTAGATGTTCACTTTGCTTAACAATAAACATTATCCTGGCTTTCGATTTTTCCTTGGAGGACCATAATTTAGATTTCTTTTAATAATTCTGCTTTTTAAAAGTATGGCAATCTTTTCAATATAAATATTGGTCACACTTATTTAGCTCCTAGAGGTCTGCTGCCAGCTTCCTACATTTGGATAATAGAGATAAGAAAGGCTCTGAAGATTTTATGCTAATTACATGTAAAATCCAAAGTGTAGCATAGGTAATCAGATCTGAGAAAATGCACACACCTAAGAAATCCAGGGAGAAGAATATTCACTAGATAGGTGCGCTAACTATAGGGCTTTGTTGCTTTAGTTTTGTACGTGAATGCATGTGAATGTACTACAGACGCTGATGTGCACATGCACACGCATTTACAATGTAAATACAACTTCTGTTTACCTTATCTCTTATTCCAAGCTGTCCTTCCATTGTTAGTGGCCATCCTTCAGAAACTGACAGGCCACTCATAAAAGCACTTGGTGGAGCTCTCCTGAAACCCGAGCTTAAATAATTTTCCTCAATTCTTTTAGTTCTTGTCTCTCTCCCATTGGAAATACAGGTCATACGTGCCAATTTTTAAACAAGAACTCTTGTATATATTTCATGAGTCATGGAAACACCTTCATTACCCCAGCTGTAAGTCATCACTATCATTATCTCATGGGTTTATTTGAATAACTTCAGAGGTTCTGATATTCATTTTCTCAACTGGACTGAGTTGATGCTAGTTCACTAAAGAAAGGCAAAGGCCTCTTCTGGAGGCTTCTACAGTTAGAGTACAAGAAATCACAAGGAACTCCATCAGCCATTAACTTCACCCTCCCTCCATCTCTTCATTTTCTGTACTCCATTTTGAGAGTTCTCTTTTGTTGTTGTTGTTGTTGTTTGTTTGTGTTTGTTGTTTTTGTTTTTGTTTTGTTTTAGCAAGCCCGGGGAAAACTTATTTTGAAAACTTGCTGTTGTTCCTACCACCACAAAGGATAGGCCTCTGAGGAGAAGACAATGGGCCCACAAGCACCAATGCTGTTAGACCCCTTCCTTGCACGTGGCGGGAATCATGCTGACCTTGAGGAACATGGGGTGTTGATGTGCAGATGCTCACAAATCATAGGCATATCTGTTTCCAATCTCTACAAAAGCCCACACTCTTCTCATGTGACAGCTGGTGTCGGGTAACCAGCAACAGATACACTGTCCTGGTTGATCCCTCTTCACAAATTAGTAATAGCCAAGGGAAATCTGGAAAGTACCAGGGGCACAGAATAAAGGTGAAAGTATCAGCTAGTCAGGGAAGATGCAGCACAACCAGTGCTAAGCACTCTGTTGAAAAGGAGAGGCAGGAAATATTTAGCTGTACAAATGTAGAGTTGGTTTTGTAGAGCTTACTTCATAAGGAGTAGGGATAAACAGCCCCTTGTGGTAAGGGTAGGGGGAGATGGGTGCAAGTTAGAGGAGTATGTAAAGAGGGAAACAGAAAATGAAGGAGAACATAAATCACTACAGATAGAAAAGAAGGGTCAACAAACATTACCACTTTGAACAGCATTGACTTGGTCCTTTAGTGGATATCTTTAGGAGGAATCCTAAAAATACAGAAACCTGGTAACAAAGCTGTTGGTACCAAAAGGCCCGATACTGTCTGCTGCTGTATCTGACTTCAGTGCAGTAGGCACTGGGAAGGGGGAAATTTCAAGACTGTCTCATGTCAGCTTTCAGAAAATTATATGAAAAGTCTTCCAGATTGCTTCTGGCTGAAGAAGGAAATGCAACCTAGCTCCCTTTTGGTCACATAAGGTCTTGAAAATCTGCACAAAACATAGGCCCTGTCTGAACACAGAAATATTTTTAAATCCTTCATTTATGGTCCAGGAGAACTGGATTAATGAGCAGAGAGTACAGACAAGACAGATTGTCATGACTTCGCAGAACTCTTCTGCTGAAGATGTCATAGTAGAAATTGCAAGAACTGGCCTGATCTAGGCTTTTTTATTTATACATTTTTGTGGGACTGATATGTACTACAATATTAGCAGGAACATTTCCTAGCTATCTTACAGGAAAGAAGGGACACCAGTTTAACAATAGTTTTCTACTGAACCCAGTTTTCCTAAACAGTTACAAGCAGCTTTAATGAAGCTGAATGGTGTGTGCATCCACACCCCTTAAAATGGTCATATTTCAATTGAGCTTAGTTGGGCTGATGTGTAAGCAGAGTTAAAATTCTGCTTTCAAATAAGCATCAGACTAAAAACTCTGCAGAGATGCAACCTAAGTCTTTGTAAGAAGCCTGCAATGCTCCCAGCTTCACAGAAGTCTCTTCCAACCATAGTAATGTCACTGTATTTGCCTTGCTGGTGTTGGTTTGCTATTATCTGGGTGCAAGGATGTTGACGACTCAGTAAACTAACCCACTGGAATATGTTAATTTAAAGGAACATTAATTTTCCATCTTGGATTATTTGGAAACTGTAAAGTTTAAAATAAAATAAATTTAAAAAGTTGCCAGAGCCAAACCCTTAATAAGGCAAACTCTCCTTGTGGGCAGTTAAGAATGTGTAGATAAGGTTTTACTAAACAGTGCAGGAGATGCTGAAGACTGCAGAGAAGCACAGCCCAAACCCCATATATGCTGAAGGTAAATGATTAAATACTTCTCAGGCTGGTTGTATTTTTGTTTTTCTTTTGTTTTTGTCAGACCAGAGCTGGCAATTAATTGCCCAAAATTTAGAAAAGCTTTCAAGACCACGGTATAGTATTAGATAATCTCAATAACCTTTCTGCTCAAGGTTAGTGGTTCACTGAGTTCTGTCTAGCAAGAGACATCAGTTTTTGCTTTATTATACCTTGGGATGCCTCCTTCCTTTAGCTGAGGTAATTTCATAGATGAAGTGCTGACCGCAGTTGGTGCACTGCAGTTTGTCTCCTGTTCAGGTCTGTAATATGTGGTGTCTCCGCTGCCTGTTGTTGTGGCCTTTTGCCTGCTTGTGCTCCTGTGAATCTGCTAAGGAGCAGCTTCAACAAAGCCCTTCTGCCCCTCGCTGACCATGGCGGGAGGCTTTGCTGCCTTGGTGGCTGGCTGCGAGCACGAGAGGCTGCCAAGGCTCTCCTGTGCCCTGCAGAGTCTTGAAATTCCCATCGGCAAAGGCGCACTCCGAACAGAATTATTCTCACTGCTGCAGGAAATGAACGGTGGCTGGAGTCTTGCCACCCTTTTGGTTATGCAAATCAGGAATTATGCAGAAGTGCTATTTTGAGTCTTGTTTTATTTTTGCTTAATCAGTTGTCAACATGTTTATACAGTTCAGTCACCGTCACTTGCCATTGTTTTGCACTGACTCTGCATTCGTGGTGGAGTTTATCATGGGGAAAGGCGGGTAAAGGGGCTGCTCTTCGGAGAAGCAGCTGGGTGAGGCTTGCAGGCAGCAGCATTCCCCAGAGGCACAGGGAAACCACCTTCCTCACCAGGCACTGCAAGCCCCATGAGGCAGAGAAGAAAACAGAAATTGCCAACTCGCAAATCTCACCTATTAAATACATGCCAAATCAGTCCCTTTTCATGCTGGCTGGTGCTAAGAGAGATTCCTGTCTTAATGAAAGTTGGAAGATCTAGAGCAACTTTATCTGTAATTGAGCTATTCTGAATTTGCTCCACCCTACGTCTGGTATTTGGTGCAGGGCTCCTGAGGCAGTCTCCCTCATGGTGGTAGGAGAGAAGGGGAAGAGAGCTTTAAGGTCCCTATTGCCAGGATGATGGGGAAGGTCAGTTTAACCTGGCTGTTGTGGCCAGGAAAGACTGAGACACTTGTTTAAGTGGGAGCTACCTCCATTAGGCAGGTACAGAATATAAAGCTATCATCCTTAGTGGGAAATGACTGAAGCTAGCAGTGTTGACCCACTTGTTCTCATTAGGATGGATCCTACTGGGGCTCAAGGCATACACAGGCATAGGAAGCTATAATTCATATTTCATCACACTAGCTCTTGTAAATATGATGTAGAAATCAATAAGTTGATTTTAAGTTGTGTTCCAGTTCTCAGGTTATTAAGAAGTTCCTCAAATCATACTTTGTACAGATCTTACTGTGTATTCTGCCACATCACCTCTAATTGTGTGCTGCATCTTAAAAAGCCGCTCGCTTCCTTTCTTAAATTATAGAAACTCTGAAAGAAAAGATTACTTAATTCTCAAATCACCATGAATCATGACAGCTGTGGTAGCTCATAGAGGCAAATTACTAGTGTGTGCTTTTCTATTTTTTTAACTAGGTAGCTACTGTACCTATAACATGCAAGTACCTTCAAGCAATGTGTAAATGATGCATTAAGCGCCTACTAAACATCGGTTCCCCACCAAAGAATAGCTATATATTTATACCTGTTAAAACTGAGGCTTATGGAATATACAGCACAACATTCCCATCTCTCCGCAAAAAAAAAAAAAAAAAAAAAAAATCGTAGAACTGGTGGCAGGTAGGAAAAGCAGTTTGTTCTCACAAATGAGAAGAGCTGTAAACATTGATTAGTCTTCATGTAAATTCCTTTTGCCACAACACTGCTGACAGGTTATTATCCCCTCAAATGCCTGTCTCTTTAGCCATACTGCCTTACAACTTTGTCATACTCTATTAAGTAAACCGGGCTGTGCATGGCTTGGAAAGGAGAACAATGGAGACTTGGGTGTTGCAGTTGGGGTGTTGGCAAATTAATATGACACCTCTTGTCTATTACAGGCAAGAGTAGTACTAAATCAGTTCATCAGCATAGGGCTCAGCAGTGTTGTTTTGGCTGGGTTTACCATGGCTGATGAGACACGAAACTAAACTAACAGTTGCCCAGCTCCTTGCATGATTGTTAAGCCTGGTATCTTGGCCACATTCCATTCTGGGTCATTATGTTGTCCTTTCTGCTGTTCCCCTGTAGTCTCAGCGGGATTAATTCTTTTCTACTTCCTCTTCTGGAACTTGCTATGTGGTGCTGCTGGCACTCTTCACTGGCATCCCAGAGGCTGAATGCATGTCATTGGTAGATGGATGTGAAGGAGTAATCTCCATCTAAAGCCTGTAAAGCACATTATCTAAAAAGATGAAAGGATATTAAACAAGGGAAGGGCTATCACTGTTACCCAATTACAAATAGAAAGTAGTTCCTATTATCATCATCTTGAGGTTGACACCTGATGTTTAAGGAAAGGAAAGTCTTTTGAGTTGGTTTTGGTTTCCATGTTCTCCCATTTATATTACATCTGAAAGAAAATATTGACGGTATTGCTTTTATCCAGTCACTACTGACCAATAATGCATTTATCACATTGTGGTATCTCCAAGGTAACGTCTTGCCAGCTAGAGATGAAATTTGTTGGGTTAAATTTCCTCTAAGCAAATGACATTGCTCATCCAGAATGCACATGGCAAGAAAGCTACAGTCCTTCCACTGCTGAGGAAGGATGCCACCCTGAGTTCTTGATAATGAGAGTCTGTGTGCATGAAACAGAGACGCATTCATGAACCAGTCTTCCCAAGTTACCGTGGTCTTAAAAGTCATCAAACAATACTAAGTTTTCTCTAATGTACATAGCATATGAGAAGTGGAAGGTAAAATATAAATTAATCCAAATACAGCTATGCCAAGTATTTTATGCATATTTACAGAATATTTCTTTTATGTAAACAAATATTTAACATTATCTAAAAGCCCTTTAGCTTTCAACATTGTCAAATGCTTTTGTTCATTGTTCTATTATTATTATTATTATTAAGCAACCTCTGTTCCATATTTTCATAAACTTCTTGCTAATACAGTGCAATAATAGTCTTTGTCCTTTAGCTGAAGGTGTGGGACTAAGTGTTGCTTGGAGAAAAACAAATGAAATGAACATGCTGACCTCATTACAAAATAAGTGGTTGCCAAACAAATATTTCTAGCTTCTTCCTTAGAAACAATCTGATAAGAAACAGACAAGTATGGCTTCTGGTCAGCCTGTAAACACTTTGCATAAGTACATGTATAATTAAAGACAAAAACCTTTTCCTTTTCCCACAGTCAATTTTAATTATGATAGCCTTCTCCAATGTCTGTAGATTTCTTTTTGAGGCCACAGGTTGTTTCTAATGTTTCAAGAAGATAATAGCAGAACTGAGATCCTCTGATCTCAAATGAGATGTATGATTTTTTGAATTTTTTATCACAGGCCACATTCTATTTTAGAATGAAATCCAAATAGCTGACCTTAAGAGATGGTACTGCCAAAAAAAGCTTAATACTGTTACTTCCCCTTCTAATTCAAAAAAAAAAAAAAAAAAAAATCTTTCTGTTGAGTCATTTCTTCCTTAAGAGGTACCAGAAACTTGCAGTAGTTAATACTTGGCAAAGTAAATTAATATGGGGGGGCTAGGGTGAAGGTTTGCAACTCAAACATTGAAATGTTAAACACAGTTGTATATGGTTTTACTTTTCTTTGGTAAATCTATAAAATTAATACAATTCTCTTTTAATTAAAATGCTTGCAGAAACTTAGCATATAAGATATTTAGTTTGGAAGGAACCTTAGCATGTACAAATGTTGAGATAATATGATATTTGGGCATTGACGTATGAAAACATTATTGAGCTGACTTTTTTAGGACTTGTTTTTTTCTTCTATAAAATGGAAAACATACTAGTTGTCAAGTGATTCTATCGCCTATGACAACTTAATATCTAACTAGAAAAACAAAGGAACAAATAGTGAAGCAGTGGACAAAATCATGATTATAACGTGTTTAGAATGGTAAAGGAAAAAAAAAAACTATCTAGGCTTACATGTAATACTTTATAAAATCCTACTATGTATGTTTACTAATGTGCTTGCATTAGTGTTGGGGAATTTTCCGAGTTGGTGTTCTACAAAAAATCAAAAATATTTCACAGAACAGTCTCTAACACGTATATTACTTAGTAAAGCTTCAGTGTGTTTTGAAATCTGGGTGAAGAATTCAGTTTGGTGAAGTCTCTAGAAAGGTTTTACAAGGATCTATGGTTGATTTCTAGTCATGGATTTCATTCTGCTCTCCAGAGGAAAGAATAGTACCACAGTCTATGAATTGATTAATATATATGTATTGGAAATTTTCATGAATATTACTATGGTCAGAAGAATTACAGGACCTAAGAACTTCAAGCAAAGGCAGAAAATGAAACTTGGATGATGTTAAAACTGACAGATCTGGTAAAAATATAATACAGTGTAAGACTATTAAAAGGTTCAACGAATGTTCTCATGTTAGTGAAAAGTGAGATAGTCTTGAGAGTGCAGTAAGGAATGATGGATTTCTGTCTGCCCACACGTGGGTGTCAGTGTAGCAGGGCTGTGAAGTGGGCAGTGGCTCTGTTACAGCTACAGAACTGTTTAATCAACACAGCAAATACACTGGCAAATGAGAAGGTGTCTGAAGAGGAATTTGGGCATGCTAAGAGATAATTTGCTCTGTCACAGATAGATCAAGCCTATATTCTTTGAGGATTCACAGGAAAGAAAGGGGAAAAACTAGGCTAGGCTGATAGCCTGTGCCACTGTGGCATGTGCTTCCCACACCCCGCTCCAATATTGTGTAGGATCTGATGCTATTGCAAAAATGAATGCATACTTCCGTGAACAAAATGTACGTAGGAGGAGATCCTGCTAAATTATATACATGTATGTGATTCTGGTCACAGGGTAGCAGTTGGTATGTGTGTCACATCATGTGACTAGTGAGCGCCTAGATGCTCTCACAGCTGACACATATGATAGGGACATGTTTGTGTCCTAGCTTGCTACAGGCAATCCAGGTCTTGGGTGATTTTCTTACAGATAGGATTTTGCAACCTTGATTCATCTGCTGGAATTAAGCATTTAAGCCCCTTACTTAGAAGCAAAACTATTTCCATACCTGTGGCAATTTTCTCCTGCTCTTATCCAATAGTTTCAGTTATTTCACTCCCTAAATGAGATATTAAGTTTTCTTCTTTGAATTGCTGTCAGAGGTATGAACCTTGAGAGGTTAGAGCAAGTGTCGTTTTTGCTCTCTCAGCTAACTTGTCACAGATAAATCTGCTAAGCCTGCCCACTTGTGAAGCTGGGAAGTACCTACTTCCAGAATGCTCATATCACTTAATGGCTAGCAAAACTTGTAAGATACCAAAATTCTTGTAAGAAAAGCAGCCTCCAGAGTTACCAAAGTTGCTCTGGACAAAAGTGTTGGGTGTGTACTGGAAAGGCATTTTCTTGCATCAGGATTGGGGGATTCAGAGCTCAGGCCTTGTCAATAAGGAAAATTTAGAAATCCTTAGGTTATCAGGTTGCTTCAGCTTCTTCTGAAGGAACTTCATGGATTGCCTTGACTAGAAGCCTTGAAAACTCCCAAATTCATGTGTGGGCTCACTGCTGGCTGCCATGTGCAAGAAAATACTTCTGGCATCTATGGAGCTGTGCTGTCTAACCTGCAAATACTTCCACACTTGAGGTACTCTAAGCTAGGGAACACCTGAACAGATTTTAAAAGCCATACTTTTGAAAAAGGTTAATTAAAACAGAACTTAAACTGTTCTTTAGCACATCTTTCATGGTAGAATTGGCTATGTAAAATCCTTAGGATGTCAAGCAACAGCAGAAAGGAGAAGAGGGTCTGTTTTCTTCTGCAGTCGTTGTTTACAAACACTAGCAAGTGTAAGTGCCTCTTGCACCACAACTATCCATTTGAAACCACTACTCACACAGAAAAGCAAAGAAGTATTTCATAAATACAGTTCTACCTTTTGGAAGCAACCAGAGGGACTCTGGCTAGAACAATTTTGTAAACCTACTTCCTCAGCTTTTCGTTGTTAATGCCAGTTGCTAAGTGGCACTAAGTGGATTATTTGGATTTTTATCAGTCTGAAAGAAAACAATGAGACAGCAACCCAAAGATTCCTATAAACATAGCATGAACTTCTGAAGGATCCAGCTTCTGGCCCCTAGTTGTTCATGTGCATATGTGCATGAAGGATGAAGTTTAAAAGAAAAAAACAGGACAGGGACATACAAAATGCAAGGAAAATGGCCAAGGTTTTGCATAACCTATTTCTGGAAATATAAAATTGATAGAGAGTTTGTATGTGGTTATTCTGTTTAGCTTTTAAGGGAGAACAGCACATAGAAATGAAGTGATATTTTTAAGGATCTCTTCAGGACTACAAAACCTTAAAAGATAAGGAGAATACTACTTTACAGTAACTACCCTGCAGTTGGAGCTGGAGTTGTGGGGGAACAAAAGGCCTCCTGTCTCAGTGTGTCTCCTAATAGACAGAGACCATGCATCAGCTTCTGTTATGTCCTGCAAGCCTACAAACTCTGCCTTTATCTCCCTTTTCCTGTTTCAAAATGTAAGTGAATCAAAAAATTCATTTTTCATTTCAATAATAAACTGTTTTAGAAACACTGGCCCAAAGTCTCATAATCAGATTTGGGGACATGTTGGTATAAAAAAAAATATTTCAAGTATTTATGATTTATTTTTGTGTGATCCCAATTTCATTAGAGTTCTTTAGATAAGAAGATAGGCTAAATTGTTTTCATCCACCAGAATTTGTGAACATAGTGTCGATGCAGCTAGTTTTGACTGGGAAGTCTTTATTTGGAATAATTATGCATTCTGTTCAGAACCTCGCTGATGGGAAGCAAAGTGTTTCTCTTCTTCATTTGCAGTACTTAAGTGAAGAGCCAGATGGGTCCAGTAGCTAGAGCTATAAAAGAAGCTTTCCTATGCCTTTAGTTGGAAGTTCAATACTGTTGCATCCCTAATAGCACCTGCTTCTGTTTGAACTCGGGTTATGAAAGATGAACTGCATTAAATGGTAAATCATTAAATATCAGCTGAGTAAAATCACTGTGGTGTGTTGGCCTGCCTAAACCACCAGTGTCTCCTCACATGCAGAGTTGCTCTTTACAATAATGCAGTGAAATACTGACAGAAGGGCGAGTGCTCAAGCCATACAAAAAACCTCAAATAGCATTTTTAGGGTTTCAGCCAGTGCGTGACTGATGATCAGCATATACCCAGCTGAAGAGCTGATGATACAGTGTTTTGTTAAAATTTCCAACAACTATGCAATGTTTCAATAGACCTTTATCTAATCAAATATGTTGAAGTTGCTAATTCTGTTCTTGTTCATCTTTTTTTTTTTTTTTTTACATGATTATCCTGCATAAAAATCTGTTTAAATCATAGCTGCCTAATAGCTTACTTTTCTTGTGAATCCTGCGTTTTTGTTTTATCTTGCCTTTATGTAGGATGTGAAGATCACAAACAGGAAAAACATATGGTATTTGAAAATCAGATCAAATCAGGAAGGATGCTGATGGCCTGAATAAAATTGTTCCAAACTAGACCTTTATTTGTCTGCAAGAATTAGTTTCTATAAAATGTCAGAACAAATTAGTACTGGAAAGATCCCTATTGTGTTTATTCTCACAGTGCTGAAACAGATCAACTGTGGCTTGTGAATCTTTGTGGCATGATTTTTTTTTTTTTTTTTTGCTCAGCTTTGCTGTTTTGTGTTTGCAGTGTGCTACTGCTTTTTTCTAGTGTTCATGCTGTCAGTACTTCATTTTGCATTGTTATAAACTCAAGAATGGTATAACAAGTAACTATTACCATACAGCTCTCAGCTCAGACTTCTATATCCTCATCTATACTAAAAGCTAATTAAAACATGAAATGCCTACTCTCTAAATTAAGGATGCTGAAATGAGGCATGGTCATGTACATATGAAAGGGATCACTTACCCTGTTTACAAGGAAAATTGTCTTATGAGGTGACTTATGGCTAGAATTTATACAAAAACTTTCAATGTTATGCTGTTATTTGTATGAAGTGTGTAACAGGTTCTTCCTGGGTTTTGAACTTGGATTGCAACTATAACCACTAGTAATGTTCCACTCATTAATATAGTTCCATGGAACAGTGTGGGATAAACAGATGGGATGGGAAATGCTGCATGAAACAGTTATGTTATCCAGACTTACAGATACACGGATGCACTGCAGACTTCTCCATAGCTTCAGTTTACAAGTTACAGAAGAGGAGTTCAAAATCCTTCTATATTTACTTCCATAGTCTTCTGCTCTTTCCTGATGTAAGATACTGGGCTCTGAAACTAGTACAAAAGAGCCTCTAAAGACAAAAGCCAATGCTGCAAAAGCTATTTTTTTCCTTCACTCCTTGTCACTGCATTCAGTAGCTAATATACACAAAATGGTAAAAATAAAAAATATGAGGTTATGACCAGAGAACATACCTTTCTGGAACATGAGGTAAATACTATTTAAGGGATGTGAGCCTGTGATAAATGCATATATTGTGTATTTTTTGATACTTGGGGAGGCATCAGAAGCATGCTGTCTTAAAGGCAGAAATTCCAGGGAATTGCTGTCTGCACTCTTGGCGTGGGTGCAGAGCGAAAATAGGATCCAGAGGGCTTCTAAGCAGCAAGAAAGAAGATTAACCCTCTGGTATATGGTATCAGCATTAGTCTTTCATTTCTAATGCTCAGCCATACGGTTATATATGTGGCTGTGCTTAGCTTGAACCATGTATGTTCCTGCTGCTCTCTGAGGTCCAAAGGCTATTAACTGATTAGTGCAGATTAGTTGGCTACCTCTAACTGTCCACTGATCTAGCAAAGATGTTGTCTGACTGTGCAGCCTAAGAATAAATAGAATAATAGGCACCGCTAAGTTAAAATGTTAGTATTACATTTTCTTAGTTGCCTGCTGTCTCTAAGAGTACAATTTGGGGATGTTTAATAAATGAAGCTTTCATACAGGCAAACTGTGTAGTTCATGTTGAAAATAAGTGGCCACGATCCTATTGATCACTTAAAGGCTCAGGTATAGACTGAGTGCTCCTTTCCCTTACTATCTTACAGCAGAAGGGTAACAAAGGAATACAGTATGAAAACTGATTGAATTTGGTCTACTTCTAGTCATCGTCTATAAGCCTGACAGTGAGAAGACAGATCTGGAGGTCCTTTGATTAATTTAAAATCTATAAGCAGTTACATCAGCCAGCTATATTATTTGGTAGCCATACATGGCCAGTGTTAGTAGATAAATTAACTCATTTGAGGAAATTAGCTTCTCTTAAGATTATTTTAAGAGATTAATCACTTGAATAACTTTATACCGGACATCATCTACTGACGAACTGTGAAAACTAAGTCCTACTTCTGACTGTACCCTCACATTGTCATGGCATCCTTCAGCTATTACTTCCAGTGCTAATCTAAGTTTAGGATTGAAGAATTAGTCCATGCTTACATTAGTTACTCTTTCATCACATTAGAAGGTGTGGCTTGCTACTGAAGTACTTGGTTAAATATTTCCGGCTGTTCAGCAGGGACTGTTGACAAAGTGATGTACCTCTTGTGTTTTTCTTCTGTCACTATTGGGGTTTAAATAATACTAAAAAATAGGTTTCATAATGAAGGGCATCATCAAGTTTGTGTAATCAAACATATCAACTATGCTGAACATCCCATGTTTAGAATGGGATGTGCTAGAAACAGTGTGGGAAAAATGTAACCAGCCCTCCTTGGTCAGGACAAAATACAAGCCATTCCCAGGAAGTCTTTTGTAATCCCTGTGATTAAGCACATGAATTTAACCACCTATTCTGTCTTCGTCTCTTACCTCTCATTTTTTGTATCAGTAGCCACAGTGAATGGGATTGAACCTTGGGTACCACAAAATATAGTCACCTATCTGGGATACATTTAGGTATTGTCAGAGTTTCTCCATACCAAAAAAATTATATTAGATGGTAATATTACAAATCTGTTGTGTTTTTTTTTTTTTTGTTTGTTTGTTTTTTAAAGCAATCTTTTCTTCCATTCCACAAGCTACCGTTGCTTCCAATTTGACTTTATCAAAAATGCAATGAGTAAGCTTTAAAAACTTAAGATAGAACACTAAGCAGCATTTACTACCTGAAAAGATCGAAGATACTGGATATCTTTTAGCTGTTTTTCTTTCTTTTTAGAGAAGTTGTGCTAATCAATTTCTTTTCAAAGCACTCCAGTTCCTAGCAGTTTCCTAAAACTGGAAAGAAATTGCTGCTCTTTGTAAGCTAAATCAATCTCTGAAGAGCCTTATAAGAATAAAATAGCTTAAGGATGAAACAGCAGTAAGAAAGGAGATCCATCTACCAATTTATCAGTCTATCTATTTTCTAGCCATATCTATCTATAATAGTTAAAAGTTTTAAAGGACACTAAATTTAAGTATTTTATATTGCTTTTCATAAGGGCAGTTCAATTTATCTCTATTCCTTTGGAAAGATTAATATTGTCACTGCACGTTGTAGGCTTGTGTTGGCTAAAAGGAGTCAGGGGCATGACAGCATTTATAGAAGGCATGAGCTCAAATGTCAGTAGAGCATCCAAAAATGGATGAAGCATCATCCAGCCACTGCCATCTGTTGAGTGTTTCATGACAGCTGTATCTCCTGACCAGAGCTGGTGCAGATAATCATGAAAGGCACAGAGGAAGCATACAGCAGTTGTACAGAGATAGGGGAGGGGGAAATTCCACCTTTCACATTGTTTTTAATTGTACCATAATGATTTTTTAACAGACACCATGGTATGTAGCTTAGACTGAGAGCTGATTTAAAGCAAACAATAAACCACAGTGCAGCTGAAAAGCAATTGAAAATTCCTCTGCAAGAAGGTTTTGTCCAGGCTAAGTATTTAATAAGTGTTTTTCCCAGAAACTTTGCCCTAAAGATACTCCTGCCATAATAAAAAATAATAAAACTGCTTTGACTGTTGTACATCTACAAGACTATCAAAGCATATATTCTTGACTAACTAATGTGAATGTGGGGTTTTAAAACATTCTTTCCCTTAAAGAGGAAAGAATTTTTGGCTGTCAAATTTGAAGTACTAACCCTATAAGCAGAATTTAAGCTTTATACCAGCTAAAACATTAAATGACTGTGGAATAAATCATTCTAGTTTTTCTATTGTTTTCTCTAGCGTATGGATCTACCATCTCACCCAAGGCATACAAAAACGACATCTGACTTTTGTTTCTGATACAACCTCTTGTAAGCTGGGGAGCCTTCTATATGAACTGGCAACCTGGACAAGTCATGAAATCAATGGCAAAGGCAGTAGCAAAGGGTAGGTGTCATTGCGAAGCAAAGTCTTTGATGTGAAAGCCTTCTCTTATCCTCTTATCTAACCCTTGCCTTCCCATAGCTATGTCTCATATTGTTCTGTCACTTCAGTATGTCAGGGTTTCTGTTATTACAGCTCTAGGTTATCCAGCAGATGTTGCTGTAAACTGGTACAGCATGAACAATGGAAGCTTAGTTCATCCTTTCCATAATGCTAATAAACCATACTGCTTGGGAAATAGAATTGCTTAAAGACAAGTCACTTAGACCTAAAGTTAGGGGCCGAGACGTTTGTACAAGTTCAAGTAACTTTACAGGAAAATTTAGATAACTTCAGCTCCTAGCTTGGATAAAATGATAGGAATTCATCCTTGTTAAATCATGAGTATAAAACCCCTACACTTAAAAGCAAATTGAGTCCCAGTGTAATGAGTACAATGATATGCCTGAGTATACAGATAGTTTGAGATTCATGAATAAACTCAATGATTTGCTGGTATGGTTGAGTCTCAACAGAATTATTTGTCTTTTGTATGAGCAGAGGAAGTTATGACTGCTGCTGCTGTGTAATTCAAAGGGGTCCTCAACATCTCTGAAGAAATGATCCCTCCCAAAACCAGATAACAGTTGTCCATGTAATCTATCCAAAACCAAAACTGCCATGAGGGTGTACAAGCCAAAGGTCACTTGCAGGTCTGCTTCCTCTGTTATCAATCGCAGCAAGAAAGAAGGATCTAGAATGACTAATATCCTTTAGGGTAGCATTGTTTGTTATTTTTACATCCATTCAAACATTAATAAGATGGGAAAATGAATAGTTAATAATGGTATGAGCAGGGGTGCCAAAGGCCATGATGTGCCTTAGTAATGCATTGCGTTACATATCTGAACTGCTCTGGTAGTTCAAATACATTGCACAATGTTAACTTTTCTGCCAGCAAACCTGTTACTGTTTGAGCTAAGAAGTGAGTAGGAGTAGATTATGAGATGTATGATTCCATAGTGTTGGGTTACACTTATGAAAAAAATAAAATTTCATATATGTATAAAATGCACATTAAAGCAGAACAGGTTTAAAATACCACTTCAGCTTTTAGGTCAGTGGGAGGCTCTCGTTTACTGCTACATTAGCTTTTACAAAATTGTTTGGCATTTATATATTCTTGTTTTACAAGTTTACTCTGAAAGAAGCTAGTGAAACAAAACATAAGTCTTCCCTCCCCCTGAAAGTCACTTTTATGTTTCTCCTTTTTTAACATGGCAAAGTGGTTGTAAAACATACTCTTGATTCTTAAATAAAACAGCATGTAAGTAGGATAGGTATGGGAAGTGGGCCCCTTTCTCAAGGTTTTATAGACCGCACAGGACCTCAGACAGGAACACTGATGCTAAATGTATATACTTTTTAAGGGTTTGTACAGGGCTCTTCATATTGCTAAGAAATAGGAGAGAAGAAAGCAGATACTTCTGTGAAACTGTTATGGAGAAATTGTTCTTAAGATAGCAAAATTAAGTTCAGTTTAATAAAATTTACTAGGAAATTGGTAATTTCAGAATAGCTGTTCAGATTCCTGTGAAAAATGAACAAGGGACTGGATTGCCACTATGAGAATAGGACAGACCATATAATTCGACATCTGGGATCCAGGAAGACCCCCAGTTGTGGGTACTATTGAAATTCAAAACCAAAGAAGTGTGTGAGGGGGAACCCTGAAATAGCAGCAATTGTGATGCCTGCCTTGTTTATGATTAAGGCTGATTAAAAATGCAAAAACCGCATTTCATTGTAAAGAACAGTGAACTGGAAGACAAGGAAGAAAAGGCTTTAGGATTCAATTTTGTAATTTTTAAATCCTAGGATTAAGTGTGGAAAGGAGTAGAACTGCAGCATTTGGGGAGTTGGATTTTTGTTTAAGGCTGCAATTGTGTGCTCTTTTTTCCAAGGTAAGCAAATGTTAAGTACACTGAGATACTATTGCTCCGTGCTTCCATGCTAATAAGGCGTGCTTCCCACAGTGTGTGACAGAAAGGATGAATACCATGCGGTGCTAATGGTTAATTTGTAGTGGCATGTGTGTTCCTTGAACATTTGTGAAGTTTCAGGATTCACTATCACACAATTGAGTCACTCCTTTTTCTTTTTTATTCCTTTTTTTTAAGATATAGTGATATGTAATGAGATGAAGCAGTGCTGACAAGGTTTTTGAAAGATGCATTGTCCTCCGCAGCCTATTCACTTTATTATAATAATAATACTCCTTAAATTTGTTAATTTCTCACGATTTGGGGAATAGAATGAATCCTCATCAAATAATTTCTGTGTTGACCACGGTTTAAAATGTTAATTACTGTGGAATCTGTCACAGATAGTGTCTAACCACAGTGATGCTAATCTATGTCATGGATTTGAAACTTCTCTGAGAAGAACATATTTAGACTTACTGCTGAGTGAACATGACTGCTAGGATTACAGAGGCTGTGGACAGTGAAGAAAAGCAGTAATGCTCCTTCTGACTAGAAAGTAAACAATAGGGTGATTGTCTGCTTACACTTTGGGGCTAAACAGCCCAACTGCTGAGAAGCTCTAGGTGAAAAACTGCTATCAGCAAGGAGTCTTGATGTTTTCTTCGTGGAGCTAAATGTTGTCAAGGATTCAGCTGAACCACCCCAGTGAGTATACAGGAAGCAAAACAGGATATTCTTGTACAGGCCCTGTTTTGTGTAATTATGCAACACTTGAACTTGTGCATGTGTTCCAGAATGGGTAACACACCTCTGAGAGGAACAGGGAGCCATCACAGCAACCAGTGAGCGAAACATTCTTATGAAGAGTGCTCTTGATTGAAATCAGTGTGTTTACATTTTCAGTTATCTTCAGTAAGGATTGCTCCACCCTTAGTGCACCCTCAAAATTAGGAAATTATTTTCACCCAGCTTCATTTCCTGTGTTTGTTTCTTTTAACAAGCAATCTAAATAATTTCATCTGTCTCTTAAAAAGATACAATAATGGAAATGATCATCAAATATCCTTAGATATTTCTCAGGAATACACTCGATTTGATGAAACACAGACAAATTCCGTGGGAGGCAGCTGACAATCTTGCTCCATTTTAACAGAGGCCCCTCTTGCATGGCAACTGAGAACTTGGACTGGGGAGCCTGGATACTCAGAATATCCCAGCGTACACACCAGGCTTTTGGGGCCCTCTGGGTTCCTGAGTGTAAGACTAGGAGCCAGAAAACATGGAAGCTGTGTCTGTGTGTGTGCATAAGCGCACACATATGTATCTACATAAATATACTATCTGCATAAGTAGTATACTGTTTTCATTTAAATG
Source organism: Aythya fuligula (assembly GCF_009819795.1). Taxonomy (NCBI): domain Eukaryota; kingdom Metazoa; phylum Chordata; class Aves; order Anseriformes; family Anatidae; genus Aythya; species Aythya fuligula. The sequence goes on from NC_045566.1 coordinate 13,523,685, forward strand.
ATCTGTTTCAATTACAGTCCTTTTGTTCTGTTTCTGTAAATAAAAACACATGCTAACATTTGAATAATCTATAATAGTCTGAATCCTGCCATGTCCTGTTTGTACCACAGATAGTAATGAGACTTCTCTTGTAAGAATCCAGTTTGAATATTGGAAATTAAGTTCTCTTTTCAGCAGTACTTTTATGCAAAGTAACAAGCATCCTTTTGTGGTCTGTGCACAAGCACAGATTTTTCCACCCCATTAAAAGAACATTCAAAAAGAAATCTGCCCCTCCCAGAAATGGAACAAAAACAGATCCTTTATTTAAATAATGATAGTAATGTTATGAAAACAGGGAAAGCCTAATTGATCTGTATACACCAACCCAAATGCTACTGTGAGGAGAAGCTGATGAAGCAGTAAATGTCAACCAGGTTGCAGGAGTGTAAATTACAACAGAAAATGGCAATCCGCTTTTAATTTTTCTGTTCCTGGTCTTCAGTCCAGATGATGCATGATAGTGTTATAAATGAAGTCTCAACTCAATCTGAATTTAGTAATATTGACACTTATAGAAGGTATAAAAGGTATAAAAGGCAAGTAAACAGTGCTGGGTGTGCGGGGAGTCTACACTCCACCAACACGCACACACGAACATCAAACATTCTAAATATACAGAACATTGCTTCTACATACTAAACCCGAATATGCCTATACAATCAGGAAAGGTAACAAGCAATCCTTTAAGTTCCATGACTTAACAGTCTCCATTTTCCATTCCTTTTGAACAATACGTCTTGCTTTATATTGTCAAGCAACTCGGTCTTCAGGCCTTATGTATCCCGTTCTTCCCGGATCAAAGAAAAGCATATCTATCTCCTTTTCAAGGCCAATAGGGCCTGGGTCAAAAGGCACATCCAGGTCAGCAGGGGGCGTAACAGCAAAAGCCTTCGATGGCAGTAGCCGGGGGGGGGGGGGGGGGGGGGGGGGGGGGGGGGGGGGGGGGGGGGGGGGGGGGGGGGGGGGGGGGGGGGGGGGGGGGGGGGGGGGGGGGGGGGGGGGGGGGGGGGGGAGAGGCAATGGCGTAGCAGTCAGATAAGTAAATAAGCCCGCACTGTCGGGCAAACCACACGTTTCTGACTGTGGGCCCACAGGGCTCTTTAAGGCCTCAGAGACTGCTCGCCAGGTGCCGAGCAATCCCACTGCAACCTTGTCGTTTTTAGTTGCAGAGTCCCACATCTTGACCTCAATTTGGTCCCATGTTTCAGGATCATTAACTGTCTGATTGTTAATAAGGAGAACAAGCTGTAAGGGTACCAGGACAGCCTTTGTTTCTAAGGACGTATGATTCCCCATAATGGCCGGATGCTTACCGGCGAGGGGCAGTTGTGTGCGCGGGTCTGCTTCTCTCAGCTTGAGCTTCTTCCCAGCTCCGGTGCGCCTATTTCCAGCGACTTTCTGTACGAGCTTCTCTGAGCAGTTTGCTGTATTTGGCCGAACCTATCTTCATGAGGCAATCAAAGTGCCTGTTCCCGTCCTGGTCTCCATTCTGCCAGCCTGTTCCTTTTAATTCCTTTTTTCTGCGTCTTTATTGATAACGTAACTTCATCGTGTTGTCTTTTTTTATCTTAGGGCAGGCTCCCCTCTTACACCCTTCTCTCCACAACAGTTCTTTTCAAAACAACTTTTCATTGGTCAAACAACTTTGCATAAAACAGCAACAGCAAACACCCAGAAACTTCCATGCCTAACGGCTGGAGAACAAGAAACCCGAGACTGCATGGAGTCTCGTGAATCACCCTTTTTTGTTCCCTCTAAACTCTTTTATATTCCTGATGGCCTCATCGTTAAGAGTCTAATGTTATCTCAACCACGGGGCTTTCCAACCCCCATGGCCACACTCTCAAATCTCCCCCTTCTTTATTAATATCAACCATTTTCTCGACACGAATTACCACTCCATATATAACAATAGCCTACCTTGATCTGTGCTCAGTGCAGTGTCTATCCATGGTGTGGAAGTCAGAGGGAGACGCAGCATTAGTTTTCGCGTTCTGCCTGTTAGCAGTTTGCATACAGGGTTATAACCTACCTTTGCATACTTTTATTAATTTGAGGAGAATGGCATTTTATTTAATGTGTGCATATAATAAAAATAAATGAATAATAGGAGACTGAGCAGAACAAGCACAAAACACTAATATCTGTCTTTCCTGCAGTTCCAGAGAGATTTTAAGGGTGAGATTTCATGGAACTATAAAGGAGCCTCACCCATTTGTCCTCACTGTTTGGCGAGGGGGGTGGGGGGGGGGGTAGGGTTGCTTGTTTGTTTTAAAGAACAAATAAACCTGTAGTTCAGAGTGGAATATTTTCACTGGGGTGTCAGACAAGTGCCAGTTTCAGCACAAGAGGAGAAATAAGACCACATGGCTGGGAACAAAGCAGGGGAGTGAGGCTGCTTCCCCAATCAGCAGTGGCAAGCTGTCAAACTGGCTCAACTGTTGTGTGAAATCTCAAGCTAAAAGAGGATTTAGGCAATATTTTTTTTATTATTATTTTTTTTTTACTTTCCTTTTAGCTTTAAAAGTAACAATTTTCTTAAATTGAGAAAACAGAACAACTTAATATTTTGCAGATCCTTCTGTAAAGGTATGTATAAACAGTCTTTGTTGGTTTTGGTAATAGAGACAGCTATTTTTATTGAATTTTTACTTTTCTTTATAATATGCTTTTTGTGTAATTTTTCTCTTCTATCTTTGTCCTTTCTGTACTCTCCTCTTTTTCAGATTTTCTTCTCAATCACTTCTATCCATGATTAGCTTCTATCCATGATTAAATTCAGGCAATTGCTTCATATTTGCATATACCCCTGCACTTTTGCTATAGTCATCAACTCTCAGTATCTGTAGTATTTGAGCATTTGAAATTTTGTTGGTGTTCTTGCTAATGGATTCATGTTATTTCATTACTATTTCACTGAGTCCTTGACTCCTTGTTTATTTGATATTTTCTAAGGAAAAGATAGCTCAAAATTCTTAGGTTATATGACCCAAGGAAGAAAGAAACAAAAATTACAAAGCTTTTGTTGTTGTTGTTGGACTTTTAAAGTACAGTCTTGTGATTCCAAGAAGTCTGGTACACCATTTTTCAGTGCTCAGGATGGTGGTCTAGGTTTCAGCAGTGCATTACTTTAAGTTTGTGGCTTCAAATATGAATGAGCATACAAGGTGGTAGGGTGAAGGGACACTGACCCTGCTAAATTTACTGTAGAGGCATAACAGGAAGCTTTCTGAATAAAATTTAATTTATTTTCAATGAAGCACATCAGTCAGAGATGGAGCACAAACTTCATTGCAACCTCTACTTTTTTAAAACTATATACTTGACGAAGCTTATCCTCCCTGACTCCCAAAGCTAACTGGAAGAAGTACCCCTATTCATATCCAACTCTTAAACTCATTGTTGCATCTTGGGGTGCCTATTCGCCCCTAATTTCACTCCTATATCAGCAACCTCCCCTTAGGCATTACTGCTGCAGGTTCCCACCAGTAGGTGTGGTGGACAAAGTACTTTCAAAAGGTTAATCAGCAGCATTCATTAATAACTAGGTAACAGTATCCAGCCTCCGGCTACCGGTTGTTGGCAAATCGCTTACCTGGTGCAAACCTTGTAGTTTTTGTTTAACTGGTTGAGTGCCTTGTTGCAGGCTTCCTGCCGGAGGAGGAGTTTGGCAGGACTGCGGGGTTGGTTGTGCAATGCCATTCATTGAACAGCTTTGCTGCTGGCACCGTGGGGACTTCCTCAGGCTTCATCTGTCTGCTCTGAACCTGCTTGCTGGAATTGGATATTTTAAGCAAGCGCAGAACAGCCTTCCTGAGGATACTGATTAGCTCTTGGAGTGCTTCTACTTGTGCTGGTGTCCAGCCTTGCTAGACTGAAATACAGGAAATCGTACTTGATTGTTGATATTCTTTTGATACTTTGCAGTTACTCCCTTTCATGTGATCAGAAAAGATGGATAACTCTCCTACAACTCACTGAGAGACACGTAGAAAGATCAGCATACAAAGGTGTACATATATATGTATATATTTTAAAAATCTACAGCATACACTTTTGCAGCAACACAATAAGTCTCCATTTTAAGTACTACTGTCACATACTTAGGGTTGGTGACGCAACATGAAGACAAAGTAAAGAAGACTTTTGCATCAGGCTAATCACTGGATAGGCTGAATAAGGTTCTCAGCCTGGGTTAATGGCTGAGATCGTGTCCTATTACGTTGCTGACTAATGTACTTTTCAGACAGAAGTTTGTACTGTAGGCTTGGCCTCAGGTTTTACCATTTTAATATCTCTGTCAAAAAGGTGCCAGTATTTCATATATCTTTATATATTCACTGCATTTTATAGGGTAGACAAAACATTAATTTTCTAGCTGAATTCTATATTAAGATGGAAAACAAACAACAAAAAATCACAAACTTCCTGTCTTTGTTTAGAAGCCAACAAACTGCCTCAACAACAAAGTTTTGTTGTTGTTGTTGTTTGTTTGTTTTCAGGGCATATAATTATAAAAATATTTGAATTACTTCTTACAATTTTTAGCTTCAGTGTATCAGACCAATATTTCTCAAACAGGCTCATGGCTTACTCCAAGTGATTTTAGCTACTCCAATGGGGCTATTTATGGTGTGAATTATTACTCAGCGTGAGTAAAGAGATCAGAATTAAGCCCAGATACAGTCAGAAGGAAAGAGTGTTTTGTCCAATTTTCTATGATAGATCTGCCCTGCTGCTAACTCCTGGTCTTTCATTTAGTTTCTTTTTAGAGACTTTTGTTAAGACTTGCAAGGAGTCCTGAGAGGACAATTGAGCTTTTATGGTGTGTTTTTTGTTTTGTTTTTGTTTTTGTTTTTCAGAACAGAGGAAAACAATCAAGTTGCTGGTTTCTGGTAGTGTTGATTTTATTTTCTGTTCATCCTGCAAATATTCTTTCTGAAATTTACTTAAAAAAAAAAAAATAATCAGTTGGGCTTTGAGGGGGAGCTTCCAAGTTAATCTACAGATAACACAGCATAATGATCAGACCTTACAGCAGGGAGAGTTATAGCATCTGTTTTATAGGATAGTGTTTCCATCTGAGAATGTCCCCATTCAGAAAGGCTTAGTAACTAAAGAAATCCAAAATTTTTCACAAGATGCTACAAAAATGAAACAAACCATTTTAGGCCATGAAGTTAGTGGGCCATTTGCTGGTCTCCTTGCTGTAAAATGACCTTTCTGAGTACCTGATGGCTTGCCCTGGAGAGGCCTTGGGCTCCAGCCAGCACTCCAGGCCAAGGCCCCTTGCTACAGCTGGCTGAGCCTCTGGGTTTGAACCTAGGCCCAGCATCCCGCAGGTTAGGGCCTTCCAAACCACCCTGCTCCCAGAGAAAGCGCAGGGAATAGTTCGTCTTGTCAGGAGCTCTCTTACTCTCTTGCCTGCTTTAGTGCTTGCAGTAAGCAGCTACAGCAAACCAGGGGATCTGTGAGTGCACTCTAAGATGGCCAAAAAATTGATGGCCTTTGGAGTCAATGGCCATCAATAAGCTTGCTCAGGATCATGCCCTTAGTTAGCGTCCTGCAACAAAAAGGCCTAGAGTTTAGTAAGGAAATGCTCTCAGGGATTTATAGTATTGATGACTGTAACCAAGCCTGGCAGCCCTTGGATCTTACAGCTCTCTCTGGACCTAATCAAAGGCCATTGACGTAAACTAAAACATTTGACTTCAGAGAACTGTGGATCAAACTCTGCATCTACACTGACTGAATTTGCACTCCCCTCAGACACAACCTCACTTTAAATTCTTTTCTTCTGACAGGCCTGTAGCCTCGTTCCTCTCTCTTAAGCTGGGAGGGCATTTCACTGCTCTCTGTGATGCCCAGAAGTGACTTTTCACTTCTCATGGTGCAGTTTCACATCATACCCAATTCAGTGTAACTGCTGGCTGACACCAGAAGTCCCATCCCTGTTTACCTTATGTCAGGTTCAGATACTATATGATCTTAGCAGCAAAATTAGACATAAAATTAGCCTAATCCGCCCCTTTCTCTCAGAAAGGAGCCACTGTCCTTTTAGCAGTTTTCCACATCTGCTGTGCATCAGTGGGTGTGACTCTGTGCCCTGAAGGTCTCAAATTATGCCAGGGGCATTATATAAAAGCAAAGTAAATTTGGATTAAAGCAGAGAACCCAGACAGAGAAAACATTAAGAATTCAAATGAAAATTATATGAAAAATATACCAGCATACAGGACCTCATCCTGAAGTATCAATTAGACTCTGATCCAAAGAGAATGGTTATAATGGATATTGAGTGTGAAAACTATATTTAATGTGCATTATTATATGTGATTCTCCTCTTTATTTTTTATTCTCTCTCAGCCGAGTTAGCTGTCAGTCAACCTTTAGCATCTTGTTGAAATGAACTTGTTCTTGTTTTTCAGCCAAGTCTTCCTGGGCCACTGCAAATACAATGTCATAGCAAACAGGGGAATCTCTCTCCATTTTTTTCTTCTTTGTCCTACAGACCTTGGTGTTTTCTTTCAAGCCCAGTTGTTAAGGCTTTGTTAGCAGGCTGTCTTTTACCACCATCTTTTGCCCAGGTATTATCAATAAATAACTTCAGATTTACATGATTAGCGTATTTTTTCTTCACTTCAGATAAATTCATTTTAATATCTTCTAATTTAGATGGAGTAAATGTCATCTACTCACTTATTACTCCCATTTCAAAATATATCCTTAACCCTTTTACTCTGTGTATACATGTTTTAAAAATAAAAACTCCTAAAAAGACTGTAATATCTATCATTAGCTTCCAACTTCCAGCACTTTCAACATGTCTTCCTACCACTGTTGAAAGTCTAAGCAAATGACTTAAGTTTGCCTTGATGCTGTAATGAGTAATTCATCATGTGTCTTCTCTTCTCATTGGTTTGAAAATTAAAGATTTGTCTTTAGCTATAAAATGTGTGACATATCTCTCTGACAGGTAAAGTTCATATTACATTCAAGATAATCCACTGTTTCAGAGCTCAGGTTTTGGGATTTCATGAGTCTGGAAGCAGACTTGCATATAAAAGTTCATAGTAATTGAACCTTTTACTGATGCTCAGTGGAGACAGTATTCTTTATTTTTATAGGCTAGTTTACTGTTTTGATTTCTTTATTTTGGAAATATGTTCGAACTTCAAATTGCTCAGAAAAATTAGGTTACAGAACAAACATTAGAATAGTTAATAATTAAAGTTGGGTTGAAACAATTTCAAATATAGAGCTCACGATAATCCTTACTGAAAAACGTTTGAAGTTCTGCATTCTCTCAGTAAAATATCTTACGCTTGCTGGATAGCTTACAACTGATCACATTTAATCTACATCAGAGCAGAACAGGCAACCACAAGAAACTAAATCCTGTAGGTATAGTCACAGAGCAAAAGGAACTGCTAGTGCCTTCATGAAAAGATTCACAGGTGACTGAGAGATAACTGCAGTTTCTAAAATCATCGAGAATCAAGAGGGCTTTTTTTATTTGTCATATCTTTTTCACCTTGTACCTTCTATTTCAACTGGGACAAGTCCTCCAACTTTCATCAGGGATGCTAGAGGTTTAGACTGTATACTGTAACTTATTATTCAAGTAAATAGAAAAGTATATTGGAATGTTTTTCTCTGGTTAATTGGTTGGAAGAAGATAAGGTCTTTGCCATTCTGTTCCTTTGGAAAATTACAGCTATGTGAATTCTGTGCATTCATGGCTGTGAAATTGTCAAGTTGATGGTGAAAATATGTAATATGAAGTGCAAATGGGTACCAAATCTTCATGACAGCAGCACTTTTCATCACTCTTCCTTGAGAGTTAGTTATTTCTTTGTCTTTAGAAAGTAAATCTACTATAAGTAAGGATTTGCTAGCAATATACTGTTTATAAATTGCATTAGGTGGACTTAGGAGATCAGAAAATCTCCACCTGGAGTATAAAGCTGGGGAAGATGTAAAAAGATTTCCTTCACTATCTTTATATGGCTGCTTCTGGAAATTGGTATATCAATATAATAATCCCATTGCTTCCACCTCTCAGCTAGGACCTCCACAAAGGAAGAAGTCCAGGGAAATAGTAGGACTAGAAACAGGGTGAAAAATATATAGTTTGTAGAGGGTCTTTTGTATCTTCTTTCTTTTCCATTGCAGTGCTTAACAACTCTGCCCATAAGGGTGGAAGTACAGGGATATCTTTAAACAAAGGTGAATGTTCCCCAAAGACTGAATTTTGTCTGTATCATCCCCAAAGAAAATTGTGTAGAGCTGACTTCAGACATAAGTACAATAGGCCCAGCAGCACCTTCACCATTTGGCTCCAGACTGGGATTTGATTCTATTAACTTTGTGTTGTCCTAAGCTATCTGTCCAAGTCCCTAGTCTTTCTCTCTCTCCTTTTTCCCCTTTATGTCTTTCTTCCTACAAGTGAATCAATGGTGTTGAAGAGGAGAAACAAGAAGGTGGGGAGGAGAGGACCTCTGTGCTTCTCAGGAGGAAAATGTTTATGAAGGGGAGAGAAATGGAGGAAAATACTGCATACTTTAAGGGGATTGAGAAAGATCTGCTATCCCTAAAATGAAGACAGGGGAGACACCTTTCTGTGTAGTCTCCTTGTATTTCCCTAGAACGCCTTTAAGCACTCTGGCACAGTTATGCCATGTGCACACACTGACCTTTCCAAGGTAGCAGCATCTCAAGAATCCCAGTGGTCCCACCACGTCAACACAACCCAGTTGAGTTTTGTCTCCCTCACTGAGGAAAAAACTTGATCTTGGGGCTCCCATGTCACATGCAGAGTGGGCCAAAACATGCAGTCTCATCACACCTCAAACACTTCTAACCCAGTACAGGGACTTTACTGGCCTAGGTTTAGTTTAAATTCTGCCAAAGACAGCATGAAAACTCTGTCAGAATAAAGCATACCCAATAGGCTATACTGAGTACAGCTACTTTCACACTATTTTGTTTTTAAAATCTTTGAAAGGCTTCTTATGAGCTCAGAGCAGGACAAGATGTTTTAAAACCACAACATTGCTGCAAAATAGGATTTTTCTGTCTTCCCATCAGTTCTAATTGCATGGCTTCTCAAAAATCAGTGCTTTCCTTCTCAGAAGCCATGTTAGTTGCTAAAGACATGGAAACTAATCATCCCAATAGATGCTTCTGTTACTGGAAGACTCATGGATTCACTTGCTGGAGTTTCGCTTGATTCCATATATACTTTGCTGGGGAAAAAAGTACGGAAAGAAGGTATCTTGCATGCTAAAAGCTTCTTTCATATCCCCTTATTTAAAGTGACATGGAATAAGCGTGAACATTTGCCTTTATTGGAAAAGAAAAATTGAAGCTAGAAGATTTACAAGTTGCCTTGATTTTTTCTGGAAAGCATTCTTAGGCCTCATTCTGGGAGTGTAAATTTCACTCTTAAGTGAAGCTGAGAGCACATTATGAGCTTTCTCAGGGCGTTTTGCTCTCCTTACCTGATGCCACTGGGTCTTTTGAATCCAAATATTGCATTCATACATTCATAGCTTCCAAAAATCATTGCTTTGAACATTTACTTTGGGTCTTTTTTGTTTCAACATACTAAGTGTGTTTGTTTTTAATCACAGAATCACGGAATTTCTAGGTTGGAAGAGACCTCAAGATCATCGAGTCCAACCTCTGACCTAACACTAACAGTCCCCGCTAACCCATATCCCTAAGCTCTACATCTAAATGTCTTTTAAAGACTTCCAGGGATGGTGACTCCACCACTTCCCTGGGCAGCCTGTTCCAGTGTCCAACAACCCTTTCGGTACAGAAGTTCTTCCTAACATCTAACCTAAAACTCCCCTGGCGCAACTTTAGCCCATTCCCCCTCGTCCTGTCACCAGGCACGTGGGAGAACAGGCCAACCCCCACTTTGCTACAGCCTCCTTTAAGGTATCTGTAGAGAGCAATAAGGTCACCCCTGAGCCTCCTTTTCTCCAGGCTGAACAAGCCCAGCTCCCTCAGCCGCTCCTCGTAGCACTTGTTCTCCAGGCCCCTCACCAGCTTCGTCGCCCTTCTCTGGACCCGCTCAAGCACCTCGATGTCCTTCTTGTAGCGAGGGGCCCAAAACTGAACACAGTACTCAAGGTGCGGCCTCACCAGAGCCGAGTACAGGGGGACAATCACTTCCCTAGCCCTGCTGGTCACACTGTTTCTGATACAAGCCAGGATGCCGTTGGCCTTCTTGGCCACCTGAGCACACTGCTGGCTCATATTCAGCCGACTATCCACCATCACTCCCAGGTCCTTCTCTGCCTGGCAGCTCTCCAACCACTCATCTCCCAGCCTGTACCTCTGCTTGGGGTTATTGCGCCCCAGGTTCAGGACCCGGCACTTGGCCTTGTGTCAACAAACTTCATGCAGTTGACCTCAGCCCGTCGGTGCAGCCTATCCAGATCCTCCTGCAGAGCTTTCCTACCCTCGAGCAGATCGACACACGCGCATAGCTTGGTGTCATCTGCAAACTTACTGAGGGTGCACTCAATGCCCTCGTCCAGATCATTGATGAAGATATTAAAGAGGACCTGCCCCAGCACGCCACTAGTGACTGGCCTCCAACTGGACTTGGCTCCATTCACCACGACTCTTTGGGCCCTGCTATCCAGCCAGTTTCTAACCCAACGAAGCGTGCGCCAGTCCAAGCCAAGAGCAGCCAGTTTCTTGAGGAGAATGCTGTGGGAGACGGTGTCAAAAGCCTTGCTGAAGTCAAGGTAGACCACATCCACAGCCTTTCCCTCATCCACCCAGCGCGTCACTCTGTCATAGAAGGAGATCAGGTTCGTCAAGCAGGACCTGCCTTTCATAAACCCATGCTGACTAGGCCTGATCGCCTGCTTGCCCTGCAAGTGCTGCGTGATGACTGTCAAGAGGATCTATTGATTAGTTATTGAGTCTATTAAATTATTATGTCGGTGTATATGACCAGTGAACAAAAAGCCCTATCATTTTTTCTTTGTAATTTGATTATGAGATGGTTTTACTCAAAGCTGCTCTGAACTTTCTCCCTTAAGACAAATGAAATTTTCTCTTCAGCCATGGAAAAAGACTACTGCTCTCCTACCCAAAATGATATTCCCTGGAGAAATACTGCAATGTGTTCAGAACTCTGCATTTTATCATCTTGAGAAACAGGCACCCAGTATTTCTTCCAACTTCTATTCTAAAAAAATGAGCTATAGGACTTACTCATGGGGCTGGATTCCCTATTATCCTAAACCCTACATAGTAATTTACACGAGTGCAAGATTGGTATGAAATGCTATTGTATTAGAATGGTAGTACCATATTGGTTTAAATATAAGGTGAGGTTATAAAAGACTGAAGGAGGGTTGGGGAAGAAGGGTTGGAAATAACCAACTTGTGTATCTGCATTGAACGTGTGGCCTGTAACCATCTCATCTATTGTGTACTTCCTCCATCCCTCACCTTCCCCAGAAATGTATAATTTTAGATGGGAGGAGGTGGACCATTCTTGCAGCCAAAAGACACCAAGTCTTTACTGGGAATCAACATGTAAGGCAAGCCATCAGCAAGGCAAGTAGGCTGTAGGATTCTTATGGGGCCAACCTGCAAGGGGGAGGATAGCAACGAAGCAATGCCTAACATTTGGTTTCTGTATTAGAAGTGGTCATTCAATTTCGTAGCTTTTCAAAATTAGGGAGATTTCTTGTCATTTCCAACTAATGCAAGGGTGCAGGCAGTATGGGATAGGGTGCAGCTTTTAAGGGGAAAAAATGGTCCCCAGTTTCTAGAAGAAAGAGCACAACAAATCATTTTGTTCAATTTCTTAAATACCTGTTCATAGATTTTTAAAGGGTCCACTGTGTTTCTACAGCAGAATGATGTAAGCATAATCTTTAGCAAATCGTAAAGGTGTTATATTTAAGCTGTAGGTACATACATCGCAATCATGCTATCTTTCAGGGAAAATGGACTAAATTATCCTCTACTGTACGAATGGATAAAATTACTGTGCCTTTCCTTTGTTATTAAATCTTGCCTAAATCACACACTAAAATAAGTTATATTTTCTTAAATCATTAAATAAAAAAAAAAAATCCATGAAAAAGGAACTGTCCTCTATAGGCCTTTAAGTTTAATGCTGACATGACTCTTTTATACAGCCTGTTCAAGATAAAGACACACAAAAGAAAATAGCTCTTGTTCTGTTGTAGATACTTGAAAAACATAATTTTAAAATAGCTGCAACCTTGAATCCTTGAGGAAGTTGCTTTCTAATACAATATTGTTTTAAGCACATAGAGTTTAATTAACTGTTATGGAACAGAGTGTTAAAGAAAGCTGTTGAACCCCAAATTTTCCCTGTCCTCCCCTGCCCTTTGAAAAAAAGACCATTTCTAACAAGTGACCATTGCCAACCTGAGCCAGAGGGCAGCATTCACCGACTTATGATACACTGCAATTCCGGATGAATCTCAGCTACATATTAACTCACCCTTCTCTATATGATACCAATAAATGTATTAAAAAATGTATTGCATTGTAGGGCCTAATGCGGAATGGTTAAGTTAATAAATGATATTGCCATTAGTGTTCAGTTATAAATACATTTGAATTTTAAACTGAACATATGCCACTTCTTTGCTTAAAACTAGCAACTTTTGCTTTCAAAAAAACGTGCCCCAGACACAGGCATGCAATAATAATACATAATAATAATAATTTTGACATCAGGGATGTCAAAACTTATAAAGAAGACAGCATGAATATCTCAGTTTTATCCATTATATACACATATTTAAGAAGTTTCTTACTTCAGACCACACAGTGATTAAAACTGATACAAAACCAGAGCTCCTGTCTTAGCTGTAAGCTTGAATTAGTTTCTGATTTACTACTCTGGATATCAATTCCAAAATAAAGTTTTATTTTTATGTTTGTCTTTTTGCTGCAACGCTGTTATTCTCTTTCTCTCCTTTGATAATATTAAAGATCATTTGTCTTGGTTTAACATCAAATTCTTGTAGCCAATTTAGGCTGGAGAATTCCTTAAGTACCCAGTTATTAATAACACCACTTTTGTGCTCCCCTCCCCATGTCCTTATCTTAATAATTTCTTCTAATAACATATTTTTGATCAGATCAGAAATGTAGGAAAAAATTGAAAGAATTTCTTGGCTCCCAGAGACATGCAAAGCACCTTATTATTTATTAATTGTTATTATTATTTAAGACAGAACCACAGATAAGATAAACACATTTGCAAATAATAAAAATGAGTAATGAAACACTCGTCTGCTTCATTTGGCAAAGAGCAAGTCTGGGGCTGTTATCAAATACCAGGCATGAGTAGAAGAGGAAGTGGGAGAGAGAGAGAGGTGGATGTAATGGTTGTGTGGGGATTGGGGTTCTGGGCTGTCAGTTAAGCCTGTGGGACAACAGGTTTAGCCCCAAAGCCAAATCCTGAAGGAACTTCAGTAACTCCAGGGACAATTTGCTTACCTGCATTAGCTGAGAATCTAATGTTCTCTGTATTGATTTTGAGAAAACATCTCCAGATTTGAATGAGAATAACTGAAAGTAAAGCTCTACCAGAATTTCACAGATGATGATGATGAGAGAGGTTTCATTGCTTTTGTTTCACAGCAACTGATGAGAGAATTAAATCTGCACTGCCTACGATCAGTTTGAACCCATATGCAGCTGACTGTTGGCCACTACTTTGAAATTTAAGAGAAACCGAAACATATTTCAGGAGGTTTGTTTCAACCACAGATATAAAACAATAGAGTCCCACTAGAAGCTGAGAGCCTGCTCCTTTTAAAGGAGCACATGCCACTTCAAGAAAGAAAGCATGAAAGGAAGTGGTGGTATCTCCTGGATTCACTTTGCTAACCAAGGAATTAAAATCCCCCACATCCTTCCTTTTGCCAGATGAAGCTGATTGATTTTTGGACAGCAATGTGACTGAATTTATCGTGTTTTGTGTTTTGTGGGGTTTGTTAGTTTGTTTGTTTGGTTTTTAGTACCTGTAATGCTTGTATTTTTAATCTACTAATACTTTGCACTCACTTGGCTTTGGTTTTGTTCTTCCTGCAGGTGACAGCACTCCAGGGACATTACTCATCTGAAGCTAGGAACAAGGAGACCTAAGCCTGTGTAAGAGACCCATAAGGGACTAGAGGTCCTACTGAGGAGGAATCAATTTTGACTTCTTGTCACTTTTTCCTTTGTCCTTTCCTTAAAGCATTTCCCATCAAGATGGGATGAAAGTAGGCACCTTTAAATTTCATATGTGTGTCCATCCACTAGATCAACTTGAATTACCTCTGTTTCTGGCAATTTTCACCACTAGTGTTCAGTGCAATGCCTCCTGTCAACCCTCTGAGCATGTAAGCTAGCTCGGGACCCAGGCTGAGATCCCAGCGTTCCAGCATGACATGCTGCCACTTAAGCACTTAATTATATGTATGGAGACAAGGACTCACATTGTGCACTTTACAAAAGAGTCACAAATAAAAATGAAGTCCCTCTGCCTTGCCAGCCAAAGGGATCTTTGCCAGCACCAGGTGGTGGAAAGCATGAGGCAAGTGAGAGGGGTGACTCCTGGTGTTGCTTATGCAGCAAGGGTAGCAATTAAAAAATATGCCGTGTTTGAGAGAGAGGCCAGTAGCATTTGGTGTTTGGTGTCAAGGGGCTGAACAGAGTGCTGTGTGAGGCTGAAAAGCCTTGCAGGGGTTCCTAATGAACAATTTTCTGCATTTCTCATCCTACTTGGATGATTGTACTTAGCTGGCTACTGTGCTGTTGAGTCCAGGTTTTATCAAGTGGTTATCTTCCCGCTTGCATCTGTTTATTCTGTATTCACCTCTCTGGTTGGATGGGCACAACCGAATATCAATGCAGCTATTGGGATTTTTCAGTCTGATTGAAATAATCTCTCCTGGATTTCTACCAGTGGTCTAATTTAATTATCTTGTTTCAAAGACCAGTTTAGTAGGAAATACAGAGGAATGCAAATGTGAAATTCATCCATATGCCTAAATGTATATTGTGCTCATTTTATGCATTCTATGATGTCTGTTCCCAACTCTTCTTTTCTAGTGATGATGAACAATCTCTGAGTCATTGAGCCAGGGGCAACTGGGCAGTGAGTGATTTTAGCTGTAAATGTAGATCTTGCAGACTTTCTGAAGAAGTTTAATACCTTTATTTAAGCTACAGTAGTACTCACTTTCCTTTATGACATCATGCTGTAATTTCATTTTACAGATTTTGGGGTTCTCTTATATTAACAGAAGAAAACATATATTTAGGTTTATTTGGAGTTTCAAAGGACATATATATTAAGTTTGTGCTAAGTATGTAAATGTAATAGCTGAAAATTAATTTATAAAATTTTCAGGGTTGAAATTTGGTATTCTGCATAGCCACTGAATAGGATGTTGAGGTATTGTGATTTGTACTTCTGTGTCTCTGGCACAAATTTTTAGAGAATAACAGCAACATATTTGATGGCATACCTCTAGTGGGACTATTTCAAGTCTTGCTGCAAGCTATATAAGGCACTCTCTGTGACAGAGATAAGTGTCAATTTAAAGTAGAAAAGTGAATAATAACTGAGGTTAGTCCTTTCCAAGGTTTTGTTGTAGGTTAAGTGATAAATGCTCATCTTTATTTATTTATTTATTTATTTATTTAACTCTGGAACAAAACATTGTTTGAAACAAGTATCTGTCTTCAGGAAGATGTGTCTATTATGTGTTTAAGGAGAGATTTACTTTGTATTGCATGAGCTAGGTGCACAAGTGGAGAATTGGTTTATAAATTCTTATGGCCATTGCAGAGATTCTACCTAATTCTTTTAATAGGAAGAATTATGACAACGATTTTAAGCAGATGACTGATATCCACAGGGCAGATAATATGGGCTCCAACTGCATTTGTAATAGTTCACTTCTGTAAGTGAACTATGTTCTCTATTTAGAAAAAGAATGAGAATATGAAATATGTTGTGTCTCAGTGATTCTTTAGATTTCATTATATTGATCGGAGTAGAAGAAAAAGACCTTCCAAACAGTAGATTTTTTAAAACAAATTCCCAGACTCAGTACTTTGCACGCTCCGTGGAGAGGCTGTATACAATTATGTCATGCTAGTAAAACAAGATAATATAATATAATCCCATTGCATTGTCACTGAGATAAAGCAAGTACAATGAATTCCCTTCTCCTGATTTTGGCTCATATTCTGATTTCTGAGAGACACAACAAAGAAAATTAATGTATCCGTCGTCTTCTTGCTTTCACCTTAACGTGAATATTGTACTAATAGAGTCACTTGAGGGAAAGGACAGTGGTTCTGTGTACCACGTGAACAGCAATGGCATCAGATGCTGTAGCCTGATTCTGTATTGAAATGTTTGTCTTGTGTGGAGATAATTGCACGACATAATTGTGTTGGGTCTGTCTGAGCTGGAGTCGCCTTTTCCCTGCAGCAGCCCACACAGTGCTGTGCTCTGCACTCGTAGCTGGAACAGCACTGATATCACTCCAGCGTTGTCTATTGCTGCACAGTGCTGGCACAGCATCAGGACTCCTTCCAAGCCCCCAAGAGCCAGCAGGCTGGGGGTGGGCAAGTGATGGGGAGGGGACATTGCTAGGGCAGCCGACCTAAACCAACCAAGGGATATTCCATAACACCTGATGTCACACTCAGCAATAAAAGGGGGGCTCTTGTGGGGGAGGGGGCTGTTCCTCCTGAACAACCACTACATGTTTTGAGGCTCTGCTTCCCAGGACATGGCTGAACATCGCTCGTTGATGGGAAGTAGAGAATAATTTTTTCCCTTCTCTCTGTGCTTCCATGCAGACTTACTGTTTCTGTGATTTCTTTTTCTCCCCATTCCCTTTCCCTTTAATTAAACCTTTCTCATCTCAAACCTCTAGTTCTCTGTGTTGTGTTTTCTCCCCCTTCCTCTTTGAGGAGAGGGGGAGTGAGAGTGGTTGTGGTGGAGCTCGGCTGCCCACCTGAGTAAAACCACTACAATAATAAAAACACATTTGATATGCAGTCACCTCTAGTTTGTATAGAATTGTTACCATACCTAAAGATCTCCCTTCCTAACTCAGGTCTACTCTAAGGAGTAAACATAAACACCATAAGTCTTAATATTTTATCTCTTGGAATGTGCCATTCTGGGCTATACCTGTCAATTGTTGCAAACGTTTCCAAAAAGAGACAACAGTTCTGCATCTCATCTACTAAACTTTTTTCTTCTGTCCAAGGAGAGCAGTCAAGCCACTGTATAATATTGAATATTTTCTCAGGGGAGAAAAAAAAAAGTCATGGGCTTCTTCTGCACTTCCTACATTTGATTTATTAAGAGCAGTTGTCTCCTCTCAGCTTGAGCAATCAGAGAGCAAACACAGGGCAACACCTTCATGTTATCCTGTTCTGTGTGAATACACTTCCCTGCTACCAGCCAGAGGTTTAGCCCAGGCCGCAGTGGTTAAATTTTTTGATGGAACCCCTTGCTGAAATATTCTCAATGCATAACTGATAATAGGGAATTAAGCAAGACGATACAGTCTGTTCTCAATGTGCTCTTTTTCCCTGAGGTGCTTTGAAAGAAATAATGTGAATTTCACAGGTAAGGAATGCATTCGCCCACCTCTTTCTTGCACCCCTGAGGCAGAGCACTGCACAAATTGCTGTGCAGGACCCCTCTGAGCCACACTTAGGAGGGCAGGAGTGCTTGTGCTGCAGTCTCAGACTTGGGCCTTGCATCTTCACTAGCAATTCAAATTAAACACCCTAAAGTTTGTGGTGGTTAACACAGGATGAGATCGCTCAGAGAACTTGCGTTGCACATCATAGTGGTATCCTTCAAAGGGTTCATGGTACCAGCCTCTTCCCCTCCTTCCACCCTTGAGTAAGCAGCATAGCGCGTCTGCCTCTGGGAAGGGCTTTAAAGATCAGCCTCACTGTAGTTCTTTGGAGGCGGGGGGATCTTCTGCCCTTCTGAGGCCACCGAAAAGCGGCAAAACTATATTCCTGAGCCTATAATAGATGCAAATTGTGCAGATGAAGGAGAGAAAGCTCTAACAGCCGTTGAATGCAATCTGTGAACACTACTGTTTCATTTATAGTGATGCTACCTAGGCATTTGCACTTAAAAGGAACAATAAAGAGGTGTCAGAACAATCGCAAGGCTGCAGAATTTAAACTGCAGCAAAGACATTTTGAGCCACGTGAAATGTTGCCTGCAAAAGATCTGCTTTTTCCGTTAGTTTTTGTTTTTACTGAAGGCTGTTCTAGTTCTTGTTTTATGACACCGAATGGTTCATTTACCTTCAAAGACTCAAGATGCAAAGAGGGAGGGAAACAAGTCAAAACTGCAATGACTAGTGAAAACTGCACAAAGTATGCCACAGCTCTTCCTTCTCTATTTATTTTTGAAGTAGCTCTGCTGTACAACTAGAAGATGGTTGATTCACAAACTTGCCAGGCAACCTCTAGCAGGTAGCTGTAGAGCTACTGTAATGTTTTGGTGTTTCTTGCTTACAGGACAAAAGGTCAATCCTCAGATGATGCAGTCTTTGTAGGTATGTGTGTACGATGCTGAGGATCTGAGGTACTGTTGCCGTTTAGTCTTCCGAGTTTGACATAAGTGAAAAAATGCACACTAAAAAAAAATGAAATTTCTAGTGGCTGTCAACCAACAGAAAATTACTGATTAACAAAGAATACTGGGTTTGCATTTAGTGTCCTGTTAAAAGCACAATAAGCTGTGATTGTGAGCATGATTATCTATGAGTGTTGCTACTTACCAGCTGCAAATGTGGAAGCATTGTGTATCTAGAAAAACAAGGAAACAAGCATTTATTATTGTTGTATCACAAGACATGATGTTCAAGGTGCCCTAATCCTGATAAATAAGAGCCAATTGCTCTTGTGTAGGAATAGTCTAAAAAGGTAGTATGTGTAGTTTGCACATACTGTTACAACATTTTTTTGGAAGGAGTAAAGCTGTATGATTGTTAGAGTAGGATTGGCTCTGTATCTATGGCAGATTAAAATGCATTATAGTATCTGTTGTCATTCTGCATCTTCGAGACTTCGTATGGGATGCCGTTATCTAATTTTTATTAGTATCATTCATTTGAATGCCATTAGCGTTGAGAGGACCTGATTGAGACTCATTCATTGTAATCTATCTCCATCCCAAGTATCTCACAGTTAAAGTAAACAAGATAAGCAAATAGCAGGTAAATGTCCTGCAGCTGAAGACAATTCAGTTGCCTAAGTCCTTGTCCTGTATTAATGTTAGTTTGATTCTTTACACCCTGCAGTAAAATGAGAACATGCTGTTCTCATCTTTCACAAAACTTACAGCATAATTAATGATAGTAAAATGCTCTAAGAGCCTTCTAATTGATATATTAGAAGTTCAAAGTGATAGTGTTTTTCATATAATATGGATTTGAACTGTGTGAGTGTTTTGAATCAGTAGCTTTTAGTGAGAAATGTATTTCCCAGGGAAAAGAGGTGGGGGGTGGATGGGTGGTGGTAGTTGTTTTAATAGTTCTGTCTGCATGTGCATCTGTACATGTGAGTGAACAAGAGATCATGCAGGGCAAAACGTACCATAAATGCTGTAAAGTCTCATACAATTGTGTCAAGCAGTAAACCCAAATGAACTTGCAAAGTCATGCACTACTTCAATTTTGGAAAGGAAAAGCTGGCTTTGAAACCAACTAAATCAATCCCTAGTTCAAATTAAATTTGGAGTATCCTTTGAAGCTCCAATACACAGCTCCAATAACAATCAGCACTTAAGGTGCAGACAAATAATGTTTCATTTAAAAGAAATTGAATGAGGATTACTGACGGAGAAAGTTTTTGGTGCTGTTTTGTCATTAAAGTCAAATTGTAGCATTACTGTCTTAATCCCATATGTCTCAATCATCTCTCACTCCTTCTGTCTCTTTAATGCACAAAAAGCCTTGTGCATGGTTGGTCTTGTGTCTTCATCTCATTAAAACCTTGCCATGCAAATGTATTGTAAGTGTTGCCTGAAGACTTCGGTCTCATGCAAAATTTAGTTTAAACTCTACTGGCATCAAATAATTTGTTATGCACAAACCTTCTGTTTGGTTTGCTGACATTCCTTCTTAGCTGGCTCTCATGGTGATTCATTATCTTGTGATATAGATTTCCAAGTATCATCTTTGTATTGATTTTTATATCTTTAATAACCACTCCACAGAAGATGGCTCCACTTGGTGTCATTGATCGCATCAAAAATTCAAGGCTTACAGAAATACTAGAGGGCTAATTGGTAGCAGAACATTTCAGACTTAATCTTAATGCAGTCTTAATCTTCTGCACTAACCTTACTTGAAGATTTCCTTATTGAGGCTGAAGGGAAACTAGCGAATAACTGGAAATTACCTGTTGAGAGCAGGTAAGACTGTGAGGATCGTAAATGTGGAAAACTGAGATAACAAAGATTAGATTTTAAAAACAACTTTATTTTTTCTCTTCCCCTCTACACAAGTATCTTCCTAACAAGAGGGAGTACATAATTCTCCCAGCTGTGTGGAAATACAGGTTTACTGCATTATGTACTGTGCAATGGGCCAAATGTGATTTAGTTTCTGACTTCATTTAAATAAAACAATTATCTGACAAGTTCAAAAGTGTGTGTTGTAGGTTTCACCCTTTTCAAAAAGGAGGGATCAAAGACAGGTAATTTTCATCTTTAATTTCCTATGTTAAAATTAAGGTCTATGCATGTACACTTAACGACAGTCAGGTCTTGGCTAGGTATGAATTTAGAATCTTGTAAAGGTGGGCCAGAACAGCAATCTGGAAATCCTTCAGTCTGTTTAATTTGCTCTAATTTGTTGTTTAAAGCTTCTGTCTCTTGTTACGGTCTTTCAGCAACATGATCTGTCGATGACAAGGAGGTGTTATGTGTATCCATATTTTTTCATGACTGCATTTGTGACAGAGATACTGAGATGCACACTGAGATACAAGGGATGGGTTGCGTAGAAAATCCAGTGATAGACGAAGAACGTGCAGAGACAGCAACACATTTAAACTATGAAAGATAATTTCTCAAAAAAACTGCCCTTCTAAATTATTAAAAAGCTGTTTTTTTTTTTTAAAAAAAAAAAGTGTCTCCCAACAGCCACATGGTCTGTGGATTAAACATAGCAAGGCAGATTGTCCAGCTAGTACTAAGAGTATTAATTAAGGCTACTCAGTCACTTCTTGCCAGTAAAAGGCATTGAGACAACACCAGGTCTGCTAGTTCAGTCAGGCGCTGCATGCCATCTGTGCAATGGGAACTGCCTGGTATGCTTCCTAAAAGATTAGAAGAACAGTGAGAAACATGGGATCTCTCATAGGAATGTAAGAGACATCATAAGTCTGGGACTTCACTGGGAATAGGAATAAAATGTATTCATAGAGTGGGTTGGAATAATCATGGTCACTTTCAGAAAAATTTCTGGGTATATCTTTGTCCATACGCGCACTCTGTGGTAAGCAGACCTCTTTTTGCACCAGACCCTCTCAAATCTGTCAGTTTAGCACTAGTTTCTTTATGAACAACTTAAACTTGGAGCTGGCTGTAAGAAACTCACATTATTCTCACAAAGCCCAGTGGAAAACACATTACATGGCTAATGCATCCATACATTCCTGATGCCTTTATGTTGCTGTTGTCACTCTCTGGCTGATAGGAAATTGTCCACATCAACCACGTCTTCTCAAACAGGAATCTAACAATTCTTTTCATTTCAGTTTTGTACTACGTTCATTACTATTACTTGACTGAGGAATGTATTCATGGAGTAAACCAAGAAGTCAAGGAAATGCTAGTGCCTTATTTCCAGGGAAAAGGTCAGAAAACTAAACAGTCAGTCTGTACACTGCTTGTTCACAGTGGTGAACAGTGACTCCCAAAAGTTTTGTCCAACCCTGCAGAACAATTCAAATGAATAATTATGAACTTATTCCTTAGCCATCAGCACTGCTGATGGGATTTATGGCTTGGCGCAGGATTGAGATAGGTTATGCAATGAGGGACAATGGTAAAGGTGGAATGTGGTCTAAAACTACGGACTACCAGCCTTGTATTTTCCTTTTTCTTTATTGAGAATTGGCTTTGACTTAAAAATAAAAAAGTACATGCATTCAGTGGTATTTAATGTCAACATGATATACCAGAAACTCACACCATCTACCAATCATCAAACAGAAAGATGCAACATATTGACAGAATTTAAACAGCGGAATACTTGTACCTGATTTCAAATATAAACACAGGGAAACATCTCCTCTTTGTCCCCTGCAGCGATGTAATAGAAAGGGCTCTGAAAAGAAGCACCAGAGCAAACATGATCCAGATGTCTATCTCTGCTTTTCTGTCCAGTTATGACTTTGCAATTTTTTTGTCTAGCTATATTATTAATTTTTCAAGGATGGAGAGAAAATTATCCAACTGGTTCCAGGAGAAAAAAAAAAAAAAAAAAAAAAAAGTAAACACTGGAAAGTAAAAGCTGAAGAGATGACTGCTTTGCTTTCATTTCTACCCAAAATGTTTTTTATTCCATTCATTGTTTTGATTTCAGAATGCTTCAGGTTTTAGGAGAAAAGCCCTGTGTTTTTCTGCATTAGTTACATGCTATGAGAAAAGGGAATAAATTTGAAGTAGAACTTATTTTTTTAGTAAGTATCATTCTTTAGATATATCCCTCATTTTGTCCACCTGTCAATGTTCATAGTTCACAGCAAGTAGCTGTGAGGCTTGGTTGTGCTGCAGGACATAAGAGTAATTCCCATTGATTTCAATGGGTATTACATGCATCCTGCGGCGGGGGAGTAGGACCCTCAAGTTTCACTGAATAGCAAATAGTCATGTAAAATCCATGGGTCCTATTCTTTCACTGCAGGATATGTAGAAGTCAATGGGACTTACCGGTTAGATGCTGTGATGGGAAAAACTTATCCTTAAGATAAAGCTGTCCATTCATTGTTGCATTTAGATGATTTTTTTTCAAAGATCACAGTAATATCACTTTTTCTGTAGAGAATATATTAGCTTCTGACCTTCTTCTTTCTTCCACTTCATCATTTAAAACAAACAAACAAACAAAAATGTTCCCAAAGAATGCATGTACAAAACAAAAGGCAATGGAAGAAATGGGAGAAAACTGAATTTACGACATCACTATGATTTTAGCACAGATGACAAGCAACCTTTTGTAAATGACTGAAATGTGGTTATTCACTGGAAGGGCTCACTGCTCATGCAGGGTGTCTCAGCCCAAATATCCAGCATTAATGCTTCTGATCTAAAGTGATCTAAATAAGGAAATAGAAGTTGGAAAATAGATACAGAATTTGGAATCTGTGTCTTAAACTTTTTCTTCTGGCTTGGCTTCGGAGGATGAGTTCTCATCAAATAAAACTTTGCACCCAAAGCAGATCTCCTCCTTCATTAGCATGTTATAACATGAGCTGAAGGAAAGGGTTTCTTTCCCTCCCCCTGCCTTCTCCAACTCCTCCACCCCGAGCACTCTCCTTGCTAGTTTAAAAGCAGAAAAGAACTTAAGAAATCTGGGCCGTCTATCAGTTTGCTATGGTTCATTTTAGCTAATCCAGACATCCAGCACAGCAGGGGGAAAACTGCTGTATCTAGTGAAACAAGAGCATGAATAATTAAAACTCTGTTATTAATGAACTTCCAGTCGTTATGTAAATGAAACTGATTTCAAGTCTAATTTGTCAGCCTGAATTCTTTTTCTGTTCTCCTTTTGTCTAGGACAAGAACTCATCATAATGGACTTGATAATAAAACACTGGCAGACATGCTGTGTGCAGTGCCCATCTGAGTTAGAGCTTTTAGCATGGTTAATTGATACAGTTACTGGGGGATAAGTCTATAAGGCATTTTGTATGGCTTTACGTTTTACAAGCTTCCCCCCCCCCCCCTTCTCCCCAGCTCTTTCGACAGTACCAGCTATTCTTTGCACATTCCTCATTACCGTTTACCTTTACATGAGGGGTGGCTTGTAATTACTGGCTGGTAAATAGTTTCATTCGTATTCCGTATTCCGTGTGTTGTTCAAAGACAGCAGAGTTCAGAAAGGTCTGTGGGAAGGGAAGTCTGTAGTTATCAAACAATGGCTAACAGTCACCAGGAGAAAAAGCTTGTCAAAGCACAAGGCTACCAAACACTTGGTCGTTACCCCATTGTCTTGGATCAGGTGTCAGTCATCAGCCCACTGCATTTGCTTTGCTATGAAATAACCAGGACTGAAGTTATGCAGAAAGGACAGGCACTCTAGGGAAGGGGGAGACTGGGATCCAAAGGAAACACTGAATTTTAACTTTCTTGTTTTCACCAAGAACAGGCAGCATCCTTTGAAATGGTGCATGTTCTGTATTGATCAGTAGATAGTGGAATTTATTGTGAAGTTTTTAGGGTTGAAGGGATATCTCTAAAATTTAATCTTCAAATTCTTCAAATCTTTTTTTTTTTTTTTTTTTTTTTTTTTTTTTTTTAATTCTCTCACTGCATGCCCTATCACTTTCACCATTTTTTTTTCTCTCCTTCTTGTCAATATATTCAGTATATTCTAGTCTATTAGTTCAGCTTTATGTTATCAGGATCAAGTATCTTTACAGGAAAAGGATGCTTGTGAAAACGATACCTTGCTTCAGGAAATAAGAAAGGAGACGAAATGCAGATTTTTTATTTTTATTTTTGGAAATGTTCCATGTTAGTTGTTAGCAGGATTTTAAAGACGCTATTGTTAACTGGAATTATTTTGAAATAAAGCTTTTGCCCTGATGTCATAATTGTATGTTTCATGTGTGCTAACGCAATAAACCACTGCCATGTGCTGAAGGAGAAGGAAGGGTCCCTCCATCTCTCTGTCCTTGGCCCAGCTTGCTGCGTTCAGCCTCTGAGCCCACTGAAGCTTGTGAGGGTTAATATCCAGCAAAACTCTGTCCTGCCTGGAAGAGCACCAGGGACAAAAAAGTCTGGGCACTGACCTCAGTCTTTGCTTTGGGTGGCTGCTGGGGACATTTCAGCTCTCTTACATTTGTTACTTCCCCAAGAAAATTGTAAGAGACAGTCAGGGAATACCATGCAGTTTCTGGCAAAGGAGAAAGAAGTTTTAAAAGCAGCTCCTTTCTCTCACACCTTGATCTGGGAACTACATGATGCTCTGAGCACTCTGTCAGAGAAGTGAAGTGTACTTGGAATGCCTTAAAACTGCTCTGGGAATATTATTGGTTGAGAATATCTCTGAGCTGTATATTTGGAGGATGTCTTTTAATATCTGCTGGCCTGACTTGATTATTTTTACAATAGTAAGGCTTGAAGTAAGTAAGATGCTTGCTGAAGCTTTAAAACATTGTTGCAACATAAACATAATGTAAAATCTAATTTAGTTCTGAAGCTAGAGCTGAAAAGAAGGAAAAAGAGGGGCAAGGAGGAAAAGAGGTTCCATGTTTCAGGAAAGCAAGCTTCGTGTTACACAAAGCAGGTGTTTATAGAATGCTTCATTTTCATTCAGTGTAGCTAATGTCCCAGTTTATGTTGTTTGGAGTAATAACAGTGTAACACAGAGCCCTAGCAAAGATTTGCAGGTTTCCTTTAGGTCAGTAACAGTTGCTATAAACACGTTGGGCTATATTTTTTTATTATTATTCTACTCCATCTACATCCAGAAAATGGGGGGAGGGGGAGGGGAGAGAGTTAACAGTTTTACAGTTTAGGCTTTTCTTTTTGTCACAGTTAAACTAAATATACACAGGTGGCTAGGTGGCACTGTGGATTAATGTACCTCTGAATTAATGTGCCTAGAGTGGCTTGTATCACAAAGTGAGCAAATCTGAAGTGCAAGCTTGCTTCCCCTCCTGATTCACTGTTTACCACTTACACAGTTGTGCTTGAGTTGTGTCATTATTTGTATTAAAATCTTAAGTCCAAACGAATGAGCACTGTGGGTCATGCAAAGAAGGAAATTGATGAACCTGTGTTTTGGAGCTATATAATGCTTTGCATTCCCTGTGCTGAAGTTAGCTATTTATTTAAACCGTAACAAAGGAAAAAAAAAAAAAAAAACTCTAAACTATAAAAACTGTTTAAAAAAAAAAAAAAAAAAGATTTCAGTTGTTGGACACAGACTGAGTAAATAACTAAATCAAACAAGTACTTTTCCATCACTGTGGGCACTAAGGGCACTGCAGGAGCATTCCAAATCTGGGAGCTACAGGCTCCTGTTGAAGCAAGAAGTGTTCACATTTGGAGGCTGTAACCCTGCTGAAACCTAACCCCACCAATAGGCATACACTGCACAAAGCTGTGTACAAATTATGCCTCTTTACAAACAGTTTCTTAATGTAAATATTATAGTGTTTTTTTTTTTTTTCAGGGGTGGTCCTTCTACTGCAGTAATCAGTAACCATAGCTAAAACAGCAGCTTAGTAGAAGTTCCTGATTGCAGTAGTGTCTAACTAAAGCCAGATGGAACTCCCTTATCTAAGGAGATGTTTCACCCATTTAGAAAGAAAAACTCATATAACCAATAGAAATCAATTATTGCACATTTTCAGCATCCTCTAGTCAACTCCAGAGGTAATAATCACTATAGGGATTTCTAAAAGGTAATTATTGTATATTGCTTAATTATAGTTTATTAAGATCAAATATACTTAAGTATTTAGTTATTTAGTTGATGTAACAGGAAAACACAGTCTGTGTTTATAGTTTTAAATGCAAACAGTGCAATCTGCACTAAGGCTTTTAAAAGAAAAGTGAAAAGTTTTGTGTTTTTTTTTTTTTTTTTTTTTTTTTAGGATACAGCAGTTTAGATGTCAAGACTACTGAATTAGCCACCTTCACCTTTGTAATATAAAATACAGTTTTTGTGACCTGAGGCAACAGTGCTTTATGATGCATGATATGTACTCATCTACTTCTTTCTAGTAAAGTTGAATGTTGTAACGTTCAACGTTCAGTAGAGGAGAACTGGCAAGGTACAGAGTGTTAACTGCAAGATGTTCTTTCATGTGTACTACTGGTCAAAGTGTACCGTTAATTAATGAAACATCTTTGTGAAGAATTAAGAGCCTATAAAAGGCAAACTGATTAAGAAAGAAATACCTAGCATCTGATTAGATCTATTTTCCTTAAACTGAAAATGAAAGCTGCTACTTCTGCTAAAGGCCCTTGTAGCTAAGAGATTTCACAACAGTTCAGTTAAAGCCTAGCTAATGGATATAAGTTACTTTGGTGGATTTTAGCTGACTTTGAAATTAAAGTCTGAAAGTGTTAGATGCTGCTAGCAGAGCTAGACTATAGCAAAATGGACTTAATAAACTCCATTGTGCAGTTAGATCCCTAGTGAGATTTGCCTTCCATCCATGACCAATTGGTATTATTATTTTTTTTTTTAACTGGTACTTTTGTCTGTGAGACTGGGATTTCTGGGTGTGATTAGCACTTTTCAGCAGTGATTGACAGGTTGTAGCAGCAATGAGACAATAGGAGGAATCATTAGGAATTCAAATTCAGAGTTTTGTTTGCATGCGTTAGGACTGATTTGAGTAGAAGTGAAATCTAGATATTAGGGCAGAAATTAGCTATTATTTTGTTTGTTTTTATAAAATAAAAAAAGGTGAAAATGTGTACAAAGCAAAACTGGAAAAGAGGATAGGCAGTAAGATCACATTATTGTTGAGCAGGATTCTCCTGCGCCATCAGTTGTCTTTTTTTCCTGGGGTGTCCTGTCTGTCCTGTCTGAGTTTTTTTTATGTGAGTTTTAAGTATATGTCAGAAGTAACAAAATGCTGCTTTACACCTTTTAGAGTTTATAGCTGAAATATGTTCCTCATACTGAAGAAAAAAAAAAAAAAGGAAAAAAAAAAAAAACACACATGCAAGACAGCAAAATATAGTATCATTTTGCAGAGGAAATGCATATATTGGTGTTGTGGCAAGGCTTGATAAAACTGTCTCCGTTGCATCTAAACAAGAGACCGCAGGGAAATAATTATAGTGACTGATTCCAAGCATTGACCAGCAATTGATAATTGGCCATAAATAATTAGGAAATAATGTCGTGTCAGTGGTGTAAATTATGTAAATGTAGTAGCTGTGTCCCTAGATACTGATTCTGAGTGCCTTATAAGCAATTTTTTAAAAATTCAGATTCTAAATTTATTATACTGTACATGACAATTTAATCTTGTTTGGCATCAAAGCTACCAAGATAATACAGAATTATACAAGCCTAATCAAAGAGGGAGAAATCAGATGAACATCATTATTTTGGAGAGCTGGTTTAATGGGAGTTGACATTTTCAAAAGAGCATGGGTTCTTTCTTTCCTTTTTTTTTTTTTTTTTGAAAAGAAAAAAAAACAACCTGAACTAGGTTTCTGAAGCAATAGGCTAACAGAACAAAACACTGACTGAAATCACAAATGTGAAAGTGCAGTTTGTATCTTAAAAGGTGTTAAATATTTAAAGTAAGATCTTGTTCAGCCAATACTGTTTACAAAAAAACAATCCTGGTTCTGGATTCTTATACAGAAATTGTTTGCTCTCTAGAGCAGGGGCTGTACTTTTGGCATATGACTAACTTCTGAAGTCCTCATCATTTTTTCTGTTGATATCAACAGAGGTCTGTAACAGCAGTTTTTTTTTTTATCTTAATAAGGTCCTATTATAATCAAAAAGTTAGTTCGCATAAACTGCACATAAATTTGTAAAGGCTACCAAGAATCCATTTTAAAGAACAACAGGAAAGGCTTTTGTGAATGCTTCAGGTTTATGCAGTTTTGATTTTTTATTTTTTTTAAATTTTTTTTTCTGGCATATGTGCTGAAAGGTGTTCCAGAATTACTCAGCTATTGATGGAATTTACTTCTGGTGATATTTTATCACACAAACACACGTGATGTTCATAAGATTACCCTTTTACTACATACAGTGTACAAAATGCCTGATATTTCATTAATAAGAAATAGGTATTGTCATAAAATCAGTTAGTTCCTGGATGGCAATGCAGTGTAATTTGAAAAAGCTTGTAAAAGTGCCAGATCAGGCATTGGGATGCCAAGCTGCTGAACCCAAATGTATCTGGCTGTAGCATAGCACACAACACACAGAGCAGGAGTGCTGCAGCGTGGTGCATCTGCATCAGTGTGAGACTGGTTTCAACTCTCTCCTCCTTCCTTCAGATTTCCATTCTTATTAACTGGATTTTGTCACCCAGAATAAACAGAACCTTTGAATTTGCTCTTAATATTCAGCATTCACTGAAGGCAGCAATGTGCGTTAAGGGCTTTGCTGATTCAGGACCCAGAGGGATGCAGTGACACCAACATTTGCACAGTAAGGATAGCAAGACTTTGGATAAATAGATAAGGCGGGAGGGGGGCAGGGGATGTGGAGTGGAGGGAATAGCAAGAAAGACACATTTGTGAAAATGCTGCAGTTACCGGCCAGTGTCCTGCCAGCCCATTTTGGAGCACCTGCTGTTGCTGTGTGAGCAGCAGCTCCTGCTGCTTCGAGAAGTAAAACCGCCGTGCCTGTACTTGCCTGGCAGCACTGCTAAACATTTCTGCTTTCAGCCCAATTAGAACAAGATACTTGCCAAAAAAAAAAAAAAAAAAAAAAAAAAAAAAAAAAAAAAAGCCGCCACTTCAACATCAACATTATTAAAAAAAAAAAAAAAAAAAAAAGCACCAAACTCTCCTGCCAGCTCAAGCCTCCCCCCCACCTTTCCTTTTGCTGAAGAACAATTCTGAACTCAGACCTATTCTAAGCATGATTTTTTTTTTCTTTTCATTTCAGTGCATTACCTCTCATTAAGCAATAGCTATTTGTTAATTCTCTTTTTTTCTTATGGGAATTATTTTTTCCGGAAAAAAAAAAAAAAAAAAAAAAAAAAAAAAGACTGCTCCTTCTGCAATAAGGCCCAGATATTCTAAGAGAGACTAACTATGTAAAAGATGTCAAGATATAAAATAAGGTAATTTTTAAATAACCCCAAGATAAAGCAGACATGAGATATGACATGAGACAAAACATGTAACCTAACCATATAGATACTTGGATTCACACCGCCTTTCTCTGGCTCTGACAATACTCTGTATGGGGAGATAACGGCAGACTTATAAGGCTATGATTCAGTAGAGGCTATTTCGACAAGTTTCCACTCTGAGATTCTGTTCATCAACCTCCAATTAGCACTTCATCGCTTTCAGCTTTGTGTCACCCAGCTGGCTGGAGGAAGATGACACCTCCAACTTGAACTGGGCTTTTTTCCATTTTCTTGGAGCTCATCAAGACATGTGGTGCTTTCTTAAAGTGCAGCTGGTGCTGGCACTTTCATTGTAAATTTAAATCACTGTGTTTGGAAAAAGGTGATAAGAACAGTTTGTTTCATGTCCCTGGTGTTTAGCCTGAGGCGATTCCCAGCAAATATATTCAAGGCTCCTTCTGGTTTGATCTGCTATACTTTTTATTATTATTATTATTAATAACAATAGTAGAAAATATGCACCTAAAAGAATACCCTGCTCAGTGTATGAATTTGTTCCCACAGTCACTGAAGTTTAAAAGAAAACAAAAACATTTTAAACTTCAATTTAGATAAATAGCAAAAATATGAACTTTGTCTCTGTAGTCTCGGTTTATGTTTGTAGAAGGGGGGAGTCAGTTTTTTGCAAGGTTTATTTCTGTCATCAAAACTTAAATACTATGGAGAAAAAGATACTTCATTTTTCTTGATTTTACATTCCACTCTATTGGTTATGTTATAAAATATACCTAGAGTTTATTATACATTTATTCTGCCTATACAGTTGTTATATTACTTATGAAGCAATGCAAATGAACTGTAGTTTGTAATTATATTTCATATTCCCAAAGAATCCCAAAGTACTTATGTTTATAGGAACATGTCTATAAAGACAGCTTCCAACACTTTTAATTGTTCATTATACTATATTCTTATATGCTTATTTGTGTCCATTCATATTGTCAAGATCTGAAGGTATACTGATTAATTGCTACGTTTTCCTCATTTTATTTTTATTTTTTGTGCCAAAATGAGTGCAGTATTAATAAAATGGATTAAGAAATTGCACTGACTTTTCTATTCTCATAATTCCCACATTACTATGTAAAGCTTTCTTCTGAATATGTACCCCAGGTTCACAATGAAGAATACAGAATCAACCAAACTACAGAGATTCCATCTCAAGAGAGCAGCTATTGTATTTACTTAGGAAAACTTGGACACTTTTCAAACTCACAATTAAAAAAAAAAAAAAAAAAAAAAAAAGTTTATTTTTGCTATAGAGTATAAATAAAAAATCGTTGTTGTTAGTCTTTTTTTTTTCTTTTCTTGCAATATTTTTGCTAATTCATATCAGACACCAACATAACCTTTAGAAATAAAACTCAGATTAACAAAATTTCTACCACATTTTTACTGAGTTTTCCTAATCTGCTGCTGTGCATTTTAATGCTGTTTAAGATGTAGGTCACAAGTTCTGCTGCACCACAATAAATAGCACTAAAGGTCTAAGAGCATTTTATACAATGACCTTACAGAACAAGCACAAGACCGTGCTTTTCTTCCTCGGGTGAGGCAGAAATGAAAGTATACATGTGAAAAATTAAGCAGGATCCCACTTTTAAAAATGGAGGCAACATATTGGCTTAGATCTAATTTTACATTCTGACTAATAGTTCTGGTGTAAATTGCCATATTTTCATTGCTACAGAAATTAAACTCTGATTTCTGTATGTATGGAGAAATGAAACATATGTAGATAATGGCACAATATTCCATCTTTCTATAAATATAGATGTTCAGTGATCATCAATAGAGCTGCTCATTAAAATTCAGACTTAGATACAAAATGATGCCGTTTTGTCTTAATATTTGAAAACCTAAAAATATCTCTCTAGCTCTCTGAAAATCTGTATTTTAGCATTTGCGTTCAGTAGTTTATTGCAATAGGAAATATTTCAAACAGAAGAAACAAATTGTCCCATCAAAGTACTCTAATGATTCAGAAGACCATTTTTTTTTCCAGCAAACCAAATAGTGAGAAAGAAGTTTAATGAAAGACATAGTGCTATGTTCCCACTGAAGGTGGGAAATAACTGATTATTTCACTGGGTTTTTGAAAATCAGCCTTGTTAGGAATAAGATCAAGCTCAATTGCAGCCTTGCAGAATTTATGTCCCCTTTGCTGCATCCCTTATACAAATGGTTTTACATTGTGAAAGGTTTCCTTTAATGATTGTTTGCTTCTCTGACAAACTAGCTAATTGTCCACTACCCTATTCATCTTAATTCAGACTCATTACCTTTCATTTTTCCTCCCTACTCTTCAGCAGCTATTGCTAGGGCCTCACACTGCTATCATGTCCAACAATGTAAAACGATTTTGCTGTAGTGCCACAGGGAGCTTCCTTGTGCCAGCTGCCAAGTAGATATCAAGTAAATGGACTATCTCTATTCCACATACTTTAAAAGCTCTTTCTGGAGCTTTCACTGCTACCTTCCCAACCTAATACCTAAATTTCCACTTGGCAGGTTTTTTTTGTTTTGTTGCTGACCGTGTAGTATGGGCCAAGGTATATCCTGGAGGGATGCCTGTGACACAGGGTGAGGGGGTTTTGACTTTGAGTCCTTGGCTTCTGCCTTCCGTGTGACGCTACGTGCCAGGCATAGCTGTCATAGTGCATGTAGGCACGGAGCACAGGGGAAGCCTCTGCCCCAATCAGGCAGCCGAGTGCATGAATCACATCCACTGTGTGGGACTTGACAAGGCTGTCTCTCCTTTGCCTCCATCTTGTCTTGGTGTTGTGCCATCAATAAAAAGCTGTAGATGGCAATTCTGTGTGTTTATACCCAATTTGCAAACGTAAGATTAGTTAGATTCATCGTGCTCTCTGAATTGGTGCTACTTTTACATCTCCCAGCAGCTTTCAGAACAAAGGTATTTTGTAACCTTTATGGCTGTAGGAATAGTTCTGTGAAGGAGATTTGCCTGCCGTTGCCACGTGTTTTGACTCTCCCTGTGTAGTGCACAGCAGTCAGCCTTTCTGAGCAGGGCTAATACATAGGATTGGATGGAGAGGTCTGTGTGCATTGACAATTGTTGATAAATGAGGATCTTCTTATTAAGTGGGGATAAGACTTCTCCTGGTGAGGGCCCAATTCTCTGCATAAAGACAGAGAAGAAAGGGACGGTAACATGGGCTGTTGGTTAGTTGCTAGGCACTTGATTCATCCTTAGACCTCAAGGACTCAGTGTGGAGAACAACTGAGATAAATAATTTGTGTTGGCTGTGTCATCTCTTGCTTTTGCCAGAAAGTGTCGGTTTCTCCTTGCATAATAATAGCATTGATGGCAATTATTACATTCTATTATGTTTGTTTCAGGGTATCCATGTGTCTATACATAAACGTATATTGAACGGAAAAGACAATGATTGTGAAAATGTTTGCATGAGCCAAGCCCCATCAGATAAACAGGTATGTTTTTTTCAGTGTAATTCCGCATTGCAATGATAACCCAGCAATAAAACCAATATAAGTACAGATAGAAAGGTATGAAACAACATATTGTCAGAAGCAATAAAAAAGATTTAGCAATGTGTAAACAGGATAGACCAGCAAGAGGCCAAGCATGGCAGTGGTTTATTATATGCACCTACCTACTGAAAGCCATACTGAGCAGAATATAAAAGAGAAAACTTAAATTTGTGATGGCTGTTTTTATTATTCTGCTCTTTAAGAGGGATCTAATTTGGAATATGCATTCCATAGGAGTTCTGGGGGTTTTGTGAGTATGATTTTAAGAGCATTTAGCATTTATGTAACTCTTAATTCATCAATGTACAAACATAAGCTTTAAACTGTAAAAGTGGCTTGGATGAAATACACGAATGTATGCTGCTGTGCTCTAGGTTAGTACAGCACTAAACAAGAAATGAGCATGGAGATATGTCCCTTGTCCCCCTGTGCAAGAGGCAGCTTTGGTATAGCTAAGTGCAGCTGCTGTTTGCTGTTCTGTATTGGCAGCACAAACCTCCCTAAAGCCATTGCAGAGATGTGGGACGACAGTAAGACAATTGCTGCTTTTGCTCTCTTCCTTGTAGCAAAGCTAGCTTAGTAGTCAGAAAAAGAAAAGATCACTGACTGCATGCTTTCCTGAAGCTCTTTCTCAGTGTGCATTTGCTCAGAGCCCTAGAATGCAATCTTACCAGTCCTGGCATTAGCAAAAGGTGACACATTTATGCATTATGAGATTGGCTTAAAAATCATGAATTAAAGAACTGGAGAAAAAAATGTTGTGTCCCTTTCTTATTATTATTTGCTTTCATTCTTTATGAACTTTTAGGATATAGCAGGATCATTTTTTCAATCTTTTTCTGGGCTGATATATTCCGAAGCTGAGGCTCTGAAAAACAGTATTGTGAAATCTCAGTGCCAGAGTCATTAACACACTCTGCAGCTGAGCAGGGCCACACGCTCCTAGGGCTTCAGGGGCAGCACAGCCTTTGCCATAGTCACTGCCGTTCTGCCTCCTCTAAGCAAGACTGCGTGTTTCTGAAACCTTTGCAGGCCTCATGGAAAATCCGAGTATTACCAGTTGTGGGGGACAGTTAAGAAACACACTAAAAGAACAGATTTACCATTATTTTTCATCTTATAGGTTGCTGAGCACACACCCCATAGTGAAGAGTCTAAAGAATATGGGTATAAATAACTGAGCAAGAGAATAATAATAATAATATGGTCTTAATTGTAATCTGTAATGTGTGATAATTTTGAAAGAAATAATTTGAGAGCAAACACAATTGACATTTGGAGATACTTAGGTCTTACGCTGTATTTTATGTAAACTCACAGGACAATGAAATTTTGGTCCAGTTCAAATCAGCTATAGGGATTTCTGTGGGACCAGTAAACCTTCCAACCAATTAAATTTTGGATAGTTTTAAACCTGTTCTAACCTATTCTTTTGCTCGTGGATTATATTATGATATTTTTACTGTGATCCAAGGTTCAGGGGAGTATCAACTTTATTTTCTGAGAGGAGGATGTGAGGGAGTTGTTTGTGTTTTCTCAGGTAATACTATCCAAAGTAGAGCATGTGCTAGTTAAACTTGATGGTCTGATGTGTTTTACATGTGTATGTCATGCTGGGGAGTTACTTCTACATCTACAATGATAACCCCTCTCTTTCCTTGCATTGTTTTGCTCTTAGTGAAGCTAAGGCTCTGCAAATAAAAAAGTAAATGATGAGTGTTTAGCTGTTATGTGCATTTTCAGTCTGTGTATAAAAATACATATTTTTAGTTTTGAACTCTTCCTATTTCATAACGTTTCTTGCAAACCAGAAACAAGTAGTAATGGCTTAACTGTGCCAACAAAGCACTTCACATGGGGCACAGGTTTGGAAATGAACTTCAGCGCAGACCTTGTAGACATCTGAACTCTATAAATCCACAGGTGTTTAAGTAGCCCTAAGGGCTAGGTCAGATAGCACACTTGTTTCAGTATGACTTTACAAGGATTTAGTACTGTGTAAACAACACTTGCAAGGTTTTCTCTTTACTGCTGAGTAAAACCAGTAGCAGGAAGAGTCATCTTTGATTTTTGTACCATAAAGGCTATAGTACTTTTTTTATTCCATATACGGTGTTTGCTAGAACATTTTTGAGAACTCTTAAATATCAGATTAAACTTTCTTAGCACGCATGTTTTAAGATGAGATGATATCAAGTGTAACGTTCTTGAGAAGAAATTGCAGTGACTGGAGAGTTTGTTTTCTGCTTTCTTTTTGTTGCTTTTGTTTGTTGTTGATTTGGGGCTTTGTTTTTGGGGGAAGCATTCAAGTCATTCTGGAGAAGATAAATTAGACTGATTTTATATGCTCATGCAGCCTGCAGATCTTAGGTCTGTGCATTTCCACCTAAAGTAATGTTGTTGTTAAAAGATTTTGCAAGCAGATGGGCTTCTTTCTCAGTAAAGTAACCCCAAAGCATAAGCTAGCTTGCAGTTATAAGAAATCCTACTGAATTGATGCTGGGGGAGAGGGGGGTGGCTAATGCAGAGTGCTGAGAGCAGTGTTCTATTTTTACCCCAGAATCTGATCTGCTGCAGTGATTTTTTCCATCAGCACCTCAAAAAAATAAAATAAAATAAAATAAAATAAAATAAAATAAAATAAAATAAAATAAAATAAAATAAAATAAAATAAAATAAAATAAAATAAAATAAAATAAAATAAAATAAAATAAAATAAAATAAAATAATAAAAAAGTACTAAATGACACCCCAGAAGAACATAGTAAAACAGCTTGAATGGGGAAACTGGATCCTAGAGAGGAGTAAGGAGCTGAAAGGAGTAAAGCAGTGTTCAGAGAGGTAAAACAAGATAACCAGAACCCGAGTGGAGTACAGTAATTAGGAACTGGAGAAGGAAATTAAAATCCTTGGGGAATTCAGTATTTAAGAAAGGAACTGAGAGAAATCCATTGAGGTTTATGAGAGGACAATTACTCCAAAAGCTTAATTAACTTGCATACAAAGCTTGGTTGAGACTTCTCCTTGCCCTTGTTTTTACACCAGTGTATGACTTGAGAAAAGAGAACCCATTTCTTTAGTAGTAAACACAAGCTTATTGATCACCGTATTAGTCTATGGGAGTGATAGCTAATGATTAATTCAGTCATGTTTTCCTTCAGCATTTTGGTCTCTGCTCTTCTGCCCCTTATTGTTTAGTTTTAAAGGTACTTTGAGCACAGATAACACTGCTGGGATTTCGGATGCATCAA
This sequence comes from Aythya fuligula, assembly GCF_009819795.1. Lineage (NCBI taxonomy): Eukaryota > Metazoa > Chordata > Aves > Anseriformes > Anatidae > Aythya > Aythya fuligula. The sequence continues at coordinate 13,560,653 of NC_045566.1, forward strand.
TTGCCTAAGTTATTTAAATAAGTTTTGCTGTAGCTAACCACAGCATTTATGATGCCTGAGCTTTTCCTGTAGTCAGCATAAAGGTTTGCAGGAGTACATTGCAGAGATTGTGACAGATGTTTGCTAAATTTTGAGGGCAAAGAGGGACAGAGAGACAGTTTTCATTACCTTCACTCTGCCCTGGATTGTGCTTTCTAACAGAAGCCTAGTCAAGTTTGTGCTGTGTAGCCTTTTTGCTGGGCTGAAGCGTTGCCACAAATGTCCGCATTGAATCTGGCGTTCTTCGCGTCTTCAAGCTGTCAGCTATCCTGACATCTGTCTACTACTCCTAAAGTTAGAGTTTCAGTGCTCAGTCAATGACTGCCCGTAACATAGACAGAGGTATAACTTCCATCGATTCAACTTAACTGAATTGCTGAAAATGTTTCTTGGAATGTGATGAGGAGAAAATCTTTGCACTTACCTGCATATTACATAAATTAATTCTATGGAAACATCCTTACGGCTGCATAAACCAGAAAATCTCAGTGCTGAGCGACTTCATGAATTTAATGGCATAGTATATATATCATGCAGAAATCTTTTGTCAGAGAAATGATCAGATTGCATATCCTGTAGTTCCCAAATATATAGGCTGAGAAAATTTTCATCTTCTCTGGAACTAGTCTCAAATTATCAGACCTTTCAAAAGATTCAGAAGTAAGGCTTATTTTTGTCAGACTGGACCAGTTCCTTCATCAACTTTTTGTTTGTTTGTTTGTTTGTTTGTTATGTATTATGTTATCTTAAAAATGTGTTTTGAGTCATTGTAAGCCAAGAATTTTATTCCTGTCTTCTCTCCTCATCCCCAACTGCCCCCCTCCATTCTTCAGGTTATTTCAAAAACCTGTCTATTTACAAATTGTGTTATGTTTGTTGTATGCATTAAATGAAAGTCTTTCAACTTCCAGAGCAGGCTGTATGAAAATTTGTCTTGTGCATACATCAGTCAGTATCCTACCTAAGCGCGGTGAATTTGGTTTGTATTAATTACAGGGTGCATTTGGCTGTGTCTACATGATAGACTAACAATTCCAAATCGCATCATATGCAAATGAAAGGAAATCATTTTTCCCTTTTATAGAATAGATGAGAATACAGTGTATTCTGAAAAGCAATATAAATACAGGTATGCCAGAGGTTTGCTGGTTTTTGTAAATCAGCTCTCAGTCATACAAGAAAGCTACATAAAATTGGATTGTTACAATGTTTAGGCATGGTATTATGATCTTTTTTGCTCACTTCAAAGAAAAGTTCTCTGTCTAAAAACTGCATATTAAAGAACACGCAGAAAAACATAAACTAGTACTTTTTTTTTTTTATACTGGACACAGGGACTTTTTGTTCTACATTAGCCAAATAGATTTATGGAGACACAAAGAACAAGTATATCAAGATCTCATCTGTGTGTTTCACAATGATTTACCTGAATATTTTTTTTTATGTTTCTTTCAGTGATTTTTTTCCTTGTCATTTTGCTCTCTTCATTAATATAAAATCCTCTTTATTGTATCAACCTCAAATTCAAGAGAGAAAATTTATAGTAATAAGAATTTGATAGAACTTAAAAGAAATTCTTGTGTTCAGAAGGATTTACTATCAGCTTAGGTCTACAGTCTCAGCTTTTTTTAAAATATATAGAGAAAGGTAAATTATTTAATAGACGTGCAACAAAACTGGATAAAAAGCAATTGAAGTCTCATCTTCATCACTGGCATTTCATATGCTTGAATTAATTGTAAAGATCTTGATGGTCTGAAACAATGTAATTAGGAGTACGTAAAGTGCCTACTATAAATGGTGTGTTCATGAGTTGGGCTCTTTAACAAGGGCTGAAAGTTTGCTGTTTACTGACTTTGTTGTAAAGCAGCCCATGGAGAGCTAGCACAGGGATGTTTTGCATTTCGCCCCAGGTACCCCATAGCTGAACTCTGTACTGTTTTCATTGCAGAAGTGGGGGTGTGGCATTTGTGATGAGAATAAATATAACTGGTAGACCCTCCTGGATTTGTTTGCTGTTAATGTGGGTTGGCACACCATCGTTACCTGATGGTGTTACTGTCCCTTTCCAAAGGAGACATTCTGCAATGCTCTGTCGAGAACAAACATGTTACCTCCCCTGCAAAGTTCTTTCCTCTCAGCTTTCCAAGAAGGACCAGCATTTCGTGCTCTGTTTTTCAGAAACTTCTTGCTTGGATAGGTAATCGGGTTGTTGGCATTTTAGTAGAAGTAAAGGGCCTTAAAATGGTTAAGACTACTGAGACACATTGAAGAGGAGATTAAAATATCCCTACTGCATTGTGAGGCTGTGTACGTAAAGAGCCAGAGCTTTGTGTGGTGAGTGGCTTTAACCATGAAATGAGCAAGCTGTATTGCATAAAGTTTTAGCAATAAGGCACGCTTTCATTGGGAAGAAAGAGAAATATAAATGCAAGAGAAGAGAAAATGCTTCTCAATTAGAAGAATGTAGTATTGCATTATATGTATTTTGTGTAACACGCCTGAGCAGAAAAATCATGAGGTGTCTGTGCTGTTCTGAAATACAGCACTGCTGTTCCTATGATTTCTTCTCTGTTTCATTGGCTACCTGCTTATCTTTGCCTTGATGTTAAGAATTTTGTGTCATGAAAGATTAAAATAGAATTTCTCTTTTCTACTTTTATCCATGTTTCTCAGAACCATTTGCTTTGTACAATACATCAAAGTCCAAATAAGGTTGAGACCATTCCTTGAAGTTTATGGAACCACATTTATACTGATTATAAAAACCACCATAAAAATTAAAAATGGATTTTCAGTCCTCTAGTAAGATATGGAATAGGGAATTCAAAGATTGATAGATCTTTAAACCAAAAGAAACTGTATTCGCTGTTTCTCATCTCCAGGATAACCAAGTCACAAATGCAGTGAGCCCTGTAATTTATGGGTCAGTTTAGTTGCACCTCTAATTAAAAGCAAACACAAAGTGTGTTTGTAAATTCCCTTCTTTTGAATGAGAACAGGCAAACCCTTTCTTAAATAACTACTCTTTCTTCACACAAGTTGCAGCTCTCTTTCTGAGAGCTCTGAAAAGAGCTGAAGTTAGCTGATAGAAAGTGGCTCCCAATAACTAATTCTATCAGGGAGGTCACTGCCATTTCAGTCTTTTGTGTTGTCATTCTGTTTTTTAAAAGACAAGGAGAAATCAGAATGCTAATCAACAGAGTATTCCAGAAAAGACTACTTAAAAAAAAAAAATTAGTAAAATATTAGGTAAAAGTTTTAATGTCAAGTGGCCATGCTAAGGGAACTGATAAACTCTTCTGTTTTAATAAATAGGACCCTGAACCAGTTATGTATTCATTTAAGATTTCTAGTTTCACAATTAGCCAAATGAGTTATCCTGTGCTTTGGAGATCATTTTATACTGCTTGCTATTCTAAAGATTGTCTCTACTTTTATATAAAGACATTATGAACAAGGTTACTCCACCAACCTGATTAGAGTTTCAGTGTTGTTCAGTGAACACTATTTCAGTGTTCATTAACAGTATTTTTGAAACAAATATGGTAAAGATGCTTTTGGATTCTCAAACACTAGTTTTCACTGTTTTAAAGGTTACTTTCTTGTGAAAAGACTGCACTCAAATATGCAGTACAATTCTCCAGCTGCTCCCTCTGCATTCATCTGTGCTTAGTTCTGTCTTACTACAATATTGTCTTGCTTATTTTACACTACTGTTGTAGAAAATTCTTTTGGCAATTACCAGTGCTGTTTTAAACCTGGTGTGTACGTGTAAAACCACAGAAAGCTGGCATCCCATTTTAAAAAAAAAAAAGTAAGCATGTGCATCATTATCACGGTGCATGGGAAACTTGTTATATAGGGCCAGTACTTCATTTGAGAGAAAAATTTAATTGAATTCTGATACAGCTAAATAGCACCTTTGTTTTAATCGAAATGACCTTGTGTAAATGTATTTCAAAAAGTACACGCAGGTAAAAGAACAGGTACAAGAATTCATAACTACAGTGCTTTTCACAAGGTTGTATTTTCAGCAAATTGATCACAATTTTGCCCTCTGTTTTTTCCATATATGGGGTGGAGGGTAGGGGGGAGTAAATTAACAATTTCCATTTAAAAAATGTTCTTGCTTTATAAATTAGTTCCCTTTCTTTCAGCTTTTATACTCCACGCTCCAGATAATAAATGTGCTCACAGAAGACTTGTCTGAAATAATGAAGCTGTTAAAGAACATTGTAATTTTTTACTTTAATAAAATTAATCTGGCCCTGTAAACCATTGGAAGGCAAACTTGCTCTTAGAATGCATCACGGTACCATGGCTGTGACACTGATAGATAACTATTAACTCCTTTTAAGCTTTAAAACGCTTCAGAATGCCAGAGTAAAGAATCTAAAACTGCAGATCTTATTCAAATGAATCAGGATAGAGCAGATGGTTGAAGAAGGCACACAAGCAAGAAGTAAATCTCCTGTTCTCCCTTTCTGATTGCTTTGCCCACAGAGGAATAACGATTCAAAGAAAATCAGTAATCATGGCGGATATCATTAGCATATTCCCAATAAGGGAGCTTACATAAAAATTCCCAGAGAAAATGAATGGCTGCTGCTATAGATCAGAGTGCAAACAGTGCATTTCCAGCTGCCTCCTGAAACATAGATTTTCCAGGACGTTTAGAAATTAAGTTTGAAAAGCTGAATGAAGAATCACAGGTTTGCTTCGAGGAAAGATGGATGTTTTATTAATTAATTAATATAGCTACATTTAACACTCCTGTCAGTTGTAATGCTGAATGGAATAGCCACAGAAAAAAAAAAAAAAAAAAAAAAAAAAAAAAAAAAAAAAAATATTTGTGTTTTTAAAATTAAGGTATCAGCCAGCCTGCAAAAAAAATTTAGGGAGAACCTTCTGCTGCTTGGCTGTTTCTGTCTGGAGAGGGGTGTTTAAACTGCTGTAAATCCCTTCCCCAACACGTTTTCTGATTGCATTATTGTAAACATGTGGTAAATGTCCATTTCCTTGTTTGTTCACAGAAGTTATTAAGTTGCTTGCAAATCAGTGGCAAAGCAAAACGATTTTCTCAAAATGTTGCAGAAGAGTACTAACCTAGATAAATGTCGGTTTTCTTGTCTGTCCATAAGCAATGGGAAGCCCATTAGCCAGTGTAAATGAGCATAGCACTGTCTGAACAGACAAGCTGCTTCCTTTCATGTATAGGAAATTAAGATTTGGCCTCTTATTTTCAGCATTTCACTTGGAATATTTCAAGATTGTTTTAACGTTTTGGAGGAAAAGAAGCACAAATTCAAGAACTGTATACAAGATTGTCACATTCTCCTGCTCAATATAGATCAGAAAGTAATGCTAGATTGTGTCCCATTCTCTTTAATTCCATGGCATAGACAAGGTCTAAAAGAAAATCATTGCTGCTGTGGCCTCTGGATTAGGCAGTCAGCTGCCATTGTTGCAGCTGGAAAATGCATGTCTAATTTTTTGTGTGTCAAACTGAATATTTATCTCCTATTGGTTCCCAATACAACAACAGACCAACAGTCACTAAAATAAGCACCATCACCTAGATGGTTGATAAATCTCCTTAGAAAAGCAGCCATGAAACTTGGTATTGACAGGTTTTGTTGCTGAAATAAGAGAAAGGCTAGGTAAGGGTGCCTGTGTCCCTGCAGATGCCATCATTGATTGTGCCAGCAGGAGGCAGATGGTTAAAGGATACAATAGGATCTGTCACAATAGTTTCAATTTTATTATTGAAACCCAAACTTTCAGTGGCGGTGGACAGATTGCCTTCATTTTTCATCCAAGAAATATCTTCTACATTTCCTCCAAAAAAAAAAAAAATATCTTTTAAACTAGCACTGCAATATATAATGCCTTTTATGTATACTGAGATGGTAGAAACCATTAATAAAATGCCTGTCAACAGCACATCTCCCTTTTCTTTTTAGCAAAAAGGGGAGAAATCATTAATTACAGTTTCTGTCACACACAAAAGACATGGGTTTTGTTCTGGTCTCTTAGCACTTTAACAGCATGAATTCACCTAGTGGCCACCTATTCTGCAAAATTTGAAAAGGGATGTGTCCTTATCCATCTATGCAAAACCTTCTGAAGACATTGCATGTGTCTGCCTGGGCAACAAATGTGGTATTTTGGGTTGACACTGAAAAGGAGGATTATGAATATGGATAGGATGCAAATACTCCATCTATCTTAATCAGAATACAGGAATTCAAGCTGTTGTGGAAGGAGGGGGAAGGAAGGGAGAGAAAACCTTAGAAACCTGAGTTGCAGGGGCCTGATTCTGCTCTTATCACTATCAGCTGGAGTTTTACTACTGAAGTTAAGGTCAAGATTTGACGGTAAATTTATAGGATCTTTTGTAAGGTTAGCATTTTACACACTGCTCTGCCAAACATGTTGACTTTGATTGAGATAGTTCGCTGTGCTGCAGTTGTATGTACGCTTAAGTACTTGCTGGAAGGAGGACTTAGAAATCACTAGTACTCATTCATCACATCTGAAAAGTATATAATCATGTTGATTTTTATACATAAAAGAAAACCAGAAAAATGTACATATTGCAAATTTGAAAAGAATGTGCAGGAAGATGTAAGTAATAACAATTTGTTGGAGTAGACAGTTGTTATTATTTCAGTGTATCTAATCAGGATAATGTCAACCAAAAGGTCTTAGTTTCTAGGTTTTCCCCAGCTCGCCATTTCTTATCAGTTTTAATAGATGCCTGTAGTTCATGTAAAAGCAGAATACTGAAGGAATATCTTTTTAAGATTTTTTTTTTTTTTTCAATTTAGTTTGTTTCCCTAAACAGTGAGAATTGTATTTTTATGGTTCTCTGCTTTTGTTCTATGCTATCTAAATATTTTATGAGGCCCATACAAAGTGTTTTTCTCTCCTTTGGAAGAAGTCATCATTGAAATCTGGCAAATCATAAATCAAAACATGTTTTCGTTGCGAGCATATGAGACTTTTTTCTGCCTTCAGATATAATGAAACAGAAAGCAAATACAATGCTCTCATTTGTTCAGAAGGTAAACATATGTCTATTAGAGACTTCTCAAATGTGTCATTCCTGAGTTTCAGTTTCAATACATCTCATCAATTGTAAATGAAAGGGCCAAACTATTTGAGTCTTATTCTTTCACAAAAATACCAGTATGAAAAATAAAATCTTACTAGAAGAGAAATTTTAGATCAAATCCTCAGCTGATATAAAAAACGAGCAGCTGAACAAGTTTCACTATGCATTTTGTATTATAAATGTAGAACATGCTTCTAGAAATGGGGAGTCTGGTGCTCCATTACCCCTCCATTTTATGTCATCATTTACAGTTTCTGGATTAAGAAATAGTAAGTTTTACATGTCTCTTTTCTCACTTTGTGCCTACAAGTAGGTGAATATTTTGTATAGTATTATTATTGTATTTTGTACAGTATATCCATTTTAATAACTAACAACTTTAATGCCACAGTTTGGTAGATTCCATGTAAAATCCGTGGTAAACAATTTGTGCTTTCCATTTCTATGATTTTGTATAGAGGACAGATAAGATCTTTGATCAGCCTTAGGAACAAAACCAAGTAGTTTTCACTCATGCCACATTATCTGCTTCTGTGGTTATGTGCCAAAATACATAGAAAGGACCCAGTTCTACACAGCTGGAGTCAGTAGAAATTTTATCATGCATTTTAAAGTGATGGAAATCTCAGCTCTGTTTTTCACTAATTGTCTGACTGTGAAATGTATGGAGTCAGTCTGTTCAAAATTTACCTGGGATAGTCTTCTTACATGAATGGTTCAATGTGAAAGTTGTGGGTTTTTTTTGTTTTGTTTTGTTTTGTTTTTTTTGTTTGTTTGTTTGTTTGTTTTGCTTGCTTGCTCATTTGTTTGTTTTGTTTTGTTTTGTTTTTTTCTGTTTGATAGTTAGTTTGTTTGTTTTTTCCTTTGGTAACTTAGTCAAATCTGTGATGTTCTTATGCTGATATCAATGACAAAGTTTTGTCAGAGAATTCATTCATTGAGGGTTTGTCTCCTGAGTATGGAAACATATATAAGTATAGTTTTTTATCCATGAAAATACATAATTCAGATCACCATACTGTATGTCTATACAGTATGAATGAAGCTATTAATCTGTCAGTTCTGAAGCAACAACACGCCAGTCTGTGATCTACATACACTATTTTTACCCTATATGTTCTTAAACCTGTGATGAGTAGAATACTTTATTAGCATTGCTTAAAAATGCCATGTCCAAAAAATCTGGCAAGTGTTCAGAGTCTTTAAATCTTTCAATGAGATTTAATCAGAATAGTTTTATATATCTTTTGTGCATTGTCAAATGCCCACCCCAATTTGTCTCCCCCCACAGTAGACTGACAGATCAAGCAAATAAGCAAAGAACTGGAACATTTGACTGTAATTGCAATGTCAGCACTGTTAAACTATATTTATGAGAAGAAAGTTAACACTGTGACATTAGTAATTTCATCAGTGTTACATGTGTTTGCTTCATAAACAAACAAGTTATTTTTTATAAATTGTCTGTGACCAATACTGTGTTCTTCTGGAAGAAGGCTGCAAATTTCAATTTTCAAAGAAAAGCAGGCAAAGTAAAAAAAAAAAATAAAATAAAAATAAAAATTGTTTTGGTCCATATAGTTATGTTTTGGGAAGGAAAAAAAAATAAAGACTTTTAAAATATTTGCCTTGAGCCAGACTCTATAAATACTGGTTTTCCTGTCAATGGGGGAAAACTAATGGCTAGAAACATACAATAAAATAGGAAGGGCTAGAAAATCTAGGACTTTGTTTAGCTCTACAGTAGCCCAAAAATTGCTTCAGGCAGATACATGAAGTCTTTTGGTTTTTCTTGACTTTTTAAACCACTAGATGTTCACCTGCACTTTCAGTGATTTATGGCACTATACCAAATGTACTGGCTAATAAAGACAGTTTGTTACTCTAATTTTGGAGGAACGTAACACATGAAACTGTGCAGCAATCTTACTATTATTTCACTCTGTAAGGGGAAACAATAAGAGAGAACATGACACATATTAGAGAAGTAAATTATAATGCTATACCCCTTGGTCCAATAAACCACTGTTGGCTGTCATACCCTTGACTACTGAGGTGTTGTTTCATACTACAGCTTAATCAGCTGAGTCTAGACTGCTCCTTGGTGTTTGTGTGCCTTAGGCAGTATAAATGCTGTGATTCACATGCATGATCACATGAGCCTGTGCTGTGCATTTGATACGATGTCAAATAAAATTATTTGTTGGAATGAGTGATCACATACTTCTTAATGACTCAAATTATGAGAAAGGAGAATTTAAAAATATAAAGTGATTCACAAAATTTTGAAGCCACTTGCATGTGTATTTAAACTCAGCTGCTCCTGATTCTTGCACAGCTGAGACTGACTCAATAGGCCTTCTGGCTAGGCTGGAGAAAAATACAGCTGTCCAAGCTGTATCATTTTTGAGGCAAACTGTTTTTTGTAGCAAACATGCTGCAAAAATGAAATAGTAAACGATGATGTTCATTTAGTATTCTCACTGTCATTTTAAATTGTAAATATGTCTGTGTATACATACACAGCAAAAGCCATCAATTGCTTACTGGAAAAACGAATTACACTTATTGTGATTCTGCAAAGTCACAAGTGTTCTGGATTCCCTGGCAGGGATTGAAACCAATCTTGTGTCTGTTCTTTTGCTGTGTTCTCCATTAATCAGTTATGAAAAGTGATTAATAGAAGAGAAATGGATGGATTGAAAGAGAAATAATATTACCTGGTCGTGTACTATTCGTGTTATTACTGTTAATATTGTGTTGTTACTGTTAATAAAGGTCGTGTACCTTTATTTCACTAGGAACTGGTAATCCCACCTCCCCATGAAGTTTCTTACCCATACCTTGGTCAGGAGAGGAGGTAGATGATAGACAAAGACTACTAGGGCAGTGTGCAAGGCCTTTTTCCATAGGATCCAACACGTTTTGTTCTGGCTTTAAATCAGCCCAGATGGTATGCAGCTCCTTTAAGAGACTTAACAGTGCAATGTGATAAACTGAGCCATCTGGACCCAGCAACCTCCTGAGGTTCCTACAGTGACCAGAGCACAGAGTGTGGGCTTGTATGATTGTTGGCAGATCACACAGAGAGGAAGTTAGGGTTTCTGCTCTTTAATCAGTATAAATCACTAAAAAATCAGGGTTGTCTTAATTTTAATGGGGCATCTAATGACAGTTGCAACAGGATCTTCCAATGAATAGCCCACAGAAAGTCATTCTCCCACAGCCCAAGAACTGTGGGAGGCCTAAGATACCTCTCATGACAACATGGACCTCCTTGGCAGCTAATGCATCCAGAGATTGTTTGGAATTTCTCCATGGCTCTTTTGAGCTTTGAGCTACCATATATTTCTTCCTGAAGCATAGGTCTTGTAGATGGGAGATTGTCGTCTGACTGTAGAATGGAAGAGAAATAATAGAACTATGGAAATTTATTTAGCAAACTTTTTTTTCTAGTGAATTGTCATTCTCTCTGTTTGTGAAAAGGCCAGGTGCAGTATGCCTCACTGATTCTGAAAGGGTAAGAATAAGTAATATTATGCACATATGTATCTTTTACATCTACATGAAACCTGGAGTAGAAATGTCAGCATTAGACAGACTGAAAAAAAAGTCTCTAAGCGAAGAAGGAACCCTCACAAAAATGTCTCACAGAAGAAAACCTCACAGAAATAATATCTGGATCATACCGCACAATTGTCAAATTACAAAAACAGGCAGAGAGGATGTAGCATAACTCATAGAATGGGCAAATCGCAATACACTGCTTCCAAGGGCAGGATGTCTTGCTGGATAAAGCATCTGTCACTTGCCTTTCAGGTCTCTGGAACATCATCACCTCTTCTTTTAAGTGAAGACAGTTGAGCTCTCTGAAATTTGACCACATCACAAAACTAGAAAAGCATTGCAGTATTTGGTGCAATTGATGTGTTCAGGTGAGGTCAGAACTGAATGAGCATGAGGAGTGAGTCATTTGTCACTGAGAAGTTCCAGTGGGAAAGTAGAAATGTATTCTGTGGGGCAATAATAGGGAATTCACATTACAGCTGCCTGCTTTCTACCTGGCCTGTAAATAATTTGAAAGCTGCTTTATGTGTATACACTTCACAATTCTCAAGCTTACTCTAGCCTTTCAAAGGAGAAAGGGTTAGAGGCCAGTTGGTTGGGAGACTTGTTAAACTTTTACTTTTACAGATGAGTGTCTCTCCAGCCAACGAATGAGTTCACTGGTGGGGCAATACATGGAAACTCTTTCTGAGACAGTCTTTGTCTCACCTGGCATTTAGTAAACAGGGTTCCCTCATTTATTTCCTAGTACTGCATCTGTTACTGACATAACCTTTAGAAGGTGAAATATGCATATGAAATATAAAAACAAATTAGTTTGCAATTACTTTCAGATCTTGATGTGAATAACTAGAGTCTCCTGAATATACTAATATGTAATGATTGAGCTCTGTGGAATTAATCTGGATTTATGTATTCAGTCCAGTTGGACCAGTATACATGTATGCTTATTGTACTTGTGGTGTGAAGTTCTTATCCATCCACAGTTCTTAGAATTGTAATGATAAAATGCCTCTCTTTCTCCTCTTTGCTTTAGTGGAATAATTATTATCCAAGCTATTTTTTGGTTGTGACACTTAGCGGAGCTTAAACACATGAGAAGTAGGTGCTGATGCATACATTCTTGAAAACAGAACTGGTGAACACCCAGCACCAAGTGGTTTTAACACAGCAGAACAGTAGTTTTCCTCCCACCTGCTGCCATCACTCCATCCTCAAGCACCATGCAGCCCTGTCCTCTGCTCCATCCATGTTGTCTCTGTTTCATGGGAGATTGCTGAAACGAAACGTGCATGTGACAGGGTGTGGGGAGTAAGAAGGGGTAGAGTGCACAAGAGGAAGTAAGAATCCCCTCCCCCATATGTTTCTTTCATTGTCCTATTGCCATCATGCAAATACCTCCTGCCCCATTCAGTTGACTGCTTTGTAACAATTGCAGAATGAGTAGTTTTTTGACAGATTTATATGAATTTACTGTAAATCTGCTTGCACTGCAGTAAAAACCTGACAACCAGAAGGACCTAGTGAGAGATGTTTGGTACTAGTTTCCCTCCTTCCCTGCCTCCTTTCCCCAACTGAGCCTATTTCCACATCCTATGGAGGACCATTCAAGCAAGAAAGCCCTTTTTAACCGTCATTCATGGAAAGAGTATTAGGCTGCATATAGTTGGACTGGCACACTCTCTGGCTGAGCCTCACTGATCAGATGAATTGTTTGAGCCAGCTATTTCTTACATGCAAACAGGGAGAACTTGTTCAGACAGTACAGTCACCCCAGAATGGCATGCAGGGATTTAGCAAAGTGCATGCATAGGACAGCCTTTTTAATCCTTGTTAGGCTCTTTCTACAATAGAGCACATTCAGGAATGATGAGAAATAGCTCTCAGTCTTTCACAGCCTGAAGAAAAACAGAATTTTAGAGTTTGTTGGGGTTGCTTTAAGTGTGTTTATGTTTTCTTTATGTTAATGTCCCTATTGAAATAAAAGGTTTCTTTTAACCTTTTCCTTAAGATGAACAACAATTCCATGTAATACACCCAGATTAACACTTCCTGCCCTGTTTAGACTGAGCACACGGTAGTGACTAATGACCTAATAGTTACATTAATTTTATGTACTCTGGCAGTACTGTCTTTGTTTGGGAAATTAATATTAATGTGAAAGTAAAACATGCCATAATAATTGTATTTAGGAGAGCCTATGTGTCAGATGAAAACAGAGGAAAATATACTTCACATGTATTCCAAGAGAGAAAAAGGGTTATTGGAAAATTTTCTGGAAACAAAGGGGGTAATCTTACAAACACATTTGTTCCCACTCTTCATAAGTAGGATTTGTCATTAATACATATGGTATTCATTTTCTCTTTAAAAAGAAGCACAAGAGATAATATGATATTTTGAAGAATATAAATCTGAGGTGGATATGCATTTTTGATCTCATTGACTTAAAACAAAATACAATGACAGCAGAAAAACTTGCAGCTGAAATATGATTGCTTATGGGGTATAGTGACACTGAAAAGCGAGAATTACCAATAATTACATCACCTTAGGGCATTTGTTATTTGGCTTTGTCATTGTTGAGGTGCAAAAGAATGAGAAATATTTTTATGTATTTAATTTTTAGTACATTAGGACACTTTAGATTAACAGTTATTTAGTTGTCTTTGTTCATGGGTGGTGATTTTTTTCAGAATGCTTTTAAAACAGTTCATTGTGAGAATCAAACAATCTGTTTATTTGACAAATTAAACCAGGAAAATATAATCTTTTTAAAAAGTAATAATAAAGTTTATTTTAATTGAATTGAAAGAATAACAAATGGCAAGCTTAACTGTCAGCATTCAAGTACCCGGAACAAAAATTAGCCTTTTCCAGCCAAATGTATGAATCTCGTTTTCATACTTCATATCTTTTATGGAAAGTGAGGTATTGAAAAATATTATTAATTAATATCATGTCTAACTCAAAGTTATGTTCAATATTTTATTTTACTGACAAACATTGTTGTTCCAATGTTTTGAAAATGAAATCAATCCTTCAAATAAATTACAGTAGCCAATCTCAACGGCACAGATTCTGTGAGAATGTTAATCTTCTGTTGAGTAAAGGGAAATGTATTTGTCTGGAGCCTATGTAAAAGAAAAAAAGAGTAACTGGAGAGTGAAAACATGAGATGGGAAAATATAAAAAATATAGAGTCAGTCCATTTATTAAAATAGTAAGCAACTATTGCTGCTTGTTTCTTCATTTTTATTGAAACTTTCCAAAAACATCCGCCACAGTCTTACATGTTTAACAAATTCCTTGTCCAGCACTGCCAGAAATTAAGCAGGATCATAGGGATAATTCTTCTGTTCTTTAATTATATATATATATATATATATATATATATATATATATATGCATTCTTTAATATCATGATAATCTTGACATGCTGTTTTTGTTCTGTCACAGTACCTAAGAATGTCAATATAGTGACAAATAAATTCTGATTCGTACCACTGCTATGTGGAGTGTACTTAAAGAGCTATTTATCTGGAATTAATTATTGCTATTAAATGTTTAGGATAAGGGCCATATCACCAATGAGTATTAATTGGCATAGATTTATCAAATGATAGTGAAGTTGGTCCCAGTTCTGACAGAAGAGAACCTGAGCAGGACTGTCAGCCTCTGCTCGTGCATCCTTAGGCCAAGGAGCCCAGCTGCATGTGCAGGGCCCAGCACAATAGCACCTGGCAATTGTCCTGGCTGACTGGCAATTTGTTTTAAAAGTTCAATCTAAAGGAAGATTATCTTAATTGACTCCAATACAGAGTCAGTATTTATAGCTGTAGAAAATTTCTTCTTTTATACTACCATTTTTACTCTTGCCATTCCTTTAGATATACCTGCACATTCCAACTCTTCTGACAGGACCATGTTACTTCTACCAGTAATCTGATGGATCTTTGGACACCCAGAGGAGTGATCATACCATTAGTTCTGACCAGATGCCCGAAATCTGATAGGTGGTCAAAGGGTTGTCAGCATCAACAGATTGGTTCTGCTCTGTTTGTTCAGTGGAATCCAACAAGTCAGGCTACTGCTTACAGAGCTGCAAGATGCCATGGAGATGCTTTGTAGTTCCTTGAGGTTTAATATGTAAGGCGAGCAACAAGTATTATGTATATATCTGGGAAAACTTCCAGTATATATGCTCTGTCTCTTCCCATGCAGGAGGGTTTGCCTCATGCTTTCATTCTTTAAATGACAGTGAATTGTCACCTGCCATGCTGTGCTACTTGTTTAGTTTTCTCCTATAGTTTGTAGTGCAATGTTCTACATCAATTAAAAACAGATGAGAGAACAGTTTAGCTAAGAGTTTGTTTCCTTGTAATCAACTGCAAAAAAGACCAAGGTCGTGTAACAGATTTCTTCTTCACTCTCACTTAGCAAAGAAGGCTATGTGAATGCAAATTGCTTTATTGGTGGAGGGAATTAAAATTATAAAAAGCTAGGCTTAAAGAAGTGCAAAATCAGGACTGTGTCAGAGCAGGGACAATATAATTGTGGTATGGATTCCCATATGGGACTAAATTATCTAGATTTTAGTAATGTCAGCAGTTCTGTGTGACTGCTGGAATGCAGCCATTGTGCCGCATTTGCTTCATTTTTTAAGATGGTTCCGATTCTACACAATTTTAAATATGCAGAACGCTAAATTTGCTCTAGGTGTCATAGTGGTGCTTCTGTGATGCATATTTTTGCATGGTAATTTTATTTAATGGAAACATAAAAGCAGCCTCACACATACCCTAATCCAAAGTCACTATGATTTTGATCCAGGTTATGGTGTCTTCAGGAAAAAACTGCTTACTTCTAGAGGCGTATATATCAAGGTTGTCTCCCTTTACAGTGCATTCCATTCAGTAATACTATTTTGTAGCAACTCAATAAAGCTGATAGTTTTTCTGGGTAATTACCCACAGCCCCCTGCAGGACAAATTAGCATTCATGACCTGAATAATGCTTACTAGAAAGAGTTCAATGGAATTTACTTAATCAGAATCATTGCTTTCTCATGGCTACACTATTTTTAATCTAGTCCCCATTGTCTGCTAATAGCAAAAACCCTGTTGGTGCCAGGTCCAACTTGGCACTGGATATATAAGGAGAGAAAGATTATCCTTCTCAAAGGTACTTAGTGTATTTTTAAAGCTTATGGGCTGTATTCTGCACTCTTTACTTGGACTTTGCGTAGGTAAAAGTGCATTGAAGTCAGTGGGAGATTTGCCAGATGACAGATTGTTGAATCAGACATTATGAAAAGAAGCATATATATGTTTGCTGGGCAGTCCATGATTTATAATTTCGAGTAACCACAAAAGGCTGCTAAAGAGGATTTTCAAAGGTGATTTTTCTTTTCTGGACTTGTGAGAGGAGGAAAAGTTACTGCCTGCTACAAGCCATTTTGTGGAGGGATGGGGGAGTGTTATTGTTGTTTTTTAATTATCTCTGATGTTTTCTAAATTACATAAAATAGAAATAGCTATTGCTGTGATGGTTTTGATGGTTCGTGTTTTGGCTTCCACTTCCCAAGACTCTGTAGTATGTCAAGTTTAATACAACACAGGTGAGCCCTAGAATGACTTAACCAGATGCTCACTAAAAGAGACCAGAAGGATTGGAAAGATTTTCTGAAATATTACAAAGATTAGGTGCATACACACACAGACACAACCACCATCAACAACAAATAAAACCAGAAAAATACCAAGCAGGAAAGTTATGTGAAGTTGAACTACCATTTCCCATGAAGAAATTAATGTTTTAACTGTATTTTCCTTACCCAGAGTATGTGCAACACGGTAACAGGAAATGAGAATGAGACCCACTCTGTGAAGAATTCAAAGGCTTTACTTGCCTGTATTTTCTGACCAGTGACTTTGAACTGTGGCCAATGATTTTTTTGGCCAAATTCCTGACCAAAACTAGATGGTTAAAGAAATCATATAGGCTTGTAGTTCTCCAGTGTCCTGTGTCCTTTTAAGCAAAGGCCGTATTCAGTGTGTGCCTGTGCCGTAAGATATAGCTAAGAGCAAGTTTTAATGACTGATTTAATGGCCCTGGAAATGGATGTTGGCGGTAGGGATGCTGGAAATACAGGAAACACTGGAGGTCTCTTCAGGGTCATAGTCTTAGTGGAAGAGGATATAGGAATGAGTACCAATATGCAACACACAAATAGCAGTCAGTACACCAAAAAATAATTTTCATTTTGATGGATCTCTCCGGCTCAGCCTATAGGAATCAAAAAAAAAAAAAAAAAAAAAAAGAAGAGAGAGAGCCACGCACACACAAACTGAATAAAAACAATGTGAACTGTTGAGAAAAGAGAGACTCATCAAGGCCAAATTTATCCTCAGCTGTATGTCAGCACAATCCAGTTCAGGACAATCCTGACTTACTCGTTTTTGTAATTGTCAGGAGGTATTAAGTACTGCTGCTCTGTGAGGAATGAAGAAATATCATCACAGACAGCAATACATTTTATTGTTCATAGGTGAAAAAAAAAAAGAAAAAAAAAGGGGAGTTGTCCTTCAGGTTTGCATTTTCTTTTTACCTTAACAGTAGAGACTATGCCAGGATGTTGTAGGCAGAACGTTTCCTCTCTACCACCATTGAAGAAATACGGTCTGCTCAAGTAAAGCAGCAACAATTGCTTCCTCAAGGAGACTACTCCAGATCCAAATGCACTAGATGAAATAACACATTAATTTATTTTAGATGAGCATCATATTGTTTATTTGAAGAAGAGATGTAATTACAGTGGAAAACTTAACACTAGCAGATTTTACAAAGAAGCCTTAGTCACTAAGGTGGAGTTTGTGTAGTCTGTTTGGCTTCAGTTGGCCTGACTCATTCCTAAACTAGACTGTGAAGCCTTCCTCTTGGATAATATCACTCTATCCCACACCCATCAATTATTTAAAACTGCTTTTCTGGATCTTCACATCCATCATCAAAGTAAAACCTTCGCAAAAGATGGCTAAAATCTGTTTCTAAAGCTCTAAATGGTCAGCCTTAGTTTTTATTTTTAAGATTATTTTTTTTTTAAATGGATGCATGTGAATTCAAGATTAAATCTGGTTTTCCCTAGCTATACGTCCATGTGCAGAGATGAATGCAATCCACTGAAAGGTTTTGAGACCAGCTCAATTCTTGATATAGCGTAGTTGTGAACACACTGCTTAGGAAGCCTGAATTTCACTTTTCTGTCAGAGTAATTGCTCTGATCAGGAAGCTGGGTGGGACAACTAGAGAAAAAAATGAGTGAGATATCTTCAGAGGAATTCATTTTGCTGTTTCACAGTGGTATTTCCTAACTCTTTACTTTCACTTCTACTTTTTACAATATGTTTTTAAACCAATCTTTCCCATTCCGTCATCATATTGACAGAAATTATAAATTTTAGTAAAATGTGTTTGACATTCTTTTGATTTTGATTTCTAAGGCTAAACCTCTTATTTCATATTATTCTAGCTAACATAGATAAGAGAAAACCTTGAAAAATTTCAAGACAAATGCTGAAAAGTAAAAGTCAGCAGATAGTCGGGCTCCAAGAACCTCATTTTTTTTCTTTAACATCAATGTAAGAAGAGGCCACACATGCAAAATATCAAATTGAAGTTCAAATTTGCTTATTACAATAATTAATTTGAACTATTTCAAATTAATTCAGGGTTATTTACTGAAGAAGGTGCATCAGACTTGTGGACATACTAGTGTCCACAAATAATGAAAGTAATGAAGTAACAGATAATGAAACTTCAGTAATTTGAAATGTTCTGTTTATTCCCTGTAGATTCAAAAAGGAGGGTTATTGCTAATGTTTAATATAAAACAATTAGAATCCTTCCATAGATACAAGTGTACAATGGAGACTGCTTCAGTACTCAGTAATATTTGTCTAAGTGGAATCACAGTTCTTTGCTTACGAATTGTTTATTTGTTCTGATGCAACAGCAATTAGAGTCACCCACATAGAAACTCTGAATGCTCTGACAACAATTAAACCTGCAGTAACACTGATAACTGACAGTAACTATGAATATTTCCTTGATGAGACTCCTAAGCCTGTGTTGCAGAGGTGTGCTGACCTTTCACATGAAACTCTGCAAGTTCCCTGCTGCTCACAGTCTGTGGATTATCAGACTGTCTATCTTGGGCTTGAACTGAGGCAGCAGCACATCTAGTTGATGTGAAACCATAGTTCTTAATTGTAGTCATGTACAAAGCAGAGACAGGGAGCACAGAATGAAAAAAGAAGCTTCTTAGCCACTTCAGAGAAGTTTATAGTTCCAAGGAATGAGGAACGGGAAGATATCGAAAAGATGCCTCTTACACTGGTAAATTACTGCAGTAGTTTTCAAACAGATAAGAATTAAATCCCTCCCTTCTGACTTGTCCTGATCTTGGATGTACCTAATGTCCTAGGTGGAGATAAGGGACAGGTATTGCTCATAGGAACAGGAACAGTGGGAGAGCTGTTCTGGCTTCTCAGGCAGCCCTGGGAACTGAGATGCAGCTGCTTGATTGGAAGTGAATAACTGAGAGCTTGGCATGCCTTCAGTCCGTCTCACACCTGGAGGTGTTATGGTAGGCGCTTGTTGTCTTTTGTCCGGGAGATCCGTGTTATGTAGAAGGATGTTCACAGCCTTGTTTGTGGCCAAAGAAAGACAAGTGTGAAGCATCTAGCAGAGGGGGTGACGGTGGGTGGAGCTCTGCACGCCAAGGCTGCTATTTTCACTGGTCTGGCACATTTTTTGATTCATGCAATCCATCCTTTCCTAAGAATGGATATACAGTGTTGCATTTGAAAAGCTTGTTCTTGTCATTAATAAACTTTATCAGTGTGTGCTCTGTTAAGATTTATTTATATTTTTCTTAAGGCCTAAATATATTTGAGTGGTTAGTAACAGAAACTAATGTGTTAGATTTGCAGACAGACTGATATAATGTTATCTTTGAAAAAAAAAAAATACAAGTCAAGCAGTGTAGTACATCTTCGATAATATTTGAGTGGGAGCTTTTTTATCAATAATGTAGCTTTGCCAAACACAGAAGTATGCTGGAGACCATGACCTTTGGAAAATAATGTTTAGTGACATTAATCTACATCTAATAGAGGGTTTTGTATCATCAATTTGGTTTATATCTGCATTATTGTAGCATATAGTCTGTCACCTGCATTTATATAACATGAGACTGATTATTCCTTATCGTGCACAAAATGCAGACCTCAGGGAAGAGTTCATTTTGGACCATTTCCAGCGGTATGTGTAAGATGTTAGAAGCAGAGTACTGCTTTTAAGGCTATCGAGTGCAATTTGCACTCTTTTTCTCTTCAGTATGTCTTACATTTGACAAGATAATTGGCCCCCATAACACATACACGTCCTAAAGCACATTCATTACAAAGCCATTGTATTGACATATAGATACAGATATCGGTGAAGGAATGTAGCTGGTTTTCTTTATGCAGAAGGGTATATATGGAATATAGCTTCATAAATAAAGTAAAAGTTAGAGATTGTACTAAACTGAAGATGAAGAAACAGAACTGAGAACCCTGCACATCCAAGTGCTCCACTTATCAGAGAAAACAGAATGCTCTGTTTCACATAAATAGCTTTAAAGTGGTGGTGATCAGACTTTATTTTTAAATACAAAGTTTTTATGAATTTTGTATTATGTATTTGACAATATTGTGTGGCTATGTTACTTATGCATGCAAAAGTACATACACATGCTTTGAGTGAATGTTTATACAGTTCTTTGAGTGTGTACCTTTCGGGAATATACACATACTGGAATACCCAATTCTCAGTAGTTTATTGTCTATTGTTGCTACAGTTCCACACGTTAGGGATATAAAGAATTTACATTGAAATATAAAGAAAAAAGTAATCTTTGTATATTCCCAAATTACTGTCTCAGACTCAGTACAGAGCCTGAGTTCAACACACTTAAGAAAATATATAAAAAATAATTTCAAATTAATTTTGTTAATTTGTTTCACATAAGTTGGTAGGCAGCTTAAGTTAACACTAGCTTTATGGTATTATAAAATATTATTTGTTATATTTGCTCTATTGCTTTTATAGTTATAATTGCTTTTTTATTTTTGGCAGTTTATAGCTTGTACCTTTATGACTCAATAGCAAAACAAAAATGGGCTAGATGTCTCATATTCAACTATTCCGTCCTTTACACTGAACATTCTACACAGGTCTTCACATTCAAAACACCTAACAGATGTTTGCTATAATTGTACATAGCTTAAACATTGTAAAAAAGGATTGAAGGATCAGCTGTGCTGTGATGTACATCCTGTCTGTCTCTTAGGCTATAGTTTGATACAGTGATATAATCAAAGAAGATCTCATTATATCAGCCTCTAGATCTTGCATTCCAGTTTGGTGAGAGCAGTATATATGACAAATAACAGAGCAAAGCTGGTCATGCAGAAAGCAATCATTCCCTTTAACCTCTGTGATGAATCGTGTTAGGTAAGCTGTGACCTGCTCTTCCTTCAGAAAGCAGTGTGCTTATATCCATTCATAACAGTAACAGTTTATCCATTGGGAAACATTATTTTACATTATTTCCACAAAAGTAATTTCACATAATGTGAAGTAAACATATATCAAAGAGAATACTACATAATATTTTTCTACTGAAGCTAATATTTTGCAATTCTGAATCTGGATGGAAAGAAATCTTTCTTTTAAAAAGGCTGTATTTGCCTGGGAAATGCACGGCATTCCTCTCTTTGGCAGCTCTAGGAATTATACCTTTGCTCGGTGGCCTTGATTTGTAGCTGCAGCTAAAAGCAGCTCTGTTCAGTGAAGGTCATTTTTGTTCTCTCCTAAACCTAATACAACATGAATGAAATCAGTGACCCAGCATACTCAACAAAATTTGTTTTGTAGGAAGGAGTTCCCAGCCAGCCACCCTTTTTCAGGCCTTGCATTTCCAAAACCAGCTGTAACAACAAGGATTGAGCATGTTCAGGCACCATTATGCTGCCTTGGTGCTACTGAGTGACAAGACCATGGTGAAGGGTAGAGGGTTTCAAGGTTGCACTACATTGGTGCAGCCCCAAAGTCTGGCTAAGCACAAAGTGGAAGTGAAAGATTGACATTCTGGTGCAGTGACTCAGGGCACTGCTCATTTAAGACGAGGTGTGAAATATAGAGCAATGGAAACTTGGAGGGACATTTCTTAGGTTAATGGTGGGATGCTGTTTTAAAGTGATAGCTTTACAAAGACAAAGAAATATTTAAACACTTTTTGTTTTCAACACTGGCGTCTTTAAATAGCCATTTCTTTTTACTGACGCCTTGAAACCATGCCTTTTTTCTGACTGCTTCTCTTGCTGAAATTACTGCGGTACTTGCTACATACAGTCAGGAGGATTTTCCAATGCACCCTGTGCTGGGCCATCAGCTGATGTTCAGAGAGCATGTAATTTTTCTTTAGAATGTTCTGATTCCAGCTGTATGTACTTTTCAGCCTGTAACTATATATATATATATATATCAAGGACCAGGAAAGTAACTTTTAATGCATTACAGTGTGATTTAAAATTATATGGACCTTGATATTATTTACAGAAATATGAATCTATGATAACTCCAGTGAAGGTGGGTTTGCATAAAAATAACTGGGAGCCCACACACACAAATAATTGACTTGGAGTTTTACATCCACAGACTGTTGATGTGTATGAACTGTCTGCTTGCATGCACTTGAATTGTTGTATCCGAGTTAGCTTAGCCTGGGAGGGACAAGGTCCCACAGCATTTTCTTAGTGAAACTTGGGGCATGTGAGGAACATGGAATAAGTTTTTATTTTGCCAGCTACATTATTTCTCTGTTGTAATACAAAACATGTTGTAGACCTATGCTAACAACAAAGATCTAGGAATATACAACTAGCTCAGTACCGTGCATTTAATTTGAGCGTTGTTTTCCTGGGACCAGTTAGGTGTAAAACTGGACAGTAGCATTGCAAAGGTAACAGAATTGCATGTGCAAATTGCAGTAATTATACGAGAAAATTAAGACTATGCTACAGATTTCTTTTTGTACATGTAGACGCATGCATGAAGTTTAGAAAATCAGTCCAGAAATCTTAAAGCACAAATGAACCACACAGATCAGTAAGCAAACAGCCTAAAAATTCTGCTGTATATGATGTCATCCCTTTGCTGTAGGTCAGAAATAACTTCATGCTGTTAATTATAGGTATTTATCATAGTTCATATGATTTTGTGGGGCCTTGACAGTGATCAAAGGTGGTTCTTTGGACGCCTGTCATCAAGAGAGCTAGTAATTGTGGAATAGCTTATTTACTGAATCTAATATGCCATTAAATAGATTTATTTTACCCTTTTCAGCAGTTAATGTAGTTGATAAAAGGACAGTTTGTTTTAGTAAAGTTGATTTGCTGCAGTCAGGTACAATAATTATGAACACTTAGGTATACTACAAGTTTGCACATTAACACATGAAAGTTGTATTACAGCAACTTTAAAAGCCTGTCTTACACTGGTAATCGGCAAAGAGTTACGAATTAAGACAAGATAGCCTATGAAAACATAATTTTAAAATGAATAACAAATATAACAAAAATAAGACTGTGAAATCATTATCATACATGCTTACAGTACAGCCAAACTGATTCTTGAAACTATTGTAAAAGGAGCTCGAAATTTAAACCTCAGACAAACATGCTGCATTTGAGACATGATGACTGCTTTTACAAACCCTAGCAAATGTACAGAAAAACAAAACAGAGAGTGATTTGAACTGGAACAGAGAAGCAGATAGTGCTACTATTAGATTATATTACAGGTGGGAACTTCAGTTTTTCCCTGTTTCTCTGAGCCTGAAAGTCTTTCTGTTCTAACCTTGCACCTGGATTCATCCTCCTTGCTTTGAATCCGCCTGCACTCTGCCTGGGAAAACCATTTATGCAAAGAATGACCTCTCTCCGGGCTTTGCTGCTTGTTTGTGGTGCAGATGAGTGTGCCAGTTCAGAGCCCTCTGTTCAGTGTTGACTAAGGCCTTGAAGAGTTCTTCAGCCCCACTAGGCCACAGAAGAGCCTATTGAGACTGTCAGCCTTTTTTCCTACCAGCTATTTTTTTTTTTTTTTTTTTATTAGGCCGATAAACTCCTGAATTGTTGAAAAGCAGCTGCTCTGAGGAGGATTTAGCTAATTCTCAGGGCACTTCTGGGTGTGTGGGAGATATATTTACGTCTGGACTACGAAGGTCCCTTGCATTGTTAGACCTAGGTGACCTCTTTCTAGATCAAAAAGAGGTTGTTGGAATGCAATTAAAATGCAGTGTTACTTTTCTGTGAAGCCCCAGTAATCCAATCAACAATTCTCTTTCCCCATCCTTTTGTCAGTTTCTCTGTGTTCTCATTTTATTCCTGTTCCAAGTGTTGTCTGTGCTGTAATTTGGTTCTGCTTTATCAGAAAATACCTCAGATAGTATTACTGAAACTCTCCTTATTTAAAAAAAAAAAAAAAAAGTGTCCTGTCTTCTACCAGCCAGTTCTGCAGAGGTTCAAGCTATTAATTTTCACGTATTGCTCGAGTAAGCAGAACTATGTGCATTTGATTTTTCCCTAATAATCTCAGATGTAGTTTTGTTGTAATGTAGTACACAATTCATATTGATTAACATGTCTGTAAGTGAGATATGCATTTTATAGACACATTCCAAAGTGAAGCATGAAATCGAACTGTAAATAATTACATTTTTTAAAAGGGTTGGCTTTTTTTTTTTTTTTCAGTTCTGTGGCAAAATTTGTACTTACTGAAACAAAGGTTTGATTAAAACTAAAAACAAATTTACATTTGTAGGAGTTTTAGCACTGTTGTTTTCAATTTGTTATATGCCTTTACCTGGCATGCTATTTCACCCTTCATGACACACATCAATACCTTCTTTATGTCTAGCTATTACCACTCATTTAAAAATCTATTTTACATGATTCTTTCAGCCAAAAATGGACCATAATGACATAGAATAGAGCCTGTGCTTCATAAATTCTCCAGGAATCAATACTTTGGCTGGGAATTTGTCAGTCTCACAAAGTTATGCATCATTAAACTTTACTATTATTACAGTGGACTCTGCTTCAAAGTTCACTACCTAACTGATATTGGATGAACCCATTTAAACCAAGGAAAAGATACAAGACACAAATGCTTCTGCATTGACATGTATTTATCCAGATAATGTTTAATTTATGAAATATAAGTAGGTCTTAAACTGCTTATTGGTTTATGGGCAAAGTTCAGCAATATCATTGTTAAAGACTATATGCTGATTACAAGTTATTGGCAAATGACTTTAAACTGAATCCATTCAGATTATTTCAAATATGACTTATTCTGCCCATAGGATCTTATACATTAATCACACAACAATAACTTTGTGAGCACAAACATCCATTTGAATGCAGAACATTTTCCAGCCAAACCACATTAGCAGCTTTCTTATTGCTATTAGCTATAGAGATTTTTTTGTCCTTATACCTATTTGTAAAATGGGTTTTCTCAGTAAAAATACAAGTATTTGTGTAAATGGAAGTATTTGTTGCACACTGTTGATTGTGTCCTGTGCCTCAGTATTCTGTGTGAAATATTTTAGCTTACTAAGAGCAAAGATTTTTACATGGCTCCCAGACAGAATAATGAACAAGTAATGAAATTCAGGAATTTATGCGTGACACACAAGAGGAAGACTGTTTATTTCTACTGCTCAATATTACTCTTGAATACTGTAAACACACCCACAATTTAGGATCAGTTTACAGAAGGGTTATAAGCAGAGGAAAAGCTAAATTCCAAAGAAGATTATTTGTATGCAATAAATGAAACAAGCTGTATTTGTCTGCCTCAAATGCTTGCTTGACTGACCAGTTCTGGGGTTTGAAAGCTCTCAAGCCCATTTGGACAGCCTTCCTCTGCTCCTTCACAGTGCTCCTGATCCAAATAACAGTCTTCTCAGCTGAGAGTACTTGTACTGGTACCCACGGACATCATGCTGTACTGACTTCCTTTGAGCACTTGAGAAAACACTTAAAAATCAGGTATAAATAAATGCAAGAATTAACTGAATTAGCTCAAAGGTTTTGTGGTTGTTCCTACCTACATAGAAACATGCAAGGTTCCAGTGAAATCACAAGCTTCTAAAAATGCAGATGTTTTTGTTAGTCCCTCAAGAAGTCACCTGCAAAAAGATAAAGGACAAAATCAATGGTTTGTTGGCAGGCATGTACCCAGGCACATGTCCTTCCTTTGCTCTCCTTGGGATTGCCACACCTGCCTGTCTGCTGCCTCAGCATCCTCTCACACTCAAGAGATCAAAAAAGGAGAAAACAAAAAGGGTCGTTAGTTAAGAGGTGCAGGTGTGAAGAGGCTTTCTAAGCCATAGACTTGGTGCACCTGCTCCAAGGAGCATTGCTGGGAATTGGGACAGGTGTACTGATTTCCGGGCCTTACCATGCTTGCAGGGATTGCCAGGTACAAACGCTGCATATTGTGTGTTTGCAGGAGGAAATAATTTAGTACTGGTCTCGCTGCATCTTTGTGTGGTGATCCAGTGCACTCACAATGCAGGGCAAGTTATGCAATTATGATCTCTTGCACAGCTGTAAATGAGCTGCAAAATGTGCTCTCACTTAAAGCAAGAACAATTTCTGCAGGCCTCGGATCAGCTATAAAGCTTTCATTTTAAAAACTGGGCTCCTGCTTTGATTGCCTTGACTATTTCTCTTCTTCTAAGTCTTAAATAATGAAAAGAACAAACATAAAATAAGTAGGTTGGGATATCTGATTCAAGTTTACCAGGCTTCCGTCAAAGACATTCATTTCACTTGCTTTTTTAACAGGTATTGGGGCTCCTCTTACATATTTTTTTTTTTTTTTTTTTTTTTTTTTTCCAGAGCAGATTGGGTTACTGGATTGTTTGCCAGTGTTTTGATAGTATCTTAAAGGTGTCTATAAGATCAGGTTTATCATTCTAGGCCCAAGTATGAGGATTTTGTTAGGTACCAAAGTAACTGTAGGAATCGATGTTCCAATAGAACAGTACTAAAGATGCTGCTTAGAAATCACTAGTGATCCACCAAAACCTACATCTTTTACAATTCATTTGAAATATTTTCACAGCTAAGAATCAGATATATCTGTAATCTCTCATGTACTCTTTATATATTTTTCTTTATATACATAAAATATGTGTTATATAGGTTTCTGATCACAGAAGATAATACTTGAACACTGTCATTTATACAGTGGAAGTTGAAAGTAAAATAGAGAATAGTGAATGATATAAAAATAGTAAGATGACTTAAAAAACAGGGGTGCATGTGGCATGGCTGATAGAAGATGCCTAAGGTTTTAGAGAAGCTATTCAGCTTTTCATTAGTATTAAGCACTTCCTCAGGGAAACAGGCTACACAGAAGTGGAAAGATAAACTTACCCTTTCACACAGTCCTGTTCAAAACCTTTCATAGCATTTCTAAGTCAGATGATATGACAAAGATACAACTGTTGTCTTCATTATTGTCTTATTATTATTTCATTTATAACACATACTTACATGCCTGGCATTTCACAGATAAAAGGCAATACAGGGCCTCTATCCCTGACATCTTACAATCTAATCTAATCAGCACAAATCACACAGTAAGTAAAGCCACTGTCATCATGGGTATATCTCTGCGGAGAAAAAAAAAAAAAAAAGTGTGAAAACAGAAAAAAGCAAAAAAGGTTTGCTGGGAAATGTTTTATTTTCCTTAGCTTAATTCTTTAATTTCTTTAGTAATACTTTTCTTATTTCTTTAGTAATACTGGTAAGGGGAAAGGAGTGGCAGTGGGCTGTTCTCAAGCAATGGTGAGAGGTGGAATGGGAAGATAAAGAAAACTGAAGGAAAAAAATGAGGAGGTGAAGGAGGGGGAATGAGGTCATTGGATGCACTAGGGAAATGTGGAAAGGGGTTGACTGCTTGAGGCAGAGGCAGCGGCTTGGAAGAGTATGAAGTTGCAAAGAGACAAAAGGAGCACAGTGCAGGGCAGAGTCTGCATAGTGAACACTGAGTATCTGGGGAAGCAGTAGGAAGCCAGAAAGGAAAGTCGTTACAAGGTATTTTTTAAGGTAAGTGCTGATATTTTGAACTGAGAGTTAGTGAAAGAAAAGACTTTGCTAGCTTCAGATATGTGGAAGTGTGTGGGATAGATTCTTCTTCCAAAGCATGGAAGAAGATGGTGCTCAGCTATTGCTACAGCCTTTGGGTTGAAACAGCAGACGTGTCTTTGCATGAGCCTTTAGAGTTTAAGACTCTTTGTGACACATGCTGAATTTACATTGGGCCAAGCCAAAAGAAACATCCTTGCTGTCCCTCCCATAGCCTACTCACCCATTTGGTCCCTAGCTGCCTGAAAGATGAAACCTTTCAAACCTCCTGTGAAGGTCATCTTTTTATGCATGAGGTACAGTACAGACCCATTTGAACATCAATAGTAAGGTTTCCATAGATGTGGTGAAATGAGTTTCATTGAGGCTGTCTGTGGCTACCAGCAATACCTGTGTTTTAACATGTTTTGTTTTGTTTTTCATTAATGCTGCCATATAGGGGATTCTGATACGCTTCTCATTGATTCCAACATGCCTAGTTTTAGCCTTCTCCATCTATTGAAGTATGCAGTTCTACCAATGTTGCTTTAGATTTTCGAAGGTCAGAATCAGGCGTGATTTTGTAACTACCTGCCTAACAGTCTGTTGTGTTGACAGTTGAGGAACATCTAGCATATTTCAAATGAATATATTCTTACAGGAAACTCCTGTTAGACTGCATGAAGAATAAGATTTATATGGGATTTTTGCTATTAAATGCTCTACTGTGTTTTAAAAATTCCATGTATTTTGATACAATTCCATATTTTATTTATAATTTTTTCAGAATTTTCTCGATTGTATTTACTCTACCTGTAGCCTTGTTTTCTTCCACAAGTTATTTGTTTTAAGGCATTTGTTTTTAGACACCTGGTTCATACCAAATGCACTTCACTTTTTATTTTGTAGTCAATGCACAGCAAAACATTCAGATAAAGTTATAGATGCTGCATTCTTTAAGCAGCTCAATTTATAAATCCTTTTCAAAGTGTCATTCAATAAATAAGTAATTATTTTTTCTAAAATTTATTAAGAGTAAATGGTTAGCAGGAACAGTTCCTTCTCTAAATCCATAGTGCTTGAAGTCCTTCCTATGCTGCCTTTAGCATCCTTACAGAGTTCAACGATTACATATTTGACTTCAATTTACAGAAGCTTACCACTGGGGTAAAGGTAATATATTTGGTGTTTTGATATAATCTGTTTCGTGAGCACTACTGTCAATATCTATAAACTTCTCTCAATACACCACACGAATGTTAACATTTTCCTTTTGACTATTATTACCTCTAAAACAACAAGGATGTTCAGGAGGGAAGAGGGAGAGGGATGTTTTGGATGATTTGTCAGTAACAACCCAGGGGAGTACAGATGCGACTAGTCTTATTTTTATATTTATTGTAAAATTAAATGTTGACATAAGGTCTGAGGGATTTGCATGAATACAACAACGTCATTATTAAACAGCTGGGATCCTTGAATTTTTCAAAACTAATTCCAGGAGGGGGGAAAAAAAACAAAACACAGAGCTCATGTGATAGAGTGTAATGAATAGTGCCTCTTGTTTTCTCAAGAAATTATTCTGCACTCTTGAAAAATTATCAGCAGTGGTAATTTCAGTGCTTCTTTCATTTAATACTTTTTGCATTATTCACATGAAGTCCATAAAGCTGTGCAACGTGCACACTGATATCCTTTTTGCTATGCCAGGTGCCAATTTTATTGCAGAATATAAATGTGTGCTATACAGAGACCCATTTGTCTCCTCAGACAATAATGAGATATGTTTGTGTTGTTTTAAATAGTGTTGGCTGTATTAAAACATCTGGTTGCAGAGAACGGGTGTATTAAGCAAAGGGTTATGCTCATGTGTGCAGGCATATTCAGGACACAAGGTCAAATTTTGCATTAAATTGGTGAATGAAGGGTGAGAAGTCAAAGACAGGTGTCCCTGGCTGTGCTGTCAACTATTTGAAGCCTAACATCTGCTGGCAAACTCACTGCAGCCAAAACCATTAATGGACCAGAGCTGTGTGGTTAGTGTGCGTGCTAATTCCTTCCCCATATAGTTGGTGTGTCTTTTATACATCAGTCCATAACCTTAACTGCTCTCCTCTGGTAGAACGCTGGGGAGATGCAGTGCAAAGACAGTTTTCTCTCAACAAAGGTGGAGGCTGTTCCAGCACCTCACTTTGTGGTCCATATACTCACCACAATAAGCAAGCGTGGATGAGCAAGCGTGTGTATGTTAAAAGCACGTACACTCATTGAATGAAATTCAGAAAGTCTAGTAAACATCCTGTCATCCAGACTGGAGATAATATATAATTATCCTTTTTATTCTATTGCTTGACACCCAAATTGTGGTCGCATTAGTGTGGGTAGTTTCATTAACTTCAGAAAGAGTCTTGTTGAATCCCTTCCCTTCTCATTAAGTGGGCTGCTGAAGAGTCAGTACAAGTGAGAAGCCCCAGACAGGTGGTACTAATTGTGGAGTCAACTATTAGAAACTTCTCTGTTCTTCCTGGAGCAGCCAAGCAGATCAATGTTCACAGCTGTTCTTAATGCTATCACTCTTACCACCAGTACACACCTTATGCAGGCAATACTGCATACAGAACATGGGTAAGAAATGGTTCTGCTTGTCAGTAAGACATCTTTAGCTAACCTTAGTAGCCACATTTCCAAATTTTTGTAATGAAAAATTTGTCAGAGATTTGCAGACAAGTTTGCTTAAAGCCCTTTCTCAGTTTTCAAATCTACACTTCTTCTCAGTTTACTGAAATGGTAAGGGATGCCAAACTGCTATTCACAAAATCCCAAAGGGCTGACAAGAAGCAGTCTATTAGTTTTTTTTCTGTCTGTCTGTTGTCAGTCCTTCTTTGAAGCATGGAATTTCAGCATTCATGTTTAGAAAGCAAGGTCTCCTCATCACAGCATGCTGGATTCCAGTGAAATCTTTGCAATTTGTCAGTAAAACTTCCAAGGTTTTAGAGGCATGAGAGCACAATGCATCATCGTTCCAAATTTCATTTGCTCTCATCTTTGCAGTTCTTAGGAAAATGGAAATTGTGGCCAAATTCTTTTCATAGCCTCTTACGCCTATTCTGTGTGACTTGTACTCCTGCTTATTCAGTCAAGTAAGGGAACAAAATGCTGTGCATTCACCTCCTTGTTCCAGCTGTCCAAACTAAAGGCTGTACTCTGAGCCAGGCTATTTCCTCACATCCATTTCTTCTTTGGGTAGAAAGAAGGAAGGATGAGCCTGGCCTTCATACCAGTACTCTTTTCCCTCTCTTGTATAGGCACTGTTCTTCTTTAGCTGATTAGGGCAGCCAGCAAGCCAGATGAGTGGGGAAAAACAAACAAACAAACAAACAAAAAAAAAAAGCTGACTTTTTCAACTACAGCAGTGTAGCTTTTATGTAGCAAAGAGAGAGAAAGTGAAGAATTATTTATTTCTGAGCAACAGAAAAGTCGTATTTCTATGTCAATTATAGAAGGGACCACTGCAATATCCTGTTGGCTACAGCCTGTCTCTGAACTGCTCCATCCTTACCTGCTACAAATCTTCCACAAAACTGTGATCTTTTATTTTTAAAATTCTAGTCTTGGAAAATACACTGCTATTACATGTTATGCCTTATTCATGACTACACTGAAAAGTTCAATCTTGCTTTTAGGGTCTAGGAGACAAATTTATCCCTCTTAGTGGTACAGAGAGCCTTTAATAAAGCAAATGCTTTTCCTCCACTGAGCAGAAGGAAAAAAAAGGAATGACTGGAAAAGGCCTTAGTGAATTGAGGCACCTCTAGGGAGGTCTCCAAGCTTCAGTAAGCAGAGCTGAGAAAAGCTGGGACGAGGTTGATCTAATGAGTGCATCATGACCCAATGAATCAATTGGCTGTTCCAGCTGTGCTTTGCCTCTGCAGCTTATTTGAACTGATTTGTTCTGCTAGTTTATTGATATAACTGACTGATTTTCAGAACTCATCCTTGTTGTTTAAACTCTCCACAATTTCTCCCTAATTATGTTGTCTTTACAGTCATCTACAGCCCCAGCACGTGACTGTGCTCACCTTCTTTCATATTAAGCAAAGAGCTTAGGTCCCTGTTCACAGCAATTTCCATCACTGATTGTAAAATGTAGGGGATCTAAGTTAAGGACCAAGCTGGATTTTGCTCAGGATGGTGCTATGCTCGTGATCTTTTGAGTGCTGTTAGCCTGCCTCTGTTCAACAAATTTTCTGTGCAAAGACACACATAGTGGAAGAGAGCTTTCTTAATAGGAATGAATTTTAGAGAATTTCATCACAAACAACAATTTGGTATGCCCTTGAGATATGTGGAAATAGTAAGGACATACACCATGGAAAGGCCTTGCCGTAGGAATCCAAGTACTTAGGCTGAGCTAACCTGCCAGTTTAGGTGTAGATGCCAATAACCTGAGCTAGCCGTGCAGTGTAAACATCCTGGGAATTAAAGTGCAAGGCACATCCCAATGTTTTTCTGCAGTCTTCAATTTCCCCTGACTTCTGGTAAAAGTATAAGATTTTGTTATGGCCAAATGCTTGCTGAAAGCTAAACAAACTAAGCAGTCTTAAAAAAAAAAAAAAAAAAAAAAAGTTCTAAAAGACATAAAAGCAACTAAAATCCAAACTCAGGATGGAAAATAAAATTAATGCCATCATTGGTTCTTTAAATACCCTTTCTGGAAACCTAAAGCAAAGATTTTTAAAGCTTGAGAGTCCAATTTTTTGTTCTTGGGGGAGGGTGTTCTGTTCTCAGGCATCTTCTGGAAATTCACTAAGTTTTCTTACATAGCTTTTGCAGAATTTGATACCTCAAGACTAAATCACCACATTGTACAGGTTAGTATTTTTTTTTTTTGAACCTTGAAAAGGCTTTCTGCATCATTTTAAGGGCCACTTACACTGTTTCGGACATGTATATTAATGTGAACTGTGACCCTCCCCATGAAATTATTTTCACTTAGAATACAAGAAATAGAGAA
Organism: Aythya fuligula; assembly: GCF_009819795.1. Lineage (NCBI taxonomy): Eukaryota > Metazoa > Chordata > Aves > Anseriformes > Anatidae > Aythya > Aythya fuligula. The sequence goes on from NC_045566.1 coordinate 13,593,645, forward strand.
CATTGAAGCAGAAATATTTTTTTGTTTCTTGATGAGAACCAGTACAATTCTAAAGATAATCAGATTATTCAAAATGTTAATTACTCTAACTTGCTGCAGTCTGTCTGATAAAAGCTAAAGTTACACATTGCTTCTCCCTCCTTCCCAGAAATGGCATCACTGAGTGCATTTCCAAACTTTTAAATATACATATTTTATTGTTAAGATTTATAAAATCACTGTTTTCTGCAAGGGAAAGGGTGCCACAGAAAAGAGGGTGTCTTGGCAGAGTTCACACTGAATGAAGAAAAAGGAAGAGAAGAAAGGCTAAAAGACTGGTTGTCAAACCCTTTTCTGTGTTCAAAACTTCTCCAGTCCAACTCTCATTAAATGCCAGTGACATCATGGAAATTTTATCCAAAATATTTAAACTTAGTTTTTTAGGTAAATACCTGAATCCATCCTTAAGCATCTGAAAAAAAGGTAACCCAATTCCTTAAGTACTGAAATCTTTCAGTCTCCTTTAATTTATAATCTGCACCATAAAATTATTCTGGCCTTGTTTCAGTGCTAGGATGTGTACTACAATTATATTTGGTTCTTGAGGTTGAACTTGGCTCCTATGGCGCACTCTTCTTTCATTGTTTTAGCTTCTTGCAGCTTTGTAATATTGAAACATAAGGAGATCACCCAGTTAGGCAAAATTTTTAAATTATTAGTTTTATTTGGCTTGATATCCAGTTCTGTCATTTGCTTGTAGGAGGAAATAGAGATACGTATTTATCACTCGCTAAAAGCAATTTTGTTCAAGCAGGACCATTGTTCCTGGAAATGAGGAATTGTTTACACGGAAAAAAAGATGGCCACATGAACTGTAGTAGAGTTGTTGCGAGCTACTAAAATTCCTTCCAAACTTTCAGAAGGTATATCTTTTAGTAGCTGACTATCATGGAAATTAAAATCTTTTCTGACTTCATCATGCATATTCTCTTCCCCTCAAGGTAGGGAGCCATCATTTGATTGAGATGGGTTGTACCTCCATATCTGTGTCAATCAGTGTAGGGGCACATGCTACACGAGCTGGTGCTTATGAGAGAGGAGGCAGGAGATTTAAGGAAGGAAAGTCATTTAAGATTTTTCTACCTATGAAAGCTATGGTTGCAAAGTTATCATCAATGTAAGCTTTGCCATATTTCACTCTGTATACACAGAGTCATTTCATCTAAAAAATATACTGCTAGAGGTGCAAGAGTAATTAATTTTTGACCTTTCAGAAGGCTGCAATAATTCTAATTGTGCAATGGTGGTTTTTATGGTGGGAAAACTTATTTCCTGAAGTTGGATTTTGATTGACAAATTCATTTCATGTAAAAATATGACGTAGCCATCAGGTGGTTAAAAGCTTTCAGCTGTTTCTAGCCTTGCCTGGATTTGAACCAGTGACCTAAAGGCAAAAAGCTTTGTATCTCATTAGCAAAACTCTCAGCTATGCTCTACACCCATTCAATTCAATTCAGTTCAATTTAAATGAAAAAAATTTAGCTGTGATATGAAACATAAGAGAAGCGTTTTACATTTAATTTTTTGCATTTTTTTTAAACATTGGTAGATAGAGAGAGTTTCAAAAGAGAGATGATTTTTTTAAAAAAATTAACATGTAGCCGCTGCCATAACTGTTTAAATGTCAAAAAACTCTAATCTAAGCAGTGTTATTTCCAGCTGTGACTAAAGAAAAAGCAGGAAAAAAGCAGCTTTGCTTCTTTGCTGTTCTAACATATTTCTAATAATAAAGATCATTGTCTTTGAACTCTCCCAACCTTACTCTGCTCTCCTTTGCTAAAGCCATTAAAATGATTAGAACCTCAAGCAGGGTTACAGTGTTAAAATGCTTGACTTTTTTCTTTCTCCAAACAAAACAGGCTGGTTTTAAACATGGCACACATCACAGTAATCCAGTCTAACTCTTCTATCAGTCTGGCTAAATTTCTTCAACAGATTTGCCCAAAACTGTGTTAAAAACCATAAATCACTGGATTAAACTTGTAAAGAATGATGAAAGCTGAATTCATGTATATACATGTGGTGGTACAAATGGACTCTTTTATTATTTAACCTGAATGAAAGCAATAAATTTGAAACAGGTTTAACTGATGATATTGGTAATCCACAACAGATTTCATAAATGTTGTTGAATGAACATTGGTTTTGTTGAGTAATCTCTCAGATTAAAGAAGGGACAGATAACTCAAACAGTCTGAGATTCATATTATTTTCTTGTTTAAGTTTTGATCTGAATGAAAATGTAATGGTAATTGCATTTTTTAGTTATTAATTAATAGGTATTTAATGCAAGTACTCTATTAAATGTCTAGAAAGCCAAGGTGAATCCTCTCCAGAACAGACATTCTCAAGATCAGATAATCTTTTCACTGAAGTTAGTTCAAGTTCCATTTAAATGTAGAATTTAAATTCAGACTGGTAACTTTTAGGAGTCTTTACAGACTGTGTTAATTCCCCCCTTGGATTGTAGGGAACATGATTCTCCTATAATTTATTCTGTCCTATAATTTAGGAAGCCCTTTCCTGGCAATTATGTGAAAGCACTATTTAGCTGCAGGGAACCTTTACAGTGATTTGAATTTTCTAGATAAGAAGGACTCGAGCATAAGCAATTGTGGGTGTGTGCTGACACAGGCGTCATTACTACCTTTGTCTCCATTTGATAGTGATGGAATATGTCATACAAATATATGGCAACAATACGCTAATCAAGAATATTTCACCTATGGGAAAAAATTATACTCAAGAATAAGTGATTGTTATATCAACAGATTACTGAGATAACCAAGCTGGACTAAAACACTCAAACTGAAAAATAATGGTTAAGACTTGCCCCTGCTGAAATCAATGAAAGATAAAATCAGAAGCAACATTTGCAAAGGCTGAAGTAGTGCTAGGAGTCTTCTGTGCCTTCTGCATGGGTGTAATTTGAATGGGAGGAGAGGAGATTTAGAATCAGCCCTGTGGATGTTTAAGAAGCTGATTTTGTTAAAGAGCTGTTTTGACATTCCTATCTTTCTTGCCATGCTTTCTTTTTTTAATGAGATACACAATACCAGGCTTCTGTTTTTATATTTTAGACCAACCCACTTGGCTCTCACATCTAAAAAGATGGGCTGGTATGTAAGCTGTGAAAAGAGCAAGGCAGATTGATGACTTGTAAAGTACACATGGATATGTACAAGTATTCATACACAGTGCAGGAAAAGCAGCAAAAGGGACTACAAACATTGAGTTTTTAATAAGTATTGCATCATGTATTCTTTTCTATTGCCTTTAAAAAAAAAAAAAAAGAGCATAGTCATTCCTATACTTCTCATCAAATGTTTTTGATGCATAAATTTAACATATTTGGTTATTTAGATGTATATTTATTTGACAGGGAGAAAAATGACTCAAGTAAAATCTTCTCTAATACCAATTCAGCACAATATTTAATTGTCTGCTTAATTTAAAATATCCAAGTTGTCTCATCTAGAACAATGAATCCTCATATGGTTTGTTATGCAGGTGCGTAAGTATCTTCATGAGCTCAGTGATATCTATGTGGCACAATATTTCCCAGGTCATAGATGTTCCTCAAATTTTACTTGCCTGTCACTCGGAGTAAAATTTGCCCCATGCTGCCTTTTTTCCTGCTGTGTATGTTTTAATTCCTGAACCACACACTCCACATTAAATATTTCTCTATGACAGTTCCAGTAACGTTTTCTAATCACAAAATAATATTTACCATCTTCCCCCATGCGGTTTTCAGAACAGAGGGAGCTGCTGCAGTTCTGCAGAGGTCATGAACCTGCTTGATGAAGCACAGATGAATATAAAGTATTCTACTGAGCTTAACAGGCTTTATTAATGTGCAGATCCAATACACATTTTTATTTAAATTCATCTAAAGGCTAAAGGACACATTTTTCAATTGTTATTTTGCATTTAGTTTTTGTGAGATTAGTTTTGAACGTTTTTTAAAAAGAAGCGTGATTAGATATCTACAAATTACTTTCCATTAATTATAATCACTGCACCTAATAGTGCTTTTGGACTTTTAAGGAAAGAATCAACCAGCAATTTAATATGAAATAGATTTCTACAAGATTTTCTGTATAAAGTAGAACTGCTTCTCATCCCTAATCCATACATTCAATCTGTTTTGACTAAGACACAGACTTTACATTTCTTTCTCTTCTAAAGGTTAAAAATAATTCTTTGAATAGATTTTTTCCCTTACTTTCAGCATCTCATTCTCTAATAGAATTCCATCCATAAACAGGAATGTGGTATCAAACCACTGCCACTGGGGAAAGCATTTTCAAAAGGTCTAAGTCAGTCTTTCTGAACCTTAGTCATGTTCATACTTCACTTGTGACTTGTTTGTTTGTTTTTGTTTTGTTTTTAAGAAACTGAATGAACTAAAGATTTAGACAAGTTCTTGTTGAGATTTTTCCAAAAATATATGTTGATTTCAGTGAAAGACATGCCTTAATTCAAACGTATAGTTCTGTAACATCTCATTTTATATGCATCTTTAAGCACCTAAGTCACTGAAGTCTTTGGCACACACTTTGCAGATCTGCTGTGTGAGATATTATCTTATTCCAGTTTGCTGTTTCCCCACTACTGAAGATTGCTGGTCCCACTGGAGAGCTGGCAGGTTGGGACACACACCCACATCTCAGTCATGTCAGTAAGGAGTTTGAGGGCTTTAGTTTAAACTGCTGACCAAGGCATCTTTAATCTAAGCTTCAGGACTTTGCATTTAAGCAGCCAAGAAGCACATATGCATTCCATTCCTGGTACTCAGCAGAGGGGCAAAGCAGATAGTGGGAGAAAGTATCTGGTAATTTTCTTCTATTACATTTGCTGCAGCCTATTGGTAATTGCCCTTAGTCATCTGAATTCCCATTTTCAGACATGTCCTAGGCATTCCTAAGGGACTGGTTCTTCTTAATGTATTTAGGTGCTGAAACTACAGCAGGTTGTTGCCAAGGAGTGGCATGTTACTGTCTGCACTGGTGAAAACACAGCTGAATAGGCTTTGGCTGCCATTTCTCTCCTAGTGTAAAATCTTAGAAAGAAATGGAGCATTGCTTCATGAAAAGTAGTAGTGAGATGCCCACTGAGCAACTTTGCAGATGCCAGCCCTGCCATCTGGCAAAACACCACACACTGCATGCCAGCAATATATCCCAGACACAAGCTAAAATGAATTGCATACAGCATTCCAGAGCTCCTTTTATTTATCAGTGGAGAAAAGATATGTATGCCAATTAGGATTAAGCTGTTGTTTCTATAATATAAAGGAGCCAGCCAAAATAGCAGGACTTCTGCTCTATAACCAGAGTCATTTTCTGGCACTGAAGCTTCAGCTGCTCACCAGATCCACCAGTCTTTTTTCTGATGCTAGGTAGGGGCAAACAGCCATTCATTTTGCTTGCCCTCATTACCTTCTCATTTGTGTGGAATCTATTGCTAATAAGCATACTTAATTTTCAGAATGTGAATGTGAAGCTTTCACTGAAGCTTTAGCTGCTTACATCTTAAGTCTTTATTTGTGAATCCTTGGCATTGGCATCTGGATGCCTAGGTTATAGGATCAGATCTTCAACTGCAGAAAGACTTGGCTTAGCTTGGAGATTTTTAGTCACCTTTATACTTTTTGATCCTGCAGTATTCCAATTATGAAGCACGTCAGACCTGTTCTTAGGCTGCTCTGTGGCACCAAGGAGTCATTGCATCATCCTGAAGACTGCATAGGTGCAAAGTCATTACTTCACTCTAGCTGTGTCATCTTTGTTAGTTCTAAGGTTTCATAGGGAAGTAAGGTTGTTGTCAAAGGTGGTTTTAGAAGAGCTTTGCACCAATGTAAATATATATATATATATATATTTGTTATCAGAACATCCAGCTTCGTAACTGTTCTTTGTTATGCTACTTCATATAATTCAATAAAAAATTAAAAGGCAGCTTCATCTTGTTACATATAACTGCTGGGAAAAAAAAAAAAAAAAAAAAAAAAGGCAATTAAAACAGGCTAGTCATCCTGATAAGAAAGACTTTATCCAGGCTGGATAGGGATAGCTTAACTTGTATTTAAGTGAGAGAAAAGAGGTTGGTGTGTGCTAAATGGGTGCTGCTAAACAATAACAGAAGATGCAAATAGGGCTGTAATTTATTGCCCCACTCTTCACTGACAAGGTCTCCTCTTCCCCTGAGACTAAGCATACAGGATTGGAAGAGGACAGGAACTATAAGCAATGGAAGAGGATCAAGTCAAATTCTCTTGAGTTTTGATCCTTAGTAGTCTATAGGACCAAATAGATGGGACACATCCAGAGATGCCAAGAGAACTGCTTGATGAACTGGCTTCATTGTACCCTGTGAACTAGACTTTCTCTATCACTTTGGAAGGTCACAGAAACCAGAGAATAACTGGAGAGAGAAAAAAAGTCATAACCATCTTCAAAGATGGCAAAAAAATACAACCCAGAAAGACAGCTAAGTGCTGGGGATCCTTTACTCAGTCCCTGGGAAAATCACAATGTGATCTTGGAAGCAGTTTCTGGGCACATGAAGGAGAAGAAGGTGATTGGGAATGATCAACTAGTACTTAAAAAATAAATCATCCTTTACCAACCTGATTGATATCTATGATGAAATGAGTAAATCTGTAGGTGGATGGGGGGGGCAGTAATGAGTGTCATCTACAGTGATTTTAACAAGGGTTTCAACAGCACTTCCCTTGTATCTATGTTGGGACATCCCAATTTAGATGAGTGAACTACTAGGGTGAGAAACTGGTTGCATCATCCAGCTTAAAAGGTTATGGCTTATGGTTACTACTCTACTTGGAAAGTGTAGTTCTTCTGCAATCTATACTGGGACATCTCCTGTTTCATATCTTTATCAGTGACCTGGGGGAAGAGACACTCATCAATTTTGCACACATAGCAACCTAGAGACACTAGGAACTGAGACAATGAGAATTAATTTCACCAAGAACAGATGTAAAGCCCTGCACCAGGGAAGAAATTACACCCCTGATCAGAGCTGAGGACTGATCCATAGCAGCTCTGCAGGAAGGGACTGGGGGGCTTGTTGGACAACAACTAAACCTATTGTGTCATCAGCGTGTCCTGGCAGCGTTGAGAACTGACAGAATGAAAGAGTCGTATCACCAGGAGCATAGCCAGTAGATCAAGGGAAGTGATGATCCCCCTTTAATCGAGGTTTAATCAATGCTTGTTAGGCCATCTCCAGTTTTGAACGCACCAGTACAAGACATTGACAAACTGAATCAAGTTCGGTGAAGAAGATATTAGGGGCTGGAGTGCTAGGCCTGTGAGGAGAAGCAGAGAGATGGGGTTTGTTCACTGCATAGAAGAGATGGCTCCAAGGGGATCTAACAGCTCACCAATACCTACAATGAAGTTACAGAAAAGATACTGCTATGCTCTTCACTGAGGTGTGTAAAAGGAGTGTGAGAGGCAACAGTCATAATTTGGCTGAGGGAAGGTTCTGGCTGGATGCAAGAAATTTTCTTTTTTTATGCTATGAAAGTAGTTGACCAGAGAGGTTTAAGAATCCTCCAAAGAAAGAGAGATTCAAACCTCAATTCCTGCTTACAGCTGAATTCTTAGCTGCTTACTCTAAATTCAGTTTTGAGACAGCTTTACACGGAAATTTAGACTAAGTGACTGTGCCAGGTCCTTTCCAACCTGAATGATTTTATGATCTTTTATTTTCAAAGTTTAGGCTTGCAAATTCTAACTGAGCAAACTGTTTATTCTTACATGCTCTTGGCTTGTAGAGTAGATCACATGTACAAAATCTGCAGGATCTGTTCCAGGCTGTCTAAATGCAAATATGGATATGATGTAAGTGGAAAAGAGGAAAAATTTTCCAAGGGCAATAATTTGGTGGTGTTTCAGCCTACTTGCCCCTCTGTACTTTATCATTCAGCCACCAGTGGATTTCTTTGTGTCAAAAAACAATTAATATAATTATTAAGTATTTTAACTGAGGTACTGAAGGTACTGAGTACTGAAGGTTTACGCATTAGCTCAGGAAGGATAAGTTCTTTTGCACAGGTAGTTCTGTAATTGTGATGTTGGAAGAATTCAGTATTAGATGATCCTCTATGATAAGGGTTAGGATTCAAATTAGTACATTGGCCTGAAATATAAATTATTTAAGAGCAGAGGCTGGCTCAGGTGCCAGATGGGTCAGATAGATTACACTTCATTAGCCACCTGGGTCAGGTGTCCTGGTACTGATCCATTCTTAGCTGCAATATGTATGGGTATAAGTTGAATTCACAGTGGAGTGGGCATCTTATGTTGCAGTGTTCGTGCCTTAGTCAGTTTAATTCAGACATGTAGTGTTATATTATTGTGACTCATTGTATTTATGCTGGAAAATACAGATAGGTGATTTAGCTTCTTGTGTGTGAAACTCAGCTGTTAGGGCAAACCCTAGACCTATGTTTTTGAGCAATGTTCAGTAGCCTTTTGCTATCTAGACTTTGAGACATCTGAGGTTAGCAGTCAAATGGAGGAAGGAAAAGTACTGATGAAGTTGCTGCCTCATCCAAATTCTTGAATGAAAGGACCAGTTAGGAGCTGTCAGCTGTATTGGTGTGTCTGTGTTCCTCTCCTCAATTTGAGTTAGCTGGACATAAAAACACAAGTTCAAATGTTACAGAAGTATTTTATGTCCTACCAGCACTTGCAGCTCCTGCTTTTCAGTATTGTGACTGAACTCTCTGCCCACAGATTTGCCCAATATGTGCAAGTATCTGAGGATTTAATTTGGGGGGAAAATCCTGCTTTCTTTTGTACATAGTAGCAGTAATGCAGATTCACAAGCAGCACTAAGGAAAACCACTGTTTAGAAATCCAAGTCCAGGTGGGTCCTCTCAAACTAATTTGACACTTCAGAACAGCAGTGACTTCTGCTTTGGCATTCCTTTTTTTTTTTTTTTTTCTTCCACACGTGCATCTGTCATGCAAAAGAAGTTGCTGAGTTCTCAAGCTCACACAGCTTTCAGAGATTTTGCCATTTTGCCATCCATTAAATCTCTACATAATAAGTGAGATGTAAGACCTAAGTTTGGATCATGGTACCAAGCAAAACTGATAGCAGCCCTGCGGCGAGCCACTGACTTCTTAACTAAATTTAACACTGCCATTCATAAATACAGATTAAGAGAGCATGCAGATTGTAATAGCATAGCTGCAGTCCCGGCACACAAATGAATGTGTGTGCACACATGCGTGCACAATTAAAAGGTAACCTCTAACTCAGGGAAGTTTTATGCTCCAAAGACTCAGTGGCACAGTCTCTGTGATTGCAGAGCTGAGTATCTTCCATGGTGTTTTATCCAGCCACTCCAGGGGAATCTTAAATGCATGCAGAAAATGTCGGCCTACACCTAGCATACTGACTGCACCCACTAAATGAAAATGAGGATATTCAGTTTAAAACAAAGAATTTTTTTTTTTATTTATTTTTATAAAGAAATCAAAACCAGTTGCAAGTAAATAGCAAACAAAGGAAGAATTGGAATCCATAAAACATCAGGGGCAATATTTAAAGCAACCAAACTAAAATCAGTTCAGTATTTCTCTGCTGTATTTATATACAAGTGCACTTATTTTTAAAGTACCCTAACACTTAATTTTGCTTTCAGTTGTATTTTTTTTATTTGGATTACATATGGTATTGTGATAGGATGTTTCAGAAAGCCATAAAGTGTTCTTGCCTGTAAAAGCAATGTCCTTTCTTGTTAATGCCAAGAATGCTTGTCCCAAAACACTCATTCCCTGCTCAAGACACTGTAGCTGCTAATGAGGAAAACACTGCAAGTACCTCATTCAAATGTTTTCTTTTGTTTATCTACAGGGAGTTTACTCTGTAATAGTGAAGAATCCCTGAGTATCAATGAGTCTGAAAGTACTCATATTCTGCCAAGAATAAAGTTGTAAAGCTTTGTGTGCCAACACTTTAAATTAATCTAAAATAATGCAGAGGGGACTTTGTCATCTTGGAAGGCTTTTTAAAGCCTCATCACTATTGTCACAATTAATAAGAATATTCCATATCAGTGACATGGCTCCCTTCCTCTATTGCCAATTATAGTTTCAATGGATGACATCCCTCTGAGGAGGTATGTCAGAATTCATAGAAAGGATGGTATCGGCATGGGACAAAACACACTTTTGTACCAGCAGCTTTGCAGTATGTTGCTAGTTTCTTAGGCAGCTCTGCTTACTCACAACCTTCTTTCCTAAGCATCACTTAGTGCCCAATGCTAATCAGTCCCTTTAGATGGCTTTTACGAAGTAGATAGCGCATTAATTTGGCATACAAATTGAGAGACTATCTTTGATGGTGAAACAAGATTAAAATACCCATGCTCACATTTCAGTTTCATACATAAAACATAAATAATTCAGTAACCTCCCCAGCATTACAGACAGCTTCATTGCTCTCTCAAACAGTACTTAAAATATACATCTATCGCAAACTTAAAAAAAAAAAAAAAAAAAAAAGCCAAGGCCATAAACAAATATCATGTTTGCCAAAATACTTTATGTTCCCATCCAAGGGGCCCTTAGTCACAATTCTGACCCAAGATTTCCTCATGAGATGCTGTTTAAGAGCTTTTTTTTAACAAAAAACAAACAAACAAAAAAAAGCCATTCCCATGATAGGTTTTACAATTTGTGTTTCTTTATGGCCAAGGCTGCTGTGTTTTGTTATAAATATATGAAATCAGTAGATTGCCCGGGTCTCCATTTTTACAGGGGATACTGCATCATTAAGTACTGAAAGAATATAATGTAACTATTCAAACTGCTTAAAATATTTCGTAACCATAAATTATTATCCAAAAATATTTTTCAAGTAGATAAAAAGAGTTGTCAATTCTGCGTAGTGAATGCCTCATAAGGGGCTCATTTATGGTTGAAAACTGAATAAAAGCAGTAAATTAAGAACAGACGTAACCATAGAGAAGCTGTAATCCACAGCAGATTTCCTTGGTGAATGAAGTATTGTTATGTGGATTTATCCTCTTTGCTTGTACAGTTAACCAGTCACATCTGTGGCCAAAGTGCTGTCTGTGCACACAGACAAGTTGGGTTCAGTCACCCCGTGGAGGTGGGCACATGCTGGTTTACACTGTAGTGATAAAGTGCAGAATAAACTTCACCGGCTGTTTCGTTGGAGTGTGCTCTGCTGAAGGGCAGATATAACATTGAAGCTGAAGTCCTGTGACTCAGAGCCATAAAAATCCTAGGATGTTTGAAAAACTGGAGGCAGCAGTGCATTTCCTCTAGATTGTATATTAGTATTGCAGGCCTTGTTTTCTGGCAAGTTACAACAGACTCTGTCGCTGACTCACAGAATTAGTGTTTGTACTTCCTAAATACGATAATGAATGGGAGCTGCTTGAGCTATAGTGTTTGTGAAGGGAAAGCCACTTGTTATAAATATTCATTTGACAAAATGTAAATAGTTTTATAGGAGTGTAAACTGTTGCAAGTTATTTGATTCAGTACAGTTGTCTCTTCCGTATTGTTTGTCACAAATGCACATAATGAACCAGCCTGGATGACATGTAGACTTGACAGTGAATTAGTTTAGCTGTATTGCTGTTTGTTTAACTTTGTGATTACACACCAGTCCGACAACTCATCTCCTTTGTCTTCAGAAAGCCACAGCAAGTTCCATTTTTCTTATGTCTTTCCATTTGATTTCTTAGCTTCTTCCAGTACCTCAGTGTATCATTGCACACTAATTTTGGCTTTACATCAGGAAGTTGTATCTACAGTGAGATCACCAGCTTATTAAACTGGAACATTCAAAAAAAAAAAAAAGATTCTTGTGATTTTTTTTTTCATTACTGAGAGCTTTTTTTAATTATAAGGCATGCTTCCCTGACAACAGTAGGTTTCATTTCTAGTAAATAAGCTTCCTTCCAACCATGTCTGAAAAAAGAATTAAAAAAAATACCGTAAAGACAGAAACAAATATTGTCACTTAAAATTCCTCACACTGGTCATTTAGAAACCACTGTATTATTTACTTTTATATAAAAATAAAAGCACATTAAGTTCATATTTCTTCTTTAATTCAGGTTGTAGAAAAAATAATAGTCATGACTGTGCCAGCATCAAAAGTGAACTGCAACACCTGCATCTGTATTACAAAGACTACGAGCTTCTGTACTGTTCATAGATGCAGCATGCACGTGAACTGAAACCACAGATATAGACAGTCAACCTCCTGCTGTTTTGAAGTATGTGCTCAAGTTAATATGTGCATGCCCATGCTTAAATATTATGACTATGTACATGTATGTAGACAGAGGCTTACAAAATTTCTTTTAATAGTCCATAAGCATTAATTGCCTTTAAAGGTTTGGTCCTTAACTTGAACTGATTCCAAAAGAATCAAAAAAACTGTAGTGTTCCTTTAAATTAATCACAGACTTTCAAAATGCTATCTATTCTGTTTGATTTTGCTCCTAACATAATTTAAAATTTACATTTTTACATTTTGTGCTAAGCAAAGAGGTCACAATTCTATGCCTACTATGTAGGGGCATAAAGGGTATGCAACATTTATACAACAACAAATGTGGATCAGGGCAGTTTTGCTGTTTGTTTCCATGGTCAAAGTCCTTGTATATCTCTTGTTTTGGTCTAATATTATGTTTTCTTAAAGGAAAAATTTAAAAAATAAAAATAAAAAAATCCAGTGCTTTAGAAGGTAAAGTAACTAAAGTATTTTGTTTCTAAGTTTTGTCCTGCAATCTTTTTCAGGCTGTTTACAGTCTGCAGGACTTAACTAGATTGCTATTTTAAGGCCTGTTCCAAAGACTTCTGCTGGCTTCAGTGAGCTTCTATCATGCCTTTAGTGACTCCTGGGAAAATAAAAGATCTGTGTATTTCAAACAAGAATTATTTTTTAATGTTTACTGAAATTTATCTAAAAACCTTGTTATGAAAAATTTAAAGCAGCAGACTAATTTGGTGCTCTGAAAGATCATTTTCTGAAATGGTTGCAGATCCATTTTGAGCTATCAAATGTAGAGGGATTTGGAATTTGCTTGGTTTTATTTTTTCATTTAGTAAGATTTCTTTCCAAAGAGGTCAGCAGGACTTTGCTGAAAGGATTTAATTAAAGTTAGCAAGTAATTTTGTGTTCTGCAGCATGTTACGTATTGTGAAAAGGTTATGGATTCACTCAGTGCAGCGCATCAAAAGTGTAGAGGTGATAGGTGAAATTCTTATTGTTGCAAGTGCTGAGATATAATCATTTAAAAGGTCACTTGCACTCAAAAAGAGCATTTATTTAAGTAACTTGTTTTGGGATATGCTGCATTTTTAAAGGTTAAAACAGTGTCTTGCTGACCAACGTGAACAGTCAGAAGTAATTTTTTCATTTCTTAAAAAAAAATCTGCGTGTTACTTTAGACTGTTTATAAACATCCTGTGCCATACATTGTTGTTTTGAAAGCTCAAAATTTGACGTAATTACTAAAACATGGTACTTAGAAGCTTTGAAATCTAGAATTAGCTTGTTACTGCGTACATTGCAATAGTAGTAAAACTATAATAATTTTAAGTGTAAAGATACAGGTGACAGGATTTATCAAAGTGCACAGTATACATGTAGTATATTGTTTTGTGTATAGGCAGTTGTTCTGGTAGGAAACATCAATTATCTAAAGTGAGGGGGAAAAGATTGATTTTTACATTTTATAAAGTGATTTGGGAATGACATAGAGTATATAGTTATGATAGGCAGACAAAAGTGAATTATATTTGAAATGGTAATGTGAAAGACCATAAAGTCAGAGAGTTTATTTAGGGAGCTGAGAAGTAAGGTTTTTAAAACAATTATTTAGTCCTTGCATTTATACAGGAGTTCACATGCAATGGCAAGTATGCTGTGTGTTTAGAAGAGTTTTTTCCCTTTTCTCTAGAAATAGTTCAAATTGGCATTAAATTTCTTTAAGTCACAGTGTTCTTTCCACTTACACTTCTGAACAGTCCATGGACATCAAGGAAGAAGGAGTTTTATAACTACTCTTTGCTGAATAAGATGTTATGGTCAGCCTCTTGATCCTTAAGATTGCCAGTACAGAGCAATATTTTGTTAATAATTTGTTTTAAATACTCTTGTTGAACCACTATCCTGTAGAAATTTTACTAGCTGTGAAAACAAAAGTATTTTAATGATGGTATTGATCAGTTCTATTCATTGAACACTGCACATTCCAAAGTAACTTATGTGAGTAGGAAAAAAAGGAAAAAAATGTACATAAGGAATTAACAGTTAAAAATGAATGACTTACATTTGTTTCAGGATCATTTTTTGCTCAAATAAAACCATCATCCTTAATTTGTCTTGCTTTCCATTTGAAAGAGGGCAAAATCTATTTCCTGGGCAATTTTGCACAGCACAGATATTAATACTTTGGGGTTTAATTGTATCCTGTGTTTAAATACACTGTGGGTGAAACCCTAGACCTCTGCTTAATTGCTGTGAGAAAATAGCCTGATTTCTCTGAGATTAGGCACACGCTTATGTATACTTTGACCCAAGAGTGCCTCCTTCAGAATTAATCTTCTAAGGTAGTGGGATTTGCTTTTGTACATGCAGTAGACCCATTCATGACAAACGGTGCCTAATAAACCAACTTCACCCTCCAGACCTCTCTTTTGCTGTCAGAGTTTTTCTTCAGCTATTCATTTCACACATCCCTTGTCCAGTTGCTTATTAGCAAATAAACCTTAAAGCAGGCAATAGGAATAAATTTAATGATTCCTCATAATTAGAGAGGCTTAAGGTTTAAATAATGTGCTGCAGAACTGGAAATGTAAAGAATTTCCATTTAATAGTTAGACAAAAATATTCTCAACCTGATCCAAATATGCTGGCTGTTGGAAGACAAATTTGCTTGTATTTATTTTTTACATTTCCTTTGTGCTATAGTTCAGTTGAACCATCTATTCCATAAAAGTACTTTTCCCTCTGTCATCTGTATTAGGATTGTTTCTATAAGATGTAACAAAAAGTTCTGGTTTTCAAATATTTATATTAGTCAAAGTTAGTCCTGTTTATACTTTTTGGCAATATAACTTTTTCCTTAAAAATGAAGTACTTTAGTTTAACTAAACAAAATGTGTTGAAATGGACAGTCTTATAAACTTAAGTACACTTGGCAACAGAAAGGACCAAGGCTCCAACCAAAAAACACTGACTCATGTGAGTAGCCCCTACTCATACAAATATCTTATTAACTTCAAAGGAACAATCTGTGTGTATTGGAGTTTTCAAAACCTGGCACTAAAGCACCAACCCTGACTGCAAATACCGAGGCAGATGTAGGAGTTTACTTGTTTTTATTAATGCCATTAAAATCGGGAGTTGTGACCATTAGCAAAGTCCTTTATGTGATTTTCTAAAAATAATATTAACACTTGCAGGAGCATGTCCTAAAATTAGAAGATAAAGGCATTTGTTTCAGTTTTGAGTTAACATTAGATAAAATCATCTAAAATCATTTGTTTTGGTTGTTCAGTAAAGCATTTCCCTGTATTTGCATACAATATATGAAGCCCAAAATCCACTTTAATTTGTAAAAGAGTCCGGCTGCAAAAAAATTGACTTCTCTTCTTCAAAATCAGTAACATTGCAGTAGCAGAAATAATGATGTAACATAAGAAGAAAATCCCAGATGAACTGATTCCTTTAATTAAATATTTAAATCAAAAAAATATATGAATAAAATATTATTTAACTTCTATAAATTTATATTTCTTTAAGCAGCCTTTTCTTTGTCCTTTCAGTTACTTTGATTTATTCTGTGTTATTTTTCTGTCATTTGCTAAATATGTGATCAAAACCAGATTGAGATGAAAGGGTTTTTTGTTGTTTTTGGAGGTTGTTTTTTTTTTTTTTGGTGGCTTTTGTTTGTTGTAGGTTGTTTTTGTTTTGTTTTGTTTTGTTTTTATGTTTTATTTTGTTTTGTGGTAAACCCTTTAGCTATTGTTACAGTAATAAGCCTTGGTTGGCTGATAGTGAACTATGTGGTCGGGACTCTCATAAGGGAAATACAGTCTTCATTAAACAAGCCTTTTAACGGCAAGCCAAGCTTGATTAGAATCATATACAGATGAAATCATTTCTTTACAATGCTTTTGTAGTTTTGTGCATTCCCAATAACTCTTTAGGCTTAATAATACTTAGGAGACAGCTGGGTTACTACTTAAGATTCTGTTGTTGCTTCCAATTATTGTGCAGAAGTCAAAATACATAGTATAATTTCTGTTCAAATAACTGCAAGCGTATTAATGTGATATCTAAATGTGAAATGGGTTGGGGCAAAAGTAAACATTACAGAAGGCAAGGAGTTACAGCTTGCTATCTTCTGTGGAATCCCCCTGCCAAACCTGTAAGAAGCAAAACTTAAGAAACAAACAGGAAACTTTCCATGAGTTTTGTTATTGTTACTCTAATCAAGCTGTGACAGCATACGGCAAGCCTAAATACTTTGTGTTGCAAAATATAGGTACCACGTTGTCTGCTAATTTATATTTGAACACTTACTAAGAGTTTATACTTCCTTAATTTGGAGTCACAAAGAAAAAAGAAGAAGCAAAGTTCACTAAAAACCTAGGGAAGTAGGAATTATTTTTTTCTGGCATCTCGTCAGAGGGAAAATATTGTTGGTAATGCCAAACAAAAGGAAACAAAACAAATCTCTTAAATCTGTTGGTTAATTTTATTAGCCAGGGTCCAATTAAGCAACTATAATCCTGTTGATCTTTATTACTGATGTGCATTCCTTCCATAGCACAAATCTCTATAGGAGAGAGCTTAAGACTTCATGGATGGCAGAGGCCCGTTGCAAATGACAATTCACTACTAAACAAAGCAAGAAAACAACTCAATCAAAAGGTCAAATTCCTTTCTGTGGGTGATGACGGAAGGATGATAAGAGGGAAGCTTTTTTCTTTCCTTCCTTCATTTAATGCGTCCTTTCCTCAGTAAAGGTAAGCCTCCAAACTCCCTCTAAGCCACTGGACCTCAAAAATGGGTCCAGGCTACTCAGCCAGTTAACAAGGCAATCTGCAACATTAGCCACCAGTGGTCAGACATGGTAGGGTCAGTTGGCATGTGGCTCTTGTTTAGAGTATTCCTACTGTTTGAGCTGACCTTTCATTCCTGCCCCATGCACACACATTTCTTCTTCACCTCGCCAGCTGCTAGCCTCTGTGTGCTGTGCAGAGGGAATGGCTAGGCATGAAAGGCATAACCCTGTCTTCCAAGAAGAGGGATTCTTGTAACTTATCATTAAGATTTACAATACTCTGTACATAGCTGTTACCAGATTGTGTGTTCAAGCATGTAGTCTGTACGTGTAAGGCAACTGCCCGTATTATTATTTTTTTTATTTTTATTTGTTGTTAATGTAGATTCTGAGCTGTTTCTACCATAAGACTGCACTCCACGGACAGTCTCACAGACAGGCCATCCCTGCCTGAAGTGGTGTAGGGATTATGCCTATAGTTATTTGATTGAAGGAATTTGTATTGGTCAGTTAAATTGGTTGTGGATGCATTTTTATTTTTATTTTTTATTGTGTGGAAAGAGACAAAGACTTGAATTATGCAAGTTTCTGTGCAATTGCAGTGGGATCAGAAATAATGCTGTGCTAATGCATAAACTCTTGTGAATCCCCAGAGACTGTGCTGGAGTTGTGAACAACCAGTGACAAGGTCCAGCAGTGCAGGGAGTGAGTTATGAATCAGTGCAGTCCTGCTGTCCAGTAATTCAAGTACTCTTTCTTTCCTCTCTTCCTCCTTAAAATACAGATGCAGGTTTGCATCTGCTAAACCTAGCTAATCTATATACTGCCACAGTATATGAATGCTATTTCACCAGCATTGCTGTTTGTGTTTACAGCCAAAGCAATCTTCTGCTTCAACATTCAATAAAAATAAACAACTAAAATATCAAGAATGGAAAGGAAATGTTGTGGCAGCTTCTTAGCTACTGAAAATCAGATAACACCTCTAACACCAATGGAGCTGCACCAATTTATACTTGTTGCAAGTCCAACTTAAAGTTTTAAGACATAATGCTTTTGGTTTTCTCCCCTACAAAACATTTATGTGTATTCCATGCCACATATATGTGCATATAACAAATTGTTTTAATCTGAAAAAGTTAAAAAAGGGAAACTAGGCCAAGATAGACATCAATAGATGGGAAAATATCAGTAGATAAAAGAAATAATATGAGCTATTCAAATTAACGTGCCTTCTGTGACTCTTGAAAAGGAAAGGTGTCTAGACTATTCAAATATCTTTGAATACTCTTTTTAGATGGACATTCTGTTTATCAATATATATTAGTAGCAACAGTTTAAAGTCATAAACCAATGTCTCTAGCATTAAAATTAAAATAAACACTATACAAAAGAAAATGAAGAGTGAGTAAGGCATAAGTGCAAGTTGGGGTCAGAAGAAGATCATACACAAAAATAATTATCTAACTGTTCAGCGTTCAGGGAAGGGAATTTATTTATTTATTTTTAATTATTATTATTTTTTAATCTTTATCCTATTTATGTTACTTTCTTTATAAATGTTCATGGTTCCCATAGATATATAAGCTAGTAGATCTGAAAACACCACCAGTACTTTTTTTTTTAAAAATTTACCTACATTGTCTAATAGATTATTGTTTGAACATCTAAAACTTTGTTTCCTTTTCTTCCTGCTTACTTATTAATGCATGCATAAAAATTTCTGATCCAAGATGGCTTTGTTGGATGTGATAAAACCATTAACTGGAGATTTCAAGCCATGTGGTTTAAGTGATGAATGTACCTGTGTTCTACCCCAACATGCACTTTCATTCATTGTCTTTTTAGGTTCTTAGTTTCATGTTTCAAAAGTATCATGATCTTTTATCAGCCCACAGTAGCGAGCCTCTTCATCAACAACAGTCCCTGAAGTGAAGGTATAGGTTAAATCATCAGGCAATCTTGGACAAAGAATGCAATGGGGAAAGAGTTCTGAACAGAATTGTACCTTCACGGTCTTTCACTAAAAAAATTTCACTATCAAATTCCAACAAATTAAACTGACCACATCTAACTGAGATACTTTGTACAATTCAGCATGCCTTTCATAACTGTCTGCCAGCAGCTGGTCTTACCTAAAATTTACAGTGCAATATTTATGAAAAGCATCTTTTTTAATGTATTTATTTTATTTTTTTTTTTATTGGTTCACAGCTTGTTCAATTTAATACTGTTTTGTTCAACAGCTAAATTATTGATTGAAGTGTTTGCTCATCTATGAAACATGTCCATCTCTCAATAACATTGTTACAATTTCTCCTTGTTTACTGATAGAGAACTGTTTTATTTCCTGTGCTTTTTATGGTGGGTCAGTTAAACATCTCATTATTAGCTAAAGCAAGATAATCAAAAGTGTATTGCCATTTTGATAACTGATTTTTTGAATAATATTGTTTTGTAGAAAATTGATTTATTCCAGAAAAAAAAAAAAAAAAAGTGTTTGAAATTCCTTAAAATTGTCCTCCTCCCATTATGAAGGACTTACAATTTAACTTACATGGATGACATAATGTCATTATAATATCTACTTGTGTTATACAGTAATGACAGTCTACATGTCATTCCAGCTATTTAAATTAACAGGTTCTAGCAATAATGTTTCAGAGCAAAACTAACACAAAGTACCTGTAAAAATTTTCACGATTTTCTTGATGATAGTAAAATTGAACTTTTAATCTGACTTTTGTAAGTTCCTCTTTCTGCTTGGGGTGAAAGTCTCTTTTTCCTGCTTTTTATCAGCTGAACCAAAGTTTTCCTTGTCTCCTTTTTTTTACTCCCTTTTTCACTCTTTATCATGCTTTATTGCTAAATTCAGACTGTAAAGACCACATCATGCTTTAAGCCAGTTATCTATACACACCACACACACATCTCAAATAAGAGGTATGACATAACATTCTTTTGTTGAATATTGAGTGGTTAGACCTACGCATTTGTAGGTCTCACCACTCTATACTTGAACAGGGCTAACAAGGTAATTTCACTATATACTCAATATGTTCTCTGGTACTTGTAGAAAAAGAAAAAAAAATCTACAATATTCCTTTCTATTTGTGTAGACCTTGATTAATTTTACTTTTAACATCCATTTACTGTAACTGCTCTATTATCTCCAACTTCATTTCCATTACAAAAGTTTATCTAGATAACATTTTTAAAGTTCAATTATATATATATATATATATGTATATATTAGATCCAAATAAAAAGCATAGAAGATTTTAAGTATTTTTGAGAAGCAAACTTGTAGAGCTGTGATTATTTATCTGTGACATCTTAATTCTTGAAAAGTAGGAGTATCAAATTACCTGTTGAAAATAAATGCATTGAAACAACTTGTAATTACATGCCTATTTTGTCTGCATTTGGATAAAACATTAGCTTCTGCTGTTTTTCCTCCAGGACTGATAAATTCAAATCAAATGCCACCCTGACCAAACAGTATTCAAATGTCCATAAAAGTAAAAGAAACAAAATAAGGTGCACTCTGGTCGTGTTGATTTTACCATTTGTTTCAAGTTGTTTGCTTACAATTATCATAATAACTGAAAGGTTAGCAGGAAGACTCTGGAAGGCAGGGGTAACTGCAAAAGAGATTCATGTCAGAGCAATGTGAATACTAATGCACCTCCTCTCTAGGTGAAAGATCAGTTTGCCTGGAAGCACTGCAAGATGTAGCACAGTGATTTGTAAACTACACACATAAACTTAAATTAGTAGAATAGTTCATTATAGTGCTTGTATCTTTTTTTTTTTTTATTACTCTTTTATAGTTAATAATTAATTGATACCTTGTGTCATTTTTAATAATTTCCAGATAACCCTGGTGTTATAATGTGAAGTTCTTTATTTCTAATTCAGCTCATCGTTTGTATGTGTTGTCTATAGTAGTAATGCGTTCCCCAGGGCTTGGTACTGGGGCCAGTCCTCTTTAATATCTTTATCGATGATCTGGATGAGGGGATCGAGTGCACCCTCAGTAAGTTCACAGATGACATCAAGTTAGGTGTGTGTGTTGTTCTGCTCGAGGGTAGGAAGGCTCTGCAGGAGCATCTGGATAGGCTGCACCAATGGGCTGAAGTTCAAAAAGGCCAAGTGCCGGGTCCTGTACCTGGGGCACAATAACCCCAAGCAGAGCTACAGCCTGGGAGATGAATGAGTAGTTGGAAAGCTGCCAGGTGGAGAAGGACCTGGGAGTATTGGTGGATAGTTGGCTGAATATGAGCCAGCAGTGTGCTCAGGTGGCCAAGAAGACCAACATCATCCTGGCCTGCATAAGAAGCAGTGTGGCCAGCAAGTCTAGGGAAGTGATTGTCCCCCTGTATTTGGCTCTGGTGAGACCGCACCTCGAGTACTGTTTTGGGCCGCTCACTACAAGAAGGACATGGAGGTGCTCGAGCAAGTCCAGAGTAGGGCGACTAAGCTGGTGAGGGGTCTGGAGAAAAAGTCTTATGAGGAGCAGCTGAGGGATCTGGGTTTGTTCAGCCTGGAGAAGAGAAGGCTCAGGAGCGACCTTATCGCTCTTTATAAGTACATTAAAGGAGGCTGTAGAGAGGTGAGGGTTGGTCTGTTCTCCCACGTGCCTGGTGACAGGACAAGGGGGAATGGGGTAAAGTTGTGCCAGGGGTGTTTTAGGTTGGATATTAGGAAGAACTTCTTTACTGAGAGGGTTGTGAGGCGTTGGAATGGGCTGCCCAGGGAAGTGGTGGAGTCACCATCCCTGGAGGTCTTTAAAAGATGTTTATATGTTGAACTTAGCGATATGGTTTAGTGGAGGACTTGTTAGTGTTAGGTAAGAGGTTGGACTCGATGATGTTGAGTTCTCTTCCAACCTAGACAATTCCATGATTCTGTGATTCTGTAATTTTACTTCTCATTCAGATAAATGTTGTAGTCCTTTAGGTTTTACCATATAGAAGCTTACAGTGAAGCTGGTGAGAGTTTTCCTGGATTTTGTAGCTTGTATGTCTGGCTCCAAAAGCTGGAAGCTTACACTCAAATCTGTCTTCACCATTCTCTTAGAGCTGGACATCCACAACATTTGCAGACGCTCAAGTGCTCAGTATTATCAAACTATTGAATTTTAATTGCAGAATAAATGATTTCAAAACTAGTGTTACAGAGAAGCAATAGGCATAATAATCTAGGACCACCGACCACAGGTTCTCCACCAGTGTGGTCAAATGATGTCATCTGAACCCAGTACATGAGGAAACAGGCCCATGCTTTTTGCCCTGCCTGTATCCTTTCAGAGTATAGTGCAACTCTGACAGGGAATTAGACACCAAATACGTGGAGTCTACACAGTTGCAGATGTTTTCATTAAAGGACATAGAATAATTTGGAATAGCTGGCACTAACAGCATGCACCAAAATAAACCTGGAAATATATTATTGAAAGGAACAAGGAAAAGGAAAGAGGAAACAAATTGCTGACCTACTTTAGCATCAGATGAGAAACAGTCTCCTTCAATTCATATGTCCACGTAATGGAGGGAAAGAGTATCAGGAGTGAAGTCAGGTGAACAGCCTGCATGTAAAGCTCTTGCATTGAGAAGGGTATCTGTATTTCTGTAAGATGTTATCTGTTGATAACATGATGTTGATATCTGATGATTGGGTTTGCTATTATGGTCTCGATAAGTTTGTAGGATGATGTTCTGCAAACCTGTTTATCTATAATACAGGGGTAAATCTTCTTGGTAACTGTTTTGTGTTAGGTTTTCCAAGTAATTTCTCCTTATGTCACATCTGGAGTATTGTCTGTTATGGTTAGATTTTATAATCCTAGGGGGAGCAGTGCACATTATCAGTAAAATGTTTATCTTTAAGATCAGGAATTAAGTCCTTTCTTGGCCAATGCTCTGAAGTGTATACTCAGACTTCCAGCTACTTTTAATCACTTTCCTTTTAGAACTTCAGGAAGTGGCATCCCCTGTCCCAGCCCCTTTATTAATGGCCAGTTGTAAATGACTTTAGCAAATGGAGCACCATTTGTCACACTGTAGCAAGTGATGCACTGTACTGTATTTCTAGCCCTACCACTTAATTTAAGCATTGAGATTTATAGCTTGTCATCATCTGCTCTATCTTTCTGTTCCTTCTTTGTGCCTTCCCAAGTGCTAAAACAGGTTGTCGGGAAAAGGGTTTATACGTAAAAGCAAAGACATTTCTGCCTTGACTCAGAGCATTGAAAAACACTAATTCAACTCTTTCACTTGTATAGTGTATTCTCCTGATGGACTTTCTGCTTCTACTTAATTGCTTCTCCACATTTAACTGATATTTTATGAAAAGATCCCCCTATTTTACAATTTCTCTCAAAATAATCCCACTGTAATTCAGTTGCAATCACCTGTGTATACACAACGTTTGTTTATTGCTTTGAAAGGCACATATGGTACAGACGGCAGCCAACTTGTACTGCAAATTAAAAACTTTTGTTTGAACTTGAAATTAGTTCTTTCTTCAGTGCACTGCTCTACTCCACACCATCAGCAAATTTCACGGGGCTACAAATTTGTAGCCCATTCCTCTGTCCAGGCTATATAGATTTTTATATAGATTACAGACAGCGTGTGTGATTTATATACTGCCACATGGAAAGTGGCAGGCATCCAAGAAGTGACCCCACTGGTTTAAAACTCCTCTGAATCAAACATCTGTTCTGTGTTTGTGTGCATTTGTTTGTTTGTTTACTTAAGAGCACTGAGCATTGGCCTTGCACATGCTTACCCTGTTTCTCCTAATAGTGCAGATAGGTCGTTGGGGTTTGTAACACTATAGTAGTTATAGCAGAGAGCAGACGTTTTTCTTGCCATCCTGGTGCTACTGCCAATCAACTGCCTGTTTCCCTTCAAAGTGGTGAGACCACTGGTCTCTTGGTCAACACTGTGGATGCATAGCTGGACATAAGGGTCCTGAAGAAAACATTATGTCCACAGAGGTGTGTTTTAGTGCTCCCAGACCGCAAACATTTGTCCCATTCCTCTAATGCCCAACATCTTGTGAAGTAATTTCACTGATGTAAAGTGAGTACACAGTGCAAATTGCAGAGCTTCCAAGTACACTAGTGCTGATGTTTGGCACTGCTTATGCACAGATGTAGCTTACCCAAATAGGCACAGGTTAGGAAAGGATCAGGACCAGTAACAAGCGTTATGCACGTTGTCTGACAGGTCAAAGACAGTGAAATTGACAGCCCATTTCTCAGTCTTTCTGTAGCAGTTGTGTCACCAGCTCTGCTTTCTGCACTGAAAGAATGCTTAAACTGTTCCAGTGCTGCTCTCCTGAACCTGTGCAGCTACAAGCCTAAGCAGGGGCTTGTCATGTGAAAAGGGTATAAGAAGCTTTCAGAAATTCCGTATAAATAATATCATATGACTGAAACTTTTCAGAACAAAAGAGTTAAAGATCAAGCAAATGTTTTTAGCTGGAATTCTAGTTGCACATTTCTACCCCTCAGCAGCCAAGCAGGAAGGCAGGACTTGCCTGCTCCATGTGCCTGCAGTAGGCTGCAGCCTCAGCTGAGACTGATGAGCTCTCCATGTTTACCAGTAAGGATATGTAAGCTGGATAGTTGCTTGCAGTCTCTGAGCTAGCTTTCAACTAACAGTTGGACCTGAAACATTTTCAGTTTCCCATGGGTGCTTAAAAAACCCTAGCTCATAAACAAAGAATAGAAGAACTGAAAAATGACTCATTTAACTGCTGTTTCCAATTGGTCTTCTTTAAATTTTCAAGATGAATTCCAAGCAGTCTACTACATTTATGAGAAATAAGAAGTCACTGAATTACTGAACAAAATGAATCAAATTCAATACTAGAAAAAGCAGGTAAAACTTTAATAAATTTAATGAAGCTGCACCTGTTCACATAGCTTTGAGTCTTAACCCAGCCAGTCACCTTGTATTCTCCTACATTTACCCAACTTTATTTTATCCAGCATATTCTCAGATGCCCTGTGTCCTCTGATGCAACTTCTTTACTTTGAATGTAACCCCTTTGTATATGCTAGCCAAAATCACATTTGTTTGTTTTCCCGGAGCTGTATCACATTGCAAGCCCTTATTTAATTTGCTGTTTGCTACTAGCCAGGAGTCTTTTTTATTATTATTATTATATATTTTTTTATAGTGCTTTCCAAACACTATCTTCCTTCCATAGTATATTTGTGTTTCAGATTATTTCCCTTAAGTATTTGACTTTTTAGTTTTCATTACTGAATGTTGTTTTGTCTTGTTTTCCACATTTTCTCCCCAGCTCTTGTAAGCTCTGTGGGTCTCCCTGTAACTGTTTCTTTACTTTCATTTCAGTAAGGCTTCATAGGCAAATAATGTGCAGCTAAGTTGTGTGTCCCCCCTCCCTCCCCCCTTTTTTAATTTTTTTATTATTTATTGGTAAGAAAGGAAAAAATGCAAAAAGCTTACAATGGAAAAAGGGGAAAAGGTAACAAATTAAATTAACACCAATGGCCAGAGGATTTCACTGGGTACCTGTATACATACAAATGTTAAAAGTTAGTATGATACCTTCAGATATCCCCTGACATATCATATCATATAATAAATGTTTGTTGTTGTTGTTGTTGAATTGAATATATCACAATAATATGAAACGTTTTTATCTCTTTTGAACGTCCACAAACTTTCTTTTTATGTACAGGCATGTAGTCAAAAATATTCTATAAAGCAATACTGTTCTTGTTACTCAAAACAAAAGTGCCAGCATTTTACCTCTTTTCAGGGCAGAGCTTTGTATTTTAGTTAGTGGCTGCTTTAACTATGCACTAGGATAGAATGAAGCTTCAACACCATCATGATGGTTTTTTAAGCAGTGTTTTTCCAATTTCAGATGCAGTTGTAAGAGCATAATCTAAGACATTCCCTCTGGAGCTGCCTCCATACACAAACACACTTTAATAAGTGAGACCTCTGCCAAGGTCATCAAGACCAAAATGAACAACAAAAAAATAATCATCGGCACTACTTTTATTTAGTTTGTGACCCAACTTTACCCTTTAAATATAGAAGGATCAACATACTGGGGCACGACCTCAAAGAGCTGTCATGTCACTTTTACTCTACTTTTATTTTAAAATGTTATGTAAGTTGGGAAACTCAGCTGCAATGTGTGCTGTATCATATATCTAAATTTATTTCTCTGGATTATGGGAAATATCTGTGGAATGGGTGTGTTTAATTATTTGCAGATTTATATTAGTACTTTAGGATTGAAATGGCAAAACTGAAAAATAAAAATGTCACCAGTAAATTTTTAGCAACTGAAAGTGGTCACCTTATTAGTAGTCAGTAGTTCTGTCCAAATCCTCAGCAATTCTTTATTACTGCTCTCAGTTGACCTCAGTTTGGTTCAGACTTGAACAAGTCACTGACTAAACAAGAATTGTTATAACAGGAAAGCCAAAGCCTTTTCCCCCCACATAAAATAGTATCTTCAACAGCCCCAATTCCATCCTCTTTTCTTAAAATTATTTTGAGGCTCAATCTTCTGTATTAAAGGCAGGAAAATAACTATAGTTTAGTGCCAGAGATTTATTTTGTCTTTGTTTTGGTTTGGTTTTCACACTGAGGTTGGAACACAAAGGCAAAATGCTCCTTTTTGTAGCTAATAACCCCAAAGAAGTCCTGTATCTGCAACTAGGGTAACTGTTCATCTAGCAAATAACTTGATCATATCCAGACATAACTGTGGCATCAATAAAACAGTCTGTGATTTTTTGATATAGTTTATGGTGAAAACTGTATCTTCTTTACTGAATCTGCAAAGGTAACTTTTGAGATAATAAGTAACAATCATGCTGTCTTGCTTCAGAATGACGAAATATTATTTTAATTTCACTGATATACTATTCTTATTGTGACAATAAGCAGGAACTGCATTGGATAGCATGACATTTCAGTAGTTTTAACATTAACTCACATTTCAAGGATAAATGTGGAATTCCAGTTGTGGAAAAATACGTTTCAATTTACTGTGTTTAAAAAAAATGATGCTTCCATGTAGAAATATATTCTTTCATTTTATTAAAAAGCGGGCTTTAAAACATCATTCTTTAACCAAAGGCAGGCATCTGGAGAGAAACAGAAATTGTGAGATATAAACTTTCCCTAGCATTTCTAAAGAATATTAGTTTAAAAAAAAAAGTTCAAAGCTCACTTTTGAGCTGCTATTCTGATTCTGTGACCACTGTCGTAGGCCTGGTACGCATTAGGAGAACATAATGTGTCCTGAAATTTACCCAAAGGAATGGAAGGTCATGACTCTAAACATGCAACAAGAGTGCAGCAACATCTATGTCTCCTTTCCCACAGAAGGCAGCAGGATCTAACATAAGGACATTTTCTTTCAGCCTTTTCCCTGAATCTATTCCTCAAACAAAGCCCAGCTACAAGGTAGGAGAAGGCAGCAATCAACTCCATTGCAGTAGATAAGAGTCTTAAGGAAATGTTATTTCCATGTTTGTGAGAGAGGGGCAACAGACCAAAAAAGAACCAAATTGTGGGCTGGGATGTTCATAGCACTACATGGGCATGGTGACATTTGGTGTTTTCCACAGTGGATGTGAAATACCAATAATGTTTTCATCTCATATGATAAACCAAATCAGGCACAAATATAGTTTTGAAAGTTCTCAGTTTGGTTTTGTAAAAGTATGGTATTTCATCAGTTTTTGCATAGCAGTCCTTTTATCTTTAAAATACAGACCATCATGTCAAGCCCCAGTGAAAAACTGTGATTCAAAGTTTGGAACATATTGTGGATGTCGATGTCATATTTTCTTCCTTACCAATATTGTAGCTTTTTTATTTGATTTCACATAAATGTGTTTTCACATAAAGTTTGGAGCCATTTCTATTCTGAAATTTGTCCACTTCTGCTTTTGAAGTTTTTCAGAGATACCTTCAAAAATATTTTTTTAACTGCCATCAAACATTGTAGAAAAACTAGTAAAGTGGGAATAAAATTATGACCTTTTTTTTTTTTTTTTTTTTTTTTTAATACAAAGAATAAATCACTCTTAAATTTAGAAGCAACTATGACATGGGCTTCATTTATCCTGTCTTTGGCATGGAGATGAACTAGTTATGTTTTTCTCACTCTTTTGTAGTCAAAAGATCATCCAACCCTTTTCCAAAAAAATGTTCATGGAACACCTTGTCTCTGACCCTAATTCAACAGCTAGGAAAGAGGGGTTATAAATTAAAAATATATATATTATTTAAATAAATTGTACTCAATGATTTAAAATAAAAACCTTAATTTCATTGCTATAATTACAAATATAGGTTCCCAACTGTGTCTGCCTGCAGGTACTGACTGCAACGGGAAGCCAGCCCCCAATTACGCCTGCCTGCGGGTATTGACGGTAGTCAGGAGCCAGGTTTTGCCTCTGCCTGCTGGGAGGCTTTTGATAACAATTGGGAAGCAGCTCCTGACAGCTCCTGACACTGCCTGCTAGCTGGCACGAACAGCACTCCTGCAGCTCACCAGTGGTCTACAGGCAGCTGAGTTATCCTGGATCAGATTAACCTCCAGAGGTCCTTTCCAGTACTGTTTTTTTTAAATAGTATGATATGACTTGCAATAAATTTCAGGGATGTCAACAGGATTTTAGGAAAGGGTTTGTTTTAGAAGAAGCTAATGAGCTCTGCTGATAGATTATGCTACTAGAGAGGAGAGAATGAATTTATTATGTCAACTGGAGGCTTTTCTAGAAAGTTGTATAAATTTAAGAGCTCTGCAAATTATCCTCTATTAGTACCCTGAGAAAGGACTGTTAACTGAATAAGTTGTGTAGGAGCCTCTCACAGTGACTACAGAAGAGTCTATCAGTGCCCACCTCCACCATCAAAAAAAATGCTACACCAGATCACCAGTCATGTGATGGCTCACAAAGACCTACTCAGTAATTCAGTGATTGGAATTTACTTTACAAAGTCAATCAGAGCTTAATTCTGAGAGAATGGGTGGGGGAGTATGAGTGCTCTGGCTCTGCTCCATCTTCTGTCTGCCATAGGTTTTGTCATGGAGCTGTTAACCCAAGAGGTGGCAGAATAATAGCTTGAATTAAGTAAACACTAATGCAAAAAGTTTCCTACCTTGGTGAAGCCAATAAAAGGCATGTTTGTACTTGCAGTCTCCTGAAGAAAATAAATATGAATCCAGTTTTTAATTCTGCTTGCTGTACATTGGACTCTAAAGAACAGATGTTCTTGATGGAGAGTACAGTGATAGTTTTTGTTTCTCTTCTGAATGATAATCAGTGACCTGTATTAAATGTGATCAGCCTCTTCTCTTCCAGATACAAATGTTCTGCAAAATCTGACACAGTTGAGATAACTGGGCTAAATGCTCTTCTCTGGTTCACGGTTTCCAGACAACTAATAAGCCTGATTCTTCAGAACATTTTGTTCATCATCACTCTCTAGAAATGGTCAGAGACCAATAAGCCAAGTTTGCATTGAACTCTTTAAGTTCATCAGTGGTACCTCTGTCTTAGAAATCACTGAATGTTCAGGATTTATTCCACAGAATATGTGGCTCTCAGCAATTAATCATCAGTATAATTAGGCACTTCTTCAGTTATGAGCCTGAAGCCTGACTGGAAAACCCTCTAATAGGTGCAAGTAACAGGCGGCAGTTTTTATATAATCGTATTCAGAATGAGAGGATAATAAACATCAGTATTTGAAAGCAGGAATCATGAGGCAAGATGCCTATTACATTTTTCCTGGTAACAATTATTTTAAAAAATCATTTTTAAAAGTTAAAAATTATAAAAAGTTGCTAAAAGCATTAGCTCATGATATTTTTTGAGAGGCTAAATTGACAGCATCTCATATTGCAAGTTGAAGAATATAACTGGCAGAAACATTTCCATTTCCTAATTATTCTGGACCTCATGCAAACTCAGAAATTTATATCAGAGTTCCTAATATTGCAATAAACCTTCAGTTTTCTGTCATCTCAGACAGAAAATTGTTACATAGTCTACATTATATGCACACTTATCACAAAAATAGTCAACTATTAATTGATTCCTGTCTTAATGAGGTTGTACAATTTAAGGAGATGAAACCCACAACTAGGCCTTACTGAACACTATTATAGACAAGAGGATCTTGCCAAATTTTTGAAGTTCTAAACTTGTATTTCAAGATAAAATGAAGAAAAAGGTTTAGTACAAACTTGACACTGGAAATATTATTTTCATGTCATTTATTTTAGAATATCAGCTAGAAGTGCACTGTTTTAATTTCACGTCTCCAATGAAAATTTGTTGTTCTTGAGTTAAAATTGCAAATGAAAGTAAAAGGTTATGTTTTGAGATTTCCAAATGATCACTTCTGTTTTTTTTTTTTTTTTTTTTTTTTTTTTTTTTTTTTTTTTAAAGTAATCTGTGTTTATTTATTTGGTATGTTCCAACTTTGGGGATTTCAATTTTAAATTACAAGGATGTATTGTTTTGTTTGGAATTCTTACAAGTTCATTGCTTGAAAGTACTCCAAAGTACTTTCAGATTAAATGCAGAGCAATAGTTTTAAATACGTGACGCCAAGTAGTTGAATGTACAATTGCATCTTGGAAAAAGAGTATGGTTAACAGAATGACACTGAGAAGGCATACAGCCATTAACTAGTTCCAGTCATTAACTATTAAGATTGATATAAAGTCTGGTGGTGCCTGAACCTCTCTAAAGATAAGTCTTACTTATTTGCTTATTGACTCATTTTCAGAACAAAACCATTATATGCAAAGTATTGCTTATACAGTAAAAGAAATAGTTAGCTGCAATGACTATGGGTAGGTTATGGGTTATAGAGTGAACACGGGCTATAGACTGAATCAACCTTGTTTCTTCCAGGTTTAATATACATACTTAGTTATTTCAGGGGCTATGATTTCTGCCAAGCTGTCAGTTTTGCATAGGCTTTAAAGAATAAGGTAGTGGGGAAAAAACCTGCAAATCTGCCAAAATTTAGTCTTTAGAAGTGAGATTCATTTTGTTGTTTAGAAAAAGACCAATCATAAGTTACCTCACTCCTTCAAAAAGTAATTCCTGAAGTGGTTCAATCAACTACTGGCATTTCATTCTTTCCTTCCTTGATAATTTTCTCCTTATAGGTGCTGTTGCCTACAAAGTCAAAAAATATATCAGATAAAATTAAACCAATATACTGTATTGGCTGTAATTGTTGTAGAAGCCTTCTGATACTTAATGATACGAATTACAAAAGATTAGCAGTAACTAAATTAAAAGTCTGTTATTCAAAAACACTTGAGAAGTTTCCAAAAGAATTTGTTGTCTTTCCTTTTTATCCATTGTGGTTGAGTTCAAGATAATACTTGAGGGCATTTACTACCCCATGTATAAAATAATCATTAAGTATTTTGACAGCAATAGAAATCAAAGGTAGTTATGTTCCACAAGTATAACAAGTATTTATCTCACTGTGTTCAGAAAAGAAGCAGATGGAACGTATTTCCAGTATTATTAAGCATTACAACTTGTTTAAAAGCTCCTGAATTTGCGGTGCAGTGTACCTGAATCACAGATTGTATATTATTCCCCAGTCTCATTAGAGCTTTCAAGGAGAAAGCCATCCTTACTTCTACAAGCTACTAGTGTATCTGCCAATGCAATTTATGGTGCAGGAGTGACCATTAACTCCTACTCCTTAAAAACATATTTTCTCTTAGAGACCTTGACAAGTTAGATATAGGACAAAAGTGTAGTTTATTGACTTCTGATTGAAGAAGATGGAAAAGTAGTCTACTAAAGGAAAAAAAAAAAAAAAAAAGAAAGTAACAAAAATGAACTTTGAATTATGTATACAGTAGGGTAATAAACAAGATGTTGTAACTACTAAATCCTTCCATGAGCATATATTGTTATTTTTTACTTGTATTTCACCGGAAGTTAAAAGAGTACGACCCTATTGTGCTTGATGCTGTATGGACAGAGCAAAAGCATACTTGTCTTAGAGAATTTACTAAATACATTTTTATTAAACCATATATTCATAATCCTCACCATGTACCTAAGATGTTAGTGACAGCAGTCAGCTATTGTAACCTACCAAAATGAATATGTACTTCCCCTCTTAAAACAACATTTGTATTCCATTCATACCTACAGACCCTAAACAAGATTAGGGCAGCAATGAGCTGCCCTTGCACTGTACCAGAGCATTACTAGCATGTCAGGAGCCAGAGAAACAAAATAAGTGGCAGAGCATCCCAAGTAGAGCATGTCAGAGGCAAGTAGAGAAACTGCAGCCTTCCTTCCAGTACAGTTCCATGCTGTCTAGATCCCAGTAATGAAGCCTTGTTCAGTCCAACACTTACTTATGCGGCACTTGCTCATGGCCATGGTCCTACTCAGTCCAATTTGACAGGCTGCTGCCAGCACACCTCTTGGTGATGAATATTTGCAGTGTCTGGCTTTAATCATGGCTAAATAAATTTTGTTATGAAAAAAATGTAATTGATATTGAAAGGGATACTAATTTTCAGAGTACATTTTCTATTCTAAGTATTTCTACTGCTATCAGTGGGAATAAGATTAGATTTTGTTTCAGCTACAGCCCAGAGAACATGGTCTCATTGTGAGTTACAGCAACATCATAGCTAACAGTGGTTATGCTGTGGGGAAAGTTGCAGCATGTAGTGGTATTTCTAAAGACCTGTACAGAAAAAAAAATAGTAATAGGCAAATAAAAGAATATAGAGTGCACAGTTTGATAAAGGCGTGAAGTCAGAAACACTTAGCTGTCTGACTCACTTAATTGTGCTTTCAGTCACATGGCATGGACGCTCTGTGTTTTGTGTTTCTTTGTTCCCCAGCATAAGACTATTCAGACTTTTTTATAGAGAAGTCCAAAAAATTCGTTGTCTTGCAAACAGTCTGATATGGATACTGGATGAGATGGTAAATACAGACAGTCTAATACTTCTATTATGACTTTGCTGTCTCTTCAAATTCATTACCTCATGAATTTCTAGTGAAATGTAGATGTAGATTCCAAGGAAATGTTGTTCAAAAACCCGGGATCTGCAGATAGGAAATGACATCTTACCCTCTATTCATTTTAAACAGTCAGAGATTTGGCAACCTTGGTAAAAATGTCAAATAAAAAAAATGAAACTATTTCAAATGAAAGGTTTAATCAAAGCTTTGAATTTAACCAATAGGAAAGTCAGAACCTTTATACTCTGCTTCTGTTATGTTGCATCTCAAAAGCACAAATTAAATGTCAGAAAAGAATTGATTTTCCCATCTTGGGACTGACAGCTACTTAATTTCTTTGATATTAAATATAGTATTAAGGTTGTAGGAAACCCAAAAGAGCTCCTTACGTTTCCCAGAGATTTCTTTTTCCCTCTATTTGTTTTGCTTTACTCCATTCTTTATGAGAAGTAAACGGGAGACCACAAATCACACAAATCATGAAAGATCCATATAGGTCTTGAATATTGAAGGTTTAGTTCCTGTGTCCCAACTCAAGGGCACATAGGAGAAACAGTCCTAACTTTACTTGCAGAATGATGGGCTGGCTGAGTTATTGCTGCTGAGAAGAGATCTGAGACTTATAAAAGTTAGCTTCCTGGGGATGGACGGACAGATGGGACACACACACATAAAGCTTAGTGCTCGTTAGTGAACAAAAACCATTAAGAAAGGAAAAGGAGCAGTCATTACATTATGTATAAGTCCATGATGCTCTCTCAAACCAGACTCAAAAAGTAGTTTTAGAACTTGAAAAGTTACAGAGAAAGGCAGGTAGAGTGATCAGAACAGTTTCTGTAAAAGAAATAATTAGAAGCTTTGCAGCCTGGTGACTGATGAGAAATATGATAAAACTATAAAATCAGAATAGCATGGAGGAGATTAGGGAACAATTATTCACTATTTCTCATAATACAAAAAAAATAGGCATGAGATTATATTGTCAGATATGAAGTTAAAATCAAATAATATATATAATAGTACATAATATATTTCTAAGTATTTCTGAGGGGGCTGTGGGTACACTAGAATTTGCATGGATTCAAAAAGCAATTAGACAAACTCATGGTATCTACTAGGTGCTGACTCAGAATGTGTCTGAACTGCAAATGACTGAGAGATGAATTATAATAGAGAAGCATCACTAGATACCTGTCCTGTTGTTATATTCTTTACTACGCATCTGCTACTGGGTACTTGGCTATACTGGCCTTTGGTCTGAATAAATAATACTGTTGTTATGTATCACATGGTGTTTCCAAAAAACACAGCTAAGATGGAATCCTTCTGCTAGGATATTGCTTTTCTTTTCTCTTTATCTCTGAGATGTAGAATACCCTTGACTTCACTAAAAGCCATGGTGATGATGCTTAGCATACGTGAAGACCTCAAGGTGTCTGAAGGTGTTCTGTACACAGCTGCATCAAAATACGTCTACTTGGTCTTCTGGGCCTAGACACAAGGGACCACATCAGTTATGCTGTGTTTATCAAAGAATTTACAACAGCAAACCAGATATGGATTAACCAAGAAGAGGAAGAACAAAGTACAAAGAATCCAAAGAGAATATACCTTTTCCTTCCCCAGTTAGCTACTGTCTGTGCAGGGTTTTGACATACAGCAATGTTGCATTGCAGCTGCCCCCAGACATAACTGATGCTAGAATAGTAGCAGAGGTATCTAGAATTTTTTATTATCATTTTGTTTTTATTTTCAAGTGATATAGTTTCTCTTTCAGTAATTTTTACTTATACTTTTATGGTCATTTGATCCAGGGCATCCAAAATCTAGAAACTCAAAGGGAGAGCTGAGGTAGTTGTTGAAGTTGTTGAAGAACAGATTATTTTCCCTTCTAGTAACCCTTTGGTTTTGTAAATTTGGTTGGTGCCTTTCCCCTTTTCTCTCTCCCCCTCTAGTCATTGTCTCTGTAAAACACTGTGTTATCCCAGAGGCTGGTGTTCTTGTGTTACTAGTGCAATGCTTAACCCTCATGCAGGTTTTACCCATAATCTACCACTCCACATATACACACAGACAGTACTATTCTAACAGGAGTGTAATGTCTTTCAGTGAATTAACAGCACAAAACAAGTTACATTTTTATTCTCTCACTGTAAGTCTACAGTTGTTGCAAATCCTTGCTTCCAACACTTTCTCT
Organism: Aythya fuligula; assembly: GCF_009819795.1. Lineage (NCBI taxonomy): Eukaryota > Metazoa > Chordata > Aves > Anseriformes > Anatidae > Aythya > Aythya fuligula. The sequence continues at coordinate 13,629,042 of NC_045566.1, forward strand.
CTTCTTGCTGTAACGTGTCCTCCTTTCTCATCTCTTGCAACTCCCTTCCACTTTGGTTTTCACATTTAAGATGTGATTTAAGAGGGCAAATCCTGATAGTGCATAATTTAGCTTAGAGAGATGCTGTGCCACTTTTTCGGTAACACTACAGAAAAAAAACTTTGCTGTGTGGAGTGTAAGATCAGAAGAGTACCAAGTTCTATTGTTATATCTTACCTTTTTTTTCCTCTAATGTAATAAAGCACATGTCCTAATTTATAAAATACAGTTACAAATGTCTATAGCAAAATAAAAGTGCAAACAGCACAAGGCTTTTCCCATTCCCACATTTTGCTTCATGTTTCTATAATAGTCCATCTGTATTTCTTCAAATATTTCTGATGGTACAATAGAGCAAGGTTCTCCTGTTCTCCCGCTTCCTTTTACACTTCCCTGAATAGTAATGGGAATTTAGGCTTGAGAAACAGATCCAAAAGCTACATTAAATTTTTCAGTGTCTGAAATGATATACAAAATTCTGAAGATTAAGTTTCTTCAAATTACAGAAAAATATAGCAGCTATTCCTTCTCTTGCCTATAAAATATTCCATGCCTATCTTTGGAGACCAGAAAAGGCTGAAGTTTGTAAGCCTTTTGCCTCTTTGGTAAATAGAAATAAATAAACTAAATAAAGCACACTGCAAGAGCCTACTCCATCATTCCTAAATCCACTTTCTCTACAAATAGGCAGGTGTTTGCTCCATATACTCTGTCAGGCTAAACATACTGTGCTCTAAAAAAGTCCACAGTACCATTCATACTCTAAATATACTGAATTGCCTGAAACACAAACTGAGAGGGAAAACACAATCCAAATTTTGCTGAAATATATGATATACACAGCATCCCAGTTTCACCAATCTTTTCACTATAAATACCAGAAAGATTCAGGGCAACAAGCCCTGTTCAATTTGGTGTCACAGGGTGCCCATAAAGCATTTGTCCTCCCAACTTGTAGCAAAGGAATCAAAACTTTTGTATGTCTTGCCAGTTGCCAGCTGCTGGTTAAATTGTTTGTTGTTTTCATGAGCAAATACTTATTCAAAGTTATAAACCCAACACGGAAAAACTCAGAACCAAAGAAACAGCAATTTTTTCTTGTTTCTCCCTTGCACCTTACACTATGTAGCATACCACTTAGATGTTGTTGATTATTTGGATTCATACCTTTGTGTTTTTTTAGCTCACTGCCTGACACATATTTCTTATAGTCTAGCCAACTTCACTGCAGCTTCCTATGTCTCATCATGTTTTCTTGCAATTCATCACCCTAGCTTCCAGCAGCCTAATCAGATGCCATGTAACTGAATGAATTTAACACAACATAATGTATGAAAAATACTTTTTTTTTTTTTTAATTTATTTTCAAAATGTTTTCATCTGTCAGCATGTTAGGTACTGAGCCATGAATCTATGCTTAATGGGGAAATAGAAGCTGTATGCCCAATGAAGTACGTCTGCTGTTTGCGAATTAATAAGCAGATCTCTCCAAAGTGAAACAGTATTTCAATTTACAAACATTTGCTGTAGCTATTGGCATGCCATTGCTTCATATTCCTGATATTCACAGGTCTTCAAGCCAGTGTCTACCTCCCTTCTTGCCCATGACCAAAGGCATATGTCAAACATCTCTTTTCTCAAGGGCAAAGCCTTGGATAGTCTGTAGTTTAAACTTCCTTTTATTTCCATGAGCTTCCACTTTTTTCTTTGTTCATTCTTTCTTTGATATTACTTTACTGAAATGGAGAGGTAATTCCTGTTCCAAAGGAATAAATTAGGTGCAATGCACAAATCAGCTATACTTAATTTTTTAAGTAAAGACCCTGAGACTTGACAAAAAATTGAAGGCACTTACATTATCATAGCTGTTGTTCACTTAACTGTTCAGTGGATTTTTCTTAAAATATTCTGTGATGGAAATGCTGATCTTCATGGAGAGGAGACAAAGGCAAAGAGTGGCTAAGCATCTATATGAACCTAATACTTCTGAATACTAGATAAACACCTTAACTCCTGGAACCTCTTTTCATCCTATCCTCTGAGTTGCTACTACATTTCAGTTGATTCCCTTAAAATATTTGCAATGTGAGAAGAATTAATATATGGAAGTTGCCTGGTCTTGACTGTATCAGATTTAGGATGGCCTCAACCATTGGAAGGCAGTTGATATAACGCAACACAGGAATTGGGAATGAAAAAGGAAAAAAAGAAAAAAAAGAAAAAAAAAGGAAAAAAAAAAAAGGAAAGGGAAAGGGAAAGGAAACAGAAGGGAAAGGGAAAAAAAGGAAGAAAAAGAAAAGGAAAAAAAAAAGAAAAGGAAAAAGTGCATTTAAAATGTAGGATGCTGAACTTGGTAGGATAACACAGGGAAGTAAGTGGAAAACACTAGAGATGATATGGGCAAGGTAGAATGTTGGTATAGCAGATTGGTTTCAAAAGATTTTGAGTTAGTGGGCAGAGGGATTCTAAAAGCTGAGGTGAGAAAAATTGGACAGAGAAAAGCAGATTTCCCTAGACAGATATACAAGTATAACATAGATATAGGTATATGTTTCAGCTGGAATGAGCAATAATGGATTGGTTTCTCAGATATATTATGTGTAAAAAACAAATTTAATGAAGAACTTGGAGAATTTGAAAAAAAAAAAAAACAAAAAACAAACAAACTGTTAAGTACAATTTCAAATCTAAATGGTGTTAACAACAGCATTTTCAGTGGAAATTGAAAGTGAAAGCATTCTCATCATTCTCATCAAATATCAAGCTAATCTTCACACTCTTTAAATTCCACAAATGATTATATTGTTGAGAATTATCCTATGTTTGCTGTTTTTACATGTATTGCCTCCTTAATACAAAAATATCAAGTGACTGCATATGTACACAGCTGTAGTTATGTAGTTGTCCCAGGGCCAGCTTTATCTTATATCCAGCTTTAAAATTAGAATCTCCAGCACAAATAGCACTGCTCAGTGCCATTGTGCCTGCTAAAACACATTTAGTTCCAGCAATAGACAATAGGAAAACACCATGTGGCACTTCGATTACACAAGGAATCCAAATCACTAAAGAGATGCAACATCACAAATAAGTATTTGTAAAGGTTTGTCAGCTCCAATGAAGTTATACTTTTCTAGACTCTGCTTTTTCCATGCACCTCTGCAATTATTCACTTCACAGAAAAAGGATGATGCCACTAAAATGATGAAACCTTAATATAACCTTTTCAGCAAGAGATAAAATATATTGATTGGTGACTGCTGAAGGACATCATTAAGCAGTTCAATGTTTGATTTCATTTTTTCTTTCTTTCTTTCCTTTTTTTCTTATTTATTATTTGGTTGCCCGGCAGGCATCTCTGTACTGACTGACCCTGCCAGTTCAACTATTAAAGAATTTATCTCTCTGAGGAGGCCTGATGTAAACATGATAATCTGTTTGGCAGCCCTTATGATGGCCTATGAATAAAACATATGACAACACAGTTTTTGCTGAAGAGCTTACTATCTGTTACCAAAGAGAATGTTTGGAAGCTCCCTGATGGCTTAGCCATTCTGAATCCCAGAGGTTGTCTACTTTATACTCTGTCTAACCTACTCAGACTACTCACAAAAGGTGTGGTCAACTGTTTTTCCTCACCAAAATTTATTATTCTAATGGCTTATTAAAAAGGAACTAATGCAAGAGATTTAGGCTTTCAGTTGCTTATCTGTCTGTGATGAGAGAGGAAGGATTTTCTCCAGGTCAAGATAGTGCTTCTTCAGAGAAAAACAACAAAGAAGGAAAGAAACAACAACAAAAAATAATCATTTTCTTTAGGGAAGATCCTAAATTCCTTATGCTAGAGTGCTAAAATAACCATTTGAGCTTACATATGGAATACAGATGAAAGTACAGCAGTTGAATCACAAAAGGTGTTGCTCAGATGTGTTGTATTTGTGAACTACTTTAAATAAGTGAACTTTTTCCTTTGATTACCTGTTGAAACCAAGGAACTCTGATTCATGGTTTTACTCAGGAGGCTGAGAATCACATCTTGGCAAGTTAAAGAGGAAAAACCTGTTTCTAGTTCTTAAGGCAGGCAAAGCCAGTGTGGAATTGTTTAATGTGACCTTTCCAGCACAAGAGAACTGTTGTTTTTCCATTTCTAGTTTGTTTTTAAAGCCTAGTCATTAAAAATGCTCATAACACACTTTTTTTTTTTTTTTTTTTTTTTTTTTTTTTTTTCCTGGAAATCTCTCCCTTTATGTAGAAGCTTTGGCCATTAATCCTTTAATTATGTTCCTGCATATACTTAATTTTTGATCTTCTGTACTAGGAGCCATAAAATGCTCATTTTATATAAAGGCTGTTTTATACTACTGCCTAACAGCTGCTATTGGCCAAACAACTTTCCAGGGACTGTCTCTTGTCCATCAACAGTTCTCTTTTCAGCAGTAAATAGTACATTGTGCAGAGCACTTTTTACCCTGTAGCTTCCTTATTTCTTATTAGTTGTTATCAGATGCCACTTACTCTTTCATGGTAGTAATGGCTGCATAAAACCCAAGTTAACATAAATGGGTTAAATAAATGAAGAGTTATTTTTTTAGTATGTTTAGGCCATCAAGCTGTGCTTAGGCCATCAAGCTGTGCAAGTGAAAAGTTATTTGAATAATCAGTGCAACACAGTAAGTGAATGTCAAGGAAATGTCTAATTTAAAATAAATAAAATTAATGACTAGCTAAATTTGGTTTTGATCACCTTCCAGATGAGTCTAATTTATTATACAAGATATTTCTGATGTAAAAACTCTCCAATTAGTATTATAGATGTAAAACCTTTTATTCCTGATTTTGCTTTTAGGAACACACATTAATATAGAACAGCTCTAAGTCCAAAGCTTGCAGAGGTAACTATTATCTATGAGAAATTAAATGGAAAAGACAGGCAAGTGATTGATTCACATTTATGTGGTTTTTGTTTGTTTGTTTGTTTGTTTTTGTTTTGTTTTGTTTTGTTTTGTTTTTATTCCATCTTCATTTTGATCATGGATAGTTAGTATGCTCATTCCATATTTATTATGTATTTTCTATTATCTAGCAGGGTTCCTTTTTGTGATCATTATTAATGCTTCACCCGAACATGTCTGGGTATCTTCATCAGGAATTTTGAAATGGGCAATATGCTTCAGTTATGAATAAATAAAGACTATTTCCCCTCAGATATGAGTCCACCATTGATTTCAACAGTATCAGGACTTGATCGCCAGGGCAATCCACAGGTAATATAGTTGACATCAAAGGAGCTATAAGGATTTAAATCGACAGAGAATCAACACTTGTTAAGTGTTTGAGAGCTACTGGGTTTAACCTGTCTAGGATTTCCATAGCTCTTACTCACTCTTTGTTTTCTTCTATCAAGTGAATATTCAGAAAATGTAGACTGCTTTAAATACCTTGTTTTCCACAGTTCAGCACTCAGGGGGTCTTCTTTATCTTTTAGCTTTGTTTTTGGTGGGGTGGGAGGAGGCCTTTTCTTTTTAATGGAAGTCTGTCTGGTCTCCTTCAACTCTGGAAAATCATTGTTTGTCACTTTTGTAACTTTTGTAAAGTCTCTCTGTTTCTTAGTTTCAGCCAAAATCTTCCCTTTGACTCAGGCATCAAGAGAAGAGCAGTAACTCTCTCAGTGTTGTGCTTGTCTGATTCACAGTTTTGTTTGAAAAAAAAAGTTGTTCATAATCTTTTTCTTTCTTTCTCCCCCCCCTCCTTTTTTTTCTTCCTTCAGGATATACCCATGTACAATTTTTCACGGATTTCATTGTTAAAGGGCAGACTAGAACTGATAAAGTTGGTCTTAACGATACTCCCAGTTTAGCCTCTCCATTTTGTTCTTGTGAATTTGTTGCCCAAACACTGTCCCAAGATTTCAATTACAGGTGCCAAAAGTTATACATTATTATAGTTAAGTACTGTATCTACTAAGTACTTTACCTGTGAAAATAAATGTTACAATAGGATAAGTGCATTCAAAGCTGTATCTGGTTTAGTTTAGTTTGGTTTGGTGTGGTTTGGTTGAGAGGTATCTTTTCAGCCATTGAAAATTAGTTCTAAATTATAAGACATGCTCTAGTACAAAAGATTGAAGGGAAGACTTAACAAATGGCATCAAAGATGAAAAAGAAAGCCTTTACCTTTTTTAGAAATGTGTAATGCATTTCACCAAAAAGGTTCAGATTACATATTGGGAAAAATTGTTTAAGGGAAAGCTACAGAAGTACTGCATTATTCTGCATGTGGAATCTCTGTTACAGGAAGTATTTAAAAATGGACTGGGCAAACATCTGTTGGCAATTACAGAAAAGTGTAGCTGATCCCACCTTGGGCAGAGAGTTGGACTAGTTGACTTGTAGAGGTCCTTCTCAATCATACTTTTAAATCATAGTTTTCTAACAACAGTGTGATGCATACAGCTATATGGAAATCCATGACTTTCATCTTCATTCTGAGAAAGAACTCAGGCACAAAGGTAGGAGACCCCAAGTCCACCATCAATGAAAGCTACATTTATGAGCCAGCAGAGTTGGAATGTGTCCCTGCAGAAAATAGATACCATTTTGTTTGCTGTCTGCAGCAGTAAGGCAAAAAAAGAAAATGGAAGATAGAGAAATTGATTCCATTACTTTGAGCCAGTGCAAACATTTTACAGGCTGGATTAAGAGAGACATTCCACTTCACAGCAATCACATGCATACTTGCACATAGATTTGGAAGGAGCTTCCATGCTTGTGGCTGATTAGTTAGTGAGCTCCAGATTATTTCCTTGTTTGTGGAGTTTCTTAACAACTTAATAGTAAGACTGGAAAATGAAATCCACTGAATAATTTATATTTTAAAAAATTTAAAGTGAAAGGGGAAAAAAGTAGATTTCATGCTTATCATAACTCACCTAAGAAGAAATTATTCAGCTCACTTAGAGTTTATAGCATTTGACAACTGTCTTCTGTGTCTTTCACTTCTACATATTAATATAGCATCAGTGATGTAGCAGAATATTTTTGTGAAGACTCTCATGAGGTGCTTCAGTGATATTTTGAGACACAGCAGATTTCTGGCGTATATATTAGAGTCAAGGTAGGAGTAAAAATTTCATGGAACAGAAGAGCAGTGGGGTTTTTGATGAGATATGAACAGCTGTCACCTTTGAAATTTCCCTCTCCAAATCACTTTCAACTCTGAATATGCTTTACACAGGCTGGATGATGCTGGTGCCACACATCTAACTGCTAATTTTAGGGATGAACTGCTGCAGGGAGCTGATACTTAACAAAACTATTTAATGAGCATCTTTTTTACAGCAAGCGAATTAGTTTCTGAAAATTGAAGAGAACCCAATTGAAATGTAAGAAAACTGTATTGGGACCAAACATTAGATATAAATTAGAGGAAATTAATTTAGGACTACAGTCTTGTCCTTCAGATGTACTTTATAGTATGGGATTTGGAAGTGCTTGACAGTGACAAGAAATTTACTGGTGGTGTATGCCAAAGAAAAGCACAGTTCCTCCAGAGAACGTTTTGATCAGGGAAGTCTACTAACAAGGTAGTATGTGAGTGGTCAGGGCCAGCTCCATTGCCTAAAGTGAAAATAGGGAAGAGGTACAAGGTAGCTGTGCTTACTGTCTACTCAGGTTTTGTCTAACTCATATCATAGCTCTTTTTAGCTCTTCCCAGTTTTACGTGTCCCGTTCAGCATGTCTCAGTGTTACACACTTGATTTACAGAAAGATTGCTGTATATTTCTGTTCACCATATCAAATATTTACAACCAGTAGAGACTTTACTGGAAGCTTTATGGTAACTATTAGCTTACGGTGTACTTACATGATCCATACATAGAAGGCAAGAAGACTTGTTAGCCTGTCAAAAGGTATCTGTGCAAGATTATTTGGGTTCTACCCATGTGCACTAGCTAACAACCCAAAGGTGAGTATTAAGTTACACACTTAGTTACAGACATACAACTAAACTAATGGGATGTTTACTTCAGAGTAACCTGGATGAGTTGTCTATATAAAAACTTTATGAAAGAGTGCTGTTACCCTACAAAAACCACTTGTGTTATCCATGCACATGGTCTGAACTTTTGGGTAGACCTGTGCGGTGTCAAGAGTTGGACTTGATGATCCTTAAGGGTCCCTTCCAACTCAGGATATTCTATGATATGATTAGATTTTTGGCTGTTTTTTTTTTTTCCCAATGTTGACAAAGCCATTCAGTTTTTCCTAGTTATTCTGAGAAAAATAATATCCAGTCTTTAGACGTAGCTAAGAAAATAACACCTGCAAAATATAAATTTCAGACTATAAGCATAGAGAGTACTATGAACACCTGAGAATGTTTTGTTTAAAAAGTACAGTACTTCTATTCCTGTGGTCTCCACTATAAAAACTAGAATAATCTGTTTATGAATATCCTAAAACTTGAAATAATTATGTTATTTTGTTCTTTTCATGAGGAAAGCACTGATTTTTTGCTTCTACATCTCGAATAGACTTAACATCAACATAGCTGTTTTGTCTAACTTCAGCTTCTTGAAGTGAACACCTTATCATGCCAGAAAACCATTTTTTGTTCATGCACCTGCACAATGATTAATGGAAGTACAACCCTGGAAATAGTATTTGGCAGTTAACAGCTGCTACCAGCACTCTGGAGAGTGCACAGAACCTTGCAAAATTAAAGCCACAGATTTGTTCTCCTCTAAAAAGCCAAACAGAACTCCTGAGTCATGCATGAGGTATTGTGCATGATGATTGTGCATCATAATTTCAAGTATGCTCTTCCTTTTCCCTCTTTGCCTAAGAGTGACAAGTTCAAAGCCAGCTGATAGATTACAACAGAAAACCTCTCAGAAAAGTGTCAGCATACACCTGGAGAATATTGTCAACACGAGCAAAGAATTTTAAAGCAGTCAAATTAAAACAAATTTTAAAAGTCTCAATATGGAATATAACCAAGCGGCACACCTCAGCCAAGGCAAAAACACCCAGTTAGTCTTGAGAAAAAATATAAAAGATAGATGATAATTAGGACAAAAAGCAGCTCTGACATTATTGTCAATGTCGTAAGAGAAATGTTCATACTGACTCTCCATTTCCTACATCATAGAGCACAGTGTTAAATCATAACAGATCACTTCTTGCCTCATACTGGTCAACATCAGGTCCATATTGGCCATACATATGTGGAGTAAATGACCCTATTCAACTACAGTTGTGGCAGCAGAGTTGGTAACAGCTGGCAAATAACAGTCAGGCTTTCTGATTGCATGAAGGTTGTATGACCATGTCTTGGACTTACTGTGTACTCAGTAGTAAATGTTAAAGGTGAGTTTCAAAGGAAAACTAGAGCTATTCTTCCTGACCCTACAGTGACCTGTAATATCATGTGGCACAGTAGCACACTAGACAAGATACCAAGCAAGCTTACATATAGGGTGTGATAACCTATCTAAAGAAAATATTTTCAGGCCACAGATTCAACACCTGAAAATTCTATAGAAAGTTAGAAACTTTGGGTTTGGTACCAATTTGGTTCTCATCAATTCATCAAAAGCTTATTGACCTAGATCTTCAAGTGGGTTTACATATGCTTTCAATATCCATTTAGCCTCAAGGAATTTGTAATTACCAAGGGACTGAAGAGAATGTGAATGCTGATGTAAGTGCCAGAGGTGACTATCTCAAGCAATAAGAGACTAAAGCCAACTTAATCTAGTTTTGATCTAGCACAGCTACATAGTGAGAGCACTGTGCCAAACCTGCTTGTGTTACTATGGAGGATGTTACATACATGTTAGATACTGATATCAGACTTGTGTTGGACTCCCTGGAAGTCTGCTCATTGCTGGCTCAAGAAAATCTAGCTGTTTTATATTAAACCTGGGCCTTCTTGTCTTGCTATAGAGATTGCTATAAATAAGCATGGTTGTTTATTCAGGTCAAAGTGTGGCCATTCTCAAACAGCTTATGTTTTCCAGTTCTTGCTGATCCCTAACAGTGGTAGAAAAAGGTTGTAGAGAAAGCCTGCACTTGTAGACATCTCACTCATGCTCTGAAGCTTTTTATGGTTTATTAAATAAATAGATTTAATGGATGTGCTGGCCCTCTGTTCCTTCTTCTTTATCTAATACCTTTGAAGTACTCTCAGTACTAGCTGTCAACCAAGAAAAAAATATCAGTCAGACTAATGAATAGGACCAAAGTTTCCCTCCCTATTCTTCTCCCCTGAGAAAAGGCCATGGCATATTGTTGAGGCAGTACAATCCAGATTTACTATTCTCCTCATTCACTCTCAGCTAAAAAGAAAAAAGAAAAAAAAAAGCTTGCACCAAATTGCAGAATTGCAGATTAGTGGAACATCTGAGAACAACTACTTCTCAGGGCGAGAAAGTCAGAGTAAAGACTTGGTCATGGAATCTTTTCCCTCCTTTTGGAAGGGAAAGGAAAGGAAGAGACTGCTTGAGAGATCAAATTCAGATAATATCTCTGCTAAGGAATTTGTGCCACAGGGGCAATGGTAAAACACTGCGTTACAAAAGGAAACCAAGGGCTAGAGACATTGAAAGGAAAGGCGTCCCACTGTGGAATGACTGGAATGCCCCGAGAGGGAAGACTCTGTATTGACCATCTTACTTGATCTGCATGTCAAAAGCAACTTCTGCCATACAGAAACATACGCTGCTTGGAAAAATGCTCTGACAAACAAAGAGCCCGAGGCCATGCTATTGTTCTCTTCCTCAACTGTTTTCAGAACAGGTATATGTCATGAAATAGTATGACTTTCACAAAACACCACGTACAAAAAGGGGTAATGAAAGTAAACAGTAATGGCTGTTTTGTAATGATTGATTCTACCAGAAATAAGAGGAAAATGCTCAAATGTACCATCACAGTTTTTAACTGCTAAATCCCATAAAACTAGATATGTTTTTTCAAGTTATTTTATAGTTGCACAGAATTCTACACCAAAAAAATAAAATAAAATAAAATAAAATAAAATAAAATAAAATAAAATAAAATAAAATAAAATAAAATAAAATAAAATAAAATAAAATAGAGTCCAAGCAGAAGAACACCTTCCCTAAAGAATGGTTTACATAACTTAGCAGGTATTTTTGTGTAGCAAGAATGAAAGATGTTGGTAAACAGACAACCATAGAAAAATGTTGTGTTGCCTGAATTGTCCAAACATTTATTACACATGATGGATGCTCACTTCCTGACATACAGCAAACAACCTAGCTTTTGGAGTTATGCTCATCCATTAAATAAATATACATCCCAGTTGTTATGATGAGAGAATCCATTCTGCAGAACATGTTGAAACATACTGATTTTTGTAATTCTGCCTTCCAGTTATATCCACTCATACTAATTAGTTCTTTTCTATTTAATTCTATGTCATATAGGTTGAAATTTGTGAGTGAATACAGAGTAATTCCAAAGCAAGTAGTCTTACATAATTTATCAGGGACCAAACTCTAATTTTTCACTTACCAGTTCTGTTTCCTCATCTGCTTTTCAAGGCCTTGAACTGACCCCATTAGACAGGATCTTTGTCACTGACTTTAACAAGAAAGTTATCATCAAAAAGCAATGGCTTTTCAACTTGTCTGCTAAGGAGCTTTGTAGGTTTCAATACAAGTGAGTTGATGCTGTTAATGAAAGAATCAATAGCAAATTGATCAATGAACCATCAACCCAGACATAGTTTTGTGCCTGTTACATCCATATTTCTGTCTAAAGGATAAATTTGTCCTAAGCATCACTTAATTTCCACACAACGTTTCTGGTACTGAGTAGATAAGCATAGATACAGGTGTAGATATGGATATATATTGCTTCCCGCTAAAGAAATGAAAGTGTCTTGAAACAAATAATTCATTTGCTTTAGTTAAAAGGCAAACATATTTGTCAAGATCTTTAACTAGAACTGAAGAAAAAAAGTTTTCGTTCAAAGATGAATGTTTAAACTTCACTTAGTGGACAGCCAGTAGCCAATTTACAATTGTTTCAGTGTGGTTCAAATGCCATAACCAATGTTAATAAGAAGACACTGGTAACTGCAATCAAGAAAAAAAAAACATTAAACTTGGAGTTGGTTGACATGATTACCTCTGCAACATCCCTTTTCCCTTCCTAAAATAAAATAAATGCTACAGAAGAAGCTGTGAGTTCAGAAATAGGACTAGTATTATTCATTATTTTGTAAGCAGAGAGCATTACATCATGTAATGAATGATTCCAAATGTTACTGCTGGAGTATTGAAGGCTGTGGTATAACCAGCTGCTGCACTATACAAACTTTCCCAAAAAGTCAGGCTTAAGAAAACAAAATTCCCAAACACAGTCCCACAGAGGTAAGCCAACTAGTTCTCAGTGTTTAGTGGCCATTATGGATGTATCCCATATGGTACTAGTTTGAGAACTATCAGTATAAGTAACAAGGCACCATGGCTGCTGGAAAAGCCAGCAAGGTGGTATTATGTAAAAGGGCATCTCTGAGACTGTTAATTTTAGAGGGTGACTTTAGTTTAAGAGGCAAGAGCTCAGGAGATGATGCATTCTGGTGTGATTTGAAACACACTGAGTCTTGGTTAGAGTCCAGATATTTCCAGGTTTTAACATTTTGTCTAAAATTTGTCACTACAGGTGACATTTGTTTCTTATGTAGATGAGGCCCAATTTGATAACCATCTACATTCTGAACTGGGCAGACTCCATCTCTGCCTTGTAGTCGTTGCTTGCAAGATTATGGCAACATTTATTTCTGTGCTACCACCTTTTACCACCAGTAAAAGACATTCCTCCGCGTGAAGTGGCTTTTCAAACTCACAGGCACAACTGAGGTTAGGCTTAAACAATATGCCAGATCAGTCTGAAACCTCTGCTTGGAATAGTGCCTCTCGCTGAGTTTGATGCACAAAGTATTAGACAGTGGCATTAGACTAGTAGCAGAAAGCTTACATGTTTAGCCCAGGTACCTGAAGTGCCTGGGCTAAATTCAGACCAAGTGTAAGTGAATGTACCTTGCCTTTAGTGCTGTGGCACCCATGCAGCCATGTGGGAGTTTGTCCCAGGGCATGAAAACTTTCTGGGCGTAAGATAAGTCTTCAAAAGAGAAACAGTTTGTTAGGACCAAGATAGCCAGATCTTTAAGCAAAGGCTATTTTGTTTTGGTTATACTGTTGTTAGCTGAACAAAAGCAAACCAGACAGACATTAACTTATGTTAAGAGAGGGAGCTGGAAATACTTGTTTGTTTGGTGGTGTTTGGTTTTGTTTGTTTCTTTGTTTGTTTTCAAGTTATCAGTCATTAAACAGAGGGAAAAAATCACAGTGGGAGACTTGTAAAACGGTTCTTGTGATCCTCAAGGACATTTCTTTCAGTCTTTCAACAACAGAACTGGTCTATATCATAAGTTTTATTTATAAAGAGGCTTTCAGGCAATTTCACACCGCTTTTCTCTGATGCCGCCCCAAAAAACATGTAAACCCGAGGGATTAGTAGTGATTTAGAGGGAAAATAGTGTAAAGTTACAGCATGAACTGAGCCAGTGCAGCCGGCTGGATGCACTGTTCCCTTGGGCTACTGCAATGAATGAAATTTATCTAAGTGCCCCAGCCCACTCCCACACCACCAGTGTACTGGCTCTTTTGTTATATTGTGCACTAGAATTACTCGGTCTCAGGGGGCCATCAAGTCCTTAACGGCCTGTAGTGCGGAAAGAGAGAGTTCACTGTCTTGGAGCTGAAAGTTAAACCTCCTTTTATATTTCTTTCTTGACAGTAACAATTGGAAAGCATGGTAAACAAAATGTTTACTCGTGCACTGTGGTTGGTAGCCTATTTTGATCCAATTATTTTTATGTAATGACATTATCAATAAATTGTGACATTAATTATCCATTGTGGGTCTGTCCAGAGTTACAGGTATCAATTATATTGTGTTGCAACTGTTTGATGGTACTGTACCTCCCAGAGCCTTATTTTGATAATGTATTTTCTCATTTATTAAATTTTATTTACAGAGCAGGAAGCGAAAACATAAGTAGATGGTATTTATTTGTTTTCATCTCTTGTTTCCTGTATTAACTAACTTACATGTAGTTAATCCACTTCACATTTAAATTGTTAAAAAAGCATCATATAGCAATAGTCGTTCTGTAAACACAGCGAATGAAAATAGACACAAATTTCACTTCAGTCTTCTGTATGCACAAGCTCCGCATTTAAATTAACGTCTTAAAAACCTATCATGTCTGGAAGTCTGTATAGCTCATTCCCATTTGCTAAATGAAATACTGATTTGTTTCAGGTTTGTCATGATTGAAGTTGTACAGATACTTCCAGCAATTCCATATGTTGGAATACTTAGCATTCATTTGTCAGATAGGACTGTGAAAAAGGGTAGGAATTTATATATTTAGTTCCTGCTGCTATTGCAGTCAATAGCAATATTGTCAGTTGCTGCAGAGTTGGCATTGGAATACTTTTAATAGCTCTTTAGTCTTTATGATCTATGCTCTAATATTGCTACTCTGTCAGTGAGTAAAAGGCAATTCAGGGTTTGTTAGAGTAGAGTTTTGCTTAGTAAATAGTGCATGATCAGACTTATTCCTTCCTCACTGAAGTGCCGTGAGGATTAATTTGTTAATGTCAGTGCAGCACTTTGAAGGCATAATAAAGAAAATAAAGTTACTCTGGTGATGAGTGCCACAGAAGTGTCTATAAATGAATAAAGTGCTGTCTAAGTGCTAAGTATTATTATGATTACTGCCTGCATTTGCAAAGAAGTGGTTAAATACAGTGGGATGTGGGTGTAAAATTACATTTTAAATGGGTCTATTTTTGAGATTACTTATCAGCATGATTAGTGTGATAATAATTACATTTATCATTAATAATACAATTTTGAAAAGTTAGGCAAAAAAAAAAGATAACAAGTTTGATTTTGATTTTGCCAGAAATGCACAGTCTTTCCAAAAGCAATCTGTGGAACTTGTTTCTAGAATGCAGCTGTGTAAGATTTCACTAACATCTTGCAGGTGGAGCCTAATTTTAGTTCAGCTTTGAGAAGGGGGAATTGTTTTCTCTGATTTGCACAGCACCATAACAGCAGCAAAGCAGGTGGAGCTTTAGACAAGTACTTGTTTACTTTCCTGTTAAAAAAAACAAAAACAAAAACAAAAAACAAAAAAAACTAAACTAAAAAAAAAAAAAAAAAACACAGATAGTTCATACCGTTAATCATACAGTTTTGATTTGATTTTAACAAGTCTAACAAAATAGTCTGGAGCACATTTGACCTACTCATTCTCAAATGTGGAACAAACCCAACAGCATGGAAAATGTTCAGAAAATGAGCATTCAATCCTAAATATAGTGGAGAAGGAGCTGGTAAATGCTGGGAAGGAAAATATAGAAATACATCTGCTCAGTCACAAAGAGCAAGCTGCAGAATCAGTCTCAACAATTTCTCTGTGACTCATTAGGACTCTGAAGTTAACTTTCTGTAGAGCTTACAGATTCTTAAGCTGCAAAACATGGAACAGAACAAGGAGATAAAAGTTGAGCAGCATCTCGCTGCTCTTATTAGTAAAGTCCAATTGGCAAAATAAAGTCAGTATAATGAAGCCTATTCATATATTTTTGATCTGTTTATGCTTTAAGCCCACCAAAAATCCTTATTAGCTGCATGATCAACAACTGGTGACTTTTTCATTGGTAGTTATGAGACTTTTCAGTTTGTATGTAGCATGGTAGAATAATCCTATTGGGTTTCTGGGGTAAATACTTTATTATTTGACTAGAAAGGCTATTTTGCTACACATAGTTATTTTGTAGGCTTCCGCATTTTGGATTAATATACAAGATACATTGAGTTTTTCAATTTGTTCCCTTGAAAACCCAAGGGTCCTTTCCACATCTATGCTCTACATTGTCTTACATGCTATAGGTCATGTCTCACCTGTAAGGAAATTGTGGCTGCTGGAATAGACAATCCACATCTCATTATTTCTAAATGTTCCTCTAAAATGAAACGAGCTGATTCAACAAAGAACTATTGTTTCATGTGTTGTTATTTCCAAGCATCCTTTTGGGGAGTTCATACACCTATTACCCTTGACTCTATAGGCCTCGCCTTCCAAACATCTCTCTGAGCATGAGCAAGAAAAGATGAAAATTTGTCTCTATCAACTAAATATGTTTCTAGTAATCTCTCAAGATTCATAAGCTGCTCCTGCATTGACAATCAGATGGGCTAATTAAAGGTCTGTATTCTGATTTCTTTTGTTTTCTTTTGCTCCAACCAGATGTGTCATGTCTAAATAATTCCTGAGAAAGGCAATAATTTACTTAATCAATTCATGTAATCATCTGTTTATTTCTTAATAGTAGCAGTAACACCATAATGCACTTTATCCTATGGTCCCCCAGAAGTTGTTGTTCTTTCCAAATGGCTCAGCAACCTCAGAAATGCAGCACATTCTGGACCATAATGGTACAGACTGTTTGTTGACTTCTCTTCCAAATACTTCTAGTATGAAACAAGTTGCTAGTGACGTGCCTCTGAAGCCCAGAGATGGTAAACAGAGCTCATCTTATCTTAAATCTTGCCTTATTTTAGCACTTACAGGAGGTTTTCCAGACATCAGAATAAGGCAAGAGCTGCTTATACTGAGGGCATGTTTTGTTAAGTTGCATCTGTCATCTCCTTGTTCCGTATGCACAGGGCATGGGCATCAGTGACCATGGGTCTCATTTCTGTATATTATATGCAGTTGAACTTTCCCATTGCACCTGGCAGAGAATGAGGTGTGAGCTAAACTGAGGATCCTCCTTGATACCTCCTGTGTATGGAGGGTTGTGAAGGAAAACCTGACAAAGATTAGCAGACTATGGATGTGAGTTAACTGTCAATGTTGAGAAAGGAGTAATACCCCAGGAAGGGTTTTGTGGTCATTTCTTACTCTGCTGTGCTACTCGAATTGTAGGGCCAATTTATCACTGATGCTGAATGTCATCTTCTGAAATATTTAATGGAGATTATAGCATTTATAGCTAGTACTATAAAACTGAGCTTTCGAAACCTACAAGAATGATATCCCCTGTGTTGAAGAAGGAAGGCTGCACAATAATTCCCTTTAATCTATCATTTTTTGATATTGATTTACACCTTCCCTGGAAGCAAACTCCAACTGCACATGTAAAAGTTCTGCTCCCTCCACTGGAGTACAGCCAGTGTTGGTACTTAATGTGTACTGGTTATCACTGTAGGTATAGCTCAAAGAATGTTATTTCCATGTCATTGTAAACAGGAAACTTGACAAAATAATGTTTATTTTTAGTACTATCATCTGAACTGCATCAATGCTTTTAAGGTTGATATTCAGATTGGCAATAGAGATGAGTCCTTGGGCCTAGCATGTCCAAGTAGAGAATGAAGTACATGTGTATATTGTAGCATTTGCAAAGAAGCCAACTTTTAGAAACATGCAACCTGGGAATAGTTTTTGCCTCTGCCTAGTTTTACTGTTTCTTAGTTTTAATGGGGACTTTGGGTATCATAGAACAGAATGGCTCGGGTAGGAAGGGACCTTAAAGATCATCTAGTTCCAGCTAAATTTTGAAACATAATCAAAGGCATTCTAAATATTCTTACTGATTAAGCTCAGTTGATTCTGCAAATATTTTCCACGTCTATCTTTTCCTCCTATTCTTCTGATGTTATCAGTTTATGTTAAACCAAAATAAGTGTTTCTAGGATCTCCATGTTTTACTATGTCAAAGCAATTTGAGCTGACACATTCTGTTCTAATTTATTTTTTTATAAGTGATGCAAGTGGACCTCAAATCCATCAGAAGCTGAGTATGCTCAACACTGAAGGGATGATCATAGCAGCGACAATGGTGTTTCAATATAAATTAAAGAAAGGGACATTGCTTTCCTCGTGGTATTTCAGCACTTCCTTTTGTCAACCAAGGGAACATAAATAACTATGCTAATTAATATTATTAGCATAGAGAAGTCTTCCTGAACCAATGCTTGCCAGTGTATGTAAGGGTAATGCTTTTCAAGTGATGTACCAGCATGATAGGGAACCAAGCCTTTTGTCATTTCAGCCACAGTTAACTGTATTTGGCAAACAGGAACTGTCTGGGGAAGTTAGACCTTGTGCTTTACAGAAAAAAATGGTGTTGTATCAGACTTTTTGTCAGTGTTATGTTACAGGTAATTACAAAAGACTGTATCCTTCCTTTAAACTGTTGACAAGGCCAAAAGTAATCGGTAAATGCAATGCTGCAAAGACTGTAGCTCTAATGGAATGAGTAACTTTTTTTTTTTTCTCTCTCTGCCATTTTTTTTGGACAGTAGTTACTTTATCAGGAGATCCGCTTGTGCATTTCAGTTTTGAAGGAATTTCCTGCTTTTTTCCAGGGCCAGGTTACATGGAGAAAAAAGATCTGATCCTGTTTGGGAGTGTGCTTTCTGGTTTAGTTGGAATAGTTAGATTAGTTTTTTAAACTGTTGGTGTCCCTTGCAATGGTAAATCTGCTGATACAAATATGAGAAGCTCAGGGAGTAGCTCTGCACCAAAAGCAGTTCATGGCTCCAAGAAAACAAAATCATAAACTCTCTAGGAGTTCTTTAGTTCTGCAGTTGAGGAAGCATTCTGTAGGAAATTTTGTAAATCCAAAATATGTGGGAACTTGAATATACCATTTTATGTTTCTGACAGTCATAGGAGAACCGTCATATTGAAGAGATATTTGTGAGATAAACCAGTAAATATATTAAAATATAATAATTTAATTTTTCAGAAGAGGTCTCAGCTAAAAATCTGTTTTAAGAAAAGACTTCTTTCAGCGGAATTATAGAACCAGAGCAGATGACTTCATTGTGAGAGGCTGGATCTCACCACTGCCCAGAATTCAGCATTTATGGATCTGCACTGCAAAGAACTGTCTCTGCTGCAGTTCCACTCTATTTGACAAGAATTCCTGAAATCTCAATCACATCTAACTGTCAGCTCTTCTGCTCAGCCTTCCCATTTCCCTATTCTTGATCAGCAAGAGCATGCCTTTTAAAAGCAGAAAGCCATTTCAGGGAAAGAGAAAGAGAAGGAGTTTTTAAATTAACATTGAAATTGTCAGAGACTAATTGTATGTTAGCATCAAACAAGCACTGTTGATGTTGTTGTTGGGTTTTGTGTTTTATAAGTTTTCTGTAACCCCTAATCAAACATGGGCGAGTATCTGCTGAAACAATGTATGTAATTTGTTTACATTGTTAGTTGAGATAATTACAAAGCAAGCACAATGGAAATAACTGGTTTCTTACTTTTATGTGGAAAGTGTTGAGGGGGGGTTGAACACAACAACTAACCAGTGGTTGTCAGCTGCTCTCTAAAATATTGCCTAATTTACAGTTGTTGCATATTAGCATTGCTAAGAATGCTAGGGACATAAAGTGTCATGTTGAATATAGGGTGATGACTTCATGCTAGAGCAAGTCTGGGGATATGACCAGTTTGCAGTCACAGAGAAATCAGCTTTAATTAATTTGAGTGCCAGCACTGTGTATAATTACACAGCATGAGAGTTTGCATGCAAATGCTAAAATGCTGATTGTTGAAATACTTGCACTTACTTATTAATACAGTGGGACTAAGCAATACTGGCCTGTAAGCAAGGAATAGAAAGAACACACAGTGCTGTCAGGGTAATTTGCACTGCCCTATAGTTAGCAAGCTGAATTCAGATAGTTCTGCTTCTTAAGTGATAAGCATAACATATCACCCACTCTTGTGGGTGACATACCTTGAAGCCCACTCAGTGCACGACTAAAACAAGATGATCTATTATTATTAAAGTTGTCAGAAACATAACAGCAGGATTTGAACTTCGTTTATTGGAGACACTAGCAACAACTCAATCTTACATTTCAATTTCATTTTTTATTTACTTATTACATATTGTCACTTTTCTCAATTAGAGAGGAAATAAAGAAGAAGAAAAAAAAAAGGCTTGCAGGCATATGTACTGCAGAAACTGCTGTAGCAGAAATAGCCCTCTTGTGTGATGGTTTCTACATTTCGTACATCAGAGACAATGTCAAACAACCATATGTAGTTCTTTGTCCCTACCCAAAAATTACTTAACTGTGTAAGGTTTTTTTTCTGGACTTTACAGTTTACAGCCTGATGGTCTGAGGCATCAAAACTGATAGCCCGAGAAATAGAAGTCGTGTATGGTCCAGTCCTGGGTTTAATCAGTATGTTGCTCCTAGCCATGTGTGACTAATCCTGTTTGCAATCAATTTATCTCAATATTTTACTGCAGCAATGAGTTTCACTGATTAATTATGTGCTGAATAATGAAGTAGCAAAGACAGTAAAACATTAAACAGTAAACAGTAAAACGGTAAAAAAAAAAAAAAAAAAAAGATTAATTCCCTAATTTGGCTGAAAATCTCGTCTGTTGATGTACATGGGGAAAAATCCAGAAGTCTTTTGATGTCATTCATTAATTTATACATCAGCAACATCTGCTGCTACCTTTCTGCTTTCTAAACTCAGATAGTCCACTCTTCTTTAGTATCTCACCATATGGAAGCTTCTGCATATCTTTAATCATGCAGTTGACCTTCTCTGGATCTTGTCAAAGTACATTCATAATCCAGAAAAAAAAAAAGAAAGAAAGAAGAAAAAAAAGGTTGAATGTCCTTACTCATCACACAGTGATTTTTGTATACATCATTGTAGTATAACAGAGGTTAATATAGGAGCTTACTTTGTGTGCGTCTGAAAATTTGCCTTTTTTTTTTTTTTCCCTGTTGTTCCTGGAAGAATGTTTTTCATTTGTAAAACATTAACATTTGTCAGGGTTATTTCCAGCCACACAGAAAAATGTTCCTTTGTGTATTTTGATTATTTAAAGCAATTTTGTTTCTCTAATGCATATGTGCATCCAGCACAGCACGTTCACTGCTTTGAATGGATATGTGGGGAATGATGTTAATTTCCTTGTGTGCATGTACAGGAATGCTTTTATTGTCTACTGCACATGTTGAGATGGGGTTGCTTTGTCTTCTCTTTCACATTCTTCTTTTAATGCAGACTTCTTTATACTTGAGATGTAATAATTATTATAGATCACAAAGTAGACTATAAACTGTATATGCTAGACAGTTATGGTTTGGGCATTTTCAGGGTCACCAAATGAATTCCAGAGTTCTGTGTTAGGCACCAGTGCTCTCAATCGTGCTTAGGATGCTGGATGCTTAAGAGAGGAGTCCAATATAGGTAGATGGTAGCTAGAAAGTTTTCTTTGGCAGTAAAGGTAGTGATGCTCTACAGAAAGTTTTTGATGGCTTGATTTCATGAGTTTACAAACGCTCTAGAAAGCATTATGTCCAAATCTTTCCCCTTAGACATACTTTATTTTATTTTTTTCTGAGCACAGCAGATTCTACCACATAGCCAGCAAAAAGTGCTCAAGGAAGTCCACACCTCCAGCAAGCTGCAAAGCCACCCTCCCCGTGGACCCAGAACTAATAGCCTGAAATTAGTGTGGCAGAGACAGGATTGGTAAGGTGTTGGGAATTGCTGTATGACTCTGTTTTCACTTGCCAAGCTTCAAGGATGGCTTGAAAATATCATGTTGAGAGGATTATGTGCTTCATCCTGCCTTGCATTTAAGCATGCGTCTAATTTTAAACACATAAATAGTTCCATTCACTTCATGGAGATTATTCTTACACATAATTTAAAATATGTGTTCAAGTGATTTACAAAATTGTGTTCACAGAAGTCATCAGAGGGAGCAGTAACATTGAATGTGATGGGCCAGCTGGAGAGCAACTGTCCAGTGGAAACATCTCTCTTCTGTGTCAAAACCACTAGATCTATTCTTCTCCAGTTTATAGAAAAATCCCAGTTTCTCACATCCTCCTGTGTATGAATGTTTTAGGCTTTTTCCTTCAGAAGTAATTCTTCCCACAGCCCTCATGAGCTGTCTTAGCTATGAGGATACATTATGCTGTGGGCTTCAGTTCAAGTCTCATCAAATGGTATATAATATTTATACTGTCCTTCACTTTCAAGCAAACTCACAGATTTTTAAAAACAAGCAACAAGACATTTTTGCCATTATTTTCAGGAGATTTCAGTAGAACCCAAGCTGAATAAATAGTTGACAGTACAGAATAATATATTTTTCTTTTTCTGAAACACAAGTCAGGCACAGGACTACAAAGGGGATAGCTATGATTTAGATAACTATAACTCAGAATTAATGTTTAATGGATGTGACACATTCCTTGCTGTGAAATGTTAAAAATCACTCATTGAAAGTAAACAACAGAATCTTTGAGGGGCATGTTGGCAAGGGTTTTGTGTGGTTCAGAGGTGAGATGAAAACAATGACCACCTGAAGACAGTATTATATTTGTGACAAAAAGCAACTCCACTGTAATCGTTTCCTAAACACATAAAAAAAAAAAAAAAAAAAAAAAAAAAAAAAAAAAAAGAAAAAAAAAAAAGAGGGGCTTTTTTATTTTCCGTTTGTTCTGCTGTATCTTAGGTATATTCTTCTGCTAAGATTTCCCCCTCCTATCGTTCTTAATTAGAAGCAGCTTTTTCATCCTATGTTTTAGTCTATCAGACATGAAGGCTCTTCACTGCATTTGATTGTACTATTAAGTGAACTGGCTACTCCCAGAAGACTTGATTCTGCCATCCTTATTCCTGTTGAGATTGATTTTGATACTGACTTTATCCATCCTGAGTTGTTTCTTTCTTCTCAATAATTGTACTGAAATCAGTGGGACTGTGCATATTAGTAACTGCTCACCATGTAATGATGTTCAGAGCATGGCCCAGGAGGACTAATTGATGGCTAGCATGTTAGCCTGCATGAATTCAGGTAGCTGAATCTGGTCCACTGAGTAGTTAGCTTAATAGCACTTTCCCAGAGTAATTACAGCTTAGTGTAATGGAGGCAGAGCTGGATCCTAACATGTTTTCTGTCTGTGTTGCTTCTCATATTCTTTTTTTATTTTTTTTCCTTTTCTGAAGTTAGTATTTGGCAAAGTGTTCCCCTAAATAAAGAAAGATATGTGATTATAACCAAATGAGCCACTTGGAACTAGGGTAAAAAAAAAAAAAAAAAAAGCACAAATCACATAATCACATTTGTTTATAACTTGTTTCTGCTTTTGTTTGTTTCAGAAAAGCCTACTACATTTACTCTTAAATGATACAATATGACCAGTGTGATCTTGTGGTCTAAACAATAAGAATAGCTGTTTCTCAGATTTTACTTTCTTCAACTTCTCAACGTTTTTCATTAAACAGCATAACTTGTAAATGTTAATTCATAAATTCACCTTTCAGCTTCATCGATCATCATAATGAACCTTAATAGCTAGACGCTCACATCATACACACTCTGTTGTGGTTCAGATCTTGGTCAACTCATTTTCTGAAAGATTTTTGGAACACTTGTTGGTTTTTATGTTGATTGCATATGTTGAAGAGAAATTTTATTGTGAATATTGTTTGAGATTTGTTTTATTTAAATGAATAGATGCTTCTATGAATGAAAACTTACTCAAACCAAGACTTAAGTGGCCCCAGTGTTGTATAGTTTCTGGCCCTTGCTAACCTTTCTACATATGCAGTTTGGATAATTGCCAATAGTTTCTGTCTTTCAGCTCCTAAAATTGAATATTTTCCCTTTTACCCTACAAAATGAATCTATATCAATAGAGAAGTCATATATACAGACAGAGTTCTATCAATACTAGCAGTACATTTTTGCCTTGAATGTTGCTGCTAAACAGGTATCTCTGCTGAGCACTGTGATCTTGACTATCACTAATAATAGATAAATACTAAAATTAACACACACACCCTAAAAAGGAAGTACCCAAAAGTCTCTCATAGCTCTTAATAGTACATGTGTATTATGTTCTGTGTTGGAAATATCATGGTATTTGTCCAGGTTTCACTGTACTCTGAGCAATTACTAACAAGCGCAATTCTTTATGTTATGCAGGAGATCAGAGCAGAGACCATGGTAATGGCTCCTCTTGACCCCAGACTCTTCTCATTTGAAGCTCACTGATAACAATCACTATGTCATATTCACAGTCGTTTAAAGCTGCTGAGTTGAAAATACTTTTTCTTTTTTTCCAAAAATATTTGGCTGAATCGTTGGTGAAAGTTGCCTTCAGGCAAACACATGGAAAATGATACAGCTTATTAGAGCTTAAACTGTGAAAAACTCTTGATAGCTGATGTTCACACATCACTAATAACCTGAAAAGCTATGGGTTTTAGCCAGTGGTATTAAAAGCAAATTCCATGTGATACATTGCACAAGTGCCAATACTATTCATACAAGGGTCCAAATACTAAAAATGTATTAAATCAGCTTTCTGAATGCTCCTGTTCATTATTTTGCTGACTTGGAAAACTTGGAGTGTTTTGTATCGATTTCATTATCTCCAAAAAGCATGAATTGTCATGGAATTTACATAAAAATCCTGCCAGAGAGTGGAGACTTCACCACACAGTCAGCTGCCCCTCCTAATCCAATCTTCCCCAGTGCAGTTGGCCTGGCGGTTGCCAAACTCTAACAGTGGGGATCTCCTTTGTTAAGAAAAGTATGAATTTGAGCTTTAAAATGAGCAGAAGTCTTTTCTATTACTCAGGATGCTTCCTCTTGCTGAGTTTACATGAGATGTCTAGCAGGAGGTGTTATTAAATAGCCTAAAAAATTAGGCAAAAAACCAATTATCTAGAAAAAGGACACAAAAGGCTTAAAAAATGTGCATTTGAATTTTCATTATTGAGTATCCAGGGGACACCACACCACTATTTGAATTTTGTTATTAACCCTTTGCATAAAAAAGGATTTAATACTTTTAATCAGTTTTGAATTACACTTTGAGGAAAGCACAAGTTGGGAATTTTAAAAAGTCGCCTTCATTTCTTTCAGTGTTATTTCAGGGCTCTCATGTTTGCACTTATCTCAAAAGAGTTTTAACTTTGTATTAGATTTTTTGTGAAGGTTGATTACATGGGCATTTCAGTCTCACCTTCATTCTTTATTTAGCTGAAATTCCTAATCACTTCAGTGGGTGGTAGACGGGACTCAAGTGTTCCTTTAGATGAATTTCAGCTTCTAAAAAATCCTAGGGTTTGAGTAATGTATTCTTGTTTATTTTTTCCACTTTACAGATAAAATCTAAAGAGCATTCATCATCACCTGGATAGAAGTGATTTAAAGCAGTTCACAGTTTAGGCTGGCAGCCATTTTCTGAACTTCAGCAAAACAACAAAATCAGAACACAAGAAATAAATGTAATAGCGATTTCATGTGGCCCTTGCAAAAAGGATGCACATAAAGATACACATACTGCTAGGGCATTCTTCCTGGATCAGCTCTCGCTTTATTAACAAAAGCCAGCCAGCTGTCCCTGCCTCAGAAAAAAAAAAAACACTTTTTTCAAATTAACGTTAGAGAACCTATGCTCTTTTACCCACCTGTAAACAAAGTTCAGTCACCTATTTTATTCTGTAAGATCCTCTGTCAGTGCCAATGCCCGGCCATCAGAGCCTTCTCACCTTCCTGTTCAGCTTACTCTCCCAGTTTTGCTTCACTGTTTCCTTCTTCTTGTAGCAATCTTTTGGCTATTTTTTTTTTCTATTCTCTTTTACATTTCTTCCCAGAAGGTTTGGGGATTTTGTTGTTGTTGTTAAATCCTGCTAAAAGGGGTGTTAAATTTAACTGTCATCAAACTGTAAAGACAAGCTACTCTGGCAGCACACGTGTAAACTGAGAAATCATACAGTCACTACCAGAAATCTTCATTTGGTTTCCTTTGTTTTTACTGGGCTCTATTGATTTCTGCTGGAGGACCAGCCTTTCCAAGACCAATAGCAGAGCAGTCCTTTGGCTGTCATCCAAAATGCATTTGCCAAGTAATAGCGTTAGAAACCACTGGAATTTCTAATAGGGAAGGCAATCGCAGTGTCCAAGAACTGTACACTTTGATTCTGCCCATGCAGACACTATGCCAAACTCTACACTCATTTAGAAAGAGATCAGAAAACTCTGACATCAATGGATTTACAAGGACAGAGTTTATTCTGCAGTAAGAGCACTGATGAGAATGACATAGTTTTACAAGCTTTTTCTTACTGTTTAAAAATAATAATTCTGTTTCCAGACAAATGTATCACTTCAGTTCAGACCTGTAGAGAAGATATATCTGCCAATATATCTGCAGTAAAATTTGTTGAATGCCGTTCTGTTTATGATCTACCTTAATTTTTTAAAATGCGTGGATGTGGACAGAATTAGTTTCTGCATTTGAAAGGAGTTAAGAATGTCTGTTTATTGAGGTAGATACAGCCTTGGCCTTTGCTCATTTTCTGACATACTA
This sequence comes from Aythya fuligula, assembly GCF_009819795.1. Taxonomy (NCBI): domain Eukaryota; kingdom Metazoa; phylum Chordata; class Aves; order Anseriformes; family Anatidae; genus Aythya; species Aythya fuligula. Next base: position 13,655,582 of record NC_045566.1, read on the forward strand.
GTTAGTTTTTCTGGGAGAAGAAATGAATGAAGTATATGGCAGTGCATGGCCAGGCCCGCTTGAACATTACTGATGAGTGCACAGTGCTGGTGAACTGAGAAGGAACGGAAAGGACTGCCAATTTTTTATTTTTTGCTGCAGAACTAGAGAATCAACAAAATAAAGTGGAAGCAACAGCAGAAATGCACAGGTATGAGAGGAATCAAATATTTTGGGGCATTCAAAAAAAGCTCTACAGAAAATCAGACTCAGATCTGTAAAATTATTGCCTGGGAAAAGCTGTGTTTGAAGATTTTTGGACAGATTCGTAATTGATCCTTGTACTGAGAAAAATATAACAGGGCAACCTTTAATATTTGTGTCCACATCTTTAGCTAGTGGAAAGGATGCAGTTCCATTAAGTCAATGCAACTGTCCTAATTTGCACCAGCTGAACTCCTGCTCCTGTGTTTGTGTAGCCTTGTCGGCACCCCCTCCAAGGGAAAGCAAACATCCATTGTTCTTTCCTGGGTCAAAGAAAAGTCAGTACAGAAGGATCCCAAAGTTTCCTTATCTCTCTTTTCTTTTTTTTTTTTTTTTTTTTTCTTTTAATTTTCATGACTAGCATTATTCACTTACAAGCTATTTGAACTTACAGTGCAGAACTTAATGTATGTGTTTCTGAATGTACCTGACAGTGGCTGATGGATGAGTAATTTCTATGAGCAGAATTCATGTATTGTCATTGTTTCATGCAACATAATTCATGCTACATTAATTCAAAACGTGTAAACTGGAAAACAAACAAACAAACAAAAAAAAAACAACACAATCTGAATCACAGTTCATTTCTGAAGAAATTAAAATAATCTTTTCCTCTAAAGTTTTGCTTCTTAACCATTTATTTCTTTAACAGTCATTTCAGACCCTTTATTATTTTATTCTTCTGGTGTCACAGAGCCTGTTCTCAATGAGTTGCTTTTTCATTCTAAGTCAAGGCAATGCAATATTTGGATCCATGCAACACTGTCCGCAAACAAACTGTTAGTGACTGACAGATGATCATGGCGAGATATATGATGGTGCCTTTGTTTGCATTCGCACGTATACACTCATTGCACATTAAGAGTTACATTGCTAGCTATGATTTTATTATTTCCCATATAAATACTTGCTTGTATTCTCATAGGATTTTATATGCTCATTAGAGTAAGAGTAGCTCTCTTGATTAAGTTGAAATCCATATCATGAAGGGTTTTGGAAGTTATTGAAAAAGATTTTTGAAAGCCGTTTTCCAGGAAACAATTAAGAAGCAGCTCCTCAAATATTGGAAGGTACTTGCAGTCACCCAGCTTCTTTCAAAATTAATTAGAAGGTCAATACTTAGTCACCCCTTAATTAGTCAATACTAATTATAATGTAAGAAATATCACAACAAAGCTGGAGTCCTAGGATCCATCCTCTGCTGAGTCGTTAAAATAACTTTCAGGACTCTCTCTGGCTGAGGGTTTGGTGTTGAATGTTTCTTGAGACTGTCTCAGATGGGCTTGCAAATCTCATTAAAATGCTGTAACCAGAATGAAATGTGGTTTGGAGTGATTTCCTTGTCCCTGATGAAAATCACCCATTCCCAGGATATTGCTATCTCATTTTTGCCAGGGACAATATATCCCTAAGGCTCACATTGCACTTGGGAGTGAGGAAAATGTTTGGCCTTTGAAATAGACAAGGTTGTGTCAAGAGTCAGTTATTTTAAAAGAAAAAAATAAAAATAATCCCTGTAGTGAGAATCTTTGCAAGTTTAAAAACTTTTCCCTTTTCAAGTGGTACAAGCTGAGCAGTGGGCTCTGCTTGTCTGTACATTCAGCATTTTATCCATGAGAAAACTATAAATATTTCCAGAAAACCCATTTCTATATTTATTTTCAGAGTGATGTCACTTCCTTTCTTTGTACGGCTGGTAAGAGAGGATTTTTTTTTTTTTTTATTGCCAAAGGACTTGAGTCCAAAGCGAACTTTATTTTTGGAGAATACAGGGACACAGCCAGTGTGCTAGCTCTGTAACTGTAGTGGTTTCCACTGTAAATGAAACAATGGAAGTTACTTTCCAGTTCCTCACCCGAATTCTCTGTATTTTTTTGGTCTCATACAGGCTAAAGAACACATTTTTTGCTGGGAGTCTCATGTGAAAATATTGACAGTCAATTACCAGGCAGACTCCAGTAGCAATTACAGTAAACTGTGCTGCTCCATCCAAGAACATTAATGTTCTTAACAATTGCCTTTCCAAAAATAGCTCAACTTTACAAAGATCAAAAACAAACAAACATCTATTTCTCTGAAGTCTTTGAAGTATTTTCTTAAAAAATCCAGGATTTAAATGTATTCTTCACCACATAAGTACAATATAATTAATGCAGTAAGTTTATCTGAACCTTTGATTGTGCTTTTATCAGTATCAAAATATGTTTTATCACATTTTTATAGAAATGTGTTACATTATATACCCTTTTGTTTAGCCTGTGCCACTTCACCCCCCTGAGAAGAGGCTCTTAGGAGGCAAGGTGTTCAGCATCTTCCTCCCCATGTTTCAGCTTAAGGGTGTGCTTCCCTCAAGGACCAGAATTCTGCTTGGTTTATAAATATCTTCTCAGGTTCTTTCTGTTCAAAAGGCCAGTGCTGCTGGGGCTCAATCACTGGTGGATAGGCAACCTTTCCTGTCTGACTATGGTAAACAATCATCAGGTTTTACCTTCTCCTGCAGGAGTATGAGCACACTTGCTGCATGACAGACCCATGTTCAGGAAAGAAGGGATCTCTTGTCTCTTTTGTATCTACAGAGCATAATTAGCTGTGTTTCCCTTCCCAACCTGGCTGCCTCATTATCAGTGTTCCTGGGAAGCATTTTATTAAAAAAAAAAAAAAAAAAAAAAAAAAAAAAAAGTTTCTTCTTCTGTTATTTGCGTGTAATACTTCACATGGATAGTACATGGTATTCAGAACAGGGCCTCTTCTCTAGCCCAGAGAACTGTCTGACGTTTTAAGGAAGCCAAGCAATTCCTCAAAGTCACACATGCCTCCAGTGTCTCAGTCTAGATTAAAGTCAGGGTGCTCTTAGTCCTGCACTTAACCACGTGGCCTATCCCGCTGCTGATAATATGTGTCTGAATTACATGAGCTGGGAAAACTGCTCCAGAAAAGAAAGAAAACATCATGTTACACCACCTTGGGACACAGGGCGGGGCAGGGCAGGCTTAGCAGCTGGTTACAGGTAATGCATCTTTTCACCAGGAAAGGTCAGTTTAATGTGAGATCCCATTCAAAAATGCTAATTCAGTGGCCTAGAATTCTGGTTTGAACACCTAAAGAAGTAGCTAAAGTAGTACTAGATAGGTAGTATCTAGATCCCCTGTCTTTAATATGTTCAAGTGTTTGGGATTTGATTTGCTGGAGGCTAAGATAAGACTCTCTTGGCTCCAATACAGTTTTTTTCAGAACCTGAGTTGATATGGGAATTTTTTGTTGTGCTTTCCCTATTTTGTGTATTGTTAAATTATACCTTCTGAGGTACTCTCATCATTAGTGTCATTTACTCTCAAAGTTTTATGAATGTTATTTTGAAGCACTTCAGATATTTTTCAGACATAGAATGGTAACTACAATTATTAAAAAAGACATCCCCATGTAAACCTGGCAACTTCTTAGAAATCCTGGAGTTTCTTACAAAAGCAATAAGTCAATAAATGAAAATAACATCTGGGATTTTAAATTGTGAGCCAATTCAAAAATCAGCATTTTAGTTTGCCATTTAAAAATAAATGTTTTCATTGAGTCTGATGTCTAGAGGAAAATAATTCCACTAATACAGCACTTTTAGAGCACCGAGGGCAGAATTACCCAGTTTTTGGTAAGCCTTTGGAACAGCTAGCAAAAGCAGTGTCACAAGAAAAAAAAAGTAATCACTTTCATAATATAGAGAGTGCTAAGATCATGTACTAGTAGTACCCTGGATGTTAGTTACAGAATCTTGAAGTCTATTCAGTGTTAAATAAAGAATCATTTCAATGACCTGAGAACAGATGAAATATTAAAGGCTTCTTAGTCTGCCTTTGTACCCTGATGGAAGCACTTTCAATCAGTGGAAACCAGTACATTCATTTACTTATTAGAAAGTTATTCAAAAAGAGAACTACACTGTGAACTGTCTGTAGAACAAACTAATCTGATGTCTTTCTAGGAGAGGTGACCATCTAATGTATGAAATGCACACTATAAAAGAAAAATTTAGCTGATGTGTAGATACATGCTGGTGCTGAATGACTACTAAAAGATAGTAAGGATCAAAAAAATCACCACAACCTTTTCTTTCTGATAGAACCTGTGTTATGTCAGCTTGGGGAAAGGAAAAGGGGTGTAGGGAGAACAGTGAGGAGCCTAAGACTGAAGTATTCTCATTGTGGAGAACAGCTAAAATACCCAAACAATCCAGAAGAACACAAGAAATTTATTAAGAATTCCACTGAGCTTCCGGAAATCATTAAAGCATTGAAACTATCGGTGATATTATCCTAATCTGCTGTTCACACAGAATCGTCTCAGTCTTGACAGTTATTTTATGACTTTAAGCAGATAGACTTTATAACAAGGTTTAATGTAAACTTTTGTTCTAAGAACCCAGCCAAGAATCTTAATTTAGCTTTATCTGCAAAGTTGCTATATTGTCTTGTTCTGCAGAACAGTCCAAACAAAGTTTAGATAAGCACTTAATTGAAGAAGTCAGATATAAATAAGGGGTTTCTTCCATTCAGCTTCTGTATGCATCCAATTGAGCCCCATACTAAGCTCCCATATTCATCCAGTTTGACTATGAATTAGAGAAACCTTTAGGAGGCTTATTGGATATTCATTTTTGAATGTGGTCTAGATCTGCTCTTATCTCCTGTCTCACTCATTATTCTCAGCCATTTTCCTGAAGAAAACAAAAACATCAAGGAGATGGTGCTAACAAGCAGATGGAGCAGCAGGGTGGTAGCTGTGGGTTTTGTGCCTGACTTGATGGCCGAGCACCATTTAACCTTTCCATGGTACCATTTCTGTGTGAAATTTCAATAACTGACTTCTTCAGTTAATTGTGCTTTGTGATATATATGTAGAATATCCTAGGAAGACAGACATTGTTATTTATTATTAAGGATGTCTGTTCAGAAATTAAATATTTACATTTAAAAAGTGAGGGTTTTTTGTTGTACAAATATGTTTTCTCATCCCTTTTTTTGATGTTTTCATTTGATCGCCAAGTGTCTGTTTTCAATTTTGCTTTAACTGATTAAAAACAAGTTATAAAGCTAAACCAATATAGATCAGTCCTTAACCTGGGATGTACCTCTATAAACAAAGCAGTTCACATGCTTTGTACCTCCTGAGGTAGCAGAAAGAAGCAGAAAGAAAGAAAAGCAGTAAGAAGGAGGTTAATGCTATGTAAGTGTGACAGTCTTTCATTGGTAGACCAATGAAAATATGAAAAAATAAGTCTGTGGATAGAGTAAGACATTAAAAAGTTTTATAGTTAGAAATATAATTTTCTTCATATTTTTCTATAAATGATAAAGGGGAAATATAATCCTTAGGAGCAACTTACATAAAGGGCAAAGTATGCAAAACACCAACAATGGAAATGGTGTCCAAAAATAAAATTTAAAAAAAAGTAAAAAAAAGCAGTAAGAGATGTGATAAAAGAAGATAGGAAACTTAAAGAGCATGCACAGAGCATATATGCGAGCATGTATAGAATAGAATTGTAGAATATCCTGAGTTGGAAGGAATCCACAAGGGATCGTCAAGTCCATCTCCTGATTATATGTCTATGTTTGAGAAAAAGGTAGATAAAAAAGCAATGCGACAGAAACAAAAATAGTATGATTAGGAAAAGCAGCTCAATGGCTAAAATAGAATGAGTTCTGAAAGTTTAAGTATTTTGTTTGCTGTTTTCTGATATAAATTGAGTAAACCAGTTCAAATTTTTTTCTTTAGGGATAAGATGTTTTCACAAAAATCTTTTTTTCTCTCTCTCTTTCTTTTTTTTTTTTTTTTTCTTTTTTTCTTCCCAATCAAGTATTTCTTAACTGTTTAGCTTGTGCATATTCAGAGCAAATACTTGCAATATTTCAGCCTTGAAAGGCTACATTTTAATAAGACATTTTTGAGATACATGGGGTTAATTATTTTTTTTTTTTGGTAAGGAATCATGAAAGGATGGAGCTGATGCAAAGTCATGCTGTAATTGGATAAGAGTTATATTTATTTTTGAATGGAAAAGTACTGCTAGTATTTTCTAAACAAATTAGTGCTCAGCAAACTACTGGGAAATGTTTGTGGGAATCTATCTTCAAGGCAACATTTACCAAGAACTCCCTGGAAACTTCCCAGTTGATTACTGGCAGTCAGGGTGAGCTTTACAGCACTTTTTCTGGTCAGTGGGCCCTGCTGTGTACCTTCTGGGTGCGGTGAATGGACATTGCTGAAGTTAGGTCAGTAACAATCTTTTGCTTGATTGAGATTTTCACATGGAATTAGCAAATAGTTGGCAGAGCCTTTTATGTATCACACAGACCACATCTCAAACCACATTTCATATATGTTCCTCAACTTTTCATCATGCCCATACACAGTTTCTGCAATATGTTTTTGAATTGTTTCTTCTCTCATCAGAAGGGGCTGTTTGACTCAGAGTTCAAAAAGAGGGTGAGATTTTCATTTTTAAATGCTTGGCATCCTTCGAAATAAAAGGTTCTGTGTTGTAACAAGTTATAATATAACTAGGACATTATATGTAAACATAAATTATAGTACTATATTAACATTTATAGGTGTATTGGATATAATCACACTGTCCACATTTGAAGCCAAAAATAAAATAATATTTCCATGGGTGATGCTGTAAGTGGGGTAGATGTGTCTGTGTGCACATAGCCATAAACATAACTTTCTAAAGAAAATGTATACAGCTTTTAGCCACAAAGATTTCAATATGCATTTGATAAAGTTAACTTGGGTTAACTGTGAGCTACATGAGTTTCTGTCCTGCATGGTGTCACAACAGCTCTGTGGCAGACAGTGCCGTCCTTGCAGAGCCACTGCAGCCTTGCCTGTGAGGGCAGCTGGCAGCCAGGGCAGCCAGGCCTCCCCAGGGCCTCCCCTGGGCCTGCCCTAGACCTGCCCTGTGCCTGCCCAGCTGGGTGGCCTGCCCAGTTCCCACTGAACTGGTGGGCACAGAGCTCTGAACGTAACAGAAGAGCAAGGACTGGGACTGAGATTTTTCATCTCATAATTTGGTTGCTGCCTTTGGCTCAGTATTAATTGCAGAGGCACAGTTTCCTACATATTCTTTGGTTGTGCCACCAACAGATGACACACAGAGACACAGTTTCCTACATCTTTGGTTTGGCCACCAAATGACCTTCTAACACTAGCATCTTTAGCCTTAAAACAACAGGTATCTCAGGACAAGCACTCACTACCTATATTCCAGTCCTGATCTCCAAACCATGGTCTTCCTGTGTTTGAATGATCCAAGAGCTACTCAGGTGCAACCGCAGGCTCAGTGGCTAAGTATTTACTTCATCTGCTAAAGAAAACATTGATGATTATCTGAGGAAAGTGGAGAAATAGCAAATATGTATACTGTCTTTATAACAGACTGAAAAGTGTTAGGTAATTCAGGTTAGCATTACTGTTTTTAATTCAAAAGACCCTTTAAAGCAATTGAAATCTCTATTTTAATTATTACATGTATATATAATATTCCTTAATGCTGCACTTGCAACATAAAAAATCCAGCTGAACAGTACAACATGTGTAGTACTTTGGGGGTCATGCATGCTTTGATTCCATGCTTTCGTGATGATTGTGTGTAAGTTTGTTATGAATTATTATTTGACTGACAGGACTTACAATGATCTAGATGCTTTCTCTACTCTGAAAAGCTTACATACCTTGTAATTACCTTTAATGTATTCCATTTTTTTTTGTGTGTGCATTTGTAACTATGACATCTGGTTCTTTGCCAGACATTTTGGGTGGCTTGCTATACACTTAATTCTCAAAGTGCTGAGTGATATGGTCATGGAAAATACCTCTTCTTTGCCCATGAAAAAAAAAAAAAAAAAAAAAAAAAAGGGGCAATCATATCAGAGATGTTAAAATTTATGCTAAGTCTATTCAGAGAAACATAAATAGTCATCACTTGGAGAACTTGCTATGCAAGGCACAATCCTGCAATATGCTAGGTTCTTGCAAGATACTCTCAGCACCCTTACTGTTTAGTGAGTTGCCTGATGCTCAGCACCTTGTAGGATCTGGCCTCAGAGAAAGAGCATGAAAAGACCCAAAGCAAACTGGCAAACATTCAGCTGTTCCTTGTACTTTTCTTCTCTCTCAAAAGTAACAGTTCAAACAAAGGATTAATTTAGAAAGAAAAAATAATTAAAATTGAAAGAAAAGGAGGAAGGAGGATGTGTGAAAAAGAATGTTAATAACAGTATTTGAAGAGGGAAAGAAATTAGAGATGAAAAACCTGATTTTTCTTTCAAATAACATTAGGAAGGTTGTAGATGTTGTTTAATAATGTCCTTGAATATTTTGCAAGTGGCACAACCACTTCATGAGATGCCAATTGATGAAATACAGAGTTGCGATTTAAAGTGACAATGTCACCTTAGTTTTAGTCCGAGTGATGGATTTTGTTTTGAAATGGGTTATACCAAACCTAACATGGAGAGATGGGTTCGCATTTGCTTTAGTTTTGATTAAAATTACTCTGGTTAAAAACACCACTCCCACAACTTTCTATCTTAATTTTATATCGTCTAATGTGAATTCAAATGGGCTGTACAAGATCCCAGCTTCTCAGGAATAGAGCTGATGCATCCAGACAGCCAAGACAGACACCAAAAATGCCAACCTGTATAGATCAGCTTTGAAGATTTCTTTCCTTTTTAACTGATTTTTTAAAATACAGAGGAAGCCTATCCCTAATAGCTTGCACCTGGTTTATGTGAAAAGCTAATATGAAATCCTGTGATACTGATATCACCTTTTTTTTTTTTTTTTTTTTATTATGATAAAGTGTAAAAATGGCAAGGCGGTGGAATAGGAAGCTCTAAGTCTTTATTTCATTGTTTTTTAAGTAGCAGATTGCACAGTAAATCAACTTAATTTATGTACCTTGTTTATTGTTAAATTCTCCAGATTCATTAAAGCCCTGGAACTGCAGTTGAACAGCAGAAAATGACCTCTTTTCCTGGCTGTTTAATCCATTTTCAAGCTGCATACACCTCTTTGAATATGTGTTAAAGTAGTAGCCTCATTTGACAAGGAGATTTCATAAAGCTTTGAAGTGTATCATTAAAAGGGACACTGTCAATTTGGATTTTTTCAAGATGACCAATTTAAAAAAGAAAATCTTTTTGAATGTTGGAGGGTTTTTTTTAATTCCTATAAAATTTTTTTTTTTTTTTTTTTTTTTTTTTTTTTTTTTTTCTTCCCTCTGTGCATGTTTAGAACTATCGTTTGGAAGACCAGGGAACATTACTATCATAGTCACAATAATTAATCCTGAACACTTTCATATTCCCCCGCAAACATCTTTTTCTCTAACAGGAACACAGTGCATACAGCCTGCCTGAGGCCTGTGAATCCTCTTGGCGTTATTTTAAAACTTTGAAACAGGACTTCACTAGAACAGTGCTTTGTCCTGGTCTGGAGCACTGTGCTTATTTTCATTTTTTGCCTGCTGTTTGACGAGTTTTTTTAGGTCTGATCTTTCTAGCATGTTTCTCCAGCAGCCCCCTGCCTACAGAGCCTGCAATGCCAACCACCCTTTCTGTCATGGGTCCTTGACAGACAAGCTCTGCCAGATGTCGCTGCCATGATTTCAGATATTCATGCTTACAGCTGTCCATCTTACATTTCTGCTGGAATTTACTGTCAACCTACAGAGACAAGAGAGAGAAGCATGTGCCTGTATGTTAACCACGTCCATCACATCGCCTGCTAATTGAAAGAGTCTTTGCCCTAATCTCCTAGACTGGCATTGGGATTGCAGTCTTCCAGTGGAGGGGCAGGGCAGACAGCTGGGAAGCAGTAACATCTGAAATTGTGGCAGCTTTGTACTTCTGTGTATGTCAGAGCACAAACTACCTGCGCTACATAAACAGGGGAAAAATAGAGTGAAAAAAGGTCTTTCATCTTTTTCAGCTACACTGCATGACAAGTTTCTAGATGAGAAAGTGGTATTCAAGTTCCTAGTATCCTTTTAAAATATATATATTTTTCTTGGTAAAGTTGTTGCACTGAGAATATTTTATCCAAGTGATTAAGGTTACTTTTTACTCTTACAGGTTGGGTGCAGAATATTTAAATATAAGAGAGAGAAGGAACCCTAGATGTGTTAATACCTGACAGTTTATGGGAATGTGTTTCTGATTACAAGCAAAGCATGTGCATGCACACATGAATACAGCTGTGGTTTCTCTTCAGCATTATGTAATGTTCTTTCATAAAAGAAAGGAGCGAAGGCTCCTGCTATTCTGTTCAAAGGAAGGACGTTTATATATTTTATATGGCACTCTTTATACTGCTGTGTTATGGTATGTAATGTATTGGAAGTTCTCAGTCTGCAATAGACCCCCAAAAGGCAGACATGTAGGTCTAGAAGATGAAAAAAAATCAAAGACATGATATCTTGACAGAATTATATAACCTTCTCACACTGCCTCTGAACCTCATTGAATCCTCGAGGTGACAGAAAGCTGGCAAGCTAAGTAGAAGCAGCTGCTTGTGATGGCATGCCTAAGATATATGAATCTATTCAGTGTGATCAATGGCTGAATGCTCAACAGCCCAAGTCATTGATCATCACGATGACCCTAGTTCCTGCTAAGTCCATCAGGTTGCTGTGAAGGCTTAAAGAAGGAGGGATTGGAAGGCAGAAAGCAGGACATTAGCAGCAAAGGGAGGAGAAAGATGGAGGCACGAGCCCTCCTCATAAAAGCTATTCAGGAAATTGCAAAGCTCATTACTATGTGTGCGGTACTTGATCACACTGAAGTTTTGCTTGAAGGTGCATACATGAATAAATGCAACAAAGCTTTATTCTGAGCATAGTCTGGAATTGCCACAGAAGCCTGCCTTTTGTGGAATTTCAGTCAGGGGTGGGGGTCCACGTTCTCCATGCTCCTTTGCCAGTCTCAGAAATAATACATGTGTGTCCATGAACCTTACATGCACATGAACCTTACTTTTGATATTCTTTCCACAAATGTAATGCATTGTAATAAACAAAATATGATCCCACAGTATATGTCAGTTTTGCCAAAGAAAGCAATAAGGATATAGTGCAAGCCGAGTGTTTATTATATGAATGTGTAAAAAGGATACAATGAGTTCTGTTAAATGCATTCTACTCATTGGCAAAAATAATTAAACAATTGAATTCTTTCACAAAAGGAACTACTTTAGTGCAATTGCATCATGAAAAGTGACTTTATGAGAATGGCAGAACAGGTTTTGACATGTTTTAAGGCTCATGATTTATGTAATTTTCTCAGTTCACTAATAAAAATATATATTTATAGCTTTTAACTGCAAAACGTGAAAAAGTCACATGAGCTGCAAAAGGCCAAGCTGGATTCCTTTTATCTTATGCATCCTGTTATTACTAAAGATGTTCCCTGGTAAACCAAAACGGTTTTTCTGCTACCCTTCATTGAGAAAGTTCATTTTCAGTACAGAACAATTTAAATGTACTGAGGCTGCATAACTCTCATTGTTGATACAATAAGTAATGCCAAAAGTGAATTCAGTTCACTCCATCAGGAGTGGGAATAAAAACACTTTTTTCCACTAAAGTAATCATACATGTATGTGAATATACACAAGGGGCCTGATCCAGAAGTAAAAGTCTCTCCCAATAACTTGGAAACTGGATTTAGTCCAAAGAGCAGATCTGTTGAACAAACAGTACATTTCACATTGGCACTTCTGAGCATGGAAGAGTACTGTAAAGGCAAATGTCTCTGAGGTTGTTGTTTAAGGTAAGGTTCGATTTGTTTCACAGAGCGCTATTCTGAAAGGACAAATAGTCTCACATATACAAATCGTTTAGTTTGACATAACAAAAAAAAAATTATGAATCTGAGCTATTTGCATTTAGTATGCATGATGCACTGATTATAAGGCTTGAGCTTAGAGCCAAAGTGCTCAAAGCAGAAGAGAAGATTAATTTCCATTTTCACCAGGAGAAAGCCACTTCCCTATTTGTTATATTATTCTGAGTCATGCATTAATATTTCTTTTGTTTTCATTTTCACTGAATTTCCTTTCATTACATAGCAGTTGGACTATAAATATAGCTGTTAGTAAGATACAGTTTCCAAGTACATAAAATCAGAGGAAGAGATGCTTTTTTTTGGCCTGGTGCAAATTGGGAGTACTTCCAGTAGTACCATTGGGATTACAGCATTGTAAAATTGAGATAAAATTACATTCTTAATTTTCCTTCCTACCATACCTTCATAACCCCATCTCCAGGTCCAAATGTTCTTAGATTTTTTATTGCCTCTAAGTCAAAAAAGATGCACTGTGGTAGTGATAACAGTTGGGTAACACTGTCATGAAAATAACTGAATTATCTGGTTAAATTGCAGTTCCTTATTTCATTATGTGACTGGGATATCAAGCCATCTCATTTTTCGTTCTCAGTGTAAAACACAGAATAATTTACACAGCAAATTCCTTCATTATGACATACATTGTGTTGAGGTTTGAGTGAAGGGAAGTAGTAAACCTACAATTTTTATTAGCAAAGATGAATGATCTATTGTTTGTTCACCTTCACCTCTCATGAGTACATCCATTTACACCTGCATAAAGTGTGATTTCCAAATACAAATTTAGTGTTTAGTTAACACATACTGTAGTAACCAGTAATTAATACTATTAATGTTTTTGATGATTGAGTCTTTGATCTCAATATGTGGACTTTGGCCAAGCCAAATTCTGCACTTCAGTCATCTCAGATATTCTTTATGGGACTTCACAATTAAAATGTATTGTATTTAATTGTATTTAATATTTTGTATTTAATTTTAGAACTACTCCATCAGGAATTTTTTAGTGAAGTTCTCAAAGTTGATCTCACATAGCCCACCAGTTAATTCTAGCTGGGTCTTTCATGCTATTAGCTGTGCTTGTCAGCAAATATACCTTCCATTATGCTTCCGACCTAGGTAGAACTTTAACTTACTGTTTCTGGGCTCTTCTTTTATGAATTCCCATCATACCTCTCCACTCAGCCTCAAAGCTTAATGAGAAATTCCCTCCATTTTTATCATAAAGTTTGACAAAAAGTCGTGCATGTCAACTTGCTAAAAAGTCACAACACCTACATGAATATTTTTGAAACTGCATTTCCTGCAGCAGAAGTGGGAGCACAGTCAGTAGGCCCAAAGGAACTCTTAGACACACGGGGCTGGATAAATTCTTGCTGTTCATTTTTGTCTTGCCTGTAGGCATTTTTTTAACAGTTTTTAGTTCATGTGCACTTTTACCTCCTGTTTAGTTTTAATTTGTCTAACAACATAACAATACCTTCAGGGAGTATTAGTGCTACAGTAAAAGCATACATAAATTCTGCATGTACATATATGTATATGTGTGTGTGTAACAAAAACTGAGCAATGCCTCCTCCCCTGTAGTAGTTCTACTCTTCAGCTTGCTTAAGAAAAAAAAAAAAAAAAAAAGATGGTTACTTGCCTAAATTAAAGAAAATGAACTCTGTATTGACAAGACTTCATACAAAGTTTCTTTAAACTTGTGAAGTTGAGACTATGAGACTGGAGAGCTGAGCAGAAGTTGCTCCAAGCAATATATGGAACAGTGACTCTCTACCCTGGGGAGAGAGAGAAGCAAATGTGTTGAACTCCTGGAACTGGAATAAAAATAAATATATAAATAAATAAGAACTATGGAGAATTTTACTCAGTTTTAAAATTTTCCTGTCATGCCACCCTGTGTCTCTGTCATGCAAATTTCTCTTTTCTTTGGCAACCATACAAAGAATAGAGCTGCCACTAGTGCTGGGCTCCATGTCCTCTGCTTAAGGCAGGACATTTAGGCTACAAAGAGTTGTCCAAGAAAATGTTCTCCCAAGAAAATGTCTAATTTGGTGGATCAGGAAGAGGCTCTGGGATGCATACCTAGAGTCCAGCAGCTCCTGGAGAGATGCCTGCAGCAAGCAGGGTGGTGCCAGGCAGTAGCAAATGCCAGGAGCTCTCCTGGTGCCAGAGGGAAAGGGAGCTCTGCTGGATCTCTGAAGAGAGACTCTGGAGCTTATAGAAAATGTAGTTTGCTATTCTCAGAATGAAGGAAGGGGCCAGGTTAGAACAGAGGCTAAGGAAACACCTACTTGGAGAAGGAATGAAGGAGCAGGAGGAGACAAACTATTACTTAAAAATAAAGTTGACCCGTGGCAAAGATTTGTAAACTGCTGATAAAATCATGGTCAGAACTGCATCCCCACTCCCCACCCCCCCTATATAGGACAGCATGGCATGCCTAGAGATTGCATTATATTACGCTCTATTATGCCCTACAGAAAGCACACCCCAAACAAAATGTTTTGAAAATGTTTTACTTCTGGTTATTACAAATAAACATAACCAGGTAACGTGCTTCATAAAGTTTAGAGTTAACAAGTCAGCTTTTTTGCATATGTAGCTTATATATTCTATTTTGGATAGATCTTTCATAGAATTTTAGACAAAACTAAAAAAATAAATGAGGAAAATATGATGCAGAACTGGAATGTATAACAAGAAATTTACATGAATAATCCCAAATATATGAGCCTTAAACTCTGTTTTATTTTGTAAATGCATAAAATTAACAAATTAAACAGGAATGTACAGAGAGGAACAAATAATAACTGCCCTTTCCCACATTTTCAGATCATTTCTGTTGTGTGTGTCTTTGAACCTATATCAAATGTTTCCTCTCTTCTGTACTGCAGTAAAATCACACACCATCCAAAAAGCATCTCCTAATGACCAGGCACTGTTCCGTGGGGGTTTTACAATATCTTTTACAAAATTCCCCAGTTTATAAACTTCTCAAACAAGGAATATATTGTTTGGCATACATTCCCAGTTGTATATGGCATAGATAATTACAGCACCATAAAATTATTATTATAAAGACTATGCACCATATTCCCAGCTGGTGGAAATCAGTGTAGCTCTTCCCATGTTACATGAATCAACTTTTAAATGAATTCTCTAAGTGGAACAAGTTACTACAAATATTTTGTGATCTTTAGTTATGCATGGATATTGGATTTTTTTTTAGGTATGTTTTTTTTTATTATTATTTTTATTTCATTTTTAGTACAGAATTGCAAACTCTGAACTTTAAATGATCTTTGCATTCTCTATAGCACAAATATAATTTGGGAACATTATTAAAACTTATGTAGTTGTATGTAAAGCTTATATTATATATACAATTCTGCAAGGAAATACCTATTTTAAACTCCTGGGAACAGTTGTGCAAAAATAAATAGTTTTTATTTATATGATCAGACCCATTGATTTCAAAGGGGTTGTGTGTACATCTTGAAATGTACTGATGTGAAAAAGCATTGAAGATTCCGTAATTTGTAGTTTCTCATTCAGAACAGTAAAAATATAGCAGCTTCGCTGATGGATTAGGAAAAAGTGCTGTCATATCCCAGAGAAGGGCCACAAAGATGATCTGAAGCTGGAGCACCTCTCCCACAAAGACAGGCTGATGGAGTTGGGTTAGTTCAGCTTTCAGAAGAGAAGGCGCAGGGGATGCCTTATAGCGGCCTACCAGTACCTAAAGGGAACATACAGGAAAGCTGGGAAGGACTTTATCAGGGAATGTAGTGATAAGATAAGGAGTAAGGGCTTTAACCAAAAAAAAAAAAAAAAAAAAAAAAAAGTGTTTAGGTTAGATACAAGGAAGAAATTCTTCATTCAGAGGATGGGGAGGCTCTGGAACAGGTTGCCCAGAGAAGCTGTGGATGCCCCATTCCTGGAGGTGTTCAAGGCCAGGCTGGATGGGGCTTTGGGCAGCCTGGCCTAGTGGGAGGTGTCCCTGCCATGGCAGAGGGGTTGGAATTAGAAGGTATTTAAGGCACCTTCCAACCCAAACCATTCTGTGATTCCATGATTCTATGACACGGGACCGCAAATGTTAGGCTTCAGCAACCCTGTTGGACAAGTCTCCCCAGATCCTTAAAAGACTTCCCATATAATATGGGCTTTCATGTTATATATGGTCAAATCCCTTGTCATGTATAAAAATTATACCGGGTACATTTTTTTGCTATATGTTCTTTTATTATCTTGAGCTATGAAACCTCTAGAAAAGCTCCCATGGCTCACCAGGAGATACACTGTAGAGTGACTTTATATTGCATGGTCAGGGAGACTGGTCAGATTTTGTAATGATGACAAGATGTACAGTGGCTCTGATTCTGACAGACTCCATTATACCTCTCTGGGACAGCAGCAGCCCAAGTCAATACTGTATCTACCTAGCAGTAATCCAAGACCTTACTTGAAAATGAGCTGTGAGAGTTTATTACTTGTGAGCAGACAAAAAGCTATGAAAAATGCAAGTAGAAACAAAAAGCAGTGTAGCATATTTATTCTAATGTAAAAAAGCAAAATCAACCAATTGACTTTTTAAAGACAATCTTCAAAATATGCAGAATTATGTTTTAATGCTTTATGTCTATCATTCTTTCCTGTAGGTCTGACTGCAATCCAATCTAATTCAATCCATCTAATGCATTTCTAATGTGTTTTTCATCATAGAAGCTAGGCACCATTAGGAACTTATCTCTGTTCCCACTTTACCTTGGTGGTGACATGTTTTCAAACCAGATGATATTCTGTGTCAGAAATATCAAGATTTCCCATAAGCGGAATTCAGTAACCCCCATGTACTTTTAGCTTCCCGATTCTTCTTAGTGACTGCATTTCGATATGTAGTCCCCAGTATCTGTTCATCACTCCTAATTACTTTTATTTTAGCCTATGTTCCTGATTTCTGGGCCAAGAAGTTTACAGAACTATGATGTACTCTGATGATGCATTTAATCAGGGCTTAGTAATCAAACAGAAAGCTTTTCAGGGCAGGGTGGAATATGGGAGGAACCATATTGTCTGCCCAATTATTGTGTTTCCTGTTCTCAGCTGACAGAGATCCTGCAGGGACCAGAAGACCTGCCCGTAGCTTGATGGGAAGTTACTGAATAAGTAGAAGCCATGTCAAAAGGGGAACGGTGGCAGAAAAACAACATAGGATCAGTGTAGTACAAAAAATTTAAAGTGTACACACTTCTCATTTCCAAAAGCCTTTGTCATCAGGGTGCAAAACTCTCTAGAAATATTTGTGGGTATGGGTGAGGGGCAGGAGAAACCTAACCATTAATTCCTAAGAGGTGTTATCTGATGCATCAGAGTTTGACTGTAAATTTGACTACACTGCTGTGGTGCACAGAGAAATGAGTGAAGAAATATCTGATTAAAGTGTACATTGCTGCTGAGGCAACTGAATGTTGCCATAGCAATTGAGATGAAATGTGCAAAGAAGTGAGATAATTAAATCTAACCCCTTTAGTAGTTTTGATAGTCAATGCACTGCCAATAGGAAAAGTTATCTACAGTGTTAAAGATAAAACATATTCCTCATGGAAGTACTCCTTGCTGGTATTTTGTTGATCTCTTTTTAAATACATTGCTTCAGGTAGCTAATTTGAATGTTCTCTTTAATAATCAAATACAGTTTTGACCTTGGTCTGTAACAGCCTAGAACTTTTCCTGACTTCTTCTATCATGGGAACTGGCTACACAAAATATCCAGAATGTTTTTATTCCCCCCTCTTCTGCGTGTAGTACAGTAAAGCCAGGGCTGTCATGTCAAAGCTTACAGTTCAATAATATCTAGAACGTGCTGCCCTCTTCAGGAGCTAGCGATTAAAAATATGCAATTTTGTTTATTGATCCCAAAACTGTAGTGAACAAGCAGGAACTACAGAACTAAGTTCTTTTCTTGACATTTCTAATGCCACTGCCAAAGACACTGAAAGTAGTTGCAACATTAATAGACAAATTGGGTTTGGAAAAAGCAAATCAAAAACTTGTTAGCATTTCTCAAACGAGATTTGAGAATTGGGTGGTCATACTCACATCCACTCAGGTTATTTATTTGAGGCAGCGAAAGCAAGCTAGGAGAAGCCTTGACTCACTTCTTCTAAAATAATAATTCTCTTCTACACAAGCAAATAACCTGTTATTAAAAATGATTTATGTCTAAAAAGAACTCATACATTAGCTGTCATACTGAACTTATTTTACTTTCAGCTGCTTTGCTCCTCTGAATCCATGTAAGGATTTAAGCCATGATTTAGCAGAACATTACAGCGTATGCTTAACTTTAGACAAAAACATTGCTTCAAAGACTGCAGGGGAATATTTGTGTGAAAGCACCAAACAACTTACACATTAGTCTGGAGGCTTCCATACTTGGCTGATACGTGGGGGATAGGACCACAGTTTTCAGTTTGTGTCTTACAAAGCTGTAACTCATATTGTGGAATCTTAATAATTAAAGAATAGATCTAGAGGCAAAATCCAGCCTTCCATGAATATAATTTCTTTTGAAGTCAGGGGGAACTTTTGTTCATTTATGAAATGGTGACATTTTATTGGTTTACAAATAGCTTTGACAAAAATAATTATGGCTCGGTGGCTTGCAAGCTGTGCAGGGGAAAGGCAAGTATTACTTTGCTGAGATGAATGGATTTTTTATGTAGGAGCCCTGAACAGGCAGTGGATTAATGATTACCTCACCCAAACAGGGCACCTGAGAGCAGGGAGGGCTCAGGAGCAGGGATGGCTGGGACGGCCGCAGACCCAGTGCTCTGTGGGAACTTGGCTCCACTGAGAGGCATCATC
The DNA here is from genome assembly GCF_009819795.1 of Aythya fuligula. Taxonomy (NCBI): domain Eukaryota; kingdom Metazoa; phylum Chordata; class Aves; order Anseriformes; family Anatidae; genus Aythya; species Aythya fuligula. The sequence continues at coordinate 13,674,604 of NC_045566.1, forward strand.
AAAGGGCTCATTTTAAACTTATGTGCAGTACTCTTCCTTTGGCAGAGGGAGATTCTATTTTCCTGAGTTTCATAAATGAAGTAAGGGAGGTATTTTGTGCTAAGTCTCACACAAAGCACAGTAAAGAAGCTGTAGCCTGCAAAGAGCGGAGCAAAAGTGGCTTTAAGGCTTCTCCATGGATGCTGGGATTCAAGGCTGGATACAGGCCAATGAATCTTCGCGTAAATTAGAGCAGCCTGGGGGGACTCTTCTAATTTACATTAGCTTTATCCAGGCTCCCTGTTTCTTGTGCTGTGCTGCAACCTAGATTGGGCCTGAATTTCTGCAGCGCTGAGCACTGTGGAAACTCCCTTTTTGCCCAAGGTAAACTCCTTGAACGGAAGTAACTCCTGTCCCGGGGAATTCTTCTCTAGCTGGACACTCCCTTACCAGTAAATAGTGACATTTCATCCAGTACTGTATGTGGTCATGCTGAGAGCCTAGAATTAATCTGTCATTTAGCTCAGTTTTTGTCTTACATTATTTTGGCTAATAGCCCTACCTAGATGACAACATATTTTTTTCAAAGTGGTTTGTGACTCTATCTGTTGGTTACAGTAACATTTTCTAAACATAATTTTAAATTGAATTCCTTAATTCTCTCCCTTGCATGTTTACTTTAGGAATTAATTTTCTCAAAGAATAAAAATAGTTAAGAATTATGAGTCAGTTTTAAATGTTTTCCCTCCTTTGATAAAAAAACTCCTTATTTTTCCTCTGAAAAGCCTGCACAAGGCAGATTCTGTACCTAGCCCTGGCTGTTTCAGGGAGAGTAATGTTGAGAGATGATGTGTGAGAAATGACTGCAAAATTTACCCTATTGTCCTGAAAACTTTTTATTCTTGGACTGTACAATTGGCACATATAGCATAAGATGTTATAGAAAAGTCAAAATCCCCTCCGCTTAGCTACTGAGGGAAAGTGATCACTCTCTGCTCAGCCTTTAGTTTAAGGAGCTGGTGGCAGTGATTCATTTATTTCTAAAGAAAGCAGAATAGCTACTATGTCAGGTGTAAGACAGACTGAAAAGGACAATAGAGTGGAAGGAAGAAAAGAGAGTTAACTGGTATCCTTTCTTTCATTTCCAAGCCACAATTAAAGCATGCTGAAGAGGTGTGTGATGGACTTCGTGCTCCAGCCTAATCATTACAAACTTACAGCCCAGAACTTATATTTTCCTAAAGCAAAATGTAAAGATTGATTAATTAGTTCAATAATCATAAAATATTTAAAAATTAGTTAAGAAAATGTTTAACATATTGTTGACAATTATCTCTGTATACATACATATATAACCATTTATGCACATGCTTTACCCTGTTCTCTCCCACTCCATAGAAGAGTGACAGCCAGCCTGAAGTTTTATTTTCTAAAGTACTATCACTAGTTGGATGCCAAGATCCTATGTCTATATTTTATGAACATTGTAGAGATAAATTCCAGCTGGCATGCAGTTCTAAATACAGATATGCATAATAGCCAGTACTTTTTTTCTAATCCAGTACCTGCTAAGTACATGTAATATATATTCAAAACTGCATTAAACTATTGATCTATGATTTGAACATATATATATATATATTTTTTTTTTTTTGATAGTGATGCATTGTTTGGCAGCTAGAATCCCTGCAGATGAGAGTATAATAACTAACAACATTTTCTTTGCTTTCTAGGGTCTTTATGGCAGAATGATTAATTCCATCTTTTCTAGAATGGTAAGCAGAAAGCTATTTCTGTTTCTGATAAAAAGAATATAAGGTAAATTATTTTAAGATTGCCAAATTGCTTAAGAAATAACTGTACTGTACAATTTCATAATGATATGGCTTGTACAACTGAAAATATTTGAATATTCAAATCCTGTAAACTACCTAGAAAAGATTGGCAGAACATTATACTAATTCTTCAAAAGAAAATAAGTCAGGATTTAGCATCTGTCTTAAAAATGCTACTGACCTCAGAATGCTCAACTTTTATTTTTTCTGTATAATCTCTTATAATGTATGGATTCCCATACACCTAAATACATTTTCATTCCATCAGTGGAGAATATAAATCTCTCTCTTTGTGAGACTCAAAACTCAACTTCAGTGAGTTCCATAATATGTGTTACTATTTGAATTGTATAAGACTGATCTTTATTTATGTTTCACTGGGGCCTTGCTGTATCTGTGAATTAAAAATACATATTTTTCAGAGACATCAATTCTTCTGCATGCTTAAAGGTTGCTTAAAAAAAAAAAAAAAAAATTGTTTCATTTGTCACTCTTTTTTTTGATGGCTGAAAAGGCAATATTTATTTTACCCCTTGATCATAACATCTTTGCAATCAAATAAAAAGAAAAAATCATCATACTGTACATGTAAAGGTCATCCTAAAATAACATGTCTGAGCAAACTATACAGAATCCTATGAGTACATTGCTAAGGAGAAAGGTTTTTCAGCAGGTCTTGGGCATTCACTTATAAAAAAATAAAAATAAAAACCTTTCCCACCACATAAAAATGTAGTTTGAAATCTACATAAAACCATCATGAAGTGAAACTACTGTTAAAATGGAAAGAAATATTACTCAAAAATATCCCATCGGAGCACAAATTCTGACTTGAAATGTGCCTGCTTCTTACTGTTACATTTGAAAGATCTTCCACCTAATCCCAAAAGAAACTCAAGACCCTTTAAAAAAAACCACAACAGATTATTCAAAAACCTTAATGCATAAGAGCATGAAACAATGATAGACTTAAAATACGTGGGACTGATTTTTTTGTCTTTGATATAAAGAGTATCAAAGTTGCCAGACTTCAAGAAAACCAATAGCAAGACACAAGTTTTATGATGAACTTTAAGAACGATAACACGATTTCCAATGAACAAGGCAGGTTAGTTGTTCTTTGAAACTTTTTTATAGGAAAGTAAAACCTGCAGGTGAAGCTGTTTTGAAACACTTGTTTTTAACCTATAGATCTATCCCCCTGATAGTAACAATGAGGTCTGCTTTGGCAAAGTCTGTGATGTATTTTTACCTGTCTGCTAACTGTATTTCACAAGGATCAGGCCTGAGGATCCTTTTGGAGCATATCTGTGATTAAAAAGAAATAAGTCACATTGAACTAAGGAAAACACACACACAAAACAGTTGCAAACAGACATGAGAACTGCATTTAACCTCCTTCATCCACAAACATAAAAATATTTGAGAAGAACTTGAGTCATTTTTAATCAAAAAGATTATCTGTGTGACAGTTAAGTAGGTTTGGGATTAAACTATCAAAGGGTCTGTCTCTTTTGTGTATGTTTGCCAGTTAGCAGTAGGTACTTGGCACAAGGATCGTATGTAGGTTGCAGCCACAGACAGATGCTTGCGCTGCATACACCCTTTTCTGCAATGTTCATTAGGCAATAATATTGTCGAAGGTAAGTGTTTACCAGCAGCTTTAGTCTACTTTAAACCATTTTAGCCTGAGGCTGATTTTGTGAAGAAGGCTTGGGGGAAGGGCAGAAAAGAGGCACAACATTTCATTTTTCATGAAAACAAATGTATTCAGCCAGTATCCTGATTTGAGGTAATTTATAACTCAAAATTTGCATGCTAAGTGAAATTGTAATTATTTTTATTTTGAGGCCAAGTGTGTTATCTACATTATAAGCGAAGGCAATAGGACAAAGGCTTGGGCCTTAAGGGTTACTACAACAAAGACCGTAATAGATTATTTTGGGGACAATTCCTTTTTATGTGTATAACCATATACACCCCAATGAGTTTTCCCTGACTTGTTTGGAATCAACGTTACACTGCTGATTATGGATTTCCATTATGTAAATGTAATTCAAATATAAATATATTTTAAAGTTGTGTGTCTGTTGTTTAAGGAATGGGAAACTGAGCTCCCTCATATTACTGCAAGGCTTTTTTAATCCTGAAAATAAGATAAATGTCTCAGAAGAAAATAAATTGTTCAATATAATTAATACAAGTTTAAGAAAAAAAAACACAACTTCTAATTTCTATCTGTGTTTAACTCTATCTGTGTTAAATGAATAAAGATTAAATGCACATTACTTTGAACAGTCACAACATGTAGATTTTAATCTAAAAATGGACTTTTCTCTGTGTATATTAAGAAATTATATGTTATCTCAAGTTATTCCTAAATACATAATATTTAACGGTAGTGTTTAATTAAATATGTAGCCATTTTGTCATGAATTTTGAATTCTATAACTGTTTTTGATATGTGAAAAATCATGTCTTAGATAAACTGAGAACATAAAAGAACTATTAACATATGTAGAGGGCCGCTGCAGCTAAAAACAGGAGACAAAAAGTAGTTCTCACTTTCCTCTCAATTAAAACTGTGCAATTATTCTTTTAGATTATAGATCTCTTTTGGGATTCTGGTTACACAGAACTTTTTGGTTCATTTCACAGGAATAATATTCATCTTAATTAGCAAAAACAATTGATGGGCTTTTCTCTTTTTTACAAGAGGGAGTTCACTCGGTGTACTGATTACGAGTAGTAGATTATCCTGATAAACGAAAAGTTCTTGTCTTTCTGAACAGCAGCTGAATATGTTATCTGTCTTCAGCCTTGTAGCTTCTTTGTTAGACATCACCTTGTTGAGACAGAATGACTTACTTGGTAAGTGGTTGACCCAATTTTTTGTCTGGCACCCTAACATTGCTGGGCATTATGCCAAGCTGGATCTGTAGCTATTTATGATGGCATTCAATGTTCAACTATGCAAATCACAACTATTAGCCAAAAAAGCATAGCAGATTTTTATTTATTTATTTATTTATTTAATATTTCCATAGCTCACAAGGTCAAAGCATTTGTTTTCACAAATTTTAAGTATAGTTTTGTAAGTAATGATCTGTAATGTTTGAAGAGATTGTCACCTTTTAACATTTTATTTAGACTGAATTAGACAGAACATAAACATGTTTCCTTATGTGTTACAAAATAATTGTATGGAGAAGAGACATGAGATGAAGTGAACAAACATATTTCATTTTATTTGTCCTGTGAGTAGCTTGGCTGCTCTGTACAGAATTACAATAAAAGGAAGCAAAGACAAAGAGTCTTTGGAGTCTTTCTCCAAAAGCCCATCCTGATGAGGGTGGCTGTAGGAAGCTGTAGCCCAGAGTTCTCCCTGGCCTTCAGCTTGAGCAGCTCCACGTTGCCTGCATGTCTGCTCTTAGTGTGGAATCAGATCTGAACCCTTGGCCAGTTGATCTGTATGTACTCACAAACATTTATGCCTCTGTTATTTCCGACCCCTAAAGATGGTGCATACCCACCATCTTCTTGATGAATCATAGTTCCAGACAGAGAAAGGGTGCAAAGTCCCAGGAGACCTGTGCTTGAACCGTGCAGTGAACTGCAGTGGTCTGCTGGAGCTTTGGCCTAGCCAAACACTCAAAGATTCTGAAACAACATAATATAAATAGGCAATAGCTAAAAAGTAATATGCAATATGTGATAGAGTGATATGTATAGTCACTACATATACTGGCCTGTATGTAGTTGACAATATAATAAATAGCGACATATCCTCTTAGAGAAAGGGGAAGTAGATTTAGGTATGAAGAGCACACGGTGTGTTTTCTAATAGAGATTTCGGGCATAATTTGGATTAGGTCTGTATTTTGTGACAGAATATGAGAGGGGAGCACATGTTTATTCACTGGGTGAGCACCCTTCACATAACACCAATGGCTGCTTAATTTAGTGATTGCAACATGAAATAATTAACAAGGCTGAACCTGTGGTGCAGAGTATTTCTTTGTCTGATATAAAGGATTAACCTTAAAAAGTATAAAATAAAATGAAACAGATATCAGAGTTGTAAGGAAAAATGTGTTTCAGATTCTGTTAGCTAAGAAAAACAGTTTGAGTGTTCAGTAACTGTGGCTGAGTGTAGTTTTCATCTGTGAGATAATTTTTATTCATCATCTGAGTTTTATGGATTGAAGTAAAATACTGTGTTTCAGCAGAAGTACAGGAGATCATGTTAATGTTTGAGTGCACAATAAAGCCAATCAAGATAAACTGGTCAAAGTCTGATTTCTGTTTCTGATTTACCATACAGTCAGAGCAGAAATACTCATTGATCTTAGTGGGGTTTCTTCCCTTAAGAACTACAGGACAGAGACTGTAGGGATTTGCTCATCCGTAACAATATTTCCCTCATATTTGTCCTAACAGGGTATGAAAGAGGCTGCCAACAAAGTAGAGAAAATACATTAAAGTGGGATAAAAAATATAGGTTGAATTGGGAATATGGAGATTTTCCATCAAATACATAGGGTTTGCACAAAGAAGTAGAGTACGAGCTTTCTTAATACAATGCAAAGCCCCAGAATTTATTAATGGTTAAATTTCCATGCTTTGGCCAATCCTTTTTTAAAGAGTCCCTTCTCCAAAGAAAGGCACAGAGCACTGCGTTATGGTAAACACCAGCAACTCTGTCCACAGTCAAATCTAAATAATACTTAAGAAACTAAATCCAAAACATTAGCAATAAAAACACTTAGCATGTATTTCTTTCCTGGGAGCCTACGTGGAAATTGAATTCCACTGAGCTGCACTTACACGATACAGAATTCAATTAAAAAAAAATCCGCCTGGATTCCATGCTGTGAAAAGCCCTTGCAAATTTATTTTAGGGACTTCGGGTGTGGAGCCTGGACATAGTTTTATTTTATTTTTAATGGAATCAGTCTTAATGTCTAAGGTTATTCTTTACTTGCCTCTGCTGCACAGTTTTCACATATAAGCCAACTGAGGACAACTCGTTATTAAAGAAATCGGCAGGTGTCCTATGCTGTGAAACATATTAAATAAAGAACTCAACGGGATCATGTTAACTGTAAGCTCCACAAAGGAATTAAATAATGAAGACAGAAGCTCTTCAACAACAACCATTTATGCATAAGTAAAAATGTCTCATCAGAAGATGGAAAGTTCTTTTACAAATTTTTACTGGAATCTCTGTTGTAGTATTTTCTGAAAACATGCGGTCTATAGATTTTAGAGTCTTAAACTTTCTGATCTGAGTCTTATGCAATAAAGTCATCAGAATGGCAGGAATTGAGGAGCCAAAATCTGCCCTTCTCTATTCAGCTTCATTGCTCAACAAAACAGCCACTGCAAAATGGCTTCGTTATCCCTCTGAAGTTTTTGAATTGCCTTACCCATGTCAATATTAATATAGAGTAGCTGTGGAAAATACAAAAAGAATAGAAAAGAGTCTACTGTATTTTTAGTTAATATAACTCTAATATATAAAGCCCTCCTGTCATGGTAACATTTAAAATACAGTCCCCCTTGAGACTTAAAGGGTATCGGGATAAGGTAATTTAAAATCACATTAGAAAGGTTCAAAAATAATATAAATACAGTTTTGAGCTTCCCATTGATTCTGAGTTGCTGAATAATTGCACCAGACAAATGTCGTTAGAGTGGGCCTTAATACAAGAAATCACAAAATGTATTGGATTTTCACTTATTAAAAAATGTTGTCATGCAGTAATTGTTTGAAAAAAATTGACAATTAAGAAATATAACTAAATCCCTTTTAGAACAAAAATAAAACTTGATTTAATTCTCTTTGAAAAAAAAAAAGTCAACTTCAATAGAGGTTGGTCTGAGCATCTCAGACTCAATTGGAAAATAAATTATGCTAACTGCATACAGACTCACCCAGCATCTTTAAGAAACAGAGTGTTCATAATGAACCAACATCTTCCGACAGCTTAATATGACTTTGAAATAACTAATATGAAAAAGAAAAAAAACTACAAAACCTTTGTTGACCAGGTGTTTTCCCTTTTTGTCAATACAGTATATTCCTGTATTAATCATCCCATGCTCTGTCATTAAAATTTGAGCTTTCCTTTCAGGCACTCTGCCTCAGACATGTGGAATTCTCATCTGCAGTTTTTACCCTCCCTCTCCAACTTAATCACACCAGGCTCGAGGAGCGACAGCTTGCTGCAAACAAAACTCCACACTCTGGGAAGTGGTGATTTAGTATGAATTTACAATTAAAAACTCCTTCTCCAAAACCTGCCCTCAATTTTAATACAAGACATGGGATGACACATTTCCTTACAGCTGCAACTTCTAAGTTACTATTGTTGATGAGATTTAACAGGTACTTGTAGGACTGAAAATATGATCTCAGTTCAGCAAAAGTTTGCTCACCAAAGCCTGTATGTTTGCAGAAATGGGGCCTCAGCTTTTTCTATGTTACAGGTGAAAAAGAAGTATGAGGTTCTGAACTCCATTCATGATATCATTCATTCCCACCAAAAAAAATTATTCCATATACATAGTCATTTTCTCAAGAAGGAAACAAACAATTGAGTAACGTTAATTCTTCCCTAGGCGTAAGATAAACTTTACTTAAATGAGTTATTGTTTGCCAATCTCTTGTTGTTAGCCTAATTCCTGTTGTATGGGTAATTTTGTGTTTAATAGAAATATTTCTCAGAAAGTTCAGATGAAACTGCAGAACTAGTCCAGTTTTATACATGTCAGCCTCAGTATATGACAGAAAATTTTTCTCATACCATTTTTTCAAACCTTCATATTGCTATGTCAGGTCCCCCAGCACAGCAGTCCTCCTCCTCTCTTAAAATGAAGTATGTTCGCATCAGCCTGCCCAGGTCAAATATTCTGCCAGTGCTGCTTCATGCCAGCCCACAACCCAGTGCAAAAATACATCTAACGGACCATATGCTGTACATATCAAGGGCTGCACTAGTAAAAGTGAAAGCAGAATTTGGAGCAATATAGAGACTGAGAGTTATGCTTGTGGCTTAGTCTACATGACTGGCTAAGGCTAAAATCCCAAATCAAAGAAGGCAGTAGGGAATTTACTCTTGAAGATCTCTTGAGTGAAGCACAAATGGCAATCTCTAAGTGCACTAGAAGAGTGAGTGACCAAATAAATTGAATGCATTCAATCACTTTTAAGACATCTCATCCATGTGTAGCATTTTGATCCTGTGCTTCAGTAAATATATGATTAAATTTTTATTAAAAGGTAATGCTCCTGTTTTAATGATAGTTAATTATATATAATTAAAATGAAAGGATTAATAATATTAAACATTTCATCAGAGGTAAAGATAAATATAAATACATATATTGTAGTATGATTACATATGAATATATAATATCGAGCATATATTATTTTCAATGCATTATGTAAAATAGTAAATGAATAATATAATTTGTAAAATAAAATTATATTCTGGGTATTATGTAAATCAAAGGCCTGGTTCAGCACTTGTGTGTTCATAAAATCTATTTGATTTTTTTTGGGTGCAATATGCAAGAAATAGTTGAGGTAGCCTAAAAATAATTATAAAAAATGCCCTTATGGAAAAGATGCTTGCATTTTATTGCTACATCACCTTTCCATGTGAAAAGTGAATTGCAATGCTAAATGATGTATAGTTTGGCCTCAGAAGAAATCTTTTGAGGAGTCCTGGATTAGAATTTGGAAAAGCCTCATTTCCAGTTAATCCTGAAACCATGCATCTTTACAGGCCTAACTTCTACTGATTTTCAGAATTTTTACATCAGGCCTTAAATACATTACATATACAGGGTATTCCTCTTGCATGCCATTTGCTTATATCTTACATATATAATCTTATTTTACCTCTTTTTAATAAAATTCTGTATTTAGTGAAGCAACACCACAACTTGATTTCTCATAGATACGTTATATTTTAGGCTATAACACTCATTCCAGTTGTCATTTCTGCCATTAAATACAGAAAATCTGTATCTCCAGATCTAAATTGCAATGAATCCACTGAGCCTTTGTCCTGTAAAATTTTGTATATTAACATAGTTTAATAAGCTGAGAAATGCATTAGGTTTTTAAATAAATCTTTAAATTGTGTAGTTTTAAATCAAAGAGATGTTTTGGTCCCTGCAAACTATATGGAACTAGTATTTGTCTAACAGGACCTTAAGACCTGTTGAAGAATTTTAAGGATTTTTATGAACATCTGCATGCATTCTTTAGCTAGATTTTGGCATAGTTTCAGTGTAAATCCAGCACAACTCAATCAGTTTACTTTATAATTAAAAACAAGGAAATAGTAACAAAAATACATAATATATGGTACTCGTGTTTATAATAGAAACATCCATAAAGAAAGAAACATGTTCTAACTCCTCTCATTACCCCAAAGAGAATTGCATCTTTAATCACACAAAGCACAACGACTTTCTAATTTTGTTTAAAGTGTTTCAGTACTTACAAAAACCAGATCAGGTTATTGTAAATCTAGAGCAAATTAGAATCATTGGCCTCTGCTCAGCTGTATTCAGGAATACTATGTAAATCATAAATTTAATGGCATACTAAGACACACATCTGTTTCTACTTTGTAGAAGTTAATAATCTAACTTCAGAGTATTTAAACATTACTTTCATTAACTGGAAAATTGTGAAAAATATAAACTGCTATAAGTCAGATGTTGCAACAATGTGTTGCTGCAATATGCTAAGGAAAATATAAAAATTGCAGACCTGTACAGTAAAGACTAATTTTCTGAGAGATATGTGCCATTGTCTGTTTCATGACCTTGCATCTCCTCTGTTTACTTAGAAAAACATCATTTATACTAACAGAGCTGCATTGCTAAGTAGAATCTGCACCTGCACATACTAGATTTTAATATGTATTTTTAGTAGCAAATGTCTTTCAGAACAAGGAATAGATGATGCCTAAATTCCCTAAACCTATTAAATGACCAAATGACTTTTCTTATAGTAAAATGATAAAAATTTCTGCTCCATTGATTGATTTCCAGTATATATTTATTTTTACAAAACTTACTTTGTGGTCTAGGATGTACTGTTGTTCTTATTGAAAAGTTTAGTTTATTCACAAATTAACACACAGTCTTCTACTGTATCATAAATTGTCTTGCATAATGTGTATAATTTGCAAAGATCCCATCGTGTGTTTCATTGGAGAAATGCATCACTCTTTTCAACTTTCAGACTTCCAGACACAATTTTTTTCAAAGGAAACAAGTGAATTAACAAACATGTACTAATCTTTTTGAAAATGTATTTGAATTCAGTTGTAAGGCAGAACAGAGCTGGCCTGCTAGCTTTAGCACTGTAATAAAAAATCCAATTGCTAAGGTTTGCCATATTAATGGATTGTAAGGTGATAAATTTTGACCAATAAATACCTTGGAAACTCAAAAGTTGGTTGCATTAAGTGGTAAAGTCAAAATATGTAGGATACTAAAGTATATCTTTATTCATAAAAATTACAATGTCAAAAATGTAATTTTCTAATAATCTCTTTATTTAAAGACATACAAGTCAGATGTCATTTTTGTGCTGTTTTGCTTGTGCTAAAATTACCTGCGGTAGTAGATACTTTGCATTAAACTTAGGGTGCATAAAGTTGAATGGGATTTATGTAAATAACCATATGAATATGTATCTCACCTTTTACCAGTGCTAATTTCAATGAGCTGTATTTGAGAGGGAATTATATTAATATATACAACTGATAGGGAATTTGCACATTCATTTTGCTATCAACAAAAATTCTAAAGAAAGCAAACTAAACCAATGCATCCATAACAGAGGGGACAGGAAGAGAAAACAGAAAGGCAGCACAGGCCACCTAAATGGTACAATGTAAATTTGTGGTTTATTCCTCAGTAAGATTCAGTGGTTGCATATGCATGAAATTCTCTCTGTCCTGTGCAAATGCATACAGAGGTCCCACTTTGCTTTTCAAGCATGCAATAAAAGCTTAAGTGTGTTGTCTTACTGATATATTATATGTAGTACTGTGACTTATCAGACACAATAAAAAATATTTTGGTGCTGATTATTCAACAGGCAGCAGCCAGTGCTCATACTGGGATGGGAAATAGCATCTTAATTAGTTATTGAATATATTTTAATATTTCTAATTAGCAGTAATACTAAACAGTCAATCGATGTTCCTTACAACAGGAGGAACATGGTAGTAATATCATTCTTTTACTGCAGTGTTTTTAGAAAGGCGTAACCATACCTTCAATCAGATTCAAATACTATTTGTCAAAAACATCGAGGTCTGTCAGAAGTAAATGATCATTTAATTAGAGAAAAAAAGGTGGAATATCTTTGATCCCTATACTTTAGTGATATTAATTCCCATGTGCTGCAGGTGTTTGTAATGTATAACAAATCATTACTGAAACAGAGGCTTTTATAGGCAGTTTCAGTGAAGGAAAATGACTGTTCTTACAGCTGCCAGAGTTACACCTGGCAATGTAATGCAAGCATGACAAAACATGAACTAGAAGATGTAAGCCTGGAAACAAATCTGGGTTTCCCTCTCTATTCTCTGCTCACGCCATCCAAGATGAATTGCAAAGCAGTACTGATGTACCAAGTGGATGGGGAGGGGGAAAGAATGAATTTGCTGCTGTTCCTTCACTCTCTGACCAGTGATCCATGATGCATCTCTGGTATCTGCTCCAGAGGGAGCCAATCACATAACTGTCAGCATTTCAATAGCAATCAGTAACAAGAGGAAAAAATATATTCTTATAAAAAAAAAAAAAAAAAAAAAAAATATATATATATATATATATATATATATATATATATATAAGGGACCAAGTCCTTGGCTTAAACCACAAAACAAAATCAAAGCAAGTATAACCAATCATCTTAGGGTTATGAGTACTTGCAGAGTGGCACGGGAAACTGAGAAGCAGAACCAGATGACATGCACATAAAGCATCATGTTGCCTTGATTAAAGCTACCAACTGAACAGTTTAAATAAAACCCAACAACAACATCAAGCAACAAAACAAAAACAAGAAAAACAAAAACAAAAACAAAACACTCCTACTTACAGAATAAAACCTGGTGGCATACTGGGAAAACAGTAAATGTGAACTAGAATATGCAAGTTTGGAAGCAAATATATATATATGGCTCTCGGTTCCTGTAAGGAGCTTTGAAAGTTGCAATCATGGCTTGGGGATGACACAGTAGGAGGTTCTTTTCTTTTTGCGATTGATCCTGAACACCCTGTACTTTCGTGTTCCTAACCTTTTACCACATCTCTGAACTTGATTATTGTGATTGTGGACCAGATTTTCATTTGGTGTGGTATAGAATTCCAACAACTAGGCTCTTAAGAAGAAACATGGAAGGAATTTAGGCCCTTAAGTTTAAGAAATCCTCTGCTTCAATGCTGTTCAGTAGACACTTCCATGTCTTTTTACTAAAATTTAGAGCTGTAACACTCCTCATGCCTAATACTACTTCAGTCAAGACAAACCAGGCTAAAGAGCTCTGCGCCTACAACATTGCTAAGGCTGCGAAACAAAACTGAGCAGCTAAAGGTGATAGTCATGCTCGAAGAGAACCTGGAACACACAAACACAGTTATCCTGTCACTAAACTCATCAGTAATCACCACTTTCTTTTAAATTTGTAGCTTTATTTTACAACTGGCAATTGGAGACTTCTCTGGTGTGCGAAACAGGATCAGTTCTCTCCCCTGCCTGAAGGAACTCAAATGTATCTCTCCGGCTAAAGAGTTCTCTAACCCACAGTTCGATTGCAGATGGAGATACTCTCCACTTCTCCTGTTAAAGTTGTGCACCAAGCAGAAAACAATTCAGGATTCACTGGGCCAGAATGCAAGAGCACCAGAGGGAACACGACTGTAGCTTAATGATCTGGGCAGTCAATTGGAATGGGAAGGCCTGAGTTCTGCTCGGTGGTCCAAGAATTTGATGTATTTTATCCCATAACTTCTCAAAAAAGTAAGTTTAACCATACCCTAAACGTAGTTTTCTGAATCCTTACGGGTTTGTAAAACTGTGCAGATAAAGACAAGTATCTCTACAAATCTTGGCCTATGCTGTCAGTAACATGGAATTTAATAATACCTAGGTTCTTGGGTAAGAACAGAAAAGCCTTCATGGATTCATAATTGCAAATGTAATGGTTTGCCTTTGAATTCTCTATGCTTTGTTCATCTTTCTTGCATCACCTTTCATTTTGTGACACACATCAACGGAAGAGAGTGTCCAGCTACACTAGGTAATATTATAGTTAAAAGCACTCCATAATGGATATAAGCTTTAGATCCACAGCTGGAGTTTGATAAAGCAAATTATAAGAGGTAGAGGGGTTTGGCATAGACAGACAGTTCTTCCCCTATTCTGTTTCAAATCTTTCTGCTCTGCTATATCAAGCAGTAGGGTAACAAGGCAAAGAGGTGATGAGAATACGCAGTGATTGCCACACTTGCCAATCTGAGACATGGGGCATTCCTTTGACTGCAGATTAGTGGCTGAAAGAGATACAAAGATTTAGCAAAGTCATAGCAAATTGAAAGGGGGAGGAGGAGAGAAGGAGAAGGGTCTCCCTACCTGCCAGGCAAAATTACATTTATTTTAAATAGAAAAATATATTTAATTTCTTACTATTTTTTGGGCCTTGCTTCTTTCCTTAAAAAAAAAAAAAAAAAAAAAAGCAGCTATTTGCTGCCTGAATGCAGAAATAATGCCTAGACAGATATAGCAGCTGGAGAAAAGGGAACCTAGAAATGTGCAAGACTATTTGGAGAATTGGGATCTCATGACATATCTCTTTCTCCAAAGCTCATCACTGTAGTTCCTTTTCTGGCATCATTGTTTCAGCTTCTGTACTGAGCTTTTCATATGAAAACAGGGAATTGTGCTTGTCTCTTTTTAAAAGTGTTCTTCTACGTGACTCCTAACAGCTCAATCTCAAAAACTCTGGGCTTTATAAATGCCTGTACAATTAAACTGTAAACTCTTCTCCCCAGCACACACCCATAAATACCCAAAGCCCACAGTACTTCATCATGTACTTCATCAATAACACAGCTCCATTGCTCCCCTACATTCACTTTTCAGAAAGTAGAGAGACAACTGCAATGAACATAAAAACATGCTTCCAAGTTCACTGTTAAAAATCTTATTGATGTCTTCTTATTTCTTAATGTGATACAAAAATCATGTTTCAGAATACCTAGTTAATATGGAATACACATGCTTTGTTTCATAGCCGCATTTTCTCTGAACAAGGTTGTTTCTAATATTACTTAATTAAACAAAATTAAATTAATTTCTATCTAAGAAACAAGAAACAACAGCTTTGTTGAATAAAACAATCTTCATTTTCTTGAAGCTATTTAAATTAAAAACATGAGTTTCTACAGTTGGAAAAAAACATCCATGGTTAAGATGTTTGAAGCCCATCAATCTCTTTAACCACACAGCTAATGTGTTCCTTCTGTTTTCTTTGAATGAAATCACCGTGAGTGGTTAGATGTTGATTTAACATAAAGCAAATGGAAATGGGTGTTTCCTTAGTCATGTGTAGAATTTATTTTTTAAAAACAATTAGCAAGTGTTATGAGTAAGTCAATGATTTTGTCATTTCTTAAATATTGATATAGATTATAAGTCATTAAAATTGATTACTGAAGTAAACTATGTATAATGCAAATTCATATTACATTTATTTGTTAGGAACATCTGCAGAATTCACTTTATTGATGACTTTAATTTTTTTTTTTTTTTCCCCAAGTGACACTTAAATCAATTACTTAGTTTAAAAGACCAGTAATTGTAAAGATATATTTCCAAAGTTTTAAGACACTACATTAGATATTTCCTATTATGGTTTATATCATTTGCACTTTGTTTTTATAAATTTGTCTGCAAAAATAATTGTCCTTTTTTTTTTTTTTTTTTTTTTCCTAAATGAAACGATCAAAATTTGGCTCTTTCAGTTTTTAGTTCAAATGGTAAGATCATATGATAGTTTGTTACTTTATCGTGTGACAAATTAAACCACGTCTTTATATTACACCAATTTTAGCTGTTGCTAATGTATTACACATATACAACCTCTCTGTCAGTCTTTGCTAACATTACATCTAATTATACGTTCATTGATATGTTATTCACAAGAGTATACACAGGTAGGAGGAAATGTCAGTTGCTAGTATTTAAAGTTCAATCATTTCATAAAACTCCAGTAATATAAAAATAGGTTGCATAAAATCTCTGTAAACCATTTCCCATGGGACGACTGACTCTTTAGGCAATACAAAAAATTATTTATCAAGATGTTCAAACATTTTTAAATCATCCTTTTAAGAACAAGCATATGTAAGCTGCACTTCTATGGAAACAAACAAACAAAACCTCTAATGGAGTCAACAGGATCATATTTGTAGACATCATAATTTGGCTATGTTTTGCCACAAGTTACATCATCTTTCTCATATGCACCTTCTCCACGTAGAAAGTAGACTGTTAAATCTCTTCCAGTTGTTACTGTCCTAGAGATAGTCCCTAGAAATGCTAACTGACACACAGCCCTTGTGCTTATTTCAAAAATCACTCTAAATTTGCTTTTATTTTTTCAAGGACACTATCCAGCAGTTTCACCAAAGTGATTTGAGAGCAATGCACACAGAATATATAGCTGAACCTGGAACATCACAAAATTTAATGTTAGTGAAAGGGGTAGATAAACAGTATTGAATGATTTTGCTAGGAGGATAACATTTCTTTTAGTGTTTTCAAGCTAGATATTTTGTGATGTTGCAGCAAAGCAAGATTTTAAGGAAAATGTACTTGTCTGTATTTACTCGTGGAGTCCAAATGGAATGAGGTACATATTTTATAGGGATACAGCAAAAAGCAAATAATAGGCAGTTTTGATGGTGAGAAGAGACTTGACTTGTTATAATTTTATTTTATTATTATTTTTTTAATCTTAATATTCAAATCTGGGAATAGTTGTGGCCAAGTGAAAAACAAAGGATCAGATTCAAGTCTGCTAGGGGTGTATGTGTATACAATTTTCCTATTTTAAAGAAACAGATGCAGATTCATATGGAGTCAAATTAATTGCTTGAATAGTATTATTTTACTTGCCAAAAGGATATACACTTCTGCCAGGTATTCTTATATCCTAGTCTGGATTTAATGAGAATTCATGGAAGCATGTGCTTTTGAAACAAATGCTGAGAGGTCTCTATCTAACATTTTTACTAGTTGCTTAAAACTCACTTTTACAGCTTAGAGTTGTAATTTTTTTTTTTTTTTTCATTTAGAAATAAATATGCTTCCAGGTGTTTTTGATGAAAATGGGGGAAAATAAACTTTAGTCCTGCAGTTGAGTCCATATAGGAGAATACCCTTCAACTTCATCAAATATTGACACAAGACCCAATTCTGCAGTTATTTTCAACTTTTTTTTTTTTTTTTTTTTTTTTGGGGGGGGGGGGGGGGGATTAAAAAATCTTACAGAAACCAGTGGACTTTTTTTTTGCTCCAAATGGAAGAGCTCCTCTCTCTCACCTCCTCTCCAAGGAAAACTGCCAACCTCAAATACTTTTTGTTGTGTTCTTGACTGTTCTGTGGCTAAGTCCTGTGTCCTGTTCTCATCAACTAAGCAAAAGGCTTATCTGTAGTTACATTCTTTTGACAAAAAGTAGGATGTGCTATTGATATATATTAAAACTAGGGTAAAAAAGTAGCCAATCAATATGTATATTTTTACAATTCTATGATTCCCTTTTTAAGAGTGTCTCTGTAACAGATGCACCCAATCCTCTTAATGAAAATGTTTCTAAAAACTACATGAAAATGACTTTATGATTGAATTCCAATTGGAAATATGGAAGGAGTTATTTAGGATTCTATAAAGATAACTATATGGATATTTTTAGCAAGACGGGGCAAACAGCTATACTGGGGATGTACCAAGGACTTAAAAAAAAAAGGGGGGGGGGAAAATACAGAAAACCTCTTCTGCTGCATTTTGCACTCACTATAACCCACATATTTTACTTTTAGCTATACATAGTAGGTATAAAAATATCACACAGACACATACATGATCTTCTGTCCTCCCATACTGAGCTGAAACTGGCCTTGGGAAGATGCTCTCACTACGAGTGAATATCTTCTTTGGCCCTAAATGCCTGAGACTGCTCCTCCACTGCCCAGCAGGTGCTGTGGATGGAAGAAGATGGAGGAAGGCCAGCATGGCCATGGCATGTCCATGTGTCAGTGACTTTTAGTTATTAGTCCCTGGGATTATTGCTAGCACCGTTGAAAAATCGCTGTGGTTTTGAAGAGCCCCGGACCAGTCCTATGATTCTTACTACCTCATGTAGCAAGGTCTTACTGATCCGGTTTCCTTTTAATGTCATGTTTCTCTTAATACACGTTAAAATTTTCTTAACAGGAGCACTAATTGCATAGGTATGCAGCAGAATCCAAATGATTAAGTTAAAAAATAAACCTTTACCATTGACAAAGGTAACGACCCAGGTTTCCTGGCGTGGCGTGGGTGTTTTAAGCTGAATTGTCAATATGCTTTGGACCTGAGAGTTTAACAAGCCCTGAGTGGTCCTGCCTTGTGCCAGCGATTCTGTGGGCAGATGCAATTGAGAGGGTTTTTATTTCACTGCTGCAGCTAGAAAAGGAAGGGAATAGTTTAAAAAAAAAAAGAAAAAAAAAAAAGTGGTGGGATTATCAGGGCAGGTTTGTGCTGCTTTGATCTTCGGCTGTGCCTCCGTTTCCCCCTCTGGCCACCGCCCGGAGCAGCCCTCGGTGGGCACTGCCAGGTGCAAGAGACCCCCCCAGGTTCTCCCGTGGGCTCGTGTCCCCCAGGTCTCTCCGTGGGCCCGTATCCCTGGCCACGCGGAGCTGCGCCCAGCCGCTGCTCCCTGACCTTGGGAGCTGCGCATCGCGCCCATCCCGAAAGGTCAGAGCGGATCCTCGCTGTTTCGCAGCAACCCGGAGGGAAACAAACCCCCCGCCACAATCCCAACCTCCCTTTTCTAGGACGGGGTTTTAGGCAGGAAAGCACCAGCGCTTGCAGCCTGCGTTCCGCAGCCGAGCCGTGAGCCAGCCAGGGCTCCACGCCCCGCTGCCCAGGGAGCTGCCCTGCCCCTCGCGGTGTCCCTCTCTCCTCCGTGCCGATGGCCGCCACCGGGCGCTAACCGAGGGGTCTCCGGGGGGCGTCCCCCGGTGAATTCACCGCTCCTGGGGACGGCCGAGTGGGGCCCGCAGCGCAACTTTGGGCTGAAGGGAAGCAGCCAGGGTACGGCCAAGGAGAAAGTGCCGCGGAGACGCCTGCCGGCCTTCAGCGCGCCAGCAGCAGCCGGGGGAGGCGGAGGGGGAGGGGGGGGACCGGCAGGCCCCAGGGCCCCAGACCCGAGCCCCGGGGAGGCTCCGCGGTGGCTCTGCGCCCCTCGGGGCCGGGGGCGACCGATGCTCGCCCGGCCGCCGGTGGCGAGTGGCCGCCCGCTCGGTGCTAGCCTTCACCCCCCGGCTAGGAGAAAGGAGGGGGGAAGAAAAATAACGAGGGGGGGGGGAAAGCAGGAAGGGAGAGATTTTCGTCCTTCGCCGGTTCTGCTCTACGTGATAATATGTTTATATGATTAGCTGAGCCCAGGGGTGGGGAGCGCGGAGAGAGGGGGTGGAGATTGGAGGGGGAGGAGGCTGGAGGTGACTCCAGTTCAGCGCCGCCGGAGAGTCCGTGTCAGGACTTCGCAATCCCCAGTCACACACGGAGAGGTGCATGAGCAAAAAGGAGGCTGCGATACGATTCATTGGGATTTTTTTTTTTTTTTTCCTGGTGTGTATGTATTGCGTTTTTCCCATCGCTGCGCGCCTTACTCGCTCAGCGCCTGCTCTCCGGCCGCCGACGGGGCAGGAGCACCCAGAGGACGAGGGGAAATAACGCGGAGCCGAGCCGAGCCGAGCCGAGCCGTGCCGGAGGCCGGAATGTCATCCGGGGAGATGTAAATCAGGTCGCTGCGAACGACAGAGACACAGGAGGGGGGGGCGCGTTGTAAAATTTTTGAGTTGTTCCCCGCTACTCCCGCTGCTGGCGTCGCCTCGGTTTCCCGTCTGATCGCTGCCTAGAAAGGACTCCAAAGGCTGGGTACATACAGCACGCTGCGCCCTTCGCCCCTTCCATTTCTGTTTTTTTTTTTTTTTTTTTTTTATTTAATTTAATTTTTTTTTTCATCGCCTGCGTGCGGGAGCCTGGCTGCATCGTGCGTTTCGTGCGGAGCGGAGCGTCGGAAACCGCAGGAAAATGTTGACTTAGCCCCGGAGAAGCCTGCCGGCTGGCTGCGCCGAGGAGAAGCCGCCGCCCGCTGCGCGCTGCCCCAGCCCGCCGAGCCAAGCCGTGCCGCGCCGCAGAGCCGGCCGCCTCCCGCTGCCCCACCGGCACCCAGCCCCAACCGCGCTCCGCCGCCGCCCCGGGACTAAATCCCTCCTCCCTGTGCCCACCGGGGCGAGGGCTCCCGGCCCGCCTTCGGCTCGCAGACAGAGGTAAGCGGGGCTCCGCGCTGCTGCTGCTCCCTCCTCCGCTCGCTCCTTCTGGCGCTGCGGGGAAGCGCCGACCTGGCTCCGGGGCTGCTCGGCTGGCTGCTGCTCGGGGGGCCGCTCCCCCCGCCCCTGGCACTCAGCACGCACCCCCCAGGGGCCGCCACCCAGCTCCCGGCCCCGCTGCCTGAGGATGAGGAAGGCGCTGGGGGGGGGCGGGGGTGGAACGCGCCCCTCGGCGAGGCCCCGGCTGCGAGCAGCGAGGCCCCGCAGCGCCGCCCGGGCTCGCCCCTCCGGCCGCTCGGCACTGGGCCGGGGGCTCCCGCAGCGCCCCCCTAGCCTTTCCTCGCCCTCCCGCGGGCCCTGCGGCAGCCGCGGCGGCTCCGAGCCCGGCCCGCAGCGGCCGAGCCCGGCCCGGGGGGGGGGGGGCCGCGGGGCCCCCGGCCCCCGAGCAGGCCCCGGGCGCGGGGGGGAAAGTTGTGACGGCCGGGGGAATAGCGACCTGTTGCCGGCGTGTGCGTGCGGCCCAGCCGAGCCCCCGCGGGGGGCTGGCAGCGGGAGGAGGAATAAATCGCCCTTTGTCGGATGTGGAGCGAGAGCAACTTTTTTTTTTTTTTTTCATTTAAAATTTTCTATTTATTTTCGCGTGTAGAGAAATCTGGGGCCATCTGGAGACAGAAAACAGAGAGTGTCAAGAGGCACCGTTGCTGTGTCTGGCTCTAAAAATAACATCTTGTTGTTAGTCTGCGCTCAGCCCTGCTGGGGCTCGGGCGCGGAGCGGGGCTGTGTCGACGCTCAGGTGCTGCGTTCCGCCGGGAGGTGCCCTGAGCGCCGCGAAGGGGTCCTGCGGAGCCAACGGGCAGCTCCTCTCTCCCCTCGGCTCCCCTTCCTTTGTTACCCGCCGCTAAAAGAGGTGCCATTTCGCATCATTCTGCCCAAATTGTTGGAATTAATGCAAGAGTGAATTCTTACCGTTTGAAGGGGGGGTATTAGCATATCAAAGGGTGCTCAGCTCCGACTCAATTGAGAAAACTTCGGCTCGTCTTCCATTTGCTTCCCAGCAGAGGCCCAAAGGGCAGTAGGAATTCAAAAGGGGCAAAATGGGGAGGTGGATGTGGGTTATGTTGCTGAACTTTCGCTGTTTTGCAATTATGTGAGTGAAAAACAAGGTCCGGCCGCTGCAGAGCCCTTGCAAGCGCTCAGACAATTAGATCTATTGATTAATGGCTCGTTCCAGGGGGAAAAAAAAGTGACCTTTTATGACAGGCACTGTTGCATGGTTTCTGATGTCTGCTGCCTGTTGGAGGATTTAGAAAGCCTTTTCTGCCGCTCTCCTGCTTTGGGGCTGGCCTGCACGCTGCTGAACTGGGGGACTGAATAGGGAAGACCAGCTAATGACTTCGGGAAACAAATGAAATCTTGTAATGAAAGACCTCTCCCTTCCAAGCCTTTGAAACAAATACACTTCAGTCCTTAATGGATGGGTAGGCTGGGGTAAGAAATTTTTATGGAGAGTTTCAAAAGAAGTTTTGAGCCCCACCAGGCATATGCTTCCATTTCCTTTTTCTTCTGAGGTAAAGTGAAAATGAGTTTGTCTTATAATCTCATTTCATCGGTTACGTTGTGTTTGGCGAGATAACTTAATTTGCAATTAGTGTTACCCTGTAAAAATAATTTGATAATAAATATGGCAAAACTGCTATTTCGGTGGTAGGGTAGAACATGTACCACATTTAAAGTTGTTTTACATGGCTAAATATTTGCAGTTTTTTAAGTCATTTGTTACTATTTCCTTGTGTCTTCAAGGGGATGTGGTCGGCCTAGCCTTTTATTATCTTTGCCAATCGATATTCATAATCTCCCAAACCAAAAGCCAACAAAAGGCAGTTCTCTATCAATAAGTTGGGACCTTTTCCAGGGACCAGATGCATCTTAGGGACTGTATTCTGGTTTGTGTCTCTGGCAAACAAAAACAAACAAACAAAAAGAAAATAAAAGAACTTCCTATGTCTTTGTTTCCTATTCCTTCCTTCCAAACCTTTTAGTTGAATGATACAGATACTGAAATATGTATTTTGTGCTGTTAGAAGTGCTTGGCTTTTTTGGTGGGGGTTGGTTCTCCATTGGACAGTTGGGGGGGGGGGTTCTTTTCTAACCATGGAAGTGATGTGTCTTTAGAGTAGGATGTCTTCACTCACGCGTCAATTTCCTTTCATTTAGTGAAGGAACTGAGCATATATGGTACGCCTTGTGAAAAAGCCTTGCGATTAAATAAATAATTCATATAGATTTCTGTTATTCCTAAATGAACACGAACATTTGGGCATTTTGTAAACAGATGTGTTTAGTGGTCCTAAAATTGCACGTCATTACTTTCAGGTAATTTTCAGCAGTTTATTTACCTAATGTCTTCAGCTGTCTGAAGTAGTACCTTTTGGTGGTATAAAAGGAACATATTGATGTAATTGCCATTATCACACTTAAGTTGCTGTTAACTAGTCTGCTTTGAATGCAGAGTGCTGTAAAGAAAGCACATTATCCTCACAGCTATTAGGGATAATCTAAAAATTGTCTTGAAAATGTTGCACTTCAGTTTATATGATGGCAACCCCAAATTAGACGAATCTCTGAAGTAAAAAAAAAAAAAAGTGTAGTGGAAAGAAGATTTTCAACATTCAGATGACAAAATTGGACCACTTAGATAAAAATTAATGTGCTGCAGCAGCACTTCAGCTGCCATTTTCAATCACTGGGTTACTATGTGTTGGCAACAGCAAAAAAAGCGTAGACGTTCAGATAGCTGAAGGAGTTGGTAGTTGGGGGAATCAGGATGTGGAATCATGTGGGGTAGAAGAAACCAATTACTTCAGGTTTTGACTTGAGAATTTCCAGTAAACATTTTTTTCTGGCTTTTGTCTCTCCTGCTCATTAATATACCAACATCAAAGCAAGCAACCAAACTTCCAAATGTTATAAAAACTAATGTAAAGATACAGATCTCACATGTAGTCTTGCAAGTCTTAATTTAAGTCAAGCAGTTGGAGTTTTTATTGCTGCAATTTTCACAATCAGCAGAGACATTAACACCAGGCTTCTGGGTGTTTCCCTTCTTAAAATGAGCAAGAGGAGAGCTTTAAAAAAAAACAACAAAGTTTGCGTAGTTAGTCCTTATTTGATCACTTGAGAAGCTTTCTCAATGTTTTATTTATCTCTTACAGCTTTTAATGCTTAAAGCCAGGAAAGGGGACTACTCTGGAATTCTAGTATCTAGTAAGGAGTCACCTTATGAAAATTTAAAGAAACTAGGTAGTATAGGCTTAGGAACATGTTGTTTTATGGTTAGTAATGTGTACTGAATGATTATTTTTGTTTTTAAAAATGTAGTATATAAAGATGGCATTTTTTTTTCTTAAGTAGAACAGTTCTGATGAAGAAAAATGCTAGTCTCGAATTACAGCCTTTTAGAAAGGTCCATCACTTTCACTTAAGTGAATGTTAGAAAGAGAAGTCTCTAGTTAAACAAAATATTTGTCTTAAGTTGAATTTACAATACATTTCTATATAGTGTGTCAGAAATTCATACAGATAGCAATACTTACCCAATATAAAAAATTGCTTAGCGTTCTGAAAAGGTAGAAAAATGTCTTCTTTCCTGAAATTTGATCTAAAAAGTTAATGTATTTCCAAGCCCATGCTCATCGTATGTCCACCTAAAATGTTGACCTGTTTGTAAGAAAATACTGCTAATTTCCACAGCTCTTCCCAAGGATAGGGCTGTGCCTTGTACTAATGGAAAAATCCCTACCAATAGCTGCCTGCAGATATTTTTTGTCAAAAATTGCTGCATGTCTTCTCTGCGTTCCCACTGAGGGATGACTGATAAAAGGAGAACTTGAAGTAGTGATTAATGATTTTACCTGGTGAACTGCAAGAGAAGAAGTTAAACTACATCTGGTGTATAATTGAAATCATATTCATGCATAGGTAGACAAGCAGTCAGTTATAAAGCAATATACTTTAGAGCATAGGTTAGGGAAATTTATAGTCAGACGTGTTACTTGGAGATGTCATGTTAAACAGGCTCTTTCGAAGCATTTTTTAGGATTGATGTTTGTGATGTACAAATGTGATTCAAAATTACATGATATTCAGCTTTTAAAGTATTTATGTGCAGCTTTTAGACTTAAAAGCTGCCTTTTATTTTTTTTTAACCCTCAGTTTGAAACAAGTAAAAGATTTAAGCCATCACGGTTGTAATTGCATGTCAAGAAAACTGGAAAAACAAAAAGCTATTTTAAGGCCATTCTCAATACTCTTAACAATCATGTTTAATATTTAAATAGTTTTCCAAGATGTGCATTTTCTTTTTAACAGTTCTGAAAATAAAAGTAGTAGATGGCTCTGTTGGAATACAGATGTAACTTGCGGCATAAGGTGAATATGTACCTGTTTGTGAAAATAATTCCAGTCTTGGTTCAACAAATATGATATTCTTTTAATCATTCATCATATTAAAGGTGAAAGATGACAGGCTTAAAGTTGATTAAAGTTGATTCTCAGTTGATTTTTTTTTTATTTTATATTTATTTTTGCCAGTGGTGTATGAGATATGTTTCTATAGCATAGATTTTGAAGATTGTGTCACTTACTGTAAGTGATTTAGTTACAAAAATGCACTTGCTTAATGCATTTTTACAGCATTCTCTAGGTCGAAAGTGGTAGTTAACCAGAAACTAATTCCAATGGAAAAAAAAAAAAAAGTCTTTTTCAAATTCAGAATTGTAGCATCTTCAGGATATAGATCGTTGTATGAAATGGAGTATTTTATGGGTTTTAGAAGACTGTGTGATCTGCATATGTCACGATTTCTTTTCTTTTGATTTTTTCATGAGGTACTGTAATGATTCAACTTACTCTAAGATGCTATTTGCCAAAATTATTTAGAAAGGCATAATAATCAAAAACTTTGCAGGCTGACTGAAGCAAGCACAATGCTTAACACCTGCAGGTAGAGTGCAGTTTCCAACAAAATGCTATTGATTGTTATCCTGGCACAAAGCAAGCTTAAATACAGTTTGCTTAATTACAACAAAAATGCTTTTTTATGAGTAAGGTACTTCATGTTTGGGGAGTGTTTTGTGTGTTGTCTGCTAAGTAAAATCCCATCACACTTGTATAAATTTGTCCAATTATCAGAGCAGCTAAGAGGAGGAAAAAAAAAAAATCAATTTACCCTGAAAAGCACCAGAAATAAGATTACCTTGGCTAGTAGGAACTTGCCAGCATTGTCTAAATTGCTTAATATTATCAAACGCTGCCATTTTTCAAGTTCAGTAAGAAGGATATTGACTATTCTACATGTCCAGGTCTTCTATTTGGCTATTTCTTTATAAGGTATAAGCATGTCTTATTTTTTTTCCCACAATAGCAGTTACAGATAAATCGGAGGATCTAACAATGACTTTATGAAATAGATGGAATAATACCATTCACTGGAGAAATAGTATTTACTTGAGATAAGTGATCACAACTAGTTTTTTTTTTCTCCTGTCTAGCTTGTTGTTCTTGTAACAGACAAATGTAAATACCTTAGCAGACATTTCAGAGCGAAAGGCAAGAGATAAAATGTAATTA
This sequence comes from Aythya fuligula, assembly GCF_009819795.1. NCBI lineage: Eukaryota > Metazoa > Chordata > Aves > Anseriformes > Anatidae > Aythya > Aythya fuligula. Next base: position 13,700,689 of record NC_045566.1, read on the forward strand.
CTTTTCAGGGTGGCCCTGACGATGCCCGTGTTCTTGTCTGTAACACACACAAAAAAATCTTTGCTCATCACCTCAGCATATGAAGGCCATTGTTACCCCTGAATATAAAAATATTTTCTGATTTTTAATGTTGACCTCAGTATTTATCTTCAGCTCTTCTGTGTAAGCTGGAATCCTTATAGCTGTAAATTGTAGTCGCTGTTATCCAACCAAGCATTTAATAGAGCACCTAATGGACTCTGCTCCTGTATTTTTCTTGAATGTATAACATCTTGCTTCATTCAGTCACCAAAACCAACTTTGCTACAAGGACAGGCAACACGACAAGTTAGAATCAATGGACCATTTGTAGGTCACAAAGTCAGTTTACTGGAATTTCAGAGGAAACTGGTTGAAAAGAGAGGACAAATGTCACTTTGGATAGAGATGTTTAAATCAGACTTCTGCCTTAGGGTAAAATTTAGGTCTGTTGTAGCCTAGATGTAATGTCTCCCTCTACAGAGCACAGCATTAATCATGGCTTGACAAGTGATCATGGGCTGAGAAAAATAGGGCCTGTCTTGTTTTTTTTTTTTTTTTTTTTTTTTCTTCTCTCTAAATCTCTTAGGAGCACATTATAAACACAAACATTTACACAAAAAGATTTAAGTATTGGTGTCTGTATTTCAGTAGTGGAAGGAGCTAGCTTCAGAGAAAATCTAGTTAGAGCTATTGAGAAGCTACTTAGGTTTCTTACGTGGACACAGTGTTAGGAATACTTCCTTCTAAAGTCGTGCAGATTTTTGTCCGAGGAAATTCATCGTCCATTTTTACTCCATTTCATCATACAAATAGGGTAGAGTCAGGGTCTGTCTGTTTTGTCCCTTGATGTATTAAATATGTCTTAAACAACTGTTTTGGTTTTTGTTCATTTGTTTTGTTTAAACAGCATTCTAGAATGTGTTTGACACCTAACAGAGATGCTTCCTTTTCCCCCAATGGCAATATGGGGTGACAGCAGTATCCTTTTTATACAGTGCCGATTGACTTGATGCTGATCAATGTATATGAGTTTTTTATGCTATGCTTTTTTCTATATACCATGTTAATATTTTAATGATAAGTTACTTGGCCACAACGAGCTACAAATGTTTGAATAAAATAGCAGGAATGAAGGCTGCTATTTAAGATCCTGAGTTCTGATACTGTGCAGATAAAAGTGAGTTTAATATTTTAATTCTTAAATTAGGAATACGTTGATGCACAGATCAGGTGTAGGGAGTGCTCATACCTTTTACGGTAAAGAATTAACTCCATGAAGAAGGGAATCTCTCTATTTCCTAGGTTTATTTGCTGTTTTCTGCAGTGGGATCAGTACAGGGAGCAGTTCTAGCATTCCGTATGTACACTTTGTAGAGAGGTGTATCTTTTAAAGGTACAATTAGATTTGTATCTACAACTGTTGAAAAAATAGATAATATCAGTCAAGTAGCACCAAAACAAGTAATCACTGGAGAATTGTGCATTAAAAATTATGCTACCACTGTTTATTTAGTTGTCTCTGGATGTGATAAAATCCCAAATCACTCGTTTCGGGGAGGCTGCTGCTTTCCTTTTTGCGCTCTGTTGGTATTTTCATATCAGTCGCCACCTCAAACCGATTATTGCTCTGAATCTAGATGACAGAATAATCTAACACCGATTACTGTTAAAAATTGTTTCTGGCAGCTAGGGAGGGGATGACCGACCTTGTTCCTGATGGTAATACTTGCCTTGCTGTTGATGGGATCCAGTGTAAATAGGCAGCCTTGCTCTGAAATCGTGCTGCAGTGGTGAAGAGAGATCACATGCCAGGAGGAGGCTGTAGTTCACCTTTCTTTCTATATATTTTCTTACTGTATCATATTTGTCATTTTTTATGGCATAGCAGCCTACACTGGTATGAACAGTGTTCAAAAACAATTCCCAAGCAATAGGCACTGTCAGCTCTAAATAAAGTGACATTTTAAGAAAAGATTCCTGAGAAGAAGTTCTGCTGTTGATGCTGCATTTCTCTGACAAATTCCTGATTCCTGTTTTATGGTAGGCATAATTATTTTCACCTGGTCCAGGCATTCTTAATCATTCTTTGAAGTTTAATTTAGACTTTCTGTACGTAAGGTGCCCGAATTGGACAGCTCTGCTTTCACAGGAGAAATGACGCATGTTTGCTTTGAACAACATGAACACCCTCCAGAAGACCAATTCATAACTATTTTGTTGGTAAATTTAGCATTTAAGTATTGAAGGTCTTCAGTGGTTGTGATTTCCTTCGGCACAGTAAGTATTTCTTCCACGTGGACTGCCAGCCGGCGGGGCTGGTTCTCTCTGGGTAAAGTGCTAAAGATGGGGTGCTAAGGGAGAGAAGGTGCCTCACAGTGATGCTGGCTGGGGAGAGTGGATGAGAGTGGAAGTTGTTTTAGAGAGGAAAGGGACTTGCAGGCTGACAGAAGTCGAATATAAGAAGAAATCCTTTTGCCCTTCAGGCAATAATCTTACCTGGTGCTGGAAGAGAGGATAATCTCTCCATAATGTTAGATTTTTTTTCCTGCTTTCTCTCTTTCCTCATTCTTTCCGTCATTTGAAAAGGTGTACAATGGTATCTGCTAATAACTGGTTGTGGATCCAACTGCTACAGATATTCCAGCAGCAAGGAAGAGCTCTGTATGCAGCAATCATCGTCTTGAAGTGAACGCCTCAAATTTGTCCTACATTTGTCCTGTGTAATGCATGTAACCTTACTAGAATATCATAAGTCTGTTTCTACTTTTTTTTTTTTTCTCCAATTGTTCAGTATGAACTTTAAAGGTTGTATTTTGGAGATTATTATTCCAGCAAAAAATAATTATTCCAGCAAAAATTAAACCCTTACTTTTTATTTTATGAGTATTCTTCATAAATCTAATGACATTGCTTGTAAACAAGAGGGATTTGGCCGTATTAGAGAAACAAAAATACTGGTGTGCTTTTGTTCTTTCCGTGTTAGAAGAAAAATTAACAGCGCCTGATGTCTTCTTTTTTTTGATGGTACATGATCAGCTACGATGAAGACTTAATTTTGGTCTGCTTAATATTTATAGCTTCATTCATTGAAACTTTTTCCCATTTATGTTTAAGGGATTTTTGTCTATAAAGTTTGTTTCTGTAAAGAACAAACTTAAGATATTTTAAGGTAGGGTAACGTGTTTTGGAAGAAAAGTTGTTTTCATCCAACTAAATGAAACTACATTGTTACTTCATAATTTGGTATTTAGTATTAGAGACTTTGATTTTTGAGATAAACTTAACCGTTTAGTTCAACTGATTTCTAAGCTTTGGTGGAGTGCATTTGTAATCATATCCAACAATGGCATTGGGTTTTGTCTTGCAGCAGTAAATAGAAGGAGGTATGCTGCTGTTTGTTTTGTTGTGTTAGGGAGATGCATTAGATAGGTTGAATTTCTTTTCTTGTTTGTGGGGTTCTTTCATTTCTGTTTGGTTCTGGGTAAGCAGAGGATTTTTTAAAAAATTAATTGTATTTTATTTTTTCCTCTGAAAGGATTTAAGTGGCTTTGATAAAGAAACCTGTGTATTTTGATATAGGAAAAACTAAAGCTGAATGCTTAGCTTCTTTGAGGGACAAAAACAGGCGGTGGAATGGAAGGGGGAAGACTGTTTTTATATTAACTCTTTATCTGATAACATTTGAGAAAGATTTCTGAGGGAATTTTAATTTCTTTAAAATAATGACTGATCATTTGGGTTTCTGTGCCAGCTATTACCCACATTTTTCACATATTTTCGCTAATTCTCCTTACTACCTGCAGAGGGAGCTTGTATATGAGATAATCAGAGTAATCAAGGCATTCAGGGCTGAATTGTTTCCAGTAAGTACAATTTTCTTTTGCTGTGCATTCTCTGTTATTCAGGGCAAGAAATCCTCTGCAAGGGAACTTTTAAAAAGATTCTACATGAGTAGCAGTAAACAACAAAAGGCAAAAAATTTAAGTTGTTAGTAAGCGAGAGCTGACATTATAAATACCTATTTGTATTTTGAAAAGTGCCTTTCTATTGAAAGTGTAAAAAGGAACTGAGCAAAACAATTCTTGCATGCAGAGGTACAAGAAAACAGTTTTGCTGCTCTGTGTGACGGGAAGCAGATTTCAGTTGCATAAACAGTCTTCTCTGATTCTGAAAATGTCATGTCAGTGTGAGAGAGACAGCACAGTGCTCTAAGGGCTCAGTACCTCTTGTGCAGAGCAGTGTGCTAGCCAAAAAGCGATAGGTAAGTCTTTTCTATTTATGCAAGCAGTCTTATGAATCATAATCAAGCTGATTGCAGATGCAAGGTTAACAGTTAAATTTGCTTTTTCTGTATTTTAAAATATAAAAAGGTGAATGATTCTATCCTAGTATAATTGATGATTTTATACAATTGTACGTAAGCAGGCAAACAGTGGAAAGGATTGCTGGCGTAAGTTTTTAAGAAAAATATGGGGAAGAAAGAACAAGGAGTATCAGAACGTAAGTTTATTTGCAAATAGTAATTTAAACATAATGTGAAGAATCAGAAATACTTTAGTGATTTTCTTTAACACAAATGAAATGATCTGGTGCATTGCAGGTTTTATAATTTGTATTACAGTGATTTGGATCGTGAAAATATGTGATCCTTCAAAAAAAGTTGAGACCTTTTCAATGAAGAAAACAATAGAGCTTTGTTTGTTGAACAAGAAGCATAATTGACGATACATGAATTTTGTGCTATTTATCTCTGGAAAAGTGGCGGCAATCATTTTACTTTAAAATATTTCAGTAAATTTAAAGATGATTTGCTATAATGCTGCTAGGAAATAAAGCAGTATGCATGCACATTCCATAAAACAGATGCAGCTCTCTGTAATGTGCTCTCCTGGAATAGATTATGCCACATAAATTGGTCCAAGAGTTGATTTTTTTTTAAATTTTATTTTAGTTTGGTTTTGTTAGTTTAAGTTAGCAGAACTTTAAGCTGAACATATTCATCCTAACATGGTTTTAGTGTTTTAGTTTGGATTCTCTTTTTAAACACCAGGAAAGTTTACCATATCTAAAAGAGCAGCAACTCAGTGTCGATTTATTATTTATACTGGCTAATCCTTGCTAATGTGAAAAGTCAGCTTGTTATTGTAACACCAAATGGCCCTCTAAGTAGGGAAACAGTTAAGTAGATCTCCTGTAATAGGTTGTTGTCTAATAAAGAGATTTATGGTATTGGCAAGGGCTATTGTATAGGTATTACCCTCTCACAGCATGATCATGTATTATCTTAACAACTCAGTGCCACGTTTATGTTGAACATTTTCATAACAGGGTAAGAATATTAGCCACAGCAATTACACTCCAATAGGATTATAATGGTAAGACTTAGAGAAAATATATAAATGTCTTTTACAGAGATTTTGATAGGTATTGGGAGTTGAAAAGTTGCATCGTGCTTCTTGCGTGGGAGAATACTGTTGTATTAGCCATGATGAAGAAAGAGAGATTTCTTAATTTAATCTTGCTGAGGAATTATGGGGAGGCAATGGACATAATCTTTCTTTACGCAATGCATCTTTTTCTGTCCCTGCAAGGTAAGGATGTTTCAGAAATTCAGTTCAGTGGAGACTGCCGTATTATACAAAAATCAAGACGTATATGTAACTTTAATTCTTTTGTGAGGATAATACAGCTGGGATTAAGATGCATTCTTTTGCAGCCTTGTATTTTGAAGGTAGAACAGTGATAATTTACTTGCTATGTTGGAAGAACCTACGTGAATAAAATCATATTCCTTCATTTTAACAATAGCGTTACACACATTTTCTGTTTCACTGGGGCCATTTTTTTAATGGTGGTAAGCAACTCAACTTCTTTTAAAAATGATTACAATCAACAAAAGTGACAATAATGTCATACTTGTACAGTTTTCATGTAAGTGACATTCAAGCTGTTCCTTAACAAAAATTCCATCTGCTTAAAAAAAAAAAAAAAAAAAGTGAGACATTAATACTCACTCACTTGGCAGAAGCAGTGTTCCAGCCACATTTAGTAAAACTAATTATGTTTTATCAATAAAAAACACTTGGGGGAAATGACTGAACAAAATACTTTGGGTTCTACAGGCATTTATGCATAACTGCGTTAAGTGTAACAGAAGTTGGAATGGCTAAAAGTAACTAAACAGCCTTACATTTTAAGATGATACCTTGAGATACAATTCAATAAATATTGGAATAATAAGTGTTTAAGCAAACGTACCTTTTTCTCTATTGTACTTTAACAAAAATAATAATTAGGATTATTCCAGTTTAAGACAATGTATAAGATAACTACTACTATTGTAGAAGAACTTTCCAATATATGTTCCATGTATTGTACACATCCACGATTAGTATTAGCTAAATTTGTAAGACATGTTTCCTAGATGTTTGGAACTAATTCTATGTATAAGACAATGTGGAAAGATTCTGTGACCAGCTGTCTTAAATTGTTATTGACTACCAGAAAGTAGAGGAAAGATGCACCTGTTTATATTGACAAGAAATACTCCACTTCTTATGGAAGTGCTGATAGAAAGTAATGTTGCACACAGGTTTGAGTGTTTTCTGGTGGATTACTAGAAAATAGCGGAGAACTCAAAACTACATTAAGCAATGAGTATTCAAAGCTTTAATTGTAATCATTATAGCACTGTATGACTTACCTGTCATCAGTATTTTGTACATGTTGTATATACACAACCAGAGCAAAATCTGGAGCTTGGTCTTTAGTCTTGTATTCAGAACAAGAATTATAACTGATGAATGTTTTCAGTTTTAGAAAAACTCCTGTAGGTTCTTCGATTGGCTTCATGTTTCATTCATTTTGAGCTGTGGAAAACGATTGTATCTTTTGTCTGTAAGTAAAAAGCAAACACAAAAGGATGAATGTTACCCCCTGATGAATGTGGAGCTCCAACCGATTTAAGAGTGTGAACCGTGACTGCATTGTTGAGGGCAGAGCTTGGCTTGTAGATGCCAACTAAGAAAAAGCAAATACTTAGAATAAAAGGAAGAATAACGAATAAAAAATTAATAACAGGTAAAACAAATTTTTCAATAGTTTAGGAAATTATAAATCTAATATTTAAACTATTAAAATATGTTACAGTGCATTTGCTTTAGAAAGCTTTCTTAGTGATACATGTGTATAATGCTCTAGGAGACAATCTGTGTTTGAAAGAGAAAAATATATGTGGAAGTACTCTTGATTAAATTGTTATCCATTTGCTCTCTTAAACCATTTTTTGAGTATACACACGTAACTATAAGATGAAGATTTGCCTTTTTTTTTTTTTTTTTTTTTCTGTATAAATCCCATAAAGAATGGTTTCTTAAAATTAGTATTCTTCTGTTTGCGGAACAGTAAATTAAAGCACAAATCCACACTTTAGTCATTTTATTTGTAGCATGCATTAAAAATGAAGCCACACTAAGTCATACTTAACTGCTTGTGGACAGCTAACCCTGGGATAAGTGTTTTTTTTCCCTTTTTTGTTGATCTTTATTATTATTATTACTCTCTGTTTGGAACAATGGTGTTGTTATGACTAACAAAGCTTTTGTATTTGGCAAATGGAACACAAGTAATCAGTAGTTCTTGGCTCATGACTGAAAAATCTGCCAAACAGAGCCCTTAAAAACAGTCTAACTTTTGAAATATACCTGTGAATGAAATTCTTCATTACACTGCTGTCATCTGTATGTAATTCATATATCATCAGTGCTTCTAATGGTATTATTTCTGGTTATAGAGAGATTTACATCAGTGGACAGTAGCATAATTAGAAAGAACTGTTTAGAGCCTGCTTGTGAACATACAGCCACACAGATATTTTTTTTAGACAATATAGTGACTTTTGGTGAAATCAGTTCTTTTTCTATTACCTTTCAATTAATGGTCATTTAAATATACCAAAAAAAAATTTAGTTGAATTCTTTGTCCTGCTTTGATCTTTGTATATGTTAGACTGCCAAGATTCTATAAACAATAAGTTCTAGTTCTTGTTTATTTTTCACAGAAGTCACTTGATATATGAAATGAAAATGAATACCTTTACCTGAAATAATACTTTGTTTGTTGTAGTTTTATGTTAAAAAATGTTTATTGAAATTCCTGCACATTAATTGAAGGAAAGTCAAATAAATGAAAGGTCTGCTAGCAGATAGCCAATGCATTATTGATGCTTTATATATATATATATATATATATATATATATATATATATATAAACCAATGCACCAAATAAAGCTGAAGAATTAATATTATTAAAACTAATCTATAGGGAATTTGTGAAAAATACCAGGAGTAATGGGAAAATTTGCTGCTGCTTCAGTGCAGCAGTTTGTACACTTACACAGTTTGTACAACTGTTTGCATGACTTCCGTACAGTTGAGAGAGGTTATTAATGTCTTCTAAATCACTTAATTTTAGCCATTATTTAAGTTACATAGAAGAACAGCTGCTTAGGCCTAGTACATGTAGGAAATACTAGGTGCTGCCAAAACAACTTCTAAAACAGAATCACAGAATTTCTGGGTTGGAAGAGACCTCAAGATCATCGAGTCCAACCTCGGACCTAACACTAACAGTTTACATATAAACATAACAACTATGTAATTTAAACATAGGATTGATAATATGTAAATTAAAAAATGCATTTAATTATGCTCTGTGGAATTTTTTAGGTTCACAAATGGTATGAAGAAGTATTGTGCTCTGAGATGTGTGGTTTATTTAGTAGAGTCCATCTGACTGTTGAACAAGTTGTTTCTTTCTTAAAATAGTAATGAAAATATTTGAATGCACAAGATGTTTTAATCCAAAGAAAAAACAGTGTGTCTTTTTTATTGTAGTCTGGAGATTAGAGCTTTCTGGGGACCTTGTCTGATGCTTAACTCTTGTCATCTTCCTTGAAGTGCTAGTCCCTGTCATGGCTGCCCTGCAGGTCTCTGGGAATGTACGAGTCCTTTTGTGCTCTAAAGCCAAATGCAGGGCTGGATTTCAGTTGCTTCATAGTAAAACAGAGGTGTACTTACTACTAAAAACAGAGGCGTAATTACTACTAATTCAGCTAATCATCAGGAACTGGAGGTAGTCCCATCTGCCCTTCACCTCAAAAATTAGCTCAAAAATTTTTCATGATGCAAAAATACAGTCTCTGTGAGATGAAACATTGGTGTCTTGTGTGAGCTGTCTTCCGATGAAGATACTCGGAACCCAGGTTTTGTCCTTTTTCTGTTATTCACAGACAAAAAGTCAAAATCTCCATTTTAATGAAGATATTTCAAAGAACAGATGGGCTTAGAAAGGCATTGTATTTCCTTACATGCTCCTTCCTTTTAAACACGGGAACCCTTAGGCTATAAATTAGAGTGCTTTACCCTGTGTAGCTGATCTCGGTCTGCCCACTAGCAAGAAGAGTTAAGTGGAAAAAAAAAAAAAAAGTTGTAAATGAGCTTGGTGGTTTCGTGCTTTTCAGTCTGTGGTTATCTTATGTCCCCCTCATGTCCTGTTTTTGTCAATATTTTCCTTTCACCTAAGAACTATAGCAAGTGAGAGGAAAAGTAAGTTGAAAGAATGTAATTATGCCAGAGATGCATTTTTGTGTGGGAACCTTTATACTGTCTTCATGTAAATGAAATTCACTATGGAAACCATAAGAGCACTTCTGAGCAGAAGGGTTTATCCTGTGCTTCATGGGAAACACCAGTTTGCTTATCTCTTTTCCCGGAAACTGTACACACACGTACAGAGGCTGGAGCTTGTCTCTGACCATTCTCCAGGGCTGCAGATGAGCTATGGAGGGGACTCTTGAGGCGTTGATGGAGGGGTCTCAGGCGATGGAGTGTGGGAGTCTGTGCACTTTTATGAACATGCAGAAATTAGAGCTACCTCAGTGGATAATTGTGTTTTGCATTTTTTATTTTTTCTTGGTGTTTTTTTTTTTTTTTTGTTTTGTTTTGTTTTGTTTTGTTTTGTTTTGTTTTTCCTCTTGGCATATTCTCAGGCATGCTCATTGGCATTCAGACTTTATCTGAATGCTTACTTCTGGAGAAGGAACAGTCAATGTAACAGATTTTAAATCAGAAAATCCTCAAGGCTATATTGACAAACAATGCAGCATGGTTGTCCTGGTTTCAGTTAGGACAGAGTTAATTTTCTTCCTAGTAGCTGGTAGAATGCTATGTTTTGGCTTAGGATGAGAAGAGTGCTGATAACACCCCAATGTTTTAATTGTTGCAGAGCAGTGCTTACCCCAAGCCAAGGATGTCTCAGCTTCTTGCTCTGTCCTGCCAACGGGCAGGCTAGCGGTGCAGCAAGAGCTGGGAGGGGACAGACCCAGGACAGGTGACCCAAACTAGCCAAAGGGGTATTCCATACCATCTGACGTCATGCTAAACAATATATAGGGGTGGCTAGCTGGGGGAGAGGGGCCGGACTGCTCGGGGTTAGGCTGGGCATCGGTCAGCGGGTGGTGAGCAATTGTGTTGTGCATCACTTGTTTGTACACATTATTATTAGTAGTATTATTATCATCATTGTTGTTATTATTATTATTGTTATTATTATTTTCCTGTCTTAATAAACTGTCTTTATCTCAACTTACGGGCTTTACTTTCCCGTTTCTCTCCTCCATCCCAGAGAGGGAGGGGGGAGGATGAGCGAACGGCTGTGTGGTGTTTAGCTGCTGTCTGGGTTAAACCACTACAATGGTGTATGGCCCTGTGCTGCAGCCTGGGCACTAACTGCTCTCAGCTTTGCTGGTTGGGCTCTGGAATTGGTCCTGAGGACCACAGTCTTTATTTCTTAACCTGGAACGAGGAGTAATGTAGATGAATTTATTTCAAAGACTTCATATTTGTTAGCTTTGTCAAAGGTTCTTGTAGGATTTTAAAATGTTCTGCAATGTTTGTTATTTTTAAAAATTAATCATCTTGTTGAATAGTGTTTCCCAATCATCTTGAATTATTGATGTTTTGGTCCTTAGTAGAAGGTCAGTGATACTTTTCCTCCCAGACAACAGCCTGTTCAACCCCAGTTTAATGAGTTACATCTCCGTATCTGTAAGAGAATGACAACATGAAAGAATCTCATAATTATGGCTTACTGAATGGGGCTCAAAATGAAAAATGTCAAATAGACTTTTGTGTAAGCCCAGGCTTTAAGAAATCAGTGCTTGGTAAATGCTGAAGCAATTGCTGTTTGAATTTGGAGCTGCTGGTGGACTAGAGGAATGCAACATTCACTACTATGTTTAAATATTTGAAAGCATTTAGCTGAATATATTTTTATTCTCAACTATCTTAAACTATTCTTAGAGATTGTAGTTTTCATAAATATTATTTGAAAGTGAATGAAAATAGAAGAAAAATTTGAACAATAATTGAATGTCTGCTCAGAAATGTGTGTATGCTTGAGTATGTCTGTCTGCGTATTTATTAATACAGTATTTTTTCTTTAAGAAAATATAAAGTGTCCACTATATTATGTGATAAAACCATGCAACAGAGCAGGAGAAGAGATGCTTTTCCAGAGCCACAGACAAAGGTCATGGCCAGCCAGGAGGAGCCTTGTTTCCTTTGTCCTGTTCTCAGCCAGCTGGTCTGTGTGTGCACGCCTTCCAGTTAGTAAATAACAGCACTGCGGAAAAGCTAACAAGTGGTATTTACTTAACAGTCCTAAAGTAATACCGTAAAATTGAAATTGTTTTCGATTTTTGGTGACCAGAAGCCATTGTGGTGAAACATCTGGCTGTTGAAATCATACGCTGTGCTTGCTGTAGGCTCTTCTTGTATTTTACACCATACTAATTTTGATTTAGATACTTTTATTTTTAGAAGATCTGTAAAATTGCTATTTTTAGGTGAAAAACAGCAGATCACCTTTTGAGTAAAGAGGCATTAAAACAAAACAGCAAATTCTAGGGAGCATGTTGATAACCAGTCAGGTGGAGTGCTCTGCCAGGCCTTGCTCTGCCACTTCTTGCATATCGGAAAAAATGGGCCTTTTTTGCCTTTTCTTCTGTTTTCATCTGTTATTCCTCCTCTTACCTCTTTTTATCTTTTCCCAGAAATTAAATCTCAGTTCAGCCCAATAGTGACCCATAAATAAACTGCACATATATTACTATTATGGCCTCTTCTGGACTTGATTTTTTTAAAACAACAATCTTACCCAGAATCTGCAGTAGATGTGTTGAAACTGGTCGGCTGTTTTTTTATTCTTCTGGCACTGTGAAATCATCAGTCATTTATAGCATATGATTGCTTGCAGAACAACAAATGTTTCTAAATAGTTGTATGCAGGTACACATGCAAGCATGCATCTCATTTTGCGCTCATGCCGGCCTTTCCAGTAACATCTAGTGTGAACGTTAGCTTTCTGTCTCCACGTTCCTTACTGCTTTGACTTGTCCTTCAAGTGGAGTGTGGCTTCTGGTGTGGACTGGCGGATAACAAAGCTCATGGCTGCAGGTAGCATGTCTTGTGCTTAAATTCATTTTTGTGTGTTGGGTCATGAAAGCATGGTACCGTTCCTCGGTGCCAGCAGTCAGCTCGAAGGAGGAGGCATTACACTTGGATATTCTACACGTGCAACTTGTTCCCTTTGTGCACTGCTCTGCGTGCTTCCAGTTCCCTGTCAGCTTGCGACTCTTCACTGTCATTCTTTCCTTGCTCTCTCAACCACTGCTGCACCTCGCGTGTCCCCTCCTGTGGTCCTGCCTCCACATAGTCAGGGCCCAGGTATGGGTCTCCCCTCAGGCTTTCCCTTCCATCAGCTTCTTCCCCCTCTGTGCTGCCACCGCCTGTGGAGCTGGCTGGGGGGGGATGCCATTTTCAGCTTTGCCAACTCCCTTTGTTTTTCTTCTCTTTTTCTTCTTTTTCTGTGGTTTCACAGCATGGCTCTCACTGGCTTCTGATGAGTAATATCAGTACAGGGCCATCTACCTGTCAGAGGTTTCCTCGTGCCTTGGGTTAAGTGCCTGCAATGCAGAGGGCTGGGTAGTGTTATTCAGTGCTACAAATTCTAAATATTTAAGTCCATGGAGCACCACTTAGATCAGCGTGCCTTTCCAAGCATCTCTGTAGCTTGCATGACTTGTTTTGCGCATTAAATAGATCTTTGGGCAAGCTGTGAAATACAGTGATCTAGGTAAAATTTGGAGTTTTTCAGGTTGCTGAATTAGAAGTGGGTAGAAAAGCATGTGTTTTCCAAATGGGAACAGCTCCTCTTAAATTTACCTCATGTCTGCTGAGCTGTCAGCTACTCTGTCACTGCTAGTGTTGTAATGGAAGGCTTAAAAATGTATTCATGAAAACGGGATTTTGTTGAATTTCAAATAAATTGTTATTTTTGTTAAAAATAGCAGATCAGACCAGAAGGTTAGACTGTCTTCAAAGAGTCTGTAAAAATATGCTTAAGACCCAATTCTGTTCTTTGCTATGACAAGAGAAGATGACTTGTAAATTGCCTTACATGAAAGTGAGTTTGATTTAAAGTATTAATAAAATCTAAATTTGTGCGTTCTTGCTGTGGGGACTGAAGATTTTAATTTAGTGGAATGCCAGAACAGTTTTTTTGTGCTCGGTTTGATGAGTGTTGTGTGAGAATTCCATCTTACTAAATTAGGGCAGACATATATATTACACAGTTTACAAACTGTTATGATTAAAATCTGTTAAATTTCATATTTAATATTCAATCGTCTTTGAGCAAAAGTGTTACCTAGATTTCTCCTCAGCACTGTTAAAATGGATGAAATAGCAAACGTTAATCTGAGAATGAGCGGAAAGCCCCGCCTGGGCTTTGAGAGGGCAGTGAGATCCCTGTGGCAGCCGTAAGCGCCCAGGATGCGCATGGGGCTGGTGCATGGCAGAGTGGGTGTGAGGGTGCTGGCTGGGGAGCAGCCTCAAGGGAAGTCCTGTGTCAGAATCGTCTTTCACTGTGCTGAAGAAAAACGGTAAGAATTTATCGCTTTAATATAAAGCTGTGTTCTTACAGGCAGCGAACAGTGATTTAAACATTTTTTTATTTTAAAATGATAATCTGAAAGTCAAAGTGTGTTTGAGAAAAAAGAATTTGTGAACTGTGTGTGGGAATTGTAGGCACAGACCTCAGCATAAAGAAACCATCAGTCCAAGGAAATAATAGATACTAAATGTACTTACATGTTATTTTAAGCTTTTGCCATCAGTCCCGAAATTATTATTATTATTATTTTTATTTATTTCCTGGCTACGCCTAGCTTCAGCCCTAGTTGCAGATATTTTAAAACCTGATAGCATCAAAAGGTCCTGAGTACTAGTTGTCAAGTGCTGTGCTGGCATTGCTGCTGTCTTGTATTATCTTACTACTTTGATTTTCTTAATCTCTCTTATAACGTGTCAAATAAGAATGTCGAAGATGTCAGGAGAATATGACGATAGTCATTTTTTCTAGAGCAATGTTTTGACATAAAAATAATGTTAAAACAATCATGTTTAAGCAGTTCATAATGCAAAAATGGGAAGATTCATTACTAATTAAAAAGAAAGGCAAATTAAATGTATTCTACATGCTTACTTGATCCAGTTTGGCATTCTCTCTTATCTCTACGTACATTGATACAAACTTCATTTTGCTGCTTTACTATTAAATGATAATACCGGTTGGAATACGACTGTTTCATTCAGTGTGTAGTAAGGGTGATTGGCAGGCTCTGTTATTCAGCTGTCCACAGCTGAGCTGCAGGGGTTGAGCTGCGCTGGCAGCGCTGTGTGTAAAAGTTTCTGCCGTGTTTGCCAACTGTGCTCTTGGCTCCAGCTGACATTACACGGCTCTCGATTCCAAAGCCTACTTGTTAGCCAAACTCTCCCTAAAAAATTATTCTGGAGTTGTTAATTAAATAAAACCTTTGATGTTTATTTTATGTCATAGAAAGACATGCATTTTTTCACAGTAGATTCTGCTTTGGTAGAAATACATTTTATTTATTTATTTATTTATTTTTTTAAAAAAGGATTAAAAAGCTGTAATTGGTATTAGCAAAGAAATTAACTCTTGGAAACATATTGGGAGCTTCGGTTTCTTGTAAGTATTTAAATCATGTGATTTTACCAGGTTCTTCCCTGAAATTCTTTGCATGCATACATTTTTGTTTATTTTTCAAGTATTTTAAAAATTGTTCTACTAGAGATGATAACTGCATCTGGTATGTAATTCCACTGATTTTTTTCCCCATAAGCTAAAGTTATCAGTTGCACTGTAAAGGTATAATTTATGCCAAACCAGTCTAGAAGCTTTTTCAGAAGACTGATAACAACTGCTTTTATACATATTGCTATGTAAAATGCTTATTAATGTTAGCAGATGTTGCACTTTAATCCCCCAGAATGATTGTTTGGTAGCAGCAGGAGATTTATTAAGCTTGAGTTGTGTGAAATTGTGTGTGCATAAGCTGCTATTTAGATTGTAAAAATGCCATTGAAAACTGTTAAAAAGTTCTAACTGTAATTGGCAGAGAGGTATTAGCTGTTCAGAAAGAAGTATATATGTACCATTGGCCCTTGTGCTGTAACCTCTTTATCATTTATCTTCTTGTATTAATGTCACTGAATTATTAATTCATGAGCAGGGTTGAATAGGGTGAAGTCACTATTTAAATGTGTGGCATATGTATCCTTATCGCTGGAGACATGAAAAGAGTCATTTTGTGTTATCTATAAAATGGAAAGGACATTTAAAACTTCATTTACGGTAATCCACTTCACTTTCCTGTAAAACATCTAGATTGTTGCTACCATAATATAATGTTCATATTCAAATTTTGTAATCTTTCCACTCTGTTCACTTATAAATATTGTTGGTAGACAAATGTAGACTGTTTTCTTTTTAGTTGCACTTAGAGTTCATGAACTGCAGCAGAAGATAGGAAGAACAGTTTTTTAATAATAACAATTCTCTTTATCATCTAGTAAAAGAATATAAAAGCTATCATTTAAAATCCTAATGTAATCAAATTATAGAAAAATAATTTTTCCAAAGTAGCGGTGTCTGTCACGAGCAAACGAGACCTTATTATTTACAAGAAATTTTAATTGTTTGACAGCGTTCTTGGTCTGCTTGATAAAACCGCATAATATGAAAGGTTATGTTGTTGCTAACAAATGTGTTAAATTGATGCTATGTCTTAAACTTTACCTATGCTGTGTGAATGATATTAAAAAGGGGAAAAAAAAGAAAAAAAGAAAATGTATGCAAAATGTACCGTTTTCAGTCACTTCATTGAATAGAGATCATTTTCCATTCAGCGTTTCTCAAAATTCTTTGAGTGAAAGTGATTGAGCAATTCTGTGTCCTCAAGCACTCGCTGCGGCTGGTGTGGCAGTGCTGGAGACAACCTCTATTCCATTTTGTTTTATGGCTAGAAGGTAATGCTTTACACCTCCCTTTTCACTGTACATGGGAAAGGTGTTCACTGTTTCCAAAATATATTTTTCTTTTCCCTCACAGGGAAGAGAAAATACTATCTAATACATGTATGCTAGGGAGAAGAGAGGTGCCGATTTTACACAGTGGTACATCCAAGTAGTAGGAGCTTTTCTGTCAAATTATAATTTAAAGCTCTTTTGGCTCATAACTTCTAATTAGTTTAATTATTAGAGTTTTCCAACTTATCTTTTCTACAAAGGGAATTTAAAAGTGTACTGAAATAGTTTTCTGTTTTTCTGTTACAGCTTGAATAAAAAAAATAAATAAAAAAAAAAACACGGTTCACCCCAGTTAAATGGCTGGTCATCATCCAGCTGCCTATTTCAGTGAAGAACAGTCACCTGAACATTCATTGCTCATTCAATTGTATAAAAAAAATACTCTTAATTATAGTTGCACCATTAGACGGCTAGGTAGCTTGTATATCTTTGTAGAGTCCATTATCCAGTAGCAGAAATGAGCTTATTGTTTCTTCGTAGAATTAGGCATTTTTTGTATAGATACTGAAGATTTGCCACACATATTGTGTATGTTTTGGATGTTCTTGATGATATGTTGGGCAAAAAAGCAATTTATTTATGTGTAGTTGCAAGGAAAAGTTACTGCTGTCCATACAGCACTGGCATGTATGACCTTTGACCCATAATTTCTTTTTATGATTTCTGTTATGAATATATGTATTAGAAAAGCTAATTATGAGTGAAGGAAAAGTTTGATTTTTTTTTTCAGGGTTTTGAGATATAAGCCTTTAAGTGCTACTGATGTGTAAAATCAGTGAACCTGAAAGATATCATCTGCCAACATCTGCTTCCTTTCTGTACTTAATATATACACACAAGTCTTCCAAAGGGTTATGTAAATTCAGAGAAGTTTCCACCTGTAAATCATGTTTGGCTGGAGAATCTCACATGTGCTTAGAAAACAGTGTGAAGACCTTTCCTGTATTTTTTGTTCCTTCAAAGGTGACGTTTTTGAGCTGCCCACCATTTCTTTCCTTCTTCCGTTGTCAAAACTACAAATTTTGATAACGCTGTGGCTTGTGACTGAAATTGGGATGGCAGTACACAGCACTTCTCAGGTTTCTCCGCAAGAGGTTATCCACCACCTTTTAATGACTAAATGATTTGTGAAGCACTTGATAAGGCTTTATGGAATTATTCTTACAAAAAGTGTTTGTTAGTTTTTTTTTTTGTTTGTTTTTAGTTCTAAAAAAAAAAAAAAAAAAAAAATGTGGTCTTCTGGAGCCCTTGACAGGTTGCTAGTAAGAAAACGCTATTATCTGATCACTGTAATGCTAATTATGCTTCACAGGAGAGAAAAACAAACAAAAAAAACTAGTAATATATTAAGAAGGTGTTATTTGAAAGAAGACAAAGAAAAATGCTCAAGTACAGCATGCTTCCAAACTTAATTAAAAGCGTATATAACTGAAATGGTCTTTCAGCAAATGCACTGTTATGATTCTAAGGTAAATTCTAATATGTGAGGTTATGATGGAGGAAGAAGTATTTGAAAATACCTTTATATATCTATATTTAGCCAGAGGTTTTTCACATTTCTTTGTAAGCTCATCTGATATATTTTATCCTAGATTACCTCACTGTTCCCAAGAAATCCCTTTTGGTAATATTGATAACCCAATATATGACAGATTTTGGTCATTATTATTTCATTTAGTGGTCATATGTATAGACCAAGAGGGAATCTGAATATCGATTCACTGAATGGCAAGTAACAGTGATTTATGAGTCAAGGTTTCAACACAGTGAGCCAAACACAGTAGAGATTACATTTTGTGCCACCATTGATTTTGTTTCATATTTCACTGCACAATGATTAGGCCATGGTCTCACAGATGTTGACATTGGAACCATATTCTTCTGTAAGCATAAAATATGCCACTAATATATACCTAGTGCACTGTGTATATATCTGTGTGCCTCCAGCTTCTGATTTATAAAAAATGATAAATATTTTTCAGTTACTTTTGGAAGAGTTGGTATTTTTTCTAGTGACATCAAAGATTTTTGACAGAATTAAAAAACAAACAAAAAAAACACCTGACTTTGCTGCCCACAGAAGCTTCTTCTTGAAACTTGAATAGTATCATTTCTATTGAATACAGACTGCATGCACTGATCTTCAGTACAGCGGGTAGAAACCAGGGTGCTTTAAAATGGATGCTATCACAGGGCCTTCATTAACCTGTTTGATGATATTCCTTGGCAGATGCCTAGAGAAGTCTTTGATGCGGTAGTTTTAGTGGGCTGGTGCTACCAAACCGAGATGTGTAGACACATGCGCATGAATGCAAGGCAGCTGCAGCGTATTGGGGCTGAACAACCTGTTTACCCTAGTTACAGCCTAGGTAAAAAATGCTGCATTCTTGTTCATGTTCAGCCACAACTTGATTTGGGGAGTTAGCAGCTCACGTATGTATTGCTGGTGGCTGGCTGCTGGTATTGTGGGCTGGCTGCTGGTCTTGTGAGGCCATTTCACCTCACCATGTCACTATGAAAGGCTCAGGTGAGCCTGGTGGGCTGCTGGGCCCATGGGCAGAGTGGTTCAGGTGCCCCACAACCACGGCAGTTGGCAGGAGGAGCGCCGCGTGGCTGAGCAGGTACGGGCCTGCCAAGAGCAGCCCTGGGCCAGATCCAGTCTCATTTGTTTTTTTTGCCTGCTTCCACTTCAAATAAATGCTCTGCTGTGAAAAACACTTAGGGTGGGGCTGGGTGGAGGGGGGTAGAGGAAGTATGGGCTTTGTAGGGCCTTGTCAAGACTGCCAGCAAACAATTCACTGTCTTACAAGAACTCAGTGTCCTTGGTTGATACCAGCCTTCTATTTTATCATTTTTTTTTCCAAGGAAAATAAATGATATATTTTAATATAAATAAATTATTTTTGAGGATTTCTCTTTTGTGGGGAGTTTGGGAAGCCTTTGAATTTTCTTCAGCTCTTATGATTGCTGCTTTCAGTTTGTCATATGGCTCTCCCTGTGTTTTTTATAGCTATTCATTATTTTCTTGTTTATTTTTGATGTTCATAAAGTCTGTCCTATGTAGGTTTGAAAATGAGAGCTATTTGTTTTGTGGTTTAATGAAGAGAATGGCAAGCAGCTTCAGACTGTGCCTCTGGTGTCCAAAGCGATCAGCATATTTAAGATGCTCAGCATGACACTCAGATATTACAGCTGATAACGGTTGTAATTGACTTACAACATCTCTTTCCCTCCCCCATTCTTCGGATGCTTGGGATTTATCTCTGAGACCCCAGGAAGATTTAGCGACACAGAGGGCAGCGGTGTTAAAAAGGTTTTACCCTAGCTGTTTGAGTCAAGGTGGTCTGATTGAGCGGTGCGATGTCAATTCAAATGAAATACCGGAAATTTGTAATGAGGATTGAGTGACACTCCCACCCCCCTCCGATTCAGAGTATTTAGCAAAGGCAAAAAGAGAAATTCAGCCTTGGCAAAAGGAGAGTGCCTGGAGCCAAAAAAAGCCATTCTTATTAGCACTAGCAAAGGTTTACTTTGCTGGCTTATTGAATGAAAACTCCCTAGAGTGTCCAGGCTTTATCCTGTGTTAACAAGACGGGGCAAAGCTGCCTTGTTGGGAATGGAGCTCGGGTAACATGTCTGTAAAACACAAGAGTGAGGCCAAGCCCGACTGGATGAGAAAGGAAAATCTTCATCTCTTCCTCTTAAATCCTATTTATTTTCTCTGTGAATGATTGAGGTAGACCACTGAGCTGCTGTGTACTGATGGACTGAAGTGTAATGTTGCACTGTTGAAGTCGTGTCAGCGCACTGTCTGGTGTCGTGTCTTGCATAGGTAGGTCTTGCATTTTGAATAATCTTCTGTTCTCATTAGCTGGGAACCCAGAGCAGTAGGGATGGGTATTTTTGTGGTCACTCTAAATTTAGGGTACACGTGTCTATTGCGTGCTATTTCAGGCTTTCCTCCGGCATGGAGATGTCATTTCAGAGCACAAGGCAGCTGAATGCACAGAGATTGCATTTTTGTTTTAAGATTGGATGACCTTGCTCAAGTCTTGTTCTTACTGTGTTACACCCTTCCCTGAGACAGCATTCCTTGCCTGCAGCTTGGAAAGAGATATTTTGGGTTAGAAATCCACTATTCAAGGTGTTAATTGACAGGGACTGTTAAATACAGAAAAGAAGAAAAGACTTTGTGGTGCATTTTTAGTATTGGATTGCTTTTAATGGAAAATAAGTCTTTGTTAATCAATTTTAGATAGAACAGAGTTGGCCTTTCTTTTCTTCTCGCAATATGTGACTTAATTGGAACGGATCAGGCATTGATTATTTATCATAGCTACTAGAAGGATGCTAACTAAATCAGTATAGGGTTTTGCTTGCTTTTTTTTTTTTTTTTTTCTCTCCAAGATTTCACAACTTTGAAAATTTTATGCAATGTGATACTGTAGCATCAATGCAAAATTATTAAAGTTATTCTAAAGTTGACTTACATTAATAACCATATTGAGGATTTGGGAGTGACTCATATTGAATGCATCTGAAGATATGTTAAATGTTGCAAACTAGAGCTGGATCTTGTTGCAAGTATGTATAATACCAATCATAAACAATATTGGTCTCATTCTAGTATTTTACTAGTGTAGCTTAGAAGCTTTTTCTAATCACACTGCAGTAATTGAATTCTTATGTTACAGATTATAGGAAATTTAACTTTTTTTTTTTTAAATTTGGAAAGCCTTATGGTGGGAAGGCACGTGGACGCATGATTTCTCAGGAGACTATATAGTCTATTATATTGTATGAATATATATCTACTCACCCATGCCTCCTCATCTCCCCCCTTTCCTCTGCAGAGTGCCTCAGATGTATTACAGAATTACTTAGTTTCATAAACTGGGTTATGAAAGGCAGTGGGGGTGCTGCATGTGTGGCAAGGTAGGTCAGACAGGATTTATAAAGAGCACTGCCTGGGATCCACTCATTCCTTGGCATGTACAGGCTGCATGGCCATGGCATGAGTTCCTTACCTTGCTCAGCACCACTGTCAGTAAAACCAGTCTGGTTTTTATTTGTGTAATACAGATGTTAAAGCATAACTATGTTGCAAGTGCTTCACAGTGTTTCAAAGATCATTTGGAAAATTAAGTGCTACATTGTGAAATACGTTGGTGTTAGTCTGAAAGGCTTTCAGCTAAAGGAAAACATTCTTGCTTAGCTAGAAAGATCTCTGCTTTCCTGTCTGGCTTAATTGCCTGAAAAGCTTGGAACTGGAGGGGAGAGGCAGCTCTTGAGCATGCTGTGTCAGTTGTCCGGAAGCTCTTAAAAGACCCTTTTTTGGCTTTTGAAAATAAAACCTTGGGAAGGTTAAACACAGTAGAGTTGGAAAGAAGCAGTCCTTTAGAGGTCCTTCTCTTCTAAGATGAAAGTATTTCAAGGAGCATGCTTGGAGCAGCTTTCTCTTATCTCTGGGGTGCTCTTGAGCAGTGTTGCGGGGAGGGACATGGTCAGAGGTGGCACGTATTCTGCAGCTGCTTTTCCATCTGTAACAAGTTTTAGAAGTACCGAGGAACAAGGAAGCAAAGTAAGATACTAAGATGTTGGGGACTTGGAGCACAGCCTATGAATACAGTATTAAGAGATACCCAGTACCTTTGTGGGGTGCAGGTTTGAACATTTCCATTACTGATCTAGTCTCCTTGAACAGCACATATGCAAAGGAACTTAACAAGGTGAGCTGCTCTGTTTCCAGTAGAGTTTTTTTTTTGTTTTTCTACGAGAGACTGCAGTATGGCCCAGAGGTAGGGATTTAAGTTACAACTGAAATTTTCTGGGCAGCTTTTATTGCACTCTGAAATTCAAGCAACCTTTTGCTCTGGGGAATCTCTCTCTGCTCCACCCCCATGCCCAAACAGTCAGCTATCCAGAGAAAAGGTTTATTAAGGTCCGAGGGGAAATAAGTTATTTGCGCAGGATAGCCACTTGCTGTTGTCTACTTTTTCTGTTTACGAAGAAGTAACTTAATATGGCTTTTCCTGGTCCTGCTTGTTTGTTTTGGGATTTGTTGTTAGATTCCACCGACAGTCTCCATATCTCTGACAGATGCATGGTCAGGAAGACACGAGTGACGGCAGTGTCTGGAGTCAAAGTGTGCTTTGGCTCCAGTTTATGTCTGGGTACCTTTTTCAGGATTAGCTTTTGTTTTGTTGATGAATAGTTGGTTCAGAATAGTAGCATTAATTTGTTTGAAGCCGCATAGAGCTTCTCAAGTGTATATGTTGCTTTAAAAATTGATCACTGTGAAGCTGTTGATTTTTATTGAGAAGAGAAGAAAGAAGCAAAACTAAAAGCCATTGTATCAGTTTTCAAACATTGCATATTTTTTTCTTGCCTTATTAGAAAAAATGTGTCATTGATAATCTGGTAGATGTTGGTTAGCTTATTTTGAATTCTTTTTGCAGCAGCACACTGAGTTAAATTTTATGTCTGTAGGCTACAGCAATCTATAGAGAAAAATACATTGCACACAAAGTACTTAAATTTATCCTAAAATAATTTCCATTTATTCTTAGTTGAATAGTTTCTGCTGGTTTTGGTATCATAAAAACATCAGTATTCTTTCACAAACATTTCTTATTAAAATAGGTAAGTCAGTTTACAAGGTCAGAACCCCTTATTTAAAAATCAGCAATAACAACTACAGAAAAGTGTTTGCCATGAATTATTTTGCAGCTATTTCCCAGAGAGATGCTAGGTATCTCTGAAGGTGCTCTGACTGTTTTTGTTTTTACTACAATGTCCCCCTACTTCTCCCAGATTTAAAAAAAAAAAAAAAAAAAAAAAAAAGGGGGGGGGGGCAATGAGATTAGGGATACTAATACACAGGTATGTCACTGTCCACTTGAAGGTGAAGGAAGATGTTAAATCTGGGTATGCAGCAATATGTTATGGAAAAAGCAATAAAAATTAAGTCTCAGAAAGTCAAAATTCTCTGGACAAACTGGGAGTAATCAGGAGCCAGACTTAATTTCACTTTTAGTTATTATAGTTCCTCATCTATTTTCTTGGATTATTCTGATTGCTTACTGAAATTATACTGATTAGTCTGTGGTGTCTGAAATAGTTTTATGATTTTTCATTTGCTACAGCTGAAAAATAATCCAAACACTCCTCAGCTTTTAGCTGAACTATCTCCATATTTTTTTTATTTTTATATAATATATATTAATTTTATATATTTTATTTTATATTTATATCCTAGGGGCAGTTTTTGCTGCTTTACTCAGCAGGAGCTCCTTTGCAATTGTAATCTCTCCTGAATGCAGTACATCTTTTGTGGACTTTGATATAAATATATATGTTGCAAAATGTGCTCAGACCAGTGTTAAAGATACAGAGATACAGTATGACTCCCTCTCATGACTGCTACTGTAGCAGCTGGTGTATCACCATCTAAATTGAGGGCACATCTTTTACCTCCAGGCATGTAGGGCTGTGCCAGGGAGAGCCACTCTGTAGCCGGCCTGCCCTGGTGCACTCTGCTTGCTATTGCATGTCGTTTCTTCAGACATGTGCGGATAAAAGCACCTGTGATTGAAGAGCACCTGTCTGTAGTTGGAAATTAGAAAAAGGGGTTGTTTTTATGTATAAATAAACATAAAATCAGTTACCCTCAGATGGCAGTTCCCTTTCATTTCCCCACATGTGAAATCACAAGCATGCTTGTGTTCTGCGAGGGGGATCCCTACACTGAAGTGGCATGGCTCCCGTTACAGGGGAGCCAAGTAAAGAAGCGTGCTTGGCTATTTAATAATCCCTATTCTGCCACAGTCATATTGCCTTCATTCAGAGCCAGAGAAACTGTACTGCAATGTTTTCTGTTAATTCCATCTTTCCCGCCTTGCCGGAAAAAAGTCAGCGCCAATCTTGTTGCTGTCTGTGTGCTTAGGGAAAAAAAATATTATCGTTGATTAATATTAATATTCACCAATATAAAAGGAGTTAACACTTATTTCTTGTTAAAATGATCTGTAGTTCATAGTATTTCTTTGCCTGGGATTGTGTGCTTTTCATCCTTTCCAATTCTCTTTGGCAAAAGGGTAAAAATATTTTTATAGCCCTAAACATGCTCTAGTACTCATAAGACTCGTAAGTGGCTCTTGGATCCTGACAGTTACATTTTACTAAGCGCTGGCATAGACATTGCTGTATGTTTATAAACTAACGTTAACTTCAGATATTTTAGAAATACATCTGCACATGAAAACGCAGTCCTGTTCATCAGTTTTAGAGAGACCAAGCCAACATGGCACCAGACTCAGCTCTTTGGAGCTGTAATTGCTGCTATGTTCAGAGTTGTTCTTCAGGAGTTGTTTTGTGTATCTGTAATATACAGAGCCATCTTTGCACTTAAAAATCATTTATACTTTTATACTGATGTTCATTTTTGGCTTCCCAAATTCTAGTAGTCTGAGTTGATATAACCTAGTACAGTGAGACAGAGATGAGGATGCTCATAGTTGCTGGGCTGGCTGGTGCAAGAATGGAGCCACTGGCTAAGGGGAGCTCTCTGCTGCCAAATCTTCTCTCACAGGAACTGTACTATTTCTGTAATTTTATTTTTCAAATGCAAATTATGGTTTTAAGATTTTTTTCCATTGGTGCTTAGTTTACAGGAGCAGTGAAGTTAGATTTGTTTCTGATTGAGAAATACTTGTCAGAAGCAGTAGAGTATCGTTCGTTACTTTTCTCTGAAGGTGTTTATTATATATAAATGTATCAGACTATAAAGTCACAAAGAGACTTCCTAGCCAAAAAGATAATTTTGTCAGCAAAGTTGTTGTTACTACTTCTTCTCTGAGGCTGCTGACCTTTGTGTGTCACAACAGGGAAGGCCAGAGGTGTGGCAGGGAGAAGACCTGCAGTGTTACTGCTGGGTGGTGTTGCTTTGCTGCCTCCAGCCCCTGCATGGTTTGAATCACTAAGACACAAGGCATGGCCCTAGACTTATTTATTTTATTTTTTTTTTTTTGAGGTAGAGAAATGTAGGCAGTGTCAGATTTGGGAGAATGGGAAAAGCTTCACCTAAGCATCTGCAAATACAATTTCTTAAATCCAGAGAAAATTCTTTTTTTTTTTTTTTTTGTTCCACATGTCTTAGTACACGTACATCAATAACATTCTTACTTTCAACTTTAACATGTACTGTTATTTGGCATTCTGTTTAATGATCACTGACCTTCAGAGATTAGATCCCACATACCTGCCAAATTCTCAGCTACAGTACAGGTGTACCGTCAGTTTTTATTAAAATGTTCTGTCTTCAAGTCAAGTAAAATTTGGTATTCCAAATTATTGGTGTTCAGCTATTGATGAAGATTTTTTTTGCCCTTTTTCTTTCAAACTCTCTCCTTCTGCAGGTATGAAGATGAATAATGCAGACCACTGGTTTCGATGATGCTGGGCTTTTATAACTGGATTCATTAAGGAATACAAAGAAAATTCTTACAGGAATCAATAATGGTGTCTTCTGGTTGCAGAATGCAAAGTTTTTGGTTCCTGCTCACTATCAGCTTCCTGCAGTGTACTGAAGGTAAGCTTTCGTTTACTTGTTTACTTTTTACTTGAGTTTGCAAATGAGATGAATGGTCTGTATAATTAATTTCTGTTAGACTACTTGAAGCTTCAGGATGTCAAACTAAGAGTATCTGTGTCAGGTTCTAGGTTTAATTTACAAGATTAAAATTGTTCTGTTTTTTTTTTTTTAAGAAAAAATATACTTTGTGGTTTTGATACAGTATGGTATGTTGAAACTGGAAAGTTCAGGCAACTGAAAGGACAGTATTAATACCCTTGACTGGTAAGTTCCTTATATTTGGACTCTTATATTTATTATTTTCCTGTTCTCATTGTGCAGCCATTTAGAAGCAATGTGTACCATGTTAAATGTGATATAAAATTTCTAAACAGTGCAAATGAAATACCTGTTTTGCTTTTCTAATTTGGCTGGCTGAAAATAAAATGACAATCACTTCATTAAGATTAGAACTATGCACATTAAATTTCAGGAAATAAAACTCAAAATGCATACAGAAATAGCATCTACTTAAAAAAAATTTCTTTTAAAAAAGGGGAAAAATACTTCACTGCTATTGAATATAGTGATTAAAATAGCTCTTAAATTAAGGAGATAAGGAATAAAAAAGCTTTTTAAAGAAAACTTGTATAATCTATCTTTCTTTCCTCATAAAATCTATCTCCCTAGCTGTTCTTGTAGACTTAGTAATAAGTCTTGTACTTAGTAATAGACAAAGCAACACGAACGAATGATCAGGAAAGCATAGTTTGTGAATTTATAATTACAAATATTTGTAACTTGAGGCTATTCCTGTTTATAATCATTTTATTTGACTAGATTGCAGGTAGAAATACTGATTTGGTAATAAAATAGCACTTCCGTGCCTTCTTACATTTTTCAGCAATTGGTGTATAAAATATAGGCTTCTTCAGTGCATCTGTCATGTGATCTCACCATCTTTTAAAGCAGATGCATACCTTACACTGTCAAAATTCTTTGAATTTAAGGCTGGATTTCTAGAGGAAAAAAAAGGAAAGCTGCTGTGCCTCCCCCACTCTTCTTTCCCAAATCTATATAAGCATAAAAGATCTAGTCCCTAAAAATGGTAAAAACAAAGATTAAAAATGTAAGTATTGTATAAGGGGTTCCACATTTACTGTATAATTTCCTAGATTCTATTCTGGACTAAGACTTGGGTCGTGACGGACAAGCTATGCTAAAATAGATTGTTCATTCGTATATATATGAGAATGAATGAATAATATGAACATACACATAGAACAGAGTCTATATACTAAGAGACTTCATGAAGGCTTCTGAACATTGGAAAGTCTTATTTCATTTAAATAGCTTTCACATTTAATTTCTCCTCTCTCCCATTCTTAAACATTGCAAGGATGCTATTAGAAAACTGCCTTGCCAAGGCACGCTGCAGCTCTTGCATGGTTTCATTAG
This sequence comes from Aythya fuligula, assembly GCF_009819795.1. NCBI lineage: Eukaryota > Metazoa > Chordata > Aves > Anseriformes > Anatidae > Aythya > Aythya fuligula. The sequence goes on from NC_045566.1 coordinate 13,728,251, forward strand.
TGATGGTGATTCCGATTTGGTAGCTGCTGCACTGCTTGTTGTCTATCAAGTCTGCAGTCTTCAGTAAAATCTCTGTTTTATATGAAAAGTCCCATCAGCTGGAAGGTAAACTGTTTTTCAGCCTCTTTGACAGATAAGGAAGATAACTGTATATTAGGAGAACAGAATTGTAAATTTTACAAAAGGCTAGTTAAGTAGTAACCTGTGATAATTTTAAATCCACTTACACTGCAAAAGTGGTTGCACTAGGGTGTAGGAAATAGAGGTAACTATTTATGTTTTAAAATGCTGAGGTTTTTATTTGCTGTTGTAATTGTTTAAAATCCCTATATGTAGTACATTTAAATAAATTCAGCAGAGTACTTGCAGTTTAATACTACGTGTTGGTTGAAGACATTTGAAAACAGAAAGGAAAAGCAGATAAACAACTTATTTTCTCTATTTTGGCTACAGTAGCAAACAGCATGTTACAAATAGTATTATATCAGATGAGTCTGGAAAGGAAAAAGTCAACTGAGAACTTCTGCAGATTGATTTTTTATTTTTATTTTTTCCATTTGCAGAAAGCTAATTTTCATTGTCATCTGTAATATTTCAAGTTCATTTTGTTCTGTCCCTGTTTTTCTTGCTTTCAGTAGCCAGTAGCAATCTTTTGATGCTTCAGTTGTGAATTTACTTTTTTTAAGTCTGTACAAGAGCTGCTTTTTCAGCTAAAAGAAACAGGAAAGGAAATTGGGAGCAGATAACAGAATCATACCAAATTAATTGTAAATTCTTAAAATAAATGAAATATTGTGGCTCTGTATACTGGAAATGAATATTAATATAGAGTTGGCTTCCAGCCACAGAAGCAAAATGAATACCGCATTATTACACTTTCTCACAAGATTACATTGCCTTCTGCTTCAGTAATAAGAGATGCCAAGTGTAACGTGCTTTAGTAGCACTTCATGCCTGGAAGTATGAACATGAACAAAGGTTAAAATAAGAGCATCAAACTTTCCTTAGAAATAAGGAAATCTTTAACTCTCTCACTTGAAATTTATTTATTTTTTAATAGAAATCTTATGTGCATATGCAGGTTGTTGCAGTTGGTGGGGGGGAGAAAACCTGGCTGAATTCCCTGCTGTTACATTTTAGTGTTGCAGTACATTTAAAAAGAGAGGGTAAAAAAGGAAAAGACTCTGGGTGTGGACCAGTGATTCATTTATTCAGATAATGAAACGTTTTCCAATCAAGATAAAGACTTCATTACTCTCACGGTGTCTTGACTTTAACTCACCAGCGAATTATTAAGCATATACAGTTATATGAAGGCTACAATTTTATTTTAGTGTCATCTGCCTGATTGGGAATCATATTTTCAGTTATTTTTTTTGCCTTTTTTTTTTTCCTCTTTCTTTCATTCTCTGGAAAGAGCAGTCTAGGTGGGGTTGCTTTTGAAGCAGTCCTACCTTCAGGTAAAATGAACCTGGAACTGACAAATGATGGCAGCTGGGAGGAGAACAGCACTGAGTTATTATATACTGCTGGTACATTGATCAACAACAGGTCAATATTCTTGTGTAGAGGCTTGAAAAACATTATTACCATCAACAGCAAGCATTGCAGCCCTAAATAAGGAAAAGATGAGAAGCATGAAACAGGATGAAAAGCTGAAGTCATGACCTTGAATATTAATGTTCATTCAGAAGATTTCTTTCTTTTCCTTTTTCTAGTATGTTTTGCTATAGGTCTGTCTTTAAAACAATGGTTTTTATTACAAAGGACAGATTGAAAGAGCAGCATTGGCAAATAGTTTGAATCAGAGATGGACAGGTTGTTGTGTAAAGGCTGGCCTCGTATCCTGGCTGACTGCCTGGAGAAACAAGGGCCTCCACTGAGGCTGCACCAGAGTCCATATCTGGGAGGTCTGTGCCATCCCGCACAGTCAGATTCCTCTTTATATATCTGTTTCTTTAGAACTGCAGGAAAGGAATTACTTTTGACACCACCTCTGTCTTTTTTTTTCTCCCTCCTGATCAGGTGAAATCATCCAACACGTTAAAAATTATCTGAGAAAATACAGAAAGGCAGAGAGAGTGGGATCACACATGCCTTGTTTCCATAGCAAAGCAGAGTAAAAAGCTTATTATACATATTATTGGTTTCTCTTCAAGCAAGTTAGGACAGATACACTAATATGCATATGAAAAATAGATGTCAGAGCTAAACATTCTGATTAAGATTTGTTTTTGGGGGGCAGTACAAATTTAGCTATTTTAAGCTTTACTTGCTTACATAGTCCAACTTTTCTGCTAGATTTATATATATATATATAATTGTGAAGCACAGGCACTTGGGAAGCACAGAAGTAACTTTCTTTGCTTATGTTTTATGTTAATCAAGGTTAAATATCCTTCTAATTCAGTTTATTATGAATTATTATCTGTGCTTTGTCCAAAGGAAGAAGCATCATGCTTTTATTTGTTTAATTCTGTTTTCTTAAACTACTATAATGTTGTTTAAAAAAAAACAAACAGCCTGTTTATGCCTTTGAATGTACATTTTAATTAACATTACTCTGAGAATAATAATTCCTGTAAATTCCATTTATGCCAGCCAAGGAGCTAAGTGTTAAACTGGAAACAGTTTTGAGTGTATATTTGGTGCTAGTGCATTCACTGAAGAGGATACATACTAAATGCAGATAGCATACATTGGGCCACTATAAAGGTGACTGTATCACTTCAGATCTTTAGCTCCCTATGAAGGCACTCTGACTCAGTGTGTTGAGTCCCATACATAAGTCCCAGGTAGAAGCACCTCTATTCTCACACACATTTATTATTAGGACTTTGTCCAGTGTAAAAATTCAAATCTTCTGCACTGGGCTTAAGAAGAAATCAACTTCTGTTAATTAGTGGATTTAAGTTCTACAAGGGATGAAATTCATTATGGAGTCACACAAGAGCAAGCAGGAGCTCGAATTTGTTTCCTAGCCGGGGAGTTTATCACAGTGAAGGCTGCATGAAGCTCACCGTTAGTGGGCCACTGCCGGCCTTTGCAGGGCTGCCAGCCGTCTGTAAGCATAGCCAGTGCAGTAAGGCTGGGTGGGTATTGCCAGTCCTTTGGCAGGTCATTTTAATGCATGGTCCAATTCTGTCTTCACTTCTATAATGTGTAACTAATGTAATGTATGATTCTGTAGCAATTGATTTTTCTTAATTGGTTAATGCAAATTACATAAAAGGAAATATCTAGATGAAAGGAACAACTGATGGAATAGGTGAAAACACATAGGTTTTCACTGGAATATTCTGGTTTGTTCACTGGAATATTCTGGTTTGTTCTACGTGGACATCTTTTTCCTTTTCTGAGGCAGGTGTTAGGTACAACATATCTTCTAAAAAGGAAATTGATCTAAACAATGATACCAAATTTCCTCCTAAAGAAAAATAACCGTTAAACTTTTCAAGTGCATTTCCAGATAATAGAGACTGACAGACTGTCTGGAAAAGCCAAATATTCTTTAACATGCTGGCAGTGAATAGCCTTTCATATATTCCCTGAGCAGTGAGATCTGCAGGATCCTATGCTGTATTTTGGAAACAAAGCAATCCCACCACTGTTTTAAAATGTAGAAGAACTGCATAAAGGAATATGTGAAGAACCATTTTAAATATTGTGCTAAAGTTTCTGTGAGAATTTTCTGGGAAATGTTAATGCAAAGATCTTAATAATTAAGCATTTATACTCTTTTTTTTTTTCCACCTTAAATTATGTGAGATGAATTATCGCTATTCTAATATGCCATCGTTTTTCAGTTACTTAAAAGCATTCTCTGTTATGAAGGGGAGATTTTGCATCTTCTTAAGCTTGGTATTCAGCAGACAGAAAGAACCCTGTACTGTATAAAACTGCAGCAACCCAGCATGTTGCTGCTAAGGACAGATGTTATATTTTCAGACCCCTCCACGTTATCATGCCAGGTCACCATCTTTCATTGCTGTAACCTTGTTGGGTCTCGGTGGGCAAGGCAAGTGGTGCTGCTGACTGCTGCAATGAGAGGGGATTGACTTAACCTTCCACTAGCCTGGACACACACAGTTGCCTAAGGGGATTTTCTTTTCTTTTATGGAATATAAATCTGGATATATTTTGGATTAGATTGTTATTGTAAGATACCTTTCCAAGAAGACAGGAGTGAAATTTGGACATGGTTGCCCTTTAAAAAAATAATAGTCTTCATTCATACTATATTACTAAACATGAAAAACACATAATTAATTTTTATTAACAGTTGTATTTTTATATGTCCTCTTTAATTATTTTAATTTCTGTTTTCTGTCAAGTGGAAGAATATTGTTTGTTTTAATTATTTTTTTAAAATAACTTTAATGACTTTTTTAATATTGTACTTTGAGGTCGTAGTACAAAACGTAAGTGTAAGTGCCTGAAGCATCTGATATCAGTGAATGCCTCAGCACTGGATTTCTTATTACATTTACAGTCCTCGTGATCATGTTATAAAAAATTATAAAGTATAATAATTTTGGATTTAATAAGCTTTGCCACGTTCTGCAAGCACATAGTGGATTTTATACTAGCAAGCAGATCCATTGGTGTTCATGGTCTACCTCTGTGAATAAACTGTACAGAGAAACAATATATTTTATGCAAATTGTTTCTTTTAAAATGTAGCTATTTTAATAGCAGCATATGTGTTTAGGACACAATTATCAGAGCAAGGAACTCAGGCAGATTCTCAGCTCCAATGTGAACTTCATACGCATGCCCATTTCCATGCTTATGGCTGAGTTTTAGGTTGTTTAGTTTTAGGTTTCCTTGATTTATACTAGTATAATAATTACCTGTGTTTCCTCAGTGTATAAAATGTTGGGGGGGAACAGGAAAATGAGAAAAAAGCAAAATGACTTTTTTTGTCCGTTGCCTGAGCAACAAATACATGTGAGAAACCCAGAGGGACCACATAACTTTCAGCTGTTGGTTACAGCACTTGGTGAGTTTTATGAGAGATCTTAGTGATGGAAAGAGAGCTGACTTTTGTGTTCTCCTTATTAGGGGCATTTTGATGTCTCTCTCAGGAGTTAGGTAGTTTTGTTCCATCCCACTAGAAAGCACAATTAATGCAGGGTGCTGTTTGAGCAATTTTCCTGTTTAATTTGTGTTCAGTAAGTCATGTAGGAAACGTGATAGGAAGTCGACGCTGAAACCAAATTCTCCTGCCTTCTGCATTTTTAGTTAGGAAAGCAATGAGAAATGCCTTTTAAAGACTTCAGTGCTATTTCATATCATTTTTTGGTTTTAGCTAGCTTGAGTCAGATTTGCCTGTTAGCTGCTGTTCCTGCTTGAATGCATGTAGATTGATCTTCCTTCCTCCTCCAAGTGTTTCACATTGCTGTCTCCCATTTCTCCCCATTGAGCTGTCCCAGATTTTTTCTTTAACTTAGGCTTGTGGATTGCCTTTTTTTTTTTGTTATAAAATGCCACTTTAAGACTAAAGTTACTGTTTTACAGTTTATTCTGCACCATTATTAACATCTACCATAGTAAGTCTGTTGCAAAAATGTTGTTTTGTGGCTCAAAACTGATCATGCTTTTTAGTGGCTTCAAGATAAATATGCTTTTAGTAAACAAAAAAAGAACAGTTTGCTGCTTACACTTTTGCATCATTTAATTTGCAACAGATAAAGCTGGCATGCATGAAGAGTGAAGCATGGAAAGTACTAGAGGGCAAATGGATGGTTTGTGATGTGGATTATTACCCGTAAAGATGGATGGAGTCCACAAAACATCACATCATGTATGAATGTTCCAGCTGGAAAAAAAATAAATATATATATATCAGCATAGCATATCATGCATAAATGGTTGGTTTAGGTCTTCATTGCAAATCCTGCTCAGTAATCAATAACTTCAAATCTTCTCTGTAAAGACATATATCTTTTTAGATATAGAAAAAGCATACTGTGCAAATATATTTAAAAACAACAACAACAACAACAACAACAACAAAAAAACAGAATGCAAAACTCTGGAAGTCATCCAATACAAAAGTCTCCTAAAGGGTTTGTAACAGACAATGTTTTGTTCTGCAGAATAAACTAAGTGCCAACAGAAGAACTGTCAAGAAATGCTTCTAACTACCAGTGCTTTTTTTTAACCAATTGCACTGCATCATTTAGTAACACAACAATTATTTTGTTATATAAGAGTATAATAATTAATTTGCTATATAAATTATTTTGAATTTCAGTCTGTTAAATCAGCAGAGTTCTCAGTTCTGGCAACAACTCCAGCTATATGCAACCTTATCTCTTGGGTGCATTATTTCTAGCTCCTGGATTGGTTGTGGATCCATTTTGAACAGCATTTCTATGCTTGCTTCTTTTTACAAAAGGTTTTTTTAAAGTATGAAGGGACACATTCTGAATACTTGCTGTGAAAAGTTCTTTGTTGTATTAATGTCATTTACAACAGACTCAATACTAATTTTACTTACCTCCAAAGCCTAATGTGTTTCCATTCTTACTGATTCACTGATTCCTTTTTTTTTTTTTTTTTTTGGCTGAGATTTTTGTTTGTTTGTTTTGACTTGACGAAAATTTTGCTCTTGATATTTCCATTTGGAATAAGGGATCAGATCGTAACAACAACATAAAAGTACATTTAAAAGCATTAAAAGATGTTAAGCAGCAATAAAACTCTGTAACCATTTAAATGACAGCAGCTGACTATTTGAATTAACTTTGTGTTTGACTTAATTTGGGGTCCTAATTATTCTTAACTTACGTGAGTAGATTTCAATTATACAATACTGCAGGGATTTGTAGCTAAGGCAACTAGAGGAATCATTTTACATAAAGTACTTTTGTTCAACTGATTAGGCAGGTTAAAATGGAATGATAGAAAATTGAAACTCTTGTCTGATAAGGCCCAATGAATTGTTTCAAATGACACTATGAAGAAATAACATGATCTTATTATTTAAGATTTTGAGAATTTTTATGCAATGTGTTTGTATCTCAGTAATGTTTTATTATTATTATTTTCATGGCATTAGTGAACTACTTACAAGTGATTATTGTGAGTAGTAACAATAGATTTGTTAGTAAAAAGCCAGTTTGCATTTTTGTGGTACCTTAGTTTTGTCTTCATGAGGTGACCATTCCTAGAAGCTTGTTATCTAAAACTTTAGTTCTAAAAAGATAAGTTGTTCTTGAAAAGGCTTTTTTACATAAATATATACATATTTACCTATGTTTTCTGGTTAACCATTTAAATAAGCAATCATGATGTGTTTTTTTGCATGATATTTCATGTTTTAGACATGCAAGCATTTTTATATGCAGGACTTTTCATCTCCCACATTCCATTAAGTTGATGTTCCATGAAAATAATTCTCAATTATGCTACATCTGTAGATAACCTGGGGGAATTGAAGGTCAGCCGGGTATTGAAATAAAAGACTCTGGAATCAATTTCCTTTTGTATGTATAACACAAATGCATACCCTTCATTGGGAATTAATTTTTGAGCAAATACATAGTTTGAGCTTAAAAAAAGGATATTTAAATATTAAAAAAATAAAAAAGTCTTCTTCTTTAAGTGTGTCCATATAAGTTCAGCTAAAATTTAATTTATTTTCTGAACACTTCCAAATAAAGTCATGCCTCCTAAGTTAGTTCTGTAGGTAGGTGTCTCTGATGACTGCAAACTACCATCCTTGGGCTTAGAATGCATAGTTCTGGTTTTCTCCGGATTTTTCACACTCACCTGTTTGGTTTTGTATTAAAGGCTACAAAAATGCTTATTCTGCTGACTCAGGAGAATAGACAAGACAATAGCATGTCTGAAACCTAAACTGCTAAGTCCATTGTTAAAGCAGTCAGATTTGCCTGTGTCCTTTGAATGTACACCAAGATCTTACATTCAGAGACTTTCAGAGAAGCACTGCAGTTGATTTCTGTCTACATTGTGTTTAGGAGATCAGAACTTGAAGTAGCTCTAATGAGGTCAAAGTAAGGCTTTGATGCTCTTTAAGGAAAAAAAAAAAAGCATATGAAGCATATGGCTAGCATGTGTAACAAATTGCTAAACTAGATCCCAAATAATTTTTGTAAAAGGAAGAAAAAAATGTTTTCACACAGTAACAGTTCCATGCATGTATCTTCCATACCCCCAAGAAAGTTCCAGTTTTCTGTAGAAAATACGTATTTCTGCTCATATGTCTGATGTTAACATATTAACACAACACACTTTCAATTAGTACTGCTGACAAGTTATTTAGGAAAGTCTCTGGAGCATGTGGAGATGTGCACAGCTTCTCTGTGTCAGGTGTTTGCTTTCCAAAGCAAAAGTATTAAGATTTAATTACCAGAAGATGTTTGCAGTAGGTAGTGCGCCTTTGGAAGACCCTCAAGGGCAAGGCAGCTGGGCAGGAGGACATCTGCACCTCCCTGTCAGCTGCCGTCACAGAGGTCGGGCACAGCTGCTCCTCAGGGTGCGACCTGTCTATGGGATTAGCAGGGAGTACTGTTCTGCAATGTCTTCATCTGGTTTGGGATGGGATATTTGGTTCTGCTCTCACCACCTTCCCTTGTGATGGCTCTGGCACATGTGGTGATCCAGGGGTGGGATGATATGGAGAGCAAGACTGGCAGAAGTTGCTTGGTCCTTCTTTGAGGAAGGTGTTTCCCTCCCTGATCATCTAAGAACTGTTACAGTGCTTCAGATCGAGAGATGTGTGTGTCAGCTGGGGCTTGGGAAAACACAGTGCCATATGAACGGGCATGTTTTTAGGAGGAGAAGCAGATCTAAAATGCATCAGTTTTTGTTACAGATTTGATCAAGTTGACTTTGTCGGTCTCTGTCATCTTAAGTTGGAGTATCTAGAGCCTGAATCTCCTTGATTTAATTATGAAGATGGCAAAGGGTATTCCAATTTGTCGGCAAGTGTTTAAAAGTACAAATATGAAGATTGTCTTTTGACTTAATAAGGGTGTGGTTAGGTAGATTTCAACAGAGCTTCATCTCATCTCTGCTCTGAAGAGGAAAACAAGATCTTTCCAGAGGACTCATTTCCCAGATAAGCTAGTCCTTTCAAAGGTGCTTTAGATTTAAGATTGCTAGCATTTTTATAGGAACTGTAAATTGTTTCATTGTATCTTGGTGCTTCTGGTTGAGATTTGTTTTCCTTCTCTGGTAGTCAGTATGGAAAGTTTCAGAGGAAGGTGCCAAAATAGTAAAAATGCACCAAGTAGCCTACTTAGAGGGAATGTTCCTTAATTATCCACTGTCAGTGAATCGTAGTAGATTCTGATCCTGACTCATGCTCAGTTAAATACTTTTTTTTATATCCTAAGTTATATCTTCAGGTTTTTGAGTGCATTACTGTGGTCGTAAAACTCTGTCATTTTGTAGACTATTTTTAGAGGAAATGATCATGGAGGAGGGTTCTCCATCTCTCTCTTCTCACCCTATTTTCAGATCATTTAAGGAGTATGCTGAGCAACACCATTGCCTTGTCATCCTTGGTCATCCTGTTTCATCCATCAAACTTTTCAGACTTTGCCAACTCACAAACATCATCTGTGCAGAGGAAATAAGTTAACTTCTCTGCATTGTCTTCTTTATCCTTAGACGGTTCTCTAATTCAGCAAACATGTCATTTATTTCACAGGCTTCCTACTTTTGTTGTACTTAAAGAATTTCTCATTATGAAATCATAGGAAAAAGTTTTGGAAAAACACCTGTGAGTTTTAATGTGTACAGAACATTGACGTGGAAAAATATACCACAGTCAGAGACGAGTTTATATTTTGCTGCAGTTCGGTTAACTTTATATAGTTATAGAATCATAGTGCCAGATACTTTTCTTTAATTTTGCAATAGTTATAAATTTTGTTATATCTAATGGCAGCAAACCTTTACTGCTCAGCAGATTTTTCTTCTTGCTAAGCAAGTAGTGTTTATTTGAATTATACTTGGGTATATATTTTTAGTTTATGGATGTTTAAAGGCTTATAATTTTCTCTTTTAAAGTCAAACTTAATTTTATTTTTATTTTTTAATGAAATGATTTTATGGCTAACACATGCCCCATGAGAAAAGGAGGGAATTACAGATGGTCCAGAGGAGAAGGTCTGCTTCATACATAAAAACTTCATGTCAGCATTTCAGCAGAGCATTTTCGTAGGGTATCTCTGTTATCACTGACACTTTCCCATTGACAAGCATATGGGATGTAGTGCTGAATGTGTAAATTGAAATGATCACATCTAGCGTTTCCCTTTCCCAGGTGCCAGCTTGCTGCTGCAGCTCTGCACTTAATGTTGAAGGAAGAGTGCTAGGAATAGTTTCATTTGCTAATTATCTCTTGTCTCCAGTACATAGTCCTTGGGCAAACAGCTTACCCAGGTGTTTTTGAGAACACCTATCTGGACAGTGCAGAATTGCAGGTGGTCCTGTGGTGACAGTGCAGTGTGCACAACATGTAAGAAATCTCCATCCATCTGCATTTTTTTTTTAAGCCTTCAGTGAAAAACTGAGACAAATCTGAGAGCATTTTTCTCTTTATAAAATGTCAGTGTGAAAACTGAAAACTCTAAGAAAAAAATGTGTGTTTTTTTAATATATATATATATTTATAAAAAACACACCTTAATTATTCTGTCTTGTGATTTCACAAGAAGGGAAAGTATGTACATACTAGTAAGAGTTTGGCAAGGACCTGCAAATGAAAATAAATAAAAAGTGGTGCTTTAAGGAAGTGGTAGAGTCTAAATTGCCTCTCAGTAATCCTTTTCCAGGATCCAGTTTAACAAGATTATATAATTTTACTAATGCCACTTTCATCTGTCATTTATACAAAGGGGCAGGCTTTCTGAAGCATTTGCCTTACATGTTCTTTTTTGGGCTAGACTTAATCACTAGCAGAACTGATAATATTTTTTCAATCTTTAAGAATTCATTTCAGTCTTATGCTTAATATGACTGATTCGGGTATGGAATGGTAGAAGGAGACTTCTAATTCATAATCCAGTCATTCAGACAGCTAAATTATGTCTCCCTTTACCTGATATTTATTAAAATGCATCCAAAGAAACTTCAGAAATGTTGATGTCATCCAATTGCCCTTTTAGATTTCCTGAATACTGTTTATAGAACAGATAAATTTCTTACTATGAGCAAGTGCAACATCTGTTTCTTTATGATTTCTCCTTGCATTTTTCTGCACTTCTCAGAGGAGTTACAGTTTTCATTCTCAGGCATTCTGTGCAGTCCAAAATTCATGAGCATTTCTTACATATGCGTACCCCAGAAGATTTTTTAGTAGCTGCACCTTTGTGCTCACTTTACTACTTGTGTATAGTTTGCAAGTTAATAAAATAAAAAATAAAATTAAAAAAACATGCGCACACACACACACACACACACCCACCCACAAAAAACAACAGAAAAAAAACACCACCAACAAAAAACCAAACCACTTTCATTTGAATTGAAAAACTCAGACCAAAATTTGGATTCCTGATGATGAAAATTTAGTTACTGATGATGCACTCTTTACAACAGAATACAAAGAGTTAATAAATGCTAAAATACATAGTTAATCAATAACGACAGCATCTAGGAAAAATACAGGATTTTTTTTTCCCACTAGCTTGAAAATGACTCCTACAATCTTTTGATGTACGCATGTTGAGTTTGTGCTGCTATATGATAATTTTTGTTTAAAAACAAAGAGATCTTAAGTGTATTCAAAAAACATTTCTGTCAGTCCTGAAGTGCATTTTTAAAGGATCTGAGGTGGTTTCCAGGGTTAATTCTGTGGAAACAAATCTATATTTCTCTTTTCCTCTCTTTCACTTCTTCTGTAACCTATTTGGTTTGCAGTGTTACTGAGAGAAAACAAGAAGGTTGTGTTTCAACAGCTGGAAAAATTGCTATTTCATTATCACTTTGAGTAGGAGTAAAACTGCTCAAGCTAATAACTCGAGTATGAGGAAAGGCTGACAATTATTGGTGTAGTTCTCAATGCGTTAGGTGCCTAACTTCCATTTCAATCAGGGAGAATTAGGTGCTTTAAAAATCTTAGAAAAAAAATAAATAAAAATAGAGCCCTTGATAAGAATTCTCACGTGACTGAGAAATGCTTCCTCATAAATTGATGCATTTCTTTCTGCCTTTTGTTTAGATTAGGAAGAATAGTCACTCAAGCCGAGGTTAGATGGATTTAGTGCACAGGTTATCCTGAATTAAACATTGTCTCTGTCACTCCCGTCCCAAATTCATACATCCCCTGCTACACCTGCACTGGTGCTGCCGCTCATCTTGGGGAGGTGCTTGGGGATTCGGCAAGGACACCTTTCTGTGGGATCAGGCTTTCTGTAGGGGTGAACCCTACCATGTGCAGCTAACTGAGCAGGTTATCTGCATGGGAACTTGGAGCATGGTAGTCTTTCAGTGCTGGCTCACCTTGAACCACTACCAACCCATTAGCGTGTGTATTCCTCTTCCTTGCTTTTCTAATGTCTTCTGCATAAGTTACAAACACAACTTTGGTAACAGAAAGGACAGATACTTCCATCTGGTGAGTGGTATATTCCCCCTACTAAAGCCTGGTTTTGTATTAGCAACCTGCTTCTAAGTATATTTCCTAATTAGAAAAGCAAAAATGTCAGAATATTTTAAAAAGGGAAAAAAAAAATAATAAACCAAAGTCTCTTGAAAGCCTTGGAAAGTTTTGAGAAAAATGTATCACAGCTCTCCACTGCATGGTGTGTGTCTTCAGAACATTTTATGAAAGGTTGACTTGTGTGCTGTTTTGTTACTATTTCTCCATTTTGTAGGTGAATAAATCATGGATTGAAAGGTCAAGTTACTTGCCCTAAATTACAGAGGGAGTAAACACTGGAACCCTGATGAGCATCCAGAGGTCTTTTCCTCAAACTATGGATGTTAAAGGAAACATTATTTTAAAAATAAATTAATTCACTTAATGTCAGGCGATTTCCTCTGGCATCTGTTGCATAAAATACATATTCATAGATGAACAGTTTTGACTAAAAACTCAGCAGGTACTAAAAAGGATAGTAAAAAAATATATATATATATAAAAATCTTTTTCTAGGTGGGAAACTATTCTGAATCTGTAGTCCTAAAAGGAATTAATCTCAAACAATACTTGAGTGTGCAGTTATGCAGTTGAAATCAGCCTTAAAAACTAGCGTATGGGTTTTGATGTAATGGCTTAGATCTATTTCTCTTCTCTTTATATATCTAAGCTATTGGCAGTGCATGTGTCTGTTCGTGCCAATCTAATGTAAAATAAATATTCATGATAATTGGATCCAGCTTCCTAAAATTAATTTAAACTTTCTCCATGTGCTTAATCTGTATTGTTTTCTGTCTCTGAGTTTGTAGGCAGCAATTCAGCAAGCTCTGAGAACAATTAACTTTTCAAAGAATTTTTTCAATCAATTAACTCTAATTTAAATCTTAATCTGATTATGGAGATAGAATCATCTGGCTAATTCCTGAAGAATGGAGTTTACTTGAAATGCAACAGCAGCCCTGGTCAGTTTGCTTCATGTGTGCTGGGGACACAACCTGTGTATCCAAGGCTGGCTCCTGGTTCTGACCCACTTCCCAGCCTGCAGTGTGAGCCCTGGGCCGCGGGGATAGGCTGAGGAGCTGGGTGATGATGAGGACATGGAAAACGTAAGGCTCCACCTTCGTATGGCAGACTAGTTTTGTGCTGGATTAAATTAACTCTGAATCTATTTCCTTAATCTGTCTTTCATGTCCTGGTTACTGCAAAGCTTGTTTTTTCTGTCCCAAGAACCAGGTATTTTTAAAAATGGTGATATTTTTAAAAATGGTGATATGCTTGGAGATGAAGGTAATGACTTCATTGTAGGTTCACACTGTAGATTCTTAGGTGTTACCAAAATATGTGTATGGATGCCATTAGCCATTTTATCTGCATTTTAGGTAACTAGAATCAGGGGAGTATGATAGTGGCATTTTCCATGTCTTCTTTTTGCAGAAGTACATTTAAAAAAAAAAAAAAAAAAGGGAAATGAATAAACATTGAAAACCAAATAGCATCTCGCACCTAGGAATTTATTTCAGGCCTGTGAAGAACTCATTTACTTTGTTCAAGGGGTCACTTCAGTAGGTGACTCCTAGACTAGGAAAAACAGGATTTTCAGAGAATACCTTCAGGCCAGGTAAGGCCCCAGACCTTTTAACTCTGATTTTCATTATAATAGGTTCCCCAGTCCAGGCATGAATAGACATCTGGGAAACTGATCTTTTCATCCTGTAATGGCCTGAGTGAAAAGTCAGATCAGCCATTTCTTGTCTTTCTGATATTTATTGTAGCTGTTTCATAAGTTTCACTGTGAGATTTATGAGCTCAGCTGGGATTGATCATGTAGAAGCACACTGAATTTAGAGAAAACTGGACAGTTTCATGAAAAGTGTGTTTTTTCACTCCCTTCCAAATCTCACAATAGAAAAAAGCACTTCTGAACAAAACAAATGGGAACTACACTTAGTGAAATACTTTCTCTGGAAAAAAAAAAAAAAAAACAGAAGCGATTTTAAGAGTTATATTTATGATACCATAAGTTAAATTCTTAAAATGACTAAAAACAATCAGAATTTCAATGTAGCATATTAAGAAAATTCAATTCCTATATCCTGTAATTCAAATATACTATTGGTCTTTAGTACTGTACTCTGTTATGGCTACAATGTAATAATTATTTGAAATATAGTTTTGTTTATTTCTAAGCTTTTTTGCTAGAACAAATGTTTTGTTTTGATCAGCTTTATAACCTCTAATACATCACACGCTATTGTTGAAGAACATGTATACATAAAAACATATAGGGAGATAGGTTGAGCTATAGAAATAAATGCTTCCGTTGCTTTCATCATACTGATATTTCCTATTGTCAACGTTTTATTTGCCTTGTTATATAAATAACCACAAAGTATTTGGACACATTATTGTGCATTTCAATTTCATTTCTAAATATAGTTGTCACTGTTCAAAAGTATTTTATGATTCCATTAGTTATTTGACAAGCTGCTGGTCCCAAGGCAGGACATTTCTTCTGTACAGGTTTCTGGGTACCATGCAGAAGAGGCTAGGTGCACACACAAGGCAAAATATTCCTTTGGGCTGTGCAGGAAGTATTTAAAATATATTTTTTAATCTTGTTATTTTAAGAAATGTGGACTGTATTCTCTGACATCTTAACATTTGTATTTTCTGTTAGTGAAGATTAACGGATCTGAATCCGAACAAAGAAATTAGATTGCTACAGCAGTACCAGAAATACAGATCTGTCATGTTTGATGTTTTTGCTTAAGATTCAGCTGGAGGGAACTGCATTTTGTGGTGACAAGAGTCCTGAACTGATAGAAAATAGTAATGGATGATAATCTGGAAAAGGCATTGTAGATGTTAGCTATATTACTTGTGTTACATGTGACCTCAATACAATGCTAAAAATAAATGTAGAAATTAAGTAATAAGTAAGCTTTGTATATGCTGAATACTTCTAAATATGTAAGACTTACAATTTGAGTTGTACATCATAGTAACTCTTGAACCTCCTTTGAGTGAAACCTGATTCCCTAGTGCAAGGGGAGTGGCATTCTACTTAATTGCTTTTTTATTTTTTAATTTTAACTCCAGACAGCACCGGGGAAAAATATCAAATTTGCACAGCCGTGTTTGGTATGACTAGTACTGGCAACAGTGAAAGGACAATGTGCCTGATAGGATGCTAAGATATTCGACTTTGATCGAAGGGAGAGGAAGGTAGCCCTGAGCAAGTGCTCTGAGCAGCCCTGGAGGGACTCCATCTTTAACAAAAGAACAGAGGAAATGTAGCTTCAAGTAACTCTCTGAAGCAAGCTAGCTGTGGATAGAGGAGGAGCTCAAAAACCTGCTAAATGAACCAAGACAGTGCAAGAGCTAGGAGGAATTTCCTTGGGAAGCAAGCTCCGGAATTTTGCTTTCATACCTTACATTTTTCTCAGCTGTTCCCAGTTTTGTAATCAAGAACGTGAGTCTTTTATGCTGCTCACTGTTACAAAACAAAACAACAACAACAAAAAAAAGCACTTAGTGAGAAGCACTAAGTTGCTAGTGTCAGTGTGGCAATCAGTGTTGTGAAGAGTCTGGCAGAAGGAAGATGCTCCTCTGGCTGATGTCCTGCTGGCAGCGAGGTGTCCCTGTTCTCAGGTGATCCCTGAGAAGTAGATAGCAGCAAGCAAGACATTCCTGCAGGGTGGGAGGAAAAATACTTCTTACGCAGGAAAAGCTGCAACCTTTCAGTCCAAACAATTATGTCAAGAGAAATTTGTTATGAATAAATGCAGTTTCTCATACGGACGACTAAAATGATGAAAACCAAATACTATTTTTCTCGTTAATTTTTGTGAGGTTGAGAATATATGAAAGGTGTCTAAGGAAGAAAAACCCATAGTTGCCCACTTTAGGTTGCTCCCCAGTGATGGATCAATGAAAAACAAACAAACAAACAAAAACAAACACCAATCCAAACTAAAAACATTCAGCAATGTAAACATGGTGTGTTTTTAGATTAAAAACAACCAGATTAGTACTACAAGTACAATATTTGCCTGTAATCTATTTTCTACATGTAATTAGTCAGAATTGTTGTTTCTGTAAGGGGTTAGAAATGGTAATACGTATCTTGCATCTCTCTGAACAACTATTAGGTTGTTAGCCATAATAATCTCATGAGAGATCTGAACCCTCTCAACTCCTTATCATCTTAAGGAGTTTCATTTTCTTTCTAATTTTGCCGACAGCTGTTGATCTCTATTTCTGGATTGACCAAAAAAAAAAAAAAAAGTTTTTAGAATTTGCCTTTTGTTAATCCCTTTCTTTTGCAGCGTTTCCCTTTGGGGCAATTCTTAATCTTCCACAAGTACCAAGGCATTCAAGTCAATGTTGATTTAGTGGCCAGTCAGGATAAGAGAGAATTCTTTAGTTCATGTGTCTTTTTTTTTCCCCCCTTTTCTTCAGTAGATTGTAGATTTCTAGAAGGGTTTGAAGTTGAGCCTGCAGATTAGTTCAGCTGGTAGTCTCTCCCTCCCACCTTCATACTATATTTCCTTGCCAATAGAAACAGCACTTTCCAGATTTTCTTAATGAAAGTGAGTAGTAGAGGTATGCATTAATTTATCCTAGAAACTTGATCTGTGAGTTATCTCAGATCTATCAGCCTAGGTGCTTGTTGGGACTTGGATCTTTGTCACAAGAATGAAAATTTCTTGCCAGAAATTCTAACTGCAGACATAGGCATAGCTAGCATTGTTGAAATATGAAGGAACTCAGTTGTCTCATTACTGCCCATGTTGCAGAGGCGAGAAGTATGTCAGTATACCTTCCCACAATAAGCATTTCAGATTATAGGTAATATTTTTTTTCTTACTGTTTGATCCATTCCACAGGTGTTTATTATTTTTTCCTTTTGTTTGCCTGTTTAAGACTCTCATTGAAATAAATATTAAGCCATGCTGTGCATTTGGGGACAGTGCTTGGTCCTTTGAAAATATTTTGCTGTAGGGTCTCTACTGCTGTGGTACAAGTTGCATAATTTGAAATACCTACTCTGCATTTTAAAATTTAAGAAATTTGACAATCAAAACAAAAAAAAAGAAATCAGAGATATGACTGATTTTTTATTTTTTACATCTGTAAGTAAAGTGAGTTCCTCTTGCTAATGAAGTTTGTAAAGAGAGAATCTGGATGAAACAAAGATATGTATCAGAAAAACTCAAAATAATTGACATCAAGATAGTAATGAAAATAGTCACTGAGGTACATAATATTTTAAAATTAAAATATTTTAAATTGTTATTTTAATTTTGACATAATTGTATACACATTACCAGCATTTCAGTGAAGACAACGTTTCCTAAAACAAAACGCACCATTTATACATGCTGCTAAAAACTAAGCTCTCAAATTATTCTGACTTCAGCAGTATGAATTACACATATAAGCAGTCTTTAACATAAAATGACTGCAGCAGTGGCATCATCTTTCATCTCTTTTCCTTTCCCTGTCTCACACTTACTCTTTCATTTTGAAAAGGTCATGTCTGTTACTGTAAGTGGTCTTGTACACCAGTACCAATCACAACAGAAGGGAAAGGCAAAGGAATCTCTATTACAGGGAATTATCAATTCTTATTGTTTTGCATGTATTTAAATAATTATTAATTAAATCAACAAATCCTTCTACTGCTGAGAGTAATAGAAAACTGAGATACTCATTTGTTATTAAAATAAGCCAGCATGACCATGTAAAAAAGCAGTCCTACCTTTCTCGCCTACCTTTGGGCCTTGTTTCCAACTTTATTTTGCCTGTACCTGCAGAAATGTGGTCTGTGGCCTGAACTCTGATCAGTTCTGCAGCATGGTTGATGCATTTGCACTGTAAAAAAACAAAACAAACAAAAAAAAAAAAACCAAAGCAACCAACTAACCAAACAAACAAGAAACATGCAAAAACAAAATCCCACAACCAAACAACAAAAAAACCCAGCCACCTAGCCCAAACTGGGGTAGAAAGCAAAAATAAAAGATGAACAAAGAAGTATCTTTGTGTGTGTGTGTGTGTGTGTGTGTGTGTGTGACAATACTTTTTCTATGCCATTTGAAAACGCAGCCTTGGTCTTCTTAAACTCAGTTTGTACTTGGGGAATTGGATTTTCCCAGTGCAGCAGGATATGAAAAGACAAATTGAAGGATAGAACCCATGATATTTTTACTCCCACTTTTGGGAGGAAATAAGAGATTTTTATGACCCTTTTTATTTAAGGAGAAAAATAGAACCCAGGTTGGATTTGATTTTTTAAGTATTCCCCTGCTTATAGTTTTGAGGTATTATCAGTTTTTATAGGTGGATTTAATTTCCATGGAGTAAAATTGGTGCTAATTTCAACATGTGGCAGGCTACTGTAATGTTATTTCTTTTGCTGTTCTACGATTTCTTTTTCTGTTCTATTTCTTGATTACTTTTATTGTAAACCCACAAAACAGCTGGCATAATGCACAGATTGAAATTACACTTTTACAAGAATGATAAAGTGTTAAACTACTCTTACTCTGACATTTTGGGCAGCTGGATTTTAATTATTTGACTGAAGTTGTTAATTCAGCTCAATAAAAGCCATATCCGCATGATAGATGTAGATGTCAAAATGCCACAAAGGGTTCCACGTCTTTGATTAGAGGTGTTACTATGATGTTAAACCCAGATTACAAGAGCATCTTAAATTCTATTGATTCTGTCATCCTTCTTTCTAATGCGCTGTTCAAAATCAATATTAAAAAAAAAAAAAAAAAAAAGGCTAGGAATGATGCTATATTCCCCCCCTCCCCGCCCCCCCAGACCTGCCGGTTTCTCTGTAAGTTACCAAGGGACAGTCTTTCAGTCAAGGAAGGACTCGATGAAACGGGGATTTAGTCTGATTTGGCTGTCTTGCTTTAAGTTTCATTTTGTTATACATGCTTCACCCATCTTGGGACGTTGTATCAGAGCAAGTGCTTGGGGGATGCAGCTGTCAAGCATTATTCCAGATGAAAAAGAGCCCAAGCTACATCCTATCAGAGAAACTGTCCAGAAAATCAGATACAGCTTCTTTCAGGGTTAGTTTGACTTTTGCTTACATGTGGCACAAAAGAGCTTACAGAAAGGAAGTGCAGTACTTGGCACATTTTGACTAGTTGCAAATTCATGAATACTCTGTATTCTCTCTTTGTTTAAGGCTTAGTCCTTATGACCGCAAGCGGTCTGTTATTCTGTTCCCCTTTCCATTACCTTGTTCTTCTTTTCTCAGGGAGATAACAATGGTAATTCTGCTATGCAAATGATGCAGTTCTTAATGCCGATATACTTTAAAAACAAAACAAAACAGTAGTGTTCTAGGAATAGGAAGAATAAAGAAAGAAAAAGGCTATCAGTGTTTACGGGAGTAATCCTGCAGAGGACAGATCGTACAGAGTGGTTGAATCTTTTCCTTTAAGTGTTTCTTCCAGTATGTTTTGTCCTGGAAGCTTAAGAGGATAACCTTCTTAAAAGTAGCAGTTAAAGCCACAGCTTATAGGGTAAATATATATATCAGCTTTTAGAATTTGAAGGTGGAAATACAGTCAGGAAATCTAATTTATACTGCAGAAATCAGTAAAACACAGAAGAATAAAAATTGGAACCAAATCGTAGTTTACACCCTCCTGCTTGAAAATGAAGCTTTTACAATCTCTCTCTCTCTCTCTTTTTGTTTTTCTAAAAACAAATATTAAAAATCAGAATCCTTATATTTTTAACATTTCTTTTACATTGGAAATCTGCAGCAACACAATTTAAATATTATGTACTCTGACTTGGCATTTATTGCATTTCAATTTTTATGCCTTTTTATGGATGGCTTAAGTAGGAAATAAGACAAAATGATTTTTTTTTTTTTTTTTTCCATTTAAGTAGTTGCTGGGAAAGAGGGAATAGTCTGAAAATACCATCTTGTAATCATGAATTAGAATGAGTTATGCCATGTAGCTGTGGAGGCCATTTAGTATTTCAGAAGCACAGCAGGGGACCTTTTTTAAAAGACATAATTAAAAACAACGGATGATATAGGCTGTTATGGATCGTAGGTCCCAGGCTTCCAGAATAATTTAAGTTCCTCTAAAATACCTCTTGCTGTTGTTGCCTATTAGCATTTGTGTGCTATTTCCCTTCAGTCAGTATTTTCAGATGGGGAGATTTCAATAGGTCGCATCTGTGTTGGTCACTTTCATTACATTCTAGTCAAATATTGTTTTGTAGGTTTTACATAATCAACCATTTGAGGGAATATTTGAATACTATTTATTAGGTTTTCTGTTTTGAAAACCTTACCGTAGCCTAGTGAAAAGACCATACTGTAGCACTGTAGATGAAGTTGCTTATATTATCATAATAAACAACAAAGTTGTTCAAATGACTAAAGGTCATCTTTTTTCCTCACTAGTCACCAATTGTATATGAATTGTTTACTCGCCACTCCCTCAGGCACAGAGCACCATGCTTTAAAATAATCCTGCATAGTTACACAGGGTTTTGTCTTAAATTTCACTGTAATATCAACAGCTTTTATGATGGTCTTAAGTATTTGGAGGAAAAATTCTTCACTGCTAATAGTGAAGATTAATGTGCATCTTTGAGAAATAGGGAATGTAAAAACATGCACAACATTTTCAATACTCTAATGATATTCCTGAAAAATGTTTAATGGGGTTTTGAATTGAAACCTTATTCTTTCCTTACTGCAGGAAGGGAAAATCTGTAATGATCTGTAATCATTATATACCATTCTCTAAATTCCAATGACATATTCACTGCTGTAGATGTGGGTCAGTAATGCTGTGACACCGACCATTGGCATCTTTAAACAGGATATTGTCTAATACAGTTTATAGCTTCATTCCCTGTACCATTAAATAAATAAAGCATTCAGCATGTGCATCAGTGCCATCAAGCATGAATACCCTGGTGGACTGGGAATTAAATGCCAAGTGAGGGTCAGAAGCAACAAAGGCTGAATAACACTCAGCAAATGTATACATATTAGGTAAGGAACAGTGCCCCTGATGCAGAAGAAATTGAATAAGCACCTTGCAGTGTCTAGATGGAGCATAAAGACTTCTTTTATTTGCCTGAACTGCCATCATTGACCCAAGCAGAATATTCCGGTATTGAATGAACTGAACAATAGTTTATTACAGGTAAAAGGAAATCTTTGGATTCCAAATTCTTCTGGGATATTATGCTGGCTTGATTATTGTACACTCTGTAGCCCCTTAGGCCACATTGACTGGTAAAATATATTTTGCAGTATGTTCTCTTAGCAGTCAGAAAATATCACGCTTCTGTCAGATTTTCTTTGTCTGTCTTAAAATGCACATAACTTTATATTCTTACAGGAAAGGAATAACAGTTACTGTGCTTATTGTGGTAGTTTCACTGCTTCTCGTAGCTCATTTTTATTTCTATGAAATACTCTGCTTTTCCCAAATTTGAAACAAATATCAAATTGACACTATTGCATTCTGGTTGACCAGCTTGAAGTTACTGCTGAAGCAGCTTTTCTTCATCTAATTTAAACAGTTTTTCTAAAAATATCAATTATGTTTTATGATCTAATATAAATGTAAAACAATGTGTCTAGCAAAAGTTCCCAGAGGCTGAATAAAGTTGTTTCTTTCTTGGGTTATGTTTGAACAGTTCCCATAAAGAGACATATTTTTGTAAATACTTAAATTGGTTATTCTTCATGATTATAGTTTGTTTTGTTTCATATTACCCTGTAGTGTACAAGTATCCTAGGAATATTATTTTTCTTATTAAGATTTAACAGGAGTGAGTGCTTAAAAAAGTTACCTTCTTTGCTTTGCTTGCCTAAAGTATGAATAACAAGCTTTTTGGCTGATCTAGTATAGGTCATTTTATTTTAGTATTAAAGTATCTTGTGTAAGCAACTAAAATGAAAAGGCATAAACTGCATTATGAAACCTTTGTTAAAACAGAAGGGCAGAAATTAAATAGGTGACTTCCTGGTAAGCTAAACCAAGGAATAATTATTTTTAGAGTGGTAACCCAGAATGCTGGAGTACTGATAACTGTCTGTTTTCCCATAAAACTATTTTCTTTAGTTGTAATACATAAAAATTAAGTTGGTTGTAACTCTTGTCAGCAGGATAGGAGAATAATTGACAATAGTTAGAAGAGAAAAGCATGGTTATGGCTGAATTTTCCATTCAGCTGCTTAAGTGTGTTCTGAACAAAGAAATTCAGCAACCCAAAAAGTCTGTGAATTGCCTGAATTGCTGGGGATTAAATCATGAAAATTAAATGAAATTTGTTTTGGAAATAAAAATGGAAAAAAATCAATAATGCATCAAACTGTCATAAGAGGCTATTCAGTTTCTTGCATAGTTTTAGTAATTCATCTCCTGAACTAAACTGGTGGATGTGCTGATATATGATTCTACACACTTACCAAATTTTGTAATTTAATCTTCACTGTAACTCAATAGCCTTTTGCCTAAGATGCTGTAATCTCTTTAGGATGTGCTTATCCATGAAAGTAGACCCCACCAGCCTCTGTAAGACTATATGTGAGCACAGAATTTAGTATCCATTTAGTATCCCATACCCTTTTTGTTAAATAGTTCTACAGATCTCATTTTGTATGGTTTTGTTTTCTTAAACAATAAATAAATAAATTGAAATTAAATTAATGTAATCAAATTAAAACATCATGGTAGTTGTTTCGTGCAGGTGAGAGATCTCAGACCAAATCCTTTTAAAATGAGAACAGGTTTAATCGGTGTGACTTCACTAGTCATTAATTCAGTGCTAGCTTTCTCTTATTAAGATTCGTTTTCATCACTTTGTGTAAGTATCTTTTGTTTTCCTGAGAGTCTGAAAATACACATATAAACCATAGAACTGACATGCATTCAGTGTCTGCAGTGATTTCTATGTCTACTTACATATTCAGAGCTAGCAGAAACATAAACAGGTATAATGCTGGGTACTTTAAGGCTTTCCTGTAATCTCTATTAATGCTCTTTATTTGTAAATTGGATAACGGCATGGAAAAAGTTAAGCTATTGTCTTGATTACTCAGTAGCATAATGCAGCAAAAGCTACAGTAGGTTTGCGTTTGGTCATAAGAAAAAGTTGTTTAACGTTTATCAGTCTCACAGCACTTCTGAAAGTGGGATCCATGTGTATAAAACGGTATTTGTGTGTTAGTAATGAGGGATAGGGATGTTTCAAATTCTAGAAACTCGAGACTTTTATGTGATTGGGACTGCTTGCAGCCAAACAAGGGCATGGAAATAAATGAACAATTACAGAGCAGGAAAAAAGTTTATCCTCCATACTCTTCCATTTTAATGATTATATTACCTCTTTCCAGGAATAACTAGAATAGTGGAATACAGATAATAGTAACTAGAGTAACGGAAGTAACTGTAATACATATACTTTCCAATTTGAAAGTAAATTCAGAGAACATAGATAGTGTTTCTACTATTCTGAATCCAAGGAATAGCTTTTAAAATTACTTTAAAAAAGGAAGCAGTAAGAACAAGCAAAGAACTATCACTTGCTTGGAAGCAAATGCAGATTGCAAATTCATATAAGACTATTTCTGACTGTATTTGTGCAGTTTTCATCATAGTGGAAGAGGTAATGTGGATGTAACATCTTTCATGGGAGAACAACATCAGGGGGAGCTTGTACATGTCCTTCTCCAAATCACAAGAATCCAGCACCTCACATGGCTGGACTCAAATATTTTTTAAATGTAGAGTGAAACTCTGAAGAGAGACTGTAGAATGGATTGTTAGGCTTAACATTTAGGCTTATCATAGGTCAAGAATAATAAAATGTGTTCTACCTTCAGTTAGATGTTTTCCTCTTAATTTTTAATATCTTCAGGCCAATCCATGTGTAAAAGAAGATGGCATTTGGGGGGCATTTTTGTAGCACTAATAACTATAAATAAAAATCTAATTTGTGTGGATTCTCAATACCATACAATTTGACCCTATTAGATTTCTGAGAACACTTCATCTATCCACTTCCATTTTTACTTGAAGTTGTTAATTTGTAAAATGATAATTAAGATTGTCAATTATTTTTTTTTAAGTTCTAGTAAGTGTATTGTACCGCTATAATGAACATGTTCAATTTGTGCTTGTACAGCACAATTTCTTCTTAGGCATCCTATAATCTCTGCTTCATTATCCAAACAAGATTTCAACTTCCCTTTCAAGTACATCCTCATGATTAATTGGGCTATTAACTAGAAGGTACCCCCATGCAACTAAAAGGGTAATGTAGCACTGATGATTTGGGATGTGTGTGCGTTATCCAGAGACCAAAAGAGGCACCCCCAGGATTTTGTATGACAGACTTGAGATACCCTGCTTGTGCTTTAATAAGCAATTGAAATGGGTAATCTGCTAACACATTGTTGTAAGTAGCGGGTCATAGTTGCTAGAAAATAAATTGGGATCTTACAAAACAACTGCATTAACTTAGGGATTTTCACTGTTACAACTTGCCACTAAGCTTTCTATTCAGACTGATAAACTCTGAATTCACATTTATTGTGAATAATTGTGAATTCAATACAGAGTAGCAAAAGTTTATTTATATTTGTCTCTCTTTTTATGAATAATTGAAATACCCGTGCATGCATTAAAAAAAACAAAAAAAGGTTGGCACATGTTAAGACACTAGAAGTGTTTATATTACTTCGTGCTAGCTAGAAACTGAAACAAAATAGTTCTTATATTAAATAATTATCACAAGGAGGGGTAATTCCAATGATATTCATTATTTTCTTTTTATTTCAGTTTTGTCATTGGAAATGATAGCTTCCATCATTGCATTGAAAGATACTTAATCTACAAATTTGACCAGAAATCTTTGAGACTATCTAAAGTTCATTTCCTGAGAAGTAACGTTCTGAAATTCTGGATAAAGCTGACTATTTGGCCTGCTTGTCCTGGGTGGAAGATCAGGGATTCCTGTTGTATGTGCATATGTCATGTATGCATGTTGCCTTGTGGACTTTGAATTTCAGAGAATTTCAGAAGCAACTGCTTTCTACATTCAGAGAACAGTGTTCCTCACTACTTAAAAACATCTTTTATTGCTAGCAGAGCACCTTGTGGCTTTGTCTTGTGTTTGCTTGCTTCCATCTCTGCCTTTGCCTCCTCTTGCTGTGTTGAAGAGGACAGTTACCAGTGAGCTTCTCCCTCCTGTAGGTACTTACACATAAAATCACCTCTTAACCCTCAGTTGGATTGATTTTGTACCCTATGTAATGGACGTTCATAGATTCTGAGCTATTTCTTTAATTTTATAATAGACATTTCACCTCAAAAGAGCTACAGGCTTCACGTGCAGAGCCCCCCGGCAACCCAGAGCTGCCTCTGAGCACTAGCACAAACAGGCCTCTATGCCAGGGAACTGCATTTTAAATCCAAACTAGTTTAGTGATGTACATGAGGGCCAGAAGCAGAAAAAAAAAATCATATAAGCATAAAAAAAAAAACACCAACAAAGTGACAATTTCTTACCCCGTTGTTCTCCACCAAACCTTGCCCCATGGGCCTGCTGTGTCCCCACAGAGTGTGTGGCATGCAGACATGCCTCCCTGTCCCCCTCTTCCCAGTGTAGCCCATATGTGGCATTTCAGCAGGCCCCGCCTTGTCTTGCAAATGCACACAAGGTTTACTTTGATGTTGGCTACACAATTTTATTTGTCTTGGTTTACATAGTAACTTCAACAGCTGCCAGAGTATAATATTGCATAAAACGTGAGTGTGCCCAGAACTGCCAAGCTGTGTAACTACTTAACATTACTGTGCTTCCTTACCCTCCCTGAACCTTGAAGAAAAGCAATATAGTATTTTATAAGCTGATCTGTGCTTGATCTTGCCAAACTGTAAAACAATAAAATATAAATGCTGACTGATTTTGAAATCAGAGCTAAAGAACAAACAGTTTTGCCCAGGCATGCAACCTGGAGTGCCACATTAATTCACCCGGTCTGTTCCTTGCTGTTCCCTCCTGAGGTGTTGGGGGCTCTTGTCTGTGTCATGCCAGCTGGTGAGGTACACTTGTTGGGATGAGGATGGCTCTCTGCCAAGCTGCATCGCTTCCAAACATGTTGAAGTGACTAAAATTTAGATTTGAAGTATTTAGTTACTCTGAGCCAGCTCTTCAAGATTTTCTTCCTCCTATCCCCAGTGGCACCCCTTTTGTTTCTTGTGCTGGAAGATAAAAAATAAAATAAAATTGTGGACTGCTGCTTGGAGACTCGAGCAAAAGTTTCACATGAATACCAGATGAAGAAGAAGACTTTTTTTATAGATGTTTGTGTTTCAGTTAAGTAATATTTTCTTCCAAAGCATTTGCAGTTTCAGACAGTAGAGACTGCTTATAGTTTGGGGATTTTTGATTTTGTAGTAGTTACTTGTGCTTCTGTTTTGAGTCTTGGACTCTTGTTAATTTGGCACATGTCTTGCTCTAAAACCACCTGATGCCTTCTTGGAAATATAATCAAGTCAGACAAACATGAAATTACAGAATGTTTTTTTTTTTTTTTCAGCATATTTTTTAGTTTTGCCTTCTTTTCTTTAGCATATGTATGTATATAGCTATCTTTGTCTTTTTAAAAAAATAACAGTTTTAATGAGTAAGTCCTAGCTAATTCTGGAAGGGCTTTTTGACATTTGCAATGTTGGTATGGAAACTTTGAAGTTTAGACATCCATTTTTCTTCTTAACGTTAGGCGTTTGGTCCCTTGCCATTGTTATTCTCCTTTCACCTTTGTGTTACCCTTGAATTGGATCTGAAGCTTCTTGGGGTCTGACCCAGAATTGCCTACTGCTGGCCAGTAAGAAACAGGGTTTCCTGTTTAGTAATAAACAGGGGAAATGAAAAAAAAATAATATATTTTTTTTCTGTTTTCTGACTTGGAGTGAGCACTCAGGACTACTTTAGGTACCTCCTTCCACCTGAAAATCAGCATTTGTTCCTGCAGTTGCCCTCTTTCAAAGGCGAATGTATCAGGGGTGGTTCTGTCCTTGCTGCTGGTGCCATCTCCCACCTTTGCACAAAAATACCTCAGTGCAGGTGCAAGGTACTGAAAACTTGGAGTGTCCTCTACACTTGACAGAAATGAACATCCATCCCTTCTGAGACCACCCTAAGATCCAGGCTGAAGGGGCTCTGCCCCTCCTGTTGAAACAGCACAAATATGCAGAGAGGAATCTCTAGGGTCAGGGCAGTAACAGGGCCGATAGGGGAAGAGGGTGAGCCCTGGCTTCTGAGCCATCACTGCACTGTAACTGGCACAGGGTCAAATAAAACACTTGGATTCCTGTCTAATGAACAACATTTCTGTTTTGTTGTATTACAGTGTAGCCAACTACAGGGCCATTAAGGCCCAGCATAGTAGTCCAACACTTTGCTAACAGTTGAACCTAATTTGCTTATGGAGGGTACAAGAAACTATGCAAGATGCAGCTGTAGAATATCCTGATGCTGATGTAGGTAGGTATCCTCCAACCATGATCAAAGATAAATTGTCTTAAAGCATACAGGCCTGTTGCCAGTGATCGCAAAAGTGAACACTTCTAACTAGGCCACTTAGCTCCTGGTCATGCTTCTGATCAAATGACAGTACCCTGTATGTGTTGAATTCTAGGCCAAGTTAGATCTGTAGTCATAGCCAAAATTTATTTGTTCAGCCCTAAAATGAAAGAATCCTCAACTGCCTTTGGGTTAAAATTTTATAATAGGTCTCTGAAACAACCTGGTATTGAGAACTCACAATGGTATTAATGTGTTACCTAGGAAATACTAATTAATCCCCACATATCATTTCCATGAAAAGGAAATGCTGAGTGGTTTATTAACCTTTTATCTGAGGGAGGTGGAGAGAAGATGTAGGCTCACCATTAATCTACCCTCCCAGAGAGATGGGCAGAGAAGAGGTGGAATGGCAGAGTTTATTATTTCTCCCCACTTAGAGTGGCAGTACCAT
The DNA here is from genome assembly GCF_009819795.1 of Aythya fuligula. Taxonomy (NCBI): domain Eukaryota; kingdom Metazoa; phylum Chordata; class Aves; order Anseriformes; family Anatidae; genus Aythya; species Aythya fuligula. Next base: position 13,756,933 of record NC_045566.1, read on the forward strand.
ATGCAAAGTTCATTATGAACCTTTCCCACAGGGAAACAGGAGAAAGAAGGGAAAAAATGTCATTAGTGTCTGCTTAGCAGTAGTGAAGTAGTGATGTTAGGAGTCAGAGCTGGGTTTATTAGTTCCCCTGTGGATGGGAAGGAAGGAAGACAACCAAAGTGTGTGGGGGAAGGATCTAGGGAGGGGCGGCCGGGCACACCACAGTGCTGCTTCCAGATACCGTGGTTCCCTTACAGGGACTTCTTGGTTTGCACACATAACATTCAAGCACTACCAGTTTGCATCTAAGAAACAGGAGTGGTGAAATCATTGATCTGGAACAAAAGTTTGGGAGATGCTAAACTAGCTTTAGGCATAAGTGCTGTCTTCTGCAGAAATAGTTTTTGATTTCATTTCCATTTATTCATTTATTTTTTCTGACTTACGAGACAAATTTGTGAAGAGTTAAAATTACCTAGAAACATGAAAGCAGGAAATATTTAGTTTTCTTTCCTTCTGATCTTTAAGTAAATTTCTGGATATAAAAGGATGAGATTAAAGTGGTTTTAACGTTTTACATGGCTTGGTTGCCAAAACCAAACAATTTGGTATTTCATTCCAGAAAATGATGTGCTTTTTAAATATATCCATATGTAATATAAACAAGTTAGGCAAATAGTTTAATTTAAATGTCAGTAATACACAACGTCTGAGGAGGTGCATACTTGGTTGAATATTAGTATTTTTTTCTCCCATATAGGTTCAACGTACAACTAAGAGTAATAATTTGATATTCATTTAATTAAGAAAAAAAGATTCACTTTCCCTTTCTAGTGTAACAAAAGAGGAAGAATATAAAAACCTCAACTAAAGCATCACTGATATATATAGAAAGTGGCAAATGGAAGTGCAAATTCAATCTAAGTCGATTTTTATCAATATGTTTGTGTATCGATCACCAAGTTAAATTTTCTTTAATAATACAAATAGATTTAAATAAGAATAAATTGATTCTCTAAATACGGGTTCTTTCTGATGATTTAAATTATTGAACTTTGAATTAAACAACAATTTAAATTTAAGTGATTCAAAACACTTAGATTTATAAATGCAGTTTAATCCACTGCAAAGGGATTAAACATCCATCCACGTCCAAAGGTGTGGATGGCATTCTTTGCTCATGCAGGCTTGGGATTCAATTATTATTGCATCAACAGGCTACCTTCATTTCCAGTATGTAAAAAACCACATTTTGTATCATATGTAGGAGCACTGTGTGGCAATTGAAACGAAGGACCTCTCTGAGGTTTCTTTAAGATTTACGCACGAACCTGTAGTGCAGAAGAGCTTCTCTCCATTCTGGGAGTCTGAGGGATATATGGGGAAATCTTGTCTCACGACTTGCAAAGGAATGTATGAGGAACACTTGTCACCAGGCGAGATCTTTTATCTCATTTACTGCCAGTGGAGCGTAGTGGAGGAGTTCTGTTTTACCATCAAGTACCGTTGGGACTTGCTAAGCACCATGGAAGTTAACTAAATCTCTGCCTTTATCCTAAAATTAACATCATAATTTAGGAGTGGAGCATGTTTCATTGTTTGGCAGTTATCTTGAATCCACCTTTTAAGACCAAAAGGGAAAAAGGATCAGAGAATGCATTTACCGTGCTTAAAGGCAGACAGCAGTTTCACAGCACAGAAATAAAATTAAAAACAGTGCTTGTGCCTACCAGTAATTTAGATAAACTCCAAAGGGTTTCTTTTGTCTGTCTCAAGCTAGTAGGGTTTTTGTGCAGTCCTGTGACTGGGGATCAAACTTGCACGCAGACCTATGGCTTCCCTTCGTGCAGGAAGACCTGTATTTGAGGACTGATACTCAAACCCAGGGATGTCATTCAGACTTACATTCCCTTCCCCTCTCCAGATTTCTGTGAGTGTAACTTAATTAGTAAGTTGATCTTAACCTTTTCCTGCTGCTGCTTAATTTTTAGAAATGCTAACAACCTTTGGGAATGGTTAGGTGGAGCTATTCCTGTCTAGACAGTAAATACAGCTTAATGACTGTCCTGGTCTTTAAACAATCTTTTAACTCCGTGTAAAGTATGTGCTCCCTTATGTTTCATACCGTGGGGGGCATCTTCAGCATGCCGACCTCTTTTTGCATTGAAAAATCCCTGCTGTACAACCAAAAATGTATATTTACAAGCTATCAAATGTTTCTTAAATCTGTAAATTGAATGAATTGTGCATGTTCAATTTTTCTAACACTTAAATGAGGATGGATGCAGTAGTAAACAGGCACTCTGATATTGCAACGGATTTGTGGGGACTGACCCCAGCTTTTTCTTTCAGGGATACTGGGACATTGTATCATGCTTTCTGTGCCCATTCTCTAAAATGTGGGAGCTAATTTACTATAATCTGCACAGTCTGGGGAGTTATTACTGACCTCTGTGTTTGCTTTCAAAAGACAGCATTCTTTATAGAAGTTTGAAGCCAGACATCAAAGTATTAATTTTGATGGACACTGAATTTCACTGAAATTCTGAGGGAGTTGTCAGAATGTGAAAGCAAACATCACAGAGGAAAAACAACCAAATGCTGGTTTTAGTTACTTTAATCTATTCTGGTTTTGTATAAACACATTTGTGATGTTGCTTACTGCTGGCTGTGTATTCTTTTGGGAATGAAGATGTCCTTGATTCCTGTCTCAGGCGGTGTTTCTTCTCACTTCATCAGAAATTGGTCCTGAATGACAACAGACATTTGTGTTTTTAAACTGTCTTTTAGGAATAGTCACAGTGCCACAAAGAAAAATAGGAGACATATGTCCCTGGAAGTGTGTACCGAAAGTAATCTATTCAAAGTAGTAGTTTCCAATGGTCTAGCAGCAGGAAAACTTAAACACATGCATCAGAGGTTTCAATGGCCGGTCTTCATCTGCTTATCCTAAAACTGCATACATTTAGAAAAAAAAAAATCATCCACAGAAGTCCTTTCTTTTGCTTTACTCATACCTTTGGAAATTTCTGTAACTCACTTTGCTGAGGTGGTCATGTCTGCAAGTCGTTGCTAACATTCAAAGTTAAGGCGACTAGGTTTAAGTATAAAACTTATCTTTTAATGTAGATTGATATATGAACAGAGGAAGTGCTGTACTTACCCATGTTCTATTACAGCCCACACAAAGAAAACAGAAAAGTTAAGACTCAAGGTCTATTCTATAATTCAGGGTTTTTACTGAAATTTGAAAGCAATTTAAACCACCTACTTATTTCAAAGGTAGTATCGATAGACCACCTGCTGTTGACATGCACTAAGAAAGATGGAAGGATGTAAATGAGTTTTAGTGATTTGCCTGCCTTTGAATACAAATGAGGCTAACAACCTCCTGTCCTGCACTCCAGCAGTCGACTACCAGAATGTTTCCAGTGTGCTTTATTGAGAAGTGGGTGTTGTCATCATGAATTATCATTAAACTTTGTTGTTGTTAACTGCTTGTTAGCAATGGATAGTTCAAGTGTAATTCTGTTAGATATTTCGGATATGTCACGTACTATGCAGTTTGTAACTGCTATTTGACAATGAGGAGCTCCTTCCAATAGAAACTTGGAAAGACTTGTCTGCACATAGGTGGCTATTGAAGGATTTGTGGTGAAGAGCGAGATTTAAGCTGAATTAGCTGAAAGAGGGTAGAGACTAGAAAACCACCTATCCTGAGGTAATAAATGTAATCTTTTAAGTTCAGCCAGTTTCTAGTCTGTCCAGGGAAAACGTGTAAACTTATGTACCTAACAGTAGTCTTTGCTTTTCTTTTAAGAACACTGCAAGCTTTGGAAATTAAAACAAAGATTACAGTAATGTCTGTACCTTTTTCTTTTAATGTGGATGCCTTTGTGATTAAAACATTATTTCTTCCAGTGTCTTAACAAAAAACTAGGAAACAAACAATTAAGAGCAGGAAGAGCTGAGCTACTTTTTGAGCTGATGAGATAAAAATCTGAACAATTGTGACTGTCCCTTTGGCATAGCACAATTGGCTTCTGTGGAGGGTTTTTGGACTGATTTCCATTCATTGTTTTCAGTGACCCTTCTTGAAGAGTCTGAAAAACATTTTTAAAGTTAGAACCTCTTCTTTCTTCACTTGCAAATTTTGTAAGCACTCTGCAGTGATTCATTTGTGGTTGAAAACTGCTACTGGCTGTCTCCTCCCATACTACCAGCCATTCCTTTGAATATTTGCCACCTATTCCTTGTTTATGCATGGCTTCAAAAGCAACAATTGTCACAAAGAAATAGGCTATCCTAAATGACAGCTTTCACTGTCTTTAAGATCACAGGTCAAAATGGAAAATGAATGTTTCAGGATGATTTGATAGCACTAGATAGTATCTTAATGTCGTTGTATACTGATTTTACAGTTTAATTCACCACTATAAAACTTCCAAGTCAAAGAAATGTCTCCTAGTCCTTAAATGGGCAGCTATCATAGCCATAATTTGTTTATGAGACGCTTGTCTTTCTGGAAGACTGGTCTGTCTCGGTTCCTATCAAAAATAAATCAATTTCCTGTGTAAACTGGCATAAATCTTTCAGATTGTTTCTTAGCATTTCTTCAGCATTTGTCAGAGTTGCTGTTAGCTGTATAGCTTTGTATTGTCTCATAATGAATTGTAGCGATAGATAAAAAAAAATATTAATCTGTTTTTGTTAATCCTGTTTTGTAATTAAATACATCTTTTATATAAATTCTGTTAAGATTTGAATGAAAGGGGATTTATGGAAACATGACTTGCTTTTTATAAGATAGTTTTAAGATTATGAAATCAACACTGGGAAAAAGAAAAGTTTGACTTGCTCACAGAGCAAAAGATTTTCTCTTTGTTATTCTTGCTTTGCTGGCACTATGAAAAAAAAAAATAAGAGCATTCAAGCTGGGTTGCCTGTGGTTTAACTCTAATTCTATAGGCTGCACACTCTATCTCCCCAAAATCCCCACAGCAAGTGACCTTGTCAAACAAAAGTGTGGAATAATGGGAGGCAGCCCAGGGACTGTGGCTCATTTACAAGCAGCTGTTTGCTACTGTCAGAACAAAGGCAAATCAAAGTTGCATTAACGGGGTATGACAGGCACAGTGAGCAGCTCCCCAACAATGTTCATCCTCTTGTGTTGTTCTGGTTATAATATTGGCTTGCCTGAAGGAGAAAATGGTCATAAGGTCAAGTCAGACATGGATGTTTTCAAAAGCCTTTCAAAATTGCACACATTTTTCAGCTGATCAACTATTGATGTTTTTTAACAAAATTAGCATAATGGAAAATAAATACATATTTATGTGAGTGCCTGCCTTTTGGTATAAGAATTAGAACCACACAGAGAATTAACAACTATGTCTTCACAGCAAGATAAGTGTCACATGGCCTTCCCCAATTGTCTGATTCATCCAGTCCAAAAAACAAAGCAATCGTAGGTAACGCCACTTCTAAATTTCTACATGGCATTGAAGCATGGCTGGAGGATCACTCTTGCTTCTCCATAGCTTTTGTATTTTACTGCTTGACTAGAACTCTTCTCTGCACCTTGCAAGATAGCACCAAATTATGTGACACTTTGGTGAAGAAGTTACCAGTGTATCCTGAATTTTGAGAAATGATTGGCTGTACTGGGTCTGGCTTGCTCAGTTTAAGCTTGGTAATGTGTATTCATTTGGAAGACTCAACACCAGTGAAGAGCAGAGATTTCTTATGGAGAAGTGGAAGTTTGTAGACAAAAAGGGCCAGAATCCAGCATATGACTGCAGTACCCCCTAACCATGACTTCATGTAGCATACAGAAGGTTTGTTCGTAGCCATGTGAATGAGACTTCTATAATTTGAGCCTGTACTGCTCGACACCAGTCTGTTGTCTGAAATTGTTCTGAGTCAGTTAGACTTGGTGAGAACATGTCTGAAAAAGGCTTGGGAAGTACGGAAATTCAAAGAGAAAGGACAGGAGAACAGTTGGACATGAACTTTGTAACAAGGCATACAATAGGCAGCACACTTCTCAGTGTTTATTGTACCTTGTGTAGCGTGATAAAGGCTGAAGGCAGAGTGACTTTAACAGTCCCTGAAGTGTAGTATTCCCTGAGAAATGCATGGTTTAAAGTGCTTTACATCCATTATGAAATTTATAAATAAAAATAAGGAAAGCAGTAAGACATTAATTTGTTGGGCAAATTGATACAACTACTACATCATTAATAGCTGGGCAGAAAAATCTATTTGTTTCAAAGGACAACTTACAAAGTCCTTAACATTTGGCAAATATTTTACTACTAGTGTAAATTTCTGAATTACTTGATTATTTTTGATAGAGAGAAAGAGACCAGGAAATAGGAGATAAATACTTCTACAGTAAAATATACTGCAGATTTAAGGCAGCTGCAGAGTGCATTTTGGTAATGGCATTTGACATCTGCTATATTTCACAATTCAAGATGTGAAAAAGCCTCTAGAATTTAACAATTTGAAGTGCAGTTACTTCATTTTTCAGTCTCATTCGCATTATAGTTAGGAATGTTGAGAAGGTACAGATACGAATAATGTGCATAAGAGACGATTAAGATATGACCAATGTATCTCCTAACCTTTAGAGACAGCATGCTCTAATTTGATACCTTTTAGGGTAAAACTTTCAAAAGTGCAGTGGCTTGCATGCATACAAAGTTGTACTGACAACATCTTTTAAAGTGCTAACATGAATGTGAATTTAATTTAATTTATTCTCACAAACTTGCAGTTCTAGCTGTATGTGTTATAGTATCATGTACAGGTGCCAGCCAAGATTACAGCTCCATTGAGCTATACTCATCCAAGAAGTTCTATATTTATCAGCCTGGAGGGCTTGTCGAGTTTCCTCTTTTGCTGCCGTTATCAACTGTTTTGAAATATTCAAAACCTTAAGTGGTATTGAAAACTTACCCAGTGTCCAAAGTACATTGCATATTTTGAGCTGAGAAATAGAACTGTATTTGTAGAATTGTGCTTGCATTTAGCTTCAAAATAGAAGAACATAATTTTCGTAGGAAATCTGATAATGCTAATTTCTTTCTACAAAACATTCAGATTCCTTGTGCTTCTCTAGATGACACACAATGGTAGCAGTTTTGTATCATCATCTTTGTAGTCAGTATATTTAACTGTAATTAAAGAAACAGAGATTTTATTTTGTTGTGAGTCAATCTGTTAAGCTCACATGATAATATGTAAATTCCTTTCAGTTAATGGTCCTACTCTTGCTGGGAAAGGAGGACATTTTGTGCATTGCTTTGCTTGAATAGTACTAACAGACTAGCAGATGGTCACTTTCCAACTGGTTTGCCTTGAAAAAAGAAATTAAAATATTATAGTGCCAGGGAGAGATGTTGTAATGTGTCCCTTTCAAATTAACAGGTCGTTTTTTCTACTATTTTATGATTGTAAAATAGCTCAATGTCACATAAAAGGTTAAAAGCCGAAGTAAATGGCATCATGGGAAATTTGAAATAAATAGGGACTCATATGGTTTATGGCTCTATACTTGAACGCACAAGGAATATATTTCTTTCCTTGAAAAGGCATTCTGTAAGAGCTTGCCATGTTAATGTGAATTGTGGTCACAATAGACTGTATTTAGAATAGTTTTAATTCACAAGGTAACATTTTTTGTTTACTGAATTATGCCTTAAAAAGGCCACTCGTTCAAACTGTTTACAAGCCTAAGAGAGAATGCAATATTTTCAGAAAAAAAATTGAAGCCATACATTCCAGTTCATTGAATTATTCTGCCCCGTGTCTTTGTGGTTACTTTTCATAGAGCACAGACCTTCAGAATTGATTAAGTTTTAGACTGCAAACTGTCAGGTATTTCATATTAGTGCCAAATTTGTTTTTCATGGTAAAACTGTTTCCACTGACTTCTGTGAGTCCTAGTTCCAGTAACCCTGCTGAGCGACTTGAAGAAATTTTTCAGCTAGTGTCTGTCCCAGTGGCTGACATATTGCTATGCAGGTGAAGAAGGAGGCGATGGGAAAGCCTTTGTAAAGCTTGTCAGTAACTACCATTGCGAGATGACCTTTGTTTCTTTTGATACATGGTCAACTATGGTTGTTACAGGGTTAGGGTCCAAAGACTAAGAGGAGATGTTTAAAACTGAACTGTAGAAATCTAAGGATCTCTAATGGATGTGTGTAAAATTGTCACCATTGAGATCTTTCGTCTTTCAAAATCATTAGCAGATGTAACCTTTAAAATTATCAGTCACATGCAGCTTCAATGGATGTATTACATTCAACATAAAATGCTATGGTTTGCTATTCTGGGATTTGTTTTCAGTCTTGTCCTACTCTCACAGAAGGAGACCTATGGATAAGTTGCCTTTAAATGAGCATTACAGCCGGTTTGTTTCAAAATGCCTCTAATTTTTTATTTCTCATTTGCTTCCAGCCATCTTTTGCTCAATATACTTGGTAATCTGTGAGGAAATACAGAATGCGTTGCCTTTATTTCTTAGTAGAAGAATAGCAGTGGTAACTGCAAAAAGAGGCTATTCAGATAGGTGATGAAGCCTGAAGATATAATTTCACTAAAACATAGCTTAGACCAATTAAAATTAATAACCATTTCTCATAACTTTGGCAGAAGGGAGCTGTGGGTATTTCTGCATAGTGCTGTAAAGGGCCATGGTAAAATGGCTGTGGAGCTCTGAACTGCTCAGGAGCTGTGCCTGCAGCTGCCAGTCCTATGCCCAGGCTGACAAATTAGGCCCTGGGGATTGCCGGTCAGTGCCCAGAAACCCACAGCACGCCTTTGGGCTGTTTGGAAGCAGAGGCAGTAGTTTGAAGGTTAGCTCGAGTCTAAGCACCAAGGCAAGGACAAAAAGATAGAGACTGTTCAAACAGAGGATATAAAAATTCTAAAGAATCAACGAGTCAAATTGGCCACCTGGAAAAAAACAGTTCAGAGGAGAAATACTGGGTTGTTGTGGCTTCCTACCAACAGAAGAGATTGAGGTATTTTTTTCACAGTGGATTATGATGGCGCAGGGCCTGGGTAATATTGAACTCCTTTTTCAGCATGTGGTGTCATTGGGAAGCTGGTAGGTGAGGTTAGGAGTGGTGTTCAAAGAACATGAAACGCTTGGGTGAAAGATATGGATTGTCATGAAGATGTTTAGCCCTAAAGTTTCAAGATTACTAAAATTTTGCAAAAAGACATCAAAACAAACAGGTTGCTGTCATTGTGTTCAGGAATCCAGACTAATTTTTCAAATAAGAATAAAACAGTGGTAAGAGTGTGCCATAGTAAATTATCTGTAAATCAGCTAAAGGCCTTTTTTCTTCTGATGGATGCTGCATGCATATTTTGCAAATGAGCGTGTTTATGCCCAAATGGCACATTCATTTGCTTTTGCGTTATCTTTTTAATGGAAACCTTTATTTGTCTTTTTCATGTTTTTTTCTTAAGGTGATTGAGTTTTAGAGTCATATGCAGTGATACAGATACTAATATGCATTATTGCAATTGGCTGTAATTAATCCATAATTGCACCTTTTTAACTGGGATGACAACGACAGGGACTTCAGTTTTTAAATGATGTAGGAATAATTCTTCCTATATGTGATTTAGGTTTTTATCTGGAAGAGGTATTTAGATCAAATAATCTATTAAGTGGATAGGAAAAAGCAGAAGTCCATTTCAGCCTGAATTGTCATATGATGCTGTGATCTTAAGAACTGTTTTGACCTAGAGGTCAAAGGTGAATGTGCCCATGTTCACTTAGCTACCAAAAACCTACATTGGGCTTCAAAGGGAAAAGGAGTATGGCTAGGTTTGGGGTTTGGTCTGGGGAATGAATTATTTTGTTTTGATTGAGCCTGATCTGGAACAAAAATTTCTTGCCTTTTTTTCATTGCATGCTTACAAATCTGTTGAACAAAGGATTTTACTGATGTCCTTAGTTTATGTTGGAATAGTTGAACAATTGAATTGTTGCTCCATGGCTTCCTGAGATGCTTAGCACCAACCAAACACACAAAAACAAGGGGGGGGGGGATGACACAATGATGACACAATAAAACTAAACAATTAGCTTTCTTTTAGCTGCTGATGAACAGACAGAAGAAAGTGCTATTAACATGTTATACTCTTTTGATTAATGGATAAAAATAAATTTGTAAATGACTTTTACCAAAATGTGATGTCATAATAAAGTTCAGGAATTATGTAATGGGTATCCAGAGTCTCCCAGTGCAACTTGGATCCTAAGCTAAATCCTTTGCATTCTTTAACTGTTGAAAGAAACAAAGATCAGTTAAATAACATTCAGCAAAGAATTCAAATCACCAGGGCTTCTCAGTCTTGTTACACTAATAAATGTATTTTGCTAAAACTAATATTATAAAAATATGTGTATAAAGGGGCTTATTGATTGTTGCATGGAATAGTATTAAGAATTAAAATCAGATTTATCCATTGGTAAAATAGCAAATAGATGGTCAAATGGTTGCAGCGTTTCAAACAAGGATCAGTCACAGTTCTTCTGTTAGAAATCTTTCTGGTAGTCTTACTCACTAGTTCCTAAGGGCAGATTTTCTTTTTTCCCCCCAGCAATCCTTCCCTGTCTCACTGGATTTTTTATTGCTTAAATTCAACTGGGAACATAATGTACTTGCCTGTCGTTCCTCCTATTTCCTCACTTTGAAGATACTTCCTTTAAAACCTGTTTCAGGATTTCTTGAAGGATGAGATAGGGACACTAATATAGCATTTTCCCTTTATTGGCCTTCCTGGTGTTGGGGTACTGGGAATTGCTTGTGCTCCAAGTTTGGTGCGTGTCCAGAGATGATGTGCAATTCCACCAAACGTAGAAGGAAAAAACAACTTCAGATGTTTATAAAAGGTAATTATCATCACAGGGGAAAAAGACAGTAATGCAGTCAGCTACCTAAATGACTTGGCACAGAATCAATTTTTATTTTTTTTCTTTTCTTTGTGTGTGTGTGTATGTGCTTTAAGCATTTATTTTGTCTTGTACTTCCTTTTCCCTCCTCATCACTCTCAAAACCATTGCATGTCCATGAGTAAAACCAGGGAGCGGTCTCTGCTGGCAGCAGGGCATGCTCGGGAAGTAGGAGTGCCAGGGAGCTGGAGATTACCAGGGCTTGTGGCGGGCTGAGATAACCAGGCTCAAGATGCAAACAGCGGTAAACGAGGAATGGCCATCGAGTAAACACAACTGCAGAGACCTTCCAGAGCCACTGCCCCGCCAGCCAGGCCCTGTGGCGGGCTGGGGGCCGAAGGATGCGTTCCCGAACCCCCCGGCTGGCGCTGCCCTCAGGCGGCCGGGAGCATGAGTTGCTCACTCGGCCTCAGGCTGGAACGTGGGGTATGTCCCGGAGTCAACGAGGGCACGACTGGGCTCGCAGCGATTATGGCAGAGGCATACTGGTTTCCTTGACAACGAGACCGAGGATTTTTTGTGATTTATTATTTACCACTTCAAACTCTCGTTTTCAGATTTAATTAGGGAAAGGGATTTCCGTAAGTCCCCTCCCTTCCAAGCCTGAGAACCCCTCACCCCTGCTACAGCTAGCCCAGGCTGATGCTGCTCAAACCTGCCGCAGATCAGGCTCAGCACTGAGCTTCTGGAATTTCAGGCAGGTCGCTCAGACAGCAGTTAATTGAAATTCGGTGGATATTACAGTGAGCAATGACTTGTTAATCTGTATTTACTGGCAGGGATAACGGACATCTGCACTCACCGCCTCTCCCACTGGCCCCCTCCCTGTTTTTTCAGAGGCAGGGGACTGCAACAAGTGACACTTTTCACTGTTGTTCTTCAAGCTATAGGAATGATAAAATAGTATCTGTAAGCACTGGTTTCCCTTGTTCTGGCAATTCACGTTGCTTTCTCCTTGAAGGCTTTATTAGCAATAGATCAGCCACAATTATGTATGTGAAGAGTGTATTTTGATCTTTGGGAGGTATTTTACTGCCACCAGTTGCATTGATATTTGAAACAAAAATCCTCTCCTAATATGTGGCTAAAGACAGGGAATACAATTAGTCTGATCTAACATCACATGAATCTGAAGTATGTATTTCCCACATTTATAAAGGATTGGCTCAATCTGATCTACAGGGCCTGTTCTAAATTTAGTAATTCAGAATAGAATTTTGAACACAATAATTTATATAATTGAGATTTTTATTCAAATGTCACCAGCAAATCTGTGTCATTATATATCAAGATTGAAATTGGGTCCTCCAAAGGGCATTTTTTCTTAAAGTACTTTCCTGGGTTGCATATTTTTTATTTCATATTCAGCATGAGGTGTCTGCTGCATTTAATAACATAAAATGAAGGTCATAGAAGATCACTAGTTTTACTGGAATGTCTCCCAATAGATGACTGGTAAAAAGGTAGTGATTGAAATAGGTTGAGGATCGTCTGTGTAGAAAATCTGTGTCATTTTTTAATTATAGGGAGGAATTTTAGTTTTGTTTCCATTGTGTTTATTTCACTGGGACTGTTCTTTCAGTTGTACTACCTCAGTCATAATTTCAAAAGTTTGTACATGTTTGGTCAGCTTTACCACAGGGAGTTCCTCAAGTGAGTCAGTGGGTGTTGCTCGCCCTTTGGTGGGTTGAACATGAAGTTCACTGAGTCCATAAAAAGACTTAGAGTGAAGTCCTAGCTCACTAGTGTACCAGTGCCCCATTAGGCTCTTGAGGGAAACTAACTGCTGAAGGTGCTTCTTTAAAATGGAGTAGAATAATGAAGCTCATTAATGCATTTTTCATTAGGACAAGAATATTGAGTGTCCAGGTTAAATTCTAAGGAATCTGTCCTGCACTCAGTGAGGTTAATGACAAAGCTCACAATGACATTAGTGATGCAGGATGAGAACTTAATTGGGGTAATTAAGATTCTACTTACCTAAATTCCCTATTATTTTCAAGTAGATAAAATATTGCAAAATTACTACTATGAAGAGTTGTATAATGTTGGATCTCAACACATCATTCAGAGATGACAGCATTTCAGTGGGAGATAATATTATTTCTGTATTTTGTATTTGATTCATAAAGCACCCTTGTCATCTTCTAGAGGCTTGTGCAAGTGAAAACCATCGTTATGAAAAGTAGCTTTATTTTTGGTTTCGGAATTCCAACATTTTCTGCATTGTGTTTTTAAAGATAACGTGGGCCATGCATTGTTGAAACCCAGTAACAATCTGAACTTCAGATTCAGCAGAGACAGAGCCCAGATAGACACTGCAGCTCTGTTCTGGAATTGTGTAATGCACAGAACAGGCTCATTAACTAAAGTTTGCTTTGTAGTAGTGTACACTTGGTGAAATCGGTATTTGTACGAAAAGAAAACAGCTTCCTTACGAAGTAGAATAGATAGGAGATCCAGCTTCAGTGCCTTCAAGGGAGTCTGAATCCTCAGTTATAAATGATTATGTCAGAATGCCTAATTTAAACGGTTACCCTAACACCTGCTCATTTCTGCCTCCTTTGGACACCCCTAACCTTCTCCTTCCCTCCTTGGCATCCTCAGCAGATTAGCAACTCCCTCCTCAATTACACTGCCACCTCGGCTGCTTTAACACGCTCTGAGCACACTCTGGAAATCATCTTCATTAATAAAACTCACCACCATTGGAGAAACAGCAGCGTGTGTGGATTGACAGGCTGTGGGACTGGGGGTGAAGCCAGACCCTGGCATTCAGCTGAGCAAGGCTGGGTTGGCTGTACCAAGACGGGAGAGAAGGTGTCAGCCCCTAGGACATGCAGCCCCCTGGCTGCTCCCTCCCCGCCTGGCCATTAGATCCCCCACCATCCCCTTGGACTCACCGGAGCTGGCCGCCTGTTTGTAGACCTAAATAATGTATAGTGAGAACACGGTACTTTCCGTAGGAAAGCAGCGTTTTAGTTGGTGTGGAAAAAAGTGGAGCAGTCGGATCTTTTATACTTCACAGCTGCCTTCTTCAGAAATTCTTGCTTTAGACACTTAGGGAAGGATGTTTTTCACACAGAACTGTGACCTGGTATGGTGAAATGCTATGTATAATGGATTAATTAGTGAGGAAATTACTTTCCACATCTGTAGTAGCAGTGCAGTGGGTCTGCCTTGCTTGATGCTGAGCTCATACTTGAACATGCCACTGTGGTTTTTCTTTTTCTGTTTTTTTTTTTTTTTTTTTTCTTTTTTTTCTTCCTGGTCTGATGCAGAGCTTTCCTGGTCCTTTCTTTTATTATTAGTCATATTAAGATCAACGAACAACATTGGAAACACAGTCGTTGAGCTATTAGATGTGTGTTTCTAAATAGTGGTAATTAGCAAATGCAAAGTTTTCCTTTCTCTGAAGTGTTACAGTGTGCATTCATCCCTTTTGTTACTTTCTAATGTAAATAGCATTAATTATAGAACTCCTATCACATAATTATGGGAAATTGTTTACTTTCTGTCTTAGTACTCAGAGATTTTTGGGATCCTGATTTTTCATTTATTTCATTTGAGCACTCATTAGCCTGTTCTCTAAAACCTGACAGTATTTCTTGCTCATATTGTAGCAGTTGTAGGAAGGAGGACGAATTCCAGGAATAAAAATCGGAATCCAAATTTAGAAGTCCTGAATTTGAGTTCAGGTGGAATTTAGCCTTCCTGCCAATTGATCTCCCTTGTCTTTTGTACCTGTTTGCAAAGAGGCCTTTGGATTCCTTTCGAGGTCATTAACAGCATTTGGACAGGGTGGCAGAGGTGCATATTTCCTTTATTCAGGTAACAGTACCTTTGTTGCCATTGGAACTGCCTGCTTCCCAGAGAGCATGGTAGAATTGTGTATAGTCCTTAGGACTTTTAAAATTACCTTTTTATTTCTAAACCATTAAATAGTTTTCCTTTTTTTTTTTTTTTTTTTTTCTCATGCAATTTGTTATTCAGAAGATGCTGCCAAGTATCTGTGTAGGATTACTCCATTATTCCTGGAATTTGCCAGAAATTTAGGTATGTTGTAAAAACTGTGTATGGTATATCCCTCTCCTCTCTAATAGTCTCGTAGAAATCCAGAAGTATTTCATAGAAAGTAAGGTCAGGAAGAAAGCGTTTCATTCTGACAGGCATTTTTTGAGACTGCTTGCTACTCTTGTCTCATATCTATTTGTGGGAATATTTGAAGTGACGACACACTTACTTTCAAGTACATTTATCACATAGTTGTGCTACTTGATTTCAAAAGGTATGACTCTGTATTTTGGGTTATAAGTTTTGTCTGTGGGATCTTGGGCCTTTTTGTTTCCAAGAGTTCTTCTTTTACTCCTGAGTCCTCAGAAACATTTCAGAAGCTACACTAAATGAGAAGGGGTATTACTCTGCTATTTGCATACTCATAAGCACTTTTTAAGGATGAAGTGGCTTGCTGTCATTAAAATTAACCACATAATTTTTCCACTGTAAATTATACCATGACAATTGACTCCACCCCATCATTTTATTGAAACGAGGAGCATATGAACTCTTCCTTTGTTGCTTGGTTCTGTTGTTAATGTATACGTAAAACTGTTTGTAAACAAGAAAATGCCCCCTTCGTAATTTTACAGCTGCAATCTCATATGTTATTATGTGTTAGCAATCATACAATATTTTTTATTAAATCTATGGTAATTGTTGAGGATCATATACATATTTGGTGTTTTAAACTCTGTCACTTGTAGATTAACATTCTTTAACATGAGGCAGAATATAAGAATCCATCTCCACATTTTAGTGAGACTAAATGTTTTGCTTTGTTGTTAGGCAGGTTAGGGTATAACCCATATTAGAAGGCAGAGCCCAGCACACCAAGACTTATGGCTGGCAATCAACATGTCATCTGATGAAATGATTTAACTTTCACCCATGCACATAGTTCTGAGGAAGTGGTACATCTTTGCATGGTTTCTATCAACCTCTGAGGTGACGAGGCTTTGGGTTTCTTCAGATGGGAACAAAAGCATGTTTCTTTTGTCAGCTGTTCACTCTGAATATGCTGATGGAAATCATAGCCCTTTCCTCCTCTTCCCCTACCCCCTCGAACACATGGTTTCCAATCAAAAATGATTGAGAGAACTAGAAATATAAATGGATGTCAAAATGCATTTTTATAGAAAATTAAAGAATATTTATTTTTATTCAGCTACCAACATCCTGTACAGAGGAAATAATTCAACAGGAAATCCTGTTGACACGACATTACTGACACATCACCCTTTGTGTGTCTTACCTCCCTGTTTCTGAGCTTGTTTCTAATTCAGAAGCTTCTCCTTCCTGACAGGTGGTGTGCTCAGCGAGTTCACAGTTGGTAAACTGGAGATAACCTCCAGGAGGTGGATTTACAGAGACCATGGGACTTATTTGCCTTGAGAAATTTTGAAGATGCAATGTATTTAATGGCGAGAAAGAAAAGGGTAGAGTGCTTTCTGTGAGCTGGCAAAGGATCAAGTGTGTGTGATGTGAAGGAAAAAAGGAAGGAGATTCTTGCAGCCTGAGAACAGACATCTGGCTGGCAAAAGAAAAGAAATATCATTGACAGATGAATACTGTTTCAAACTGGGATAATTTTAGATCAAGAGGGCAAAGTTTTGCTCTCATGCATGCAGCTTCCACTGAAAGGGATGGGAAAGGTGCATGCAGATGAGAGTAAAATTTGGTTCTAAGTGAGAACCGATCAACATGCATATTTTTGCACTAGATATTTAGACTTTCATGTTTAAATCACATGGTTTCCATCTGCCATATGTAGGCATTGCTAAAATGCTGCCAGGAACCAGTCTCTGGTTTGGTGACTTTCATTAAAGGAATTAGTGGTTTCTAACCAGTTTCAGTGTGGCTGGATGCAAAGTGCAGAAGCCCATTTTCACAGTTTAGCATTAATTAGCACTCTTGTGGCAGCCTCAGCAGGGAGGTGAAGGATTAAATGGGCATGAAGACCAAACTATCTCTTTTCCCATAGTGGTGATTCCTTCAAAATAGGGTTGAGACATGATGGACTAATATGGGGGATGCTTGCACAGCTGCTGTCTGGGCTGTTCTTGTTCCAGGTGATTGAAGGACTCCAGTCTGCAGTTCTGACAATGTAGCACTCTCTTCTGTCCTGCTATTAGAAAAAACAACAATAACATACCACCACCACCAAAAAAAAGTCATGAACAACTCGGAGAGAGACATTCTCACCCTTATGCATGAGGGGTGAGAGCTGTTTAGGTGAATTTAAATGAGATGCTTGCCAACCATACACAGGAAGGATCAACACGTTAAAAAGCTAAGATGCTGCTACTAACTTGAGGTTTTGCTGAATCATTCAACAAGGTGTAGGCAGGTAAACCCTGACTCTTTTTTTGCTGAAGAGAGCCTCACAGGGATATTTTTGAGAATTGCATGGAGACTGTAAAATACACAAGGAAAATTGTAATAAGTTCCTGGGAGCCTGGAAGGCAGGACTCGTCCTAGTGTGAGTCAGAGGGCGTAACTCAGGCTTCTGTCCTGAATTTCATTAAATAGACATACCGTGCTTTGTGTTTATGCACACTGCATATTAAGTGTATAATTACAGAAAATTATTTACTGTTGTAATTCTGCTGCTCACACCGAATCTTGGAAAACACTGAATCTGACAAAGATTTTTAAAATTTTAAATGATTTTTAGACTAAATCAGTCTAATAATTTTTAAAAAGTATTTATTAGAAAGCCACTATTAGCTACTTAATATTTCTGAAAGCTCTTATTGCTAGCAATTCATATTTTTATTTTGCAAGAGATGGGCTTTCAGATTTTATCCAAATAATTAAAATGTACAAGAGTATGTTGGAGAAACTGAACTCTTGAAAGGAGTGCTAAAAATCCCCCCTCACAGCTAATTTATTCAATGAAATAGTTGTCTTGCTTCAGCGTAATTTATGTGCACATTTAAATGATGAAGTGTGTTCATTAGGGCTTCAGACCTCTTTGTTAAAGTTCTAATAATGAATGTACTTTCATGTACATTGTTTTGAGTTAATCCCATTTTTATGAATGGGTTAAAAAAAAAAAAAAGAGAGAGAAAGATGTATCTTCCCAGAAAATAGATTTCCTTCAATAACTAATCCTTTTTTCTCTAATGTCCTCTGCTTCCATCATCTTAAATAAAAATAATGAGTCTATACTTAAAACAGCAAAGAATACAGCTATAAGAGAATATTTTTGAAATGATCGCTTCCTGCCTAATTTTATCCAGACTGGAACAGTGGGGTTTTGTCTGCCGTGCCGGAGCTCTGGCTGTTCGTGTGCTATCTGGTGGCTTTCAGTGAAAGAAGAGAGGAGTGCTGTGAACTCCAGACCTCTGTGCAGTATCAGAAGCTCTCACTGTGCCAATGTAATCTTTTAATAGACATGGTTGCCAGAATGACTTTTTTCTCTTCAAAGATAGAATTAGAAAGCACAGTTGTCATTTAAATTGCCTCTATCGTTTTAGTCATTGGTAGTGATCTGTTGACCAGTATTGGATAATTTAAAAGCTGTTTTACAAAATAACATGCTTATCTGTGTGAAATATATACAGCACTGAGAGACAAGAGTGAAAAGTCTCCCTTGGCATAGTTCATGGGATTCTTTAGAAACTGCAGGATGCTGAGGCTTTTTTCGCAGAATTATAAATGCTCTGCGGGACCCATGTTGAGAATTTGCATGATTTTCAGATGGGAAAGTGTGTTCAGCTGCCTGTGTGCACCCTCTGTGCGTGCGTGTCTGCACCTTGCTGAGCGAGGGAGAAGATGCTGCATACAGTTTGCGTCGGGCTCTGCATTTGTTCAACATATATTATTGAAATTCTGCCCAAGATGCATTGCTTCATCTTGTGTAGAACTTGAATCATCATGTTTCATGATTTGGTAAAATAAAAGAGATTGTGAAAGAGACAACTGTAAACATTCTGTTTGAAAAGATGTGTTCTTTTCAAAAGACCTTTCTGTTAGAGCCAAATAACACAAGAAGCAATATTTCCTTGCTCACCGAGACATATATATTTATTTCTGCAAAGATTTGTTTTGGATTCTCAGTTCTCCTAGTATCTGCATTCTTTGAAATTATTTTGTATTTCCATGTTGACTTTCTCTGTGCTTTAAGTTTTAATCAAAGGTTCCTTGCTTCTGATGTCGAGAAGTACTGATGTTAGCCTGTTTACATTCCACTATTTTTCCTCTGTATGGGGTGAACATTCAAATGTAGTGGTTCCTTTTTGCTTTTATCTACCAAACTTAGCACACTCTCTTATTATTGACAGCTCAAAAAGATGGAATGCTAGTGGGCAGGATGCTGTGAATTATTAACTTTTCATTGCACTTTGACAAATTTAGGTTACCTTTCTATAGACAAATCATTTTTCATTAAGGAACCAGGATGGTAGAATGGTAAAAGGCATTGCAAATCTATATATATTAAAAAAAAAAAAAAAAGAGTGAAATGTGAATTTAATATATTTGAGAAACCCAGTTCTAAGTTACATTTCTTTTGCAAAATGTCTGTTTTTTTCATTTTATAGATTAAAGTATAAGAGGAAAGATTTCTATGTGATGTTCCATTTTGATTTTTTTCTCAGCATGTTCCTGTACATGCATTGACCAATAAAGCATTAAAGAATGCATATTACCACTGAAAATCCCCTTTACTTTTTTTTTTTTTAAAAACGGTGATTTTGTAAAAGCAGTTTATTTTGTTCTATGAATAAAGAGCCTGCACCCAACTAATTTGTGAACAGATAAAATGTGCAGGAAACATATGTTTGCCAGGATTTTTTTTTCGTAATCAAAACGGTTAACATGACAGAAAACACGCTCTTTTTTCTCATTAGGTATTATTCTTCTAGCATAAAAAAAAAAAAAAAAAAAGTCCACACAACACTGATGAATATATACAGACTCAAATGAATCAGAGACAGCATACGCTGCATGTGGTAATAGAGACTTGCTTCAGTTGCTGTTTAGGTTGTGCTGGAAATCCCAGCCCTGGCCCCAGAAGGGTCTGTGGCAGTCAGGCAGCTCTTTACACGGACACTCCTCTGTAGAGAGGAGCGGTGTCATCCATGGCACAGTTTGCCTCGAAGTGATTAGCAGAAACAAGGAATGTTGATTTCAGCCATAGGTGGATGGCCAAACAAAACACATTTATGCAAGGTGCAGTTAGACAAGCAGCGGGCTGAATACAGGTTGGTTAGAAAAGATGGTGTTGAAAATCCTCATGACGAATTGCACTGGAGATACAAAGTTACTGGTGACAACAGTAATTATTGACAGAGCTACATACTTATGTCTGAAAAGCCCTGGAATGATGCAGAACCAGGCAGCAGCATTCAGATGCCGGTCTTTCAAACTTCCATCCTGTGGCAGTGCATCTGTTTATCGGGAATTATCTCCTGAATGTAAATCAATTTCAGTCCTAAGTCATTGCACCTGTTGCCAAGAGGTATTTATTCCAATCACTTGCCTAAAGCGCAGGGAGTTATTGCTTGACATTTTATAGCTCCAAAAAAAAGCTGTCGTTTCAAAATCATTTGTTCAGAGAGGAGAAAATGGAGCAAAACAGTTCATTTTACCCTAAGCACTGCTATTTGGCAGTATTCACATTTGCACGGCACAAAGCTGCAATATTGATTTTTCGCTCACAGGGCCTCCCACTAGTTCTTTCTTCGATTGTCAGGGTTGCAAGATGGATTGAATTACACTTTGCTTGTTGATATGCTTATTTTTTGTTTTCTTTGTTGATAGGAAAAGATTACAAATAAAGCTTCAGAATAAACATCACAGCAGCTTTGTTAGTAGACTTTATGTTTATTTATTTTATTTACTTAAAATTCCCTCTGCGCCATAGTGGTTCCTTAGAGTGATCTCCCCACCTACCACATGCTGCATTGTTTGGCTTTATGGCTTGCTGCTTTTGCGATATCACACCTACGTTACAGTCTCAGGTGTGTCTTCTGTTGCTGGTGAAGTGACCTAACCTTGGTCTAGCATTTTTAATGTTTGTTCTAATACAGAACATCTCCTGTATGACTGCAGGGAGAAAAATTGCAGGATGAAATACATTCACAGTACTATGGCAGTGGCCAGTTGCTACAGATGATGAAATAAGATTTGCAGGTAGTTAATCTTGGAGGTCTTGTCTTTGAATTTGAAATATTTCCTATCGGAAGTACTGGCTGTGCTGCAGGGTCTGCAGGAAGGGCTCAGTGCTCATCACAACCAGCTTGGTATGGTTTTGTCAGCCTGGCACTGCAGTGATCCATACATCTGACCTGCTGCTGCAGGCACGCTGCCTGTGCAGCCACCGAGACCTCAGGGGCATCAGCCTGGGCCCCGTGCTCTGCCGTTCACCAAAAATCCCCTTTGGGCAGCAGACCCAGCTGTGTCCCCTCTCGTGGCTTCCTTCTTGCTTACGGAAACCCAAAAGTGGGGCTATGTGACGGCACATGAGGGGCCCCCATGGGAGGGGGCTGACGGAGCCCTGTGCTGGAGGCAGCCCTGCTGCATGCAGGGGGTGCAGGCTCCGTTGCCATGAGGGATCGAGTTTTATGGGGATGGTGTTAAATTTGACAGGAGCAGTAGGATGTAGGAATGGCAGTCACTGGTAGCATTATTTTTGGTCCCACTGCGGCTGTCGTGATGGTAATTAATCAAAGGAGCCTGGGCATGCATGTGTAGTGGGGGCTTTGTTCCTATCTGTGGTGGGGACTTTGTTCATGCCCCTCTACATGCCCATTTCACGCCCTCACTAAGCCGTGAGCAGCTTCTGTCTTCATTGTATTAATCTGCTGCATGGGAGGAATATGTAGGGTGTTAACGTGATAGATTCGCATTTCAGCTCTTTCCAGCTTTCAGCTCATGATACTTCAGCAAGCCTCTAATAATAGTGTTTGTTATTACACATGACATGCTCAGCCAAACCTATAGCCAGGAGTGCATTTTAGATGGAATTGTTGTGTTTTCCACAGCAACATGGCCTCTTCTCTTATTAACAAATACTAAAACACTGGCAGCGCAGCAACACCCATTTCATGTCAGATGAGATTCTGTAAAATTTAAAGCAGAGGCAGACGCAGCTGCTGCGCCCTGGCCTGCCCTTCCCTTGTGACAGGGCAAGATCCTGTCCAGCGAGCAGGCCAAGGAGCTGCTCCTCTGGGAGCACATCTCCTGATGTGGAGGGAGCCAGGGGTCAGGGTGGCCCAAGCATTAGTCCTCTGCATGGGGGGGGAGTAAAACCTGGTACTGGTGCAGAAGGGGAGCCGGGCGGACGGGACGATGGGCTCTGGCTGCCAGGGAGCCACATCCTGACACTGGTGCAGTTGTTCCCAGCAGCTCTTCCTTGCAGTCCTAGCAGATCATCATCACCTTCATACAGTAGGACTTCGAATCCACAGGTCATTAATTCAGCAGAAAAAGTGACAGCCTCGGGTTCACATGAAAATTTGCTGTCAAGGGGTTATCTCAAGTTATTCTTGATCTTTTTAGATCCTTGCTTCCTTCCCTCTTCTAATGTATCATACTTTAAAAAAAAAAAAAGATTTTTTTTTTGCCTTGAAAACACCAGAGAAGCAACTTTCCATACTTACTAGCTGTTTCTCTTTGCCGTCATAACTTGTCTCTAACAGCCTGCACTGAAATATTAATGGCCTTGTGCTACTCCATTACTATGACTTTTTTTTTTTTTTTTTTTAAAAAAAGGAAATATCTGTGGTTCCGCTGAAAA
Source organism: Aythya fuligula (assembly GCF_009819795.1). Taxonomy (NCBI): domain Eukaryota; kingdom Metazoa; phylum Chordata; class Aves; order Anseriformes; family Anatidae; genus Aythya; species Aythya fuligula. The sequence continues at coordinate 13,779,696 of NC_045566.1, forward strand.
TTTACAGGAGATTTACTACCTTCAAGATACAAGTGTTTATCATGTTACCCAGCTCATCCTCCAAAACACAGTAGTGCCCCCATTTTGTAAGAAACGAAAATATTTTGTTTAATAATATACTAGTAGCTATGTACAAGGAAGGGTACAGTTTTTTGACATATATATTGTGCATCAAGAAATGTCTATAAAAGACTATACATCTGGATGAGTATCTGGACCATTGTTCTGTTTCTAAGGCATTTGGTGTGGCTTCATTAGATAGTTTACCTATTTTCTGGAATTCTCTCATGAAGAAAAAAATACTAAAAATGAGAATTCCCTAAAACATATATGTCATTTTTGGGAGGGACAGGAAGATTTTATACAGTACACATGTGCAGTTTGCTGTATTGGTCATTTATGTATTTGTTCAAAACCTTCTAGCTTCTGCTTGTGATTTAATTTCTGTAAAAGGCACAGCGAGGAGAATGGGAGTTCAGCTAGGTGATGTATCAGCACATATATTAGATCTAGTGGCACAGACATGTCCATGTTGGGGACATAAAGTATCTGAGCAAAAGAAAATGAACTCTTTCTGGAGAAAGGGAGATAGAAATAAATTAACTTGAAGCTATGGCTTTGCTCCTTTGGTGTTTTTTGTTTGTTTTGTTTTGTTTTTAATTTACTTCTGAATGTGCAACTCCAGCCTGCTCTGCCACTACCCACTTTCCACCATGATCTGTCTGTGCACAAAGTGGGGAGAAAGAAGCAGAGAGAAGAGAGGTGGGAACAGGAAATGTGCAAGGTAACTGTGCAGACATGCTGCCCTGTCGAGGGTTAGAAACAAAGAGGAACTTCCTCTCTTCCCAGATTAAGGACACAGCAGCAGTGATGTCAGGAAGTGATAGTTTCATGAAAGATGCTTCACTTAACATGGTACTGGGTCAGACTGTTTAAAAGTGCACTTCCTTTAGGACGCTATTGAGAGTTATTGCCTATGTGACAGAAAAAAAAGAAAAATAGTCCAATGCAATATATCCCTTAGGCTCAATCCTACTTTTTTTTTTTTTCTCTTTTTTAGGTTTCAGCCGTGCAGCACTACCATTTGGTTTGGTTAGGAGAGAGCTCTCCTGTGAAGGCTACTCCATTGACCTCCGGTGTCCAGGAAGCGATGTTATTATGATAGAAAGTGCTAACTATGGACGGACAGATGACAAAATTTGTGACGCTGACCCTTTCCAGATGGAGAACACAGAATGCTTCCTTCCAGATGCCTACAAAATTATGACACAAAGGTAAAAATATATATGTCACTTTAAGAATCAAAGAGGAAAAAATGTCTGGACTAAAACAGTAAGAGCTATATACTGTAGAAAATGCTATGTTGCACTTGACAGTTTGATGCTGAGGTAGTTTTATGTCTATGTAGTAATGTTAGAAGGAAATAAAAATCACCAGTTAAAATTAGAGAGGTTTTATTACAATTCTTTGTGCAAAAGGAAAAAGTGGGAAGATAACTGCAAGGGGAATGGAACAATTAATTTATTTGGAGGTTCCTTATATTTCTGTCTTTTACGTGGCCAAACAGCACTTAAATTTTTCTAAATGGCTGTAGCTTCTACATTCCTTGGCAAACTTACACGTTTCTTTTGAATGAATTTAAATTGCTGTTCTTCCCACCTTCAAAATGCTTAAAACGTAAAATGCCAGGATGATTAAATGCCAGGATGATTACATGTCATTATTCATGTGTGTACATACGCATATAACCATACAAGCACATGCTACGTTAGGTCCTAGTGATAGTGACTGTCAGTCATAGAAGATGGAGGAAGAGCTGATAAAAGTGTTTGTAGTACAAAACTTTCATCAGAACTAATATTCATAGAAATTCTTGAGCATCTAAGCTGAATATGAGCATCAGTCCTCTAGTACTGACAGTTGTGGAAATGTCAGCACAAATCAGTCACTGGCATTTTTAGTAGCTTTAACTACAAGGGTGTTCTAAGCCTAGATAAAAAGTGTTTTGCATTTTTATTTTTTTTCTGTAAAGCTCAAAAAACCTGAAATTTTTCCTCCTTTGCCCCACATAAGTTCAGGAAAAGTAGTGAGTTGAAAAGTTCAGGACTGCTGGGAATTTTTTCTCCCAGTGCGTTTTTCTTAGGATTTTTTTTTTGCCCCAAAAAAAGGGGCAATGAGAATAACCTGGTAATTCTGCAGTGCATGTACACAGATATAGCAAATCAAACATGCAAGTCATCTTGCATGCTACTATATTTTGTTTGAACATAGAAGTCAGTAACACATAGTCATGTCTTAAAAGTAATCTTCCTTTTTGACTAACATTTCACTCTAAGTTGTCCTTACTGTTGCAATTTTTTTATCACATTCATGTGAACACTTGGACATTCTCTATTTCTGTAGTCAAATATTTGGGCTCAGTATCAATTTTCAATTTCAAATGGTAGGGGAAAATTAAAGATATCAAGCCTTTTATTTTTGTTCTGTGTTGAACCTATGACTTGTTCTGTGATCAGTAAGGGAAAGGCTCCATTGCTAAGGTAGTAAAAAGGTGATATAACTTCGTTAAATTATGTTTGAATTATTATTTTGTGGTTCCGGTTCACTGTTGTTAATTAGATCAAGCCAGATTTCCATTGAGACTGCAGCAGCAGTGTCATCATCCTGTAATCTGTCAACTCCCTTTGAAACCACCTTCAATTGCTTTTGTAAATGTAGTGCCTCTCTGTAGACTTCCTTGTTGTGTAAAATGCATGTTGTGTTTTGATCAAAGTCCTCCTTATGTTTACTGTAAATACACAGATTAAGGTAGTCAGAGACAAATATAGAGGCACAATCTTGCTTAAAGTGATATCAGACTGTTCCTGGAAAGCTGAAATTTGAATCTTCCCATTTCAATTAATCAACTATAAGTTTATGGTAGCAGAAAGTATTTTTGAACTTCCCTGCTCTTCCAGTCTTACCCTGTTTTCAGCAATCCAAAATGAAGACATGACAATCATATATAAAACATTGATTCAACATATCTGTGCTCAGAGACAATTTATCATTGTCATTCTATTTTCTGAACAAGTGGCAAAGATCATTTGATATGCTACTTTCTATTTTTGTCTAGCATATATAGTAATTTGGAAGTTTGATTTTGTAGTTTTCTTTCTCAGATCCCATCAATGAGTAGAAAAATGTCTCCTCTGCTTTGTTAAATCTTTTTTGAAAGTTAGTCAATTTGTTCTATTACCAGCATGGAACAATATTGCAAATTTCTCATAAAATATTAAAAGTTCTTGTATCTCATCTATTCATAACTGCACTGGTGATTGTAATTTTTTGTTGTCTACGGCAAAATGTCTAGAACTCGGTGCATGTCCTTGATCTGGTATCTAAAAGTATCACATCAGCTGTATTCTGACGGCAGCAATTGCATAGAAAATAGCTCACCTGAAGGACTGTCAGACTCATTGGTTTTATTTTTTGTCATTGTCAAGAAAAAATAATTAATCTGTTAGAACATTTGATCACAAGGAAAACTTCTATACCTTTAGAAATAAGCAGCAATAGTTTTGACATTGCTGTTAAACATCTTGCAGTGTTTACTTTTAAGGGTTAATTAAATGTTTTTATCACTTCAGCCAGCAGTGTCTTTGCCACTGCTTTTGACCACTTGAGTCCATTTTAGACCTGTAGTTAAATGCAGTTCCATGACAATTATTAAACATTCATCATTCATTTGCAACGTTACTCCACAGCCTTCATACAGCAACTAAATTTATTGTAGCTACAGTGGGAAAACACTAGCGTAATGAGATCAATACTGTGAAATCTGAAGATTGAAAAATAAGATGAGCTTTCCGGTTTAACACAGAGCCTTGTGATCACATGCCCTGCTCCCCTTTGAGAGGTTTGGAGATGGTGACAAATTTTGTGTTGCATCAGCTCCTCTTTATTAGAACAAACGTAATCTTTTCTCCTTTTCTTTGTTTTGTACAGTGCTCAGATTTTTAACATAGTGTTTTCCTAGGAAACCCGACTAGAACACTAATGACTTCACTGCTTTGCTTTTTTACCTTTGTAAAGTCATTATTAAATTTTTAGTTCCTCCTTGAAATTACATCCCAATTATTCTAGCATAAAGTCCTCCACGTGCATTTAGATTCCGTGTAAACTTCAGAGATGCACAGTTAAAATTGAAGCTTTGAAGAAAGGGACTAGACCTTCAGAAAATCGCTCTCCTCATCCACACTTTTCTGATAATTAACCCCAGCGTATGCATGCAGTCATGTCTGAGAGATCTTACCAGACTGCCTGTAGAAATAAGCTTATTTCTAAAATATTTGGTGATTTAAACTCCTTGGTTCTCTCCTGTCCTTTACAACGGACATTTCTCTTGCTTCCTTTTCATTTGAAATAGGAATTACACAAACAGGGAAGATCAGGATGCAAAACAGCCTGAGGAAATTGCTGCAGCTTCTCGCGGGTAATGTGTGTTCGTGTGACTGCAGCCAGAAACTGTCATGAGACTTTGAAGTTGATAAGGCTGACTAATACTGCTCTTTATAGACACAGCGGAGATTTGAAAATTAACACGATAAAATTTGCTTATAACAGCTTCCATTGTAAATAGATTGCAGGTGGATTGCTGGGGTTATTTTCAAACCACCTGTGCGTTTAAGGAGGACTTTTGGCCTCCAACCTCAACCTCAAAGCTCCGCTCTGCAGGATCCAGCTGCAGCTAGGCCACAGTTTGCTGTTAGGAGAGGCACTGAGGATTTCATAGGTACCACATACTGTTTGGATTTCTGTTCTGTTAGCTTAAAATAACAACAGATCCCTAAAAATACATGTAAGGACACACTCAAAATACATTTCAAATACTCAGGCACATTGTGTGTGCAACTTTATAATGTAACACTAAGGTGCAAAGAAGCTTTTTTTGCATTCTGGGACCTTTCTCTCTGAATTAAAAATAAGCTTTTTTCTTTTTTTTTTTTTTTTTAGTAAGATTCACTCTTCTTAATCCTAAAATTTTGGGTTTGGAAATGTTCCTGTTTATTTTAAAGATGCAATTAGATGATGTTTTTTGCCTATGTGTTTATATAAATACTTGGGTAATCTGACAGATAAATATATATTTTTTTTCAGATCCATTCTAATCTATACACCTTATTTTTTGAGTAAATTGCCATTATAGCTATTTGTTGAGCTTGTAGAAAAAATCTGTTTTGTATTTAGAAAAAATATGAGCTATTAACCCTGAAGCTATGGAATAATACATATTGATATTAAGTTCAAGCAATTAATGTTGACAGCCAAATTAATGCTAACTTTAGAAAGAAAATATTGATCCCTCCCAATAATGGCTAAAATACCTTGATTTTTTTAAAGAGAAATTTCTGATCTGTGTTATGACACAGGGAGCATAGTTGTGATCATTGAAAAGAAGAATAATTCCCAAATCTTTAAAAATTCATTAGAAAATACAGTCTCACAGTTAGTATGTTCAGATTATTTTTGTTCTGCAACAGAAAGGTGGTTATATCCACCCTGCACTAGGAGATGGCCTTGAAATTTTATTTTCATCCACAATTCATACTATAATATTTTATATATTACACTTCCATATTTAATCAGTATCATTTACCTTTTTAACTATGCACAGGGAAAGCAAACCTCATTATAATAGGTAAGCATAAATAGAAAATCTGTTAGGTGTAATAGATGAACTTGGGGAATAAACTATTTGAAATACCATTTTACAACATCGCTGCAGAAGGTAAAAGGATTAAAAGAGGCATAAATCTTTTCCAGCAGTCAGCATTTCATCTGTTGCACGTATCCTGTCCTATCTATAGGCCGTGCAACACATGTGCCTTCAATTACCATGTCCATCATGACAGCAGCGAGGAGTTCATGCTTGCGTTCTTGTTACCGTGAACTTTTCTCACATGGTAATACGGTAACCTGTTATGTTCATCATCTGTCTGGTGGGACAGCTGCGCTCAAGTGCAGGGTCTTCAGAATGTAAGTGGCGTGCCTCCTGCCCCACAGGGTGATCCAGAGAGACATCAAGGAAGGGCCCTATCCACTCCTTTACCTGAGGCATTATTTTTGCCTTAATCCCTCCCAGGGTGGGGGTGGGAGAACGGAGGTGTTCATTCTTTTCCATCTATTCACATATCCAACAAAGACATCATTTAAAAAAATCCTGTATACAAATGAGAGCAAGACATTTTTGGAAGAAATCAGAAGTTTTCCTCGGAAGACGACACATCTTTTGAGTGTTCATCTTTTTCCTGCTTGTCAGGTCTGCAGTGGGAGCGTCGTCATACTGTATTAGTTTCCTTTCAAGTGAAAACAAGTTTGATCTGTTCCCTAAAGTGAGTGAATACAGAAAATCTGCCACTAGACTCCAGGCTGGGATGGACAGTAGGTAACTGCTATAGCTGATTAGTCTCACTCCTCAGAGTGAAGCAGCCTTGCCAAAACGCCAGACCTAACAGCACATCTTCTCTACTAGAAGGCAAAACAAGCTGTGGGGTTACTGCAGAACTGAATTCGAGCCTTTGCGAGACTTCCATAAAGAAGCATTTTAGTGCCTCAAAATGAACTGCCTCACACAGGTCCAGGTTGATTGTGCGTTAAAACTATACCACACCTCCAATTTGCATTTCTTAGCATGACTTAAAAGAGTTTTCCTGGGCAGGATTTGATCCTCTGCCCTTCAAAACTGACTGTGATTGTGGTAATGGTATGCATTTCCCTGGGGGTCTGCCAGGCTCAGACAAGGCTCTGCTGACCCCTGCTGCTATTCGTGCTTTTTTCCTTGCTTTTCCTTCTGTGGACGAAGATTGCCTCCCTTTGCTAAAGATACCATGTTGTGAAAAGTGTCTCGGAACAAGAGGTGTACCTTGCCTTTTGCTACTTTCTGGTCATTAAGAGCTTGCATTTCTGTCCTTTTCGTGTCAGAGAAACACCAGCATTGATCATAAGATATCACATGCTGATGCAGACAGGGAAATTCTCGGAATTCATGTGCAGCAGAGTGGCTGTGGTGTTGGTGCAGATTTTCATTTGTGAGGTCCTTTTGCTTTGGCATGCCAGTGGTTTCTGCTTCAGCTTGCTGACAGCTGCCTCACAAAACACTTACCGTAGAAAATTATCAAAATTAGATGTCTCTTTTAAGCATCCTTTAAAAATGAAGGCTTTTACTTATCTGAAGCAGACATAGGTCTTAGTACAGCAGGTACTGCCATCGGTATTTTGCTGTAGCAGAAGTGTAAAATGCTCTGTATTTTTAAATGGCACTTTTCATGATAACAGGCTGCGGTCTGATTGATTTTTGTTTTGTTTTGTTTTGTTTTCTTGTGTGTTAATCTCAAGACTTAGTTATGACTCATACAGAGAAAAAACATTAATACACGTAGAATATTTTCATAAACCAGGCATAATCACAGAGCCTAGAATATTCATGACGCATACCATAGTCCTTGGCTTTATTACAGAAAAAAATAGGAACACCCAGACACCTTATCTGGCATTGTTCATTTTCACTGACATTAATAGTTAATACGAAAGTAGTAGGTCTAGTTTACACATTAAAAATAGTGTTTTTTTTTTTTAATTTTATTATTTTTAATGGTGTTGTTCCACTGTGGTATTACTTAGTCAATTAAATACAAACCCTCAAGTTCTGATGTTCTGAGCAGTCAGGTAAGGTGAAGTAGCTGTTAATGGTATATATACATGTATACACATATACATAATCATCAGTCTTTCCTTGATGTTTATGTGTTAAAATAAATGTAACTATATGTTTATATGTTGTTTCTTGTCCATTTGAGTACCATATAAAATACATTTTTCAGACTGTGATTTTCTTGGTCTTTTTTTCAGATTTCTGAAATGGCCTCTACTAGGTATACCTGTTGTTTAGCCTACAAGTAGTCATATTCTATATATTTTGGTTATGTAATCACCTCTCTTGGTAATTTACTGATGATTGTGAGAAGCTGACAGAGACAACATAGCTTAACCTTCAATACTTTATAGTTGAAATTTGTATGACTTCTGTATAGTTTTGAAATTTCTAGTCTAGCCCTGCTACAGTTGCGTTCATAACTTCAGTATTAAAAAATTCTGATTTACTTATATATTACTGTGTCAAATATAGTTTGTGTGGAATAATACTCTAATAATTGAAGCCCATTAATTCCTCCCACCCCAATATATCCTCTATAACACTGAGCCAAAACATCTACGTTATCAGATAAGTTGATTTAGGACTTTCTACATGTGTTCATATAGCCATTTATCTCAACCCTTGCCGAGGAGACCTTTATTAAGCTGTGATGACTGCTGAATATGAAATGTAACCAAGATTATTTTTTTATTCAAATATAATTTAAATATTCATCAAAGAGGAGTTATGCTTGAAACTGACAGAGACTATTAACATCAAAAAATATAATTAACTGCACTGGGTATCATGAAGCAGAGTTAGCCAAATAGCCGAGAGGTCTAATTGCTCTAGAGTCTGAGAAGCAATAGTTTTATTTTATACAGTTGCTGTGGAATTAATAGTGATGTGGTTTCCTATGCGAGGCAATTAAAAGCTGCCTGTTAAGGTTCATTGCACTATAGGAAATCCGTTGACTATCACTTAGTAAGCAGAACTGACATGCAAAAGGTACGTGAAGATGGGCAGAGAAGGGTATAGATTGGAAATTAGGACAGGTTAATATGAATTAAATATATGTAAGTAAATTATGAGTACTTTCTAGTATTATAAATCCAGCTCTAGCAAAGAAAGTGAAAAGTTCATTAGAAACACAAAGGAAATAGAATTTAAAAATTATTACAGAGAAGCTATTTAATTCAGAGGAAAGGAATGGAAGAGTAACAGTGGTTTAAAAATTAAAAAGTGGCTACAGAGTATAGAAGTAAGCAGATCTTATAGTCTGGAAATTTCCTTCTGCCACAGAATAATCGCCTACTTATAATAAAAAGAACCTTCTGACCTTTGTGGCTCAATTAAGCTTTTTAGTTGAATTCAACAAGGAGAAAAAAAAACACTTCTGTATTGAATCCCATAGATTATGCATGTGCCCAGGCTATATAGCCTAAAAACAGGCAGTCATATTCATGGTACTTCAAGATTAACAAGGTTGCTGAAGTGGAAAAGTTTAAGGATCAAAGATTCAAACAGTAACAGTATTTTACAGCATTTCTTTTTTTTTTCCCCACTCTAATAAGAAAATTGCAACCTAATTGCTTAATAAATAGGCCATGATTACTGAAAGACATAGATAATTTCCCTTTTTCCATTTTATTTTCTACATATTGCAGAACAATAATTAGCAAAAATGCTGTGGCCACAAATTATTTTCTTTCATATAAAAACTATAAATAAAATGAGTTTGCATGTGTATTCTTTAACTTAGTATGGTAGTCAATTTTTAGACTTTTAAGAAGCAATCTGAAAAAGCTTTGGACTTGTAAAATGAAATCAAACAAAGAATTCAGATAGACTTGCTGTTATATATATAAAGATTGGCTGCCTGTTTCATACATTATTTAGCATGCTTACCCTGTTTATATCAGTGACATAAGAGTGCGTGCTACTTTCTCTGAAGAGCACTGTCTTTGCCGCTTCACAGCACAGTGCCTTGTACTCCCAGGCTTGCACATGGTGTTAGCAGATATTTAAAGCACTTCAGCCTAACATTTTATAGGTCATGATGATCTGAGCCTATAAAACAAGTTACTGCAATGAAGTTAATGCAGTCTTAAGAGTGTTACATAGACTAAATCAGTATTTGGTATATTTTTAGCCTGCTATAGACACATCAATGGGGAGCAAAGGCTCTTACCACATAGAATTTTTCCATGTCAAACCTGCTATAATACAGTGGCAATAAGGAATCTTTACTACAAATTCACTATTGAAAGTCGTATTTGTTCAGCTTTGCACTAAAACACAGTAGCTATTTCAGTCTTTGAATTTTGATTTCTTCCAGCACGCGAGCATACACGCAAACAGGTTCTGTAACTTTTATGAAATAAGTTAGGTAGCAGAACAACTTCACTGAGCAAGCTGCTCTGACCAAAGTCATAGCATTTGAACATGTTACAGGAAGAAGTCTTTCTACCTAATGACACAGGGTTGTGTAATGTTTCATATGGCAAGATATGTATTTTGTCATTGTATGTGCAAGGGCATCTATGTTTTCTTAGTAATAATCTGGGCAACTGTGATCTTTAACCTTACTGTTTGTTGCTTCTCAGGTATCTTGCTCCTTGTGATACATACATATATATATACATATATATATGAGGAAGGAACAATTTAAAAATGTATTTAACACATGTATTTTTCTAGCACTCTAAAATTACTGTTTCAATATAACTCAGATTTAGTGCTCCTTTTCCTATGACCGTTAATACATGAAATTAGACCGAGTTATTTAAGTGTAACAATAACCAGTTCTGAACCCATAACCTTTCCATGTTAACTGAATTTCTTAAGAGCATTGAACTCAGCCCTACTATTACACTCGTGAAGCTGTAGGTGTTTTCTCATCTAGGATGTGGTAGCACTGATACTGCTTTCAGTGCATTATTGTAGTGCCAGCATCACTGATGGGTATGAAAAACATCATTTACTTTGTATATTTAGTTTTCTTAGATAATTTTACTGCCTTTGTGGCTGAGATATAGCAAAAGAACACCTCCTGGAGTTGCATTTAAAACAGTAGCTCTTTGGGTAATGTGCTGCAGACAGAACACATATGAGTTAGTGCTCAGTTATCGTGAATGCCATCAGCAATGCCTTGTTGCTTTCTTATCAGCCACTTTCTGCTGTCAGCCCAGTGCTTATTTCAATAGAAAAGGATTTGCATCAAATGTAATACAGTATTATGTATGGCTAACATGGGGTTTTTAATTGTGCAGGCACATGAGACTTCTTCAGTGGTAGACAGTTTGATAAAAGGATTAGATTAGGAATATTTTTGACACAATTAAAGATTATCTGTGTGTTGAAGGAGTCAAGCTAGTGAATTTTCTGATGTGTTTCTTACAGAGGTGAATCTGCTTGACTTGTGTAGAAAACAAAACAAAACAGAACAAAACAACACAGAATCCACAGAATTTTTGGAGATGTAAAAGTGAGCAAATGAGAGCATCTCCCTAGACTTTATTGGGTTTCAAACTGGAAATTGTGGGATTGTGCTTCACAAGTTAGAGCAGAAGGATACTTGTGCAGGGGAAGTCCTATACCTAGAAGTCCTGCAAGCTTTGTAGATGATAATTAGATCCAGCCATCACTGTGGGTAATGAATAACAGTGCTTTTGTGATAGGAATTCCTCTCAGAAGAAAAGAAAGTACTTGTGGAGAGGACTCTCAGACATTTTATTAGAAAATGACACCACTGTTACAGAGTTGATTAAAGACACCAACCAAGGGACAGCACTTCTGGAAAAAATCAGCAGATTTTGTTAATAATTATCAGTTTAATATACATAACTTTAAAGCCATAAAATCTGCATTAAAAATGTTGAGGAAAAGGATCGTACCAACTTGCTAGCAGATTACACTTTTATAAATCTTGTAAATTAACCAAGTTGTCTTTTGGCCTCATGCTCAGCATTTTGCTCTGCGTTCTGTTGAGCCATGCAAACAAGTCACTTCCCAGCCCTGTGGAATCAGTAGAGATGCATCAGTGGCACAAGGCCTCTGCTGATGAAAATTATAACTCAAAAAGGGGATATTCCCCAGGGCAAGTTTACAAAAAACAATTTATTTTTTTCACCCTGTAAAACTCATCTTACATGCAGGATCTCTTGCGTTATTACAAACTCTAATCCTCTGAGTGGGTAATTAACGGACCAGAAAAGCCATTTGTGGAAAGAAAGAGTCATAAGGGTAAAAAATATTTCTCCGCTGAATGATCTTTAAGGAGTAAATAATTACAAGAGTGAGAGGTTTGGGATGACCAATCTAAATCTGAACATAATTAGGATGAACACAGTTTGAAAATCGAAGCAGTTGGCATATGCAACAATTCTCATATCAGAAGACTAATTAAATATTTAAAAGCCCAAAAGCCCTCACTATTCACAGAAAAATAACCTGCCACAAAAGGGTCTGCAACTTTGGAGATAATTAGGAAGGGTTACAGGGGGAAAAAATCACCAATTGGCTCCAAGGTTCTGCAAGGTCACGTCTTATTATGGTGTATCTTTTATATGGTTTGATAACAACTTTCTTGCTAATTTAATCTAAGTCGGGCATAGTGATATCCCATTTCCCTTGTTAAAAATGTGATCATTTTTCTGTATGCAAACTGCAAGAGGTGAACGTTTTTATAAATAATTGCTCCTAATTGATATAGGTCATAATATTTTTTCATTATTCAAGGGAAATATATATGTTAAAGGTCAGTTAGGGTCCATCCCTACACACACACCCCATTTTGAAATTGTTCCTCCTGCCCATTGTAGAGGGAAACCACAAGACCTTATGAGTTCGTGCTACCTCAGTGGTAAATTTCATAATTAGTACATGTTACCTGTTGAAGCCAAGCTACAGCTATGTTGGATATACATTTCTGCAGCCAGGGGAGCTGTGCTACATGCGTGGAACCCACAGTGAGTCCATTTTTTTTTGCGTTGAACTGGCCTGGAGGTTCAGTGGAACTGCGAACACAAATGTACTGTCTTCCAAATTTCAGAAGAATTTCGGTAACAAATCACCTCTATCAATTGAAATACCTTATTTTAGTAATTAAAGCAGGTGATTTTTTAAAATGTATTTAAGATCTGTACAAATTAATGTGAAGGATAAAGCTACGAATTTTCGGAATTGTAATTGTTCAAGTTGCTATTCATTAAATAAAGACTCAGAAGCTGTCTTAAGTGACATAACTTTCAACTACATTATGAATATGCTGAATGCTAAGCCCTGGATAAAAAAAATCTACAGTGCTGCAAGAATGGGTTTTAAAGGGTTTTTGCTATTATCCTATGATCTCTGCCTGGGAGTCTGTTCTCCTGTGAGTTGGTTGCAGTGTTTCACCTAGGAGTTAGACACAGTGTTTGAGGATTTGCTCTTGGATTTGCTGTGGCTCTGCTGTAGTACGGTGTCTCAGAAGTAAATACCACTCAGTGAAGCTCCTTCCTTGGTACCCAACCCTATGTTTCTCATCCGAAACATACCTGACCTACAAGATGTGATGCTGCACTCACGTTCACTCAGTGTGAATAATCTGTGTAAATTGCTCGGATATTATGATGCTGCACTACTAAAGTTTTCATTAGTAAATAAGCACTGCTTCAAGCTATTTATTTTGCCTAAATGGTGAAACATTTAATTGGGTCTTTTGAACTGATTACTTTTCAGCAGTGCAGATCTGCTAAGCTTAGTTTGTGTGCTAAGACATACACTTTTAATCCCATACTGCATTTTTCTTGCAGGGTGTACATACATAAATAACCTGACAAGATTACGAATATGACTTTATTTCCATTTCTTCTTCCTCAGACAAGGTTGCATTAGAAACATTTTTGCTAAAAAGTTGGTGTCCTCTCCTCTGTGCTGTTACAAGGTTTTGGTTTTGCTTGCACATGCGCATTCCTGGCAGAAATCACTCACAAGTAGATTATTCCATTTGCTTTGCACACCTAATTGTCATGCCTAATTTTCCTGTCTGTGTTTTGCAACCAGTTCCTCAGAGGCTCTGGTAGTTCTAGTAGGCCTTTCACATACATGGTAGAAAGTAGCAGGGATGGAAAGATCAATTATAAAAACTGTTCAAAAATTATCGAGAGATGACAGTTACTTATTCCACTGGAATCTACATTTCCTTTTTTTTTTTTTTTTTTTCTCCTCTCCCCCCCCCCCCCGTTTGATCTGATGCTTCAGTTTCAGATTAATGATAACTCCATAGTAATAGCATTTACACAGATAAACAAAGTACTGGAACAAGAATGAACCGGGAAAAGAAAAAGTACTGCTGATGTGATAGCTTCAATGGGAGTAAGTGGAAAGGTCTGCCTTTTTAACAGTGACTGCTTTAAATTTAGCAAACATGAATGCTAAAACACAAACGTGTCATAACTAAATTCATTAAAATTGTAAGAAGTTGAAAGCAAAAACCACTCTGTTAAATGACTTTGCCATACAGATCCAATATACATATATTGATAGTGAATCGGATGTGGTAACCTGAAGAAAGGGCCTGTGGGAGTTTCATATTTTCTGTTGTGTTTTATTGTCTATTTTGAGTTTTCATCATGCCTACCCTTAAACTCTGAAAATATTACATTGTAAAAAGAAAGCACAATTACATATTATTGTGTATTTATTGAGCAAACAAAAACAAAGCTCTGGTGCACCTTCTTGTACAATATTAATTATACACTATTTAGCTTCCTAATGTTATGTTTACTTAGTAATTGGGAAGATTCAAGAAATCATCAATATTTTATTTAAAAAGAAAATAGAAACAATTTTCTCACCTTTTTATCCCCCAGATACATTTCATCTGAAGCCACCAGGGTTACTGCTGTAGTGATCATATTGCTGAGTCTACATGAAATCCTGACACCGGGTTACGATTTCTTTAAAACAATTTTTAGCATACTTTACTGCTTTCATGCTCACAGGAAGATTTCCAATATTGCAATACAAATCTTATGGACAAATTCTGCTTTCTTACATGCTCATGCATCCCCTGTTCTCTTCTTAGATTATGAAAACTACCACCACAGTCTAAGTGGTGGTAGTTTTCATAACTAGGTGCTAGATCTGTTTTCACTCTGAGCTAAGTAAAAGTGGTGCTACTTTTCTTTAGCATGCTCATTCCCCCATAATAGTTTTAGGAATTCTAACCTGAAAATAACTTTTAGGAAATCTTATACATGTGTAAGCAAAAGTAACTTTTTTAAAAGGCAGCAGTAGGATTACATCTGTCTTGGCTCTGTACGAATGTGTGCATTCACTTTTGGGGGTGTAGCATTGTGCTGCTGCTGCAGTTGCTATAGCAGTCTGGATAGTGCAGTGCTGGGGGACCAAGGCTGCTTCAAGTCAAGGCTTTATAGCAGGGCTAGCTTTTTAGCAGGTCTTTTTTTCAGGCTTTAGTTAGGTCCAATTTATTAAGTGGTTAGGTTTCATTTCTGATATGTAATAATACATTTCTTGTGAGGTGAATTTGAAACTCAGAATTTAAGTATGTTACTTTAAATAGTTTTATCTCCTGTTGCATGTGGGTGTGCATGCATATGTATCTAATGTATCTAACATAAAAAATCTATTCTCTGGTTGTTTTATAAGTAAGTTTTTTACATGCTTTCTAAGCTCAAATTAATAAAAATAAATAATTATCAAATTAATCAAATAAATTATCAAATTAATAAAACATAGCATTTAAGTAATATTTGACATCTTCATACATATATAACTTAGAGTTTAATAACAGGAGTGGAGGTCTAGTGATACGCATACACAAGCAGAAGCACACCGCACACGGTAGTTGTAGACCATTAGGAATACATATGTAAAGACAGCCATTTATTCTGGGTAAAGAGGTTCAGGAATTTTTCTGTTTAAAATATGCTGTTAAAAGTCAATACACGCAGCATAGTCATCCCACATTCCCATTGCTTTTTAGTCAGACTGCAACTTACACAGGGTGAATAAGGAACAAGAAGACCTTATGGAGTACGTGGTGCTACAACTCATAGTTTACGTGTGGCAAGTGGTGTTTTAAGTATTTAATCAATATGCTGAAAGAGAAATACTGTCAGATCTGGCTTAAAAGTTTCAAAACATACCAGAATAGTTTGTTTTAATGTATTAACAATTTTATCAAAATGAATTTTACTTATTAAGTGTGGTTTTATACTATCTCATATTTTAGCTTTTTAAAGTGAAATATACTTGACTTTTCTGTGTTTGCCAGTTTACTTAAAGAAACACTGCATTCATAGAAAGCTGATGCATTAGGAGTATGCTAAGTAGTCTGTTTCTGGTATGAGCTTAAGCCCGTACCCTTTTCAAAACAGCACTAATGTTTCTTCTATGTTACTATCTTTGTCAAATTTATGTATATAAAACAAAAGCATTTGAAGGATAAATTGTGATGCAGACCTTATTTTGTATGCCTTAACTTCGAAGAACTGCAAGATCCACTTGGAAAGGAGCTGCACATATCTTTATGTGACATATGTTACCTACCCTTAAAGGTGAAGTCTTCACTCAGTCAGTCCATTTGACCCATCTCATGCTAAAGTGTCTCCAGAATCTGCTTTTCAGATTCCAGCATTTCAGGTCTGGTCCAGTCATGATGCACTCTGTTTTTCATTTTAATGCTGGAGTATTTGTTCAAGTCCATAGATTTTGCATTTTTAATCTTCGTTAGAACAGTGGTGAATAATGGCCCTTGGCAGGAGATAATGAAATTTTCTTAATTTATATTTTCAAGCAGAAGCTTCAATTGAAAATGGCATCCTATGGCCTGGAGACATAGCTCTAGTGCAAGTTTCAGGGGAGCTGTAATAATAATGCAGTGCCAGCAGTGACGGGGAATGATAGGACAGTGAAGAAGTAATTTAAGAAAGAAAAGAGAATGTACCAAAGCTTTATTGTAGCATATCTAATGATCTGCTGAAGATTCCCAATAGCTTTTGGAGCATGACAGGAGAAACTAATGTTATCTTGCCAAAACAGAAGCCCCTGCTTAATCAGCAGAACAAGATTATTGATTAAAACACCTCACACAATAGATTGCGCATGGAATCTCATCTCCATACATTGCACATGGTAAAGTGCAATAATGAGCATGAGATAATAAAAAAGGAGCAAAAGCAATTTGTTGGGAATTGTACAAGTCAAGATTAGAGTTGAAATGCAAACAAATTATTGTGGAAGGTACAGCTGTCCTTAAAGATGAGCACAGAAGGAGATGGGTGCAGCAGGGACATGGCTACATAGTGAGTGGAAGATGCTTGCTAACAGCTCTGCTGGAGCTGCTTTCCTTCCCTTTTATTTCTGTATTCATCTGAAATGTGGAAGGGCCATTCCTCATTTGCACAGTCTTCTTTCTGAGGTGAAAGGAGTTCAGACATTGTACTGTAACTGTTAATTAAACACTCCATTTGATTTTTAGATTACTCTGATGCATCTGCATTATGAAAATGTAACCTTTCTTCATTCATACTAAAATACTGAAGAAATGAGTACACAATTACTCCATGAGAACAATGATACTTCCTACATTTCTCTATGCAAAACTCTTGCTGGTAGCACAGGAACCTGAATTATCATTCTTTCAGTGCTACACTTAGTCTTCTCCTAACTAGGGTTTCAAATTTAATTCATGTATTACCTTTTCTAAATCAGCTGTTACCAAGTTCTTTGCAGATCTGCATTATTTCCTTGTAAATGACAAAGTCATAGTGTCATAAATCTTTGAGAATGTAATGAATGTCTCAAGTGATATTTCAGCGTGTGATAATATAAATTTTAAGATTATACATAAAAACCTGTGGATTTGGATAGCTCAAAATAAACTGGGGAAGTATGCAGTTAACTAGATTACAGAACACTTAAACGATACTTTAATACAGAACACTTAAACACTAGATTGCAGAATTTAAACATGAACGTGTTTGTGATTTGACTTCTTAAATTCCAGGAAACAACTGGTTTGTACCACACCTTCAGATGGAACACTTATAAAAGAGTTTGGACAGATGGACTGAAGTAACAGTATGTTGTGTAGAAAAAATAACATTGGTAAAAATGCATGAGGGACTTCAAGTTAGTTGGCAGGGTTTTTTGTTGTTATTTTTCTGATGATGTCCAGGCCTACTTTCAAATCTATAGGAATTTTATTACATGCGTGTTTTGGAGAATCTAATATTCAGAAAGGGCTTACCCATTCAAAAAGTAATGGAAAATAGGACATGAGATTATGTCGCAAAGATTGTAACTGTAATATGGGCATAGTGTTTCTAAATGTAAAGATTTCTCAAAATTATGAACCTCTGCTAGAGCAGTGATGAGGTAGCTTTGATACTCTGTAGTCATGTAGCTGGCATAATTCAGAGTTTCTTGCTGTAAAGAATATCAGCTGAGACCTTTAGTAGTTGGTTAAATGGTCTTGGTAGACAGCAGCAGAACTGTAGGCCAATAACCAATACAGTATATTAGGTTCTACAGAGGAAAAACCTACAACGCTGAAGACAGAAGACTTCCATTTATCCAGAGCACAAATGACAGTACTGTAAATTCCCTGAGTGGCTTGTCTCTGAAGTACCTCTACAGAGCCCATATCTTCTTTGTCTCTTCTCCAAAAGCCATGATGTGAGATTGACAGCTGCTGTAGATACTGTTGGGGTTTCTTGAAGATTTCACTGGAATTGGAATATGACCACTAACTAGGTAACAAATAGTTACCTGAATGTGGATTTTTTTACATATGAATGTCTTAATCAAGCTGCTTTAATTTGAAGTCTTAGAAACATGTGAAAATCAGAACCTTATATGAAAATTACTCATGTTTTGTAAAATGCAACCATCAGCGTATTCTTAAATGCAGATCAGTGATTTGAATGTGAAAAACCACAACTTAAAGCACAAATCCTTCTATTCATTCAGTTATCCAAGTAATTGCCCTCTCTGGGTATGGGGATGCTTTGTAGCACTGATTTGTACTGCAGTACCAGGCAGGCTCATTGTGTTTTGGAACTGGCGTCTCCTTCATTTTGACCAAAGGTGAGCAAGAGGTGGCCATATGGAGAGTAAGCAAAATTTTAGCTGTAGAAATAGTCAAAAGTTTTTACAAAGTCTATGCCTTCCTGGAATTATCACTCAGTGCCTGCAGTTTGACTCTGGCACTCATTGTGGAAAGACAAAATAGTGCATTGTTTTAATTATTATTATTATATAGACTTTTGATACAAGCTACCATGAACTGCAGCTTCCTGACTGATGACAGAGTAATAATTCTTTCACCTGGGGAAAATGAAAGAGAAGGAGACGAGTCCGTCTTTTTTTATACAATTTACAAATACTGCTAATAAAACTTTATTTTTTTTTTTTTTTTTTTTTTTTTCCACAGCTAAATATAACCTTCATCAGTTTCACTCACAAGCAATTCCTCCCAATATGTATCCATTTTATTGTGCAACAAATCAATATTTCTCTCTTAATTGCTGCTCATTCAAGTATAAAATGAAATTTTCATACAGCTCAAAGCTGTGGAAACCATTATACTGAGTGATGCACTACGCAGAGTCTTTCTGTAGGGATGGTTTTGGCTTCAGCGTAAGGTTTTCACTAACAAAACAGAAAAATTTAAAGAAATAATTACAAATAATTACAAATTCTTACATCCAAGGTTTTTATGCTGGTTAGTCTGACCTGAGTTGTAAAAACCTTGTACAGGGAACAAAGAGGCCTGTGAAGTTTAGGACTGTGCTGCCTTCTCCTATTTCTACAGCCTTTTCTTAACACCATGTACATGAGATCAGTGCAGAGGCTTTCTCTGCAAGCTGGTTGCATGTGTCATCACTTCCATGTGGCTTTGAAAACCATCATACTTGTTCCAGTCTCTCAAGTACTGGAGAACAAGTCCTATGAGGAGCGGCTGAGGGAGCTGGGCTTGTTCAGCCTGGAGAAAAGGAGGCTCAGGGGTGATCTTATTGCTCTCTACAGATACCTTAAAGGAGGCAGTAGCGAGGTGGGGGTTGGTCTGTTCTCCCATGTGCCTGGGGACAGGACTAGGGGGAATGGGCTTAAGTTGCGCCAGGGGAGTTTTAGGTTGGATGTTAGGAAGAACTTCTTTACTGAAAGGGTTGTTAGACATTGGAACAGGCTGCCCAGGGAAGTGGTGGAGTCACCATCCCTGGAAGTCTTTAAAAGACATTTAGATGTAGAGCTTAGGGATATGGGTTAGCGGGGACTGTTAGTGTTAGGTCAGAGGTTGGACTCGATGATCTTGAGGTCTCTTCCAACCTAGAAATTCTGTGATTCTGTGATTCTGTGAAGTACACTTCATGAGATGTTGCCTTGAGTAACACTGGCACCCTGAGTCTCACAGAACCTGTGTGAGGGCTGCATGAGGATCCTGCCTATGCTGGCCGCAAGTCATGGCCGCAAGGTAAACTCCTCACCATCTATCTGGTTGTGTGTGTATACAGGAATCATGGGCTACTTCCACTCCAGTTTGCAGTTATAAGCCTTATGAGACAAAAAAGTAGTTTTTAGAAAAAGAGACAGAGAAATGAAGAGATAAATTCAGAAGAGTCGTTGTTCCCGAGTTTACTCAATAAGAGGCTCACTATGTCCTGACCAGTTTTATACAAGCTTGATTAGAACATAAAAGGGAAAGTGATTCATATCTGAGTTCTTCAAATGGGCTTGTTCTACCTTTCATGAGGTAGCATGAATTATTCTTATACCTGCTGGCAAAGTAGAGCTGTGGAAAGCTGTTGATACAAGATAGATTATTTTAGCTTGGGTATTCAGGGAGTGTGGGAAGTGGTAGGGCAATAGAGAAGTTGATGTACAGCTGGAGTCAAAGGCTAGACCATTACTTAAGCTCAGACGTCCGTTATGCAGTTTGCTGACAAACAAAAGTAACCCCTGAGAAGATCAGCTAAGCTCTTTTTCTTTTAGTTACCAAACTCCCTGACCTTCTCTTCTTTCCATCTACTTCCTTCTGTTTTTTTCTGTATTATATTTTGACCATCTCTTCAGAGTTAGGTGATAATTTTTCCATTTGAAGTTCCAATCTATTGATTCTTTTGTTTCTCTTTCTTCTGGAAGCCTCTACTCATTATTTAAAAAATAAGCAAACGAAAAACAAACAAACAAACAAAATCACCCTTTATAAACATTAAATTCAGTAGATCCTTATGGTTAGAGGCATTGTAATGAAGTTCTTTGTATCAAAATGCATTGACTTCCATTGTTCAACAAATCATTTATGTTCCAGTATTTAGTCTCCTCTAAAATACATTTGAATTATTTTTCTTGCAGTTGTTCTTTTTAACTGTTTTTCTTATTTCCTCAGATGGTTATTCTTTACCTCTTGCTGTAACCTAACAGAGGAAGCATAGAGTCCACCAATTATTCCTAAAATAATTAAAATGGAAATGCTAATGCTCTTTGTCTGCAGTAACTCTTCCAACCAAAATCATAACTTTCTTGAATCACAACAAAAATCTCTCTGAGACATAAAACCATTCATCAGTATGTATACCTATGAAGACTGAAGGAATTGCTCATTTGTGCAATTGTACATTATTCAAATTTACACATTTTTTCATTTTGTATCATTGCATTTTGCTTTGATTTTATTGAATAGTGGTGTCAAGTCAGTATATATTTGGGATAGCTATCTTTACCAGTGGGAATGAGTGACATTTAGATAACATCGATCCCCAAATTTGAGTGTAAAGCCAGGACTGAAATATTGTGTTGAAGCCTTATTTATGGACTCAGACTGATCTAGTATTAATTAACTTGTTGTCTTATGGATTGGATTGCCCAAGTGTGAAGAGAGTTAGAACCGCATATAGCACTTAAGTATGAACTTGCAAATTAAATGTAATTTTAAATTAATTACCTTTCTTTTCCCATTACAGGTGCAACAACCGAACACAGTGTATAGTAGTTACTGGGTCAGATGTGTTTCCCGATCCTTGTCCTGGAACATACAAGTATCTAGAAGTTCAGTATGAATGTGTTCCTTACAGTAAGTATAATCTTTTTATTCTTGTTCACTTCCTTTGGCCCTCACAATTAAAGCTGGAGTGCTGTTACATGGAAAAGAAGCATATGTTTATGGCCCACAGACCCATTATGCATGCAGAGCACTTGCAGACTAGGGCCTCCAATTAGCTTCGCAAAGTGTGGAAGGAAGCCATGGTGTGATGCTGGCCAAGTGTCTGTCTGTGTTCTTAAGTGTTTGGCTTTTAAGGCTACTGTTTTTCCAGAAAACAAACTCGAATTAGCTATTCAATAGGCCAGATAGAAATTTGTACTTTTGCCCAATACCAGTTGCTGACAAATTGGCTTGGCTCACAGACTTCTAAAGAAGGAATTGACTTCAATTTTAATCATTATCTATTTGAAAGGCTACCTGCTGTTATGGTGACTTTGGGTGTACAACAAAGCCCAGCACTGACACTCCTGGGCAAATGCCCTGGTCAGGAGACATTATAAGACAACTTTGTGCTTCAGGGGCGCAGTTGTAAGTGAACACAGAATCAGAGTGAATAATTCATCAGTAAGTTACTGAAACTTGTTTCTTAAAAACAGTGGGAAAAGGAGTGAGAAAGAGACGTTCACTTTTAGTGTAAAGCCAAAATGTGAACTGTGCCTTGGAATCAGCTGTCAAAACAGAACTTTTTTTCCTGAAAATAAAGTAAATACTGAAAACATATTGAGATCAAAAAATTAGAAGTTATGGCTATTTCAGCAGTTTTGTACGGTATTCTTTCTAATGCCAGAATTCGCTAGATTTAGACATACCTCTTTTTCCTTGCAATAATTAATGTTTTTTTTTTTTTTTTTTTTTTTTTTTCCACTGATGTATGCATGTTTTAAAAGTTCTGCAGATTCACTTTTAACTGGTTTTGCTTTCTTGTAAGGTCATTCTTTTCAGTGACTTCTCCCTCGTCCTGTAACTCCACAGAGAAATATCTGTACTTGCAATGGAATTTGAGCAGTGCACTGATCATTCCCTTAAGTTATTATTAAGTGTGAATTTCTTGATCTGCAGTAATCCTTAACCAAAGTCACATTTTCTGTTGGTACAGGAAACAGGCCAAGTCTGAGATGCAAAAACACTGTGGTGACAGTATACATCCAAAAAGGAAGGAAGTGAGTTCTGGCATAAGCAAAGCTATGTCAAAACTGTCCATTCTATTTACTGTACAACATTAAAATTTAGACTTCTTAAACCAAAATACTACTCTGTACTGCTTCACCACATTGAACATTCACTATTGTTAAAGGCCAAACACAGATCATCTGTTTTTTCTTCATTTCTGCTGTCATTGTGATATGGATGCTTGCTGATTTTTTTTTTCTGTACCATTTGTAGGATTGGAAGCCTACTGCATACAGTGATCCCTAGTACCATTCCTACTGTGTGTAGTATTGGTGGCTTGTTATACCTGTTCTTCTTGTGCCACTTTTAAGGAGTGATGTCTTACCCCAATCTAACCAAAATTTTGTTCCACAAAGATCACTTTTACTGTAGCTCACTTTTTATTCCCAAATTCTCAGAAAGAGGGCAGTACAACTGATTCCAAACCATGGGGTCAGTCAAATGACGAGGTTATGTTTCCAGTTCCAGTAGGCTAGTTCATAGAGAAAAGGTATAATGCAAATAATGTTCAAACATAATTTTTTATGCTGTTTTAGGAAGAGAAGTGTGGATATATTCAACTGATTGGGTATTGCTGTCTACAGGAATCTTTTCTTTTCCAGTTTTCAGAAGTATAGTGTCACAGCGCGGCCTATCCTGTACTCTAACATGTAGTAATTCTACTTTTAAAATGCTTATTTTTGTTTATTGTGAATTTCATTGGCCTACCCCTTCCTTGAATTATATAATTCTATGTCTATCATAACTCAGGATTCTGGATACTTCTTGTCTTTCAAAGTCTAAGTTTTGTAGTTTGTTAACTGCAGCATGTACGGTGATGACACTGCCTAATTCCAGAATTGTAAGAGGAATCATCTGTTGTTACCAGCATCAAAAGGATTGCCAGTTATTAAAATCAGTTTTTGATTTCAAGCTACATTGTGCTGCAGTAGCCATTTTGATTGTTGACCATTTTTTTCCCCTGTCCCACAAAGCCTATCCTGTTATTTTTGCAAATCTCTTGATGACCAATCAATGCCAGTTATCAAGTCTAATTTTTTTTTTCCTCTTACTTGTTCCATTGCTTCACTTCTAAACGTACTAAATGACTAAAATCATTAGGTTTGCAAAGAGCAGCTATCCCAGCAAAAAGAGACTTGTTAAGAAGATGGGATAGGCTTTTGTGGGTCTAGTAAGGGGGATTTTTAGTGATCACAGCACTTCTAACCAAAGTTCAGTTATGCTTTTTTTTTTTCTGAACTTCATCTTCAGTTACTGCAAGACTGCAAAATGTACTATGTTGACGTCTTTCAGCCCGTGAGAGATTACAGCTAGCAATTGTACCAACTTTTGTGGTTAAAGTTGAGAGCTCTTACACATTGGTGTTGGTGTCACCCTTGTACAAAATGCAATTTATGAGCTCCTCTTAGGTCTTGCTGGCCTCTAGAAATATGATCACGCTTTGCTGATCATGCGTATTGATTGAGCTTCCTCTGGGCTCTCATTGCCCTCAAAAGAACGTACTTAATGAAAAACTTCCTTTTTTGCATCTCATAGTGTAGACCTGTTACTGATGTTTTTCTAATCCTCTTTAGCTGAAAAAAATCTATTGAAATACTCAGTTGGATCTCCAACAAAACTAAAATTCTAGACAAATTTGATAGGCATTGCTTTGTCCTAAAATAAGAGTGTTATTGATTAAATTACAAAGAAATTGAGAGTACCATACTTGACATTTCTCTCAATTATGCTGCACAATGTGTGTTGACACTTTTACTGAATAACGGAAGTTGGCCCTTTTATTAAGAAGTACATCAGAAGTACCATTTTGTACATCTGTGCATTTTTATTTTAAGCCTTTTTTGGACTCAGGAATTCAATAGAAAACATTTTAAAGTGTTTTATTCTCTCTCTGTCTATATTGATTGGACTTTGCAGCATTTGTTTATTTCAGTAAGCCCATCTGTCCCTGAAAAATGTACAGCTGTACACCAATGCACTTGGAGAAGACATGCCAGTAATGATTTTAGTTATCCCTAGATTTTTCCCTCACTCCTATTACTAATTCTAAGTAGGTACAATATCAATACTGCTCTTTGGCGAGGAATAAGCTCGTGCATGAAAGTTCACAAACAGAATAATATGAAAGTCATTAACACTGAATATGAAACTCAGGAACTCACCTAAGAATGCGTCTTCTGTTTACTCGAGAATTAGAAAATGAAGTAAAACAAATTTGTTACCTAAATATGCACAAATGAACAAAGGCTAGAAAAACTACTGCTGATTTTGACAATATTAGCCCCCTTCCACTCTGCCTGTAAAGCTTTGGAATTGTTCCCTAAAGAAACACTAGATCAACTCAGTCAATACCATTCTCCCAAAATAACCATATGTAATTTTGTTAAATGAAACTGAAAATACAAAACTTTCTATGGAATATAGAAATACTTTTTTCATGATAATACTGGAATACTGAAAATGTAATAGCTGTGCAAATAGTTTTGATACACTTCCTTGGTGCCAGCAGTTACTGTCACACAGATTGGTACATCTGTCATTTTCCAGGTCATTTTATGAAAGTAAGGGAACATACTTCAAA
This sequence comes from Aythya fuligula, assembly GCF_009819795.1. NCBI lineage: Eukaryota > Metazoa > Chordata > Aves > Anseriformes > Anatidae > Aythya > Aythya fuligula. Next base: position 13,805,175 of record NC_045566.1, read on the forward strand.
GGCTACTGAGTATATGAAATAGATTTTATTGCAAATAATTATTGGAGAGCTATTTACTATCTGGACTTCAGCTCTAAGTCTTCTATAATATGTTCCTTAAAACTTCCTTGGGGAAAATTTCTATAGTAATGTAACTTTGTTAATCAGGTTTGATTTATATTTTCCATGTATGGTGGTGGAATGCAAATTTGTTTCAAACACTTAGTATACTTAGTCCTTGCATACTAGCTTGCTGTTTCGGGCTTAATCGATGATGCTGGAGAATATCTGAATGAGCTAAATGTTAATCTTTTCTTCTCCTCTTGCTTACTGTGCTTTTGCTTCCTTTTTCTAGATGTTTTTGCTTATTTCTTCTAGTCTGATTTTGCAGTTATAGACAAAGAAGTGTCAAAAGTTCTCAAGATTGCATTCAGGAAAATAAACAAAATAAAGCCTAAGGAGAGCTAAAGGATACAAGCTGCTTTCTTTACAAGAAAGAAAAGCTGGGGGAAAGATGGGAGGGAAGTTTAATAAACACACATACATACCTATATAACTCATATGCCGTGTTTTGGATTTATAATTATCTAACTAATATAATATGTATATGTGCACTAGCACATATATGATATATTAACGTGTCACTTTTAAAAATCAACTTGATAGCATTATGCTTTGAGTTTGAGAAGAGTATGTCTAGCATGCATTAGTAAAGTCATTCATTATTTATTCAGGTTCACTAAGTGAAACAACATGCCAACGTATCTGTATTGCCTCCTTAATCTACTAAATTGATTGATCCATGTTCACTTGTGTAACCGTAGAATCTCTCTCCTGCTAGGTTTTCCTGTTGTCTGTTTCTCTTTATCCAATATAGTGCAGTTCTTATTCTCCCTATATTTAGCGTCTGTTACTAATATTAATCTTAGATTAATAGTCAATTTATGTTAATCTTCTTTCTTTTTTCCTTGCACTTTTTTATTTTTCTTCCGATGCTTAAAATAGAAGTGGAGCAAAAAGGTAAATAACGTATACAGTCCAAACCCCAGCTCCTTGTTATGTGCCTTATGGATGTTAACCTCTTCCCTTCCCCTCCCCACAACACTCTTATATTATGATAATCAGCAGGATCTCATAAGTACACCTCATAAAGAAGTCGACTGTTTGCAATAAAGTGACTTGGCTGCTTAAAGTAGGTGGCGGGGTATAGTGTCTGAAATACTTGGGCTGGAGGGAAGACTCCCTTGCTTTTTTCTCTCCCTTTCTCTTTGTCTTTCTTTCCCTCTCTTTCTCTCACCCTTGGGTAAATTCTTGTTAATAAAGTGTCATCTTGCCTGGCTTCCAGAACCCTCTCCATAGCATGCCATGGTTACAGGGTTTCCTGGTCTGTTTCATTCATTGCTTTGGTTGTGTTTTGTTTTCTCTGCTCCTAATTGCTTTCTCTATATACCTGATGATTTGTTTCGTTCCTTTATTTTAATCGAGGCACCTCCTTTTTCAAGCCTCACCACTTCTTAAAGTTCTAACAAGTCGATGCGATTTTTTGGACTGAAATGACCTAGCGCACTGCTGCACACCAGTTAAAAGCTCTGGAGCGTTAATGCGTACTCACTAAAAGTCTAAGATGAAAATGCAACAGTAGCTCTACATTTTCAGCTGTCTGTGTATGCCATTGAGCCTTGGTCTGTACTAGTGAAAGCAGTTCCCATCCACTTTCCATACTGGTACAGCAAGAACATGGTAACTTTAAGAAAAGTGGATGATAAAGGGTGATAATTGCATTAATTATAACATAAGGTATAATCTAGTGCCAATTAAATTGATTTTTTTTCTTCCTGACACAGTCATTATGATTTACCTACTTTTTTCTTTTTTTTTTTCTTTTTTTCTTTTCTTTTTTTTTTTTCTTCTTTTTTTTGGGGGGGATTATGAGACAGTTTTAATCTGACATAATTCTTCTTTTACTTCTCTCTGTGACTGTTAGTTTTTGTTTGCCCGGGGACGTTGAAAGCAATTGTGGACTCACCGTACTTATATGAAGCTGAACAAAAAGCAGGTGCTTGGTGCAAAGATCCTCTCCAGGCTGCAGATAAAATATACTTCATGCCATGGACCCCATATCGCACCGATACTTTGATAGAATATGCTTCCTTAGAGGACTTCCAAAACGGACGCCAGCAAACAACATATAAACTCCAAATCGAGTGGACGTACTGGATTTGTAGTATACGATGGCGCTGTCTTTTTAACAAGGAAAGAACTAGGAACATAGTAAAATTTGACTTGAGGACTAGAATTAAGAGTGGAGAGGCCATAATCAATTATGCTAATTACCATGACACCTCTCCATACCGATGGGGAGGAAAAACTGACATTGACTTGGCAGTTGATGAAAATGGCTTATGGGTAATTTATGCTACGGAGCAAAACAATGGGATGATAGTAATTAGCCAGTTGAACCCCTACACCCTGCGCTTTGAAGCAACCTGGGAAACAACATACGACAAACGGGCAGCATCCAATGCTTTTATGATATGTGGTGTCCTGTATGTAGTGCGGTCAGTGTATCAAGACAATGAAAGTGAGACAGGCAAGAATGCCATTGATTACATCTACAACACCAGGCTGAGTAGAGGAGAGCACGTGGATGTTCCTTTCCCCAACCAGTACCAGTACATCGCTGCAGTGGATTACAACCCAGAGACAACCAGCTCTATGTGTGGAATAACAACTTCATTCTGCGATATTCTTTGGAATTGGCCCACCTGATCCTGCCAAGGTAACAGTTTGACTTTTCTTATTTTTCATCTCTTTGTACTTCCATTCAAGTAACTATTTCAGATCTCTTTGGTCTAAAATATATCTTTGTACAGAAAGACGAGGAGGGTTTGTGTCTCTGCACAGTTGAACAGTACAGTGTTACATTGGTACAAGGCAAATTTACAGAACTTGTGAAGAGAGATAGAATTACTTAATTTGGTTTCATTTGGCTTGTATTTTCCTGTAATTTGTTTTATGCAAGTGTTTAGCTTTTCTGTGCTTGAGAATGAGTTGGAGAATAGCTTATTTACTTTACATCAGTCAGTTTGACTTTCTGCAGCTAAAGTAAGTTTGAGTTCATTCACACTGAGCCAGAAGCCTGTTCCCATTGGTTCTGTGTTACCTGACTTCTGAGTTGATTACAGCACACATGCAGACCTCTTAACTTCTTGGCGCCAGCAGTTGAAAGTGATGTGTGCTGGGAGGTCCCAGAGGAGACATACAGGGTTAATGTGCAATACCAAGCATAAATATTTTTCTGCAGACCCATTTTCACAGTTTCTAATGCTGGATTAGATAAGATTATCCAACATCCTTTTAACAGATTTCTCAGCAAGTCCATTAAAACTGCTGTTCAGCTCACATGAAGTTAGAATAGCTACCTAAAAGGAAGGACACTAATTGGCCAAAAAGAGGAGTAAAAAAGAGGTCTCTAAGTCCCAGCTATCCCAAAGAATGACATGAACAGGCACAGCCACATATTGACACCTGTGGGGGATAGTATCAAGAGAAATGCTCTGTGGCAGAAGAGTATACATGCATCAAAGAACAGGTTGTTGGTAAGCTGCTTTAGCAATGAAGTCTGATACTTCGCTTCTGTCATCCAATTGGCATATGTGCTTAGCAGCCATTTTTTGTGCTTCAAAAAATAGTAATAACAGTTTCTCCCCATGGAAAGTAGCTGTTCGGTGTTGTCTCAGCTGATGCATGTGCAGCAGGATGAACCACATAGTGGTGCACCTCTCCTGCAAAGACAGGCTGAGAGTGTTGGGGTTGTTAGGCCTAGAAAAGAGAAGGTTCTGAGAAGACGTCATCGCAGCCTTCCAATACCTAAAGGGGGCCTACCGGAAAGACGTGGAGGGACTTTGTCAGGGAGTGAGTGTAATGTTTTCAAGTATTCAATGATAGAGTAGGTTTCAATTAGATATAAGGAAGAAATTCTTCACTCAGAGGGTGGTGAGGCACTGGAACAGGTTGCCCAGAGAAGCTGTGGATGCCCCATCCCTGGAGGTGTTCAAGGCCAGGCTGGATGGGGCTTTGGGCCACCTGATCTAGTGGGAGGTGTCCCTGCCCATGGCAGGGCAGTGGAATTAGACGGTCTTTAATGTCCCTTCCAACCCAAATCATTCTTCAGTTCTATGATTCTCTATCAGCATACATATAACTTTTCCTAAATAAAAAAGTACGTAAGATGCAGCACCATGAGGCAGTTTAGAAGTACCATACTAGCAATCTCCAGAGTCCCATAATGATGTTACCAGTCTGTCTCCTGCAGACCTCCCTGGCTGTGTGATGCCAGTCTCAGCCAGTTCTAGTGTTTGGGGGCTGAGCTCCAGCCTGAGGGCAGCTGTTCTGGCTGGCTCTGCACTCTGTATGTGAAACAAGGCCACTCCTCAGGGAGGCTTTGCAGCTGCTCTTAGCTAAGACATACCCACCTAGGTAATTAGAAAAAAATTATAGCTTTCATTTTCATACATTCTCAGACATGTCACTTTTCATTCAATTTAACTGAGATGAAGATACAGTTTAAGTTCTCCAACACCTTAAAAATAAGAGCAGTAAATGGAGGTGCCGGCTTTATGTAGCTTTTGCAGTTCAGACGTCTGCCATGAATGTGGCAAAAGCTAATCTTTAAATCATTGCATTGAGGGAAAAAGCATTTAGGAAGAGCAGGAAGAGACAAAAAAGCTGTCATTTATGTTAGTACCACCAAACATCTCCAGTGAGACATTTCATAATGTTTTTATTATGAGAGAGTCTCTAAGATCCTAACTTACAGTACACATCTCAGCCACATTCCATCTAATATCAGCAAGAGTTTCAGGTATCCAGCAGCACCCCTTCATGTTTCACATGGAAACCCATGTTCCTGGGTTTCCATGTGAAGAAGCTGGTATGCAAGACAGAGGGAGAAAGATGGTACTGCAACCAAACCTAGACAAGAAGGGGTCTAGGGCATGCTGCAGAGTGCTTGCCTCTCATCTAAGCATTTTCACCCATGAAGATATAAAATGAATATTTTGAGTGGTTTGTGAGTTTTTGTTTTAAATGCATTAAGAAATCAGTAAATACATTTTGATTGTGACCTTTTTAAATATAGAAACCATATGAAGACATTAGGTTTATTTGAATGTGTATTACATTGATTCACAAAAGTTATTTTTTCCCTATATAGAGCCAATAACCACTATTTAAATTTTGTATTGATGTGTAAATGGCAGATCTAAGAATATGTTTCAGTTCATTTCCTCTTTTGACTTTAGTTAAAGGCTACTAAATTAAAGGAAAAATTAGTGTGATTGCCTTGAGAAGTACTGCTATAAAACCAAGAAGACATTCCAGACTTGTAACTCAGTACTTTATTTGTATTATAGTCTCAGTTCTTCATTTTTTCAGCATAAAATCTATATAAATTGAAGACCAGTTCATCTATTGTTACACAGTCCAAGAACCTATATGTGTAATACACATTTCAGGTTTTTATCTTCCGTGGAATTAGATCAGATTTTCAGCCCATTTGACAAAGAACATTTTTATGTTTCTTTTTTTTTTTTTCTTTTTCTGTGGTTCAGATCTCTTAATCATCTACTCAAAGACATAGGTGTTAGGATAAGATTCTTTAAGTCACCTAATGGGAGAACTTTTCTTTCTTTTTTTTTCTTTCTACAACGGTACTTTAATGTAAGGTATTTAATGGTGTCACAAGGTCAGTGCCTCAAAATTGGAAGTCATGGCCTTTTCTGTTCTAGCGGTTAACTTGGGGCCACTGTAGAAAAATCAGCAATCTGTGTTGCTTCTGTTGCTGCGGGAGCAATAATGATGTATAGACACCGAGTGATTCATTTTTTCTTCCATCTATCTGTCTTAGCTATCAGTTCTTGTCTGCACCTTAACTTCCTGCTATCAAGGGCTTCAGAAACAACAATCTTCTTCTTCCATAAAAGACAAATTTGTCACATTTGAGTCACACTTCTTAACTCAAAGGTCTGTGTTTGCTCCCAGAGCCAAAATTGTGGACTCATTTGTGACCTCCAGCATGCCTTTTTTCTTTCAGTTGTTTCTTCCATTTTTAAATCTGCCTATTGAAACCACAGAAATGCCACTATAATTAACCTAATGTTGACCTGGCTTTTGCTGCAAACCTACACCATTTCTTCCTCCTCCAACTGTGTATGTTATGTGCTTCCCATATTTATATTTACCTAATCCTCAGGAAAACTCTTCAGATTTCTAAAACCAAGGCTGCTGCAGCCATGCTACCACGACCACGTTTACCCTGGAACTTGGGTCTGCTGCCCTTAGAGCTCTCCCCTTTACCTCAGTCTTTATGTGTTGTTATTTCTTCTCTCTCCTCATGGGAATTATAGTACATAGATGTAGAAATGGCATTCAGAGCTAGATCTGGCAAGTAACACTCATTTACAACACAAGATCACATTTTCATAGGTTAAATGTAAAAATTATATTTAAATGTCAACCTTAATTCAGAAATAGTTCAGAAATATATCAGGTCCTGCAAAAAGCAACTACAAAAATGCAGAACAAAGAAAAGTTTTTGTATTCTTGGTAAATTTAGTGTATATGTCCTAGTATATTATTTCTAAGGAGGCATCCAAGGATCAAACAAATCCTAGCTGGAATAAGAATTTTTAAAGGAATTTAGATCAGGAAGAATGAAGGGAATGTTCCCCCTAAAAGTGAATGAGTATTACATTTAAGGTTTCCTTGGTAACAAAAAGAAGATAAATCCTTTTGTTCTGTTGTAGTGCATTAGGGAGAGATTTCATCTACACTCACCCCAATTTACGCTAACTGTGCAAACTGCTCAAACTGGAGTTGTCTCCCCTTTTGTACCATGATACCCATCATTAACTTTTATTGGATCACTGCAGGAAAATACGGATGTTGTGAGTGTGGACAGAACAGAAACTCAGAGAGTACTATCACCAAGGGCTTGAAATAATAGGAAGCTAGTGCAAATAAATCTCTATAAACCAAGAATCTATGACGAAGTCATGCAGCAAATTGTTAAGTAAATTAGATCTTTGCTATTATAGTGAATCTGCTACACTACAGATTGATTAAAGAGTGGCTGTACAAATAAAGACAACATAATGGGGACCAGATAGCACATTTCTTGATCATAGGTATTTCTCTAATTTTGAAATGTATTTATTATTTTCAAGGTGTAAATTTATAAATGCCTGTGTAAACATTTCACTTTCGACTAAATGGGATTTGGCAGGGTCAATAGAATTCTGGCCAGCATAATAGCTGTAACCTATAAGTAATTAGGTAAGTCTCAGTGACTTCCCTGATATTCACTGAAGCATAAAAACCAGGCACATAGCAGCAATAAGCAGAAAACAGGGAAATCTGGATTTGCACAGGTTTCTGATCCTGTTGCTTTACACAGCAGCTCAGCGTACAACACTTTTTGAAAATGAGGTGAGGATCTAGGTTTTCAAATGTCCAAATAAATTGAAATATCTAGTCAATAATAGCATATGTTTAAATGAAAAATCCATACATCCAATTTCTGAAATTATCTAGGTCCCAGAGATGAAAGTGAAACCCCTGATATTTTCAGAAACGATGCATTGTCTAAGCATTTCAGTTCATTTTTAAATGTAGAGGGATATTTGTATTGTGTGTGTGTGTTTGTTTGTTTGTTTGTTTTGATGTATTTAATGTCTACTTAGAATAGAAACCCATTGGCGAAGAATGTTAGATTGAAGAAAATAGAAAATAGGTGCTGTCTCTAAATCCATTCTTCACTGTCAGTTGGGGAAACAAAGTTACTATTCCCCTGCTGTCCTAAGCAATTGTGTTATGTTTTTATAGACATCACACTGTTAAGCAGGTGCTAAGTTTTACTCCAGTGGTGTCTTCATTTTTAGAAACCAATAGTACTTCTAACTGTTTAAATCAGCTGTTAGGAACTGCATGAAACAAATGTAAATTAATTACTCTCAATTTGAGTCCTTGCATTTGCTTCCTATTGCTATCGTCATTTTTTTTAATCTTATGAAGACTGTCTTCAGCTGGTTAATGAGACACATCTATTTAAGAATAAAAAAAATAAAATAGGAAGGAAGAAGGCAGAAGAGGTTTTGTTTTTCTCCTCAGCATGTCCAGCATGGTAAAAAAATCCTAAGTGGAATCTCACATTGCAGAAGTAGCTTTCTTGGTAGTGGACCAAAAATTAAAAATAAAAATCGTCAGCCTTATAAAGGCTTACCCCAGCTGCCTGTAATGGTAAGTTAATAACCCCTACATGTGGTTTGGTCTCCTTTTTAGTTGTGTCATATTAATCATCACTACCATTGTCTTGTATCTGTAAGCACTCTGTAACTGCCTGGGAGCCTGCAGATGCCATCACCCTGGACACTTCAGATTGAGACACTTCAGGTGGTGGCAGCTATCATGTATCTTCTTGCAGCTCAGGACAGTGACCTTACAGATTAAGTTCCCCAACAGGTCATTAAAAACAAAATGATCCACCTTCTGAAGGCTGGATATATTCCTAAAGAGATGTGCTCCTATTTTCAACCTTCCCAGTCACAGGCTTCCAGCACTGCCTGAAGTTTCTTGGTACATTCTTAAATATACCGACTTCTCCAGTTTTGTATTTAAATCAGAGAATCTCTTAGAAATGACCTGTATCTCTTTCAGTTTTGAGAGAGAGAAGGTTTGAAGTCTTTTTCTTAAAATGGGAGATTACAAGTATATTTCAAAAGTATACATTACTACTAAGGTATGCAGGTCATTTTTGAATCATAGACAATATGCATGGGGATTGATTTCAATGGATAGCATTAAAATTGTTCTACCTAATGTTGTGTAAAGACAGCAGAATATTTTAGCTGAGGGTGCAGCACAAAATATATTCTGAAAATTGTTACCTCACTACTGAACTTCAGAGAGTTGTTTTGAATTCTTATAGTGGTATTCTGAGACAAAGCTATCCTAAACATTACAGGTTTGAGCAGTAATAGCAATAATGCTAACACACATTTCAGTGATTAAATATGTACTAATTAGCACAATGTGTTAGGGGATGGATAGTAATAATCAGTTGTCCCTTGCATCATTCTTTGTCCCTAGCAGCTCCCTGTTCCCCGGGACCTGATTCAGCAGGCATTGCCTGACACTGCTGCAAGTGATTGCAAATGCTTTTGACGAATGTTAATTGGGAAAGCAGTAGAAGGCTGGATGCATTGTAATCAAACGAAAATTACAGCAGTTTCACAAGATGTCAGGCAAGCACTTGCAGAACAGATCCAGAGATTTCAGTAGGTTTCATAGTAGCTAGCTGCGCCACAAATTCAGCACAATTACACAGTCTTCAAACAGCCAAGAATCAGATCGAACAGAAGACAGCCTCTGAAGAAGTTTCTCATTTATGAGCAAGAAAGGGGTAAAAAAAAAAACACATCTCCTTATACAGTCTGTAAAAATAGATTCTGATGTTCAAAGCTTCACTCTAAATTCATAGAAAAATAAAAAGATAAATTCATATTTGAGACTCCTAAAATATTATAGATGAAATATAATTGAAAGAGGATTTTGAAATAATAATTGTTATCTTGAATCAAGAGAAAGTCAATATTTTTCAAAACACAAACATAAAAAATAATCTGCTGAAAGAAAGCTAGGCAGCACTTTTGGTTTTGGTGGTGATTTTATTTAGAGACCATGAGAAGACATGCATTGTCCAGTGCCTTGGAGGTCAAGGGCCTAGCAGCAACAAAACCCAACAACAACAAAAAAGCCACTTTATCCAGTGAAGTTAATCCTAAAATTAGCTTCATTTATTTCTATATTGGTTAGGAAATAATAAATACTCAATCTGAGCATATTCAGTCTCAGCACAAGGACTTGTGCTTTTATGTGCTTGTAAAGCACTGTGAGCACTAATGAAAGATTTGGAAATAATTAATGGTAACTGCCTCAATTACATTACCCGCATAGTTTCAACTGTTGCCCAATGTATATTTGAAGGTGATGAACAGAAATTGCGGACTGCTATCTTCACAAGTATTGACTAGTGCTACCTTTCCAAAGCCTCAGAAAAAACGCAGCAGGCCCAGCTGCGCCTCCCCAGCCCCAGCAGTTCCTTTCTCACGGGGGTTGGTGAAGTGAACCACTGTGAGTCTCAGACAGAAATGATTTGGCCTAAACCAGTCCTAGTGTTGCACGAAAGGTTGCACTAGGTGCTTGCCACTGGCCTGCATGAGTCATGTCTTCGTATCTGCTTTATCAAGAAAGGATGTTAAAACCTGCAATGTTCAAACACCAGACCACCACCTCCCTGCTATGCATTTCTGCTGCTTGGAGTTAATCAGGCATGCTGCAGCTCACTCGAGCAGAATGGCTGCTGGGTAGGAAGATGTTATCAGAATTACTTTCCTGGAAGGTGTGTTGTGGGTGACTTGAAGTTTTTGGGTCTATATTTTTTTTACGGTCCAGTTATTTACAGCCCACTATCTTTATTGCTAAAGCTGAACTGTATTAACTGTATTTTTTATGGCATGCTGATTCAAATGGTTCTGTCCATACAGTTCTTCCTTCTGCAGAAATGATTAAGTAATCATTAATTGCTCTGAGCATATTTGTTATGTACTGATAACTTGGTAGGACTGCCTTTCAGCTTTTAGAAATGTAACTACCAATTGTTATTGTAGAAGAGATTGTTTAGAGATTGTTCTGAAACTTCATACTGGTATGAGCTGGGAGGAAAATAATTCTTAAGCACCCAGAATAACATTAAGAAAAGTGCAGTATTAAGGTAAAGAAAAGGAGACACCAGAGAATCCATTAAAATAACATAAATAACATTAAAAGGACTTTTAAAATATGAACTCATTCACTCTTTATTACTCTTAATTTTCTTTGTGCAGTGCCTACTACAGCAGTGACAATAACTTCTTCAGCAGAGCTGTACAAAACCACAGTGTCAACCCACTAGCACTACATCTCAGAAAGGCCCCATAAGCACAACATTAGCTGGAGGAACAAAGGAAGGAAGCAGAGGACCCAAGCCACCACCACCCATTTTCCACAACCAAAATTCCACCTGTGACAAGTTTTCTTCCCATTGCCAGAGAGATTCTGTGAACCAACTGAGGCCAGGGGGATTAGCTGGCCCCAGACACAAAGAGGAATGATGGTTGAACGCCCTTGCCCCAAAGGAACACGAGGTATTGCCTTTAAAAATATGTCTTGAATTCAAGCAGTCATTTCAAAGCACTGTGCCACTCTGATGACGATTCTTTTTTAAATCTCAAGCTGTCTGTCATGATTTTTTCATGTTAGTTGGAGAATGCAGTACCTACAGGCAGTGGTCAAGTTCTAATCTACAAACAGCATTTGAACGTAGATGCAAAATTACCTTTGCACATATGCTTTGAGAATCCAGGTCAAATTTTAGGTCTTTGCTGGGGACTGTTTGTGAAATATGCTTACAGATGCCTTTCTCATTATGAGCTCCCTCTGGATGAGCTCCAGGAAAAATCAAGGGCTTTTTGTTTGTTTGCAGAAAACGTCTGGTACTTTTCACTGACTTTTTTATTGCTGTTTGTCATCTACATTATTTCCATACGTTTTTGTAAATTATTGTCAACTACTTACATTAGCGGCATTCAGAATTTAACATTGCTTAGGAGTACATTGTAGCTGATTTCCTGAATGCATGCAGAAAATGGTTTCAATTTCACTGTAGTTTCCACATCTGTTGTAGGAACTGCCTCATATCTTTGTGTGGTTTTAAACGGGAACGTGGAACCCCAAGGTCCCGATCTTAGCAACTGCACCTCACACTGGGTAAATCAGCTGGCTCAGAAGGTTGGTTGAAACCTTTTTATCTGATGTACACTGGTGACTAAGGATAAAACTGCAAGCATTAATAATTCAGTTAGTTGAAACCGTCTTTATTACTCTGTGTTCATTTGAAATAGAAAGAGTTATGAGCATTTTGTGTGTGAAATATTTACCAAAAGTTAGGTTCATAAGTATGTTTAAGCATAGTCTTGCACTAAGTAATTGTATTGAGTCTGTGCTTACATGTTTTCATCACGTTTTAAAGCAAAGTAGCTTTTCCAGTATCTTTGCTTAATGAATCAAATATTATAAACCACATAGCAAAAAGTCTGGTATGCAACCAGGTTTTTAGGTTTGGGGAAAATTACGCTGTAATAAGTAGATTTTTGTATAAGTGCATTAATAACAGTATGATTAAAACACAGAGCCACTTTCTGTGCTTTCCCTCCCTACTGAGATTTACTGAGTTTATGAAAACTGGATAATTTGTTGTCAGTACCAGGCTACTTGACTTTCAAATGCCTCAAGCACTACTATGAACAAATAGATTTCTTACTGTCTGATAATGGCAGTAAAATAAAAGTGAGGATGAATAGAAGATCTAGCCCAAAAGTCCCAGCCTGATTTCTGTTTTGATGGCTGTTAAGAACTGCTTTTGTGTGTCATGGATCTAAGAACCTTTAATCTTCTGAGATAAAGAGAATGTTATTGGTCTCAATTAGTTGCAGATTTCAATGTATGTGTAAATGGTTATTTCACCACAACAAAGGTATGCGGGGAATTGGAATTAGGAGCCGCAAGCAGAACAAGGGACCCTGCTGAGATAATATAAATTGTCATTTCAGATCAGAAGTGGAGAAAATGCAGCTAGTCTGGCCAATGAACTGGCTAAACACACCAAAGGACCAGTCTTCGCTGGCGATGTTAGTTCATCAGTGAGGCTGATGGAGCAGCTTGTGGACATTTTGGATGCTCAGCTGCAGGAACTGCGGCCCAGTGAAAAAGACTCAGCAGGAAGGAGTTATAACAAGGTACACGTTTCCCTTCAAATCTTCCTGCTGGGATAACCATTGCCTTTGATTATTTTTTTTCTCTTTCAGAAATATTAATCTATACTTTGTTCCTGTGTACTTATAGTTGTGGAATAAACATGTAAGAGAAATCAACAGTAAATGCATAGCAGAAAGTTGCAATTACTTTCTTTAGGGAATAAGATAAAATTCACAATAGCTGACTGGTACTCAAAAACAGCTATGTGTCCCTTATTAAAATCTGGAATACGTTAAAAATAACATGAGAGAGCTGGGTAATAGCTTACAGAAATTCTGTACCAAATCAGTATTTTTATCCAGTGATCATTTTAACCCTGAACATCCTGAACACTCAGTGGGATTCAGCATAGCTGCAGGGTTTTGTCTTAATCTGACCTTCTGCGAAATAATAGCAATTTTTTAGACTTTTTAAGACACCAACATTGCTTATAATTGATCTTATATGTCAAGACATATCTAAAATGCAAAGACTTAGGTTTTATCTGGAATAATGCTCAGAGAAACATTTCAGAGAAAAAAAAAAAAAGTCTTACAGTTTTAGATAGAAATCATAAAAGTGTTACCATTCCTGTTTTTCTCAGAAGAAATGCTATATTTCATGGCCTCCTCCTTGCCTCAGCTTAGTCAAGAAGCTATAGACAAAACTTTTTTAGCCTGCTTTATAGAGAGAGCTCCATGCATTCTTCCGTTGTCTTGGCAATAGTTTAATTTACAATCCCTAGCTACCCTTAAAAGAGTTTTCCCAGAGACAGATAAAGTGACCACACAGGGATTTTCTCCTTTGACCTTTTCACACAAATCCCACTGTTCGGGAAAAAATACCTGGGCACCTGTATACTGGTTGGGAAAAAAGTTTCCTGTATGATGTTTTTCTGTAGTCATCATTGGACGGATACTAAATTAATATCCAGAATCTTTGTAGTTCAAATTAGGGATTTAAAACACCAGACTAATTTTTGGATATCTCTGAAGCTTTCCAGAATGTGTCTAACTTCTGATTTTCTTTTTTCTTACTAAAAAGCTCCAAAAACGAGAGAAGACATGCAGGGCTTACCTTAAGGTATCTCTCCTGTGCTGTCACCCTGCTTTCTCCCTGCTTCAGCAACCTGCCACGCTTTATCATCTTGCTGCATGATCCTATGTATTTCAGTCTTTGATAAATGTGTATTGTGCCCCATATCAACTGTACAAATGTTGGCTTTGCACAGGTATAACACTCAGGAAAAAAAAGGTCAAAGTTTATACGTCTTTTACCTCAACTTGTTCCAAAGTATAAGAGGAGAAATAGTCATTATCTGAATTGGAAATAAAATCTCTCACATAATACAGCTTTTGGTGGAGGAAAAAGCTGGCAACTTAACAGAAATTACTTCAGCTTGGTAGTATTGTATATCAAAGACTGTTTAGAGTTAATTTGCTTGCATGAAAAATACATTATGTAGCCTACTTTGTTTTTCGTGCATTCCTATACCTAGTAAAATGATCCTTCTTACAATTTTAAGAGTTGTTACAAAGGCCAGATTCAGTGATTCCAGTATTAAATGGATACATTTTTAGGACAAACTAGCTTTACTAGTAGAATACATGCCACATATCCTATTAACCAGGCTATGTGAAAGGCATGTAACATTGCTGCCCAATTTTCAGTTTCTTTCCTCTCTGGTAAAATGGTTGCCCACAGTGGCCAGCTTCTGTTATGTGATACAATGCAAATAATTCCACCTTATGCCTGTGAATAAGCAAAGAAAATGTCCTAGGATAGATTGTATCTGTGTCTCTGAAAATTTTTATTGCACATTTTTTTGAAGTTTCTTTTAAAATACTGTTTTTCACTTGTACCTTCTGAGATAAAATGTAAGAACAATTTTTGAAAAGAACTTTAAAATGCTTTGCAACATAATAAATTAATTCAGACAATTACTGAAGAGACACCTCTCTATAGCAGGCACTCAGACTTTTATCCTGCAGCTTAGGAAAGGGATGGGAGGTGTCCAGTTATGGCAAAAATTTGACAAAAGGAGGCCAAGATCTGGAGCGAAATTCACTTCTCAAATAATATATATATATATATTTTATTAGAAAGTTTTTTGTTGTTGTTGTTTGTTTGTTTGTTTTTTAATAGGAAAAGGAAACACAGCAGGTATTTACTAGACTGAATTTTCGTTCTTTGTTTTCAATAGTAAACATTAACATGAGAAGAGCAATTATTGGGTTGCTTCAACAGATGCATCAGAGGGGCCACATGGTCTTCCTACTTTCCCACTCATCTTTGAGTGGAGAAAATGCCTCAGAAATCTTATTGGACAGGTGATCATTTACCACAGGAAAAATGCAGAGTTAGCTTATCCAATAATAAACAAAAAGCATTTCAGATTAATAAATGCATACCATCAGCACTAGATGGAGACACATAAGAAACCATAGCCACAACCTTAATTTTTGACTGGTGTCATTTTCTGTAGATCTCAAATGGGCTTCTCTGGTTAGATAAGACTAATAAACCTCTTGAAATGACAAATCAAAAGCTGACTTACACTATGTAAAGGAAGCAAGTTCCCACTTTGTGACAGAGGATTCATTTGTACCTCAGATTAGAGGCTCCAATCTGTATTTCTTGGTGACTAATGAATCTGGCCTCTGCAGACCAATTTCTGTTCCACTCTAGTTAATGGCTGCAGCAGTATCAGTGTGAGCATTTTGACTATTCTGTCTCCCATTAGAGAAAGAAAAAAGGCTTTAATGCCACTTCGAAGTATCTTCCACCTGCCAGGAAGGTCATGGTGACTCACAATGCAGACAGAAAGAGGATATTAAAATGGGTTAGGCTAATTAATCTTGCTCTGACAATAGCCTTGACCAACTTTTCCTATTCCTATTACACAATGTAGTATTCCAGACCAACATCTTTCTGTTTGTACACTGTGTTCTGTTTCCATTCCCAATACTTTCAAATTGATCAAACACATTATATATATGCTTAATGACACATTATGACTCGGTAAATGGGACAGAGTAAACAGGGTGTTTCAGCAATGCATGGCATACTCAATGCACAGCTACATTATGCATTCATGTAAGAGCCTGCCTTCAATTGATTAACTGATTACTGTGATTGATTGGATTATTTTGTAAAAATAATGTAATCATGTCTCTGAATTCTTTTCTTCCTTATTTACTGTTACTTTATATGCAGCTTAATGAACCTTAAAACATAATGATAGAGTTGTTGCAGGAAAGACTTAAAATGGCAGCTTTATTCAGTTTTTCAGTTTTGCCTTCTCTGATAACAGGGGCAGTCAGTGGACATCTTGTTTGCTCTATTGATTTCCTTTTTTAACTGACCTTTGTGTAGGAATGGGAGTTAGTAATCTTTTTAAGTATCTATGAACAGGTACAGGAACAGGAGGAGGAGTGAGAATGGCCCAGGCTAATTTATATCCACCGAGTCAGCTTCATTTCATGCCTCCTGTAATAAAGAAAGCAGTTTGTCATAGACAAGTAGTTTACAGCACCATGGCTGCATGAGTTGTGCTAAGTTTCCAGAAGAGAATTATTGCCATTTTAGCCTAAGCTGCAGAATGCCAATTTTGGCATTAGTATTTTTAAATATAAGTTATATATTTTGACATTAACTTTAAGATGAAAGCTTCAGGCAAAACTTCTGGCATTTATTTTTTATATTTTTTCAGCACATTAACAAAGCTGTCTTTATATTTGACAAGAGACGAGTCAAATCTGCATGTTTACCGCTTAGAGACTACACAATGCTAGTGGCTAACTGCATTTCTATTAATGCTTATCCAGCAAGGGGATGGAAAATATTTTTATTTTGAAAATAGTTTTATAGTGCCATTAAATCACAGTAAATCATTCTGACAGTAAAGTATTATAATTGTCACCAGATAACGTTGGAAATTTTCCCCAGCTGCCTAGGGCAATCAGACCTAATGATAGTTTTCTAATGAATGCAGGCAATTGTTGATACAGTGGACAACCTGCTCAGGCCTGAAGCACTAGAGTCCTGGAAAGACATGAATTCTTCAGAACAAGCCCATGCAGCCACAATGCTACTTGATACATTAGAAGAAGGGGCTTTTGTCTTAGCTGATAATCTCTTAGAACCAACCAGAGTGTCAATGCCCACAGAAAATATTGGTAAGTGAATTTTATTTTCAAGTATTAATTAAAGTCGTGTGCACTGCTTTCCACAAAAACAAGAAAAAATATTCTGGGTTGCCATATGCTCTTTGAAAGGTGAGCTGCACAAAATTTTTAGAAAGCTATATGTTACCTGCCTGTGTATCAAAGGACTTGCTCCTGAGGAGAGGAGAAATGCTTTTCTTGCTTACTTAAACAAAATTAGCATTCTTCTTTAGTATCATTAATACAGTGTATAACGTAAAGTAGTTGATATTGCAAAGTTGATTTACCACTGAAAAATCATTAGCAGAATGTATAGATACGAAGAGTACTTAAATGGCAAAGTATGGATTTTTTTAAGGTAACTGCTTTCTGTAGGGCTGAGGAAATGCTTTTCTATTATACATAATCTGTTCCTAATGAATTTAAATTACTTTTTGCAATGCAGTCTTCCAGTTAAATATTTTAGGCACTCAGAGCATAGGCCAAATGTTTATATTAAACATGACTGTCTTCAGGTAAAAATGTGTTCAGTGGACTACATCTCCCATAATGCAGAATAGTTATGCTCCAGAGACTGCAAAATAGCTGAAGATAGTTGGAGCATAATTTGGAATTTAAGTGGTGACAGAGAAATGAAGGGGTTTGGTATTAGAGATGTGCAAATATTGGTACACGGGATGTGTTAAAGCAAAAATCATTGCTATGCATAAAATTAAAATTCCTTCATCTTATTACAGAGATGAATGTAGTCTCAGTGAAGTACAAGGAAGCTGAAAGTCTGCTAATTTGAGGGGTACCGAGATGGAGACTTGGAATAGACTCAGAAATGAGACTTTTCACGTTTCAATGTCTGCATATTTGTAACTGTAGAATATGATTCTGCCTAGTTTTTATTGAGTAGGAAGATACTGGGAAAAGATCAGGAAGGGTGTTATAGCCTGGTATAAAGTTGTTTCTGAAGGAATGATGGTAGAATTGCAGAAAGTTATCTGAGAAATTAACCATTATTATTTCCTCTAAATTATATTAAAAAATGTACTTTGGTTTCATGGGAAAAAAAATCTTTTTCCCAACTACATATGTTTCATTCGTAAGACCTTTATTTCTAAGACCTTTTAAGGTCTTTTCTAAGACATTTCTAAGATGCACCTTTGTGTAGACCTGGACATCACACTTAGGATGTACATGTAGTTCCATGGAGCTCAGTAGACTGTCTGAACATCACTTCCTAAGTGATAAGCTACCGTCAAATCCTGGTGGTGCATCACTGATGCCATGCAAATCTGAATAGACCAATGCTGAATTCCCAACACACTTACTTGTACGTGGTTTAGAGAATGAGGAATGGCTCTCCTAAATTCCTTTTGTAGGTCCATAGTTTATAGCTATGGACTGATAATTAAACTAGTTTAATGTAACATAGATATTTTACAAAAAATTGACCACTCTGACCCATATAATTTACATATCTCAGGAAATTCATTCTTTCATGATAATCCCATGAAAGCTGCTCAGTATGCATTGCAATATGAAATTAAAACTGACTGTCTGAGTGAGATCTAAATTTTCAATTTCAATACTGTTTTTTAGCGGAACCAATACATTTTTTCCTATCAACCTTTATACAAAATTATGTTTAGGAAATATATATATATTTAGATATGAATATCTCTTTAGCTAAATACATGGCATAGGTATACTTAGGCATCTGTTTGCTGACTTTTAAAACCTCTTTATATCTAAATCAATACTTGAAGCTCTAAATCTGCTGGCTGTGGATACTGCGTAGTCGTGTGAAGCTTCAAAATAAATGTTTATCTGCAATATGTGTATTCGTGGTATTTTAAGTGGATTTTTTGGTGGCACACATTAAAGCAAGGTTTGATGTTGTGTTTTCACTATTAAAATACTGCCATTTTAGTAGTATGCACGAGGTTTAATTAAAGTTTAAAGAAACTAACTCTATGTAGTTGAAACATGCCGGTACAGATCTGTCTTTCTGGTGGCAAATGTAGAACAGCAGTGTAAGAAAACTAAATAAAGATTGGGGGAAATAATTGTCATTTGGCGTATTGCAATCTGGCCAAAAGACTATCTCTGCATCCTCCTTTTTAACACTTGTTTTTTTTTTCTTGGGTCTGCTTAGTTTTGGATGTTGCAGTGCTCATTACTGAGGGCCAGGTGCAGGACTTGAAATTTCCTCAGGGCAATAAAGGAGGCAACTCGATTCAGCTCTCTGCAAGCACTGTGAAACAGAACAGCAGGAATGGTGAGTCCTGGGCACATAGCACTGCAACTCCATCACATTTTATAAAACCTACATTACCTCCTCTAGTTAAAAAATCAAAACACAACAAAACTGCTCTGTGGCTTTTTCTTGAACATAGCGGGTACCTGGGCTTTTTTCTTCAAATCCGTAGCCTGAAAATGTCTCTCTGTTTACTTATTTTCCACTCCTTAGGGTTACAGGTTGCAGCTTTTCTGTATAATTCTCTATGGTGTGATGATGGGATTTGTTTTCTTTCGTAGGGTTAGCAAAACTGGTTTTCATCATTTACAAAAGTCTGGGGCGTTTTCTTAGTACTGAAAATGCAACCATAAAGCTGGGCAGTGACTTTGCTGGGCGGAACAGTACAATTGCAGTCAACTCCCACGTCATTGCAGCCTCTATCAACAAGGAGTCTAGCCGGGTGTACCTGACTGATCCTGTGCATTTTACTCTGGAACACATTGATGTGAGTTATGCTAATGAATTAATGGGAAGGTCATAAAATCAGCAAGAGAGAAAAGCAATGCAGAAAAATAACCTTTTTTCCATTTGAATTTTAAATGTTGGTCTAGGTCAGAAACATGAGCTTAGTTAAGTCTATGAACATAAAATTAAATGAGCCTGGTTCAGTGATTATTAGAACTTAAGTGTATTCTTAATGAAAGCTAATTCAGTAATCAACATGAAAATGTAAATGACTAATTTGTTTCTAACTAAAAATTAACTCTTACCTTAGTAGCAGGGTAGAAAACAGCTGTTAAGATTCATGTTTGTCTGATGTAGCAAATTTAAATGACACTTAAAATTTTTACATTAGATTTGGACCAAGCTCTGGAAGCCTATACAAAAGAATTGCTTAAAATGAATTTATTTAATGAAGAATGAAATATATCTTTTTTTTTTTAATCATTTAAATTTGTGTATATGTTTTTTCATGATAATTTATTTGATGTTTCTTTGCTCTTCTGTTTGATCCTGTCTGTTTTCATGTCTCACATGGGGAAAGTAAATAGCACAGTGACAGAGAAAATACGGTTGGATTTTCCTCCCATTTTGCCCTTTTTTATAAATCTGTTTTGATTGCTTTTTATCCAAATAGATAAGACACTGAAGAATTAAATTTTTCCTAATGTCTGTTCGCATGACTTTGGCCTGACCAAATGTTAGAATCAAAGAAGATCATATTTTCAAATTCTCAGTTACAGGAAAAAAAAAAATCTCTTCAGAATAAATTTGCTGTCCCTAATTTTCACAGACAGCAAAAATGGCTATAATGTACCACCGGTGCATAAAATTGTAAGATGGAAATTGTAATTGTTTAAAATTGGGTCTACAGTAATTGATACTATACTTTAGAGTGTTTCGGACTATAAAGTCCCTTTTAAACTAGATGTCTTCCTTGTATAACATAGTCCACAATTTTGCTGATGAAAAACTTTATTGTCCGAAACATGCAAAGTTTAATCTAAATTACCCTTTACACATATTAAACAATTGTTATTGCCATCTTAGTGTGTAAAATCCTGATTTTATTTTATCCTTTTATCTCCCAGCCTGACAATTATTTCAATGCAAATTGTTCATTCTGGAACTACTCAGAGAGGACTATGATGGGATACTGGTCAACTCAAGGCTGCAAACTGGTTGACACAAATAAAACTCATACAACATGTGCTTGCAGTCACCTAACCAACTTTGCAATTCTTATGGCTCATCGGGAAATTGTGGTAGGTAATGATATTACTAGCCATCAGCAGGAAACAAACTTTCAAAGATTAGCTTTAAATTTTCAGCAGGATACAAAATTGCTGAAGTTTCTTAAGTATTTATAGCTTCTACCTAGTTACTCCAAAACAATTTGCTTTCCATAGCACTTTCCATTCTCACTCATAAAGTTACAGGTAAGATAACAGAAAGACAAGGAAGGACAAGAGACTTCTTCAAGTCATACTTTAAAGTAAGTGACCATCTTAAAACCATTTTACAGACTTTGCATTACAGTTGGAGACTACTGGGGGGCAGCTGTGCAGGCTGTTCCCACAAGCACAAGTGCCAACTCTTTTTAAAGCAGGAAGGTCAAAGAGTTGGTGATGATATCTTAAATGCCTTTTCATACACTGAAATTCTGTTGTCTAGTTAAAGCATTTACTGGATGGCAGGGGGCTTAGAGGAAGCAATATTTGCAAGGAAATGAGACTTTTCATAAATCTACTGTATTCTGAAGGGTCACTGAAGGTATAACTGAGATGACAAAAATGATTCTGCTGGAACTGAAGGAAGGAACCGTCTTTAGCTAAATGTGAGATTAGATGTCAAATTACATATGTAACATATTCTGCATTTTGTCCTAATGGTTGTATTAATCACCACTTTCTTCTCCACTGTGGAGTTGCAGGTTTGTAGGAAAGAACATGTACGCTTACAGGATGTCCAACAAAAGTTCTTTTCATCAGAACCTAGTGGTACTTTCAAAATGTTATGTGTCACCAATTACTTTTGCCTTACAAGTTTACAGAAAGTCATAGGAAAAGTGAAAATGCTGTCTAATCTGGCTAAAATAATCTTTTGCTCTTAGACCTGCTCCTCTTCTACTTCTCCTAATCTTGTTCTTCTGGGAAGCTGACCTGAGACTGAGAAATTACTGAATACATTTTGTCCATCTCATGTAATGAACAAGTAACTTTTCTAGATGCTACCTGTTAAAATAGATTTTTGTTTATGCTCATAAGGAGTCATATTAATTTTCTCCATTCTTGGTTATTTCTAGTACAAAGATGGAGTGCACGAATTGCTCCTCACTGTCATCACCTGGGTGGGAATTGTCATCTCTCTTGTTTGCCTGGCCATCTGCATCTTCACATTCTGTTTTTTCCGTGGTCTACAAAGTGATCGTAACACTATTCACAAGAATCTTTGTATCAACCTATTCATTGCTGAGTTCATTTTCCTAATAGGCATCGATAAGACAGAGTACAAGGTAAGGCTTCTGTGTGTGTACTGTTCTTTTTCTCTCAAATGACTGTTTGAAACAGATTTGAATTAAAACAAGACAACACTGCCAAGCTTTCAGCATTCTGACACAGCAAGTCTGAAATGAAAGCTCTAAGTGAAAATAAGATAGACATGTTCATAAATAGTATTTGCATTCATCAAAAATATCACTGTGGCCTTAATTTCCCACATACAGCACTGCTTTTCATTTTCCATTGAGAAACATCAGCTATTAATGAAGCAGGTGGTTTAAACTTCTGAAAGAGGAGCTGAAATGAAATGTTGATATACCAGTAACATACGTATGTTCTCTCTGTATATTCTCATAAGTCTCAACAACTATTGACAATTTTTTCATATATATATAAGTACAGAGATGTACTTATCTATTTATTCATTTTTGAACTGCACATTCATGCAGGCTTTTTGTCAGTATTCATGAAATTAATTCTGTCATTCAGAAGCAATTCATTGTGTTGAAATCTAATAATCTGTTAGAGTTTCATCCAGAATTCAGCTATAGAGGAGAGAATTCAGACTGATTTCTGTTATGACGGTAGAAACTTCCAAAACTACATCAGATAAAAGTGACTTGATGGATGCTTCATAATTTTACATAAGCAGTATTACATTATGCATCTAGAACCAACTGTTCATGCTTCAGATAATCTAAACTACAAGCCCTAAAACCATATCAATTTCAAAATTAAAGCGTTGTTTATAAAAATGAAAACCGCTGTATAAGTGAAAATTGGAGGGTAAGGGTGTGGTTTTCATATCTGCATTCATACTGTTTGGCTTAATTTCCTTTTTGCAGCTTCTGTGAATGTATTAGTATTTGCAAATGTTCAATATGTGTTTTCAGGTTGGGAAAATGCTCCTGAATTTATGAAAGATCTCTGATAGATGTATATGCTGTTCTATTATACCCTATTTGATTAGAGATGTAATGATGTAAAGATTTTGTGGTTCATACTTCCATCTTTCTTTTTCTTTTCAGATTGCATGTCCAATATTTGCAGGTCTCTTACACTTTTTCTTCCTGGCAGCCTTTGCCTGGATGTGTCTAGAAGGAGTGCAGCTTTATCTAATGTTAGTAGAAGTATTTGAAAGTGAATATTCTAGGAAGAAGTACTATTACGTTGCTGGCTACCTCTTCCCTGCTACAGTAGTTGGTGTCTCAGCAGCTATTGACTATAAGAGCTACGGAACAGAGAAAGCGTAAGTAATTGCGAGTGACCTGAGTGTTTTTCAAGTGAATAATTTTTTTAAGCCTATTAGCTGTCAGAGGGTCCCTGACAGACTAAAATACCATCTGAAGCTTTATTGGTAAGAGAATGGCAATGCTGTGCACAAATTACAATCAAGTCTTTTGTAATTCTCTAGGTTCAGCAGATTTTTACTCTAGAGAGACCAATTCTAAATTATGGTCTTTCTTTTAGCACAAAAGATTGACCTGAAACAAATTGAAAAAGTAAATAACTTTTGGGCCTCAATGTGTATTAAGTAAAAATTCTTCTCAATTTAAAGTATCTATGGGCTTAACCACCCAGTTTTAACCTAATGCTTCATTAGATCTTTTTGTTCAATTGGCCCTTTAGCTAACTTTCATCCTGAATTGTGATAGTACAATATTCCAACCCATATAGTTCACTTTGATAACATTTTATCAGGCGAGTAGGGCAGGATTAAAATTAGCCACTGCTTTTTATTTATAAAAATATAGATACATATATGAAGTGACAGAACATAGACAGAAAGCATTTTTGAGGATTTAAGTTGCTGGAGGCATGAACTTGCCTTTCAGTAGCGTTTACTTTGTCCTTTGATGAAATTAGTTACAGGATGGGAAGAGACTGTTGACTACAAGAAAGCTGCTTGATTTTGCTATTGATGAAAGACAAATAAGAGCGATTCAGCAGGGAACTGTATGAAAAACAAATCACTAAATGAAGTCAGCCCTAATAGGTTTACACGTCATTTGGTCAGCCGTAATAGGTTTACACGTCATTTAGTCTGGTGTCATATACATTCTTTCTCTCATGTCCAACTCCCAGTTGGGGCATTTCATTTATAACAGATTGTTTTTCAGAAAAATGTGTCATCTGAACAATTTCTGTCTCATATTCTCTATGAGTAAGCACAATGATACAAAGTTAAAAGCAGATTCCTAAAATGTCATGGAAAACTTGTGAAAAGTGTAAAGATGTTACACTCAGTAATCAGTGACAACACCTATGACCAAACCTTTTAACTAGAAGAAGAGAGAGATCATTTAGTTTTTGGTTTTGTTTCTTCTTTCTACGTTAGCTATTCTGATGATGTACGTTGATGTTCAATGGTGTTATTAAACTGGACTCATCAGAAGAGTTACAGGTTAGGAAAAATTTTCCATGGACTAAGTGATACTGTGTACTGTTTATTGTTGTTTACCGACAAGTTGTAAGACTAAGAAATATTTCTGCACTTTTAATTCATTGGACTGTTCACTTCTCAATCTCTTTTTATTTTTTCTACCGTAGTTGCTGGCTCCATGTAGATAACTATTTTATCTGGAGTTTCATTGGGCCTGTTACCTTTATTATTCTGGTAAGAACTTTTCTCCTTTCATTTTACATTGCCTTACAGCAAAGGTCGAAAATCAAAAGAATGAATAACATCTGTCATTATTCATTCTTATTCATGATACATTTCATGAAAATTCTTATAAACAATTTGTAGCATGACCAGTGGTTATATATATAAATGTTTAGGAGCCTTTAGAGAGTGCTGACCAAATGATTAATTGTCAAAGCTATGGTGGCACTTCAGCATAGTCATTTTTTCTTAATGGCTTGAACTCTGAAGGTCATATTGACATGAGTAGTCATATGAAAAATCAATGAAATAATACTAAACCCATTTTTTTTTTTAAAGGAACCATTATTATTGCTTTCAATTGAGTTACTATTGGACATGTTCCAGAATTTAACTGCTAACTCTCCAATATAATTATCTCAAAAGGGTATTCTAATGTGTTGGATAATTAAGAGAATCTTATATCTTGTTATATTTATACAGTACTTATATCTATATTTGCATATGCATATTTTTCAGTGACTGTTTCTGTATGTATTTATGCTACATGCAGTGTATATCGGACACCCAAGTTCATCTGTTTCAGCATAAACAATATTATGTAACCAAAAGCTTATACACATTCTTGCAATAAACTCCATAAATTCATTGTATGCATACAGACCCATATACACACCAATGCCTGTGTGCCCCATTGTCCATTTTACACATCCACTGTCCGTTCTCTGAGCACCACTGCACAGTTTCAGGTAAAAAGTGCATAGTCATCTGTCAACCCAGGGAAAAAACATCTCCCTGTTATTTCAGGTTAATAATATCAACACTGTACAATCCAAGAATTTAGAAGGAAAATGAATGCAAAATGTACATTTTGTCTCACCTTGTTTTTAATCTGGTAGTTTAGGATCTTTAAGCCTGGCAATGCTCAGGAAATACTCAAGAATGCTGGGACTGGAGACTGGTATATAGAAAGCTTTTTCCATCACTGCTGATAGTTCATAAGGATGTTTTCATGCTTCTGAAAGTCTAAATAGTTGCCTGTACCTCTGCCTTTATACAGTAATGGAGTTGTGAAAAGTAACAGAAGTTACTGTTTTTTTCCCTGAAGGGCATTCATCAGGCAGAATTTTGAAATTTCTGAATTTTGAAATACTGTTATAGATCTGTATGCCAGACATACTGTTTTGTTTTTGTTTTTATTTTTATTTTTATTTTTATTTTATTTTTTAGCTTATAGGTTACTTCTGCATGTAAGGATAAACTGGGACTTTTATTTTGGAAATTTCAATTAAAAATGTACCCAGCCAATCTTTCATAAGTTCTTTATTCTCTCTTGGTATTGTTCTTTATTCCCTCTTCAATATTGAAATAAGCTTATGTGTATTTAGGTCAGTGTCACTCACTGTTTACATTGAAAACTGTTTTAACTCTTGAGTAGCCCCTTTAGAAAATACAACTGTTCAGCATAGTTGTTGTTTTAGTTCATTAGCATATTTTCAAAGAAATAGGTTTAGATCTATATATAAATTGAATTAGAAACATTAATATCTTCACAAGATTTTTGTTTAGAACATTATAATTTTGTGGAGTTTATTCTAAAAGCATTTAAATTAAATCAAGTATCAGGATAATAGCAACTTTTTAAATTAAACCTACAGTTCTGAAAGAGATCCTTTGTATTTTCAATGAGAGGTGATATTTTTCAACACAAAGTTGTTCCTTCCAGTTGTAATGATTACTAGAAAATTGTTTGAAGTTTCATGTCACAGCAGTTCAGTTACCTCTAGTCTGATTGGTGATAATTTCACTTTCTGTGTCTAGCTTTTTATTTTATTGTTACTGCAAGTATTTTGCTAAGTCACCTCTATTTCAGTCTTGCTTTAAAATAACATTTCATGTGGGAAGCTTTGGGCATTGCTGACAGCTTTTTCACTTCCTCATAACCAGGTCAGAGTGAGAATAGAGGTGAAGGACATTTAATCATATTGACCATGTACAGACATAGTTCACTATTATTTACTGGCCATGACATTATTATCCTCCAGCAAATCATTTAGGCTGAGACGCAAAAGGCCTTTGGGAGCAGTATTCCCAACTTCAAAAATATGAAACAGCAGGTAGCAATCACAGCACAGTTCCTGGGAGTAATTCTTCTCTAGCAATTGCTTTGCCCTCTAATCGTCCCAGCTGAGAAAGCAAGAGAGACTGGAGGAAGTGTGAGAAGTGTAATGGCTGAAAAATAGTACATTGTGAGCAGTGTAACAAAAGAAGAGCCATATTTGCAAAGTAGCATCCTTAGTAGTGCGTAAGAAATTCACTTTGGTAAGCTTTTTTAACATGTTAAAACAATTTCTTGACAAAGTTGATTACTACTTTAATTCACAACATTTTCTCTAAGCTTATAAGCTGTTGCACTTGTATCTGTATACGTGTCTGTGCAAAAGGATGGGGAAGTAAGGGAGGGGAAGTATGAAGTTCCTCAGTACATCTTCTGAGGAACTTCCAACTTCGCTGTTTCCATAGCCTGCCATGCCTTTGGGCACCAGGGTTATTATATCTATGGAAAAAGAGCGTGTAAGTAATGAGCGGTGGGAAACCATTAGTATGCCTGAAATGGTTTAATGAAAGCTTGGATCATGACACGTCAGGAGCTGTTCTTATCATTTGGACAGCTCCATCTGCATCTTTAATAATTAATTCAGTTCAGTAAGAGTTCAGCTTGCACACTCATTTAGAAGCCTTCTTCAGAGAGCACCTCTCTCACTGCCAGTCCCAGAGAGAAATAGGCTTCTGCATGGCTAAGAGCAAAGATCTGGAGATACAAGAACAGTTTTAGAGCTGCATTTGCCAGGTAACAAAAGCTCCGGGGAGTTCAAAAAGGGTCAGAACATGTGCAGTTCAGCTAGGTTACTTCAGAGTGGTGTTTCTGTTCTTCTGTCTTATCATATCCATGTCAGCACTGCAGGCTGTGTGGAATGAATTTTAAGCTGCTAAGCTCAGGCGGACGTGATTCAATTGAGCTGGTTGATGGCTATAAAACAAACAGTGCACTCCTGTAATCTGTGGTGAGAAAAGCCTGAGTATTTTGACTTCTATGTCAAAATTCTATTGAATTCTATTGCAAACTATATTCAAGTTGCTGAAACAACTAGAGTTTGCTCCTCTCAGATGGAGCCAATTGATTAGGCTACCAAAGGCTACTTAAGCAAAAATTCATAGGATGTCCTGTTCTGTTAACATCGGAAAGAGCATTTCTCTTCACTCTGACTGAGAAGTTCACCAAAGTCTATATGTATAGATATGGTTGCACACATATCTAGCTCCACATTTAAAAGCAGCCTGTA
Organism: Aythya fuligula; assembly: GCF_009819795.1. NCBI lineage: Eukaryota > Metazoa > Chordata > Aves > Anseriformes > Anatidae > Aythya > Aythya fuligula. The sequence goes on from NC_045566.1 coordinate 13,833,392, forward strand.
TTTGCAAGCTTATGCATATAAATAATATATATATATTACAGCAGACACTTGATAAATGGTATTTATCTGCTGCTCACAAGGAAAAATTTATCATAATTTTTGCAAAATCTAGCTTTCTTTGGCCACTAATTCATTGTACCTGTGACTAATTCCAATCCATTAGTCTTCTGTGCAGGTTATTACATCCACTTTTTTTAAAAGGTAATTTGACTTTGAGACATTCAGTCTCTTAAAATTATATGGGTTTCGGGTGAGAAAAAGACAAAATCCCCACCTATATAATCTATCATATCGAGTACCTTCTGATTTTCAAACCAGAACTGCCATTGTTTGTGTTGGATCTGAAATAAATATGATCTTCCAAGGAGTTCCATTTGATTATTACCATAAAAATTATACAATGTTAATATTTTAAAGTAGTGATATTTTATCTTTATTTAATATGTATTCATTTGTGTTTATTTTGCGCAATTCTATCCAATTATATTAGTCAAATTAAGAGACAGAAAGGAATGGGTACTTTAAAAGGTATTCTGCTTTTTTTTTTGTACTTTGCATACATTTCCAAAATCAGTGTAAAGATTAAACTAGTTGTCTATGTAATCCAGTATCCTGTTTCTCATAGCGGCTATGTATTTCAGAAATTACAGCAAAAAAATAACATAAACATCCATGAAATACTATTGTAAAATATTTTGCCAATGTTTTAAGGTGATCGGACATTATAGCTTCACATTCTGTAGCCCTGTGTTCTGTCACTGCAGAATCACAGCAGAATTCTCAAATCCTATCCCGATTCCTGACCAGACTTTTAAATTGTTATTTTCAGACTCATAGGGAGGGATTGTCTGATTTCCAGAAGTGCAGTGTGAACAAGAAAGAGATTTTACAGACTACAAAGGTTGCAATTCTCCATGGCTGCGTACACAGAGATGTGTTTACTGTCAGTGTGTGTGTGTATACAAGGTGTTTATATTTTTTTGTTGCTGTTGAAGGAGGGCAGTATTGTTGAGGTACATATTTTGGTTCATCTGGGATGAATGCAACCCAATTGTCAGGATGAGGCCTACCCATCAGTAGCCCATTGCGTTATAAGAAGTTTGAGGAATGTTATAGACCCAAATTTGCTTTTGAAAGTCCACCTTGCTGTTCATGTGGGCCTTTATGCGACGCCAGAGTACTTCATGACTGTGGTGAACGTTCTTAAAGAAAGGTGGCTTACTGAGGCCCATCTGCCAAGCTGGAGAAGTATCTGTGAATTTATTTGCTTAGATTACTAACAGTTCAATCATCAGTCATGATATAATTCAGGTTGGAAGGGACTTCCTGTGATCTGTGGTCCAAGATCCTGCTCAAAACAGTCTGAACAGACCAGTTTGCTCAGGGCCAAAAAAGCTTTCCATATACAAAATTAGTACAAATGAACGTGAAAGCAGTAAGTTTGTTTCTTTCTTGTACAGACTTCTTCCCCCATGTATTTCGCACCAGGAAAAGTGATGTAGCTGCTCTTTCTACAAGTTATTATTCTCCGACAAATTCCCTTCTCTCACTGCTTAGTGTCTGGTGTCATAAAATGGCAGAATGCCCAAAAGTCTTTAACTCATGAGTTCCTCCAAAACAATCAATTTCTAGATGAAGAGCAGTGAGGGAGCCAAAAGTGACTGCATTTATAGAAAGGTTTGGTTACAGTTTTTGTAAGCAGGCAGGATAGGCTATTGGTAATGACACAATGCGCAAAGGGATGCTAGTGTATCTGAACAAGTGACAAACCATGGTCTTTGACTGCTGAAACTGAAAACCAAGCAATATTTCACAGTGATGGAGAAACAAGTATCATACGCCCTGTTGTCATAGTTACTTTGTCTTCAAAGTAATTTTTTTTTTTTTCCATAGGAGGGCTTCTTCAGCTACTGTGATACAGCAGTCTGATTTTCTGTCAGATGTTTTTAGTGCTCTATTTCCTCCGTTATAATTAAAATGTATAGTAAGCAACTGTTATGTAAAGTTATTTTCTAGCCCAGCAAGGACATAGAGATAGACAGAGCTGAGAAACTACATAAAAACTTTTTAATGTGCTGGAGCTTGGTTTAGGCTCTAGGGTAGGGCCATTCTGGAGTGTATGTAACTGGAGGAACCTTAGTATCTAAATGCAAGCTTTTTTTTGATATGTCACTTCACTCCTACACAGAATCAGAGGATATAAACCCCTCATTGCATTAGGCAGCCATTTACGGGTTAGGCCATGCCTATGAGTTTTTGATCCAAGAATGATGTTGCTGCTATATCCTATATTCAGGATACTCCAGGTTAGCTTCTTAGGCAAGTACCTGTGCTGTAAATACTGTTCTGAACTGGCACACAGCGTCCATCCTGATTTTGAGAGTACAGTAATAGCGATAACTTGGTTGCCCATAGCATTAGGAATTATTTCTGTAATATATGTTTTTGTTAAACAGACTGTGATCAGAGTCTTCAAAATGCTCCTAAGTATAAACAGTAAATACTGTTAAGATCTTCTGTTTACTAGGAATTCAGTTACATTTCTGACCATTGTGGCTGTGGTGGTTTTACAGCTGTAGGAAGACTTCTGGTATGAAATGATATCTCCAGTATTACAGATACTGTGAGGAGTTTGATGCTTTCTCAAATCAAAGACTGCCCAAAATAGGGGACTGGGTTTCATGATTCCCATCATTGACCATTTGAAGATGTATAGGGAAGTTTATAAGAATGAAGTTATAGTCTTTTTTTTGTATGTATGTTATAAGGATATCCAAGCATATTCTTCCATCTTCTGTTAGTGAATTGGTTTAGTTATTTCTAGTGGACTGTTGTACTAGTAGATAGGGATGTGTTTTTTTAATTAATGAAGGGGCATAACTCTTACTGTTCTCAAACATGATTTTATTTGAATTGTGTGCGTGATATAGGATAGTACGTACTAATTATTCAAATTAACTGTATACAACTTTTCAATTCATATTGTGCAGGCATCCTTTGCTTTGGCTTACCTATGTTCTTCACTTGCTTTGAAATTGATAGCAGAAAGGCACCTAGTGCCTTTGATACCTGTGATGCCATTTTACAATAGGAGCTATAAAAATTATGTTCACTATCTTCCCTATATGAATGACACAACAAGAATAAGACAGGATAGTCCTTTCCTTCAAGTGGCATGCAGTTGCACTTCAACAGAATCCAGACTACAGAAGGAAAGAGGGCAGTAGGAGGGTGCGCACACAGGATATGTCTCTGGCACTGTTAAGTTTGATGCATTTGCTACATATTTACATTTCTTTTTTTTTCCTCTTTCTTTTTCTCTTTCTTTAATTATATTTTAGCTGTTTTCAAGACCTGAGTGGGATTTGTGAGAATAAAATTATATAACAAAAAAAAAAAAAAAAAAAAAAAAAGAAAGGGAGAAGCCAGCAAAGATGAAAAACCTTCCAGGAGCAGAATGGGATGGTGAAAAGGTGACTAGTACAGCACAGTAAAGGATAACTGTAGTCTTCAGAGGAAGTCAGTGAGATGGAGAACAGGGCCAGAATTAAAAGGCAGAGGTGAACAGGGAGTGAACACAGCATGCTGGAAGACAGAGCTAGACAGACACTGACTAGTGTCGGACATGAGCTGAATGTGGCTGGTTCATGATGCTGGGGTCAGTTTGGCAAAATCAACTGAAACAATGACTTAAAACATTTTTGCCCCACATCTGTATTTGCAATCACCTTTTATAGACTGTCTGATAAAGTTAGCCAGTTTCTCTACAAATTTGAAAATAAACAATGGGGTTTTGTTTAGGTTTTAACATCCTTATTATTCAACCTATTACTTGAAGTAGTTTAATTTCATTCTTATCTGTTTTGACAGCTGAATCTTATCTTCCTGGTGATCACATTGTGCAAAATGGTGAAGCACTCAAACACTTTGAAACCAGACTCTAGCAGGTTGGAAAACATTAAGTAAGTGCTTTGTGTTCAAGTATGAGAACTATGATTATTTTCTGATTGCTGAACTGATTGAAAGCTACTCTCCATTAGGAGCACATGCCATTGTCTCCCAGCAACTGCAGATGTCAATTAGAAACAAACAGAACCAATCCTGCTTTCGTCACATTGTTGCTCTAATCTCACAAACACTGGTCAAAATTAGATAATTTCAGCCTGGAACTAGTGCCAAGAAACTGTTTCACGGAAATGCCACAGAACTGTAGTAATTTCATTTGCATTTAAAATGCACTTCAAAAATGATGTTCCTGTTTGCATGACTGATATGATTATATTAAGTTTGTTTTGTTAAATGACTTTTTGATTTAGGGATTCTGAGCAGTTTCTTCTCGTAATCCTGTTCTCCCAAGAGAATTGACTCTATTATTATTGTTAACTTGAGGATTATCTGCTGTCTTCATGCTAATTTAACAACTGTTTACTTTATCTTGGTGCTGTACTGTAGTATCCCTTTTTCAGAGTAATATAAGGGTTATATAATTAGCAAGGCTTTGTCAGCTCTTGATTCTTTAGATAGTCTTTTAGTGTATCCTGTATAGCTTTATGTTGTACCAAAGGTTTTTGTTATCAACACTAAAGGGATGGTGCAACTTTATAACACTAAGGGTTGGATGCAAAAGAGTCTTAGAGATTTGCTTTGAATGTTGAAAATGGCAAAGGGAAATTTACAGTAAGGCTAACGTTGTGAACTAGATGTTATGGATAGGTCAGTATCAGCTTCATTGCATGTTGCATGATGAGAGAGAGAGCTAATCTTTAGCATCTCTCTCTTTTCTTCCTTTTCCTCTTTCTGTCTTCTCATCCACACCAGTAATTACCGTGTTTGTGATGGCTACTATAATACGGACTTACCTGGGTAAGACAGAACCCTCCATTAACAAATTTCTGGCATGACTTTTAACTTTACAAACTCAGTCAATATTGTGGATTGCCCTTAATTTTAATTAACTAATTTTGAGATACCTGATTTGCTAAAGATTTTTTAACTATTATATGCCTTTATAATTTTAAATTGCTTGCCTCTGCATTTTGAATTTCCTAATTTTGACTAATTTTTATAGACATTTAAAAATGCTCTTATTATTTTCTGTTTCAATTCTGTCTAATAATTTTGTTTCTCTTTTCTGCTTATAATGCTTTCTAGCTATGAAGATAATAAGCCATTTATCAAGTAAGATCATTAGCTAGATGTGGAATTCACTGACTAAATTCCCTTTCCCTTCCATTCTGTGCCGTTCTCTACAGTTCCTTTTCCTTAACCTATTCATGATGGAATCTTTTTTAGACTATTCTGTAAAGCAATATCCATATTTTTGCCACATTTCAGCAGGGTTTCTTCATGCGGAAGTTAGATCATCTAGCTTCAGTTTAGCCGAGTTTATCAGAGCATTAAAGATTTGGGCTCTAGGCTTTTAATCTGCTGTTTAACCTTTGTGTTACATTATTTGGCGTCATATGGCAGCACCACTGTTTAAAATCTATGGTGTGATTAGAGGCTAAGCCAGATTTATCAATCTCTTTTGTAAAAGCAGATAAGGCAATGGCATAGCTGGGGTTTGCACTATACTTCTGCATTTCAAAATATTTTTGACATCCTATGCAGTTCTTGAAAAAGAAAAAGGTCATATCTACTCTTCCACTGGAGACTAAAAGTACCAAATGGAATTGTTCTTTCTTTAATAGATGAAAGGTTAAACCCAAGGAATTTTTACATTTGAATATGAACCTAGTAAAAATCAACTGCAGGAACTGAAATGTTAATATTGGATTTGGCAACATGCAATCTTATAAGTAATGATAGTAAAACTAATTTTCTTTTACAGATCCTGGGTCCTGGGTGCATTTGCTCTCCTGTGTCTTCTTGGCCTAACGTGGTCATTTGGCCTGCTGTTTATCAACGAGGGGACAGTTGTGATGACTTATCTCTTCACAGTATTTAATGCTTTCCAAGGAATGTTTATTTTCATCTTTCACTGTGCCCTTCAGAAGAAAGTAAGTTACTGAAAACATTAATGTGTGCTACCTAACTCCTTAATAATACCACATATTTTTCTTTAAAAATAGAGAAAAATATATAAGGTTTCAAAAAGAGGAGTATTTTGAAGTAGTTTGGGGCAGGTACTAGGATTCAAAACCAAGTCTTGCTCTTTGTGCATCTGAGAGTCATTTAGCTGCTCTGTGGCCTAGATTGGATTAAAAATGGCTGCAGCATTTCCAACCCAGGCTTGAAAAGTCTTGAGGTTTTGGGAACAAAATTATTATAGAAAATGTTTAACATTGGTAATGTGGTATGTATGATTTTGAATTTATAGCCAAAAGTCCTTTATGTGTTCATGAAACAAATCCTGCCTGCAGCACTGAAAACAAAGAACCATTTACGATATGAGCCCATCTCAGCCTGGAAACACTCTCTCAGATCAAGGCAGAAGACCTCTCTTGAGATCCCATTAAGTTGCCACATAAAGCTACGGGTGATAGGCAGGGATTATGCTATGAGTGCTTGTTCATTACAAAATTAAGAGAGATCTAAAAATTAATTTCATTGTGAACTTCAACACACCTAAGAAAAATAGTAGTCATTAACAGTAGACAACTGCTAACGGGGACAATTTTCTAAATACACCAGCATGACTACTTCTTTTCAAGTGTTTGCTTCCCCCAGCAATCCAACAGCTAAGTGTTCTTAACTGGAAAAACTGGAAGTTCTTGGCAAGCTCCTTCTCTGATGAAGGGGTATGCTAAATTAGTTCTGCTCTCTCTTTCCCATTGGGAACAGTGGGGTCCATACAGAGCATATCTGCTGCGGAGACAGAAAACTTACAGGGGAGAGAGGAACGGACAGGAGAGAAGGAAGTGAAGGGTGCAGCAAGGAGGGATTCTCTTGGGGTTTTCTGCTCCCCTTCTCTTCCCCAGACTGAGAATGGAGAATGTTTCTATGGATGCCTTAGAGATGCTTCAGTAAAGGATAAAAGAAAACTGCTCATAGAAGGCATGGCAAATGAAAATAATGAGAGGAGAGGGGAAGGGTAAATGTCAAAAAAATCACGAACCACATAGCATAGGACAACATGCAATAAATCCTTCATTTGGAAATACCCAACTTGCAATATTTAGGTTCTAAACATTTTTACTAGTTTTAGGCAGGAGACCTAGCAGTTATTAACTCCCATTATAATTAGCTCACCAGAGACATAATTAACTGATATTTATAAAGTGGTTTGAGATCATTGCATAAAGCATTGCTGTGTAAGGGCAAAATCACATTCTTACGTGTTCTAAACTATACCAGCTCTAAGAGTATCAGTGTCTCTAGATTTAGTGTAAATAATGGCTTTCAGACATGTTTTAGGGAAAGATCTGTGAGACAGAAAGGATTTTATCCAGATGAACATGGCACTGCTCTCGTTTTAACAGAACAAAATAACACTTAGAGAGGAGGTTAAGAAGAGAGGGAAGAAAAGGCACACATTTTCAAAATGCAAATAATTTATAGATTAGGGTTTCATATAATGTTGCCCTTTTTACCACTTGTATTGGACTTGAAAATCAAAAATAGATTCATTTTATATTTCTTTTTACAGCTGGGCATTGTTTTTATATTAAGTGGAGTCAGCAAAAAGCAATATTAAAATACCAGTCAAGTATGAAAAAACATAACTTGGAGCAATAAGATTTATACCTGAAAGAATGTTAAAGCTGCCATTTAAAATTTTTAAGTTTTGATGCCTTTGACTGGATATTATCCTATCCTCTGTCTGCATAGCTAATGTAGTCTTTTTATTCTTTTATTACTAGTTGGTCACTAAATTGAACAGAGAAATAGAATTGTGAAAATGAAAACTATTATGTTTCCAGTTCTGACAGGATGATAGTGCTGTTGCTTCCATCAGTTTCCAACAAGCTATAATTTAGAAATAATGACAGAGGAATGCACAGTGCTGACAGATAATGTACATTCACAGCAATATAGGCATTAGGCAAAAACAGCCCTGGGGGTGGTATTTGGGTGAAAATATAGTTTTGATTGCTATTGTCTCTACTGTGTAGTGTTTTGAAGCATTTAATATCCATTAATGTTCAGGAATGTATTTTCTTAGGTGTTATACCCTCTAGTGATGATATATATAAACTTATATTTTTCAGAATACAAAGTTAAAGATTATAATTCTGTGTCCACGCATTTCTGTTTTCATTTTTGTAAATGTGTGTTTTGTGCTGTTGTAGGTAGGGGTTCATTTAAAATATGTAAAATATACTTAAGAAAGTTGAGTTGTTATCCCTAGATTGAAATTAAAGCACTAACCGTTCAGTTTGCTCAACCTTGTTGTAGTTTGTAGAAACATCACATTATGTATTCCATCATTAAAATTCTTGAAATACTGAAAAAAACACATGGCATACACAAATCTACACTATGAATTTTTTGCATTTTCCCCTCTCCCCTTTTTTGGTTTTACATACACATAGTTTTATTTCTGTCCCATATATTTTGTAGGCCAAGCAGAATTCACAGATTAGCTGAAACCTCAATTCTCAGAGAAACTTAGGAGTCTCATTAATATAGGTGAAACTCTTGGATTACCAAGTATCTAGTGGAAGATTTATGAATTTAGACTTAGATATCTTTACAAGTTTTATCCGATGTTTTCTTTCACTGATGCTGTCATGTTGCCAAGATGTGTGTATCCTGATTACTTCTATCACAATGTTAATATATATAAATTACAAAACGAAAGTTTCCAGTAGTTCATTGGAAAGAGAAGGTGAATAAATGCAGGTCAAATACAAAAAAAAAAAAAAAAGAAAACAATAAAAGAAACAAAGAATACCACCAGTTCTGTTACTCTATCAGAGAAAAGTTTTGTTTGAACACACTCATCAAGTGTGTTCAGACTTCTGGGGTCAGCAAAGACAAAGATTTTATTTTTTTGTCCTAAAAGCAAAATATGCTTAATTTCTCAGCCTTTCTGTTTCAAATTCTGGGTCAGAGCCCCTGCTGGTGCCCCCACAACTGCAGATGGCTCTGTGCTGGGAGGGGGCGGTGGTGATTGTGAGCCTTGCATAAACCTGAAGCAGGTGTGACCAATGAACTAGTAACTGTTTGAGTTACCCAACCTAACTTTATATGAAAACTTTTTTATATAGTCCTTGCAATTTAGAGTCCAATGGAAAGGATAATTTAAATGGGTAATGTCAAGAAACACAAAGATACCTCAGCCCTTCTTGCATGATAGGATGTTGCATGATAGGATGGGAAGATGAGCTTTCTATGGTTTATGTACTAAAAGCTAATACAAAAAGGACTGTTTTCATCCAACATTCAGTTCAGGTAAACTTAACTATACTAATCTACAATTTGAAGACAAAAATAATCCCATAATAACTCAGTAGCTATTATTCAAACACATCTGAATGAAGCACATGTGTACTTCAGAAATAATCTGTTAAAAAAAACCTGGGTGACTGCCATTGAGTAAGGTAGAATATCTGATTTTGTTAATGGCCAGCATTTCAATAGACAAGAATTATCCATTTGCTTGAAAAACAGTTGAGTATTTTCAATGCAAGATTCATGTCTTTTTGCCAGTGGAGATATTTGACGCTATTTTTTGCGCTAAGTGTTTTTATGTCCTCTTAGGTACGTAAGGAATATGGGAAATGCTTCCGACATTCCTACTGCTGTGGTGGACTACCAACTGAGAGTCCTCACAGTTCAGTGAAGGCATCAACGACAAGAACTAGTGCTCGATATTCCTCCGGCACTCAGGTAACAAAGATTTTGACAGCAATTTTTAATTAAACTTATTTATAAAAAGCCTACTGAGATGTGTTGCAAAAGTACTAATTGTCTTTTCATTATTATCATTTAGATGGCAAATACACACTTGTATATACTTGAATTGATTTCTTTGTAAAGATTTCCTTTTGGTTTGGACTAAAGCAAACACCTTACTTTTTATTGTAATTAGGGGCTGGTTTAGTGGAAAGTTTATACCATCATGTTTCATCTAAATGAAATTTAATAAACTAGACTTATAATAACAAAAGATGGAATTTCACGCTGTGCTAGAAGAATGGCTTACTTTAGACCAAAAGAAATACAAATACTCTACATAATAGCACATAGGTCAGAAAAAATCTTTCTGTGACTTACCATGCTTCTGTCTCATTGCTTTATGTTAACAGAGTCGTATAAGGAGGATGTGGAATGACACTGTGAGAAAACAATCTGAATCTTCTTTTATCTCAGGTGACATCAACAGCACTTCAACGCTTAATCAAGGTCAGTCACTGGGAACATTTCAGTTCTAGAAGACTTAAATTTTATACAGATTTTATATAATTTAATTTAACACAGAAGAATTTAAAAGAATGTGTTGAAAAATAATCTGGAACAAATGTTCTCTAAAAGCAGAGTTTTAAAGTCATGCACCAGCACATTTTAAAACCATTTTCCCTCAGCTGGCCCCCACTATATAAGTTGAATTCCTCCATTTGTGGGAGTGTATTTAAATAAGTTTCATCAATAATTTAACTTAAAAGCAAGATCATAATTTTAAATCCTTCCTAACCTTTATAGGTTAAATCTGAAACAGAAATATGAGTGCAGTAACATTTTAATGCATATTTGACTATGATTTTTAGGTGCAGAAATTTTCCCAGTGAAATCCAATTGATATCATTTCTATGCAAAAGATGTCTGTAAAGCATTTATCTTTTTTATTTCAAAGAGCATCGTACCTGTCACATGGGATAGAATCCAGAATCAGGCACAGAGAAGCCAGAACTTCAAATTTCTTATCTCAAATAGATTTTAAAATCTGTAACTTCATTTTCATATCCAGTTACAAGGGTGTTAACCAAGACAGAATGTCCCTTCCTTGTTCTCCTTGTTTTATTTATTTATTTTTTTATTTAAAAAAAAACAACAAACAAACAAAAAAAACATTTTAAGCTAAGTAATGGAGGGAAAGGCTGCTTTGTGGAAGCTAAGCTCACAGTTTATTCTTCCACTCACATCCTTAAGAGAAGAACACATAGTTCTGACCAGTTCCTGCTCAACTCAGAAAGTTTCAAATAGAAAATTCACTACTGTTAGGGCTGCTGTAAAGCTCCCATGAACCATGGCTGGCAAATTTTCCTACCTTGTGCTTTTTTTAAGATTCAGTGGCTGGGACCTGTACTTAACTCATATTTATTTTAGAAGTAAAAAATGTGGTACTTTGTAAAAGAGAAAATTTCAAAAAGCATAATCCTACTTCTGCTGTTTGGTGTATAAAGATGGATGAGACTTGTGTGTCTCACTGCTCCCCTCACCTGAATCATTATTATCCTCTGGTAAAACCAAAATTAACTAATATTTCCTAAGTAGATTTTTTTTTTTCATTTATTAAAACCCCATATGTATGCCAGAATCCCAGATAAAAGTCTGGGATTTCCTGCTGCAACTCAGGTAATTCAGAGTTGAGCACAGATCTTGGAATTTTCTCCCTGCTTTGGTACTCCAGTCTCAAGTCACCTGAGATGCTCTGTCATGACTAGAAAAAAATGATACTGTCATGATTCAACTGTAATAATTTTACTATCTTAGTATGCATGTAAGGGTAGCTTAGTAATTATTGGCAAGTATCATTTCATAAAATTCAAGGTTTTAAAAGTGGCAAACTATTTGAATTGAAAAACAAAGTTCTCTTACTATAAATTACGGGTAATAATTCAAACCAAGATAAAACATATTACACAAAAAAAGTCAAAACGTATTTGAGCTAGTATTTCTAGTAGTCAATAGATAACAACTGAAAAAAAGCTATGATAAAAACTTTCTTAGTTGTTCACTGGTATAAAGTTTCAAATAACATTGGCATAATCAGGCAATAAGTCTCTGAATCTTAGAATTATCTGCTTCTTTGAACTACCAAGTACCTATGGTAGTACAAAAGCATTAATATTTGAAATATATACTGCCTTTTCTATTGCCAAATAAAAATATAGTATAAAAATATAGTTGGCTCTTTATTTGTACTTTAGTCTATGATGCAATCCTGATGCATTGCTGTGCAATGCAGTAGAAAAGGAAGTAGAATTTTACTTTAATGAAGTGTTTAAAGTAAGTTTTAAATGATAGTTTTTCATGGTGTTTTTCTTTTTTCTTCTTTTTTTTTTTCTTCCTTTTTTTTTTCCTGTGTGTGTGCATGTCAATTTTCCAAACAATTATTCTTCTGGTAACTAGAAATCAGAGCTAATAGATTCTATAGTTTTCAAATGATGCTTAATTTTTTTTCTAATTCTTCTGAATTGTTTAAATGGTATTACACTAACATGTAAACTATGTTCTAAAAAATCTGTTAATTCCTGTAGTATCTTGCTTCATGTTACACTGTTTGTAAACTGCTTGTTTAAAGAAAAGTTGTCATTCAAGGAATTCTTTTTTTAAAACCTGGCAGATAAATTTGCTTTCCCCTCAGCATGCATACTTTTGCATATACTAAGATATGCTTGCAGTTTGTCATCCACTGTCTGTTTGAAAACAGCAATTCCCTTCCACTCTCTGTGTGTTTGTCATAAAGTGAATAACAGCTCTGATCCATCATAAGACATTTTTCAATGCATTTAAATTCAAGAAATTCAGTTCTCTCAATTCTGGGCAGAAGTGTTCCATAATATCATTTTAGAAGTTACCATAGCTTTATGTAGTACCTTGATCTCTACACATTTAATTGCTATTCTTGTGTAACCGTGATTTTGTATACATTAGTAAGTGTCACTCTCACCAGATGTTTACTTTGGGGATTTGGACAGCACCTGTGAATTACTGGCATCTAACTATATTTTTCTACTCCCATTTCAAATACATAGCTCAAATACATTCAGAAATTTTCATCTGAATTACATTTGACAAGTTCTACATGATTCATGATGAATAAAAAATATTCTTTATTGAAATTGTCAGAATAAAATTAAAGAACTGACTTTTTTTTCTGTTTCTTTTGCTTTAGGAATGACTGGCAATTACCTACTAACAAACCCTCTACTTCGACCACACGGCACTAACAACCCCTATAACACATTGCTCGCTGAAACTGTTGTATGTAATGCCCCTTCAGCTCCTGTGTTTAACTCACCAGGTGTGCTTATACTTCCTGAGTAAAACCGCTTTTCTTGGCTCGCTCCAAATCCCTTCTTTTCCCTAGATAGAAACTCAAGTTGCAATACCCTAGCTATACATTCTGAATTTCTGTCAGTTTGAGAAATACAGTGTTGCCTATGTCAGCTTGTAAAACTGCACTATATTATAGTAATGCCTTTGCCATAACAGTATTTACCAATAATTATCCATGTTTTTAACACAGGTGGCATAAATCTTAATATACTATTACAGGACTGACATCACATGGTCTGAGAGCCCATCTTCAAGATATATATCACTTAGAGGTATCATGTCTATGCAATGTAAGGTTGACTCAAAAGCTTGCTGAGAAAAACATGTTCATGGAACAGATTAGATACTAAAGCAGTGCAAGGCATCTTGACACCTTTGGATACTCCAGTGTAGAAAATTGTATCCAGCGTCAAACAGATCTATAGTATAGTGCAGCTTTATGGTAGATCATTTCCTTTAGGAAAATCTTGAGATTAACAGTTAGAACAGTTTAGTTCTGAATGAATAAAGGGTGTCATCACTTACCTAACATTTTGTTGTTAGAGTATCTAGTTGCTTTTTCTAACTACAGTGCAATTCATCAGTAAATATCTAGCAGTTACTGTTAGATGAATCATAAGATCACTTTAGTGTAACTGGAACGATAAATCTTTGGTAAAGTGCTCATAAGACCTTGTTTCCAGTTTTTATTTCAAGTTTCTTTTTTAACTGTACTGTAGTTTCTATTTTCATTCTCTTGTTTTCTTACTTTCCTTATGCTTTCCTCTAGCAACCTACAGAGAGACAAGTATGGGAGTAAAACTTAACTTTGCCTATCAAATGTAAATTTTTTCAGCATGATTTTTAATGGGCACAATTAAAACATAACTAGCGGTCATGAAGTAGACTCAGCGGGCAAGTGGTTCACAATTTGCAAATGAAATGTTTCCACATTCAAAAAGTACTTGCATACTGCTTTTTGGAAAACAACATGAGGTCTGTAGCAAACCCTATTGGTAACAGAAGTTATGGAATGCTGAAATAATTTGCTTTTTAAAACCAAAGCAGTGTCAAGCCGAAATACTTAACAATTTACTTATATTTTTACATTCCCACGGTAATCTTGCTACAGGCTATGGAAAGATTTCAAATGAATTACCTGATCATGGGCAACAAAATTTGACTCATCAAACCAATTTAAATATATTCTAGCATGCTTAACTCTGCAGTGTATCATAGAAAACTCATTGTGGATTATCAGATATATTTTGGTATCTGTTTAGAAAAAGAAAAGGGAATTAAAATTATAGAATTAAATCACTTTCATGAGGGAAATGAGTGCCAGCATGTGGTCCATGTGTTGTCTACTTTTATAAATGCCATATGTTCTGAGCAGCTAAATCCTTTGCAAGAAAAATCTTGGAACATATATGAAATTGCAGAACTATAAAACTGTTTAATCAAAGCTTAAAGAGACCTTTCAAACAACCCTCATCACTGTTTAAATCAATACATATGAAGAGGAGCTAACAATAACACCAATACAAAATGATTTGCAAATTATTTAGAATTTATTTGGAGATTATTACTCCGTTTTCTAAAGTTGAAGACAAAAATCTTTTCTTGAGAAAATGCAATTACTTTTTAATTGAAAACAATATTTTCCAGAGAAGATGGAATTTTCTAGGATAAGCTGCAGCTTTAATTATGAAAAACAAAATAAAACAAACAAACAAAAAAAAAACACAGGAAAATACATCTTTTCCAAAACAACTTTTTCTTATACTCCTCCAAGCCTTGCATATAATGCAGCAGCCTCACAGTGGTCAGTCTCATTTCAGTAAAGTCACTCCATTCTTTCTTTACTTCTAGACATATCTGTAGATAAAGTGATTTTCTAGGAATGCTCTAACCATTCAACTTTCCATGGTTCAGACTGTTTAGTTTCTTTCAAAGTTTTTTTTTTTTTTTTTTTTTTTCCTTTGCTTGGGAAGCACTGTGCTGTCATAGTTTACATGTCTTTGTGTCTATAGGAAATCCTTTTCTTTATTGTGCCCCCCCCCCAAAAAAAAAAAAGCCAAAATCAAAAACATAAAGACCTTAATCATCATAAGACTTCATTTTTTTTCCCCCTTAACTTCTTTCCATGTTTCTAAAGGACTTACGCGATCTGTCATTTCTGCAGCAGCTATGAGGTATCAGCCATTGCTGATTTCCTCTTCCCATTCCACAACTAATATTTATTCTTTGGTTTAATTTCTATGACCCATACTTACAGAAATTCCTAACATTTCTGCATTTGACTTCCATGGCCATGGTAACTGTGGGCCTAACTCTTAATTAACGATTCTGGTTCATTCAGTGCTGTCACTGTGACTGATGCAGACTGCAGGCAAACTTTGACCTTTAGAAGCCTGGGGCCATTGTTGGCAGACAGAATATTAGTGCAAAAAAATTACATTAAGTGGGAAAAGAAAAGCTGTTATTGCTTCATAATCTAATTTGCTGAACCCTTGCTCTGACTAAGTTGCTGAGAAGCTCAGTAATTCTTCATCATGTTACAATAAATCATTTTACTTTCTTTTATATATCAGCTACTCTTAGGCCAGATAGCCTGAGCAGACAGACATGATGTGAGTTGTCCAAAGTGAGTCATTCCACCTGCTGTCTATCGTGTTGTTGGATGGTGCTTGTGGGCCCTGGTCCCTGTAGTGTGAAAGATGGCTGTCCTTGTTTAACATAAATTCTTTGTATTTATCCATTTTTTTCATTCTTTTCTTTACTTCATCTCAAAAAAAAAAAAAAAAAAGGAAAAATGTTAGAAATGTTGTTAAGTAGTTGCTTGCCAGTTATGTGGGTTTATGTTGTACATTTACCTTCAGTTATGTCTGTGATCTAATTCCTTTTTAATTTAGTGTCGTTTAGGACAAATTCTGTTAATTTTCTTTTTCTAAATCATGGTGGTGTACTTCAAAACATAGATGTTTCCAAATGAATTGCTTTGCATTACATATGCAAGGGCATGGAGTGATCAGTTCCTTGTGGAAGAGTCACAGAATTGACATTAAATTAAGAAATTAAAATGCCACTATTCCCCACAGGAAATAGATGTTACTATTTTAAAATGCATCTTTCATATGAAGTGTGCAACTGTTTACATTTGGGAATGTTCAATAACCTTACTTTTCTCAAGTCTTACTTCCAAGTACAACTTTGTCCTGAACTACATTAAAGAATTTGTTTAAGAAAAAAAAAAAAAAAAAAGTGATGAAATAGACATCAGACAATAACCAGAGCTGTCCTTTTCTGTTTCAGGACATTCACTGAACAATGCCAGGGATACAAGTGCCATGGATACTCTACCGCTAAATGGTAATTTCAACAACAGCTACTCATTGCGCAACGGAGACTATAATGACAGTGTGCAAGTTGTAGACTGTGGACTAAGCCTGAATGATACTGCTTTTGAGAAAATGATCATTTCAGAATTAGTGCACAACAACCTGCGGGGCAGCAGCAAGAACCATAACCTGGAGCGCACACTGCCAGCCAAGGCTGTGATCGGCGGGAGCAGTAGCGAAGATGACGCCATCGTGGCAGATGCCTCATCTTTGATGCACAGTGACACCCCTGGGCTGGAACTCCACCACAAAGAGCTTGAGGCCCCACTCATTCCTCAGCGGACTCACTCCCTTCTGTACCAGCCCCAGAAGAAAGTGAAGACCGAGGGAACCGACAGCTACGTCTCACAACTGACAGCCGAGGCTGACGACCACCTCCAGTCCCCCAACAGAGACTCTCTTTACACGAGCATGCCCAATCTCAGAGACTCTCCATATCCAGAGAGCAGCCCCGACGTTGAAGAAGATCTCTCTCCCTCCAGGAGGAGTGAAAATGAGGACATTTACTACAAGAGTATGCCAAATCTAGGAGCTGGCCATCAGCTTCAGATGTACTATCAAATCAGCAGGGGTAATAGCGACGGCTATATAATTCCCATTAACAAGGAAGGATGTATTCCAGAAGGGGATGTTAGAGAAGGACAAATGCAGCTAGTGACAAGCCTTTAATAGTGTAGCAAAGAGATATTAAAGGCCACATACAAGTATTAAAAGACTTAATTGGCCCTGTGCAGGCTCCCTCGTATCTGCTTGAAGAGACAATTCTGTTGACCCTGTGGTTCTCCGGTGTAACGGGGATTACTGGACCTCGCAGTTCTGTGAATTTTTATAAAACAAAAACTTTGTATATACACAGAGTATACTAAAATGAATTATTTGTTACAAAGAAAAAAAATACCAACAAGGTATTTTAAGATATCTTCTGCTGCTGAATTTAACAAAATTGTGAAAAAAAAAAAAAAAAAAAAAAAGAAAAAGAAACACTTTCCAGCCATTTTACTGCAGCAGTTTGTGAACTAAATTTGTAAATATGGCTGCACCGTTTTTTTTTTTTTTTTCCTAGGCCTACATTGTATTATATACAAGGCGTAGGCTCTAAAATCCTGTGGGACAAATTTACTGTACCTTACTATTCCTGACAAGACTTGCAAAAGCAGGAGAGATATTCTGCATCAGTTTGCAGTTCACTGCAAATCTTTTCCATTAAGGCAAAGATTGAATACATGTCTAACCACTAGCAATCAAGCCACAGGCCTTATTTCATATATTTCCTCAACTGTACAATGAACCGTTCTCATGAAAAAAATGGCTAAAGAAATTATATTTTGTTCTATTGCTAGGGTAAAATAAATACATTTGTGTCCAACTGAAATATAATTGTCATAAAAAATAATTTTAAAGAGTTTGAAGAAAATATTGTGAAAAGCTCTTGGTTGCACATACGTTATAAACTGTTTTTCTTACACTCTGTTCATAGTACAGTAGTATATTAAAAATGCAAGTTCTACCTGTTTTCACTTATTTTTCACTGTAAACAGTGTTCTGCTTTGACAAGTTAGTTTTTATTCTTTTTTTTTTTTTAATTTTATTGCCAAAAACATGATTTGGGGAGAAAATTGTTTTAGAAGCCAATTATGCCAAGCCTTGCACAAATTTGGTATAGCTAACAAAGATTGTAACTGAATTCCCTGTTCATTCTTTAATCAGGGTTGGGTGGTAAGGGGTAAAGGGGACACTGGACACTTCTCACAAGCTTTCTCATGAATAAAAGGTGCCTGTCCTTTAAAAAGATAAATAAAACATAACTATTACTCTTCCATATTCCTTCTGCCTATATTTAGTAATTAATTTATTTTATGATAAAAATATAATGAAATGTAAATTGTTTCAACAAAATTCTGCTTTTTCATCCCTTTGTGTAAACCTGTTAATAATGAGCCCATCACTAATATCCAGTGTAAAGTTTAACACCTGTTTGACAGTAAATAAATGTGAATTTTTTTTCCAAATAGGTAAAATGTGCATTATTATGTACGAAGCATAATTGGCATCAGCAGTCTTTTGACCCAGCTGTATCCTGCTTAGAATGGCTTCTTTACATTTCATGATTTAAGTGTTGAGAGTACAATGGAAGCTGTCTATGTAGTTCGACAGAAAAGAGTTCATCTTTACTTACTATTTATTACCTTAGTCACAATTGAATAGGATCAAACTCAGATATAGCAGGGTCATTAGGAAAATGTACTGTAATTTCATATATTTACATAACTTTTAAGTAGGCATCTGTACTGAAATCAAAAATAAGGTGGTAAACACCACCATCGTATTCTCAGCAACAATAATTAGCAGTTAATTATTAGTGATGAAGATATAGTCTTATAATGGGGAAAACGTGAGTAAGCAGCATTTGGATAGCACTCCTGTGCAAATAATCTGCTGTGCAAATAATCCATCACAGCACCACTTTAAGTTAGAAAAATAAGCATGACTGCCCCATTTTTATCAGACTAGAAAACTGCAGAAGGCAGCTGATGCCCAAGATGTTATCAACAAATTGGTGGCAAAATTGGAAGTCTGAAGTCTTTGTTCCCAAGCCTTTTTTGTCCGTCTCAACCAGAGCTTCTCAAAGATAACACCAAGGACTTCATTTTTTTTCAACTTCCAAAAGTGTGTTCTTTCATAGCACAGAGGCCATGTTTTCATATGTGGCACCTGCGACTATATGTATGACAACAGCAAAAATTCATTTGAAAGCCTTTTAAATTCTGTTAGCTTCTAATGTGCTGGAATATAAGAATACTCCATTTGGAATGTATATCAATACACATTGGTTTTGTGTAGGTGCATTTTGAAAAAGTTTGGATTTCAAAAAAATATTTTGGGCAAGACTTTGTGGTGTTGAGACAATTCAAACTTTGTAAAAAAATATCCGAGATGAGATGGAACCTCAGAGTTCAGATAACCTCAGTATGTCTGTAATTGGGACTGTGGCACTGTAGCAATTGTTGAAGACAAAGGCATGTTTACCTTACCCTCCTGGTAACGCTTGTCAATATGTTCCTTAATACATAAAAGTTACTATCTTTGTGGTAGAGTCACTGGAACAGTTAAAATTTAATCAGAAACTGTTTACTTCTGTTTAGCAGAGATGCTTTAAAAATCTGAAGTCTTTGTGAAATAAGGATTTGTTCTGATTCAGGGTATACAGCAGACGCTTCGGAGCAAAATGATTCCCTTGGTCTGTCTGGTAACTTAAAAGCATACTTGCTGCCTTCTACCTAGGAAATCATGTCTTAGGGATTTAAAAACTGTGGTGCTCAAGTAATTATAGTACACGATATAATAACATCACCAGCTTTCAGCAGAATATTCAGCCCTAATTCGAGCAAGTACTCCTTTGTGTCATGTGTTGTCTAACTTAATGGTGGCGAAACTACATGCTGGAAAAAGGTTTGTAGCATTGTGATCTTAAAAATATATTCAACTGCAATTGTAACACGTATACATAAAACAAGAAAATTGAGCTGATGAACCTAAGATGAACCAGCTGAACCTAAATATCATAAGGGAATTCTTTTGTTAGCGTCTTTGTAATGTAGATGTTGCTTTTTAGTGAGCCTATTTTTCTCTCTCTCTCTTTTTTTTTTTTTTTTTTTTTTTTTTTTTTTTTTTTTTAATGTTATACCAGTGAGTGTCCTGTGTTTAGCTAACAACTAGCAGCCGATACCTTGCCAAATTTCTGTTGGTGTAACTTCTCAGTGTAGTAGTTTACAATACAATTATATGGCCGACAGCTTACTGTAATTTCTTTATGTTCTCTCTCATGTTCCTGCCATCTTGTCTTGGGATCAGAAGGACAGAAGAATTGAGAGGAAGAGTCGAGAATAACGAAATAATGACAGCAGAATTAATGGAAACAAGTGTTTCTTCAGGGTCATCAGTTAACCAGTTCCTATGATGGTGCCAAGGATATGCTGCTATTTTAGGCACTGTCTTTCAGAAGAGCTGTAATTTTCTTATGGCTAGTAATCTCCTGTTAGTATCAGTGTTAACCCTACTGGCTCCATCCAATTCTTCCTTGTAACTTCAGTCCAGTTATATTCCTACAAAAGATTAAGTGGGATGTGCATTTAGTGAACTGTTGTATAATGGTGCTATGCATTGTTGAATATAAAATACATCTCAATTCTACATAAGTGAACCATAACATGAAGAAACGCTACATTGGTAATACCTTTATAGTTAAAATTAATCTTTATCTGTGAATTCTACAATACACCTTTGCTTTTAAATTGGAAATGAGATTACTAATAAAGTTTACATATATTCACTTATGTAGGCAATAAAAGATGTTTCAAATTGACATAAGTTATGGATAAAATACGTGTCATATTTTATGTCCTAGTTTTTAAGAAAAATTTCTTTCTGAACTACTCAGAACAGACATTAACAGAAAAACAACAAAAAGTAAATGATCCCTGTGTATTGTTGTTATCCCACTTTGCCTAAAGACTAACAAAACTTGTCTTCTAGAATTGATTATATGACAACATATGCTAGTGTAAAATTTTATCCCTGAATAAAATTATTTTTTAATTCAAGTGAAGCTACAGGCAGATGTATATATATATATACACATACAGACAAGTACATCTCCATGGGGGTCTTAACTCACAAATTCTAGGGGGATGGTGGAGAATGAAAAGTGCTGGGACACAGGCACTCTTCAGCTCCACTCTGCTGTAGCCTTGCAAAGACACTTTAGCCCTTCAAAGACACAAAGGGAGCTAATGGTGAAACATACATTAGATTTTTTTTTAAATAGATGGTAGCAGTCACCATATATATTTATGAAGGTCATTGCTACCAGTAAGCAAGGGTCTTACTGTATGGATCCAGATTTATGAATGCTGCTAGCCTGCTGAGTCTCTACCCTAGAACTACGTTGGAGGTTGGAAGCCAGCTTTGTACTGAGCTGGGGACAAAAGTTAGCACCACCACAGCTCTGGATACAAGAGATTTGTGCCTCATTTATATAAACACTGTGAATTAGTAGGAATTCAATTAGCAGATCTGGCTGAAGCATCCAGCTCTGAAAAAATCTGGGGTAAAGGTTCGTTAGGACCCTGTCCATTTCAGCAGGTTTTTTTTTTCTTTTTTTTTTTTCCCCCAGTAAAAATACCTCATGCGGTTTTTAGAACGACAACTTCTAAATCCTTTTATTCATGCAGGATAAATTCTCAGTGGTATTTCATTAATTCATGCCTAAGAGCATTAGTATCTCTTCTTACTCTATTATGTCATCATTAATCTCAACTGTGCCCCATCAAAGTTCCTGGCATGTGAAACAGATCACACGATGATGCAGCCAGAGTGTTTAGAAATGCTATAGAAAATCATACAAGCCTCAACTCAGCACCAAGAAGATTTTAAAACACCATTCCATGTAATGCACCAGCTGCTGGTCTTCGGCAGGGGATCACAGAGTGGGGAAGTCACAGTGACAGAAATAACAATCATAATAGGTAGTTTTAGCAAAAGAAAAAAAAAAGTTCTTCTAAAGCAAAGCTGATAAAAATTTTAACCATTTCTTCATTGGGTACATGTCTCTTGTCTAACTGTTAGAGTAGAGCCCTGCCTCAGTGTAGATGCTGTACTGCAAACCAGTTTAAAGCTTAGAGGCAGCAAAGTTGAGCACAGAAACATCTGCTTACATTAAAAGGTCTGATTCACAAATAGTTAGCACAACATCCTGTGTCATAAGTGTATAATTAAAAGAGAGGCGGACTGAATAAGAATCATTGAATATCTATCTGGAATAACTGTCCCAGTCTTGTAGCATACAAGTAGCTTTAAAATAGCTTAATGTTGCTGAACTCAGCCTCCATGATTGCTTAGGAGAATGAGTCCCAAAGGTTAACGAGGTTTTTATGGAAATAATTCATTTTCATTCACTTTGAACAGACCACTTTGCCTTTTTTTTTTTTTCTTTTTCATTTTCAGAATAAATAGAAACTTCTTAGCTTGTATTCTTAATACTACTCATTGTTTTAAACACTTCCCCATTATCTTCTATTACTTGACTCCTTTCTAAATAAATCCTTGTTTTCAGACTCTTCCATTTTTCTAATTGTGTAGTTGCCAGTCTGCTGAATTACTTTTTGCCAGAATGCTTTAAGAGAAAGGGTAAACCACAAAATTGTTGGTGGATTGTTATATCTGATTTATGGATGGAATTGTATTTTCTATTCCATCTTCCACCCCACCCCACCACCCCAACACACACAGGTGCTCCCACGTCATATTTTGTCTTCATAGTATCCATTCACAACACCAATTTTTCCACTAAATTGATCATAGAAAGTAATGACCTAAATAATTATGGTTAATTTAGAACCCAACAAAGCCTACAGATACTTCCAGTTATTCCCAGGAATGTGTGCCCAACCTTGTATTTGTTAGCACTGCATTTCATCTGCATCACACTGCCCATTTATTCACTTTGTTAACCCAGGTCATTCACAATCTTCCTTAGTTCTGATTAACTGAAGTAATTCTCTGTTAACAGCAAATGTTGCCACCTTTCAGATAGCATGTTCATCCCCTTTTACAGATAGCACCAGTTTAAACACAGAGTGTTAGGGCACTATACCATTAGCCTTTTGCCATGATCAA
This sequence comes from Aythya fuligula, assembly GCF_009819795.1. NCBI lineage: Eukaryota > Metazoa > Chordata > Aves > Anseriformes > Anatidae > Aythya > Aythya fuligula. Next base: position 13,856,614 of record NC_045566.1, read on the forward strand.
AAAACCCGACCACTTAATCCTGCTCTACCTCTTAGTTTCTAATGCACAATTGCTTCAGCTTTCACTTCCTGAACACTGTTCTGCTTTAATGACCTCTTGGTAGGGATTATTTTTTATTTTTAAAATACAAATAAATTACATCAACCATTCCCTCCACCTCCAGCAGCTGCACAACTGGCTTAACTTTAGTATGTTAGAGAGGCACGATTTTCTTGCCCTGAGCATTTACATCTCTTTCAGCAGTGTTTCCTCTGCACTGCATGCTTACATATGGAGTTTCTACATGTCAGACTCAAAAAGCACTTACTTATCTGTTCAAAATGAAATTCAGATGGAAATTAGTCACTGAAATCCCAATATACATCACTCACAGGTACAATACAATGAACATCATTTCAGGGGAAGAAACAATTCCAACCTTGTAGACACATACATTTCTGGCACTAAGGATATTTTGGCATCCCACATTCTGCTGCTGCATGTCTGCAGCCACACCATCACAGCGGAGGTGAGCCACAGCAGGCACTATTATTGCCCTCCTCATGTGTGACAGTGCAGCCTCTGAATGTCACAATCTACACTTTCAGTTAAAAGGGGGCTCCTTCCCCCCTCCTGCTGAAGTTCCTGTCCTGACAATAATTACAGCTGGAGCTAGCAGAGAAGCCATGTGAATCTGTGCAACTTCCCAGTGTAAATGTCACCATGGAAGCTCTGCACCAGCCCCAATGATTCCCAGTTTGTGTTGTGAAAAGGTCACAGATTCCACCTGCACAGATCCAAACCCACTACAGTTTTTGACACAACATATATCACATGTGATGTGATGGGGCTGTGTTACTCTGATCATGCAGCTTTACATGCATGGTACTGGTTGTGCACACAGCCCACAGGGAGCGTGGGTGCATCACAGCCAACAAAGTGTCAAAACTTGGGTGGGTTCCACAATGCTGAGGTGTTCTCTGGGCCCCAGTGGACTTACTGGTCCTCATTTCCACATAGCTTCTAGCTAAGAAATTCAAAGAGTCAAACTGGGGCTGGCCAGAGTATTTAGCCCCTCAGCATGCCACTGATGAGCTGCTCCCGGTGACCTACTTCTTTCCGTGCTTGGTTACAGTCATGCTGCTACTGCAAATGCTGAGATGGGTTTGCAGCTCTGCTTTTCTTTCAGGCAGGTGTGGCTTAACGTGAAGCTCCTGATAAAAACCTTCCTGAGGAGATCCTCACTGTAGTTGCAATGGCTGGTGGCAGGGTTGTCTCTGTGACGAAGCACAAACACATGCAAGCTTGCATGAACCAGTGATGGTTTCTGTACACATTAGAGGCTGCCTGGAAAAGCCAGACCTGGCCGTTTCTTTCAAAATGTGAGGGGAACAAAGAGAATACACAGAGATAGAGAAGAAAATAAAAGAATAAAGTGAGGTACAGGAGTAATTTTGTTCTCATGTTTCCTTCCACCACTACTAACTGTAGCCCCTTCAAAGCAACACAGAAAAAAAATCTCACCAGTGTCCATTCATCTGGGTTGTATGACAAAATATGCCAGTTTAATGAAGCATTTCTAACTCTTCAAAATTGGTATTTCAGGTTAATGTCCTAAATACTTAACCTAATAGCATTGCCAGATCCCAACATTCTCACAGAAAGCAGACTAGAAATGTACCATTCCAAACATGTCTTGACATTTTCAAAGAACACTTGAAAAAATGGATTTATCCAAAACAGCTTATTTCAATGACTGAAATTCTACTGCTCATACAAAACACTGAAAATGAAGAAAACAGTCAATACACATAGTGAGAGAAAGCTATTTAAACATTTGCCTTAGCACAGGCTTCCCATATGCTACACAGAGCTACGAATGCTCCCTTCCCTGCTGAGACTGATCAGTGTAAATGAAGCACTGATACCCATCCAGAGGTGCTGGTGATTTGCCTGATATCCCACTCCTCTGCATTACTACAGGAATCTGGTCTGTGTCTACTCTTAAAAGCTGTATATCTTCAGAGACAATGTTTGTCTCTCATACACGGAGTATTTCTGTTCTAAATGAATGCTATAAGCGAGTAAGTGAACATGCAAGTAAAAGTGACACATATATATAAAGAAGGCTAACTCACATTTATAGGCACAACTGGTCTCACAAAGTGCTGTGTGAATTTCTCATGGACCTTTTATGATCCAGCTCATGGTGTGCATGCTGAGACCACACTTAATGTGCCTGCAGAAAGAGAGTACCAGCAGCTACAGCCCAGGCAGTCTGATATCGAAAGCAAGCAGGTAGCTGCTGCAGGGGGTTTCTCCTAAGTCTCAGCAAAAGTTTGTTGTAGATTAACTGGCACTTAGGGGACTGCTTGGTCTCCCCACGTCAAGATAAGAACATACTACATGCTGCTTATAGTTATAAGTGTTCTAATTAGGTCGACTTGATTATTGTTCTGTGGTTTGATAGATGCTGTATTTAAAGTAATTTCAGGTACTAATTTTTAGACCTTTTTTTTGTGAACTAGTAAATCAAGTGCAATTTATTCACAGAATTATTCTTTTCTTTCTTAATGCCTATTCCCTCTGGCTTGTAACTTTAATTAGAACCTGCTATCTGTTCACATTGGTAATGGTAACAGTTGTCACTAGAGTACAGATGCATAGATTGAGCTTATATTGCCACTTTGACTTTATATTTAAAACCTAACAATCTTCCCAGCTATACATCTGAGAATACAGTCCATTAATGCTTGATTTCACTGCCACCTTGAACTCCAGACTCTAAACACTAACAATCTGATTATTTTTTAACCATCCAGTAATGCATTTTCTAAAGAATAGAAACTTTAAAATAAATAAATAAATAAAAAATAAAAAAGCCTCATTTGGAGATAAATATATGCCTGAAAAGGTTATTCAGTCCATCCAGATTTCTTTTTTATTGCTATAGATTTTCCCAAGGCAATATTGTTTCTTGAATAATTATCGATCTAAGCAATTGTGTGCTAAAGTAGGCTGATTCATTCATTAAACATATACACAGAAAAGCTCTTGGTTGGGCTGGTAAAAACAAACAACTCCCCTTCTCCTTTCCACTCCTCGACCCCTCCCTAGAAGGGATGATTACCTTGAATATTGAAGTATTTAATTTGCATTTGTCAGGAAAAATAAACATAAAATATATTTCTGTGGAGCAGAAAGATTATACGGGACCTGGAAAATCATTCAGAAAACACTACTCTTATGTGGTTTGATTATTTACACACTGATTTGCACATTTCATTGATGTGAAGGGAGTCTTCCAGCATCAAGTTACAGCTAGGTTTAAAAGGCTTAAAGGTTTAAAAACCTTGCAAGTTTATTATACAAAGTTTTCCTTCTAATAAAAACTAAGACCTTTTTTAGTATATGATGTGGAAAAAATATATCCATTTTACGTATTTTCTAATTAAATATATCAGGAAAAGAATAGCTTTCAAGGTCTCTGTTCACAGCAGATACAGCCAGGCTGCTCTTGAAGCAGTCTGCATACCAGCCAGAGTACTTCCTGTAAGAGTAGCAACACTGGCAGTGAACAGGGTTAAGAAGGCATCCATTAGCAAATGCTGAAATGAAGAGGATGTCTCTTCATTGTCTTACGTATTCCATGGCTGGTACAAAGTTGCATTCAGTCTAGCAAATTCCATCTTCAAACCCCAGCACCATTTGCCTGCAGAACAGCTCTTCTGCTGAGTGAATGGTGAAGATGCTTAATCAGGCAAGGGGAAGGTTTGCCTCATGTCAAATACTTAGCATTTGTTTATCCTCCAAAACTCAAAAAGGAAGGATGTACAGTATCTCCATGTGAAATGGTGGATCAGCATGTTGTTGTCTGCTGTGTACCACAAAATGAAGCACAACAGGTTATACACTCAAGAAAAAAAAAAAAAAAAAGGTATCTTCAGACAAACAATATAGTTTTAACATTCAGCATCAAATCTGCTCAGTATACTGAAATTTGTGAAGCAGCAATTCTTACTGAAAGAATACAGTTGAAAAAAAAACAACACAACACTACGAGGAATGAAATTTAATTTTGTGACTCCTTCTTGGGAGAGATCATTAGGATATCTGGTTGTTTTTGGTGAATTGGGGCAAAATACTATGCTGTAGTTATACAGTCCTTCGTGAATATTTTTCAGAAATACTGAAATCCTCATCATTTCAACGAAGATATGAGGCAGTACACACACAGACATTCTGTTACAACATGGGGAGGTACAGGGCAAGCAGATTCTGTCCAAATATATTTTGACTCCACTTATGCCGATATGAAATCAGCATATTTTGATTGAGGTCTGTGGGATTATTTCGGACTTGCACCAGTTAACAGGAACAGAGTGAGGTTTGCTGTATGGTACTCTCTATTTCCTGTCACTTCTCTCTGTTGCTCATCCCATCTGTTTCATTACCTTATCGCAGAGCCAGTGCTGTTCCACATCCATGCTCTCCTATTTGTATCATCACTGGTAAATTTAATGCTCACTACTTAATCACTTTTCTCTCAACAGGTAAAGAATAATAAAACAGTTGGGGGGTGGGGAATGACAAGATTTGGTGCATTATTTTCACTTAAGAAACAAGACAACTCACCCATTTATATTTATGCATATTCAACTTCTTCCACTAGTGGAATGGCCCTACGAGTAAAGGAATCCAGCTCAGACCATCTAGCAGGTAGAAAATAGCCACTACCACATACTCCAAGGCTAGGACTGACCCACAGGAACATCTTCAGCAGGAGGAAGAGTGAGGAGAGCAGAAGATAAACAACAAGGAAAATGTTTTGCCACATGTTCCTCATGTTCCTTGTTGCCTTGCTTTGTTTTGCAATCAGCAACAGACTACTGTTAACCACAGTAAAACCTGGAGCAAAGCCCTGGCAACCGCTTAAATCAATGGCAAATTTTTTTTGCAGACTTCAGTGAGATTATGATTTCTCTTCTGAACCACCATGAATATCTCTCTGTACTCTGTATTCTCGTCTGTTGATTCTTAGACTTGGGTACGGGACATTAAAAACAAAAACAAACAAGACTTCAATTTTTAAAAATGTTTTCCAACTATGGGCAAATGCTTTATTTTTCTTCACTTGTAACCTTGTTTCTGCATGCATCACCCCCAGTAAGTGCTATTTTACAGTGGAGAGCATATGTTCTTTTTTCCCCACTAGATCAATACCTGTCTAAAAGTATTTACTCACCAAAATGGCCATGATCCTTTTCTTTGTCACCCTTGAATTTCTTTTCTGCTCTTGATTTTTTTCTGCTTCTTGACACAGGTTCTTCTTTTACTTCCTGGCTACTACTTGCCTATAATAGGATGTTTTTTCTTCTTTGCTCTTCTTCTTTCTGACATTTATTAGAGAGTATAAATCACAGCTTTTCCACTTGTTTAATCAGGAGGCTCGTCCAGCACTGAAATTGCAGCTGTTTTAAAATGCTACCTACAAACACTTTATCTTCGATTCCTGTTCATAGTAGCTTAAAGGAGACAAGACGACAATGATCTAAATAAGGAACGGGAAAGACTGTGAGACTTGTTTTATAGAAGGAGAAGAAGAGTAATACATATAAGTTACCAGTCTATACTAGAATATGTCAGAGTTTATTGTATCATACTTCTGTGAATGTAGTCAACTAAACAACTTAAATTCTGACTAGCAAAGACTGAAGTGATGAAAGGAGATGGAATGAAAGGATATTAAATAGGCCCAGGATAGCTGACTGCAATATTCACAGCTTTTGGAATCCTTTATCTTTTCTGCAGTTGGCCACTGACACTCCATTTGTCTTTAGAGGAGCTTGTGCTTCTGTCTGGCTGTCTGAAAAACAGATAAACCATCCTCCAGTCGGGACTTAAAGCCAGTATCCCCAAAGCAGCATCCAGAGCAGAAAAAGCTGTTCTTCACTTCCTTCAGCCAAACTGAAGGCTTCTTACAGAGATACAGCAGGAAAATTAAGATAGTCACCCTTTAGCACCTCTGGGTTGAAATCCATGCTTTGAATCAGCTAGAAAGGATTTAGCAATGGATCCCTCACCTTGAGGAAGAATAAGCTAATTATAGCAGCACCACGTACCCAGCACAAACTGTCAGGCCCTTACTGGGCCCTGACACAAAATGGCCACCAGAAGGTCTGGTTCGGAAATGAATCTCACAGCAGGGCTGGAAGCCAAACACAAGCTAAGATACCACAAATTTCCATGGTGCATGGACTTTGCAATAGAAATGTAGGCAAATATGCTATGTGAAAACATCTATTTACTTTCATAGGTAATGTGGTATTATATGCAATATGACATGCAGCGTTCCTTAGGGGATTGCCAAGCTGTGGATAAACTTCACCTCAGTTGACCTAGATGCAAAACATTATCTTAAACACTTTCTTCTACAGAGATGTTTCCTTAGTGCCCTGAATTTGAAGCTTTATGTAACATATCCACGAACTTCTCTGCTACAGAATGCTCAATCAATGGGTGGTAGTCTCTTATTTCACATACCAGACACCATAATCTTTACCTATACTCTGGCCTCACTTCTCCTTACGCTGATGTGGTTGCAGAGGCTACTAACCTCTGTTCTTACTGCGCAGAGGTGGTATCATTTATAGCCTGGATTTTTGACATGAGACCCATACATGACTTTGGAAAGAAATCTGAAGTGAATCTTTGTCAATGTAACTGAAATATTAAGAATACATTTTTCTCAAAGGGCAGCATTTTAGCATATTTCTGCATTTGACATAAAATGGGAACTTTGACAATGCTCTCTTACTTAACAAAATGCATTAATTAATTCACTTTTCCAGATTTCTAGTGGCAGTTACCTTTTTCAACCTTAACAACTATTCAGATTGCCATAATTACAAAGAGTACATGGTGCACAATGTATGATCAGAAGCATATAATATACTTGAAGTGTAAAATGCTTCAACAATAAAGCTAGAATAATTGTATTGTTTAGTTATTGGCACAACTGGAACATTTATAACTGCATCCAAATAGCTTTCACTCTGAAATGAATGCCTGTGCACAATTCTTGCAATTTGGTGCATATCATTTTTCATTTATTAAGCCATAGGTTAAAGCTGGAGAGAGGAACATTTAAATATGTCTCATAATATTACACTCAAACTAAGGCGCCTTTTTTTTGTTTTGTTTTGTTTTGTTTTTTAATGAAGGTGTGTTTAGGGGCAGGGTAATACCATGATGAGATGAATAATTGCATAAAAAAGTTAATTAACCAAACCAAAAATCAACTGCCTTCTCAAGCCAATTCCTGTATTTTCTGCTCAAAGACAATTGAATGATTAGATAAGGAGATATAGATAAAAACTGAAATTTCATCAGATTTTTTGTTCTTATATCATCCTTCTAGACTCCTAAGACAATTGTAGTTAATGAGCATCTTGATTTTGATTTAAACAGGGCTTAGGTCATCATATTGCTGCTGCTCCTTCAACCTTTTTTTTTTTGTTCCTATTTGTTACTCACTCATTGTACCTCATCTAAAAGTGTCAACTGTAAGCTTTCTTGGGAAGTGACTACATGTTTCTCTGTAGGAGCAGAAAAGAAAATAGACTTTGACAACCTAATTAGGATACCTAAATTCTAATATAAACACAAACAATAGCATGCTATAATTTCCATTCATTGTCTGACACTACGGCAGCAAAGTCTGAACAGCATCAGTGTCTGTTCCAGTCATCAGAAGAAGTTTATAGAGTCAATGACTTGGCCAAAAAAGTGGCCAATAGCCTGGCTCTAACAGCACTACAAGAAAGCTAAATTACATGAGGGTCGTGGGTGTTCAAGAATACTTTAATATTGGTACTTATTTAATAATCAGTACTGTAAGAGGAGGGGGCAGGCATATCAGCATATTTTATAGAACCTCTAAGATAGATTGTCATATCATAGTTGCTTTTTTTTACAAGTTTTCTCATTCATTACAGAACAAACCCAGCATGTGTTACCAGGCAGAAATATTCTGCTTTGTACAATTTTCCTTCTAAGCTCTTGCAGTAGCAGTGCCTAATGAAGCACAAAAGACTTGAAGCATATAATACCACTTTTAACTTAGCAGCTGCATAGACCCTTTCCTCCCCTATCAATAAAATGGCTGCAGCTGACCTTGCATTAGGCTGGTTTTAAAAGAGAATAGCAGTGAGGACTGTATCATATTACTTTACTGCTTTAGAAATTAGCTGCTGAAGTCACTACAATTTCTATCAATGTATCTTTACCCTACTTTACAACTTTGTTTTGTACCACCTGTCTTTCTCCAACCCTTCCTCTCAGCCCAAAAGAAACAATAAGCTTACTCCATGCATCTAAGATATGGTAGGAGAGAAATCTCCAATTTCAGAATTAACTATAGCTCAACCAATTTGATCGCCTGTGACCCAAAACTTCAACCAAAAATAAAACATTCTGCAGTCTATCTATACATCACTTTAGGACAAATTTCAGTCCTGCAATATATCAGACTATGTTATTAATAGTATTCTGTAGGTTACAAGCTGATTTGCCCACATTATTTCAAGGTGACTGCACTTTCATGTAGCATATGCCTAACACCATCGGTACAATTACTATAACCATGTAACTTCAGTTTTCATGGGTAATTAATTGATAAATGACGGCCAACTCCTTCTTAGCTGGTATATAAATCCTTTATTAACACATTTAATTCAATAAAGAGTGAGATAGTACAAATCATAGTGAAGGACAGAGAATCAATTTGTTCATTTTCATACACTGACTTTTGCAGCACTCACTAACAGGGCACAGCTCATTGCTTTCTCTTATAATGGGTCATCTGCACTCAGGAGAAAACAAAAAGCAAAACCAAGAGACATCATTCTTTTCCCAGAATAGTTTAAAATTAAGCAGAGGAAAGACAGGAATCTCAGAAGCTCACCCTTTAAGGTCAGTCACTGTAGTTGCAGCATTATGCAAGGAAACCAAGTTAGGTGCGTGTGTCGATCTGCTTGAGGGTAGGAAAGCTCTGCAGGAGGATCTGGATAGGCTGCACCGATGGGCTGAGGTCAACTGCATGAAGTTCAACAAGGCCAAGTGCCGGGTCCTGCACCTGGGGCGCAATAACCCCAAGCAGAGCTACAGGCTGGGAGAGGAATGGTTGGAGAGCTGCCAGGCAGAGAAGGACCTGGGAGTGATGGTGGATAGTCAGCTGAATATGAGCCAGCAGTGTGCTCAGGTGGCCAAGAAGGCCAACGGCATCCTGGCTTGTATCAGGAACGGTGTGACCAGCAGGGCTAGGGAGGTGATCGTCCCCCTGTACTCAGCTCTGGTGAGGCCGCACCTCGAGTACTGTGTTCAGTTTTGGGCCCCTCGCTACAAGAAGGACATGGAGGTGCTTGAGCGGGTGCAGAGAAGGGCGACAAAGCTGGTGAGGGGCCTGGAGAACAAGTCCTACGAGGAGCGGCTGAGGGAGCTGGGCTTGTTCAGCCTGGAGAAGAGGAGGCTCAGGGGCGACCTTATCGCTCTTTATAGGTACCTCAAGGGAGGCTGTGGCGAGGTGGGGGTTGGCCTGTTCTCCCACGTGCCTGGTGACAGGACGAGGGGGAATGGGCTTAAGTTGAGCCAGGGGAGTTTTAGGTTAGATATTAGGAAGAACTTCTTCACTGAAAGGGTTGTGAGGCACTGGAACAGGCTGCCCAGGGAAGTGGTGGAGTCACCATCCCTGAAGGTCTTTAAAAGACGTTTAGATGTAGAGCTTAGGGAAATGGTTTAGTGGGGACTGTTAGCGTTAGGTCAGAGGTTGGACTCGATGACCTTGAGGTCTCTTCCAACCTAGAAAATTCTGTGATTCTGTGATTCTGTGAAAGGCAGGGGAAGACACTGGTCAGAACATGAGTCACTGGAAAATAAAAATTGAACAAAAGGAAGCAGGATGACAACAGAGAAACAGAATCTGAAAGAAAAATAGAACAAGCAATTGGGAAAAAAAAAAAAAAAAAAAGAAAACAAAAAATTAAAAATCAGACTATGTTGGTGAAGGAGGGTTAGAATTTTAGTGATTCACTAAAATAAGCACAAATATCCATCCAGTGAGAGATTTAAGTGTGAAGATGTAGTGGCACTGAAGGAGGGATCCAAAATAAATCCTCCTTCTGTGGTGTGAAGAACAAAGAGCTGGTGGAATATTTATTGTAGGTAATTTGGTATATTTTAAAATAAACCAATCCTGCCAAATTTTTAATAAAAACAAACCATTAGAGTTAGCAAAAGCTTCTGTTCCCTTTTTTGACTACATATTCTAGTTGAACTTTGAAAAAGGGCTATCTAGAAACTTTTCTTGTACTCATGTTCTTGAGGCTTCAGAACAGCTGCATGAAACTAATAACCATATACAATTCTGAGATTGCACTTATAAAAGGAAGTTGCAAAATTAATATGTGCATTTCCAAAGAATGTTAGAACTATACACCTGACAATGCTAATTAGAAATTATGCCATTCTCTGGAAAACTTTTAAAGAATGTCTCCCCTAAACTGTCATCCTCTACCAAAACAATAACACAAAGGTTGTCTAACTTTATTCTAAAGTAAGCTGATTTTGGTGACCTTCTGACAGGCTGCAAAAGATATCTCTTTGGCTCGGTTTCCAAAGTGAGAGGAGTACATTTTAACAAGTGCCTTTAGGTACCTAAATACCTTTAATATATTTACAGAATGAAAAGCTATTGGCCAAAATCCTGCCTGAGTGGTTCCTACAGTCCTGTTGTGATAGTGTGGCACTATCAGAATAACTTGCCTCAGATTTAGGACGATAGTCAAGCAGTTATCTAGTATCAACCTTGTAGAGCTTTTAAATAATTATTTAAATATAAAGTCTATAAAATTATTGAAGCAAGTAATTCTAATGCATTATACTTTTCTACTTTTTTTTTTTTTTTCCACCCCATAGTAAGATTTTTGCATAGTAAGCATTTGTAAGTTTCAGCTTTAGGAACAGCTGAAAAAAAAAAAACAAAAAACAAAAAACAAAAAACAAAAACACAAAAAACACCACACATCTTAGATCTGCACTCAAAGGGCAAATCTCTAGAGCTGTCTAATTATATTTGAGATTTCTCTACCCCTGTAAGACACAAGGAGCAGCCAAGCAATAAACAATGAGAACAATTCTGTGCTTAAACATCACTATCTAACATCCCTTTAGACACTGAGTGAAGACATCTGCCCAGAAAGCATCCCAGATGGGACTTTAGGGGACCATTCTAAAAGACAGAAATTGCTGTTACATGTCTAATTCCTTTAAAAGAAAACAGGAGTTTATACTGTTTCCATATTTATTAGTTGAGGCCATGATCCTTAAAATATCGCACCATATTCTATATTAATCACAACAGAATTATATGCAAAGATAAGATATTACAACCTTTGCTATTTTATATTCAATACACTATCAATCTTGCAAGCAAGTAGATATTTATGAAAATCCTTTAATGTTTGTATTTAATTCTGTAGCTTAATTTGGGAATATTGTGAATTAGGAGTCTTCAGCTTTGTTTCAACAACATATATATAATTAAAGGCCTAAAATAGTTGCCATACTTTGAACAAATGCTGTCCATTGTTTGAACAGTTTGAAGTCAAAAGTAAATCCAATGAATAAACACAAATCTCATATCTCTGTTAAAGTCACAGACTTTACTCTCAAAACATCAGTGGCTCTTAGTGTACATATATTTAGTCCCTACCAGAGTTTGGGTACAAACAGGAAAGGGAACCTAGAGAAGGATGATGGAGAAAATGTAAAAAGTGGTACAAAATAAAAGATTACTTTCTGAAGAGATGGAGAATAAGCTTTTTAGAGCAACTCCAAATCTTATTTTTTACCTGCTCAAAGCAAAGACACAGATCATTCCAGTCTGGTAATAATCTTTTTCATTTGCAGGGTTTGGGGATGAAAGCTAATCCTCCATGAATGTGCTTTGTCTGCACTTCTGGAGTTCAGGAGCAGATGGGGAAGAAAACAGACATAGTTCCTCTTCTTTTAAGTTGCATCTTCATAACTTTACCCACTTTTCCCTATAGACTAAGGTTTACTGTAAGTGTCAGCCTTCTCAATAACAAGTGAGGATTTGAGGGTACAGTTTTCTTTTCCAACAACCTATTTAAAAAAGGGGGATTTGGAGGAGAATAGCAAGACCTACATGCCTTCTAACACCTGCAAACACTGTACGGCAGGGCACTTGCTTCTCCTGTTGCTAAGAGAACAAGCTGGAAGTGTTGGGTTTGTCCCAGGCTTTGTTTTTCATCATGAAGTGGAATTTCCTCTGGGAAAGATTAGCAAGGTGTGCTATCACCACCTTTCACTATAGTTCAGAATGAGATGGAAGAAGATGGACTTCAATTCTGCTGGTATCTTGAGAGTTTCAGTATTCACCCCCATCTTCCATCCTATAATTTTAGCTATTATAGTGCTGGAAAACACAAAGTTGGAAAAATGCAACATGACAAATTTCAAAGCCAATCCTGGGATGCAAAATGAATCCTAGGTCAGAACTATTGATTACTTGGCATTCATCACTGGCAGCATCAAATGGGTGAGGAAGACGAAAACTTATCTTGAAAGCATTGTTACTAAGGTTATTAGAAATAAAATAAAATTAAACAAGGGAATGATGAATGATTTTTCAAGCTAAAATGAGTGTCTTGCCAGCTAAAATACTTGAAATGGAAAAGAGTAAAAATTACAGGCAGTTGTAACCCCATGTAGAGTCCCGTTCAAACCTAATAAATCAAATGATACAATTAAGTTTTTTTGTTCATACTTTTGTTAACCCTGAAATGTCAACCACAGTTGTAAGAGAATGGGTTGGACTGTATTCGGCATTACATTACTATTGGACTTCTTAAACAGGTGTTATGTGCTAGAATTAAATCTTTCATCTGCAATTGAAGATTCCTTTTCCCCAGGTAACCACATAGTCAGACAAAAGCTGATGCTCAAATTTTACATGTGGTGGAAAATAAAAAATCATTGCCAATGATTCTTGGTGGCTGGACTTGTGTATTCAGGAAGATTTTCCATAAGATTCCTTCACTTCTGAAGGAATGTGTCCACTCTGGCTACAATCATTCTTTGATAGGAACTGGGGGTTTTTGTTGTAAGACACCTTAAGAAAGATGTCAAAGTCTCTTACCCTTCTGCTGAATTATCAGAGCTACTTATACCATGGCATACATATCACATTTGGATTTTCCTTTTTTTTGCAAGGAAAAGAAACTATACCTATTCCAACTGCAGAAGATAACTTTCAATAGCCCACAGGTTTCCAAATGTCTTCGGTGACATCAGCTTGTCAGCAGCTGCTAAGGCAGGAAATGCTAAGCTCTAAGAATCCATTTCATAGTGGTGATACACTAATTCTTAGCCACGACAGGCCATATAGCATCACCTAAGAGGTAACATTCATCCTGTGCTGATAGCTGATGTAAGTCTAGATAGCTTTCAAGTCACCTGCAGTTCAATATATTTATGTGAAATTCAGTGGTACATAAACATTCTATAGGATGTTTACACAGGACTAATATTTATTCTGCACATAAAATACATGCTTGCTGCTGAGTGATGAAAGAGGTGAAGGAGGAAAAAACTGAAAAGATCTGAAATGAGGACAGTTCTAATTAATGTAAGCAAAAGTATAGCATAACATACAAGCCAAAATTGGCCTTTAGAGATTGTAGGTGGTGGTTTATTAGCAGTTTCAGAAATGTGATTTTACACTTTAAACATCAGCTCAGTAGTCTCCAAAGTGAAGGTTTCTGCTTTCACTACTGAGCTGTTATTTGGCTGAGTGCTACAATTCCAATTTGATCTTGCCACAGACAGAAACTTCCATGGTTAGTAGCACTGAAAACACAAATTAAAAGTTTATTATATTAGCAGGAAATATTCACCCGCATATACCACAGAATTGTTTTGAAGTCAAGTTTCCTTGAACACTCTCAGTTTAACTATATACACCCTGAAAGGTTTTCCATTTTCTATACTTATTGTTAAGGTTCTCCACTGTTGCAGACGTTGAAGACAATAAGATGATTAATGTAACTATACCACATGAGGAAGATGTTCCAGAATAAGTATATCTTGTATTATATATATATATAAGTATATCTGCATTTCCACGAATGGTTGCTACTTCCAAATTAATTAGCTAATGGTGGGGAGCTGTATTGGCATACCATGGGACACTTAGTGCAACTCTGATAAGGAACATATTTATTTTGGCAAAGGAGCACAAAACAAACACTGCATTGTTTCTTATACCAGTGCTATCCCAGTTATCTTTGTACAGGATCACAATGTAGCATGAATTGTTTCATAGACTGTGGAGTGACAAAGGATAGAATTGATTTCAAAAATTGACAGTGCTTATCAGAAATTTAATTGCTATGAAATACAAACTGTTTTTTAAAACTGTTTGCCAGAACTGCTCATTCACCATGAAAGTACTCCCAGGAGAAACAAGATATGATTTTACATTAGAATAGTTCTGAGTTCACTAACAGACAAAAAGATATTTTTATAGAGTATACAGGGATAGATCTCTAGACCTCTGGTATTTTTGTTTGTTTACTTGCTTGTTTTGCGTTAGTTGGTCTCGTCCACTCACTGCCAGTAATTTACAGAATCACAGAATCATAGAATATCCCAAGTTGGAAGGGACCCACAAGGATCAACGAGTCCAAATCCTAGATTGATAAATAATTTGACTGACAATTTATAAATATCAATTCAAAAACAAAGTTTTATCAGTCCTTTTCATCTTTACTTCCAATGCGGAAGATTTATTGCTAGGGCAAAGAAGTTGAATGACAGTGCAAAGTGTTGAATGACAGCGTAAGATAACTACTTGGGCTCTTCATGTTTTCCTATAATCATTGCCCAAAGTAAGGTGCACATCATTTTAGGCACAGGTATATTTAACAAAGAATTGGAATGTAGCCCTCACTGTTACTATTTGAAAAGAAAATCTACACTGAGAGGATCACCAGGAACTCAGGAGAGGCTCCTGTTTTTTTAAAATCTCTGCATTTCTGAAACAGGCCACTGAATCCTAGCTCTTTAAGTACACCAGGAGCTGGGGAAGCTAAGACCACCTGACCTGCAAGAGCTTCTGGATCACAACAGCCATCCTGCGTCTCAAAGTCAAGATCCTCAGGAAGATAAAGTTGTGCTTTTGAGAGTAAGAGGAACTAAGAACTCTACAGAGACTATGAAATCAACAGGACCAGTGGCAGGTTGATGCAGGATTTTGCCTTTGTAAGAAGAGCTGCTTGTGGCTACCAACCCAAACTGAACTCAGTGGCAGCCCAGCTGCTAAACCTGGTTTCAGGACTGAGCTCTCCCTTCAACTGCTGCCTCCTATATAGCAAGAAAAGATCACAGAGCAAATAAAGTGCTACACATCCAGCAGCTGTAGTAGTATGGTTTCTATTAACTGCTTTCCCCTCTACCCCCAAAAGCCTTCTAATTCATGGATTCCCCTCAGCTTCTGCTGACACAGGTAAAGGGGCAAATAGCAACAATCATTTGCTTGCTTGCATTGATTCTGCCACAGAAAAGCATAAACAAAGCCTTCAAAGGGCTTGATCCAACCTCTTGCTGGAAAGCCAACCCCATTTCTCAGTAAATACATAAGTAACACATGTCTAAAGGAAAGGTCAAACATCTGTGCACAAGATGTACATAATCCTGCACAAAACCACCAATTCATCATCCTCACGCAGATAATATAGGTATTTTACTGAGGAACTCTTAAGGATTTAATTTGTTAGTTCAGCTAGGAATTTGCATGAGTTACTCCAGGAAACCCAGGGGAAGAGGGAATTATAAAAGCAACAGTATAAGTTGTGTGTGTTTAAACCACTTCTGCAAATCTGTCTATGAAGCTATACATACTGAATGTGAGGGAAAAACAACTATGAGAAAGAGAATCTGGTCTTCTCTAAGTAGCTGTAGCATAATGAACCCTTTAAAGTGACAGCCCAAGTAACAGTAAGAACATTGCTTAGACAATCCTCACATCATACTGCTGTTATTAGATGTGCTCTATGAAGAAATTAAACTGAACAATTTAGCAGGGCAAAAATCTCACAAAAATTTCTTATTTGTATGCAGCAAGAAAAAATCATTTGAACATGCAAAGAGAAAATATATCAGAAAGTGGGTTACCAGTTCTACAGGATTGGTCAAATCCTTGCAGCCTCCAAGACGACAACATTTAGAATTCCACCACCCTGATGAATCACTCACTTGAACTACAGACCCAGTTTCATCTCCTGGATCCCAAATTTAATAGAAAGCTGCAAGCAAAATATGGTATTGCAACATGTTAGGTCTTGTGCTGTTGCAGTATAAACACAGGCCTGAAGGATTTTGCAGTATTTTGCTGTATTTTTCTGTGTTTAAGTAGAAGAGAAGAAATAAGAAACAGTCATATTCTTTGTTTCCACTATTACTAGCTATTCTATAGCCAGGTCTCAAAATGTAGTGTTCTCAGCTTTACTTGTAGTATAAGAATGATAGCAACAATAAAGAGAACAACTAGAAAAGACTCAGAAGACACTGTAATGGGGCAAGAGAATGAGGAGCCATACAAAATAAATAAGGACTAGTAAGTCAGACCACATCAATAATGTAGGTCAGCAAGAATGTCTAGGAGTAAGCCTGTACAAGGTATTTGCAATTAAGAAAAGAAAATCCTGTGACCCCATGGCATGTCTTCCAAGCTGAATATCCCATGGCTACAATTAAAATTATTGTTTGGGTTGGTTGACCCTCTCTGCACATATACCCTGAGCTTTTAAAGTACTTGTTCTTTAAGGTGATAGGAAGAGATCATGATGGTAGAAGAGGTCAGGTCTAGAACTGAACTGAAATAGAAATTGCTGCTGGCAATTTTCACTTTTTTTTTTTTTGTTTTGTTTCCTTCTTCTTAATTTCTAACTTTATTAAAAAACAACAACAACAACACACACACACACAAGAGAAATACTTACTTTCAAGGCCAGGTTTATATTGCCTTTCAAGATTTTATCAAGATTTTATTTTGGTAATTTGATTTAATTAACTCAGCCTACATATCTCTTAAACAATACTGAGTGTTCAGAACTCAGATATACATCCGATAGCTAATATGGCTCTCTCAATAGAGGCTAATCACTCTCATAGCTTCCAGTCATGCCCTGTTTTCTTTTTTTTTTTTCCTTTTTTTTTTTTTTTCCCAGCAATATCCACAAACTTTGCAAAATAGCTATAAAATAAGCAAAAGTCACAGACCACTGTTTAGTGAAAAACAGCAATATTCTTTTCTTTTCTTTTTTTTTTTTATTTTTGTTTTCTACCTATTGTCCAGTGACATAAAGCAATGCCAGAAATGTAGGACTACATCTGTTTGACATACTGCAATGTGTTCCCTATAGCCTTCCATATAATTCTAACCCAAAGTACTTCAATAGATGAATTAATTGTATCTGCAGTTGTTATACATCAACATAGCTTCATTATAGCTAATAGAACTACTAGAACTATACTGATTTATGCCAGTATACATTTTAATTAAAAAAAAAAAAAGTTTACTGAGCCATAGGATGATGCAGAGACATTGCTTAATCATTTGTTCCTTTCTGCAAATTTTCTTTGCAATGAATGTTCACAGTGAAAAATTAAGAGTGGCGTGGACACACACAAAACTGTGTATGATGCTCATGAAGGATATATAATAGTGCTTATCTTGCTCATTTTGTAAATCACTATTCTAATTCCACCATACTTCTATATTCCATCAGCTGGAGTAACGTCACTAATATTACTTAAGCTTTCAGAGGGGAAGATTTACAGAGAACATGGATTTCCTATCATCATTCCTTTACCAAAAGCCTCCTCTCCTCTTTTTCATTATACTGCAAACTGTGACAAATCAGGTTGATTACTGCATTGCACCATGTAAATATAAACAAAAGTGAAACATCCTTCCTTTACTCTGAAGGTGTCTGGCCTTCCATTGCTCAGCTATCTATAGCATTTTGCTGTGCTAATCATGATTTAGTTTTTAGAAAAAGCACCTTTAATTATACAGTTATCTTTAATATCGGGGGAAAAAAAAAAAAAAAAAAAGAGAAAGAGAGAAAAGAAAAGAAAAAAAAGAAAAGAAAAGAAAAGAAAAGAAAAGAAAAGAAAAGAAAAGAAAAGAAAAGAAAAGAAAAGAAAAGAAAAGAAAAGAAAAGAAAAGAAAGAAAGAAAAGAAAAGAAAAGAAAAAAAAAATACAGTTTTTCTTGGTTTTCAGAAGACAGCATTTCACACCCTAATGATTTTTTAAAAGGAATTGAAAAAGTAAGTCTGAATAGTTTGAGAATAAATTACTCCAACATAAAGTGAGCTCTCATTCACCAATACTTAGAAATAGCTTAAGCAAAGATAAAATAATGTGTATTGTAATTAATATTTTAATTTGCTAAGAAAAGCTAAATAGTGATTAAACCCCTTCCCCTCCTCCTTCCCCCTGATAATAATGAAGCCAGGCAATTTCAAGAGAAGCAGAGCAGCCAGGAGTTTAATGTCGTTGATTAAGAACATGTTTCCATGGTGGCTATTATGTCCCTCTTTAAAAGAGGAAAACAAAACCGAGCCTTATTTCCTTTTAGAGCTACAGGGTTTCTTCTGCCTCCATAAGACAGACAACAAGAAAATGTTTAGGGATAATTAAAGGCAATTAGGCTCATCAAGGCTCATTTCTGGTCTAGCTCCACTTCTTCTCCCTACAATGTGTGCTAATTGCTGCTTCAACATTCCAAGTAGCATGGGTTATTTATTTATTTATTTATTTTGTACTTCCACAAAAAAAGACTATTTGGTCATTACCAGCATTTGACAGTGTGAATAAGAGATTCCTGATTAGTGTTTTGTTTGCTTTTTTAAAGGTTTATACTACACATCCAATTGAATCTGATAATAAAGAATCATAAATTATCACTTAGCAATTGCATAGTACCTTCTGCTAGAGGATCTCAAAGTTCTTTGCAAACATTAATGAATTAATTCTTTCAACAGTTGTACATAATAGGTATCATCATCATAATTTTGTGGACTAGTGAACACAGGGATAAAGAGTTTGGGTATTACATTTAGTGTTGCAGTCAACATATGATGTTGGTTCCCTGTTTGTACACAATAGAAATATTAGTGTGTTTGACATAAACATGCCTCATGTGTAACTTTGCTTCTTCTGTTATATCTATTTTTGATTCATTGATAGCCAGGCATGTATTTAAATGTCTGAAGAAGAAGACATTGAAGATATTTAAATAATGAAGATATTTAAATGTCTAAACTTTGAAGATACGTACCTATTGGGAAATTAGTAAGAGCCAGATATGCACAACATGATATAAAAATATTCAAGTGCATCTAAATTATTTGTTGCAGTGGAGGATATTAGGCAGTTTAGCTATCAGAAGCAGGAAAACTTCATTAACAGAACTCTCCAATTCTCAACTTATGACAGCACAGTCATGACCTGCTCAACTCCTACAGACTCCATGAAAAACTCCAGGTCACCTACCCACCTCAACAGCTCTCCAGCCCTGAAAGCAGTTGGATGACACACACATTTAATTTTTCTACCAGAAAATTTCTTTCTGTACTGCTTCTAGGTCCAGAACACACAAAGTAATTTCATGCATGTTTTTATGATTTTGTTCGTGAGGTAATTGACAATACCTTCTCTGACAGTGAAGGCGGGATAAGATCACTTGCATATACAGCACATGAAACAACAACTGACACATTAATTTCACTTCTTTGAATACAGCATTTTTTTCATGTATCACACATCCAAATAACTCGGAATGAAATCACAAAATCATTTAGGTTGGAAAAGAAGTTGAACATTGCCAAGTCCAAACATCTACCTAACACTACAAGTCCACTGCTATATAGATGCCAAGCCCCCATCAAAGTCCAGACAGGATCCATAAATTTGACATTTTTTCAATCTTCTCATCTTCTAAACCTGTCTAGTGAATATGATCAAATAGATTATGTTTCTCATAGAACAGAAGTTCATTCAGCATATGTAAAATCTGGATACAATTCTTTGCTTTGGAGGGACTTAAGCTCACATCCTCCACCTCTCTCTTTACAAAGCCACAAGGTGAAAGGAAGGAGAGATGTTACTCCTGTTGAAAGTGTTTTACTTTGATGAATATTTAATAACTAAAAGAAGAATACAGGCAGCCACATGAGCACTAGCAATAGCAAATCTGAGTTTTGCCCCTTAAAAGCTGATTGCAGTCCCATTTCCACTATGTTGTCTGGTTGCTAGCACAATGTTTTGAGAGGTAAGAGAAGTACTGAAATGTATAGAAGAGGAGAGATCTGTACCGAATTTGCCACATGTTGGCTGACTGAATTGGCTACATAAAAACTATATAATAAGGTACCATGATCACTACCTCCATTCCATTGTCCCCCCAAAATGCTTTATTTCAAAAGCATTATGACATGTCTTTTCAGTCAGCCTTAATAAATGAATGGTACAGTAATTTCCTACATCATCTGATGAGGGGGTTCTTCCAAAAGGCACCCAAAAAGCAAGATCGTGCTGCTACTTTTTTGTTTCACATACAAGATTCACACCAGTTCTGCAGATCTTAAATGCCCCTGATTCATTATCCGCTGCCAAATAACTAGAGAGAGTTAGCAGTATTACTGACATTAGCTACACCTACTTAGGGTTTCTCTAGGATCTTGAACAGCAACAAAGGAAACAGTATGAACACCAGACATTCTGCAAAAGTCTTTTAGCTCTCATCTTAATGCTTGTGTGGAAATGGATTATATGCAGGTTTGAATAGACACAGCATAGCACATCCTATGGTAAATTTTTTCAAGTTAGAGGGTTTCTTTGGTGCACAAAAGTATGCTTTCTAGCAGATATAGTGTAGAGAGCAGTTTGGCTGAAAATTTCAAGCAGTAAGCTGTGCTTTTGTGCAGTCACAAAGTGAAGCTGAGAGCAACAATCTCTGGCTCTAAGCACAGCTGTCTCTGCTGCTACTTATCCGTCTTTGCTCCAGGCAAGTAAGAAAGACCATGAAAAATATCTTGGCTCTGATCAGATGATTTCTTGCTTAATAGTAAAAATGACCCCGCTGCACAAATTTTAGTAGCTCCACCAAAATTGAATTGCTTAAATCAGAATGTGTTTTCTACCTGTTTACAGTATAGACCTCAGCATACCTTCGTCCTTCCAGACACCTGTATCTTCCCAAAGCTATTAGCACAACTGCACACTGTATTTTAGTGAGAAAAGAGTCAGAAACCTTGCTATGTAAGTTTGAATATGAGAGTGTAGTCTATTTACAACTCTCAATAAAATGTGCTTTGGGATGAAAGCAGTATGTTTTTTTTTTTTTTTTTTTTTTTTTTTTTTTTTTTAATTGAACTTTAGTGTATTCTACAGGTATTGTGAAAGCAAGAAGCAACCATTTGGATTTTCTTAAAAAGAGGATTATGATTTAATAAAAGAATATAACACACTTGAAATGGTCAGAGAGGAACAAGACAGCATGACTCATTTTTAAAATAGAAATACTTTCTTCGTTTCTCAGAAGCTGCTCCCATTTTCAGTACATGCCCCTCCATGTACTTTTGCAGCTGAAAAATTAGTTACAATATTCTTTTGGTTCCTTGAAATTTCTAACCAGTAGAAACAGGAGATTTTTTCATATTTATAAATCAAATAAACTTAAAAAAAATACAAAAAATCAATTCAAGTATTTCCACAATCCTTTTAGCAGACCTGTTGAGTAACAATTACTACATATGATGTAAAGTCTGTGAACAGGGTCTGATGTAAGTCCCTACTCAACCATATGTTGCATAAAACCCCTATATCAAGGATAACAGATTTTTTACTTGCTTAAAATTATTCTTAAATTAATATTTTTTTCCTCCCTGCCAGTACTCATGCCAATTCAGCAAAGAAAGGCTGTCTAGATCAATCTTTTTTGCTTCACTTTCCTCTACTACATTTGTGAACATTTGTTTTGTAGAGTCAGGTGTCATTCTGAGACCCACAGGTGGCAATAACCTCCTCAAATATAGTTCTGGACCTGTCTTACGGAGAACAAGCAAACACCTCACTTCTAAGCTAGTCTTTTAGATAGGCAGCTCTGGACTCACACAGATAATGCTCTGCAGTAGGTGGGGATAAGGCATCTTCAGAAAGGGTGTTAGACCATGGGTTACAGAGATACACTTTCAGCAGAAGGGAACGCAAATTGAGAATTAAACATTTTTTGTTATTTGCTAGTTACAGGGACTAGATCCAGTCAGTGCCACTAACCAGTTGCTGTGGTCTTCCTACTGACACAAAAGAACATAAAACACTTTGACAATCACTTTGACATTTAGGAATTGAGTCCGTGCTGTTTTTTATCCAAGACTTCTTGAGCACCAAATGGTGAAAGGCATTGCTGAATTCCCCCATGCAAAACCTCATATGGTCCTTCCTTACTAGAGTGGTAGAACAGGCAGAACTTTACAGCATGTCAGAGTTAGCCTTTAGTCCACACAGTAATCTACTTAGAGATTAAAAAAGACAAACAAAAAAAAATAAAAAAAAAATCTGACAATGGTGTTTACTGGATACATTTCTGAGGTCTGGGTAGTTAACAGTTACTTTCCATGGTTTCAAATTGTTTTCTAATACATTTCTTATGATAGCCTGAGAACTCCTTTCACTAATCTAACAGTTGATAATATGACATTCTTGTTTTCGGACAAATAGTCAAGGGTACTGTGAAGTTCTTCCTATCCAGAAACTCATTTAATACTCAGATATTTGTCATATTCTATGAATTCTGCTACTGTGTGAGGTAAAGACAGACAAGAATTGTGCTAGTACATCCATTATTAGGATGAGACCTATAATACTTTTTCAAGAGCAGCTATAAAGGAGGCTGTAGGGAGGTGGGGGTTGGTCTGTTCTCCCACGTGCCTGGTGACAGGACGAGGGGAAATGGGCTAAAGTTGCGCCAGGGGAGTTTTAGGTTGGATGTTAGGAAGAACTTCTTTACTGAGAGGGTTGTGAGGCATTGGAATGGGCTACCCAGGGAAGTGGCGGAGTCACCATCCCTGAAGGTCTTTAAAAGACGTTTAGATGTAGAGCTTAGGGATATGGTTTAGTGGGGACTGTTAGTGTTAGGTCAGAGGTTGGACTCAATGATCTTGAGGTCTCTTCCAACCTAGAAATTCTGTGATTCTGTGATAATACTTTTTCAAGAGCAGCATAACTTGTTTGTCCATTTCTTTGAGATACTGAATATGAAAAGAAGGTTAGGCCTGTACTGTCCTCTACAGTCTTTTTGAGATGTCATAGTTGAAACATCACCCATGAAAACTAGTTACAACTGGTCAGGTACTTTATAAAGATTCAGTAATTTCCTGTGATGTTCCAATGTCCTGCTACATTTCTAGTCCTAAACAAAGAACTATTCATTTTTAACTACAGTGGCATGGATTACAGTACTGATTACAAGTTAGATAGAAGCTTGCTTTAATAATTAAACAAGGCTGAGAAGGGATCTAATTTCTTTGATTATCTTTGACTTTGCATTCTACTTCAGCTTTGATCTGGACAAGTAGATAAATGGCTTATGTAGAAGGTGGTACAACTTTGTTCACCTAACCCTGGAAGGTGCGCTATATATATATGAAAATATAAATATATATATACACACACACACACACATATATATATACACACATACATATACATAGCAGACACTTAGCTGATGTTTGCACTCCTCGTTTTCAACTGAATCCAGTGCAAGTCTGGAGTGTAGGTCATAGTACAAGCAAACTAGGATAGAATTTCCAAAGCCTATCTCTAGGACTCCATCCACTTCTAAATTTTCTTTATCTACTATACTTTTGATCAGGGACAATAGATATTTTCAAAGGCTTCAGCTGAGACAGCTTCAAGGTTTTTCTTCTCCTGAGAACACAAAGATCATTAGCAGAATCCCTGATCTCATTTAGTCTCTTGAGACTAATCTTTTTAGTCTTTACTTACCACAAACATCAGCTACAATTTGCTATGAATTTACATGCTCATATTTTCTGATATTAAGCTTTCTGGGTCTTAACTACTTTCAGCTCTATTACATGGAAAAATGCAAAAAAAGTTTGTCTTCTATTCCCTAAAAGTGATAGATACAAAGATATAAAAGTCTCTAGATACAGAGAAAATAAAGATGGCATGTTTCCAGCTGGAACTGCTCATATACTGCAAAAAACAAGGGTGGGGCAATAGGCTCCTGAAAGACCTGGAATTTAAATAAATAAAGCACTTACTAAATTGCTAATCACTATCAGTTTGCTTAACCTCTGCTCCCCAGTCAAAGGGAAAGTAATTTCAGCATCACAAATATGTGGTTTTATATCCCTATCCCTTCAGCCATTGTATCACCCCTCAAGCTGTGCACTCAGCATTAAGCCCATGTTGACTGTAAGCACTGTGGCATTTTATGATTTTAGAATATTATGATTTATGTGATTGAAAGTGGTAAGTGGTGACGAGAAAAATAGCCTTTTCCTTTTTTCCACTAATATCCATTTCAGAACAAGCTTCCATTTTCTGTATGAGTATTCTCAGTTGTACCTGCCATAAAAGTACTGCTAGAGAAACAGCCATTCTTGCTTGCACCTTGTGGATCTGAATTTTCCAAAGTATTGACTGTTGGTACCTGTGACCAGTCAGAAAGTGCAACAAACATATTTGTGTTTGGTCCACAGTAGGTAAGTACCTGGGATTGTAATTTCTCTGCTAAGGAATCTCAGTAACATAGAAATTTTAGTCTCACATACAGTCAAAGCACTAGGCACTCCATCAAAAATCCTATTACTTTGACATAGGCTCCCTATGGGAGTTTATGATGAGCTATTTTAAAGACTTAACCTGTTGGAGAGCATCACACAGAATGTGTACTTGAAACACTTTTATTTCTCTTGCCTTTCCTAAGAGTCCAAATCAGCTATGGTTTTTGTTTGTTTGTTTGCTTTGTTTTCAGGATCTCTGTATTGGTCTTTCTGCAGCCAGGAGTCTATCATTGTCTCACAGTCTCTACAACACAGACAGATCCAGTGCAATTTGGACTGTGAACAACTGGTATTATTCTTTCAAAAAATAAAACACTGTACAGCCATTTTCTCTAAAACAATTCTTCACATAAACATGACCTTAGTACTTATAATGACTTTTGTTTTTTTATACCTTTTTGAAAACCTATTGAATAGCCAAGTAACATATTTTTACACTGTAATGAAGGGTACATATCCCTATTTTATTTAAAAAGAATGGGGGGTTTAGAATAAAGGCTACAGAACACCTAAAAGTGACAAGAATGTCACTTTATCACAAAAATCACCTTTACTGGAAAACAAAGCATATATTTACCTATTGGTCAGTGATGGCAGTACAAAAAGGGCAAAAATTACCATACCTGTGAAAAAGGAATAGGCATTGCTTCAGATTTCAGCTTCCATCTCTTAGGTATGGTACTTCTATTTTTTACAGTATATGTTTTGCCATATGTTTCTTACATTACAGATGAATCTATTCTAGGGTCGCAGGGGCTGGGTTACGATATGACTAGATACATGGCAATACAGCAGGAGTGATTTACAGTGTGTCATTTGTGTGAAACAAATTGGCACCTAACCTATAGTATCTATGTTTGTATCTGGTTGAAGGATATAACACTGTTTGTGAAGTACATAACATTTGTTATCTTGCTGTAACATGGACTTCCCTTGAAATGACTTGCTCTTGCACCACTTACGAATAGATGGAAGAAGCTTAGCACAGGTGCTTTCATGTGAAGAAATGAAATGGAAGCCCCTGTGCTAAGATCTGCA
Source organism: Aythya fuligula (assembly GCF_009819795.1). Taxonomy (NCBI): domain Eukaryota; kingdom Metazoa; phylum Chordata; class Aves; order Anseriformes; family Anatidae; genus Aythya; species Aythya fuligula. Next base: position 13,882,595 of record NC_045566.1, read on the forward strand.
ATTTAATTCCTATCATACATACAATTTCAACTTGACTTCATCTGGTAACACAACTCTGATTTATCATGTACAAAAATAGTTCTTGAATAGATCCACAGCATTTTATTTTTTATTTTGTCCATTAAAATCCAGATTATGATCCATGATCATAATACTGAGTGCTGAAATCACTCATATGTTTTCAATTGCAATTATTACTCAATGCATATGAGTAATTACTCATGAGTGGGAGAAATGGCTGCAAGCATTTCTTTTAATACTGAAACTTTTCTCTTCAGAGATTCTAACAGCTGCTGGCTTCTAACTGTTACATGCTGAAAGTCTATTCTGCCTCTCCTCTTCTTCCTTGACATTTTTTCTCTTGTTGTTGCTCACACTGAGTAAACTGGCTTCAGGATACATTTAAGAATATTAACATTGCAACCTGGATAATGTGATGAAAGTTGTTAAAATGTAAATTTGCTTATGTAAATCTTTTTTTCCCATTTTAATTTAATGCCAGTATTCAATAATAATAACAATAATAATAATAATAATAATAATAAAAGTCACAGAAATGCCAAATTTAATAGCAGTATAAGAAAATTAACAGAAACCAGTTGGCAAAACTTATGAACTTAGATTTTCTGCCAGTTTATTTTGTATTTATTTATTTATTTATTTATTTTAAAGAGGGAAGCACAATGGCACCTCAGTAGAAAGTAACCCAATGTACTTTGCTGTGAGCTGAAAATGCCAGCTGCAGAGGCCAGCTCTTCTGGATTGTTTTTTTGTTTATTAACTGTTCAACATGAATAGAGGTCTCAAGCTAGCAGAGTTAATAGAACACTTACCATGATCATTTTGAGGATTTAAAATATTTCCAACTGGAAAATAGCTAATTAAGTGTATTAAAATGAAAGCACACTATATGTGGATGATTCCAAGCATGGTTGGTACTGCTAGATATAACAGGGCACCAAGTATATGGTAGACACAGGGCTACGGTATGCAAAGTCCACACTCTCCCTGAGGAAGAGCAACCCAGACACTTGATGGTAGCCTCTGGCTAGCGAAAAAATAACAGACCTGAGTAGGCAGTTGTAAGGATGCAATGGAGTTTTAAACAGGCACTAGCAACACTGTATCAGCAACTTATGCCAGAAGAATTTTATTCTACAAGTAAAACACATTCTGTTCATTCTGATAAACTCTGAGCTTGCTGTGCCTTTTCCTGGTTGTTTCTTATAAACACCCATCACCTTTGCCCCTTCTCGTTTGGTTATGCCCTTTATCCATGCACAAATGTATGCTGGGGCCACTCAGCTAGAAAGCAGCTTTGCAGAAAAGGACATGGGATCCTGATGGACTTCAAGCTGAAAATGAGCCAGCAACATGCCCTTGTTGTAAAGAAGGCCACTGGTATTCTGGATTGCATTAGACAAAGCACTGCCGGCAGCTCAAGCTTAGGTTCCTTCCCTTCCACTCCGCACCACCACTGTGTCCTGTTCTGGCCTTCCCACTGTAAGAGACATGGAGCTACTGGAGAGAGTCCAACAAAGGACCATGAAGATGATAAAGGGAAAGGAACGTCTCACTGTGAAGAAAGGCTGAGAGAGCTGGAACCATTCAGCCTAGAAAAAAGAAGACTCAGGGGTGGACCTTATCACTGTTTATAAATATCTTAAGAAAAGGTGCACAGAAGATGGAGACAGACTCTTTTCAGTGGTGCTCAGTGACAGGGCAAGAGGCAATGAGCACAAATACAGGAGGATCCTCCTTAACACTTTTCTTGAAACACTTTTTAAATCAAAGGGTGACTGAGCACTGGCACTGGTTGTCCAAAAAGGTCGTGGAGTCTCCCTCCTTGCAGATCTTCATAAGCCATCTGGACATGATTCTGGGCAACCTCATCTAGGTGGCCCTGCTTGAGCAGGGGTTTGGATAAGATGACCTTCAGTGGTCCCTTCCAACCTCAGCCATTCTGTGATTCTGTGATTCCGTGATCTTTCCAATCTGCTTCTCCATACTTTCAAATAGTTTCTTCTATACCTTGTCTGGCCCATATAGTAGCACTTGTAGGCATACGTGGTGCTTAGTGTTTCCACCTTTGCTTGTACTGTACTGCTGAATATATTGTCATGTACTGTCTTGGTGCTATCTCACCCTTTCCATTTCCATTCTTCTTCTTGGCAACCTTCTTGACATTTATTCTGTGTTGCTTTGGCATATCTCTGACAGTTATCAGTAGTAACTTTTATTAAAGACAGGTGCTTCTGCATCTTTATAGAAAATTTTACATACGTTAAATGTGAGCTATGAGTTTATCTAGCAAAAGTTAGTTCAGAGATCATAATTTTGGATTCCCAGCATTTGGGAGTAGGAGTCCAACAGATGTGTACAAACCACAAATTACAAAAATTACAAAAAAAACTCTCACTGTAGTAACTCCATGGGAATCAAATTTTAGTGGATGGGTACAATAATATCAGCTGAGCATTTGCACATATCCATGACTAGTCAGGCAAATTATTTAAATTTGCTGCTACAAACAGAATATTTGCAACATAAGTAGGCACACAGAATTCTGGGCATATTATACATAATTTAAAAACATTGGCCAAAGGTTTCTTCCCTAATGAATTTTCCCGAAGAAGCAACTATCTTAGAGCCTCTGTTAGAAATGCCTGGGAGCACTACCATTAAAAATCAAACCAAAACAAAATGGATTTTTTCTTCTAACTGCATTTTTTTTTCTTCACTATAGAATAAGCAGTTAGTCTACTTTTCTTGCAGTCTTTACTGCAAAGCTTTCCCAGGATGCTCTACCTCGTCAGAGCCCATTAAACTCATCAGTAAATAGAAATGTCTTCAGCCTAGATTTAAAACCCCAGTCTGATCCAGTATTTCAGATCTTGGCCAGGAATTTCTTTCACAGTCACCATCTGTAATGACTGAGAGGTCAGAGGCTACTTTGCTACTCAATAGTGCAAATGGAACTACAGCAAATGTACTGGAGTTCACTCACTGCCAATTGTAAGGCCAAGGCTTGTTTTGCAATAGGGCATGGAAGATTAAAATAACACAGGGAACTTGACTAGAGGATGAGTCCAAGTGGACCTTGAAGGAAGTAATTACTTTGTACTACCACACTCCCTTCTTCCCCCCTCGGCTCTTTCACTTCTTTATGTGCTTAATTGTAAATTACCCTCCACTCCTTCTACCATTGTTTTAGTTTTTCCTTGTGCCACTGAAGCGACTCGAAAGTGCTGGTACTAAATTCCTGCTGTAAAACCAGTGCCAATACTTGGGTGTCTATGAGCTTTGGAGCACTTTGAGCACTGGAGCTAGTGACATTACAAAGCTTGTTAACGTAAAATCTTCTTTGTGTTACATTTTTTGCAACACATTTTACAAAACCCTACCCCAGGGAGCCAAGGGGCAGTTGCTTCTTTATTACATTTTAGAAGAGCCACATTATTAGCGTTCCAGTCTATATATTATGAAATTAAGTGGATACCCTTGGGGTTAATTCCTTGTTGTAATTGTAATGAAAAGAAACAATTTCTAACCCTCCATTTAAGATCTATAACTATTAAAATCCACTAGTCTTAGTGACTCCTGGGGCCAGTGAAGTACTTCAGTGTATATGAAAAAGGGCACTCCTACAGTGTCCAATATCAGTAATTTATAAAAATAACAGCCTCCAAGTGGGAAAACTAACAAATGAGTTTCCATTGAGCCCCTCCCTGCTGTTTACCATTGCACGCTGGATTCATCAACTACGTAAAATTATATGCATATAGAAATTACAGATCTGGGTTGCAAGATTGTATTTTGCATAGAGTAGGAAAGGTAGAGCAGGAATTATACAATGCAATGATTAAATACAAGAAAAATCACACAATACAGCCATGGAGAATCATATAACAAAAAAAAGTATTGAAAAGGTTTTTATTTTTTTTTCCTAGAGGTGTCTCTGTAGTAAGAGATAGCTTTAACCAATTTTAACTGAAAATAAAGCATTTTTGTAAATAATTGAAGGAAAACCAGCTATGTAGAAAAGTTTGACTTTCCTCTAAAAATGCTTAATTTATTCAGCTTGGGAAGTATATGATAGTATACTACAGCTACTGTCTACTTTTGATGTTTTTACTGTGTATGTAGCTGTACATTGTAAGAATTCCTGCTCACTGGTGTTTTCCTTTCCTACTGAACTTAATATGGCCAGCTTTTATGTCATCATATATGGCAGATTTCACTATCTCTCCTACCCATTTGCACCCCTGTTCACTTTACATAACACTTAATAGAGAGAGAAACATTTTCATAAATGAGAAAAAAAAGGATTTAAAAACCACAGTGCTTAGAGGGAGATGCAGGAATATGGCACTACAAGAACCAGTTATTAAATCATTTTTATGGACTGACTAGATTTCAATTTGACAGCAAACCTGTAGCATGCAAAATATACACCATCAGATAGTGCCTTCCAATTTAATATCCTTATTAAAATCATTGTTTCTATTAAGCTAAAAATTGTATAAGTGCATTATTGTCTAATAAAGCATAAATTTCCATTTGGTATGTATTCATGCTCAATGGATATACTAATTTAATAATAGAAAAGCTTTCTAGGACTTTGCTAGAGTTGCCATGTGAAAAAGAATATCCCTTTAAGATTTCAGGAGTGGTCTGTCTTTTTCATAAAGGTACTTCTTTAGCTGTATAATAATACCTTTATTACCATTTAACTTTCTATTTTTGTTCATCATAGTATAAACTCCCTTAGGAGAAAGGAAAAGGCTCTTACAAGACATGAAAGAAAGAAATAGTTGTTGCTTTTAAGAATACCATTCTGCCAGCCAATAAAATATGATGTAAGTTGCTGTATACAGAGGAGTTTAGACCCTATTTCTTATTTTTAAGGAAAAAAAGGAATGAGACATCATTTTTATGTCACTGATCATTGAAAAATGGGATTACTTTTATAAGTATTTACTGTAAATTCATGTTAATGTCACTTGTTCCTATTGGCAAGCCATGGTGAAGAATTTCCTTATGTCTCCAGTGTTTACAAACCATTTACAAATCTGATCATTCACAGCTTGTGCACTCTCTAGTCATCACACCAACCAGCAAAACTAGCACCGCCATCTCAGGCTGGTGTCTTACTGAGATTTAAATTGCCAGCTTGAAAGGACAAAGACCTGTTACTCTTGTCTGCCTTTAAAGGATTACAGAAAGTTGTAATCCAATTTTATTTGTATTGCAATTATTGTAAGGCTGATAGAGAAACACAAATGCTATTGTTTTTATCATTGGCACTGTTTAATGTGCTGAATATATGGATCTTTAGCAATTGATGATTATTAGAATTTACATAAAATGAGCAGGTGGCTTCCATCTCACTGGACAGATGTTAGCATCACATCTAATGAAGCTAAACAGAACTACTGTCAATAGAAGGCTGTAAGTTTAGAACTTTTCAAGATCATTACATCCCTTTTAATAAATCAAGAGCTGTTCAGAAAATACGTGGCCATCCCTAGGAAGAAGAACATTTTCTAACATTGATTGTACAGATGGTAGAAAGGGCCGCATTTCTCAAGGCCGGTTGCTAATTATCCCATATCAAATATGGATAGGAAGACTGCTGTGCAAATAACTGAGCAGAATGTTGATACTAGGAACCTCAGCAAGAATTGGAAATCATTAAAAAATTTAACAAGGAGCTTTGACCTATGAACTTCTGATCATTTCTTCTTTATGTCTTCATAGAAACGGGTTTATCCAGCAAGCTGGCTGACTTCAAATACACCTGCAAGTTCTTGCGATTCCACTGCCAGTGACGTGTTGAAATGTTACCCATGACTAGGAGGAAGATTTCCTGAAGACACTTGGATGGCTTGGGAACTTGGAAACTGTTCTCCTGATTTTCAACAAAAAAGCATACCCATTTTACTGTAGCATCAGAAATCATATACAATTTTGGTATTAAAATTATATCAATAAAATCATTTCAAAGCTGACAGTGGGTCCTTATGTGTGAAGGAGCATGCATAGGGTTAATGTTGACGCTGCTTAACTTGCAAAAATGATATAACACCACTGAGATGCTCAGCCTCTGGACTACTTTACTTTAGTAGTTGTAGTACAGATTACATTGGTACTGTGCACTGCATTTTGTCAAGGTAAAATTCATGTTAAAAAAAATAAACAAAGATAAAACACAACACAGATGCTAACAACACATTACAACTTGAATAACTGAAGTTTAACTGTCTAAAAATGTCTTCATTTCAATTCCATAATATATCCCTTACTTTTTTTCTCACTCATATCCTTTACTTCTGCAAACATAAACATCAGTAAATTTGTGAAAGAATTTTTTCACCATATGCATATTTGCAAGCTCTGAATGATAAATGTATACGTATAATTATCAACGTTGTTTGTCTAATACTGAAGAGTAAACTGTTAAGCAAACTTTGAAGCAAAGAGCAATACAAGAGTATTCCAAAAAGGCAGAAACATGCTTATGCCTATCATTAGTTTAAGTTTTGGGATGTAATGAACACAAGTAGGAATTCGCTAATTACAGCAAACAAAATATCAAAGACACACTTGGTTTAAATAGCTTGTGTTCAATTTTAAAACTTTCAGTCTTATCTACTGACATAATCTCTTTTTAATCTAGTGCAAACATAAGGTAGCTCTACTTTGTAAACTGTGTTTTGTGGAAAAAATAAATCACAAATTAGAATCCTTTCTCTCTTACTGTGCACTGTCAGACCATAAAGACAAGAAACACTGCAGTTCTCTTGGCTTGTGAAGAAAGTTGGTAATATATTTATAGATAATAAAAAGCTCAATAATTCTTTTATTAAAAATAATCAGAAAAAATCAACCCAAATAAACCAACCAACCCAAAACTTATCCAAACAACAACAACAAAAAACTCCAGCATTGGTTGAATTGGTAAAACCAGAATAAAATTTTGGTACTGTAATGAAACTAATTTTTCACTTCAATAATTGGACATGTCACGTGCATATACTTCGCTGTTATGTTCTAACTATGAAACCATAGAAAAAAAGATGGAAGTTAGGAACAAATATCACTCCAGAACCCATTGTTTTCTGCATTTACCTGGGGGGAAGGAATTCTGGCTTCCAGTTTCTGCTTCCAATTAGCATTTGGAATACCTCCATCCTAAATACCTCCTAGCCACCAGGGGATGTGGATTCAATCATCAATCACAGACAGAAATTGAAGCCAGGACGTCCACATTCCCAATGGGTTCAGCACTGCTCTGTGAGATAAAATCAGGTACTTGCTAGCTGGGTACAAGCCAGCCCTAAGGGCAGACTGGATTGCCTAATGTCTTTGACTCTTTTGAGAAGACAGGGATCAAAATCTCCAGCATTTTAGGTCATTGTATACAATAAATATTACTTAAAGTCATATCTGAGCTACTGAATCTAGCCACACAATGTAGAGGTACCTTAGCCGTGGACTCCTGCAGCTTAGCATCACTGTGGCATGCCATTTACTTTCTTGGTAAACATTTTTCAAAATGCAACTGCCCCAAGCAGAAGAGCAGGAGGAATCACACAACAGCCAGACTCACCCCAGCACAATGTGCCACTTGAGTGCAGCTGGATGAGGGTTTTGGATGGGCAAAAGGGACACTTATCCACCCTGAGGAGCCTTTGGGTCTCTTCTTTAATCTCATGTTTTCCTTTGTGATTAACTTGTTACATGCTTAATCCATAAAGGACTTGTTTAAAATGATCAATCAAACAAACAAACAAACAAAAAAAACACACCACCACCAAAAAAAAAAAAAAAATTAAAAGAAAAATAAAATAACTACCTTGTCATCACCTCATTAAGGAGGAAACAGTTCTTCAGTGCGGGAGATCTTTGGAGTTGCTTGCAATGCAGGGATTGCAAGTTTAAGAGCTGGCACACTAGCAAATATTGCCTACCATCACCTCTTTCCATCACACCAGAGGAATAGCCCTCCTTCGTATATTCTGCTTAGAAAGTGTAATGGTCTGAACTGCTTTGTTCCCCACACGTATTAAAAGCAGACTCATCACTGAGTTACAGAAAATAACCAAGTACTGTCTCCATAGTCTTTAAATAACAGCCCCTCCCCTTCTATTCTTGGCACTGCTATAGATGAATAACAGAATATTGGATGCTTGTTGCAGAACCTTGGGCTGTTTCATTTGCAAAGAAACGTGGAGCTCTTTGAAAGAAGCATGTCCTAGTTCCAGCAGAAAATGTACCACTGTGGAAGTTTCATTTTAATAGCTGAATAAACCCATGGATCTGGCCTGTTTTTGTTTTCATTTTTAAACTGGAACTGTGAAAGTTTTTTATTTATACTCTGTAAGAAGCAGCTAATAATCCTGTCTCTGATCAATGGTGTTAATTTCAAACCTGATTGGGATTTCCCACTTAAAACAGTTACTTACTGCTTCGAGGGAAACATTCAGAAAAAAATAATCAGAAATGTTTCACCACATGTGAAAGCAGAATAAATTCTAAATGATAAGAGGGGTCACATGACTGTTACCAGAATCTCCACACTCCGTGCAGCCCTGCATCAGTGACACAGCAATTAAATGAAGAATATCTGTTAGGCTTTTCGTCCTGGTCAGAGCCTGGCACTCGCATCTTAAGCAAATGTATTCAACACTCTTCTTTCAGGCCACTTACGGATTGAATCATTCATTAAGTCTGTAAGCCTTCTTCAAGTTTGCTGATGTCTTTTTAGATGTCTAATGATTTCTAATTAGATTACTAACGACCACAATATTGAGTTACTATGACTTTATTTACTGCAGATAAATATATACTTCCCCCCCCTCCCCCCCCACCATACACAGTATTTTGAGTGCTCTGTCAGGACTTTTCAATAGCAGCAAGTGCCATGTGCAGACCTCAAGAGTTCTTAACAAAATAGAATTAAAGCAGTTCAATACCCACACATAAAATCAGAAGAAAAATATTTCCTCTGGATTGCTGGACAATGCATTCCCACTTACAACCAAAAAGTTTCTGTACCAAACAGATAGTTTCATAAACTGGAACACAGGAACACAGTATTAGTTTGTGAAAACACAGCAACAGAGTACAAAAATAAACCCACAACCAGGATCTAGAACAACTGAATTTTTTGCTCAGTTTCTTAGCACCCCAGATACATTCGGACAAGCACCTCTGCAGGCTATGGACACTACTGCATTTCTTGTTACCTGCACTGTCTGCTCAGACCTCTCCAGCTGGACCTCTCTTGACCTGAAATGACCTCTCTTGAGCTGAAATGTCATCTCTGCCTGGTACCAACTTGGCCTCCGCACTTCTACAGGTGTGAGGGATTTTTGTGGTGCTGGACAGGCGTCTTCTGGAGTGTCCACAGAGATGCAGTCCCTGCTGCAGTTGCAAAAAGAAGTCCAGGTGCTCACCAATCTGCTGGTACTGTAGAAAAGGAAATCTTGGGGCAGCTCATTTAAATCTTGAAGTCTTCTGTAAACTTCTCATTACCTCCCACAATGCTGCCAAGTCTGCGTTTTCATTCCTGTCCTTATGCTTTGGGGGAGGCTTACTAGGACAGTAGAGTCTACTGAAGATACATTTCTGTCATCAGTCTCTGAACTCTATATTATGTCTTTAGTGCACCCTCTGGGCTGCACATGGCCAAGTTGTTGGAGTAGAACATACACTTCCATATTATTACTATTATTATTATTATTATTATTATTATTATTATTTACACATACAAAAAAAAATACCAAAAACTCAACAGTTGAAATTCAGAGGGATGTTTGTACTGCCATAGGTTTCTAATTTATTTTGTTTGTTCTGCCTCTTCTTGCAGTTCAGTGATACACAAACAGGTTTTCAGCTGTCAACCATACTCAGCAAACTACAATAACCACTGCAATTAAGCTTAGCCACATTTTCCTTTTAAGTTGATTTAAATTGTATTGTGATAATAAGTTCTTCCTAATATCCAACCTAAAACACCCCTGGCGCAACTTTAGCCCATTCCCCCTCGTCCTGTCACCAGGCACGTGGGAGAACAGGCCAACCCCCACCTCTCTACTGCCTTCTTTAATGTACTTACAAAGAGTGATAAGGTTGCCCCTGAGCCTTCTTTTTCTCCAGGCTGAACAAACCCAGCTCCCCCAGCCACTCCTCGTAGGACTTGTTCTCCAGACCCCTCACCAGCTTCGTCGCCCTTCTCTGGACTCTTTCAAGCACCTCCATGTCCTTCTTGTAGCGAGGGGCCCAAAACTGAACACAGTACTTGAGGTGCAGCCTCACCAGAGCCGAGTACAGGGGGATGATCACTTCCCTAGACCTGCTGGCCACACTGCTTCTTATGCAGGCCAGGATGCTGTTGGCCTTCTTGGCCACCTGAGCACACTGCTGGCTCATATTTAGCTGACTATCCACCAATACTGCCAGGCGGAGAAGGACCTGGGAGCTTTCCAACCACTCCTCTCCCAGCCTGTAGCTCTGCTTGGGGTTATTGCGCCCCAGGTGCAGGACCCGGCATTTGGCCTTGTTGAACTTCATACAGTTGACCTCAGCCCATCGGTGCAGCCTATCCAGATGCTCCTGCAGAGTCTTCCTACCCTCGAGCAGTTCGACATATGCACCTAACTTGGTGTCATCTGCGAACTTACTGAGGGTGCACTCGATCCCCTCATCCAGATCATCGATAAAGATATTAAAGAGGACCGGCCCCAGTACCAAGCCCTGGGGAACGCCACTAGTGACCGGCCTCCAGCTGGATTTGACTCCATTCACAACGACTCTTTGGGCCTGGCTATCCAGCCAGTTTTTAACCCAACAAAGCGTACGCCAGTCCAAGCCATGAGCAGACGGTTTCTTGAGGAGAATGCTGTGTGAAACAGTGTCAAAAGCCTTACTGAAGTCAAGGTAGAACCACAAGGTAGATCCACAGCCTTTCCCTTGTCCACCAAGTGCATCACTTTGTCATAGAAGAAGATCAGGTTCTGAAGACCTCTTCATCTCTTATGAAGAGAAGGTCTAGCGGGGCACCTCCCCTGGTAGGCTCACTAACTAGCTGTGTCAGGAAGCTATCTTCCACGCTCTCCAGAAACCTCCTAGACTGCTTTCTCTGGGCTGTGTTGTGTTTCCAGGATATATCTGGAAAGTTGAAGTCCCCCATAAGAGCAAGCGCTGACGATTTCACAACTTTTGTCAGCTGCCTGTAGAACGCCTCATCAGTCTCCTCAACCTGGTTCGGTGCTCTATAACAGACCCCCACCAGGATGCATCCCTTGTTGGCCTTCCCGCTGATCCTAACCCATAGGGACTCAACCTTATCATTCCCAGCCTCAAGTTCTGTAACATCAAAACTCTCTCTGATATAGAGAGCCACACCACCACCCCTTCCATGCTGCCTGTCCCTTCTGAAGAGCCTATAGCCAGACATTGCAGCACTCCAGTTATGAGAGTGGTCCCACCATGTTTCCGTGATGGCAACCAACTTGTAGTCTGCCTGCCGCATGATGGCTTCCAGCTCCTCCTGTTTGTTACCCATGCTGCGTGCATTCGTGTAGATGCACTTCAGTTGGGCCATTGCCTTCTCTCCCAGCCTTGCCATTGTTCCCCCTGGCACAGCTCTAACAAGCCTTGTTTCAGCCCCGTCCCCCTTCTTACCTAGTTTAAAGCCCTCTCAATGAGCCCCACCAGCTCTTGGCCCAGGATCCGTTTTCCCCTTAGAGATAGGGACCTGTCTGCAGCCATGAGGCCGGGTACAGAGTAAAGCGCCCCATGGTCAAAAAAAACAAAATTTCTATGTTGGCACCAGCCTCTGAGACACATGTTTATCAGGTGGGCTTTCCATGTCCTCTCTGTACCCCTTCCTGCCACCATAGGGATGGACGAAAACACCACCTGTACTCCCACTCCATCTACTAACCGTCCCAGTCCCCTAAAGTCCCATTTGATGGTCTTCAGGCTTCTCTCTTCAATGTCATCACTGCCAGCCTCTATTAAAAGAGGATAATATTCAGAGGGGCAAACCAGGCTGGGAAGCTTTCTGGCAATGTCCCTGACCCTGGCCCTAGGGAGGCAGCAGACTTCCCTCCAGGTAGGGTCAGGTCGACAAATAGGGCCCCCTGTTCCCCTGAGAAGGGAGTCAGCCACAACAATCACCCTTCTTTCTGTCCTGGTGGAGGCAGTCCTGAGGCGTGGAGTTGACTTCCTGCCCTAGGCATCCCCTCTTGGGTAGAGTTATTACCTCTTCCTCAGCTACTGGTCTCTCAAGCTCCAGGGCCTCAAACCTGTTGCTTAAGGGCACCTGGGAAGGTGGAGCCGGGGGGGGAGCATCGCCTGCGATGTTGAGCAGGGACCTGTTTCCATTCCTCCTCAACTCCTAGGTCTCCTCCCTCTGCCCGACAGCAGCAGGGCAGGGGGTCCACCCCTATTTGGGGTGCCTCACCCCAGTACCTGTCCTTCAGGCCGCGCAGGGCGTCGCTCCACAAGTCTATCTCCCGTTCACCCTCCCTGATATCCCTCAACCTCTCGACCTCCTCCTTGAGTTCTGCCACGAGGCAGACCAGGTTGTCCACCTGCTCACACCTCACGCACACAGTCTCTTTGCCCCCCGCAGGTGGTAGCAATAAGCTCAGGCACTCCCTGCACCCGGAGACCTGAACTGCCGCAGTTTTGAGCGGGCAGTCGGTCTGGGTGTGTACAGACTTCCTGGATTGCACACTGTGCCTGGTGGAGACCATTGCAGCTGAGCTAGCGGCAGACCGCCGTTAGAGGAGGTGTTCGTATGGGCGGGGGGGAGTGCTCTGCCCTTCCTGCTCGCCCTGCCTGCGGTAACTGCCTTCTGACGCACCACGCCGTTCGCCCGTCCTGTTCGCGCAGGCGGGGCGCTCGTGCTCTCTATGGGCAGTTATGAAAGGCCGGCGGGGGGGGGGGGGGCGGCGCTGCTGGCTCCGCCTACGCCTCCATCTCGCCTCGTTCACCTCCCTCGCGAGGGCTGCCGGGTTGCGGCGGCTGCCTCGAGTGGGCTCGGTGCCGGAAAAAATTAGTTCTGCCCACTCCGCTGCAGAAAGCGTCTGCCCCAGAGCCGATCGCCTCGGCAAGTGGCCATTTCATGAACTTTAAGAGAGGCTTGTAGTTTTCAGGGTAAGATCACAGATATCCATAACAAAATGTACTGAAAACATACTATGACTCCTTAGTTCTGCCTCAGAAGCAGACTGGAGGCTGAATATTATAGGTTGTGCAATATTAGTATCAAGATCTTCGAAAGAAGTAGTATAGCATTTCCATCACTCTCCCCATGTGGATAACAGTCAAATACCAGAAAGAGTTTGGCACAAAGCTGATCTTTTACTACACTAAACAAAGTCAGATCACATTTCCTACCACAAGTGAGTGACAAGGACAAAATAAGAGTATTTTAAAAGTTTCAAAGACAGTGAATCTTTGTCTGTTGGAGGTGGTTTGAATTTTTTGTCATCCCATTCCTTTCCATAGATTTTTTTTTCCAAAAGAATGAAGCCTCCAAATCTAGGCCAGTACATCTGTGGTCCAGATAAGGAAAGTGATAAACAGTCCCATGATAAATGGTATCTCAGGGAAGGATACCAGATATCTTGTTGATTACTATGGAATTTCCACGTGGAGAACAAATGCTATAAGAAAAAAGAAAGACATGAGAAAATTACAAACATCTCAGGGACATGAGGCAAAATGGGATGTTGAGGAAATGCAACAGTTGTCTTTGAAACTACATTGAAAGTGATTTTTTTTCCACGTTAATCTTTATTTAAAGTGGGGGTTTGTAGTTTTTATTGAAAACTTCGTTATTTGCTTTGGACTCCAATGATATTGTAGTTAAGATGAACATAACTGTGTTACTGTGTTCTTCCACTGGAATCCTATTAGAAAGCCTCTTACTTTTTTTTTTTTTTTTTTTTTGTCCCCAACATAGGCAATTAGCAGTGATGACTTTTTTTTTTTTTTTTATAAACTAAAATGTAATGTTAAAATGGAAATATTTTCAGAACAGCAAAAATACCGTCACATGAACAGTTAATTCAGAATTTGATGGCAGTCACTTTACTGTCCTCACTGCACCTAATTCCTATTTAGAAAAGCCTTAACCCTAGAGTTATAGTAGTAGAAGCAGTGCTTACTTTAGTATTTTTCTTCCTTAATCCAAGATAAATCTCTATAATTAGAATTGACTGCTTTTTAAAAGAACAGAAGTGGCAAGTGGCTCTATCTTAAATTAAAAGATCTTTTACCTTTGGTCTTCTAATTCTTCTCGGCAATGTGTTATCTCTGGAGGCACTTTCTCATCCTTTTAAGAACTAACTTACTGAAGGTGCGGAGGGAAAAACATATCATTGGAGTTAGGTATCAAGTGACAGCATAAGGAAGATATATACAAGTTTAGAGCAATGGAAAATAATTGCCAAGGATGTCATCTATGAACACTTTCTTTAAAAAAAATCTGTAGCATAAGCTATTCATCAAATAAGACACTATTATTGTGGTCTAAATTCATGCAAATAGAACTTTGGAAAGTAAAAAATAGAGACCTGCCATTTCTGCTACCATGTGTGGAAGTCCTAAGTCTTAGTGGCACCTGTAGTACAGAAGAGTTCTGTACAGCCAGACCCCAGCACCCCACGTACAGGTACACAGAAGTAAAAAGTCACCCCACCACAGTATCATGACATGTATTTTCAGCTAACTGTTCATTCTTCTTGCTCCCAGGATTTTCTTTCCTGTGTCCTTCACAGGTAGAAGTTTCTCTTTTTAACTTTTGCTATCTTTATCCCGTTATTTATAAGGGACAACATAAATTGTCCCATATAACGCGTGTTTACAATCTGGAGCTTAATCATCCTCTAATTGTGTGTGCTCATCAGTCTTTCTCTTCTGAGTCAGACAAGCAGCAGATGTCCTAAGGTCTGCCAGTTGATTTGAGATTTTCAAGACCCATTGTACCTTGGAATTAGTGAACACTGGCAGCATGTACTACAATAACAATACTGGAAGCTTGGCTGATGCTTTGATGATGAAGTCATTTATATAACAGTAACCAACATCATTTGTCTAGCCTCCCACAACATTCAGTGGATCATATGCATCACATGTTACATGTAAAATGACCTGGATCTAAACCGGCCCAGCCTTCTTTTACCCAAAATAAAACCTAAGAACCTAACCAAATGAAATTTTGCCCACCAGCAAGAATAATTCTCTTGTCACCCCTCCTCAAAATGCTTAGCTTTACTCATTCTGACAATTATTTCACCTAGGTAACATAATGCATGCCATATTTCAATACCTTCTGGTTTTCAGATCTGTATGTATTGTCCATTAAAAATACATTCTACAAGCACACTAGCATCCACTGGAGGGATTTTAGAAATCATCAACAGGCCAGATAGCTTACGGTTGCTGAACACAAGGTATTTTGACTCTCCTGGAAAATTCCACTTATTTCAGCAGAGCTGTGCCAACAGCGAATCTGAGCTCTCTATCTAAATTTAATCTGTTCATTACCTCCGAAGACTATTGCAAATAAATAGGCAATCAAGTAGCTAGAAGGACAGAAGAGAGGGATACAGTTTGTAATAGGTAACCTTACAGAAGACAATCAGATCACTGATTCCTTTCCTTCCAAACAGCAGACAATAACAGTTCAAACTAATCATCATTCATATTTTCTTTTCTACATTTAATTGATACTCTGGAGAGTTTATTCAGCTCTAAATCAGTCCCTTGGTAACTGGGATCAACCTGCAGGTAAGAGCTGGACTGGGATCTGTAGAGCATGCAGCCCTTTGCTTTATGCAGCTGTGTAAACCGCTCAAACACTTGCACAGTGCAAGTGATTGTTGGGAAGGCATGAGCTGCCCTGACAACATACTTTACCTTGAACTGGTAAAACAAGCTCAGTGTTTACTGAGTTCTTGGCTTCTTTGCTCCTGCTGCACTGAAAGAGACACTTCTGAGTCAGATCGACATCTTTCTCCGGAGAACAACGTGAAGAACAATTCAGTTTACAAACTCTAGGCTATGAAGGACCTTTCAGATAATGCTTCCAGTGAGGACTGTTTGGGTTGTCTGTTTACCTGGAGCAACTCACCTCTACACCCCTGTGGACTCCTGCCACCTGTCTGATACTATCTAGTCATTACCAAATAGAATTCTATCTATTTAGAAAATTTCAATAGACATTGCTATTTAAAAGACCTTCGAAAGATGTAAGATAGCAGAATGTGTCTTCAGGTCAAAGGAGAATCTTATCTCCCTATGGTTTCTAAATCTGTATGTTTTTCTGAGGAATAGAGTGTTGAAATCTGATTGCTGAGGCTGTGCAACAAGAATGAAAGCTAAAGAGAAAGATTGAAGATGTTTAAAGTTCAGATATATCTTTACTATCTTTCTCAGCACATTGACATAGGGATTAAATACAGTTTCTCAGAAAAGTGAAAAAAATAATTTTAATAGAGTCTAGTCAGAATTAGGTAACACAAAGATTGTTATCTGTACACCTAAAAAAAGAATATTCTTATTCCATCATGAAACAGAATAACCCTTGAAGTAGGATATTCACTAATAACACTCCCAAAACTGTTTATTTTTTTGTCAGACTATCAGACTTCAGATTCTTTTAAGATTTTTTTTTTTTTTTTATACTCTTCATATTAAATTTTGCGGTCTTTGGGCTGCTGTCTCTGAACTCTTCTTTGGAAACTTTTTTTTTTTTTTCAATGTGTCCTCATTCTAAATATCTGTAGTGCCATACAAAGCTCTCCCTTCTTAAAACAGCAGTAGAGCTCAATCATTTCACGTGGGACATAAGCTTCCCTTTTACTAGATCATCTTGGCCAAGCCATGTAGTATTTGAGAACTCAGGAGCATGACTAATGTATGGCTAATGACCAATACCTCCTCTGTGAAATGATTTCAGTTCACTGGAAGAAAGCCATATCTCTTGTCTTCTGCAAATACTTTAGCAACCTGCAGCATTGATTTCATGAGTAACCCCGGGGGCAAAGGGGTGGATATGAGCAAACTCAGAGAGTGGCCCAGGTCTACACAGCATTGCTGTTAAACTAATACGATCTTTGTTCATAATGTTATTAGATACCCTAACATCAACATTTGATCTTTTGAATAGTTGTGTTTTCTGCCTAATCCTTCATAATGGAGTTAATTTGCAGCCTTTCCCATGGCTGTTTTTAGCAATTGAATACTCAGGAAGAAAATATGTGGGAGACAAGAGAAAAATGAAAAGTTGTAAGAAGGGAAGGGCATTTTAGTCTAAAATACATTTGCATTTCAAAAGATTACAGTAAATCATTTGCACTTAACTGGCACTTGCTTTTTTAAATTTAATTAATGCCAGAAAGACACTTTAAGACACAGTGCTCTAAAGGTGCTTGGAAGGAAAAAACTTGTCCCCCAAGTGTCTGCTGTGAAGAGCCCCTGGGTGACACTCAGAGTAATGCACTTTTTGAGCACTTCAGCTTACTAGTGTCTTTCAGTGCTTAATTAACATAATTTGACACAATTATAGATATAAACACTTTATAAGCACTTGGTACAAGGAGTGTCAAAAAAGTGTTGATCTCCATCAGTTTTCACTGGAAACAAAAAGCTCCAGCACAGCACTCAAACGAGCACTTAGAAATGTTCCACACTATTAAAAACATTCAAAAAAGCACCACACTAAAGAAAAAACATGTACTACCAAAATGTTCTCTGGATAAATTCTTTAGAGATTTTACACATCCATGTAGCAGGCTAGCTAAAGCAATCAAAACTTTATGAAATGCACAGCCAGAGTTGATCAGTTCTGCTGCTCACTAGCCAGCTGCAATGACTGGGTGAATAAGCAAGCAGTATTTGGGAGAAAAGAAGAAAAACAAAATGGCACCGTGCAGAATAAAACTTATAATCTTACTTATGTATTTATATGTTAGGTCTGATGAAAGAGGATGAAGAAGAATGCTCAACTCCTACTGTTTAGTGCAAGAATGAGCAGAGTTATGCCACATGACATTTTATCTAAAGACTTTTTCTCTTTATGCTCCCAACTTAAAAATATCTTGAAGAAAAAGTCCAAATGAAAAGCATGGTATATTTGCTCAATACAGCTAGCAAATTCTCCATTTGCTTTACACACATTAAAGAAGTGAAATGTTGCTCTCCTAGAAGACATTGCTGAGGATGGATTTCAACAGGCAGAGTTTGGCCAGCAGGAACACCACATCAACTACACATACTCTGTTTCTTATCTGAGCAAGAGATCTGGGTTTTGTGCTGAAAGCTCATTCTGTTCAATGGGGAAAAGAGTAAAGGCACAAAGCTTAGGTTTGCTCACAGGACACTGCAATATCACCTCCCCCTCTCTTTTGATACATGGATTTTCTTTTCAGAGAAACCTTTTTAATTATTAATATTTTAACTAATAACTTCTGTGCAGTCCAAAACTTCAAATCAGGAGGACTATATTTTGTGTAAACATACAGTAAAAGTATCTGTTTTTAGAACTGTTTTGAAATAAAAACTAAAAAGCATCTTACTTTTCCCCTCTTTTTCCTTCTTATTTGTAATTTAGCATGCATTTACTTAAGTCAAAGTTGTGTTTTGCAAAGTGCATGAAGCACAAAACCCTTAATATATAGTATGTCTTTGCCTGTGAGGTAAGTCACCTAAATTTATGAATATTCCACCTGACGGTTACATTAATCATCTTAACAGTTTGAGATTTTTTGCCAATGAAGTAGAATGACAACTGATCATATTGAAAAGCAGTTATCATCTTAAGAAGATACCATCTATGTAAACTGAAATAAACAAAAAGAAAATGCAATAGGTGACAATTCTAAAGTCGTAACTTACTTTTGCCAGAGTTAGCACCTAATTGCTTTTGAAAATAACCCATTAGAAATTGTCCCTATTTACTTTTTTAACTGATGGAAGTGTTTTCTTGCACAATCTATCCGTTTTGATTTGGGAGATGCCTGATTTACAATCAGATTGTCTGTCATTTGTAGTTCCTAAAACATGGCTTGTCTGAGAATTTTTTTTTTTTTTTTTTTTTGAGTAGTATATAACAGAGGATCTTTAAACAAACAAACAAATAAACAATCTGCCTCCTCCCCTCTCCCCCCAAATGAGAGAAAATTCAGCGGAAAAGTGGGAATTACAGGATCACCTGAAAAAATAAACCCAATTTTTTAGGCATCTACCTGCAGAGACTACAAAAACTGTGCCCTTCCTTTCTGTGTCTGAAACTTGCCATCCACCAGTTTAAGGCACTATTGCAGCAAAGCACTTAAGCACTGCTTAAATCCTCTTGAAGTCAGAGGGATTTAAGTAAGTGAATAAAATTACGTACATACTGAAGTACTCGGCTGGGCTGGGTTGCATTGTTGAATTTGGCTATGGACAATTTTAAAAGATTACTCCAAGACTGAAACTGTTATCTGTAATTTCCTTGACAAAAGAAAATGTATTCTGCCTTTCTCCTTCTAATACATTTGAGCTAAATAGAACAGAAACAGCTAAAATTGGTTATTTTTTCAGGAGTATGGTGGGGGGAGGTAGTCTCTGAGAGAAAAAAAATGCAAGCTGTTTTTTATTTATTTTCTGGACAAATGCAAATTATTTCAGGTTCTTGATCCACTTTTTCTGAAACAAATGTCTTTGCAGTCAGTATTCCCTTTCTGTCTACCAATTTGCATGTTATATCCCTCAACTTTTTGGGTGTTGCTGTGAAAACACTAAGGGCTATACATTTTAAAAACAAAACAAAACACAAAACCACCTTCTCTCCTCTCAGTTTAGCTGCAGTTGAGGAAAAGACTAAAACTGTGATTAAAAAAGTTCCAGCTTCCCTTCTATCTAACAACAGAGGCGTCTCTTTGTTTGACTTAGTCTAATTCCTCTAGGATATAGAAGTCTGTTTCAGAGCATATTCAAAACCACTCCAATTTTAGCAGTTCATTTAGTTTGTCTTAAGCCTGATAGGAATCCAGAAATTATGCAGAGGATTCCTTAAATCCTGAAGGGTGCAATACGGGGGTGGAAAACATACATAATGTACAGAGTTTACACTCAATGCAAATACAGCAGAATATTATTTGGAATGAATGCACAAGAAGGAGGGTATAATGGCCTAGGAGGAAGAGCACTTATTATAAATAGGAAATGTGCTGAATTAATTCTTCATCCTGAGAGGGCTTACACCTATATCTCACAGAACACAAAACAAAACAACAAGAATAAAAAACAAACAACAACAGAACAAACAAACAACAAACAAAACTAAAACTAGTTAGTGTTAGGTCAGAGGTTGGACTAGGTGATCTTGGTCTCTTCCAACCTAGACAATTCTGTGATTCTGTGTGACTCTGTGATTCTGCGATTCTGTTTAAAACCAACCAACCAACAAAAACAACAGCAAAACCTTAACCATACAGTTTCTTCTCCACAGGTGCATTTGAAAAGAAAATTGCTCACGTTCTAGGTGCATAATCTGAGAAGCTTTGGGAATGCAGGGCAGAGTTCAGCCTTAAAACCATTGCTCAGTCAGCTCTAGACAGAGAAGGAATTTAAAGCACATTTTTTAAAACATTTCTTACCAAACAGCTTCGCATGCCTCTACTCACTACAGAGGTGTTCAGATCCCTTTTCCTAGGTCAGAAAACTCTGTGCATGTTCCATTCAGGTAGTGCAAAAGTCCTTAATTTAAATAGTTTAATTTAAATGAATTTAAAAAATAAAATGAATAGTTTAATTTAAATGAATTTAAAAGTCCTGAGATTAAATAACAGGAACTTTGTCCCTGAAGCAAAATCACTTTTGTGTGGTTATAGTTTACGTACTCATCTATCAGAGGGTAGATATAGCACTCCACATGCAACTAAGAGTTTCAACTTGATGGTTGATGTGCCTGTAATCACACTTCTGGTTTTCCCTAGAAAGATATTATACATTTTTTTTTTGTTTTTTTCCTTTCTTTTTAAAAGATAAATAGCGTGAACTCCTATTTTTATATGGCAGTTAATCTCCTTAATTCAACTAACAAAAAATACATTTTCCATGTCTGGTTGATTGTAAACAAAACTCAGTGGTGGAAGAGTTGACCTAGATGACAACTGTCTGTCTGTAACTTTTCAGCTGCCACTACTTCATCAAAACACTGTGGGACTATGGTGGTTACATGGCAAAGAGGGACCATTTAAATGTGTATTCTATGTGTAGCTCAATGCCAGATTCCTTCATAAAAGCAGTCCTGGAACAATCAACCTCATCCCTTTGCTCATTTTCAAACCCCAAACTCATTCAGCATATATTATAAATCACTTTCTTCACCAGAAAATACGCATTCTGGATCCTCTGGCATCCCAAGGCCTTTTATTCACAAAAGGTCTCATTTTGTTCCACTCATATACATATATATACTTTTTCTTTTGTGTCCCTTCACAGCTTTATAACAGACTTTGAAGAAATGCATGAATTGAATACCCAAATACCATTAGTGAGCAGGGAATATGTAAATGATAATTTACTAAGAAAACAATTGTAACAGTTAACAGTGCAATTACAAAAAACACTGATGGAATGATTATGATAGTGCTGAACTATGTGAACACACCCTTACAATAGGAACACAATATAATGTTACTTAGTTTGTTGGACTACATATCTTCTGAATGTGCTTGTGCTATTCAATGAAAAGGTTACAGTTTGGCATGGCTATGACAACAGAGAACAATACTCCAATGGAAAACATTAAGCAACCTTAACAGCAACACAATCAGACCCACTTAAAGTAGCATACAGCCATTACATTTTGGGAGGCAACCACATTTGTTCAGCATCTATCTTATTTTTGCATGTGATTAGCTTAGCTCTGTCACACTGAGTAAGCATGACAATAACATATTGTTGAAGTTAATTCAACTTTTTTGTTTGTTTGTTTGTTTTTGTTCTGTTTTTGTCAAGGGCAGTAAGACACATCCAGTAAATTGTGCTACATCTAGGCCTGTAGCCTAGACTGCAATCCTGGACACTTACGGAAATCAGGCACAGCTGGGGCTGATTCCCATCTACCTCCTCCATGCAGCTGGATTTAATTCACAATTACCTTCTCTACATCTTTGTCTAAAAGTTTGTTCAATGTTTATTTTTTTTTTTTTTTTGGACATCTTCATATGCAGCTTTTTCTTGTTATTAGGAAGCTTTGATGATTTTGACAGGTATCATTTATTCAACAGAGTGAGTTGCTTTCAAATCGCAGTTAATTCCCTGGTCTGCTTCATTTATTATCTGTTGCAGATGCATTGTTCCACTGCCAACCCAACCTTTGCTCAGATACTGACTGGACAAATAGCTGGCTTACACCTGCTGAGGAGATTGCAAGAAAATCTTGTCTCTCCTTTTCTTAAGCCTGTCATGTGTTGTTATTAAAACCCCAATGCTTCCCTCTTGACAAAGAGGGAACACAAATTTGCAATAGCATAAGTTTAAAAACCCTGCTGTCCGGATTCTTTTTCTCTCCTCAAATCACTCATATCAATCTACTTGTTTCTTTTTTATTTTCTTCCTTCCTGCAATTGTACTGTTTGCAATGAAAAGAGTCTGCAGGCACACAGAAATGAGTGGCTAAAGCCACTCCAAGGGAAACAGATTTGTCAGAGGCACCACAGAGTTCAGCTACAGAAGTAGTGCAATGGGTGTCACACACAGCTGCCGCAGATCGCACAGAAGCATGACTGTTGGCTCCTATTCCAGAGCAGATTTCTGATTGAAATGGGTGGGAAAAAAAAAAAAAAAAAAAAAAGAAAGAAAGAAAGAGCTATGCAGGCAATTGCAATCAGTTTATTTGATGTGGGAGAGTTTGCCATACTCCCTTGTCTGGTAGGTGAGAGGTATAAAAGACCTTCCAGAAAATCTGTGCCATTATACAGAATAAGAGATAATTTTCCTGTTGTTGCTGTTAAAAAAAATAAAATAAAATAAACAATTATCGAATTTATTCACATTTCACCTCTAAGCTTTGCAATCATTTTCTTTGATAAAAGAACTTGTCCATATAACTGATATATGAAGAGGTGTATGTAATAAGTACTATCACTGTGTAGTAAGTATATCATGGTTAAGTGGAATTACGTATCAGTTTTAGTGGCATGAAAATCCACTGACTCTGCTCTGTTAACAAGGACTCTAGATTAGTGAGATGTGGTTTTAAGAGATGATAACAAGATCTGAACATTGTCCATACTGATTTTAAAAGTTAATGAAATATTGCTGTGTAGCTTTGCATACCCAAAGATGAATTGCAGTTTAACTTTTCATAGTTGAATAACTGATCTTAATTTCCTTACAACCAATGTTCCAAGTTCTTGAACATTTACATAATTGATTCACGCATACAGGATCAATTTACAGGTCACTTTTTCCTTTATATTTAGCTCTACAACAATTTGTTCCTCCATTATGAAAAACTGCCAATCTCTCATTGCCTTGGAATTTAGCTTTTGTGATTTCAATTAGATCATATTTTCAGTAGTGAAAGATTAGCTTGTGACTATATTTTTGTTGACAAGTCTTTTGCTATTCTTGTACTTCCCCTCCCCTCCCCCCCCCAAATAAGAATAATAATTATCAGATGTCTAGATGATTACTTACTTTCTCAACACTCCCAGGGTCATAATGGGTTGCCAGGAAAGTGGTAAAAACCTTATTAATAGAAACAACCAAGGTAAATACATTTTTATTCAAACCTATATTTGAAGTGTGGTAGATGCAGGGCAGAGTTCAGATAGACATCTGCCTCTGTGGAACTTTATCCCCTATTATTGCCTCCCAAAAAGGTTTATCATTTAGCTTTTACACTGTTTTTGCCGCCTACCTACACAGAAGGAAACAAAATATCAACTATAAAGACAAAGGCGTGTATGATGTCTTCAAGGAGAGTTTTGATTCAAGGCATGCCTGCATAATAATATTAATAGAAATGGATAAGGCTACTCATGAACAACCTGTAACATAAAACTCTAATGAAGTCAGCAAGAAAATAATTCTTGTTAGCATGAATTATTACCTAAATAATAGAAAAATATCTCCTGTCTACCCAACAGAACTTCTCTGAAGCCTAAAGGACACCATGTTCATAAGAGATTCAACAACAGCACTACATCTATACAGGACATATTGTCAAAGAACCCGGAACTTTTCGCTCTGAGAATTCTTGGAGAATTTTCCACAATACCTATGAAGGTCTGGAGATGCTTTGGGTGTTGTGAACTGTTCTTTTCTCTTGAAACAAAAAAAACCCCTCACTCTAATGAAGTTTGTAACCCTTAACATCTTAAAGTCTGCAAAGTAAACAGTTCACAAGGATTACTTCAGAAAGTATTTTATTCTCTTTGCAAAAATTGGAAAAGCTTGGGGTAATTTACTAGAATAACAAATGTATTCTAACATTGTAACTGACTGCTTCAACTAAACTAAAAAAAGTTTATAGACATCAGAGCAAATGAATTTCAGAACAAAAATTCTAGGTGAACAAAATCACTCATTCTCCAGATTATATAAGTAAATGACCTAAACCATAGAGAAGCTCTTACCATCGAAGACTTTGAAACATCTTAGGAAACTTCAAACACATTCTCCCAGTCACTTTGAAGTGCACCTTGCATATATTTAGTTCAGGATGAATTTGATTCTATCTAAAATAACAACAGTACATATTATATTACGACATTTATTTCCATTGCATCACTAACACATAAAGCAATTATAAAAGGATATAATTTCATACTGGGTGACATCAGCAGCTAACTGCTACAGTGGAAGAAGACAAAAGCAAATCTTTTGGTTTTATAGGTAACACATTGTGCAAGAAACATGAAGTCAAGACAGAGCCTAAACGTTGGACTGTTTCAGAACATATGGGTACCTTCCCATTGTCTTTCCCTTCAGCTTTGAGAAATAATACCGTAATTGTGTACATAGAAATAAGAAAATATATTAGAGACTTCACTGTGAACCTAGAAGGTAGAATACCTAACAAGGTATTGAAGAGAGAACATTGATCAACCTATTAAAAAAAAATAAATCTCAAGCTATGTACTCATATTCATATTCATTTATCTCCCATGGGATGAAGAATGAGCTGTTGCTGTACTTTCCTTGTTAGCCCATAGTATAGACTTCGTTCAAGGTCAACAGAAGTCAACCAAGAAGGCTCCATCTTACAAGATACTCTGCAAAATATCCAATGACTTCAAATAACTGAAGTGAGAATTCACTTTTAAATTCAGTGGAATCACTACTTCATGCAACAGTATTTTTCTTCCATCAATTTGGATAAAAATTTCCTATTTCATAAGGGAGTTTCTTTGTGTAGTCCCTTTCAGAGACATCTTCAATATGAGAAGAGTATAAGAGTATCTTCATATTGGTTGCTGTCATTGGCTCTACATGGGTTCACTAGCATTTGGCAGGGAGGAATCAGGCCTAGTCTAGGGAAGTGTAAAAAAAAATAAAAAAAAATCAAGAGCAACCAGGAGATTAAAATTACAACTGCACTCAAGTCCATGAAATTTCTTTGCAAGAAAGAGGTTTGAGAAACAAATCTATAGAATAACATGGACATGTATTTCAAATGAACTTGAGCTCCACTGAATCATAGTGAAATGAAGTGGGCAAAATCACTGTTAACAATCATACATAGTAAAAAGTGAGGCTTGTGCTTTGTTGCTTTCAAAAGTGTTTCCTTCTCTGAGCTTTGAAGTTAGTACCATTATATCAAATGTAGCCATTGAAAAGGAAATAAATCCACATATTCAAATTAATGACATGTACTGTACAAGGAAAATAATAGGTACTGTAAACTTGGCTCATGAGCATGTTATTTTTTGTATGTTGCAAAGCTCTGGGAATCTTGTGGTCACAGTTACACAATAACTCCAGTACAAAAGAAACAAAGCCTTGTTATGAAAAAATCAACATACATCAAACAATTAAATGAGACTTCATGGGCATAATAATATGTGTAAACAGGAGAATTAAAGATCAAACCAACTTAATTAAATGTCATTTACAAGCATATCCTCACCTGTGATACGCAGATTTAAAAGTATGTAGGCAAGACTCACAGTAGGAAGCATTCTTTGTTTTTATTAATTACTGGAATATCTAAATAGCATTTACTGAAGAAAATATAGGCCCATTTAATGGAAATGCAAAAGTTCCTAACAACTTCCAAGGTGCAAAGAAAAAGAAGTGGTTTGATCTTGAACCAAGTATAGGTAGTTGCTATGAACAGACTTGGAAAGCAGGCATAATTACAAAAGTTTAAAATTTTAAAGGAAAAATAATATTTTTGAGTTAGGGAAAAATTACTAAAATTTAAATTCTGAAAAAAAGTATAAAAAATAATTTCAAATTATATTAATTATATAAAATAAAATATTAAATTAATTATAAATTGGCAAAAAATTCTCAGATATGAACTGCACAAATTAGAGCACTGCAGAAAGTAATGATTTGTATGGTCAGTCCCTTACATAGTAAAAAATGCAAGGCTCTTTTGTCTTAGCACATTTCTGATATGTTCTAACATATGTTCTGATTATTTTCATTCTGGAATTATTTTTCAAAATTAGGTAGCAATATACATTTCTTTAAAATATGAACGTGATTTTGTAGAGCTCTGAATTAATTGTTTACATGTCTGAAAGACTAATGGAATGATTTTAGGCTAGGTGGGTACAGAAGAACATACTGAAGACTCCTGCTGAATTCCTGTCAATTCACTTTCTCTGCAAGCCAAGACTTGGCTTCTTCAGTGAGGCCACATGCAGGTACACAGGTCTCAAACTCATTTATTGTACCAAACCCAAGATCAGTGAGAATTCCATTTCACAAAAGAAAGAAACAAACAAAAAATGGCATATTTCCATCTCTTAGTTATTATAGACTGTTATCACTGTGAAGGTTCTTCATGTAAAGATTGAAAACTATTACACACTTTATATAATTATCGTTCTCATTAAAAAAAAAATAAAAATAAATAAGAATCATACTTACAATTCAGGTAGAGTTCAGTAATAGAACTATAAGGGATCCAGCCCCAAAATTTAGTGACACCAGACATATCTTTCCATTGAATTAGAGGCTACAAATGAAATTTGAGACAACTAACCTCAGGACACGCAGTTAATTAAGAACTAAGATGGAATAAAGCTCTTGGCTTTCAAACTGAAAGCTAATGTGTTGCCAGCTGGAATGTATGCTGCCCCCCACACTCCCCATGGTAAGATGGTAAGACTAAAAGACTGCAAATACACATTTGTAAACTGTGTAAGTTTTAAGAAAACAGCCAAGCCAGGTAATAAAGGAGCATCTATAAAAGTTAAAGCATGGCCAGAAATGGCACCAGATGGAAGAAAGTCATATATATGCTCAACCATGTGAAGAACTTCACCTCAATTTTGTGTTTTTGTAAACATGAGAGTAAAATAACTAGAAGACACAAATTATAGAAAACTACAGATATCTGGTGCTTATGGAACTACTGGTTGTTTCGTTTTAAGAATAGACTGTCTAGCAAATTTTAAAGTATCTAGCGAAAAATGCAGTGGTCGTTGTGGTTCACACCTGTACTAGGAGCTCATGGCTCCTACCAGAGAACTTGAATTCATAATGTTAGTGGATTAGCTGACTCCTGAAAACAGTCTCCAATCTTGTCTGACAGTGTGTGTTATTATGTAACCAGTCTGGTATTCTTTTCCATGAGCAGAGAACCTAATGACCATAATGTAGCTGGTTATTTGTACACAAATCTTTTAGAATACAAAATATTTATACTATTTAAGTAACTAGGGAACTGTTTTTCCACTTTCCTTAACAAGCTCTGAAAGAATCACTTCTAGAAAAACTTGGAGACAACTTGATAATTGATGGTCATTTACATGTAGAGACATTAGACACAGTTTAGATTAATTTGAAACAGATGTTTAGCTCATGATTGAACAAAAAGCTCTACCTCATAACTTTAATTAAACGATAAGACTTGGAAAAATCTGTCAAGAAAGGCCAAATACTTTGCATCTGAACTGTTGCACACATGCTAGTAGGCATCACGTTCTTGGAATGAATTTTTACAAATATAGTATGCTACACTCATGGAGGATTGACTTCCTGACGCCCTGAAAAACAGATCCTTTTTTCTGACAGGAAAGAAAAAGAGAACAAGACATATACAAGTGAAAATATACCTGTCTCTGAAATAAGATGTTAATTTTACATTTATACATTTTCACTTTATTCTTCCTAAACTAGTAAGCTTCTGAAGATAAAAAGGAATTTGTGAGATAACATTGGCAAAAGATCTGCCAAGAGATCAGATTTTTTTTTTTTTTTAATTTTAGTTTTTATTTTTATAGCCAACAAACAGGAGTGATACCAAAACTTAGAGCAGTTACATAACACGCCAGGTAAACACTGTACTGTCTATTGTGCATTCTGGAAAGAATATAAACTTTCATGAATAAAGAAATTGAATTTATTCTTAATTTGTCATCTCCAATATTCATTAATTTATCTGTTAAAAAATCACAAATAGATAACAAGCAAAACCCAATATCTAAAGCTGATATTCACTCCATTGTTTAAATTAAACATTTTTAATACAATTAGGTCAAATAATTCACATTTCTGCATTTACTAACTGGTTAGCTATTCCAAATTGCCAGCAAGGATTTCCTAATGCTAAAACTGAATTCCTCTGTCCATCTCTAAACCATTTTAGTTATCTGTTATGGAATAAAACATGAATAATAGGGTTCTTGCTTCTCTAGATTATACATATTTAGTAATTTAGAGATAAAACCAATTAGTATTAGTATTTGTATATCTTATTTTAATGGGTATTGTACTGAACATTCTTATTCTTCTTTGGGTAGCTCCACTAGCAGAATTCTAATATTAGTGTGTCTTTTGTACATTTTAACTATCTGAAATGATTCCAGTAAGGATAATAATAAGACTTCTATTTTTTTTTTTTTTTTTTCATTTACTAGTCAGCTGACACTGTAAGACTAATATTTAATGTTATTTATAATTCTCAAGTCAGGAGTTAAGGATTAAATAAGGTATACAAAAAGACTGCTAAGTTTAAAACACTGTTTAATTTTGGTAGAAGTATGCAAATCGAAAACTGGAACAATGCCCAGGGGAAAACTATTTATACATACTTGAATTTCTCTTTAGTTCTGTTTAACCCTCATTTTTTTTTCCCCTGATAAAAATTTGCCCAAATGCCTGCTGTGCAAAGAACAATATGAAAAACACCAAAGCTTCTGTATGAGTGACTCTTCCTGATACAGTTCCCGAGTCATTGTCTTGCAGCTACCATAAGTAGCATGAAAAGTCTGATTTCTACCACTCCCAATAGGGATCCAGTGCAAAGTATTCAGCATGTGTTGCACAGAGAAATCAAGATCTAGAAACTACCTTGGTATCTATCCAAACAGTCTCCAACCTCAAATGCTAGCAGAAAAATATTCTTAGTACAAGTTAGAACTTATGTGATTCTACTTCTCATACTTGTGTAAAACTGCAGCCATACAGTATTGTTTATTACCTTGCTGGTTGACGAGCCCATTGACTACTCTACTAATGACAGCTGTCAGCAAGAAAACAAAAATCCTAATATGATCTCATGAAAGGTTGTCTAGGTGGGAAAGCATATTCTGAGAATGAAATTGCAGTGTAGAACATTTGCTAAAGCATTATAACTTTATGTAGCACATTAAAATACATTAGCCTTTTTTTTTTTAATACACTAGAAGTTTTCTCTTCCTGACAAAAACTTTAATCTTACAGACATCAAGACAGTTTTTGTTTTGCTTTTACAGCCATAAAAATGTAATAAATGGCTCAGTCTTCAAAATAGGACTATAATCAAAGTTTACAATTTATTAAAGGAATAGAGGTAAGCAAACAGCGCTGGGTGCGCCAGGAGTCTCTGCTCCACCAAGACGCACACCAGTTACATCAAGCAGCTGATTTTTATGCTCCTAGGCTGATACATATTCATTACTACTTCTAAAAAAACTAGGGTTATTATAATTAGTTTCTGGAATCCAAACCCTCCTACTGGAGCATGCGTATCAGTCCCCGGTGGGTCTTTGGGGGTCACTCGTGCTGAAGGCTCATAGTCTTCCTCCCTCTTGTCCTTCTCCTTTGTCCAACTTGGCTGTATGTCAGAGACTTGTGCAACATCCCCTCCAAGCTTTGTCTTTTAGTTGTTCTTCAGCTCTCCCTGTCTCCTTAATCTCCTGGCCAGATATCAGAGACTTGCATAGTGTCCCATGCAATTGTAATAATAGTTAGCAGTTATTCTGAAACCCCCTAGATATCAGAGACTTCAAGGAAAAACCTACAAATACACTTCCCTTCAAGCTCTCTATTGACACGAATTGCTAAAACATTCCTTTGCAAGATACAAGAACTATATACATTAACCACTCTGTTTTTCTTAGATTTGTGGTTATACAAGAGTATGTAAGACAGGTCACATTCATCATACCATGCGGCCCTAGCATCGTTCCATACTGACACGAATCAGATGAACATATCTCACAAAAACAATTATTGTGAACCAGGAGGCTGCCTTAATAAACTTTGTTATTAAGTTTACTTTTTCCCCATACATTCTTGGTAATCTTAGCCTGAAACAATTTTATGTCTAGCATTACTTAAAATATAGCTATACATTATTTGAACAGAAAACAGAAATAGGTTTTGTGTGTGTACATGCACACACACACACAAAGATAGAAAACACGGGTGAAAGAATGATTCATTCTTCTCTCTGCTGCCTTAAGTGCTTGAAAATCCAGATTTCCCAGGAAAAATACTTCCATGTTCTACACATACATGAATAAATGCATAGTGTTCTTGGTGAATGTACATGGTGTAACTGCTTTTCAACCAATGTCAGAATTACAACAGAGAGTGATTGTAAATCATAGCAACACCATGCCCACCTGTACTTGTTACATGTATTTGCTTTTGGCTCAGAATATACAGTTTCCATCAGTCATCAGATGCAAGCAGACCTGCAACAATATTTTTTAATTAGCAAATGTGATATAGATTGATTCAGCATTTGCTAAGATAGAAGAGATGTAAAGAATCGTATATACTTGGAAACTAAACACTAAGTAAACACAAATCAGAGTTCTGCTCTGGAACTAGATTATATCTGTGACATTTTATCCAAGAACTTTTT
The DNA here is from genome assembly GCF_009819795.1 of Aythya fuligula. Lineage (NCBI taxonomy): Eukaryota > Metazoa > Chordata > Aves > Anseriformes > Anatidae > Aythya > Aythya fuligula. Next base: position 13,913,931 of record NC_045566.1, read on the forward strand.
CTGTCTCCCCTTCTATTCTTTGCTGGAGATCTGAAGATATAAAACTTCAAAAGTCTTATGGGGACAAAGCTCAGGGGGTCAGAGAGAGAAAAATAGCCTGGATAAAAGGTCATAAGTTGTGGAAAAGGGCATGAAGTAGAATCCAAATGTAAGTACACGTATGACAGATTCCTAGGCTTATTTCCACTGAAATTATCAATGTCAAAAATCTTTGAAAATAAGTGCACCCATGCACCCATAAAAACATAAGACAATAAATCAGAGTGAGAATAAATGCAAACACCACAAGACAGTGAATTGTTGTCACTGATAAAATGTTGAAGACGTACACACAGAATACACACCAATAACTGCAGTTCTTTTGACTGCAATTTTTTAAGATTCAAATTCTTTTTTTTTTTTTTTTAGTAGGAGTTTGTGTTATTTTTGCCTCTCAAACTATAGATTGCTGTTGTATGTTTTATAGCACCAATATTTCAATTAACGCATATGAAAATATACAATATATACAGAGAGAATTCCATTCTTGTCATCCTTCAAGTATATCTGCTACAATTAATTGTGTTCAGAAAATGCAAGAATGGTCTATACGCACTTTTTCTTCAAAATGAAATCCAGGAATTGCATATGATATTCTTTTCAGGCAGAGTTGTTTTCAAATTGCTATCTCTCTATATATAATTAAAGATGATAATATTTTGTTTATCGTGATTGTTTTTACAGTTTTGCATGAGAACCTCAGTATATAAGTGGCATTATGAACAGATTAGGAAAAAAAAAATTAAACCTTTGATCCTATTAAAGTTGAGTTGAAAGTTACTGTGGCAGCCTTCACATAAATATAAAAACTCTTATACCACCATTAAGAAAATACAACTGGTAAGTTACTGAGCATGGTTTCATAATCACAAGAAAAAAATATTTTTCTAAGTCTAACACATAATCAAAAACTAGCTCATAAAAATCACCCATGCTTTTTAGGAGAAATAAATACCCACGACCCTGTGAGAGAACAAATCATTTTATTTCATTAGTTACACTATGTAAGGCCTTCATCAAACAAAGATTTATGCATGTGTTTATGCACACAAACAATCTCATGGATAAATCTAGCACATATAGTTCAAGACAGATTAGCTGCTACAGGATCAGATCCCAAATAAGTGCTTGCTCAAATGATTGGGAAGCTGTTCCTGAGATTGATACTCAGCCATCCTCAATGTTGGCTAAGATTTAATTGAGTAATTCAACTGAGTGCATTTGAATTTGATTACTTGTGGAGTTAATGCTACACAACATGAGAAAAATGGCAGCTTTGCACCATTAGAGATGACAATTTTTGGTTGATCAACCTGAAGGTATAATCATGCTACAACATTAATGAGAAGCTTGAGAAAAGCTCAGGGGGAAGAATCAAATAAATGTTTCTTTAATTAAAAAATATGTTAAAATCTTTAGTCATTATTATCATCAAATTTATTTTCATGCATTGTTTGGTAGAATTAACCAAGCCAATATTGGAGGTATCATAGAGTAATGCCTTAAAAAGCTATAAGCATGTAACAGAAAATCACTTCAGTGTGTAATGTTAGCATGCAGAATAAAACTGATCTTATTTAGTGAACTTTGTTCCTACTTAGTTTTAGTCTTACAGGGGCCAAGATGATTACCTAGCTTAGCTCACAACAAAATGAATTCTGTAAAATATTTAGATTCCTAAATTACTACTTAATTTTAAAATCCCATCTATCCTGCCCTGCCATTACCAGTAATAAGGAGCATGAAATCAAACTAATTAAGGACAATATGAGAAAGACAGTGCATTTTAATGACAGTATATTAATTATGCCATCAATGCACAGTACAACTAAATGGTCACTGCAGAAAAAAACACTAGTGCAACGTATTCTGATTGCATGAATCACCACTCAATTGAATTCTATTTCACAGAATCACAGAATCACAGAATTGTCTAGGTTGGAAGAGACCTCAAGATCATCAAGTCCAACCTCTGACCTAACACTAACAAGTCCTCCACTAAACCATATCCCTAAGCTCTACATCTAAACACGTCTTTTAAAGACCTTCAGGGATGGTGACTCCGCCACTTCCCTGGGTAGCCCATTCCAATGCCTCACAACCCTCTCAGTAAAGAAGTTCTTCCTAATATCCAACCTAAAACACCCCTGGCGCAACTTTTGCCCATTCCCCCTCGTCCTGTCACCAGGCACGTGGGAGAACATACCAACCCCCACCTCTCTACTGCCTCCTTTAATGTACTTACAAAGAGTGATAAGGTTGCCCCTGAGCCTTCTTTTTCTCCAGGCTGAACAAACCCAGCTCCCCCAGCCACTCCTCGTAGGACTTGTTCTCCAGACCCCTCACCAGCTTCGTCGCCCTTCTCTGGACTCTTTCAAGCACCTCCATGTCCTTCTTGTAGCGAGGGGCCCAAAACTGAACACAGTACTTGAGGTGCAGCCTCACCAGAGCCAAGTACAGGGGGATAATCACTTCCCTAGACCTGCTGGCCACACTGCTTCTTATGCAGGTCAGGATGCTGTTGGCCTTCTTGGCCACCTGAGCACACTGCTGGCTCATATTTAGCTGACTATCCACCAATACTGCCAGGCGGAGAAGGACCTGGGAGCTTTCCAACCACTCCTCTCCCAGCCTGTAGCTCTGCTTGGGGTTATTGCGCCCCAGGTGCAGGACCCGGCATTTGGTCTTGTTGAACTTCATACAGTTGACCTCAGCCCATCGGTGCAGCCTATCCAGATGCTCCTGCAGAGTCTTCCTACCCTCGAGCAGTTCGACATACGCACCTAACTTGGTGTCATCTGCGAACTTACTGAGGGTGCACTCGATCCCCACATCCAGATCATCGATAAAGATATTAAACAGGACCGGCCCCAGTACCGAGCCCTGGGGAACGCCACTAGTGACCAGCCTCCAGCTGGATTTGACTCCATTCACCACGACTCTTTGGGCCTGGCTATCCAGCCAGTGTTTAACCCAACAAAGTGTACGCCAGTCCAAGCCATGAGCAGACGGTTTCTTGAGGAGAATGCTGTGGGAGACGGTGTCAAAAGCCTTACTGAAGTCAAGGTAGACCACATCCACAGCTTTTCCCTTGTCCACCAAGTGCATCACTTTGTCATAGGAGGAGATCAGGTTCGTCAAGCAGGACCTGCGTTTCATAAACCCATGCTGACTGGGCCTGATCACCTGGTTGCCCTGTAAGTGTCGCGTGATGACACTCAAGATAATCTGCTCCATGAGTTTCCCTGGCACTGAGGTCAAACTGACAGGCCTATAGTTTCCTGGGTCTGCCCTCTGGCCCTTCTTGTAGATGGGCGTCACGTTTGCTAGCCGCCAGTCAACTGAGACCTCCCCCGACAGACAGGACTGTTGATAAATGATGGTACGCGGCTTGGCCAGCTCCTCCACCAGTTCTCTCAGTATCCTCAGGTGAATCCCATCTGGCCCCATCGACTTGTGTACATTCAAGTGCCGCAGCAGGTCGCCAACCATTTCCTCATGGATAATGAGGGCCACATTCTGCTCCCCATCCCCTTCCACCAGTTCAGGGTACTGGGTATCCAGAGAGCAACTGGTTTTGCCGCTAAAGACTGAGGCAAAGAAGGCATTGAGCACCTCCGCCTTTTCCTCATCTTTTGTAACTAAGTTCTCCCCCGCATTTAGTAAAGGCTGGAGATTCTCCTTAGTCCTCCGTTTTGCATTAATGTATTTGTAAAAACATTTTTTGTTGTCTTTGACGGCAGTCACCAGATTGAGCTCCAGATGAGCTTTGGCCTTTCTAATTTTGTCCCTGCACTGCCTCGCAACATCCTTATAGTCCTCCCGAGTGGCCCACCCTCTTTTCCAAAGATTGTAAACTGTCTTTTTCCTCCTAAGCTCAAGCCACAATTCCCTGTTCAGCCAGGCCAGTCTTCTTCCCCGCCGGCTTGTCTTTGGGCACGTGGAGACAGACTGCTCCTGCGCCATTAAGATTTCCTTCTTGAAGAGCGCCCAGCCTTCCTGGACTCCTCTGCCCTTCAGAACCACCTCCCAAGGGACTCTACCAACCAGTGTCCTGAACAGTTCAAAGTCAGCCCTCCGAAAGTCCAATACAGCGGTTTTACTGGTCCTCTTCCTGACTTCTCCAAGAATGGAGAACTCTACCATTTCATGCTCACTCGGCCCAAGACAGTTTCCAACCACCGCATCTCCCTTCTCTGTGAAGAGACGGTCTAGCAGGGCACCTCCCCTGGTAGGCTCACTAACCAGCTGTGTCAGGAAGCTATCTTCCACGCTCTCCAGAAACCTCCTAGACTGCTTTCTCTGGGCTGTGTTGTGTTTCCAGGATATATCTGGAAAGTTGAAGTCCCCCATAAGAGCAAGCGCTGACGATTTCACAACTTTTGTCAGCTGCCTGTAGAACGCCTCATCAGTCTCCTCAACCTGGTTCGGTGCTCTATAACAGACCCCCACCAGGATGCATCCCTTGTTGGCCTTCCCGCTGATCCTAACCCATAGGGACTCAACCTTATCATTCCCAGCCTCAAGTTCTGTAACATCAAAACTCTCTCTGATATAGAGAGCCACACCACCACCCCTTCCATGCTGCCTGTCCCTTCTGAAGAGCCTATAGCCTTGGTTGATGGCAACCAAGTTGTAGCCTGCCTGCTGCATGATGGCTTCCAGCTCCTCCTGTTTGTTACCCATGCTGCGTGCATTCATGTAGATGCACTTCAGTTGGGCCATTGCCTTCTCTCCCAGCCTTGCCATTGTTCCCCCTGGCACAGCTCTAACAAGCCTTGTTTCAGCCCCGTCCCCCTTCTTACCTAGTTTAAAGCCCTCTCAATGAGCCCCACCAGCTCTTGGCCCAGGATCCGTTTTCTCCTTAGAGATAGGGACCTGTCTGCGGCCATGAGGCCGGGTACAGAGTAAAGCGCCCCATGGTCAAAAAAAACCCAAAAATTCTATGTTGGCACCAGCCTCTGAGACACGTGTTTATCAGGTGGGCTTTCCATGTCCTCTCTGTACCCCTTCCTGCCACCGTAGGGATGGATGAAAACACCACCTGTGCCTGGTGGAGACCATTGCAGCTGAGCTAGCAGTAGACCGCCGTTAGAGGAGGTGTTTGTGTGGGCGGGGGGGAGCGCTCTGCCCTTCCTGCTTTGTTGGGACAAACCAATCTATTTGTATCTCTTTTTGACAGAAGATGTATATAATTTAATAGAATTATATCACTTTAGTATTTATCTTGAGTGGGTAAAAAGGTCTGGCCAACACTGTCAATGAACTACTAGAGTAGATAGTCTAATACAAAGTAATTTCCATATTGTTAATATCTGAAACTATGCATTCCACATATTTGATTGTGGAATGTGTTTTCAAACCTGAATTTATTGAATCTCTTCATATGAAATACATAGGTGTTTCTAAGCAGCAGTAAGAAGCTGGACACTTCAGTTGATTCAGGACACTGTTTCCATCTGGGACTGACAAGCCTTCAACAGATAGAAGAATGAGGAAGAGAACCTATAGTCTTGGCTTAGAAGTCCAGAGATAACAATCTATCTTGTGAATGATATTTATATATATATATTATATATATATTTATATACATTATATATATATATTTATATATATATATATTATATATATATATAATGCTAAAAACTTAAGCTGTTCCCACAAGAAAAAGCATTTTAAGTTAATAGCCAAAATGAAAAAGAAAATCCCATATGGAATGAATAATTTTCCTAACGCGTCTTTTTTAATTTGAAATAAGATTTGTGATAACAATGTTAATGCTGGGGATTTTAAGTGACAGAATGTTATTCAAACACATTCTTTTAAATAGTCTCAAAAAAAAAAAAAAAAAAAAAAAAGGCAGCTCCTTTGTTAGGCCTAGTTTAGGCCACCTTAAAGCTCCTTTCAATCAAAGTATAGCTTCTCATTAAGGGAAAAATGATTATTAACATCCTCATTTTGCTTCCTCTTGTGAATTATTTGCATTCAAAAATGTGCACGGCATTAGTTTCAGGGTAAATGCAAATATGACAGCGGGATTTCTCACCAAGCTCCTTTTTATTATTAGCTCTTTTTATGCCCTCCATTTATTATTTCCTCATCATTTTTCACAATGTATTAAAATGTTACATTTCCTAAAATAATAATATTTTCCTTCATTTGGTAATTGTCTCAGTCCAGTCTACAAAAGTCTCCATCACAGTGCCTACTGTCTATAAATTGGAATAGTTTATAATAATTGTTCATCATTGCTTCAGGGAGCCTTGGGCATTAGCTATCACTATTACAGAATTCCTTCTCTCCCACTGAGTATGTGATTATTTTAGGAAAAGTTCACATGATAGGTGAAGAGGGCAGGGGCACTGACAAAACTTACACTGTGACTACCCATGGTAGACTCTCAGTCTGTGGTTTAAAGATAAATTGGAATATTTTAAAGTTTTTAAGCTTCATCTGTCCCGTGTCTAACAAAAACAAGGTCATCTCTGAAACATTATTTTGAGATTCTTTTAAATAAAACACCAAAACAAAACAAATAAGCAATTACCCTGACTCATATTCCTGACATTTTAAGAGGAGTGATCTTGGATGCTGAAGATTAGTCGAAACATAGTGTGTTCAGTTAGAAAAAAAAATCAAGTTACTAGTGGCATGCTTTGCTAGGGTTGTATTTGATAAACTGAATACAATTACTTTTTTTTTTTCTTTTTTTTCCCCCCCCCGGTCATATTAAAAAAATGGAAATAGATCTGACTAATAAAAGCAAACTAATAAAATCATTTGATCATCCTGATTCACCGCACTTATCGTGCCAAGCTTCCCTGTTGACTCTCAAATTGTTATTGTCAAATTCTAAAACATTTATTACCTTCAGGATGACTTACATGTCTCTTTTTTCTATCAGTGTTGATGTCCATCATCACACCATCACCACAGTCTTATCAAAACAAGGCAGAGTAAAGACCACTCTGATACCACCCTATGAATATGATTTTTTTCTCAGAGTAATATATTCTGCAATAGAATTATTTACTGTGATCTGTATTGACATGAACACAAATAACAGTAAATTCAGAAACGTATCTAAATATGCTTAGAAAAAGCTCTTGGTATAGTTTTTAACTTTCTTCCAGGTGAGTCCCTAAGATTTATCATAGGCTCATTTACCAGCATATATTTGAAACATTACTACTGTCTTTGGCCTACTGATGTTGAAAATTACGGAGAGAAGTAGAACCAATAAAGCAGTTACTAGCAGGATGTATGGTAAAACCAGATCATATCCTGTTTATATCTTTCTTATGCCTTATTCCATCTCACTTGCACAAATGCATGTGCTCATTTTGTACTCATGAGTGTCAGTATGAGTAATCTATGTAATACTGAGTTCAAGTAGCATAACTTACTGCGTTGGTATTTGTCCTTCCTCATAAAGTGCTTTCTGAGTTATGGTGGATTAGATTTCTGGAAGGTTTTGTGGAAAAGACTTGGGTTAACTTAGGGTTCCTCATGATATGGGACCACAAAAAACTGAGAGTGGTGAAAAAGCTAGATGCATGTTGTCCATATCATTCTGTGGAAACCCATTTAGCCAAATTAAAAATAGCATAAATGAACTTCAAAAATTGTACTACCCATGTGAAATCAAGACAGACATGAATTGTGGGGAGGAGGTTGGAGGGTGAGTGAAGGAATGGTAATGGCAGTGAATTCTAAAGACACTGCAGGCTAAAATCTTTGCCCACTGATCTTCTGTTAACAAGGCTGTTTCATATTAGCAGGTGCATTGCTAGTGTTAGTAACAGCCAATAATGACTTCCACATTGAAGTAAACTTTTGAATCTGAAAAGTTCTTCTCAGTGTTCCTATACTCTCTTTCTTTAAAATTGAAGTTATTTCCTATAGCTTATTTATGTCTTTATGTCTCTCTCTCTCTCTTTTTTTTTTTTTTCTTTTTCTTTTTCCTATTCTGATACAGGAATATGTAATTATCATTATTTCATGTTTTAAAAACCATATTTGGCTTTGCTACATTCCTGTCATTCTTTAACTATAGATAATTACATCAATAACTTATATTAAGAGAAGAGATATTGGTTGCAGAGAGCTTATTCCCTGTTCTTTTGAGGAGGTCCTTCAGAGCACTAAGCCTTTCATTTGGGCAAGTAGTACAACTTATTAAAATAAATTTCCTTTAATGTCATCTAATTCTGCAATGATCAGTTACTTATGGAATCCTGTTTAGTTTTCAGTCCAAGACTAAGTCATAAAATCATCACCTGATGAAGAGAGGAGCATGTTTCGACGATTTAAACCATACTGCAGTACTCAGATACACCTTAAGTAGTTCATTATTTCAGGAACAGTAAGGAAAGAACAGGTTATATTGACTGGTTATTAACTATTTTCTCCAAGCTCGGCCTCCAATTCCTTTACCACATGGAGATTTTCTGAACATTGGACAATAAAGCAATATCTACAGTAGAGATAAGTCACGAACACAACATCAGAATGGTCAAAACAAACAAGACAATGCCATTTTGCCATTTCCAAGCAATTGTAATGTGATTTTTAGCATTTGCATTAGATTTTTTTTTTTTTTTTTTTTTTAAGAGGAATTCCATATATGTGGTATTTTCTTTAAAAGGGAATACCACAGAAACCAAACAATCCTTCCAAAACATTTTGAGAGTTTTCTTATTTGAAGAGTGGTGGTTTTGTCTTAGAATCTGACCTCATTTTCCTATACAACTGCTTTGGGAGACAGAAAAGTTATTATAAAGTGGAGACAGAAAAGTTATTATAAAATGGAGACAGAAAAGTTATTTCAAATCTTTCAAAGAGTTACATTTCAGAATAGATAATCTAAGATCTGTCTGGTGTTTCTGTTCCACAAAGCAGAAGGCCTTACAACCTTTTGTCTAGCGAATCAAGAAAAGTTTTTCTCTTGCTGTGCCAAACGCTACATGATAAATCTCTCTTGCCTCTCAGCATTTGTCTTTAGCTGTTTCAAAACCTATCAGTATGGGACAATGATCTGTCTTTGGGCTTACGGTACATCTAGATCAGAAGATGAGCCAAAACCATCGTAACATGGTGAAAGATCAATGAGATTCACCAATTGCAAGGTCTACCACAAGGACAGGACACAAACTGTAGTTGGCAGAGCACGTATCACATACAGGCTAAGAACATATTGTTATTCTTCAGACCTGTGAGGCCAAATCCTGACCTACACATCTACTGCTTGTTGGCTGCATAAATATGTTTTTCCAAGACAAATTTATAGAAGTAGGAAATCTTGCACAGCTCCAGGCAGAATTAGCAGCATGAATACTGGCTCAGCTTTGCTGAGGTCATAGTCTTTACAAAGGACTGATGTATAGAGGTGACCATTAATTTTCCCTGGTATGATTTTACTTTTCTTATTACGTACAAGAATTTTGTTCCAGGCTATGGCTGCAGGCCGGGGAGAATGCACTCAGTGAGACTGAGCTCATAAAAAAGTGTGACAAACTGCAATGCCAGGGTTGTCTTGGTTGCAAGTGATGTACCAAAATTAAATCTCAGCCCAGACAATAAGGACAATGCTATGGTAGTTGCAGTCGGGCCTCTTAGAAACTACACAATGAGACCTAAGGCCACTACACTTGGAAGCAGACATTTCAAAGAAAATTACTAACAATTATTTGCATCTCCACAGATATTTTTATTTACTGATTTCACTATTTTTCCTTTTGCAATCAGACCAGTGAGATACCCAAATAAAAAATAATCAAGATGTTTCTACATATATTGGGAGGATGGTTCCTGTTAATACAGAAATAAGCAAAGCTTCTTCAAAATATTTTCTGAGAGAAAAATATCTCCTTCATCTACCTCTAAATCATACCATGCAATTGTATATATTAAATTTAACTTTATTTTCTCTCTCTTTTATTATGTATACCATTCCACCTGCTGTGGAAGTTGAAATGTCTATCAGTATAAAGCATATATATATGCATATAGGAAGAATAGGTCTGGTTCTTTTATTAGTACTCTTTACTGAAGATAGATTCTTGTCTCAGCTGAACACAGCTCATCCAGGATAGAGGGACTGAGGTCACCGTGTTGATCCATTGTAGTGGGTTTACATGGCAAGGTTTTGGTAGCAGAGGGCCATAGGAGTGGCTTCTGTGAGAAGGATCTAGAAGCTGCCCTATGTTTTGTAAGGGCCCCACTGCTGACCAGAGCCGAGTCAAGAAGCACAAAACAACATTGCTTATGTGAGAGCATATTTAAGACAGGGAAAAAAAAACGCTGCAATACACAGCAGCTGGGAGAGTGAGAGGAGTGAGGAACAGCCTTGCAGGCACCAAGGTCAGTGAAGAAGGAGGGGGAGAGGTGCTCCAGGCGCTGAAGCAGAAGTCCCCTGCGGTCTGTGGTGAGGACCATGGTGAAACAGGTTGTCCCCCTGCAGCCCATGGAGTACCACGGTGGAGCAGGGTTCCATGCTGCAGCCCGTAGAGGAGACCACAGTGGAGTAGATGGACCTGCACCAACGGAGGCTGTGGCCTGTGGAAGACCCCTGCCTGAGCAGATTCCAGGCCGAACCTGTAGCCCATGGAGAGGAGACCATGCAGGAGCAGGTGACCTAGCAGGAGCTGCTGCCCATGGGGTCCCAGGTTGGAGCAGTATGCTCCTGAGCGATGGACCCTGTGGTACAGACCCATATCTGGAGCAGTTCTGGAAGAGCTGCTGCCTGTGGGAAGCCCATGCCAGATCAATTCACCTAGGACTGCATCCCATGGGAGGGACCCCACAGCACAGGGGACGAGAGTGACCGAGAAGGAGCGGCAGAGAAGAAGCGCTGTAGACTGATCATAACCCCCATTCCCCTGTTCCCCTGTGCCACTCGGGGGGAGGAGGTGGAAAAGGGTGGATGGGGGGGAGGGGGGGGAGAGGAAGGTGCTTTTGGTTTCTTTGTTTCTCACTTCTCTAGCTTGTTAGTAATAAGCAATATATCTTACTGTCTTCCTATGACGAGTCTGTTTTGCCCGTCACAATAATTACTGCGTGATCTTCTTGTCCTTATCTCAACCTTTGAGCCCTTTTCATAGTATTTTCTCCCCATTCCTCTTTGAGGAGGGGGAGTGAGAAAGCGGTTGTGGTGGAGCTCCGCTGCCCACTCGAGCGGAACCACCACATCCATTTGGGCCAATTCTTTTAGAAGTTTATTGGTGGAAAGTAGTTTTTACTGATGGGAATAGATGGGAATACAGGAAGAGTAAGGGAAGCACTACATGTCAGAAGGGAAAAAAAAAAAAGAGGAAGTTAGTGAAGTCCAAAAGAGTTGAAAGGACACCCCATGAAAAAGGAGTATGGCGTCTGTCAAGCACTTCTTTTCCCCTAACTACTCAAGAGGTTCAAAAATACTAAATTTAAGAACATACAAACTGAAAATATTACTTCAATATTCAATTAGAAAATATTACTTCTATAGTGAACAGTTACGATACAAATTGAATTTTAAAGGTACATTCCTAGGAGAATTTCTGAGGGTCTTGAGTTAGCCCCTTCGTTGTCTGCTAAAACAGAAGTCTGATTTGACTCTTATCAGGGCTGATGGATCATTCCCTTTGGAATGATATTAATGAATATTAATTTTAATATGAATAAGTATGAATTCCCTTTAATTGATATTAATAAAACTCCAGAAAAATTTTATAAGAGAATAAATAATTATAATAATAAACTCAGTACATACTTCTTCAAGAAAAACTTGGATTATTCCTAATACAATCCAAATAATTGAACAACATTGTTTTAGCAGGAGACAAATTATATTTTGGTGAACACTGAGAGTGACCGTGAACATGCAGCAGGAGGAGTGCCGGAATTGTTACCTGTCTAGATTCCTTCTAGATTATAAGTGAGTACACAAAGGGATTTTTCAAATTTACCAGAGCCACCCAGGTGTAACAGCATTAAAACCGTGCATCAAGGCTATATGCACCATATTCTCTTTTCACCACCCCAGGTGCCTATGCATGTTCCTTTGGCCTTCTGTAATTTTCCTCTGGTGTCAACACGATGCCATGCCACTATGCAAGTCCCAGCACTGTGCTCTATATTGTCACTTTTCTTTTTTTGATATTGTTTTGTTTTGTTTCAGGAGATTTCTAAGGCAAATTACAGTGTGTAGAACTCTGCTTAGCTGAACCAAATTTACTAAACTATTACTCGTAAACCAAAACATGAAGAGAAATAACAAGATACAGTCCATTTCATTTTATATTCGTGAGGTTAAGAATTTTCCAGATTTTGCATTCTAGTCCGACAAATCAAATACTGAAGCTTTGTCCTGATGGTCTTTTAGACAAGAGCATTTATTTCAGCTTTTGTATCAATTGCTTTATGAGATGAAACTTTTACTTAGTCATATTTATATTAATTTTAGTAGCCAGCTTAGTGACTCAGCTTTCTAGGGGTCTTCTTAGTGAAGTCACTTTCTTAGTGACTTCTGCTTTCTTTCCTTTAAAAAATAGAAGCAATGCACTAAAGACAAAAATATATGAAATTATCCACAGGAAAATTACAAAGAAGCTACATCTGCAGTAAGTGTTTCCACTAACTACCCATTCAATGACCTCCTTCTTGAATTACTTACTTGAGTGAATGACCCAGCAGAGAGACAAACTGAAAGACCCGTTCGGATATCACCCTGCTGAAAATGTCAGCTGAGCTTGTTTGTTGAGGAATTCTGTTCATGTTGATCAATTGCTAAAAACCTTAAAACAGTAAAGGCTTAGCAAGCACACAGCTGACTTCAATACAGCAACTACATAAATAAATGTACACATTTGTTTGAGTCTTCACCTGATATAGAAGTTTCCATTGCACTGGGAAAGGTATAGTTTAAAAATGTACAAAAACCTACAGTCTTAACTAGGAAGGACAGCATCAAGAACAGTATTCTCCTAATTTTTAAAGAAAATTATTAAAGCTAGGATTTATTTATTTAGATTAGTTGGCTATTGTACAAATGTAATTTGACATTAAAAAAAAATGAGATATATACTACAATGGGATGGTAGAAAATACAGGTAGACTATATATTAGTTTTCAAAGCTGACATTTGACTTGGAATGGGGAATGAAAGCACAGCAAGTGAAGGGAAGAATGCTGTGAGTGATTTGAATGAGAGTTACACGTGTAATCAATGTTGTTACCTTGCTGCTGTTGCTGACACCTTTCTATATTAGTTACACTATTTGTATGGGGATGAATTCATCCTGCAAACATCTCTTGCCCTTAGTAAAAGTGAAATGTATGAACCATTAGACTGTAGGTAGAAAGGTATTTTTTTTTAGAAAAGAGCAGGTTCAGTAGAACAGTTGTTCTAGCACTTATTAAAACTTTGCAAAATGGTATTTCATCTTGTGTCCCTAATTACTGAACCACACTTCTTGTATCCTGACAGATGAACCTGTTTAAAATTCCTGTGGAGGCTGAAGAGAAATGACGTATCCAGCGCAAAGCACCTTCCACCACATCTCTGACAACATTCAGCTCAGGGCATCCTGACCCCTCAGTTGATTATCTGTGACTTGACAGTACTGTCTACAAAAAATGCCAGAAAATTAGCACTTCTGAATGCCTGTTTTGCATTCTTCAAGTACATTATTAGAATTCTTTTGTCGAAAGAAGCATGCTACATCATTGTATTCATAATAAATGCTCTTTGATTTGTATGACTTTGTGTTTGTAATACACCCAAACAAAGATCTAATTTGTTCTGCTGGCAAAAGCTAATCTGTACAAGGTTTTTTTTAATATTATTATTATTTTCTGCAAAAACTGCCTTTCTGAGCCTAAAGATTGGGTTAGCTAAAAGCTTCACATTCATTATCTTTAAGGTACCATGTTAATGAAAGGATTTTAATCATTGACATTGCTATGTGAATTATTATTACATAAACCCCTGCTGTTGAGTTAGACAAAATTAACCCAGTGTAAGGGGCATTAAAAAAAATCACAGCTAATTAGTAAGCTAACAGGAACAAAGAGAATGTATAACAAAGATGTTGAGAGGAAGACACGTAAAATCTGTAGCTTGCATTCCAACATTGATCTTTCTGTATGGAAATCTGTTTTTTCTGTCTGGTTTGTTCCATTAGACTTGAGCATTTTTATGTTTTGTAATTAGTTTCCTAAGCCACAATGTCTCACTTCTCAAACTATGGAAATCCAAAGGCTCATAATAGAAAATGGAAGATATTTAAAAATGCTTTTAAATTATTTCCCCAGCGATCTATATCAGAAGCATAAAGCAATTCTCTGGATTATTCTAGGAAATTATTTCCATATTCTCTGCTGTTATCCATGAATTGCAGAATACTTTAACTAATCTAGCCAGGTTCCTTTGAAATGAGCCCTTTATTTTAATGGATTGTTACTATTGTCCAGGTTACAATTCCATATGGAGCAGATAAATGAAGCTATAGGTTTAAATCACTGCATGGCTTGTCTTCTATCCTCCTAGTCATGCTGATTTCCAATGGGCAACACATCACTGTGCTGATGTAAGAGCCAAGGATGAGATGATCAAACCTCAGAGAAGTATTCATGCTGGGTGCCATTTGTGGGTGCCATTTGTTTATAATTGCTCTTTGTAAGTTATAGTTTCAGATAAAGCTCCCAAAATAGAATGAAGAGAAAATAATAATTAAGTCTGTTTCTCTTTTTGAGCCTGACAAAGGCTTTACATTTTTTTTTTAACGGGTTTGTCCTTCCGTTCACTATTTCACACATTTCCCTCCCCCCTCCTCCCCCCCTTTCCCTTTTCTCTTTTGTTCATCAGGCTTTTCAGTCTGATAATTAAGACTCAAAATATTTGTTGCTGTTTTTTTCCAAGCCATCATTTGGTTTGTGTTGTAAATGTGGAACAACAATCATCTAATTCTCTTGTGTGCCAGTAATTTAGGATTTCAATAATCTCCAATTGTTGAAAGGTTTAAAACAAATCAACATTTTTAACAGTTTAACAGTTTTTCTTTGTTGGGGAAATATATGTGGACGTAACATTTACAGCATATGCTCTTATTTCCCCCCCTCCCCCCCTTTTATTTCCCCGCCAATCCTTATGAGGGAATTAAAACATAGGGAAATTGCTGAGCATAAAATAGAAGACTCACTTCAATAACATTCTTGTACAGGAGCAGTTTTTACAAGTAGTATCACTGCTTCAGCTCTGCTTGTGCTGGAAAACTCCTAAATCTATTTTTATCTAAATTCAAGTAAAATAAAAGAAACAGGTAGTATCTAATATATTCTGAAAGGAGCAGTATATTTCTTTAATGTAGACATTTTCCATGTGTTTTCTTACAGTGTTTTAGAAGTATTGGCTAAGCATGCCAAATATGAATAAGTAAACACTGTATTAGTTCTGCAGTGTACTCAATAGCTCCAGGGAGGTTAATGACAAAACTGGGAACAAGGTGTTCAGCACCTCAGAAGACATTGAAGAGAGTAACAAAATGTATTTTATTTCCAGAATCCCTGAATAACATTCTTCTCTCATAACTACCAAATCCATATGGAAATATCTGAGAATGGCAGGTGTTAATCAGGCCAGTTGTCTAAAATGGATTTAGAGATCCAGTTTACATAGAACTAAACTGTTCGCCAGTGAATGGCCCAGAGTCAAGTAAATCAGGGATAAATCCTGGAACATAACCTACCTGAGAGTCCTCGAGTCCTCACTCCCAGTATATCACTTTTATTTTTTTTTTTTTAATGGAACATCAGGGACAGGTAATTTTTTTTTTTTCTGTGTTTTTTAATGCATTAGTTTTCCTATTATACAACTTTTAGAGCACAGAAAAGCAACACAAAATTATCCTAAAATTTTATCAAAATCCACATGTGATTCATCTGAAAACCTACCAAAGACATTTGAGTTGCAGATAAGAGAGACTACAGGCACCTCTGCCTTCTTTAGAAATTGGAACTAATTCATTTGTCCACTTGAGAAGTGACTGGCAGTCACAGAAAACACCATTCACCCTTGCCAGTGTCAGCAGCCAGCTTTCCAGTCTTGGAAGTGAGGAACTTTCCAGGCAGTGAAAGATAACAAAGCTGCTCAGTAACATATGCTCTCTCTGCAGTCAAAATTCCTATAATGCCATCCAGACTTCAGTTAGATTAAATTCTCTCTCTTTAAAAAATAGTAATGTACAGATGTAGAAGAAACTCCTTGGATAATCACAGAACTCACAAACTTCCTTTCAACTTTTAGATTATTCTGGCAAAGACTTCCTTTAGATCTTCCCTAGCCACCAAAGTGGTTACCTTTCCTTCTGTGTGCTAAATGACTCAGAATAATGTTGACATCTTGTCAATCTTGCAATGGGAAAAACTATAGATAGTTTTAGCTGTAACAGCCCCTACTTATACACTGGATTAGAGTGAGCATGAATAGAAAATAAAAAATGTCATGAAAGGAAAGAATCTGACTTCTCAGATTTCCACAGCAAATCTCTGCTGTCTGTTGAATGTCATTCTTTTACTGACGGTAAATATCTATGTACTTATGAAAATCAGATACAGGTCTATCTATTTATATAGGCATTTTTAAATGTATTTCTGTATGTATGCTTTCATTTAAAAGTGTGTATGTGCACTTGCCTTTAAGAATTGCATAGGAAAACTGATTAGAAAAATAAGACTATCGACCCTGATCCATTTGTGGTTTTCAGCTTTGTATGCTATGTAATTATTTGCACAGGTTTCATACTGATGCCAATGAAAACTGTATGCGAGCAATGAATGCCTGATACACAATAGAAACTTTATAGCAGAGTTTTACTTCTTCATAAATACTATTTAAGCTAGCCACTAAAATCTGAAAATATAGAGGTGGTCCTGACAATGCCTTTTTTGAGCAAGCATTTCATGTTATTAAAAATGTTTCTAGCTCTGGTTCTTCAAAGCACGTATGTATATGCTTATGAATATGTTTCCATATTACTACAAATTGAAGTTCTTGCTGAGTGAGGCTGAAATTCTGCATTTTTTTTTTTTACATACATACTTAACATTCTAGTGGCAAAACAAACAAACAACAGCAATACAAACAAACAAACAAACAAAAAAAAAAACCATTTCTTTAAGTGTTATACAAATGATTTACAGAAGTTTTTGAATTTTCATCTTTGCTCTGCTGTGCTGCAAAGCAGTTATCAGACCCCATTGTGAACACTTTGGAAAAACACAGCCTGGTTGACAAATTAGTAGTATTTGGTGCTAATATTACTAATTCAGTATTTGAAAGGGCTACTCACTGGGGAAAAATAACATGTTCTCTAAGTCACAGGAGAAACTAGGGAGATAGTTAATGGGTGTTGGCTGTGCTGCACATATTGTGCACAATGCTGTTCACATTGCAGCTGACTGACTGCCAATAGATGTGGAAGTAATTGTCAACAAGATTTATTGTTACTTTCACATTTATACAGTTAGAGCGGAAAGGTTGAAAGAGTTTTGTGAAGTTCAGTGCTGACTTCTACTGAACCATGGCAACACACACTGATTAGCACTAATGCATGTCACTGAAAGAATTTTGCATCTTTGGAGGCCTCAAAAGTCATTCTTTCTTGTCAGAGCAAAATCCCCCACAATCCTCAGTAATTTTCTTCTGAGATCAATACCTAAGCTCTGACTTTAGTTCTATCTCACAAACTACCAATTTTTCAGAGTAGAAGTGGAGCTGGAAACCCCAGACGTTTTAACAACACAATTAGGACCTTCAGGGGTAATTAAAAAGTAACCACGAGACAGATGATTTTACAGATGGATTTTACTTGAAATTAAGGGTTGTAAGTTTGGGGGGTAGAGGATAAGGCAGTGGATCATCTTTGCAAAATAAAGACTTCAGTTTAGTACATCAGTTTGAAAGAGCATAACACATTATATAAATGTATAAACTCTGGAGGCATGAAATTCAACAAAAGCGTTTTTTTTTTTTTTTTTTTCCAACTTCTGTTCCTGTGGTTTATGCTTCCAGAGAATGTTTTTAACCTAGCTTCACTGAGGCAAAACTGCCTGATTTGCATATAATTTTGTGCCTGTTCACATATGTATATGTATTCTAACTTTAAAAGACTAGATTTGTTTTACCAAATGCTACAAAATTCAATCAGAAACCAAGACTCAATATCTTGGCATTTTTGTGTCTATCCATAAGAAAGCAAAAAGTTTCACTTTGATGGCTCGTTGTATTGTCCTGTTTGAATCTCAGGTGGTTTTAGTTTTTTGTTTCAGATGGAAATCAACTAAGGTGAACTTAGTTAAGTTTTTGCTTTTAAAAGATATCTCCAACTCTGGCATCTTGTTAACTAGCAGCTCAAGACACAGACTCTGACAGGCAACAGACAACCTGACTCTTTCAAACATTTCTGCAAGAGGAGGGGCTACATCAGAGGACTTACCCAGTGCTTCCAGATGTTGCCACAGTCTGTATCAAGATCTCTGAAAGCAAATAGGGAAGAGATTTAGGCCCAGTTATTATGTGTGAAATATACTCCTACAACCATGCACAGATACATCTGTGCAATTACCCTATCTGTGTTGAAGATAATTAACTGCTCAGTCTCTGAGGTGGACACCTACTTGTTCATTTAGCAGGATATTTTGTCAGTTTGTGTGCACATAATTAGTGCTATTAAAGTCTCCATTTCAGACAGTACTGGTACTGATAATATTTTATTTTATTTTATTGTACTTTTGAAGTTCACTGTAGCTAAAGGCAGCAAGAGCGTTTAGAAGTGCTTACCTGCTATCTATTTGGAAGCATGACCCTAATTTGAAAGCTAGGCGTGCAAACATATGCTAGGCAAACAGCTGATAAAAGTCTTGCATTCTTTTCTTGCCAAAGAGGGTACAGTTCATTATAAACTAATAATAATATAAAAAAAATCTCTTCACAAAACTTGATCTTGTCTTTCAATTTCAGGTGGCATTTCCAGGCACTGTCACACATGTTTAGAGAATTATCTTAGTAATGAAGGACATCTGGATAAAGAACAAGAGTGTCTGGAAAGAGTGTCTGGAAAACTGGACGGGAAAACAGTTATGGAAGTTTTGGATTGCAGTGGCTCTAAAGTGTCCTAACAAGTATTAGAAAACAAACAAACAAACAAAAAACAATAACAACAAAACAGCATTTCAGATAAGGGACCTGTTTATCTAAACATTATTTACATGGAAAACACTTTTTTTTTTTTTTCCTTTTCAGGAAGACAACTGAAATTATAATGCCAATTTCAAAAACTATATTTTACTACTTAGAAGAAAATGAAAACTTAGAAGACAATGAAACAATCTGTTATTAATTAGCCAAATGCTGTTACAAGATAAAATATGGAAAAGGGTCTGAACACATTCTTGTGAAAGTAATGGATTGCAACCTCAGTGTTGAATGTTCCTGACAAATAGATTTGGCCTAAAGGTGAAAACATTTTATATCTATGTCCTTCTCTGTTTTATGATTTCCCCTGTTTTCCAAAATACCTACTACTTTATATTACTCTACATAACCTCTATACTCTTATTTCTCCAAAAATATATGAAAATATTGTATTTGAAAATATGGTTATAAATGTTATCTATGTACAGGAAATATGACTGCTCTTTTCATAAATGCTGAGAGCTCCATAGTCCAAGTCCAGAACACGCATTGACACACACACATGAATCACTTCTCCAAATCTGCCTGCACCATCTGTCCCGAGGTCACTAACAAGCCACACACCCTAAAGCAAATTTAGTCTCTTATAGTCAAATAGTTCCCAGAATTAGCAGAAGTCTGAATAATGAGGAGTGCTGAGAAATCATTGATGACTTGGGTATCTGCATGGGACTGCATGAGTCAGAGTGAGCGCACTCATGCAGCTGTAAATCAGAAGATAAGGCAAGGTAAAGCAGAGTATTAACAAGGGTAATTTCTGAGAGAATGAGGCCAGAGGGCTAGGTAAATGCTACATTGCCATAGCACCCAGAAGAGACTTCTTCCGGCCCTTCAATCTAGTAGTTCTGTGTTATGCATATGAAATACATGAAAATTGGCTACAGAAGGTTGAGCTGTTCAAACTTTGTGGGTTTGGATAACAAAAATGCGTGCCAATTGCTTTCTCTCCTAGAGAATCAAATCCAAAGCTTCATCAGATTTTCCTGAACAGCCTTGCAGACTGATAGCAGGATATTATTTGGTCCTCATCCCAGGTGAGGACATGAGATACTGCTACTACTGACAAATAATAAGCAAAGTTTTCCCTGTCAAAGGTTAAAATCCTGAATAATTTCAGGGCTCACATCACCTGTACCCCAATATTTAAGTGCTCTAGTTCAAACAAATGTTCAATGTTGTAAGAAAACTTCAAAGGAGTCAAATCCTATGTCCTTGAATGTTACTGTAAGCTAATGGGTAGAAACTTAACAGTCTCAAAAAGAAGCACATTTGTTGGGCCATTAAAGAGAATTTGTATGGGTAGAGATACAGTTGGTCAAATTTACAAAGTCAAGCAATGCAACAAACGATTCAGGAAACAAACATAACTAAATACTTACACAACAAAAATATTTACTATGACTTGGTTTTGGTTTTGTTTTTTAAGATAGCATTACAGGTCTCTCTCATCAGGCCTACCTGTTACATTCAGTAAGGGAAGATCTGTGTTCGTTACAACACACCAGTGTAGAACATACTACTGTTTGGCAGCTGGATGGCATTAATGCTGAGTAATGCAGAAAGTTTCCAGAGGTAGCATCTTCATTATAGCAGGACTACAGGGGTCCTACACTGGCTTGCTTTTAGGCCCACTAGGCTGCAATGCAAATACTATGGAGGAAACCTTTCGATATCCTGAACAATTTTGTTCCATGTTTGCTGTAAAGAAAGGAAAAATGTTGAAGCATAAAAAAATAATAATCTGGTGACTGATGCAGACAATCATCCAGTGCCCTGTTTTTCTTTCTCCCAAGTATGTCTGAGGCACTCAACTGTCTGACATCAGCCCCTCACCCCCCTGCTCACCTTCCCTTTTTATGTGTCAGTAAAAACCTAGTACAGATAAATTAAGGTAGTGCAGAGTGTATCCCCTGGTTTCATCATCTCCTCAGTTACTAGCCATAGGACAGATTACAATTTCACAGATGCTAGGAAAGGAGATATTATAGGAAAGCAGTAGTGCCACTACAGATAAGGTTAAGATGGCACTTCCATTATAAACACCTATTTTCAGTGGCTTTTAACTTCAGGCTACAAATTTCTCTCAGGCTGAAACCTGGCATATTTGGGCTCAGGTTGGTAATGGCTTTCCCTGTCTCCTCAGACCATTTTGATTAGGTATTTGTGATACGGGAATGCAAAATAATATATGTCTCCGGTGGTTTGAAATGGCACTGAAGTACCTTTGTTTTGTGAAAGAGCCCAGAGGGCAGGATGTTCCTGTCATTCTAGCACCCATTTTACTCTTAGCTATTTCCCCAAAAAGATCATTTTAAAGTGACAAAATTCACATCATTATTTCCAAAAGATGTTTAGGAGAGTTGAGGGGTGTGCTCCAAAGGACATCCTGCGACCCTCTCTGCCAGGAGCTTGCTGTGCTCACTGGGGCCATGCTGTCTGGGCCAGGGCTGTGATGAACCCCCCCCCAGCAGGACAGCATTTTGGGGAGTTCAGCATCTTGACCAAAACTTACACATTTTGGAAGAAGGAAAAATACAAGCATTGTTATATAGCACACAGACCTCATTATTTTAATGAGTCATTCATTCTAATTGTCTAATTATTTTGAATTCTACCTCATTATTGAAATCCTGTTTTTTCACTCTGATCTTTAATGAAGGATGTAATGAAATCCCTAAATACAGTACAGCTTTTTTTTTTTTTTTTTACTTTTTATTTTTTTTCCCCTGATGTCATCTGTTCTCATAAAGTTCAGATTTTTTTTTTTTTTTTTTGCCAAGGATAACAATTTTTCACCAATCTTCCAAAACAATAATATACCAAAACCTACTTGCTCATCTGTCTTCCTGTC
The DNA here is from genome assembly GCF_009819795.1 of Aythya fuligula. Lineage (NCBI taxonomy): Eukaryota > Metazoa > Chordata > Aves > Anseriformes > Anatidae > Aythya > Aythya fuligula. Next base: position 13,936,052 of record NC_045566.1, read on the forward strand.
TGTCTTCCTTCATCTATTTTACTAGCTGTTTAAGAAATAAGCCTTTTAAATGAGTATTGTCTTATGAGGTAAAACACAAATTCTGCATTATTTTTTCCTTTGTATTATACAAATACCAAGATATGTGCTGAATTACTTTATCACAACCAGTGCATGACCTTTGTATTCTTTTAATGAGCTGAGAGGATGCTGTATCAGTCAAAGCATATTTTTAAAGAGTCAGACTCACAGTGGACAGAGTACAAGAGGACAAAGAAGTGGAAACAGGAAGAGGAGAGAAAGAAAAAGCATACCAACATCTGGAGAGGGAATATAAAAATGACTGAATATCAGTTATTGATATTTTTCATTAATATATATATCTGATTACCCTCATCAACTTAATTTTGCCAGCATATCTAGTACACACTCCAATGCCTTTGTAGTTCTGAAACATGTGGTATGTACATACTTCAGGATTCTGGTCTGTTGTAAATCTACTATGTGCACTCCTCAGGACAATGGGCCCAGACATGCTATAGAGAGGAAGCAGTATGAATGGCATTGCATTAACTAAATCTCCCTAAAGTCTCCTAGGGATGTTGTAGTGATATTTATTTTAGACAGCAGACATTCATATATAGACAGCAGTATGAAGCATATGGAAGGAGGTGACATCCTTCTTACTCTGGTCACTCCCAGCTCAAAACATTTGGCAGGATTGGAAAAAGGCAAAAAAAAAAAAAAAAAAAAAAAAAAAAAAAAAAAAAAAAAGAGAGAGAGAGAGAGAAAGAAAAGAGGGTGGGTGAATGATGAAATTTATGATGAAAAATTGGAACAATAATGGCAGAACAAGAATATTGGGAAATTCCTACATGGAACATACCCAACAGAAAGACACCCACTGAAACAGAAAAGCCATAAATTAAATATATGCATATACTGTACTGTGAGAGTACATCAGCAGTGACTGCAGTACACCAGAGAGATACCCACACCAGCTTTAAACTAGCGAGCCAGGGCACTGCCAGCAGTCAGCTAAGGCAGTGCAGATCTCAGCATGAGCTAATTTACCCAGCTTCTCAGCAAAGTAAATTGGCTGTGCTGAGCTCAGTGCTGCCTTGGTTAGATTGTTACCAGTGTTTGAATTTAAATCTAGCTCAGGTTTCTCTGCATTACACTGCAGGCACTTGACTGATTGCTGGGTAAAGCTACCAAAAGACTTGTAGAAAGACAGTTTTTAGATAAATTGTACACCTATGGAACTCCTTCTAAAAATATTATTTAGTTAACAGTATAGTGCAGTAAGACTCTGCTCCAAATACTAGCTGCAGAGGCAGTAGGAACGTTCAAGGGAGCCTCACAGAGAAGGAAATTGCAAAGGCTATAAGCAAGAGATATTATTATGCTTCAGGGCATAAACCCCAGTTTAAACCTCCTTTTAAACTGCTGGTCCATGTAAAGACTGGATGACAATCCCATATGGTGTATTTTATATTCCTAATTGGATATCATAATTAAAAGTACCTTTGCTATGATGTGGAAGTAAGTATAAGCCATCATTATAAACAGCTAAAAGCCTAAGTGTAATTTGGTGAAAGGGATAACTTTCTAAGTCAATGTGGTTATACCAGGAAAAAACTAACATACAAACAACCAAACAAACACACACACACACACACCAACAAAGCAAATAAACAAGCCAAAATACCCTAGTTTAGGAATGTTTAGCATTTAGTTCTAAATCTCCACCATCAAATGCTGCCATCTATCTCATATGTTAATTCGGTAGTGAATAGATTTAGCTGTTGTGGTTGTGTCAGATGAACGTATGTTACACAAAAATATTCCTTGAAGAGAATATATGCTTTTTTCTCTTTGTAAGAAGGATTGGCAATGGTTCAGTGGGACTGTGAAAATACTCTCGAATTAGGCATGAACTGGTGATAATTGTTAGTGATTGAATGTCAATGGGTGAGAGTTGGAAAAAAAAAGCAACATATAACGGCAGATGATGGTATGTGAAAATGCTGGTTACACTGACACAGTATCACTCTATCAGACTTTATAAATGCAGGGCAAATTAAATTACATTAAATATATGGTTATTTAACAACAGTCAACCAAACATTTCTTTGCTGGATAGCAAATAAGGTTTGTATTTAACCAAAGATTAGTGCATTCCAATTTTAATACCAATGCAGTTTGTTTTTATTGGAGGATCTAAACAGCACATTATGTTGACATTTCTATTGCGTATTTAATGAACGCATATCAAATATGCATGGCAAATAAATACTGTGTTCCATGTAAACCTTTCCCACACACTCCCTATCCTTTCTGCTTTGAAATGTATTTGTTCTCATAAAAATGCATATCAGTACAATGTAACTAAATCTTATTTTAATTTTTTTCCCAGACAAGAAAAAGAAATCTAGATCATTATAAGTGCTGCTTCACTGATGCTTTAAAACGCAGCCCTGAACTGTACCTCTGCCTCCCTCTAAACAGTCAGTCTGGTGAGAAAGTACCCTTCTGACAGAAGAGATTAAGGCTATCCAAAACTCCTTAATCTACTGCCCATACAGAACTGTGCTGTACTATTGCAACTGATGCAACCAATAAAAATCAGACCTGGCAGCAAATCCTAACTATGTTCTTCAGCCTTCCTAGCTAAATGTTTCTTTGTGCTCAGCAAGACCACAGGAACAATTTGTTTGATAGCAGCTGGTTAGTTCTAAGTACAGGGGTACATTTTCACTATAGTGTTCAACTTTCCTGGATAAAATGTTCATCACTTGCATCCCAGTGGATTCTAGCTGAAGTTTCTTTCATTTTGAATTACAGGAGATGTAGAAATATTTGTCAGGTGTTTACTATGTAGGAGACTAAAATGTTGTATCTATTTAAAGGACTATTTAAACTATTTATTATGGGAAAATAATGTATAAAGAATACATAAACATATGTTTCTACCACACATATCTTCTGGCTACTTCTAAACAAGTCTAAAGTTATAAGAATTGTTCCAAGTTTAATTTTAAATGACATAATCTCATGTATCAATTTAGCACTTAGGTGCCCTGAATTTCTTACTGTTTCTCTTGAGAAAAAGACAATTCCTTTATCTGTGCAAAGACATTAACATAAAGAGAGTAATTGCTACTTTTTTCTTTCCTCTTTTCTTTCTTTCTTTTTTTTTTTTTTTTTTTTTTTTTTTTTTTTTACCAGAGCTTTCCAAATAATAATGCAGATTTTTTAAGGGGAAGACAAACATTGTATTTCTTTGGTATTTTTGAGTCCAGAAACAACAACAACAACAAAAAAATCCTTTGCTCAATGGATTCTGAAACGAATGCTTATTTCTGCACATCTTCAGCTTCTGGTATTTATAAAGGAACTTTAATGCTAGTCTGCCTAGTAATTCACTATGGGATGTCTTTATATACCACTGACAGTAATATGACTCATTTTGGGTGATTAACTTAACCCCCAGTATTGCAAGTGCCTTGCTACATTAGCATATCTTTCAAGGAATAGTTGCAATGTGAGAAAATTGCCTGTAGGATTATTTGCAACTAGAACCTGTGAAATGTAAAATAAAATTGAAGACTATAAAGTAAAACATCAAAGCTACCTAAAATATTAATAGCCAGTACTCCAAAAAGTAATTTAGAAGAATTGTATGAGGGAGTGAAAATTACTAATTTAAAAACAGATAGCCTTGGCAAAATAAAGTCAGAAGTTTAGAACAAACAATAGATAATACAAATTCATTGTATATATGATATAAAAAGAATGCAAGCAGCACATGCAGCCTCACCAGCTAAAGAAGGCTGGGACCAAAATGCCTGACCAAACAAACAAGGAGATCTGCACAAAGAAAACAACAAAGTTGCAGTATATTGAATTTAGGCTTCTGGAGAGAAAGAAACACAAGTACTCTTTAATCCATCTAGTTTTCTGTTACATTTTCATTCTAATTGAATACAGACAGAATTTGCGGGCAGAAAGATTTTCATTTTAATTGATGCATTTGGAGCTGAAAGACATTGTCACACTGTTCCAAATCATGTTTTCACCTTCACTGTGTGGGGCAAACCATGTTGGAAGTTTCAGTTGGTTTTCTGGCTTCAAAGCTAACATTGTGAAACCTGTTTCCCTTTTGATATGCACTTCTTCTTTTAACAAATTTCAGAACAAAGCAATAAACTTAGATGAATCATAAAGGCACAGAAAATAGAAGAAAAAGTCTTCAGTCTTGAATCAGGGCCCAATTCTGTGTGACGTGATGGAACTTTGAGTAGGATTCGTGTTTAATCTTCTTATGGAATCACTGCCTCTGAGAAGATCTTATGTGCTTACATTGCTAACTGCTCAGGGAGTGAATGCCAGGCCAAGAGCCGGACCATGAACTAACTCTGCATGAGTCCTTCAGGCTGCCAGCCATCCTGAGCCCAGCGTTTGAATGCTTTTCTCAGAATTACACAGGCCTGAAGGTGACTTAAAAGGCCCTATAAAATTCATGGCACATTCAAAACTACTCCAAGTTGCACAAAACACCTGCAAGTGAAAGCAATGGGACTATTCTGTCCTTGTCTGCTCTTGACTTTGTACGAGGTGATTCCAGGTCAAAGTCTAGGTAAGAAGCTGTGATTCACTGAAACACATATTTGACTTCTGAAAGTCTTTAATGTGTTGTTGCCAGGGCTGTTCAGTGAAACCACATTAATGTCATAGCAGGTGCAGATTTAAACCCCACCAGTGAAATATGTGCTGTATAGCAAGGAGGAATGGAGCTGAAGAAGTTGCTGTATATGTGGGCTCATTCCCTTACACAGCTGAATACTCCACAGGCATAGTTTATCTGCCATCCACCCCTCCCCCCCCCCCCCCCCCCCCATTTTTTTGCCTGAAATGGGCAGTGCCCTAATGCTGAAGTTTCTTGTGATAAAACATTAGTAAATGCTCTATAAAACAGTCTGTAAAAAACAACATAGTTTTGGTTGAAAAGGGCACTGACTCAATGAAGAGATCTTTGCTTAATCTGTAATAAGAGTGATTCTGTTATTTTCCTGGACAACCTCTATTACAGGATGATAAAAACATCTTGTTTGGGAAGTTCCAGTACTTGAAAAGGTAAAGAATTCTACCAGATGCTTCTAATATGAGAAAATATTTTTGTACATTAAATACTCCAAACTAAATCCTTGATGCTGTTTATTTATTTATTTTTAACTTGTGATTAATATATATCAAGACCCTATTTGTAATCATGCTCACTTGTATCACCAAACAATGTGGATGGAATTATTACAAAAATAGGGTTGCTATGACATTTCTAGAGTCAGGGAAGAGTCGTTTAAGAGTCAGGGAAGGAACCTTTTTCAAACTGACCTATCCATCCAAATAGCAGATGAAAAAACAATGCCAGCAGCTATTTTCGGATGACCTACTCTGAGTACTGACTGGAATGCAATACCTTAAAAGAAAGGTGCTTTCTACTCCTCTTTGAGCTAAAATATGTAGAGCAATAAAGGAAAGGCTCCTTAGATTGAATGATTCACTCTCCTATAATAACGTGTGGGGTCTGTTCTTGTTATGCCAGACTTACAAGGTAGCAGTAAACAGCTTTGAAGTGAGTTAACTGAATTGTCGGGATTATTCTATGGAGAGCCTACTGCTAAGCTGCTGTATCTTTTTTTTTTTTTTTTCTTTCCTGCCATCTTCCACAGAGAGACTTTTCCTAATAAACGCTGACATTCATCATATTGATTAACTCATGATCCCAGCTAACCTGTATGTCTTTGGACTACTGGTTACCAGGAACAATTTAGAGCAGCATAAAACAGTTCCAAAACCTAAATCAGTGTGAGTTGAGGGGTTTCCCAAAATTCTTTCACATCTGTTTACTTCCATGTATGATGAGCTATTTGATCCAAAGTGTTTCACTCATAATGAGGGCAAAAGAATGACCTGCATAGAGAAATTTGTTATAATTACATTGTCCAAGCATACATTCAAACAAAAGAACAGAAAAATAAAAATACCCAAAGATAATACTGTGATCAATCTGAGGCTAAATGGCCACTGATTGATTTCTGTTATTTTGCTACTGATTTCTAAAATCAATTACTTGATGTATACTAGGCATGCTAGATTCTTTACTCAGGAAATACATTCACCAGGATTTCTTGCTCAGAAGTCAGTGCTGATGCAGGCCCTTATCCACTATGAAATAGAAGGTGATGACAACCTTTTTGTTGTTGTTCTTGTTCAGCTTTACATTTAGTATTAACCGGAGCTATGCTTCTGTCAGATCTGAAACACTGTGTGCAGTGTTGCCTTCTGCAGATCTGTGATCCTGATGCTGGTGGCCACACAGATGCTCAAACTATCTCAAGGAGGCTCATGTCTCATGCTTTCAGAAGCTGAATATTTCAGAAATCCATCTGAATCCATCTGACTGATTCACCTTTCCTCTGGGTGTGACGCATTTTGTGAGGCTGCCTGGACTAGACTGCTCTCTCCCAGGCTTGTGGTCTGACTGCTCCAAGCACTGGGCATCCACATACCCACTGAAAGCAGTGAGAAACACGAGTGCTGTCAAAAATTCAGCCATTTGCTTTGAAATCATGTGCAATATTTATATTGTTACCTTACTTTTTTTTTTTTTTTTTTTTTTTTGCCAGCTGGGGTAGCCAGCACAAAAAAAGGCTTGCAACTTGGAAGGGTTTTGCTTTGTTTTATTTTGTTTTCTGAGGACTTCCATTCTATTCATGGCCATACAATTCTATGACTGTAAGAAATAATTGTTACTGAAGTACATGACATTCCTATAAGAATTTGCAGACACTTGACTTCTGTGTGTGTGTGTTGATAACAGTACTATTTATTACAGAAGCCTAAAGTGTCTCTTTGAAAAGAAATTACCAAACATAATATTTTCTTTGTACAAAAATATCCTGTAAAAAGATTATTTTCATGAATAGCATCACTTTGCTTCAATTTATATGTCTATTTGCAATTTCTAAAGAAGCTTTTAGATAGATCTCATTTCTATGAGGATTTGATAAGACAACTCTGAGGAAATAATAAACAGATTCTATTTATAATGGACTTGCTAACTAGCACTCAGAAAAGGCTTTTATGGGTGAGGTCTTTACTTTGAATTGATCTTCACTGGGATAAAACTATTATCATAGGATCCTGCTCAGTCCATAAGTATGCAGGGATTTGATTCTGTCTGAAAACAGATCTAAGGAGAAAATTCAATGCTTCTTGGAACAGTGGGTGATGTTAGCATACTGGTGTTTCCATTAAAAATAATATTTTGAAAACTAAGTGACACTTTTCTCCATTTCAGGATTCTTGGAGAGACATCATAATGTTGTACCTACAATGTCAGAATAGTTTATCATCTGGTAATATTCATACCTAACCTGTTTACCAATGAATGAGGACCTAGCCTACTTTTCTTAGATCTCCTGTTGTCCTTATTAAGGTTTATTGAATTTATATACTGAGAGGGGAAGGTTTCAGGGGGTTAGTGGGCTTACTTTCACAATTATGGGAAGCACAAGCTTCCAAAAAAAAAAAAAATAGCTTAGCATGATTGACTGAGCTTATTGGTGATTTGCACATACAAATATTTAGATATTGAATGAGCAGAGGCTCTAAGAGTGACAGTCAAGTTGCCAGTGCCTAGTTCATGATGTCCAGTAGAAATGTTCAGACAGGACATTTTCTTTCTTCTAAAATGCAACACCCCAGAAGAAGACAGAGCTGATATGATACTACTACTGGAAAATTGAACTCTGCAGCCCCATTCCCACTCAATCAGCAAAATTTTTGCTTGTTCATTTGAAGAGCTTGTTTATCTAATCTGATTCTCCCAATATGCAAGGCTGTGAAAGATTTCTCTTACTTTCCTGTTGTGTGTGGAACGTTATCTGTACTGCAGAGACTTGTAACTAGTTTAGTTAAACACTAAATTTTTACCTCTGCTCAAGGACCACAAGGTGCTCTCCAAATGTTTTTGAAGACCTGGGGTAGGAAAATGCATGGCAGCTGGGGAAAAGAATCACCCTGAATTGGGGGAGGTCCTTTCCCATAGTAGACAGCTGGGTAACTTTGAAAGTTCAAGTGTGAAGTATTCTTCAATGCATTAAAGGTTACTGCTTAAGTCTTCCTGCCTGAGACAACGGTTACCATCTGACCAGGCTGTCTGGGACAGTCTCGGGAAATACTGCAGAAACAAATGACAAAAACATACTTAGAGCAGTTATCTATAAAACGTTACAAAAGAATTGTATCATAGTGGTATAAAAGAATGAAAAACAAAACAAAACAAAACAAAACCCTTGACTTTAAAAGCTGTTTTTTTTTTTTTTTTTTTTTTTTCCCCGCTACAATTTGTTGAAGAAAATAAAAAGTATAAAACACTTTACCATTATTTTAATGGATACATCATGTTCCCCAGCATCAGAATTACAAAGGTGTAATTTGTTGTATTTATAACCTCTATCCTCACTTGCAGTGAAAATCTTACACATTTTCTGTAAAGAGATTTCACTTGGAATACTTACCTACCTTGCTATTTTGCTCTTTTTTATGATTATTACACATTTTATTCTATTCTTTCTAGGAAAATAAATGGCAAAAGACTAACTCATTATATGCTATCTCATAAAGCTCTCACATTTCTTAGAAAAAATGTTTTATGCTAAGATTGGTACTGACAAGCCCCTTTTTAATTGTTAGTAATGTATACACAAAGACTACAGTACATATTATAACTGATAGTGCTGCTGAGGCCATAGTAATTTTCTCTGTATCAGGAGTCCGTGGTGTCATTTTGTTCTCTAGAGGATATGGCTTGATTAGGACAGTCCCATTGTTTCATCTGAAATCTCAGCAGATTAATACTTTCATCAGAGCATCAATTTGTCCCACTTTTCTTTTTGCTGCTCTTTGTGAGTGACACAGCCAAAGGAATGCACCTCTTTAAACTGTCATTCAGTTTAACTCCTCCTCTGCAATTATACTGGCATGCATAATACATCATAACAAATTGGATTTTGCAAAGAAGCAACAACAGAAATTATATTTGCTTGTGGCATAAGATAGAAGCTGTTGTAATAGGAGAGGGAGGGGGTGAGTGAGGGATAAAGAAATGTAATGAATTAAAACCACTTACAGAAAACAGCAGTTGCCATTTATTTTCTCAAGATTTCTTCTTTAGCATAAAGACCAATCACAAGAGTAAAATGGAGGGGAAAAAAAAAAAAAGAAACATTAAATTAAATAGCATTACAATTAGCAAAGGCTTTACGAAATGAAATACTGTGTTTGTTGTTTCAGCAGGGAGATTTTCTTCTGACTTTAGAGGTCAAAAAAACCTGCCTTGCTTCAAGGAAAGCTTTTTGTTTGAACAAAATTTTTTAAAGAGAATCTAAAAATATAAAGAACTTTTCACCTCATGAAAAGTCCTGCATCATATAGCACAAATATCTTTACCAGATCTCCTGGCAGGAATAAGGAACTTCCATTTTCCTTTGCTGAGTAAACCCCCCTCCCTCATCTACCAAACGGTGAGGGTCTTCCAAGTCTCTTTAAGTCTAGCAGACTCAGTGGCTCATGATCTTCCTCTATGCAAATGATTGCCAGAGTTACTGTAATGGCAACCCAGCATGTAGCTGATCAATGCCAACAACACACCCACAGTGCATGGGACTTCAAGACAGTAACCAGATCAGCTGTCTGCTCAGAAAAGCCAAAAGATGCATTTGGCAGGACATCCGCAAAAAGACTTTTGGTTTACAAAAGAATTTAGATGGAGCAGAGGAAGGTTTCCAGCAGAATGCTGACACCATTCTAGTGCTTTAATTCTGAGGTTTTTCTTCAAGATGGTTTAAAATTTAAAATGTGTGTGTTTCTTTTCTTTTCTTTTCTTTTCTTTTCTTTTCTTTTCTTTTCTTTTCTTTTCTTTTCTTTTCTTTTCTTCCCCCCCCCCCCCCCCCCCCCCCCCCCCAGTTTACTTCTGTTAACTTCAATTAATCTCAATTCTATGGCAGGTAACAGAAAAACAGAAAGGAGATGGGGAGATCAGCTTTGCAGGGAGTAGGAAGAATATCTTTGTTCTTCAAAAAAATTGTTTTCTAAACACTGAGCCAAAGATACTGTACAAAAAGTCTATATTTTTCATTTTTTTTTGTAGGTAAAATCTGAACATTTAATGTGGAAATAGAACTGCATTGTTCAGAAGCTTTGTGTCCCTTACCTTTTATTTTTATTTTAGTGCAGAGGTGTTACTTCAATAACCTGACAACATACTGGTATGCCACAAAAGTGAAAGCAAAGAATAGGAAATAAGTAAACGTGAATACAACAAGCAAAAGCACAAAATCTAAGAACAGTAAACAGTAGCATCTATGAAATCCCAAACTTTTTTGCACACAGATTTCATAGAATCAGACATTCCCTGGAATGTTTCATTTAACTTGAGGATAGTAAGTAGCAGTTGTGTAGGTGGTGAGTTTGCATGTCACAGCTATAAGTGACCCAGATATATGGGATATCAGTGATAAAGTGATATAAGTTGCAAGTTTAGACAAGTGAACATTTCAAAATACAGGTTAGAGCTACTAAGCACATCTTTATAGATAAGGGATTAATTCTTATCTCCCTTAAAACTATATCGCTCCAACTTTTACCTTAATGATGGACGATAGCTTCAGGGCCATTGCAAGTCCCCACAACATAGAAGCATTGTTATACCAATTAGGTGGAGAGCAGAAATTAGCAGTAAGATGACAATTTCTAGACTGATCTTAAAATAACCAGGCTCTTTCCTTCCTATAATTAAGCCAAGAAGTTCCTTTTCGATTAGACTGGCAGGTGGATATAGTTATTTCCAATATGTATTTGTATGTCACAGGTGTAGAAATGAATTAAGAACTGGGAAACAGGACAACCTTGTGCGAACAGGCAAGTTTGGCTGCCAATTATTTTGGTTGCATTGGCAGACTGCTAAGCCAAAGTTGAGAAAAGTGGTATCTTCATAACACGTACTGTGTTCATCTACCCATCATATTAGGATGTAGCATTTGGTTGCTTACACAATTATTATCATATTAGTGACCATTTTCAAGATGTGCCCTCCAGCTACTGCTTTTCCCACTCTAACACTGCTAAAACAAATCACAGATTTCACTATGAGTAAATGTGTATCTTTTGAGAATGATTAAACAGACTTAAAGCACATTTCTGTAGTTTAGTATCTTCCTGTCACTAGCCTTTCTTGCAGTAAAACTGCATTTTCTAAAATAATTTTTGGCTTCCTCATTTATTTTATTACTAATTATGTGACTGTATTGTTACCCAGTTGTCAATTGGGAGTTGTCAATTAAATTCTCATTTATGTTCAAGCATGAGCCTGTTCTTAGTTCCTTATGCACATGCATGAAAAGAAGTCTGCCTCTTGTAAACTGCAGTCTGCTTGATATATGCATTTTTTTCTAGCTTATCAGATATTACTATGCCGCAGACTTCCATTGTCTTCATTTTTTTCTTCAGGGCAGTACTGCATAAGCATGTACTCTACATTTAATTTTTTCGGACCATACTTTAAATTTGATTTTTTTTTTTTTAAAGTGTTAAATAAAAAATAATAATGAAAAATTTGAAATGGATTATGTCCAAAGATCATGATCAGGTCTGTATCAGGGTTTTTAAAATATTTTTTCCCTTCTGTTGAAGGTAAATATTCCATGGCACTGTTCTTTCTCAACACTATGAAAATACTTCTGAGAGTAGGGCAGGCAGGATACTTGAATGATAATGGGCAACGCTGTCCACTACATAATAGGGAATTTCACACAGAAAGAAATGAGCTGAGTTTGATCTAGCTGTTCATGATTGTCATGCTAATCAATGTGCAAAAAATATAGGATCACAGGTAATGATACTAGTCAGAGCAACATTTGTTAGGTTTTTAACATTTCTTTGCATTATATGTGAACCCAAACAGTACAATGCAGTGCAGTTCAGAAAATAAAAGAACAGCCTTTCCTTTTTGTCCAAATTAAACAGTATATGGACTAGCAGCAATAGGTGGTGAAAAATAAAAAACATTTAGAAAAAATACATCAATTTACTAACTTAGGGTGTAATTAACAATAAGAAAATCTACTTACAAGTTTTAGCCTATTGCGTCCCTCTAAGTGTAAGGCAGACCTGACACTGAAATCAAGGGAAGTTTTGCAGTTGACCTCAACGAATGCTAAGACTCACACATCAGATTTTGCAACAATAATACCTACACTGATCTGGAGTTGTGGATACATAGGCTTTGCCTGAAAATTAAAGACCAAAAAAGAAAGGCTATACTGCCTTGGCAGCCTAATTCACAGGCTACATTATCCTGCCCAGAGGTTAAGTGCCCTCAGATTGCAAAAAAAGCTGTAGTTATTTTCTCATAAAATGCAACATATGATACAGATATTTAACGGTCTCTGCAGCTGGTGAAGAGTTAGTCTCAGAGGGCTGTGAGGTTCAGTAACTTCCTCAACTTTTAAATACTTAATGGACCTCCCCAATGAAGCTAGAAATCTTGTGAGACCAGGCTTTTAAAAAATGCCCAGTTCTGCTTACTTCTATCCAGATGAGATGTGCCAAGATCACAGCTTATATAATTAGATCCATTGTTGATTCTCATTTTCTAAGCCTACAAGCTATGCTTGAAATTCTGCAGTACCAAATGCTGTTATTCAGATGTTATTGATTATAGCAAAGATTTGTTTTGAAACAGCAATGGCAAGGACTTGAGACACTTACCACCTTTTTATATGAAAAGAAGACAACCACTGGAAAGCCTTCCCAAATCTTATGGGCTGCTTGGCCCAGAGCTGTTAAGCAACATTATACCATCAATCCAGGTGTTTCATCACAACCTGCATTGTAGCGCTTTTGAATTCAGTGTCTTTTCTAGCTTAAGAAAAAAGAGCAAAAATAAATAAATAAAAAGAAAAAAACCCACAACCTTAGAACATCCCCGACAGACCTAATCAATGCATCGTTGTAGCAAGGACTATCCTTGTGGTCTAGCTATGAAGAATTCAAGCAGTGCAGCTGTAGCGGGGTTGACCAGCATGCAGACTAAATAAAGAACCTTATTGCACACCCTCAAGTGGAAGAGTGGTGGGTAGATGGTTAAAGAGGACAGAAAACCCTTTGAATCCTGGCATGAGAGTTCATGCCAGCCATCCAGAAAAACTGTGATTGTTCTCTTTCTTCTTCAAATATGCCATAATTTCTCCAGCCTTAATGATAAGACCACCCTGCATATCCAGATCATTTCAACCATTGTCTAGTGATAATCCACGCATGCTTTAAAATGCTCATAAACAAGATGGACAAAATTTAACCATTAATAAATGAAAGAGTTCCTAATATTATACACCTTAAACAACCTTAAGTAAACCTGAACCACGAAATTGAAACAGCTTAGAAATAGCAATGGATCTTTGATCATAAATAGGTGGAAGACATACACGTTTATTGTCCAAATGCATTCAACATTTGTTTGTGAGAAGATTTCTCTTAAAAAAAAAAAAAAAGAAAAAAAAAAGAAAAAAAAAAAGGCGAGTACATGGATTTCAGTTCAGTCCTTGTCAAAGAGTAATAATGAGGAGTTTTACTTCATTTGTGGTATCATACAAAAGTCAATTGTTTCTCCAGTCCTTCTCTATAGTATTCTCAACCACCTAGGTGAATTTCTTGGATTAGCTAGACTTGTGTCTCAATAAAACAATGAGGGTATTCAGCTTTTCCTATTTTTTCCCACAACTCCACTATACAAAGTATTTAGATAAGATCAGTCCATCTATAAAAACACCTGGCTGCACTTGAATCTAAAAAAGAGAGTGCTGAGGGGCAGAGGAAGGTATTATGAAGAATTTGCAGGAAGGGACGTTTGTCTTTGATTGAAAATATTGGCAACAAATTAGCCAGTTCAGTCCAAAGCTTAAGGGTACTTGGATTTCTCGATGCAGCTACATTTATATAGCAGTATCCATAAGCAGCAGTTTCTATTATCACTGACTGCTACAAGGCTCCATCCCATCTTGGCAGACGAAGCCCAGCCTTTGGTTATTTACATGTGTCACCTCTCAGCTGGATTACATCCATATAATTCCTGGGCATGAAGCCATCACACCTTAGGAAACTCCAATTAGAACAAAATGCTGTAATACATGAGCTGCCCTGAGCAAATCTATTCTCTCCTATGTTGGCTCCTTATTGACTCTTATATCAAGTAAAATTCTCAGTTACTACTTTTAAGACAAACAGTAGCCTGGGCGCAAGATTTTTAAAGGACTAAATAAAAGTCTGGGATCCAGAACCTTAAAAAACAGCTTTACCTGTTTGGTAACAGAGTTACAGATTGTCTAGACAGAAGACAGAACATCCCCAGTGACTGAAGACAAAAACTAATTCAGTGCTCTCTTCTATTACCCTAATGTCTTTACCAAATACTCACTGTTCCCCTTCCCCCCCCCCCCCCCACGCCACCCCCCAAAAAAAGAAAAAAAAAGAAAAAAACAAGAAGCAATCATCAACAATAATACTGCCAAACTCACAGCCTCCACTACACATGTTTTCTTGCCCCTAGGGAGAATATTTTGAGAATAAACAAGAAAATGCAATAAGGAAATAAGAAAAATTAAACAGATGTTTCCTAATAACATACTGAAAAGCACTCACAAAAGATTAATGAGTGCAGCACAAAGCACAATGCCTGTACAGAACTGAGAGCATGGACTACCTGACCATGCTGTCATGCCTCTAGTCATTTACTTGTTCTTCTTCCTGCACATATCACATCTATAGGTTAAAGGGGATATTATTGCTGATGATCTTAGTGGTCATTTCCAACCTAAATGATTCTATGGTTCTGTAAAAGAAAGGGTGCTTGTGCCTTGACTAAAGCTTCACTATCACCTTTCTAAGAAAAGCCCAGCTCCTGGCAGGCAGATGCCTATCTCCAAATTGACACCAGTGCAGAGCATCTCGGAACAGGCCACGGGATATGGCACTGTGGTTTTGTCTCCCTTGATGATTTTCCCTCCCAGTGCGGTGAGCAAGTTCGAGTTGGTGCCTGAGCAGAGGCTGAGGTCACTGCCTGGGTGCTGCCTGCACTGCACCTGTTCCGCACTGAGTGCAGGGCTGCAGTCTTCAGGGTTACCAGCCGGCACCTTTCAAAAGCACTAAATTAACTCCGAAAGAAAGAGATTCCTGTTGCAACTGCGACGCGTGAGGAAACAGTGCCAACTCTATGAATGATGAGTGTTCTGCTTGCCATGTTGAAATTGTTCGTCCTGTTGTGCATATCCATAAATTAAGCAGCTGTTATTTTTTTTTTTCAATTAAACACAGCCCTTACAATGCATAATAGGTCATTCAGATGTGCAGATGTGTGTCTAATCTGTCTGTCCTCACTAAACAAAAGATTTGATTCAAGCTTACAAATGAGTCAGTTGTGGCACATTCTTTTTTTTTTTTTTTTTTTTTTTTTTTAAGTAAAAAGTAAAAATAAAAAGAAGCTGTAGAGTTGAGTTCTAAAAGGATTAACATTTGGGAAAAGCTCCAGACCAATAAAATAAACAAGAACCAGTGTGTCCCCACTCCAGACTTGATGGCAAAACTTCCTCCCAGTCCTCTGTGCTATTCTAGAGGATAAAATAGGCTTATGTGTAATTAAAAATGACTGTATTTGCACTTACTAAGGTGACATCCAGACCACATACAATTTTTCAACAAGGAACGTACAAAATTCTTTGTTAATCTGTCATCTTGGTATTTAGCTGGTATGCAGTTTCCATTGGACAGGTGAAGCTTGTGTCATAGGTCATTAATCAGCAATCATCCCCCTCATACAAGAAAGCACTACAATTGATCAGACATCCTTAAATCTTTCTGAAGTTACTGAAACAGCAAGAGTTCAACTTTTTCTAGAATCTGAGAAGCTGAATTTCATTACAAACAAACCACTCTCCTGCCACATAGAGGCTGTATTAGATAACTCAAAGGAAACACTGGGATTCCATGATGCGCATAGAGTAGCCTGTCCTTTGAATATATTTATTTCTTCCATTCACTCCACTCCCCAACTTCTATGCTGATAAAAGAGCACATCTAATCTTTATGACCTTGAAAGTTGCCTACAGCAAACACCTGTACTTTGCTTATCCATACAAAATGTGATTTTCTTGGGGCTCTTATTCAATAATTTGTGATCAGTGTTTCTTGGAGCAGAGGGCTCCACAGTTGATGAAAGCAACACGTGTCAACAAGAGTGACACCTTGTCAACAAGAGTGAGCTGGAGCCTCCATTCCAGCTGAGCTGGGCTTACTGGAGATTGCAAGCAGATGAAGACAGAGTTGAGGGAAGACTTGAGTTGCTAGCTTCAGTCTCACTCTAGGGAGACAGTCACTTACAAGCTTAAAAGCAGGTAGACTGCACTGTACCTCTTTATCACGTGCTGCTACTCTGGGAGGCCACAAAGGAACTTCCAGTCTCATCTCCTTTCAGTCCTCATCTCTTTTTGCAGTCAGGGTGAACTGACTGAACTAACCTATCTGTAGTATTTAATATCCTGTTTGGCTTGGGAACCATTCGTCCCATTACTATGCAATGACTAGCTCTCCAAGGCATTGCCTGCTTTTTTCCCTGCAGGTTTGGGGTGGGTAAGGGCTCATGAGACCACAGTAGTTCAGGCATGATACAGACAAAAAGCACGAGTAAGTCTCGGCAGGTCTCAGATATCAAGTATGATTTTGGTATAGTAATTATCTGGGCAATTCTTATTGAATGAATTCCCACCTGTAGGATTTCACACCTCCCAGGGAGAGTTTGATTTATTAAAAATGCCAAAGATCTCACACAAACTGAGTATCAACTGGAATAAAATTTTCTTTAACTAAAATTGAAAAAGAGAGTTCAGTGATATTTTCACCCAAGTTTGCTACTATTGCTATTTTTACTGATGTGGGCCTTTTAATCTGTCAGTAAACTTTGTCTTCTGCTAGGGAGAAATGGGACTTAAGTGGGGGGGGGGCGGGGGGAAGGGTGGGAAGAGAGAGGGGTGGGGAGAAAAGAAAAGACAAACCACTGGAGCTTAAGAAATTTTCGTAAGGAGAATTTACTGAAATTGTTTGCAGCCCTAGAAGTTGGTGAAAATTATGTCTGGGGGAATAAATCAATGCTGGTAAAACTGCAGAGTGTTAGATGACATTTTTCTTAGGAGACAGTGTTCAACTACGTCTCCTGACGTTATTATCTTTTCATTGGCTTTGGGACAGTAAAAAAAGAGTGACGAAAGGATTCGGATCAGAATGAATGCAGGACAAAGGCAAGCAAATTAAGACCTTCTACATGCATCTCGCCTTCCCCGAATCTTCATTGTCTGCTTAGACTGCAAGGATATCAAATGGGGATAGCTTCCTGCTGGAGCTGCTTCAGGGCCCTGGTAGGTCTGGGCACCATACCAACAGCCACTTACTCTCGCCACTCATCCTCTTCCACTCTGATAATCACAGCAGCAGGTTGATTATTGGGTTGTAAAATACAAGGGATTTAGTGCTGACTGCAGCACTGAGTGCCTCCTCAAATTCCTCATTGCAGATCATTTTCATAAAATTTGTCAAGGGTCTTGTCTGAATTGTATTTTCACATAGTTAATCCTCTGTCTGTACAGCAATCTGGCCCTGTGCTGCTTGCACTGCAAAACGTGCCTGTGGTTGACCTCTGTGCACTCTTTGCACATTTATCAGGATGCAACTGGCCCAACCACCCACTTAGCTGGGCCTGACAAATACAGCTACACACACATGTGGACTGACCACAAAGAAGAGTAAAGACAGTGAGGAAATGAAAAGAATCTAGAGGAGGTAATATGAGATTACTGCTGACAGACAGACTTACCCTACGCACACCCTGCAATGTGTAGGAATAGTCTGCGGAACGGCGTAAGAGATATCTGTGACTTCAGGCCCTGAACTATGGCAGAGCTCATGGAAAAGTTCAGTGGGAGCCAAGCTGAGCATTTTATGATAAGGAGAAGTTAATAAAATTGAGAATGAAATTAACTGGTACCTAATAGCAGTAGGTATAGTAGGTAGAGCAAATTCAAACTAAGAGAAAACAACAACAACAACAAAAAGTATTAAAACACAAGTTATCTGCTTAGTCTTGTATTAAAACACAAGTTATCTACTTAGCCTTTATGCTGGAAAGAGAAACGGTGGGGATTTTCCCCATCCATTTGCTGGTCCAGACTGTTAATTTACTATATTTCTGTTTTCCTTACTTTCTTTTTAATTATGGATGCTGACACTCTTGTTACCTATAATCCCAACTGTGACTATGTTTAAGGTATTTATTCTTTGCAGCTAAATTTTTTTTTTTTTTTTTATTCTTCCTCACAGATTTCCATTGTCTTACTACTTACAGGGCTGAAAAGGACCACAAATAACTGTCTAGAAATGGGGACAGAACAGAAAGATTGCATAAGAACGCATTGTGCTTTATCTTGACAGACAACAATACTCTCCTTAGGTCATGTTTCCATCCTGAAAGTTAAGTATGGTGGAAAACAATGAAAGTACTTTGTAAAGGAAACAAAGATTATATTATTCAAGAACAAAAGGAAGTGGTACAAAAATACCTCAGGAGGAGACAAGAAACAAAATGTCAACTACTTCAATATTTATTTTTGGAAGTGCCATCATTTTGTTTTTAACTAATATCTAGCAGCCCCTATCTAACAAACTATGCTTTCTTCCACACTCCCCTTCAAACACAGGCCATTTTTTTTTATGCAGTCATTTTCCCAATTATTTTTAAAGCATAGTTTTCCTAGTAAGATGACTGATTTGTGAAGGAAAGAAAAAAGCTTGCTGTGCAGCTGAACTGAGAAACAGGACTTTGCTCACTCTCACTAATGGATCAACTGACAGTCAGAAACATAGCCGTCTTTTCATTTGAAGGACAGCAGTTGAGTTAGCAGAATACAATGAAGTTTTCAGGTGAATTCACCTCAAATTAATTGGTGTTTTATTTAACAAAGAATATAAAAATCTCTTAAGTTTCTTGGCTCAAAAGCTGTGGGAAATACATAAATACGCATGTGGCTCAAAAGGTATAAATATAAACCTTCAAACATAGAATATTTTTGTTGCTGCAACAATTCTAAGGTGCTTGATGACCTGAATTCTGTAGCAATACAGCATATAGTGCATACAGTTTTTTATGCAGTAACATGATCAACTATAGTTATTATTCCCACCACTTCTTTCTTCATATACATTTTAAATAGCCCCCATAAACAGCAAAGTAATAACAGGTACTTGCAGGCTTCTGTTACAATTTGTCAAGTGGTATTGCAAAGGTACTTTAAAATCATTGTTTTCCTGTGCTCAAATCATTGCCTTGTGTTCATAGGAAATAACTGATGAAGACACCTTCATGATTGTATTTAATCCTTTTGCCAGAGCATAAAAAAATGTTTCTTAGTAGACTTTTGCACTCAAAATTATTATTCTGCCACTACTTTACAATACTTCCAATATTTTTCTACATATTCACAAACTCATTCTCATTTCTGAACTACAGGTTTATTACCATATAATTACTTCTGATAAAAATAAGATTATCATTTCATTTAAAATGAAGTATATGTGAAATAATTCTATTAACTTCAGGGGTGACACTCCACACTTAAAGCATAGCTATACTTTGGCTCCAGTACTTAGTTTTTAACTCTCAAACACGTGAGGAGTGCACAGAATAAATAAATCCTTGTTTCTCATTTTCTTGAATTCTGAATGTGTTGGTATGGCAGTGTAGCACTGACAAAATATTGTAAGGAATAAATTCTTTATAAGCACTTTCTATTTAAAAATCTGTATTCTCTTTTTCTTTCTTTTTCTTCAGATAGCAGCTACTGAAAAAAAAAAAAAAAAACAAAAAAAAAACAAAAAAAAAAACCCACCATATTGTAATACTGAGTAGTGAACAATCACTATCACCCCCAGGCATTCTCTATGTAATGTAGTAGGAGCCTGTGTTTAAACACTCTCTTAAAGTCAGACACATGCGCTATATGATAAGCGTCTGTCATGATGGTGCTATCCTAGGGCCATAGACTCTGAACTACTGCCTTAACCCACAAGCTAAGATTTTTGAAGATCAGGATTGAAATAGTGTACCAATGGGGAAAAGTAAAGATACTATTATCCTAGGAATTCATTACTGGGTTATTCAGTTGTGTCCTTTTCACAAACACTAAAAATTCCTTAAAAATACATAGAATCCACGGGAACAAAAAAAAAAAAACACACAATCGTTTTGACTCCCAAGACAAGGAAGGCTGGAGGCTTGCAGCTTCTGGCAACAACCAGAAGGCTCCTTCTCTGCCTGATCTGCAATTGCAAAACAGTTTCAGTGCCCTGGCAGAAGGTGAGGAGAAGAAACCTCTGTCCTGGGTATTGTCAGAGCTGGCTAAATCTGAACCATCAGTCAGCACAGAGAGGAAGCAGAAGTGACAGAAGAGTGAGACTTCCCACTGCAGGGGAGGTGGCCCCATCTGCCACTCTGCCACCAGGCTGGCTGTGTGGGGAGCTGCTTAGTGAGAGCACCCTGAAGGCCAGCTGAGCAGTGGAGCAGCCATAGAGGCTGTGTAATCTTTTCCTTACAGGTTTTGAGCCCTAAACAATCTTGTCTGACCTCTGAGCTGGCTCTGCTTTGAGCTGGCGGATGGACTAAAGACCTCATGATGTCCCCTCCAAGCTGAATTATTCTGTGATCCTATTAGACCAGAAGAACATACTACTTGAATTACTGTCAGACTCTGCTATTGTGTCTTCCCTCAGCAGCTATGGTGGCCTTAGATCACGTGCAAAAATGGGAGTAAATGAATGCCAGCCTACAAAAAGGGCTGGCAACAGGAATTTGTACCAAAAAAAAAAAAAGAAAAAAAAGAAAAAAAAAAAAGAGGGAGATGTAGAACAACTCCTTCTAACATTATATCTTTACAATGTCTTTGGTTTGTAGCTTCAGGCCTGGCTAGTTCAGGTGTTACAAGAGACTTTCAAATACAAAATGCTTTAAAATACAGCTGGCATACACAGCAGCAGCAAAATTCACACTAGCTTCAGTAAAAATCCCCTTACATCAATAAACCCAGAACAAAAAGCAAGGACAACTTTTATAATTGTGGCAATACATTGCAGCTGGGATACACGAAAGCAGAGACAGAGACAGCAGCAAATGCAATAGCAGGTTCTGCAGTCTTCAAACCAGCAAGAGGAGCCACTGATGTTGTTATTCCTTGCTCTGTACACCCACACTTAATGTATTCTCATTTAGTTTATCCCCACTGACAAAACTTTCAATTTACTCAACTACTTTGTCTCTGGCCATTCTTTCAAAGAAGGACTGTGGAAAGCACACAAAGCCTTTCTAGACTCAGCTTGGAAACTTGCTCCAGGCCCTTGGCCAGGAAGCCAGCAGTGCCAGTGCTCTCTGTGGACAGCCGTGAAGAACTGCATGTCAGGGGGCATGGTCAGAAGAAACCTTCCTTTTTCCTGCACTCTCAGGAGTAGGCTAGCTAAGCAGAGAGCTTTGGTGGATGGCCACATACTCAAATCCCAGGTGTAGGGAGCAGCAAACAGATGCAATCACAAGCACCTGATGTCAGCATCATCCCACTCTTCTTATTCTTTGCCCTGGCATTTTGTAGCCTGCCATTAAATGCTCAGAGAGTCTGAAACATTTCCAAATGGGAGAGGAAGTGTTTTACAGGCCCCTTTTCCCCAGCTGGCATAAAGAATCTATCCTGTTCCCTTTAGAAGTTGTATCAATGATCTAAATGACCTCTTCTAGGGTTATATCCACTTTATCTCCCTCAGCCTTCCTGACATGAAATCTACATGCCTGGAGTTGCATCCTGACCCAGTTTCCTACTGGTAACCAAATAGTATTTTAAAGAAACTGCTCCAATGGTCAGACATTGGTGTTACAGAGACAGAGTCAACAACTCTTACTCATTGTCGTAAAGCTGCCCTCCCTTTCCCCAGACAGCTGGTGCATCACAATGTGAGCAGACCCAAACTAGCTGTACAGAACACTTTACTGTGGGAGTGTATGCAAAGAAGATGACGGCAGCTCATACCTTTTAAAAAATGACTAATGTATACCTCTGCCCATAAATACATATTTATGACAAAACAGCTGTTTTAGTCATTTTGTAGATGTTTAACTTATAAGATTCCAATTTTATAATCAAGGCAAACAAGTCCCACGAGAACAGTCTGAAATGTAAGTACTCATTTTGGTGATTCTGACTGGAGAATGCTATACCACAAAATTCCAAACAAGAAAGAAAAAAGTATGTAATATGATGAGAAAAATCACCAGTAATTTATGTTTTTCAATCATCAGTATAAGTGGTGAAGCGTTGGTAATCTGTACTTACCAATAACTACAACAGCCAATGGAAAATTTCAGTTGAAGAAAGATGCATACATCTTATTCATTCACTTTATTCATGACTGAATACTTCCATCAGTATCTTATTCCAGGCTTTTTAGGCTCTAACGTGTCACAGAGTCCTTCTGTGAGTCAAATGTTGCTTCTTCAGCAGCATTCTAGGGCATGATCAGATTGATCCAGCTGAGAATTTGAGATTTTCCACCTCTGCCTACATATGGAAACTGCCTAAACAGATACTGTCATGATCAGGCCACCTGCTCACCTGTGACTCAAGCTGGTCACTGTTGCATTTAATGCCAAGTAATACCCAGAGGGTGAAACTAAGAGGGTTCTTAGCAAAAGGCTAGCACTGAAATGTTATTATTTTGTTTTCCTTCTCTGCCACAGGAACCATGGATGATGTTATGGTACTCCATGATCTATAGATTTACAAAATGTAGCACAGGAAAGGTCCTGATCCATGACTAAACCCTAAGCATTTTAGTAATATATAAATATAATTTGATTTCTGCTTTTCTTTCTTTGAGAAATTTTTTTTTAAACTAGGAATAGCAACACTGTGTGACCTCAAAAGAGTCGCAATATTATACTAGTATCTTAAAAAACTTTCACAGTATGCATCAAACAGAAAATTTTAGCAAACACGTCATATATATATTTGTCTACGATAAGCTTCTTGCCATGCTGTACTCCTAATGAAAAAATATCAATGTCAGAACACCCACTAGGACAATTTTCACCCTTGCTGGTAGTCCAAGAATAATTTACAATGACTAAATGTACATGAAGACTGGCTTCTCAGTTTGGAAAAATTTTACCAGTTATGGCCATGATTAAAAATTCTACCAGTTATGGCCATGATGACTCTTTCTTTGGTAAATGGTCTTAGTCCCACATGTTGTCACTGTAGCTCTTTTGCATACTAAAAATGCACTTAAATTTAATGTATATAAACTTCAGACTTTTTTAAGCTATGAGCTCTGGAAAGCATTGAAATATTTGACCAGATTTCATATATATATATATATATATATATATATAAATATATGATGTATATATAAATATATATATATATATATATGATGTAGGTATCTATTTATTGAACTAATGTTTGTGTTTACACAAATTATGAATTTTATACAAAAAGTATATAGTAAGAGATGCTTTATACAGATTAAATGTTATTTTTATATGTCTCTGAAGTCTGTGCCTCACATTAATACAATGGATTGTCAGATTTTTCCATTGTTCCACTTCAAAGCATACAATTATATTACCTTAATTGGAAGCACTGATGTGTTTTCACCAAGGATGTTTATTTGTATTCTGACTACTGAGATATAAATATGGGACCATTTGCTATATTTAGTTTTCTTCTTACATTAACTTTTGTTCTCTGTATTTTGTCTTTACAAACTATCTCATTGAGCTTATTTCCAATGCAGGAACTACAAAATTAAATGAATATAATCTAAAAACTTTTTTCTCATTGGGATCTCTAATCAATTCTGTATAGTCAGAGAACTTGTTGAGTCTGCAGAGTGCAGAACCGAGGAAAAAACACAGCTTTTGGACTTGTGAATTGCAGCAAAATCCAACTAGTTAGATATTCATGCACTGCATCCATTAATTCAAAGGATGCTAGAAAAGTTTGTGTGTCATTCATTATCAGTATAGTCAACATGGATACCCAAAACTTTTTAGTTTGAGCGTTAGTGAAAATACAGTGTATCTGATAGCTCTGAACTGTTGGAATGAAGATGTAATTATTTTTTTTCAGGATTTTTCACTTAGACAACATTCTTACCTCATCATACAATATCTGTATCAAATGATACTAGTCCTTTTTCTAATCCCACAATGAAAATACATTACCTTAAATTTTGTTTACTGCAATACACTTCTGCTTATCCCCATACACACAGAGGTCTACGCACTCTACAATGACACCTGTGGTTAATGGCTATGAGAACAGTGGGTATTCATTAGAGAAAGGCTTACATTTCACTCAGTAGAACATGACACCTAAGAGTATTTTTCCTTAGATAATTTCCTATTAACTAAAAAAAAAAACGTCATTCAAAAAAAATCTGAAGATAACTTATCAGGTCATAGCACTACGTTTCTCATCTAATTAAGGTTTTACTCCACAAAAGGGTATGTCTTGGGCTTTGCTTTGACTCCTCTAATGTGCAATAAATGTATTACTGAAGGTTTAGACTTGCTTGGTTTTTGGTCTCCTGGTGATTTACAGTTAAATTTACATAATAGCACCTATGAGACTGTTTCAGAAATGCAATCCCAACACAAGTCTAAAAAGTGCACATGAAGTACCTAGCTGTAACCTTATACAGTCACATCTGTTCACCTCAGAATTGTCTAATTTGACCTTTTGAAGTTAGCTGGTTTTCTTGATATTCACCCAGTGTTCAACCCAATGAGAAAAACATTTAGAATTCCTCACAATGTACATCTAGAGATGAAATGTCATTTCTCTAGGGGATGATCAGAACATGTTTAGTGTTACACTTGCATTAGTTGACATGAGTGCTGATTAGATGAAAAGGTCTGCAGCCTTCCTAAGCCGACAGTATACAACATAGTGCAGGTACTAATCATGCTTCCCCTTTAGCTTGGAGCATGAAAATAAGTGAGGAAGAATAAAATAAGGAACAAACTATCCCAAATCTGTAGGAGAAAAAAAAAAAAAAAAAAAAGATGCCTGACAGCTCCATAGACCATAGAATCGGTATCCATATTCTCAGCACTCACCTGACATTTTGGGGCTTTATTTTTCAATGGTAGACAGGATTTGAATCAAAATATTGTGAGACAGTATTCTGGACTTCCCTGTGAAAATTCCCTACAGTATCCCAAAGTCAACTTTCTAGGTAAGTTCAGATTTTGGCAAAAGAGGATATGCTGAGATTTTTTGGAATGCTCGTCCCAATGTCTTACAGTTTTTTCTTCCATGTGAGAAAAAAAAAAATTAACAGACAATGGCAGAACAGTTTTCACATGTCACAAGATGTGGAAGGAAAGAACCTCTTTCAATCTGCTTGGAAGTGGACTGCTGTTAAAGCTTCAGTGTTAAAGTACCATTACTGAATATCAGTTTTGCTGATATGCAGATAAATCAGAGGTGTCTCCCTTAAAAGAGGTCTTTTTCTTTGGAATGAGCATATGTATGGGAAGAAATTGGATAATTTTGTCCAGGCAAGTGATACTGACCCCCATACATGGGACTTATCTAACAAAATAGTAGTGTGTTCCCTTAATTTCCTTTTCTTTGAGTTCATTGCTGTGTCCTACTGGTACTACATGAACAAGGTAGATGACATCTCCATCACAGATCAGCCTAGTAGATGAGTGTATGGCTACCCCGAGATGCCACTAAACTGCTTCAGTCCAAATGATTGGTAACAGCAGGTGTGGGAGAAGGGCTGTTATTGTGAAGAAGGAAATGCTTTTATTAATCATAATTAGACACAGCAATACTGCCATAATAATAACCTCAGCCTTTGCTAAAACATTTACAAAGGGCCAAGTGCCTCAAACATAATGGAACCAAGTGCCTCAAAGATCCAGATGCCAAGGTACAAAAATGTAAAGGTAGGTAGAAAAGTGGCAGTCAGATAATCAGGAGACGTTATTCCCCTTCTGACAAGATCCAGGACAACCATGCATTATTGCTCTTCTCACTGCATGGGGCAGTAGGTAAGACACCTCTCTTGTCTTCAGAAGTCTATGTATTCAATAAATAAAAAGAATTCCTCGTCAAAGGACTTTTATAATTTTATACCTAATATGTGCTAATGAATTGGGTGAAATAATAGAGCTGCCTTGTCTTTGCTGGCCTGGATGTAACTGTTCTTAGAGCAGCAAAGTTCTGCCTTTGGAAGAGCTCCTTTTCATTCTTTGTGGATCACAAATGGCTTCAGTTCACTAGAGAAGGGCTCCAACCTGCTGGAATCAGTTGTCAATGATATAAAATTAAATGAAGTCAACATACTGCCCTAGGATATAACCTACAGAGCAGATTATATTAAAAATAATAATAATAATAATTTCAATGAAGTTTTTGTAAGACTTTCACCAGGTACCCCTGCAGAATAAGATGTAATATGATTCCTACCAATCCTGATAACTTCCTGATAATTTTCTACAAAAAACAAACAAACAAAACAAAAACCAAACAAACAAAAAAAACCACAACAACAAACAAACTCAGAATCAGACAAACCGAATCAGACAAACCACAATGTCCACAATGTCCTTTCACCACCTGCAGAAGTTGAAAACACTTCATAGACATTTCTCTGCAATTCCTTGAATGACGAAGGAAGCTATGTTATAACACTCATTTAAAAGTAAATATGTCGAAGGATTTGCTACTAAACATATAAAATATACTAGCTTAGGTAAGTATGAAATTATTATTTTTGTTTGGCAAAAGAATCTTTAATGTAAATGAAATAAGACGGTAAGTCTGTGTGGGAATGGAGGACTTCCCATTTTGTGAATTCTAAACAGAAATGGCTCACTAAAGACTGCTTCTCTTTAAATGAAACAAAAAAAAAGTCAACATTCCTCATGGAACAGGTAATACGAGCAAAGGTCTCCATGTGTCCCTTAATGATGGAACAAATCTTTATATTGCAAGCCATAAGGGTGATTGAATGGTTCCTCTGTAAAATGTGAAAAGAGATATGGGGGAAAATATTTTAGAAGATGCCATACTAAATTAGGAGTTTCACGTCTGTGAAGAAAATCTGAGTAAAATCTATCCACAGGATAGTTTTTCACTTTATTACAGTAGAACTAATTATATGTTCATTAAAACAATGACTGTTTTGTAAAACATGATTCTTTCTGCTGCATATGTCTCTTAATGAATCCAAACAGATCTAACGTTAATCTTAATGTTTTATGCATGAGAATTAGGAATAAAATATATACGGGTCACAAGCCTGCTTTTCCTTAAATTATTTGCCACTGACTACAGAACTAGGACCCGTGTATGTTTTGGTCATACAAGTTAACTTAACTTAAAATACTAATTCTTGAACACTACCAGAAAGCTATACCTGATAGTACCAGCATAATAGTAAACTTAACATTTCATTAAAACATTATTCATCTACTGATTTTAGTAACAATTTTTATTATTTAAGAATTCATCATAAAGAGGCCTTTTCAGGAATTGCCTTTTTAGATATTTTGCAGCCTAAAATATTCTGAAGAGGAGTTTTTTTTTTTTTTTCAATATTACACAATTAAATAAAATTTTATACTGTATGTATCTCATTTTCATATGGGAAATTTGTAAATCATGCATTTATTAGCCAATATTATTCTATATTTTAAATTACCGTCAAATTACATATGTTTGGTAACTCCCTTTGAAGTAAATGAGTAACATTTATTCTCTATAAAGCTTTCATTTTAACTAGGCACATTAGATATCATTAGTACAAATTCATTATAAATTATACTCCAGATTTCATACAGAGCTATTTACGCAGCCCTTTTTATATTTGAAAGTTAACTAAAATAATATTAGTGTTAGTAAATGCCCTGCAGTTACCTAGATTTTAATATGAAATTATTTTCCCTTGTTTTCTATTATATTCACAAGGCACAAATATATAACTTCAGTTTCTTTCACAACTATCAAATTATCAGTCTAATATTTATTTTCATTCCAATGATATATAAAAATTTGTAAGAGTAATTTAAAATGATGCATTATATACTACTATTTTGAGTGTAATTAATTATGCTAAAAGGTACATGAATTCTAAACAGTTACCTAATTAGTAGTGAACTTAATGCTGTTTTATACAATCCTTCTTTAAGAATTGATGTCTGCTTAACGTACTACTTTCAGCTTCATACGTTAGTGTTATGATACTTACATCCATTACTTTTAGTAAATTAATGGGACAACTCATAATTTCTGCTCTGCCTTCAGTGTGGATATGAGTCCCGACAGAAGCTTGTCGTTGCTCTGGAGAGCTGGAGGCTCTGTGCAGGCATACAGTGTGTCGCTTGTACTCACATCATACCTGTTGTGCTGCTCATTGAAAGCTGCTAATATGCCTGATTTGTACACCAGAGCTGCCAAGCACAGCACACAGTAGTACAAAATCAAAGTAAAGAGCAGGACATAGAGAGAAAGAAAGCTCAGTCTTTCTCCAACAGCATATCACTAAGTCACCCTGACGAGGCAGCAGGGGAAGGACACTCACACTTCCCTGCCATACTTGTACAATCTTGACCTGGGGTTTCCTCCAAGGCTCCTCCAAGCCATCTGAGACCCACTTCCACTAGGGCATTTATTGGCTTTGCTCCTGCCTCGCCTCAGCCACCTTCTCCTTGGAGGAGAGGCAGAACCTCAAACAAACACGCAGGGACACTGAGCAAAAGGAGCCAAGTTCAGTTGATCCCAGCCCTCCACGTCTGCATGCTGTACCAAGAACAGCTAGGCTCCTAGCCTTCACTTAAATACCCTTCCCTTTGCCCTCCTCACACCTGTATCTGCACTATGGCCCTGAATGAGAAAATGCAAACAAGAGAGTATGGAAAGAGAAGGAATTCATGCAGCCTCTGCAAGGGCCAGAGTTTGACCTTAAGTAGCACAGTGCCTGAGTATAAAAGAAGGAAGTGTAACTGAGAACAAATTACCAAATTTTTTCTGTCAGAAAGATTTATGACTTTTTCTTTTGCCATAGAAAAGCCAGGAATGAATAATAACACTGAAGCACGAACAACAGAATAAGTGTGCAACATGACCCTTATAATTAAGTAAAGGATGCAAATGACAAATCTAATGAGGGAGAAAGCACATCCACGATCACTTTACACATTATCTTTAAATATTTGTTTTCTCTGTTTACATATAGATATTTTTCCTTCCCCCTCCCCTCCCCCCTCACAAATTAGATAGGAAAAAAGAGCCAATGTTCAGGTAGGAAAAGAAGCTGGATCTCCAGCTGTGCCCTCAGCTAGAAAAACAGTATGAAAGAGGCAAAAGAATTCTTGTGCTCTAAAAACCAGCAAAACAGTAACAAAGGACAAAATAACCTTTTCTCTTTGCCTTCCTTTTTCAATCTTTGTTTCAAATGGGCAAATCACTTCAAAATGACTGTTCTCAAACAATCACCTGACTCACAAGATTTATTCTGTCCACTGAAAACAGAAGAAAATACATGGAAAAGCTCAATATGAAATGTAACATGGTCTGATTTTCAAAAACTGTCAGCTGTCACAACTTCTGAGACCTGCAGCTGTTTAGCAATTAAGTATAAAACCTCACTCAGCCTTGTTAACCTAGTTGTTATATTTTAAAAAATAATTAAATTATAAATTAATAAACTAAAAGAGCTGGAATGTACAGAAGTAAGATGAAAAATATAGTTAAAGCTTCTGTCAATCATATCACATTTTCTTCTGGGCTTATCACTTTCTTACCTTTGGTATGGACTTGGCCAATATTTGAGTATCTTATAAATCAAGACAGATTTGAATAAATCTTCCCACCAAAATTTAAGAACAACTGGTATGTGACTGCATAGGAAAACAAAATAAAACAAAACAAAACAAATCATGAGAGAGTGAAGGAGACGGTAGGACTTCATAACATTATTTCATTGAAACACAATTACAGGCAGATATACCCTAGGCTTGTAAACCCTGAGCTGTCCTCACTGTTTTCCAAACTATGTGGTGCCAGGCTAGCTATCACTGCAGTAACTTCCCACTCTCAGGGCTGAGGAGTACTCCTTGAACAGAGGCAAATTTACAGCTGCAGGTGAGTTCTCTTACAGGGTTAGTTTTTGTCAGCTGTGTCTCCACTGTGGAGTGTGGCAGATTCAAATTGGCCTTCTATACCCATGTCCTTCAGAAGCATCTCTGGCATCACAACCAAATCACTTTGTATTTCTGAGTAAAATAATCTGAACTATTGCAGTACTCTCACTAGCACATTCTGTAGCTCACGTTTCTAACACAGTGTGGGAATTGTTTGCTATAAGAATCTCCTGCTATGAAAAATTCTGTCTGCAAAGGGGTGCTACATTTCTGGACTTCTGGCTTCCGCTGGGACCTGCCAGCTTAAGTATAATACAGACAGCATCACTGAAATTACTTCCATGGCAATAGAGTCATTACTTGGTGATACCTGCAGATTGATATTCATAATTACAATTCTGAAGTCTGGGGTGATGTTACTCAAAGAAGCCCTATCAGACCCTATAAACACCACATTTTTTTTTTTTTTCCCCCCGTAGGATAGTTTAAAGAAAATATTGGATGCATGCTCATCTCCTCAATGATTTTATTATTTTCACAAGTCACAACATATGCCAACAATTCATGGTGATGTTTCACTTTTATCTGCATTACTATTATTTGGCACAGGTAACCCTTCTACTAGTACTTTTGAAAAAACAGCATATTCTGTGCTATAGACTCATATCCAAAGGCAACAGTATTCTCTCAGTGCCTTGAATAACCTCTGACAAAAAAAAAACAAAAAACAAAAAACAAACAAACAAACAAAACAAAACAAAACAAAACAAAACAAAACAAAACAAAAACTCACTTGTAATTGGCTTATTCACTGCATGGTGTAGTTCTTGTCATGTCAGAGGCTTACTGCATGCCCTCATGTGTGGGGAACCAGAACTATCTGTAACGAGAAAAGCCTCCAGGCTATGGTGGCTGTAGAAGCCACAGGGCTTCTGCAGGTTGCATCATCAGATGCAAAGCAATTTAACAGCCACTTCCAGGAGTTCAGAGGCCCAGGCCCAGGCCCCAGAACTCCTACAGCCACCCAAACTACTCAGGAGATTGAGCAAAGGAGTATTTCAGTAGTAAATAATATAACGGTAAAAGTCCATATAAAGGGAAATACAGGTAAATATAGGGTAATGACAGTTTCCAAAAAGACTTAATATCCTTACGAGTATAAATGTATATGCTATTTGCATTAAGATTGCTTTCCTTAGCTATCGTTTCACCACATCTTTGAGGTTGACTGTGGCCCGCTTTCAACATGGCTGTTTCATATGACCCGGAATGGTAACGGTGGAAACACAGCCTCCTAAAAAAGCCCTTGCATTTTTATAAAAATTCCCCTAGCTTATGAATTATTTAGTGTCTCAGACTTTTTATTTTAAGAGGGAATTTAAGAGGTACCCAAACAAAAGCAATCAGAAAATAACAACTTGGCAAATGCAAAGTGCCAGGATAACATTAGCCTTATTGTTACAAATTAACTTTATAAACATTATAAAACACAAATACGAAAATGAGGTTAAAAAATACTGTAAGATAAAGTAAAAACAATACATAATTAATGCCATAATAAAAGAGCAATATGATGGAAAACTGTAATGGAACTAAATACAGCACTGTGAAATGCAGCCCATAAACGTGCATAAAATATGCATAAAGGTGCAACTGCTCTCAGCCTGGTTGCACAAAGGAGGATTTCATGAAGTGACTAATGGTATACTTTTTCCAACCTGTAGTCTGGAAAAGTACTGAGAAACAGAAATTTTATTTGTCGCTTGAACCATTGGAATTGACGGAAGGAAGAGAAAAGCACCATGGAAGTGTTAAGGGGAGGGTGGAGTGAGAGGGGATGCCAAGAAAGCTGAAAGAGCCTGAGAATTACTACAGTCAGCAGTGGGAAATTTCTTTCTATCATTATTTATTCATACTATGGTCATACCTAAGTACCATAATCAGGGATCAATGCCCTGTTGCAGAGGGCTCTTTGGCAACATTTTTGTTAAGGGTGGTATCACCATCTAATTTTATCTGGTGTATTTTATATGCCATGCCAATTACTCTTTAGCATACAAACCACCTACCAGAAAATGCAAAAGAAGGGTTATACTGTATTTGTTCTCTGATATTTTATAATACTATGTAATAGTAGTTAGGCTTTTGTTTAATTAATTACTTTTGTAATTCTTGCCCAAGGCCATCAAAACATTATGAGAAGAGGTACAAATTATATTTTTAATTAAAGAAACTATTCAGAATCAGGGCTGCACTGTATCCCAAATGCACACTTAGTTCTGTTTTCTACAGACAAGGATCAGTTAACTCAAGGACTCTGGTGAGTTGGATAGAGTTAGAGTTGGAAATGCTAGTCACTTTCTGATCATGAGGATAACAAGAGTTGACTTTCACTCAATGAGCAGAATGAAGATTTCTGAGACTGACTGATGAAATTTCCTGAGTTATGCTGGGTTTTTCAGCAATGAAAAGATAATTCATGTCCCCTCTTTTTAAGTCGCATCCATCTTTCTCCCCATTGGATATTTGTCCATTGGCATGGACAGATACCTGATTTCATACTCATATAGTTGAGACACACAGCTATCTGCAGATATTACTTGAAATCCTGATCTTAATTCATCTTCAGAGTTAATGGCTGAGATGAAGGACATTTTCTATGTGACTTATATTTTTATATAAAGTTACTTATTATTTTATATAAAGCTATTTTTACTTTATATATATATATTTATATTTATATAAAGCTATTTTTACTTAGCTTGTGCTCCAAGCTAAGACCATGCTATACTGAATCACATATGGCCGTGTTCTATGCTATACTAATCTTTAGAAAAGTATTTTTATTTTCCAGAATCCTGATGTGACATATTCCCAACCAAACCAGCATCCAAACTATGTGTTAGATCCCCTTACTGAAACCAGTGTACAAACAAAATAGAAACGGATTTTGGTTTAGGATGAATTATGGGACAGTGGGCACTTGAAAAGTAATGTAGGAAGGAAAGCTTTCTTGAGTATGAGAATCATAACATCATATAACTAAAGATGGTATGGTTTATTTCTTGTTACTTTACAAACATTCTTTCACACCATAATAAAAGTACAGCAATAATTTAAAAGAAAGAAGGCTGTATTATATAGCATAATACAATAAAGAAAGAGAACCTTGCTTTGACTAGGATGAATTATATGCCTCAAACCCACTAGGATTATCTGAAATGGTGAACAAAACAGTGGATAAAGAAGAAGCAATGACTACATGTATGATATACTTATGACTTTTGAAAGGCTTTTGATAAAGTTCCTCACAAGAGACTATTAAGGAAATTTAGTAACCACAGTGTAAACGGTAAATTCTTGTCAGTGATTAAAAACTGGTTAATAGGTGGGAAGCAAGGAGTAGGAATAAATAGCCCACTCTCAGTTTAGAAAAGATTAACAGTGGGATATCCTACGGACTAGAAGCAAGGCCAATATTGTTTAATATGGTGAGAAATGAGCCAAAACAAAACCCTCATTTCTGAATATTTCTGATGCAGGAAGGTTTGAAATAGGGATCTGGCACTTTATAGTTCATATCTCTTCCTTCCAACAAAGAAAAGCTCAGAAGAAAATTGAGGAACATCACAGAAACACCATACATATGGTCTAGAAAAAGCAACATTATGTGAAACACACCATGCAAAATATCTGAATTTCAGCAGTTGTTATTTAAGTATATGAGGTAAACTTCTTTAATCATTCAGGATGATACTGACTAAGGATAAGCTCTTCGAATTACTGCCTCTTCTTGACCTAAGCATTTAGTTGAATCTCAGGTCTTTGTCAGGAGATGAAATTCTCTGTTCCTCTTCTCTGAAGTAATTGATGCAATTTATTTTTCAAAGACATGCACAAAATTCTGCTCCTGTTTTGTTCATATATTTTTTTATCTATGGCCAAACTAAAAGTACACTGAAAGTTTTGGTGTTTTTTGTTGTTGATGTGTGTGTGCTAGCTTTTCATCAGTTTCTTTCATCTTCTCATTTCCTTGCAGACACAAATTTCCATTAAAAAAATGAACAAACAACAAAACAAAACACAAACAAGTCAAATCACAGCTATGGACTCTGCATCTGATTGGTTTGGGACAAATGTAACTGAGAAAACAGTAATGTCTAATACCACATAATATCACATATTATAAGGGTATATAAGCATATAAGGGTAACATAGAATAAGTTAACAATAACTTTGAGTCACTCCTTTGACTATATCATATAAATTAAGTCTGTGGTGAGAAATGCAAAGGACAGAATTCAGTGGTCTTGATAGACTTTTCAGTTCTATGTTCTTGTTGAACTCACACTCTTGACAGCAAATTTATTAGTAGTTGTCTTTCTGTTCGTGAATCTATAACTTTTTTTTTTTTTTCCTGGAATTTCTATGACTCTTTAAATTGCAGAGTATATATAAACAATCTATATTTTACACACCTTCTGGACCAGCATGGAGAAATAAATTCTATAATACATTATTAAAAATGGATCTTCTTTCTATTGATAGATCTCAGATGAGAAGCAAGATGTAGCACAAGAGAATATATGAGATTAGTGAGTTGTATAACAGGTCTCACTTAGCATGGATTTATTGCTGAATCCCACTGCCATATGTTCCATACTGGAACTTATTGTATCCTGGTACATAATATTTCAGAGATAAATGAAAAGACCAGAGGAAATTTAATTCTTCACAGCTCAAGAGGGCTCACTGGCATTAGGAATTTAATTTGGCTGGATCACTGGGAGGAAGAGGGGAAAGCTGCAGGGCAGTATTGGGAAGTGGAAGGAAAAAGAAATACTGTCCCCTACCCTGGGCTGTACATAGCTCAGAAGATGGAGGGACTGGGTGCCAGTAATTGCAGAGCAATTGCAGTAAAAGCAGCAGAGACTAGGAGCAGATTATAGACAAAGTAGATAAAACAGCTATTAATTTACTTCCTTCTCTTGCTTTTTTTTTTTTTTTTATTCTCCTCAACTATACTTTTTTTTTTTTTCCTCCAACTATAGTTGAGAGCGAAGGATTATTAAGAAAAGTCAGGACTTCACAGAATCACAGAATTTCTAGGTTGGAAGAGACCTCAAGATCATCGAGTCCAACCTCTGACCTAACGCTAACAGTCCCCACTAAACCATATCCCTAAGCTCTACATCTAAACGTCTTTTGAAGACTTCCAGGGATGGTGACTCCACCACTTCCCTGGGTAGCCTGTTCCAATGCCTCACAACCCTTTCGGTAAAGAAGTTCTTCCTAACATCTAACCTAAAACTCCCCTGGCACAACTTTAGCCCATTCCCCCTCGTCCTGTCACCAGGCACGTGGGAGAACAGGCCAACCCCCACCTCACTACAGCCTCCTTTGAGGTACCTATAGAGACCGATAAGGTCGCCCCTGAGCCTCCTCTTCTCCAGGCTGAACAAGCCCAGCTCCCTCAGCCGCTCCTCATAGGACTTGTTCTCCAGGCCCCTCACCAGCTTCATCGCCCTTCTCTGCACCCGCTCAAGCACCTCGAAGTCCTTCTTGTAGCAACTTGTTCCCATAGCTATTGAGATCTTTCCAGAAAAGCTACTAAGAATTTGCTGCCTAAGATTTTTAGATTTAAACAAAGCAGTGTATGTAATAGAAGACCCCTGCTCAGTTTAGCAATGCAAGTAAAAAGAGCAGAGAATGGTATTCTGATGTTCTAGAGAGGGCAGTGAGAGCATACGCTAGCATTGCACATAGTGGAAACTACATTTACAAGTGCTTATGCTTAACTGCACTGGTAAATAAAGGATTTTTCTAAAACAGACTAAAATGGAGCAACAAAGAGCATGAAGAGCAACAAAGTCTGAAAAGTTGCCTCTTTAGAATCTGGATGGCTGTCCTACAAAAACAGCTAACAAAAGCATGGTAATCAACACACGACAGTAGAAATTAAAATTGACAAGCAAGGGAATGAACTATCTCTGAAAGGTATCCTGTTCAACATGGGTTTTGGGCATTCACAGAAAATTAAATATAAGAAGTCACCTGCAGCCATGTAATTATTATAATAGTCTTTAGGACCAAACTGCTAATTTAATGATTACAAAATGCCTGTGCATAATGGAAACTTCTTGTTCAGAAAATCAGTTACCTGTGTGTTTCAGAGAAGTATTTCCTTACTTGGAGTAGAAAAATAAGTTTTTACTGTTTGTGTTTTTTTTTTTTTTTTTTAACACCTGTTATTTGCCCCCTTCCTTCATGGGCCATTAGTAAGAACATTATTGTTTTGTAATTCCTGTAACACTTGCCCTACTGTATCAAGCCCACTGATTACATTCAGTGTGTCTACCTGCAAAAAACAGGAAGGATTTGATGCACAGACTATCACTGAATGATGGTCCCAAAGTTTGTCTCATTGGCAGTGTGTGATTCTGTAAGAGAGATGCTACAACTCAGATGCTATTGAAACTGTGTACCTCCAATAGCACAATAAAGACAGTCCTTATTCCCTGCGTTTCAGATAGCTTATTGGGCAAATTACACTGTCATGCCCAGCTGGGGTATTATTACTTAATATTGTGCTATGGCATGGAGGTATGTACCTAGCAATAGAGACCCATAGCTGAGATAAAGGATTCTGGAGGGAAAAGAGAGATGCACAGTGCATACTTTTTCTTGTCATTTGTTTGACGCTATACTAAGAAAAAAATCATCTGTCAATTTTGGTATGTGATAGTAGGTAGTTCAGTGAAAACTAAAATGTCAATTTAAATCAGTTTAGTAATTTTTGCATTTGAGTAGAGAGAATGTATTACATCATGAACATAAGAGCTATTTTACTTTGAAAGTGCATTACAATTTACAACAATAGCCCCATATTAAATGAACGTTGAGAAAAAACACTATGTTTTGTGTGTTATCATAGTTATGTCTGCAGGGAAATGACATACAAGCTTTCAACACCTTAAGAAAAATTAATTACATACAATATAACAGACCAAATGGTCAAGCATAAGGAGCAGCATCACTAGTATTTATGAGCTGCTATATAGCAAAATTTTCCTATTACATCTTTCTTCCACTAACTATATTATGTAATTATAACACACTTTCTTGAATGTCATCACTGCATATTGAGCTGCTTAAGGTCTCTTACTAATTGCAAGGCAATTCTATGTATCTCATGTAGGGATGACATCAGTTCTAAGGGATAACGGTCTGGGTAAAGACAGGGAGTCATGCTCTTTCTCTCCATTTCTAAGTTTTCTGTGCATTTTAAATTACGAAGATCAATTGATGCTTTCATCTATTATTAAGGATTTAATGGATCCCCTTCTCTCTGTTGATTATGCTTGAGGTGAGATGCAGAAGATTCTCAGCAGAAGGTGTGTTATTCAACAGATTTCTGTTATTAATGATTTACTAATGAACAAAATTAAGTTTCACATTACCTTGTGTGTATTTGTGGTCTGTTCAGGTTTGAAATAGACATTGCTTAGAAAAATATCTGTTCATTTTACATCTCAGATTGAAGTTGTCTTTTCAAATAGTGATTGCTTTTCTGCTTTCTCTGGAAATTGTGCATCTGCTGAGATCTCTTATGTGGGCAATAATCTATATAGGTTATCCTTTTGATGGGTCAGGATCCACAGTACTCAGTTATTCAGAAATTTTTAGAATCTCACAATTCACACTTATAGACAGAACTTTAGCAAGTGAATGTTATGCCTTTACATTTATAGAAATATCTAATCCTATTTCTGATATATGGGACAAGTTTAAAAGGAAGCTTTCATACTTTTTTTTTTTTTTGAGCAATTTTATGTTTGGTCCTTCTTGAGTCAAAAGCTTTGGTTCTAGTCAATACTTTCTAGACATTTTGAATGCAGCTGTCATGGTCACAATGTGCTTTATTAGAATAAAGTCAGGCCTACCATCAAAAGAACTGTCTTGGACCAAACCAGACTCCCTTTTGACTCGAGAAGAATCAGACTGCAAATCATAATATAAAAAGAGAACCAGTAGTACTAGCCTGGGTCAGAAGCCAGAAGATGAATGAAATTAATCCAGCTGCTATTGTGCTTAAAAGCCAATCTCACATTTTTCAGTACTAACTCTTGAGTTTCAAGTGCTTACATTACCCATAACAACAGAGTCACTGGGGAATCTGACTTCTCAAAGAATTCAACTCTGGATCTTTTTCCACTAGAAATTAATCTATTTCTGCAGGTAAATGACATGTAGCAGCACATGTCACAAAATCAGACTCCCATATTCACTGTCCTCACTTTCTTCTGGCAGATTTTGTGCTGCAAAGTGTCAGTTTGGTTCTTCCTGGCTTTTTCATATTCAGTACAACAGACATCCATCTCTAGCTACTGTCTTCTGCCTGGACAGAACCAGTCCAGTCCTGTCTGACTGGAACTACTGTCTTCCCTAACAACATTTATTATTGGGTGTCTTCTGGGACAATAATTGGATATGTGTTAGGTGCTGCAGAAACACTCAAAACTTGATTTCAGTTTCTTTTCATTCACATTTACAAAATGTTTTTAAAATAAATTATCAATGAGGAATATAGGAAATGTCGGTGTTTCTGATATGATTTATTACTATTTTGTATCTTCAGTATAACACTGGCCCATTTTGTTCTTCTACTTGATGACCCTGGTTTTTTTTGTTTGTTTGTTTGTTTGTTTTTTTCCTTCCCCACGTATGGTTGAGCATAGAATAAACAGGTACATAAAGATTGCTTAAACTGTCAGCAGATAACTTACTGCCAATGTTGCCTTGAGGCCACATTAACTTCTGCACCTAATTTTTCTTCTGCCCCCTTCCATTTTTTTTTGTTTTTTAATTAATAGATTTTCTTACATGTATACATTTAGCATTTTCTTGTTTAGCTGATGTGTCTCTTTTGGGGTTTCCTCTGTAGGTATGGGAGAAAGAGATTGATGAATTATAATTTGATGAAGGTAGTTATGGTAGCAGGAACTGAGAAATGGAATATTTGCAAAATGCCAGAGATGAAGGAACAGGATACACATGATTAAAGTTGCTATAAAATCAAAGCTGTCAAAGCAACAATAGCACTATGAGAGAAATATTTAAGCAATATTAGTTTCCTCAGAATATTCAGTGGTGTCATGAACTGTATTATTTAGGCAAGTCTGTTAGGAGCACAAGAGGTTTGGCCTGGTTATTTTTCCCATTGACTACAAAAAGCATATGTTGATTTATAAAGATGGTTTACTGTAGGAATTTTGGCCAGGATAGCTGGGGATTACAATTTCCTAATACTGTTCAGGATGTAAACTTTAACAGCAGCCTATGCAAGGACTGACTGAATGGAAGAAAGGTGAAGAACCTTGACACCAAATCTTGAGAAATAAAGTGCAACAGAAGAACCAGAGAGAAAATGGCTTAGCAAAAGACTGAAGTCAGTAGCCAAAGACAGGGCTTTAATATGAATTGCATTGCATTTTGGTCAGACATATGGAATCAGAGTTTTGGTGGCTGAGTTACCAGCACATCAGATTAGGAGTGGCAAAGGAGAATCTAGAATTCCATCTTGCTCTTAAGTACAGTCTAGAATTCTATTATTTGATGCAATTTTCTCCTTTGTACCTTGGTTTCCAAATTTGTTTTTCAAAAGATTAATGTTTTGCTAGAAAAAGTTTGTTTTCAACGCTAAGATTAGGAATGATAGGGGAATATGCCCAAACCACACTATTTCTTTGGAGGCAAAAAAAAAAAAACAAACAGAAAAAAAAATGAAGCTCTGTGCGTGCAGACAAAACCCTAGGGCTACTCTAAGACTGGAGAATCTCAGGAGACACACATACTGCTATGTATCAGCTAGTGTCCCTCTGGCAGATGGTGGTTAAGCAATGGAGAGGCAGTTTCCATGCACAATAAACTCATGTCATTCCATTTTTGTGTGTGCTATGAATAGCTGTTGAGAAAGAACTGAACTATATTTTATATATTCTCTTCACAAAACAACTAAAGGAAATAGCAAAAGAGGATGAAGACTGCAAGAGGAAGCAAAGAAAAGTATCAGAAATGAAATGATTAAATACAAGTGGTAGAAAGAAAAGTGCAGTGAAAACTGTTGCTTTTAGAGTTATTTAAACAAGTCAATGTGAGGCAGAGGCTACAGAAAAAATAAAACAGACTTGTTTCCAAAGAGAATACAGAGTCTGTTGAACGCCTCTTCCCTGTTCATAGCTCAGATTGAGAAGCTTTATCTGCTAGCCCAGGGAAACAGCACATGTTCCTCACATGGAAAACCTCAAAAGGTTCAGGACAAGGTTCTGGAGCAATGATGAACAGATTTGGTGTCTGGTGTCATGTTTACTTTGGAAAGTAAATGCCGTTGTGTGCCAGTCCAGATCTCTGACTGACATTAACACTGACACTACTGCCAATGGTTTGCAAGAGGACTAGGAAAATGAACAAAAAATTTCAGCAGAACCAGATGAGATTTTACGTTATTTCACTTTTTGTCATAAACCTGAGACTCAGACCAGTTTTGTCCAAAAAATGTTTTCAGTGACTCATGTCAAATGAGTCACTGAAAACACCTTGCCCTTTCTTTCTGTGTAACAGGTAACATATGGATTTGCTTATGCACACTCCTTTAGGTGCAGGTTGAGTTTGACTTAGAGATTCAAAATCAAAAATAAAATAAATAAAATAAAATAAAATAAAATAAAATAAAATAAAATAAAATAAAATAAAATAAAATAAAATAAAAATCTACAGCTGGTACAAACCCAGAGTGCCACAAACCAAACATTTCCCTTTCCTGCACAGTTTTCCAAAAGATGTTTACTAAATATTGGAGATGTTTATGTTTAAATACAGCCTTTACTGTTTTACATTGAAACTTTTCTGTCCATCTAGCAGTGAAATAAACAATTTCAGGTTTAGCCCTGGAATCAACGGAATGATTCCAGTAATATTGCAATGTTAGAGGCTTACCTGGTTCCCCCCAGTGCAGAAATTGTAGCAGTGCACTTGTTTCCATAGAGACAGGATGATGTTAGCCAGGGTGGAAGTTTCCCTGCTTCAAAGAGAGAATCTGGCTGCAATGGAGAAAGACTTTAGCTAACAACAGCAAGAAGGCTTCAGGGAATGACCAGGTACTAGAACTTCACCAGGAATTAATGCTTTGTTTTTCTTGTACAGCTATACAGCTGAGATTTCAAAGCTGTCTAGCTTTGATAGTTGGGGCACCAAAATCACTAGGGCTATTTTTTTTCAGTTTATCTAAACAGAAAAATTAAAGATCTCTAATATTAAGTTTTCGTGAAAACTTTATATATATATGTACACACACACAGATGAACATGTATATACACACATGCTTTGTTGTCGTTGTTTGTTTGATTTGTATCACGTTAAGTAAGCTTTTAGGAGCACAGTAAAGTAACATTCCTAAACACAATGTACTAGTAGTACCGGTACATGTTAGACTATTTATG
The DNA here is from genome assembly GCF_009819795.1 of Aythya fuligula. NCBI lineage: Eukaryota > Metazoa > Chordata > Aves > Anseriformes > Anatidae > Aythya > Aythya fuligula. Next base: position 13,977,896 of record NC_045566.1, read on the forward strand.
TCCCCATCTGTTCAAAAGACAGTCTGATACTTTATTCCTTCAAGTTTTTCTTTATTGTCTCCTCATTATGTATCTTTGACACTACTAGTTCAATTTGGATCTTGAAATATTTCTCACACTTTAATGCAGTCCTCATGTTACCTGGTTTTTACTTTCATTTTCCTTAAGGGCTTTTGCAGACGCAGTGGCTACCTCACTGAAAGTAAGGACTGGTACTACCAAACAAGCTTGAAAAGCTGTATGAAAATAAAGAAATGTTTATTGTTTATCTTTTGCGTTCAAGCTCATTGAAACCTTATTCAGTAGAATGCAGTGATATGAATCAGGAAATTAAAATGAAACTACTCCTATAAATTAATTTGGAAAGGCAATACTAGAGCAAATGAAAGTGAATTGGTCATGGTTCCAACCATGTACCAAATCTGATTTCCTAGTTTTGTTATATGGAGTCTAAGTTCAGGCAGGTAGTTAAAGGATAAACTTTTAGATGAAGTAGCAAACTTGCTATGATCTAGAGGAAACAGAGAGGATTACACAGAAACAAAATCTTTAGGACATATAAAATTCACCTGGTTTTATATTTACAAACCTAAAACTCTCTTCAATTTACTGAAGCCTAAAGACTGTGAATGAAACCCTGTATACCACAACACCTCCAAACACATTTCTGTTGACTAAAAGCAAAGCTCTAGACTACTGTTCCAGAGCACACTCTTGACTTTTTAACCCATACAAATTCAACAAATTTTATGTGATCTCAAGACAGAGATCTCAAGCTTTGAAGACCCTAACTGTAATTGAAATACTTATTCCACAAAAGCAAAAGAGGGTTTTAAAATTGGGATTTAATATTTCAGTTGAAAAATATAATTTTCTCGATTACTCAAAGTTCTTACGTGCAAAGAATTGTATTTTTGTAGTCTTTCCTAGACTCTATATCCTATTAATTTTTTTAGAATTTTTTAGAATTGAATAGGATATAGAGTCCAGGAAAGACTCCAATTACAATATACCTCTTGTTCAAATGGAGAAATCTCAGGACAAAAACTCTCCAGGAGGAAAGGGACTCAAAATATGCCTGACACTGTTTTCTCCAAAACTCACCAGTTTTAGAAGATCTTTAGGTAAATCTGGTATGATATAGTATGAAAACCCATCTGAAATAATGGGTTTTGGAATACATTTGTAGTGTTATTTCTGCAGTTCTTAGTGCTTTTGCAGTACTCAGCCAGTTCTTAGACAAAAAAAAAGATATCACAGCATGAAAGCAATCTCCTTTCTTCTACCAACTTCACCAAGAGCTCTTTAGCAAAGAAAGACAGTACAAGTATTGAGCTAATGCAAATTCCCTCTGTCCCAATGTTCCTGCCTAGAAACTAGAATGCAGTAACAAGATGAAAAAAAAAATTAGGTTTCAACTTGAGTGTTCTTTGCATCTAAGAAAAATAGGCATTTGAAGGTAGCCCCCTTCTGCTTGACTTTGTATAGAGCATTTAGTAATTAATAGACCAAAATAATGACAATGATCTTTTGATCATTAGAGCACTCAGATGGGGCCAAAGGTTCTTTATCCTGTCCCTGATCTTTTGAAAGTTGAACTACTGCAGGTAAGAAAATATAGTTTCAATATTGGAGAGTGACTTGTGTACACCTTAGATATCAGAAAACTTGGCATATAAGTTCTAACCCCTCAGACAGGTGTGCATGTGGTAAACACATATAAGAACTGAACTTTGATTTTTCCACACCTTGAACAAACAGGCAACTTCCAAACCATTCAGTGAAAAGGCAACAGCAAACTGATAACTAATTAAGATACAATCTTCATGGATAGCTTTTTATTCAGATAATACCAAGCAGATGTTGTTACAACAGGGAATACTTGAAATTCTGCACAACTTTGAATTGGAAAACTAAGGTGGAGTCAGATTAAGTTGATCCAACCCTTCACTGACTGTTATGATTGGCTTTCTGGCCCTTTGAACCTTGGAGCAGCAAAACCAGGCTGTAACACAGACCAGAATCTGGCTCTAATCCTTTATGTTTTCAGCAGCAGAAAATAAGATTAATACAGTTTTGAATAAGCATAATGAACTTTAGAGGCCTGATAGATTTTCAAAGTTAGGGCCAAGTAGTTGAATGTAATGCTATGTGTTTCTGTACAGTGTCTGGATTTATATAACAGACATCTTTACAGAAATGTAAGTGTTGACAGATAAGATGGAATGCTTTCATGTATTTAATGTCCCTCCAGCCCTGCTAAATGGGAAGTGTAGTTCCACAGTTTAATGTGCTTGTAAAGAAAACTCCTTATTAAAAATTTAAAATTGGCTTTATTTTTAAAAATACAAGAGAAAAGAAATGTTACATAAACATGAACTGGTGTTATCTAAAGTGTTTCAAAGTTATAACAGTCTCAGTGTTTTTTCCAGTCTATTTTCAGAGTTTGTAATAGAAGTTGTTTGAAATGCAATTAGTGAGAAAAGTCTGAAAGGAAAGCTTGACAATGCTGTTCAATAAAAATATTTATTGTTATTTTACTGGTCTGAGAATGTCATGATTTTTCCTTTGGGGCTCAGAATTGCACTTTAATACCTTGATAGATCATAACTGTTAGGTTATTATAAAATGTTGACAGATAAGACTGTGATTTGTGAAAGCTCCATATGAATTTTACCTTTAATTTCTGTTAACACTTGACAGAGCTTCATGGCATTAGAACCACAAAGTTCATTGAAATTCAGCAGTAGTTGAGTACCTTGCATACATTTCTCATTTACAGATAACACTTGTACATCTCCTGACACAAAGACTTAAAATGAATCTCGTCAAAAGCTGTAAGAAATACACAGTGTTTTATTTCACAATAAAACTGAATGCATCAAAGGGCCTCTGTGTTGGTAAATTACTCCACTTGGGCAAAGGGAGGATTTTTAATTGGTTTGCATCTTTTCTGTTCTGACAATGTTATATCAAGCACATCACAAAGTAAATAAATGACTGAGGTTGCCCCCAAGGTGGCATGTCAGCAGCAGTGTTCCTGAAAATTATTATCAAAATCATGAATGGTTCATACAGACTAACAGCTTCTGGAATTTTTCATTTATTTGTGTAATAAAGTATGGACAGGCTTTGTGACTTCTGAATCAATATTTAATGAAGTCTAGCTTTCATAACTGATATCTTTACTTATTAACATAATCAGCTATTTGAAGAAAAATATACTGCTTCTAGTACTAGCATAATAATAATAAATAACAAGTAATAAATAATAAGTATCCAATAAATACATTAATACTAATAAGTTTTGCTTTCCCAAAATTTTGTGCCTTAGTCCTATATTACTGATTAGGGTAAAATATTGTTCAAAACTGTTTCTAAATCAGTGATTCATGGAAGATGGAGAGGTAGCCTGGGAAGAAATTATGAGCAGCTTGGAAATTTAGGGATCCATTGACGATCTACAAGGATAGAGTGGATAATCCAGATGTCTTTATGAATATTATTTCTGCCCTAGAAAGAATGTTTCCACGTCCTTGTTCAAAAGCTATTGCAGAGGTTGTGATTGCTCTATTTTTCTCCAGTAAATAACTCAGGGTCTAATTTAACAGATTACTTGGGAAAATTCTCAAGGATTATGAGCATAAGAAAGTGTCTAATGAGAATCAAATTCTCCTCATCTTATAGATCCTATTGACTTTAAACTATTATTGATTTCAATACAGCCTGCAGACTAAGGGCAGGTTCATAATTTGATATAACAGCTGCATCATCTTTACTATTTTATTCCTAGTTAATTATCACCTAAACAGAACTGGAAGTGAGAATACCATTTTCACCTTTCTAGGTGGGGATGAAGTCAATCCAACTCCATAACCTGCTTCATATTGAAAGTATCAGACAGCTGGTATTCAGATCACAGCAGAAGGTATTTAGTAGAAATGACTGTCAGATTTGATTTATTTAGGCATTATTCAGATTTACAACCAAAGGCTTTTAACTGATGTGAGAATTCTGGAGAGACATTTAAATGCCTTTCTGCTATTTTGATTGTTTGTTATAAAATTTTGTCTTCGACAAGTCTACAGAAGTGCGTTATCTTTTATCACTGTGACCAGGGTCCTTTTGTTTTGGTTGAGACGTCTGTAACACAAGTTGTCTGTTTATTTAAGCTGGAGTTATATAAGATATTCCTTCTACAGCCTGCACTTTTCTAAGGAGTTCCAATACACCTCTAATATTTTTGTTCCATCTTCACAAATGTTCACACAAGAGAGCATCAGGTAGCTAAGTATATTCTGGTGATAAATATACAGGGACATTCAGCCAAACACTGAATGTGGATTTTCAAATGCCAAAAGTGTGGATCTCTTCCATTTCCCTAAAGTAATCGTTTTATTCGTTAATTTTATATAGGCAGATTTTGTTCTTGGGACAGGAACTAACTACTACATGAAATGTAGGTAACAGATTACAAATGAAATGAAATAACTTGACAGATGGACTGCAATTTTATTTTTTTGGATGCTGATCTGACTTGATCTTCAAACCTCAAGTTCCATTATTAGTACTTAAAAAAAAAGTAATATGTAAAAACAGACTTGTTTGTTAAAAGGTAACCAAACTGAATGGGTAACTTTGTTCAAGTGCCAGTCTTTGATAACTAATACTTTGGCATAAGGAAAGTACTGTGAATAAATATAAATGGAAGAGCTCTTTGCAGCAATATGAATGAAAGTTCTGAAATCAGAAGTTATCTTTTCTTTGTCTTTATCCTGAACTATTTCAGAAACAAGTGTCATAGTCCTTGATGTTTTCCACTGGAATAAGAACATGCAGAAAGGGTAAGAAAAAGAGCAAGAAAATGTCACCCCCCATTCTCCCCCCCCAATACTTAAGAACATGATCAACTGGAGGATCCTTCAAATGAGCATCATAGGGATAAGAAAAAAGAGAAATACTATTCATTTTTGACAGAGCTGTATGTAAAACTCTAAATGATTTATCTTTACATAATCTATTTCAGATATAAAACTAGTAAGACCTTTCTTTGAAGCATAATCAAGTCAGATGAAACCATAAACGTGAGGATATGGTCTGAATTAAGATACATACCAAGGTGAAAAACACGTACAACTGAGGAACTTATCATAATTCCTATTTCTGTTCCCTGTATCTGCGTGATGAGGTGTGAAGTGATTCCTGTGCTTTTGTATGTTACCAGACAAGAGAACAAGAAAAATCTGAAAAGGTCTCTGAGTCTAAGAATGGAGTAAAAGTGGGATTTAAATCACAATTAAAGGAGAAAGAAATTAGGAATAAATATGTAGTTGAATTAAGATTATGAAGCTACCTGTACTCTGGAATCAGATACATCATAAGCAAATCATCAGAGCCAAAGCCAAGTAAAAATGCATAGTGTTTTATAACATGTCCAATAAATTTTAAACCACGCACATTCTACACAGAATATATATTTTTTCCCCCCTCTATAAAAGATTTACTAAGTCTAAATGGAATAAAGATTACTTTCAGAACATGCGAAGGACTTTCAGAACATGTGAAGTCACTGTAGTAGCATGGATTCTAGTAACTAGAAGTATTCTAAAAGTAAATATTCAGGTATTCTGTCACTACATCTTTCCACAAACAATGTCTTTTCAGGCATTATGAAAAAAAAAAAAAAAAAAAAAAAAAAAAAAAAAAAGTGATGCATGTGAAGCAGCAACTGGTATCTAGCTGTGGCCAGATACCAATAATACCACTAAGTACACAATAGTGTGAAATAAAACTGTACAAATGGAAACAACTTCAGACAGTGATCTATAGCCCCACTTCAAAAAGGAAATCTTAGTTGAGTGACACATCAGGAAGTGTAATAAAAAATAAGAAGCTCAAAACCACAGTCGCAGGCTACATCAATCTTTGTTTTCCAATGACAGTTTCTGATTTGAGTCAAACTCTCAGTAGAAAATTGAGGTAAGTTCTTTGCTCACCAATGTCAGAGAATCAATATTCATACCATGCCTAATTTTCCAAACAGCAGATAAAAAGCTCTAGGATTCTTCCCAACAATGATCAAAGGGTTAATCTCATGCAGCCTTTGAAAAGACCAGGATGTGACTCTTTCTAGATATTAAAAATGTTGATCCACGTTCAATGAAACAGGATTAAGCCAATGTTACACGTTTTCCATACTGTCTCCAGCTGTTATACTCCCTCTCAAAACCTATGAATATAACACCAAACTAAAGGACTTCACAATACTCTCATGCTCTCATGTTCCCTTCTACTTCCCCTGGGGGCTCAAAAGGCAGGTAGGTACTTTTTTTTTTTTTCTCCCCTCTTTCTTCTCTTCTTCTTCTCTGTATCTAATCAAGATGGTATTGTTTAGCTGCTGGATTTCTATTTTCTTACAAGTTGATTATCACCATGATAAGCAGACTCCACCCAAGAATTTAAAAAACATCTCTCTTCTCCAGAGATCATGAAAAGAAGATAGAAAAATGTGTGTCTGCACATAAGAAATTTAATGAGGGAAAGTCAACCGAATGAGCTGAGTTTTGCTGAATAGTGTGATGTTGTGAGTCACTTTTATTTATTCCTGTGGTAAGTTTCATAAGCTTAGTTTTCCTATCCGTGCTAGTGAGATTTCTTCTTCTGGTCACAGCTTCATGATTCCAGTGGAATGCAGCTGTCAGAGCTTATAGCAAGGAGTATATTTAAATATACGGGGATCTGAATATCAGGGAATAATACAATCTACAACACATATTCACTGGAGAGCCTGAATGGAATGCAGAACAGAAGAGTGATATTTTCAGTTGCTTGCAACTTTTACCATTTTGAATTTTTATCATTATTTGATTTTTCTTTACAATGAATGGATTATAATAAACACATCTGGAGGTCAGAAACCACCACTGCAACATCTGTGCTCCCGAGACCGAATTATACATTTGCACAGTAATATGTTACAAATAGAAATAGAGATTTTGAAGCCATGGTTAATCAGAAATCTGCAGTAATATTATGGAAAACGTGATAGCTATATAATATACCTATCATTTACAACACAATGTATTTTTAAGGATTCCCAAAAGAAGACCAAGACTACTTCGGTCATAGACTGAGAAATGTGAGAGAGAAAGGGTCTCAAAGATTTGGGTTCATCAACACTACTCTAGTCTCTCTATCTCCACTTGGCAGGAAACAATTCTGTTCTCTCAGAATTGTCTTTCCTCCATTCTTCCGTCTATTTACAGTTTTATTTTTTTTATTATCTTTTTTTTTTTTTTTTTTTCTTGCTTTAGTTATAAACCACAGGGCAAGAGGATGATAAATTTTTGCTTATCACAGTCCAAATTCACTGCTACAAAAGACAGAGAGAGAGACCATATTTACAAGGCACAGCCTCATAGCCACCAAATGCCTGAAATGAGAACAAAAAAAAAAATCGGTGCATGCTCAAGAGGCAAAAACCCTCTCCTGAAAACGAGTGGCTCTTGCCTCTCAGTTTCTGTCAAGGTCTCAGGTAAGCAGAGAGCACACAACTACTATAAAGCACACAGCTCTTGCTTTGGAGAAAACTAGCTACATCTGGCTTTTAATTTTGAATTCAGTGGACGATAAAAGACCTCACTGTTCCACACAGTTATCTTAAGGTAAAAGTCTAGATGTGCCAGGACCCTGACATTATTTGAAAGATCCTCCAAGATCTACTAGTAAGTGCTAAATTGGACAGGCATGAGGCATAATACTGTTGATCCCCTTGGTGAATATAGAAGTCCCATAATCCAAAGGAATATCACAGAGGACAGATTTTCCTTTATTTTGGGGGCAACAGTCTGATGTGGATGTAATGTCATGTCATAATTCATATGACCTGTAAAACAGATCATATAAATGATTAGCCTAATCATCTATCCAGTCAGTAGTGTCAAAGAGCCTCAACAAAAAGAAGCTCTACTCCAAGATCTGAATACAAAGGAGAGAGTTGGAAGGCATCCAGGGGACATGTTCTATTACAAAATGTTTGTGGCTTGCTCATCTTTAAAAACAAATCCAGAAACCTAAGCATGGCTCACATGCGTATCAATCACTACAACACTTATAATGCCATCTTTGGCCAAAATGGTTACTGGTTCCCTACATCCCTAAATCTCTATGGACTTGGAAATAACCACAGAATAAAAAAAATTTAGTGCTTGGGTCTTTACAGTAAAAAAATCAGACAAGATTCAAACAGTAAAAAACAAACAAACCAACCACCACAACAAAAAGATTAAATACTTGATCATCTTGTCCTCAAATCTTTTTATCTGTAATATTTATATTAATTCTTATATGTTCCATACTCTGTATGAATTAACTGTACTTCAACTGAAATCCTGAGAATTCTTTCATGTCCTCACTGTTGTTGTTGCTTTCTCTTCACTCCTCCCTGCAGTTTTACATTTTGCCTCTTTTTTTTTTTTAATCTTTTCATACTACTTTACATTTTTTTTTTTCTTCTCCAGCTGCTGCTTAAGATTTTCATATCTTTCTTAACCATGTCTTTTAATTTCATTTCATGCCTGAAATGAATTGGTTGAAGTAGCGTTTATGGAAGAGTTGCACAGAAAATATTGGGATCAAGGAGCTTTCGGAGGAACACTAAAAGTAGATATGAAAAGCAGAAATGGTCATTGGATGACAGAGTTTTTAAGCACACAGCTGTGGATAAGGCATTTATACATGTGCTATGACCATTCAGCTTCTGTTTAATCCTGGAGGTGTTTAAGCTGCATTGACTCCACTTCAATTTTCACAAGACATTTAGAATTGAAAACTTAGGAGTCAACTGAACATTTTAGTCTTGACAAGGCTCAACAGCTTTACAATTAGCAGAATGTCATGACGGGAATCTAGAAACTAAGCTGCTTAATATAAAATACAGAAGCAGATATCTAACTGAATAGAGAGGAAACACAACCCAGGAATGCACTCCTCCTGAAAAGTGTCCCGATCACTAAACTACAAACTTATGTTTCTCTGCTCACCAGCTTTCTGTATAATGGTACAGCTGTACCTGAATGAGAGAATGACACTACTGCCTACCTGGTTTGGTAGGCATGTTCTGAAGAGGTAGAAATTCCTACTTAAATTTGTTTCACTAAAATAAAAGGGACTGAAGCACTGGAAAGTACTTAAAGAAGCCAAGAATCAAGTATACGCCTGCATACCAAGTGTTAGACTGTAAGAAGTTCTTCCCCTTTTATGCATGTTCTAAAAGACAGCAATGCCTGAAACAAAAGGGGAAGAGATATGGTAGTATATACACCTATCTGAGGAGACAAAACTGACACCTCAAAGCCCTTATTGAGCATTCTTTAGTTTCCTATGAGTGAACCCAGGATGGCAGCTTTGAATCCCATGCTGAGGTTTTTAACTCCCCCTTGCACTCATGCTGGCAGCCTTGCCACCCAGCTTCTGGATTCACACTGGATGTCTAACGGCTTAAAGTCAGACAGCGCAACGCTTGCCTCTCAGGGAATTTAGCCTTTGACAGTGTATGCCTCAGCACTCATAAATTGAATAATGTTATTTGCTGCTAAAATCTGGATAAGTCTACATGTAAATATGAGCATGCTTATAAGTAATAGTAAGTATAGTAAGCTAAAAGTATAGTAAGCTAAGAGATGGTAGTGCCGTTTACTAGTGCTTCAAATTTACTTGCATAAGATTAAAACTTGAATTTCAAGTAGCAAAATTAACCCAAAGGACTGACTCAAGATCTCAATAAACCTGAGAAAAAAACAGACTTCCAAATTCAACCTTCTCCAAGCTGCCCCTACTGTTGCTCTTAATTTCTGATTAGACAAATGAATACAAGTTTATGGCCATATCTGGAACTTGATAGGTTTTGAAATTTCAGTCAGCATTTTCCACTTTTCCTTACACGTCTGCTCTCAATATTCAAAAATGTTTTGTGAGTTTCCATTGGGTTAATAATGTTACTCTTTTTGGTGAATGTCATCTATTTAGTAAATATCATCAAGTGTCACGTATTTGGTAAACAACATTATTTGTGTGCCCCAGCTAAATAAAGAGGTCACACAATTGACACGAGTCTTAAACTGTTTATCACATGTGGTAAAGAGGAGACTGCTTGTACTAAAACAATGGGGAAAACAGCTCTATGAATTATAGATAGATATGGTCATAACCTGTCCTAAAAGTTAACCAGGATACCAACAGAAGTATATGTAGGTATCAACATGTTAAAGGTAAGATTTGCTCAGCAGTACCAGATCCAAGACATCAGAAGAACTTTTAAAATAAGTCACTACTTTTGTCATATCTTTTGGTGAGAGGCAGATAACAGCTGTAGTGGAGGATTACACTTTTGTTTAATCTGCTTATTACTAGTTAAGCCAAGTTCTCTGTAGGTACTTGGACAAGAAGATATAGAAAGATATTCAGGTGTAATTGGATGCAGTTTTGAAGTTTACACACTTTTTTAGCCTGGCAAGCAAAAATATTTCACCCAGGATATTATGCATGCACAGGGCTGCCAAAAATATGTTTAAATGTTACAGATCTACAGTGCCATCTGGCAAAGCAGCTTTTCAGATACAGTCTAGAGACATAAGAGAGAGACACTACTGGATATTTCATAAGGTACATAAGGGAGCTCTATTTCCAAGGTATTGAAGATCTCACTAAAATACAGCAAACCACTATCAAAAGTAGCCACTTAACTTTTCCAAGAGAATAAGGGGAAAAAAAGTAGGAAGGAAAAACATCACAAACTCCCTCTATATATTTTTGTATTCATCTATGCATATGCACTATGAATATATACATATATGTTTACAGACTCGCACATATTTTGATGTTTGTATTAAATTCTCCTCACAAAGGTGATGGGGCTTGTCACCATTCCCACCAACTTTAGTGGGACTAATATTCAGTTAGCTGTACTGTGCAAAAAAGGATAGATACCAGCTTTTCCTTAAAGGGATGGGGGGAGGGGGGGGGCGGAGGAGGAAAAAAAAAAAAAAAAAAACACACACACAAAAATACAAACAAACAAAAACAAACAAACAAACAAAAAAAAGAAAAAAAAACACACAACTCTGTCTACTTGATCTACTTCTCATTCATCTTAATACTTGTAATTAGGTATTTTACAACAGCAACCATTTTACCATCTTTATAGCTCTGCATCTAAGGTCATTCAGTAGTATGGCCTCATTCCCCTTTTCTTCTTCTGTCAGGATTCATAACATCTGCAGAACGATTTTCCCAATAAAGAAGATATAATAGTATTTCAAACCTAGAAAGTTTTGGTATTATGCAAAGGAAAACTAGCAACTTGCTGATAATAGCAGAGATTGCAAAACAGAAATTAAGAATAAAATTGGTAAACTCTCATGAAGCTTTAATACAATCATTTAATATTACAAGAGAAAACAGTAACAAGAAAAAAGAAAAACATGGAGAACAAATACAATACAATAAAACATAGTCAGCAATATGCTCAGCCAATGTAACTTCCCCTGCTTCCATAGACTGTCAGCAGACTGTTTTTACAAATGCATTCATATTGACAATGAATTTATTTTAATTATTTTTATTAAAAGAAGTATTTTTATTAAAAACTGTTAATACTTAGCATGAAAAATTCAAAATGATTAAGAATTATGTAGGGCCATGTCACTTCATAACAGTATTAGTCTATTTTTATAATTTCAAGTCTATTTTAAAGCACTATGGCTTTAACTGTCTGAGAGAGGCAAACCTGAGGGAGATTTAGCTGATAGCAGGATCAGGGATTTTTTCTTTTGATATTAGAGAACTTGCCATAGAGAAGTAAACAAACAAATTTTGTCTTCATTATTTTACAAAACAGAGATAGACTAAATTTACTGGCTAAAACAGCATAATTTTTAAAAGTCTTAGAATAAACTGATGAAAAGCAGGTGTACAGGGTGTGATTTTGGACAAAACAAACAGGTCAATTCCAAGATTCCACCCAGAAAGCATGATTTTCAGGGAGAAAATGTTAAGAACCGTTCCTGCTGCTGCATGTAGGATAATGTTATTTCTTGAAACAAATACATAAGCATCCACTCTGCATGTATTCTAATCTTCTGTCACCAACACAACCTAATTGAGTAGGTGGGCTTGTTATAAACTCAGAATAAGGCAGTTCCTCTGTCTGGCCTGCTTAACTGGGTCTGCGCCAGGGCTCTGAAGAATCTGTCATTGAACAGTAAAGTGAAGTCTATCCTGTGTCCACATCTATAAATAGACACGTATGTATATGTATGGGCATGTCTCCGTGTATTTCATTTTCTAGTGCAAATAAACAAGCGCATTTAAAAAAACACTCCTGAGCCTTTCCAACAATTAATTGTTGGCAGTTCTCAAACAACACAAGGACAGGAGAACATACAGGCACATTCTGTTCACAAGAATAAAAAATACATGCATTACATTCTTTTGTTTCCCATTTTCATGGTTCATGTACACCTGGCAGCTAGTCACTCCCTGTCCATATTACCCCCAACAGCAGGAATGGGTTTCTTGTATTCTGAGCCTCCACCTTGACTGACAGAAAGAAAGAATACATGTGCTTACCACATATATAAGAAGATACTCACCACATATATACAAAAGCACATCCTTATGTATAGGCATCAGTATAAGAATGATGCTCCTCTGCAGGAAGCACTAATAATTATTTAAAACAAAAACAAAAACACTAACAACAAAACACTATAAACCAAGCAAAAATATTCAGCAACTCTTAGCTATCCTTTCCACAGAGGTAGTAAAAGAAGCAATTCAATATTGATCTGCAAGCCCTCTCCCCTAGTTGATAAGCTTAAAATTCAGATGCAACAGACACTTAGGACTCTAAACTTGATGACTCTTTCCCCTTCCTATAACTATCCCATTAGAAGAACCTTGCCTGCAGCTTTTCCTAAGGGGTCACAAAGAAATTTAGTGTGATTAGACTGGGGCAAACACAGCATTTGAATCTCTTTCACAACAGCAAACAAGCTCGTTGGTCACTTACAGCAGCATCCCTCTCACCCTGCCAGCAAGCACCAGCCTCTGTCAGGTGCCATAAAGAAACAGTAATCTAAGATAAAAACCCCTTCTTTCCTCTCAGGATTAATAGGAAGCAAAGCAGCAGCACTGTGCTGACAAGGATGAAAAGGCAATATTTAAATTAGAGCAAAACCTAGTCTACACTGTATGTAATTTGATTAAACAGAAATCTAAGTGATCAGTGTTAACAAGGGTCCACTTTGATAAACAGAGCACTGTTAAGCAAACTCTTCCCAATTAAAAATGCAGCCAGACTGCCTGCTGCTGCACTCGGTAGAACCAGGGTGGCCTTGGTGGGAACGGCTGCGGCAGCAGCTGGCAACCAACCAGCACGGCACAGGGCAAGGCGTCTCTCCTTGCCCAGGTACTTATCAGGGCCACCAGCAGCGAGGCCGGCACCGCTGAGCCCTGGACAAGCAGATCCCCACCACAGCCCCTGACAAAATAGCTGGTGGCTACTCACCACGTCTAAATTACAAATCCACTTGCATGAAACGGAGCCTGCCCGGTGCCAGAAAGCAGACAAAGCCTATGCAAAGAGTCAGCCCTCAGAAGGGATAAAGCAGCTCCTAGAGGAGAAGCAGTGATTAAATAAAGTCCAACAAATGATGCCAATAAACAAGTTTTCAATTACCAAAGGACACCCAGACAGCCAAAAAGCGGCTGCTAAAAGCTGTAATCACACCACTCTACACTACCCACTTCAAAAAGTACAGAAACATATAATATATTTTGGCTGGAAAAAGAACACGTAGAACAGACTATTTAAGAAAATTGCAACCTGCTACAAAAACAAGCTTGAGTGCCTTCTATTTAAGAGAGTGGGGCTGCATTTCAGATCCCATTTCTTACTTCAGGTGAATTATATCTCTGAATCACACAAGAGTTATCTGCCTGCATCTGTTTTTCTTTAACACCGTTATATCCCCCTGCCCTTGACCCTATCTGAGACCGACAAGCTCTGGGGACTGCTAATGGGGCTACATTTTCCATGAATATTTGCTTGTATTTATAAATGAATTTACTTAAGCCATATTAATGTCATTTGTGTATTTGCTTTCTGGAAGGAAAAAAAAAAAAAAGAAAAGAAAAGAAAAGAAAAAATATTCATTTGGGTTTTGCTAGCTTGAATGTTTACTGAAGTAAATTCCAAAGATGTAGCCAGAGGTATTAGGATCAAAAAAGGCTTTTAAAATGAACTGAAGTGTGTCAGTGAATTTATATTTGCACAGGACAAATGATTCTCACTCAGCTAAGGAAGAGAAAAAATTTGGAGATTTCTTGACCAATCACAATTAACCAATATATCATGAGGAGTAAGTACAGAAAGCAGACAACTGCTGGTAACCAATCAAAACAGATTTATGTGCTAACAAGTAGCATTCAAATACTTTTGCAGACTGGCTAGGTTCAAGGATGTAATATGATCATGCTGACTGCATGCAGGGAAAAAGTCTATACTTTATTAGAAACAGAGTTTGTGGCAAATCATTCATTGAACTGAAACAACTGAACAAAGACTGTCTCACCACTAGGTCATTTGTGTGTGCTCCAATCTCTAGCAAGAGAAAGAACAAGAAATTCACGTCACAAAATGGTTGATCAATGGCTTATCAGATACAGCCAAGATCTTGATAGTGCTTTTTGCATCATAATGACATCTTTTCTCATTTATGCTCCCAGTAAAGGTTATAGACCCAGCTGGCACTGATGCTGCCCATTTTTTTAATGTTCAATATCACCTCTTTTCTTTCCATTTTGTCTTCAGGCCTTGCTTTAACTCAGTTATAATCGGGAAGATGTTCCTAAGCACATGATTTGGTAAGAGTAACAGCACTGCTGCCTGTTAAATGCTTTGATTTCTGGGTATAAACCACAGTCATTTGGGAACCATGGTCATAAGGGGAATCACAGCTGTACACAACCACTTCAGATTTTTCTACCCTCTTTAATAATGTTTCAGAAAATTAAGCATGAGATGTTTTGGAGGCCAGCTGATGCTGGTACCAGACTAATGCTGGTACTCACACAATGAGTATGCTCCTTCCCCCACCACAACTCTCCAAAGAGGAATTTAGACACAGCTACATAGCCAGATGAATATCAGCCTGCATCCTCCTTGGCACTAAGGAGGCAAGGTCTAATGCCTGAAGAGAGCTTCTAGCAGACAAAATTGTATTTTTACTGTTTTTATACGAGATTTGGGTAATTCAAGTATAACAGAAAAAGTCCTGTCAGACTCTAGATTGAGTTGTTTCCCTTGCTGTGGGTTGTCTTTAAAATCTTATTTTATTTTATTTTATTTTATATTTTAGGGTTTCCTAACAAATGCTCTGTGCAAAGGCTGTATCATTGGCAGATTTTCATCACACACCTGCAGGCACAGACAAATTGTAAAACAATCAGCTAGAATGACTGACATCCAAACATATCTGAATCACTGAGTGATCTTGTCTTTGGACTCCTGTTTCCTTTTCCTACCAATGCCAAACTAGGATGTTTCATTCACTGGCTGCCCCTGTCCTTCTCTTCACTGTAATATTAATAAGCTTTGTTGCACTCCATGAAACTTAGATGACTTGAGAAAAATGCTGTCTTTCAATGTTATGCTTTACAAACCTACAGCTGATTATATTTAGATCCTGTTTAAGCTCCTTTACTCAACATTCACAAAATATTCCTTTTCTTTCTCTGTATGAGCTTCTCACTCTCTTTCAAGTCTTCTTAATTGGCCCTAACAGAGAAAATCCCAGCTACCACCAAATACAACCAAATAGATGTGCCAGTCTACATCTCCAACAGTACTTTTAAAACGAAGTTTCCTAGAACAGGAACTCAAAATCAGCATTGGATTTACTTGCTTTGCTAGGCAAATCTATATTTGCACGTATACAGTGCTATGCTGAAATTCCACAAACGATCATCATTTTTTTTACCTGACCTATGTCTCCCTGATAAGTTGTCTCACAATATGGGGTCCAACTCTGAGAAACTCTGTGAAGACCAAATTTGAATGTAGGTTGGAACACAGAACATGGGGGACTTGGAACAAGTAATTTTTCTAATTAAAGTACTGTGAAATTCTTAAATTATTTTGCTTTTAATTCTATGTTCACGCAACAGCGGACTAACTGTAAATTACACTTTATTTGGTTTGCTGTTTTAGTAATTTGTCACACTGGGAGGAAAAAAAAAAAAGTGCATGTCAGCTCAACAAATTAAAGTCAAATGTGGTTTAATCATTTTCACTTTAGCCAAGACCATTAACATGGCACAATTAAGTAAATCCTAGGAGCTAGAAGAGGAGTCAGTGAGGCAGAGCTGCCATTCCTGCTGCTGAGCAGCTGCTGGAGAAAAGCTGGGGAACAAAGGCACTGGTAGCCTCTGCCCCACACTGGGCCCTGCCCACAGCAGCAGCAACACCTTTCCTTGACTTGACAGAACAAGGGGATGTCCCCACCCTGCCTGATCATATTCTGCCCTTGGCAACTAATGGTCTGGAGTATTTTCTGCCCTTAATAGTCACAGCAAATGAACCACCCCCTTGCTGTAGAATAGCAGCCTCTCCTGGACTCCTGTTAAAAGAGGTTGCGGCAACAAATGGGAAACACGGTCATGTAGAAATCAGAGACCAAGTCTTCAGCCTGATATTTTTGCCAGCAGCATAGTTATTTAAAGCACTGAAATCTGGGTTGAGTGCATATTGTTTTACATAATGCTGATTTAAACTTCAGCAGTCTGAAAATTAGTCTGAGTTCTTCCAGATCAAGCTTTTAAAGCACTTCTTAAATGAAGGCAAGATACATAACATTCAAAATGATCTTACACACCCTCACTAAATTTTTTCAGGTTATTTGTGAGCCAAGCTTTGAGGAAGGACTTTAGTTCTTTCTTATATTCCTACAATCGATTGGACTTCACTGCTCTTTTAGACCTTTAGGGGCATTAGCACGAGACTTTACCATCATTAAATGTATATTACCTTATTGTAATATGCTGTGATTCACATAGCCAGTGAATTGTATTTCGTAGGACTAACTGTTCCCAGCAGACACAAATAACTAGTCTTTTTTCCTTTCCTTTCCTTTCATGTACCTCTTTGGAAAATAGTATTTCCCTACAGCATCTTGCATATCAGACCATCCAAAAGGCTATACACTCATGCTAACAAACATTAACATACTGAGCAGAACAATTTCTTTGAACAGCCTAATACACTGTTGTGACATGCTAGCATTGAACAACTCCAAACTTAGCCTCACCAACCCTGCAAAGATTTCTTGAGCTGTCAACCTCCAAAGTCTGATTCTTCTCAATGTATTCTGATGTAAGTTTAAAACCACACTGGATACAGCACTAGCCCAACTACTGTCAGGTTAAGGAGCTGTATTTTCAAAATATGGTCTTTCAAAAAGGAGAGGACCAAGTCTCTGCACCTCACAGTTCCATAAGCATGCTGAGGCAGAGTGCAAACAGGACTCTGGGGAATCTCCCTCCGGGCAACGTCAGAAGGGAAAATGCCATCAGACCTTCAAAAGACTTGGGTCCATGTTGCTTGCATCACAGAAGGTTAACAATGGGGAAATCAACTCCAGGTAAGTCCCCTACTTTTTTTTTCCAGGTTTATTAAATGGAAACCAAACACAAGGTAACATCAAAGTCTGGGAGAACTACCTACTCAAAAAGCCCAGCATAAGAACTCTGGCAAAGTTATACTGAAAACCTGTGTTTGTTCTACACTGCCATGGCAGTATCAACCTTTTCACATCTTCACTCACACGTTTTCTGGTGGCTGAAAGCAATAGGCTGCTTTCTCCTTTATTTCAAAATGTACTGGGTTCCTTGTACTCAGGAAACTTTGCTGTTTACATAGGGAAGGGCACAGCATGGTTACCTTTCTTTGTGGACAAGTGGGAAGTTTATAAATTCAATATTTATTCATACATATGGGTGCTTTTTGAACAAATTTGCAACAGCTATTAGTTACCTGGGAATTTAAAAGTGAAAATTGGATGACAAATGCAGGGGCCAAATACTTAGCTTTACAATAGTTTGTGTTTAATGTATTATAGGAAATTCGAATGCCATATTCTCTACCAATCAAATCAGTCTACCTTCAGAATTTTAGATTTAAACATATTTTTGTTTATGGAAGAAAAAAAAGATTTAAACTGTGATCTTGGAATTTTGTGAGCCCATTGGAGGATGAGCTATCTTCAAAATGTGGCCATAAATGCAATAATTTCTAAGGGAAATCTGTTGGGACTGGACCACTTGGAAAATCTGTCCCCTTTGTGAGTCCTCAAATAAGATCTGTATCCACCTGAAAATCTTCTCCAGTTGTGTGGTGGTTAGTTGAAAAACTAGAATGTTATTGAAATTTTCTTCTTGTACGCTTCACTACACGATCCATGCATAGAATTAGTGTTCATCAGCATGGGCTATATGTCGTGCAGTGGGATTTCTGCTTGTTATCCAGCTGTGAGAAATGCACAAACTGTAAAATAAGTTAGGATAGGAGTGAAAGAGAGTGAAACCAATGCAAATGAGCATAGTGACAAGGGAAAAAATGTGTAGTACTATTTATAAAAAGAAATAGAAGACCACGCGGGTAATTCAGAGTTAATATTTAATAAAGATTTTCATCCCAAATCACTTGGCCTCTTGACGTAGATGGTACCTTCTCACATTTGCAAATTTGATATTTCTCTGGGATATTTCTTCATGAGAACTGTTTTGTTTGTATATTAATACATGTTCTTCTGTTCAATCTAACAATATTGTCCCTTCTTTCTTAACCAGGAATTAGCCTCAATATTGATGTGAATGATGTTCCTATTCTAATCTTAGATTATTACAGTTTTACCTATCTTTAATTTAAGGTGATACCTACAATTACTTTATGCTTGAATTCCTTGAAGATAACAGATTTAACATGTTTACACTAAGTGCTTACTTATTTAACAAAATGCAAGTAAGGAAATTCCCAGAGAGCTCCAGTGCTTGATAAGAAATTAGTAGCACCAAAAGTATAAAATAATCATAGCCATAAAAACAAGCTTATTACTGCCAAATGCATTTACACAGAATCCAGGAAACAGCTTTCTAACTTACTCTATACTTTATTATTTCTTTTGGGAGAACGTGCATATGTATTATACACAGACTTGTGCACTCTGCAGACTACTTGACAGTAGTCTTTCACTCTAAACTATAAACATATTATGAATTGTGAAACAGGGAAAGATTGGCTGCAGGCAAACTATCAACAAAAATAACTTCTAGAGACCAAGACATTATCTCTTTTTACAAGGTAGCAGCTGTTGTTATCATGACCTTTATTTACAGAAAACAAATTCTTTAAAACATTTATGCTGTAAAAGGAAACATGGATATGTAAAACAGTGCAAAGACAAAGTAAGGATAACTGTCCATCAATTTGTTATTGGTGTTTTAAATCAGTAGTGGTACTCTTCTTGCAAACTTTTAGTTTTAAACTTAAGAAATAATTCTTGAAACATCTTAAATATGTTCCATATTCTCAAATACTGTGGAGAATGCCTAGAGCTGAAAAAATGTTTCCAGAATATTTTATTCCTCAATGATAAAAACCTTTGCTGCCTTAGATGTTTAAAAAAAATGCAAACTTTCTTTACGATGTTGGTTGAATATACAGCTGCACAATAACACTGTTGCATAACCTCAGAGATGTCTGTATTCAATGAATCAAATAGAAACAAATGAACTTTCATCAGCTCACCTTATGTGCACAGATAGAAGTATTGGGATTTAACTGAAGTACAGAATGTGTTAATGTTTATTAAGTTTTCTATCTCAAAATTGTTCCTTAAATACATTCTTTAAACTGAGATATTTTTCAGCTTTAAAGGCTTAATTATCACATGTTCCTGCCTTATCTTACACAATAACATAAATTAGTAACCTACCATTCATCAAACCTTGAATAAGATTTCTTTGCCCAAACAAACTATAGAAAACACACATATTAATATTAGTTTTAGAAATCTCTATTCTGTTTGCAGTTTCATGTAGAAGCAGTGTCCCTGACACGAATAATCCCTTTGGAAAGTTAGAAAAAAATAAATCCCCAAACCAGAACCATGTATAAGACTTTGTATCTAAAGATATCATTGTTGATCTCTTAACTACAGGTTTTATCTATCTTGACTTGTATTATTTCTCCCAGTAATAATAAAATATTCATAGCTAACAATTGTAATTATTCTCCTTTTCTTTAATTATGAGGCTCCCTGAAGATGCAGTCACAAACCCACGTGGCTAAACTACTGAGAGTTGTTTCCCTAAATAAGCACTGATGAATGATCTGCCAGTCCTTGTGTACATTTGAAATATTTTCGTTAATTACTTGGAAAGCAACACCTTAAGCACTCTTTCTTATTCTCTCTCCAGATAATTGTAGTGAATAATAATAAACATGGCCACTATAAATAAAAATCAACTTTCCCTTGACGCCCTTAAATGTCTACATTTCTTCTGTGCAGAAAACTAGGGCGGTGGTAGGCTATGATATTTTTCTTGTTCCAGATCCAAGTTGTATTTTTAGATACATTATTACTGCTCAGGGGATGGAGAAACTCTGCAAAGAGTGTTTGTGTACCACAGTTACATATTTTTTCCATCTGGGAAAAAAAAAATTCCTCAGTCTCCTTTTAACATATGGAGTTTGTCACATCAATCATTGGTGGAGAACATGTAGTGGCATCCATGTCATATGGGTGACAGGGCTGTTTTACATAGTATCAGTATTTTAGATTCATGCCTTCCCAGGCTACAAAGCACAGACATTCCACTTAGCAATAGCATAGTTCTTCCAAATAAGAAGAGCTGTCTTTTGTCAAGTATTTTCATCAGAGAGATGTAAAAACGTTACAAGCCATCCAAAAGTAATAATCTAGGTACTTCAACATGCAGTCATTGTCTAGCTTGTACAATAAATTAGAGCTGGGTGCTTATTACAGAGGAGGATCATCACTAGGGAAAGCATTCCCTTGGTACCTATACTTACATAGAAACTTGTCTTGTTTTTGTGTCTGGCTCTATGAGACAGTATTTCAGAGAAGATCACCAAAATTTATTATGAAATATTGCCTCATTTATTTGTCTTTTAAACTTAAAAAAGTGGAATCTGTGCTCTGTCTCAAGTACCCAGTGTATCATAATGGGTCTGTTATGCTTTGCCAATTTCCTGTTATAGATCAAGAACTACCACTGTTCTTACGGCTCATTCCCTACACAGAAATGATGCCAGCTGTGTAGCATTCCTGTCCTCGTGTCTGCAGGCTCCACAACATTGCAAGCAATTATCATTTACCCACGTAAGGCATTCACTGCCAGTTACTATATAGTCCATTGGCTTATTGACCTCTCTGCAAACAGCTAGATAACTAATTTAGGGAATAAATGGCTGTGATAATTTAATTCAATTTTAATTTCTTTTCATGATACACACACAAATGCTTTGAAATCACTGAGACATATTAGCCAAAAGGACTACACCACCACATAGTGCCTATGGCCTAAAAAGCTTAGCACTGTGTCCCAGGGGGCCTTCAGCAGGGTATGAATGTGAAACTGCCATTTTCTGTAGAATGAGACTATAACCTTCAAACCTCACCCCCCATGACACATCAGCCTGAAAACCCTGAATTTTGGTGCTTCATTCTTCAAAAAATCAAAAGTTCCAAAACACATAACAGGCACGCCAGTGCAACAGATTTGGGAGCAGGCCTGTCTGGTTGCTTCTCTCATGTATAAGCCTGCCAAGATAATTTTCTATCTATGTCAAACTCTCTGCCCTGTTCCAGTAAATGTTTTCTAGATCAGCCTGCCTTCAAAATATAACCTCACAGGTGGAATAAGTAGTGCTCATCTTTCCCCTCATGCTTTAAAACTATTAATTCAGTGATGAAGGGCATTATCAGAGGATCATACGATTTATGTCCTCTTGCACATGGGAATTTAAAATCATTTGTCCTAAGAAATGCCTCATTCTTAGTGGCACTTCCTCTAGCATTCAAACACATCTGTGTCATGTAGGCTTACATATTCATTCACCAAGAGAAAAACCCTACCAGTTTAATATTAAAATACTGCTCCAGGTGCTGCTGATGAGATGGTCTCTTTGAAACAGGCCTTTCATACCTCAAGGCTTTTCTGCCTGAATGCACTGTGTTTCAATAAATGACCATTCATTTTTGCACAGGGACTCAAGAGTCTACCATCTTTGTAAATAAAATCCATCAACAACGATTCTTACAACAGCAAATTCCAGCCAGTCAGTAATAAGGAATGAGTCCTTTAAGCTTTCCTCACAGAACTCCAGGTGGCAAAGGGAAAGCAGAAATCCACATTGTCCACTCCCAGAGACAGAAGCAAAAATTAAGAAGTCATTGTCATATGGTCCCTGGTGAGCCTGATGACAACACTTGACAAAGCACATATGTCCATTAACATCCAGGATAAGGAATGTATTCCTGTTGCAGAACTTACTGGCATTAATGCTCCTGTAGGAGTTTGCCTAGAAAAGCGAGTTGTCACTGCTGCCTCTGAGTGTCCCTCTCAAAGGAATGTATCACTTTGCTTTTAGAACGAGACAAATAAAATAAAGCACCGAGCATGACACAGAAAAGAAAACAAAGAACTCTAAAGCATGCATAGGGTTTCATATCCCTTCCATGAGACTTGTACAGAAAGGGATCAAATGACACAGATGTTTGATAAAAGGCAAGGCAAAGTGACTGTGAAGAATATGCCTGTGACCATCCTGCTAGGGAAGCACATTAGCCTGGGGAATTTTGTAAGCACGCAAGCATGTGTGTGTAGAGAACTGCAAATATTCCTACATAATGCATTTTAGATGGGTTTCCTGCTTGAAGAAAATCTATGCAAACTGTCTGCAAAGGTGATTTGTATCCCTGTGTGTAACTGTTTCATTGGGCTTCTGGCAGCAAGCATTGTTTGTCAGCTGTGATGTTCATAGACCCTTAACTGTAGTGATACTAGCAACTGCCTCTATAATACTTAACACATAAAACAAATTATAACAATATCCCTTAAGAGTAGCATATATTAATAGTGCTATATAAAAACTCATGAAAACAAATGTAATGGCTACAATAACCATATTAAAACAGCCATAGTTCTGCTTTAAATAACCTTATGAGCCACGTTGGAAGATATTATGTATTACTGATTAAGCATAAGGAAAAGTCTACTGCAGGTCATTTGGAACTAAAGAAAAAAAAGGATCAATTCCAGTTTCTACATTTTATGTAGGTAAAGGGAAGGCCAGTTCATGATTAAAGCCCAATAGAACCAGCTAAGAGAATTATGTATGCCTTTGACAGTTTAAAAATAATTTAAGTGCATCCTTTTTTGGCTTTTCTAAAGGGGTGCAATGATGTGTTTGCAGGTAACAAAAGAACATGACACATGTTATTAACTGAACAGTAAATCATCTTCCTTTCAGCGACCTGGATCTCTTGACTGCACTGGTGACTTAAAAAGTCAAGTTTAACACGGATGCTAAAACTGGTATAGGAAAATGAATCAGGACATATATCTCTTTTAAATAGTGACATCACTTAGGGCCTGGGAAACTTAAAATGTAGAATGGATTTGTCTGAATGAGCACCAGACAATACTGTACTAAAAGCTGAGAATATATTTTTTCTGGGTAGAAATTTGAATGGAAAACCCTTGCTTTGTCACAGGACTGGTACTTCCAGGTAGCTTAGCACTTTAATTTTTCACTTGACAGATGAAGTGCTGAAATCCAGTGAAACTGTAAACAAACAGAAATATGTTTCTGAGACTGGTAAAAGCTAAAGGCAAGAAGATTACCCCAGTAGGTGGGAACCAATAAAAAGGCCTTTTGTAAGGCTCTGTTGACATGCTCAGGGATGGGTGTATGCATGTGGAAGAGAAGAATTGTACAGAACACCTGATGGGAAAAGATGTATCCAGCTGGCTCCTGGGCTCCACAGCCCCTGTGCTTCCCACATGGAAGCTGTCCTGAGTCAGTGCACCCCAAGGAGGGGAGACCCATGTCAGGGACGAGATGATCCTTACCTTTCTACCTTCCAGCACTAAGCTAAGTACAGCAACCCACTAACAGACAATCAGGCAGAGCAGAGACAATAAAAGAAACACCAGTCATTTTTCATTTGCTTATGGACAGGCAACTTATGATGATACTCTGCTGATTACTTTCTATTGAATGAATCACCTTCTGACCTGTTCCCCTCAGTCATTTTCATTGTACACTAAATTCCGTTTGCCATGTCAGACCCTCAATTTTATCAGAGCCACTAACACAATTTTCCAGAGCAGCAGCATTAGCTCAGCTTCCTCATTTTGTCTCTGGTGCCTTGTAGTTCAATTTATAGGCGGAAATAAAGACTTGTTGGAACTTGTCTCCTTCCCCCATGGGTAATCTTAATCCAAACCCTAGGGCAGAATCCGGGCCTAATCTCCAGTTTTTTTCTCCCAAGAGTTGATATATCAGCAGATGATCCATATAAATCATATCACTGTCATTGAATGAAAAGCAATTTGCACTATAAAAAGCAGATTTCCAGCATGGAGAGATTCACAAAGAAACCTGAAAAAGGGCACACACTGTTTTTTTCCTTACAAAATGTATGTGGAAGGGGGGGGGGGGGGGGGGGGGGGGGGGGGGGGGGGGGGGGGGGGGGGGAGGAGGGGGGTAGAAGAGAACAAAAAAAAAAAAAAAAAGCCAAAGTACCAAATGAACAGAAAATTACACATCAGCACAATGCACATAGAAATGTTTGCATTAACTCACTTCTGAATCCTTTGCACATCCATATTTAGGCAGTGTATCTGCCTCATACAATCATAAGATATATCATACTATCAAAGAATTGAAAATCTATATTTGTAGTAAAGGAGTGTTCTGCAAAAAAAATGTTAATTTTTGATAGACTAGGGGGATTAGTACAGGATTACTATTTTTTTCCTTCTGCGTGAAGGTTAGATCTGCTTACCTACCAGTATCTGGCTACTAGTAGGCCTGACCCAACATGGAATTACTTACTTTAATCAGAACATCTGCTGTAGCATTGCTTAAAACAACTTCATTGAGAATTAACCATTGCTGAACTCTCAAAAATACGCACAGATAAATTTCAAGTTCAGTTAGCAACTAGGAGCTCAGGACATGACTGTGTCATCAGAATAAAAATGAATGTTGTACTCAGTGCACTGACTTGTCGGTTCATTTATAGAGATCATAAATAACAATGGTCCAAGGATAGATCCCCGAGGTACTTCTGTAATGACATCCATTAAATCTGACATGATGCTGTTTAATAACACAAGCTGTATGTGCCCTCCTAAGTAGCTAGCACCCAGTTAATTACAGATGATTCCATACCTAATCCACTCAATTTATCCCATAAAGGAATATAATTTATGAAATAGACAATAAAAACCAAATTTAAATGCAATCCATACACATCCCCTGGAAACATCTCACACCTAATCTGCACTGTTTAAAAGCATCTGATTTTCTCATTCTGAATCAACCATAAACGTTCTAATATTATTCTGCTTCAGTCCCTCATTACTGCTGTGGTAAACAGAATACAGCATCCTCTCTTCATGCTGCTGAATGGCCAGCACGGGGTACTCCATGGGCACACACCCAGACCAGATTGCTGCTGGTCAAACTGTGCCTCTGCAGGGCATGCACCACAGCTGCTGAGGGATCTGCAAGTCTGAAAAGGGTGAGCCTGGCTCCGGCAGATCTCATGCACTCTGGATGCAGCCTGTGTTGCCACACTTCTCCCCAGGGAGCAGCAAAAAATGCTGAATGAACATGCTGGTGCTAAGAGGCCATCAATGCTTCTTTTGGAGATGAAGAAAAGGAGCTGACATGATTCCCAGTGACAGCCAGAAAGTGTGAGAGAGGGAGAAAGGTGAGAAAGAGAGGGAGATTGGAGATGCTGCCTTGGCTCGCTCTCCCACTTAAGAAGGAAGGGAGAGTACGATGTCTCCATAGCAACCATCAGAAAGCAAGGAAAAGCAGAGAGCAACAATGATTATAATAAGATTAGAAGAGGTCACACAGATCATCAAATAGTCCCCCCAAATCTCAGACAATCATGTAATAACAGCTGCTTAGTTTGGAAGCGATCCGTGGAAAAATTACTCCGCATTTGTGCATCACAAACTTCTTCCCAACTTGAGAGAAATACAAGATTTGCAATTTTAAAAGGCAAAAAAGAGATTAATCTATTATGCTCTGATGGAAAGGTGATTCAGAGAACAGGCATCCTAAATTGCCATGATAGGAAGGAATCTACTTGCTGGATCTGCCGTGTGATTTCAGGATGAGAACCTTGCCTGCTGCTGGTGAGCAAGGCAAGCACAATAAATCCCCACACCTGTCCAGAGCAGTGTGATCTCTGGCAAAATTACTTGATGTCAAATTTAGGAACCATTTTAACCCTCAGGATGTGAGTAAGACACACCAGTGAGACGTTTAACACTAAAAGGAACACCAGTTCACCTCTTTCAGCACAGAACTTTTCTCTGAAAACCTATCAGAATGGGGGATACAGCCTTGGTACTTGTTTCTTAAAGGCACATTGCTGAAAAAAGCAAAAACGCCAGAGGAAGCATACATGCCAGATTTTAGTTACAACACTTAATTCACTTCCAGAAAGTGTCCAGATACCACAGTGGTGAATACAACATTAAAAGACAGAAGGCTTCCAAGAGAAGGAACAATTTACTTCTCACACCAGTGGGTGGGTGAGATTTCTCCAGAGGAGAGAAGGAGCACATTCACTCGCTCTTCCTAATGGCCAGAGCACAGGAGATAAATCTAGCTGCAACTTGCTAGACAGAATAAAATAAAGATACTCCATCTGAAACCAAATGACGCTCCACACCTTAGAAATATGCTGCATGTTGTCATTTCCCTCTGATATTCAAAGAAAACCTGGGGGAGAGAAGAGTGCTTATAATCTAATGCACTTACACTTGTTATTTAGAGACCAGTGACTTTTAATTTTCAAATACACTCCCATAGTTATATACTGCTTTCAGAACCATGCTGATGAAAAAGCAGACAATGCATGGTATAAGTCTCTACTGAACTGACACTGACCTGAGCTGCAGTTCAGGGTGAAAATCTATAACTAATCCCCGTATGGTTTGTGTGACTGGGGCTGAGAAATAAAGACACTTTTCTTACCTACATCCCTATCCATCACACCTTATTAGAGAGGGTACTTTATGTTTCAGAACTGCTTGTTTCACAAGATTCAGAAGAATTTCAATGCCCCAATAAATAAACAGAAAAGTCAAGTACATTATATATATATATTCATAGGACAGATTTTGAATTGGCATTCCTATATTGCACAATGGTTTGTGCTGCATTTTGTTGCTGTTACAACTGTTTCTTCAATAGCAGGTTATATCTAATTGGGCAATTTGCATACACTTTATGCCTGTCACATTGCTACCTGCGACACTTCCTCCAGGAGTGACTTGAAAGTGTAAGTTATACTCACGTTATAATTTCTGACTACAGGACACTCAAGAAAGGCAGCTCAGCTGAAAATCTGAAGTCCGTATGCATAAGATACAATCTTCCCACCCTTGTGTGAACTGCAGCTAAGCTTTATGGCTGCTTTGCTCCAGAATGAGATAATCCACACAGCTGAATCAATTTCAGTTGATTTGCCTTAACCTTCCTAAGTCCTTCTACAGACATGGACTTAATTTGTGTTTTACCAACTCTTCCCTTCCTTCCTCTGCAGCTATCTGTCTCAGGCTTCTGTATGTCAGCTATTTGAAGCACCATTCCTATACCTGTTTTCCTTCTACTGATACTTTCTACAGCTGTGGCAGATTGCATCAGTTTTTTTCTTTTCTATTGAAGGGTGGGGGGGGGGGGGTGGTAAAACCCAATGTATTAGCTTCTTTTCAGTATGCTTGGCAGCAAGGCATATGTGCTTCTGCCTCCCACACTATTTTCTCCATCCCTGTATCACTGTTGGCAACAGATGTTTTCTCTGGCCTTTGCTTCTTCCTGTCGCAAAGCCCCTTGCTTCCACTGGGACATTTTTACCCTGTCATTTTTAAGTCTCTGACATCTTCTTCTACCAATATTAATCCCATTTCATGTGCTAACAAGAACGTACCACACGTGTACAGGCATGTGTGATATGTGCCCTGGCAGCTATCCCTACTCCAAATATTCGTGACTGCCACTGAGGTAGGGCCAAGGAAGCCCAACAAACACACCTGTGTCCCATCCCTGCTTTATATCAACATTGGCTTTGCACCTGGACAATCACACAAAAACTTATCTTGGTCTGCTTCTTAATCAATCCTGCAATATTTCCTCATCAGGAACTCTCTCTCTCTCCCCTCCTCCCCCCCCCTCTTTTTTTTTCCATTTCATCCACGAAGAAGGAAATATTTCCAGTCCCACAGAGGCTAAAGAAGTGACAAGTCCACTAATGAAGGGCAGAAGCGGGATGCATAGCATGCCCGGATAATGGGAGAAGTGTTGTTGCCTTTTCTTTCTCTCATTTGAATACCCTCTTTTTAACTGAAAAGCACACAGTAGAAGTTCAATACAGAGCATTAAGCTTTAAACTTCTGCATGTCCTACAGGGGATTTCCTGCCCTGTCGGGTGAATTCCACTTAATAATACTGGATTCCTGTAACAGAACAATTCCTTCCTGTGGGAATTTAAAGACTTCAAGACTGTTTATTATATTTTAACTGGTGATTTTCCCTGCAGCTTCAGTTGTATTGGGTTTAATTTCATAGAAAATGTTTATTCCCTTCTTACAGTTTTCTTCCACAGACTCCCCAGCTCACTTTTACCTTGTTCACATAGATCAGAAAAGTTACTTTTAGTTTGTATTATCTAACCAATATGTAGGATGCACTTAAACCCCCCCACAGAGAGGTGTTATTTGCAAAATGTATTACCTTTTCTTTTCTTCAAACACTGTGGGTAATCTCTCCCTTGCTCAAGTCCCTCCAGTGTGACATAGGTAAATTTCACAATAACAAAGCGAGCTCAAACACCACCTTACTGTACATTATATGCCTTCCACGAGACTCTACTGCACATACAATCATTTTGGATCCCTAACAAAACAAGCACCACAGCTCTACACAAACATATTTGTGTACACTTGTTTCAGTTAAATAATAATTTGCTTATGCCTTAAAATAAGATATCTGGAAGTATTTTAATATTAAATGATTATTTCCTTGTGGCCTAAGCAGCAGAAAAGGGTTCATACACCCATTGATCTAGAACCATGCAGAATTTATAAACAGTTCATGTGGTCCCAGCCCAGATCCCATGTAATCAGCAGCAGAATGGGAACTGCTGGGAAATGCAAACCCTCAGGCCAACAGGGCATAAACAAGCCCACAGACTGGGAGCATTGAGGTCAGTGCTGCCAATTCATCTTGGGACCTTGGTGGTCACCCAGTGCAGAGCTACCACCATCACCTACCTGTGGACCCCTGTGGATGACCATGTACATTTGATGGCTCTTAGCTATGAGCTCTTTCCAGTTTGTGGCTCATGTGAGCAGCAAGTGCTCAAACCAAAGGTACCCTTTGTACAGCGCAGATGGTAGCAAAGCAGTGCAATGGCAGGTCTAAATCACCATAAATCACCTCAGTAATACTTTAGTTAGAGGACAAGACCACAGCAGAACAGTCTAATTTTGGGCTTGCATGACACAAGACAAGGAAGGCAACCGTATGTTTGAAGGAGATATATTTCTATATCCCTTGTATTAGACCAGTCCCTAGGACTGAGCCTGCTTGTGGTAGGGTAAAGCTGGCCCCCATAAGCAGATTCTCACTGCAAGGCTTTCTAGATCATATCCATCTGTTTTAACTTAATGTAGGAATTATTTGTCTGATTTTTTTTCCCCCTGGAAAATATGTGATTCACAATAGCATATTACAAATGTAATCAAAAGATACAATGCAAAGTGCAAAAGTTCCCTGTTCTCTTTTCAGCTCCACATGTACAGATGTAAAGGAATTGAATGAAGTAGGGAAGTTTCTCCGGTGGTCATAAGAGTAAAGAAAATTATTTGCCCATAATTTATTCACATATCACTAAAGATATCTATGATGAAACAAAGTATATCATGACATTATGTTTTATTTATGCTTCATTTAAAGTTATAGGAGTTTCTATTCAAAATATACTGTCTATTAGAAAATATCAGGTAATAAACATGTAGGTTATTTGATGAAACATATTTAAAACTATACTTAAACATTTTTACATTCACTTTAGACATTAACCAAAGCCAAAAATCTAAAAATCCACATACTTCAAAAGAGACCCTTTTTTTATACTGATTCTGTAGCCTGGGACCATCTTTGAGGTATGTAACTGGTCTCTGATAATATCTGTTAAATGCCATTTGGAGCCAACCATTTGCACAGCAGACATCATGAAATGATGAAATGTATTTTTGAGGATGGACTACATTCTTATATCCTAGCAGTTTGGTAAAACAAAACAAAACAGAACAACAGCAATAAAATAATAAAAAAAGAAAAAAATACGTTCACAACCCTCAATAAAGTTAGTAATCAAAGCACAGCAATCTTATAACACAGATTAACATATAAACTATTACTGTAATATTCTCTCCTTTAATCTCAGAAATAGAACAGAATAATATGGACCACCTTGGTCTTACATAACATTTATGTTTTAACAGGGAGATGTGCTCAGTGATATAATAGGTTTTCCATCTGTAACCTTTTTGATTCTAATGAATGCAATCATTTTAATTAAATGCTACAAACAATAGAATAGTATTACACTTCAAATTGAAGGAACCATTTTCAGCATATGGCATAAGGTTTTGTATATGGTCCAGACCAACAGAAAAAAAAAAAAAAAAGTGTTTTATTTAATATTTGAGGTTGTAAGACATTTTTATTACCATGTAAAGTTTCAGAAACATTTCTGAACTACAGAAACCAGTTTCAAGTTAACAACTGAGGTTCTGGATCCACTTCAAGGCTAGCAAAAATAAAATAATACTTGAAGTTTAGATCTCTCTGAAGGCTGTGAAAAACCCTTTGATATTTTCACTTTGAAAATAGTTCACTTACAAATTTAACTACAGCACAGATAACCATCTGATGGCTGCTTAGTAGATTGTGTGAAATGAAATCAGCTCCAGTTTATAACATTTAGGCAGTACTCAGGAGACACATTAGTTAGTAGAAAATCCACAACACTTTTTATTAACTAAAGAAGTATGCATCTTGATCTGAATGGCTCATGTTTCTGGAAACATTTATTTTCCATATTAGGCATGCATATCTGCTTTCCATATTATTAGCAGTGTAGATTATGCAAACACAACTCCACCTTATTTGCATATCCATCCCCATATATTTTAAGGTTGTTCCTGTAGTAACTGTATGTTGATGGAAAATGCAGACTTCCTACTTGCAGACCAAATAAGAGACAACACACCAGTTGATATCTACCTGCATGATGTCGCACAGAGCACAGAAAAATAAATTTACTTGGCAAAAAAAAAAACAACATGATATACAAAGCTATTGGTAGGTGTTTTACCACTGGCATTTATTGCATTACATGGTGAAAAGTCTCCCCCTTTACCAATAACTATAAATACAAAATTTAGAAAAGATATATTACAATCATGGAGGAAAGCCAAAAAATATATATTCTCATTCTAAGGTATCATATTTAAGATGAATATTATTTGTATTTTACTATTAGTGGATGCACTGTCATTTACATTTCTTTTACCTAAGTTATGCCAATACAGGTTAAAGAGAAGAAATGATTTGCACCCAATTTAAAGTCCCTTTACTGCCAAGTAATATACAGCAGCCCAAATTTAAATAAGAATTGGGCCACTGCCCTCTACTATTGTATAACCTTCCAAATCTTGGTGTCATCTTACATCTGTACAGAAAGAGTTGGAATACAGTCAGATTGGAAAAGAAATCCTTCATACTCATTTTTCTCCTGTTTTTCACACATGCAAAAGCCTACACAAGGGAGTGGTGAGGTAAACCTTTGAAATCTAAATAAAATAAAATAAAATAAACAAACAAACAAACAAAAACAAATAAATTAAAAATATTTATTTAATAATAAGAAGTATTTGAGGCCAGAGTACAGGAATCAAATGCTCCTGGACAAGGGAGGTTAAGATCACTATGCCATTTTGCTGTTTTGCATCCAGTCTCAAATTAAATCCTAAGAGATGCAATGGGTGCTGTATTTTTAAATAATGTAATTGTGGAAAAAATTTGGAAGCTTCAAAAGAAGCTTTATGTCCCCTAACTGGCCTTTCCAGTGGGTACATCCTAACTACCTGCAAGTATCTGGTCTGGCAATGTCCTTTTTATCAGTATTCTTGGATCTTTATTTTCTTTGTCAGCACTGGTGCTAATTGTACTTCACTTAGAATTTTGTAACAGCTGAAGCACTCTGCTAAAAGGAGTGGCATCTAAATAGTTAACATTCAAACTGCTGTTGCAATGCTTTTAGTTGGCAAAAAACAGAAACACTTTTTATCTCTGAGCTACAGTTTGACTGACAATCTGCAGTGTCACTAACAAAGTGCTGAACTGTTCACATTCATAATCATGTCCTTTGCAAGCAGAAGGCCAGAAACAATTTCAGAACAGAAAAAGCTAGTAAAGTAAAATAACTACACCATTTTCCATCTTCAATAGTTGTTAACTTGATTATTTTAAATTCTAGAGCTAAGGCTTGATTTACTGCTCCCAAGTTTCAGCTAATTTCTCCACGATCAGATCTGATGTTACACTGGACAAGTGAAGGATTTGTGCCTGAAAGGTACCTGGCTGAGGCCCACACAAACTCACTGTCCATAACAGAATAAGCCCAGCTATTTCAGAGAGGTAACCACTGAGGCTAAACAAGCACTACTGAAAACTCACACCAAATCACAAATGGTTTGGGATGCAGGTCCAATTTAATTGGAGAAGGCAGGCTTGTACCTCTTGTACCAGGCTTGTACTGCTTCTGAGACCCAGACAAGTACCCGTGCAGAACTGTGCCATATGTGGGTTGTGACACTCTGTGTCTCGCTCCCCTGCCCACAGGTGGGTAAAAGCAGGCCCCACCTGACGAGGCTGATGTAAGCACATGTGGCTGTTAGCTGCCTGCACATCCCACTCTATCACAACTGCCGAGGAGAGGGAGACAGGAGTGGTAACAGTGTCTGACAAGTGACATGGATAATAAGTTGGCATTCCCATCACAATCCAGCATCAATTCTTTGGAAACTGCATTCACTCTAAGTGATCCTGAGCTTAACAGTCACAAACATTAAATTACCAAAAAAGTCAAACAAGAAAATGGGGTAGAGTAAGCTTACAGGAGTTTCTTATAATACAGAAGACATACTGAAGTAACAGCATGACAGGAGAAGACAAAGAAGGGGAGCTGGCAGTAACATCAAATTGTTTTCCAGAATATATATTTCATATTTGCTCCTGCAGGAGAAACCTTTTCAGCATTCATGTGTTAAGCTTCATTTAGAGCCTGGCTAGCCGTGTCCATGTTCACTTGCAAATAAAATATTATTTACGGGCTGATCTTGCAAATATTTACTACCGAACATATGGGTGAATGTTCAGCTGGTGTAAATCAACAGAACCACCAAACTCATTTACATTAGCTGAGGCTCCAGCGTGTCATATTTATTACATTAGGGACCCATTCATATGGATAGGATTTACCCTGGTAATAACCACCCATAGGTTGGTCAATCCACTCTACAGGTTGAAGGTGTTTACAGAATCATTCCCCTACTTGTGCTTTGCACAGTGCTATCATTTAATGGTAGTATATTTTTTATATCTCATATATGGATTTAAGACCAATGTTGTACCCCTGATATTTTCATAGAAACCAAGAGAAAAGCTACTATTTTACCTTGTAAACCCTTATTTATATGAACAGTCACACAAATGTAAATGTACAGTGTAGTGTGTATATATAGCACAGACCCATGGTATACCTCTGAGCACTTCCTGGGAAGCACTTCAGGAGCTGGTCAGAATACTCAAAACCTCACAGGATTCACTCAGCAGCCTGATGGGGATCCCACAGTTTGGCAGAACATTATACCAGCATCGAGTGGGTTTCTCAAACAGGAGAGACTGGAGAGCTTTTTGGTCAAAAGAGGGAAGTGTTTACCTTTGTGTGAAGAGCTTTGGTAAAGTTATCTAGTGTAAAAATCACATCAGTCTATTCCTACATGTAAATTAGTTTTACATGGTTATTTTAAAACTATTTTAAACAAACAAACAAACAAACACACTGGCATGCATCAGTACCTGGGCTTGCTTTTCAGTACTGGATGAGGTGCAAATGTAAAGCTAAAAATTACTAAGGCAGCCTGAAACAGAAGTTGTGTAACAGAAACTCCATATCTTTTGTCACTGGTAGTGTGTATAACCACAAGCATCAACATTTTATTGCTAGATTTGCCTATCCACTACACAAACAAGTTATTACATAGCACGCAGGATAACTGGAGGTAAAACTTAATTTTATTCCCCCCTCCACCCCAGCCTGTCTTTTCTCATTTTCTCTCAATTACCACATTTCCATATTGTTTCCTGCAGCATTTATGGCTTACATTTTGAACCATGGATCACATACTTAAAAAGCATATTTCCCTCCAGGTTTTAAAGTTTTTTACCTTTTTTTTTTCACTTTTTTTTTTTTTTTCTTCTTCTTTTTCCAGAGAACTATTCAAAGCTGTTGATAGAGTAAATAGTAATAAAAGGTAGCAGACAACTGACCTCCTATATATTTCTGGAAAAGTAATTAGTGAAATTCTCAGGAGACCTGGAGACATGGGTGATATATTACCACCTGTAGGTGGTTTAGAAAGGCATATTTTACAACACCCACACAGTCATAATCAACTTATATATTTTCATGTAGAAGCGATATAACACCATTAGATGGAAATGTGTTTTTTAAGCAACATATTTTAGTTTTCTTGGACTGATACTGTCTTCTTTAAAACATTTATTATTATGGACCTGATGTCACAAAGACAACTGATGGTGGAAGCAGACATAATCAACTAAAGTTTTCAATACTCCTTATCTCATCCAACAACCAGTAACAGTCTCTCTGCTAGGATTTTGCAATAGAAGAAACAATGTAAACTAGGCACACTCATTTTTCATCTTCTCCTTTGGGGATTTTTGCTTGTCATCATCACTGCATGTATTTACCCTTCATAAGTGAGACCTGGAAACTGTCTTCAAAAAAATATTTCAGGTAAAATGTTGAAAAGCATGATTGCCAGCCTGTGATTTCAACTAAGACATCATATTTCCTCCTTTAAGACTAAAAGTATATCTTAAGTAGCCTTGAAATCACATTCCTTTCAGTACATATACATTTCTAATAATGGCAAAGATTTCAAATTTCCCTATTTTTCTCCTTTAAAATTAAAAAAAAAAAAAAAAAAAAAAAAAGTTTTCATCTCAATGATCTCATTTTTACATACTTAAAGTACTACAT
Source organism: Aythya fuligula (assembly GCF_009819795.1). Lineage (NCBI taxonomy): Eukaryota > Metazoa > Chordata > Aves > Anseriformes > Anatidae > Aythya > Aythya fuligula. The sequence continues at coordinate 14,013,649 of NC_045566.1, forward strand.
ATAATAGCATTACATATAGTACTTTAAGTGAAATGGTCCCAAAAAGCTACAAAAACCAAAACATTAGATGGAAATAAACATACCACATAACACTTTTCTGCAGACAAATGGATGGAACACCTTATTACATGAAAAAATAAATAAAGCACCTCTACAGTGACCTGAAGATACAGAAGGACATCTGATCTAACTGAGCCAATAAAGAATATATTAAAGGAGAGAAATGACATCTTCATGATACTGAAGAAAGTGAAGAAGTGTTTAACATGTTCTTTATAGGTATATCTTGAGCATTGCTCATGTGAGAGTCTTCACAGGGAAAAAAATGGGTCAGGATGGTAAAAGATTAGTGGCTGCTGCCTCATTCCCTCAGTGCATTCCCAGAATGAATGAAAATGAGAATCTGAGATTGCCAAATCTTTCCACTTCCCTGTATCCATTGCTAGACATACTGGCTGCATTAACAGGAACATGATGATACACACTTTAAACTATTGCTCATCTAATTTGGGGGCTAGACAGTGCAAGAGAGGAGATAGGAAGGTCTGGCATATGTCAGGTCCAAGATTTAGTTCGGCATGCTGTTCTGCTCTCAAAGATCCCTGGATTTACACTTAGTCTCCTTTTTCTGGTGATTTATTGCAACAGAAAAGCTTAGATGAGCTTCTGTCTTCAATTTAATCAGAAACGGTGCAAAGAATGCAAAAGAATAAGTACCAGGAGTAAGTGAATTCAAAGTTCAGTTCCAGACAAGTATGAATGAATTTCTGATTGCATGAACACAGGGCAGAGCCTGGAAATAGTTCTTGATTAATAATGATCATGTTATGAATAGATTTAGCAGGAGGAATGAAAATCAAACACAGTGATTTCTATGAGAAGCCCTCAGTACTAGAATCTGGACTGAGATGACTTGGAATCCATTCAGAGGTATTGATCTATTATCTGGAATCTGTGGAAACAAATCAGTTTCCTGGCATTAAATGTATGAAGATTTCTCTTCATCAATCTGTTTCTGCTTCTAACTGCTCTTTTTTAAGAACTAAAATTGACGTCCCCAGAAACAAGGTGGCAAGAGAAATTTCTTCATAATGGTGAGATCAACACATATTCTACATGAACTCAAAGTGACATAAGCTAACTTTGGTTTCAAAAGGTGTAAAACAATCAGAGTACAGTCACCCTGTACCATTATATTTGTCATAATGCCATGCTTAAGCAGCTATGCAGGTTTGGGATTGGGGCTGACACGTGCATGACCAAGTGAGAGTAAGTAACCTCTCAAGTGAAGGAGCCTCATTTACATTTGTCCACCTAGGTGTATCTAGAGAGAAGGTAGAGTTGAACTGTAAAAACAAAACATCTTAAAAACAGATCAAGTGTCAGTGAACTCAAGAACTCTCATAATTAGCTATTTTAACAGTACAATTAAACTGGTTATTAGTTTTTTATTATTATTATTATTATTATTATTATTATTATTAGGTGTGTGTTTGTGTATAGTGTGCTTGTCTTTAAGAGTGACTGCAGTGTTTGTAGTCACATTGCCCACTGTGGAGTAAAGCCCCTTAATAGACCTCTGTGCTTTATGTGTTGTATTTTCTGATTTAGTTGCTTTAGTTAAAGTACAACAGCAAAAATGCTTAGCACTGATGTGTTATTTATCCACAAATCTTAATATATCTTCAAAAATACAAAACTAATTTGATACTGAGAAAAATAATTCATAAAAAGGTACAGTGCTACAGTGGATCTGTAAGCAATCTGAGAAAAATATCCAAGTCGTCTGCTTGTCAGAGCATGTGTATCCTGTATATATTTTCAGTATCAGCATAGCCCAGAACTCTAGTGCAGACAGAACTCAGCAGAGGAGAAAAGATCCAAGTTAGTTAAACTTACACAGAGTAAATTTGATGATGCTGCAAGCAGGCTATTACAAAGACACATACTTTCAATCCTGTCTCAGTGCATCAATGTCTCTTTTTGTTTGCTCTGTATGCTTCTAACCTTTTAGATCTATAGCCCCAGTACTCAAATGTAAGTGTACAATGACACAGCTGAAAGTTCCAAAAATACCTTACATAAGCACACTAATTCTGCATCCTGGGCTCTGCTGATGCACTTGCAGAACTTTCATACAAGCCTAGGTTGGACAATTTGTTATGTAAGTTGGTATCACCTCAAGTGACCATGAATCTTGCATGCAGCTGTAGGATGCGAAGTACAATGTGAATCCATGTAGGAAACTATTTTTCATCTCACAAATATTTTCATGTAAAAATAACTCTTTTCCACCTCTGAAAACCGCTTTGCATTTTCTTTATAAACCCAAGGTGAAAAGAAAAAATGTTATTTTTCTTTTTTCTTTTTTTCCCCACAAACCTAAGAAAATAGGATTTCCCTCTATAGCTGAGAAAACATTTCTGTTAGCTGTCAACACTGCTCATTTGATTAAGTATAAGCCAAATTTTGCATGTGGATTGTGCATAATTCTTGCTCATTTTAAATAGGTGCCATTTAGGAGTAGAGGTTGACCTAGTTTTTCTCAAGAGTATGCATAGGAGCAAGATACAGGAAGAAGTGATGAGATCAATTCACAGCTGATTCAAATTATTACGAAGCCACTAAATCTGGAACACAGTCTCAGATACAATTTCTTGTAGCTCTCTAGTGAAAGGAGCTATCAGAAATGCCAAGAATTGCTAGTTAATTCTGGAACTGGGACAGAGTTTTGCTTTGGATCTACATCTCATCAATTTCTCATGACTTTGTATATTACTTGCAGAAATAAACTTCCTCCTATAATTTTACCAAACACAGATATAAGCAACTGTAAATTACAGTTATTCAAATCAATGGACAGACTCAAAAAACATAGCATAGAATCATAGATTCTATGATTAGAATCATAGATTCTATCATAGGGTCATATATTCTACTCAAAAAACATGACATAAAGGTGAATAAACTGAGCATGAGTTTTGACTTTTGCTGCAAAACCAGAAGTTTGAGATCTTGTCTTAATTTTTACTAGAGATAGAGCACAACAAATGCATCTCTTTGCTCAGGTTTTCTTAAACAACTGCATTGAGCCATGTGGCAGAAGACACCTGCATTTCATAAATAATCTTTCCTATTCACACATACAGTTCTAGCACAAAGTCTGGATGGAGTTTATATCTCTTCCTCCCTCCTTTAACTTCTAACCACTTCCTCCACTTCCTGCTTATCTATCACATTAGTAGTTTGGTTGAAGCTTTTCACATCATCCATACACCTGATCAGGTGTGCCCTCCAGGAAAAGTAGAAATGAACCCAGTACACGTCCATGCAGCAATCAACTGCTGAGGAGAAATGTCAGAATTTCCAAGACTTTTTTTTTGTCTTATTTGACAGTATTAAATAGCTCCTGAAATCTCACAGTAACATGAGGAAATCAGATTAAGTTAACAATCTGACAATGGTTTTAAGAATCCAACTTGATTCTACACTGCTAAAATTATGCACTGCTAAGTAGATTTTGAGGCAATTCTTACCAATGTTTCTAATAATACCCACATTTTTGCTGAAGACAAATTTACTACCCTGTCTTTTCCAGAATCATTCTTTGTTTCTTACACATACATAGGAATTATTTTCACACCTTCTAGCTTTTCAGTACTAACCTGTCTTCAGTGAGCTCTCAGAAAGACCCTACTATTTCCCTAGCTATCTACATCAAAACTCTGGAATCTAATGCATTTAAGCCTGGTGCTCTGTCAAAGTTAATAGTCATAATTGCCTAATTATCTGCTTTAGTATGATGGTAAAACCTTTTAACATTTCACTTTTCCCCAAGGAGAGTGTATTGCAGTTTCTGGAATGCTGCCTTACCCTTCTTTTGGGAATACTTAGGCAAAGAATTCATTTTGCTCTCAGCTAAATGAACCTTATGCTCTCCCTCTGTAGCCATACTGTCTCTTTGCCTGGCTGTTTTATTGGAAGTATATACATGTATATGGAGATACATGAGATTCATTACCATGCTCTGTTTGACAGATTTCCCTCTCACTTACAGTGATGTAATCGCAGTGTAAGTCACTTTGTTGAGCTAATCAGAATTACTGTTGCTGTACCATGTTTCAATGCTGTAAAGTCCTTCAGATTCAGCCCCTATACGTGCTGAGGTTGTATTGTCAAGGCTACTGAAAAGAGAGGAGGCCTGTGATGGCTCTTAACTGTACCAGGAGATAACTTCTCATCTAAGCTACCAAGGAGTGGTCACTGTAGGTGAACTGAACACAGTCCTGATACATCTAGGCTAGAAGCTTCACCACCTTGCTCTTGTGAAGTCACCTACTTCAACCCTTGAACACCTCCAGGGGTGGGGCATGCACAACTTCTCTGGACAACCTGTTCCAGTGCCTCACCACCCTCAGAGTAAAGGATTTCCTTCAAACATTTAATCTAAATCTCCTCTCTTTTAGTTTAAAATCTTTTCCCTTTGCCCTATCACTATCTACTCATGTAAAAAGTCTTTTTATAAGTCCCCTTTAAGTACTGCAAACTGCAATGAGGTCTCCCCGGAACCTTCTATTCTCCAGGCTGAACAGCCCCATCTCTTTTAGCTTTTCTTCATAAGAGAGGTGCTCCAGCCCTCTCATGATCTTTGTGGCCCTCCTCTGGACCTGCTCTAACAGGTTCACATCCTTCTAGTGATGGGGTTCCTAGACTTGGATACAGCACTCCAAATGGGACCTCATGAGGGCAGAGTTAGAGGGGGACAATCACCTCCCTCTACTTGCTGGCCAAGATGCAAACCAGGATGCAGTCAGCCTTCCAGGCTGCAAGTGCACACTGCTGGTTCATGTGAAGCTTTAGAACCACCAGAATCCTCAAGCCCCTCTGCAGAAATGCTCTCAATGAATTCGTCTCCCAGTCTATGCTCACGTCTGGGATTGCCCTGACCCAGGTGCAGCACCCTGCACTTGGCCTTGTTGAACCTCATTAGGTTCATGTGGTCCCACTTCTCAAGCTTGTCCAGGTCATGTTGGATGCCATCCCCTTCCTTCTGTTGTATCAATCGCACCACTCAGCTTGGTGTCATCTGCAAACTTGCTGAAGGTGCCCTCAATCCCATTGTCTATGTCATTGATAAAGACATTAACAGGACCAATCCCAAGATAGATCCCTGAGGGACACCACTCATCACTAGCCTCCACCTGGACATAGAGCCATTTAATGCAACTGTCTGTCTGTGGCCATCCAACCAATAATGAAAACAGTACTTGGTCCTTATTGGGCAAGTTACAAGTTGTGTCCCAATAACTGCAGAATTATGTGTCTGTCCCTCCATTCTACTGCAAGTCTCCACTGCCGCTTGACCATGGAGACGTATTAGGTGAAATCCTGAGACCAGGGTATCGACATTACACATATATTAAAGAGTAGCCTTACTATCCATGCCTCTGACAATGGGCTGTCCAAGAAAAAGACTCCACAAAATAAGAAAATTTCAGCTGGATCACTTTTATTGGGCTAATAGAGAAATGACCTTGTGGGAAGACATCCTTTCAAAAGTAGCTAAATCTGCTGATGACACAGAGCTAAGAAGTAGTAAATACAGAGGAACAGAGCAAACAAAGTCATAATGATTTGGATAGAATTAGGCTTATGGGATGCTAAGCAGTTATGCAGTTCCATGTAAAGAAGTAAAAGGTAATGAGACTAGGGACCAAAAATAATCACTGAGACTGAAGTCTAAATTAAAGCACAACACAGAGTACAGACCAGGAAAAGGAAGTGGGAATAAGATAGTTTAAAGTGTTTTACACAATATTTGGCAGGAATAAAAAGGCAAACAAAAGTTTGGAACAGGAAATTGGATAAGGTAGATGGGAAAGAACAAAGAGAGAATTATATTTTATCAATGGAAGGCATTCTGGCACTACATGAAAGATTTCTGAGGCTATATGTGGAATATTGTGTGCCATTCTAATCACTGCATTACACTGCAGAAAGGACATTACTAGGATGAAATAAAGCACTGGATGGACATCAAAATGTCTTGCATTGTGGGAGGAAGGGTTATTCATTCTGAAGAATAATTAGCCAGCTTCAACATTTGCAGGTTTTCAGAAAGATGATTTACAAATCATGATAGTGTTATATCTCATCCTAAGAGGAAGGGCAAGGATTGATGACAGACTGATAATGAATGAAAGTAAAATGTTAAATTAGATATTAGAACATGAAGAATCATTCAGCTAGACAATAAGATACATTGCAACAGCAGACTGGAGCATTTCAGTTTATTTTAGGTACTCAAAAGCAGACTAGATTAATTTAGTCTGATTCTGCAACTTTTAAAAAGGCAAACATTCTACTAACTTAGCAAGAGTTCTGCATGAGAAATATTTAGAATAACTCATTAGATTTTTAAGGGGTTGAACTGAGTTAAGAGATATAGTTCATACTGACATCAAGGGCAACTTTGTAGCTAAAATTCCTGCACAAATTATTAGAAATGTAGTTCTAAGCGGCTGTGACTTTAATTGAGTATAGGCTTAATTTGACACAGTCAGTAGACATAGAGATATGGTCAGGGAAAGCACTCATTTAATTAAAGGTAAACACGTGCTTAGGTAATATGGTGGACTGCAGGTAAAACAAACAAACAAATAAATAAATAAATAAAAATTTATAACCCCTTGCCAGTTTTTACTGTTATTTGTTTGCATACTACAAACTTCTCATGTATTCTATAACACGTATAGGCCCAGATACAGAAAGGCATAATACACACATATTTATGTTCCTATACGCAAAAAATTCAAATTTTAAAGTTGAAAATGTGCCAAAATATGCATGATAATTCAACTAAGTCTTCAAAGACAGACTTTTAAGCATTCAAAGTACACCACCTAGTATGGATTGACAATGGTTAGCAATAGGTACTTAAATACCTAAGTCTTCAAGAAAAAAAAATCACCAACTGATATAAAAAATATTAGCTACCTAAACAACTTCTGAAATTTCATTTACTTTATCTATGGGTATCTTTCAACATCTGGACACTGCAGACAAAATCTCTCAAAAAATCTGAAGGCACTGCTTGGTGGTGAGATGCTGTACCAAAGTATTTGGTATATGATATATATAAATAGACATGCATACATTATGATAAAATATAAATGATATAAAACATTCCACGTTCTAATACAAGTAACTACATACCAAAGTTGCTAAAAATAACTTTGATCATACCTTCAACTTTAAGTTCAGTCTTTATGAATTTAGAAATTTTAAGGTTTTCTTTTTGTTTAGAAATAAAGAACAAGTTAAAGATACTATCACATGCACTTTTCTATTAAATTACTACACAGTTATATTAGTGAAGAGATGTTCTATTTACAAACACCCATAAAATAAATAACTTGTAAAAAAATACACAGATAAATGCAAAGCTGTTTTTATGACATTCACTGCATGGGAAAATGCTAGTAAATCAAATAGTGTACAAAGAGCAGATTTTATTTCTTTTTACAAACTAATATTGAGATGCTGTATACAATCAATATGTATAAATAAATGTATTTTGAGAGTTTATAAGTAGTTTCTGCTCAGTCAGGGCACACCAAAATCTTCTGTCAATAAAACCTGGATTAAAAAATGTCACTGTCTGGTATTTTTGACACTTTATCCAACAGAAATTCTGTGAGAACAGCAAAACATCGTAGAGATACAGGGACAAATGAAACCCCATAAGCTCCTAAAATCTAGGAGTGGAATAAAAGCAAATAAACAAACAAACCAAATCCAAGAAGCTGAACTAGAAGTGAAACAGATGCAGATTATATAAAAGATATAAGGAGAGAATCAAATAAATGGGAGTATGCAAATGAAAGGGAACAGAATTTTCTGGAGATCCAGGGTAGCCAGGGGGAAGCCTCCAGAAAAATAATTCCATGGGAGTGTAATAAAGGAGAAGAATAAAGGGGAAAGGCAAAAGAAGAAGGTAGTGAGTAACGAGAAAGCAGAGCATGCACAAAAGCTATACAGTGCAAAAACAAAAAACACAAAGAAAGCATTTTCTTCCTACCTTTCCCCGTATATATTTGTCCTCTAAAAACATTCTTTCACTTATAGCTCTCTCTCAAAAACAAAAACAACAAAAAAGGAAGATTGGACTATGATGGAAATAAGTGTAAAATCTGTTTCTATCTTAAACTTCCATCTTCATATACAAAAATTAGAAGTCTGAATTCTCAAGCAGATTGCTGACAAGCTATGAGGCTGCTTTGCTTGAATACTTGATGGTTTAGAATTCAGAACTTCTAGTGGGGAAATTTACAGGTGGTCAAAGTCCCCAAGAATTAGCCCCTATGTGACAAGATATGTCTTTAAAGCTTTTCTCTCAAATACATTTACAGCCCTTTGCCTCCCATTCAGCTTCTCCTAAACATCACAGATAGACAGTGCTATGTCTAACACAATCTACAGAATGCCTTATCAGTACAGTTGTAAAACATGCTGGAAATAAAACAAAACAAAACAAACAAACAAACAAACAAACTTGATAGCAGTGGGACAGTTTTGCAAGCAAGGAAAACATTATCTTGCTTTTCTGAAGAACCTGTTTTCATAAATGAAATTGTTTCTCCTCTTTTTTGCTCAGAAAGGCACGATGTACTGACTTCTCTTACAATCGTTAAAAATATTGTGGATAGTAGAATAGTTTTTCCCATTTTTTGCTTTCCTATCAGTTTGGACTTGCAAGCTCTCTAGGTCCTATACATATATGTAGTAATGGATAGTGCATGAGCACTAAAGAAAAAAACAACAAAACAACAACCCACAGAAAACAATTTCTCTATTGAATGACTTTTCAGAAAGACAATCCTACATGCTTAAAGATTAGTCTTAAGTACTTGTCATCAGAGTTCAACAGGAATTTGTTTTTCTCTACCACAAAGACTTCCCAAACCTTTCCAAGGAAAATCAAGGGAGAGCTGTAACACACTCATTTGGATACTTCTCTCTGCTTTCTGACTCAGAACTCATATCCAATTACCTACATCCCAGAAAACATTTTAACTACAAAACTATCGTGTAGTCTGGAACGCTCTTTTGTTTTTGGCTATTAGCTAAAAGACTACTACAAAAGTTCAGCAAATAGATGAATATATGAAACTTCTATGTGTGATAAGCCAGCATTTCCTCATGAAAATATATTATAGCTGTAGCTACCAAATCATTTCTTCTCGAGTACTTCTTGGATATTTATGATCTTTGAGGAATGTAACATCAGCTATGCTAAATATTTTAGCAACTGTATGCACATGAAGGATAGAAATAACTAAACCGAGATATGTATTTTAAAGAAGGAATGCATTAGATATAAGAAAAGACAGTTCAGGTCATTCATCAGCTCTTGGACAGAAGAAGCGGAAGTGGTTACAGTATACCGAGTAGATAAATTGTTAACATGCCCACAAATGTCCCATAGATTTCCTAGGTATTCTTTCAAGGCATTACACTGTGCTACTCAGTTCCTAGTAAACTAGACAATTAATACAGTTATGTTATTGTTATAGATATGTATGATGCCGTTTTGACTGACTTCACAAAGATTGATTTCTCCCCTACAAGAGCTATTTCCTGTAACAGTATCACAACAGAGCTGTCTGATACTAGCTAAATGGAGTCATGGTTGTTACAGAAGGAAGCAAAACTCTTTATAAGTGGGATCAGAGTCCCTCATCAGATAGATCCATTGAGGTTTTTGTTTGTTTAGAGTTACTTAAGAGGCTGAAAGGAAGAAAATGTTTGGCAGGCTGTAAAACTGAAAAACATAAACAGTTATGAAAACCTGGAGCTCATGAATCTAGCAGAGCTGATAAGAATTTAAATCTTTTCTCCCATAAACTTAAATGACAGTAGCAATGCATACAACACATATATTAGAATAGGATGAAATAACATGCAGACCATATAATTTGCTTTAGTTTGCTTTACTGAAACAAAAAAAAAAAAAAAAAAGCTTTTTTTAAGGGATCCACTCCTGAGAAAAATAATGTACTAAACTAGAAGCTCAAAGGAGGACCCTATTTCAGCTGCAAATTTGTCAACTGTATTTGATGTGTTCATTAAAGTGTTACATTACATAATTCTAAGTCTCCAAGGTTCCAGACATTTTGAGAAATTCCTAAGCAGCAGAATGAATTTTCACTATGTGTCATTCTCCATACTCTGCCTTCTAAAACTCTAGATTTCAAAGTTTAATTTATAAGATCTTCAAGACAGACACTGTGACAGGAAAAGGATATTTTAAGAAAGAACATGCTATTAGGATCCCATACTCTCTTAAAAAGTGAATGGTCAGTGTCCCTGAAGGATGAAACAGTATGTTTGCTGGAGGATGTTCTGTTTATTATATTAAAAACCTTCTCCTCCTCTGAGACTTCACAAGCTGGAAACACAGTTTCTCTGCTGTCTGTTATACTTGGGTACTTCTGCTTAAATTATCCATTCCATAGATTCCTTCTTGTCTTAACTTGAAGCTTGTCACATTAAGACATGATGGAACACTAATGCAAGCAATTTTTATCTAACAGATACAAATGGTATTGACTGCTATCTCCCTAAACTTCCTTTTCTATTGGCTTAATGTAAACATTTCCAGTTAAAACATCTAGGAAATCATAGATATAAAATACATTTCTGAAGTGAATACACAGACCATTTACATTCCCAGATATTAAAAGCAAAAAGAATATTGAAATCTCCTAATATTAGTTTCTATATAAGATAGGTCACTGAATTTAATGCACAAGATTTTGCATTGAAGACTGTGCATATCAATCAGGTCCTGATCCTGAATGGGAAACAGGTATTGTCAGGACAACAGTGATTCTTGGTAAAGAGATGTAGATCAGCTAATAAAATTTCCTTTATGTTAGCCAGAATGGCTAAAAGCAAATCCATGTTATAATAAATTTTGTCTCAGCATAGGATAGTAGTTATGCCTTTGAAACCTGTGGATTAAAAGAAAGAAATTTCCTCTTACGGCTAGTGTATAAAGGTGCTTCTCTAGCACCAAGTGAGGATTATGAAGTGTTAAGGCATCTTACAGTCTCAGTCTAAAAGGCATCAGTCTCAGACATCTCAGTCTCAAAGATCTCACTAGCTCAGCCCCACAGTTTGTCTGCTAAATGAGCCTCAATGAACTGACATCTACATTGAGAGAATTGTAGTGTTCCAAGCCACACTGTTAAAATGGAGGAGACTGCTAAAAAGGAGGAGACTTTACTTAAAGTTCTACTTCTACTTAAATTTCCATATTTAAGAAGAATGGAACAAAAACTGTACAGTGTATACTAGAAATAAACACACTCAAATGCCAATTGTAGGAGCAGGGTTATATAGCAGTATAAAACAGAAATACTTTTGTTTTCAAAATTGCTGTAAAGTACCAGGTTTTGGTTTTCATTAGGAGAGATACTAGGCTAAAAGTACTACTATGTAGATAATACTTTCCCATTTGTAGAGATGAAAAAATTTAGAAATGTTTAGTCAGACAAAAGTCTAATTCAGATTTTATTACTAAAACTTCCAGCCAGCAGAATGTAATTTAAGTTACTATTTATATTTTTAACAATTACTTTATGAGTAAATGGGTAAAATACAGACATGAAGTTGTATAAAATAGAATACTTAAATATGACTAGTATGACTCTTTTTTTTTTTTTTTTTTTTTTTTTTTTACCATAGGAAAAGCTGGCATTTTAGTTTTGAACTGGCTCTGAAAACACCATTCTTTCTTCCCTTTCTGGCCCTAATTAAATAAGACAGCACTGTAAAATGTCTTTCTACTTCGTGCACATACATCCACTGATATTTGTATGTGTAACAGCAGCTTATGGTGCAACAGCAAGATAGTCTGGATGGGAACATGCATATGATTCCAGAAATCACAGTTAGCTTTAGTTTGACTCTGTGAGATTCTAAAAGCAGCTGTGCTTTGTTGCACTTCCTTAGATCCCAATAGTGATTTAGTTCTGAGGATTATATATTTGTCTCTTATGTGTCAAAAGTCTTATCCCTAGTGACATTACAACTCTGTTTTTGTATTTAATGTAAAAGCATGATAGCTTCATGTTGATGATTGTCAGCAGTTGCTATTTATCATCTGTCAAAAGTTTTCCTCTTGGGAAGACAGAAAATCAAATGGATTATGGCTGTTTTTTTAGTTGCTCAAAGGAATCTTACATGACACAGGCTAAAAAGAATGGCGAAACTGCTCCTGACAACCAAGTTAGCATTCACAGCAATATGCGATTTTATGTACATAACAGGAGAACTGTCAGCCGTCTTGACAAAGCAGCATATTTAAAAATGCTATGTCAGTTCACTCGTCTGACCTCTTGGTTGCAAGACCACCTGATACTGCAGTTGCATATCTCTAAAACTGCTTACGATATTCTCCAGGAAAAAAAAAAGTGCAAAACCAAGACTTCAAATAAATGTGAAAGATGAAATACATAATAGTAGGCAGTAAATATTTCTAATAATAATATCTCTGCAATGTATTTCAGTTAAGATTTGTAGAACTAAGAGGGATATACATTCCAAAGAGGAAAAGAAGAATGAGAGAACTAGAACCTGCAATGTCACTTTGGTGGTGATCCAAAGTCATGCTGTAGCTATACAATAACTAGAGGAAGATGTCTTTTCCTGAAAAAAATGAGGAATTTTATCCCATTAGAGTTCTTCTCTTGAAAGTGTCTGGAGAATATAAAAATTACTGGGAAGACAGTCATTTAGACTTAGTCTTAGACTATAAATTTTACATAAAAACTTGCACAAATCCTTCTGGTTGTCTCTACAAAAATTGAGCAACAAAAAATAAGTGAGGCAAAAAAATCTCATCTTCTTCCTGTTTAATGCTTTATATATGTGTCAATTTGTATACAGAAATATAAGGTTATTAATTGTAATGTACCCTCTATTTATTACTTATCCAGATTGTCTGGAGATCTGAGGAATTCAAGAACTGGAGTTAAAGCTCCTAGAGGCATACTGAGGCAATCAGAAGCAATAAGAGGAAATCTTAAAACTTGTGTACCTATGAAATATATGAGTTAATTTCATTATGAGTAGAGAGACTCTTCACTCAGCCTGTATTTTGTGAACAACCATGGTCCTTCTTCATGTTATAATGCTGTGAAAAAGGCTATTTTAATGACATTTCATTTGGAATCCAGACTACAAAAGTGGTTTGCTGGTCCAGCATTCTCCATGATCTCCTTAACCTGTTTCAGGTTTGATATCCTTTTATCTTTAATAAACCCAGTGAAAGGGATTCAGTGTTTCACAGATAATTATGCCCCACCTCTAATTTCAGTACATTATAACAGATAGATTAAGGGAAATTCAGGGGAGCAATAGGGATTTAAATGGCATGAAATAGAATAAAAGATTTAAAATTCAGTTTTTTTAGTTTCATCTTATATTGTTAGATAGAGAAACCAGCTTTATTTCTACCTTAATGGTCATGTGGAGATTACTGGTCAAAGTGCAGAGAATATAAAGCTCCTGTTATAGAAGTACTTCTGAAAAAAACTGAAGCTTAGATCTGGGCTTCCACCTTCTTTGAAGCTTATTATGAAAACCTGTTCTATGACAAATGTCCAGATAATGATATACTGTAACAATACCTTGGTTTTCAAGAGCCATCTTACAGACTTGTGCTGTACTGTACCACCATTGGAATTATACCTTTTAAAATATTTTATGTCCTTCTAGAGTTGTTAAAAGTGACAAAAGTCAGAACAGCTCTACAAATCTGAGTTTGAAAAAAGTGATGGATCCTGTACATGGTCATGGAGGGACAATGCTAATATTAGGTTAGTGACCAACAAAGACCCTAATGATTAAGCTCATTAGAAACAAATGGATGTATAACAGCAGAATGTAAGTAATGATTTAAGTAGTGATAACTTAAAAAAAAATCAACAAAACAAATAAAAATACCACTTCAACAACGCCCACCCAAAAGAAAAAAATGGATGGTGTGGGTCAAAATTTTACTTGTGCTTTGAAAATACGCCTGAGCCAGTTTCAGTGTCAGGGTTTCTTTTCACTCACACTGTGAAAATGAAAAATGGATTTTTATACATGACAAAAAGATAGTTCTTACATGAGGCAGCTTTTTTTTTCCTGTGTTTAGCATAGATGTTCTACATTATTTAGGAATACATTTATTTTACTTCCCTGTGAATCCTTGATAGGAGTTTTCTCTTTCTGTACAGACAAGTTTTGAGGATTCAGTTGAATGCATGAGGCATACACATACTGTGGCAATGAGTATCGTTGAGAAAAGTAAAACAAAAACAAAAAAACAGTACTGAGTTTATGTTTTGATGCTTTGTCTGCATTTTCTAATCGAGGTGGAGGATTTTAGTTTCCCTGGTAGGTATATTTGTAATATTTGTAAACAGGAAGAATGAGAAAAGATGTATTTAAGCACCTTTGAAAATTGCTGGTTACCAGCGACAGATGAGAGCATTTTAGGGATGAAAACATGGCAAGCCCAGGAATTTCTATGTTTTATTAATTCTTTTCTTTAGATGGATCAAGCTTAATGATGTATTTAAAATTCTAGAATTGAATAGGGACCTCTTCTTGACTATAAGAACAGATATTAAATCAAATCTGCTAGCTGCCTGGACTTTATTTTCACTTTTTCTTCATCATATTCACAGAGGTAACTGCACATATGTACGTAGATGTGTACACAATGCACAGCCTTGCATACACAAGGATTTTCAAGCATACACAAATTGCAAATTACATGGAGGCTACACTCTGGCACATCAAATACCATTATATGTAAGGTCACATTCAATGCAAGCATGGATTGAACCACCATTTTTACATTAAACAGTCATTGCTGGAAGCCCATGATTGCCTACCAATGCTCAATACTCATTTATAGAGCTTACTCATCCCATACAGCTCTCTCAAATGGTGTCCTTCTTTCTGTAAAGCTACAGGCAAGAGAGGACTTGTCCCATCCTTGCTGTGGGCTTTCTGAACAGCAATGAAGGTGGGATGAGCAGTATGAAAAAGGCAGTGCCTGTGGGTGTGAGTCTATGGGAATTAATCCATTAAGAGAACTACCCCTAGGCAATTTTTTTTTCAAACTCTTGTTCTTCATACTGAACAGTTGCTTTTAATGAGCTCTAATGTCCATACTGATCAATATCTGCAGCAGAAAGCATTACTGTCACTTTATCTGGTCATACTGAAACTAAAAGAATTTCCTTTTTAGTATGTTAGCATTGTTTTTTAGGAATGTACGATCATATCTCTTGCTAAGAAAATGCTGATAAAGCTTTTCTAGTTCTTGTACAAAGATTTTACCTTTTTTTCCTGAGGTGTTGAGAACAGTGGGATGAACGCCTGCCATGAGAGTCCAGCTTCTGAGCAGACTGGGGAAGAAGGACCCTGTAACTCAGGGACTTGGGCTGGGAAATCATTAATCCCCCCCCTTTTATCATCACCCTGCTAATTGTGACAGGTCTAATTAACCACGACATCACACACTTTTGATCCTTATACCAGTCCTTCAGTGTTGCACCCTCTGGAAAGGAATGGGACTTTAAAGAGCTTCTGAAGGCCAGCACTGCGGGACTGAGGAAAGACAAATACTTTGTACGCCAACTGAGAGCCTGACGTTTTCACCGAATACTATCTGTTGCAAGTTTTATTCCCTGATCCCACTATTTCCCACATAGTTCACTGGTTTCCACACCAGCATCTCCTTCCTCAGGAAGTCTCTGACATTCACCACATAATGTTGACCATAATCAGTACGACCAGAGAGTAAGAGGTTCAATCTCTCATGCTGAAAAATCTGTCTTAGAGTTATTTAGGCCCTCGTTCACCTAATTTCTCTTCACCCAATACAGACCCATTCCATTTAAAGTCCTCAAATCCATTAAAATTAAAGAATTAAATATAAGACAGAGCTGGAGGGTCCTTGATTCCTCCAATTACTTCTACTAGTGAGGACCTTACTTAACAACAAAAGAAGGGAATGCAAAAGCAAGGGATCTTCCTCTTGCAGGCTTTCTGACATTTTGGGTGAACAAAAAAATAATATTAATATCCAAGCTGCATTTGGAGGAAGGGAAAAAAATCCATGCTCAAAGCTTGAATTAGCATTGTCTGAATTCAGATGCACTCATCATAGGTCTACATGCTTCTATCTGCTGAATTTAAATTTAAAACATGTCAAAGGTTGCATATATTATACTTTTGGTTATAAGAAGAAAAGGAAAATTTAACAGATACCATAGCAGTTCTAGAGATCAACAGCATATTCCTATGTAAAATAAAGCATGTAACTATCTTTAGTTACTGAACAACTTTAACACATATAAGTTCTCTGTGCTTAAAGTCTTTTCCCAATAATAATGATGTTCCCACTCTCCTAGCCACCAGTGAAGGCCAGTAAATTTATATGTTAATATTGAACAGTAAATTCATTCACTTGCAAAAGTAAACCTAATTCCAAAAATTTTCATGTGCCCTGTCTGCAAAGAATTTAAATTAATGTAGTTTGCATAAATAAATATGAATGTCAAGAATTCCAGGCAAGGTCCAGAATAGTTTTATGTTTTTGCAATATGTTCACACTCTTTGCTGCTACATTGAGAATAGACTGTTTTTCATTGCTTTATTCAATATCATTTTTTTTTCTTATTATCATCCTCATCACCTCCACTTTTTAAAGCAACTCTCTTGCAGAAACTAGTGGTCTAACAGAAAAAGCTTGCAGCCTTTTTCAAAGGATATTTTCCAGTATTTTGAATAGACAAGAAGCAATAGATATTACAATTGATCCTCCTTTAGGATCCCTTAAATACCCTTCAGGTATGCTTTGTCCCCCAGCCTCGCTAGCTATTCTGTTGGTGCTTGCAGAGCAGTGACAGACTGCCTGTGTAGCTTAACTTTGTCAGCTGTTTCTAATTACTGCAGCAGTGCCGCAAACTATGATCTCTCTATAGATCTTCTAGACTTGTCTCATGGGATTTACCAGTCCCACCAATAATTGACAACATTAAACCATAAACTTTTAGAGAAGCATCTATCCCTTTAAGAGTCATGTGTACATATCTTGACACAATACGAAATTGTGGGAATAACTAGAGTTTTTGTGGGAATAACTACTGTTCTGTTATCTGATAATGACTCAACATACAGGATGCATCTATGCATTCCACACTCAAATATATTTTTGTACTAAATTAATTAAGACAGGGACTTAACAAAGTCCCTAATGTCTAATTTTTTGTCTCAGGTTTTAAGTTCTTCATTGTCTGCCTTCCCATCTCCTGTACTTTTATTCTTAGATGGCTAAAATGATAGACCATCTTGCTTTCCAGTTTAAATGGCACCAAAACCTGAAAAACTGAATTCTATTCCTACAAAACTTCTACCACTTGAGAAGCAACGTCTTGTACCACAGATTTCAGTATTTTGTTGTTACTGGATTTTAACCTTGGACCCCTTACCAGATAATATTTTAGTCATAGTCTTTTTGGTAGTGATTCATGGGTTTAACCAGGAGAATGTGAATCCAAAACTGGTGGGACTATTTAACCTTTGCATTATTAAGAGTATGCATTAACATTTGCAACATTCTTTGCTTGGGTTTGCTCATTTGTCTCTTTTCTACTAAAAACTTCAAATACAACACTTGTATGAGAGACAATTCTGACTACAGAATATTTATAAGTAGATTTAATTCCTCAGCTATATTACTTAGATTACTTACAGATACTTATATTAACTTATATATACTTATATATCTATATAGAGAGATATTATAGATATATATATGCTTTTATATAGATACTTATATTAACTCAAAATAATTTTTCTTAAAAAGTTTTAAATGTATGTCCAGCCAAAAACACATAAATTGTGCAGAGCATCCCTCAGAACTGGTCATGCACTGTATAGAAAGTAGTAGAAAGTAGGAAAACTACTATTTAGGGTCCTAAGAAATGAATATAGTCTCATATGCATTTTGAATACTGTGCCTCCAAAAGCAGTTTTCACTGATTATGGCTGATCATCTAAATCATCTTACTGATCCTGTGACTTATCAAATACTTGTAGTTCTAACAATCCCTGAGTGAACTTCATTTTTTATTTTTTTTTTGTGATACTCTTCTGCATAACTTTGATACTTGTTTTTTGTTGAAACAGTAGTGCCACAAGAACTGAGCAGTTAAATTGTCTTCATTGTGAACACAATGGGAGGTCCAAATAGAAAATGAATCACAGCCAGTATGCACAGGCCTGATTTTCTGGCCTTATTTTAAAACTACTGAACACAAGTACATAGATACATATCCACTTCCAAAATGAAAGACCAACAGACTACAAAAAAGGGTAATGACTACCCTTAATAACTGAAGAAAATCACAAAGGGTTTACAATACTTTATCTAGGTTTTCCTAAGCTTTATTACTTTTCAGTCAAATTACTGAAGACAGTGTGGTTCAGGAAGGAGAGTCTTTTATAACCATGCAAATTTTTTGAAAGCTGTTAAGTTAGTTACTGTTCCAGGTAGTTAAGATATGCAGTAAGCCTACTTTTATTTTTAATCTTGTTGAATTACGAAAGTCCAGGTAGAAATTCCAAAGTTAATTGTATGTAATCTTATTGACTTCAGTGAAGTTATGCAGATTACTGTTACCAGAAGGAAGGGATTAAGGATTTTGGTTGTTACATAATTAATATATACAGGAACTTATTATAATATTACGTATAGCTATAATGGGTATTTAAACTCCTCTTTTTAGTTCTGATAACTAGCTGGTATTACAAATTACATCAGTATCTGTTAATATTAGGTATAATTTCTTCCTATTTAAATTGTAAAAGAAAAGGTTATTTTTTTTTTTTAATGATTCAATGTGAATACAGACAATTTTGAGACAAAGTAGGTTACTGTTTTCTAAAGTGTATTTTTATGGTTATGATTTATTAGAAACATCAGGGAATTTAAATTTATGGATAATTAATATCAAGTATTTAACTAAACCCAGGAGAGTCCCAAACACTATACTGCTAATCCCAAAATAAATATTTTAATCCACTTTTCAGCAGAATCTTGAAATAATGCTTCTGTCAATATGTATAATTTTATCATTTATTTTTCTATGAATGAATTTCCATGGATGAATTAGTTCAAAAGCACAGTTTATAAAGAAAATCAATAGTTCTCAATTGAAGACCACTCACAAAATACAGTTAAGTAGTAATTGATTTGTAGCAATATTTGCTATTTAACTCTAGTCACATGTAGCTGGCATAAAAGGATGCACAAGGGATTATAATTTGTGTACTAATACTCCCAAGTGTATCACCTATGCAATGATCATAGTATAACTTCAAAAATTAAATAAAATTTGAAATGAGCTCTAAGCTTGCCAAATGCATCTTTTTGTTAATGACAAGAAGTTGCCATTTGGCTTGAATTTACCACTGCCTTTAATTGGAGAGTCCTTTCATAGCAGGAGAACAAAAAGGGAGAATAATGATACAAATTCAGTTCAGCATGTGCATAGAAAAAGATAATGATTTAATGTTATCTCAGAAACAAATGGGCCTATCAACTACATTGCATAAGTTGATGATAGTAATTTATCTAGAGGAAAATTTCTCCATAGTATTTCTAGAGGGAACTGGACCGCGTTAAATGAGTATTTGATTTTTATTTTATTTTATTTTTTTTAAACCATCAGATACTGTTTTCTTTTCAATTGGTTCTTGTAACATTTGCAACAAAAGCACAAAATTCTGACAAATTACTTGTGATTGGAATAAGTTAGATACAAACTTAAGGTCACTGTTTTTTAAAAATGTTTTTTCTACCCAAGCTGCTGTACTATAAAACATACTCCAAGCACCATCCACAAAGTTAAGTATTACTTTTAAATTGTATTGTGATCTTTTGACCTAACACCTGCACATTGTGAATTTATATATTGCAGCTCAAAAGGTGCAAGTATCATCAACCCTGCCTTCCCTTCAATAAGAAACTGGAGAGCATGGAAGGCAGTCAGCTATTGGGTGTATAAACCACTAAATGATGACACAGCAAATTACAACTCATTAGCTGATTGTCACTTCTGTAACCATTTACCTTCCATATCCAATGGTAGGAGCACAAAAACACAATGAACTGAAGCCATTCAGTAGATGAATGCTAACTCATTAAGCCAAAGAAACTCCACTGCCTCCAGTCATCTCCTAAACTGACTGTTCATAGTGTCTCAACAGCCACTGGAAAGCGGGGACCCAGCTGCCGCAATTTGCAGCATTTTCACACAGAAGCCTGGTAATGACCAGCATGAACCATACAGATCATGTCTTTGAGGACTTCAGCTCCAATGCCTTCAACTCCTTTCAAGCTGGATTTTTTGCTTTTAGAATATCCAGCTTGGAAGCTCTTTCAGAGAGGCAGCAAAAATATGTGTGGTATCATGAACAATTCTGTCAGATGTTATTCAAAAGCACAGAAATACATAGAATCCTTCCAGAAAAGGCTACATTTTAAAAAACAAACAAACAAACAAATTCTTATTGAGAACAATTTACCTTTAATTCTTGCTTTTAGAAACAATTGTTTTTGCTGAAAATAATTCAAAAGCGTCAAAATATTACAGGTGTTACAGTGAGAGTCACAGAGAGAATCCTAAGTTAAATTAGTTAGAAGGATGTTATAAAGAATATATTAGGCAACTCAAAGCGTAGCCATAACCATCATTCCCAACAAGAAGCAAAAAGCATATAAAAGGCAGTATTGTATGACAATACCACAGTGATCTCACATGATACCTCACCAGGTTTTCACAGAACATTAGAAGATGGACTCAGGTATGGAGGGTTCTGTCTCAGGTAACAGGGAAGGAAAAAACTTCCAAAATGGTCTGAGATTTTGGTTTCCTCTGGGTTCATTTAGTCTTAATCTCCCACAACCAATGGTGTGCTATATTTTACAGTTAACCACAGAAAACTGTCCCCTGGAAGGCATTGTCACTTACTGCAGGCAATGTTACAACCCAAACAGTCATGTAAAGAGCTCCTAATAACATGAGTAGACAGAGAACCCTATTGTATAGAGCAAATGATTTTTAACAGTGAATTACTGTACACTGGAAACTTTTTTAATGCAGCATGAGTTCTTTCAAGTGATTATACTGTAAATTTTGGAAAGACACAACTGTTTTGGTCAGCATTAGTGTTGGTGGTTTCCTGTGATGTGGTGTTTATGATAGCAGTGCAGGCTCACTTTGCAAATTAGATCAGCCTGGAGGCAGTTGTCACTTAAATGCCAGCACCTGGTTATTTGTTCATATTTCCAAAAAGAAGAATATAGTTATGATAAATTAAACATTTTGGCTGTTTTGGCCACACAGTTTTTGTGGATTTGTTTGTGTATGCGTGTATATGAGATCCAACATTTTTCTGTCCTTCAAGCATACACTGTAATACCACCAACCTCTCTGGAAGGAGTGATGTTGCCTCTATTGCCAAGCAGCTTGCACTGTCACATAACTTGAGCATCAGACCCATGTAACACATGCAGTGAGAATAACAGAGTCAAAGTTATGAAACCAAGAGTAACATTTACTCTAATGACAGGAGTCTATTCAAAGTTTCATCATAAGTTTCACACACATTCCAAGATAATAGTTATTTCAAAAAAAAAAAAACACAACAAACGTATAGAGACTATTCAAAGAGGGTGACTTCTCACACACACCCCCTCCCTAATCCCAAAATGATTGAAAAAAAGTTTTGTGAATGAAATCCTTTAAACAATTTATTTTGCGCTCTAAATAAATAAACAAATATGTAAATAAAAGGAAGCAGTATGCACTTTTCTTTGCATTAAAGCATTACTATCATATATGTTGATCTTAAAATAAAGACAGATATTGCTAAGCAATTGATGAGAGCAAATCCCATATGATTCTTCTTCCTGGCAATGTTTCAACATGACAAAGGTATTCTACTCATCCATAGAAGCGAATGTGTAATACATGCTTGCATTAACTGAATGCAGGAACTTCTCTCACGGTGTAGCTACAATTAAGGACAGTGCAAGGGGCTCCCAGCACCAGTTCAATAACTGACTTGGCCTGTGGTAAAATTCCATATTCTATGAAGTAAAGGGTAAAAAAGACGTAACAGTTTTCCAGAAATAACCTTTCACAACCAGTGGTAGAGAGGTTGGGAGGGAGGTGAAGGGAAGGGACAAGATGGCAGTAATAGAGGAATGACTTTTATCAAATTCAGTCCATTTTCTGTAAAAGTACTTTTTTACTGTAATAAAGTACTTTTTTTCAATGTGTATAATCTGAAGCATTTTGCCCAGCGTGCAAGTATATGTGTGACAGAGAAAGATGACTTTTTTGAAGGTAGTTTGGGCTTCTTCCCCAGGAACTTATGAGAGTCAGTCAGTGCATTTGCTCCATTTAGTTCAGTGAGCTACATTCTGAAGGCAAAAAGCATCTCTTCAGGTAATCACAGGCAAGGGTGATTTTTATAATATCAAAGGGAGGGGTGATTTCCCCAGAAGTTTTAGCACAGGACTAAGCAAGAGGTTGCCTGAACCACTGAAAACCTGTTCCAGCATATCACTGTGAAGCTATAATCCATTTCAGTGGTGCTTAAAGTTCAAGCTGAGTTTTCTGAATTGCAAATAAGTTCCTGTGTAAAGAATATTCCATGTATGTATCCAGTCAGGGTGGTAATGTTGTTATTACAGCACTGTCTGCAATAACTCAGCTGTCAAATTCACTCCAGGCTGAAATTCAGTCTACATGGTCTCAGCTGGCCAGCAATTTCTTTTTTCATATGTGGTATGTTAAAAATGCATCCAGACTGTTATGAGTCATGAGGTGGCAAGAATGGAAAAAAAAAAATATTTAGAAAAAAATTTAATTAAGAAAAAAAGTGTTAGGAAATTTTAAGTGTTATCAGTTTTGTCACTCACTTATCTGCATCACTCATTAGAAGGATAACTTTGTGACATAATTTATTTTATCTGTTTATTATATTTTCAGTATTGTTTCCAGTTTGAAACTTCTTTTCATAAAAAATTGTCTATATTACCTTTTGTGTTTAGATTGTTTCTCCCTTAAACCACTATGAGCATAGCCCACATTCTGGTCTACCTGCAGTACACAGACAAACTGTGATCTCTGTACCTTATCATCTTAATAAATACACTGTCAGTAGTTTTGTGACTAAGAAAGTATGCTTTTTCTTACTTTGAGTACATACAAAAAATCTTTCAGTCTGAGGCTACCAAATTTCAATTGAATTTAAATGTGTAAATGCAAATTCAGTGGAGTCTGGAAGCTTAATTGTTGTTAAATACTTTTAGTGAGTCAACACCAATACCTCATTCAAAGGACTTTGACCAGACTCTCCTTTTACTTGAAGAATATGCAACTTTGATGCACATCGGTGAAACAATGCAAAAATGCAGAGAGACTTCAAAAAGGATTCAACTTTGTTACTTATTTTTCATGAAACATATTTCATAGTTAAGATTATCATGAGTTTTATAGATAGGGCTGACAGGTGCATTGAGAGAAGGCCCTATACTGTGCCTACTAGAGCAAACACGGGGCTAGGATTTTGCAGCTTCAGAGACAAGATAGGAGTACAATAGTTGTGCAATAGTTGCACTTGAGTATCATTTCACTCGTCAAATCTCACATAGCTAGAACTAGCTATAAGATTGAAGATATTAAGTCTCAGCAGTACAAGTTATTGGATGAAAATGATGGAGAATCAGAGAATGTAATACATTATAAATAATATATTCATTTTTTAAAATACATTATTTAAAATATTAAAAAAAAATGAAGGGAAAATTAATGGCTAAATCTTAAAAAATAAAGGTTAAAAGATTGTAACTGACTGCCCTATGTGTTAATACAAACAGGGCTGCTAAATGAACCAGCAAACCCTATCTTACAAGGAACTTAGCACAAATTACAGAGATTTCAAATGTGCAACACAAGACGTGGGACTTCCTGTTTGAGGCAGAATATTTACAAGAAAAGATCCAATTTTTATGCCAGTGATGGGCAACCCATCACATCTAGGCACTTTCATCACTGTAATATTAAATGTGTGCTCTTTTGAACACAAATTTGTTTTTTTCATCAGTTACTACTGGGCGTTGTTACATCTTTGTATGCTAGGCAAAAGAACCCTCTCAGACTACTTTTCTTCCTTCTCTATAATAGTGCATGGAGGTTGTTGATGATTAAGTCCCACTTCTGGTTGTTCTAAAGTAGCACTGCCTTGTCTGGTATAATGTTCTGTCATTACAAGAATGAGATGGTGAGTGTTTATATTTGATGTAGCTAACTCTCCCATTAAATCAGCTAAAATAAGAGCAACATAAGAGTAATAATCAGACAAACAGCTGATGAGAATGTGTTATTGTCCATGAGATTATCAGAATGGCAAGACAGTTTATGGAAGCAAATTTATGGTATTTTACTGTACTGCAATAAAGCTGCAAGAATTTGTATAATCTGATTAACTGAAATATCAAATGTTAGCAGATTATAGCAGTCCTCACAGCTTTTGCCAGATTTCTACAGCAGCTGGCAGTCCTACGTTAAGTTTGCTGTGCTACATTAGTCACCTTTAAAATATTTAAAATTTCATTTTAATATACAGTGCAGGGATTTTAAGGCAGTGTTAATTACTTGCATGTCACACGTGCCAACATTTGATTACTGTTGCTTTATAGTTGTGCTGCTTAGTTTCAGTCCTACTGAGGGGCTTCTAAGCTTGCTCCTTGGAAAGAACTGACCCATCAAGCAGCACATCAAGAGAGGCAGGCAATCCTTCTGCTCTATTCAATATTGATAAGGCTGCACCTAGAGTCCTGTGCCCAGTTCTGGGTCCCCAATATACAGGGGAGACCTAGAAATACTGGGAAGAGTCCAACAGAGGGCTACCAGGAGGATCAAGGGAAAGGAGCACCTCTCCTATGGGACAACTGGGACTGTTCAGCCTGGAGAAGAGGAGGTTTAGGGCAGGGGGTTGCAAAGACGGAGCCATGAAGCCAGGCTCTTTTCAGTCATGCCCAGTAGCAAGACAAGAGGCACTGGGCACAAACTGGAACTCAGAAGGTTCCATCTAAACATCAGGAAGCACCTCTTACTGTGCGTGTGAGGAGCACTGTCACAGGCTGCCCAGAGAGGCTGCGGGGTCTCCTCCTCAGGGACCTTCAAAAGCTGCCTGGATGTGGCCCTGGGCACCCTGCTCCAGGTGTCCCTGCTTGAGTAGGGGTGGAAACAGATGGCCCCCACAGACCCCTCCCAGCCTCAACCATTCTGTGATCCTGTGATCATAAGCTACCTGCATTCTGCACTAAGCACAACTCAAAGACAAAACCAGAGAGCTTGTGAGAGATCTCCAGGATGATGAATTCCATAAGGAGGATAAATAAAAAATAAACAAAACTAATTTCATCAGTGACCTTTACTCATCTTTCCATACAAAGAGAAAAACAGCAACCCAAACTGACACTTGAACTGAAGAGCAAGAAACCCACATTTCAAGAAACAACATTTTTTGTTTATTTTCCAAGACGAGCTCTCCGGTTCTTAGATTAAACCCAGACTGAGTGTGCAAAATAGCTGAAGATCTGAGATCTTTTGAAAAGCCAGATTCTTTAGATGGGGGAATTTTTGTCAAATGGCAATTCAATGGCCCTTTTTACACTTACACGGATTCAGGAGATACATAACAAAACTTATTATTATTCTAAGTAGTACAATAAACTGTGAACACCTTTGTCTAAAGTGACCAAAGGACAAACTGTTACTGCCTTTTCAATTTCATTTTTGTTTCATATAGATGTGCATTTTATAGCTGGGTAATTCCTGAGTCAGTTTAGAAATTAGCAGGAAGATCATTAAGACAAGATTTTCACTACACCAGTAGAAAAAGATACTGGCAGTAAATCGAGAAGTCCACCAGAGATTTTAAATCTCTGTTTGGACCCTCTCTTTGACAGTACCCATGTTGAAGGAGAGTAATGAGTGTTGTAAAAATGAAAGGAATCAGTAGCAGTATCTAACAGATATAAAAATATTATTGAATTTCTGTCTTTGGATTAAGCTTTTATGAAGGTCAACATAATGTATTTGGACAAGTAGGCCCTTGTCCAAATGTCCATTGGAGTGTTCCTACTGACTTCATACTGTTTTGGAACTGATTCATAGCAAAAATAAAAGTATTCACAGATATGCCTGAAAATTCAACATTACTGTATATTTCAACCACTTTTATATACACTTTCATTAGAATTTCCAGGAAGTTATATAAGTCAATAGTACCTTTATGAATTAATAGGCACGGAAGCATAACCAACCAATTTTCTGAAGTACTCCTCTTATACTCTTATAGAGGGAAAACAACGCACTCTGTGTTTTTGGTTGAGCTATCAAACACTTCGAAAGCAGACTTAGAGAGCAAAATGATCAATAATCTACTTGCTTCAAACAATCTGTAAACACTGCCTAACATCCAGTGTTCGCAGAACTATTTTAAGCTATAATGCACAGCAAATATGTTCCTAACTCTAGTTAGGGGAAAAAAAAAAAAAAAAAAAAAAAAAAAAAAAAAAAAAAAAGCAGCTCTTTCTAAGGAGTAGTACAGTTCCTCAAATATAAAATAAAATCTGGGGGAAGTTGGAGTACCAAACTGTAACATACATCATGGGCTAAACATGGGCTAAATGAATTTCAAAGGACTTTTCATGCTATAAGATACATAAATGTGCAGATTACTGAGGCAACATTTTAATAGGATTATAGAAAGGCATAATCCTTTTTAATATACTATTAATTTATTGTATTTTTTGAACATCTGTGTCTCTTCCATTTTCCAATTGGAGTGAAATATTTTTAGGCATCTTCACAGGAAATATTAACCACCATCTTCCTTTACTGTAACTGTCAAAAACCCTCTTTGATTTACTCGTATAATATGTAATTTTTTTGTATATTCTACACATCATGGTCTATTATTGTTGACTATGAATTAAGTTTTCAAATACTTGATAGGTTATTTGAAATACAGCATGTGCTTGAGATTTTTCATAATCTTTATAATTGATTGCTTCTGACTTTGTCTTCTCATTCTTTTATGTACGTGTCCTTCTATGAACATATTTTTAAAGTACTAAAACGCACTTGACAATGTCACTTCAGAAGAGTCTTTTGTGTCTTATCTCACTAGCTGTAATCACTCAGGAATATTAAAGCTGTGTCTAGTGCTGCTAAGGAAAATGAACTACTTCTGTGTATGGACAGAAAACTGGTGTAACGAGGGCTCCAAAGTACGTAAGAGGTTACACAGTCTGTCATCTTCAGTTCTAAGGTTAATGCTAGTGAGCAAGAAACTTACAATAGCTGTACTTTCAGATCTGACATGAAATGTCATGAGATAGATGAGGTAATCATAAAGTGCAGTTACTAAGACTAGACTAGTTTGAGTACTGCAGAATCTAAGAACTTAATGCATCTCCAAGTAAGACTGTTACTTCTGAAATACCAGCTCCTTTTCTAAAATCAGCAAGTGATCAATTCATAAAGTGAAAGGGGGCCTGTGAACTATACATTTAACAAGATTCATTTTATTTCCTCAATACATGGAGTATATCAAGCAATTTTTATTTATTTATTACCTTTCCTCAACTTCTTTGTTAAAAAAGATAGAGCCATGATAGGAAAGACTAGTTTAAAACATCAATCAATCAAACAAACGAACAAACAAACAAACAAAAAAAACCAAACCACACACAAAAGAAAAGAACACTGTTGATATAGCCTAGAGCTATCTGACATATGGTCCGGTCTTTTAAAAGACCAGCATTACCTTATGTACAGAGGAAGACAAAAGGGAAACTCAGAAACCCAAAACTAGAGTTGTTCACAGATACATAAGCAAAACAAAAGAAAAATGGGTTACATATCTTCCTACTACAGAGGTGCCATTTAGCCCTGAGGAGTTCATGCAGCATTGATAGCATATCACAAAATTGGACACAAATGATTGCTAAATTCTTAAAAGCTCTTTCCAATGCAGCGCAGTACTTGAACTGATGTAGTATATCACAGGCACAAATTCAGAGTTCTAACAACACACTTGGGTATCCAAGGTCTCCTGTACTGATGTAACCAAACAATACATTTTCAATATACATGTACATGCAGAGCTTATGTTTATTAACAACTTATAATGCAGTACTGCAACTTTAGTTAAGTGTTCTCTTGCTTGCGGTTTTATTTTTGTGAAAATGACGTAGCCAACAAAATATGGAATACAGCCACAGGTATGTTTTTCTTTATTTTTTTTTTTTTTGAATGGAAATTTAAATTATGTGTAGAAATCTCATCTAGTGACTTCAACATTCAAAAGAAAGGTATGTCTTCTGTTGGCTATCACCTAAGTAATCTTTCATGCTTAGTGAATGGGTAGGCTGAAAAATATAACCAATTAAAAAATAAATAAATTACTAATCCCTTTATTTCTTCCCTTTAAGAACATGCATATAAGAGCAGGAGCTTTGTCAGCAAGCTGTTGCTTTCTTGAAGCTTAATCTTAATATTTCCAGCCCAACAGTAATGTAGATTCAAGAGATGGGATATGACACTCACTTCTTCAGAAACCATTAATCTCTCATAACTACATTTCAGTTAAGGGATTTGCGTTCAATACCCTTGAACAGAATTATGCTACGCGTTCTTAATAGTATTACTTTTATTTTTGTTTGGAGTCATTTCTCAGAAGATAATTTTGTTGATGACTAAACAGTTATTCATAGGACTAAACACAAGGCTACAAGGATCTCTGTGGTCTGAGGGACACTGGAGCAAAATGGCAAGGTTAGATAGGCATATGTTTGCCTAAGGGACTGCTGCAAAAGAACATTTGAATTGGATGCAGTCAAACTGCACATGAGAAAGATCTTATATCATTATTTTTAATGGATTTAATGCTTACAAAGACTATCTTAAAAAAAAAAAAAGTTTGGAATACATTGCTAGTGAAGTGAAACATGGTTCAGGTTAGAGATAAACAAAACTAGCAGGACCATTGTATAAAATCCCCATTTATTCATTAATTTTATCAATGTAGTTGTGTTGTGTTTTCTCAGACAGTGAGCATTTTGATTTCATATGGTCATGGTCACCTGAATTCTACAGAATGTGGATAAAAATGCTTTCAGAAATGATCAGGTAGCTGCACTGCAATTGCTTTAGATATTTTAAACAGATCATCTTCAGCACCATATTAAGTTGGGCCCTGGTAATGCCATCTGGAGAAGAAATTATATGTTTCAGAAATAATTGAATGTTTTAATTTGCTCATACTTACAGGAGTCCATTTGGCTATTTTAAAACACTGCTAACTGTAGATTCTTCCTAACACCTACTGGTTCAAAACATTACTTTTCTTCTGACAGTTAACTCTTATTATGAACCACAGAGCTGTGTTTTTAATGGAAATGTTTGAATTATAAATATAGAAAACCAGCTACTGCTCATGGATTGCAACTTTTCATATATTTTAATGTGCGTATGCATATTAACACTACAAAGTCTCCATATTTGCAAAGACAATCTTGACAGATAATAATTGTTGAATATAATTGATACTAATACTTATTGAAAGTGACCAAGCATTTAATCTTTTCTCTCTCTTTCACTTGCTTTAACTCTAGAGAAACATGATGATTTTAAATGTTCCGTATGGTAAATTCAAGATTAATAATTCAATTACCATTAAGCATAAATTGAAACAATAGCATTGTCTTGCCTTACAGTGTCAAGAGTTTTAGTGAACCATTTAACATCAGTATATTTCAGATGCATGAATTGTATACATCAGATACATGAACTGCCTGAATTGACAGTACTATACAGCGGATTCCAAAGTAACATTTTGCAACAGCTGCAAAGGAGCTGTGAATCAGATGCATTTCACAGTTTATTTCAGTGGTTTTCTTCTAATCTATAACTGCAGACATCTGCTCAGTGTAAAGAACTGGCCAAATCCACAACACAGTGAATAATTTCCAGTGGAATGATGTTGATTCACTGACATACGACATGGACTTGCCTAGGTAGCCTTTGCAATGGGATAAAATTCAAACAAACATACTTTGGCTCAACATAAAGTTTCCTCTGATTAGAACAGCAGAAAGTAGCAGAAAGGAGCTATTCCTTAATTTTATTATGGACAAATTTTAGTAAAGATTTAGTTTACATTTTAAAAGGGACAATTCTAAACCAAAGGATCATCTGAATTTTTGGAGGAGTTTCCTCGGGTAAAGATGGAAAGCTGAAATTGCTTATCTATCTGTCCTCCTAGCTCTAGGCAGGTGGTTTTAACTGAGCATAGGTGGACTTTACCTGTTAGCTTTTGATCTTGCCAGTCTCTTCCTTACTAGCATAAATGATCAGACAGCATGCACAAACATTGCCAGTTGCATATCTTTTGAAATTATGGAAGTCAAAACCTGGGCTCCTGCCTGGTACTTTTGATCTGATTCTGTTCCTTATGTTTTCCTCAGATTCATAAGTGTAAAGATATATCTTCAGATGTACAAATGATGTCTCATTTACATTCACTACTTTCAGACCAAATACTTTTGAAACATTTATTCTCAATTAGAGGATTTTAAAAGGACTCCACTTTTTATCATTAAACCAATTGCTACTTCTCTCCTTAATCAGTTCAGATAAATTGTTTTGGAAGAAATGCACAATCACAGACCAATTTTCCAAACACTACTGAATATATGCAAGTTTGAATTAATGACTCAGAACCATAACCTCTCAACCCTAACTTATACTTATTCATAATGCGTATCTTGACAGATAATAATAAGTAAGGATATAATTGATAACAACACTTATCAAAGGTGATCAAGCATTTAATAGCATCTCCTTAATTCTGCAGAAAAAAAAAATAAAAAATATATATATATATATAAAAAGATATGTACCTCAGATCATAAATGTTAAATTTATGAACTGAGGTAAATATGATAAACGCAAATTTTATAAATTGCATTTAATGTTAATTGAATTATGTCAAAACAATGTTTCAGGTGAATGGCAATTAAATGTTACCTAATTCTCCAACAGAAGGACAAGATGCATTGACCCTATTATGGAAAAATAAATATCAGTAAAGCAGAAGGTTTCAAATAAACAAATACATTTAATGGGATAAGCTATCTCTTTACATAGTGTTGGCATGTATCTTGAGCTTTGTTATACACTTTTACTAAAATTAAACTGCAGAAAGAGAGATGTGATGAGGCACAGAGCACAGGGATCAAAAATATGAAAACTGATGACGATAAATGCAATCTAATACAAGGGTCAAAAAAATATAATGAAGTAATCAGGACTGGACTTTGACTGCTACCTCTCCTTCCTGTTAGCCCT
This sequence comes from Aythya fuligula, assembly GCF_009819795.1. NCBI lineage: Eukaryota > Metazoa > Chordata > Aves > Anseriformes > Anatidae > Aythya > Aythya fuligula. Next base: position 14,045,220 of record NC_045566.1, read on the forward strand.
ATGGAGCTTTGAAAGAAAACCCACTCTGTGGATCTGCAGTGCCAAGGAGACCTGAGGAGAGAAATTTCTACTTTCTCTTTACCTGTTTTGGTGTTCCTACAGATTGGCAACTCATTACATTCACCAAAAGTTTGAGGGAGTGCTTTTAATAAGAGGATATATTAAAAACAAAACAAAACAACAACAACAAAAAACTACTTAATTTCAGTGGCAGTGATAATGTATTATGAAGTTAAAATCTTTCTCTTTGAGACATGCCCACTCCTTAGATTCCAGACCACAAGGTTTCTTTTGTCTTTGAGCAGAGCCAACATCTGCCACCTGTGTCCCCTGACAGACTGCCATTTGTTTTAAATATCAGAAAAGGGGAAAAATGCACAATTTATTGGAGTGCTTGAGAGCAGTATTCATAATTCCCCCATGCTGCTATGTGCTTTTTCTCCTTGGTAAAACCTATACTTTTTGTTATTATTTTTAAACACAAGGCTGTGTTTTTGTTAAAGTTGGCCAGAATTTTTAACATGGAGAAAAAGAGCTAGCTAAATGAACTCCTGAACAAACCCCTAGAGACAGGGGAAAGAGGTGAAAGGACATGCCATTAGGCAAAGTGACAGAGCACACCCTCAGAGAAGATGACTCAATATCAACTACAACAGATAATTTCACTTTCATCGCTGATTATATGTAGATAGCAAACACACTGTCGGCATGATACAAAGCAGAACATTTCCATACCTCATAGAAGGTTATGAGGAACAAACAGGAATAAATACACCTGACACTATGTTTATGACAAGTCCTGGGGATTTTTCCCCCTCCTTTCCCAAAGATAGGGACTGAACACCACAGCTGTAGCCCTTTCACAAACAGTACCTCTGAGCAACCACATCCATGAATATTAATAGCAACAGTTCAACATGGGGAACTTAAAACCAACAACTTTATTCAAAAAGTTACTGGCAACCAGAATGGACCCCTGAGCACCAGTGTAATGAGATCTCACTGTGGAATGACATATTGAGTTGTGACATTCTGTATTGGTTTCCATTTCTAAATGATCTCAGGCTGTAGCCACATGCAAAATGGATTAGAGCAATCTTGTTTCAAGTGAGAAAAATGTGGCTAAATGTGGCAACATTTGTACAGCAAAATTTTATTCTTCTCACTAGGCTATGGTGAAAGAGTGAACTCCTGGCCAGGACTATGGGTTGCGCATCTGGACTCAGCTTAAGATGAGGCAATTACTTATCCTACAATAGCTCTGATACTTCAAGATGTACTCCATGTGTATCCTATTGTACAAGTCTGCGAGGCACATGCACACAACACATGCTTTCCTGGCAGCACCAGCATTCAGCAGAGCTATGCTTGTACATTCTGGTCCTTATGTTCCCATATGAGAGGAAATAAAGGCTAGGATAACTTTGCTCAGTTATCCTCACAATGCTAAGCCTATGCTGCTGAGAATTCCAAAGAGTCTGGACAGAAAGCTGGGCAGAAAATCTGCACTGACAGCAACTGTAATGGTGGTAAATAATTATTTTGTGGAAAAAAATAATCAACTGGTTTAGACGGAGATTTCTATTTTCTTGAATTTTTATAGGTGCCCAGTGGATGCCTGTTCCTAAGATGTCAATCTAATGGAGTGTTCCTTGTCATTGTCTGGTAGCTCTCATTAACTAGTACATGTCTGTAGCGTGCAAAAACCATCTCTGCCACCTATACTCTAATGCTTGTGTGTGTGTGTATGTGGTAGAAGAACAGACAACAACCTACCAGCCAAGCAGTTGGAGATGCACTACATAATCTAGTTTAAAAACACTTATGTTAAAATAATTTGACTTTCAATTTTGGTCCCCAAAACAGAGAGAAAAAAAAAAAAAAAAAAGCCAGATGTGTATTTTCCTTTTGATGTAGTACAACAAGACTCAGAACTTATAAAAAGGTTCTGTTCTGGCACTGATTCTGCATGAGAACATTAGGACAGATTGTTTCCAAATGCTAAGCAAAGACATGACCTTCAGTCAGGACCCTGACAAGAAGGCAAGAGTGACACAAACTGTGTCATAATATAAAATGGCTGATGTTCAGCACAATGAGTAGTTCCTGCTCCACATACAAAATCTCAGACTCTGTTCAGTCTGTATGGTCAATATAAAAAGTAACTTCCTTGCTGTTTTTTTTGGGTCATTTTCTGCTTTATGTAATACTTAAGATGTAAAGATTGGTCTTTTTGTGTTGTATTTTCACAAACATCCCTGCAAAATTTATGATTTTGTGAAAGGTGCAACCATCCTAAATATAGCAAGATAAAATGGTCTGTTAGAGCTACTCTCCCATCCCCAGCAGGTGTTATAATTATTTCACTTCACTGTACCGTTGCAATGTTAGATTTTGAGGAAGTTGGCAAAATAGCTACAAAGATGAAGTTTCCCAGAAATGACTATAATAGTAGAACCTTAGTTTGCTCAGCATATATTCTTTTAATTTCAGTAAGCATTTCAGTATTTAAGCACCCAGTTTGAACTCAACCATGACATCTTGTTTTCCTGATCTTATTTTTCCTTCACATGGCTCAAATTTAGCTTTTTAATCTGCTGACCAATAGAAGCTGGAAATAGAAGAACATAAGGTCACAACTTCCTTGAAGTTCAGAAGCATGAATATAGGCTAAATCACATCTTTCCTCTGCCATAGAGCTACAGTAAGGATTACTGCATGCTTAACAGAGGAGACCATTGTTTGCAGAGCATTTTATTTTATACTAATCAATTAACTTGACCAACACTAGTCATAAAATACTAGATATTCAGAGGAACGAAGCTGTGAGCGCTCCCCCTCTTTGTTCCTGCTGCTGCAGTTAGTTAATCCAAACAAATGCTTATCTTTCCAGTTTTTAAAGTCAGCATTATCAATCCAATCCAGCATTATCAAGCCACATATGGGTCATCTGCAAACAGAAAAGCAAACAATCTCCTTATAGGGTGTCCACTTTTGTCTCAAAGCCTGTAGGATTCCCACACAGGCTGTGGGACTGCAGAAAGCAAACCTCTTCCTTCCAGGCTGCAGTACCTCTGCCTGGAATGTCAAGGAAAGACCTTTGTGCTGACCCAGAAACTGCAAACGTTTCTTTTCTTTTTAGATAAAGGAACTTTTCTTCTCTCTCAAGCTTTTTAGTGGTGAAGAGAAGAAAAAAAAAAGTAGCTTTTTTCTTCCACGTGTGCTGTCCTTTGCAATCGACTGACTCACTACCAATACATAGTGTTTTGTACTCTTGGGCTCTCTTATTAATCACTCTTTCAAAACAAACAAAACAAAACAAACAAAAACACCAAAACAAAACAAAACAAACAAACAAACAAAAAAAAAAACAACAAAGCAAACAAAGCAAAAAAAAAAAGACAACAAGGTGTCCATCCCTCATCATTACAAACTATCCTCTTTCTAATGCTAGGAGGAGAAACAGCAAATCTTTTTTTCCTTCATTGCTTCCTACCTCAACATTATAACTTCCTTAGCTTCCAATTCTCTTCAGTGTCAAGTATAATTTTCAGAAGATAGTGCATGGGAAGCCAGGCACATGTGCAACAGAGATGCCATTCCTGTCATATGACTTTTAAAGCAGCTACAGAATGAATATTTATTTGGTTGCATGTATTTCCTTAACTGATATGTCTGCATTTCTGATTCTGTTCTGCATATTTTGATCCTTAAATTTGATGAATCCAGATTTACCAATGTGGTTGTGATTATTATTTTTTAAATAGCTAAAGTAGTACACCTTATAAATCACATGCTTTCTTAAATGCAGGGTTTAAGCATTCATACCATGACAATGGCACCGTTATCTGTGGATTTCAATAATGTGCTTTATTTGTGTATTCCCCTGAAAAACACTCAGACACTGCAATTACTGTAGAACAAGCAGTATAGCTGATCAAAGGCTTTTGTCCAGACTCTTCAGTGACATCCACACGGTGATTTGCTGTGACTGCTTACAGATCACTGAATGTGCTGCAAGATTTTGCTTGGTTGGCATACAAAGCTGTAAGTCACACAGCAATGGCAGAAAACAGGACTGCCCTCTTAGTCATCCTCCCCACGATTTGTGAGGTATGTACCTGCTGAATGAGAGTTGGTGACTGTATCTTGGTATTCACAACAAATATCTGAAATTCTTCCATTTATTCCCCATGTAAGATCTAACTTACTTTTGGTAACTTCAAGCACTCAAATATATAGGTCACAAAGCTAATTGAAAGGTTTACTTTTAAAACATTAGTAAAACTTCCTTTCTGTTTTAGACACACCCCCAGTTCAGGTTTTCCAGTTTTACTCTAGCAAAAACCAAAGGAGTCACAGTAAGTCATAAGTTTTAGAAATACTTTAAACACAGGCTGGTGCCTCTGTCTCTATACTATGGTTGTTATTGCAGTATCAAGGATCCAGGGAATTACAGGCCTGTCTGTCTGACCTCGGTACCAGGGAAGGTTATGAAGCACATCATCCTGAATATTATTACAATCAAGCGATCAGAATCAGCCAGCACGGGTTTATGAAAGGCAGGTGCTGCCTGACTAACCTGATCTCCTTCTATGACAAGATGACCTGCTTGGTAGATGAGGGAAAGGCTGGGGATGTTGTTTACCTGGATTTTAGTAAAGCATTTGACACTGTTTCCCGCAGTACTCTCCTGTGGAAACTGTCTGCTCACGGCTTGCACAGACGTACAGTTCACTGGGTGAAGAGCTGGCTGTAGGGCCAGGCCAGAGAGTTGTAGCAAACGGAGCAAAATCCTGAAAGGAGGTTGCAGCGAGGCAGGTGTCAATATTTTCTCAGGTGACAAGCAATAGAATGCGAATAAATGGCCTCAAGTTGCACCATGGGATGTTTAGATTAGGTATCAGGAAGAATTTCTTCATGGAGAGAGTGGTCAAGCATTGGAATGGGCTACTCAGAGAAGTGGTGGAGACCCCATCCCTGGAGATGCTTAAGAGATGTGTGGATGAAGCACTAAGGGACACAGCTTAGCAATGGGATTCAGTAGGTCAAGTTGATGGTTGGAATTTATGATCTTAAAGGTCTTTTTCAACATAAATGATTCTATGATTCATTGATTGTAGGGCAAAAAACAAACAAACAAAAAAACAATAATAAATATATATGTTTTTTAATATCATTTTGACTTACCATTTGGTAACTCTAGGGCTTTTTTGGTCACACACACACACACACACATATATTCTACCTTAATCATAATATGTTAAGAACTGCTGCTTACAAATATCTTGTTTTGGAAGAAAGGATTATCTTTGGGTTTAGTCTCTTCCACCTTCTCTGTAAATCTGCCATGTGACTGATCAGCCACTTAACTCTGAAGCTAAGTGGCTTCCACAGATTCCTTATCTGTGAAATGGGTATAATGACATTCACTACTTTAGCAGGTCAGTGTAAGAGGTGATAAATGTCACACATCTACAGTAAATCATTACAGGTGCACATGTTACATGGACACGTGCTTTTAAAAATGCTCCTTTGTAATCCAGCAACAGTAAAAAAATATAGTTTTATTAGACTTCTGCATTGTATGGCTAAGAGATAAGACATTTTGCTGAGTGCATTCTTTATGTGAATTACAGGAAGATACAATATTAATATGAAGATCTATTTATTTTTTCTTAGTCAAGAGCATACCCTAATGGTATAGCTGTCACTTCTGCACACTGGTGCTCTCTAATCAATAACATGAAACTAATAGTGTGGGACACATTTCTCTTGTGCCAGAATACAATTTATACTAAAAGGATTTTTTGCAACCAATGCCATAGTGGAAGAATGCAACTCTTACTATCTTCCGTTGAAAGCAAAGTTAAATTCTCAATCTTGAATTTATTTAGTGATAATCTCTGGTAAAACATTACCTCATATCTTCCACTAAATATACATTAAAATCTCCATTCTGTCTGGGCTGCCAGGTGCTGTCTCTGCATGAAGATACTCATTCCAGTTTGAATTGGGTGTTCATAGGTTGGTGGGAAAGCAGCTATCTGCTCCAATAGGAGTTTTCACTTATTACTGCATGACATAAAAGCATGAATTGGTCACATTGTGTCATCCTATTAAGAAACCACTACTACAATGGTGCACAGAAAAGATGGGAACAGCTGACCACAGTACTCCATGGACTACTGTGGGGTATTTACCAGCTCTGGACTTCAGAGTTGGCAGTAGACAAAATACCTCTTTCCTGGCATTATGAGCACAATTTATTAACATTCACCCATGAACCAGTTTACCATCCGGAAGAGCAACACTTAAACAAACTGAATCTCTCCCTTATCAATAGGTCTCTCTGCTCCTTAGGAAAAGCACTTGCACTGGTAAAGAGATGTTACTGACGATACAGAAAGACTGTAGATGCCTTGCAGGATGAAAGCACAGATGTTCCTTCTCTCACTCCAAATTCTTGAGCTCAGTTCAAGACTGCAGAAGATCAAGAGATAAACTGGTGTCTAAAAATGCAGTCATAAATCTTCCAGGACACAGCTGGCTCAAGGCTTCTCACAGAATAAACTATGAGCAAGGCTGGACAACTACTGCTTGGAAAAGGAAGAGATGGAAACAGGACAGACTGAGAGTCTCTTTCCTGTTATTACAGGAGAAGCAGGAGGAGTGGGTACAGTGAGGAGCTGAAGGGGAAGAAAAGTCAGCCCCTCCTGCAGCAGCCATTAGCCCAGCTTCAGCATGGACAAATTGGGCAATGGGCTACAGCTGTTTGGCCATACCCTATCTGGTCCTAGACAACCACTTTGACTTGCCTTCAGTGTTCTTGCCCTTGGAAATGCTTGAATTAGCTGTTCTGCCTAACCCCAGAAGGGAAAGACTGCTCCTGAGAGGGGAAGCCTCAGATTTCTATGCCAGGTTCCAAGGAAATAAAGAGGACAAAATGGGAACATTTAGCCTCATACCCCGAAAAATAATTACTCTGATGTTGCTCCTTAATCGTGTTTGACAGTAGTTTCATAATAGTCATAAGCAGGTGTAAATTAATGGTCATGAAAATTAATAGTCAATACAAATGATATAAAATATGAGATTTAGATCCCAAAGACAACTGTAAACAATATTTCCACTATGTAGAGAACATATTTGTGTGTGTTCCTCATAGTCTTTAATAAACAAAAACAGGAGTGCAATGAGCAATACAGTGATGATTCCTTTCTTGATTAAAAAATGTTTTCCACATCATTTAGATAGTGTTGTGTAAAGAACTTATTACACATGCCTATATTTACTTTGATACCTAAGCAACTTTAAACTGTACTGAGCTCAAACAAATTGAACATTCAAAAATATTTATATTGGCATAGAAACTAAGAAGTATAGTCCAATTCAAGCTGTTTTCTCATAGTCTAAGCTGCAGACAAAACCTATAAACTTGAGATTGGAGAAAGTATGATTGTTTTCTTACACTTGCAAATGTGCTACTGAATATGCAAAACCACTATGCTCATACCCCACTCCCTTCAACAGGAAGCTTAGTACTGTGGCATGAGCTGAAAGCACTTGCTTGAATCTACGGTGATCACATCAGCACATTCACCCACTTCATTTAACCACCACTCTAAAAATGCATCAACCAAAACTATGTGGATTAAATGCCATTTAAGAGCTGTGGAGTGTAGTAAGGAGACACAATGCTGAAAGCCTGCAGCCCTTTCTCAAAGCCCAACAACCTGTTTCCCCATACTGACTGCTAAGACCAGCCCTGTGCTTCTGCCTGCCTGCCTTCAGAACCCACTGTTATATCATAACTGCACAGATGCAAGTGCTAGCTTTCTACACATCTTCTCCTGCACTGTGAGACTGCACATTTTATAAACATAGAACAGTAGATTCTATGTAGCCACTGTACATATAAAATTTTTGACATTACTTTGACATTAAGGTTTCTCTTCCTACCCAAGGATCATTATAGTGTTAGTGCAGGCAGAACATTTTCCACTTGATTGCACAGCCCTGACCTTTTTTTTTTTTTTTTTTAAACACCCCACCCCAACTCCCTAAAAGTGTATGTACTGCTCTTGCAATAAAACAACGTATTCAGTGTCATAGGCAAGCATATTCAAACCAAGTCAATACAACTTGCACTGTATACTGCTGAACAACACTGCCCCTCTCCGCACTGCACGAGCTGTTAAGACAACTAACAGAGTGGCTGTAAAACTAATCAGAGAGAAGCCTGCAACAAAGGTTGCAGATGTTAGCCCAGAAATAAAGGGAGTCCTGGTCACACACCAGGTCTTGACTGTTTAGTGTCTCTCAGACACTAAGCTAATGTGAGATCTTCCTTGTTCCAGTTCCTTAATGTGGAAAAAGCAAAGGTAACTACAGGTGTCAAAGAAAAAAAATATTAACGTGTCTACTGCCTAACCTGCTAAGTTAACACATTAGCTCACAGGCCTTCCACTGTCATGCATTATTTCACACTTGATCAGAAAAGCACCTTTAAAAGTGATTCAGGAAGAATGCATTAAGTTTTATATTCTAATTTCTTTTCCATCTATGTTAAGGTGAATATCCATATTAACAATTTTTCTTTTCTTTATAAAGTGTAGACAAACAAATCAAACCCCATACCTATTTAGCTCTTGAATTTAATTATGCATTACAGCAAGTTTCTTGAGCTCATTAAATACCATGCAGAAAAAGCGCAAATTTTTAATCACTTGTATTTATTTTAACATTAGAAAGTGTAAACAGAAGCACCCAGTGTACCTTATCCACAGTCATACTGTTAGTTTGCACTAACCTGTCATGAATCTTTTCATTCATTTTCTTCCTGAACACAACTATCAATTTATTTATTTATTCTTTTTTTTTTTTTTTTTTTTTCTTTTGTTCTGTTCTTTCTATAGGTGAATCCAGGCTATAAATCATTTTGGTTGCCATTTTTGGCCACATTTTTCAACACCTCTTTCTCCTTCCTAGAAAATGTTCCAGTCTTAGACAGAAAATAGATGGCTTTTCAACAATTTTACTCAACTACATTTCTCACTATCCTTCAAACTGTTACATCAATAATAAAATGTTATGATATTCATCACAACTCCCCTTATCTACCTTTACTACCCAAGAACTAACTGTGCTTTAGTTGTGCTGGAAAGCCTTCAACACAGCACTACTATAGGGAGAGACAGGCTGAAGTTTACCTAGATTTTATTTTTTTTTTTGTAACTTGATATCATAAAACAAAATTTTCTATGTATCTTGTCCTTCATAGAAAAATAAATAAATAAATAAAAATGGAAATCTGACTATACAATATTTCATTTTAGCATAAGATCATCTTCCTGTGTCCAAATATGTATTCAAGTGCATTATCTTAGATAGACTGAACATTTATATTAAGGTTTGTTGGTGCTCATGTTTTTTCTATCATTTCTCTTATGTATTCCTTTCTGTTCTTTTATCAAAGAAATACAGGGCCTCAATCACAAAGTTCTTGTTTCAGGCTGCAGCACATATCCAAAAGGAAGGTGTAAATTTGAATTGACAGAAGTTAACATGAACAGGTCTGGTATCTGTACTGTTTTATTTCTAGGCTCTGGTACCCTATGCATAGTCAAATTATTTCTAATAAATAGTAGGAGGTTGATTTTTATTAACCTGATTTACACAGAAATGGTATATCTTCTCTTATAATTCCATAACTATTTAAATTCTAATTTCAAAGTCATTTTTGGTTAAAATTACACCTAGCAACTATCTGAATGCAATAGTTACCCATACAAACAGAGTCACCACAATTTTGTAACAACTACCTGGACATATTTAGATTCTATTTTAATTGGCCTTAAATAAAATTATAAATTATTATTATTTATATTTTATTTATAGCCTTAAGAGCAGAAAGCAGGCTTCCACATCTGCAGTATGGATATATCTCCAAAGGATATAACGTAAAATATCTTTAGCAATGGGATAGAGCAGTTTGCAGAGAACACATCATCTCCTTTAAATTTTTATCACCTCTCTTTCATGTCATATTAGCTGATGTATCCAGGATTATTATTTTTCACTGATACAGAAATCAATTACACTGAACAGCTATGGAAAATAGATCAACCACCTGCAGAGATTTAGCTATGGTTACTTGAATTGACACGAGGATATAAAAGAACAAGACAACTCATGGCTGCTAACTACAGCTAGATTGAGGCAAACAGCTTATACTTAATTCTTCAAAAACATTTCCTACAGGAATACCAATTTGCTAAATTAATACTTCATCCAACTACATTTTAGTGTAAGTTGTTTTCAAATCCTTCTCCCTTAAGTATTTCTTGTAATATTTAAAACACTGCTTATGACATGTGATCCCAAGTAGTGTTGTTGTTCTTCCTGATTGAATATACAACCTTTTATAAAGCAGGAAGAAGGAAGTCAGTCCCATTAAACTCCAACTCTGTTTTTTACGTACATTATTAAGATTTATGTCAATGTATTGAGAATAAAATAGCAATTCCTGTAATTGTTCCTGAAAACAGATTTGAAAGAGCAGTAGATGTCTCATCAGCAACAAAAATGAATATAAACACTCAGACATTTATCCTTAGTAGTTTGACTAAGAGGGAACATTGTGATAAAAAGCATACTTCCCAATTCTCAAAGAGCTGCTGCATTCAGCTCAGACAACTATTACAGGTTGGGACAACAATACATCAGTTATCTCTTCATTTTGCATAACAAGCTAACACTGCCATTGTTCATAGCCAGAAATTTAGGGGCATTTCTCTTTAAATGGTTTCTAGGGCTCAACTCAAAGGAGAATAATTCTGCACCAAATTCAGTGAGCATGAAATGCAGAACATAAAAGGCCCTGAATGTTGGTTTTTATACTGTGGAACTATACTACCTTCCTACTTACTATACATACCTACAGTCTTTGGACCTACTACTATAGTTATTATAGGATATTATAGATAATACAGGATGTTAGTTACACAGCATAGAGAGTAAGCATAAATACTGCCACTGTCTGAACATGCAAGGTAGTTTAATTGCACCATGAATCAAAATTCATTTAATAATTAGACTGATCATCTGATAATACCTTTGTAAAGGAAATAAACTTTTTAAAAGTAGTTAAACACAGTACTAGTACATATAATTAGCATATTAAAATAAGCTTATTTGCAGACAGCTTTTCTCAGCTGCTACTGAAAAGAAACACCCTACACAGTGTTGGTCCTCATATTCAGCAGTTCTGAACAGCCCCAGGATAACATGAAGTTAGCAGACACTAGATATTTAGCATGACTGAAAATTAAATCCGGTCTTTTTTTCAAATGTCATTCCTTCTGAAAGGAGTATGAAGATTCAAGAGATATGCAAAAATCACTTTTCATCAGCAGAGGTACCTTTAGTGTCTGTGCTCTACATACAGAAACAGCTATCCTACTTCCCAGCATTTTCTAATCTGTTACATGACAATTGGTGATATAGAAATCATAATGCAAAACTGCCATACTACTAAAATTGCCTTGCCTCCAGAAGAATAACTCACTTCCCTGCAAGCAACTAAAACCACCCCCCTCCAAAAGCAAAGGACTGCTGCTGTGGGTACACAACAAAACACGTCACTTCATAAAACTGACTGACTGCTTAAAGAAGGTGGCAGTGGGCTACTGTTCCTCCTGCAGTATCATATACTGCTGTCACTATTTAAATTGACTACATAACGGGAGGGAGGATATTTACATACACACACATATATATAAAATCTATCTATAACACAAGTAAGGAAAAGGCTGCAAAGATGTATTTTGTTACACTTATTACCTTGTTTCAGAGACAGAAAAGAATATAATATTAGAGAAGAAAAAGCATTTGGGGAAAAAAAGCTCTCCCCGTGAACTGCAGCAGGCTGAACAGGGTCTCATACACCCCCATGCTGACTTTAGCTAAGTGTGTCAGCATAAGAACACCAGACCCACAGTAAAATGCTTAGTGATGAATGTCAGCACAGCAGCAATCGCCTTTCTGCCAAACAGGAACATAATGGACACACCGCAGGAGCTTACAGGTTTGGAGGGGATCTGCTAGACAGAACTCAAAGCTATGGTGAACATCTCACTGCCGCTCCGCTGAACAGCTGCACTCATGCCCTGCAAGCCACAAGCATGGCCCTTGTTTTTGAAAAGCATCCTTGCCATGTCATGTTGTGCCATTAAACATCCTAAACAAGTCTCCATTATATTCCAAATAGGACTGTTTGTTGCAAGTTGCATTCACAAGTCAGGTGTGAAATAATCTTACAAAGTAGAAAAGAGGAAAGGGATCTGGGCATGTGTTCTGTCCCTGACTTTACCCATTCCTCACTGCCAGGTATATTCTGTGGTTCACTGAATAAACACATGACTCACTTTTTCCCCAGATGAAAAACAGGATTAAAAACAGCTACTTGCTTTTATAAAATGATTTAAAATAAATTTAAAATAAAGCCAGACTTGGAAAAGAAATACTGATTTTGTGACTAGTAAGAATAAAGATTGCTGCTAGAAAACCACCAGCTTACCTGTAATTACTGTATTAAAAATAAAAATAAATAAATAAATAAATAAATAAATAAGCACAGTAGGACATATTAAGGAGATGCTGTGCTGACAACATTTTACATTATTCAATAACATTTTTGGGTATACAGTGCTCCTCAAGTATTTTTCTACAAATATATCATAACTATTTCAATGTTTTCCTGCTGTGCAATAAGATTCATGGATAATTTGACATGTCCTGTCTCCCTACAGAACATTTTACGGTGAGGTTTCCAATAAGCTAATAAGTCGGTTGGATCAGACCAGATCTTATGCTGTTTCTAGCAGTGTTCAATGAAGATGTCTTTGGAAGACTAGAAAACATGATCTGTATAGTTTGTTTATGCTAGGAAGTGTTCTACCCTTCTGATCAGATTGTTTACTTTCACCTTTCTTCATTTTTTTGTGAAAAACCTTCCCAAATTTGTTTTATAAGAGGAGGGCCTAGCAAGGACTTTCTTATTCTGTCAGCTGAACCTTTCCAAATTCTTTATAGTAGAATATAAAGATTCCAGATTGCTATGGTAAGTGCTGGTGTCTGTTCATCCCTCCTGTTTCTTAACTTCCTTCATCTCCCCTCAGTGTCACTTCCGGAACACCAATTTCCCCCAACTCCCACCTATATACATTACTTTTACAGGTTTCTAATACCACTGAAACTCCTGTCTTCCAGCCTGTAACCAGACTGGCTGCTTCTATTACTTCTTCATATATTTATCATTTTCCTCTATTTCATCTGGTTTGGCATTTGCTGATGTTTTAGAGAAACAAAGACAGAAAGATTTTTCCTCCACATAAGGGCCTCTTCTCCAACTTCAGAACCCCTTTGCTACCTTTAATGTTAGAATGCTTTATCACATGTGGCAATTTGGGGGCAATACACAACTGACATAATCTATATGCTTAAATATTATGCTTAATCTCATTCAAAAAGAATTTAACGGGGATTTCAGAAGTTCAGATGTTACTCCACCAATTAACTCAGCAATTACTTAATAACAACATTACACAATAACTATCTGCTACATCAGCAATCAAAATATCAGTATTGTTCATTTTATCCTTTTAATATTACAACATATATTGTGGCATAGTAAAAAAAATAAATCTGTAATTATTTATTTTCATATAGAAGACAAATCCCCTTTTTTGTGAAAGCCTTAGCTTTTTGATTTTAAAGAACTTAAAGCAATTTCTTTGAGACTTTATTGTCATAGATGTATTATACTCACTGCATTCACTGAAGGTGCTTGAAAACTAAGAAGTACTCAGGAGACTTATGAAAGAGTTGGGGAAAAAAGCCCTCTGCACCATGAATATTGATTCTAGTTTTAAATAAAGCACTGCAGTGATGCAAGATTAGAAAAACGCACATTTAATAATGAGGAAGTGACTCCGTCAGTCCACTGGCTGCGCAAACTTAATAAATGTCATTTAGGGTTAAATAGCAGGTGCTCAGCAATGCTGCAAAGTTATTGAGAATCCTAATTCTGGGCTGGCAATAATCAGCTTTGCCTGACCCTCAATTCCAGAGGGCTGTAACTGATATCCTCAGTAAATAGATGCTTTCAGAAATTTAGTGAAAGCAAGTTCATTATAGTGCACTAGTCCCCAAACTTTTCCCATATTCTCGATGATATCTTAATAAAGAGATGCACATCTCTCCTCCCTTCTGTATCAGAGACATGATCTTCTTTTCCACTTAGAGTCCTTCAGTGTCCCTGGGGCAAGGACACCAATTTCTTACATGGAACATCTATTTTACTTAATATTGCTTTTTAGCTTCTGATGCAACTGAAGAAGAACAAACAATGAGATGAGATTGCATCACATAACTAACTCTTTATCCATGGACCTCTAGTAAGCATGCCACAAAAGGCATCCTGGGTAGCCACCTACTATCCCTGTAAGCACAGAGGATGTAAAGCTGTACTAAACGTACACTATTGACTTCCACTTTCATTCCCATCCTTTTAAGAAATAGAAGAGAGGACAAATGTGCCTTAGCAAACAGCAGCTCAGTATAACATAAAATGATGTGGAGATAGCAGTGGTGAGGCAGGATCCCAGGCACAAATTCAGAAATCTGGGGACTGCTTATGCACTGGTCCTCCCTCTAATTCAATACACATTTGCCATCCACACCTAATTCATGACACATTCCTGGGTCTTCTACAACAAACAAGTACTTGCTAGCTGTGTTTCTCCAGTTACACTGAGGCCCACACATTTTACTGCTTTGCTGTTGTGTAAATGCTTTGATTCTTACAGTTCCATACATCAACAAGCCATCCATCTGCAGAAGTCAAGACAGGAACCTCATTTTAAAGGGCCATGACTTGACATTATCATAAAGCAATACATCAGGCAATGAAATGAAATCATTTATTAAGCTGATTTTATGCTTATCTTGCCTATTTGTCTAGTTGCCCTCTCCATTCAGTAAGCTCTTTTTACTCCACATTCACAGTGATGTAAGTACAACAGTACTATTAATTTCTTTTTCCTTAGGTAAGATGACAGTACACCATGTTTCAATGTTTTACAATTCATCCTTGAAAATAAAAAAAAGATTTGAACAGGAATATGTCGGTTCATCAGAATCTGAACACTTATCAGGAAGAGGGAACATATGGGGTATAAGATTTTAGGATTAAAAAAAAAAAAAAAAAGGGAATTTGGAATTTCTCACATGCATGGTCTACAACACCAACATATGACATTTCTCAGTGTAAAATACTTGGTTGCATCTCTCTTCAGGGCCAGTAGTTGAAACACAGAAACTAGGGTGCATCTCAGTACGTTGTACGAGCACTTGAAAATTGCACATGCTTTGTGTGAAAAGCATGGGGGAAGAATATAGGGGATGATCTAATATTGTATATCACTATATAAAAATATTTACATTCTTGGCAAATGACAGCAGAAATGAACATTCACGTTGCTGTGTCTCCCTGGAAAGTAGATTTGCTTCCCTACTAAACGGTACATTACTGTTACTCAAACACTGCTGCATCTATTTATATGGTCTATGTGTGGTTGTAGCATAGACTACAGCCCTACTCTTAAAGAGTGGGCATAGGGATTATCTCCAGAATACATTATATAGACCTTATGTTGACATTCATCCTACACACCCCACACAAATCCAAAATTTAAAAAGAAATCAAAATCAGATATTTCCACTAAATATAAAATTACCTTGCAAAATGTAAGCCTATTGAAAGTTACAGATGCTTTTTATAAACTGAGTCCATGATTTCTCAAAACAAGAACTATGCATCTGATTCAGCTGTCAACTACATTTGTGATTTGTGGTCTGTGTACTCCCTTCCCCTTCTCCCCACAGTTTGATAAGCCACACTTTTACTGTGGCATAGGGTTTTGCATACTGTTAGGTAGTGCTAATAATGGAAAGTGCATGAACTAGGTCTAAAATCCACAGACTTGGCCTTTGTAACCTTTCATTAGGCATTAAGTTAGGCATTTAAAGAACCGGCATTTTGCAACAGTCGCCAAACTACTGAAACTAACAGATGTGTATACAGGCAGTAATAGTTTAGCACCTCAGATATCCTGATGTATTTATTTGAAAACACCAGCAATTTCACCAGCAAATACTCTATAAAAATGGTGAGCAGTGTTAACATCTTCACACTTAGTTAAACAGAATATCATTACCCAAATTTACAGGATACACAGTTAACAAAAGTCAGATACAGTTCTTAAATTGATTTTGTCGGTTTCCAAAACTATAGCAATGTTTTTGTTTTCAACTATGTTCTCCAGATGTAATTTGCTTATATATCTTTCAGAATCTTATTTGAAATGTCAGCTCTCAGCTAAAGAAATCAAACATTACCAGGATTCTCGTGATCTCCAATAATAGTTAGGCAAGTCTAAGACAGCACTTTCAAATGCAGCAAATACTAAGATGCATACTTTTCTCCTTCTATACCATGGAAAAGTGTTGGCCCTTTAATATATTAACCATTGAAGCATAAGCATTTTGTTTGGAAGAAATGGCAATAGACTGATCAGTCAGATTTTCCCATATAGTTCCCTTTCTGATCCATTCATCCTCAGTTTGGATGCCATGATATTATAGGAGATTGTATTGAAAGCCTTTCTGAATTTACTATATATGATGTTTACTGTTCTCCTAAAGGGACAGTAATTACATTATCAAAAATAATCGCGTTGCTAAGGCACAATTTACCCTTGAAATGTTTAAGTACATAATCACAGAAAACAAGAATTTATTCTTTAGGGATCTGGCTACATGAGCCAAACAGAAATAATCAATTTCCCAACCACCAGTATAATTATACACCATTTAACGGCAACCACCAAAACAGCAGAAACTGCTAGAATTGGAGACCCTGAGGCTAGGTGAACACAGGCCAAGTAATGTTGTAGCATGCCCAAAGCTTGTGTTAGTACAGAGGCAAAAAATACATATAAACAATATATGGGTAACAGGCACTTGTTTCTAATATTGTGCAGAGAAAAAAATCTCAGCAAAATACCCTGCCTAAGTAAAAATAGGGTACACTAATACAAAAATTATGTATGCTATAACAATATGAAATGGAAAAATCCTTCAACACTTCAAGCTTTAGAGACATCTGAGGAAATAACCAATAATTTCACCATTCCACGTTTGACAATCATTGGTTGTTGCTGGTGTTTGTGCAGCAGCATTTACAAACTCATACTTTGCTGAATCTTAAGTTGCAGGAAGCAGAGGACATTACTGACCAGTGCTTTTTCTTGAACATAAACCTTCACAATATTTAGTAGCGTTCAACAGTTATTTCACAGAAAGTCTACATAAAAAAATGTGTACAATATGAAGACTACTGTATTTCTGTATTTATGGCTTGTATATTGCACATACGCATGTATTTATTAAAGATAATTGGAGCAAGTTCAGAGAGAAAAAATATACAACCAATGCTGACTTGTGCAAAAATAAAGTAGCAATGAGATCTCATTGTTGATCCAAGGCAAGATCTATGTTCTTGGATCCCCCAAAATAATATTTATAAATATATCCAATCCACAGGCTGGGACAAGAAAGAAGTGGAGTATTTCTTGTTCACAATAAAACTTAGAAACTTAAGTCTTAAAATAAAACTTTACTATTTTAAAGCTTTTTCCCCACTTTCCTTCTGAAGGCTCCCCCCCTCCCACCTCATTCCCCCAGTAATATTTCTGCAAAACCACCTATGGATTTATTGGACAATATATGATAAAGAAAGCTGAAAATCTGAGAGCTTTGTGTAAGGTATCATCAGAAGGGCAATGGTTAAGCCCAGCAGTTTCAATGAGTTATTAAAAATATATTCTTCATACAAATCAAGAATTGAGAGATCAAGTTCAAAAGTGAAGTTATGCGGGATGCGTGCTGTACAGCTGGACTCCAGTAAAAGATGAAAGAGTGAATATTGGCCATCAATATCTTGTTTGTTTGTTTGTTTTAAACAGTAATATCCATCAAAAACTGTTTTACATTCCTCTACAAAGTATATAAAAAAAAAAAGATTTCAAAATTTTCCACAATGAGAACAGCATTATAAAGTTGGTCATAATTTATTTTTAATGGATGTAGCAAATAACCTTGCAGACTTTCCAGATAGAGAAATCACATTTGTGGTAGAATACTTCATATTTCATTGAGGAAGCTTTAGAAGCTTTGAATGACATCCATAATGACCAACTTCTGTTCCATTTCACTAGCAGAAAAGACTGAAGTCCTGTAAGTACTCTTGACCCACATATAGAAATATCCTGTGAAAAACTGGCAGCATAGTCCACTCCTGAAAGCAAATTTTCTATTGACTTGCTCCTCAGATATGCCACTGCACTTTGTAATACTTGGGTGCTATAAAACTAATCAGCCAATGTAGATAATATAGATATCTGAACACAGAAATAGATGTAATTTGTATTACTTTACTAAAGTCTTGAATAACACAATTCTGTCTAAACTTCAAACAATTATTTACCAACCAGAATCAAAATTAGAGTAAATACATATTTTTTGTCTTCTAAGTGTCATGGCACCAGAATTCAAAGCATTATCACAGCTCTTCCACTGTGTCTGCTTTTCTTATGACCCACCTAGATCTTCTCCTCCCATGGGCTACTTTTACAGAAGTGTCTGTTTGCTTTGCTGTATTGCTCACATACATGCCTATGCTTTCATATTATACTCCAGTATACACACTTTTTATGTTCCCTACTTCAGTCCACGTGCTTCATGAAACTTTGGTTCATGTTCTCTAATGTGCACCATCATCCATATCTTCTGATGGTGAAGGTACAAAGGAGAAAAATATCATAGGTTAGGTATAAGCTTACCAGACTAGTATAATTATAACTTATTGGACAGTAGATTGGGATGCTGGAGCACTGCTCTATCATCATCTAACCAGTGACCATAGACAAGAATCTCTGATGTCAAATCTGTTAAAACAGAACACTGTTTCTCCCTCCTCCTCCACCCCAAGCAATTTCCCTTGTTTTTCTGTTGCTTGTACATTTACTTAGCCTACAAGATATTTTGCCAAGCCTATAAAAGGACTAAATGAAAACACAACATGTAAGTAAAAAGTATAAACAAAGAACAACCTGGTTCTTTTAGGTCTTTCCTTTAAGGAAGGTCTGTTTATTTTTAAACTGAACCAGAAGCTAGAACCAGGTACCATGGAAAATGACAGAGGGAATTGATGTTGTTGGGGAAGTCACATTTAACAGAATCAAACTGATAACATACAGGCTTTCATTGTTATTTTTTCACCAGGTACCCAACGATTTTTATTAGATAACAAAAGAAATCAGAGTTGAAAGAGAAAAAATACAAACAAACCCCTTCTTTTTAGCATCCTGGATCTTAATGGACCAAAAATGAACAAACAAACAAAAAAAAAACACATACACAAAAAAAAAAAAACAAACAAAAAAAACACTGACAAAAGAGTGCTTACGAAAGTGTGCAAGTTTGATGTGTATTTACTACAGCTTTTGAAGAAACTGTTTCTAAGTAACTAGTTTTCAATGTATGCAGTACCAGTGTTTAGAACAAGATTAAATCAGATAAAATTATAAGCAAATACAGATAGTGGATTATAGAGGGTTCTTTTCCCCCTCTGCTTAGTCCCAGGTTGATGAGAGAAATCCCCTCAGTTTAAAAGATAACTGAGACAAATTCTAACATTTACCTTTCATAATTAAGTACCTACAATTAGTTACCTGCACGTTTATCAGGTTACTAATAAGTTTAGCTACAGCAAGCTGTTTAGTCAGTTAAAATATTGCCATAGGATTATTACTTCTTGATCCTTTGATTACTACTATATCCTTTGTAAGATGTCATTTAGGCATAATTCATTGAAACATGGAACCTGAATTATGTAGGATAATCATTTAAGTTTCTGGCAATATGCTTTATTATGAATTGTTGTGGTTTTTGTTTGTTTGTTTGTTTTGTTTTCAGTATTTCTTACTGTTCTTTGTATTCAGGAATGCCCTGCAAATCACACATTCAACTTCTTCAACACAGGGCACTTCCACAGGCCCAGTGACCTGAAGCGTTCTCTGTTTAGGCCTGTCATATTCACAGGCTATTCCCTGCTCTCACTTGTGCCCTACTTCCATTATATTATATAAATAAACACACAACAAAGTTTCCAAAGCCTTGGCATGAAACCACAATACATCACAGTTTATCACCCTTGGAGTATATGCTAATACAAATAGCATTCAAGTCTTAAGGATATATGAGGACGTATTTAACACAGAATCTAGGGCCAGTCTCTCAATCTGCATGTCTCAGCTGTCTTCTCTGGTGTATGTGAATATAAACGAGGTGGTTCACTTTTCTGTTTGAATATTTCACCAATTGATTCCTCCTGGCTAAATTCCCAGAGTCTGAGTATCACAGTCCCCTAATGAAGGCTTCATAGCATTCTTTTGAACTGATTCCTGCCAATATCAAAGTAGCACAGCAGAAACAAAAACAATACTGTGATGTTGGAAGTCACAATTGTTAACTTAGAGGGGAAAAAAAAAAAAAAAAAAAAAAAAAAAAAAAAAAAAAAAAAAAGCCTTGGTCTGTAGGTTAAATACTAAGTGCAATATCATTTTATTTAAAACCATTTGTTCCACAGAAAACAGGAGCAAGAAATGACAACATGAGGACAAGTTTTAAAAAAAAAAAAAAAAAGTAATTAGGTTCCAGGCTGTTATTTGACCAAACGAAGTTAGGAAGGTTGAGCAACTGCTCTATCTATTATCAGCTGTATTAAATTTAAAAAGATTTTCTAGAAGAAATAAATACTTTAGAACTATCTGGACCATCTGATGAAAGTTACCATATATTCAACAGCACACAGAGCCTGCCCATGGTTCTTCAATGCCTTCATGCATTGTTTACATTTATAGTGCTTGATTACATTAAAAATAAGCTTTCTTAAAACTAACCACCTTCTTGCATAGGTGTGAAAAAAGAAACACAGTCTGATGTGACACATAATTCAAGTTTTTATCGCCCATTGAAATCGTCAATTTTGATTTTTGATTTTTTTTTTTTTACTGAGGCTAAAATTTTAAAATGTTTGGATGTGATTATATGTTTATAATGCTATTATCTTCATTAACTCTGCCTTGAGACTTAACAGTTGTTTTTTTTAAACCCATTTCAATTGTTTTAGTCTACAATAACTGCTTGTTAAAATCTGAAGTTGTCCTGATTATTCTAATAAGCCAAATGACATTTAATTTAGGAGAAATTACTTTGAACGTGCAATCTTAAGAAAGGAAGAAATTGAACAGAATTTCTCTATGAAGCATTTGGGATGTAGTTAAATTGTTTTTGCTTGTTCAGAAGGGTAGTGCAAATTTAAATCCTACAGGCAAAGCCAAACAAGCAATGCTAGGTAGTATACTCAGTTAATCTTGTGGCGTTCAGTTTGTTGGGTCTGTGCTGTGAAATGGCTCCTGAGGCTTTCATGTGGAAAATGAGAATGTTCTTTAATGGCTGATGGGGGAATAAAGAAGTAAATACAAAGGAACTCCTACAAGCTCTTAATATTAACTGCACTAAGTAAGTGTAACTAACTGCATTAAGTTATTGATTTATCAGGGTTTGACCAAATAGTATTCTCTTCCGTTCTTTTAGGGGAAAAGTATGACAGAGATATAAGAATATTAGATAAGCCAACTGCTAACAGGTTACTGATAAATCATACTTATAGCTTATGCCTTCAACTGTTTCTGTGAACTACCCAAGAAACAACTAATAGTGACATCAAATGGACTAAGACTCATCAGCTGTAGTCAAAAAAAACGTTTCTTGTATCTCGTGTAAGATGTACTTTCCTGAAAGGCTGTAGTGTTTTAGATTAGTCCCATCCACTTAAAAATGGGACATGTAGTAAACAAGAAGCTTGCACCAGGACAAGATGTTACAGGAAATCTACTTTGTTGTTATAATCAGATTCACACATTGGACAATTTTGTTATTGCCACGTTTTCACAAAGACTGAGGAACTGAACTAACCATGTCAATGAATTTACAATAGAACAGTTTGAATTACATGTGCCTACATAAAAGCCATGTCTCTAGGACAGAGGAACTCATCTTGAAGACTTAGTTCAGACCCATCTTCTGCTCTCTGTTAAAACTTACAGCTACAGTGCCTTTGTTCGCAGACAGATTTGACAAGAACTTCCAACCATGTGTTGCTCCCGTTTGAGCTGCAAAATCAATTCTAGTTGGTGATTAAACTTGCGAACCATTTTAAAGGCAGAACAGTATATGCGTATGGAAGTTTTAGGGCTTTTAAGTGCAAGTCCCAGTAGTGAATTTCAGCAAATTTGAATTCTGATTACCTTTCCTGTCCCCAATTAACAGAAAATCAGGTTATGTGCACATACTGTAAAATCACTAAAAGCATCTCATTTCCCTAACTTGATAGAATTGGTTAACCTACCAAATGTTACCTGCCGGGTACAGTGTAGGAACCACTTCCTCCATTAGGAGAGGAAAAAAAAATTAATAAAAAAATAAATAGAGAAGAATGCCTATTAATAGTCTACACTACCACATACATACCCAAACCATATCTATATGCCAGAATTGCTAATTACCCAAATTGCTGTATCTACACACAGTTTTAACTATTTAATATATTCTTTCTGATCCCTAACATAATAATCAAGGTTAGACAACCAGTTTCCTGCTATTTTTACAGCAATTAGAGAGTGGCACCTCCTAGCATGCCTTCAGTGCAGTGCAATTGCCTTCCCATTAAAAGGGGAAGAGAGCACGAAAGAGAACAACAACGGGAAAGAAAAGACTTGAGGCACAAACTTTTCTGAATACTGAAACTTAATATAATTTTTCCGAACACAACCCAAATATCCAAATATCAATCAATTTGGCAAGCCAATCCAAAGATTTGGTTCCACAAAGCATATCTTTTTTTTTTTTTTTATATTATTTTTTTAAGGTAGGGAAAGATTTTACAGTTGCAAGAATAAAGTTCAATGAGTTTAACTACACTATATTTTAAAACCTCTCTCTGCAAATTAATATTATAACCTGTGCTCAATCTAGATTAAATTTTGCATCAGGGAAGCATGCTGCTTCTGCTTAGATCTACTACTTGGATCATTTAGAGCAACTCTTTATAGCCTCCCAATCACAGTTAACAAGAAACTTCAAAACAAGAACTTCAAATTAGAATTTACACTATACCAATGCCTACATTAATGAAACTATTGTGTATATTCTCAACTTGTTCATATGCTCACCCAATACCACACAAGAACTGTCTTATTAAGGAAGATTATTTAATTTAGATGCAGTTCCTAAAGGTTTAGGTGATCACTGAAGATATCAGTTATGTGAAGTTAGAATAAAATAAAAGCAGGAGCAGCAAAAACATCACATATATCCAAGATAGTTGAAAGTAAAGCATCAGTCTTTCTTAAATAACTACACAAAGCAAGTACTGTAAATTAATCTGATGAACAATAAAGCACTTGTGAAATAATCGTTTTCATTGCATAGTGCTTGCTTAACATAGTTTATGAAAGGTTTAAAAATATTTAAAGCAATAAAGCATTGTATAACTAATACTTTTCAGACAGTTGTACTAGTAAAAAAAAAAAAAAAAAAAAAAAAAAAGGCAAGGAACGAAGTGTTGCATGTTACCTAAGTATTTCTATACTTCAATATTTGTGTAAGTCAACAAGGTATCCCTGTAGTGTCAACCTGCAAGTAGCCTCCTGATTGTCACTCATCAAGGCAGATAGCATCCCTCTTTCTCCAAAACAACTGTCAGTGATTACTTCCTGACTGACTGACCTCAAAACTGTAGTTCCAGTGCAGGTCAGCTGAATGACCATCTATCCTCACGAGATATACGTGTCATGTTGGGGCCAAGATTGTAGACATTGTAACCTGCATTAAACACACACTTGGATTCTATATCTATAATTCTTGGAATTCATTAGAATCCACCTTTTACAGTACCTTTTGCAAAAGCAGAGTGGCTTAGTTTCAAAGGCAAACAGGGTGTGACACAGTACACGGTTTCATAAATACACTCACACACACAAGCAAGTAGAGCTTCCCCAAGCCTTCCTACTGAATTGCCTGGCAAACTACCTTTTCACACACACAAGAGAGTCTAGGTGGACTCAGGACTCATAGCTATTTACAGTAATGCAGAATATGCCATTTTTCTAATTCTAGATAATGACATTAGATGAGTTCTTAACAGTTATTATAAATATTTTCATGTAAAATTGCACAATTACTTCACCAGAAACTCACTACCACTCCCCAAAATGCAGATTAACAACTATAGCAACCAATGTGAGATTTAAATTCCAATTTCCATGTAAAAAGTTACTGTTTACTAATCTCTTTTTGTCTCTGACTGACAAGCAATGAGATAGGAGAAAAAAAAAAAAAAAAAAAAAAAAAAGGTATATTTTTGAACCTTTGAACAGATGCATCAGAAGGGTTTTGCCAGAAGAAGAGGGGACACATAGGTGGTATCCCCTGCTGCAAAACTTAAATAACTTTTAGACTAGATCCTCTAACATTTTAGACTGTTAGAAAAGAAGGAACAAATAGCATTCCAGCAGAGTTCCAGTAATAAAAAAATGTTATCTTAGGCAGGCAAAAAGAACTGGTGTTATGCTGTTTATCTGGAGGTTTATTTCTGATGAATTGCAAGGAAGTGACACAGAACAGATGCCTGAGAGCAGCATGATGCTCCTACCTCAGGTCTGGCTGCTGCAGAAGAACCTGTAGTGTATATGACTGTTCATAGAATCACAAAATCACAGAATTGTCTAGGTTGGAAGAGACCTCAAGATCATTGACTCCAACCTCTGACCTAACACTAACAAGTCCTCCACTAAACCATATCACTAAGTTCAACATCTAAACGCCTTTTAAAGACCTCCAGGGATGGTGACTCCACCACTTCCCTGGGCAGCCCATTCCAATGTCTAACAACCCTTTCGGTAAAGAAGTTCTTCCTAAGATCCAACCTGAAACTCCCCTGGAGCAACTTTAGCCCATTCCCCCTCGTCCTGTCACCAGGCACGTGGGAGAACAGACCAACCCCCACCTCTCTACAGCCTCCTTTAATGTACTTACAAAGAGCGATAAGGTCACCCCTGAGCCTCCTTTTCTCCAGGCTGAACAAACCCAACTCCCTCAGCCGCTCCTCGTAGGATTTGTTCTCCAGACCCCTCACCAGCTTCGTCGCCCTTCTCTGGACTCTTTCAAGCACCTCCATGTCCTTCTTGTAGTGAGGGGCCCAAAACTGAACACAGTACTCGAGGTGCAGCCTCACCAGAGCTGAATACAGGGGGACAATCACTTCTCTAGACCTGCTGGCCACACTGTTTCTTATGCAAGCCAGGATGCTGTTGGCCTTCTTGGCCACCTGAGCACACTGCTGGCTCATATTCAGCCAACTATCCGACGATACTCCCAGGTCTTTCTCTGCCTGGCAGCTCTCCAACTGCTCATCTCCCAGCCTGTAGCTCTGCTTGGGGTTATTACGCCCCAGGTGCAGGACCCGGCACTTGGCCTTGTTAAACTTCATACAGTTGACCTCAGCCCATTGGTGCAGCCTATTCAGATCCTCCTGCAGAGCCTTCCTACCCTCGAGCAGATCGACACACGCACCTAACTTGGTGTCATCTGCGAACTTCCTGAGGGTGCACTCGATCCCCTCATCCAGATCATCTATAAAGATACTAAAGAGGACCTGCCCCAGTACCGAGCCCTGGGCAATGCCACTAGTGACTGGCCTCCAGCTGGATTTGACTCCATTCACCACGACTCTTTGGGCCCGGATATCCAGCCAGTTTTTAACCCAACGAAGCGTACGCCAGTCCAAGCCATGAGCAGACGGTTTCTTGAGGAGAATGCTGTGGGTAATGGTGTCAAAAGCCTTGCTGAAATCAAGGTAGACCACATCCATTGCCTTTCCCTCATCTGCCACGTGCATCACTTTGTCATAGAAGGAGATCAGGTTCGTCAAGCAGGACCTGCCGTTCGTAAACCCATGCTGAGTGGGCCTGATTACCTGGTTGCCCTGTAAGTGCTGCGTGATGACACTCAAGATAATCTGCTCCATGAGTTTCCCTGGCACTGAGGTCAAACTGACAGGCCTATAGTTTCCCGGGTCTGCCCTCCAGCGTAGTACCTCTGGTCAACTTTCTCTCCTTTGAGTTTTCTTTTTTCCATTATGCTTGACATTTCTGAATAGAATCATAGAATCATAGAATATCCTGAGTTGGAAGGGACCCTTAAGGAACATCAAGTCCAACTCTTGACACCGCACAGCTCTACCCAAAAGTTCAGACCATGTGACTAAGTGCACAGTCCAATCTCTTCTTAAATTCAGACAGGCTCGGTGCAGTGACCACCTCCCTGGGGAGCCTGTTCCAGTGTGCAACCACCCTCTCCGTGAAGAACCCCCTCCTGATGTCAAGCCTAAATTTCCCCTGCCTCAGCTTAACCCCGTTCCCGCGGGTCCTGTCACTAGTGTTAATGGAGAAAAGGTCACCTGCCTCTCGACACCCCCTTACGAGGAAGTTGTAGACTGTGATGAGGTCTCCCCTCAGCCTCCTCTTCTCCAGGCTGAACAGGCCCAGTGACCTCAGCCGTTCTTCGTATGTCTTCCCCTCCAGGCCTTTCACCATCTTCGTAGCCCTCCTCTGGACACTTTCCAACAGTTTCATGTCCTTTTTATACTGTGGTGCCCAGAACTGCACACAGTACTCGAGGTGAGGCCGCACCAGCGCAGAGTAGAGCGGGACAATCACCTCCCTTGACCTACTAGCGATGCCGTGCTTGATGCACCCCAGGACACGATTGGCCCTCCTGGCTGCCAGGGCACACTGCTGGCTCATATTCAACTTGCTGTCTACCACGACCCCCAGATCCCTCTCTTCTAGGCTGCTCTCCAGTGTCTCATCGCCCAGTCTGTACGTGCAGCCAGGGATCTCTTCCTGAGATGTGATCTCTTCCTGAGTATTAGCCTATCACTGTGAGCTACTGAAATAAGACTGCACTCAGAGATGTAATACATGTTTTTAATTCTAAATAAAAATAAAATTGATAGGTTCATTTTAACTGTCTGCTTAAAACATATTTTTAAGGAATAAAGCCAGGAGATAAGCTTAATAGAATATTCAAGGCAAAAACATCTTTCTAGATTTGGTTTATTTTAAGATTTCTAGGGAT
The DNA here is from genome assembly GCF_009819795.1 of Aythya fuligula. NCBI lineage: Eukaryota > Metazoa > Chordata > Aves > Anseriformes > Anatidae > Aythya > Aythya fuligula. The sequence goes on from NC_045566.1 coordinate 14,072,607, forward strand.
AAAATGGTTAAATGTGATTAAATTAGAAGCTGACATTGAAAACAAACTCAGTCTTGCAGAATATTATGCTCATTTGGGAGGAACAGACCTGTAAGTAAGTAAGTAAATAAATAAATAAAGATTATATCTAACATATTTTAAAGATAATGATGTGATGCTGTAAGTAATAAGGGATAAAATACTAGGTGGGAAAAAGAAAAAAAAACAAACAACTTTTGTTCTTTACAGTCCTTATCTAATCATATGAAAGTGATTCTATGTTAGAATTGAAATAAGTCTCAAAGTAAGACTTCAATGCTCTTGAAAGCACATGCTAACTTCTTTTTCATAAGGAGTTTAAACTTCACCTTAAAATATTTACTGAGAACAGTATTACTTGGTCGATACTAAAATAACACTACTGTCTGAATGATGTCTTATTTCAAGCATCTATTCATTTCATGCCTCTACTTGTTTGTAGTAAGCATAACAATGAGTACATATATAAAAATCAGAAAATTATATCCCATTAGAATTTGGGTCTGCACCTTAAATGAACACAATATTGCTTTTTTTGTTGTTGGGTTTGTTGTTTTTAAATCAGATTGTAAACTGCCAAAAGCTTTTTAATAGACCCCCCACCTTTTCTTAAATATATAATAAATATATTAATATAGTAATAAATATACTAGCAAATATCAAAACCTGAACATGCAAATTACCAAATACACATAATTAATAATTACACATAATAAAGGAAAAACTATAAGATATTTTTAATTGATTCTAAATAACAAATATTTTCCCCAAAATAACAAGAAGATTTTTGTTCTACTTTCTGGGATATACTATAACTCACAATCAAGTTTTTCACTGTAGTTTTCTGTTTCTTTCTTAAAACATAAATAGTCAAATCAGCACCATAAAAGCTTAACCAATTGTTAAGGAGCTTTTGAAGTAAAATACATGTATAAAAAAGAAAAACAGCTCTATATTCACATTTAGCATATTACCTTCTGCAGAAATATGAAGGCCATTTTGTTAGCAATAAAATGATGACAGAATTACTAAACCAGGAAAGTATTATGTTTGCCCTTTACAAAGGAAAATGCATATTTTCGGGTTCCCATATTTAAGAGAGAGGGGACAAAGCAAGACCAAATGGACAAAGGAATAAGAATATCTCTTCAGCAATAACAGGCTGCACCTGAATTGAACACAAAATGGCTGTTGTTTCCTACAGAAAGCAAGTGGAGCAGGTTAAAAAGACAGCTTTGGAAAACAAAGTCACTCTGCAGGCATATAGGTACGCTCAAGAAAGTAAGAGCAGTACCTTAGGTCTTGACCAATTTACTGACTTGTATCCAGATCACAGAATTAGCTATTCATTTCACACGTACTGTTGAATTCTTTTGTCAGTCTTTATCCCTGCCCTATCATGAGAAGATTAAAAGAGGTACTAAAACCAGCTTTAGCATGAGATCCTGTTGTCAAACTCAGCAAAGAAGCTAAGGACTGAACAAAAAACACTAACATCTTTGTCTAAGCCCTGACAATTAAGTAATCCAGGAATATATATTTATATATATGTTTATATATAAATACATTGCTGTTACATTAGCTGTACCTGTTTGTGTGTGCAGAGGCTGACAGCACCTTTAGCTGTAAGAAAAAAATGACATATCCAGGCTCTTTTCAAAAAGAAACTGCATTTAAAATCTAATTATCTAATTTTTATTCTTGTTTATAACTATGAAGACAGGATGAGGCTCCTACTTAAAGGAAAATCAAAACAAATGCCAAACAGTGTGAAAGCTAAGAGTAAACAGTTGTAACATTTGAGGAACAAGACTTGCTATGGCCACAGTGGTCCCTCAGCCCATACTAATTCAGATTTCTGTTGCTGCTATTGCTCTCATCAGATCAAATCAATTATCACGTGTCCATAATACGTCCAAACCCTTCTGTCCTCACCCACCTTTTAAGAGGTGGCATATTGAATACTGTATTGAATATTTCCATTCCCTTGCAGGTTTGGGATGAAGGTATCAGGGATACTACATGTAACATTGGCACCCCTGCTCTGGCACCCCTGCAGCGTGTTTCTCACATCAGCTCTGGTGCTCCCCCTTTGTCTTTCCAGCGAGTGACAGGGTGCAGTGGAAAGCAAGCACTCACACGGCTGCTTGGTTTGAAGCGGGTCTTTAGTTTGTCTGCAGCTAGGGATCAGCAGCTAACACTTATATGTGAGACAGGGGTCTGCTTGCAAAAAATGCTTTATCTTACTGACCAGAAGTATAATGTACCCTGATGATCTCATGAGAGTTACCTGTAGAATTGCTTGCTAGCACTGTTCTTTTTTTTTTACAAGTTTAAATTCAGCCAGAAACAGAAATGCCTGGCTACAACAAGGGCCAGTAATGAGAGCTAATGATGGAATAGACGGTATTAAAACATGGAAGTCTGACAGAAATGGTTGATTTATTGCAAAGCTATCTAACTAGACTGACAGCAATTAAAGCCCATTTTTCACAATTATTCAGTTGTACCTGACCTATACCAAGAGAGACTAATAGGGCACACCTGACCTAAATCATTTGTTAATTTTACTTTTTGCTTCATATCTGGATGGTGAAGGGAGGTTAATTAGGTAGCCAGACATTATTTTGAGTCTAACAGTATCTATGCTACAGCTGGCCTATTAGCAAAATCTACCAGTGCTTCGTGTGTCTTTTCCTCCAATTTCAGAGCAGATGCACAAGAAAAGAATATTTTTCCTTTTCCTGTTGTCATTTACAGTACCAGGATGTGAATGTACAATGTACATTGTGCAGTGAGTGATTGGGAATTGAGAGGTACCATGCATTTAATATCATTCAAAGCCAACACAAATAGAGGGTACTCAATGTCAATCAGACAGGCTTAAAAAAAGAATAGGAGAAGAAAATGGAGTACTTGCAGATAACATACATTTCTTATAGGATAGAATATCCTTTCCAGAGGACCCTTAATTGCTAACAGTCTTTAAGGTGAGTGAGAGGCTGTGCCTTTCTTTTTAGAGCCTGATTATAAATTTTCCTTCTGGTATCAGAAAACAAAGTGATAGTTACCTCAACAGCACATTTTTTTCCCCTCAACGTCTGTTGAATCAGAGCATTAGGATTTTGCGAAATGCCAATGATCTAGTCTCTTTTAATATTTTTTGATATGCATATTGAGTATGTCATTATTAAGGTAATTTAGGAAGATGTGCGTATATCACAGAATCACAGAATTTCCTAGGTTGGAAGAGACCTCAAGGTCATCGAGTCCAACCTCCAACCTAACGCTAACAGCCCTCCACTAAACCATATCCCTAAGCTCTACATCTAAACGTCTTTTGAAGACTTCCAGGGATGGTGACTCCACCACTTCCCTGGGCAGCCTGTTCCAGTGCCTCACAACCCTCTCAGTGAAGAAGTTCTTCCTAACATCTAACCTAAAACTCCCCTGGCTCAACTTAAACCCATTCCCCCTCGTCCTGTCACCAGGCACGTGGGAGAACAGACCAACCCCCACCTCGCTACAGCCTCCCTTGAGGTACCTAAAAAGAGCGATAAGGTCACCCCTGAGCCTCCTTTTCTCCAGGCTGAACAAGCCCAGCTCCCTCAGCCGCTCCTCGTAGGACTTGTTCTCCAGGCCCCTCACCAGCTTCGTCGCCCTTCTCTGCACCCGCTCAAGCACCTCGATGTCCTTCTTGTAGCGAGGGGCCCAAAACTGAACACAGTACTCGAGGTGCGGCCTCACCAGAGCTGAGTACAGGGGGACGATCACCTCCCTAGCCCTGCTGGTCACACTGTTCCTAATACAAGCCAGGATGCCGTTGGCCTTCTTGGCCACCTGAGCACACTGCTGGCTCATATTCAGCCGAATATGAGTATATGGCACATAATATAGTGTACCATACCAAAAGTAACAGGACTTCATCCTGCAGAACAAAAATGTTCTTATAAAATTACGTTTATTTCTCAGAAATGAGCAGTTTCAACATGAAAATGCATTTGCCCTACAGATAAGTTTTCATCCTCAGAAGCATTATGTATATTACGCAAAGACTAACAATAAAAGAAAATATTTATCTTTCTTCTGCAGTTCTCATAATTCCTACATTCTGTAGGAAAACTTTCCTACTTCTTGCTGTTATGGCATCCTAATCCCTAATTAAATATGTATCAATGATATAAGAGTTTCTAATAAGATAGTTGGACTCTTCCACTATGAAAAATCTTAGTCAAAAGTGTTTAAAATGTAGGCTTTTTGGACCAATTTAGTTCTGCATGTCATTGGGAGGCATTACTAATTTTTTGCATTTCACACTGAAGGCTATTGTTTCTTCGTCATCCACCTTACCACTGAATGCCATCACTAAGCTTTAAAAGTTGATTATTTCTATCAAAAATTCAAGTTGGTCTGAGCAGATTACAATGAAGCTGCTGAAGCACAGATAGGAGCTCAGTCGTCTTTCAGTAACTTTATCTTACATCAGATCTTCACTTCCCACACTGGGAATGTCTGTCTGCCTCTGAGCCTCTCAGAAAGCTGAGATATACTAACAGGTAATAGATTTTCAAAAGCTATTTTATAATAGCTATGCATGCCATGTTTTTCTGCATGAAAATTTTCAAAAACAACAATTCACACCCATAAATTGTATACAAAAGTGGGTAGTTAAACATCCAACTTCCTGCATTCAGGATGAATTTTTCTGGCACAAGTCAGATGGTATATAAAAGCAGTACCAGCAATTTTTGAGGCTGAAGTGAGGCCTATTTGAAAATTTGACTCTGTTATAAAGAATAGGCTGTTATCTTTACAAGTTGATATTTTGTTTTGATTGTATCATACAGTATAAATTCCTTTGATAGATGTACCTAGGTCAGTTTTCAAGTTATTTCAGCTAAAATTTTATCTCCATCTACACACAAAAGATTTTCTTTTTCTCCTTTAGACAGGTGAATATAAGAAGAAAGAGAAAACAAAAACAAAAACAAAAAAAAACTTTCTGTTTTCAATAATAGAACCTGTGCTTTTTTGTAAGCACTTCCTTTTTTTTTAAGCACAGCTTAACCTTTGTTTCTTGCCTATTAGCTTGTATGGGCATAACCCTTTGATGAGGATTCAGTGACAATTCATATTGTCAGTCATTTCTTCAGGGCCCATGATTTCATGGTTAGATTTGCTTTCGATACATATGCAATTAAACATCTCACACTGTTTCAGAACCTTCATCATACTCCCTTCAAAGTTAATGTACCATCATTGCTGTTTTATACTGCAAAGTGCGTTTGAGACAAGAACTATCATTAACTTAACATGCAATTCACAGACCATTCACTAGCATGTTGTGCCCTTCAGTTTTGCAGTATTTAATATTTTAGCAGAAGGATACATAACTTTGCATTAATCTTTATTAAACATAATTTGCATTTTTACAGCACTATTTCTGAATGGCTTGGGACAGCGAATGGATCTGCAGCATACCTCACTATAACATTTTAAAACTGAGATCAACATTGTTAGGAAAACTTACTCTTTTGTTCTGCTTTTTTTTTACCCTTTTATTGGATTAAAATAAAAATTATACAGTAGGGAATAAAGAAGCAAGGGTGTCAGAGCATTTATCCAGTACTATGCACAGTAAATGAGACAAGACTGGGGCCAGCTTCACAGATCTGCTAATAACAATGAGAGCTGTAAGCCTAATAAGAAATTGAAATCTTAACTGACCTTCTTTTGATTTTACAATTCTTATATTGTCATTTTCCAACTCTCTTTAAATATTCTTCACTATAGTGTTTCATTATTCTCCCAATGATATTAAATTTATTGCCAAAGTTTACAGCACTGCAAAGTACTTTTTTTGGAACAATGTACATGCATCATAAATTAATTGGGTATCTTATATTAAATAAATAGCTTTTAAATAATTAAGTCCTTGAGTTATACATCTTTTGGAATAGTATACAGTCCACCCTCTCTTTCTCTGAATTTAATGTAATAGAATAGAGTGGGGTAAGCATATCTAAACATAAAATACTGTAGAAAAACTCAACAGCATAGATCTGGACTGTGAATACTCTTGACTTCAGTAATGCAGTTTCTGCTGATAATTCTGTATAATAGCAAGCTGAGAAAAGTTTATTTTTTATTTTTAAATATGTTGCTAATTGTACTTTATCCTCAATTTAACTCAGATTCAATGCTTATAACCAATCCATTTGAAATAACATAAAAATAATGAATTTTAAACCCATAAAATTAAACCCAAGGCATCTTTTCCACGTTCACTTACAATGTACATACTTTGATAGCTGGTGGACTTGAAAAGGTATCCAAATTTAACCTACAGGTCCTATCCTGCAGCCCATAAGGTTCATTGTTGTATTCTGTTTAAACAAGAGTGTAGCAGTGTCATGACTTAAACTTGGCAGCCTCAACTCTTAGTCAAAGTTAGCCAATTAATTCTTCACGCATTTCTTTAGAAAGTATACAAGTGTGTCTACGCTGTTATTACAAAAGCTATTGCATATGGATAAAACAAACAAAGGCAACATTTTGATTTCAGTTAGAATTATGAAGGTCGCTGTACAGGCAGTTTCATGGAGCTAGAGAGTATAAGTTACTGATTTTTCATCTTATTGTTACTTTTCTTTTCAATTATTTACTAGACAAACTTCAGGACACATTAGAATTCACCCACTGCAATTCTGTTTGCTGAAAGCATGCTTAATACTGTTATCACTCCACATTCTTTTTATATCAAGTCTGCAAGCATCCTTTCCATGCCTAAGCAAACTTTCTTTTTATTAAAGACATTCTGCAAAACAACTGTTCTACATAATAAAAAAGGTTTTGAACCAGTGCTGATATACTAGTGATTATTTATTTCTTTATGGTTTAAAGGATTAAAAACATTTTTCAGGCAAGAACCAGAGTCATACGAAAGACCCTGGAAACCAGATGAAGTAATGAATTTGCAGCTGGTAGTTCAGTCCAGCTGCAGTTACTATTTTTTTTCTTATTTATGTGGGATTGGCCATGGAGTACAACAAAATGTCCTTGATACTGGAAGGAGAGCTAAAGAAGAAATAGTTGGAAGTAACTTGTTCAGACATCTGCTGTAGCGTATGTGTGTATGTGCAACATTCAAAACTCTATGCTAAGAAAAATTAATATTTAACAATTAATATCACAGAATGCTAGGCAAGGCAAAAGCTAAGTCTATATCACTATTTTTAACTTGCACAATTTTTATACAGCATCTGTTTCCTGGGATGCAGAGTAAGGCCTGGACATAGGAACTGCAAATATATAGACTTACTGTTCTTTCAAGTTTTCACATATCCTAGCATTTATTGAAATCTTTTTTTTTTTTTTTTTTTTTTTTTTGTGCCTCCCCTGTCTCTCTGCCCATGAATCAAGACTCTTATGAGTTTAACGACTTAAACTGGAGCATATTTCAGATGGGTAAAATATGCAAGAAATTTTAGAATTCCTCAAACTCACATCATATAGTTTAAAAAAACATAATGGTGACAGAATAATGTCCACACCAAAACAGGCTATGTTGGAGGGGAAAAATAATTGAAAATATCATATAAAGGCAGTGTGATCATGTTACCTTTGAAGATGGGAGACAGAAAGGCAATATGAGAAAATAGTAAATACAGTGAGTTGCAATTATGGAGAGAGAGATCTGTTCCCTAGCTTAATCCGCTCATACATTTTAAACAAAATCACTGGCAAATGTCCATTTACCTCTATACAAACAAATGAATTGTTATGATCTCTTAATTACTACAATATTTATTCTAGTCATGTATGCAGATTTATTAACAAACTACGTATTTCCTATAGAGCAATACACATAGATTTCTGTGACATCCATCATGTGCCCAAGTTCAAGATAACTGCCTCATTACAAAATCAAAAGTCTGTTACAAAAGTGGTTCTTTAATTGCCAATAAAATCTTACACATAACAGCTCTGAGATGCACTATACTGTGGTATGATAGAGAAAACCTTCAAAACAGTAACTGAAAGGATTTTCAAAATATATTGACCAACATTATAGCTTGAATTTTTCTGCCTGTAGAATGCTGACCATTCTTTTAGACTTTTTAGTCCTTATTAAAAATACTTTTTATCCATAAGTACATTACAATCAAAACTCACATGTCTCAGTAGTGCAGTCTGCTGGAAAAAAAAAGTTCCTGGATACATTAAGGGGTTGGAAATCATCCCCATGAATGAAACTTCAGTTTGTAAACTTGTGGACTCATATTACCCAGATTTAGAGACATTTTTACATTTAAGAAAGCTGTAACTGGACTGATTCTTCCCTTCCCTACACTGGAATTTATAATATGTTTAATTAGTTAAAATGCTTAATGTGGAAGACAGTATTTCCCTAGAGAAGGAGTTCAAAGGTAACATTAGAATTTTGATCAAACCTTAGAAGTATTTGGGATTTCATATAAACAAAGATTGACTCCTTGATTAGTTAATGATATGGTCCTTCATGATGCAAGCCTGGAAAGCTCTTTGCTCACGTTTCCTCTGTAAAACAAGAGGCAACCCTTCCGATCCTTGTCTGATATTCTATATAACCTCCGTTATCTTCAAGGGTATTCTTGAAATTGATGAAATTCTTGTCTTTCTCTCTTCTCTCCCTCTCTCTCTCTCTCTTTTTTTTTTTTTTTTTTTTTTTTTAATTTGGAATTCAGAAGCCTGTGTAAACTGACCGGTGTGGAACAACACTGGTCACTGTGGATCAGGATACTAGGAGACAGGATTTCAGCTGGCAGTAGCTGTCATCACTGCAGACTGACAATAGGGGAAGTTGTTGGACAGAAGATTGTTTTTCACTGCTGTATAAAAACTGAATACAGCTGATATAAGCCTCCCAAAGTGTATCTGAGGTTATTTTATTGCTCTTATTATAATCGTTTCCCCAAAGCAAAATGTTGATATAACTTGTTTAGGAGTTCTCATTTATTCAGAAATTTTCTTCCACTGTATTCAGCAAGTGCCATCGCAAGAATAGTGGAAGTTGTTATATATTGTAATATTGGTGGAATTTTCCCCTCCAAATATATGAAGGGAACAAAAATTACAGTAGAAAAGATGAAGTATCATGGCATGATAAATGTTGTCCTGTCTAACAGCCTTTGCTGTGCAGAAATGTATTTATTTTTTCAATAAATACAATTACAGTATAGTTTTCCTTCTATGAAGCTGTCCCTCTTGAATCTCCCTAATAATGCAGGAGACACTGGGATATGTCAGAGAGCCAGATTTCTTGAGTGAGCATGATTAGAAAATATTTCTCTATCTCCTCATTAGCTTCCTGAGATTTTTTTTTTTTTTTTTTTACCAGTGCAACCATCTCATTCTTTTTCTTACCTTCTGGGCAATTAGTTAGAGAATTCTAACAGTGACATTGTCTCTTTCTTTCCTTCAGTCTGTATTAGACTAAAAGTAGGTTTATTTTATTTTCTGTCTAGAGTGGTTGAAAGAATATAGTCTTTCATGGAGCATCTTCTTGTCTTTTTCTGTTTCAAAAGAAAATAGCTGCTATAAAGTAGAAGCTTAGCAGCGCTACTGACTTAGAGGCTATTCCTGCTAACTGTCTAGGGGGTTTTGTTTGCTTGTTTTGAGCTCAAAGGGGCACTAGACAAGAAAGTAGACAGCAGAGGCTTTAAATCCTACTAAAGAACTAGACTTACTTGCTTTGATTTCATCAGATGACCATTGACAATAGGAAAAATATAATGATAAAAATTCTGGAATTTAGGCTTAGCCAGTTAATATGAAGTCTTCAAGGTATAACTACAGTATAACTTAGGTTTACCCTGCTTGTTGAAGTTGGATAGAATATGTTATTGACTTGATGTATAAAAAATAAATATAAGGTATCAACTCACAAGCAGTTTCCTTACAATCAAGACAATGATGATGCTTCTAAAACTTCTGTGCATAGACAAATTTTTGTCTACTGACCTAACATACGAGGAAAGTTGCCTTTTCTCAGGAGAAGATACAGCTTTAGAAGAAACAGTTACAGGTTCATTTTTAATGCAGCCATTCAAGATTCTTTATATATTTATATATAGCTTTTATATATAGCTTTTCCATATTAGCTATAATGTCAATGGCATCATTTGCATCATCTTATCAGAAGAAAAGGCAATGACACAGTTGATGGCTATAGATTTTTATGTCAGGTTGTGCTGTGTGTTGTAATACTTCCTTCTTTTTCTTTGAATGCTTTCTTCTCAAACAGGGTGCCACAAAAGCAGTAACTTCCTTTGCAAGTATCATAAAAGCAGTAAGATGGTATTTCCCGCATAGAAGTGGACTGAATTTCACATGCTTTGTGTTTGAGGAGTACCAGATAAACACACATCTTTACACACTCATGGGTTACTGCCCATGCTTTTATAAGCCCTGTTGGACCATCAGGAGAAGGAGTAAATCCAGAGCAAGTAGGTTTTAGAATCATAGAATAGAAGGGCTTGGGTTGGAAGGGACCTTAAAGATCATCTAATTCCAACCCCCCTGCCACAGGCAGGGATGCCACCCACTAGATCAGTTTCATCTTGAACACCTCCAGGAATGGGGCATCTACAACTTCTCTTGGCAACCTGTTCCATTGCCTCATTACTCTTACAGTGAAGAATTTCCTTCTAATGACTAAAAATCTATCTTCTTTTGGTTTAAGACCATTCCCCCTTGTCCTATCATTTTCTACCCAAGGAAAGGCCACAATGAAATCCCCGGATCTCCCCGGAGCCTTCTCTTCTCCAGGCTGAACAGACCCAGCTCTCTCAGCCTTTCTTTATACAAGAGGTGCTCCAGCCCTCTAATCATTTTTGTAGTCCTCCTCTGGACTAGCTTTAACTGGTCCACATCTTTCTTGTGCTGATGGCCCCCCCAAAAAGCATCTACTTCTACCAAGGAAGTTTTTTTAAGCATACATTTCTACCAAGGAAGGAAGACCCAAGTGTGCTGTCTAAGACTGTCCTAGGATCCTTGAGTTCTATATTTGAGTTTACGGGAAAGCAGTAACAGGAAGCATTTTAAAGTATAAATTTAAACTTAGAATTACACGTAATAGCTTTAAAAAGCTATAAAACCAATAGCTTTACAAATTTTAATTCAAACTGGTGAACAGCTTCAAGGCCTTTCATTGTTTCAGACAAACATGGATATGTGTTTAACATAACACATTACATCAAAATACCAACTCACTGTCTGCGTGAGAAACGCATGTGTGTAACTGATTACATGCCTATTTAAAAGACGTAGGGCCAAAAATAATGAAACATCTAAAAGCAATCTCATAAGTGGTGAAGGACATTAATGTTATTAACAACTTTAATGCTGAAATTAACAATAACTATTGTGATGAACAAGAAAGCTTGGATTACATTCTGTCTACCTTTTCCTTTAATAGTGTCATTATATACTTGGTATGTATCCATACTTGGTACATATCCTTACATTATGTTTCCAATTGGTCAGAAGTTAAACTGTACTTCAAGTCTTGTCATTGACCTTTATTGCCTTGTGCATGCTCAGCAGTTACAGTTGAAGATATAAACTTCTTGTCCCCATCCTTTTAACATTATCCTTCTTCTAAATTTAGGATGAAAATATAAAGAGTAATAGTTAACTTTACATAATAGCTAATTTTGCCTGTGGATGTTATGAATCTCTTTTTAACATCAAAACAACAACAAACAAAAAATCCCAAACTTCCAAATATACTGTACTGTATTCAGTAGCCTGTCCCAGAAGTCTATCAAAACAAATGCACAATAATTCATAAATAAATAAATAAATAAAAACTCTCATAACCAGGTTCCTAGCATAAGCAATTCAAGGGTTAAAATTGCTTCACTAGCCAAAAACAATGAGTCATTTCCATGATGCTACTCAGATTCTTTTAGTCAAGTCCTATTTTTCAAACTTTCAGAGTACTGACTTGCTTATTCATGAATTAAAAACAACAACCAAACAATAACTACCAAACCTTTCTCTTTAGGGTAGGGGATGTTTGTTGTTATATATGTTACTGAAGTCTGAAATAAAGCAAATGCACAGGTAATGAGACATACAAATCTAGATGAGAAAAAAAAAAAAGTAGGTTTTTCCTCACCACAGCAGCATTTTCAAGTTCAGCTCACAGCACACTACTATTGAGAGAACTTCAGTCATTTGGGGAAATTTGGTTCAAGTTTCTTAACATAAAGGTAAGTAGATTTTTATCCCAATCATTTTGAACAAAATACACTAGCTAGTGAACTTCACTCTGAAAATCAACCGTTTCGTAGACAGATGGTATCTCTTTCATCACAGCTTCAGAAATTCTGATAAACTTGAACTCTGATACTCCAAATGTCCATGCTAGATGCAACAAGGAGGCCATTTGTGTAGATAACCAGATTAAACAATATTAATCTCCTTTAAAAAATCAACAGAAAATTAATATCCTCAAAATCTGTTGACTTGGGAATGACAGATCCATTCAAATTTGCTGCTTTAAAAGTAGGCATTCAAAAAACGATTTTAATCTCTGGAAAAATGTAACTCAATAAAGATGTACACATCTTTCGTTGAAGTAGAAGGCAGGTCTGGATAAAAGATTGTTGTATCTGTATATAAAATAACCTGAACATTGATGGTGTATCTAACTGCTGACTATGGCTTGTTTTACAAAGAAGTCATAGAGGTTTTTCTGAATTCACATTATAAAATTGTCATTGAGAAATGGTATGTTCTCTGAGAGAAGACATGCAAGTTCAAGTGAAAAGGTTTAAGAGTCAGTCACATTACAAATATTTTTACCCAAAGCACTTGATACTGGGAAATTAGAATATATCAGTTTGGCATCGTGCTTGAAATTCTAGCTTCAGCTTGTCTTCTTTGTGCCTCTGTTCTTCATTGATCAAATGAAGATAATATCTGTTTTTTGTTTTTTTTCTTTTTTTTTTTTTTTTGTCTGCTTTACATGCTGTCCATGACCTTTTCAAAACAGTGACTGTCATACAGCCTACAGCCTACACCTGCAAGTGCTCTCTTACTCCCTGTATTATCTATAGATGACCTACATGATAAAATAAGTAATAATAAAGAGATCCCAACCTGGTAGATGTATAATGTCAGAGAACTAAAACTTTCAGTATATTGCACAGTATGAAGTACAAGAACGTACCATGAACTCTTACTTCCCCAAAAGTCTCATATTTTTAATACACAAAAGCAATTTTTCTTGACTTCCCTTTTCACACCAATAATTATTTTTTGCCTAGTGCTGGAAACCCTAAAATTCCCATTTTCTTTAGTGAATTTTAAAACAGGCTCATTACTTGGCTGAATAAAGTCAAAGCGATTGTTCCTATCAGGAAAATTACTTGCACACGGCTTAATCCACTGCATCTGGACCTTAATTTACACTGCTATTTCACAACTGTGTTCATATAACCTGATCTAAGTACAGTGAATTGGGCACAAAAATCTTACAAGTTGTCTTCTGCTACTTTCAAATCCCCATAATCACTATATGACTTCAACTTTGTGTTTCTACATTCCTTTCATACAAAGAAAAAAGCATTGTCCATGTTAACATTTGAAGGTGGAAAGCATTGAGAAATTTCTTTCATTTCCTTCTTATTTTTCAGCTAGCTACACTAGAAAGGATCACGCTTGAAGGGTCTAATTATGGTTCTTCACATAAATACAAACATTAAATTTAATTTTAAAAAATAAGATAATCATAACAAAGTTTTGCTATACTTCTGTTTTACAGAACTACAGTATATCCAAAGCTGTATTTTAACTAATGTATCCAATTGGTGCTGGACAATACAGACTTCAATAAAATGTGCTAGTACAATGTACTTTTGGTTGCACTTTGAAGGCAGAAAAAAAAAAAATAAATAAAATTGAAACTCCATCATTGCATATAGGACCATTTACTTAGCTGAGAATCCTGACAAGCAATGTCAGGATCTTAATATTTTTAATGTTAATCATTATTTCCAAATGAGAATTAATAAATTGGTAGCAAGGTCATCTTGAAAACATGAAATAACATTTTTGAATTTTTCCTGAACTATTTATTATCTGACATACTGAATATTTAAAGTAGTGACCTTTCTTTTTGCACTTTTTGTGCAAATACATTTTTTTTTGTTTGTTTGTTTGTTTGTTTTTGGTATAATGAACTGGGTGGCATCACTTTTCATAACTATTTCTTGTAGTGAAGTTAATCATGATGTCATTATCTTTTCTATTCTTGCAGTTTTATTAGGCCAGTTAGGCATTATGCTTGTGATTGTCCATGAGAAACTGAAGAATTTATTCTAGTATAAGCTATCAAAGTTGAACTTGCGTCACAGTGGCATGTTTTATTTCAGTTATTTAAGTTGCCACAAGATTGTTACTTAGTTCAAGAACCAATTATTGTGTCTCATGACAAATACAGACACGATCTTGAAGCATGTTGAAGTTTTACATCACAGACCAAGAAATCCAGCTATAAATATATTTTTAACCATTTGCTTAGGAAGCATATGACATGCTCAGTCCTGAATGACTTAATTCACTAATGCAATATTTGAGTTTTGACAGTGGGGGTGGAGGTATTTGTGTCTTGCTGTGTGAAAGGCTGAGTGCAATGCAGAAAAGGGTGGAGTGTGGTAAGCCATCACCAACTGGATGCAGGAACTGACTGTAGTGGGCCTTCCTACAGACCATGGAAAGGAAAATGATATCTGAAATGGCTGGAAAAGGGACAGAGTGATGTAATCATGGATGGATCTGACTAACGTCCTGTGCCAACATTTGGTTATAAGACTGGTGGCAGTAGAGAAGCAGAACAGAGGGGCACTGTAACATTTATGTCTGTGTAGGAATGAAGCACTCTCCCCAAAGTGGAACCAGGCCACCATCCCTGAAACTCATCAGAGGGAACATTGCCTTCTTCATGGCTTGACTATTGTGACTGCTGGCACCAGTAACTGGGGTGAACCTCAGGTGACAATAAGTATGTGCATCTGTGTGTGTGTGCACTTGTGTGTGTGCTTGTGAGAAAAGCTTTCCTTGATATCACCTACTCCTCACTCGGTTCACTTAATAAATTGAACTTAGCAGTGTCACATTGTTTGATGCCCCTTTCCCCACCATGATAGAGCTACATGTTGTTTCTTTGTTAAGGCAAATAACATTTTTTTGTCGAACTTTCACAAGAAACTGCGACACTCACATAACTCAAACAAAATTACCTGAAAGTGATAGTTATGTACTTTACAAGTGACAACCATTTAGAACCTGTCAGTCAGGAAGAAAATTATTGCTCTTTGTGCATAAAATTGCAATTAAATTGTGCTTCTTGTGTTTCAGTTAAAAGATGAGCATCTCTGGACCACAGCTTCAAGCATCACAGAATAGACAGATTTCGAGGGATAAATTTGGATTCCAGCTACTTCATGACAAATTCAGAGCAAGCCAACTGAAATGGAAAGCTTTAAAAAGAACTTATGGTAACAAAGTAATCAAAATTTGGTCCCTACCTGATCATTTCTATCAGTATTTGCTTCATACCTAGTTACTATTGCTGCTTTGCCATAAAACAAAATGCACAGTGTCCAAATGAAATGATATTTTAAAACAGATATCCTACTATCACTTGATATTCATAACTAAGCTAACTGAATACACTTCACAACATACTTTTCCTAACAAGATAATACCACACAGCTCTGTTTTATATATACTCCATAAAACACAAATGAAATAAAATGTGTTTAAATTACAGAAAAGATAGCTAAAATTATAGCTGAGGAGTGTTAAGGATGATTTTCCACAGACTGAGCAATTAGGAAAATCACAATTCCTAGCATTCAAATCTCATACACTAAAACACTGAGTGATAAGAATATGAATAAGGAACGTTAGGCCTATACTTATTATAAGATGTTGGAAGAAACATTAAGGGTTGAGCCTTCAGACTGGAATAGGAGAAACATCCTTTGCTAATGAGAGCTGATACAGCACACCAGCAAAGAGCTGCCTAGAAAACAAGGTGAAACATAGAACCACAGAATCACAAAATTGTCTAGGTTGGAAGAGACCTCAAGATCATTGACTCCAACCTCTGACCTAACACTAATAAGTCCTCCACTAAACCACATCGCTAAGTTCAACATCTAAACGCCTCTTAAAGACCTCCAGGGATGGTGACTCCACCACTTCCCTGGGCAGCCCATTCCAATGCCTCACAACCCTCTCAGTAAAGAAGTTCTTCCTAATATCCAACCTAAAACACCCCTGGAGCAACTTTAACCCATTCCCCCTCATCCTGTCACCAGGCACGTGGGAGAACAAACCAACCCCCGCCTCTCTACAGCCTCCTTTAATGTACTTACAAAGAGCGATAAGGTCGCCCCTGAGCCTCCTTTTCTCCAGGCTGAACAAACCCAACTCCCTCAGCTGCACCTCGTAAGACTTGTTCTCCAGACCCCTCACCAGCTTCGTCGCCCTTCTCTGGACTCTTTCAAGCACCTCCATGTCCTTCTTGTAGTGAGGGGCCCAAAACTGAACACAGTACTCGAGGTGCAGCCTCACCAGAGCTGAGTACAGGGGGACAATCACTTCTCTAGACTTGCTGGCCACACTGCTTCTTATGCAAGCCAGGATGCTGTTGGCCTTCTTGGCCACCTGAGCACACTGCTGGCTCATATTCAGCCAACTATCCGACGATACTCCCAGGTCTTTCTCTGCCTGGCAGCTCTCCAACCACTCATCTCCCAGCCTGTAGCTCTGCTTGGGGTTATTGCGCCCCAGGTGCAGGACCCGGCACTTGGCCTTGTTGAACTTCATGCAGTTGACCTCAGCCCATTGGTGCAGCCTATCCAGATGCTCCTGCAGAGCCTTCCTACCCTCGAGCAGATCAACACACGCACCTAACTTGGTGTCATCTGCGAACTTCCTGAGGATGCACTCGATCCCCTCATCCAGATCATCAATAAAGATATTAAACAGGACCGGCCCCAGCACCGAGCCCTGGGCAATGCCACTAGTGACCAGCCTCCAGCTGGATTTGACTCCATTCACCACGACTCTTTGGGCCCGGCTATCCAGCCAGTTTTTAACCCAACGAAGTGTACGCCAGTCCAAGCCACGAGCAGACAGTTCCTTGAGGAGAATGCTGTGGGTAATGGTGTCAAAAGCCTTGCTGAAGTCAAGGTAGACCACATCCACAGCCTTTCCCTTGTCCACCAAGTGCGTCACTTTGTCATAGAAGGAGATCAGGTTCGTCAAGCAGGACCTGCCTTTCATAAACCCATGCTGACTGGGCCTGATCACCTGGTTGCCCTGTAAGTGCTGCGTGATGACACTCAAGATAATCTGCTCCATGAGTTTCCCTGGCACTGAGGTCAAACTGACAGGCCTATAGTTTCCCAGGTCTGCCCTCCGGCCCTTCTTGTAGATTGGCGTCACGTTTGCTAGTCGCCAGTCGACTGGGACCTCCCCCAATAGATAGGACTGTTGATAAATGATGGTAAGTGGCTTGGCCAGCTCCTCCACCAGTTCTCTTAGTATCCTCGGGTGGACCCCATCCGGCCCCATCGACTTGCGTACATCCAAGTGTCATAGCAGGTCGCCAAACAAGCTCCAGATGAGCTTTGGCCTTTCTAATTTTGGGCCTCGCAACATCCTTATAGTCCTCCCGAGTGGCCCACCCTCTTTTCCAAAGGTTGTAAACCGTCTTTTTCCTCCTAAACTCAAGCCACAACTCTCTGTTCAGCCAGGCCAGTCTTCCCCGACAGCTCGTCTTTGGGCACGTGGGGACAGACCGCTCCTGCGCCATTAAGATTTCCTTCTTGAAGAGTGCCCAGCCTTCCTGGACTCCTCTGCCCTTCAGAACCGCCTCCCAAGGGACTCCACCAACCAGTGTCCTGAACAGTTCAAAGTCGGCCCTCCAGAAGTCCAATAAAGCGGTTTTACTGGTCCCCTTCCTGGCTTCTCCGAGAATGAAGAACTCTACCATTCCATGGTCACTCTGCCCAAGACAGTTTCCAAACACCACATCTCCCACCAGTCATTCTCTCTTTGTGAAGAGAAGGTCTAACGGGGCATCTCCCCTGGTAGACTCACTAACCAGCTGCGTCAGGAAGCTATCTTCCACTTCCACACGATGGCTTCTAGCTCCTCCTGTTTGTTACCCATGCTGCGTGCATTCATGTAGATGCACTTCAGTTGGGCCATTGCCTCCTCTCCCAGCCTTGCCATTGTTCCCCCTGGCACAGCTCTAACAAGCCTTGTTTCAGCCCCGACCCCCTTCTTACCTAGCTTAAAGCCCTCTCAATGAGCCCCGCATGCTCTTGGCCTAGGATCTGTTTTCCCCTTAGAGATAGGGACCCATCTGCAGCCATCAGTCCGGGTGCCGAGAAAAGCGCCCCACGGTCAAAAAAACCCACAAAATTTCTGTGTTGGCACCAGCCTCTGAGCCACGTGTTTATCAGGGGGGCTTTCCGTGTCCTCTCTGTACCCCTCCCTGCCACCGTAGGGATGGACGAAAACACCACCTGTACACCAGCTCCATCCACTAACCGTCCCAGTCCCCTATAGTCCCGTTTGATGGTCTTCAGGCTTCTCTCTTCAATTTCATCACTGCCAGCCTGGACTGTTAAAAGAGGGTAATAGTCAGAGGGGTGAACCAGGTTGGGAAGCTTTCTGGCAATGTCCATGACCCTGGCCCCAGGGAGGCAGCAGACTTCCCTACGGGTAGGGTCAGGCCGACAAATAGGGTCCTCCGTTCCCCTGAGAAGGGGAGTCACCCACAACAATCACCCTTCTTTCTGTCCTGGTGGAGACAGTCCTGAGGCGTGGAGTCAACTTCCTCGCCCTAGGCATCCTCCTGGGTAGACTTATTACCTCTTCCTCAGCTACCGGTCTCTCAAGCTCCAGGGCCTCAAACCTGTTGCTTAAGGGCACCTGGGAAGGTGGGGCCGGTAGGGGGGGCATCGCCTGCGATGTCAAGCAGGGACCTGTTTCCATTCCTCCTCAACTCCTAGGTCCCCTGCCTCTGCCCAACAGCAACACCATTTGGGGTGTCTCACCCCAGTACCTGTCCTCCTCCTTGAGTTCTGCCATGAGGCGGGCCAGGTCGTCCACCTGCTCACACCTCACGCACACAGTCTCTTTGCCCCCTGCAGGTGGTAGCAACAGCCTCAGTCACTCCCTGCACCTGGAGTCCTGAACTGCCGCAGTTTTGAGCGGGCAGTCAGCCTGGGTGTGTACAGACTTCCTGGAGAGCGTGCTGTACCTGGTGTACACCATTGCAGCTGAGCTAGCGGTAGACCACCGTGAGAAGAGGTGTTCGTATGGGCGGGGGGAATGCTTTGCCCTTCCTGCTCGCCCTGCCTAGGCTAACTGCCGCACCTCACCCTTCTAACGCACAACACTATTTGCCCTTCCTGTTAACTGTCACACCTCACCCTTCTGACGCGCCACACTCCCTGCTCTCTAGGAGCAGCTTATGAACAGTCTGGGGGGGGGGGGGGGATCTGTTGTCTCCGCCTTTGCTGCTGGCTCCACCTATGCCTCATTCTCGCCTCGTTCACCTCCTTTGTGAAGGCTGCCGCGTCCTGGCAGCTCCCTCGAGTGGGCTTGGTGCTGGAAAAATTAGCCCTGCCTGCCCAATGCCCCACTCTGCTGCAGAACACATCTGCCCCGGAGCCGATCACCTCAGCAAGTAGCTCAACTGCACATTTCACACTACAAAGTACTTTAACTCTTTCAGGATGAACATAGAAGTTGTTATTAAAAGCCAGTGCTAAAAGCCTGTCCTATTTCATTTCTTTTTGCTTTTCAAGACCTTCATGTTTGTTAGCAACTAAACGTATTATTTCCTAAATAAATGATTTTCTTAAATATATTCTTTTTAAATAGACATGTGACAGATGAATCAATAACAATGAAGGCAAAGAGTTTGAGAGATATATTGATAATCACACTGTTTACTTTCCTCTTGCTCTGGCATGCCAAGCTTTTTCCCTGATGCAAGAGGCCTGACCTGGTAGGAGTTGCTGGAAAAGAGTTCATCATTAGAAGTCCTCTACTATGCATTGTTTTGTTCATCTTTTTGAAGAATTATTTGGTCAATATTAATGTACTGAGTCTGGCTGGGATGGAGTAAACTTTCTTCATAGCAGTGCTATGTTACTGCACTTTGGATTTCTGGCTAAAAAAGTACTGATTGTTCAAAAATTGCTGAAGAGTACTTGCACAGCATCAGTGCTTTCTTTTTCTCCACCAAGCAGGCTCTTGATGGGCAAAATCTTTGAGGGGATGTAGCTGGGATTGCTAACACAAATTGACCAGAGGGATATATTATGCAATATGATGTTACGCTCAGTAATAAATGCTCAAGGAAAGGAAGAGGAAGAAAGTAAGGTATTAGATACTCAAACAACCGTTTCACATACTGAGGTCCTACACGAAGTGGATGGAAAGTGACCTGTAAATGGGTAGTAGCAAATGCAAGCTTTTTTTGCTTTGCTTGTACACACAGCTATTGTTTCCCGAGTTAAATTGATGTTATCTTGATCCATGAGTGTTCACACCTTCATTCTGTTTTCTTACCCTCCCATGGGAGAGGGGACAAGCTACTGGGGGAGGGGAGGGAAGGATGTATTTGGCTGCTAGCCAAGGCTAACACTTGACAATTAACAATTCAGAAATGCTGATCTGTACTAATTTAAGTTCTTGGTCAAATGATGTAACAAAGTTATAGAATGAAGTTCTAGATTAATTGCTGACTCTCAAATAGGACATGAGAAAAGTCTCAATCTACAACAAATTTTGACCAAGAAGGAGATAAAAGGTTAGTAAACAATCTTGACACTGAGAAGTCCCATTATTTTGCTCTTTTCCAAAGCTACATAACATAAGGAACAGCTAGGCACAGACCATCTTAAACATTTACAAGACATTTTCTAAAAGAGAAGAGGAAGATTGGGGGTAGACTAGAACAAAGATAAGTTCCAGTGGAAAGATTCTTAAAGAAATAGCTAATAAAAGAAGTAGTATGTTTTCGGCAGTATATTTTCTAGTTTATTTTCTTCCTTAAATTAATTTTCATTGCTTCTATTATAATTAAACAGTTTTGCAATTCAAAAAACTGTCAATCACTTAACAAACAAACAAACAAAAAAAAAAACCTACAAGTTCTCAAAACTTACATTGAATTGACCAGTGGAGTAATTACATGTACGATCAATGTTCATACATATACCTTGCAAAAATTCTAGATATGAGAACTGTGAGCTTCCACATCTGTGTGAAATCAATTTTGGCAAAAAACAGATGAGAAAACCCATCTCACCTAATGGCAGTAGGGTATGAGTTTAACATGAACACGTACTGTAGGAGGCAACTACTCCTAATCCTGTAGTGAATGAAACAATGTTCATATTCTTACAATTCTTATGGATTAGGTAGTAAATAAACATAAACATCTTTTTCATATGCCAGATTCCAAAGGCTGTAGGTTCCACATTAAAATCCTTTGTAACAACATCAAGTCTTACTTTACACATCATATATCTACACTGCATTATTTCTTTGATTTCTCAAATATGCATTTTTGGCATGCTATCTTAAAATAGTGCATGAAGCCAGAGGTTCTTTGGCCTATGACCAGAATTTGACATGATGGGATGCAGGAGATTTATAAGAGACATATAAAATGCTTAAAAAATATTTTTGGAAGATGAAGGCATGCCAAATCAGGTTATGATTGTTTTCACATTGGAATGTTGTGCATCCATGGCAGGTACGTTACATAGAAAAGACACTGACAAAAATATTTTTCTTTTTTTTTTTTTTCCTATTGGAAATATACTTAAGATAGATCAGAAGCCAGAAAAATATTGGTAAAATAGTAAAACAGTTTTACACAAGTTACCAGCAAAAGCATACTTAATTGATTTTAACTGATTTTTTTGTACTGTTCATGTAGACAATGGGATATTATGAAACACACATGGGTTGCTGCAGTAAGCCCACTCAATTCTTTACAAACACATTTAAAACTTTATTGGTTGAAAGGGTTGTAGAGATTTCTTTTGATTTTTATTTCTGCTATTTTCATATGCTGAGCATATGGTATGTCTCTTTCAAACACAGTTGACATTACAAATCAATAAAGCCTATTCTTTATTAAGTCCAAGCATTATTTGTGAATGGTTTTAACTCTATTTTTATTATCTCAATTGTTATGATCAGCTTCTGATCAATAAAGACCAAGTCATGAGATTCATAAATCCCATCTGTCACATGCCGTTATTGGGCAGAGTTAGATAGTATTTCTTCTTTTTCTCCCTTCCAGGCTTGTGAAACCTGTTCAATATAAAGTAACCAGGCTACTTCAGAAAACGGCTAGAAACTTCCCTTTTACCACTGTCCTGACCTGTGCAGTATACCACAGATTATAATAATGCAATTTCAAAGTGTGAATTGGTTTAATTTATCAACAAGTTACCCTGATCATAAAATGCATTTATCTTTCAAACTTAATGAAGGTATATTATCAGAAAACTGAGCATGACTAATGCTTGGTAACTTCCAGCTTCACCAAGAGGTAATTTTTTCAAGATGACTCCTTTAAGTCTCCCTCTCCCAAATTTTGATATCCTAATTCAAACTTTAGAAGCCAATACAGTTGTGAGATATTTATTTTTTAATTACATAAAGCTATTCACAGGCTAGAGATAGTCATAGTGTAGTATTTCTCACAAGGGATGTAAACACTTAAGTGCATATTTTTGTATCTGAAACTTCTGTTCTAACTGAAACCAGGACACTCGACCATCATTTTTTATGAAATTCCTCTCTACAACAATGTTTTCTATGAAGCTGAACATGTTAGATATTATATTTTTATAACTGCAGTAAGACCATCCTACTCAAAAAACAAACGAACAACAAAAAACTTTGTTGTTTGTTGTAGCCTTTTGAGTAGGACTTAATGGTGATCAAAAACATTGACTGGGTTCCAAGTCAGAATAAGATTATACAGTAGAACTTTGAATAACTGTTGATAAGATGCGATGTTACTTTAAAATATTAATTTTAGATAAATTTCTGCTAGAATAATACTGTGTTCTATTAGTCAGTGTAATATTAAAGTATTAAAAGTTACGAAATAAAAAAAAAAAGTAAAATTTCAAATATTCTGTAGTCTTCTGAAAACACGCTTTAAAAATAAATAAATAAGCAGACAAACAAATAAATAGAATTGTCCTGTCTCACTCAGAAAAATCTTGGGAAATATTCAGATTATGAGGATAACAAGTTCTACACATCTACAACATGACGGTGATGAAAATGTCAGTACAGAAAGTGTGACTAATGGAAAATAAAACAGCCTTTTATTATTATTATTATTTTTTTTTTAAAAAAAAGGAAATATTTCAGATGACCTGATAGCTCCTCCTTTAAAATTTCAGAATTTTGCTATACTGGCTAGAACTTAATCACTGAAAAATAAAGGATTTGTATGTATGATTGTATGTATGTTTATAAAACCTGATATTTCATTATGCTACTTTCCTATATGCAAATATGTAACATAGTTTGGTCTTCCAAAAAAATGCCTGGTGTTTTTTACTCGGAAATTTAATTTTCTACTACTACTGTAGTAGAAACTTATACGTAATATAATATTACGTATACAGTGCCAGGCACTTTACAACTACATTGATATTTTATACAAAGCAAAGGATTAATCTCCACTTTTTTTTTTTTCTCTCCCCCGTTTTGGAGGTGGGGACAGAAAATTGTCTTCATCTTTGAACTGTGTTTTTACCAGCTAAACAAAACTTTATCATCTATAATGTCATTTTGGATATGAGTTCATCTCAAGATCAATATCAGCAAAAGCTGATTTCTCCAGATAACCTAAAAAATGAGGAAGGTCCAGAAACCTAATTTTCATTACATCTAATAACAAAGGACATTTGTAGAACCTCTAAAGGAAAGAGGACAGAAATTTAGCCTTATCTTGTCCCTAGCCCTTTGTAGACATGCAGCTGAACCTAAACTTTTCCCAATTAAGAATGATGACTTAAGAGACATTATTTATCTGTTTAAATAAATACTATCCATGAAGAAAGTTAGACAGTGGGCATAGCTGGTGAGTTACCCTCATTCTTGTCTTCCACAAACTTCTAACTCAAAATTTTCACTAAAAGTTCATCATTCCTCACACTTCAACATTTACTATAGCCCCAAACTGTGCTTCTTTCCTGGAAACGTTGCTTATCCAAAGCCCTCCTATGGATACTAGTATACTTACAGTGCATGTTAAAATATAATTTCTTACCTTCATTTACATATATAATTCTCTATTTTAGCCTGAATTTAATTCTATAAAAGATTTTTTTTTTCTACAAGTATCTTTGCTTCCACTATAAATCTCTCCCTACAACATCTGCTTCCTGCTAAGACATCTGTCTACAGTTTGCTCAAAAAAGGATATAAAATTATAATATATAAACTAAGAAACTGTTCCTTGATATATTTCAAGATTAAAATTTTTGTAGTATTTTGTGCTTTGTTTTTAACTCTACTGTCAGAGATGGTCACATATGACATTTCTGCTTAAAATTTAGAGCAGTGCATTTAGAAATATGGTATAAGATGTGAGCTTTAAAGAAAATAGGACTTTTTTCTTTAAAGATGAAGATAATTTCTATAACCCAGATCCAAAATAACTCAGAGGACAAATATAAAGGGCTTGAAGTATCTTTTAGTGAGCCATAACACTTTTAAAATGGGGGCTATATAGTCCATATAGTCCACAGGGAAAAGTTGACATAAGTACACAAATACCACCAATTTTCATCGATTCTGACAGTTCAAAAACCTTATTTGAAATTATATATTTTTTTTCTCATGTCAGCTACTGTGGTCTAATGTAATTTGTTTCTATTACATAAGTTTGCTTTGCTAGCTACGCTAGTTAATCTTAGGGAATGTTCTATTCTTCATTTTTTTAAATGATAAACAGATTTTAAAAAGTTAGAAGTGAAGAACATTTAACCTCCAGAGAAACATTGTATAGTAATATGTCAATTAGAGGATAGATCTTTTATTAAAAATCTTCATCTTTGCTTTACAACTTAGGGGAAAATTTCAACCAGGAATCTTCCCATATGTCAAGCTACATTAGTCAGCATGATGCAATCACAGTTCAGACTGTTATAAAGAATTTTTCTGCTTAATATTGCTGTTATTTCATTCAGATTTCCCCAAAACATAGAATGTATTTGGACTGTGGGGGAAATGCAGCTTTGTAAACCATTGAGATCTCCTTTTATCTCTAACATGAGTAGATCAGAAGCAGAGTAGGTCCTGAAATGAAATATTTTAGTAGGCTTTAGGAAATTTATAAATATATCATTGCTATTAAGCATAGTCCAGTGGTCTGATTTTTTTTCCATGACTGCTCAGCATACCATGATGATGGGTTATAATTTTGATAGATTGCTGATTCTGAAAATTATGTATTTTCCCTGTTGTTTATGGTCTTCTAAAAGATGACTCTTTGTCACCTTCAACTCATCAACTCTCTCCTATGACATCCAAAAAGATAGTTTAGCGCTTTGAAAGCACTTATTACAAATGTTGCCTTCTGGCAAACCTTTTGTCTTTGCATGCCATTACTCAGTTTTCTTTCCAGATTTCTGAGCAGCTCTATTCAATATGGTCTAATTCTAAACAAGTGCTGTACATGTACATTGCAATATTGGCCTTCCACTTCCCTACTTTCTTCATCAACTTAGTTCATCTTTCACAATGTGATGGCCATTTTCAAACTAAAGTTTCCTTCTGTGACTGCTGCATTACATTTAATTTAATCAGCCTTAGAGTTACTCCAGTTCACTGTAAACTTCTGGTATTTCCCTACTGATTTTTTTTTTCTCTCTCTGATTGCATTTCTTAAATATTTTACCTGTGATTTTTTAAGTGAACTTCAAAACATACCAGTTCTTAGATCTTTAGGAAAGCTTCCAATCTTGAGTCTTCTTTGCATTACAGTATAGTAGAATGCCTTTCTCAACAACTGAACACTTTCACATGCTACATTATAGTTCCCCAAGAACTGTAAGGAAAAGTAGCTAAGTACTGAGCTGATAAGTACTGAGTTACATAGCCTCTTTGCTCTACACTGAAGCCAATGGAGCCTAATCTCAACTGAGAGAGAAGCTACAACTTTAAGTATCCATCTTGCTCAGACTACAGCAATCACTCTAAGAAGTAATGCAAAGCATGACTTAAAGCTCGCCCACATGGGAAAATATAAACTAGTCACAGTGGTTAACAGAGTGGTCTTGAAACACATTTTTACAGTTATTGACAGAGCTGTTGAACACCGTAGGTAATATCAGCCAATGTGAGATGCAGGGAACTCAGGAGACGGATATTACTGTGTCAAGTGGACTAACATGGAAGCTCAGTAATAATCTTCAGGGTGTTAATGCAAAACAAATAATTGGGTGGTCCTTTATGGACCCAGGAGATGGACTTGATGGGTTCCTTACAACTTGGGATATTCTATGATTCTAAATGTTATTCTAACTTCATATCTTGAATAGACTTTTATCTGATATGTGCCTGCAACTTTAAAATAAATAAATAAATAGATAAATAAATAAATAAAAATGAATAAACTCCGAAACCTTTTAGGAAACTCTAAATGGGAAGCCTTTTTCCTCGGGACAAATAAAAATAATAAAATTCAAGAAGCATTTGGACAACACTCTCAGACATATGGTCTGATTTTTGGGTTGCCATGCATGCAGCCAGGACTTGATGATCCTTGTGGGTTCCTTCCAACTCAGGATAGTGTATGATTCTATGAAAATTCAGAGAAATGAGTAACTGCTACAGGAACAAAGAATTTTATGTGAAAGTGCGTTAAAATAAAAAGCATTTAACAACTTAGTATATTTGATATAAGTTTTCAGATTTCACAGAATAGATTATTTTAATCAAAATTCATCTGGACATTAACAGCCTGTTTCTACTCTCACATCACTTTTACACTGACAGAACTCAATTAAGTTCAATGATTTCTGATTTACAGTATAATAATTGAGAAGGATCAGATCCTGAGACTTTGATGTCTGTACTATCACAATAGAAAAAAGCATATGAATCCTCACAGTGAATCAGAAACTTTTAAAACAGATAGAGAGCTTACTCCAGAAATAGCATCATATTAACTCTTGAGAAAAAAAAAAAAAAAAAAAAAAAAGCAAAAAAACCCCCACAGTTCTGCAATGCTCTACATGGTTGTAATAGCCGTTCTGTGTTACTTCTTGGCATATAATTTTAATATCCTTCTCTCTTTGACAAGGTCAGGTCTGCTTTCTCTTTTAGGCAGCTCAGAAGACTCAAGTTATAGCTAATTGCTTTGATTATTGGTTCTGTAACCTCTAATTCCCTATGACCTTTTCCAAGCCAATTTTCAATTTAATGAACCAAACTAGTAAAGTTTATACTGGCCTCTTGATGAGAGCTGCCAGAATGTTTAGACAAATTAAGTGTTCCACATACTGTGTTGCTTTCATATGAAATGAAACTGAGAGGTAATGTTACTTGTCTTTTAGGTTACATGTCTGTACAGAACCATTGTTTTTCACAGGAAAAAAAAAAAAAATCTATACTACTTTCTGTAACTTTGAACTGGCTCTGCATATTCTTTACAGGCTGGTTCCTCCAAGATTTAAAAAAAAAAAAAAGTATATTTGTATGAATCTTACAGTGTACTTCTGATTGTTTCTATACCCAATTCTCTCTCTCTCTCTCTCTCTATATATATCTATACCTATATATATCTATATATCTATAAGGTACACTCCAACAACTCCACTTGCATGGACACTATGCCAAAGACAGAAACATACCTACAGAATATATTAGCAAACTTTCTGTGTTTACTTCCAACAAAATAAATAGGTTGCTATATTAAAAGCTAATTCTAGCTAATAGTTTGTACCACTCTAATTGTGCCTTCAGATTTTTTTTTTTTTTTTTCCTGCTCTTTACTGCACTGCAGCTGTTAGGCTTTCTTAAAGGTTAAACATAACTGGTACTGTATGGATAATATAGAAAAGCATAGTGCCTTCCCTTTTTTTTTTTGCTGTGTGTCTGTGTACAAAAATCAGTATCAAGACTTCTTGTACACCACAACTTAATGGGATGTCAAAAATAAGGAAATTGTTCTTTGTGCTTATCATGGCCATATTATTTCATTCTACACCTTTTCCTTTCTCCTCATTTTTTTAAAGCTAGATTCAACAGACCTCTGTCCATCATTCTTCATTTCATGGCAATCATGACTAAAGAGTATAGGAGTAATATTTTGTTTTTCAGAATGTTCAGATAAAGCAAAATTCTTGCCAATCTTAATCTAAATGTTAATTAGCATTATATTTAAAAGCCCAAAGATCCTTATATGGACATCCATTCCACAATCTGTTATGTATACTACTGTCTTTCCCAGGTGCCTTTAAGGGATCTGAAACCCTTAAGTATTATCAAAACCCTAAAGTATTCATGGGCCCCATCTGAAAATTTGACCCTGTAAGGACCTTAGGCATCTAACAACATATATCTTTCAGATAACTGATCCCTGAAATATAATACAGATCCTTTCATCTCACGTTCCATCCTTTTCTTCATTGCAGTCTCCAGAAAGGTTCCTATGTCTACTTCAGTTACAGATCTGCCCTTCAGAAACTAAATCAGCTATAAATATATATAGTAAAATCTTTTATATTATAATCTTGTTACCAAAGTAGTTAGCTGCCTAATGGCCACCAAACAGAAGAACACAATTCTATTATCAAAAGCAAGAGGCTCAAATAGGTGTCCTTCTCCAACAGAGTTCACAGCCCCTCTGAATGTTACTGCAGGAGATCATTCTCCATTTCTCCGGTAGTATGCAGGTCCAGAAATGGAGCACAACAGGCAGTCTGATTACACATCCTAACACCTCAAACATTTAACTAGTTTTTAATAAAGAACAGAATTACAAAAGAAATAAAGCTTTGATAGTAAAATGTTACATGTGTTGACAGGGTTATTAATAAAAAAACAATTCAATTGAGAGCAAAGTTAACAGCGTCCAATTATTTGTAACTCCTGCAAACTTTGTGTATTAATATTTTTTTCTTAATACTGGATTTAACATGAGGAATCTTTTCATAAGCATAATCTACATGACAATAGGTTACTTTCATTTCAATGTAAATCTTAACCTGTTTTTACTGGTCACCAATTCTAATAACTAAAATAATGAAAATAATGAATGAATGAATGAATGAATGAAAGCTACTAGAAAACCCTTATAGCTCTTACCCACAGGCCTGTTTTGGCTTTGGATTACTCCAGCAAAATCAGCAAACTCAAAATAATGTAAAATCCCTGTCTGTGAAACAATGTCTTTATGAGTACTTAGGTTTCCACCCCCTAGACTCATTTGCCATTAAGAGATTTTAGATTCCAAAG
This sequence comes from Aythya fuligula, assembly GCF_009819795.1. Classification (NCBI taxonomy): domain Eukaryota; kingdom Metazoa; phylum Chordata; class Aves; order Anseriformes; family Anatidae; genus Aythya; species Aythya fuligula. The sequence goes on from NC_045566.1 coordinate 14,102,217, forward strand.
TTCCAACTAAAGAGCTCAATGACAGTAAAAGAAACCCAATTTTATTATGAAATCATGTATCAAACCTGGATTTCTTTCTCTTAAACTATGCATGCTCCTATGACAGATGATGAGGACCTATCAGAAGAGTTGTTAAAATAAGAAATGTAACCATTTTTTTTTCTGTTGTTGCTGTTGTTTTTATTATTAAAGATGGCATTATTTCTCTTTCAAATGAAACAAAAAACAAAGATCACTTGCCATACTTCTATCACCTCCCCTCAGTTCTGAGAAATGGTAAGCTGTTGATTTGTTTCAGAAAACACATTTTTCCCTTGGCTTGGAAAACTGTACATTTGTGTGTGTTTTTATAAAACTATCTCTCTGAAGTAAATTCCATCAACTCTATTATCTAAAAGAATGAGTCATTGGGATACATAGAATGGCAGGAGGAAAAAAGGAAAAAGTATTACAGGTACCTAGTTAACACCTTCTGGACTGGACAAACAACTTTAGTTTACACTGTTATCACTAATAGTAACTAATTTCACTTCCATAATATATTTACACCATTATCAAGAGAACAAAAGGATGAGATGTTTCATTTTAAAATAAATGTTAAATAATAATAATAAAAAAGTATTCAATAAACCCCTCTCCAGCACTCTGAAGGATTCTCCTAGCGTATGTCAAATGGTAAGCATGCAGTCTGGTCAAATTTGAGCATTTTACTAAAAACTACTACGGCCAGATGATCATTAGAAGCTTTTTCACTGCATGAAAGATAAGACTAACAAAAGCGTATTGTCACTATAAATTTCTCACTGTGATGCCATCTTCTACATATACATGTATTATCTAGTTAGTGGCAGAAAAGACTTCTAAGTTTTGCTTCAGTACTGATTGTGGTTTTGTTTTAAGATTGCTACTATTAAATTAGGTTTTAAAAGATAGGTTTTAAAAGATAGGTTTTAAATATCTATAGTTGGATATCTATATTAGCCTTAGAGTAAAAAAAAAAAAAAAAAAAAAAAAAAAAAAGTCAAAATTCAAACTGAAACTTAGTGCCTTGGTGAATGCGAGCCAGATCTGTATATATACATGTATTTCAAATTAATCCGAACCATTTTTAAAATTAATTTTATTTAATGAGGTACTGAAGCTCTGTCTAACCTGTTTTATGGTAGTCACATTGGACAGGGCATTAAGTAACCTGATCTAATGAAATCCGATCTCTGCTCATAACAGGGTGGTTAGACTAGATGGTATTTAAAGGTCCCCTCCAACCCAACCCATTTCATTATTCTGTGCTGTGCTGTTCATCTTTTCCTTTATGTTACAGCAATATTTTCCTCACTCCAAGATACACTGCACAATGCTAATCAAGATAAGGAACTATCAGTGTATTTCCACATAAATTAAAAACAGATTGTAATTTGGAATTAAAGACAATTTAATCTCTGTGATTATTGAAAATATCAAAAGTCAGAGTGGTTATAAAAAAGCTGTCAATAGTGATCATAGAAAGAAAGTGACAAAGATAGCTGTGCCAATCTCTTGCATTAAAAGAAATACACAAGATAATTCCCAGAAAATGGGCAAGATGAAGATGAGAGAATTCAGAAAACCTGGCATGAATTAGCACTGTAAGAAATGCTATCATTAAACTGCAGCTGTGAGGAGCTACACAAGAAAACTTATTATTTTTGTTCATATTATTTAGTGTATTGTATAATTTATCAATGAATTTTGAAAAGGATAGGAGAGATTACTATTTTTCTAGGTGTTTTCAGAAAGGCAAAGAATGAATAGTATTATAGAAAACAACTGGCAGACCAGCATACTCTCAGTATACAAGCCTGTCCGGTCTGCCATACCTCCTTAGGGAAGGAAAAAATGGTGAAGTAACTATGCACAGTCACCTTTTCTATGCTTGATGTTATTCAGTCAGCACTAGACAGAGGTAATAAAGTGACTATATGATGTACTGAGGGCTCATCTGGCTCTCTGGTGAGGCTGCCAGCATAGTGCTTTGGCCTGAAGGGGCTGAAAATATTTGACACCAACAACTTGATCTACTGGGATTGTGACAGCAGGTCTATATCTTTTTAGTGCAGTGTGTCAAACTGAAGAAGATAGGGAAAGTAACATGGGACAAATGTTTTGACCTCACAGCACTCTGCTGTGGTGATGAGATACAAGTGTTATCATTTTTTCTGCTAAGGCTTGCCAGCAGCAATACCTTCTGCTGTACGTATGAGTGGCCCTGTTTATGTATATGTTCTGTTATATACTGGCAGAGAAAGCCATTAGTATTAATACTTCAATTCTAAAATATCAGTCTATTCCTTTCAGAAATACACAAATTATTTAGTTAATAGTAATAGCTTTTATTTTTATAGCAGATAAAGGATATGTAAACTTAAAGATTTATTTATTTTTGTAAGTAATAAAGAATCATTTGACAAGGACTGTTAGATACACTAATTGCCAGAGGGGGGAAGAAAAAAAAAAAAACAAACAAAAAAAAAACATAAAACAACAACAACAAAGCACTGGTGCATAGTTCGCAAAGAAAATCACAAAGCTGTTTCCTTGACAATACACAACAGAAGCCTATCTGATAACAAGCCTTGACAATACACAACACAAGCCTACCTGATCACATGTCTTCATTCCTCTATATTCCTACTCTTCCAGAGCACTGGAAGTCAAAATTCTGCATATTTCATTGTTATTCCCACTTCAGCAGATTAAATAAAGCAGAAAAACAAACAAACAAACAAACAAACAAAAAGTAACATTAGAGTTAAAATGCATTAAAGACAGGATGTATGTGATTACAGGCTCCTTGATACCATTGAAGTGAAAATACTTTGAAAAGAACTACATTCATATTTTTAGTTTATATTGTAATGCCTTTGTTAACTTCTAGGCATATCAGTCAACAATAAGAAAAGGGCATTTAAGAATCTTAGTAATAGTGTCTAAAAGCTTTGTAATTATGACTAATATACAAAGACAGTATGGGATGATAGATTCTGATCTATCAGAATAGATTAGGTAGATTTGGTAGATTCTGATGAAATAAATTATTTTCAGATTTTTTTCTACATCAAACGTTATTCTATTAAATTACCATAATTAATGTGATAAACTCTGAAGCCTTAATCTGCTAACAGAAGAGAGTGAGATATGCACATATCATTTGGAGAATGGTATTAAAGACAAGCATTCACAAAAGAGTAGAACTGTTTAATATTAATAAAAATATGGTCCTTGGTTTTCTAGATACATTTATTGAGGTGGTTCTACTGTTAATTTTAGTTTGAAATAATTTGTTAATTATGAACATAGAGCCAAAAACACTGTAATACTGACAAACTTTACATGAGACATGAATTTTCTCTTTTTTTTCCCCTGCCTAAAATCATCATGAAAGCACTCAGTAAGATCGTTTGTGGTTTTCCAGCTTAAACGCTCTCAGTTTGTCATAGATGAAACACCATAATAAAACATAAGCAGTAAGACACATCTCATCATTAGCAACCAATGCTAAAAAAAATCTGAAACAACAAAAACAAAACAAAAAATGAAAATTATTTGCCCCTGTTATTGAATAACTTCTTCAGAGGTACTAAAGAAAAAACATATTCAGAAAAGGAAACTTCAAGAAACTTGAAGCCCAAGTTTAGTAGAATTTCTCTGTTTCTCTCAAATGACAATCCCATAATTAGATCCTATATTTTATATTTGCAACTAACAACTTCTAATACAGAAAACACTAATCTCATACTCTAATAGTGAAACAATGTGTAAGATTGCTTTTTATCACAGTGACTACTGTTATATGTCTTGATAATGTGAAAAGATACATTTTTTCTTCCCATCTAAAATGAGAGACTTATTCTTGCTATTTACCATGTTTTCAGGTTGACATTTTATTTACATGTTGCTTCTCCCCATCTGATGCTTCACACCGATGATGGTCCTTTGAGAAAATTAAATACTCCAAAGCACTACCTCTTCCAGTGTTTTGTTGAATTTGAATTAAGATTCCCTGTAGTAAGTTGCAAAATTGTTCAAAATTGACTCTAGGCATCCTAAGAACCCTAAAGCTTCTAAGGGACTTGTTTAAAACTAAAAACTGAATATCTCCTGAAGGAAAACTACATGTCAGATTTATATTATAATGTGTTTTTGTGCTTTTTGTTCTAATTGTGTTTGAAGCCAAAATGTTAGTTGTTTTGAAAATGTTCCTGAAGTATTATTCTGTTATTATTTTCACATACAAACAAATAAACAGCATAACAAATAGAACAAGAACAATAGCTATTTGGAAAAATTGTACATCCATTAGATATATTATTTAATTATATAGTTTTATGTCACATACAAGTAATCAGCTTTAATATTTATGACTAAGTATATTAACAGGTAACATCTGATACAATTACTATAACTAAGTGTCTCATAGGATAGTGTTTTATTTTAAAATCCTTAGCTTAGCCTCAAAAAATGGATATGATTAAGAAAACTGTGTATGTCAATAAAGGGCACATAATTTTGTCAGCACATTTATACAACTACTTTTCACTTCAGTACTGTTAAAATGCTATTATTTAATGCTATTCAACACAGTGAAAGCAGCTGAGATATGAGAAGCCTAAGTGCACTGTTTTTTTAATCAGAGAATCTTCTCAAGAACATTTGTGGACATTTAAATCTTCTTTGATATACGCTACAGTTGAGTATTTTTCTTCTTCTGTACAGCACTAAGTTATATTAGATTCAAATATAAATGTAGAGTTATTCATTCAGGATTAGGATTTTTGACATAACAATATGAGGCTGCTGTATATTCTTAAAGGAACATACAAAGGAACAATACAAATAATAAAAGTATTGTCACAGATTCTTTTAATTGTAAAAACTCTTTCATCTTTGAGATTTAATCTTTTGAGACTGAAAGTTGACCTAGTAATTACCTTATATTAATTTAGAACTTTGTTAAAACGTTTCCCTTTTTAAGAATGACACCTGGTTACCATTTATCATAAGCTCTCTGTATGTAAAGGAGACTTACATGGGCAATAGATATTTTCATAAAACAAAACAAACTAAACAAAATCTATATCTTTTAAAGTTACACCATCAGTACTTAAAGTGTCCATAGGCTTCTGAGTTGTAAAAATTACTAAAGCAACAGCTCATCAACCTTAAGTACACATTAGATATAATTAATAGCTCATTAGGTTTTCTGGAGATTAAAAAAGGAGGTTCTGTTCTTGTTCATCATAATGAATTAGAAAGTCACATATTTCCTCCATGGCTTTCATAAGCCAAATTTGGCCCTTACGTTTGTTTTAATACAACCATAAATTGATGTATTTTACAATCATTTTCATCACGAAACTTCTCCAATTACTTAGTTTCAAAGCATCCTTTTTTCACTTTCTTGTGCCTCCCTAGGTCCACTCTACACAGCTAAATCAAACAACAGGAAAGTAGTGTTTATACGTATAAATATCCTGTTTAACATCATACTTGTATTAAGTTATTAAATATTTCCTCTGAAGTTTGTTTCTTGAAAGTTCAAAATTTAACAAAGCATATTTAAATACAGGAGCAGCTCCTTACAGATTGAAGGACTAAGGCAACAAACACTCAGCTGATGTGAGAGATGGAGCATTAACCACCTGAATTCTCAAGATGGTCTAGGTTTTACATGTCTTCTACACCGAGACAGCTAGCTATGACATCAAGTCTGTATATACACCTGTACCATTAAACTGTAGAAAGAGCCTCAGTTGAACATTTCTTACCTTCTACTAAGAAGGTACTCCTACTCAGTAAAGTATGGTTCACATCAGATCCAGCTCATTCAGTCAAGTATGTGAGATTTAAGTATCCTCAAGTTTGAAATTGTGCCACGACAGACATAGCAGTACTATGCCAGGCTTCATTACTATGAGAAATATCATAACACTCAGACATTAAATATACAAACAAGCACAAAATCACTGCACTCAAAATTCCAGTGCTGAAACTATTGAGATTCTTGAAACAAACATTTAAATTGTAGTTCACTGAACGGATTAAAATTCTGTTCTCTTAATGTCTATGTTTCTGCACTACAGGAAACAGATGGCCTTTAACATCAACGAACCTTTGCAAAGAAAAAGGAAAGGAATTCAAATACAAGTCAAGTCAATATGCATTTCAGGTTGTCCATAACTCCTTTACAAGCATACATCTCAGTCCATTTAGAAGGAATATCTATTCTACATTCACTCACACTTAAATCCTCAATTGGAAAACAACGGAAGAAGCTTACATACCGCATATACAAGATAGACATGTGCTTCTATTGTACAGGAAAAGCTACTTCAGATGAGATCAGTTTTGGTGCTGTCACCAATATCAGTTACTTCATAGCACAGCTGGAAGATCCATAGAACAGATCATTGAAAACATTTGTAATATAAATTATGTCTTAGAGGAAAAGCATTTCATCTCATTGCATAGTAGCCAGTATTGATCCTGAAGATACTTTTTTCTTGGGCTATCAGTATTTTTTGCCGAGTTCATATAATTCAGTATGTTCTCATTTTTATTTTAACACCATGCATACTTCATTAGTATGGACAAATGTTTGAAATATAACATTTGTTACTATAGTAGACACATACAATAGTGGGAAGATTGGGTGACGTTAAAGTACAGGAATAAAAGGTCTACAAGCTTAATATATTAAGCAATTACCAGTGGGTCATATAGTCCATTGATAATTACAACTGTAATTAACTGATAGGATTTCCACACATTTTCCATGTATTTAGGTATTTATTTTGGAAATGCAAAATCATTAACATGTTAGAGACAGAAAAATGGTTTGAACACATTTAGGTGAGTATAAGACAGCTTTTAACACTACTTATATGTGTATACATATATGGAGATAAAGAGACTCCTATCTAATTTGGAGTCTTCTATAAAATGTTTGTTATTTCACTTAATTACCTTGTCACCTTACATGCAGTTAGAATAAAGCATGATTTCTTGTGATATTACTTAAATTAAAGTACAAAATATTTCTCGTTTAGAAGCTAAGCACAATAGGAAGAAGGAAGTTTACATGCTTGTAGTTTCAAGGACACATCAAGACATTGTTCCTTAGTATGACTCATAACCAGGAATTCATATCTCGATTCCTGTTAGGTCACACATCTGACTCATGTCCTCTCAGGAGGTGTGGTTCAAAAGCTATCTTGAAAGTTGTAAGACACTAATTTTCAAACATTCCAAGGAGATTTCTCAGTCTCCTTGAAGTGACTGATAAGAATTATTTTAGCCATTACTTGCAAATATTTGCTCTCAAAGATAGAAGTCCATACTTAGGAAGGTTTTAACAGCAGAAATACTGGGTAGGTACGTTTACAAAACATTTTAGGCTGATCTATATTATGTGGTATAAAGACAAGGCAAGACCTCATGGCAACTTATATAAATATATTTCTAATTAACTTAAAAATCACTTCGAATTTCTAAGGAGCACCAAACTTTTTTTTTTTTTTTTTTTTAATATTCTCCATTAAGACAAACACAAAACACATCCAGGGGCTTTGTGTTACTTAGCTGCCTGCCAGCAAGAAGCAAAACAGGGAACAAACTAATGGAAGAGCTATAATTATGTAGGGAGCAACAGATTTATATCTATGTAAAACCTGTAGAAATAGTCCTACTGCTTTTCATTTTGCTACACTCAGAAAGTTTCCCTGAAAAACAAAACATCATCTCTCACAGCTTTAACTCTACATTTAACTCCCTGCCCTGAACAACAACTTCGTACGAAAATTCAATTCTGTAAATTAGAATCTGGCACACACACAGGTAAACAAAGCTGCCTTAGTTGAAGTCTTCCTACTTCCAACAATCTCACATGAAGTTGTGTTTGATTTTCATTACCACAAAGCAATCTGATAAAATGGAATTGTTTCTTGAAATTTAGCCTTGGTTCCTAAATAGCCAATGATGCAAGACAAGTTTAAAATCAAGTCACAGAAGAGAAAGTAAAATAGTGATGACAATATTTCAACTGCACTTGTGGTATGACAAATCATTTTAAGCAGCCTTTTGCAAACAGGATTTCTTTTTTAAAGATTACCCAGAGAAACAGTTTTCCTGAGCAAAGGCTAATTTTTATCATCTCTCTCTGCATTTGAATAAATAGGTATCTGGGCCATGAACTTCTTTGTACTTTGCAGTACTTTGCATTCAAAGGTCAAAACAATTGATTAAAATGGCAACTAGCAAGTCCATATAATGTGGTTACATGGTGGCCCAATAGCCTCCATACGCACCTCATTAGGTCTAATTGCATTGAAGTGAACTGTAATTCACTGTTAATCTAAAACAGCTGAGAGGATAGAGTTCTTCACACGAAGTGCAGTCAGGTAAGTAATTTCAAGCATGCTTTGAGTCCCTGCAAATTACAGCAGAATTAAAAGAAAGCTCGCATATTACTGACAAAATGAAAAGGACAGCAATCAGTGGATCAGGCTGGAGAGATGGAGGCTTAATATCTAAGTGCAATACATTTTTTCCTAGCAAAAAAATCAGGTATGTATATGCATTAAACATCCATAGGCTTGATAGAATAATATTCAACCCCTTCTTTATGTGCTATAGGTCACCCCACCTTCACACCCCTATCTTCATACTACTAAACCCCAAATATAACTGCAGAGTGAATATGCAAGAAGTGTGAACATATGCTTAATACTCCCCTCTGTGTCATACAACAGCAACTTTATTGACAGCTATCTGGATACCTTTATGCTCTTAAAGATGACTTTCCCCAGATTAGGGGAAAAACGTAAAAATCAAATCAAAATGGTAAGCAACTCCTGGAAAAAACAACTGGAAAAGAAGTGACAAGGATTTTAATTTTAAACCCAAAGTCTAGCCTTTGTAGTAGAATAAGATCATTACAGCACTTACCTTCTACATGTCTGGCTTACAGAGCAGAATCCATGCTTGAAGGTATAATGTAAGCTGTAGTGACAGCTTGCACCTCAAGGAGTGATCTACTTTGACTGATGTAAAAAAAGACAGCTAAAGAGAACATCTCCAAAACCTCACATCCAGAGAAACAAAGGCAGGTCTCAAAGGAAAAAGTTTAGATGCTTACTGCAGCTAATGTCTGATTACTGTTGTGTGTGTCAGGTTAGGGATCACTGAGTAGGTGTCTTTATGCCAGGTGAATCTCATAATTTAAGCCCTTCCTCTGTCTAACCTCTTAAATCTAGCTTTGCATGCCTAAAACAGACAAAACAAGTTAAAAAGTCAAATGCTATCACAGTCACCAATTCTATGCAAGACAAAAACAAAATGACAAGTTTAAACATGTAAAAAATGAACCAGTCTGTATATTCACAACTTGACTCCTAACTGAATTATTTGTTAAAGATTTTTTTTTAACCACAGTGTGGGATCCCATATCATAGACTGGGAGTCTACTGTGCAAAAGGACAAAAACACTCAATTCCCAAACTGCACAACAAAGCATCAGGCTGGAGAGAACAGAGAGATGTAAGTAGAGACAGGTACGCAAAGAAAGCATGAAAGAAAGGCAACATCCATAGAACAACCCCAGCCTAATATTCCTTCTCATTTCTTTTATAGGCTTTATAACAAGACAGAATTTCAAGGATTTTAATTTAATGATGTCACCTTTTAAATGTTTTCCATAAGTTTCAAGTAAAGGGTCAACATGGAGGAAGGCAAAAAAGTGAAGACACATGATAAACTTGCCAAAGTGAGAAGAAATAGTGTTATGGCAATTGAGACATGAGGTTAAGAGCTTAGACAAGAACATGAAATGTTTTCCTAACCATCCAAAGAATCATCTGAAAGATGCTACTCGTAAATGAATGACAGGACTAAGATGAAACTTAGCTATAAGGAGGTCTGAAGTGATGGTGATGGATCTGGGCCTCCATGAAAGGCCACGTGGCAGAAGATGTCTCAGGACAGGGAAGAATGTCATGTACAGCTCTATCAGTCAACTCCATTAATTTAAAGGAGATCGCTACTGCAACCAAATATATCATTATGAAAGGATAGAAAAAAGTTCACAGGTGACATTCTTTAGATCTGGGATTCGGTAGTTTAGAGATGGTAGCTGAATCAGTTTGCATATATGACTACTGTGCTGTTTTAAGTAAAAATTAATAAATATATATTACCAATGGTAATATAGACATTAATAATTAATAATTACAGAAATGGTCAGCACACTTACTCTTGTACTAAGGCAGAGGGTGGAGAATACTTTTTTCTACTTTCTCCACTGCTTAGTAGTTTTCCTAAAATCAGGTGAGCAAAAGATGATGCTATGCAAAATATGTCAATCAATATGTTAATTATTACAATATTACAGTGTACTTTTTAGAAGCTGACCATATGTAATATCCTTCCCTTTGGAAGGGGAGATTTGGCAGATTGGTAGATAAATCAAGTTTATAACTGCTTACTCTGAAGCCATTTTCTCTTAAAGCCATAGGAAAATATTTTAATATACAATAATACCACTATATGCCAAACAAATTGATTTTCTGCCCTACTTAGTTATTTATGATAATGACATATCATTGTATAGGTAAGACCTTCATCACTTACGATGGGATATTTCTTGTGAGAAATTTAGCATGAAACTGCAGAGATGACAGAACTTGTACTAAAAGTACCTGGTAGCTTTCTGAGCTTCATTCAGTTTTAAACCTCTAAGCAAGAAAGTTAACTCCCAGACTTCATTTGATGCAGGATACAATCCTCCTCTGTCCGTGATTCTTTGCCTCAATCACACAAGTCATAAAACATCTTGAACTTTTCTCATTGCTTTCAATCAAAGTCAGCATAACTGATTTCTGATGAGATTGGTCACTCTGGAGGTCATCTGTGATGACCTGTAAAGGAAATGAAAAGGAAGAGGTGAATAGAATTCATTTCATTAGTAGTGGAAGAAAAAAAAAATTGTTACCAAAGGACTGACCACTACAGTATGACGGAGGAAACAGATTCCTCCATGCAGCCCTCCTAGTATGCTTTGATCCCATTTCTTTCAACATACCATTTTCACTGATCTTTCACCTAGGAGGAGGTTTTCTTGTCCCCTCAGTTAATACATATGAGGAAAAACAACATGGTTGCACATGTTAAGAATTAACCCTGAAGAGCAGGAGCTGATAACAGAGGGATGTTTAAATGGTTCGCATTACTTTCTGAACCTACTGTTCCTTAACTCTTATTTAAATTAGTGTCAATTGCATTACTTCAAAAACAAATGCAAAATTTGGTATTATGTAGAATGTGCACCCAACTGACTGAAATTGCCACCTGTCTAAACATGCTGCTACCACTGTTGCTGCATCATACTAGAGCTTCTCTGTAATTTTCCCTGTCCCAGTCTTTAACATAAAGATGCTTTAGTTGTTAAATTCCCCTGAAGACATTAAGTAACAAAATAGCTAAATATGTAGTTACCAAGGTACTCCCCAGGTAGGATGTTCTTTGCATTAAGAACTGTGATTATAACTGCCGCATTCAGGATTTTCTTTGTTGCTGATAAGCAAATTGCTAATACCCAGTAAGAATGCTTCATTAATAACTTTTTTTAATTATATATAGAATAATTACATGTTTATACAATGAACATATGATTATGTTAATATAGAATTAGCTGTTCCAGTCAATGTAGAGCATTAAAACACTACGACTAGTCACACATATGATACTATGCAAAAATAATAATTTAACTTATTTAAACTGTACTTTGTGAAAAGTGGAAACATCTTATGCACAAGCTGTGACTCTATCTGAACTGTGCATTGAAGTGAATCACATCTCTCTTCCTTCCTATTCGGTCTCAGGAATTCAGAAACTTACAGTTCTAGACTTCACTAAGTTGACTTTTTGGCCAACATTCAAGGTCAATTTCTGGCCTGTCTACACTTCAGAATCCCCATCTCTTCACCCGTTTCTTCAACACCTTAATTTCACTTTGAAGGTTTGTTTTAAAGCTAGGAAAATCTACATGATATTTGACTAATGAAGTTTTGATCAGACCCAGAAGTTTACATACACTCTATAGTTGAGTACTCTGCACTCATATGTAGAGAAGGCTGTTGTAACACATAAATAACACCCACACAAAATTAATAATACTAAAATATTGAGAGAGTGTTTATATATTAATAGAAAATACTGCAGTGTCCTAAAGACAAAGAAATGCATGATTGGTTTGTGATTTACTTGCAAGTGCCTGCTTTTTAACGTCAAAGGTAAATCTTTAATTTCTTTCCTTTTTCTGGGACAAGTTACAATTGTAATATCTTTTATTTTTCCTTTTCTTCCCTTAATATTAAAGAAAAAATACCACTGAAATATCACTTGATTGATTGTAATGGCCAGCTGTTACAATCTCAATGGAAGTATAAGAACTGCTGCCTAAGGTGCACTGAAGAGTGCCAAGCCTCATAGCAACTCAGCTCATCCTAAAAAGCACCATAGTCTGGAGTGAAAACTGCAATTTTAAATTCTCCTAGAGACCCATTATTTGCAAACCATTGACACTAACAGCTCCAGTCCCCCCATCATTGTGTACCTGGGGAGCTCTTCATCCACAGAGCCCTGCATGCTCAATAACTTTACATACTACAAGTCCTTATGAAATTTTGGCTAAAGAGGTATTCTTATATATGTGAAATGTTTTTTATTCTGTCATCAAAAAAGATAATAAATATATTAAAATCTACACTCAGTCCACCTTGATTTAGGATGTTTTCATTATAGAAAACAAGCTTGGTATCCAAAAAACATATTAAAAGTACGAAATCTAAGACAACTCTCCCTAGACTTCTAAGGTAGCTTTAAATAATATCTTAACACATATTTTAAATGGTTGGAATTAAGGGAATGAATTTAGAAATTTTGACCTTCCCTGAAATTTTCATCCCAAAGGATGTTTTTAAGTTGAGCTAGAAATCCTTGAGAAAAGGGATATACATGTAAACTCTGAAACATATTGCTCTACAATGGAACCTGATATATGAGTGTCTATCATTTATACTAACCTTCTGTACAACTTAAAAACGAACAAGAAACAATAACAAAACACACAGACCAAAAAAAAAAAAAAAAAAAAAAAAAAAAACAAAACAACAAAAAAAAACTTTTTAAGGACAGTTTTAACTTAATCTGATTAATTGATGATAACAAAAATTTGCCATAAACAGCTGATACTCAAGACCATCAGCAATTAGACTAGTCAATGTTCAGTATATTGAACATCTTGTTTTTTTAACCTAGCTTTTGTATTGAGTTTTTAAGTGTCTGCCTCTCTAGTTTATGCAAAATTAAAACAAATAAGCAAAAGAAGTATTGATATATCATTACCTTTAAATTTACAGGAAGAATTCAAGATGGAGAAATTGAAGAAATTTGTTACTTTGTAAACTACAATTGTACTCTTCACAGTTCTACTCAAAGATATTTTTATTGAAATATCTTTGGTAAGTATCCCAAATATCATATTTACTACATCAATTAATGGGATTTTTTTATTTATTTTCTTTCAGTTTTATGTGGTTTTGCTGCTCCCTTCTGCCTTATATTGGGGAAAAATAGTTCAGCTTTATACCATATGAGTATTTTAATTCTTATTTTTACCTACTCTTTCTTTCCAAAAAAAGTGAATAGCGAAACACACTAGACTTATTCAGATTCTGGTACATCAGAAGTGGAAGTATAGGCTTCTGCAACACACCCCAGAGTTAAACTCAATTATGTTAATGAACCAGGCAAATATTACCTTCTGGTGTACATAAAAAAATCTTATAACATCACATATTAAGTTATTACATATTGCTTGAGTAATTCGTCCATCCATTGCAATGGTTTAGTATTCCCAGTGGATCTTGGATCTACAAATGTTTTTCTTTATATTTATCAAGTTTTTTTTTGTTTGTTTGTTTTTTTGTTGTCTTATCATTTGCACTTTATCTTCTGAATGTTTTCCTAATAGAAGAAATGATGGAGGAAGGGGAACATATTGCAAAGAATCAATAGCTTTATTCATATTCACTGACACTCCAATTGCTGACTTCTTTACAGGGAAATCGTCTCTTTTTCCCTACGATTAGAAACTTCTCATACTATCAGCCAAGGCTGTTCCAAGCAAATCTGAGAATGAGCAGGAAAGGTGGAAATATACCAACTACTCGATGGCAAATAACAAATGATAAGAGAAACAAAAACTCACACAGAGCCAAAACATTTCAGCCAAATCCAAATACACATTGCATATATGGGATTGCATATGCACGCACTCTGTAGCAGTTGCAGCTGCAGCTGTAGCAAAATACCTACTAAAATCCAACTGTGAACAAGTATTAACAGGCTCATTGCATCAATCCCATGGCAAAAGTGACACTGAGACATGAAGTGGTTGCTAATTATCCACCAGCCATTAATATATCTCCTGCTGCTGAATCCTATCTCCTAACATTCCATCTGCGATGCTTTTTTACCTTATTTCCAATTCAGCTACTGAAAATTTCATATGTAAGATATATTTCTCGGTCAAAGCAAAATGCAGCTCTGAGGAGGCTTCAATCCATGGAATCATGTAACACAATAGGAAAAATATTCATTGTAAATCCTTAGCAAATATTTTCATCAAAAGATTTCAGATGACAGCATGAAGCCTTGCAGTTGCTTTTTCTGATTTTTTTTTTGTTGTTTGTTTTTGTGACAGAACAAGAGAGGTCTTGCGAAATTATCAACAAAAGGAACTTTTCCTTGGGAAAACCACTTTTTCAACTATAGAAATATTTCAAAACTATTATGTTTGATATTTATTCTCTAAGGATGAATTAAAAATATTTATTTATTTTTGTATACACACACAAAAAAGTATTTACTTGTAACATATAAAACATGATGTTAACAACAGGTAAGTTTCTTGTAGCTTAAAGTATTTGTTGATACTTAATAGATTTTGCACAACATATTTAACATTTGTGCTGTGCTGGGAAAACAAAATAAATATTAATCTCTTCCACGAATTAATTTGCTCAACAGTCAGCCACTACTAAATGGGCTTTTGCACAGGTTTACAACACCATGTCTAATGAAATGGCACCCTCAGTAACCCGTACACAGAAAATATGCGAGTGATGATATAGGCTTTCCTTAAGGTTTTCTTGGAGCGAATGGAACGATACCTCAGCTTCAAGGTACAGACAGAATGCAAGCATTTCTGATCTGCATGGTCAAAATGGAACTGAGGCCCAGTTAATAATTAGCAGGGAGATTAAATCAGAGTTCAGAGGCAAATGGGGTGAACTTCATCAGTTTTCTTTTTCAGAACTGCAAGTGTGCTACAGCTAGAGGCCTGCTACATGAAGAAAAGACTGAGCAGATGTTAGCATATGTAGTCCTTTTAAAGCTAACACATATTCTATGCAGCATTTTTTTACAAATTCACGTCATATTGTGCACTCCAAATTACAGTTTACATTTTATATTGTTTATATTTGCATTGCTCATATTTATGTTATTGGAAATATTATGGTGGAATACAGTGTTTTTTGTAAAAACACAATTTAGTTTTTATCAATACTTTCCACTCCTCTAATTTCAGTTCAGACCTTCTGTTTAAAACTACTGCCAAGTCATTCACGTTCCATACCTTTCCTACTAATGTTTCCCATACCTCCAGTAGTCAGTCATCTTGTTTCTTGGGAAACTTCCCTTATCTGTCTCCAAATTTCTTAACACTACTCTTCCTTCTTTCTTTCTTTTACATCTTTCAAAGGCCTTTTTAATAGCATCCAGAATCTTGTCTTTTTTACATTAAAAATTGTGGGCCATCCCATAAACACACTAAATAGCATTAATAACCTTCAATCATTTCCTCTTGAGCTTGTATGTATTTTTTCTGGACTATAGGGGAGGCCCAAAATACAGCCATGGCAATAGTGCTGACAATGCAAAAACAAGCAGACATTAAAAAGCATTTTTTATATTTGGGACTATAGTTTGAAAATAACTAATTAGTCAGAAAAATACATTCCACTGACAAGAGCAATGAGCTATCAGTTCCAAAACAAGTAGTTTTCCCTAGCTGGAGTCCGAATATCATTAAGGTACAATATACTAGATTAACACTTAGAAATATTACAAAAAGAGAACTTATTATACATTATCAGTAAAAACATCTACATACTGTGATCATGAGTTTTACAGATTTTTTGTGACTCTCCATAATTTACAAGTCTATCCTCATAACCCACAGGTAGGGAAATATATTATTAGTTCTATTTTATGGAGGCATAAAAATATTACAGGTATCAAGGAAGCCTGTTTTGGAGCCAAGAAATAAAACCAGATTTTCTGAGTCCTTGCCTCCTGTCCAAATTACACAAAAGATTTATATAAATCAGTCTACTACTGTAGCAGCAATCACCAGAAAATCAGAGAAGACCCAGCATCAAATCAAGAACACTATGGGTATTACTACAATGCAGGGTGAAGACTAAAATCTTTAGTGTCTTTCATGAGGTACACTTATATAGGACCAAAACCCTAGCTGTTCGTTTTTACATGTTTACATTACACAATTTTGATAGACCTCTGAAATTTTGATGAAATACTGAGCTGTTGTGTTCTACACACATATTCTACTCAGCCTTCTTCCAGATGATAGTCTATTGGACACTATTTGAATTTTATATGAAAAAAAGTCTATTGATACTAACTGATATGCTATGAGAATTTGGAGTGCTATTCTGAATGGAAGGACACCAAACATTCTCCACTCTTAATAACCCTCTTCCCTAAAATTCACTTCATCTCCACTACTGTGGTTTCTGGATTAATTTCAACAAAAGTTCTTATGTTTGGCCAAGAGAGGGAAACTGAAAATGACACTAAAAATGCTTCCATTTTGTCAGGCTAGGGAAGCCAATGCTACTGTTCCTTTTAGAACCTTCAGGCACAACAACTAATGAATGAACTTACAGTACATTAGCAGACTTACAGCTGCAGAAAGACTGTTCAGATGAAGGGGAGTATTCCCACTATCTCATATATCTAAGTGCAGATTCCTTTGAAAAAAACATTTAGAATTTTTTTTATATCAAGAAACATTGGTGCTGTGGCAACCTTCTGCTGTCACTGATCATTGTTTTCATGGGATTTGACAAACAAGGAGACAAAGACCTTTGTGAAGGACTTTGCTAGAATCCTTCATATTTAGTTATAAAAACTTGCATGTATAGAAATAGGAGAAGTATTTCACATAGAGTGAGGTGGAATGTTTTTGGTAGCCTTGCACAATACATACCTTAACTTAGTAAGGACATAATATAATTTTATAAAATCTGAAAGGCAGTTAATTAAAAAAAATGATACATTGTACATATATGGGTTGAGATGAAACTCACTGTCTTTGCCTAAATTGTGGAACAATCCCATTCTGTAAGGTTCCCCGAGTGCTAGCCACTGGGGCACTGTGACCTCTAACGGGATATATCTGGGCCTCACACTTGTGCATTCTTATTTCCTTTGGAGCTCCACCCATATAGGCAATCAGAGCCCCAGGGCAGCACTGACTCCTCTGGAGCACACCTGCCTCAAAATGTGGAAAAAACAAAACAAAGCAATCATTACATACTCATTTTAGCACAGCAAACAGGTTCTATTTGATAACACCTTTGCTGTGCATAGACTATATTGCACAGTATCACAATAACTGTCACAATCCTATTGAAATAAGCTATTTCTAGTGTAAAAGCAATGTATTATTTAACTGAGCCTTTTGATACTCTAGTACATATCTTCATCATGGGAAAATGATCTGTTGGATAGGAGGCTTTATGGGATGTGCTGTGGCTTGAATAGTTTTTTAAGAAGTTTTGAAATTAATTAAACTGGTAATTCTATCTATCTCAATAGTACACATACGTTGTGGAAGTGTGATAGATATCATTAATCTATAGTTTAGATATTAGACTAATGAATTATACTTAAAAAAAAAAAAAAATCTCTTTTTTTTATAAATGGAAACAATCAACATATATCCAAACAGTTGAAAAGTATACTGTAGGCTAGATTTCATTCCCCCTCCTTCCAACTGCTTTACATCACTTGGGAGTTTTTTTTTTGTTTTTTTTTTTTTTTTTAATTATCTGAGACCAATTTTTTCAATTACATTCTGTGACTTTATCCTTCCTGAGTAGAAATTCAGTGGGCACATACAAACCTAAACCTGGGATGAAGCCCCTTTGAAAACTTGCCCTCTTGTGTTTAAACACAGTTAGATACTGAAAATTAACATCATCACTAAATACAAGAAAACACTGAAGGGCATGACTTCAAACATTAGAAACTACATACTCACTATTTTCTTTTCTTCAATAGTTTCAATTACCTCATTAATATTTGTTTTCATGCTACAGAGAATATACTTTGGAACATCTGTTTGTTGAACTGGGTATCACTGAATCACAATTGGCCACTAATAGCTGCAACAAAGAAAATTATGGGAAGATTGTTTCTAAAGCACAAATGTTTGCAGTTGCTGTTTTCCAGCAGCGAATATGCTTTTGGAAAAAAGAAATAAACATTAAGAAGGGAAGCACTGTGGTCTCCCCGCTGTCAGTATCACATATTCCATGAATGGGAGCATCATTTTGTTACTATGTAGCTAAACAACTGCTTAAGTGATCGATAAAGACCATTATCTTAAATCATAGCATGAATTCCCAATATCATACATAAAATCAATAAAACACACAAAGAATAGGACTAAAAATTTCCACTAAAACATAGCCTGCTGCTTTGGAAAATAATATTTAGTAGGTTGGTTTTTTTTTGTTTTACTAATTATGAGCTCAGTGGCAGTTTATTCTGCAGTAAATCTGCTGGTGTGAGATTAAACCTGTTATTGAACAGAGTTTTGAATCTACTGCAAGGCACTCATCACTGCTGGAGAGTGAACATTGCTGTTATCTCATTTAAAAGTTGGCCAGCAAAGCAGCCCATTTGTTTAAAATGCAATTAAGCTGGTGTCTTGAAGAGAAATTAGCAAGGAGTACTTCATTCTGGAGGCATAAGAGGTCTGTTCATAGACACATTAATCCTGTGATTTGGGACATCATTACAATCTGGGACTGTGTTCCGAAAGGATGTGCAGTATACACAAGCCCAAAAAAGAAAAGCTGTTCATTGAAATGGGTCAGTTCTGTTTCCTGAGCTCCCAAGATTTTCTCGACTATTTCATGCATGTTGCACATGCTTGCTGTAGAAAAAAAGGAAACTGTCTAATGAAAAATATCACTGCTGAAATTAAATTATTGAGCATTTAGCAGTTTACAGATCACTAATTTGCAAGTAGGTTTGGGTTACAAAGAAAGTGGAAGTTCATTTTGTAGAAATATAAAGTGCAATTATTTCAGTCTTATGAATACATGACAAGTATTCTGCTGACACTTGACTTCTAAAATAGGCTGATAGGTATTACATGTTAGAAAGCTAAGAATGATTATCTTAATTTGGGTTTTGTTGCTTTCTATGGGCCAGTAGAAAGAAAAGAAATAAACTCAGAAAAGTTCTGTTTCCATAAACAGTACAGTTCATCAGGAAGCAAACTGAAACACGTGGACTCTATACACTCCTAAAATAACAAATTTCTTAGAAGTCTGCAAAGCAAAAGACATGTTCTTCCCCCATGGAACACATCAAATGCCAAGTTCAGTCTTTACAGAAGTCAGCATAGTTATAGCAAAGCAACGTTTTTTCCTTCTGACCTGTGTAAGGGAACAGTCCCACTTGGAAGAACTAGTAAACAAAGGAATGCACATTTTCAAAATCATGTGTGTCTAAGTACACACATTTTTGCAGAGAAACAATTTAGACGTATCTATCTCTGGGTTCACACTACAGTGTTTGTTTGTATACTGATGTACATTTTACAGTAAATATACAGTGATCTAGATAAGTGGTGAGTTAGAAAATGATTTGGGGTGCATTTTCTCACCTCACCAATAATGGCATTGCAAAAAACATTTTTGTCTGTTGTCTATTCAGAGTATCTTCAAGCATTCCCTAAATTCTGTTATTTATTTTTCTGGGACCCTCAGAGCATTTCCAAAGCCAGGAAGAGAGTAAGAGCAGTATTTGTATCATCCTGCAGAGGCATAAGAGTAGGGATCTCATAGGTAGCTACCTCTACGTCAGCTTCTTATTACACTGGCATCCTCCTCAGAGAAAAGAAAAATTTCAACTGGCCAGGGTTAACATTTGGTTTTTGTTCACTGCATCACTCTGTTCCCCAAGAAGGACCAGGACTTGACTCTGGTTGAATACTTATTCTTTATATTGCTGTGGCTTTACAGTCTCCTACCAAAACTTCATCTAGCATTTTCAGAGAGGTGACAGCAGTGGGATGCTGGTAGCAGAATACAGTTAACATTTACTGCTGCTGTGGACAGGGATTAATTGTTGAAATTGCCAGTTCAAAATAAACTCACTAACGTATTACTAGTTTCTCATACCCCTCTGTGATCTGGCTTTGGGAAAAGTTGGTGAGACTCGGACCCTGGATGAACAATTTTTTGGTCAGCATCATTCACTCTTTCATGGTCATAGAGCTTAAACCCAACTCTAGCAACATCTGAAGCACAGCAGACCCTTACAACATGTGCAAACTGTCCCAAGCAGTGCTTTTCTAGTAAGTGCTGACTGGCAAATGCCCAACAACAACAAAGGAGTTGTGTGCTACTGTGATTAAATAATATACATACATATATTCAATAAAAATAAAAAAAAAAATTGAAGCAAATTAACACAAAAACAGGCTTTAGCCATCTTGTGACTTTGTCCTGCTGTCTCTGAACTGCATGAGACTGAGAAGCAAGCTCTGGGTGATGAGTAGCAACACACTTGGAAAGGACTCCACTGAACTTCTACTTTCTTCTGTCTGTCATTACAAACTAACACTGGACTGTAAGCTGTGTTTTTAAAACTCTAAATTTTCTGGTACTGAGAAGAGCTCCTGTGGGGATACTTCAAAGTTTTCAAAAGATAGGAGAGTCCGAGGAGAAGGCTATACCCTCTGTGTGCAGCCTACCAGGATGCCACCCAAAACAGATGTATGGTTTTAAAAAATAGACTTAAATTCTACTTACAGGCAAAAATTAGTCTGTAGTGGCAACAAGGAAGTACACAGAATCAAATCACTGAAAACAACTGTTTTTTCTCTGCCAAGGGTGCCTTCAGCCCCAGCTGCATTTAGTTCAAAGACAAAGGAGTCCGCAGCTGAGGCTCAAATTGAAAATGCTACTTTCAAATGACACCGGAGGCTTTAGGTCCCCAAGGTTTTTCATTCATTTAAATGAATAAATAAATAATAACAAAACAGAAAATAAAAATATTTTCCTTTTTTTCCTGCTACACTTTCCTCAGACATAATGATTCAGCTAGTCTGAAATAGCAAACAAGTTCCAACAACATCCGTACAGGCTAGAGCCTTCATTAGTTAATCAGATCATTCCCTTTTTTGTATTCCATAATACAGTGCTTCTACTGATTTCTTTAACCTTTCAGTTTGGACACAATTAATGTAATCACACTTCTAACAATTTGGAGATGATTTCTTGCTAGCAAACTGCTACATACAGCAATGCACTTCCTATTTCTGGCTTGCCTCTCAAACAGCCAACAGAAATGGGAGTTTAAAGTTAAGTTAATTTCTTTTTAATTATCTTTCCTTTCTTTCTAATTATCTTTTGATCACAGATAAGAGGAACAAATTACAAGAGTTTTTTTCATTATCCACAAAAGCTGATGATGTCTGCACGTCTACTATAACATATTGGTGATGCTTACTGTTTCTGCAAGATGCGTTGACAACATTTTGGGAGAAAAGTATCTACATAACCCTAGTGCAAAATATCTTTTAAAACAGCACACAACCATAGAAGCACGCTATATCCATGAGATGACTGATTGATTTTTTGATTAGAGACAAGTCAAACAAAAATTATCTTCAGCCAACATTGGTTCTTTAATCTTTCCTTGATGCCCCATACAAACTCTCATAACGTGAAAGCTAGGGTTAGACATTATAAAGTTACCCTCAAGAAAACAGTGACATTCCCATCAAATACCCTAATTCCTTGTTTGTTTTTTGTTTGTTTTTGTTGTTGTTGTTGTTGTTGTTGTTGTTTTGTTTTGTTATAAAGAATTTAAGAATATTTTCTTAAAGATCTTATTTAACAGAGTTAGTCACCACCTCACTAGAGCAACATGTCTCTACGGTATGTTCTCTAGCATTTTGTCCAGTCTCTCTAACATGCCAAGCAATTTGGCTTCTACTTCTGCTTTTGGGAGACTATTCCACAATCTAATAGATCTCACTGTCAAGAAATTTTTGTGCGTTGCCAAGTCATTCCCAGGAGTGCTACTTTTATTTAAGGGAGGGGAACTGATTCTGGCAATAGTGTAGTTGCTCCTCTGATATTTTCAGTTGCTGGGTGCAAGTAGCCAAACACCATCTGGTACCCAGCTGGTATAGTATATTTAGAGGCACCTAAAATCTTTCCAACCCTCCCTGGCTCATCTTTGCTTTTGGAATCAGCTTCTTAATCATTTTTAATCATTGTATTGTTTTGCTATCTGGAAAATTCCTTTGTACGTATACAATTATTGGAAGGAAGAATTTAATTATAGTTCAGAGACTATTATTATGAACAAAGCAGTGAGGCAGTTTTTTTCCCCTCCACTTCAGTTTAATTATCTTTAACAAGTTTTAATTGTGTATCTTTTTTCAGTTTACAGCATATAAAGTGTCTCATGAGATGAGCAAATCTGTGAAAGTGGGCCAAGGTTAGTGGCCACACTTGTACACAAACATGAGCAACAGTAGATCTCTTATGAACATGAAAGAGAGAATCTATATGACAGTGTTAGCAGATAAAATATTTTTAAGTATTCAGAAACCATGTTTCAAAGGCATACGTTTGTACAAGACCTTATGCAGTAAATTATTTTAGCTATAATTAAACTTAAGAAGAAGGTAGACAAGTTAGAGAGATTATCTTTTAAATGAACAAGGTGGTTAATTGCTACCCCAATGGAGGTCCAAATGTAGTCCCTCCCAGAGCACAATCCCTATTTCATATTTTTCTCAAGACTCACTAGAGTGGAAAACATGTTTTGCCTGTAGCATACTGCCGCAATATTCTATTGCGGCAAAACACTACCAAAACACTACCTATTCTTCATGGCTTGATTCCTAAGTCCACTCAAATCAATGAGAGTCTGCACTGACATGAATAGGTTTGCATTAGACCCCACAACGCATAGCTAAATATTTTACAGTATTGTAATACAAATTGCAGTAGGAGACAGGGTAGAGCAGGGATCTGATACAAATCTTCAGTAAAGTCATTGGAGTGATATATCATGTAAAAGTGAATGTGTGCTCTGTGCATTTGGTATTTAAGTCACTGGGAGTTTTGCCTTAGAATGAGATAAAGGATATGAGGCCTCTTCAGCCTGCCTCGGCACGGTAGGCAGAAAGGTAAAGTCTTTCATAACAAAAATAAATGACTTGTCTGTTCCAGAGAATACAGGAAAGCAAATATGGTCTCTATCATCTTCAAGATGCAAAATTAATATGCAAAACCAAGGTCAGCCACTACTGAGGAAGCAGCTTATTTCCCCATGTGAAACCACTTAAAACAAAACAAAACAAAACAACAACAAAAAAAAAAAAACCACCCATGGAAAAAAAAATCTTGTCTTTCTGAGCACACACATCTTTCTGTGAAAAAAGTAAGTTTCAGTGGTTGGAAGCAAACAAATACACTTCACAAACTATCTCTATAAAGGACATTTTAAGCAAATATTTTGATCCCATCTACCACATCAGCACAGACTCCATCTGAAGTTCTTTTTCTCAATTGGCATCTGTGCTGCTGTACACACAAACTGCGCTATCCCAACACCTGGGCTAGGACCTGCAGCACCCATATAAACTGGCTACCTGGCCCAGTTTTGGAAGGCCTGATGAGATCAGTTTCTTTCAGTCCAAGATGAATCAAAAAAAACCACAAAAACACACATGTAAAAACCATGCAATTGCTATAGCCTTCATCTCAATGGGAGGAGAGAGAAAATCTGTCCGCATCAGAGCAGGACTGCAAATCTTACAGCAACAAGGCCTGCTGGCAGCTCACAGTTTTAGTGCTGTCACAAGATGGTTTTCCTCTCTCACCCCAAGTACCTTTACTTTAAAAAATTAGTCATATTAGTACAATGACATATAACTACCTACAATTTTCACAGGCAGAAGAAAAAAAAAGAAAAAGAAAAAGAAAAAGAAAAAGAAAAAGAAAAAGAAAAAGAAAAAGAAAAAGAAAAAGAAAAAGAAAAAGAAAAAGAAAAAGAAAAAGAAAAAGAAAAAGAAAAAGAATGAGTACCTGATGGTCTGCTAGATGTGACAGATGATTGCTCAACTGATTTAATCTACTCATTTATTCCCATAAAAAACTACAGGCCTTGTAAATGCAGCATCTCCTGCCAAGCACCACAGCAGTCAAATGAAGAAAACACTTGTTTGCTCTCTTGGCTGGAGGGAAGACGTCAAGACAAGTGGATGCTGTGGTAATGGTGGTGTAAAAACATGCATTTAGTCAAGGCTCCAAAGCATAGGAGATACAAAGGGGAGGAGACACATGAACTTTGGGATATTAAATATTTTACATGCTAATTAAGAAGCAGCAGGTTCTTCTTTATTTATTTATTTATTATTTTTATTGCTATTTGTTTCGTTTTCTGTTACAGCCTCTGGCAGCCCTTTCATCCTGGAGTCAGGCACAAAGTAGAATCCTAGATCTCAACACTGTTGAATTTGGGAAAAATGAAGATGAACCCCTGAATTTATCACAGCCCTGCCCCTACTCTTGACTAATTCTTTATCCTACAGTCATTGTCAGCAGCAAGTATCTGGAGCCTATATACGTCCTTTCATACGCCATCTCATGGGCCATCTCATGGTCGTGATACCCAATGATGGGAAATAAGTTAATACATGATAGTCCATTCTCACTTCTCAATACTTAAAAGAACACAATGATTCTTAAGACAGATACAGCTGAGAGACATCTGAAATTTCTGAGTTGTTTCACACTGCCCACAGTCTACATACATATTTAAGTTTCACCACCTTCTGAAGTGCCAAAACCAAAATTTGTTGTCATTTCTTGCCTCCCTGTGTCTCCTACTGTAGGACATGCACGTTTCAGTTTCTATGGGAACTTTTTTCCTGTGAAACTACAGTCAATTTGCATTTCTTTAGCCACTTTACAACCAAGCAAATCTGATTAACAGCCAAATAATTATTTTTTCTCACTCTTAAACATACTATTCCTTTTTTTTTTTTTTTTTTCCTCACCAATATTTTCAGCTATCATGCCCATTTCATGCTCTGAATACATTAACACCTGAAGTTCTATTTCTGCCATGGTCACCTAGTAATCTTAAACAGGCAAGTCCTTTCCTTTGGAATATCTTTGCTTCCAATGACCACAGTATATGTTGCCCTGGCTGCCTAGGACATCTGTCTTACTGTTTGTTTCCTGACCTATTTCTATTAAGCACAGAGACTAGCTGAGGATTTATGCACTTTTCCTCACTGTTCATTTTGGAACTTCAAGTCTATGACTCAATAGCAACTGTGTCCATCCTCTGTGGTCAAAAATAAAAGATAATAGTTGTACTTACAGGGCAACATTTGCAATAAAAGGCAGTCCTTTGATCTGTAAGGATCTAGTAGAGTTTCTATTAAAAGCTCCATATCATTAAATTTATTATTTGGAAACAAGAATTTATGATAGATCAAACATTTCAACCATGTCAAGGCCTCAATCAATCAATCAGATTAATAAATAAAAATCCTTCCATCTGTTTTTAAACTGACAGTAGAAAAGGAGTAGGGGAGAAAGCACCATTTGGGGACTGGATTTAAACATGTTTCTAACTGAATATTTGTCTAGCACCAATAGTTCTGGTATTTCAAGAAAAAAAAAAAAAAGCCAAATACATTTGGCTTCACAAAATACATCACAAAAAGCATTTTGTGATGCTGCCTAGTAAGTTTCCAAGGACTGTAGGCCCAAAGTGTTCTGCTGTGTGGAGTCCTCTACAAAGTGGACTGTTACAGGATTTCTGTGGTTTCTAACAGCATGTTATTGGTAAACAGTTCTCTACTGTTATAACTTTTAAACTCATCTAATAAAAGTTTTAGTTAGAAAATGAAAGCAGAAATGAATACAGAGACCAAGATAACTTGAGTGATTTTACACTGCTATAGCTCATGAATTGAAACATTTGGTATATCAAAAATAAGCTAAGGAAAGTGAGATTTGATAGGTAGGTGATAGCACAGGAATAGAAGTCAGCTAAGAAAAGTCATTATGGAAGGGGATTATACAATACTTTTGAGAAGAGAGCAAGGGAAGTCTTGGCTGTAGTAGCATCACTCAAAGAGATGTTCCTGCAGGGACATGAATATTGCAAGGCAAGATCTCACTGGGATGAGAACATAAAACAGAAAAATAGAGCAAATGAACTCGTAGTAAAATAACCAAGTTGGGAATTTGTTAAGACAGTTTCTGTCCTATTCATCAAAAAGATTATTTGGGTTTGTACAGGGCAGAGCTATAAGTTCTATTGGAGGAGACAACAATGAATATGATTCATCTTTTAATGAATGCTTAGTGTTTAGTCTTTAATGTGCCATACCACCGTCTATGTGTTTTAGACAGATGTTATTTAAAACACCAAGCATGGATACTGAATATCTCCTTACAGGAAAGCAGTTCATTAAGCTATCAAAGAAGCAGTCAAAGTACAATAAAATCATAGCTGTTGTGCTTTGTCACAAAATAAATAAATAAATAAATAAATAAATAAATAAATAAAAATCTCTTCATGCTCTTCACATTGAAATTGCAGACTTAAAGGTAACATGCAACCTGTGACCTTCGGTGACTTAAGCACAGAAGTTGAGCTTCCTATAGTTATGATTTCTAATCTTGCAGTGTGTGTAAAAGTTTTGAGAAGATAATTCTGGAGTTTTCTTTGCTAAGTAGGCATTAAATATGCATATATTAAAGAAAATAAAAACAGAACTAATTTCACTGACTAATATCTTCCTTTTGGTAATGAAAAAAGATCATATGGAATTTATCTGGGGAATTCAGTACCACCAAAAAGAAGGCCTGACTGACTTAACTGGGTGGTTGAATATTTCAGTTTCTTACCGTCAGCAAGCCCAGTGGGGAAACTGCTTATTTACATCACAGATTTTCTCAAGATTGGCTTATCTCTGTTTTCCCCTTTTACTCTTTGTATATCAGATTTAGAATGAACATCAATAGAAGGATGCAAAGTCAAATTTCCAGTCTGTAAGCACCACAGCAGTAGTCACTTAAAATAGCAGAGGCATTTGATAAGTGGTGGTAATTCTCAAGGGTGGTGTTAACCCACCGATAAAGTACACCTTATCATAAAAAGACAGCACATTACAGGTAAGATGAGCAGACCATACAAACTAGTTCTGTAGGATGTTTTCCATGTCTCTTCATGACCTGCTTAGCTATTTTTGACCTGCTCTTAGAGAACACAAGGCAAAGAAGAGCAAAAAGGTAGAGCAAAAGGTAGCTGTTAGGACAAGGCAAGAAGTGGGATGAGAGATGAACATTTTCAGTGTCTTTTTGAGAGATTTGACTATATAAAGGTTAGATCTGACATCCTGGAATACTGTCTGTGCTGGGCTTCAGGAAAATTTGCATGCCTCATACGGTTGAGGGTTACACATACAGATGTGTAGTTCAGATGCATCTCATGGAATTCCAGGAGCAGTGGTAATTTTGTATTTGCAATTTTATGGCATTTTACTCCGATATGAAACTTGCATGCTTTTGGAAGATATTATAGCTGAATTGTCTTTGTATAATGGGATCCCAGGCACAATCAGCAATCTATATCTGAGCTTTATTAATGAATATTATATATTATACAACCTCTCATAATGGGTAAGACCCACATGTTCAATAAATATTCTGAGCAAGAATGTTTCCCAAAGCAACCAACATTATTTCCCTTTAATCAGAAATAGATCTATATTGAAAGACCTCTATGAACCTACTATGTGAAAACAGACAGCATGCTTACATATCAAATTCTCAAATATCAAATATATTCTCTTGGAATACACACCAGCAATAATAATAGTCCTGCATCTGCTTTCATACACAATATCGATTAGTATCACTGTACCTTATAATTTAGTATGATCTATATGCATAAGCTCAAACAATTTAATGTACATAATCTCAAATATTGTCTATTTTTGAAAAGGTAGATATACCTGCATTCACAATTTTCATTGATCTTTTATGTTCTGAGTCAGATGATATAGAAAATTTTACATTTACACTCAAAAGTCTTAGCTGAAAAAAACATGTATTTAGGATGTACTCATTTTATATTCAGCATCTAACTGATGAGTGTCTATGTGATTATTCTTTCATTCTAGATAATAATTGTGTGCTTTCAATCATAAAAAGTTTGCAGGAAGGATTAAATCCACAAAATGATCTAGGTATCATAACATTAATCATACCACTATTGGTGGTATCTAGACACCTAAGCATTAAAAATGGACCCAGCATTCAGAAAACATGAAAGAGAACCAAGAATGAGCTTCACAAACCTGACAAAGACAACACTAACCAGCTGATGGCAAACATGGAAAAGTGAGTATGATCCTTTCTCAGGAAATTAAACCATTAACTCCAGATTACAAAATCTTGACTCCATTCAGAATTTACAATAATGAATGCTTGAGTTGCATGGGTTGCAACTCAATGACTCAATTAAGTTGCAACTCAATGCAACTCAATTGCAACTATGGGTTGCAACTATGATGATTTTTTTTTCTATTTTTCTTGCAGTTTTAGATGAAGGAAAACAAGGTTAAAAAATAAAAATAAAGGAAAAGGAAAAAAAAATAATCTCATTGTCCCTCCATTTATTCTGTTAAATGTAATTGGTAGAGCATTTCCTGGGAGATCTTGAATAAAATACCTTTCACACCACTTTTGAAGGAAGTACTTGAATTCAGGACTGCAGCTCCACGGTAAGCATCCTCAACAGCTGAATATAAAGAACTTTCAGGCTAGTTATTAATAGAAGTCCTTGTTCAGCTTGAGCAAAGCAGAGTTTTGAACATGGGTGTCCTGGTGTCCTGTGCATCACAGATGAGGCTACAACACCTTTCAAAGGATACAGAAGAGGAAGGAAGGTAGGTAACCCTCAGTAAATTTTGTGTTTTATAAACTTGTAATAATCCAGCCCCAAGGACTGAGCAGGCAAGGGAATGCATCCTCTCTCAGTTCAGCCTGGGAGCAAAGGATAAGCCGCCTAATGCCATTTGGTAGTTATGTAGTAGCCCACCAGAAGAAACTTAAGCATCATGGTGAGCCACAGCTTTAGGTTGGAAGTGGCTCTGACACTATGAATTTAAACAAAATTGAGATGTCCAAACCTCTTTGGATTTAGCCCTGAAAATAATGAGAGTAGTGGTATTTTTAAGATTCAAAGGCTATGTGCAAAGACCTGCAACTGAGAGTCAAAAACACCCTTCTATTTAAAACAGTCTCAATTTCCAGAAATCAATATATAGAAAAGAATCGGTACCTTCAAAATAGCCTTTGAGATGTAAGTGTTTGAACACCAATGCACTTTTAAAAAATAGCATACAGCTCTGTGGGAGGGCAGACCCTATGTAGCAGGAGAATAACAGGCTTCAAACTCCTTTAGACAACTGGAAGATTTAAGAGAGATCCCTCTTAATGCACTTGTGAAAAGGAAGTAAATTTATATGACAAAAAAACTAGAACTTTTAAGACATATCAAAGCTTTTAAATTACCTTTGAGTTCTCTCCATAATATTTTATGAAACTTTCTTTGAACTACTTTTTGTCATGGCTGTGTGTCAGGTGTCTATAGGAAGGTGCTGCAGCGAGGGCTGCAGACCGGTCTCTGGGAGGAGATGCCAGACACAACTGAATCCAGCCGGCTCTGCAGTGGGCCCACCGCAAGACATAGCTGAGCCCATCAGCAAAGGTGGTGGCGCCTCTGTGAAAACATGTTTAAGAAAGAGCAAAA
Source organism: Aythya fuligula (assembly GCF_009819795.1). Classification (NCBI taxonomy): domain Eukaryota; kingdom Metazoa; phylum Chordata; class Aves; order Anseriformes; family Anatidae; genus Aythya; species Aythya fuligula. Next base: position 14,132,502 of record NC_045566.1, read on the forward strand.
TGCTGCAGAAGAGAGTGAGGAATGAGAAAAAAGGTGTAAGAAACAGTTTGGGAATAATGAGGGGAGAGAAGGAGAAGGGGGTAGAGATACTCCAGGCACCAGCGCAGAGAACCCCCCACTGCAGCCAAGGAGAGGCCCACACCAGAGCAGACATCCACACTGCAGCCTGTGGAGGACACCACACAAAAGCAGGCTGTCCTGACAGGAACTGTGGCCCACAGAGAGCCCATGTTGGAGCAATTTTTGAAGCACTGCAGCCCATGGGAAGGGCTCACACTGGAATGGGGGAAAAGTGTGAGGAGGGAGCAGCAGAGACGAGTAGTGATGGACTAAGCTTAATCCTCCTCTCCTGCTCCCCCATGTGCAGCTCTGGGCATAGGATGGGTAAAGGAGACAGCAATGAAAAAATGGATTTGAGCATGGGTAGATGCCAGGGCAAAGGTATTGTTTTGAATTGGCTTTGTTTCTCACTATCCAAATCTATTTTAATTAGCAATTAATTACATGTATTTTCCTCAAGTCAAGCCTGTTTTGCCTGTGATGGTAATTGGTAAGTGATCTCTCCCTGTCTTTATCTTAACCCCATGAGCTTTTTCATCTTATTTTCTCCTTTGGCCTGTTGAAGAGGGGGAGTGAGAGCAGCTGAGTGAGCACCTGGACAGTCAGCCAAGTTCAACCCACCACAGCTTGTACAGAAGGCCTGATTTTTGCAGTTACATCAGCTGCACCTCTCCATGGGATTACTTTTATTGACTGTAGTAATTTCTCTAGCTAAATAATCATGCAAAAGTTCTGACTGTCTGTGCCTCTTTTGGCCTCTATATCCAGACTAATAACCTTTATTTATATTTCTTCAAAGTACTTTACATTTCTTGTATGTATTTCTGCTATTGCAAAATATGTATAAGCTATGAGAGCATTTTTAATGATATTGGCAAATCTGTCTCAATAACAAATTAGTTTTTTCTTTTCTTTCTTTTCTTCAAGACTAACCTTAACGTGGCAGTCTTCCAATGCCTTTTATTATTATTATTATTTATTATTATTTTTCATTATTTTTATTTTTTTTACCAGGTAAAGAAAAAGGACATCTGTACAGGACAAAGTTATTGGCGCTTTTGATATAGCTATTGACTAATCTACAGTTATCTGAGTTTGAAGTCAATATACACTCTCCCTGGAAAGTGAAATCTGGCACAAAGGCACAACCAGATAATAAATAAAAAACATTCAGATTTAAGTTAATTCAGTTTCTTCTCAGGGAATTTGTAAAAAGCTATGAATAAAATAAAAAAGAATGGAGAAAATGTGATTCTGTTTTATGTAGTTGACTGACAAATATTCCGCATCAGAGAGTTTACCTCACATTCAGAAGCATAAAAGGTAAGCAATGCCTATTGCAGGTTCAAGCAAAAGCAGTGGTTTCATGGGATCTGTGAGCTCGCTCAGATTGACAGTCTGTGTACACTGCACTATTCACCCCAATTCTTCTCTTTTAAACTTCTGTACCTTTGTATAGTGTCTATGTTTTAGAGTCTCACAAAGATTTACTCACTTGTACATCAGAAAAAAAATAATAAATTGGTGGGGAAAAAAAATAAAAAAAAAAGAAAAAAGTTGCTGGGGGCAAGTTCCTAGTGAAGCAATACCTCATCCTAAGAGTTTCTACTCAAAAGCCAGGATCACAGCTTGTTTCTCTCCAGGTTACAAGTTTCAACTGTCACAAAGCACAAGATTAACAGTTATAAAAACTTGAGAATGGTACTAAACACAGTGCTGGGAAGAGAGCCTTTATACATTGCATACAGTAGTGCCCCAAGCTACTTAAATGCCAGACTGATATGCAACTAATGAGTATTTCTTTAGCATAGTTACAATTCCTTTCCTGGTGATGTATCCCATCCAGAAGCTGTCCTGTAAGAATGAGAAATCTTGACATTCTTCCTTTTGATAACTAAGTAACAGTCTTAATACATCAATACAATAAAATATCTTTACCTGATATTTTATGTCACCTGGTGACTTTGAACACCTATTTTAATTAAGAAGCAGCTGACACATTGAACGTTTCAGTTCAAGTCAATTTGCCATGAATGAAATACTAAACAGTAATAACGGAAGGGTACAAACAACAATGTCGGTAAATCCTCATCTGTAACACCAACAAGATACAGGCAATCATCTATAAAATGTAGCGGGAAGAAAAAAGACCTAATGAGACAGTAGGCCTGCTACCAAAATATAAAGAAAAATTAGGTAGAAGGCAGAGTTCCATGAACAGAGTAACAGAAATAAGGATTAAATCCCGTTTCACTGAAATCAGCAGCAAAACTCTTGGGGGTGGCTAATCAGATCTCACACCACGCAAATTAAAAGAGGCCTATCACAGAATTGTAGGGGTATTGAAGGGAAGGGACCTCGACAGATCATAAGATCCAACCCCCCTGCCAAAGCAGGTTCCTTAGAGCGGGCTGCCCAGGTAGGCGTCCAGACGGGCCTTGAATATCTCCAGAGAAGGAGACTCCACAACCTCTGTGGGCAGCCTGTTTCAGTGCTCCTCACCTTGAAGTTCTTTCTCACGCTGGTGCGGTACTTCCTGTGCTCCTTCTTGTGGCCATTACCCTTTGTCCTGTCCCCACAAACCACTGAAAAGAGGTTGGCCAAATCCCTCTGTCTCCCACACTTCGGGTATTTATACACATTGATAAGATCCCCTCTCAGTCTTCTTTTCTCCAGGTTGAACAGACCCAGGTCTCTCAGCTTTTCTTCATAGGGAAGATGCTCCATGCCTACGTCACAGAAAGAGTAGAGAAAGTGAAAGAATAAAGTTTGCACCAGGACAGCAGAACCCAACATGAGACAGAATTGCCAATATTTCATTACGACATACTATTTTTGAATGCCAACTTATTACAGACAATAAAAACATCAAAAAGCCAGTGGATGTGGTGTTTTATAAGGAACCCATCCCTTTTACCCAAATGATTGCCATTTCTGTGAATCTAAAAATAAAGTTTCACAATTTTCTGTCAGAATTTATTGTTTTTAGAACACCTTTTATTCTTTGAATTAAAGGATTATTGTTTCACAGTACAGTTTCACTCCTTTCCCAGTCATTGACAGAGAACTGAAAATTCATTTTGCACATATCTATTCATTTCATTGTTTTCTTTCCCTCCAGCTTTTAATCACCATCAGGAAAATCTCATCTCTCCATAGCAAACAATGCAACATTTTCATCTTCAAAACCTCAGAGAACTTAAATCATTTTTCGTAAGATTGAGAAGTAGAGAGAGATTCTGCCTGGACTGCCTCTCCTATTTTTGCACCTGCATTATCCTCCTGGATTATCCTGCTGTCAGCTGCTTCTGCACAGAAAACATGCTATTATATATGCACAGCACTGACTGAAGTCTCTTGCTTTTTCAAGCCATGCTCACCCACTTCAAAGTTGATACTGTGCCATCAGCACTATTAGTACAGGTTTCAAAAAGCATTTCATTATTTAGGATTCTGCAACAAGGACACCCTGTATGCTGTGGCAAGAGAGGTGTGGGATAGAAGGAAGTATGAATAAATAGCTGACAAGTGTAGAGAGAGCAGTGACAAAGGTTCCCACCTTTATTTGCAGAGAAGTCTGCAGTTGAATGAGTAACAGCAGTCCCCTTGTGGCACCACATTCATTTTAACATCAGTGAGGAACAGTTGGCATCTGTAAACTTTGTTTACCTGGACACCAGATCGAATTGATGGAATATTTCATGTTAGAAATGTTGAGGATTACAGCAAAACTCTCCTTTTAACATGCACTTGCAAGTCTATTTCAGAACACAGAAAGGAGTTTTCTGTAAATAGTGTATTATCTGAAAATAATGAGAAGGTAGCTAGTGTTTGCAGAAGCCAAGGATGTTAGTGAAAGTGCCTAAAATTCTAGCAGAATACTAGGTATTTCAGCAAGGAAGAAACTAAAAAAAAGAATAATAGAGAAAAAAAAAAGTCCTGTGGGGCACAAATAAAAGATCTGACATTTTCTGACAGTTTAGCTAAATCCATTGTAATGAGAAAAGAAAGATTCTATATGAAATCAATTCTGTTTGCAATACTTATCCTTGGATGTTGTGAAGAACCATTTCACATCTCAGAGATGACATCCTTTTCTGTAGGGTCTAATCCAAAAATCATTTAAGTTAGTGGACTGAAAATGACTCAACTCAACTAGGAATGATAGCATCTGCCATAAGATTTGTTTCACATCTCTACAGTTTCAAAAGCATCACAGACATATCTCCAGGGACAGGACGAAAGGAGAGGGAAATGTTCAAATACCCCCAAATCTTTGTTTAAATTTTCCACTGTTTGAAACCTTTCCCATCGTTTTCATGGTCGTAAAAAATGTTCCATCCCATCACAGGACACAATGAAAAAGGAAGCACAAATATCAGTTTTGCAATGTGCAATCTGCACAGTAAAGTTACATTATTATTGTTTTTAAGTTAATTCAAATATTTAAATTAAAATGTTCAAATAAAATAGAAGATACAATGGAAACATATAAACACATCACATGAAAGGGTTTAATTGGAAATGAATAGGCTGGAGAAAAAGGAACTACGATGCTTATGGAAAAAGATGAAAAGAATAGAAAGTAAAAGCTAGAATACTCAAGCCAAGACTCTTAGGCAAACAAATATACTGTGATGGAAGAGCATGTGAAGTTTTACATTTAAAGGTTTTAAACTATTCAATTTTGTATATTTAAACAATGAGGAAATGGGAAAATTCCTGCACAGAACAATTGGGATAGCAGTTTGCTCCACTGAGAGATAGGAAGAACTAAGGTTATAAACACTGCCATGCTGACGGTTTTATGCACAGCTTTGTTACCAGGGTGAAGTCATACAAATCAGAGGTGTACTTGTGAAAGAACTTATTAAAAAGATGCCTGGAAAATTAATATATTTAACATATTCACATGCTACTTAGTAAAAAACACAGGCAAATAAATTGGTTCTGGTTTTGAGACTTAAATAAGTAAAATTACAAAAAGCAACACAAACCAATACCATAACAGTACTCTAGCTGGTGCTGATTAAATTGCAGAATCATTTGCCAAGCACTATGTCAGATATCCTATAGCTTAAGATAACAGAGACTTGAAAAAAAAATCCACGGGAAATGCTGTAGGAAATGGGCTGGAGGGTGGCCAAAATGACTAACAAATCTTTACTGCCTATAATCAAAGTAAGAAATGAAAAGAAAGATAAAGGAGAATAAACAGTGCTCTCCCTTCCTTCTCTCATTTGAATGGCCAGCAGCCTCCCCCAGCAATGCTGCAATCACCACATCTCGCCTCTTGCCACTCCACCCAGGGAATGTATGCTTCAGGGACCTCCATGGACAGTAGCAAACGGATTTCCTACAGCTGTGAGGGATTCAGTCCTAAGGGAAGGAATTTAAACCAAATCTTTTGCCCCATACTTTACTGCAAGGGCATGTCTTTGTACACTTCAAATATAGCAGAACTCTCTCCAGAATGGTTTTGCTTTTAAAAACTGATGGAGTAGGAGGAAGAGAAGAGGTAGGGAATCCATGGTGTGGGTTGCTTTTCACTAACCCTTGTTAACTGTGTTCCTTGATTAGTTGTTAAAATTCTTTATACACTCCATAAGGAGAGAGGGGATGGAAGCACAACTTTTTTGTTAGATAACTGCTGTAGGAAGAAGGTCTGCCTTCTACTTCATATGATAGCTTGTTGATTAGAGATCTTGCCCAGCAAATTGGAAATCCAGATTAAATTCCTTCTTCTGCTTTACTATATTCAGAATCACATCTTCTATTTCCCAAGAGACATGTAATCTACCATAGACTGCTTGATAGCAAGACGTCAGCAACATCTTTTGTTAAACTCTGTCACTGTACTGGGAAAAAAAACAGATTACTTGGGCCATAAACACAGAACTGAAAGAACAAGATTGTAAATTCGAACAAGTTAAGAAAAGTGGTTATATTCATATGGTGAACAAGAGACCTAATTTCCTATCCTTATACTTAGGATACTTATTTTATACAATAATGATTTAACCATTTAGGAAATATAGGGAAATACACACCTTATTTTGGTCTATTTTAAGCATTCCTGGCTTATGCCTTTATTATTTCACTTTCCAGTTTTCCACCATCTCCATTCACCTTTTGTTGTGTTGACCTCTGAAATAAAGCATTAGGTGAAAAGAGGAGCGGGATATTTAATATCCAAGGTTATTCCTAGAATACATTTTCTTCAGGAATAGCAAAGACATAGACACCATGCATATTTCAAGCAGGAGAAACTTCAGAAATCTGCTTTCCATCCCATTTTTACTTCCATACTCAACAAAATGTATGCAGCTGATGTGAAATAAATACAGATACTCTGTTTCCCATTCTCTTTTAACTAACTCTAATAGAAATCATGAATACATTCAGCAAAGTCAGGGAAATCACCGTGCTAAATAGTAGTTTGAGGACAGAATCCATGTTTCAAACTTTTTTACAACTTACTACTTGTACAGTTGACAAAACTCTCCAACAAAACTTGGAGAAAGACTATATTTGTTTAAGACACCTGTATTTCTTTTTTTGTTGTTTACTTTCTTTTTCTTTTGCAACTCCATGTTCAAAGACAAGACTGGCTTTTTATGGCTTAAATCATTTTTACAATTTAAGTGCATTCATTGTTCTTCAAGTGTTTGCAAGTTTCTTTATAGCTATTAGTTTTACAGTAGCTAAAATGTCCAAAAAAATACACAGAGTATTTACTCATGAAAATTTGATGACAATTTTTTCATATTTCTTGCAATCTGTACATGTTTTGTCTAATTATTTTTGGAAGTACATCTGCTTGGACACCTGCAGAATTACTGCAAGCTGTCACTTTCATTTGTGAAACATTATTTAAATTTTAGATTTGGCATCTAACAAAAACAAACAAAAATACTATTTGTTATTATAATACAGCACCTATTATTTACTGAGTTTGACTCACTCTTACAGAATGATAGACAATGCCTTCAAACTGGATCTTTATGTTAGAACTATGGAGCAGAGGAAGAATCACTGTGAATTAACAACTTTCTAGTATGATATATTTTATTCTGATTAAGCCCATGCAAAACTTATTGGCCAAGATAACTTGTAAACACTGACAATATGATTTTTTTCCTCAAAGTACTGTCAAAAACTTCCACATTGGTCCCAGTAATACGAGTCTCAGTAACAGGCCCTGTTTGACAGACTAGGACACAGAAAGCCGTCAACCTAAGAGTAGATTGTAGATGATTGTTAAGGGGATTTGGTACTTCATGTATTTTGCCTAATAGGGGAGCCTGTGCTCAGCATTTCCTGGAGCAAAAGAAGACAGATGAAATCTCTGGGCACTTCATTGCTGCTGCCTCTCAAAGATTTCCTGTCAAAACGGGCCTATACGGGAAGAAAGGTTTTCAATATTTTTTTTTTTTTTTTTACCTGGCAGGATTTCCAGTCTTGCTATGAAAGAGTTTGAAGGCACTGTCTTTGTAAAAACAGTGCTGCCAAACTACCATATCTAGTTGTGTTTAAAAATAAAAAAGCGATATGACTCACATTACCATAGCGTATACTGTAAAACTGGTTTTGATTGACACTCTATCCATATTTTATATGGTGCTTTTTTTCTTCCGTCAAATGGAGCAAGTGACCTTGATGTTAGTGTGCTTTGCAACTTAAACAGGGAAAGCATATTTGTTGTCAACTACTTCAGGGATACGATTTTCAACAGAGTACGTAGGGAAAAGGAACACAAGTCCCATTATTAATAATAGGAGTTATTCATGTAATTCCCTGTTCACCTCATTGAGACTTCACCCTTTTATGTCAGCCTTCTTAGAAGGTTGCACCTATGCAAATTTTAACTGTACAGAATTAAAAGGCACAAAGAAAATGGCAATTCTTTTCAGTATCAACTCTAAATAAAAAATGTTGTACATGACTGAAAATCTAAAATCCCCCATGGAATTTTATCTTGGGCTCTACACACAAGTGAATTGGTTGCATTAGAAATAGCTACACATACATAGCAACTGCAAGTGTTTTCCCTTACTTCAGCATTAAACACACATGAACACACAGAAATCTTATTTTGAAAACTATCTAGGAATCTGTAAACCGTTTTGGGGAAAAAAAGAGAATATCCAAAATGGTCAAAGCATACTCAACATGCAGCTTAAGTATAAGAAACACTGCTGTCCTTTAAGCCAAACACTGTGGCAGGGTTGAGACAGGGGCTCTTGACTTGCCTCCTGTTGAGCAGCCTTCACCTTCTTTAGCTTTGGGTTTGTAGTGGTTTCCCACTAGCAAGGGGCTACTTAACCTGCCCTCATGTGGGCTTTTCTCCTGGAACTGGGGCAGGAAATTCAAGTTTTGTAGGTTTGAGCTGATAAATTAACTTGATTTATTGCAGAGTATACGGAGGATTTCACTTTGTGGTCTGACAACCCCATGCAGTCTGAGAAAACCGAAGTGATGTACATTAACTATGTTGAAATGGACTGTGGAAGAAAATTTAATTTGCTGTAGAGTGGTTTGCTCCACAAAGGCTACTGAATAAGGAAAATGTAGGGGAAAAGAAAACAAGCAATATAAGACTCAATGTCTAGTATAGGTAAGGAAAATCAAAATCTGGTTGGAAAAATAGTAACACTTTACTGTATTTTAAAAGGAGTAGGAGGAAACATTTATCAAATGGTAATGAGGGATTTTTTTTTTTTTTTCAGGAAATCAGAGCAGCAGATGCTATGGGAAAAGGAGAAGGGAGAAGAGAGGACAAAGTGCCAAAAACAAGGACCAAGACCAAGAAAATTCATTGAAATTGAGAAGAACACCCTTTCAAAGTCAATGGCTATCAGAAGGCGAAGGAAGACTTTCAGGGTAACATGGGTATACTTGTATATACAGACAGCCTGCCCAACAGAGTTACATAGGTGAGTGACTTTGAAAGATTAGAGAAGACTCAAGATGTGCAGTGACAAATGCATGAACAAGCTGTTCAGGAAACTGAGCATGAAACTTCAGTAGAGGTAGATGCAGCTTATGTAGCACAGGCTTAGTAGACAGCAGATCTGCAAAGGAAATCATCATACCACCACTACATCAGAAGCTATAGTAACCTTTATTTGAAGATGTTCCTCTTTTAATTTGTGCAGAAAAGATCTATGAGCCATACTGAAAACAGTATATAAATGCAGGGGAAAAACGCCTACATTAAAATTTTACAGAAGGTGTTAAAATACCTAAAGCAAATAGGAAATACAGAATTGAAGATGCCACATGTTTACAAACTCCCTCAACTCCCTCTCTTCCCTCCTCTGGGAAAAGAGGCCTTCAGGCTTAAAGAGAAAAATATTCCAGGACATCGCAAAGAAAGCAGGTGCTTTCTGCAGCCTGAGTCAAACAGAAATTAATACTCATACAGAAGGCTTAGCACAGATTACCAATAGCTCTGTTGGCATATTATTGCAATGCTTTGTCTTGGCAGGAAATTTGGGAATCATATTCCTCTAAGTATGAATGTTTTGGAAACTACTGCAAGGAATGTGTTTAAATGCAAACTTCAAAAATGAAGATATGTAATCTTTTTGTTAAATTACTACAAAGTATTTCAATAGCCTGTTAAGTTATGGTTGACAGTAGGGCCATCCCTGATCTGGATACTCTTCAGCTGCATGAGAGTTCTTGAGCCATGAAGAGAATTGCAGCAGTGGAGTGGGAGCTGTTAGCTCTCCCCTTCTTCATTCCCTCACAATTCCAATCTTTGACAGGTATCTGTAAATATTTCTGGGGAAAAGAGCTTAGCTGCAAGTTTTTTTCTTGCGGCAACTTTTCATCAGGTAAACCTCCTGTAATTCAGCTGCGCAAGATTTTTGTTTGTTTTCACGAGGCTGGAAATGTTTTTTTAAAAAACAAGTTAGTTCACCAGACTAGAAAGACAGAAAAGGAAAAGAAATGTCTTTAGAGGTACTGTTCAGTCTGTAGCAGGACTTCTGCTTTGAAACTTTAGATAAAGATGTAAAAACAGGCATTTCCTTAACAGACTGCTAGAATTTCACACGATGCTACCCTTGAAAGTAAAGGATTGATGCTCTGGAGCTAGATAGGCTTCTCTCACTGTGACTTGGCATAGACATGGAGCTAAAATTCATTTAGGCCAGAAGATATTAATTTTACTTGTGACATTTTCTTTGTCCAGCTTCAAGTGATTAAATAACAAACAGTGTCTGATGAGCTACAGATGTATCTGTGAGAAGTCACAAGGCACAAGGCCAGATGTTCTTTTTCTTGCAGAATATGACTGGAAGTAAAGGAGAATATTAGGAAAAAAAAAAAAAAAAGAGAAATCCCCTGTCCCTCTTCTCTCCAATCCATTTTCTGACCAATCAAAATATCAAAATTAATACTCTCTTTAAGGCTCTCTCATACATGCCCTACAAGGTTTGAATTAACAAATACAACCAAACCCAAGCTTCTGTTCATGGCCAAGGGCAACCTGACCTTTGTTCTGCACATATGCCATAGTTAAAATGAAACATGAAAAAAGAACATATCTTTAATCTCATATCATACTGTTTTATATAAAATGTTGTATGGAAATGTAGGCTCTAATGAGACTCTTTTTTAAAAACAGATTATTAAGCAAAACCAGATGATGCATTCATTTCTAAAACCATCTTCTCTGAGAAATACACCATCTTTTTGAGGATTCCCTTCCCCCCTTTATCAAGAATAGAAGCTTACACTTACAGTCACAACTTCCATCATCCCAGAAAATGACATTGTCCTGTACAACTCTCACAATTTAATACCTTTCTCATTACCTTATTATTCTTCTTCCAGCAGCTATTTCCACATCATCTCGCAATATAGAGAAAGTGACTAGAAACCAATCACATCATTAAAAATTTCCAAGTTAAAACCTGCTGAGATCTACAAGACTTGCTAGTGTACTGAATGTAGAAATAGAGAAAGCACAAGATGGGTTGTTACGAGCAACCTATGTCTTCTATCATCAAAAATCATATTATTCTTTTCAACTATTGACATTGCTAAAGTTATTTTGAGTAGAGGCTTATAAAATTTGTAGCCAATTAGTCACTCCATTAAGTTTTCAGAACACTCTTTAGGACTAACAGTTCATCCATCTACAAATCACAAGCAATATTTTCTCAATAGTAAGGGTACAAGATACAGACACAATAAGAAAGATGTTCAGGGCATCAGAACACACATCAGAACAAACGTATGAACAGTGAAGAGGAGCTGATGTAACCACAGTGATACAGAAGCATTTTTGTCTGATGTTGTAACCCTCTGATGGAGTTACAGCCAGGATTGTACAAGCTAAATAAGACCTCTGTTTAGAATTTAATTGCATGAAAATCTTAACAGAGACTAAAATAAAATAAAATAAATGGCCCTGGTATTTTGACTTCAGAAAGTCCATAGTCCAGACAATTTACCATCTAAATACAAGGAAAGAAACAAAAGAATATGACTGTGAATTACACAGGAACCATAATGTTCAAATACGCAAAAATCTGTTCTGCATACAATGATTGCAAGTTGTCCTAGAGAACAATATGCCAAACTATGCAAACATAATACTTTGCTTCTTACATTTGTGTAGGCTTTAAAGCACTTTGATGGTCTTGCTATAATGTTTTTATATAATTTCCAAGTATTGTTCTTATTCTGGCGTTGTTTTCCTTTCTTTGTGTCCTGGTTTCAGTTAGCACAGAATTAATTTTCTTCCTTAAGAGCATGAGACTCTTAATCTCAGGGTCGTGGGTTCGAGCCCCACGTTGGGCGCCAAAAAGACTGTCGTGGTTTAACCCGACCGGCAGCTAAACACCACGCAGCCGTTCGCTCACCCTCCCCCCTCCCTCTCTGGGACGGGGGAGAGAAATGGAAAGTGAAGCCCGTGAGTTGAGATAAAGACAGTTTAATAAGACAGGAAAAAAAAAATAACAAAATAATAATAACAATAATAATAATGATGATACAATGGTGATAATACGAAAGTAATAATAGTATGTACAAACAAGTGATGCACAATGCAATTGCTCACCACCCGCTGACCGATGCCCAGCCTAACCCCCAGCAGTCCGGCCCCCTCCCCCCGGCTAGCCACCCCTATATATTGTTTAGCATGACGTCAGATGGTATGGAATACCCCTTTGGCTAGTTTGGGTCACCTGTCCTGGGTCTGTCCCCTCCCAGCTCTTACTGCACCCCCCAGCCTGCCCGTTGGCAGGACAGAGCAAAGGCTGAGATGTCCTTGGCTTAGTATAAGCACTGCTCTGCAACAATTAAAGCATCGGGGTGTTATCAGCACTCTTCTCATTCTAAGCCAAAACACAGCATTCCACCAGCTACTAGGAAGAAAATTAATTCTGTGCTAACTGAAACCAGGACACTTTGTCTTTGCACTAGAATATCTGAAAATTCAGTTGGTGAATCTCTGGTGCCAAAAACACTGAGGCTGGTTTTAGAATAAAGTTAAATTCCAAACAAGTAAGAAAGGCAGAATGTGGCTTTGGCAGACTTCTTAATGGAAACAATGAGCTTTAGGAAAAAAAGAAAAAAAAATCACATAACCAAACAACCACTCCCCCTTAAACAAAAGTGGAACTGCAGCAGATACCTGGATTCAAGTACTTACCATGTATTTTCACTTTTTACCATCTTCTGTCTCAGTCATAATTTTTCCTCCCATCTGAACCTATGTTTGACTGCTAAGTAAGACTAAGTAAGACTGTGGTGGTTTTACTCAGCTAGGCAGCTGAACTCCACAACTGCTCTCTCACTCACCCTCCTCAAAGGGAAAGGGGGAGAAAATACAATGAAAAGGGCTCAAGAGTTGAAATAAGGACAGGAGATCACTCAATAATTATCATCACAATCAAAACAGACTCAGCATAGGGAAATTAGAGTAACTTAGTAGCTACTGCTAACAAGCTAGAGCAGTGAGAAACTGAAATATAAACTAAAACACCTTCCCCCTACCCACCCTCTTCTACGTCTTCCCCCCAGGAGGCACAGTGGAATGGGGAAAGGGGGCTGTGGTCAGCCCATAACACTGCGTCTCTACCACTCGTGGTCACTCTCTGCCCCTGCTCAGCATGACGTCCCTCACATGGGATGCCATCCTTCACAAACTGATCCCGCAGGGACTTCCCATAGGCAACACCTCTTCAAGAACTGCTCCAGCATGGCTCTGTACCATAGGGTCCATCTGTCAGGAGCAAACTGCTACAGCACGGGTCTCCCATGGGCAGCAGCTCCCCCCAGGCCCCTTGCTCCTGTGTGGGCTCCTCTCCACGGGCTGCAGCTCTGGCCCGGGGCCTGCTCCTGCAGGGGTTCTCCATGGGCTGCAGCCTCCTCTAGGCCACATCCACCTGCTCCACCAGGGGCCTCTCCAAGGGCCACAGGGAGACTGGAGCATCTCCTGCTCACCTTCTGCACTGACCTTGGTGGCTGAAGAGCTACTTCTCACTCCTCACTCTCCCAGCTGTTGTGGTGCAGCATTTTTGTTTGTTTGCTTGTTTGTTCTTTGTTTTCCCCTTCTCTTAATTCTGCTGTCACAGAGGTGCAAACAACATTGCTTATTGGCTTGTCTCTGGGCGGCAGCAGTTCCCTTTGGAGCAGGCTGAAACTGGCCCTTATCTGACACAGGGCAGCTGCTGGACTCTCTCACAGAGGCCATCCCTGCAGCTCCCCACTACTAAAACCTTGCCATGTAAACCCAACACAAGGTCATAAAGTAAATTTTCTTTAAATGTCTTTCTAATGAAGTCATATACAAGCTGTTGCAGTTATGCAACAACAAAACAAACCACAATGCAGTTATATAACAAAAAAAAAACAAAAAAAAACCAAAAAAAAACAACAATGCTTTTATGTGTACTTATTATGAGAGTCTAGAATAAACATGAGATAAATATGTAGTAATCTTCACTACCAAATCAAACAACCATTCTCTCCAAGTTCTACTGGAAACAGTCCTTTACTCTCGCAACTCGCTGGTGCAGCCAGCACACAACAAATGATAGGTTTGGGGATACCAGGGCTCCCTCTTTGGCCTCTAAAACAAATGTTCAATATAATATGCTTGAAGCATTACACCCAGTTGATGAAGTCATGTTTGTCTCTCTTTACATCACTACTACACTAACAGATCATCCATGTACTTGGACTAAAATTTCCTTGCTAAACAGTGTAAATGCACTATGAATTATCAAATTCATACATGACAAAATCTGTTGCTCATTTTACACTGCAAACAGAAAACATGCATACTTTCTCATATGACTGGAAGCCATTATACATATGACCTAATTCCAGCACTTTTCTGAAAAACTGAAACATTTCAACCTGTTACAGAAACTAAAAAATAGCTTAATGAATTTTCTCAAGAACATAACAAATCATAAGTACCACATTTCTCAAAGCCCTACTCTGAACAGTACGGGAGACAAACAGTGCCAGAGTGGCACCTTTGACATCAGGGTACAGAAAGATGGAGGTGACAAGGTGGAGCAACTCTCTGAGTGAGCTGGCAGCTGTTACAACCCCATTAAACACCACCAATCTCCCCTTCAACTCCAGTACTTCAGTGGCCATTAAAATAATGCCAGTCCCAGCTCTGATATTTCTGGGATAGGCCCCCTGTAACAGCTGCCCCCTATAACAACCCAGCCAAGTGAGACAGCCTTTCATTAGGACATCACTGTAGGCCTATTGGGAAACTTTGTAGCCTTGTTTCACAACCAGGCAAGGTAAAGAAGTGCTCCTTCATTTACACCATTTTCCTGCCCCCAGTAACTTGTCAACCTGTTTTCCTATTTCCACAAAATTTTACGAAGCAATACAGATACTGAGCTTCAAGTGTTGTGTGACTAGGCTGCTGTTAAAAGAAAAAAAAATAGGGCGTCCGCTCTGGGAAAGACTGCAATATGAGCTCATCTTTCCATAGGCACCAGAGATTCCAGGGGACAGAAGGGACATTACACACGTCCTAATTTCAGGGAAATCTTATGTTTGAATTTGCTCCTTATTAATCTTCACAGAATTCCATCGCTAGATGCAGAGCTAGCCCACACCAGGTTTCATTAGTTCCACCTCTTGCAAACTACTTGTTTATTTTAATAAAACATGAATAACTGAAAACAGAAGCCTGCCTGCCAGTTATTTTTGTTTTGTTTACTTGCAGAGCTTTAGATAAAGCCATAATATTAAGCAGCAATTTTGCCTGTGTTTTAAATCACCCTATCAACAGTGAAATTACATATGAGAGAGGCAGTTCAAATGACTGCTGATGCAGAATGAGTTGAGTTTGCCATCCCTGCCCAGAACTGGCGCAGGCTGCTGCTGCCCTAATCAAATTCTTCAGGTTATTCTAGATTCTTGCATTCAATATAGCAAAACGGAGTTTCCTAGTTAATGATATAAAGTAACACTGAATAAATACAAATAGTTTAATCTTCTTCTGCAGTCATATCCTCCCACACTGGTAAGTGTAATTAGGAAAATGCTACATTGCATGTTCTGAATTGTGAATGCAGCTGATTGTTAATCATTATATTTACATAGCTTATATGAAAAATATTTAAATTCATGAATGCTCCCACTTTTCTTTGCCATAACATTAATACCTGAACAGTGTCTGAATGTATAATGGTGTATTTGTAGCTTATTGATTCTTCTGCAATGTCCTTGCAAGAAAACTGTTGGACAATAAACAATAAACTTCCAGGTGTAGAGAACATTTGAGATTAAAAAAAAAAAAAAAAAAAAAAAAAAAAAAATATCCTTTGGTAAAAATGACATACAGTAGGAGGGAGAGAGGGGAAAGATACACTGTTCCAAGCTGACATGAAAGTGTATTCACATAAACAAAAGAAAAACTGTAACATATTAAAGAAAATTTAGGGAAGTGCCTTTTATAAATCATATTTTGCAGAATGAATTGTGAATAAGCTTTCATCATTATTTAACATCCATAAAATACTGATTTCCACAAAAAAAATAAAATCATAAAAAGATTTATATGAAGCATGGAATTTAATTGTGCCAACAATAACTGTCTTGTATCTGTTTTATCAAGAACAGACAAAACAGAAATGTATCACATATTTGAGAATATTAAAAACTAAACAAAACAAAACAAAAACAATCAACAAAAAAAAAATTCTTTTAACAAATAACTCTTTGGAAGTTCAACTAGGAAGCAATGTGTGCTCACTAGTAATATCTCTGATAGGATTCATAAAATGATAGAATAAATTCACAGGATATATATATTTTTTTTATTTTTATTTTTTAACCTGAAGTTAGAAAGATAAACTAATATTCTTTAAGATCTGCTTGAGAAAATGGATCATTATTAAAAACAAAACAAAACAAAACAAACAAAAACAACAAACAAACAAACAAAAACAAAACAAAACAAAACAAAACAAAAAAAAAACTTATTTTCTGTGTGCCCAGAGCAGGGTACCATGGACTTTATTTTCAGAGAGTGAGCATTAATATTTTTAAAGAACTGAGTTAATGTACGAGCCAAAAACTAGATCCCCTCAACTCAAAAGACTACCCTTTGCGTGGAACTAAACTCAGAAAATTCGAGATATAAAAATGATTTCATACTGTTTCCTTTTTTCTATTTTTTTTCTCATTTGTTTGTTGTCTGTATTGTATTCTCCATCCATATTGTGCAACCTTGACGAAAATTTTAAAGTAGCAAATGAATTCATCAATTGCATTGCACCAAAGAAGGATTCGTTGTCAAAAATATAATATGGGGAGACTGACGATAGCATCTGTTACCTACATTTGAGCTGAAGCTTTTCTTGGTCAAAACTACATTAAACACATGTTGGTGAATAGTTAAGCTGCAACTTGGAACATATTTTTTATCCATGATGAAGGAACACCAGCTGATGCTGTTTGAGGTACCAAAGGTACCAAAGCATAAGCAACACATTTCTTTCACAAAGTCAAAAGCTAAGCCTAATGTCAAAAGTTCTCTACATAGTCTGTAAAGGTAGTTGCTGTGAACTGCCCTCTGGAGGAGTATAAACTAGGTTTCACTGAAATTCTGCTAGAAAACCTAGTGTCTTTCAGCTGTCCATATTAAGGTCATGTAAATACAACCCAATGCCCATTCTATTTTGGCATTCACATTTAGATGTGTTCTAGAAATCCATATATAAATTCAACATTCAAATACAAGCATAAATAAGGGAAAAAGTGCCCACTTGTAATACAGCTTGGCCAAATATCTTCAGAAATGTTTCCTTCAGAAATACTGTAGCTTCTTCTCATTAACAAAATCTTGAGATTACCTTCATGTCCTCCCTCTATTTGAATTTCTTTAGCTCCTAATCTGTATTTATCAGTTATTCCAAGTAGGGTTATTCATTATTCTGTGATGTACTTTACACACATTCACTTCCTAAACATATTAAATGCATCCTTTAATTTTTTTAATGTATTAAAATTTATTTCTGATAAAGAGTACAATACTAGGTGTGTTTTGGCAGTGATTAAATGTGATTAGTAAATAATTTAAAACTTAAAGCACATAGGCACTGTGAGCAAACTGACACCCTGAATAGCTTAAAAGCTAATTTTTCAAGTTTTAAGACTTACACAGCAAGAATACTGGAATTAAAATGGCAGATTTAAATCATGTCAACATATATATGTTTTGTTCTATATTATTTCCTAGAAAGAGTACATGACAATCCAGTGTCTCATGCAAAATCAATTACTTTTTAGTTCAAGATCCTCAGTCACTGAAACAGGATATTATTTTTTGTCCTGAACAATATCTTGTTCCAGTTTCTACGGAAACCAGCAGCAAAAACTAAGTTTACAATGCTGCATCCTCCAGAAAATGACTACAATGTCAGTCTCCAGGGTATCATTACCAAGTGCTATTTGCATTTAAATTTCTATAACCCTTAAGCAACTGGATTGTTTGTTTACATGCATGGTTATGATCTACTAGGTATCTTGGTGTTATTCCTTACTTCCCCATATGGGTTCACAGCCTATTGGTCTTTAACCACTTACAAAGCTAGGTTCCCAATCAGCAATACCATTTGTGAATTTTTGTTTGGGAAATTCCCTTTTGCCACACTCAGTGAGATGTCTGTTCAAGCCTCAGTATGTGTTTCATTAATGGATGTCACTCAATCTGTTTCACACATGGGAAGAAATAGGCAAAGTCATGTTGCTCCATGCTACAAATAGCCAGAGTCTAGAGGAAATGTCTCTCCACTGTGCACAGAAGGTTTTGGTAACTGGCCTAGGGGAACTAGGTTACATGTTCCTAAGGGAAGTCAAGGAAAACTCCACATTTTTCTTGACAGACACTTTCCTCTTTTGTCAGAATAGCTCAACAAATGCTCTGATGAGTTACTGATGCCTTTATAGTTGAAAACTCTCCTGACAAACTACTCTGCTGACCAGAGATGACAAGGCCCTGACATCAAATTTCTGTCTTCAGAACATACAGAACTGTTATAATATCTGTTCATGCAGGATGCAAAAACAAAAAGATTCAGGGGCTGTAGTTTCCCACTGAAATCAACATCAATTTGTAATTTAGTAGAAAACTCTCTTCCCTTCCATTGTGTTTCAAGGCTTTACACTTAACTTTGTAATTATTTTTCACAGAAAAAAAAATAAAAATCTATCATTAACTTCTACAACCTCTAAATTTATTCTGTATTTAGCGATACTTAGTGAACAGGACAAAAAGAGGCTTTTCCAAACAAATCACTTTTATGACTAAACAATCACACTTATCGAAAAAACAAAGAATGTGATTATAAGAAGCAAGATTTCTGTTCTGAGATGTAGATACATACTTACAAGTACACCCTTCCATAATAAAGCAAATTTAATTAAGTATGTAATGCTTTAACCTTGGTAGATGCAGCTATTGATTTAGATCAGATTTTGCTCCAGAAAATTATTTCAGCAAAGTAACTGCTAGCTGGTTTCCTTTATAATTCTGTATTATTCTCTGTTCTCCCCATTCATGAGGGAGATCAATCTTTTTGAGATCATTGCTCCTGAAACGTATACCATGGGAAATGTAAGAAAGATGACATTTCTTCTAGATACTTGTAAATATAATACCTTGCCAGACAGTGCTCTCTGTGGTTTCTTGTCCCACCAGTATACCATAAGCCTGATCTGGAGAATCCCGTTCAATTGATGGAAGAAAGTAATTAAGCCTCCATTCTCACTCAAACTTGTGCAATCTCAGGAATGAAAGTTGGCCTTTGAACCCAACAGCATGGTGGCTTAACACCAGCAGATGCTGTAATACGGAGTTAACAACATTGGGCAGTACATTCTTCTGAGACCTAACACGGTGCTACAGCCACCAATCTTCTTTTCTTGTTTCCACTTTTGCTTTCTCTGCTTACATGCATGGGGCATATCTGCAAATTTAGGGAATAAGGAAAAACAGGAGAATGCTGCATGGAGGCATGTCCTACTTAGCCTAAAACCAGTGGGCTGGTATTGTCTGAACATCATCTTGACATTTGGTGTCTGGTCTGTATCACTATAGTGAGCTGACTCCTGGGACTTTTTCCAGACTTTGAAATTGGGATTATTTTAATGATAATCATTTATCAAATCTTAAGCCTTGTTCTTCTAAATCCCAAACATGTGGGTTAACTACAAGACATTCCAAAGACCTTAACTATTGTCATAGATACAACTGCGTTAATACACAAAGATCTTTTTGTTTGTGGTCTGTATGCATTGCTACTTGTGGGCTATTTGAGTGGAGGGAGAGGCCTTTAGGAAATTTTGTGAAGGGAAATCCTAAGACTGAAGAATTTCTATCACAAGACATGAGTTTTAAGTACCATACAGGCAGAGGAATGCTATCCTATATAGAAAGCTGTGTCTGTCAAAAAGATCTATGGGGGACGAGGCAACAGCTCTAATTTGAAACAAAACAGAAAGTTGTTTTTTTTTTTTCTTTTCTCCAAACTTTATTAAAATCTAAAATAAATGTACTATAGTCCTCAAGCACCATTCAGTGGTAAAGAACCAAGAAACACACACTTAAAATGACCTCTGAAGCAAGTCCTAGTATGCATATGAAAATTTGCTTACTATGTACTGACTGTTTAATATAATCAATTTCATTATAGGGCTTGTCTCATGTGTTTTCAGTACAGTATACATGTGTTACTATGATAAACAGTGGGTTGACTGTAACATGTTAAAATCATTGAATTAAAATGATTCATCCCTTTACAAGTCATTAGTCTGTAAAATGAAACCGAGATACTGTGTACAAAAAAGAAACTGAGGCACAACATTATCTAATAAAATGTAATTCATATAAGTAACCTTTAAATCATCAAGGTTTTTTGCACCATAAATTCTTTTTTCAGTGTGCAGAAATAAAAAATGGAACTAAACTTATACATTAAACTTACAGTCAGCTGTATTTTTTCTTGTAAGCTTTGCTTGTAATCATAAGAAGAACAGTGATGGTACGATGTGGTTTTTTTTAAGACAAATGAGTAATAAATGAAAAAAGAAGAGTCAAAACCACTTAAAATACTTTAAAGAACATTGGGGAAAAAAATGCTTCAAGGCAATAAATGCACATTCCCCATTGTTTGGATGCAATACAAGTACATCTTTAGTTAATTACATAATGCCTTCAGTGATGCATTTCTTTGATGTTATATCTGACTTTTATTGTAAATAATTAGGGTAGGATTACTTGCAAGATGGATTACTATTTCACAAGTGTTGAGTTCATTGGGCACTGCTGCTGATTTTATACACTTACTGCACAAGCTTGACAATAAAGTAATATCCCTATTATAGCCTAACCCTGAGTAGTGAACATCTCTTAAGATGCAATGAGATCTTAAATCAGCCAATGAGTTCAACAGAATTTGTAGCTTCTTTGCATTTCATAAGCTCAGTTTTTCAATTAAAAGTGAAAGGCCACATATTGCACTAAAGCATTCTTTGACTTTAATGAGCATTTCTCACATTCAAGTCAAAGGTTGTCTTAAACAAATGTGAAATGAAACCCCTGAGTATTCAGCACAGATAGCTTATCCAGTGTCACAGCTGAGCCATCTATAGGAAATATTGTATTGCTGGTATTTAAAAAAGAAAAAATTAAAAAAAAAAGAAATGAAGGAGAGTTTAATGTAAAAAGAAAGAACAGGAGATCTTCACTGCAGAATTAAGACGTTCTTTATAATTCTCACTCTTTTTCATTTTTTCCCCTTCTATTTTGGCAGCTTCATTGTCGTGCTCCTGTGGCAGATGTAACACTAAAAAGAAAAACTCCTTGAGGGGCTCCTTACAAATGCCTGACTATTTTACATACTCATGTCAGGTCAGAATTCATGCTCAGAAAAACAAAACAAACTTGTTTAAAAGGCTTTTAAGATACTCCCTGAGAATGAGATAATCATTCATGAGAATTGATGCAATCATTACAAGTAATCAGCTCTTGCCAAAGATGGAAATAGATTAGTTCTGGAAGGAGGGACAGTGCTGAAGCCTGCATCCTGTTAAGAATATGCAAGAGGAAAATGTCTCATACATATTTTGCATACATTTTTCCACTGTCTAATTGGGCTGGAGGAGTGAGATAACTCATAGCCTATTGTTCTTGCAAGCCACAAGCGTAAAGAGAGAAGGGAATTGTTAACAAGCTAATATTAGTCCAGTAACATGACTTGCTCATTTTATTTCTGTCTGTTGGATGGATGTCACAAATTCTCATGTAGGAAACTGGCTCTTCCTTTTGCCACAAAGATTAGCTACAACCTGTGATACCAGTGCTTTGCTGGAAGGAATAGTACAGGAGCTTCACTGCTGTGTTATTATCTGGGATCTATTATGTTTTACATTTTTCAAAAATCTTTAAGCTAGATCTTTGACATTCAACTGCCTATAAAGACATACACCACCTGATGAGAGGCTTTGATGTGCATTTTGAGGATTAAATAATCTAGATGGAAGGCAATGTGTTTCCAGCCAAGAAGAAAACTATGGAGGAAATTTTGCCTCCTGCCGTTTAGCACTGCTGGCAGTCAATACCTTTTAGCCTACCCTCTAAATTTGATTTCATACATATTTACAGACTATTTTTCCTCTTACTACTAATTCTTTTGAGACCAAATTAAGAACAAAGATAGCAGGAACAGGCTTCATCAAATAAAAATGTAAATATGCTGCATCTCATTTTTGGATGAAGAAAGTTTATTTAAATATTTTCTCAAATGGAATATCTTTGCAGTATCATTATTGCTTGCAACTGGAAAAGTAATAGTCTACAAGTCAGAGCAACCCATTGAGGCTTAAGCAAATTTATGCATTTAAATAATGTAGTTTGTTTTTTTTTTAAGAAAGCTTAGAATTTTCTGCATTTTCAGATGAGACTACAAATAAAAATTTAATATAATATACACAAATATATTATAGACTATTAATATATTAATTTATTGTATATTAGAATAATACAAAATAACAGAGCATATAATAAAGAATATAAAATCTTACTTCCTGTATTTAAGTTCAATGAAAAAATATATAAATATTGTCTAACTGAATGTTCTGATATTTTTTCCTGTTATTGCCTCTATCTACAGTAAAAAATATATATATATATTCTAAAAGAATTATGGAAAACTGTTCACAATAAATAAATAAATAAATAAAATGGGTGCTACAAACGATGGAAACCCTTGCTTTCCATCTTTGTCATTTTTCAAACAATAATTTTATTTTTAATGACAGACTTCAGTAAAGTTCAGTACAAAAGGTAAATTTACTCACAAAGTGAGAGAAGAATGACTAAACATGTCATGTACATGTTTGTCTGGCATGGCACCCATCACGAGTGATTTTGACCTCCGCATTTCTCTTTATCCTTTATTGTTTTATCCTTTATCTTCATTTATCTTTATCTTTTTCCATCCAATCCTACCCAAAAGCCACACAAGTTTCTATATGGTGTTTTAGGATCAACCTAGCATGAGACCTTGTACATAATTCTGGTTTTAAGACACTGTTCCATATCTTACCAGATGTTAATTACATTCATTGTGCTTACTGAGCAATGGTCA
The DNA here is from genome assembly GCF_009819795.1 of Aythya fuligula. Lineage (NCBI taxonomy): Eukaryota > Metazoa > Chordata > Aves > Anseriformes > Anatidae > Aythya > Aythya fuligula. The sequence continues at coordinate 14,155,712 of NC_045566.1, forward strand.
GAGTGAGCCTGGTAAGGTTTCAAACCCTGTCTCTCTGTTTTAGAGGGTCTCTGCAGGCCAGTCTCTGCTTTAGGCTAGGCACTGTTGTAGCCAGGTTTGCCAGAGACAGACACACTGGTTCTGAAGAAGGTGGAGTCTGCAGGCCAAGAGGGACAGGTAGGAGAAATGAAAAGGCTGCAGTAAGAAGCCCACTGGGCTCCCCAGCCTACATCACACTTTAGCTTCCTTTGCACTCCCCAACCTTGGAGGAGAGCATGTAAGCCAAACTCATTGAGCTAAGGATCTCAGGAGTTATGTGGGAATCCATACGTCCCCCTCACCTGCTGGTATTTCTGCACAGAAGAATGTATCATGGCCCGCTACCTTGAATCATTTTCTTTCGACAAACTGAATCTACTATCTACTAGTTTTAAAGCACCATATATTCACAAGCACAATATTAAAGTGATATGTGTTTGTTATATGGTATATAGATATCCTTTGCTAAAATCTCATGGTATTTCTATATTGGGCAAGATAACATCAACTTGAAAGAAAGCAAATATGTTAACCGCTTTTCTCAAGAAAATTCACGCAGAGAAGAAGAAGAGATTAATTTTTTTTCTAACTGCTGGCAACATTTCAGAGCTGTATCTACAAAGAATTGTGAGAAGTTCAGCAGTGAAATTATGGACGATAGTGAGGATACCAAACATTAACTTAAAGAGCCAAACTTCTCTATTAAGTCTGTCTACATCCATCGTTAAAATTCATAATGTTTAAGTACAACTCCCTAAGCTGGTAGGCACATTCATTATCTGTAGGCCTATTAATACAGTAAGAGACCCAAATATTCTTAGTTCAGGTCTGTCCCCTATGGTTTTGCTTATTTTCTTCAGGAAAAAAAAATTCTGCAGCTCACTCTCTACAAGTACTGCGCCTACTGTTTACCTTACAGGTTGTAAGGAAATGATGAAATGGGCCCTGGGAACATGCCCCTGCTTGGTTTCATTGGCAACTGTCATGCAAACAGCTTGACATTTCTTAGCACATCTGCTTAGTTTCAGATTTAAAAAAAAAAAAAAAAAAAAAAAAAAAAAAAAGTAAAGAAAAAAAAAGTGCACAAATCTTCAGGAAATCTTCATTTTTTTTTAGTGGAACACTAAGAACTTCTAAGGTGTACTGATAATAAACCAAGTCTAACAGACAAAGAACAATGAGGTTCTAATAATGAAAAACAGAATAGAGAGATTTAACAGTGACCTTTGGTAAAACGTATCTTACTGTATGTTTTTCTTCAAAGGTGTTTAATCATGATTTCTGCAGGTAAAATGTATTCATGACAATTCCTAGAATTATATTATCTAATTTTTGAGAATAAAAATAATGAACCTTTTTTGTCATCTGCAAGATTATACTCAAGAGAGATGGTTAGCAAGTTCTCCTGCAATGATTATGTAAACCAGAATTCTACAAATGAATGTTTTCACTATCTCAGAGGCTCCACCACTGTAATTAAAAGGTGAATTTTTCACTTTTGTTTTGTTATTCTTGTCTCCTGGGTCTGATTTATAACTTTTGTTACACAATTATATTCATTCATTTCTTTGTGCCATGTTGTATGTTATTTCAAAAGTAACATCTAGAGTGTCCTTGCTTTAAAATGTAGATTTAGCCTCTCTGGATGAAACTTGGTAGAACATCTGTGTTTGAAAGTATGAAAAATTACCACATTTTCTGAGTGAACCAGGCTGAGTGCTCACATTATACTGTCTCTAAGAGAAAATTAAAGTGCTGCTGATAGCTGAGGGACTGGATGGCTCAAGGGAATCATAGTGTGACACAGTCTTTCATCTGATGAAAACCAGCATGAATTTAGCCCATGCTGATAATGACCAAAAGTCATTATCATTTGTTCAGTAATTTATTTAAAATGAGTTAGGGGTCCAGCTCACTTCTTAGTGGTAAAGAGTCCAAATTAGAACTGAGCAAATAATGAAGAAATGTCTTTGGAAAAAAAAAAAAAAAAAAAAAAAAAGATTTCACTTTTTAAAATTAGTATGCTTAAACTTTTGTTTTCTACCTTAATATTTTAACAAACAAGTCTAGGAGGAGGAATGTCTGTGAATTTAGAAGATGTATAAGCAAATGCTCATGGAAAGCAAATCCTGATTTTATGAAAACAAGCATTTGCACTGGAAAAAGAGATCTATTTCTTAGGATTCTGCCTTTTAAAATCCATTAAATGAAATCCATTAAAATATGACTTGGAGACTGTGTGGTCCCCATGCCTGGTCAAAACTAAACAAACAACTTCAATTTGTGAATCAGGTATGCATAAATGAAGTGTTTTCAACAAAACCACACAACGACAGTTATTTACAAAAAGTATTCACAGAAAACCATCTTACAAGTTAAAGAGTGAAGGAGAAAAAGAGACATAATAAATATGTGATGCCTTAATAACTTAATATTTTGGATCAGCTGAAACCTGTTGGAAGTGAGAATGAGGAATTTAAGCCTCTGCAGAAGCGGAACAAAAACCAGTGTGTGAAGTCAGTGTGACAGTATGACCAGGGATAAAAATCACAGACTGGTGTAAATGAGACTACAAAATCTAGCAGAAGTATTTACAGGGCTCATGTTCCTAAAACGGAACATATGAATAAATACAGTTATCTTGCAAATGTACCTCCAAGTGAATGTATCTAGTGCATGCTAGCAATATTTTTAAGTTTAAGGTAATATATTTTATGTAAGGCTGACATCCAAAGATCTGCAAAACTGCAATACTCCCAGCAGGAATACTGGGGCAGGAGCATGGTAATTATATCATTTCATACTAATATTTATCATATGCCATTAGTGCTGTAGCATTTCTGTCATATATGGGTATCTCTAGCTGGGACAGAGGGTTGAAGATGATACTGCATGTAGGCAATTTATTCTCATGCTGGGGTATTTTGCAAAAAAACGATTTGAAACAAAACTTGGGATCTGCTAAGCAGGAGTAGAGGGTAAGAGGTTCTCAGAACCACTGAGCTTGCAAGGGACCTTTGGAGATCAGTGTCCAATACCCCTGCTAAAAGCAGGGTTAACTAGAGCAGATTTCTCAGGGGCATCTGCATAAAATTTTGAATATTTTGAATATCTCAACTTCTCTGGGCAACCTGTTCTGGTGTTTAACCAAACTCACAGTAAAATTTTTGCTTGCTTGTTTTTAAATGGTTGTGTGAACCTTTCTGTATTTCAGTTTGTGCCCACTGCCTCTTGTTGTTTCACCAGGCACCACTGAGAAGCGTTGCTCTATCTTCTTCATTGACTTCCATCAAGTATTTGTACACAGTGATAAGACTCTCTCTTCTCTCTTTTTCAGGTTTCTTTTTTCAAGCTTTCTCTCTTCCATGCTGAGCAATCCCAGCTCTCTCAATCTCTCCTCATATGACACATTCCACTCTTAAATCATCTTTGCAGCCCTTCACTGGTCTCACCCCAGTAATTCCATTTCTCTCTTGTACTGGAGAACCCAGAATTAAACCCAGTACTCCAGGCATGTCTCAGCAAGACTAAGTAGAGGAGAACGATCACCTCCCTCAGTGTGCCAGCAACGTTCAGCTTGATGAAGCCCAGGAGGCTGTCAGCCTTCTTTGCCACAAGGGTACATGGCTGGCTGGTGAACAACTTGGTACCCACCAGGACCCACCCCAAGACTGTGCTGTGAAGCCACTTTCCAGCTGGTGACACCTAGCCTTTACTGGATCATGGGGTTAATTCATGCCGAGGTGCAGGATCTGCATTCACCATTGTTGAATTTCATAAGGCCAGTTCATTTCTCCAGCCTGTCAAGGTCCCTCTGAATGACAATGCAACCTCCTCATGTATCAGCTGCTCCTCCCAGTTTCATAGTCAACAATGCAATTTTGTATTCTCTGCAACAGATCTCTCGATTTCCAAAAGAATGCAATCAAAATAGGGTGAAATGGGTCATAGAAAGTGAAGAATCAGCTTCTGAAAACTGAGTGACTTTTGCTGCAAGCAGGAAACGAGCTATGTGGTTATAGCTACACAGCTGAGCTGATAGTTTTTAATGTGTAAACACGTACAACAGACTCAAATTCCACTCCTGCTTTAATAACAGACATTATGGCTTATTATCTCAACCTTTAAAGACAGACAAGAAAGATGGTAGCAAAGACAATAAACAACAGTGCTTTGTTTCACTTGTGTGCCACATTTTTGGCTAGACTTGTGTTTCCTGAGAACAACAGGACCTTGCAATATGCCAAACACACTCAAATATGGGTAAAATCATAGGCAACAGGGAGCATTTCCAGCAAGTATATTTCTGTGACTAACAATATAGCACAAGCCCTTTGAAGGTCTGGACAGACTACTTTTCTTGACAGCCAATTCTCCTCACTTAAAATGACAGTATTTAGTTGTAATTTGTAGTATTACTCCTGATTTACATCAGAAATTCTGAGAGGAGAATAACACCTGGAAGAGCGCACCATGAGAGTAGTCATAAGCTTATTTTTATTGTTGCTAAACAGAATGTCAGCAACAAGAGTTCCAATCTGCAATTTGTACTGTTCACTATGTTCATCTTCATGCCACAGGGAAAAATGATGCTTAAGGCAGAATGATTACACCACGCTAGCCTTGAGCTAAAATGACATCATAAATAAACAGTGCAAGCAATAGTAATAATGACAACAATCAAGACAGATAAAAAAAAAAAAAAAAAAAAAAGTAGAACTGTGGCAAAGTAATAAGTCTTCAAAATTATCTAAATAAAGCTAGCTAATACATTTAAAGATCCATTGAGAATAATAAAGAGAAAAAATACCAAACTAAAATCTCTTAGAATGCTTGAAATTGTCCTTTTAACCTTTACTTAGATTAGCAAAAGTTGCATGTTCATACCCGATGGCAAAATATAGTCCTTTTCTAGAAAAACATGGAAGTGTGCATTACTACAGAATATGTAATATTAAAAAATCCATCCATTATAAAAGATGTAAGGCATAACTGTGTTGCCAAGTATTGAGCTTAGCAAAGAAATATTAATTTTGCTTAAATTGGTCCAAAACCCTATAAAGCTATCCAATGAAAATTTTGTCCATTTGCAGACCAGTAGCTACAATAAAGCTACAATGTCTTCACTTGTTGAAAGTAATATCCATTTAAGTTCTGAGCACAAGCATCCTCTAACAATAAACCAAATGAGCTCTCAATATAAAATGTCTTCCTTCTCTGAAAATCCGTATAGCAAATATAGCCCGAGGGAACTTTTAACAAAATGTTATAAAACTGAAAACTGACATTAATAGGAAGTACTGATATATCCTTAGTGACAATGAGTTCAATTCTCCTGCCACTGCATAATGGAAAAACCAATTGGCTCCAATTTGCTTCGATTGGATTTGCTCCGATCAGTGACAGAAGAACGAGGCCCAGTCCTGCTGAGACATCATTATGAGAGACAGATTTAGCAGAAAGTATTGGCTACAGCTGATATATGCGACTCTCTAACATTACTCAGGCTTTGGTTGAAATCCACGGGGGTGGGTAGGACACAGTAATTGTGGTCATTGCATTCCTTAACGTCAATGACTAGTTCACATTATGAGCTCCATTGGTGAGGTAAAGTGCATGACATTCCTACCTTCCCACCACATGCACCAAACTCAAGTCTCCTTCTGCACAAGTTTATCCTGGCCCTTTATTCTCTCTCTCTCTCTCTCTCTCTCTCAGTAAATAAATAAATAATAAATAAAAATCCTGTCTTACATCTCATTAATTATTGTTCCTTTTACACATCTTTCTGTTCTTCCTGTCTAAATATACTTCCTTCTCTTTCTCACTCTCATCGCTCATCTCAGCCTCTCTGTTCACCCACTGTGATCCTCATCAGATCTCCTTTACTCCTAAACCACCCTCATAGCTGCTCCTGGTACTTTGTTGCATCCACTGACTCCTGTGGTCCTATGTAGTTGCTCTGATACAACAGTACCCTTTTGATCTGGTTCTTCTAAGGTAGCCACAACTCCTGGCTGTTGTGAAAGCAGAGAGATGGCTCAAAACAAACCTCAGGTGCCAACAGCATCCTGCTAAGCCATCTCTTTATCAAGCTGACATGTGAACAGTAGGGAAGGTGAGGTGAAAGAGCTCTCTCAGAACACCTGTCCAAAGCAGCCCAAATTCAGATTCTGTCCTCTTTATTACTCCATCTTTTCCACAGTATGCCTGATTTTTTGCAGGCGATGAAGAGGTTCTGCTGTCCTCCTTGTGAAAGCTGGGAACAGGAAATGCAATCTGTCCCCTTGCAGTGATGTTCTGACCAAAAGAAATACATCACAGCAAGACAAGGCACAAGAAGGAATTTACACTGCACTAGAAATATGTGATGAATTTCCTACTGAATCCAACCTAATGTTACAATTGATTTTTTTCTTCAACTCAGGGTTGAAAGCCTATTATAATACTACTTATCAATACAGAATGTTAATTCACGCTTTGAATTAAGTGGCTAAAATGGGGATTTAATTTAGATTTACTAAGACAGCAATCGCATGTTAATTAAATCGCAATTGATTATTAAAATATTTTTACTGAGGTTTAACAGCTCCACTACATAAGAAGATTTGCTAACTTACTGTCCAAATTGTGTCTCTGGATGTACTGCAGTGAGTTCAGTGAGGTTGCACAGATGCAAATGAAAATAAAATTTGACTAAATAATTGTTTTCTCTTGAGTTAGCATTTATTTAACATACAGTAACTTATTGAATCTAAATCAAGTGCTTAGTTACAGATTTTTAGGATAGTTAAAATGTTAATAAATATTATATCATATGTTAAGAAGCTGCAAAGCATGACAGTAAATGTCTAACAGTATTTAAGTGCCAAAATAATCTTTAGTTCAGAAAAATATCAAATACCATTCATATCTCTGAACTTAAGTATGTCATCAGACATATAAGGTATAATTTAATGTGATAAATAGCAATCCAGCAATAACAATGTGGGAATCTGAACTGGAAATCAAGGATGGAACTGGATTCTGTTCCCCTTCAGCAAAGAGAGGAAAGAACTCTTTCACGCTGTTGCATGATGTTCAGACGTAACACTAAGCAGGTACCCTCATGATGAGCATAGCTTGGGTTCTCCTTCTGCATCTGAGTGTACCCAAACGGAGATGCTATAGTTTGTTCCACAATATTCAGGACAAATTAGCATAATTGATGGAGATTTTTCACAAATCACAATTGCAGGGTAAAGCAATACAATTTTATTAATATCACCCTGTCAGAATCTAACTGTTTATGGATACATATATATTTTTTCCAATCTCTGTTTCAGACATTGGCACCTTTAGGGAAGAGAAAAACATTTTGAAGCCATACCAAGACACACAGTAAGAGCACAACTGATTTTTATTATTTTTATCCCTGTTTTATATTCTTATCCAGTTCTTCCCTCTCAAGACAGTTCTTCTCTTGAAACAATGACCAACAAAAGTACTGATTTTTGCAAAGTGCCTTGGGTAAAATTCCCCTTTCTCAGTGTGATTGCTGAGATAAATATACACAAACGTTAGTCTAAACAGTCATATTCAGTGATTATTCCTGATTTCAACATTTTTAGCACCCCTGTTAATCCTCAATTTATCTGCTGTCTTTTAGCAGCTCCAACTCTTCCTGAGCGCTAGCACAAATTTCAGCAAAAGTGCTTGTTGCCATTTTTTATTTCCATCCTTCACAAACTGGAAATATTTTTCTGGAGTGTGTTCTTAAAATCCTTGGACTTCAGTCTTGTGATCTCAGATAAATCATCATTCTATTCAGTGCATGGACTTCTATTTCTCATTTTGTTTGAAAAGGTAGTTATCAGGAAAAGGTGTTTGGCACTTAGCTCCACTGTTTTTTCCTCATTTTTCATGGGAGTCCCACTTTTCTCTCATAGACACTCACATAAGCTTAAGCTCACTGATAGTAGAGTCAGAGCAATCCAGTCTAGGTACCTCTGGATGTCATCTCACCTAAAAGCTAAATCACGCTGTCACACCCAAGACAAAGTTGGATTTTAATTCAATATCCTTTCTTTCATCAAACACTATATCTGTGTCAGACAGCCATATCTTTATCCTTTCTCTTTCATGGAAAAATGCCCGTGTGCAAGGAACTCAAAGCATTCCTGTCAGCATTGCTCTGTCTAAATTTTACCCACAGCTGAGCTGACTGACTAAAAAATCCCCTGGGCTCACCCCAGAGCCTAAGGACTTGCTCAGGGTCAAGGCAAACACTTCCAACAGGCATGGACCAGGTTCTGGTAATGGCTGGAGGTTTGTTCATAGTTTGCTGAGTTACCAGGTTCTGTCTGAAACACAACACCTCCCTTCTCTTCAAGTCTTCCAGCTAAAGTTACAAATGAAACTCTCCTGCAGTAAGCACCACAGAGACTAATTCATAATCAAAGAATAAATGTTATTCTCTAGCCAGTAACTTATCTTCCAAAAGAAAAGATGGAGAATTTAGCCATTTAATTTCTTAAAGTGATATATTCTGTAATAACATTATACGAAAACATACACTCCAGTGTTTCTTCTGAACTTGTTGTTCAAGACAGATACAAGAGATTCCATGCTTTACTCTCTGTACAAGTACTTAACTCAGCTTAATTTAGGAAGGTAATTTACCTTCATTTAGGAAGGAGTTTAGGAAGGACTCACATGCAGAATGTTATGCTGTAATTTTTGTTGTTGCTCCTACCTACTGGACACACTACTTGGTCTGCCTAGGAAATACATGTACAGGTCCTCAAAATAAAACAAAAATTTATTTTACTTTTATCTCTTTCTTGTTAATCTGTATTCACACTTGTATGACTGGTTTGAGTGTGAAATGGTTTCCAAGTTTTCAAGCAAAAAGCAGTTAAGAAACAAAATATTTATATTTTCCTAACTTGTGCTTCTTGCCTAGGCAGATACAATACAGATGCAAAGTTACTGGTCTGCAAGAGCCTTCCACAGATCTATAATAAAATAATTAAATTAGTGAGTTGTGTTTAGATCAGAGATTCTTGGCTGCCAGCTCCTAAGAACTCAGGGAATTCAGAACCACAGAAGGATCATTTGGAGTCCATTTGGCAGAAACGTCAGAAACTTGCTGCTCCTGGGAACATCCTTTTCCAATAACATTTATAGCTCTAGATGGAAGTGAAAAGCACCATATGTTAAGAGTTTCCTGCAAAGCTTCCTGGTAAGAGAGGAAATAAATTCAACTTGTCACATCTGCTCATGGGCCAGTCAAGTAGGATTTTATCACAGCTTTAAGTGGTTTACAAAACTGTCCTGTTATCGTCTGAAGGGAGCTTTCCTTTCAAGTTGTGTTTTTTTTTTTTTTTTTTCCCCAATATGATTATTTATATAATCTCAATCATTAGATGGTTTATTTGTCAGTGAACTTCAGTAACATGTATTATTATTTATCTCTAAACAACAAAGATTACTCAGTTATTCAGCTAACAGTAATAATTCAGTTGGGAGCCAATTTGCATGGTTCAGCTGAAAGAACTAAGCAGTTCCATTCTGCCCTTCATTTTTTGACCCCAGCTATGAATACTGTATCAAGTTTTCCATTGCAAGCTACATTTAATTAGACAAAAGTCAAGCTTCTACCATCTTCAGCAATCCTGGGTCCTAAGCACTGTAAATGCAATGCAAACAGCTGGCTTCAAATTCCCAGGGAGTGAGGGATCCCAAAGAAAATATTATGAACCAATATATAACGGCTCTGCAGTTGCTCAAGAAATCATTACTCTCTTTACAGAAAGCAGAAATTTATTATGTGAAGTGCAAAGATAGCACAAAATAAGGCAACAGTACTCTACAGCAGGAATTTTTGCAAAATTCACAGCACTGTCAAATTAGGCATAGCTACACTCCACACACATGTTTTTTGGCATCTTGTCCTGTTCTCATTGAAGTCACTGGGAAGTTTGCCACTGACTAAACAAAGCAGAGGATTGGGCCCAAACTATTCAGCTATTTGCCAAAATAATCAAGTTACAGGAAATTGCCCCTCAAAAGGTAGACGTGTTTCAAAATTCCAGATGCCTACACGGAGCTGATCTAATTTACACACTCTGGGTCATATTCGGTTCTCTGTGCCTCCACGCGGTTTGCTTTGATGTTAATGGGAATCTGATGCTGCTTAGGGGCAGTGCAGTACATGTCCCTTGGAGCCCATTCATTCCTCTCTAGCAGCAAAGAGTGAGCACAAAAGAGAGTGGAAGTAACACAACACATTACATCCAATATTCATGCAATTATTGAAGAACACTATGTATTACATTTGCAAACTGTCCATAATAATTTAATTTTCTCTCCACAATTTATAATATGTTAATTAGGCATGAAATTGAATGCTTTTTAACATACAACTGATTATGCTATAATGTATCCAACAAAGATTGATTACTGAATAATAAATCAACATTTGCATAAATATTTGTATAATTTATTTTAAAAAATCCACACTGTATAAACAGATAGTATGAGAATAAAAATGTGCTATAATGGAAATTGTACTTTGCCTTTTAGAGACTTTTCTTCTCAAGACTCGTAGAAAACTTTGATATTCAGTAGAGAAACACTCTATTCCATACAACACAAAGCAGTTTAGTCCTTTAAATGTTATTAGAAATGCATAATATGGCTTTTTATTCTTAACGTACACTAAAAAGCAGAAATATTGCCAGAATAAAAAATAAAATTGCATTTTAACTATATTTACCCAATGTGGAATTTCCACAAAAAAAAAGTTGTTTTATTTGGAATCCATCCTTGTTCTTGCTGATAAAAGTGGCTAAAACCCTTCTTTCTGTCCTTGTATGTATCATCATATCCAACCCTCACAAAATCTTAATACGGCCATTTCAACCTGGCTTGCTCTGTGACAAACTGACAGTTGTACTTACTACATTAACAGGGAGTTAAGGATGGATACAAGACACCAAGGAATAAGAACAGAAATCTAGAGATTTCTCCATTAACAGATACTGTCTTGAATTTGTTCAGGTTTCCCAGAGATTCTGGCTATACTCTGCCTGCCTGATAGCAAAACTTTATTATGGACTAGCTGTCCTTCAGCTACTTTCCAGCAGCAACAGCTTAGATATATTCTCCATTCTCTGCATACTGCCTGTTCCTAAGTTGACTGAAGTAAATGGAAAGACTCCTTAACCTCTCATGAGATTTTGATCAACCTCACATTTTGCATGTCTTCTCATAAACCAAAGATCATTACACTGCGGGCTCTGTCCTGCCCACACTGACTGGGAAATAGACCCAAATTTGAGGTCAGCAGGAAAGACAGACAAGCTGCATGTAACTGGTTAAATGCCTCTAGCCTTGGCTAACTTTGTTTCTAGTTGGTCTACTTAGAAATATCAAAAGATATTTAAAAATAGTTTGCTTATTCAGAAACTGCAACCAGACTAATGGAATGAGTTTTTTTGGACACACTAACTTCTTGTTCACAAGCCAGGAGCAAGAACGGCCTTGGGAGAAACCACACTGCCTAGAACACTGAATTCTCAGAATTAAAGAAAAGTGAACTTAATGCCTCAGTTAAAATGACCAATTAAAAATAAATTTCAGTGATACAAAGAGGGAAAAGTTTAATGATAAAACAGTTATAAGAAAACAAAACTGCAGCTGGTTCTTTTCCAGATAAAACTCGCCCAGCTAGCCAGCAGCAAGAGCCAAGCAGACGTATTCCACACAGCACAGACTGTGCTACAGCACAGCTTTGGTTCAGTACTGCAAGCTGCTGTGCACCTCTCATAAAAAAAAAAAAAAAAAAAAAAAAAAAAAAAAAAAAAAAACAGCTTTGCAGGGTTTTAGCAACTCAGACTTTTACAGCATCAGATTTTTGTATATTAATGTTGGTTATGCTTGAAAAGTCTGATTTCCTTGCCCAGAAAGTCTGTGATAAATTTATCTACAGTAAGGTTTCAGGAAGTACTCATCAATACTGGAAAGACATGTCATATCATAATTTAACAAATATTTTGAGAAGGTACTTCCCCTGGCTTCTGCAATTTTACATCTGAGAAAGGAGGTGGAAGACCCTGAGACAGCCAGCCTGTGGGAGAGGTGGTGCTGATGGTGTGCTTCCTGAGTTCCTCTCAGGGAGCACACAGAAAATTCCATAAAGCTGCATCTTCCAGGCAGTTTCTGCAGTTGTGTCATTTTTCCTTTCTCTTTTCTACATCTTCCTACTCTCTTTCTCTATTACCTTCTTTTCAGATTTCTCTACAAGTGAAGAACACCAGACCCCACAAGTTTGCTAAGCCATGCTCTGTTTCTTATTGTTGTTCTGTGTTTGACACCAGCTTCAAACTTCATTTCCTAAAATACACTGATTTCTACAAGCTGCAATTCCCTTGGTGCAAACTGGAAATATTACTCAATACACTTAAGTTCTTACAGCTTCTTTTCTGTGATCTCAGAATGGTTAGATGTACCATTATTCCTTCTGCACATGGAAAATCAGGGACAAAAGAACATTAAATGACTTAGAGTATACATCCATTCAGTGACAAAGCTATTTACTGATCACCCAACTAGCAATACATCTGATACCCCCTAAAGTAACCAGATCAATCTTTCCTTTCTAAAAAAATATAATTGATTAATCATCTCATTCCTTCTGGTTCCATTTAAAATATCTGTATATCTTCCTCTTTTTTTTTTTTTTTTTTTTAAAGACTTTTTCCCCACTGTTGGAAATTGCTCTCACTAAATCATTTCCTCTGCCCCACCATATGATTTAGTGGTCCTTCAGCCAGGTATGAAAGGGACAGAACTTGCTGCCTTCAGTGTCACTCCTGCCAGTTCCACAGTTCTAGCACTTATGCTTTCTACATCCACTTTTTACTACCATATTTTTTATATGCAGCACACTGTGAAAGTGATACAGGATGTTACATGAGGTGCACTGAAATGCTTTATTATTAAATATTTTAAATTAATCATGTGTGATAGTTAATTATTCATTCAAACAAACCATGAAAAATAGAGACTGCAGCAATTTCCTCTCTCCAGTATCAGATTGCTACTAAATGTATGGCACAATAAAACACTCAAATTAAAACTTCCTGATGTGACAACAAATTACTAAATATTCTGAACTGCTGAAAAATTAGGAGTATAACCCTTGCATGACATATTTATTATATTCATGTCCTACTAAAAACTGCATCTTATTTGGAAGAAAAGAATATTCATGACCTCTTCTACAGATTGGAAAGGAAGCTTCTTGATTTGCCTGAAACTTTTGAACAGCAACATAACCAAACTTTAAGGAAGACACATCATGTGCAAACAGTTGGTGGTGCATGATGAAATGAAATAATTACATAGAGTGTAATTTCTTGAGACCAGTCTTTCCCACCTGAACAACTTGATTTTTATTATTTCTAATTATCAAAAGGGCCCTTCACCAACAGTGAGCAAAAGCAAAAGCTTATCATCCCAAAGAACTTGAAAGTGGAAATCTTATTACTTCCTTGTGATGTGAGACCAGCACTGGTGGAACCGGCCTCAGTAGCAAACAGCTTGCAAGATGGGCAGAATTTGCAGAATGGAATCTGGAAGGCCAAAGGAAACACAAAACACATACAAAAAAAAGTCTCTAGAAGAGATGAAGGGTAAATTGCAAAGGAAAAATGCAGCTAAAATCAACCACAGCACGTATCTTGTAAACTCTCCAGTGCAATCTTATATTTACACACTTGCACCTGTTATAAATGTTATAAACACACCTGTCAGGCTTCACCTGAGTAACCCACCCCACAAAACAACAACCAAAACCATAAAAAAAGAAAAACACACAGAAGATCAAAACAGAATAGAAGAGAAAAAAAAAAAAAAAAACAGATCCCAATCTTCTTTTTATGCTTTTGTTGTAATTTTGTCTTAAGCATTCTGCTGTGTAAGTTCACCTCTTATATAATTCAAAAATCCTTCACAATATGTAAACATAAACCTTTTGACTGAACTTAATGATTCTATTTTGAGCTGCCTGGGTTCTGGCAGAGCTATCGTTATAGTATATATTCCTGAAGACTCAGTGTAACGATCAAAGCCCACTCAAAGTACAGCGATCAATGAGGAGCTGTTTGACTGTCAATCCTTCAGGAGAAGCAGGAGTGCCCAGCTCAGCAGAACAGCAGGAGAGCATGCTGCTGTCTGAGGGATTTGCAACTTGGTCATGGTCTCTCCAAGGTAATAATATTTTGTCAGTATTAGTTCTTTTCTTACTATAAAAAGAGATCTGTCTTCTGTGAACCCATTTGTTAGATTGTAATTTACAGGTTTAACCTTTCATTAAAGACACTAATTTGACAAGTGAAGGGCTTCTTTTTGAGAGGTCTGTCCTTTCCTTTCCAATGAGATTTTCTCACCTTGCCTATCAGTGTGGCCCAGGCTCTCTGGCTGCTTTCTCATCTGTCAGAAAGGGGCCGGAACAGGAGAGTGCCTAGACAAAGGTTTGCAGAGGTGCAAAGAGATTACACAGAGGAATTTTAATATTGGTCATTGGTCATCTCTTTACTACGCTCATACTTCCTCTGTTCTTTCCTCTCTTTTCCCTCCAGTAAAAGCCTCTGCTCACCCCTCTCTTCCTGTTATTGAGATATTCTCAAAAGCATCTTTGAATCTTTTCCCCTTGTATGTCCCTCTTCTATATTTTCCCCTGCTTTGATTCTCCTTTGTTTTCTTTTGTTTCATCTTCTCTCTAGTCAGGTCTACTATTATTTGTTTCATCTTTTGTGGCTCTTTTCCCTCTACACAGTTGCTCTTCTTGTGAGAAACCCTGTCTCCTTTTTTTTTTTTTTTTTTTTTCTAAACAGCTTTTCCAACCCTTCTCTGAAATACATTAACACAAGAAAATTAGAAAATTACAGGATTTTGTTAATTTAATCTAGCACCTTTTTAGCATTATTCTTTTCTTGATTACCCCACTCCCTTCTTTATTTCTCAAAGTAAGGATAGACAGATTTTGCTGGTCAAGGTGGGGTAGACAGGAAACAGAAAAAGGATCATGCTCTTCTGAAGCTCTCACAATGCTTGCCATTTCCTTTTTTTTTTTTTTTACATCTGCTGTCTAATTAATTGCTGAATACAGCAGTTCCATTTAGAAGGGACTTTAAAAAATCATCAAGTCCAACTGTCAGACTACTTTGGAGTGACCCAAAATTAAATCATCATTATAAGCATAAGCCAAACACATCTTAAACATGGACAGGCATAGGGCATCAAGCATCTCCCTAGGAAGACTGTTCCAGTATCCAACTACCCTCTTGCTGGAAGCTTTTCCTAATGTCTGGTCTGAACATCCCCCAATGTGGCTTTGAGCCATTCCCATCAATCTTGTCACTAGATACCAGGAAGAAGAGACAAGCACCTCTGTCTCCATTTCACCTCCACAGGAAGCTGTAGACAGCAATGAGGACCTCTCATCAACCTCCTTCTCTCCAGCTTTATTGCCCTTTTCTGGTCACATTCAGGTACCTCAACGTCCTTTTAAAATTATGGAGCCCAGAACTGCACAAAATACTCCAGGTGGGGCTGTACCAATGCTAAATACAGTGGGATAATCACCTATTTTGACCAGCTGGTTAAACTGGGTTTAACGCACCCCTGAATTACTAAAGACTTTTACTTGAAACTTCCCAATGAGTCAGGTTACAGCCTTTTACTGCTCCCATCATTTTGAGGCTCTCCAACTTTTTTTTTTTTTTTTTTTTTTAAATATAGTAATAATCTGGAAATATTTTCTGCACAGCTTTATTTGCAAGTTCCCCTTTCCCTGCCCCTTTTAGTTTTTTTGTTTGATTGTTTGTTTTTCACTTCTTAACTGTCAAAGCTGGAGAGAGTTGAGTATTTGGAAAACATTGCTCAGCATCTCTACACTGGAAGGCTTGTGGGAGAAACAGAAGTGTAGACCTCCGTTTCCTGATGAGTAACACATAACATCTAAGAGTCACTAGTTTTCTTCAGCCATTATGATATGGGTGAAAATTGGCCAAAACATGAACAAGAACTGTTTGGAAATAGTCAGCATAAGTAGGTCCAGAGATGAAATGGTTTCCAATCTCCATGGTAAAGCTTGTTCTTATCTGCCAGGTTCAATGAGCTCTGAGCTGCAGTTTCTTCTCAGACATGAAGACTTGTGAATGTGGGGAGTACTGCATGAAGGAAGATCAGTAGAGAGCCCTGAAGTGGTTATACAGATGAGACATAAAATGAAAAGGAATGAAATGCAAACTGTCATGACAAAAAGGAAAATAGAAAGCAAAAGAACAAAATGCCAACTATCAGGCCAGGCTATCTCAGGGGATGGAGATTAAAAAGAGGACAGAGGTGGGAGGTATGACATCTTAATTCCCATCTCCATGTAAATCTCCTCAGACTTCTCATAATGTGGGAAACAGGACATAATTCTCCTCAAAATTGTTTACAGTAAAGCTTCCTCTATTCTGTTGTGTTTTGCTAGACACTGACCTCTACAAAGAGCAACAGTTTTTCTCTATGATTCATAAATTTATAATATAATGTATATATGCATACAGCACCCTTATCCAAAAAAAAACAATGTAAGCAGTTCTTAAGAGTAAACACTCAACTCCCCGGTTAGAGGCAATACATTTTCCCTCTCTAATTACATACACAGGTGCTTTCAACTGAAAGTTTTGTCTCATACAAGGCAGCACAGAAAATTGGAAGCAAAGCCAGGAAAAGAGATAAGTGTTCTGCTATTAAAGCCTTGCTCTGAGCACCATTCACCCTTTTCCTCAAAAGACCTCTTCTGAAGAGGAGATTCAAGTTGAAGTAGACACTAACACAAATGGACAAGTAGTATTAGAGGCCTTGAAATGCAGATAGTTGGGAGACAAGGCAGATATTTCATCAATATTTACTTGATAATCACTAGATATAATTTTTCCTCAATACTAAAAGTATAGGCACTCTGAATCTTAACTGTGTGGTTGTCTGGCTGGGGAAGTGTTACCATTTTTCTTACAAATAAGGTATACGAGAAAAGCTTTCTTTCAGTTCTGTGTTCTCTTCCAAAATCACATACATCCCACCAAAGTCATTGCCATTCACAAAAGCAATACTGCATATTCATGAAGAATCATGTAGGTGTAAGTAAAAGGACAGAAATGACTGTGTGAGTTTATATCTGTGTTAAGTTTCCCAAGCAGACAACCACAAATTAGCTAGCGGTCACAAGCCACTGCAAAACCAGAAGAGTTGCCATACAGCAAAACACTACACGGATACATGTAAAGAATTCCAGAAAGTTGCTTCAACTAGATATCCAACAACCCCTTTTACCTCACTAGATTTTGTATCTCAGTAGTCTAACAACATGATTTGGAGACTTCAGTTGAGTCAACTTCTACAAGTTGAGCATGGTATTTTGCATTTGAGAAAAGACAAGATTCTTGCCTTGAGCAGATTGAACTTCACACAATTCTAAACAATAAAATTATTGGTAAGAACAATCCTCAATTAAATTAGTAAAGGGCCTTTATGGTTTACCCTGTCATTGCTCTCTTTTCTAAGGAGAATAAGGTTTTATTTTATATTTATACAATCAATTATGGGAAAGTTGTCTGGTGACAAGAATTCTTCTAATTACTAAGTTCTCACAGCATTAAATACTTTAAGTTAAATCAACCAGCATTTAGCAAACTGCTGCTGCCCCCCTTTTCCCCCTTCCATATACACACTTCTTTCCTCCTAAAAGCCCTCCACTGAATTAGCTGTTAGGTGCTAATTGCAAATGATTAAGCACTCACTAGTCTTACACTTCTTGCTTTAATATTAATGAGATGTATTAGCATGGAACATGGCTTGTATTAATATTATAAATGGAAGCCTGCATGGATCACTGCCTACTGTTTTGCATTACAACGAGCATGCAGCTAAAGAAAAAAGTCCAATTTAGACCAGAAAAAGCCTGGTACACCATATATTTCTGTTGGCAAGAAAGAAGTAAAAAGACTAAAGAAAATAAAGTTAAATACTATCTATTTATATAAACAGCATATCACTTCTTTTTTTCCATAACCAGCAGCAGCAAACTTGTATAAAAAAGATAAATTTCTCTCATCGGTCTCAAATAACTGGAATATATGAAGCTGAAGTTGAGTTTAAATTATTCCATTAAGCAGAGCCATGCCACAGAGAAACACCTTTCCTGCCTTGCTCTAAAGATGTAACTTGAAGTTCTTTTTCCTGTATATCTCAGGTTCAAGGATTGCACCCTGTTCAAACATCTTATTTATGCTTTCCTATTCATAGGATACCAAAGTATATGCAGGTTTTTTGTTGTTGTTGTTTTGTTTCATTTTTAAAGTCTGCATATAATGTAATTCTTTATCCTTCCTCCAAGGTAGCTCTCCCTTTGATTCAGCCACCATGGGCATGTAAAGCATAAGTGTGTTTAGCATGCACAACTTTTAACTAGCTTGCCTTGCATTAGTTATACAAAATAAGTCATGGCTGCTTATATTGAAACAAAAACATTAGAAATGAAAAACTTTGTTCTCGTTCCTCATTGCTTTGTGCAACTGAAACTGGACACATCTTTAGATGATAGGCAAATGAAAGCTCTCACCACACAAAGTGCATCACTTCCAAACACAAACACCTTCTATGAAGCTTATGCATTTCCTGGGAAGCTTAAAGAGTCACCATCAACGTAAAGTTCTTAACGCTAGTTATTGGAGAAGTATGATATGCACACTTCAAAAATAAATGACAGACTTCCCTCGTCTAGATTTTTAAGATTTTCTATTAAAACTGGTTATATATAATAATAAATAAATTAAAAAAAAAATGCAAGCTTGTAGACGGAGGAAATGGAAGGGAAATTATTTTTTTAAAAGTTGAAAGGATCAATACAAATGAGACTTTAGAAAGAAAGCCTCAGAGCAAAAATGTGAAATCAGCAGCAGAATCCTGGGATAGTTTTGCCATTAACTACAGAAATGAGTGTGAATATGTACTTACAACAGGGACAGGAGGTACATGGCAACAATTTAGCAAGGACTGATATCAAGCTCTAGGTTATAAAGTCCAATATACATATTTTTACTGCTATTGGAAACAATGAAATACATCCACAAGCAGCAAAAGGGAAAACCTGTCCAGAGTATAAATGGAGAGACCAAGACTCTTTCTAAGACAGCAAGCAGCTCAGCCACATCACTTCATGTGCTGTACCACTCATCAACCAATTCCCATAGGTGACTGGTGTTCCACTAGCCCCTACTTATTTAAAACCTATGCCTGGATTAAGAAGCACCAATACAGAAGCACAGCAGAGTCAGAAAAGGCACACACAGAAGTAGCGGACGCAGGCACAACACAGCCAAGGAGCAACGGAGGAGAGGCAAGCCATGGCTGCACCCTCATGGAGCACCACCACCTCCTCTTCATGGGCTTCTCCTGTTGCTCCTGTGGCACTCCCAATCTCAGTACAGATCCCACACAAGCACCTGCGCACACATACCTCTGGAATTCAAGCTGAATCCCACCAGCTTCACCTGATGGTGTGGAACAGCAGAGACAACTTGTTTAGTACAAGGCCAAGAGCAGACAGTAGCTTCACAATATCCACCCATTGTTTGTTGCCCTAGGTAACTGATACATTGTTAGCTGGTAGCTAGCTACTTATTTTGTGGTTTTTATTTTTATTTTTTATTTTAAAAATTTCAATCTTTAACATCTATTTCTGTTTCATATTACTTGTTTATTTTGCCTTAAAAACATGGGATGTGGGAATGAGACTGTTGGGATCTCATAGCTGCTGATCTCAGCTACAGGCTGGGTTAACTGTAACAGAATTTGCACAGATGTTACCAAAGACACTTTTGTGAAATGTCTCCTCTAGAAAAATATTCATTTCTCAACAATTTTTTTTTTTTTTAATCACAACTAGGTTTCATAGGGGATTATGAAGACATGCCTCCTAATTAATCTAACTGAATATTTTACTTTTTATTTTCTACTACATGCCATTACAAAAAAAAAAAAATATACATACATATATATATATATATATTTCACAGTGCAACTTCACCAGTTAATGGTTTCTGCTTTTACCATTTTGAAGCATATTTTGCATAGGAAGACTTCTTTCACAATATTTCTTATTACCTATCATCCTTTTGACAGATAGAGACCTCAGCTGGCTGAACTACCCACTGTCACTGAGGAAAGCTGTGGCATATTCAAGAGTTAACCCACTTCACTCAAACACTAATGACTTACTCTTCTGTCACAGAAGTTGACTTGTTCATCTAGGGGGGATGGAAACATACCTTACACATGTCCATCTACAGTTTTCCTGAGACTGAGATCAATGAAAATTATCCATCTCTCTGTTAAAAGAAAGTGTTGTGCAGCTTTAGCTTCTTCCTTAGTCCAGGAATGCACTACTAGTAGGACTAAATTTATGCAATTATCCAAAGGAGGAACCTCAGGAAAAAAACAGGGTCATTAAGTTAAGAACACTATCATACATAGATAGATATACTATATATAGAGAGATATATAATAGATAAATATAATAGATAGATATAATTCATAGAAAGGTATCAAATTAAGGTTGTCCTCCAAGCCTTGGGTTTCAGCTCTTAATTTACAACCTTAATGCCTGAGATTTATTTTTTTTTTAACGTGTAGCCTTGTTTTGACTGCATGTACATAGAACCATCATAGAAATTCAACATTTGCCTGTATTCATCACACACTGTCATGGAAGTTTCATAGCCTTCTGTTCTTAGAACTGGAAATAAAACTATTACTAAGAATATAATTTGAAATAGAAACTACTTTCTATATGAATACTTAGATTGATCATTCCTTGGAGTAAACACAGATATTTCTGCTCTTGAACCAATGAACCTGATCAGCCTTTTCAAGTCAACTCCATATCTGATTATTATTCAGGCTAGCTTTAATTTCTAATACAGGACAGCAAAACACAACAGCAGGCTCCTGTCTCCAGTGAGGGCTGTCCTCTGGGAATTACGTGCCTCTCACTATCAGTGGCTAAATCCTCTTTGCAGCTGCAAGAAGACCATTTGTTCTTCAGTGCCTTGTGTTACAAACACAGTAGGCAGACAATTCACATACCATCTCCGTGAGTGCTCGCATGTACAAGATTTTTACCACCACTCTTTCTTTTCTTTCATTTACATTCTCTGCTTCACTGAAGTAATTTGAAATAATTGACAGTGGAATTTTGCTAACCTGAACTTTAGGACGGAATCGTTTCAGATTAGTGAATGTTCCTACTGCAAATTAGTGACTGCCAGCACAAGTGTTTATATTCTTCAGATATGCTACTAGGGGGTTTTATCTGAAAATAAATGTTTGGAAAAATGACAAAAAGGGAAAAATAACAATAAACAGTAAACACAAGAATTTTTGTGGTAGTAAGAGAAACAGGGGAAGCAGTTGGTATTTGGCTGCACACACTACTGAGTTCAAGGACTGTGCTGTTACTTTGTATTAAATTTCAGTTCCTGCTTAACTTTCTCCTACACTTTCCCAGGAGACTTCCACTGTTTTTCCCTTTGTGGACAAAGGGTAACTTTGCCATTAGATGGTAGAGGGGCTGGTATTGTATATAGCTTTACCAATTAGGTTTGCTACACCCATCTCTATGAATGCATCCCCACGGCGTAGGTGCTTGCATAAACCTACATCACAGCACAGCAAAGACTCTTGCTACTGGCCTTCTAACCCAGGGGATGTCAGTCTCAGCAAATGTGTTCTTCAATTTCAGTTATTTTACTCTCATAAACAGAATTAGGACATCATTCTTATTAAAACATTTCACCTTCCAACAGTTAATGTTTTTTGTTTGTTTGTTTGTTTTTATGTTTTCCTTTGCAATTGTGTAATAATGCCGAAACGCACCTCTTCTCCCCACAGTATATTTCACTCCTGTTTCAGGGCAGTGAACAATACTGAGTGGTTTAAAATCCCCTTTTCGTAGTACCAGCTACTTCACCCAACTGAGGAATGACTGTTTTAATGAAAACACATCATGGTAACCTCAGGAAATTTTCATTCAGTTTTGTAAATTGTACAGCTTTGGAAATTTCCCATATAAATCACAAATCTTAAGTCTTAGGTATACAGACTATATCTTCTGCACTATACAAATCTGGATAGCAGGACAGTAGGAAAATTGAGACATTTGTCTTCTTTGCTGATTGCACCACAGTGGAATTACCTATCTTTTCGTTGCTGCCTTAGCACTGCTGACTTCTCTAAACAGGTGGAGAAGTGGGAACAAAGTCTCTGTAATATTTGGTCTCTACAAATATATACTGTCTTGATCTTGCAAGAATTTGCAAGAAACTGCCAAGCTCCAGTTCAGGAAAATGTTTCAACACTTGATAAACTTTAATACTGGAAGTCACCTAGCTGAAGTACATAGAATTATTGTACCTAAAGTTAAGCACAATAAAGCAATTAAAAATGGACTGGGATAAACTCTTCTGCACTTTTGAAGATCATACTCTGAACTGAGTAAGTCTTGGCTGAGTCTTATGCTTAGGAATCATGGAATGAGCCTCACATGCTTTACTTCCTTTTGTCTTCGGTCCATCAATTCTTTCCCTTAACAACAAGTACATTATTCAGTCACCTCTAATTGCCCCACATCAGGTCTGTGAGCCGTACAGCATCAAAGAGGCAATGTGTTAAAAATGAGGCAGGCTGATCATCTGAGATCAAAAACATAAGAATTTGGGGAAGGAGGTGGGAAAAAAAAAAAAAAAAAGGAAAGGGGAAAAGGGAATGAAAGCATGTGCTTACAATCCCTGGACAAGAACTGCTCTCTCAAAGACAATGTACTGTACATATGTTATTTATATGCCACCATTTTAATGGCTCTTCAATGAAAAACATCTTGTTACCATAGCAACTGCCACATTGCATGCTGTCTCTGAGCCTACTACATCACCATACTAGACACACACAGCTTTTCACACCAATAAGTCATGGGCATGTCTGGTATTTTTCAAAAGACCATGTACATATTTTCTATACCTTAACCTCATTTGACATACACATTATGTTAATTTCTCAATATGAAAAAGAAAAATTTTGTTCATGTTCTTTTTCCTATTGCTTTGGCAGAGAAAAACACTTGAGTATAACGGCAACTCCCAATAGCAGGAAAAAATATTTTCAATCATTATTTTACCTCTTCTAGGATCTATAGCTATTTGCAAGTTGAAAAAGAATTTTCTGAATTTTGCCTACATATTTCACTTTTGCATTTCTGAAATGCTTGCTTGCAACAGGCATTCTCTGCTGCAGTCCATGGGCAAGGACTCACTGAGAGGTGCAGAGGTCCCTCTCCACACCATTTATATATCATAAGATATTGTACCTTTTGCCTAAACCATCAAACAAGTAATGCCAGTTGTTCCAATTGCTTCCATAATTCTATCCAATGCTATATTCTCTCTGTCATAACTATCTTGCAGATTTAGAACCACACAAAAGGTAGGCTGAATTTTCCCATTGGGTATGTGCACAATAAGAATTGCTTTGCCAATGAGCCTCAGGAAATGTTGGGTGTCTGTATGCAATCTCCACAGGCAGAAATTCAGAATAAACTATGCAAGAGTGCCCACATACTGAATAGAAAATCAGCTCTGAAACCTGTGAGATAACATCCATTCAGTGTCTAACTGAAGAAAACACAGGTAAACATTGTGCTGTTTTTAATTTCATCAGTATAACATCTTCTGACTTTTTATTCACTCTAAATGGGCAAGTTTATTCATTATGAACACATTATCACATAATAGGATATCAAAGGATTATTAACCCTGAAGCCTACCTCTAGCAATTAAAATATCAGCATTGTTGTCTACATTTACCATACAATTATAAGTTCACCCACTTGGTGTTTCTCTATCATTATACTGTTTTCAAACATAGTAGCAGACATTGCAGCAGGACATTATTTAAAAATTTCTTGAGACAGGCAAGAAGAATGTGAATTGTCATTGCCAGACTAAGGGCTCCTGCTTTGCTGTGCAACGTGTGATAAATGGATATAACCATTTGTCATAGCAAAAAAAAATCACAAGAAACAAGGAAGCCAACATTCAAGCCAGCTTCTTGCCATGTCTCATGGTTAAAAGCCCCCAGAGGCTCCTGATTTGGGGCTGGGTGAAAGGTGAGTTTGCTCTATAACCGAGGAAATTACCTAGAAGACGCTTCCACAGAGGACTGAAAAGTTCCACAGCTGAGACCAGGAGCAGTGCCACAGCTAGACCAGTGCTGCATCCTTCCTATGCTTCTGTCTCCTAACTTAGTACAACAAGCAACAGAAAATACTTTTTTATCATGTGACATAGCCACGCCAGTAACCAAAATTTAAGTTAAAAATGTGACTCATCTGGAGAAATATTGCTCTTTGAATATTCAGGGATAGCCTGTATTGTCGTTGATAGGGATAGAACTTACTCAACTTAAAACTTTTTAATTGACTAGGAAGTCTGGAAGCCCTGAGGCCACATACACACACAGCACAACATACTGTTTCTGTTTTCCCACCACAAATCACAAGCACTCTTGCAGTATTTTCCTCTTACTCATGAAATTGGAACTGAAAAAACAATGACTTTCTCGCACTGTACAGAAATGAGCTCAGCCCCAAGACACACTGGGAGCTTTAAACCCTCACACCAGAAGTTGCTTCCGACCTGACAAAATATACTTGTTTGTAATACTAAGCACTGGCTCTAATGGCTGGAGTCAGCATATCCATGCATTCTAGGCCACACTGCTGTGCAAAACAGGGTTTTTTGTTGTTTTTTTTAGTCCAGATTGCAAGGAACTTCTCGTTATTTGTTGTGGAAAATCACTTGGTCTGTTAATCAATCAAAATATAGAGGTTGTGATAAAATAGCTTAAAATAACAAAGTTAACATGTCCACATAACCAATTTTTATCACCAAGTTTCTGACACAGAAAAGAGCTACAAAAAGGTAGAAAGTAAAATCTTCATATGCATCTGCAAGTTTTGACAGTTTTGGAAAAGGACAGATTAAATATCACTAAGGATTATAGAGGGGTTCAAACCTTTCTCTAGGCATAAAAGTAAAGCAAAACAAAACCAAAATTTCTCTCTTTTTTAAATACAATATGGAGATAATACAATAGCTTTTCTTGTTCTAAAGTCTTAAAGAACCCTAATTTCCCCAAGCATTGGTGATGATTTCAAGCTGTTGTGTAATGTTATTTTTGATTCATCTCTGTGCTTCTCAAATTCTTAAGCATTTTTCCACTTTGGTCTCCTTTGTAGCTATTTTTCACTAGGCTCAAAATTCCCTTTCTACTGAGACAACTCTAAGAAGTTTATTGTACATCTAATTGTACAAGTACCAATGGTGTGCATCTTTGCCATTTAATATCTTTAAATCTGTGCTTCAGACCACAACAAAGAAGCCAGTTCTTCCTGCTCAGAAATCATCATCTGCACTGTTATTGATACCAGCAAGTAATGGATCAGATTCTGCGAGAGCAGAATGCAGAATCTGTGGCAGAGATGTGAAAGTGAAATAAACGGATGTCACTTTGAATTTGATTTTTTTACATTTTCATTTTTTTCTGCATTGCAGAGGAGCAATATGGCTTTAAAAAAGTAATGAAAAAGACAAGTAAGAGACCACTGTTTCCTGTAGTTTGGTCAGTTCTGTACATAGAGTTCTTTCTACCTATAATCCAATAGTGGCATATGAGAAAAATAAAGAGTGTGGGAAAGAGATGGGAAAGGAAAATGCACATTGGTTATTTTAGAAGGCTCTTAAAAGCCACTAGCAAACTACCCAGAATAAATAAAAAATAATAATAATAATAATAATAATAATAAAAAAGTAAACCAGTTCCAAACCCTAATATGTTCTGAACGCAACTTGTAATAGAGGGTTTTCAGCACTGGAGAGAACGACTCAGTTGTTTAGCATCCAAGATCCATATGACTGAGACCCAACCATGAATTCTGTTACACAGCTTTGGCTAGCTATGTTTCTAAAGTGTTTTCCATAGTTTATTGCATCAAAAAAGTATACTTATGATTTCAAAATTGGATGAAGCAGCACTTATTAAATCATGCACTCATTACTTATTTGTATTTGAAATGTCATTTCATAAATTTTAATCTTCCCTTTCCAGGCCTCACTCATTATCACCTGAAATTCAGGACCAAGAGCAAGGAAGACTGAACACATGGTTACAAGAGAATGATTTTCCTAGCAAACACAGACATGTGAAAGCTTTCAGAACTTCTCTTCCAACTCTTGTGAGTTTTTAATGATTTGGATAGCGTGGGTAGTGGAAACAGATGCTATCGTCTCTACATTTTTGGCAGAGGATAAAGCAGCAAAGGCTAACATATTCATGCTGTTTGCAAACTGATGTATACCACAGATCATCTTTCCAAAATACATTTGGGCAGGACATAAAATTTCCAGCTCTTGATGGTACAAAATTATACCATTAATGTCTAAATATACCATTACTTTTTAAAAGAAAAGAAAATAACAAGCCCACCTCCCACCTACCCTTGGCAATACATAATCAGTCCTATTCCCAAGTGGATAAAGGATACATATCTGGGTAGCCATTCAGATTCTTTCCCCTCCCACAAGAAGAAATTCAGGCTTGCCAAGCACTTTCAGATTCTCAGATGGAAGACACTTTGTACGAGTGAATTCCATTATTTATTGCTACCATGCAGCACTCCATACATCCATAAGGCTTCCTGCAGTCTGAAGACTATATTAAGACCTACTGCAAGCAGATGCAACTCCACTGACATCAGCAGAGCTGCACTTACATCAGGCCTCAACATGGTCTAAACACAGCTGTGCATGGTTTGTACATAGCCTACTCTAACCAGAGAAGCCTTTGTAATTTAATAATAATTGTCTAGATCTGATCCAGAACTCTAGACACACAAGCTACTTGGAAAAGAAGACTAATGCAATGCAGAAGTCTGCCTTTGCTTCACCCTGTCCTAAAGCAGCTCAACTTGGAGTCTTAAAAATTTAACTTTCAAGAGATCACAATGCAATAAAACAGTTAAGTATTAAAGAGAGCTGATAAATGGCTTTAAGCATTCCATTCTTCTGTATAACAGAGCACACATCACAGCCTCTGCACTGCATATGTGTCCCTGCCCTCTGTATTATCCCCCCGTTAAATAGTTGTAGGCTGTACTACTGAAATGTATCATGGAGCATATTTAATAAATAGAATTGGTCATCCAATGACCTGAAAATACTTTAGCTGCATTTTCAGATGAAATTAAACTGGATTTTAAGTGGCAAATGAGGAGGAAGGCAATTCCACATTACATGCAACATGCTATCATCTGATACCCTAACCCTGCATTCAGGTCACTGTGCTAGTGAACATCTTCCCCCTGGTCAGTGAAACTAAATGGGTAAATACGCCTCAAGAAGGGATCTGGTTTCACAATGAGATTTTATAAGCATTCCTGTAGCACTGAGACTCAGGAGAGGCACCAATTCACATTAAGTAAAAGGCCTCTCAGATAACTTGGACAGATGAATACTTAAAAGTGACAAGAAAAAAGTCTATTGGGTGAGGGGAGGGGGGTCATACATTAAAAGTGTGTACTCAAGATTCACTGCCTGAGCATTTGATCTGATTTCAATCTCCTACTGGAGAGTACTTCAGAAAGCAAAGACCCTATACCTAGAATGAAGCTAATACAAATGACGGCTATATCAGTGATTCTGAGCAGTAAATCATACTAATAGTGTCTTGAACTTTATGAAAAAATAAAATAAAACAAGACACAACAAAATAATTATTTTTCCCCATTGTGGGAAACAAGGCCACTAAAAAGAGGATGGTGTTTTTTTCCAACTGCTATTAACCATGTTCAGTAATGGGCAATGAAGAACAAGGTACTTGATATCATGTCTTTTTTATTGTTTTTATTGTGGTATGCTATCTTTTCATTTTGGTTTTAAAACATCACAATTTGATTTTTCTGATTTTCTTATTTTTAGTGAAGTAATAACATAAGACTTTATATAACATCTTTTGAGAACAGTGTGTCATGCATTTTGAAAAACTCCAGGCAGTTTAAAACCAGACTTGCCTCATACCAGACTAATACATAAAGCAGGTGGTGGTAGAGAAAAAAAGTCAAGTAAGGGAAAAAAAAAATCTTCTCGACTATGATTTTTAAGTTTTAAAACTAGTAGAAAATAAATCTTCCCATCTCTTTCAAACTATAATGCTATTTCCATATACAGTATAGCACCAAAATTACAAGGCTAATTTATCATGGCATCCACAATCCTTCCCTGTTACAGGAAGAATCCTAAGATTCAGTTTCAATGAGTTTGATAAATAAATAAGATAAAAGCATATTCTAAATAAGAACAAGCACTATGTTGTTGCAGTTAATTGCCAGAAGGAGACAATTATGCATTAAGGTCAGTTGTGGAATTCAATCTGCCCACCTTTCAGGATAACCATTAAAGCAATACACAATATTTCTTTGTTTTCCTTGTAATGAGTACCAGTGGTTGAACAGTTCAGAATCATGGTGGAATCTAAGTGCTCTGCAAGTCTGAATTATTGTACTGGTTTTGACAAACAGCTGCTTTGGCAGCTGGAGGCCTGGCATTGTCAAGCTTTTCTCTTTAGTGAAAGCTGTTTTGGTAAAGAAGGTATGGAGAAGATGGGGAATATAAGATCATTTTTTCTTTGGATTACTGTGTACCATACCTAATGCTTCTTATTCCATCTGTATGCTTGAGGCAATAAGCCCTACCAGTAAACCTTTCACCTTTCACATTTTCTATTCAAAGACTGTCAAGACAGATGGCAGTAAATGCCATCTTTATTGAATTATGATCCTTAGTACTTTACCAGAAATAAGCAAGTATTAATCATAAGTACAAAGGTTTGAAAAAGGTAGAGCCATGAGAGCTCTGGGAAGAAAACAGCTTGGCAGGCATGCCCTCATTTTTGAGAAAAAAAAAATAAAATAAAGAAACATCACAGCATTTATATAACTTGCCAGATATCAAGCAGTGTTGGAGGAGGCATCTTTCAGACTCCCTATACAATATTCAGAGTATCCTGTCTTTTGTTTTGTTCCATGTCTACACGTCTAATATTTCTTTTCCTCAGTGAAAGCACAATGTTTATATCTTAATTTGTTTTGATTTAACATTAGCTCACTAAACTTTTTTAGCTACATAAGGATGTTCTTGGACCCCTTATAGGTTTTGGTTCTTTTTTTTTTAACCTTACTGCCTCTTATTGTGGCCTTGCTGGCTTCTGGTCATAACTTAACACTCCTGAGATTTGTTTTGGCCAAGGGACAAAATCAACACTAGACTTTCTCAAAGCAGAGTCATATTCTTTGCACTGCAGGTTGGAGATGGGACAGCACAGTAACCCTTCACTCAGTGTAAATCCAAGAAACAGTCTGCAATTTGTCCCCTGCTTAGGAGGAGTCCTGAGCTAGCCGATAATCCTGTAAACAAATATATATATATATATATAAAAATATATATATAAAGTTTTTTTTTTTTTTTTAGCTTTTCCCTTAGTACACTAAAGCTCTGGAAATCAGTGAGATTTATTTTCCTTTTTTTTTAAGAATTATCTTCTTTTAATTGCCAAAATTATATTCTGTAATATAATAGAAATCCTGAGACAGACAGATTTCATGATGGAATATACCTATGTCCCACCTAGATCTAGTCATGATGACCAGGAAAATGCTAATGGATTATTACAGCCCTTTCAGCCATCTCACTGCTCCCCATAACCCATAACCTGCATACAGTCCCAGCTAGCCCATAACACATCCGCTGTTAGAGACACAGAAGTAAAATGAAAGAGCTGGCTATAGGTACAGGGGGTGACATACATGATCACACCTGAGAAGTACATGTGGATGACCTTTTCCTACACTAACTTTCTTCTCTGAGTGTGGTTTAAATACTAACCAACCAGTAATTTGTTCATACGCTTGCATGCAGAATACCTTGAATCAGTTATCAATTCAGTTGTACCAGACTTTTGAGGAAGAAGCTCTAACTTAAAAATTCTGTTTGGTTCAAGCTGGAGCCAAAAAGCTGTACACGTATACCACAGATGAAAGCATTTTCTCTAGTGAACTCCCACTAGGTGTTTTCCAATAGCAATGCTCATTTAACAAGTGCACCTCGCAGGTGGAACCTGTTAGGAGCAACAGCACATTGGAACATAAACATCATACAATTAATACTTATTGCTTAGTAATATTTTATTTACATTTTCATAGTCAGCCCCGTGCTCTACAAAGCAGTATGGTAGGAAAGTAAAGTTTCCACTAGCAAAAAGCAATGTGCACTTTCTACTGTATAAAACGTCCTTAAACATTTAAATACATGCATTTAAAATTACTTTTTTTGAATTAAATAAAATAAAAATACCAACCAACTTATCAGTTGTCATAGAAAAGATGATGAATGACTCCACATGATGAATATATAAAGTGCCAACATAAGGCAAATGATATTTTGAACTCATAGCCAATTTGCCCCTGTACATGGTGTTACTCCTGAGTAAACATGAGGTGAGCATTCTTACACCCTTAGTGAAAGTGAAGTGAGTTACCTTGCAAATACAGGTGGGCACAATTACTCACAGCTTATGCACTGGGGTCAGAGCAGCTGGCAGACTGCTAATTACTCCCTGAGTTACCCCACAGTAATTCAGCAATACATATTCTGAACTTCGAAGCACAAGCAGCTTAAGGCACCACAAAGCCTCTTCACTTATTAACAACTGGCAGTGGCTCGTAACACAGGAGTGCTTAGTTACAATTAAGGCTAGCTCTTTTTATATATATGTATTTATATTGTAAGACCCGCAAAACACTTTAGTGTATAGGATCTGCAATTTTGAATATACCTGGTTTGAGGCTTAAATAGCATCTTAACCTTCTTTCTTTCCTACCCTACTGAAGTACTATACTAATTATTCCCCTCTCCTCCCTCATGTAATACACCAAGCTATTTTTTCCATAAAGAAATATACTGATTTACCCACTGTTTGTTACTAGTAGCCTCCTTCCCCTACATTTTTTGTGACATTTGTCTGGTATGTTGGCATTTAAAGAAATTGTGTTTCTATTCCACAAAGCACTTAACTACTTAAATTTTGTTCTGCTGTTATCAGTGAAGTAATGTACTTGTAAATGTAAAGCTTTGCTGAACTAAGGCATAACTATATACCATGAATCTAAATCTTAAATTTCAATTCTATCTCCAGAAGCACAATAATTCTCTGAAAGGCCAAAATAAAACTTATGTACATTCTATTCCAGTGCATTATGTATATATAAAAATAATTTTATTTGAATTTTACAAAAAAAAAAAAATCAAGATACATTTAAAACATATACATACAGAAAAACAAAAAACAAAAACCAACCAACCAAAAAAAAAAAAACACACAGACATTTGAGAATTAACATTAAAATATACTCAAACCTTACCAGGACAGCTGTTCTTTCCAGCAGTAGGACTTTAAGTCCTGCTATTGTTTATGTAAGACACCAAATAGATCCAGAAGCAAAAAGTCCTTGGAAAACTTATCAGCTACACATTAGAAGTTAAATATTTGAGGGTGTAAATCAGAGAGACAACGTTTCATTTATGTGTATAGCTCGTGTTGCTTTTTTCCTTTCATGTTCTTATTGCACAGTTTCATATCTATTTATAACAAAACAACCTTTTTTCTCTCTTGCTCAACTACTATTTTACTAGTTTATATATACTTAAAAATTTTCAAGGATGTAGAAAACCTATGAAATATTAGAGAAATACTTAGGAAAATAATCAATTTTATTTATTTATACTTCTACTTTTTAAGTAGGATATTGTAAGGACTTTAAATACAATTTTGACTTTAGAGCAATATGGGATATCAAATCACACCAGGGACTTTTTGTATGCTTTTGTACAAGATGGCAAGTTCTATCAGGTTACTAACAATTTTAACTGGGAAAGAATTTCTTTCCTAAAAGATTTTTGCCAGATCTGTGCTAAATATAGAAAAAATAATAAACTTTCATTTCTTAAGTCATATTTCTGCATCTTAAGACATTTCAGAAGATAGATAACACCATTCTATTAGCAAGATTTGCAAAGCTGTGATATGACAGTACTACACATGCAAATCTCTTCCATAAGGGTTTAGAATCTGTGATTTTTTTATTTTATTTTTTTTTTCTGGGTGTATGTGTTGTTTTTCTTCTTCTTCTCCCAGGACATTTTTATCTGTTGGAGGACAATGGGTCAAGTAACAAAAATTCAGCAGTTAATCCAATATAAACTTCTCAGTTGTTTGCCATCTGCAGTTATTTGCCATCTGCAGTTATTTGCATTCAAAGCCAGGAGTATGGAAGACTACAATCTAGTCCACGAATAGCTTATGAGATAACTTACTTGGGCACTCTCATGTTGGGGCTGCAGCAGTGAAAAATGCAGAAAAAATCCAGCAATAAGAACTTGAACAAAACATTTTGAGAGGTCTATTTTTCCATTTTTCCTCCCATTAAAATCCCACACTGCTTATTACTAAATACAGAGTGCAAGAAATCTGATGCACAGTAATGTAAATTCAACTTTAATGATGCACTGAAAAATGTCTTGTGGTTACCACGATCAGTGTGTTCCTGGATATAAGAGAATTTATAGGATTCTGAAATAAAGCCCTAAATCCATTATATTTTTCCTACAGAAAAATAAAGGCTGATTGCTTAGGACATCTGTAACAGTATTTTGGTGAACTAAAGGCCCCACTTGTCATTAGTGGTCAGAAACTAAATTAGATCTCCCAATATATTTTTCTTTATATATTCTAAACAATCTTCTTGCTATTTGACCCATGTAATTTCAGAAAATAGGCTGAACACTGTAAGTTTGACAAAGCTGTAGTAAAACAGACTGTGCTACAGCTCTGTTTCTGATATATTCTTAGATTAAAATAGCTGGTAATTTACATCCAAAGATGTAAAATAAACAAAGCATGAGGCATTCAAGTTGGAAGCACAACTCCTTCTGCAAAACTATGAATAACTTATTCACTAGCATCAACAGTAATTTCATCTAGATTGCAGTCTTTACATTGTAGGCACTGAAGGGATATTAAATACAACAGTATTAACTTCTGCTTTTGTTATCAAGCAATGCCTCTTACTCTTGAAATTGAAAACAATAGGGGAAAAAAAAAAAAAAGTAAAGGAAGAACAACATGACCAAAATTAACTCTGAACATCCAGAGGATACGTAGAAGTGTTTGTGAGTCTACTGAAACACTTAAATGAAAAAACCTGTAAGCCTTAAAAATACAGCTAGATTGTAGCCCTGTGTATGAAGGAAGAATGACATTTCTGATGCAAAATATTAGACCATGCTGAGATAAATATATTATACACTTGTTCCAGGCTGGAGATCCATAAAGACTGTTTATTTCTTACTACTTTCAGATACTTTCAAGAACTCATATTAAAGGGTAAAAGAGAGAGAGAGAAACATTGAGCATTCAATATTGTACTATCAGCTGCTTGCTTTCATTTCATGTTAATGCATATAGGCTCTGGTGCTTACAAAGAGTTCTAAGGAACATTGGGTATTATTAGATTGATAACCAACTCATATCCCCTGCAGGTGACTCATAAATACTTAACCATATGCAGATTACTTGGTAGAAGATAGTCTTCATTTGTGGTTTTAGGTCATACTAATGTGATTTTCTCTTTCAAATAGAACTAAATAAATGTGTCAGAAGGGGTAAAATTCTTAATAGAAGAGAACACAAATAGTTTCTGACCTGCTGGTAAGGTTAGAAATGTCACGGGTTGTTGTCATTACCATGGAAGAGAGAGTTCTTCATCATTTCAAATGCATTTTCATATCCACAGGTAGTCAGATAAGTGACCATTACCACATGTAGTAAAAGGACAAACAGATGGGATACAGCTCATTCATTTTTGCTTCTCCTGTATGTTTCTATTGTTTTCTAAGTCTGCAGTCATATATTGATTGTATGATGGGAGTAGTTCACTCTTCTTCATGGAAAAGGCATTTATAATTGCAACAGGAGGCATCACATCTCTTAGAAAGACACTTTCTCCAAATTTAAACAAACTCCATATTCATTTGACTCCTGAGACAGTATCTGCCTGGCACACTAGTTATGCAGGCACAGTTCTGCAAGAGACTGAAGGCAGAATCAAAAGGAAGAGTTGAACAAAAAGCCTTTGATGATGTCTCTCCCCATTATTATTTTTAAGCAAGATGAAAAATAGAAGGAGGTTAAAATTTAATAGGTGAAACAGTGATATAATCAGTAAATTTATAACGCTGACAAATCATATCAGGGTATCAATCATGACTCATTATATGATCAAGGCAACTGACCTGATGCATCATCCAAAATATTTTAAAGGAAACCCATCATGGCTGCTAAATCACAGCTTTAAAAAAAAATAAAAAAAAATCCCAGCCAATTACCATTTGCAGCCATTGAATAAGATTTTATTCTTTTTTGCTTGTAATTTACACAACATGCATCCTATTACATACACAGATACATAGCTTGAACAGGTAAGGTGACCCATATAGTGTCCAGTATTGGAATAAAAATAATCTATCTCCTTGCACATCTGCTTACAAAATTATAAAGCAGTGAAGCCAGGGGTGTGCACAGCTCATACCTATAGTTGTTGCTGCCTAAGGACAGACAAAAGTATCTCTAACTAGACAACTGGGTTCCTTTTGGCACTAGCAGCATGTCTTCATTTAGTTTGATTTCAGTAAGTGAGCTTTCAACAGTAACTGCAGTGCAAGGTTGTAATTACGTCTCAGGAGTGGAAAGACTCCGAAGCCCTGATTCTGCAAAGACTTAGACGTGCTTAGCTTTCTGCACTGTGAGAAAAGCCATTCATCTCAATGAAACTGCTGCTCCCTGCATACGCAAATACACATATAAATCCTTAAAGGGCTGGGCTGTAGGTTGGGATTTTATTTCAATCAGTTAACTGTGTAAACTTGCCAAGGTCGATTAAAAATAATTTTATGTGCCCAGGAAAAATGAAAAATTGTCACCTCTGGCTGAGACTAATGCTGTGAACCTCTCGCAGTTCTTGGCCCATGGGATAATTCTAGCCCAGAATGACAGTTTTCATACCACCTAGAAGACAGATCAATGAAGTAATATTTACATTGATACAGATGGTCAGAGAAAGTCCTTGTGCCCTGTATTTATAGGCATTGATATGCTCAGTTGTTTGATACGATCAAACTGGAGCTGCCATGGAAGAGCAGACAGTGAGGAACGGAGAATGTCCAACCTGTTAGATCTGCACCAGATGTCTGAAGGAGCAGAGAAGGAGGCTGCATAAAGGAGGACCTAACTAATTCATATAGGATTCACCATTCTTAACTCATTTTGGTGGATGAGAATGAGGCAAAATAGTCCATCTTTCAAGCAACACAACAGATTTTTAAGACAGAAGGTTATAAGGGCAGCAAATTTGCCCTAGTACTCCTATTTTGTCTGTGCCGGAACCCTGGGAAGCTAGGTTTACTCTGCTGCTGCGTCACTTAGAGAAGTAATGACTTTCATGAGTTTGAAATAACAACCTCTTCATCCCCTTCTTGTATACATCAAGGACTAAAGCTAGGCTATCTCTTTCTTCAGGCTTGCCTCTTTACCTCAAATGGACTTTCCATCCCAAAGTACCTATTCTCCTTTTTCTTTAAAGAAATGAAGCAGTAGCAGGTATCTGTAAGGTTCCCACATATGGAGTGCAATGGGAAGATTTGTGCATCAAAGTGTTTACTGGGAGAAGTGAGAAACTGCAGTACAGTGCCCATGACCCTATAGCTCATGACCCTACCAAAAAATCACAGAATCACAGAATCACAGAATTTCTAGGTTGGAAGAGACCTCAAGATCATCGAGTCCAACCTCTAACCTAATGCTAGCAGTCCCCACTAAACCATATCCCTAAGCTCTACATCTAAACGTCTTTTGAAGACTTCCAGGGATGGTGACTCCACCACTTCCCTGGGCAGCCTGTTCCAATGCCTAACAACCCTTTCAGTAAAGAAGTTCTTCCTAACATCTAACCTAAAACTCCCCTGGCGCAACTTTAGCCCATTCCCCCTCGTCCTGTCACCAGGCACGTGGGAGAACAGGCCAACCCCCACCTTGCTACAGCCTCCCTTGAGGTACCGGTAGAGAGCAATAAGATCACCCCTGAGCCTCCTTTTCTCCAGGCTGAACAAGCCCAGCTCCCTCAGCCGCTCCTCGTAGGACTTGTTCTCCAGGCCCCTCACCAGCTTCGTCGCCCTTCTCTGCACCCGCTCAAGCACCTCGATGTCCTTCTTGTAGCGAGGGGCCCAAAACTGAACACAGTACTCGAGGTGCGGCCTCACCAGAGCTGAGTACAGGGGGACGATCACCTCCCTAGCCCTGCTGGTCACACTGTTCCTGATACAAGCCAGGATGCTGTTGGCCTTCTTGGCCACCTGAGCACACTGCTGGCTCATATTCAGCTGACTATCCACCATCACTCCCAGGTCCTTCTCTGCCTGGCAGCTCTCCAACCACTCATCTCCCAGCCTGTAGCTCTGCTTGGGGTTATTGCACCCCAGGTGCAGGACCCGGCACTTGGCCTTGTTGAACTTCATGCAGTTGACCTCAGCCCATCGGTGCAGCCTATCCAGAAACGGGTTCCTCCATTTCAATACTACATAATTTGGAGGAAACAAACTCTAGGAAAACTTTCCTCTAGAGAAACTTGTGTTTCCCCAGACCAGCAGCCAAATTCCACCTTCACACACAGATCCCTCTTCATATGAACTACTCAGGTGTTACACTTGAAACTGCTTCTTCAGTAAACCTGCCATTTAAAGACCTCAAATATAACATCATAGCCACATGTAAGCAAACATGCTGTTAATCAAACATTGCACTGAAGGCGAATATACTAGCAGACTGATGCATATAAGATCTTTTTAATTGATTCTTTAGAGGCACTGAACTTTTCAAAAATATGCTAGTTTTGAACTGGAAATTGCCCAGCAGTACTACTTAAGTTGCAGCTGGGCCACTTAAGTCCAATCCTTTATTGGTATTCAGCAATGTAGCTAAAATGGAAAGTATTATTTTAACTTCCATGCTAGGCAGCACTGTCATCGTGGTCACAGAGTCCCATTAAAAAGTTCAGTTTTCCTTTCATTATAATTTGCTGGGGAAGATTACATGGGGAAGGAAGATAGCATGAAAGGTGCCAAAAGTTTTGATGCTTCACCTCTGGAAGTCAATTTTGCTAATTCAGAATACAGACCTTGCAACTCTGTGCAAGAAAAGGATAATTGCTCCTGTTTCCCTTCGCCACACCATCATCCTCCATTATCTATGCTACTCTTTTAGTTTTCTATTTATAATTAATTTATTATTAGTTATAGAGAGGAGTAAAGAGAAGCTAAACAGCACAATAACAAAAATAGCAAGTAAGGTAGTTACAAAGTGTAGTTTGAAGTACTGCACCACTACACAGTACTAAACTCCCAGCAGGAATTTTTTTTTAATATTCTCATGAAGAAACCTGTGAAATTAGGGGTTTAATATAAAAATCTTCACAGACCCTTACCTGTAGTTACCAATACTGTCTCCACACACACTCCCTTTTGCAGCATCTCTAACTTTTTTTTCCCTTAAAAAATATGAACTTACCTAGGTTATAAGGAAAGCCTGAAGCTCTGCTAAAACACTCGAGTGGCTTGTCAGATGCTGACATTTTCTGTTTTACCTATCACCACCTATAAGTACAAAGTTATTTTATGTTGGTCATGTAGAACAGATCTCCCTTGCATGTTTTCCTCCTTTTCTCTTCCTAGTTAATAACTTGGGGTAGGGATTTAAGTTAAATGGTTCTACACCTTGACCTCCATCTTGATGTGAACCATAGGTGGCAGAGACTGTATTAGAGTTGTCTCTAGGGTGTTATGCAAAAGACTTCAGTGAAGAAAATTGTGTTTTAGTGCTAGCATGCTGAGTATGCATCATAATTCTAACTGTTTTCAGCAAGGTGTTTTGTGGGAGTCAATACTTTCAGATGCTGAATATTTGGTAGGAAGCAGGATTAATTTTTTCATGTAAGGTTCATTAGCCAGGTTTATATGTTTTTTTTTTGTTTGTTTGTTTTTTGTTTTTCTAAAGCTTATACATATGTCAAGCAACTTTCAGAAAATCTAAATCTCAGACTCTGAAACCAAATTCTTCTCTTTAAGGAATTGTCTAAACAGTGCGATTCAATACAGATGTGCTGGGAAAAATATATCAGAGCAAAACATTCCTTTATAACCACAGACACAACCTAAAAACACTGAAATCTGCTAAAACCATTTCTGTTCTACTCAAGATCAGTCTAGTGGTACTGTTCCAAACCCTCAATACAGCAATCAAAGACCTTACTTTAACATAATAGAATATGGGGCTGGAGTCACTCTTCATAAAAAGAAAAACCCTTGTTGAGAGCTGGAACTGGCTTTTCGAGACAGAACTCACCATGCCCAATGTTACCACATCATAACTCCTTACTCCAGTAACAAGTGGGGGGCCAAGAAAATCCAGCCGTTTCTTTCTAGTTATTCAACTTCAGTCTGTCATTAAGTCTCATCAGACCAAAACATGAGGTCTCCAGGGCACAGATTGTGTCTCGGGATGTTCCAGTAACAGAGCTCAGAACTACAGAATCCACCATTCAGCTTCAGATATTTCCTTATGATTTAATACAAATTATGCCAACACATTCTATCTGTATCCATAAATAGAGACACAACCTCCAGTCATATGGCCTGTCTGTGCACATGTATGCATGCACACCCACGTGCACACACACATATTGGACCAAGTACACCACCAAGCAGGAATTCAGCTGAACAGCAATCCATCCCTGTGTTGGGAATCATCATCAGTAGGATTTCAAATGTGTCAAGGGACAGTTTCTTAAATGTAGTTTAGTGTCTGTATCTTTTCTTATCTGTTAATGCACTGATGA
Source organism: Aythya fuligula (assembly GCF_009819795.1). Classification (NCBI taxonomy): domain Eukaryota; kingdom Metazoa; phylum Chordata; class Aves; order Anseriformes; family Anatidae; genus Aythya; species Aythya fuligula. The sequence goes on from NC_045566.1 coordinate 14,194,935, forward strand.
TAATTAAAATAAATCACATATACCATCCATACAGCAGAGCTGTTAGCGCACCTCTGCAACAAGCACTTCTATTCTGCTTGTTACCTCATTTCTAACATTTTTGGTTACTTCTGATTCCAAAATCTTTTTATGGTGAAATTCAAGACAGGAAGACTTGGTTTGCTTTGGATAATGTTGATCTCACCCATCTATGAGAAAAACAATTTTGTTTTTGCTCTTGAAGAATGTAACATTAAGCTAGTTGAATTAGAGAAATAAAAGACTACTCCTTTTATATTTCTTCTGGAATCCAAAATTAGAGCTTTTTGCAATTCATAAATTTTCATACTTTAATAATAAAACATTATTAAAATGAGTTGCACATATAATTCCTCTTAATATTCCATTAGGCAACTGTGCTGAATGCAGTTTTATTTGCATGTGCTATTTACAACCCACATGTACCAATGTTCTCTCCAGTTCATTTAACACACATTTGGATAGGAGAAAAAACATTACAACTGCAAGATGACTGTGTTTAGAGAACATATGCAACCTACCAGCCCAGACCAAGTGTGGAAGCCTACCATAAAATGGTTTAAGATGAGAATTCAGTAGGAGGAAAATGACACAGGAAAAAAAAAATAAAATGAATTGTTTTAGACATTGATGATATATTTGTTCAGCTAGAGTACTGTGTTTTCATTTTGCCTTTGACACTATGATTCTCATCATGCATTACCATTACCCTAGCAGACCTTCATTATAGCTGTCTGATCATAATCAAATCATGAAGTGGGCTTATGAAACACTGATACAGAATTGTATACAAGATTTTCACCACCATCCTTTGCCGATCAATACTACAAAAAATAAGCTTGCTTTAGATGCTCTTAATTTGTGTCCATGTCATTCATATTTCCAAGGAACTTTCTATCTACCTGCTTTAAACTACTCTCTGCCTCTACACTATTTTCTTCTTCTCAGTTATTGTTTCCCCAATGTTTTCTGTCTGTTCAGAAAGCAATGTTTCCCCTGCTTTGTCCTGTCTGTTCCTGCAATATATCCCTTCTGTTGCTTTTCTCTTTCAAAATGTGATTGCTAGTCCAGAAGATTTGGGTGTTTTATATCTAACTGAACCACTTCCCAGCATACACATTTCAGAACTTGAATCATTTTAACCTTTCTTTGTTCAGCTCTAACTGTTAGGACATAAGTCTCAATACATATCAGTGTTTTATGTACCATTAAAATACCATACTATTAGCTTTCTTTATCTGAGTGAACCAACATGTTTATTTGTTTTTATTTTTTATACAAGCTAGATTCCAGCTGAATGGTAGTATTTGCTGTCTTCTTACTAACTCCACAACCCCCAGTATCCTAGAATAGCTCCCCATTCTGGGGTTTGTCTCAAGCACGTACTTCAATATTATATCATCACATTATTCTGTAATGACATACCAAGAAAAAATAAAAAACAACAAACCTTAGGTACTACAGTTAGCAGTAAAGGAATTAAAGGAATCTCCAACACCACAATGGGAGACACTGAGTTAGTATTTTAGTTACCTTTATTTAGTTTATTTTATAAATAGGTAAAACTGACTACTCCATTTTGGAGAGTCAGAGAGGAGAGGTACTTATGCAGATGAATGCCAGTGACTCAGAACAAAGCTGCAAAGTAACTGAAACCACCCATTTTTAGGGACTTAAAACACCAATCATCATTGAGATATAAAAAAGTCACTTAACTTTCATTAAAATCAAATACTATGCATAACAATTTACTGTAGTTAGCTAAGACCCTGCAAAGCTGTCCTTAATAAATGAGGTTCATCTGTAGTAAATGGCTTGGTACAACGCTGGCATCTCTAATCAAATTTGGGACAGATGAGTTCTATAGATTCAGTTTATTTCATTAATTTACAACTGCTTAGTGCTCATGGTAGATGGTCAAATGATATTATTTGTGACAACACTAAATAAAATAAGCAAAAGAAAATGAGGCAGATGATGTATTACTGAGATAAATCATACCACAGAATGTAGGGAGATGAAAGCCTACAGCAGCGACACTTAGCACACTTCATTTGATTCTCATCCGTCAGCTTCAGTGCCAGTGGCTCAAACAAAAATGCATAGGTAAATGAACACAAAAATATGATTTACAGCACTTGAAAAAGAATCAGAGAAATAAATCAAAATTCTAGTGTTATTTTAGGCAGAGGATATGGGACTTTTATAGTCATATATTGTTAGTGAAAAAACATCACAGCACAAATGCAGACTAAAATATATAAACCCCATCCATAGCTGAGCCTGTCTATGTAAGAGTGTGTGTGATAGCTGTTAGTAGGTAGCTGTATTCATCCCATCCTATTCATCCTATTCATCCCATCCACAGTGTGCAGTCACCTAAAACGTCAACTGTGGCTCATGACGCTGAGTCTTTTCTCACCTGCCTCAGTTTTCACAAACATATGTTTCCTCTCCCCAGAAAAGCATTCTGAAGGGTTCCCAAGCTGCATGCTGGTGGGTCATGACTCAGAGGGTGTGCAGGTGGGGATTTCACCATCTCGGGAGGTTTCTCAGCCCATGCACCAGCTCACGCATAGCACGGTGGCTGCCTCCTGGTCAGCAACACATCCCGTGAGTTGTAGTGAGCTGCCAGGCAGGGCAACAGCTGTGCACCGTGCATGGGGTTGCTGCTGTGGGGAAGAGGCTGGAGTCCTTGCTAAAGGGTGAGGTACACGGTAAGGAATTGCGACAAAGCTAACTGAGCAAGAGTCTTGCATAGAACATAAGAACGGAAAGACCTCAGCATACACTAAATGGAATTTTCAATAGCCTGTTTATCCTGGAGCAGACAACTCATCTGCTGGCAAGAGTCCCATGCAGCAGTGCCCAGCAGGACAGCAACAACAGGTGCTGCCCTGACACGCAGAAAGAAGCAAGAGGCCCTTTATGCAGGGGCCTGTCTGCCCCATACCTTGCAAGTGGCACCACAGCAGTATTTTACACTCTTGCCCTAGAAAAGTGCTTGGACATTGGTTCTACGATCCATGGGGAAGGTTTTCTCCATCTCTTCTGACACTTTTTAAGTGCCACTGGGTCCTAGTAGCCTAATTAAGGGCTTAGAAACTTCAGTGAAACCACCAAGTCTAAGAGAAATCTTAGGGGAAAACACAACCAAGTACATATTGCAGGCTTATTGAATGGGAAACAAATAAAACAGCCTTCACATTTCACACTATATTCAAGTCAATCCCACATAGACAATCCTCAAGTAACCAAATAACCAGTTCTGGAACTAGTTATATTTCACAGGTTTATCAGCATTACTACACTAAGCTTACAGTGTTGACTGTTTGTGCGTTCAATAATCAGAACTCTTTCTCAAGGTTAACTAGTCCATGGCTGCAGCTTGAGTGTTTGATTTCCTTTTTTTCCTAATTACATGTAGAACCAACACATTGGAATGATTTCTGACCACCTACTGCTATATCACTTAAGATTTGTATCCAGTACTTCTATTAACACACTAAAAAGCAGCAGCAAAGAAAAGCTTTGATGATAATAATAATAATAAAAAAATAAAATAAAATAAATAAACCTTATTTCATACCTGCAACATCTTTCCCAGAAAGATATTTTCCTAGTGTTTGCTCCACAAATGCATTTTATATTACTGAAACTTAGATGGTAATACTGTTGCAAGTAGGGATGAAACATTAACAAATCTAGGCTACTAGAGCTGTATGAAGTTAAGATTATACATTTCAAAGGTTTAAATAGGTGTTTGCCTAAGAGCAGCAATCTCTATGGAAAACAAGTTTGAAAAAGAAAACACCAGTTGGATTTTCATTCTATTATCATTGAAATGGCATGGGGCTTTTTTGTTAATGACTGAATAAATCAGAACTTCAGCTTTATATTCACAACATTTTCTCCTAGTTATTCCATGTTTGATGCAAAACTGAAGAGCAGCTGAAAAAATAACTCACTTTACAATAAAGTGTAGAGTCTGCAAATTTAAGCAGTTTATGGTGAAACAACTCTCAGTTTTATTATACTGAAATAAGGGTAAATTTTACAAAATAGAAATAAAGAATTACAGAATGAATCTTGCAGCTTTTGGCATGAAAGCTATTAAGTATCATTTTGAGCTTGAATGCATGTTTAACTTCTTCCCTTCCCTTCCCCTCCTGCCCTGAAGCAGGCAGTCTCAGCACTGTACAGTTGAGCCATTAGGTTTATCTTTGGTCTTTATAATCCAGAGAGCTTCCCACAATCCTTCCCTAGCAGAAATGCAAAGTCTTTTCCTACTCCTTATGAACTGGAGCAAATCTTAAAAATACAGTGCCTCCCACCATTAGTAACCCCTAACAGCTTTTTTTTGGGGGGGCATAAAACACAAAAACCACACATACACAAGAACAAACTTAAAGCTCATGGCTGGCAAGTGAATTTCTTTTAGTTCTCCTCACACCCAGTATTATTTCCTACCAGCATAAAAATGTTGGAAATAAAACATCTGATGTCTGTGATTCAGTATTCTTGCTGTCAACTGAACCAGCAATTAAACTTTGCAGCCAATAAAAATAATCTCTATATACACAAGGGCTGTTAGAAGTAATTATGAAGTTGGTCAAACTCAGAGGATGTGCAAAAAAAGAATCTGTGTGGTTAATGCAATTTGTGCTAAACGCCTGAAAAATGTCTGCACACAGACTCTTGGAGCCTGATTCTTAACTCCTCATTTCTCATAGCTATTCACACCTGCACAAGGCAGGTGTAAAGCCCATGTTCAGGTCTGGCTGTGCTTCCATCCACACAGCATAGCTGTGAATGTCGATAAAAATCAGACCACAGTTCAAAGCACTGTCTTCCTCCCAGCTCATCTTCCAGTCCAACATGCTACTGGAAAGCTGCAAAAGCTATCAACTGTACTGCCGTAAAGCTGAACGTATGCAAGAAGTTCAGAATATCCTTTAATGTCTAATTGCTTTAATGAAATCTGTAGTTAACTGAGAATCAATAAACGTTTTGATGTTCTCGATAAAATATGGCTTGACCAATATAAGTAAGTGACTTGTCCATTCTATTCTTGAAGAAAGCATCTGAGACTCTTAACATTTACACTCCATATTATTGACACACGGCCTTACTTTAGTTTCCAACCAACAGTTCTGAGGGAGGGGAGTTATTCCATTGGTTTAGCCATTAACGTGATTTACAAATAATCCTAACGCTGTGTTGTAACACAAGCCAACTCTGATCTCGTGCACTAATAATTCGAATGATATCTCAAAAGCATGCAACTGACAACAGCAGCACCAGAAGGACTGGCTGACTCCAGGAGTTATCCTTCCTCGGTGTCGCACGGGGGCTGCCTCTGCGGGGCTGAGGCTGGATGGCAGCACCCGTGGCATGCTCTTGTTGTCAGAAGGAGCAGATGAAATTGGAGGTTGGCCACAAGATTTCATGCTCTATGCACCTCCTTGGCATCCCAAATTGCATCCTAATATGAAAGCAAGTTGCTAGGAGAGGAGGAAGGAAGTAGCAAACCAGCAAAGCTCGATGGAAACCCTGTGAGTTTCATCTCTGGGAGACAAGGTGTGGAGTTGCATGCAAGCACAGAAAACCCTCTGCTTGGAGCCAGGCGAGCCAGACAAACTTAAATTGATTATAGCTTCCAGAAGAATGACAAACCCTAAACAAACCACAGGCTAAGCCAGTAACTCAAATTTATCTTTGTCAAAATATTTATCTCTGTCAATTCAGAAATTCTTCACATAGCTCAGTGTGGTAACCATTTTATTCATTGCTGCTGTCAGACTGGTGTGACCTATAGCTTGCTCATAAGCAACTGAGCACCAGGAATCAATATTCAAAAATCAGCGTCACATGATACCTGCACACACATCCTTGGTGTGGAAGAACATAAGTCCCTATCCATTACAAATGCCTACTGAGAATAAATTAACCTCATGGCTTCTGTGAATGTTGTCTGTTTTCTTTATATTAATTCTCTAAGATATTCTAGTATTCTGGGGCAAAAATCGATAAAAACAGCAATGACAGTTTCATTATGAAAGTGAAAAGAATTTCACTTACAGGTTATACAAGTTAAAGGTAACATCTGTCCAAAAGGAAAAAAAAAAAAAAAAAAAAAAAAAAAGCAGTTAGCAGTTGTTGTAGGAGTGGGAGAACAGGGTACAATGTAAGGAAAAGGAAGGGAGTGAAAAATGAGCAGTAAAGAAAATATTCATTAATTCTACTCACAATTTTGGAAGGGAGGGAGGAAGAGAACAGGCAGTTTGAAAATAAAGAGATCATAGGAAACTGTTATTGACCTCAAGGGATGGAGAAGAAAGGAGATCAGGAAATGTTTACCTAGATAAGGGAGGTATGTAAAATGGCTGGTCAATTGCCCAGGAGAGGTTTCAATTACTTCTCAAAATTGAAGGACAGTGGGATTACAGAGAAAGTATTCATTTTCCTGGAGCTGAGACAGAGTCAACAGGTTTCGAAAGCCATTCTGGGGCTTGTTTAAGGAATTAAACCAAATAAAATTAATAAAATGGGTAAACATCTACAGTTTCATGTTGAGAACTAAGTTTGAAGGACACATGGCTAAAACCCCTCAAACTTAACAGTACATAAATAGTAAAATTTTATCAGATAAAAATATGAAATATTTGTGCAGATTAAGTAACTTAAAGCAATTCATAGGTCAAGTTTACTTTCAAGCCCAGTGAAATCAAGTGCATTTCAGCTACAAGATAGCTTGTAATCTGTACTCTGCTTTCATTTGTACTCATCCCTGATACAGTATTTTGCTTAAGGCAGAAACAACACATTAACACTGAAAAACCTTTAATACCTTATACTCTTCAGCAACATTAAAGCTGTGCTACCAGTCTTTCAGTGCTAAAATAAATGAATGGAAGATGCCACTGCTCAAACGTCTCAGTCCTTTGAAGATTTAAGTGTGTAACTTCACTCTGTCTAGATAATCCCAATGGGCTCCTGAGAGCTCCAACCTTTATAATACTACAAATAACATATTAACATCTTAACTAAAGGCCATGATCTAAGATGAATTAGATGACCTAACACTAAAGGATTTAGGAGCATTCATGTGATGCAGCACCTGAGCCAAGGGGTGCTAAATTGCAGTGAAGGACCAGTAATTTCTTTCAGCTATCCTAGTAAACATTCACAACAGTCTACATTTCATGGGTATTTCTAAAACTCAGTTCAACATCTCCAGGAGATCCAAGTTATGTTTTCCTTCTTCACACATAGATACAAGTAGTCCACTCTTTACTCACGCTCCTACCCTCCACACACACACTCTTTGTCCCATTTTCACCCTGAATAAATCAGTCCTGTTCACACTTTCCAGAATTATACTATATTTGGACACAAATCAAACATGCAATATTTCTGCTGAAAATTACTGGCGAGCCCAACTGGCAAGTTTTCCCTAATTATCAGCATCAGTTACCCTTTTCCCTTCCTTTTCCTATTTATTACCTCAAATAGCACTTTAAATGTTCATATTTTAACTTCAAATTGAGTAGTTATTGATTTATGTCTCCTATCCACAGCTTGGATAAATTGTATACATTTCTCTCTAACTCTTCTCCCTAAGAAAATTGTTTTGTTGTGGTCTTTGGCTGCACATTAGGTGAGCTGGCAAAGACAAAAAAAAAAAAAATCCATCGAGGAGAAAAGATGATCAGAAATTTAAAAAATCAAGAACTATCAAATAACATTTTCTCTGGCTGGTGCACTGGTTCTCCATCTCTGGCGAAGGTCCTCATTTCATAAACTGTTCCAAGACCATTAGCTGAGGCACTGAGCTTCCTTTTCAGTTCAGATGGACACCTGGCTAGTACAGGGAGAATGCTGCAGCATCTCCGGGCCTGCACACCTGTTTTTTTGGATGAGGAAAGGATAATGAAATCCTAAGATGGAAAAAATCAAGGAACCAAAGCATAAGAAGTAAAGAAAGAATCCAGTTGCAAGTACTAAAAGAAGGTCAATTCTGCACTGATCTGAAATAATGCAACTGGTTTATTTGTTACGTGTCCTTTTCCTTTCGAAGTTCAAGGTCAATTTCTTACTTGTTTAGGTAAAGTGATAAATTGTGTTCTCTTGGGTTGTGGTGCTACATTTGCAGCTGCTGGAAAAAATCTTATCTTGTAATTTACAGCAAGCAGGCCTCAGTCTCCCTTTTGCCTGAAATCCTGTAAAGTGTGCTTAAATGGGAATGTCAGGGCTTTTCACTTGGCAGCTTAGGGGCCATATCCCTGCTGCAAAGGACAGTCAAGTAACACAGACAGTGAAATTATAAAAATTAACCCAGCTGGAGCCCGCACTGGGCTCACTGCCAGGGCTGTAGAGGCACCCTGCCTGCACAAGAGCTACTGGCTGTGACTGTAGAGACATGGGGGTGACAGCAGTGTGGGACATCCTATGACAGGGTGAAGGTGAGGGGTGCCAAAGCATCCTGCAGTCACAGCAGAAAGCTACCTCAGGCCCTGCCTGTGGCAGTGGGAGGACCTGACCTGTACCAAGCACAGTGCAGGAACATGAGGCTTCAGGCTGAAGCCAGCAACTCAGGAAAAGGCAGGGCTGGCTGCCCTCTTATCTTTGTCTTGCCCCTGGGTAGGAAATGGGGTGGGGGGCCCAATTCCCACTTTAAAATGTGGGGAATAAGGCAATTCTGGCCCGTTTGTCCCATTAGTAGAAAAAAATATATATCTGAAAGTATATAATGTAATCAGTCCTGTGATGGTCAAAGATTTTTTTCAACTTAAAACAAACAAAACATGAAAGCAATTAAAGCAAATTCAAAAGTTTTTCAGGACCCAGATAACCATTCTAAGCAGATCCAATTCTTATACCTGCCTAGAAGTCTCCTCTTACATATGGAGGTATAACATGAGGGGCATATGCGATTTCTAATTTTTCAGTATTTTTTGTACATTGCATGTCTCAGAACATAAACCACTTTTCCAGATGTAGCTGCACCACAGGCAGGAATGACTGACTTGCTCCTTCTGTGATGGAGTGTTTTTAGATATTCTGACTGAAACTCAAAGGATTGTGTCTGTTCCTGGTGTTCACTGCACACTTACACAAAATCATCTGTCCACCATTGCACCACATTTTTATCCACTCCCCCCTCCCCCAACCACTGCAGGAAAGTTTCTGCTTTTCAAAATACTTATTCTTCCAAACATATTGCTTGCATACTTCCAGGCTGAAACTCATTTTGGTATTTACGGGGCACAGTTTGATTTTCCGTAGATGCTATTTCATTATTTCCCTGTCTTTCTTGTATGTGTTTCTTCTTTCCATTTTAGTATCCTCCTCAAATTGAATAAGAAAATGTATATTTATTCCCTCATTTCTTTGATGAATAAAGATGTCGAATGTGTTCTTGCAAGAATGAATGTCATCATATTACAAAAGTATAATCATACAAGTATCAGTAAAAAGAACACTTAACAGCTTTTAATGGGTATGAGAAATAGCTTATATAAAACAAACCATAGTTAAGAATATCTTGACCATAGCCACATAAGAACATACATTTTCCCTTACATCTAAATGGTATTCAGTAAAAGAAAACAGATTTTTCTTGAATTACAGACAGATTGTATTTACTCCTTCTCACCAGTTATGTTTTTTCTCACCAAAATGTTGCTTCCCCCACATTTTAATCCAAAAAAAAGCCCAGCTGTTTATTGCAAGAACCTGTGACAGTGACTCTTATGCCAGTATACTTTTCACAGGCAACTAACATTGATTTTTACACTATAATTTTGACTTTTAAATTGGTCATGATGTACTCCTCATAAAAATTAAGAGGAATACAGTCCTCATAAAAAGACAGAACATCTAAATAGGATTCAAGTGACAACAGAAAATCCAAACAAAAATATTCATGAGCTTAAATTAAAAACTAGACAGAGTTTAACAGGATAAAACCTGCCTCAGTGGATGAGACAGGCCACCCCATGGTCTGCCCCTCATCCTGACCTCCAGTGCACACCCTGGCCTCATCCTTGCTCATCACTGAGAGGAGACTGCCTCACCCTTGCTGAGCAGCAGCTCCGCAACAGGGACAAGGCTGGGCTGGCAGAGGGTATTACCAACCGCTCCTGCTAATGGCAGAGAGAAAAAAAAAATAATAACAACAAGGAACAATGAAAGATGTTAAAACTACCCTATTCTAGCCAGTCTTTCCTTGCACACAACAGATTTACAGTGCAGGGGGCCAGGACTGATTGTATGGGAGTGCAAATCCTTTTTAATACTATGATGTATAAACAAAGTGAAAGGGAAGCCTGTGCTGCATTTATTTCTTCTGTGAAGAGGTCAGAAGTTTGTTTCTGAAGGAGAAAAGTTTTTTTGTTTGTTTTTGTTTGTGTTTTTTGTTTGTTTGTTTCCTTTTTAACTCTGCAGTGATAGTAGAATTATTAAAATGGTTAGACTATCTTGAAAAACATGGCCACGCAAATATCCAAATGTGCTAAGGAAGTAGGGAAACAAACTAAGGAATTAGCAGACACATTCAGAAGTTCATTTAGTTTAGAAGAGACCCCTGGGGACTGGAAAGTGGCTAACATTACAAAGTTATTTTAAAAGTGCCTGGAGACATAACAGGAAACCATAGACCAGTTAGCATGATATAAAGTGGGGAGAAAGTCCTAGAATATCAAATGGGAAAACACTTGAAGAAGCACAGCTTGATTAAGGATTGACAGTATGAGTGTAGAGAGAGGAGAGAGATGTGGGTTCATGGCTCGCTAACGCACTGGGATTCTTTGAGGAAATTTCTGCCACAGTAGGACCAGCAAATTCAGTGGGCACCACCTACATTCACTTTTACCTCTATTAAAGAGAACATACGGTGTATTGCAGATGAGCATTAACTCTTTCCTTGGCCACACCAGAAAAAAAAATTGATCATATCCAGAAACACCAAAATATTCCCTGACAAGAAATAGCCTCTGTCAAAAAGCTGCTTCTTCCACAAATAATTTTCTTACACATATTTTTTCTAAAGTAATTCCATGAAGAATTTAATGACATTTCACCAGCTGTTTCTGGCAATATCAGTAGCAACACTTTATCAGAAATCCTTATTAAATATTGTAAAACACATTGGAAAAATAGTGAAATTAAGAATTGGGCCCTTTTTCTAAATCATCAAAATGGAAACAGCTTGAAGTTTGATTTCTTTGTACTTTACTTGAAAGTAAGCATATTCTCTTGATATGCTACAGTTTGTAGATAATGAACCAGGCAGAAAAGACAGCACTGAAAGTCTGCTTTGATTCATGGACTAGACAGCACAATAATGGCAATGAATATGAAGCCATCTACCACTCGTAAGCATTTCAAATCAGTTTCATGATTATAAATAATTGTTACCATATTTGTAAAACTGAACACAAAATTCCTCTTCTTGTTAAGGAGATAATTGTCCTATTCATGTGAACAGAAGTTATTCTCCTTCCTCTGCTCCTATTAAGTAGCTGTTTCTTGTGCTAAGTTTTATAACATGAAACAAGAGAGCTGAGATACTGATCTGCAGTTAACTGAACTGCAATGTTACCCAAAAAATGAAATGCTGCTGCAAAGGAAACATTTGGCAAATGTAGAAGTCAGATTGTGGTCACGCAGAAGCACTTTGTCATTAGAAATGTCTCATTCTATTCTGCTGCCTGTCCTTGAGGAACCAGAATTTATTTGGATATCTGGCTACAAGTTGTGAGCTCACAGCCCAGGACAACTGCTTATACGTTTCAGAGAACAGAGCTGGTTGATGAGACTTGCCATTTTCAAACAGAAATAGCCTGGATGTAACAGCAGATTCAACAAACACATGAGTTCACGTCAGAAATATCTGCATTACTGGCAGGAGGGCTGTAAAGTATTGTAAAGTATCATCTAAGCTTGTTTACTTAATGATGAATTTGGTGCTATTACCCTCACAATCAAGAGGTTCCACATTTTAGAAAAAGCATATGGTGGAAGCTATTTTAAGTACTCATTTTACCAAATTTGAGTGACAAGGCAAGAGAAACCATTTACTGCAGGCCATGAAGTAGAAAATAAATATATTTAACTTGCATCATGGGCAAAGCTCGTCTGAATGCAGTTCTGGTAGCCAAAAGGTGGGATAAGCTTGACATAGCAGAACTACCCACTGAGAAATCCTGCAGAAAACTGGATGAGATTCTTGAACAAAAGGTAGTGACCCTAATGGAAGCTCAGCCAGTAAAGAAAGCCATATAAAGAGATCCTGGGTTTTGAAACCAAAAGTTGAAACAACTGCAGGAGTTGGAAACAACTGATTGAAAAGTCAGCTGAGAAGAATCCTGCAAGCTGTTTCTGTTCTGCCTTAGGGGAAAAAAAAAAAAAAACAAAAAACAAACAAACAAAAAAAACTGAATTGGCTGCAATCTACTCTGGCCATCCACAAGGTTAAATTAAAATCCAGTAATTACCCATATGACCAATAACAGGTGTAACAACGCATGCTGAAATCTGAAGCTCTCTAAGATTGTCTGTATGCCCTACACTGTAGCCCACCAACCTTACTTATGCTAGGAAAAGGCAATAAAAATTCAACACAATCTGCGATAGCTTAATTCATGTGTCTCTAGCAGAGACAGGGGAAAAAGATTTAGATATCATCTAAAACATGGCATTCACAGCTACTGGTATTCATGCCTTTTCTCAGGCTTTTCTTATTCTTTCACCAGCCTGAGAAATATCTGGTTTCCTTTCAAAGAGCAAGTGTCATCACCTTCTCTATATACATCAACAGCAAATCTGCACATATGATATGGAGTGCCATGGTGTGCTTTGCAACAGTTTTTGCAGCCAAATATTTTCTGCTTCATTCTCTGCATTTGCTCGCAGAAGTGTCAACGTGGCTTTCTCCCTCTTCCCCTCCCTCCTTCTCTCTAAGAAAGGAACAAAGTTCCGGTAGAGGTCCTATTATTATTAACATATATAATAAGCCTACTAGGCATTTATTTTAGGAGATGATCTTCATGATGGACCAAAATTCACCTTTTGTTTCCTTTTTCTTTGCAGGAAAAAAATATCACCCAATTCCAAATTTGATAAAATAGTGGTAAACATGTCTGTCTGTTTCTGCCTCCAGATCTCTAGATGTCACTAAACATTGCTGATAATAAATAATTCTACCTCAAGCTAACCTCCATGAAGCACTCAACCCAGTCCAGTCATTCCCAAAAACAGTTTTCTCATTCACCAGTTCCCATGGCAATGATAATTTTTTTCAGCTCCATCCAGCACTGCACCCACCACAGAAAGAATGCTTCTATCTGTCCCTGTCCCCCTTATATCCAGAGCTGTAGCCAAACACCTTGCTATCCATAGCTTTGCCTGCCTGCAAGTGGTCACAAGCCAGCTTCCAGGTCTTATCACTGCCTGCAGGTTGTGACAAGGTCACAAACCTTCACGCCAGCTCCTGTCACTGCCTGCAGAATAACAGAGGCAGGAGATAGTGGAGATAGTTCCTGATTTCTGACTGCTCAAGCACATGAGACGCTAGAAGATAGAAACAGACACCCAGCTTTGTCCTACACCTTTCTGAGATAATTCATATAGCTCAGCCTGAAAATCTCCTATGGTGATTGCTACTAGCTCTAGCCAAAACTGCAAATCTAAGGTGGATTCTCCCCTTCCTGTCTCATCCTCAGAATAGATACAGTGTGGTGATGCTGTCACCCCAGCATTTCACTAGCCGTTCTGAAGCAGTGAGACTACACACCCATTACACGTGTTTTGAAGATATTAAGTAGCTCTGCCCAGTCCTGTCATGTAAGCAAGCAGTGTTAGTCAGTTGTCTAATTCGAAGGTTTCTTTCCAGTCCCCAAATACATTCCCACAGCTGAGCACCAAGTTATACAACACTATCTGAAATGTCACATAAGACTTGGGAGGTTTATCAGAGCTGGGTTAACTAGTTAGAGAGATCTTGTTGTTTAGATGTTCAGCAACACAAACTGATGAATGTATGCTGCTATTTGGCTGATAGCATTAGTAAAACTTTACTGTTGGTAAAGCAGGATATTATATAGTGAATAAAACTTGCAGCTGCTACAATCAGATAACCACCTAGCTGAGGCTTCTGAGGACCTTTAAAATAAGAGCTAAAATAAGAGCTTTTCTCCCTCCCTTCTTTCACCCTGTCACACAATTCTCTGCTTTCTTCCAAGTCCCAGCACTAGCAGCACTGCTTTCTCTGCGCAGTTATCTTCTGGTTATAAACTTCACACTGAACAACTCTGAGAACAGCCAGATATTTTTTCTAGATATAGCAAAAGGCACCCATCATAGCTATATGAAAAACAGTCCAAAGGTTGCTGGGTCAGATTGTTTTTTCAACTGCTATGTGGTAAATAAAGTAGTAAATCAAACAATATTCAAACAATGTAAAACACTGCATTTTTTAGACTGGCATGTCTCATAAACACCTTGTCCAATTCTTTTTTCTCACCATCCACTCTTAAACAAATAAGCTCTCCTGCAGCAGAGGGGAGCACTTGAGAAATGTCTTGGCTGTATAGAGAAGTTGAAACTGAAATCAGTCAGATTTATGGCAAAGAAAAAAAAAAAAAAGGAAAAAAAAAAAAGCTAATTACTAGTTTAAACATGGAAACAATTGTCTCATATAATATATTGTGATGAATCAGCAGAGCAGTCACAGGTCACCAGGGACAGTGTGAGGAATGAAGTTGTTGGTTCTATCTAGGGGTCACATGTCATCAAGAGACAGATTATTTGGGGGAGGCCAAACAATCCTGGAGCAGCTGCTAGAAGGAGCTGTCAACTCTGGAGTGGGGCAGACCTTCAGAAAGGGACAGACGCAGAGATCGGGGAAATGTGTCCTACTGCATGGTATTAGCAGGATTGAAGATAAAGCCCTGTCCAGGACCCTGCACACTGTGTACACAGTGCCATGGCACCGTTCTCAGGGCTGGGGCAGCCCCTCGAGACACCCCAGCACCGTGCCCCAGCTGGCAGAGCCTGCTCACCTTGCGTGGCAGAACAGACTGATGGAGGGTAACTAGGCCTCGGCTGGCTCACACCAGGCAAAGCCAGAAATTTATGATTTTTAACTGTTCAATCTAGCAAAACAAAGTTCATCTACAGCTCTTCCAGGTCTATTTTATCATCTTTCCTTGTTCCTGGTAACTTACCAGAGCCCAAAAACCTGGTGGAGTTATGGGCCTACCACTGCTTCCCTTGATGCACAGTACACACAGGAGGTGGTGAGTATGAGGAAAAAACACTGATATGTCCCATCAGTCCACTCTCCACTGAGAAGGGCTGCCTACTTCGCTACACACAAACACCAATATAATAACCAAATATATTGAAATACAAATATCTTATTTAAAAAAAAAAAAAAAGAGAGAGAGAGAGAGACTGAGAGAGAGAAAGAAAGCCCTTTCATGTGATGTTGCCAGTTTGTTTTCTCTCCAAAGCATCGCTTATGCTACCTTCACCTCCACTGCCACAGGCATTTATGTATAACCCATTCTACATTCATTTGGAAACTGAAACCTGTATTTGACATTGCAGAAGGACCGTTTTAGGGCTTTTTTTCAGAAGGTTGTTTGCTTTTTCCTGTTTGTAATTGAATGAAGCTTTGTCATTTGTCAATGTCCATCTTTTTCATTGTATTTTGTTGATTTTCAGTATTTGCTTCATTCACAGGTGTGGTGCTGAATTACAAACTGAAGTTCTCTGTTTTAAAACAAGGTTACTTTCTCAGTGAAGGCCATATTTTAAAATAATTGTTCCTGTAATCATGCAACATGAGACCCCACTAATGTCTAATAGAATCCTAACCTGCATGGACTGCAGAGACACATGAAGAGGGAATACTTGGGAGTATGGGAGAGGCTGCTATCTTATAAAAAGGAGGGTGTTACCATGCCTGTTCATAAAAAGAGCCCTAGTGACTGAAAAAGTCACATCCAGTCACAGAAGGTCCACAAAGGTCCTAACACTTGTGCGCACTTTCCCAGAAGCCACATATGCACCGCTGATGTTGCAAGCACAGCGTGAGGAACACCCGAATGCCTGGACAGAGCTCAAGAAGCCTGCACAGGTTCTGTCATCATTCAAGGTTCTCTGAAAATTAGTGTTTGTTTTCTTATATAAATGATGCACTTTCACAACTTCTGCACAATTTTAAGTTTCCATAGATTTAAAGACTTTGTGAAACTCAGCTCAAACTTGGGACTTGGTTTTCAGCTAAAAGTACAAAAAAGACTTTTGTATGACATCAGAGCTGCAGAGCTTATGGATCTCTGAAGAAGCTATGCAAGGAGTAATTGTATTTAACAAATTATATTCATACTTCTGTATTTAGTTCCTTAAATCCACCCTGAAATTATTCTTGTTCCACTTTTCTTTTTCTTGTTAGTTTCCTTGTCACATTAGCAGGAAATTCCCATGCCTCATACCACTGCCACCACGAACTAAAACTGCACTCCTCATTTGATCTCTTACAGAGTAATCTCTCTCATATTAAAAATTCAGGGTATGTACAAGTATGCTATTGGGGTATTGGTAGTTATATAAGATACAGAAGCTTTAATATTTTGACAAATTTTCTGCAATATTATTGTTTCACAAAGTTTTTTTGAGTGTCTTTTTGTAGGTGGAGAAAGCTCACAAGCTTTACCATACCTCTCCGTAGAAAATTCATCCACCTGTAAATCAGAACCTTCTCTGACAGAAAAGGCAGCTTAAGTGTGCTCAAAAATTGTTTTTCAGAGGAAGACATGGGATTTTGGACAATAAATTAAACCAAAAATAAAATATTCTGAACAGCTTTTCTACTCAGTCACTGCTCTAATACAGTTAACCTTAAAACTCATACACTTTAAAGGTCAGCTATTGATGTTCTCCAAAATCCACAGCTCTGAAAGGCTATGTAAACGCTAGAGCTAAAAACAAGGTTGGCAGGAGGGAACACCCCAAAATATATTCACATATATATATCCCTTAAAAGGTGTCCTATAGAGAATTATTCCTAAATATTTCTAAAATTGGGTAGAATTGTTCCTAAAATAATGAAGATCACTTGCTATACCACCAATCTGCACACATTAATACCACGTGTCAACCCATGGAGTAGTTAAAAGGAATTCCACTTGTCTAGTTTTCTTGTGAAGTGGGAGGAGAAATATGGGAGCTTGCAGGAACTAGCATCAATATGAATTAAACTTTGGAACCACACACCAAATACCTAGCACCACAAAGGAACCTTAGATGACAATGAAGGTGAAGGTAAGTGATTTAGAAGAAGTGATATTCACTTAAAAACAGAAATGGAGACAAAAAAAAAGTGATTAACACTAGCTGTTTCAGTAAAATGTAGGCTTGCTGGCATCTTCCTCCTTCCATAACTTTAAGTTTAGAGCAACACAGATTTCTGGAACAGCCCAGCACAAGCTGAGGTACCAGTGCCTCACAATACAGCACTATCAATGTTTCACCTAGTTTCACCAGGATTTAAACAAACACAGAAAATTCAAGAGGGATGTTTAAATTAATCCTTACTGACTGCAATCAGCACCATCTCCCAAATTTCAGAAGACCAGATCACCAGCAATTGCATCAAATTCCAAGTCTCTGGGGCTGCATGTTGGTCCCTACCAGAGTTTTTCCATTTTCTCCCTGCCTCTCATTTACAGGCACAGCATCTTCATATCAGCTCATTTCTCACAGCTACCCATATCTAACGTTCTCCATTTCACTACTTCATTTGTTGAAAATAATCTTCCACACACATACTATCATATCTTCCACTAAATACATTCAAAGGGTACATTTCTCTTTCATTTGGCCTCAGCAAAGTTTTCTGCAGCCTATCCATCCATCCATCCCCTCCTGACAAATGCAATCCACAGATCCCAGGAGATGTTCCCAATTGAGTTAGGGAGGAGAACTAAGCAAGCACAGACAACTTTACCAGCTTCAGCCTAGCTTCCTGCATCCGGCCTCTCTTTTCCATTCCTTACTGCTGTCCTTTTCTTCATCATTGGCTTCCATTGCCTTCTACTAAAAAGAAAGCCTGGCTTAGCCAGCAAAGATCCTTATCTGACACTGATTGGCCAGATACATTATTGTTGATGCAAAACAGTGCTGTGGGCAGAGAGGCAGCTAAACCCCATGCTACCACGGTTTGTCACATTTCCAGCAGACAAGAGACTATGAGCACTGCTGCCTTTTTCCACTTGTAAGAATAGAAGTAAAAGCTGGAACATACATGCCCTATTTCCTATCTATGTGGTTCCTTTGTTTACAATTTTGTTTGTTTGTATTTTCTTCTCTTCAAGGAAAGAAGATCAGACATTAACATGGGCAGTAAAATCAGCCTCACCCCTTTACAATTAAATTTATATTTATTCTCAGAAATGAAAATATCATTCCCAACATCATATTAAAACAAACAAACAAACAAACAAAAAACTATTTTCTGCTGAAGGAAAAGTAGAACAAAAAGGTATTTTCATTTTTATCTGGTATTTACACTTCAAGTAGCACTGATACTATTACCATCATGAGTGAAGGATATAAGCAACACAGAGTTTTTGCAGAGAAAAACACCATCTTTCTACTGATATAGTTGAGGAGAAAATAGAAGGCCCTTTTCAGACTTGAAATATAAGTAGCTCATGCGCACATTAAGAACAACTATTCTGAATTAAAATGACCTATCTTAATTAAGTGGATGATCCTAGTCTGTCTAGCACCTGTGCCTGAAACAGGCTTTTAGGCATTTTTCATAGTCTTTCTTCTTTTCCTCAGTCTTTTTTAAAGAGGTGGAAAGAGATTTAATGATGGTTACTTACCGTGGAACTAAGTGGGTAAAGATGCCTGTGCTAGAATCATTCAATCTTATTGTAATGCCCTATGTACAATATTCTTGTTTTTGACTATCTGGCTTATTTGTTCCACAGAAATTAATACATAGATTTCTGGTGAAAATCTAGACTATTACAAAAATACAGAAGTTAAGCTGATGACTCTACTTTAGGAAGAGCTTGCACAAAACTATATTGCATACTGGTGTTTGGTACAGCGTGCTACTGGAAACATCAGCTCTCTGAGGGGATGTCTAAGGTCTAGCACAGAACTCAATTTTTCCCCTGTGAATTTCAATATCAAAACTTCCATTGTTCTTGACTGTAGCAGTATTGTCTGTTCTGGCACGTAGGCTAGTATACGAGCAGATGACTCTGCTGTGCTCACCTACATTTTTTCATGCTCTTTCAATCAGAAAGGCTGAACTACAAGAAGGAAACAGCTTAGGCATCATCTTTCTAGCAGTCCATAAACTGCCAAGTAAAATAGGAGGAGAGTTAAGAAGGAAATAAAACCCTCTGAGGAAGGAGATGGAGGGGACTGAGCAATTCTCTGAAGACATATTTTTATTGAAGTATACAGTTATTGATACAGTCTGGAGTATACAGCAACAAAATACATATGTGCCATCTATGAACTAAAGTGATTCTTTGAAGAGATTTCTCTGGTGTTTTCAGAGAAGAGGATAAATTGACACAGATGCAAAAAAAAAAAAATATTTCTGCTCCACCTCCGCTGTGTAATTATGATATTACTGAAACAAGTTTTTATTTACATTTATTTGACTGAAAAGTTTGTGTTTTTTTTTAATGATTTTATAGCACAGATTTTTCCCTGTAGTATTACATTCCTCTTCTTTACTTTACTTCTTTTCTTCCTTTGTCTATATTGTTTTGTCTCTTTTTGTTTCTCCTTCCCATTCTCTGTCTAACTTTCATTGCTATTATATTGTGAATATCATGCTATGAAATATTTTAATATCCCCAGCATCTGGGATTAAGCGACCATGGGATGATCTCAGTTTTCAACTACTATACACAAAACTAATTTCCTACAGATTTGTATCCTTTGTTTAATTCCTACCTCACAAAACCTACAATAATCTCATTTTTCCCTTTAAACTTGAAAGCATGACTGAGGAAGAGATAACAATACTGAGACTACTCTGGATATGCAAGTACTAACCAGTCAGGCACCTGATACCCAGACAAATTCATTGAGACTGAGTACTGTCTGCTTCCCCCTCAAGGAGAAAATCCTAGGAATTTTATTATTGGGATTACTATTATTATTCTATGTGTATAACTTTTTAGCTTTTTTGGTTAGATAGAAAGCTTAAAGAAAAGGCAAACTAAAAGAACCACAAGCCACTATTTCTACAATATCATAATCTGAAGAACAATTTCTGAATAACTGGGATTCATAGTATCACTTAATTGCTAGACAGACATGCTTGTATGCATATAAATACAGATACCCTCTTTACTTGTCCTTTGCCAGCTCTCACTACTGTGTTTGAAAGGACCTGGGGGAAGTGGTCAATAGCCAGTTGAATATAAGCCAGCAGTGTGCTCATTTGGCCAAGAAGTCCAACAGTGTGCTCATTTGGCCAAGAAGTCCAACAGCGTCCTCACTTGTATAAGAAATAGTATGGCCAGTAGGACCAGGGAAGTGATTGTCCCTCTGTACTTGGCTCTAGTGAGGCTGCACCTTGAATACTGTGCATGTTCAGAGAAGAGCAACACAGCTGGTGAAGGGTCTAGATCACAAGTCTTACGAAGAATGGCTGAGGGATCTGTGGTTATTTAGCCTATAGAAAAGGAAGCTCAAGGGAGAACTTCTTACTCTCTACAGTTACCTCTAAGGAGGTTGTAGCAAGGTGGGGGATTTCTTCTCCCAAGAAACAAGCAATAAAGCAAGAGGTAGAGGTAATGGACTCAAGTTGCACCAGGGGAGGTTTAGGTTGGATTTTAGGAAAATTTTCTTCACTGAAAGGGTTGTGAAGCATTGGAACAGGCTGCCCAGAGAACTGGTTGAGTCACCATCCCTGGAGATGTTTAAAAGTCCCGTAGATGTGGTGCTTAGGGACATAGTTTATTGGTAGACTTGGCAGTGCTAGGTTAACAGTTGGACTTGATAACCTAAAAGGTCCTATCCAACCTAAATGATTCTGTAAAGAATAAAGCAGCCACAGGGCAAGTGAGTGGTAAGTAGGAGCTAGGTCTACAACTATCCTTTCTCCACCCTTTTTGTCAGTTGGTATGTTTGTCCATCTGTAGAGCATAGCATAGTGATGTGTCTCAGGTGAACAGCAGCTCTAACATGGAACATAGGATATAAATACACCCATCTGTTTATCAAGTCCTTTTGGATATTCTAGGAAGAATGGTGATAAATATATTCATACATAAAATAAACTATTGATTATTGTTGTTGCTATGAAGGTTAGTTTCACAGTATGAAGAATACTTTAAAACTCAGGAGTACACTTTGATTCTCAGAAACACAAAACCAAACCAAAATCCTACATGAAGCTGAGATTCCCCTATCCTGTGGAAAGCACAGTGTAATACAAGTTTTACTTATTCCACTGCATAGATTTTCAACAATGAATTAATTACATCTCACATAAATGATAGTAGAATTCACAAGGGAAATCAAGTAGTCCTTAATTTGTTGACTTTCTCCACTGATGATAGCACATTCCAGTGCTATCATAATTCTCATCGTGAGTCTGTTAGCATTTTCCAAGCCAGAACAGCCCTCAGCCCTGTCTTGGTCTAAGCAGAGAAAGTAGGGGGTTGTTTGAGACTGAAAATTACTGTGAAAATGAAGAAAAAACTGCAGAAGATAATTCCAAACAAAGAACATAGGGAGACAATAATAGTCGTAATAATCTACTCTCATTTTTAACACCTTTCACCTTGAAATTTTCTAAAGCTCTTTCAAAATTATCTATATAGGAGTAGCTTTACCAGCTGCTGAAAAACAGTGGTATCTGAGAAGGAACTGCAGGAGAAGAAAGGATTTGCTGTTTTCTTCCACTGCAATGTTCCTTTCTCCTTCCACTACAAATATCCCATACAGAACACCTTTTTTGAAATGTATTTCAAGGCTGTCATCCCATTCTCTAAACTCACTTTCAAGACCTTTCAACATTCTTCACAAGTATTGTACCATCCAACATTAACTAAAAATAAAATCACTTTTCCCTTCCTCTACATGCACTAACATCGTAGTACAGAAACAACTTCCACAGTGCAGCCACACCATCTCTCACCTGGAATCTCCACTCATCTTCCACAGAGGCTGGCTGCAGTGGCAGAGTTCTCCAACAGTCTGAGGC
This sequence comes from Aythya fuligula, assembly GCF_009819795.1. NCBI lineage: Eukaryota > Metazoa > Chordata > Aves > Anseriformes > Anatidae > Aythya > Aythya fuligula. The sequence continues at coordinate 14,217,214 of NC_045566.1, forward strand.
ATGTTGTCTTTCTTGGAGGCTGCCCCGTGCTCTGTGGTCTACAAACATTTTTACTGGTAGATATAACTTGCTGGCTTTTCAGGGCAGGACCAACTTCCCATCTTGGTGTTCTAAGCAGCTCATTCTAACATCCTACAGGATGTGGCACAAACCTGGCAAATACAAAAACACAAGGTTAATAATTAATACAAAAAAACACCAAGGTAATGTTTATTTATAGGCAATATTAGAGAATATCAAGATATTTCTTCATTAAAAACAACAACAAAAACAGAACATTTCACAAAAGACATTCTTGTCATTCAGTCATTTGTTAAAAAGTAAAAGTAAATTTATGGAACTAATTACTTTGTATAACGTATACAATCATCTCTTTTGAACAGAACTATTAACATTTTATTTATATTCTTGTACTTGCCTTCAGACCTCAGTCAAGGATCAGGTACCCATTTTGCCCTCTCAGCAAATAAAGAGACAATGCCTGCTAGAAATATGTGCCAAGTAATTACTTTGTTTAGGACTTTCTCTTTTTTTCAGGGTGCCTTTGTAAAAGCAGAGCCTGCCAAAGACACTAACCTGGATTTTCCCTAAAGCCACCCAACACTTTCTGAAATTGCATTTGCTTCACAATTAGAAAATTCATCATTTGTTCTTTTTCAAACTCATATCCAAGGACACTTCTACTTTCCCATGTACTTTAATCATGAAGAGACCATAAAGTCAGCACACCAAGAAATATTTCATTCTCAAACAAATGCAGACCAGTGAAAGCAGGAATGAAAATACATGAGGCCTCACCTCCTATTCTGTCATAAAAATTTGGGAGCTTTATCAAATTCCATCAGGCAGACAGTAATGCAGGACATAAAATGCACAGAATCATTAGCCAAACTAGGAAGTATTGGAAGAAAAATCTTTTATACTTTTTCAGGGTCATTCTCAGGTGGAGGATCATTGCATGAAGGAATCACAATCCTGACAAACAAGTGAAAACTTTCTGCCTTGCAAAATGCCTGCAATGCTCATCTCACCCACAGCACAGTACAGGATCATGTCTCAGGTTATAAGTTTGCAATGAGAGAACAAAGGGAAATTTCAAAGTTCTTGCATTTGGCCATAAACTTTCTGGAGGGGCTATAGATCTTCTAGCAGAAATCGCAATGCTCCCCCTGGAATATGACCTGTCAGTTTCTACGGTAGAAGAAAGACCAGTAATGAAAATGTCCCAATTTCCCATTCTTTCCAGCAGAGGCTTTTCACAGCTTTCCTTGTAATTGCATATAAATTATGTACTTCCTTCAAAGTCAAGCTGTCCAAAAGACCACATTAACAGCTCCTGCATCTTCTTTTCTTTCACCTGCTGTGTTCTTCTTTGGACCAACATTCACCTCCTAAGATGACGACTGCATAATGCTCCTTCCTTGTTCTTTTTTTTTTATTTTTATTATTATTATTATTATTATTATTATTATTATTATTATTATTGGTTTGATTCCATATCTGTTCCCGATGACTAGGTTTCTTCCTCATTGATTATTCTGAATTAATGGCAAGCGTTCATTGTGTTGTACCCAGTATCTATCATCAACAGTCAAGTAATAGCAGGAATCCTGACTTCTCAAACTCACCTCTTACAAGATACAAGAAAGCAGAAGTCTGAATAAATTCGTTTGAAATTATGCCCACATGCAGCAGGTCTTGGTGAAGACCATAAGGACTGAAGTCTTGATACAATCAGCTGCAGCACATACCATTTCATAGTAAAATTTGAATTAATTTAACCTTGTTTTTGATGTATGACAGAGTGCTCTAAATTTGAGCTTTTCTTTGACTGCTGACTGCTTTTGAATCGAGAATTTGTGGTACAAGCAATTTTCACTGACTTCTGTCCATCATGGTTTCCTAGGTGAAACAGCAAGCAAAGAAAAATTCTGCTCTTCCTATCCTAGCTTAAATTTGGAGATTGTTCTCCTAGCCAATTGCCAGGGCTAAAAGAGCTCCATCAGCACCAGCTTAGAATTTCCCAGAATTTCCTCCAATGCAAAAGATTGTCTGCTACCACAGACCTACTGAGATAGGAGTTTCTCTGGTGGGCCAACATCTCTACTATACACAAACTGGTACCACAAAGGAGGGAGATCGTCCAAACTCATTATTCTAGACTACAACATTTATAATGAAAAGACACATGCCATAGACAGTAAAAGCTAAGGAACTTACTAATTTACATGCAGTCAAGAACACAAGTCAGACTTCATCCCAAGCTATTTATGAGTTTAAGTCTGAGAGTTTGGAATTAAATATTACTTTGGAAATAAGAGCGTAACCTGAAAATAATAGATGAGAGTTTCTAGCACAGAAAAATCAATGATAGTTACCACACAATTATGCTTTCAGGAAAAATGAGCCCTCCTTCTCCTGCAGCATGTAATCAACTGTTAGATACATAGCAAATCAAGACACAACATAGCTACCCAATATCAACATTAATTAGAGCTGAGGAAGCAGCTCTTAACAAAGAATTCATTTCACGAGTTCCACATATTTTGCAAATGTCACTGCTCTCCTAAATTTATAATTTTTCATTATTTTACGGAATATATACTTTCATGCCAGCTAACTAGTGTTGGAATTGTTTCTTAATTAATTGTGGTTTGTCACAGAGATCATTTAAAAACATCTTCTCTTTTAATTTTGCTTTGTATATTATAAATAACTCACAGAAAACAAGTTTTAAATGAGTTTATTGGGAGAACAGGAGCTTTCAGGATTAAAATGAACATTCTGTGAACGTCTGCACACACATATTTTGGGAAAAATGCACAAAAAACAGAATGATATGAATAAAAGCAATGCTCTAAAATGCTGTGAAACATTTTGAGGAAATTTTGATTACATTTAATAGTACCAATTTTAACCATATTCTGATGAACAAAAATTAAACTGTCAAAGAAAGGAAATACTTGCAAAACAGTGTTTTCCAATTGTTTTGCTGAGAAATACAAGGTTTTTCACAACCTCTGAAGTCCTGCCAGTGAATCCTAGATGTCGCAGAGAAGCCTGAGGCAGAGAAGCCCCTTATTTTCAGGCAAGTTCTTGGTCCCTATCATTTGCTAATAGACAACATATCCCCATGAGATTCACACTACGGATTTTGTAACTGAATTGAACATTGTTGTCTAATTATGCTGAAACCAATGCCATTATTTCAGTCAGGACTTGGAAATCCATTAAAGCCTTATGTTGCATTAAATTTCCTAGCAGACCTCATTCAGTAGAGAATTTGTATTTCTTTTTCTTCTCCTCTTGCTCAATGACTGGCCTCTCCCCATACTTGGACTGCAGAGTCCAATGAATGTGGAAAGTCCTGAAGACTTCCCAGAAAAGTGTCCATTGGACTTGCAGATGGGAAAAACTGAAGGAGGGAATGGGAATACAGTATCTAAGACTGCCACTGGTTTCAAAGAAAAAGTCAAATACACAGCATCCAGAGCACAAACACTTCAGAAATATAAAGTCTTGCAATCGCAGTCCACTTTGCCAAGTATTTGACTTGTTCCAAGATTTAAATAAAAATGTCAATACTGATGATGTTTTGTATTCTGTTTACATTTGAGAATACTCAGCAGCATTTGGAGATTTAGAAAAACTACAGGTTTCAATCAGTTTTTATTTTGAATAAGAATATTCTACATCACTCAGCACAGACTTTTCCTGTGCTATCGATAAAGTTTTTCAGAAAAGACAACTATCATTTATAAAAAAAAAAAAAAAAAAAAAGGGCTCAAATATACGTATTCTTCTCAACTCCTCACATCTTAAAGCATTCTGCAATTTATTTCCCCACTTTCATCTACTGAGATTCAGAGCAGCCATGGTGTGATTATACTTTTTTCAAGAATAGCTGATGAATACCTGAAAACTCTCCCACTGTGGGACATTCTGTTTTCTCAGGAATAAAAAAAAAGCAGCCAGAATGACACATTTTCTCTTTCTAAAAATAAAATGAAAGGCCAGAGAAATCAATGAAAAAAAAAATGCTGCTAAAACAGCACAAAACACAGAATACCAATTACATGTTGACAATGTGACTAATGAGATAGCCAGCTAATTACCTGATTCTGATAAACGTTATAGCAAATAGTAATCATATGGGTAAGGCTTAATTCCTGCCTAACACTGCCATTTCTATGGCAAAAATATATATATTTTATACTATATATACTATACTATAATATATATATATATATTATACTTTATGCAAAATCATAAAGTATAACATACTAGAAATTCCCTCTCTGTCCAAGTGAGATGTTGGTTATATGTCATTAGCCATTAAGAAAACTTACAGATGGGTTTTGCTTTGGGAACAAGTTGATCTTTTCCCCATCTTGCCTTATGTGAGAAGGTGATTTAATTCACCTAGCCTTTTCTGTGAGGATTTCCTGCATTCCCCTGCTCTGACAGTTCTGCATCCTACCCGGATGCACTCTCCTGGAGATAGAAAGGAAAGGATCTGACTGTAACCCCCACTTCTCTGCACAGGAAATCACCACTACATACAAGGACTCCCTCCTAATTTGATAATCACCAAACATTACAGGAAGAAGAGGTTATTTCAACCAGCATGTGTTGTTCTGGGGAGATGACAGTAAGGGTGAGTTCATCCTTTTGCAGGTCCCAGTGCACTCCTCTGCTCCATAAATAGGAATAGTTTCACCTTGTTGGAGGATTTTTCAGGGCACTATGGGTATCATCACAGGTCTCCTGCCTTTATCTCTACAGAGATGTTGCAGTGCTGGAGTTGCAATGCTGATATTTAAAAAACTCTGGTTATCACATACACTGTTTGCCCCTTCCAGAGGCATCGCATTAATTCTTCTGAAGAATTCCTCTCTGATAGGCATCGGTTAACCCACAACCACAGAGGCAAAGAAACCCCCAAAAATGGGGGAGGGAGAATGTTGGCAGGTTTAAAGACAAAAGTGGCTTGAAATCTAAGGTCAGGTAGAACTTCTGGAAACCTATTATAGGTTTCTACATGCTGTTAAAATTCAATCTAACACAAGATGCAGAAAGGACATGTAATGTAAAGCTCTACTTTTAAAGTATGAAAACTCTGTAAATAATATAGTCCCATCATCGCTTTGCATCCCTGTGTCTGTATCCTTTTTCTCTCTTTGTAAGTTTTTTTGGCATGTTTGTACAGCAGATAGATTACACACTGGGATCCTGGTCTATGGCTGGAACATCTGGGTGTTTAATTAACACAACTAATACTATGGCTCCTTGGATATCCAAAGCATACAGCAATTTATTTCTGTCCGTCTGTCAGAACTCTTATAACTGAGATTTCACTGAGCTGGCAATAACAAGTAAGAGTAGATATTACTAATCCATATACGTTTTTTTTTCTATGACAGAGATTCCAAACAACAACCGTGCATGAAAGATAAGAAACTTCAGTAGAAATCTTGCCCTGCACAGTAAACAAACAGCTGTTTATCATTGGCCTAATTACCAAGTTAATGAGATACTAATTTCTATATTCATAAACTATGCATGAGCAAGCATGAGTGTATGCAAAACAGAGCATAGTGACAAATTTAATAAATAAAATAACAAGGTATTGGTAAATAAACATTAATGATATTTAAAGCTAAGAATCAGGTTATGTTTTATGGGAAGCTTTCATAAGCAAGACATAATTCTAGCAAGTCTGGGTGTTTGTTTTTAACAGCATCAAACAAGTAATTCATTTAGAAAGGAAAAATATAATATGTACAAATACAAAGTTGGAGTAACTGGGATGGCAGCAGGACTGAAAAGAGGTTTCAAAGTTACAACATAGAAACAAAATCAGTGAAATTAATAATATGCAGGTGCTTCAAGAAAAGCAAAATTTTCTAGGATGTCACCTATAAGTACAAGCAGTAATTCTGCCCTCCTCTACAATGACAGAGCTGTAGTGCTTCATTAGAAAAGCTGGAGGAATAAGAGAGAATCTAGAGTAAAACAACAAAAATGTTAAGGATGTCTGGAAATTGTGAACTTTGAAGAAAGACTGAAAAAAAAAAAAAAGATAATTGTTCCATTTAGAGAGTAAATATCTGAAAAGTGTGTAGTAAATACTTCGAATACATAAAATATTGCAATGAGAAGTATAATGACTAATTTTCTCCACACTTCCCTAAGGAGTTATGAACACTTACTGACAGCAGTGGGGACTTAATATTTTAGGAAATCTTTCTCAATAGTCAAGCCCTGGACATTTAGGCACTGGAACAGCTTACCTGTGAAAGCTCTGAAACCCTTGCAACTGGCAGGATTTTAAGAAGCAGCACGACAACCACATCTCAAGAGATTTTCACTTTACAGGAGGAGGATGAGATTGAATAGATGACTTTTGCACTTCCTTTCCAGAATTTCACTTCCATTATTAGTCATTTTTTGCTGATTTTGTATATATGAAAAGCAGAGTGAAATAGCTCCCTAACACCTCTCTTCTACAAAAATTGAAATCTATCAGCTTCCTCAACCATGCATCCTTGTGTACCCCACCTCTGAAAAGGCAGTATATTTTTAGGAGTACTGTGTCTCAGACAGTTTGCTCCCTGCAAATATACATGCTTGCATGAGCTGTGTCACAGGGACAGCAGAGAGATCAATTCAGAAGTTTTCTCTTGCTGACCAGTGCAGGCGTTTCAACAGGATAATCACTGTATTTAGACAATCGTATTGGAGAGTATGAAAAATGAACAGCCTGAAATCAAATGGTTTGAGAGCTAAGGATCATCCCAATTCAGTGTCCACCCTGGCAAAAACACGAAAAACAGCAGCTCTTAAAAATAGTCGCTGCTTCTGCTCCCCCCAAATTGTTTCAAAAATAATAAATGACAAACTGACACGAACATTACAAATCCCGGCCCATCAATGTGAACATAATGGCAGCTGGCTACCATGTTCCTAAAAGTAGTTTGGAGTTCTAGTAAATACAGATTGGGATGGTTTCATCTTTTTTCATTGTTCATTTTAATATTGATTGGCAACTATGGCTCCTGCTTATGTGGAGATGGTAACTGCCCCCCAAAATACTTTAAAATGAGATTTTACTTGCATTGAAGATTTTGGGTTTGACCCAAACCCAAAATTGGGTTTGACCCAATTTTCTCTGGAAAATCCAGCTAGGCATCCTCCATTGTTAGCCTTATCCAGGCTTAGTCTCCTCCTCTAGGACAAAGTAAATTCAATTCCCTCTTCTGCTCACGTGGGAAAGGAGAGTAAGTCTGTCTCTAACATTGTGCTGAGGAGTTACTGAAATATCAGTAGAAAAGCTCATCACCTCAATAATCTACTTCTGTTTTCTTTGTTTGCTTTTTTGTTGTTTGTCTTTTGGTTGTTTGTTTGTTTTGTGTTTTGTTTTGTTGTTTTTGTTTTTTTAATTAACCATTTATTTGGTTTGGCTGCTAAACTAAAAACAACAACAACAAAAACATTATGAATACAGATATATTAACTATGCAGATCATCAATTCCTGCATACTTCTCTATCTGCTTACAGGTAGTTGAATTTTTTGAAAATTCTTGTGTCTAATGGTAGTTAATAATGGTATGTTGGTAGCTTCTTCATAGCTAGCTGAAGCTAGCTCTGTATTATAAAACTTTTTTCTCCCTGCCAAATTCTCCCCCTATTATAAGGATGTTGTATCTTGGAAAAATTCTGGAAATCAGTCACGTTTGTTTTTCTAACCATCACAATCATTTCAGTCACAACACTATTTAAAGAATGACTCAGATGATAATGACTTTGCCTTCTAAAAATTTAGAATCTGGCTTTCAGTACATATTTTGACTCGGATAAAAGGATTGAGATGTAAATTCCTTACACTATATAACAGTTTACACATTTGTTGCACTTTGTGTATCTGAGAAGTCCCACAGATTTCTCAACATGTCAAAGTTCTCATGTCAAACTACTAATCTTTATTTTGTTAAGATTTTACTTATGGAAAAAATAAATAGGAAAGTTCCTAGGCTTTATAGTTCGTGCCTACATTTATGTAATATTTAGTCAAGCAGGTAAAAATTGGATAAACATAGAGATATTCCAAATATTTAAATTTTCCTTTCAAACTTCAGGACATTTTTATCTTAAGTGAAAAGAATCATATGGAAACACTTTTTAGATTCCTATCATGATGTTAGACAGAAAGACTTTCTAATTTTTAGTGTTCAGTTCTGGTTTCAATGACATGGTGTTCATTCTATATTTTTGGATGCATGGAAGCCTGGTTTTCAGCTATACCAGAGCTTTCTTGATATAATTTACTCCAAAGCATTTAGTTGGAGAAAATGGAAGATATGCTGATCTCCACTGATTATTGCAGCTGTCTGGATCTCAGAGATTTCTGCTGTTTTCTTTTCCCCTTTCAGAAGTTCTCTAGCTCAAAGCTAAAGTAAAGTAAAGTAAAGAAAAGTAAAGTAAAGAAAAGTAAAGTAAAGAAAAGAAAAGTAAAGTAAAATAGCATTTTTCTGTGATTGCTTGTTGGTTCTGTCTTCTTTAGGCTGGCTACTAGTGATTATAAATTGCCTTTCTTGCCTCATTCCCTTTAAAGCTTTAACTTCATTTAATATAACCATTCTTCAAGTTCACTGAGGTTCTAAACTTTAACATCACTGATGACAATAATATTTCACTTTCTTACCTCTTTCATTGACGGGGTTCTCAAACCTAAATAAACTGCTGAAATTATAAGGACAATATAATTTTAGACTGAAATTCCCCCCAAACTATTTACAATCTCATTCAACTGTTAGTATATTCTTGACCTAATTCTTCTTCTAGCTACTAAGATAACAGAAATTTAAGAGCAGTCACATTTTCCATTTGTCATATGTTTTCCAAAGTTCATTTCATAGTTTTGTGTCTCACCTGAGATTTCCTGGGGAGTGGGCATCATCTCCCACTCTGCAACACTAGATCTCTTTTTTAGTCCAGCTATTTGTTATTCAGTCTCTATGCCTCCTGCCTCAGCTTAGCAGTGAGAAGTGTTCTGCACATCCTTACTAAATTCTCCTAGTGATTACACTTCGTTCTGTTTCTTTGATGAAAATCAGGCCCATCACTGACCTAGTATCACTTCCTCACCTTGCTTTTAATTAGTCAGTCTTCTGCCATTTTTTATACCCTAGATGAAGCTGCTTCCCGTCTTTTTCCTATAAAAAACAGTGCAGTAATCTACACCAGAATCTTAAGTATAAAAGTTTAATAGTGACTGTCAGTCATCGTGTATTGTCTTTTATTTATTTTGTATATAATTGTTTGTAATATTGGAAGAGGTGGCCTTTGACTCCATTTCACAAGGCCCACAGCCATGTGCGTTGTTCTGAAATAACTGGGTGTCACTGGAAGGCAGATGCAGCCCCCCTGGGTGAGTCTGAACCCCATTGCACTCTTCCCATGGGTAGCTTGTGTGATTTTGCTCAGGGCACCTTCCAGGCAGAGCATCTAGAATTCAAGCACCCAGTGTCAGCTTCCCTGCACTACAATTTCTATCCTGCTAGTTAGAAGTCCACATACTTGTTGTGAACCAGCACAGAAACTGTCATGATGTTTTGACAAGGTGTTTGCACTGTAGAAGAAGAGGAAAAGATGGAGAGATGGAGACAGGTCTTTCCTCACCTCAAAGAGTCAGCAGTGGATAACGTTAAAGCACGGATCAACATGCAATCTGCCACAAGTGTCTGGTGGCTTATTCAGACCTTGCCAAGGAAAAAAGCATTTCCATCCCCTGCTTTAAGGGAAGTGTTGATATAAAAACAATTGTCAAAACCTCATCATCCAACCATCTGATATTGATCCTTTCACATCAGCCAGTGCTCTAGATTCTCTGAAAAATCAGCACACCATTCTAACAATTGATCCAACAGAGTACAAAACTGCCACGCCAGCCTCTGTCTTAAGACCTATCTTTTTTAAAATGTATGGGAATAAAAATTTAACTCCTTGTAAGGAAAAAAGAAGGGAAAGGCACATTCTCTCCCTTCTGAAATTTTGTCTGGAGAGCCCAGTCAAGTTACTGTCTGTGTGGAGTTTAATCAAGACACACTGGCTCACAATGCAGCTATGGCCTTTGACTGCAACCCCATTCAATGCAGGGATCTCATTCGTCAGTTCTTGTAACTGACCTAGTGCTTGCTACTTCTCTTATCCAGCAAAAATTGCCACTTGTCCTCCCCTAAAAATCACATAAAATTAATTCATAGACAGTATCCAGATTTTAAGACTGAGAATTTTATAGAATTTTTTGGTTTTGTTTTTAAAGAGTAATGCAGCTCAATTCTCAAAATCCTCTGTCATAGTAGCACAACCTAGGAGTATGAGTTCTCTTAACCTCCTGACAAAATACATTAATCTTGATTGCCCTGTTGTTCAAAATCATAATTAGTGTGTATTTGAAGGGAGGCCTAATTCAGAGAGCCCAGGATGGCACCTTTCAAAGTGTATGTATTTTCTGCTTTGGTGCACAGGAGGGTCCACGTACTCATTGTCTTTTGATGGCTCTTTAGCTGTGACATTAAAGATCCTCTTTTCTCTCAGCTTGCCACCTTTTGTTTATCTCTAAATACAGCAGTAGATTTTTCATAGCCTCCTGGATGTGAAATAGACTTCTCTGCTACTCTCTCCCTGTGCGGTAATCTTGTTTCACTAACAATACAATAATTTAAAGTTACACTGGAAAATCCCATTAAATACCTTGACAGTTGAGAACAGACAACATTATGCTACTAAAAAGTCCCCGTAAAAGACTTAAAATCTCCCTGAGATATGACAATAACTATCAGTCATTGTTAATTTAATAATTTTCTCTTTAGTGTTATGTTCAGGTTTACTGCCAATCCTTATCAAGCTGCATTTGAAAGCCTTTTTAATTTTCTAAATTCAGAGAGAAGAGTCCACAAAATAGAAATAATATTAACTGCAAATTAAAGTGAACCACAGAGAAGGTATAATAATATTAACAGGTTAGCTAAGGCATTACGTATTCTGCATTGAGGGGAGAGTGAGATAAGCTGGTGATGTGATTTGGTTGTGACTGAATGAAGCAGCCTGAAATTGCTGTAAATCTGCAGAATTGCAGGTTTTTCTTCCTCTAGCACACAAGGTTTGGAAGCACATCTACAGGATCAATTTCCATACAATGGGAAGCTGCTTTGAGAAAACATCGGCACAAAATATGTCTGACTGGAAAACAAAAGGGAAAAATACTTAAAAATAAAAACAACAAGAACAACCTTTGGGGGTAAAATTTCACTCTCTTGATTCATCGTTAGAGTTTAATGGACACAGAAGATGCTTGAAATTGTAGGCTGAGACTGCGCCACAGGTGCATCTACCAGCCATGTCTGTACCATTTTACTTGGCCTTTTGTTTGGAAGAAAAAGATGCTCCTACAGGATGCTAAAATCTCAGAGGGCCCAGTCATCCTAAATTATGTGTACAAAGAGCTCCCAGTGAAGCTAGTGGGAGCTACAGGTGCTCAACATTTCTGAAAGTCAGTTCACTTTTAGCTAAACATGAATTGAGCTTCTGAGCTTCAGGAAACTTGATCTGAATTTTTGGAGCTTGGTTCTTTCATGAGATAAAAGACAAGGGAGAAGAAGGAGGCTGGAAAAGATTATAATGAAAACTCTCTACCTTTAATAGGTAGAGAGAAGTGGTCTAGTTGTAAAATTATCTCTATTTATTATTTCCGTTTTCAGCCAGTGCACCCCAAGGGCTTAATAATCTGCACAAAATCCCCACCTGGCAGTGGCCTGGAAGACACGTGGGGGTGACGAGGGTATCACTCAAACCTCAGGCACAAACAATAGACACCAGGATACCTTCGCATGCCAAGTCCCAGCACACTCCATTTATGTGGTTGTACACAGTGTGAATTGCACAGAGGAAGTTTATCCCTACCTTCTACAACCCTCTGTTGCCCTGCAAGCTACTTGCACTCCTTCAGTGGCCTCCCCCCGACTGGCTCTGTGCAGTTTACCTGAGGCATGATTTATAGACTCAAGAACTGGTTGGTTCTTAGTTTGCCTTCATGAAAGCTTTCTTATGTTACAGTTGTTCACTATAAATCTAGCTAGCATGAGAAAATCAAGTGCCTCAGTAACAATTTGGCAATTGGTCAGCAAGTAACGCACAGGTTAACAGTTTCTATTACTTGACATGATCCTTAGATGCTGGGATGTGGGGAAGACTATTTTCATTATTCTTTGGGAAAGAAGTAGCCCATGATGGCAGAAGATTGCAGTGAGTGCTTCTAGCCATCCTCTGTCAAGCAGGGACTGCTCCCTATCCCCGTGGGCACTTCAGCTAGGCTGCCTGGGCAAACTCCTTTCAAAGACTGTTTATAATCTGTCACAACGAGCACAGTTCTTTTTCCCTATGGACTGTGAGAAAAGAAAGGAAGGACACTCCTCAGCAGCCAGAATGAAAAAAAATAGTTTGATTCATACAAAGTTTAGGGGAAAAAATGTTTCCTGAAGTCATCTTTTTCCCCTCTTCTACTCATCTGGTACAACACATCTTGTTGAAGAGAGTTACATTAGATAGTTTCAGGTCAGTAAGTTTATAAGTTTATCCTGATCACTGTCTCGCTGTACACCTGACAGTCATTTAGGGTGTTTTTCTAGGATTAGATTATTTCTATTTGTTGCCACATTTGTCCATGAATTTCAAATGACAGTTATAATTATTTATAGAAGGTGATGTTTTAGTGTTTCTGTTGTTGTTGCTGTTGTTGTTTTGTTTTTTCCATTTAGCTGGCCAGAGATCTTGAGTGACTTTCTAAAATTGCTTTTAGACCAAGCTCTGGCAAAACAGTGTTTAGTATGGGTTTCTTGAATATTATCTAAACAATAATAACACGTGCCTGGAAAAAAACAACAAAGGTAACCCAGGCTGGCTGCCTGCAGTAAAGTAATGGTGTAATGGCTAAAACTGAGAAGTACGAGAAAAATCTGGGACCCCCAAATACAATTAAGGAGCAAACAAGCTGAGATGCAGAGAAATATCCACTGAGTAAGACAAGCAAAAGAATGATGATTAATATCAGTGTGTGTTGTGCTTGATAGGACCAGTCACAACCATTATGTGATTCTTAAATGGGGGCAGGGGCATATGGCTGCACATAAGGCTCAGAAGTGTTATTATGTACAGATAGCACCTAGATCATTGTAAAATAGTACATTTAAGGATTGTACCATGAGCTGTCGAGGAATACGCACGCATAGATAGCAATATGAGGTTTCTTATGCCAAAATTACTACATTGCTTTTAAAAATACATTTTTTACAGTCCAAATTCCTCTCTGGTTATTACAACAAAAGCATCTGTTCAGTGTTGCTGCTCAAGACAAGACTGCCTGCCCTTTAAGTGAATGGGATTTTCAAAATAAACAATCAGGATGATTATGCTTTGCACTGCTGCAGGGATTTTTATTTAATTCTACAGCATATTAATACAGACAAGAAAAAAAAAAAAAAAGCAGATAAACATTTTTTTGGTTCTACTGTATGGCAAAAGTATATAATTACATCGCTCAGAATCTCATCAGCTTCCATCAGCCTAAGCTATTTTATGAACATACTTATGTAACTGCCGAGTATAGAGCAATTACAGGAAAGCATTCTCCTTTCTGAATGCATCTGCACATTTAGTATGGTCTGATCTAATTAAAGCCACTTCCATTAAAGTCATCTGGAGTATTTCCACTCCAGGTTAAGGCAAAGACACAACAAGCACAAGAGGACCACAGTTCCTATAGCCAAATACTGGTATTAGAAGTTCAGCTTCAATTGTAACCAAATAAAAGTATTTCTAGAAATGATCTGAAACATGACCTGAATGCAAACCTAATCCAAGACAGCAAGTTGTTTGCCTTCATTTTCTCTGTAGGAATCAAAAACCCTCCTACTTAGTACATGGTTGCAGGAAATTGAACTCTAAACAAACACAGTTTGGGGACAAGAAATTAGTGAATAAGACAAAGATCGAAGCTCTATGTTCCATTATTTACAGGCAGTTGGAATTGATCTCTTTATTTATCTCAACTACTTTGTTTCCTGAGAGAGATGGTGATATATTTTAGGGTCTCCTGTGCTCTAAACACTCTATCAGTGCTAATATCTGGATGACAAGGGAAAGAAGTTAAAAAAGAAAACAAACTGTGTGACAGTTTGGTAAAACTATTAAGATAGCCTGCTTTCATTTTGTTTTTATGGAGAAAAGATCTGAAGCACTTTGAATGTGAAAATTTAACACAATAGGCAAGTTCAACAGACTTAATTCATATTTCATATTAAGTTCATATTGATTTTTTCTCACCAATATTCACTTTGTCTAAACAACCTTTCACTTTCAAAAGCCTGCCAAAGGACTGCCAAAGACCATTTCATTAATACATTTAATAAGAATCATTAAGTCTCACAAATATAACTAGTTCATGTTCATTTCACAGAAAAGAAAAAAAAAAAAAAAAAAACACCACACCACAGTTAAATATAAATGTTCCAGCTTGAACCAGTTGCACAACAAAATTAATTTAGATTTGTCAAGAGGCAAAATGCCTCTGTTTGTATTACGAAAATGTTCTTAGCAAAAGTTTTTAATAGATGAGCAGAAACTACACACAGTCATTGACTTCAAAGGCCTTTCACTTACTTATATTGAAAAAGCAGCTTTGTCTCACATGCTGGATTTGTTTTCTTTAAAAGAAAATCCATGGTATGTGTCTATTGACCAAGCATCAAAAATAAATCACCGGGCCTGATGGCACCGGATGGGATGCGCCTCTCTCGGAGAGGGGTAAGGATCTTTGGTCAGGAGTTGGCAGGGCTGATAGATAGGGCTTTAAACTAGAGTCGAAGGGGGAAGGGGCTAAAACCAGGCGCGCCGGTGAAGACCTAAGGGATGGTACGCTAGAATCAGAGGGGCTGTGTGCCAGTGAGGTCCTTTGGTCAGATCCACAAGGTGCTGAGTGTAAGGAGACGCACTTGAAATGCTTTTACACAAACGCACGCAGTATGAGGAATAAAATAGATGAGCTAGAAGTCCTGGCCCAGTCCCGCAACTACGACATCATCGGCATAAGCGAAACCTGGTGGGATGAGTCCTGTGACTGGGGTGTTGCGATAGATGGTTACAGGCTCTTCAGGAGGGACAGGCAGGGTAGGCGAGGTGGTGGGGTGGCAATGTATGTGAAGCAGGGTCTGGACTGTGTGCAACTTCAGGTCGGCGATGGTAAAGTTGAAAGCCTCTGGGTAAGGATCAAGGGACGAACGAATAAAGGGGATGTCGTTGTGGGAGTCTATTACAGACCGCCTGGCCAGGACGATAGCGCCGATAAATTATTCTTTACAGAACTAAGAGAGGCCTCGAGATTAACTCCCCTTGTCCTTATGGGGGACTTCAACTTGCCGGACGTTAACTGGGAGTGCCACACGGCTGACACGAGCAAGTCCAGGAGGTTCATGAAGCACCTAGATGATAACTTTTTGGTGCAGGTGCTAACGGAGCCAACTAGGAAAGGTGCCCTCCTAGACCTGTTGCTAGAAAACAGAGAGGGTCTGGTGGGAGATGTGGTGATTGGTGGCCGCCTCGGTCATAGCGACCATGAAGTGGTTGAGTTCAAAATTTATGGTGACAGAAGGAAAAGTGCCACCAAAACCTCATCCCTAGATATGGGGAAAGCGGACTTCAGGCTGCTCAGGGAACTAGTCAGCAAGGTCCCCTGGGAAACTGCTCTTGAAGGCCTCGATGTCCACCAGTGCTGGTCACTCTTTAAGCGATGCCTCCTAGAAGCACAAGATAAGGCAATTCCTAAATATCGCAAGTCAGGCAGACGGGGCAGGAGGCCGGCGTGGCTGACCAGGAATGTTCTAATGGAGATTAGGCGGAAACAGAGAGCGTTTCGCTACTGGAAGGAGGGCCAGGCGTCATGGAAAGAATACAGGGATGCTGTTCGTGTTTGTAGGGAGAAAGTTCGAGTGGCCAAAGCACAGCTAGAGTTGAAGCTGGCTGTGTCTGTGAGAGAAAATAAAAAGGGTTTTTTTAGATACGTAAATGGAAAAAGGAGAACTAAAGAATACATAGGGCCGCTCCTTGATAGGGAAGGTCTCCTCACAGACGATGACGTAGGCAAAGCAGAGACGCTTAACGCCTTCTTTGCCTCTGTCTTCAATGCCGATGATGGGCTTCGGGACCCAGGGTGCCCTGAGCTGGAGGGCCGGGACGGTGGGGATGACAAACTCCCAACTGACCCTGAACGTGTGCGGGATTTGCTACTCCATCTGGATCCCTACAAGTCCATGGGTCCGGATGGGATTCATCCCCGGGTGCTGAAAGAGCTGGCAGATGTCATCGCGGAACCTCTTTCAATTATTTTTCAACGATCCTGGGAATTTGAAGAGGTCCCGGTAGACTGGAAGCTGGTAAATGTTGTGCCGATTTTCAAGAAGGGTCAGAAAGAAGACCCTAGCAATTACAGGCCTGTCAGTCTCACGTCAGTGCCTGGTAAAATCATGGAGAAGTTGGTTCTCGGACTTATTGAGGCGCACCTGGGGGACAAAGCAGTCATTGGTCCCAGCCAGCATGGGTTTGTGAAGGGTAGGTCCTGCCTAACTAACCTGATTTCCTTTTATGATAAGATCACCCGTATGGTGGACCAAGGGAAACCAGCTGATGTGATTTTTTTGGACTTCAGCAAGGCTTTTGACACGGTTTCCCATAGGATCCTACTGGACAAAATGTCCACCATACAGCTAAATAAAAACATCATACGATGGGTGAGCAATTGGCTAACGGGCAGGGCCCAAAGGGTTATGGTAAATGGGGCTGCGTCAGGCTGGCGGGCGGTCACCAGTGGGGTCCCTCAAGGCTCCATTTTAGGGCCGGTACTTTTCAATATTTTTATAAACGATCTGGATGTAGGAATAGAGGGTATTTTGAGCAAGTTTGCTGATGACACCAAACTTGGAGGAGTTGTGGACTCAAATGAGGGCGTAAAGGCCTTACAGAGGGATCTGGACAGGTTGGAGAGCTGGGCGATCACCAACCGCATGAAGTTCAATAAGAGCAAGTGCCGGGTCCTGCACCTGGGACGGGGAAACCCTGGCTGCATGTACAGACTGGGCGATGAGACGCTGGAGAGCAGCCTAGAAGAGAGGGATCTGGGGGTCATGGTAGACAGCAAGTTGAATATGAGCCAGCAGTGTGCCCTGGCAGCCAGGAGGGCCAACCGTGTCCTGGGGTGCATCAAGCACGGCATCGCTAGTAGGTCAAGGGAGGTGATTGTCCCACTCTACTCTGCGCTGGTGCGGCCTCACCTCGAGTACTGTGTGCAGTTCTGGGCACCACAGTATAAAAAGGACATGAAACTGTTGGAGAGTGTCCAGAGGAGGGCTACGAAGATGGTGAAAGGCCTGGAGGGGAAGACGTATGAGGAACGGCTGAGGTCACTAGGCCTGTTCAGCCTGGAGAAGAGGAGGCTGAGGGGAGACCTCATCACAGTCTACAACTTCCTCGTAAGGGGGTGTCGAGAGGCAGGAGACCTTTTCTCCATTAACACTAGTGACAGGACCCGCGGGAACAGGGTTAAGCTGAGGCAGGGGAAATTTAGGCTGGACGTCAGGAGGGGGTTCTTCACAGAGAGGGTGGTTGCACACTGGAACAGGCTCCCCAGGGAAGTGGTCACTGCACCGAGCCTGTCTGAATTTAAGAAGAGATTGGACTGTGCACTTAGTCACATGGTCTGAACTTTTGGGTAGACCTGTGCGGTGTCAAGAGTTGGACTTGATGTTCCTTAAGGGTCCCTTCCAACTCAGGATATTCTATGATTCTATGATAAATACAGAGTTTTGTTTTGTTTTTACATTCAAAGGCAGATTTTTCAATGATAGCTTTTATTTTAAGTCTAACATGGGCTAATTAATTACAAAGTCCTTTATTTTAAATAACTAGATTGGTGAGTATCTGCTAATGAAACTGATTTTATTTTTAGTTTTCAGTTTTCAAAATTAGGAACTCAGAGAGCATATACCTATTATTGTTGGACAAAGGGCTGAGCACAGAGATCAAAAAAACTAAATGAGAGAGGAAAAAAAAAAAAAAACAAACAAAAAAAAAACCACTGTTTGGGACAATATTAAGACAAGGTAATCATATTTCAGGAATTCAAGCTTGTAAAGGGCTTAGCGACAACCTAACATTACTTTTCAGGACACACTATCTTCCCATTTTCTTTCTCTGTGCATTGCCAATAAAACATTTATAACATTTAGTACCCAGGCAGAATTTGAAGGAGACTTAATTAACTGATTGGCACACCAGAAGAGGCACAATTTCTCTTAATTCTCATGAAAGAAAAGAAGTGCCAATGACCACTATGAGTAGGTGGTCTTGAGCTTGAGAAAGCCACTTCTTTGAAAATGCCCCATGGGGGTGTGAGCAAGAATCATTACAGCAGTGACACAGACTGAATCTGCTTAAGTGAAATCAAGCATTTTACAGGTAACAAGCAGGAGAGCGGTGAGTGGGAGCGTGAGTACCAAACTCTAAAATGGATATAAGTTAGAATAGCACTCTTGCTAACAAGCAGAAGAATTCCTTCTTATTCTTCCTGCTTGTCCCATTTATTTTTATATTTGAAGGGATTTCTGGGTTTGTTCTTTTTGCCTTTTTTTCTCCTTTTTACTAACTATTAGGTAACCTTATGTCTTATTGACAAACATTAGGAAAACAAGTAAATAAGACAGTGAACAGTATGATTTGTTTTCTTATAAAATCACATTACACAAGCCACATTTATATTTAAGTGCTTAAAATTAATAAGCCTAAAGAAAGTAAGACTAAAACTTGAAAGCTGTTTCCTTCTTTTATGTACACATACATTTATACTTCAACACACACAGTTCTTGATAGCTGATATTGCCAAAAAATGCATAAGACAATTTTACCCCCAAAAGAGTGATATCTCATTGTTAAGTCTAGATTGATAAAACAGTTTGGGCTAGTTCCTGACTATTTCACAGTCTTTCCTTATGGCCCACGGCAAATAGCTTAACCTCTATGTATCTGCTTACTATAACTAAAATGAGTATAATAGCAATATTTCCTTTATTCTTCGTCTCCATTGCCTTTGGGTATTCTCCAGCAAGGCATGTTTTCCACTTTGACATCAGTCCTGAAGGAGTGCTCACACTTTAGCAGAATTACCCATGTATTTGCTATTACACACATTTAAAACAACCCACTGCATTGCACCACAAAGAACCTTCAAAAACACTGTGATATATAAACAATAGCTCCTTAACACACACACACACCCACCCCACGGTTATCACATACTGACTTTTATACAGAACTTATTTAAAAAAAATATGCAAGCAGTTTAGGATTACAACTGAGCAACTCTGTGATATTTTAAAAGTAATCTGAAGTTGACTCTGAGTGGTTTCATTGGCATCACACAGTGTAGCAAAGTTACATGGGCTCTAAGTAGGCAGAAGCATGGCTTTAATAGGTATATTTTCTCTTCTTTTGTTATAATAAACATGCTTAGTTTGTAAACAGTCCAAAACCTTATTATTAAACAATATGTGGCATTTATTAAATAACACCTATTCAAAAAACTGAATTTCTGTTTCACTGGGATTCTACACAGCCTACCAAAGCTGGTGTTACCAGATTCCTCTAGTGCTCTACCACAGTTTTCACCAGGCTGTCCACACAAGTACTTTTTTCTTTGCTCTCCCTCTCTTGCACTACCACAGACCAAACATCTTTTGTCTCTTCCATTTCAGCGCCCCATAGAACAAATCTGTTATCAATCCGAGGACACCTGGAATGAACTTAGCAGCAGATTCTTTGACCTTTTTAACACATCAGGGTCAAAAATCACCATCAGCAGTTGGAGGGAAAAATGTCAAAGATCAAAGTTTTCCACTCCCACTACTGTTCTTGTTTTCCTTTGTTGATATGTGCACTGCTGACAGAAACCAGCAATTTTTATCTTGAAAGTACAAATATTTGATAGGAAACTGAGGCCAGATGTATAAACCTAAAACAAACACCAAATATTTCTGTGATTCTTCTAATGGCACTGGAAAAGGTCCTTTTTAACAAACAAAATCTTTCTCCTGGAGGGTTTGTAAATCAAACATTGTAGCTTTTATTAGTTGATAGACTGTTGATACTCAATAAGAGCTGACTTTAAATTCAACCAAACTGTACAGACTCCTTTCATTGTTGAGCTGAGATATGCAAAAAGTAAACACCATAAATCATGAAAACTTTGATTTGTGCAAGTTTCATTTCATGTTACGCAACATTTTGGTAGACTAGGCAATGTTTTTGAAAAAATACATTTATTTTTAAATCAGACCCTCTGCAAATCTGTATCTTACAGAAAAGTATTAATTTTCTTTTTCTTTCCTTGAAATAAACTTCTGCTCTTTTGTTTTCTATTATTTTTCTCTGCTGACCTTTATGTGGCCCAAATTTTAAAGCACTGTAATGAAAATGCCTCCAAGCATCTTAACAGTTCCAAATTGTTTATATTTGAGACTGACTTCATCCCAAATCAAACGTCAATATATATTTGGTCTTTTAGAAAGGCATAACATTATTTTTGAAGTATGTTCAGAGACGTATTGAAGAAAGAGAAGAGAAAGAGTGCAGTATCAAAAGAACATGGATTTGGTCTACAGTTGTACCTCATTTGTCTTGCAAAGCCAGACACTGAATACCCTCAGCTGTTCCCATTTTTCTGCCACTCAACAGAAAACTGAATGAGCATAAGGTATGAAGTTGCCACTGAGGAAGTAGCTGATAAAGTTTTAGGGCATCTATCACAGTAGCAGTGAGGTCCTCCCCCCTCCCCCAGTACAATTTTAATGTGAAGTCCCTTCCTTATTCCCTTTAACCATTTTCCTTTGTACCTCTTGTTATATGGAGTGTCACAGTCTCTAAATTTGTTAATAATCCAGAGATCTTTTGTTCAAACAAGAATTCTACCTATGCAATTACAGTTAAACTGACTATGCAGGAAGGCTGGCATAAATTAGGATCAAGGTTTGTCTAGGATACATTGTGTGGTGAGAGAAGCATGCTTGGTAAAAAAAACTTTGCCTGTGCCCCTCAACCTCTTGGTACAGAAGCAGAGAAGACCACATGACATCTTCTCTGGAGCTCTTCCACACAAGTGGACCCAGGAATCAGAACATGTGTCTAGTTACTATAAAGATTGCACTCTAAGAAACCACCCAGCTGTTGAGTTTCCTTTAAACACTGCATGCATAATACCTGCAAAAACAGGCAACGTATATTATAAAGAGCTAACTCCTAAAATGTGTGTTTTTAAGTCAAAGTATCAAAACACAGCACATGTTGAAAATCACTAGATGATTTATCAACTAACCAAAATATCTGAATAAGTCCTTGGAGAATCTTAAGGCAGAAGCAATTTCCACATGAACTTAATCAACCCCCGCCATGATTTCCTTGATTTGCTGTATTTAGAGAATTTTGATCCTGTCTTAATTCCCATAGCTTTACCGTCTGCACAGCATTTTTATGAAAGGTAATTTTATCCCCTCTGCCAACCTGTTAAATATTGTCATGGGAGGATTTATTAGTTTCCATGACTCCAGACAATATTTTATTCTCCTTGAGTTTTCAGCTGGCAGAGCCAAGTTCCTAATTTTATCAATTGAATCACTTTTTTTTCTCTTCCCTTTGGCCTGCAAAAACAATTAGATATCATGATGATAGGCAGAGTATAGGAAAGATGATGTGTTTTTTTTTTTTTTTTTTTTTTTTTTTTTTTTTACCCCCCAAATTGGTAAAATTCATTCTCTTCTAGTACAAAAAAACTATCAAGCACTCCCAGGATGAGTACCATCGATAAATTCATGATAGTTTTCAAGATAAAACAATGAGATAATGAGTTTTCAAGATAAAACAATTGAGTTTAGATTTCAGCTGAGTATCAAAAGCTAAGTATCAGCTTTGACTATAAGAAATACCAAATCAAAATGCATTTATTTATTCCAGTCATGCTTTAGAATGTGAAAATTGATAGTTTTATCTCATGGTATGTCTGCCCCACAGACAGCAGTATAAGGAAGGCACAAGTAAAATATATAGAAGCACATTAGAAATGAAAACATTAAATTTAAGCTAATCCTCTCTCAATGTCTTGGCTAGACACTACAAAAGGACTCTGCCAAGATGTAGATCGTGCAATTTTTGTTACCAGGCTGTTTGAATATGGTTTCTCTTCAGCTTCTGCTGATCTGAAGAAGTTATTGCTCCTTCATCGCTAACTTGCCTGTGACCCAGATGCATCACCAAAGGGGACTACAAGAAGTTACTTGCTTTGAATCTTTTTGAACCAACTTTGCAGTTGAATAATGTCAGGATTTTTTCCCCCACTATGTTTCTCATTGGTAGTACACATCTAGCTTGTAAATGAAGAAGAATATTAATGACACACCTTATTTTTGGCATAACCACATTTGCATTATGCTGTTAAAAATATTTATATCTAAAACAAAACAACAGTCTTCTGTGAGCAAAGTAATCAGATGAGGAAAAAACTGTTTCTGGAAGATTTTAATATTAGTTTTAGTGATCTAAAACATCAAATGTGTTTTGTTTTTCCATAGGAAGATTAACCGAGGAAGAGAAGCTGGTGTTTGCCTGTAGGATGCCTGTTGGTTTGTTCTCTCCAAGGCACCTCTAGCCTCCTTTGTGAATTTCCTTTCTAGGAAAATCAGAAGAGGACCAAATCTCAAATAGTCAGTTGGTTTCATATTCTAAGGATCAACAGCCACCTTTCTACTCAAGTCTGAGTGAATTCCCTTGCCAGCAGAAAACAGGTGCCAGCTTTAATCCTACAATTTCTGCTTTAATGAATGTTATAGCAGATATAGTATACTTTGATGTATTGCTGCCATTAGAGATTATGCCTTTCTACAAATCAAAGCTGTTTTCTTCACATTTAGAGTTACAACATAGTATTATGAAGACTGAATAGTTTTCAAACTTTTGTACTTTAACTGAAACCCCATTTAGGTACCCAAATGCAAATCGATTTTCAAATATAGCTATAATTCAACCTGACCAGAACCAAGTAATAAAAAGCACAAAATTAAATAAATGCAAATAGTTTACATAAACTACAGAATAGTACAGAAAAAAATACAGAATAAACTACTAGCGTACTAAACACTGGGTATATAGGTGTATTATCTTGCAATCTCATCATTATGATATTTTTTCACAGTGAAAAGGCAATGAAGTCTCATATAAATAAGAACCAATTCACTTTCTTCATGACTATAAAGCCTCTTGTTATTTTTACTGTCGAAAAAGAGAATCACTTCACAGGAAACGGTAGAACCAGTTACACATGTTCAGCATTGTGACACAGAAATCACATTACAAGATTGCTATCAAGTTCTTTTAACTCAGACAAAGCTCTCTTTTTAGCAAATGATACTTTGTATTTGGCAATGATTTGGAAAAGCAGGTAATACTTCCCATTTGTATCATAAATTTCATCACTAAATATGAAATTCAGCTGGAGTTTACTGGCGGTTTGTGTACAATATGATTCTTGAGAGAGAAAAGGGGTTTGTTTGGTACAGAGATGAAAACACCAAATTAATTGATATTCCCAAATTATCCCCAAAGCCTTTGGAAAAACTGGGTAGGAAATCCAGTCTTCCCACACTTCAGAGCAGTGCCTTCACAAGCAGAACGCATCCCCTAATTTTAAGCTTCAGGGAGGAAGAAGAACAGAGCCAAAAAGAGAGGTAAGGCATTAGTTAAAATATTAAGTAAGCCATTTTGCATGAGTGTTTATTTAATTCTCCCTTCACAGACCTCATACCTTTTCCAGAGTAAATTTTAAGAAATTATAAAAATAAAAAATAAAAATCATCACTACTATAGTCTTGGGAGGCTGAACCACTTTCATCAAGCTGCCAAAATACACCTTTCCCAATAATGAAGAATTAGAAATCACTTACATTATTCTACACAACTCCTACATAAATAAAAATGAGTTTAGAAGAGAAAGTGCAACATCAAAAACCCAGCTTCCAGTCTGATATAACTCTTTTCCTATAATTTTGAAGACTTTCAAAAAAACTAGAAAACAATGCTGAATCTTAATTAAGGACTGCTGAAGGGGTAATAGTATCCTATAACACTGACATCTGGACTGCTGCTAGCACATGTAATGTATATCTGTCACTGACAGCTTATCAGGCTATACATAATTTTCAATCATTAGTCATGTCTTCCTCAGCAAGCACAGGAATCTGCAAAACCAACATAATCATAGAAGTAGTACCTTTGGAGGACAAAGTCACACATAACACTATTAGAAGGTAATCATAATCCATTAATATGAAGCAGACGATAAATGTCAACACACAAAAAAAATTAAACACATATCAACAAACAGGGTATAGGCATGACTGACATAGACAATCAACTTAATATAGTAAATGACAGCTTTGCATACACATTTAACCTTCACATGCTTAAGGTCCAATAGGAAGAAAGCAAAATGTGTCCAGCATCATTTCAAAAGGAAAAGGAAAAATCTGTTCCTATTTCTTTAGACTTATAAAAGAAAGAGAACTTCTGAAAAACTTCCAAGAAGAATGCAGCATGCCCCAACACAAACTTATTCAAGATGTAGTTAGCAGATAAGACTCTATACATTACACAGACTGGTTAAACAGAGGCAGGCTCTCCATGCCCTGTCATTTGATCATGATATTGATGGATCATTTCTATTACTGGACTAGACTGTAATGAAAAGCCTTGTGAATGTGCTAAGAAGATTTTAACAGCTCACTAGAGACCTAAGTGTGGAAGGAGCATACCTAAGCCAAGTTCTATATGCAGTCCATACACCACTATGAATAATGAAGTGTTTTAGGCAAAAGAAGACAGTACAACATGATTTTTTTTCCTGTCACTAAGATTTTTGGAGGCATTCTCCTGGCAATTGATTGTATGCTCTAGCACTGGGGGATATGGTTAACCCTTCGGTTGAATTCTCAACCATAAAACTATTTTTCCTAAGAGCGTAACTTAGTGGAAGAGGCAGGAATTTATATACATTAAGGATGATTAAAAAAAAAAAAAAAAAAAAAAGTACAGATCACTGAAAATTCTGAAAAACCAAAAATTGCTTCAGGTTGAATAGTGTTTTTAAGTGCTCAGAACATGTTATCAATTTACTAAAGAAAAGTAAGTCTTGAAAAGCTTATTAAAAGAGAAGTTGAAATATATTATATTAAAAGAACTTTTTTATATTTTTAAATTAACAACTTAGTGAAAAATCAACATGGTATTATTTAATATTTTGGTGTAGCCAAAATCATATTTCTTACTGGAAGAGCTAGAGTTGAAAACTTCTGTCTAGCTCTGTTCCTAAGCTAGTGAGAAAAGCTGTTTCAAAGCAGACATATTTGCTAATGGAGGAATTAGATTAGCAACACACAATGGTTTCAGAAAAGTCAAAAGGTTAGAATGTAGTAAATGCACAGATGATATGAATCTCATGATATTTGTGATGCTTGTACAAAACAAACTGTCCATTTCATTTTCCTAGAATAGATCAGATTCATAGTACTGCATTTTCGTAATATAGTCAGTGTGTCAGAATTGATGGCTTTAAAGAACTGACCCATCTGAATTAATGATCCTTATCACACTGTTACACATTTGAACTAAAGCAGCATGCTTTATTTGCTGACAGTATTCAGAACTGAGATAATGATTTAATTTTGATCAGAGATCATTTTTCTGCCTAGAACATGAATTAGAGCAACAGAAATGTTAAAAGAAAAAATAGCATATGGCTAATTGACTGGCTGAGTAAACAACCACCTTTTCCTTTTAAAAGCCTTTTACCAAATATTCACTTGATACCTATTAGTAGCAAGCATTCATGGAGTCTCTGTTCATGGCATCAAAGAGAACCCAGGAAAAAAATGTTAATGCTTGCCTCAATGCACAGGAACTACCATTCTCTTAAGTTTAGCCATGTAATATAATGTCGATGAAAAGATAATTCAATATATTTTCATATATATCCAATAAATGGAGCCTAAAACAGAAAAATGGTTCCTTTACTGAGATGTGGAATTTGGGACAGATCCCTTTGGTGAGGAATGTCTTAGAAATGGCCAATTAGAGGAAAGTAAACAACTTAAGTGTGGGTTCTCCCTCAACCAGCAGGAGTCATTTATTAGGACCCTTCAAGAGATAAGGGAACTACTGACATGCTTGTGGGTAGCAGCTAAAAATTATACAGTCACTCTGCACTCCTTATACATTTGTCACCATGAGATATAAACATTTATGTCAGTGATAACAAACCACTTACCTTATTTGGCTATTTTAAACACCATTGGAATTCAAGGAATATACTAGCAGTGTGTTATGTTTCTGCTAAAGAAAAATGATATCAGGATTGCAATGTTTTCAGATGCTATAAATTAAACCGTACAATCTTTGTCTTCTCTTAGTGCAAGAGAGTGTGTCTCATAACTACCACACAAACTGTCTTGATCATTGCAGTGTAATAAGGTGCCTGTAAAACAGTGATTAACTTGCTGTGTAGTTAAAACATGTCAGAAAATTCAGCATTTTCATGTTAAGGCCAGTGGGAGTTGATGATCAGCACTTTTTTGTCTCTTCATTCATTATCTCTTGAATAATTCCTAACGCTAATTCCAATTTTCACACTTTCCAGCAAAATGAAATCAACACACATAAAATTGAACATTTCACAGCTTATGCCAGAACCTTTCTGTAAAAACTTTGAGTAAAGTCAAGTAAAAGTGTATTTGAGTGACGAGGCTTAAAATTAGAATCATAGCATTTGACTTCTCACATTTCCGAAAGGATTTCACCTACAAACACCAAACAGGATTTTTAGCCTTGCAAGATATATGACAAACATTTGTGGAGGAAGTTCAGCTTGCAAATTCTTACCTCCAAAGCAAGTTTGTTATGACTGTGGGAACTTTGTATTTACAAGGAAAAAATATAGTTCACTTTCAAAAAATCCTTTCAATTCAAAAATAAATAATGTGAACACTAAGTGTCTGTACGGTCTGGACATGCTCTATGCCTTTAGTATTTGGGTGACATTTCCTGTGTATTTGCTTACTCTAAAGTGTATTTGAATGTTGGAGGTTTTACTGTGTTCTGTTAAAATGCCACAACTCTGAAAAATAGCTTCAAAAGATAGGACGGTTTGATGTTTATTGTTTCTTAGTGATTTTGGTATCAAATCTGTTCCAGTTCAAAGTTAAAAAGATTACTTTCTTTCTTATTGTCAGTTCTTCAAATTCATTGTAGTTCCAAAAAGTCAAGAGGCTCCCCTTTTTAAGAATTCTATGGGTTAGTTCTATATTTTGATACATCATTAATTGGGATGGCACTATTGTTTAGGAAATGTGCAATCTATCAGTATTATTTCTTGATGATGCAACAGAAAGAACAGCTTATACTCCATACCTTAAAAATCCTTTCAGAAAATAGTTTATTTGTATTCTTGAGCAGGCAGATGCAATTAACTTCACTGTGACTCGTGGAGTCAGAAAACACCAAACATTGTAGTAACTAAGAGAGGTAGCTACAAAGGTGGGGGAGTTTCTTAGAAAGTTTTTAGGCAAGTAAAGGATGTTTTGTGCTATTGATGGCTATTTAAGACATAAGCAAATTCACAGTTAAGGGGGATTCCACAGAATTGCAGGTCTGTCTTCTTCACCTGTGCTTTCAAACCGCCCCATTTTTTTCCAACCTTGTCTGATTCCTCTTCTGATTTCCAAATTACATGAGAATTTTTTAAGTGTGCTTATTCTGCTGCTCTCTCTTCTCTGGAGCAAAAGCTGAGGTCTAAATGCAATGCAGGGATCTAAAGACTATTTTTAAAATACAGTCTTTTCAATGAGTATTCATAGGTATATGTGGAGAAAATGTTTGAGCCACTTTTCAGACACTTCACTAGTCCCTAGTGGAAAAGGAAAAAGGTTGGGGCTAAAGACAGAAACATCAAGAGGAAAAAGCTTCATTACAAACCTTTCACTGTAATTTTCTTGGAGAGAAGATTTTTAAATAGCCAAATTCTGGTTATACAAAGGAAAAAAGCATGCTTTTTCACCCTGCTATTGTGATAATTGAAAATTGTAAGAAAACAAATCAAAACTGTATTTTGGGACAGCAGATCACTAGGGCAGCAAGCTACCTTGTTTGGCATACAAACAAGAAAAACAGTGCCAACTGAATTTACACTATAAATGACTCTAGATCTGTCCTTGATAACTACATCTTATCTATATTTAATGATTTGCTTACTATTTGGACAAAGCTAAAGTACTTCATTTACATATATAGTAAATATCTCTTCCCTTGGCAAACAGATTTGACTCAGTCTGTCCTAGACTGCACTAGACTTCTTAGCACACACAAGACCCCCAGTTTTCTATTCAGAAGAAGATTATTCTCTAGAGTCTATCTTTCTAGTACAAAAGACCATATTCTTTTAAGAACTTAAGTATCTCAATCTCTTTGATACTCTCAATGCACTTTTCAATTTTTATAATTTAGACTCTTAGTAAAGAAAAAGCAACCCAATCAATTTCTGTTAAAAACTCAGTGACATTGCTTAGCAGACCTCTGTGTCTTGGATTGTAAAACAAATATTCAAACACAATAAAAAAATAAATAAAAATAGTGACTAATCTTTTTCTGTCCCCATGTCTGTAGAGTCCTGTTAACTCTAGTCAAATCTCTGTGGCAAAGAAGATAATTCTTTGACTATTCGTTTTATAAAGCTACCCCATATGTTGTCTGATTTTTGAATAATGATGTGTACAGGTAACTAAACTTCTCAGGTGCACCATTTCCTGGTTAAGTGGATGATCCTTAAACTTGTTCAGCTTAATTTTGTAGGGTTTTACACTCCTTAACGTGCCAATTAACATGAGTGCCAGATATCTCTGATGTGCAAGGAGACACAGAATTTTATACAAGTAAGACATCAGTACTATGCAAGTACAGTCTGATGATCTTTATGTTTTTTCTGAGAACATAAAGAAATTCTCAGACAAGTCAAGATTGTTTATTGGCATTTTAAAGATAAAAATGTTTATGTAACAGCTGAATCTAAAGAAAAGGAAATTTTGCAGGCCAAAATATGCAGATAAGATCTGGCCAAAATATGCAGATAAGATCGACCTGCATCAGTATTTCTATCACCTCAGCACTGTTTATCGCTGTCACATACCTGAAATTAAAACACTAAAGAAAACTCTCAGAATACATAGCATTTTCCAGAAGATAAATCCCTAAGGAACAGGAAGATTTAAATCATCAGATGAGTTACATTCATTATTGAAGGCACTAGTTTGGGAGTTAAAGGCTACACAGCAGTCCTCAGGAGTGTAAGACTGGATGGAAAGAATATGTAGTTTACCAATGACAGAGTATTTCCAGTAGGGTTGCTTTTATCCTATCCATTAAAACTCATACCTGCTTTACTCAGATTATGATGAACTAAGATTATATTAAATCCTTCCTTACTTTATGAACACTGTTTCAGTTTCTCAGCTATTGTACACTGTGATACTGCTGCTGACTTCAGCGGTGCTACACCAGCTCACTTAAGCTTAGGCTGGCTAAGTAAGTATTCAAATTCTGTTGGTTTTAATACATTATTAGTCTAGAGGTTTCCCCATATTCCCTTTTCATCCGTTAATTGAGATAATTTTTATTATCTGCTTCTCTCTCTCACTAATGACTCAGCACCTCCTTTATTCCCTTCCAATTAACTTTTTATTGTTGTGAACAGTGACACAAAATATGCTTATAATTGTTCAGTAAATACCATAGCATTGCATATAGAAAAGTAGTACAAATAACTTCTGGGAAAGTAAAATATTATCACTCTTTTGGAATCTCATTTAAAATTGATCACAGCATTCTGTTTTATCCTGTTACAATATCAAAGGCATTACACTTAAATTTAAAAAGCAGAAATAAGAGAAGCCAACTGGATGAATGAAAATACTTGCTCAGGGAAATAGCTGTATTCTAATCCTGAAACTGTGCATATGAAAATCTTCATTATCAAGTAAAATCCTAAACCCTGTGACAAGGCCTCTTCTAGTAATCTACAACTAGAATGAGTTTTGGTAGTTCTCTAGATCAAAAATGGCTTCCTGGATGATTTATGGCATAGGACTATGATCCAGAAAGAAAAAAAGACTTTGAGGATTTAAGGATTCACACTAGTTTAGCATCTGTACACCTTAGCTTTGTTTTCCATGTAATCAGCTCTGAGAGACTAAGATTCATTACCCTCTGTTCCTTTATTAACTGTGCTATCAAAGGCTTATGATCCCTGCATGACTTCGAGATCTCACTTCAGCATCAACTTGGTTCAGGATCGATTCTACTTTTTGTCAATATTATTCAAAGACTCTGGATGTGCATCTCATCTTTTATTTAAGGCCTCTATGTACTTAATCATACGGAGCTAAGTACAGGTCTGATAAAAGCAGGTACAATTCTATCAACTTTGGCTGAACTGAACCTACTAAAACAAGAACTGAACTCAGTCAATTGTCTTTCAAATAAGGGTCCACTCATATGCATAAAATTTATGTTTATTCCATTTTCTTCTCTTAATATGTCATCAAATATATTTTTATTAGAGGAAAAAAAAATACTACTAACAATTAGAGGACCTTCTCCTAAAACAAGTTACTTAATCATTTGACTTCATATTCTTTAATTATTGGCATATCCCTTTAATTCATGTCCTTTTCTATTTATAAGCTGATCACAAATAAATTAAAAAAAAAAAAAAAATCTAATGTTCTGTATTACTCACCAGTTTCAAATGCTCATGGGTGTTGAAGGTTTGTATTTACCATGCTTGCTTAATATGCAGAATGAGAATTGGTCAAGATGATTTTGACTAAACACTTAGTCAAACACTAAATCTGAGTTTTCTTATTAGAGAACCCAAGAGTAAAATTCTCAGCACATGCTCACAATCCCAACTGCAACATCATCCCCAGCATTCACTTCAAATTGGCCACTTTGTTCTTCCTGCTAGAGAGCACTTTTGCTGTCCCACTGCCTTTCAGCAGGGGGTAAATTATGCCCTGCAATAAGAGCAGCAAGTACGTCAAAAGAACAACAAAGAAACAGAACAAACCCGGTTTTAAAATTCAAGTGGCACTGTCTTGCAGCATTTGCTCAGTTCTAGCAACAAACTCTCAGGATCACACCTGAGAACAATGTGCTCTGAAACTGTAACAAACAGAGGGATTTAATAATGCAGTTAGATAGGGATGGGCCCTTAGGATCTTCATACAAGGCTGCTGTTAATTTCATGGGCTTTGTTCTGCACCAGCCTGGTTCTGGTCTATCCCACTCTGACGGTAACAGAAGATGTGAGGCTGAGAGCTGAACTTCCATGCTAGAGACCTTTTGCAGGCAGGCAGCCCCTCGCTTTTCACTCCCACATTAGCCTTCTTGCTTTATCACCACATACACCACAACACAGCTGAAGCACATACAAGACTGCAGACACAGCCTTGGCATCGGTCCTGGACCATGGACCTCTCCCTTTGTGCTGAAAAAATAAGCCATCAACTTCATAAAATCACTGATGGCATTTCAAAGGTTAAAGCAGCGCTGCAAGTATTCCCTCTTACTTTCTCTCATCTCTCTAGAGAAGACACCAGTAGTTCTTTGAAACAGTAAATAAACCTTAAACCTTTACGTGTTCAAAGGAAACGCTGGCTTGTCTCAGAGACCATTCCTTTTGACACAGCCTCCAAAAGCCTGCTCCCTGGCAAGTTCATCCTGTTCCTCAGGCAAGACCTGGGTATTCCCTGCTGTGAAAGAGCAAGCCCTTCTTCCCCTTTTCCCTCAGTGGAAAGTACATCTTCTTTCTAGCCAGGCTAACCTTTGACTTTGTCTAGAGCATAACAATATTCTCTCCTTTGAAAGCTTCCTGGAGGACTTTTTCCTTTAAAGCAGAGAATTGCCCTAATTGGACCTCCAAGAACGACTGTCATCTTTTTTCACAATACTTTACAAGCCCACTGTCCTTCCCACCTCTCTGTTCAGTGGTGTTAGATTTTGTTAGGTTTTAGATTAAAATAAATTAAAGGCAACTGCATGAGGTTAAAGTCACCTTAGGGTTTAAACCATTGTTATTGCAGTAGCTCTCTCCATACTGTGGCACTATCATGCATCCATCACATTGTCACTTCTCCTTTCAGAGTACAATTGACAGAGAACAAGATGGAAATAGTCCATCAATCTAGTGTCACAGCTGTAATAAAAGTCTACAGAAAACCTATAAAACTGCTTACACTCTCAGCCATAGCACCAGCATTCTAGCTGGTGTAACATATTCTACAGAGCCGCAAAGAGGTAGTGTGTTGTATGGAAAAAACTGCCATTTGAGTCATTTTGCAAGTACTAACTGCTTGCAGTTACCACCCTATGGTAACAGAAAAGAATGAAGAAAGCAACAGCAAAGAAATGCTTCTGCAATTCCCACAGCAAAAGCACAGGTAATTCTGCTTAATTTTCATCTGTTGGGCTATGCCTGTTGTACACATTAACATGCTAAGGGACATAGTCACCCAAGTCACAAAGTCCAGATAAGCAACTACTTCACTGCAAGTAAGCCTACGACTGCTCTCAATGAACAGGAAAAAAAAATAAAAAATCTGTTATGTACTTTTGTGTGTGCTATGTATTTGCCTCTTTGGTCAATTCTAGACAATGCGTCTGTGTGGATATCTTGTACTTAAATACTGGAAGCCACAGTAAAAACAGGATTGAAAGCTTTCAGAATAAAGCACATGTAGCATGTAAATTCTTGCCTACAGATCACGACAAACAAATTCATTACATACTATGAATGCATCCTTAAGACGGTCTGATCCCACATGAAGGGCACCCACAAGAAATGAAAGACACATGCTCTACTGTTGCCATTCCTATGATCTTAACAAAAATGCTAATACAAAACTAAATGGAGGAAAAAGGTAAGGGAAGAGATAAAATCATCAAGGTTCACATTTAGGAGGGAAACAGAGAAGTTTCAGAAACCAAATAAACAAACAACATAAAGATGTCTGAGGGGACTGAATCTTAAGAAAAATACATGGAATAAAATTCTGCTTCAGAATACAGCAATTTTCTAGAAATTCATATAGAGGTTATACTGAAGAAAACAAACAAACAAACAAAAACCATTCATCCTAATATGAATTATATTTAAATTAAAGGAATCACCTTTCTTTTAAAGAAGATCAGGGAATATCACATCATCGTATTTGCTCCCATGAAGAAAGTCAGTATATTCAATTGGTTCTTTGCCAATGTGAAAGACAACATAAGAATATCTTTACAGACATTCTAACATTAGTTTAACAATAAAATAGAGACTCACACTTTTAATTGCTTATTTCTTAATCCAGTTTTTAAGTGATTGGCCCTTCATTAGTACCATAATCCACCGCCAAAAGGGGTATTACAAAGTAGTTAAATTCCACTGTTTTGTCCGACTTTCTTCATAGACTCTTTGTCAAAAATTCACTGGAGGAATGGTTTTGTTTATCAAATCATAATCAGATGTTTGCAGGGTGACCCAGAATATGAGCAATGACAGATGTGTCTCAGTCCTTGTGTCAGAAGATAATGATTTGAGTTAACAAAAATTGTTTTGGTGAGGTCACAGGTCTTTCTATCATCAAATAAGAGTTCGGCAATCTGGATAATGAGGAGCAGCAGGGAAAGCAAGTGAGAGAATGGAATGAAAAATAAGATTTTTACTTTTTTGATTCATTGTGACTAAGCCTTTAACTAAGAAATAAGATTTTTCTTCTCACTTTTAAATAGCAGTTCAACTTAATCATTTTATGTGGACACAGAAAAACGTGCTATAAATCCAAAGACAGAGAAATACTAAAATCTAGGATTTAGGATAATTCTTACCATATTGGCAATTGCTCTCTTTTGGCTAAATGCAAAGGCTTTTCCTGAACAGGAAAACCAAGAATGACAAGAGGGAAGGTGAGGAGTCTTTTATGGACTTGAAGATCTTGAGGTCTCTTCCAACCTAGAAATTCTGTGATTCTGTGATCCCAGCAAATACAATGCTTGAAATGTTAAAAGATCCACAAAGTCATGAACCTCCCTGCAACATGAGCAAAGCTCACACTTGCACCTTGGAGCTGCCTTCTACACATAATTCTCCTCCCCTGGAGCCATACTGGCAACTACATCCATGGTCATGACCTGGTTCTTTTGCATTGTTAATCACTCTTCTAGCATTTTATCTTTTGCCCAGAACCAACAGACCTTAAGTGCTGCACACTCAGCTTTATGTCACACCTTTAGCCACCTGAATAGGCAAGAATTTAGTGGAGCAATGGGGATTTAAAGGAATTTCAAGCATTTCATCTTCCATTATGTTAGGCCATGCGAATACACAGCTGTGCAGGATCCTACTTTAACTAAGGGCTGAATTCACCTTCCCTGTCAACAAAGATGCAATGGCAACAGCAGAAAGCATGTGATGCTTTCATAAGCAGGAGAGTTGCAAGGCTGTAGTACCAGTTTTTTACTAATAGTATTCAGATGATGGAAAGAGTCAAAGTAGGTTATCACTTCCAGAGGTGAATTAACATCTAGATGGCTCCAGAATTAGAGATTTGCCAAAATAACGCAAGATTTCTCTGGTATTGCTGCTCAATAAGACTATGAAAGCAGGGGCAGCAAAGGTCCAGGAAGAATTATCATGCTTGGGCTTGCAGAGCCTCTGCCTGCCTAAACACCCCCCAGGTGTCTACATTTGGGAGCTGGCACTACAGTCCTGTACTTTTTGAAGTCTTCTTGCCTCTAGCCACTGCGTCTGACCCTAGTCTCTCCTGCACACTGCCAGAGCCCTGGGCTCCACTGCTGAGATTGCTGTCTATTCTCAGGTCAGAGAGAGGATCAGTACTGTTCTCCAAGATGTTGCACAAACTTAAACAAGCCCATTCTGAGAAAATCAGTACCACAGAAGTTATTGCTTTTTTATATCTCTCTGAACCAAGTGCAGACACACACGTGCCCTGCAGAAGTTCTTCATTCCAATACATCTAGTCTTAGATAGCAAATGAGAGAACACAGACCCACTCAAATCAAATGAATTCACCCACACCACATCCCTGCCTATTTTCCCCACTTATCTTGAAAAGATCTCTGATGTTTATTTACACATCCTATAAGGAATACAAATATTCTTTCTGTAGCTCAAGATCAGGGCTAATTATAAAATTTCCACTCTTTCTCTCTACTCAGGCTGGTTTCTCCTGTCCATGGCTGGGCATTCCTGTTACAAAAACACACTCTACTTTTTCCTGTTCATAGTTTCCACTATCTCTTTGTACATTCTCCTGTCTTTTCTCATTTCCTCTGTACCTGTGGTTTTAAGAACAACATTGACGCTGTCTACCTGTGGAGTGATTTTTCTTTTCTCCAGTCACCCCTATCTGTGAAACCAAAGAAGGTTTTTTTACCTGATGATGTTGAGGTTACAGTTTTATACTGTCACTGTAGTTAAGATGTGGCAACTCTTTAGACTGACTCGCTCATTGATAAGTACACTGAAACTATTTCATCTGCTTAGCACAACATGCTTGAGGCACCACTCAATAAAAGGAAGTTCTAAGACAAGAATACAAGCAGATTGATGGAAATAAATTGGAATACATAGCTTTGGATTTAGTCAAACTTCTCACATGAATAACTTCCAATTTCTACCGAGAAAACAGGCAGAGATTTGATGCTCTATAAACAGACTAAGGATCTAAAATGTTTGGGCTACCTTAATTCTGAAAAGTGCCATCACCTCAACCATTTAAAAAAGTATTAGCCCTGAAAGTTAATTGTGACTGTCTTTATGAGAAGTTATTCTTGATGAAATCCAATATATGGGAAAATTCACAGCAATTAGTGGACATTGCAGATTATGCACACACATTTTGCATTATTTCATGATTTTAATTGTGAAGTCTCACCCAAACTAGATTTTGCAATTAGTCTTTTATCTATTCGATGCATTTTCAGTACAGTGTTAAGCAGGACAGCTTTAGATAAAGAATGTTCAGATGTTTGTCTTAGATTAAGTAGGAGGGTGTTAATTGGCAAAATAGTCTCTGATTTTGATATTAAATTTGAATATCATGGGGCATATTTTCACATTTATAAGGAAGCAGCACCCAAGTTCTGCATGCTGTGTTTACTTTGCAGGTCTTGAAACGAATGAAATATGTTGTTTCTGGTGTACAGATGGTCATTTATTTCCATGCCAAATTAATGATAGTTTTTTCCCTACCTTTTAACATCTGCCCTAAATTTATCTATTGTTGTGTTACACTTGGCTTTCTTAATTAGAGGAGAGAGAGAGTGTA
Source organism: Aythya fuligula (assembly GCF_009819795.1). NCBI lineage: Eukaryota > Metazoa > Chordata > Aves > Anseriformes > Anatidae > Aythya > Aythya fuligula. The sequence continues at coordinate 14,253,796 of NC_045566.1, forward strand.
ATTTGAAGGCTCAGCTGGGATACATTTTCCAAACTACCCCACAGAGTCTGAGTCTTCTTGACTCAGGAAATCCAAACAGCCTGATGGCAGCTGTTGGCTGCTCCTGTTTTCCAAGTTCCTTACTTTCTCCTTTGAACAGACAATGCTTCCCTCCAGGTATCCCATCATGGACAGTATACAGGATGCTGACATCCTGTATGGTTGCTAAATTCTAGTTCATTCAGTTCACAGAAACTTCATGACTGCTCAGTTGTTTCCGTATGTTTTCTGTAACACTCCTTACCTCAGTACCAACTGATTAGCATTCTTGGTGATCTTGTGTCCACTGTGTTTGAAGATTTAAATTCTTTAATATACCTTTTTGATTATACAGATATAACTTTTCCCTAGTTTATCACTATTTCCAGATTTTCTAGTTCAGTTGCCTTTTTTCTTTTTTTTTTTTTTTATATACGGTTTATTAATTTCACCCATAATTCCCATTAGAGCATTAACTGGTACCTGCCTGATAACTTACATTGACTTATTGCCCCAGGCTGCTGTAAAAAGCATCCTGTGAGGACACGCTGTTTGGTTATTCATGGAGCTCTGTGTTCTGCAGATTGCTCAGTCCCAATTTTTCAGAAACAGTTTCGTAAACTAAAACTGCATTAGAAACTCACTCTCCACTGCAGCTGATGATTTAATGCAAATTGTCAAGATATTCTGCACCATTTATGAAAAATATTTGGGAAAGAAAAAAGTAACGTCTTTCCATCCAGCTTATAAAACACTGCAACATCTAATCAGAAGTGCAATAGACTTCTTGTAAAGCCTTGACAGCAACAAATTTTGATATATATTCTTTCCCATATGTCACAATCCTAAATAAAAGGATTTTGATCTTTACAAGCCTAGTCCACCCTGAATTACCTTAAAAGGACTCAAAATGTTTATTATCTGCATCAATTTGGCGTTGCTTCTTATTATTTTATTTAGCTTTATTTAAAGTGCTTATTCACCATTCTGTTATATTACTCTGCTATTCATTTCCCTTAATCAGAGCATTCAATGGTGTTGCCATAGCAATACTGCAACTTTTTATATGACCAAATTCTTGTCTATTGACGTCTGTGCAAATAGATTTAGAAATAAATCTATCAGAGAAAGTGGTCCAGGCATTCATCTAGGAAAAAAGTCACCTCTTACTTGGAGAGCCCGTTTGCAGGATGGCATCAATTAAGTGTATACATTAGCCATACTTCAATATTCACCTTGATATATGATGTACCTAAATAAAGACCTAATACAGAGTGATGAAAGGAGCTTCTCTACCTTTGCGTACCACAGAGGATGTTTTTTGTCCACACGTAATCAAGGTGGCCCTGCACAGCCTTGTGTTAACGGCTAGAAATAGGTCAGAGATTCTACATTAAATATGTAATGACAAGAATTTCCATGCAAGTGGAACAGTCCCTGCTAGTCCAGACTAGCAAGTAATGCAAAAGTACCACCCTTTGGATGTAGGTTCACAGGATAGAATTTGTTTCCCCATTTTCCTTGTGCTTGACCCACATAAAGCCCTCTCAGTAAAGATTTAGTATTTGAATTAAATTCACTGATCCACAGTTGTATTTCTCCAGTGTGAGTTACACTGACACAAAATGAAGTGGCGAATTAGGCCCTGAGGGCTTTAGGAATGATGGGGCCTTTTTGCAGGCCTTTTGGCTTGGGAAGAGTTTTTGCCCATAGTGAATACATAAAATAACTAGCAAACTCTTTTACTTTGAATATCGGTTACAAGACCAAGGAGTGTTCATTACTTTACTGGCTGGGGATTGAAAGTTCCGAAATTAGAAAAGCTACTCAAGGAAAAAAAAAATCTCTGCATGCTATAATTGAACTGGTTATGAAAAGAGCTGTGAAGAGACTATACAAGAGAGGCAGCAAATGTACTACTCAACAGTACAGCAGCAGCAAGAGGAATAGACACTGCAAGCAATTTCTAGGCCAAGGAGGCACAGAGGGGGATAGCAGGCTGAATAATGAGAACAAAAGAGAATTAATAGTGCTTTACCAAAAGATTAATTTCAAATGTTTGTAATAAAGTTGCACAAATACTTCCGTTCTGTAATTCGGTCTTAAAATAATGCAAATTAATCATACTTTAACTTGAGATCACATTCCCTTTGATAAACTTCCTGGGTGTTTCTCAAATAAATATATCTTTCTGCAGAGATATGAGGCCTTTTTACCTGTGTCCACTCCTTGTAGTCACAGAAGTTTCACTTTCCTTTGCTTCCATGAAAGACACCGATCCCCTGTGATTATTAAGGGAAGAAGACAGCAGTGGAAGAGGAATGATCCCATCCCTTTTACATTTACTGTCCCTGTTAAAAAAGAAAAGAAAAAAAAAAATCTGAATACACAGAGAATAAGTACGTAAATGTACACATCAGAGGCAGATGATGACAGTCCTATCACGCAAATTTCAATTCCTGTTCATAATTCAAATGCTACAGGTCACATTCCCAGATAGTTGTACTGACAACGCATTCTGGAAGTTGTTCCAAGAGCTTGGGATCTGGTAGTATAATTTATTAAAATAAAACACATATTTGGTGTCCCTCTGCTCCCTTACCCTTGTTATCATTAATTATTGTGTTGGAAATCAAAATATCATCTCTTTTCTGGTATTAATTTCATATAGAGATCTAAAGATGGGTGGTGTGCACGTGCTTCTGCCAAGCTACTTGGGTCAACTCTGCTGGACAATGTGAATGAGGGAGTCAATGCCTGTTTATAGTGATTTTTCCTTTTGCTCATCTGCAACCTGGAAGCTGTGATAAAAACTTTGTTGCTGGTGTACGAGATATGTAGCAGCATGCACTGCTGCAAGCTGGAACTTACTTCCTATTTCTCTTTGGGATTTTAGTTCAGCAAGCCAAATTTCATTAGTACTGGATCCCCTGACACAGAGTCCACTTAGTTGCTACTCCTACAGACTGTAAGCATTTATAATGCACAAGCAGTGCAGCATCTGAGCGCCACACAACTGGCATATGGAATAAATCTTTTGTCAAGTATGAGTCCAGTAATCAGCACAGAAAAATATCCTGAAGCATAACTGCAAAACCCATCCCACACAGAACACGTTAATAGTTGTTAAATATATAAGTGTGCATACAAATATCCCATTATGGTGTATCTACAGTCTTATTAAATAGCAATCTTTCTTCCTATCAGTTAAATTAATCCCTCTTTCCTTTTTCTGAAACCAAGTACACCATATTCCCTGTAGCTGGCATTAAGCCTAATTTTGTGGAAATCTGACAGACAAAATAACTTAATTTTCACTATGTACTGCATTCAACCAAGGCTTTGGGCTATATTTGGAATGGCAACCCTCCCCATTCATTCATTAATCTGTTTTCCATAAATCTCATTGCATAAATAATGTAAGTTCATTATAAATATAACTAATAATGAATCCAGCTCCAAACTATGAATAAACTACACTCAGGAGTTTTTCCAGAGTTTCCAAAGCATAAAAATTTTGTCTAAGAAATGGTTGAAGAACCAGCCATTTTGATCTGACACAAGAGCGAATTAATATTGTACCAGGAAACTTCTAAGATCAATATAACAGACAGCCTCTGCTGGATGCACATAAAATCCCTGAGTTAAATGACTGTGTCACTGAAGCTCTCGGAAACAGGGGATGGTTGGAGGCCCAGCATGTGTTTGCTGTAGCACTCTGCTGAAATGCAGCCTTTATTAAGCCACATATCTTAACGGAAAGTTTCTTTCTAGCAATTATTTTTCCTTTGTCCTAACTCTGTTTTTCAGAAGAACATATGCTCAAATTTCAGAGGCTGTGACAGACTGCTAGGTGGGGGAATACAGAAAGCATTACATGTTCCTTTACCAAAATCAAATCAAGCTTTGTAGTTGGGAATTTCTGCAGCATTTAATGAAAATGTGCAGAGGAAAACTACTTGCAGAAGGTCTATTTGCCTGCTTATGTTTAAAGCACTTAACTTTGGGGGGGGGGGGGGGGGGGGGGGGGGCCTAAGCAATCGAAAAAAAAAAAAAAAAAAGAAAAAAAAGCAGATGATTTTGCAAGTTGCATTAGCAAGTAACAAGCATGAAGTTTGCAACTCAGGCTCAAAAGTTTTTCCTTTACCTTCATTCAGGTTTAAATAATTACAGAACTTGCATATAGTTTATTCTGAAATACTACTGTTAATAAGAGATTCTACATAATATTAGTATTCATGGACATCAAACAAAAAACTGGCTGAGGATGGCATATTTCCCTTCTAACAGGAAAATTGTTGTGCAAAACCGTACACAGTTCAAACAACTTCAAAAAATAATGTTTAATATTTAAAGAAAAGTACTAGTCAAGGGTTCCATAACATCAGTAGATTTTATCATGTATTATTTACCTATTGGAGACTCTGAGACCTGTTCTATAACAAAAATGTAAAGATGGGTGCTGAAGTAGCCCTTCTAACTGTGAGAATACCTGAAGGAGGGTTTTTTGAGTTTATGATCTCTTAATGAATACAAACTACACAGATGATTATGTTAGCAAAATTAAATATCTGGTGGTATTATTATTTTATTCAATTAGAATTTAACTTTTTACAATCATTCCAGACTGGGTTAGGCACCTGAAGAACAGACAGGAAAGAAAAAACCCTGCCTCACTGACATTCAGGTACAGGACTACTCTCTACCCTGCTTGACCATTATGCTCATAGACTAAAACAGAAGCCATAGTATCAGCTGGACAACTCTTTGTGCTAAAATATCAAAATAAATGGAATTAAAATGGATTTAAACCTGCCTACATAAGCATTTGATGAAATAGACAAAAAAGAACACCGATGGACAGAATTTCCAAACCCTCTGGCCAGAGCTGACATGAAGGACAGTCAAACAGGACAGGGGTGCATGTTCTAAAGAATGCATAGCAAAGTGAAAATTAAATATAAACTTTTCTGTGTGGTCTTATAACAACACACATTTTCAGTGAGGGTGCCTCCAAGTTGGTCCAATGGGCCAAAAGATGTATCCAAAATAAACAGACTTCTTTACTCTTTTCCTAGCTGCTTGCTCTTGTACCCCCAGGCCAGACCTGGCTGGAGGAGCAATAGCAGATGCCTTGCACACACAGCCCATGCGTGGCCAGGTGTGCACTGAAGGATCTCATAGCATCAAGTAGCATTGCACAGGAGGAGGACACCCCATGTGCCCTCCCAGCCTCCAGGCTGCGTGGAGCAGAGGCGTCTGGGGGATGCAGCCCCTGCCAAGCCCTGGCAGTGCTGCTATCACCAGGGCAGAGGGCAGTGGGGTGCTCCAACACACAACAAGTCACAGGAGCAAGTCTCAACACAAGAGAGGCACTTGACACCCCAAGCATGCTGTAGTTTTTCTGCTGGTGAAGCCCTCCCAAGCAGATGGTTTTAGCTATGGCTTTAGCATTAAGGATACTGTAAACAGCAGATCTATCACAGCACTAAAGTATGATAATCCCATCTGACTCAACATGTTATTCTTCACCTGAAGGGGAATCAATAACAGACGTTTCACTTGCAAGTAATCTTCAGCACAGCTTCAATCTGGTACATGAAGCAGTGAGAAAGGAATAGATTTGCTGTTATTAAAATTATTCAGAAAAATATCAAATAAAGACTAACTTTAAAGACTTTGCTATTTGTTCATGGTCATTCTACAAGCAGAAAGATTTATTCAGCATCTACTCATTGAGTAAACTGCTGTGATTAATTTTTTAGTCATCAGTGTCTTTTGCAAAGAGACATTTAAAGAGCACCTGCAGTGAGCATTTTATGAGATGCATTTTATTTGGCCAGGAAGTTGGACAAGAGGAAGATGACCTTGCCTGACACAATTTCTTTATGAGACCATCTTCTCAATGATCTATGGCTCCACTGAGTAGAATTACGGTTGCCCTTGAAACACGGGTCAAGTAATGTTGCTAACATACATTCTTCCCTGTCAAACATCTAACTGATCCTGTGGTTTGCAGAGCCACTACTATTACTTCCAAATTTGATTTGCATGTTTTCAGCAAAGAGGTGCCTATGCCTGTACATGATAAGTAGCTGCACCTGCCTTCAATTTGCTTTACTACATATAATTTCCTAAGTGAACAGTTCAAATACTCGAAGATGGCAATCAGACTAGCAAGATTTCAGTAGCATAAGCAAGGACTGAATTACTCTTAGCTTTCAACCTGTGTTTCTCTGGCCTTGTCCAATTTCTAGACTAAAACTGGAAAATAAAGACTCAGCTCCACTAAATATAGTTGTCGTCTGTTCACTCAGAAGCTGCAGGGTAGAAAACTCTTTTATCAAGGCATGATGCTTTATTTCAGTCACTCTGAGCTTTACAGCCACTGTCTTAAAACTGACAGAGAATATATTCCAACTTATAAATACAACAGAAGTACAGGTAATATATATTTGTGTGTGTCCCAAAAAATATGTCTGCTGTTCCAGTTTTAACTGTTCCTTTTCTGATGAGAACTAGTGTGTTTGATATTGTATGTCCAGTTCATGTCTAATACTTGTTTCAGTGATTACTGTACAGTTGCCATTATACGTTTGTGTCCCATTTTATCTATCAGGATGAACACACCTCACAGGATCAACATAGTACAATACAATCAATGCTGGCACATTAATTATTCAAGGGGTAAAAATTTGCTTATATTCATTGCTTTTAATTGCAGTATCTGAAATCAGACAAGCAAGATGTGAAATAACATTTTTTCCTGAGATTATACTTACCTTTTGATGTAAGAAAATTATTCCAGGGTAAAGAGCTTTCCAACATGAATATATAGAAAAGATCATCATCTTGTTGAATCTAAGAAGTGTTGTAAAAATCATACGCTGTTTCTTGCAAAAGCAAACTTCACCCTGAAATAATCTAAAAGATAATGTATAGAGAAGCAAAGGTCAAATTGTAACCTGTACAGACCATAAGTAGATGGCCATATATAAAATTCCTATTATTTTCTGTTAATAAATTACCCTCATGTTTTTACATTATAGCATTACCTTGTATGAAAGTATAGTATACCTATACTTTTTAGGTATAATAAAAATATTACCTTATATATCTCTACAATTTTCATATCTTATTTAAGCTGTTCTGACAACTCTACCTATTTTTAATCAAATACTCAATTCTGTCATTCCATCAAACAAAAAGACAGAAAATGGTAACTATATATTTTGCTGCTACTGAAAATTAGGTTAAATGTTGCAGGAAAATATATGAATTGGAAGAATTAAATTGGATAGTTTATCTAATATAACTAGATTCAAAACTACAAATACCTGGTAAAAATGTACTGATTTTTATAGAAATTTCTTCTGAAAAAAATGTATCAGGAGTGGAAGAAGAGAGAGAACATTCAATACAACATTGTCTCCAGAATGTGAAATGTGAAATTAGTTGTGACTAATTACTTGACCAATATTTCTTCATAATATTTAGATTTAGTTGGGTTTAATAGTCACCCTGTAACAGCAGAAAAGTGAGTGTGCTCTACTGTCTAAATGAGCATATTCACTTTTCAAGATCAGACTAGCCATTTGTTACCCTCAAGATGGAATACAATATGCGATATTTCTTCCTTAGAAAATCTCCTTGTTTCATATAATATCACATCCAAACTTTCAGCTAAAGTCATTTTCAGAATATGGACTCCTAATGCAATCTCAGTTCTTATAAATGGACTCTCCCAGAAATTAATTCTTTAAAGGCATACAATGCATGCTTGAACACCATTATCTTCTAAAGGGCCACATGAGTCGTCCAAGTTAAAAGAGCAGAGAGATAAAATCCACTTGTTAAATAAAGTCAGAATAGCAGAATTAATTCACTACCCACTAAATTAATCATTCTATTAGTAATGCAGTTCTTTTATTAATTTGTTATAAAATACGAAGTGAACAATGGCAGAAAATACTGCTCAAAAACTATTCTTGATTTAACATACATATTAATTCATCACCCACAATGAAAGTCAGTACCTAAGACTTCCTTCCAAGTTTAAAGGAAAAATTGTACTTTAGTCCCTGGGCAAGCTGAAAACAACACTGGAAAGCCCACTGAGTCATTAGTCTCTAAAAACTGGTCCTTACCTGAATAACCATAGAAATAATACCATCTGCTGATGATTGTCCACTAGCCCCTCTCCCCCCCCCCCCCCCCCCCCCCCCCCCCCCCCCAAATTATTTGCTAGTTTCAATGGAACTATAATCACCATGAATTGGCAATACCTCCTATCTTCTTATCTCAGGAGAACAAGCCAACCAATTAAAACCAAACTTTGCAAACTGTAGTTCTGAAAACAGCTTTTAAGCTTCTAAGCACTGGGACTGTGGTATTTTCAAGTCACTGACAGTAATTACACTTCCAAAATTAGAACACCTGTCACGTGGTATACATTGATATTTACATGGCAGAGTAGTTCTTACTTAAGAATACATTTGTCAGTATTTGTTCTCATGAGATACAAGTTGAGCTCTTTTATGGTCATAGTAGAAAACAACTTGTGGTGTCTCAGAAAGTGGTATATGAAAATTAGCAATAAATGTTTTATTTCAGTAGCTGATGACTAAACAGAAACAAAGAGTAAGATACATTTCAGGAACTGGCCCAAACACTGATGGTGCAGGTTTTCATTTCTAATTAAAAACTTCATAAAAATATATTGATGTTGCTTTATTAGCAATTTCTTTTGTCCCAATACTTTCTCAAATGTCAGTTATTTGAAAGGGGCAAACTTTACACATTACCAACTTTCACAAGATTAGAAAAACAAATAAGAACATAGTATACCTTATTCCTTTATAATGAAAAATTGATTATAAGCAAAGAATTGCATACTGTGCTGGTGTTGTAAATTACTTCCTCTGTGGCTTTTACAACATTGCCTATAAACATAATTGAATGTCACTAGTTTATGTTTGTAAATACAATCTCAATGACATTGCACCTGGGAGCGCGTATGCACAGTCATCTGTTATGGAGAAGGATCTAAACATATGGCCTGTTGATTGGGGTCTGGCCCCAAAGCTATCACAAAATCCTCCAGCCAGTTTTCTGCCAGACTAACCCATCACAATAATTCACTGCTATCAAATAGAAACTTCCCAACAACAACCTAGAAAGTGTACAGCATTTGAAACGGCCACTTCAGATCTAAACACTAAACATTTGAGAAAGCAAAGGTCATAGGCATACCTCTTACCACGAGAAAACTATATCAGGTCCAATCCGATATTTTTATTCATCTTACTAGGCTGGCCTGTTAAGATACAGATTTTATTTTCTTCTTCAATTTGCCAATAACTCTTCTAGACCAAAGCTTTAGCAAAGGGATTATCTTTTGCACATATGAGTAGCATCTGTATGTTCAAAGCTAGGCTGATTCTTTAAGCATAGTTGGACCTCATGTGCATGGCTCCCGTCAGCTGTTAGCAGGCAAAGCAGTTTTAGATAAGTCTTCTGTGTCTCACAAACGTAATGCACATGGTCACTGAAAACAAGCAAAACATGCTTGTTTTCTGCATATGTTTTTCTGAATAGGATAGTAACAAGACAAGCAGAAATTAAACTGTAAGTTTGGATTTCTGAAAACGAGTAAATGTTCAAGGGAATTCAAACAGGATAGGATATATAACTTTAAATAAATACCTTTGGACAGAGTATTTTTCACCATTAAACAGAAGAGTTTTATATATTTGAAATGAGATACAGATTTTGACAATCACTAAAGCTTATTGCAGGGTTGCAGACTTTAAAAATAAAGGTCTACATGTACATTTTTTGCAAGAAACTGCAATGAGACTATGAACTGAGCACCTGTTAGCAATGCCAGAATCTGTAAATTAGGGCAGTATCTGTTGGCGTCTCAGTTATTACATTTGAATTTGAAACATCTACCTAAAGTAAATTGCAGCATTTGGGCTGCTTTCTTTGTCATACCTCACAGTAAAAGCTGGCTTAGTTTGATCCTGAAATGCTTTTAAATTGATAACTGTAAGTGAATGAGAGCAATGGCCATGCTGACGCAATTTTGCTTTGTATAAAATAAAATAGTCAAAACTTGGTACTGTGATAGCCTGCTGGTAGAACATATTGAAAAGATAAGACATTCTTTCTAATCAACCTTTGAAGAAATGTTCTGGAGGACAAAAATATTCAAGTTACCAGCTAACCTTTACAGTCATATAGGAGAGGATGTGCATAATGCATTATTCTGTCGGATATGCGTTACTTATTATAAAATAATAGAGGCTTCAGTACTTTACATGACCATTAAGAAGATCAGAACATAACCCAGCATTCATAATATAATTGAGTGCTGCAAAAATATCGCTAATGATTAATATACCAGACATTATGCATCGTTCCTACGAGATAATTTTGTCCTGACACAGAATGATGACTGTCACAGTACTGCTGCAGCTTAAAACACACGAGGCCTGCAGGATTCTGCGGGCAATCATAATGCCGTATGTGGGGGTAGAAATTCCTCATTAATGTCAGAATGCCTCAAACATCTGTTTACACTAAGCCAACAACAACAGCAACAACAAAAAATAAATTCTCTTCTGCACATAGCTGCACAATTCTCCTTTCAGCATGCAGGGGAATGAATTCTCAGAGCTACACACAGACACACACCATCACATGGCACTGCTGCCATGGCCTTGCACAAGATTCCCCCCGTACTGTCTCCCCAGGACAGGCCTGGAATGACGCAGATATCTATAACACCTGCAAGCCCCCTTCAGCTCAGGCAGGAGCAGCTCACAAGGAGCCAGCCCTGGTAGCGCTGCCGAGCCTTTTCCTCGCAGTGAGGCCTGTGGCCTGCCTGAGGCCTGTACCCACCAGGGGTGGTGAGGTACAGGGATTATTTAAAAAAAAAAAAATAAAAAAAAATCAGCACTAAAAAGTGGTGTCTGCATCTGAACCCAGATGAATTTTGGTTTAGTTTGTTTGGGCACAGAAAGAATTCTAGTAGTTTGTATGAGAACAGGTCTCAGTGGGCAGCAGTTTGACACTTGTTGCATGGTGGGAGTGTCTTTCTCTGGGGTGCCACGTTGGGCTACCTTTTCTTTGCCATTTACATGGTCAGCATTTGCAGGGCATCCCTGGCATTCTGGTACAAGGTGGCAACATTTATGAAGGTAACCCTGGGAAAAAAACAACAACAAATAAAATAAAATAAAAATGGGACTGATAGACCTTCAGTCCAAGATTAGGGATCATTTCAAGTGATGAAATGGAAAATTTTTCTTTACAAGCACTCAAAAATGAAAGGACATTTGAAATGAGGGATTTTTATTGTAAGAAAAAAGACTGTTACCATTTCAGAAATTATGTATATAACACCAACTCCTGCATGTTCAGAGAAAAAAAATCTCAAAAGAAAAGGAAGTAATTACTCGTGTAAATACAGGAGTTCCAAGAAACCAAGGCAAAGTCTCTCACTGAAACATGCAGCAGCACAAGATGGAGAAAAGAGCAGCACCATGAGAGAGCAGTGGAGAACAGATACCCTCAGTCAGTTCTGAGAACTGAAATTCCCAAAAGCAGAAAACAGACAACTAAAACCAAGATGCTATTTCCAATGATAACTAAGATATTTAAATGAACAAATGTTACAAATTTATATTTCCCCATTAATCCATTCATTCCTGAAGCCATATTATTTACTCTAACAGAAAACACAACAAATGTTCCTTTGCACATCTTGATTCGCAAGGGAAGCAGTAAAGCCCACGTGAAAAAAGCTAACCCAGTGTTGAAAGGATTGTTTAGAAATACCCTCAATTTTTTAATTCTTCACTCTCATACTTGAAAATTAGCTAGCAGACATAACCAACTGATAATGAGATGTAAAGACTGAAATGGCAGTGTCTTACATAAGACCACACAAACATCATTAGTAAGAGAAGCGTATATGTGCTTTCTCTTCTTGCTGTTGAATCAAAGGATCATAAAAGTTACCATGGTGAAAATTGGAAAGTTAGTAAGTACTTTCTAGACACCTTTATTTTTGGGGGGAGGACAAAACAAAACAAAAACTTTCACTGGTGGTTTAATTTTTATTTTGAAAACCAATGGAGTGGATGAAATCTTTAAAAAAAAAAAAAAAAGTTTAATACAAAAACTCTGTACTCAGCCATTAGGGATCTATGACATTCCCAATGCTCAACCCAAGTAACTAGAAGTGGGAAAAGAGAGTAGTCCTTGAAGTAGTAGACCATACTACTTCATGGCTGGATCCACAGCACTTTGTAGTTGATGTTCCAGTAGCTGGATTAGACCTATAGTCCTAGAAACACTGCCTGCTGGGGATGCTTGGGAACAGCATTTGCAGACTGTGATATGAAGAGAAAGAATTCATCCCTAAAAGAAAAGAAATTTAAAAATAAATAAATAAAAAGAAAGACAGAAACATAAGATTTTATTTCTCTTTTCTGGAAGAGAAAATAAAACAAAACAAACAACAACAAAACAGAACTAGCCTCTGATTAACATTTTAACCAGGTCTAATGGTTAATTAAATTCAAATTGTAGAACTGCCAGTCCAAGCAAAACAGAAAGATGTTGAATAAACTTCACTTATTTTCTTCATGGCTCACAAGAAAGTGTACTCAAACTTTAGAATAAAAAAGTCCATTTAAGGAATTTTCAAACACCATCTCTCTCATTTCTGGCTTGAAGATTTTATTCACATTAAAATGTGGATACAGTCTTTCAATTCCATTTTTTTTCCTGCAATAAAATCACCTGAAGAGGCAGCAACACAGTTATGGTCAGAAGTGCAAAGGAAAGTGTGCAATATACAATTCAACAAGAATAAACATTAAAAAATAAATAAATAAATACAATGAAGATATTTCTGTTTTTACAGAAGCTACCTGTAGAAAGCAGAATTAGCTTGGAGACGTTTTGCAGAAGTCTACTTTTATGTGCTTCTAGTATGGACACTGATTGATTAGAACACATTTGGCCTTTTCTTCATTATCTACAATTCACAAAGTCATGGCTCACTACTTTTTGAAATTTATAAATAAAACGAAGATTAGAAACTTGCAAAATTTAACATACTGCTAAACTAAAGTGTAAAGGTGCATTTTAAAGTACTTTTCTTGCATAACTAATACAGAAGATGCTATTAGCATTTGCTTTTCAAGTCTGCAGTTGTTACCACATAAACAGCATCTATAATATACTCCCTTCTTTCATTAGTTTATTCATATCCCTGTGAAAAAGCTGGTGCAACTCTGCTTCTTAAAGTAAATATTTTATGGTACCAGAGTCCAAAATTCAACTCCCATATTGATTACAAGGTGTATTACATTTCAGTTCTGTATGCACAAAATAAAAACAAAGATCTCAGAGTTAAAGTATCAGAGAAAGTTTAAAGCCAAGAGATCATTTCCCATCATTCTGAAAGTGTTGTTTGCACCAGAAGACACTGGTGATATGCATGTTTTATAAGAATTTTGCTATGCAACATTTACTCATTAATCCATTTAGATATAACCTTTATCTTCAGCAGAGACACTGAAAAAAATTGATCACAATGAAATGTTTGGAGACAATAAGATGATACTGTTTGATATGTATTTATGTCTGAAGCTAGAGAATGCTGCAAATAAATCACAAGTAAATCTCAGACTACAGTCGACATTGCAATCCTAGTGCTAGAACCACCATAGTCACTTCACAGAAGAGAGCTTAACTGTCATATTCTTTTCAGTCCATATATATATTATATATTCTGGACTATTCAGTCCAGAATATATAAAGACAGGGAAAAGGAACCATGAATGCAAGTCATACTTATAGGATGAGATACTGCATCTTGAAAAGCAGAGACAGAGGGAGAGCTTTGAGGCCTTGACAGATAACCAACAGAATGCAATGATGCTTTAGCTAATGCACAGCAAATGTAATCTTTAGATATACAAGCAGACAAATACAAAAGCTCCCAAACACTACTGAGCCATATACCACCTTCTAATAAAACCATTATTTGTGTTATCATGTGTTTGTTTCTCATTTGGATCTACATACTGTAGAACCCATGCAGTTTCAATAAATTTTTTCTAGACTCTAGATATGTGCCAGAGAGGTTTAACATAAGTAGGATAGGACTTGCCAAAAACAAGATCTAAACTTCTTTGAAACAAACAAACAAACAGATTAAAACTTTGCTACATTTGGGAACAAACAGACAACAGAAATCAGAAACCAGAGGAAGAGAAACGTAAATGAAGACAGCCAAATAGCTCATTAGCTGGGTCATCCAACATTTCGCTTGATCCAATTAGGCAACTAATCCCTACACTGCTGTTTCCTCTTTCTTCTTTTCTGGACCCAAGAAATTCCCCAGTAGAAACTTAAGTAAACAAATATGTGATAAAATGAGAAGCTATGCTTTTGATGAATCAGTATTCTCAGGAAAAAAAAAAAAAAGTTTCATCAGCAAGCCCCACTTAAGCCTAATTATAAGTGATATTTTAAAACACATCATGATTTTAGACTGTGAATTAGGGGAAAACAATATGAAAATGTATTATTGTTATGTCTTTTGTAAAATTCCAGTTACAAGAAAAATATTTAAATATATCAGAAAGGTATTTAGATGTTGCACTGAACTATTTTCAGTAGATTGCCCTATTTATCTAGGCAAAACTTCACTCTCCTGCTACCTTATATTCAGATTGCAAGATATTGCAAGAAATTGCAAGATATGAGACAGAGTTCACCACAGAGTTCACAGCTTTTAAAAGTTTAAATCAAGAAATAGAAAATAGAAAACATTAAGTATTTTAGAATTCTAGAAATGTACCTATGCCAAATCTATGCTCTGATAATAATGTGTACATGTATAGTGAAGAGAAGGTTCCCCACACTAAAAGGCTTGAAAGTGTAACAAAAGCAATGGTCATGAGAGCTTCCAATCCAACTGAAACAGCATATGTGCATAATCTACCATCTAACATCATATTCCAAACTTACAGTAGGAATTACTGAACAAAAGAGAAAACTAAAATTTTGAGTGAAATCTAATAGCGAAACATGTCACAGGGCAAAATCATTATTCAAAGTAACTCAGAAGTGAAAAAGAGCAATTTAGCTAATTTGAAAACTGGGCTAGCTCAAAAGCACTGTTCTTCAGTAGTCGCTTTACTGCTCCTTAGCAGATGGCTGGGACTGTATTACAGAGATCCAGAACGTTATGATGAAGGCCAAGTGCCCCAAACAGCACACCAAATGCTTTTATTTTCTAATTTCTAGTCTCTTGCACACTAATGCCACGGTGCAGATACTTAAGTCACAGGAAGACGAGCCTTTAGAAACAAACTGCCACTTACTACACAGCCTTAGCAGTTCAGCTCTTTGGTGAGTATGGCACTCCTGTTACAAGAACTGAATTTTACTGAGCAAGTGTTTGAGGAAAACAGATAATAGCAGTTACTTATCTTCTCATCAGAGAGCAAAGAATATAAATTCTACTTAAAGTCTGCTTCTATTTCTTATTTCTTGAAGTATTACGTGAAGCGGCAAACTCTATCAACAGCATCCTTCCCCTCTGAATAAACGTTATCACATCAGAACAAACACTGTAATATTACAAAGTTAGCTGTAACGCTGCTAGAAGCGTCAGGGAAAATATGCTCTCACCTATATACATGAAGTTAGCAATGATGTTACTTCTTGATGTTACCACATTTACTGCTTTGGGTAACTCCAAGCTATTATATTTTAATCTCTTTTTACCTGAAGACTGCTCAAATTCCCAGCTCTTCACCGCATCCCATTCATCTCCATACATGTACTGCCTTTGTTTGGGGGGAAAAAAAAAAGAAGAAAAAAAAAAACACACCACAGAATCACCTTGTTTTTATTAAATGTCACTGAACCACAATGAGCCCTCAGATGTTCTAAGCACTTAACACAGCTCCCACTACATTTATGTCACAGACCCTAGTGCCAAATCAAAGTAGGGGATAAAACTGTGTTGGCCTACTGAGTCCAATGGAGATGTGACATCTTAGATATTCTAAGAATTACAGAAGAGCAGGAACAGAATGGTTTGGAAGCCCCGTAACACTATGTGTGTGTTTTAGGAAAGAGTGTATCTTCAAGTTTTAGACAGAATGACAGGACAGATTTTACAAAGCAATAAAGCTAAAACTTTCAACCATGAGAACCTGATTAAAATAAATAAATAAATAAATAAAAAATCTAAGTTGGAATTTTTGAGAAATATAACTCTCAGTGTACTAGAAAAGACATTTGTTCAGCCCTGTTCAGAGCATCACTTACAACGGTTTAGAAAAGACTGTGAGTGAAATACAGACTTCTTGAAGCACATGATGTACATGAATTCAGCTCCACTGATGCTCTCATTGTAGAGTTCAGTTGCATTTACTTCTTATGAACCTGGTCTGATGAATTCAATTACTGAAGGAAGTCTGTTTTTAATTCTGAGAACTACTACTTCTTTCAATTTAAATTGATTAATAATAAAAGTTACAGCATTTCAGAAGAACAGCATATAAATTAACCATAAACTGAAGCCCTAGCCCATAGCAATGTGATACAAAGCTTTCCTTCATATCAGCTTGGATGCAGCTCTCAAGCATATTCTAAAGGTTGAATATGGGTAAATATTTTATTTTACAGATATAAATTATAGTTTATTGCCAGCTGTTTAAAATATCTATGATTTGGTAAGATGAGTCTTGCTAGCCCCCAGCTGTCTCCCATTTACTTGAATGGGAAAAACACTGGGTAAATTGCTGCCCATGGAACAAAAATATAAGCAACTCAAGTACCCATAATTTGTTGTAGTTTTAGATCATCCTAATTTAGATATTTTTCAAAAGATATAATGAAAAGTAGACTCTACTTAATTGCCACCCTGATAAATAGCTGTAGCAGGAAGATAATACCATTAGTAGAATGGTAAATTAAAAGCAAGATGTAAAAGCTATTCTGCATCAATAACATACCCAATGTGTTAGGAGTGAAGTTGTTTGATGGGCTGATCACAGAAGTTTACAGTGACCTACCACTATATATCCTACCATAAATATTATTTGGCAAAACTATTCATTATTTTCAAGGAAATTTCTCTTGCTCTTGAATTGATATCTACATAACTACATAGATATATTTAAAGAAAATCTAGAAGTTTTATTACTTCACTGTGTTCTTGGGTAACAATATGAAAACAATATTTTGTGTGCTCTCAATGAGGCATTGAAATATCTTTCTTTGCATGTTTTATCAAACAAAAAATGTAGAGTACGTGGGGATTTAACATAAAATCAGGATATGTACCTGAATGCAGCAGCAAGAAAGGAACTCTGAGAAACGAAAATTGACAACATGAAAGCAGTTATCTCATGTCTCAGCAAGTCTGTAGCAGTGTCTAATTATTTGTGATTTTTGTGGTTCTGATTTCTGTATGTTAACCAGAGAAAACATATGGGGTGAATACTGGTTCATACTACGCTATCTGTCAAAGGTTTCTGTAGACCATTAGGTACTGTCACCACTAAGCAAAAACCGCAAGCTCAATAACTGAGAACTATGTAGCTCTTCAATATATGCAAAGCTCAAGTATTTTATTCTCCATCAAAAACACATTTAATGTTTCCTTTTGAAGGCTATTTATAACCACAAAGGCAATTTTGTCCTCTTTGACTAGTTAAAACTTTAATCTCTGGCTTTCTGGTTCAGAAGATACTCCTCACAGAACAATTTTTAACTGTTACCATCCCTTTCTATGACTCTTAGCTGGGGCTGAGCCTTCCCCCTTGTTTTACAGGTTGCAGTGAAGTCCAAATTAAGAAAGAAAGCAGAAGAAGGCAGCAGGAGAGAAGTGAAGGAAGAAAAACATGTAAGGAAAGGAGAAGGAAGTGCAGAAGGTAAAAGTGTGGCTGACAGCTTTCGAGTCCCTCAGGATCGCAGTCAGCAGTGAAGAGAATTACCTTGCAGAAAAGGCACAGCTGGCAGGAAAGATGTCAACCACAGGAGGTAAAGAAAAACGCAGGCAGGAGGAGAAACCAGTGAGCCACTCTGTGGACAGGAGTGCCTTGGGAGTAACGCAACAGGAGTAAGACGGCCGATGACTTACAAACATGCACACAGCACATTAATTAGTACAACGTTTGATTATACCCATCAATCCTAAATTGCTTCCTTGGACACTAGTCCAAGAGGATACAGAAATTACCTCTTCACTCATTGATAGGCATGGTTCAAGAACAAACACCTTCTACCCTCATACCCAAAGATATTAACCAGTTGTTACTTCACATTTACTTGTTTCCCGTAATGGGCCCCATTTCATCTCCCTGGGTATTAAGAGCTGCTTCATAGCACATCCACACAAGCAATCGGTAACAGTGCACTTAACCAGTCAGCAGGGGTACTGAATAATAAGCCCATCTGTACTGTACTCCCAACCCTGTCCTGAAAACACCAGTAAGCTCAAGGAACAATATTTTCAAGGTACCTCCATCTAACCAAAGGAATATTCTTATTCTTAGGGCAGTTCTCCTACAGTATATAAAATGAAAATTTTACTGTTCAGACATTAAAAACATTTAACTCTCTGTTTTGACAGACAGCTAATAATAAAATGTCTATTCACAATAACACCATTATAAAGGGAACCAGAAGCAAATGAGAATCTTCATTCTTCTTTCTACAATATCATATCACAGCACATACCCATTAGTGGAAAAAAAGACTTGGTAATCCCTGTGTTTGCACTCAGATTAGAAGAAAACAATTCAGAGTCACCTTGTGGTGGAAAGCTACCATATAGGTGTCCTGCAATGGAGAAAAAAAAAAAAAGTCAGGCAGGGTTCTAACCAACAGGAAACAATTACTACTGTATTTCTGCTTGCCCCAGTTTCTGCTAGGATCAAAGCCAAGGTTTGAAATTTCCATTTATTTATAGATACTTAAAATATTGTCAATATAATTCTGGACTTTGTAAGCAGTTGGCACTATCTGAAACTGTCCCGCTGTACTAAACTAAGGCAGTATTTTTTCCCATCAGATAGTAGTGTGGCAATCCCCTTGATGTCTAATTCTTTGACAGCAATTCAGTTTTAGATAGC
Source organism: Aythya fuligula (assembly GCF_009819795.1). Taxonomy (NCBI): domain Eukaryota; kingdom Metazoa; phylum Chordata; class Aves; order Anseriformes; family Anatidae; genus Aythya; species Aythya fuligula. Next base: position 14,272,992 of record NC_045566.1, read on the forward strand.
TTATAATAGGCTCTGCCTGAATTCTGCCAGGATTGAATTGTTATTGATTGGTATGAGGCAATGGTGTAGAAGGGTGCATTTCCACAGCTTATATTTGGATGGGTCAGATCTTCTGACAGCTGATTTTGTTAGAAAACCTGGGGTCATTTTGGGCACTGATTATTACACACCCTTGCATTTTTTCCATCACTGCAAGCTCAGCTTCTTACTCTATAAAAGGTACAAGTCATTTTCTTTCTGAGGTTTACAGAGTGGTTCTTTTGTATAAGATATTATAATCAGTCTTCCTTTGTATATAACCTTGCTTCACATTACTCTGAAACAGTACATTTGGTGTGTCAGAATGAAACATCTACTTTTTAAATGTTTACTGTGTTTGGGGCAAATTCAGCCCTCAGTCAATGGCACTACCCCACAGAAGTGAGTTAGCCCTCCAATCCAGTGTGAATAGTCCACAGAAGCTCTCCTATGTGTCAAAAAGGCCAGGCCAAAAAGTCAAAACAAACAAACAAACCCAATCTTACTCTGTAGGTAGTAACTCACTGTTTTTTTTCTTTCTTTTCACCATCAGTATCAGAATTGTTCTCATTTATTTGAGAGGTTTGGCTCACTAATCAGAGTAATAACCCCAAACTTCCATGGATTGCACAATCTTGAGTTTTTTAGGAAGGAAGGAAGGAGGAAAGGAGGGAGGGAGAAAGAGGGAGAGGGAGAGAAAGAAAGGAGACAAAGAAAGAAAACTTCCCTCTACTATTTATCTAAAAGAATATTGTGCTCTATTTGAAGCCAAAGCTGTCACAGACAAGCTTTAACATCACTAAGCTTCAATTCTGCTATTGTCAGTCTTGTTGATGTTGAAAACACCAGCAATTATCAAACACAGCCTGAGTATAGCAACTGGGAGTTTTAGTCAAGAGGGGTTAGGAAGGAGAAAGAGGTTGCAGGCAACGGATGCGGAGTGCCTGATTCCTGCCTCAGCACTGCCTACCGGCCTGACTGAAGCTTTCTTACAAGCATATATTTCCCCATCACTGCAGGCTCAGCTTCTACAAAAGATGTACTTTTCTACACTGCTGAGTAAGTTGAACCCATTCAGGTTCCATTGCTGTACTTATAAATGCCAAAATACACCAAGTCAACAAAAATGTATGTATTTGACTTCAGAAGATGAAATGATGCAATTAGCAACATTACACTTGTTTTATCACCATTGCTTTGATTTAAATTGTTAGTGGTTTAAACATCTTAATTTCTAAGTGAATTATATAATTGTTTTTGTTGTCTGTTTCTTGATTCTTTTTGTATAATTAGGACATAGTAATTTACTTTACATCTCTTCAGTTTAATTGAGTTAATAATGTCTGCTAAGAAGCATGATGTCACACTACTATCTACTTGGCTGGAAAGCTGGGGGAAAAGCTTTCACTAGGTGTAAGAATTTCAAAGGGCACCTTTTCTTCCAGAGTTGTAAATCTGCAAAAGGTAGCTTTCTGTTGAAATGACACAGCTGTTTCCGTATTTTTCTGCTTCTGTTATTGCTCTTGTAATAGATCATATTAAAAAATCTTTCTTGACATGCCATGGTTCTCCCTGATGATATTGTTATCACAAAACACTATCTGCTGTATCAATAACAGCAAGCAAGGATGGTCTGTATTGAAAAAGAAAAACTTAGCTTCAGTTAGCGTCTAATAACTGAAATTGCCTCCCTTGAACTCTATTAATACAGCCAGGATAGCACATCTGTCTCTACTGAGGAGTAACATTTTATCAGCCCTTCCACTGTTCCTGATCCAGACAGTCAGGAAAAGACCCAGCCTCCACTTGAACCACGTCAAGGGGACAGGCTCACCTGGAGGCTGGGTCCCACAGTGGTGCGTGGCACGAGGCTACAGCTGAGCAGCACCCAGTTCTCAGCTGTCACGTGGCATGGCAGCCTCTCCCCCAGAGCTGAGAACCCCCTCCATATGTACTGCTGGTTAGGAGGTCACACTGAGGTATCTGCACCTCTAGGCTGCACAGTATCTCACACAGTATGAATTGGATTTCGCCGGTCTGCTGTCATCAGCATAAAATTATAGAAAACAAAACCAATGCTGTATCTTAGGACAAACTACCCTTATGGTAGTAAAGCAACATCTACTTTAGGGGAGCCACAAAATTTCAGTTTAAAAACAATCACCATGAGTAAAATAACTCTATTCACTAAAGAAAATAAAACTGAATTCCTTCAGAAGTCCAATCATGTAAATAATGATTGCTCTTAATAATCCCTAGAACTGGTAGAGCTACTCACAAAGAAAATGCATCACAGTAACGGAAAGAACTTGATTAAAAACGCCACATCTGTTAACAGACAAGTATTTAATATTGGTTCCCAAATAATGCTCAAAAAATGTATCATGCTTTTCATTTCCAGATGGAATAACGGAGATGCTAAAAATAGGAAAAATAGGAAGAAAAATACAATGACAACAAGTACAGCCATGGAGGACTCCTAAAACTACGCATTTTCCTAGGTTAGCCTTTTAAAAAAAAAAAAAAAAAAAAAAAAAAAAAAAGCATCACATGGTAAAAATGCAATATTACAATTTTAGCTGAGAAACAGCACTAAATAATAATTTATGTATAGAAAAACTATATGAAGTCAAGAAAGAAGTTAATTTTGGGGAATGTAATTTCTGCCATTCCAAGACATGGGAGCTCAGTCACAGGCTAATATATCACTCCTGCATCCCCAGCCCACAATGGGCACTTCTGACTCTAACTTGCCAGCAGAGTTGATGCAGGCATCCTTTGTCCAAAGCTGACTGTATGCGGAGCGGTTACAGTCAGCAAAGGTCATACGGCTACTAGTAAGAATCTATAAACATCTAATAAATGTAGTTGTAGTTCTTGCAGAAGGTGACTGATATTAGCACTTTCTGTCCCTCCTGGTTAAGTTCAGAACTAGTGTCCAAGAAGAGATGGGATTAATAGGAAAATGATGAAAGAAGAGGAAAAACAGCCTATAGCAACCTGCAAATGAGGCCACTTTATACAGGGTATCCTTAATCTTGACAAATCTGTTGTATACAGGGCTAAGCAAAATTTTATCCCCTAACTTTCGAAACACAAGATGGCCACAGTCTGAGACCAAGACCTACCCATTAAATGTAAGTGAATACTTTAGTCCTGTATTCTGGCCCGCTATAATATTCATTTTGAAAGTATCTGTACAATTTAACCTTCCAGTGCCACAGCCAGCAGCAAGATTTCCTAAATTAGCAAAAGTAATAAACAAGAGCCTCATTATATCTTCCTCTTCCCTTTTTTTTTTCCCCCTCTAATGAAGCTCTCTGTCCTGTAACTCCTCTCATTTCCCTAATTCTCTCTTCATCACTGATTTCTTTATCCTTTGATATGATGGAGTCTCCTGTCATAAATAATGACAGATCTAAGTTTTCTAGAGGGCAGAGTATGAAAAGGACATGAAGGCATGTTGTTCTTAAAACTGTGGCCCAGCAAGGCAGATGGCTCATTAATGTACCAGTCTCGCCCTCTCAGCAAGGAAAAAACACACACTCACTTACACAGAGGGGTCAACCTGCGAGGCACACTCCCTCTGCTAGCTCAAGCCTAGCTGCCTCTGTTCAAGCTGTCTTCTGTACTACTTATGTTCACCTTTATGCAGCAATGAAGTGAATGAAGTCGGGACAACTCTTGATGCACGCCTTACAGCTTTGAGTCTGGCAAAAGCTGAAACTCTTAAGAGCCCCTTGAGGTGAGCAAAAAAAAAAAATCCTTGGTATCGTGTTTCTTTGTAGACATCATTAACTCAATTAAACAAAAGAGAAATAAAGTAATTTACTGCTTGCTAATTACACACAAAAAAAAAAAAAGGAAAAAAAAGGTTTAACAAATGCAGGCAACAACAAAAAACTAATATAATTCACTCTGAAATTAAGATTTTTTTCTTTTTTTAAACACCCCTGGCTTCTATCAAAGCAAGTGTAATAAAATAAGTGTATTGTTACTAATTATAGCAGTTCATCTCCTAAAGTCAAATACATGCAATTGCGATGACCTTATATATTTTGACAAATGAAACTTGAAAGAACAAACACAGCTCATCAGATCAGTTTCTTAACAAGGAAGCAAGGTCAAGACTATAGGCATATAGCTTTCTCTGCTTTTCTGGCTTTAAAGAAGGTGTCAAAAGCACATAGACAAAGCCCTCATCAAGTCTGACAACCACAGATGATCCCAGAAAAGGCACAAGGCCTTTGCCATCTTGTTTTTCTTCTTATTGTCATTTGAAGAATGGAAATAACATTCTGTTATGCCACGCAGTGCCCCATCAGTGCTCTGCCAACTTTGTTGAAGAAAGTGTATTGCTCCTTGTATTGCTGCTTCTGGGCTCTGCTTCTGGACAACCTTGGAAGCAGGTAAGCTGCTTCCATACTCTAATCCCTCTATCTTTTTATGCTCATTTTTTTCCTTAAATAACAGAGCTTAATTTCACTTACGTCATTATCCACCCTCCAACCTCTCCATACTTGCTTCAGCAATAGTAAAGGCATAATGGCAAATTTATCAATCCTTGAAACTTATGGAGAGCATTACAAGGGACAATGCAAGGAAGTCAGGGAGTGAAAAATATGAAAGACTTCTCCCCTCTTTGAAGTTACTTTCCAATCCCCAGACTGGCAAAACTGTCATGGCTGTGATTGATTACTGCTCTGTTTACTACCCCAGAAACTCTATTAATTAGTATCATGCATCCTACTTCACACCATCATTTAATACCAATTTGACAGATTTTGTATACCTTTCATACCTTCAACTTTCCACAAATTCAACTTTTAACGCATTTCAATCAAAGATATTCTTGTTATATGGTTCCCAGAAATCATGGCAGTTCAATAAATGAAGCTTCCTATAAGTCTCAGAAATGAAACCATGCTTGGAGATCTCAGTGACTCTGGTGCATTTAGAAATGTAAAGAATCATTTTAATCTCTAATGAGAAATTCTTCTGAAGCTCCAATGAGAAAGGAAAAGAAGGTATCAAAGCATAAGGCCTATGTTTCTTTTTCTCACATACTTTATCTGTGGATCTGATCCCAAGGGGCAATACTAGGGATCCTCTGAGTTTTACAGAAGCCACAAAAATTTCCAGAAACAACAACGGGTTTTTGTTGTTATTTTGGCTTTGTTGGGTTTGGTTTTGCTTTTGTTTCAAATCAGCTCACCTTACTAGCACAATCAATCCTGCTAACCTTAGCTATTGCAGATCAGAATCCAGACATGTTGGTAGGACGCTGGGCAGGAAAAAAAAGAAAAGAAGAAAAAAAGAGAAAAATAGAAGCAAGCCTGCCTTGGTCACATGGATCCTGCGGGCAGTGGATCCCTGCTGAAACCCCCCCTTCCTAATTGATCGTCTTGCCCAGCAGTGACCTGCAGACTCTCCAGGATCTAAAGGAATGGTAGATGCACTTTTTAGCATTAATGTGTCATTAACAAAACCACTGTCTCAAGAGGATGAAGGCCTATGTTATTTTGTAAAATACTTAGCTGAATGACATATGCATTGTATCTGCTTAAGTGTACATATTGACTCTTATGTATTTAATCCATGATGTATAAAAGTAGCAAAATTATTGCCCGATAAGCCTAGGCAGAACTCTTGAGGGGAAAAAAAAAAAAAAAAAAAAAAAAAAAAAAAAAAAAAAAAACACTAATAATCTTTTACTCTGAGTTAAGGATAGTTGACTTTTTGTCTATTAGTGTAGCTTTGATTTTATAGTGTAATTAAATTTCAACCCAATGTGTCCAACTTCTGCAACAAATGATATATATTTCTCTTTCTTCTCTTTGTGTTGAAAATATATCCTGGCTGACTAGAATCACTGTGGCAAGCTGTAAATGATGTATGAAATGAAAAATCCCTGCTCACTGCAAAGAGAGAATGTAGACAGGGCTCAACAATTGCTGCTGGGCCATGCTATTTGCTGAAATATTCAGCTCAAATATGATCACACAAGCTTGCCAGTGCTGACACCGGGCAGCAAGATGCATGTATGAGTTTTCAATTTTATTCGGAATCAAAGGACCAAGCGATAACTGGCCTGATAAATTCAGGAAAAAAATAAATAAAATAAAAATAAAAATAAAATATCCCAAATCTAAAGCAGCATTAGTTGATTTTATTTTATTTTATTTATTTACTCCACTGGCTAATGTTTAACTGCCTCTTTCTCACTAGTGCTCTTAACTTTTGAAATTCACAAAGTGACATAAGAAGGGCTGGACAGATAGAAAAATTTTTAAATGACAAATGGTTTGAGCACTCCAGAACTATTTGTATAAACTACTGAACACATATTGAACTAGTGCCATTAGGGTACATTGCAATCAGGAGGGTTCTTTAAACATCTTTGACCAAAGTCAAAGGCAAAGATTTTGCATTTTATGGTATATAGACAAAGAAAAATATCTCCATAACTCAGCACAAATAAAAACCAATTTGCATTCCTGCACAGCACTGTTGGTTCATTGGAGATTTTTATGTTAACTGCTGAGACTGAGGCTATGACTTAACAATAGGCAGGCTTGTGCAGATTACCAAGTTCCCACTAAACCCATAGCCCCTATTTGTTGACATCGCACATCTCACGGTTTTCCCCATTTTACCAAGTCAACTGAAACACAGCCATGCTGTGAACTGAATCAGGAATCTGACTTGACTTTAACAAACCCCACCTAGGAAAAAGAAAGGGAAAAAAAAAAAAAAAGAAAGAAAAAAAATGAAGGGCAAGGAGTATTTTGGTAAACCATACAAGTTCTCCCTAAACAGAGGGAGGGAACAGATGAGCCATGAGACTCTTTCACCATGCCAAAGCTGCTGAGCCTGTACAAAATAACACAGGATATGGTTGGTGCCCATTCTGTCATTAAAAGCATCCAGAATGGGTACCCAAACACCACAAAGAGCTGTTTGGAAGAGCTGTCAATTACTAACCTTCAGGTATAAGAGCTGGGAAGGGAAAGACAGCAGCTGTAAAGAGGAGTGTCTGTCTATGCAGTAGATCTGTGGCTTCTGTGTCGTGTGATGACTGGGAGCCTGACTGACAAAATGCAGATCATGTAGCACCTATGGGGTTCTCTTTAAAGATTTTCATTCCTGAAGCCTGTCTAAGATCACACAACAAGCTGAAATTTGAGATTTCTTTCTGCCTGTGTGTTCTTCTTTCCCTCTTTTCCATTGAGCTGGCTGCAAAGGTTAGAACATTGTCTCACCTCCCCTGAAGGCAACCAGCAAAAGGGAACCTCAAAAAAGGCTTTAAAATCCTTATACTTTAAAATGTATTAGCTGTTAAACTTTGGTTTTGTTCAGACATTTTTACATACACATTTTCGTGCATTATGGAAGTTTGGAAGTCTAGCTTTACATACTTAATGTTTAACCTTCCAGGCATATTTTTGACTTCTTACCCCCTCTGAGTGAGTGTTAATTCAAACTAGTCAAGAGGGCACGAACTTGAACAGAAGATCTCTTTTTCAATGTTATTTTCTCCAGACCTTTCAAAGATAAGGTTAGATATATGTGTCTGATCCAAATGTGGTGCAAGCAGTTAATGGCCCTCAAAGCACTCATATAGCACCTTGAGGCCAGAGTTGATGAACTGAAGGAGCAGGGAAATACAGATGTCTCTACAGAAATAGCAAAGCGGTCCTACATCAGAGCTGGCTGTCCTTACCATGTAGCAGGGAACACAGGATACACACACGGAGCTGGGATGGGGAAGGTCGCTATTTTAATGATATAGAATATAATAGAGAAAAAAGACTACACTGTAAGATCTATTTAGATCTATTGTACCCACATGGATAAAGGCCCAAATGGCAGAAAACAAAGATGTTAGAAGCATCACTGTGTTAATCACTTCTTGATCAGGGAATGAACTCTGACTGCACAGGGTACTTTATTTAAGGTCTTTTTCCTTATGTGTTTAAACACTGACTAGTACAATGACAGCATGGTCTGCAAATAAGGCTGCTGTGCATTACTACTGTAGTTGGAATGCTTCTCCTAGACATTATTTATTCTGAGCATTGTTCTAACATCCATGATCCCTAGTCATGGAGCAGGACCCCACTGAGAAAACCACGTCTAATAAAACAGCAGTAACAGGCAACTTCAGCCCTTTGTATATAAATTAGATAGCTTAATATTGTTACAGCCTCAAGATGAGTAGAACTCCATCTGTGCACGGCTTTCTGCATTTGTGTTTGACCAGGTGCTTAAAGCCTGAGACATCATTTGTTGCCTTCCTGCAGCAGGGAGGACCAGCTGGGAGCAGTGTAGCCTACCAGAGAGACCCAAGAACTGGGAGGCAGCCCCTGTGGCTAACAAATTTGGACAAATCCAACCAAGTGTTCTGAGAGCTTAAGAGAGTTTAGAAGAAGGATTTTTCAACTGCCTACTGTCTTCATTCATGGTCAGCAAAAGGAGCAAAAAATAAGGTTTAAAAAAAAAAAAAAAAAAAAAAAAAAAAAGCTAGAGAAAGAAGGACTCAAAGCAAACTAAGATTAAATTTGAATACTGAATAGCTAAAGGTGCAATAAATAATGAATAAATAAATTATTTAGTTCTAAGAAACAACAAAGAAATAACAAAACAGAGGATGATGCACTAGAATAATGGAAGATAAAGGGCAAAAGAAAGTGACAGAAGTTAAAGAATTGAATTACTTTTGGCAGGAGCCTCTGTGTTAGGATGATAACACCTAGCTCAACTTTTTCTCTTTGGAGTAACGGCACCAGGATGCACCTAATGTATGCATGTCAAAAAAAAATAAATAAAAATAAATAAAAAAATAAAGTGTGTCTGGGGCTGTTTCTCCTTTTCTCCTTCTGCAGAGCAGGTATTTGAAAACACAGACCCTTTTGGTGCTCCTTAGCACCTTGATGAGAAAGATAACCCTAAGTGCCTTCATGGATTTCCTTCCTCCCTGGAGACAAGACCACCCCAAGCTTGCAACTTTCACTCTGATAAAGCTTATCAGAAAATGAGGGAATCTTTGCAGTAAAACAAAGAAGAAATTTATTGCCTAGTCTCAAGATCAGACTGTTAGCTATAGCATTGGATACAAAAGGTCACCCGGAAAACCCAATTTTAGTCTAATCTTTCTTCGATTAAAGTTTCATATTTACCAATGGAATACTTTTCTAATTGCTAACTCTTACATGGGATTTCAGGATATATTTGACACACTTGAGACAAAGGTTCAAGGTTAACAAACATAACCTGTCTCCTGAATGCCATTTTCAGTAATCAGCACTTTTATCGTACTGGACCCAAGTGTATGTTCATTTTAAATTCTACTCTGAGATGCAAATAATTCTCAATGTCTCTACCGACCAGCTAGCTGTCTTTGATACCATCTCTACCTTATCACACCCATCAGCCAAAAGATATACAGGCTCTCAAAAAAAGCTTTTAATGGCTTCTTCTAGAAAATTTTGGGAAATAGGGAATTCCCTATAAGCAGGGAATTCCTGCTTTATTCATGCCAATTGGCTGCTTCTCCTCAGTTTAATCTGTTCATTATATACGAATCATTGATTCATATATATGGAATACCATGAGATTGATAATACATACTTCCTGTTTGGTTCATGACTTATTTCATTAGCTTTCTGTATTGTACACATGACGCTCCTAACAGTTATTTTTGGAGTATGGTGCCAATGCATTCTGCAGCACGTCCCACAGCTCTGGTCCCCATGTTCCTCACGTTTCCTCCCTATAGGACTTGGGATGGTGCACACCTGCTCCAGCTAGGACACAGTCAGCTAGGCTTCTGCATCTGGGAATTGGAACATCCTCTAATAACTAGCCATATCCATAAACTAGGGTTGGATACAGGAAGAAATGTATATGAAGTGCAAACATACATGGAGAGAGGTTAATCTTCATGCAGCTATCCTAAGGGAACTTCAGAATGAAATGACTGAGCTGAATACAAAAAAAGTTATCAACCTAAAATTATCTACAATACCAAGGGACTAGGGGGCACAGTTAATTTATGTTTATCCTTCAAAAAGTTATAGGGGTGATTCTGAAAACAAGACACCAGTAAGATTTTTGAAAATAAAATTAAAAAATGCTGAAACAACTGAACTGCAACCAGAATGAATTAAACATGTTAGGGACAGAAAAGCACAGCTCCTACAAAGGAAGATGTGTCACTGTCATCCATTTGGGGATTGTAAACAAAATTGAATGAGGAAGAATGCTAGGGTTTAGAATGTTAGGGTTAAAGTTTTTTGTGCTGGGAAGAAGAAAGCTTCTAGAACTATGGAAGTTACCTTCCTTTATCTCAAAGCACAGTGGTGACACCTTTTAAAACTAAGTATGTGAAGGGGAGCAGAAGGAAAGTTGAAGGAATGCTGCTGATCAGAAGCCAAGTGAACACTAGAAAAGGAGTTTCCACATTGATTCTAATCTTGAACATTAAGGGGAAGACAAATGTTCAGGTAAGAGCAATGGTGGAGACAGAGTTTGGCTTTTTGTTTGTTTTTGACTATTTTGCTAATCTGATGATTTTATTTGTTTTCAGACTGCCCTAAGTGTCTGCTTACACACATACTGGCCAAAGGCCTTTGTGAAGAAAGTTATAAATACTTGCATGAGGGAACAGCAGAAGTAAAAAATCTCTCCATGCTGTTGTAAGCTTCCCCATTTTTGATTATGAATCAGAATAGTGAGGCAACAAAAAGCTGTGTGCCAGTACTATGGTGTCTGATAATATAGTTGGCCATTTACACTAATCAATCACTTCATCCCCTTACCATCTATCCATTCATTCCTATAAATACCAGAAACTTAAATTTCCTTAAAATAAAATAAATTAAAAAAAAAAATCTAGGAAAATCATACTGAAACATAAAAAGTCATCATAAACTCTAGTCTTTTGGGTCTCAGGCAGAACACACAGAACACAGGTGTACTTACTGCACACAAATATCAGGGGAAGAAAAGAGCTGTACAGGAAATGCAAAGACAAATGAAAAGTAAGTGGGAGCAAGCAGCAGTAACTGTGAACAGAATGAAGGAGATAAACAATAGGGGTGCCTCCAGTGCTGTTACCATTAACACAGAAAAGAGGAGAAGATGTATCTTGGATCTTTTACTACATAAAAGTATTCTATCAGCATGCCTGAAACATTCACACCAGCCATATGACTGTGTTACACTTACCAGCAATACTTATTGCTATACAAGAGAAGCTTAAAATACTGTCTGGGGTATATTTTGCATCACTGTCAATGCAACACCAAACATTTCTTTAAAGCACTGTTGGTCACTCACTCAAAAAGCTGACCCCTGAGACAAAGTAAAATCTTACTTCAAAACAGGCAACATATGGACAAGCTGGCAAAGTTTTCTGCACTAATATTTTGGCTTGTTGCCTCCCTCAGCAATTGAGAGTAACTTTTGAAGATAAGCTAACTGTTCCTTATACCTTTGGGTTTAGGAAATATCACATATCAGAGCTTCATGACCAAATTAACTAACTTGAGGTCTAACCCCTTCCCTAAGGACCCTTTCCTGGCTTTATTACTGCTGCTGATATTGTAAGTATAGTGTGAAATGGCCAATTCACACATGTACCATGTTTTGCACATTGCCTGAACCTGCTGGAACATGATTTTCGTAAGAATGATGAGAGTAATAAACATCTTCTGGCAGAGGCTTGCAAAATCTGCACACATTTTACTCACTCAGTAATGGGCCATAAAACTCTTAGAGAACTGCAGGAGAAAAGCAATGTACATACACATGCATAAATTAAAAGAAGAAATGTGCACTCGATAGAATGCTGCCGTCGTAGGCATTTAGAAAAGGCACGTGTGGCAGGAGAAAAATACATACATACTCAGTAGCACCCACAACAGTCAGAGAAATTAGAGAATACTAGTTCCTAAGAACAGATCTTATGGCAGAGCATTCAGTGATCCAGTCCCACCAGTCGCCTCGGCTGGATCCATGGTTTATTCCTCTACAAGGGCTATAGCAATGTTGCAACAGCAACTGTGTAGGCAGAAGAGTCTTGAAGCATACTCTCCCCCATCCCCCTATAACATAGACTCCCTGCGTGTTCTCCCTGGGTGACTGGGAGAATAGTTCCTGACAGTAGGGAGGAACCCCAGAATTTACTTCACTAACCAAGTATAACTTTACTGGAATGGTTTCAGATATTTTCCAGCCTGTAGAGAAGGCACTGTTCTTGTTGTCTTGCCCCCCTCATTTGACTTGCTTTTGAAAGAACTACTGCTCACCTGCCATGGTCCTTCCAGAAGCATGGGTAATACAAATTACTGTCATGCACAGGTGACTTTCTGGGTTAAGGAGGACAATAGTGCTTCTTCTATGGTACCTGACAGCATTACATTACTGACACACAGCTGGATTTCCTCCAAACCACATCCAATCAGAGGGATAATAAAATTGCTGTGGATTTTCTAAAGCTGAGAGACTAAGTTTAACTTCTGTGCTAGAAGAATTCTGCCAGTAGATCAGGAAAGTCTTGGAAACTTGTATGTAAAACAAAAGCAAGAATGCAGAAAAAAGACTTCGCAATTTTAACGTGAAAGCTCTGATTACTTCTCTCTGTTATTTAGATTACCTACCTACCCCATCACTACAGCAGGACAAACTTTTACTTACCAAGGAACCAATGTGAAGCCTGAAATTGTAAAGCAATGGACATTCTGCACACTGCTACTGCTTCAAAGGGACTGGGGGGTCTCTGCAGGTCCTGGTGTGGCCAGCGGCGTGTGGCAAGTATTGCCTGTCTTCAGTGAGAAGCTCTGAGCATGCAGAGAAACATTGACCAGACAGCAGTGTAACCGGGGCAGAAAGGACACTTTTGCCCTGAAGTTCATGAGAGACCAGTATTAAACATAGGAAAACAGAAGTCCTTTGTTTTGCTTCCTTGTTTTAGGGAATTAATCTGGACCCTGACAGTAACACTTGTACTTAAACAGGATGAGCTCTGAATGAAAACCAATAAACGTATGAAACCAGTAAACATATGAGAGGAGAAGGTGGGGGCGGGGGACAAAAGGAAAAAAAAAAAAAAAAAAAGGAAACAATCACGATTTTTTGCACTGAAATAAGTGAAATCAACAGGGCTTAACCAAATGCCATTGTTCTCTCTTGTAACAAATTGAGGGCCATCCTACATAGTAGGGGTGACAGAAGACATTCCTATTGGACACTACCATGACCCTGAAAGATGGGCTCTTACATGCTCAAGTGAATTCCTGATCATGTATTTTATTTCTCTTTTATGTAACACAATTTTTTAAGTTCAGTTATGACAACTGTGAAATATTTTTTTTAGATCTATGAAATGTATGGGTATATCCTGTCTCTCAGGGCTCCTTGCAGTATTGTTCTTAGAGTGAAAGTTGACTAAAATGATTTTCTGGTCTGAAGTCCAATATATCTTCCCTTAACGTCTCTTGAGTTGTTTCTCGTAGTTCAAGATGGGATTACAAAAAAAAAAAAAAAATCGTAACTGAAAGAATTGCAACACCTTTGCAATTGCTCCAACAACTTGGATCAACTTTTGTTCAGTACTTTTACTGGAAGGACAGTATTTTATTATTCTAATAACTTTTTCAAGTCTCCTTCTTTACTGAGATGTTCTGGAAACTTAGCAATGACAAAATTACCTCAGACAGTCAACATTTTCCCAGTGATAAGGCTTTGTGTGCACTTTTCCAAAGTTTTATCTTTTTATTGTGTCATCTTAAAATACATATATATATTAGAAACCAATATCAGTTGAAAAGTAGAAAAGTGGAAATGTTGGCAACAGTCCTCCAGAGATCCTAGTTTATCTTCTATGGGGCAGAACAGATTTGCAGTTTATGAGTTTTGCAGGTTCAGAAATAATTTCTTCAGAAGCTTCAGTATCCTACCCTACAAGAACAGAATTCTTTTGGGGGTAGTGTGATAGGTAGTGTTGTACACAGGAGTTTCCCAAGAATATATGTATGATCAAAAGTTATCTAATGGTGAAAAAAATTTAGTTTTGAGATTTAGAGGAGAGAATTAGTTGCGTATGAGTGAAAATCTACCTGATCGTTAACTATAATATCAGCATAAGGAAAAAACAGACAGACAATAAGAAAAGGAGAAAAAAAAAAAAAAAAAAAAAAAAAAAAACATGTAGTCAGGAAACTTTTCACTGATATTTTGTTAATTATTTAATAATAATAACCACCATGTTAATCAAATACAGGGAGACTAGAAAAAAGACATTAAGGAGCATCTTTTGGGTTCTCATGCTCTAAGCTTCTTAATTTCTTTCTCTTCTGCATCTGCAGTTATCTTAGGATTTTTTTTCAATATCTTTTTCTTCGGTATTTTTGGGGCCAGGTTTCATGAATAAGCTCATACTATGAAAAAGAAGACCCCTACAAGGAAACACCACAAGAGAGCAGGATGGTCTTTTTATGTTAAGCATGTTTAGTCATTAAAAAAAAAAAAAAAAAAAATGGGGGGGGGGGGGGAAGTGCCCACAGGAATGCTTTTTGTTGTGGCATTCATTAAGAACAAAGGCTAAACCAGTCTCTCTGACAGATTTGAAACCCATGCAGTTTCATTAACCCTGGCTCTTGTGAATTTACCCATTGCAGTAATATATAGCGTGGTTAAAGACCATCCATCAAAATGATGATAAGTTTAAAACAGGATCACAATTCCATTAGATTAAGACGTTCCTTTATATTGCTAAGTGTTCCAAAGTACAACATGCAAAGTACCACTGCAAGTAGTGCATTTGTTCTAAAGTGCTTTTAAATACACACTTTAATTGCTATTTCTACTTTATCTAATCATCATCAGAATTACTGAATCTCAACACATTTGATAACATGAATAAGTCTCGTGGTAATGAACCTAGGTAATGTTTCATCTAAGTAAGAAAGCTTGCCAAGGGACAGTATATTTGACCATTAATTTAACTACATGGCAGTTTAAAATGTTTTCATCTTTTGAAATTTGCATGTCTAAAAGAAACGCAGTCAAAGAGCATTCAGATATGCAAGAGTAAACTTTCACTCCTTAATAAAAGTGTCATTAATTTCTACACAGGTATTGAAACAATGATACTTCATAGCAGTATTTGTAAGTGTTTAAAATAAAATGTTTAGCTACTCATTTATCATTAAAAAGATATAGATTGCATACTACGTACATAGGAGTCGAAAGCACAAAAAATGTAGACATGTATCTGTAACATGCAGCCCAATGTACTATTGCTTTGTTCAACAACAGACAAGCTAAAGTAAAAATATTTGACTGCCATAAGCTCTGTGACATCACTGAAATTATGCCAGTGACTATGTAGGATCAAGCCCTTAATACTGTAAGATGGTAATTCCATCTCACAAAACAAGAAATACTGTTTTGGCAGAATTGTATACAAGGAGAACATTGTGTCTCCACTATGTACGTAATATGGATAGCCCTGTATTCACATTGCCTAAACTCCTTTTAAGTCACTGTGTCTACAATTTCCCATGGACTCAGTGCCTTTTAACGTCTAGATAAGAACCAATAGGTAACATAAGGCACAGGGACAAAGTGAAATTTAAACTGTGTGAACTTAGACACTACTGAAAACAGGTGATACTATTATCTTCTTTTCACCTGTGTATGAGAAACATTTTCTATAGCTAGTTGTTTGACATAAATGGATAACATGTATGAGAAAGAGAAAGCCCACTCCACCTGTTTGAGAGGTTTTTTTTTTTTTTATAATTCATCCCAGAGGTAAGAATTGAAAGCTACAGCATTTACTCATTATGGCTTCAGTGACTGAAGCATGGGAAAAAGTAGAATACCGATTTAGGAACAGACTCCTGATAGAGAGTTATATTGGATCTAAAATATAATATGGCCTAATTCTAATATTGTTGAGTAAAAGATTTTTCTTGCCATGAGACAAATAAACAAAATTATATACAGGCACAAAAACAGCTCATTT
Organism: Aythya fuligula; assembly: GCF_009819795.1. Classification (NCBI taxonomy): domain Eukaryota; kingdom Metazoa; phylum Chordata; class Aves; order Anseriformes; family Anatidae; genus Aythya; species Aythya fuligula. The sequence continues at coordinate 14,289,043 of NC_045566.1, forward strand.
TGAAACATATGCCAAGTATTTTCTTAGGCTTCTAAATGCTATAAACTTCAAAATATGCCTGAAGAAAAATAAAACTTACCACATCTTTTTTTTTTTTTTTTCTGCAGGAAATTTGTAAGCCATTAGTTTTTATAAATTGAGATGCTTTTCTCATAAGACAATTGTTTAAATTTTATGCTTGCATACTAGACCCTGAGAGATTTAGGAAAGACTGGAACTCAATTCTGGAAAGGAACGCCAGGTCCATTGAGCTTTGGTCTTCATAAGACCCGTTCATTGTAAACAGGCAGCACGGTTTTGTTTTGGTAAGACATCAGTTAGCAAGTTCTGGTTTCAATGAAAATATTAATTATTTACAATCATTTGCTGAATAAAAAAGCATTTCCTTTGGTACTCACTTCTTGTTATTCCTGTCTATCTCGACAAATTTTCCAAGAAAAAAGTACAGATCTTAGAAAGACCGGATATGTGATAGCTTGGTTTGGCTTAGAAAACAGCCTGGAGAGTAACAAATGTTAAACAATGAATAGACAACAGAAATTTTCCATCTAGTGCACAAATACCCCTTTAAAATAAGCAGAGTCACAGCAGAAGCCTTAACTTAAGCCTCTGAGCAACAGCACTTCATTGAGGCTGGAAGGCTGCAGATAAAAAATAAATAAATAAATAAATAAATAATAATAAAAAAACACTTTATGACATTGCTTCTTTTTTCTTGCAAAGTGCAAAAAAGCACTTTGAATGAGATCAAGAATACAATTAAAACATAATCACAAAAAAACTTCAAGGAAAGTATGAGCAGTTGATCAAATCCCAATAAAATGAAAAAGCATCATCTGCCAGCTTCTCTCTGGCAAACCATGTGATGTGAAGTTAGCAACGTGGAGTAGCTTTACGAACCTGAGCTGTCATGCTGGTAAATCACAAAAACACTACACCAACTTGTTGTGAATAATGCCTTCCAACTAAAAAACAAATATGTATAGTCACTAAAAAAGAACTCTATCTTTCTCTTAAAATCTTTTCTTTATTCAAAAAAGTGTCCTAACCCTATATTGTAGCAACCAATAACTTTCACTATTGCTCTTTTTTGCCTTTCATACCTGTGCAATGTTTCTTCAGTATGTCAATTTCATTTTATTTTAAACATTAAAAAAAAAAAAAAAAAAAGTAATTTAAACATGACTTCTATGACAGTACATATTTCTAACTGCTGGCTGAGCCAGTTAAAGCATTAGCAGGTGATTGATTCCCAGCATCGTGGGACTGACTCTAAATATATTTGGTATTTAAATAGGAACTAGCCATTGACTTTGTAATCCCTTGTGCCACACTTGTCCTGCAAAAGGATAAAGACAAAAGGCTAGTATAGCATTTGTCAGGATACCCCCACCAACTCTCTGTCCCCAAAGGCAGTGACTGTAAATGTCTGTGACTTGAGGCTAGCCCATGTTCTGATATTATTGTGCACATTCCCAGAGGGAGCACTTTCAAAGGACGTTTGCATTCATGTTAAGGCAGAAAATTCAGCCGCTTTCCACAGTCACAGACTGCCCAAGATGAAGTGACTGACTGCTACACAGACAGAAAGCTGAAGGACATAACCATACTGCAGTATATGTTGTCACAGATTAAGGCTATTTTCACAGGGGACTGAACTAAATGAATAACTGAACTAAGAGATCTGTGTGCTGAGGTCTCATTGCTCATGTAAATGCAGCGACTGCATGGCTAAAATTGCCAAATACATAACCCTTCTTTTTTTAAAAAAAAAAATAAAAATATTACAAAACTCATAAAGAAGATATTTCTTTAAATAGGAGGCTACAGACTTCTGATCCTGATTTTGATCAGGTCCCAGGTTACCTGAGGCTATGGACAGCCAGCTGTTGTACACGTAGGTGGTGCTGCTTTTCTCTCCTCCAGTGAGTTGTGTGGTAGCTGAATTACCACAATATATACAAAGCCTCCCATTATCCCCAAAAGACCCATGTAACACCCAAACTATAACACAGAACGCAGCCAGCATACCTCAGCCCTACGGAGTCAGTTTAGGTCCATCAGGACACACTAACTCAGCAGGATTTTGCAAGCCACTGGCCACAAGTTGCACACTACCCACTAGTTACCTCCTCACCTGGACATTTCACATCTTCTACCACTGCACTCTCGTACATTTACAATCACTACCACTGCATGCTCGTGTCCCATCTGCCCCCTCAGGCACCCATGCAGAGCAGCCCAGTTACTGAGCCATCATCTTCTTGCTTACCTGCGCACACAACCCCTGCACCTGTGCTGTGGTCTTTCAGCACACAGCCTACACTAGGGCACAGCTGGCACTGGCATTCTCACTTGCACTTACATGCTTCTATCAAGCTATCTTAGAGGTATGCCCTTTTAACCTTTCTAACGGAAAATTAACTACAGCTGCATAAACCTTTCCATCAAAGTGTTCCTTTACTCACAGAGCTGGGCTGTTTTAGCAACATACCTACTGTAAGTAAGCAAGGCCTAAATGTGGTATTTGTACAAAATCAACAAAATCTCTTTAACCTAAAAATTATATTAAGACATGAAAATGTAGCTGTTAAATTATACAAAATAAAACATATACGAGCACCTGAGATCTTGCACCCAAGCACCCAACTTGTTCTTTGCTCCACAGAACAACCAGTGTGTTAAAACAAAGCAGCTGTGCCCAGTCTTGATCCTGTAAACACAAATATATTCAAATTTTAGATATAGGAATCTGAAGGAGAAAATCGTCCTTGTTAAAGATGCCAGCATTACATCTAGTAATGATTTTCATGATCATTTGATATTTGCTTGTTATTAAGACTTGTATCAATATCTGCCTTGAATTATGACTCACTATTTAGCAAAATTCCATCTTATTTCCCTACAGAACAAAAAGGCTGATGAGAAATTGTTTAAAAGACCACCTCCCTCAGCAAGCAATTCCAGACAGCTTATATGACATTTCCCTGGGAATGCAAAGGAAAAACTGAAAAAGAGAGTAAATTCACTTGGGGCCTCCCCTCCAAGCTATGAGTGAATGAATCCCTGTTTGTGGTTCTGCTGCAGGCTTGGAATATGGTAAAGTTGGGGGATTAGCAGAAATCAGACATTCTTGTCTCAAAACTGAGAACTTTACTTAGCATGTTCAGAAGATGGAGCAACAGCAAATAGGGAAAGTTTTGAAAAATACCATTCTGTAATTTAAATCTGTCTGGTGTAGGTCTAAAAACAGCTCTGGCCATTTTCAAAGAATGTCAGCATGGTATTTACCATGGGCACATCTGCATAAGATTATTCACAGACAGGACATCTTTCTTACGTTAAAAAAAAAAAAAAAATGTTATTATTGCCCTTCAAATATATATTTGATCTGTATTAAATGAATGTAACAAAATACTTGTGGAAAGCCAAGTAAATATTCACACTTTTGATACAAAAAAAGAAAAAAAAAAAAAGTTCTGAATGAGTACAGTAACACAAGCCTGTGGAAGAAAAAATATCATTTTAGAGATTGTTTTTTGAAGGACAATCAGCAAGTCATTACTTTTAAACCTCCAGAAAGTACTGTTAATACCATATACAGCAGAATACTGAATGGCATAAATGACACTACAGAGAACAAACAGTGGCATAAAAAGCCAGCATTTACCAATTAGTCGGTCTACATAAAAGCATACACTGTGATATGGCAATTACAGGAGAAGTACTTACTACGAGGCATGTAAGAGGGATAAAACCAAATGAAAATGAAGCGCTAGAAAGTATGAGAAACATTTTAATATGTACACCTACAGAGAGCAAAATATACACCAGAAGTATGTAATCAAATGTTGTTTTCTTAAGACAGCACACTGAACAGACCAAGGAAGAACAAACAGGAACTAGTTTGTGAAATCTGACTACATAATAAACATAATAACTAGTGCATTTGAGATTTGCTGTTATTACCTCTAATTTGCTAACCAGACTGTCTTTTCTCTAACATGTTCAGAGTGTGACACCACACTGGAAGTATGCAGATCCTTTTAATGGACTTCTTGGACGTTTCTTACAAAATCAGGAACTAGGAATTTGGATTTTTATTAATATACCATAGGTGTCATACCTTTCCCACAGCTTCAGGCACTGGTAGGAAATTCAAGAAGACATCTGGTTGAGTCAGATTTTTTTCAGTTCAAGCTCTGTTCAGCTAAAAAAAAAATAAATGGATCACAGGATATTTTTTTTCTTTATAGCAAAGTATTTCATTAAAAAAAAAAAAAAAAAAAAAAAAGTCTTTAAAATCTTCCAAGTATTTGCAGCTAAGAGAAAACATGTTTTAGCCATGGCTTTCAGCAAGCTAAGCCATTTTGAATTCTGCAGGCTTGGTATGTCATTGCAAAGACACATCAGATTTGATTATGTTGTCGTGTTGCATCCCTCAGCAGTTCATTGACAGACTGCAGGCTCTTGATCCAGCTTTGTACTTCTTTGTAAGTTCCTCTTTGAAAGCTCCAGGGCCAAACAACTGTGGATACTGGCAGCGTTTATTTTCATGTGAATAAGCCCTTCACTATTTCACTATTCACTAATAGGGACTCTCGGACCCTATTTTGTGGAAGACAGAGGACATGAAGAGCTAGCCCATCAGTGGCATGCAACAGTCACAATATTCAGTTCTGACAGTATTTGGTTACTTCAATTCTGGATACATAAAGTTTGACATTATGAAATGTTGATGGTGAACCTTCACATCTCAGCTAAACCAGTAGTATAAAAAGTTCCTTACGGTAAGGATTTTCAATTCTATTTAAAACTCACTCTCATTCAGGCTTTAAATGGTATCTATAAAAGTCGACCCTTCAATATGTCTGTGCAGCCTATTTTAAATACTTTTGAAGTTACAGTCAGTTTACTGGCAATTAATTTTCAAATGCCTTCATACGAAGCCAGTGGGGATCATCTCAACATCTACACTGATCTCTTCCTAGGAGATATCACCCTTAATGAACTGCGATCACACAGGTCTTCTTACCCTGTTCCATCTGAGTTATATGAAATAAAAGTAACACATCCAGATTTCAAAATGAATCTCAACATAGTCAGGACATGTTGTGTGAGCCAGGGACAGGTAAGACTATTTTAGCCATGCCCAAAACACAAGTGTGTTACATTGTTAAGATGCAATTTACCCTGAGCTAATGTCTCAGAGGTTGTTCAGCACAAATTAAGGACTGATATCTTCCATATGTTTCTTTTTTTCTGGGGAATACAGCAGATGTAACTACATCTAGATTGTTTTCAAACTCATTTCCATAGGAAAATGAGCTGTTTACCTCCCAAAAATCTTTCTGTCACAATATGCAGCAACAAAGTGGTCAGGCTTCTCTTGCTTTTCCTTAAATTTTGTAGCAACTAAGGAAAGACACAGGCTTTGTAGTCAGCAGATTTTATAGAACAGAGGTGTTTGTCCTATTTCACTAGCATATTTAGTATCCTCGTGCACCAACACTGACATGTTCTGCTTGTTCTCTTTGCTATACTTTCCCTCATTACCCTTAAGTTCAACAAATACAATACAAAAACAACAAAAAAATCTCCAAAAGTTGCCATAACATATGAAGTAGGGCACAGAGAACTCCTAGGTCTGTCTCCTTGCAGTCACATAATCTAATCCCTTCAATAAAATTTCTCTTTTGTTCCTTCTTGGAAGCAGTAAGATTTCTTTCCTCCACTGCTGCACTGTAGCCTATTTCTTGCACATCTGATAGTTAAAAACCTCTTACTTTCCACCTGCTCATGGCTTCTTTATGTACACCCATTCCTCTGCCAACATCATAATTCAGTTTAAAAATCTCTTTTCTGTCTGTAGCTTTAAGTTTTTCCATGTGAAAGTATTCCTTATCTCTATCTTTACTTTTGGCTGATGATCATCATTTACAAGTTGTCATTTACATTGACAACTTGCTGTTGCATTTTCACTAAATTTCACCAATTAGCCACTCATCAATTAGTCAATCAATTGCACTGAAGATTCTAACAGAAGGCAAAAAGTTACAACAGATCCAGAAAAAGAACTGAACTTCCATCATTAACAGTACTGGAACTTACCCACAGAGGTAGGATCTAATCACACCAGTGATAGGTACCTTTTTATCCCTACATATAAATTCTCCTTGGCCTTTACCTTCAGCAGGAAATGAACATGGATAAACTCACGAAAGATGATTTTCTTCTCATTAGTGAAATTCCTCATAAATTTCTATCTCCTAACCTGTGTTCTGCAATCTTTTTTTAGCTGTTCGCTGTCAGAATGTTGACAATTTCCAAAAGACCCAAATGTCCAAAACTGTCACAATATTGAAAATATCCAAAAAGGCCCAAATTGTATTTGTTGCAAAGACAAAAGCCTGTAGATAACTTCCAAAGTACATTACTTCTCAGTTAGCTGAAATTGTCTGTCCTTGTTCATTTCATGTGTATGGAAGTCTTTTTCTATCTAAAATTTTAGAAGCTAGATGAAAATTTCAGATTTTGAGGTGCAAATGCAAACACCTGGGACATGTATGAAGCAGCACAGACTTCTACCAGTATTAATTATTAGTGCAGAATCTTTTTTAAAAATTGTTTTCATCTTCAGAGCAATTCAGCAGTTCAACACAGATTCCTAACACTGAGAACTTGGACAACTCAGATCATTCAAATTACGTTAAGTTTTCATTAGCAGGTTCTGCCCTCAGTTGTAACTCTCACTCCCATTAATAAAATAGATTTGAATTCATATAACAGAGCCAGAATTAGCTCATATTCTCCACATCATGCATTTTTTATCTCAGGCTGGTCAATGCAGTACCATACTGAATGAGGTTGGAAGTGGAATTGTATCTTCTCCAGAAGTCTCTTTTGTTCTTAACTTCTTAGGTAAGTTTTGAGCTGCTTAATAATTAACTTAATAAACAGGGAAAAAAAGCAAAAAGGGAAAAAATAAAAATAAAACTTCAGATGTAGCACTACCCATTCCTTCTGCTACAAGTTTGGGGCTCAATATGCCTTGTTGCAACCTCAATTTACTTAGGCCAACCAACCAAGCAGGATTCATTCAGCTAGGATGCAACATTTGTTTTCGTGTATTTGGGAAGATATGAGTCTCTTAAATGGTTCCTCCAACTCTTCCCGATACAGGCTATGACTACACAGTCATAGAAGTTTGGTCTGCTTTTTTGAATGCAGGGATTCTGAATATATTTGAATTCATATCAAAGAAAAAGGCTCATAACTGAATTTGTTTGAGTAAGTCATTTGTTTCTTTCTGACATACATTGCTATTTCCATTATTTAATATTTTACAGTACCATCATGCAGTCTGGGTTCTTATCTTTCTGGTGTCCATACATTATGGCAATATAAACAAAAAACAAGCTCAGTGAAAGATACTGAAGGTTAAAAAAGTGTAGCATCCACTTACAAGAATGAAATCAACTTTAGAAATCACTATATGTGTATATATACATACACACAAATATAAATATGTGTATGTATGTATATATGTGTTTATATAAGTATAAAGAGAGATGTATGCATATACGTGTTTGTATGTATGTAGATGTATGCAGATATTGCCAAGTGTAAATACTGAGCTGGTAGGTCATAAGTCTCAGATCTCTTGTACTTTATGCAATGTAGCAACAGCATCTGAAACACTTAGTGTTTTGCAAGTCCTGACAAATAACAAGAAAGCATGTTTTCTTCCTGCTTCATTAGAGACACTAGTAGTTAACGTTTATAGAATATCAATAATGCAGTTTGCAGTTCTGCATAATTAAAGACACCCTATGTTAATAAAATAACTTGGAAAGAGAATGCAAAACACGAGTCATAAATCCTCTCACGCCTTTGGCCTAATCTCAGACAAGTTTAATTACAATGATGTTGCTGTACTATACCCTACAATAATATTTTTTTGTCATTTAAACCTATCAAAGCATACACCCATTTATGACATTTGTGAGGAAGAGCAAAAAATATAATGGCCCACAAGTGGATACTTACAGTTTATGGATAACTAGAATACATATTTGCAATAGAAGCTCATGAAAATGGAGGAAGCTTTCTGATGCAAAGAGCTACAATCCATTATTTTAAGGATCTTCTGCTAAATGAAAGAAGCCAGGAAATCCAGAGATAGAAGTAAAATTCCATCTTTTTGTTAGTTTAGACACTGACGCCTATTGAGAGAGAAGTCTTCCTGTGTGATTTAAGCACAAATTGCTACTGATTTCAAAAGGAAAATTTATGTCCTGTAGGATTTACATCCTGAATCTATCCCATGGAAAATGAAGTAAGACAAGTTTCAGAGATTCTACAGTAATGATAATCTGTGATATATTGGTTTGATGTTTTGTCATTTCCCTGCTTCAGTATTATTCTATTGCAATACACTATTACTACAGACAATTTAATGTACCTTTCTGGAACATTAATTTTATTGTATTTGGGCAGCTCACTGTTGCTTGTTTTTTTGAGGGAGGCAAAAAAGAACAGAGATCATTTCTGCTCCATCCCTCTTTCTGCCTCTCTTAAAATAAAACAAAAATCTTGACAAATAATGCACCTGAAATCTGGTACTCATGGTAATACTTACAGTACAAAGTTCTGCTTTGCTCTTGTAGACCTTGCCTTGGAGTCTCCACAAGTCACTAACAATTAATCAGACTTTACTGAGAAAATGTCCCAGCTCCAATTCACACGAAGCAATATGATGGTGATAGCAAATAAAGGTAAGTACTGTAATAATGTCATAATCTCTCACATACACTTACATCGAAAAGGTAAATAATAGAAAATGATAAAATAAAGAATAGCGACATGTAGAAAGTTACTATGCAGATAAGGGAAGAAATTAGGAAAAAAAATGAACAAAAATTAAGTCTTCTATGCTTATGCTTGGGTAGCAGAAAGAAATTCACTGAAGAAGTAAAAGCAAGCTGCCTTTAACTAACATGCTTTTATGACCTTCAAATTGTACAATAAGTTGTCTTTACAGGCCCATGTTTCTATAATGAATTCCCTCATTCTCACTTTCCTAATTTCCTCCTACCATTCTTCCACCCATTTACTACATCTGTATTAAGTTTGTCTTGATCCTACAACTGAATTTTTAAGGGCTCACCTGTTCATTTGCCAGTTACATGCTTCAAGATCCAGCCTTTGTGATCTTGAAGTAAAAACTCAAGTCTCCAGGGCATCTATACACTGCCCCTCAATGACCTCTTTCTAATTAGGACCCTGGGCAATCAATCCCACAGTACACACATGAGCAATCCTTATCTAGGTCCACAGGATAGAATGGAGTGTTAAACCTGAGGTTAGCTACGACAGAAGAGGGTTAGGATTTACCTGCACTTTTTGTCCAGACAACCTGTATTAGTTAAACCCATATATCCATAGAAATAAAATCTTGCAGCCTGAGATCTGAAAAATAAATTCTGATCTACTCTTCTTCTCACCTAATATAAGATAGCAAATTCCTCTGCTCAAGAAGAACTTTTCTCTGTACCATCAAAAAACAGAGATGTTTTCATGTCATAATATGTATCTCTTCTTTCATACAAAAATATAAATTCTTATCTCATACAAAAGTACCTCAAAGATTATCAGTATTCTATGTATGGTATATTTGGAGGCACAAAACCCAACTTCAGGTATCTTCCTTTCTTGGGATTTCTATCATCTCTTTGTAACTTCATACTTAAACAACATGAATAAGTAATTCATGTATGTTCCATGGTTTCAACTGCATTTCAGAGACATTGCTTTCAATTCATGACACATTTAAATTCACATCTTCATTACTGGTTAAATATTCTCTTGACAAATTTGCATACTGAAGATCCTCAGAAAATAAAGTGAAAAACATCAGTTTCAGTGCTTGGAACAAATGGTAATAAAAGACTTTACTACTGAAAATAAGAAAGCTGAGTATGTGAATGCACCTGCAAGTGTGGTGAATTAAAGTCAAACACTGAAAGAAAGACAAAAGGATAAAAGGATTAATATATCTCAACCACCAAAAAAGTAAGAAGGAAAGGTAGACGTAGCAATTAGCACTGAGGATGTACTTTTACCTTCCAGTGAAAACGAAGTATAATGTTTTTTCATTCATATCAATTTGTCAATATCACAGGAAAGTCCGTAAGATTTTTGGTATGTGCCATGCAAGTAATGCAAGATGAATCTGTAAAACATAAGTTAACTTGTTTATTGTGACCTTTTTCTTTTTATTTTTTTTTAAGCTTTCCCTGGGTGAATATGGGTAAGCAGTTGTTTTTATCCCATTGCTTTCTTGTTTTTCCTCTCACAGCATAATCTCCTATCAAATACAAATCATGGCAATGTCCATTAGCACAGCAAGACACTTTCAAGGATGACTCTAAGGCATTTATATCAGTTACTGAAAAAAAAGAAAAAGCACCATATCATGCAAGCCTTTTGGGCTATTTACATGAAAATAAGACTTATGTGAAGGAATTAAATTCACAAACAGATGACAAGGAGCAACAAAAAGTAGAAATTTTTGTTGGAAAAATGGATAATATCCAGAGTATATACCCTCATTAACATGCTTTTATATTACAAAGCTTAGTTATTTTATATCCTTATAGAAAAGCATGTATGTTTACAATACTGTACTAAAGAATTTATTAGTAAATGTACATCTACAAAAAGATTTTTTATAGTCATTGAAATGATGTAGAAAAATATTGTTTTTGAACTAAATGTCCATAGGAAAAATATTTGCTCAACAAGGATGGTTTTATAGTGTTTGAATTTACACCCTGGAAGAGAAAATATTGCTAACCCAGAGACTGATGGTCTTTGTAACACGTTTCTAACTCCTCCTTTTTTACAAATGAAGAAAACCCAGTAACTACTACAATGAGACCTTTGGTAACCCACTTAACCCCATCCAATTTTCCGGTCTGTAATACACTGTTTTTCACCTGTTCTTTCATTCCATAGTTTGTGAAATGATGTAACAATATAATACATTTTAAAACATAGTATCAATGGTTAGTGAAATTATATTTATCTGTCATGGCAAAATTTATTATACATGTGTGGTTTGTTTTTTTTGTTTGTTTTGTTTTTGTTTTGTTTTGTTTGTTTGTTTGTTTTTTGTCCTCCAAGCATTTTCTCTTTATTACTGGAAAGCAACATTTATCATACTTCAGTGAAAGATGAGAGGGAAGAAGTGAAAACTGCTATAGTTGATTTACTTAAGCAAAACATATCAAAGTTTCTGAAAAGCACATTAAACAGTAAAGTCTGATCTAGCAAACTGCAAAACACTGAATGTTTTGTGTGGATCAGAGATAATCTAATGAAATCATATTTCAGCAATGTAATACAGGTTTACAGATGGAACAATTCAGTCACCAATGAACACCACTGCAAGTTTACCAAATCTACTCATTTTATTCTTTGTTTTCTTTTCCTCTGTATTTCTTTCATCTCTCTGCTTTGCCCTCATAGCATTCTCTACATGCCTTCCAAATATGTTTCTTACACAAATGAGGTGTGTCTTTAGAGAAAACATTTGTGAAGTGCTTTATGGCCACAGATGTCAAAGCACTTTACAAAGGAAAGCAAGTATTTGTGTTCTGATCATGCAGAGGGGGGAAATGAAGCAGGCAGAGGTTAACTGATCAAGTAAATCCCCACAGTGAGCGAATTCCACTATGAATAATAGAGTCATGGTATTGCGTAACCCAAAAGTGATACCTATTGGACTCTTCTCAAAAACTTATGCAGTCTTATTTCAACATTGAAGATGAAAAAAGGGGAGATCACCTGAGAAAAATTCATATGTTTTTATGTAGGTACAAACTTGCTTTGCAACATTCCCCCTACTAAGACAGCCAGATGTTGTGCCCACCTCCTACGGCACAACACAAGCAACTGTGCAGTTCAACGGCATCAGCTAAGACTCTACTGCATCTGGTCTTGCCTTAAGCTTGTAAAAAGAAAATACCCAAAAGACAGCACCCATCACTCTTAGAGTCTGACTAATACTGCTAATATTTGTCAAAGTGTTTTCATGGTCATAGAGTTCCTATGGGAAATATAACCATTCCCCAACACACATGAAAAATTATTTGCTCACTTGAGGTTTTCATTGAAAGAAATGATACCACATTGTGGAAATGTAATATATTAAAAGAAGACATACCTACCTAGATTGTATCTCTATTTGAAAATGCACTTTAGAAGGAAGTGCCTGAAATTATAATACAATATATCATATTATAATTTAATATTTTGGGATTTTATCTGTATTACGTTGTTCAGTACCTTTCCCCACAGTGAATTTTGTTCTTTCGATGATTCTACAAAATACAGTGCTAGGGAATGCCTCCTTTCCTGACATTAGAAGTACCAGTAGAAGTGATGTTAAAATTGAAATTAAGAACTGCACTCTTGACTGGCAGTTAAAGTAAGATTTGGACTGTATGAGCAGGCTTATTTTCATCCAAAGCATCTATGTAAACATAGGAAAGCATTAAAAATTACTTTTCCTTACATTAAAATGAAAAAAGTACAGTCTAAGGTAGTACCAGTCTGATACTAAGCTATCATATCAGCTAGTTTATTTCATTGAAGAAAAATTTTGAAGTTAGCTCAAATGAACTGAGTACACTGCACTGAAGAACAATATGTTGGATAGCTCAAAGAGCATGCAATCTCATTTAAAAGTCCGTGGGAAAGCTTTCTGGTATTGTAGTGATCTTTGTATGTCTCATAAAGTCTCATGCAACTGGTATAATTTCTGTCAGGATAAAAATGCAGACTTAGAATTCTATCCTGGGGATTTCTCAAGGGTGGATCCTCCTTTTTCAGTTAATCATTGCATTACCTGAAAGCTTAGCCCTGTGCTGATCTAAATAATCACTGCTGCATTGTTTGGAATTCTGTCACAAATCTGTTAGATTCTTTGCCAATTCTTGTTATTCTCCATGCATGGCATGTCAAGCTGATGAAGGAAGGCTTGTTTACTGGGAAAAGATTTTAATTAATTGCAAGATTAAAGTATTGTCATGAAACAGATGAATAGTTCTCATGAGTCCTCTCTAGGCTTCCAAAGCAGCAGTGTCAAGCAGAAGCTTTTGGATCTTCAGTGCCTCTACTCAGTTTCTTAGAACTCACAGCCCAGCAGTGCATCCTGCTTGTAGTGTTACCTGCCAGCAATTTGTAAAAGCCAAGCACAGGCTGCAAGCAGACTGTTAACCTGGATCTTTTCTACATGCATTATAGACAAGTAACAATACAGTATTTTCCCTGTAAAGGTATACTATATTTAAAAATATAAATCTGGTTACAAGCAATGCCCAGACATGTTGTATTACAGTGAATTTTCTCTAGCTACGCTATAATAATTCCCAGAATAACTTTTAGATTTATATTCTTTTCCTGACTATATGCCCTCTTCTTTACCACAAGTATTTTTTGCCACTTGTTTTTTAACATCCATCTATTATAATTGTTTTGTTATTGGATGTAGAACACTACTGGATGGCAAAGGGAGACAGAAGAGCATTTATTCCAAAGAAACCCAAATCAGTTACATCAACTGTGTGACAGAAGATGCTGATGAGAAGTAAGGACTTTGGGCAGCTGGATGGGAAACAGCAAAGATGGTAATTCACTACTTGGTATTTTTGTGAAGGGTGTGGGGAAGATTGTTTCATTGCCTTCTTTCAATATTTTGGGCATGACAAGGGTGATTTTAAATTCATAGCAAACAAACCCATCATTTCTTCCTTCCTAAGATAAGCTTAAAAATCAGTGGTTCCAATGGAACCTATATTTCATTTTCGATATCTCTAAAAATGGCAGAGAAGTTCTCTTTGGTTGGCTGTTTCTGCTAAACCTATCACCTCTGAAGTAGTTAACAGTATTGCTTGTGCTAGGCTCCCTTCGGAGACCCATTCCAATGAAGGGGCAGTAGGCAGTATCATTTTCTTGAAGCTACTGTTTCAAGCTGTCTGCAAAGGCAGACAGACATCAACTCATCTGCTTATGTTCATTTGACATTTTGAAGGTTATCTTTGTAACCATAAGGGCTAGAGGCTTAATTACTTTTGCAATGAAAGCTTAGATTCTGAAGCACTACTATATGGCAAATTCAAAATGAACTATAATTATGTAGCAATTTATGAGACTGCATAATCACATTATATATACATTGGTCCTTCATAAGATGCTCAGCATCTAAGGTTGTAGGAAAAAACAGGGTGTGCCTTTCTGTGCCGGTATACACATGCCCCTGCCCCTCACCTTCAGAAAAAGCACAGAACCACATAACTAAATACTCTGTTTTTGCAATGCATGCATACAAGGATGCAGAGCTAAATTTGCAGATCAGGACACTGCCTGCATATTTTAACGTGAAAGCTAAACTTTCTATTATTGCAGCATTTCCTATGGTATTTAACAGAAACTGCTTCTGAGATTAGTTCTTTGGAAACCTGGCAAGGCTCAAGAGGACTGTTCAGCTGTTTCATGACAATACTGTAATTGTGCAATTAATTAAAATACTCTCCTCAAAATAAAACTTCTTCAGCATGTTTCCGAGCTGCTGAGTTTCCAAAGTACACTGGAAGACTTTGTGTAGCATCTCTGCTGGATCCCCAGATCTTCAGGGAACTATTCTTACCTCTTCCTCTGATGATTTGTAGGTGCTAAGCACCAGTTTAATACCAATCAAACACTAAGGAATGTCAATAACCCTTCAGTAACCCATGCATGTGTTCCCTGACATCCTCCCACAGAGTCCATGGCAGATCTCCTAAGCATTCCAAAAGCTTCTTATTTGATATAGAAACTCCATGGCTGACTGAAGGAGCAGTACCGTCAATATTTGGGTGTCACTGGGTAAGTCCACTAGAGTTTTTCTCAGTGTCCCTGCAATTTGTAGAGGCATCTTTGAGAGACTGTTGCAATACATTTATATGCATGCAAGCACAGACAACTTCTTCAGCTGTTTCTTTAGATGATCCATGCACAAACCTACTCTATGCACAGTACATAAGATAAAACAGCACTCAGTAGTATTCCCCACTCATTGCCTACTGGATTTAGAAAAAGCTTTTTTTTTTTTTTTTTTTCTCACAATATTAAAAGAAATTTGACGATAAGCTGGTATGCCCTCAATATTAAAGGGACCAATCCTGCCTTATTTGCACACCCCATATGCTCTCTCTGTTCCTCTTATACTTTTGATCCCAAAGGTCTTGTAATGCAGGGAAAAATAAATGATTGAAAGTGTTGTCAACACTAGGTTGTCGATGCATTAGATACAAGAGAAGAAGGTTACTTCACTGCCTTTATACCTGTGCCATGGGATGAATATCTGTTAGTGGCTGGAGGGTACAAGGCTTACTTGTGGAATGTATCCTGTGGTTTAGTCTCATTGAAAAGGAATCTTGCACACACACATTGAGTTCTGTGATGTGAACCAAAACACAGCAAGTGGAGATAATCAGGAAAATCATAAACTTTCTGGGACCAGCTTGAGGTGCTATGCCTATGTAGCACTTAGCAGTGTGCACTTCTTCATGACCACAGTAGTTCTAGTAAGATGTTACTAAGAGGAAAAAATAGCAAACCAGATATATTGCAGGATAAAGGCAGGTGCTGCTTTCCAGTCACTGAAGAGTAGCATCTCTTACAAATTGCAGCCTTCAACTTCTACTTTAGGAATACTTTTTATGAGATTGTTTTTCTTAATATTGATCACAATCTAATGTATACTCTAATGTATATGTACTGTGTTTATGAAGACACTGAAAATTTTAAAGAGAAAATTTTAATATTTAATACACAAGTGAAGAGGGACATAGAATGGAAACTCTCATATAACCTTATCTTGAGAAGTTTCTAGTGCATTTAGTAAAAATAAGAGGAAACTACTGACTTTGAAAGCCATCATTTCATACTCCCTTAGAGTCTCTCTAGAAGTTCCATAAGGAATTAGGTCAGATGTTAACAAACCACACTTCCTGAGTATGTTAAATGGATTACTAGGATAAGCCACACACCTCACATACAAGCCCATGATCTATCCGTTTAGTTTTATATTGAGGTAAAGGTCGAAACACGAGAAAGCATACAGCAAGGGATGCTAGTCCATTCAGATCTTATACGCATAGTTTTGTTCTATGCAAATAGATTTCAGTCCTACTTTTTTATACAGCAATGATTGAATTACTACATTCATATATAACATTTTAATAACTAGTGGTTTTCAGTCTATTTTTAATTAACCAAGTGATAAATGACATTAAACTTACAAGTTACTTTCTTAAAGTGGATAATAATCTCTTTTTTTTAAGTTCAATACATTTTTAATCCTTAACATTTTGTTTAATCATAAGAAGAAATGCCTACAGAGACAGTCACACAAACTTTTCCTTACCCAAAAACTGTGTAAGGTTTTACTCTCTTAAGTTATACAAACCATTTACCTTAATACCAATAAATTGTTGTAGACTTAAAAAAATTACACTTGTATATAAAATTAAGATGTTCTAATTTTTGCAATGTGCCACCTCCTAGATGGAATTTGACTGATTCTTTCATTCCCCTACAATATTAGGAGAACAATTATAATAGCACAAGAAAGCCATGTAAAAGGTTGAGAGGAAGAAGATCAAAGACGGCTCCTACGTAAGATAAGATGGAAAGCTTCTAAGGTTTTGTGTGCTCTGATCAGTCACCGGTATTCATAAATTTTTTAACATTTTTTCAACTCTTTTTGATTTTGTGTATTCAATTAATTTCAAAAAAATGTATTCTAAACACTTCACAGGCATTAGCAGGGCACAGGAGTACTGAGCCTGAAGCACCTTCAGGAAGAGAAACATTTCCCTAGGATGCCCAGTATGGAGGAAAAAAAAAAAAAAAAAAAAAAAAAAAAAAGAAAAACACATCTCAGAGAGTACTCATTTTCTATTGTGGTCAAAAATGGGCCTTAAGATAAACTCAGGATCAAATCTCTTAAATTGACTGTACATTCAATCAGCTACATAATCAGTATTCTTTAATGCCCTCATACATGTAATAGCCCTTTTGGGGGGGTTGCTCTATGATTTCATTCTCAGTGCAAGCTTTCCTTCAGACATTCAAATTCAGATAGCTTAAACATCATGCTCATCTGGGGCTCAAATTTCTGTTACTTCTGTCCATTCTTACTGCATCATATCTTCCATCACCTTCCCCACAACCAGTCCAAGAGCCTCCTTTCCTCAACCAAGAGCAGAGCATGTTTGAAATTCTATATTTAAATCAGAGCCAGATATTTATAATTTCATATTGATATTCCAGTAAGTACTGTGTGAAATTCCTATGTAAAGTACGCTGTGTCCTATAAAAGACTTCCGCATTCCCTTCCGTACGATTCTGTGAGATGCTGAGTGCCTCCTGTGTTAAAAACCTTTTGAGGGAATAAATTCTCTGCTATTCATGGGACCAGCATTAAACACTTTTTGTGCATTGTACACTTTGTTCATCACAGACAAATGCAATTTTTCTGGAGGATAGGCCCATTCTCAGGCCCTGAAGGGTACTGAAGAAAATCTCAAAAATCTTTGACATAAATAACCATTCCTAATTTCCTCTATTAATCAGGTAAGATCTTCTTGTTGATGGAACAAGAATAATTTTGGCCAGTCGTTTTTGTAGGTCACAGAATCTACCACAGCAGTTTCTCAAATCATATTTTGTTACCAGCAGTGGCTCAAGGGAGGATGGACAGCAGATTGGGAAAAGTAAGAAAAATCACAAGATTTTGGTTGGATTAGAATCCTTCTAAACTGTGTTTATTAATGATAAAAAGAATAAATTTGTGCATAAAGAACAATAAATTCAAGCTAAAACTGCTGACTTCTATGCAGACTCTTAAAGCATAGGAATTCATTTTTCCTACATGGGGTTGGAAATGAGTGCTGTTTGTCATGCTTCCATGACATGGAATAACTAAGCCCCTATTGGAAGTGACCTAATAAGTAAGAAGTAATAGTAGGTGTAAGAATGTACCACTAATGGGAATGAGAAATTCAGTATAAACGCTCTAAACCAAAACTAGGTCAATACCTAGAGGAATTCCATAAGCCTGAAAAGGGGCAGGTAAATACTGCAGACAGGCTCAGAACAGGCTATCTGTGTGTTTTAAGGATGTAGCTGCCTGTCACTAAGGTCCTTATTTTCTTTGCTACACGATATTCCATGTATTAGAACCCCACAACACCAAGAACTGGAGTAGGTATTAAAAGAACTAGGAACGCTCTATGATTCCCAAGTGATACAGTGGTCATCGCAGTGGATGGCAGTCTAATCCAAGGAAATTTGTTTTGTACCTCTGCTGAATTAAACCACAAACATCAATGTTTAAAGAGCATAGTAATACAGTATGGTCTGATCGACAAGTAACCACATTGTACACACTAACATAAGTAGAAAAGAAAATAGAAATAGCAGGATGTGCTGCAGAAGACTCCACTTTAATTATAATGAATACAATAGCTGGGAAACCTAAATTACTACATTATTACAAACTTTAACACAACCTGCTATCTGACTAGATAATCTTTGTGCTGAACTAGGATGACATTTCAACCATCAAGGAAATGCTAAATCTTATTTCAAGAAAAATTGTGGTTAGCTGGTAGCTTAAGATAAAATTCTAGAAATGGACTAATACAGTATTACTACTACAGTAAGTGGAGCATGAAATTATACAGGTTTAAGGGCTTGAGTTATGACCTAAGGTATTCCTCTCAAATTACTATAGAGGGAGGTTCTGCCATGATCATCTCCAGCAGGCTTTGGAACTGCTACCTAACAAGGTATCCTATGAATATGAACAGCAAATGAATTACTAGCTGTTCAGATGGTTCAATATAGCAAGGAGGAAATGAGAATGGGGAGGTATCTGCACTGGTGGTGGAAAAATTCTTGTAAAACCTTTAAAAGTCAAGAGAGTTAAGAAGGTATGAATTAGCCTTTGAGATGAATATACAGCACTAATAGAGACCTAATGAAAGTACCAAACAGCTGATAAGAGGGAATATATATATATAGGAAAAAAAAAAAAAAAGACTCTATGCAGTAATAGGATAGAATTAATGTTGCTCTTATGAAGTTACAATCTTTTACACTTAGCAATGCAGGTTTGTATCAGCACTAATGTCTAACATTTGAAGAATATGATCTCTTCTGATATCCATCTATAATATGAGATGAAGGAAAGTTGCCTTTGGATGTAAGATGATGCCCTTGTCCTAGGATATCCAGTAACATTCATGGTCTTGGAAAGTAAATTGTTAAGAACATTAAGTTCTCATACTGAAACTGTTTATTCAAGGCAGAAGCTGTCACGATAACACAGACAACATCTTGTTTGGTCCTTCTCAGCAACCAAAACACTGGAGGAATTGCTAGAGCATTTAACAGAACCAAGGACCAGTGAATAAAGAAAGCTTCTGCCAATGCTTCTGGGACTTGAAACAATATTCAAGGTAAATACATGGGAGGAAAGACATGCTGCAAACTCATGCAAAGTGTTGCAAATTATCCCACATTTTCCATAAATTCTATCAGCTATTTCCCCTTTAAATGGGGGCTTTTCCCCATGGTTTGCGGGTTGAAGGCAAAAGAGGAGTTGAAGATTACAAGGAATGGTCTGCTACAGTAACTTAGGCACACATTGAACAATGTTCAATACCTGCAGGACTGCAAAAAGTTTGAAAAGCCAAAACCCATACAACCTCTGACATTTCATGAATTAAATCATTATATTTTTCTATGTAAACAGCCATATTGAACCTCTTTTGAAAAAGGATTAAGTTTTTAAAAGGAAATATTGCTCAAACTGAACTTACAGTCAAGGTAACAGAATTCAGGAATGCTTCTGTAATGTCTTTTAGTTCCCTGCAAATTTAAGATTGAAAGATTTATTAAGATACCAATTTAAATAGCCATTTTTACAACTGATTACTTAAAAGTTTCATAAATTTTGCATCGTGCAGCCTGTGCATGTTTGGGGCAATGAAAACATGTCATCAGCCAGGAGCTTGAGTCCTTCACCTAAGTTTTCTCTCTGTAAAAATCTTCCTTTTTTCTGCATTAACATGACTACATTTTTGTGTTAGTTGAAAGGTCAGCAAACATACAGGATACTCTGTTCAGTGACACTATACAACATAAACATACCTTTTACTGAAGATACAGAATCAATGTGTAAGGTGTCTCATTTACCAGCGCTCAGTGAACCAGAAACATTGGTTGTTAACTGACGGATATTGACAACTTTACAAATGCCCATGACAATGTAGTTTCATAACAGCCCACATTTACACTGCATTACTCATTTGCAGCAGCATGTTCCATAACAACCCTTTGTCTCTTCCTCTGCTCCCCTCAGTGAGCTGTAAATCACGTCATTAAGCAAGTGTTTCCAAAGCACAGTGATCTGTCATGATCCAGTGAAGATACCAGTTATAAAGTGGGCACTTAATCTGTCAGAGTTTGTGGTGATGCACTCTGTACCAAGGACCACCACGTTTTGCTGCCTGTAAGCATTAAATGACAGAAGTTAAGTGATAATGTGAATTAATTCCTCAATCATCTGGATATATGTAAACATTACAGGGATTATTCTGAAAAAAAAAAAAAAAAAAAAAAAAAAAAAAAAAGGTTGTTATTAAGCTTACGGTTTTTTAAGTCATGTTTTCAATTATCTGATAGTGTTCTACTGGAGTCAAACAAATCAAGAGAAGTCAAAAGAGCAAAATTTAACATTCAGTTCCTAAATCCAGTTTATGGTAGGTATTTTCTGAATTATTTTTTTCTGAATTATTTTTTTTCTGATTTTTTTTTTTTTTTTTTTACCAAAAAGGTAAAAAAGGTAAAAGGGTCTACCAAAAAGGCAAAGGGTTTTTTGTTTGTTTGTTTGTTTGTTTTAAAAGAAATGTTACAAATGATCTAAGTACTTAACGCATGGCTTTTACATTAGTTCATCCACCTGAGTAACCTTGGGGCTCAATCCTAGCATTTTGAAACTTATGAGTATTTTTTATACCTTTTCTGCAAAGGTGAAATGTATGACATATACTGTGTATGTGTGGTACTGTCCACTTTGGCACACATTTACCTGTGCTAACATCAGTCATATAAATGTGAAGAACCTCCTGTAAGCTAATCATCCAGGTCTCCTCTGTGAAAAATAAAACTTAAAAAAAATAAAAATAAAAAAATGGAAAAAGCAAGCACCTCTGGAGGACCAGAGGACCAGGTAGGTGACAACAAAAGTTCAGCAGAATTCCCCTGTGAACATGACTTCCTCTCTCCATTGACCATAAAACATGCCCTGGTGATAAACATTGATAAAATGCTACCTTATGATGACTGAAGACAGGTAAGGTGAATTCAACCCTCAGCATCTGAATCAAATCCAGAAGGGTGCCAGCAGAGTTTGGAAAGGTAACTGCAGAAGTTAAAACACAACTTCAAAGCAGCTGGCATTCTCCTGAACCTTGTATAATGTTTCTGCATTTTTCATTCTGCCCATCCACAAATCAATAGTTATAATACATTTTAAAACATTTTAATAAATATTTTCAAGGCTGCATGGTTTTTATTATATAGAATCAAAGACACTTCACCACTAGAACAGTTCAGCTACATCATAATTGCCATGGCCATACATTTCTTTTCAACAAACAGGCCTTTGCCTTGTGTGAATCATTGGCATAGTGTAGTTGAAATCTGCAACAAGCATCCACACATGCTGTTGATTTAGATAAAAGAAACCCACTGGCACAGTTTGGATGACTGCTAAGCAATATGTACCTCACGTGATGCCGTTTAACAGAAAGAGCACTCCATATTACATATACACAGAGCAGGTATAAAATTAGAGACAGACTGGGGCTGAAACACTAGACCATAATCAGAGTTCACACAACTTCAACCATCAAACTCCAACTTCAAGACCCCACAGTCTTCTACAGCTCTCCATATATTTGTCTGACAATCCATACCCAGTTATCAGAGAATCTAAGCAGTGAATGCAAGGATTTCTGGCATAAATACAGCATCAGAATTTGATATATATTTTTGTACATATCAGTGAACAGCACATCTGAAAAAATCTGTTCTCTGTGATTTACCCACTTCGTAATCTCTAATTTTTTTTGACAAACCATTTTTACTCTATTTTGGATTAACCACAGTCAGGAAGTACTTGAATTCTTATAGAAGAGCTTGTTCCGTGAGTCAGTAAAACTCCACTAATTCAGGTACAATGGAAGGAAACAAAGACTTAGAATATAACAGACTAACCTTTGGAATTTTGTACTCAGATATGTCATGTCTTCTATAGAAATGTTTCTCATGAATTCTGACAAGCAAGTCTGGTGCCACGCCTGACAGATGAGAACCATGCTAAAACCTGAGACTGACTATTTTAATTGGGCTAGAGATATGACAGTTGGAAGTTAGGTTATATAATTCACCTTCTACTTGTATTAGCTGCAGTGTGACACGAGATTAAAATCTGAGAGTTACGGACTATCTATTAGTTTCAGGATAAACTACAAGAAGTCTTTGTCTTCTACCAGCAAAGGGCACACTTGAATTTCTCCAGTTCCTTCCATTATGATTTCTTCTGTCCAAGAAGGGTGAATAGACAAAATAACCATTCAGAGGCAATGAAGAAAAAGCATTCATTAGCTATCATTGCCATGCCTGGGGCTGCTCATAACTGAAGTAAGACCTCATGAAATCAAAGGGTCCATAAGGAATCGTTTTGCATATGATATATCCATCTAATTAACAAAGGGAGGAAATTCTTGTTTGTTACTTAAACCAGTTCTGTAACATAAAAGTGAAATTAGAAAGAATACTGTTAGGGTTTTTGTTCTGTTTGAAGAAAGCTATTTTCAAAGTGAAGTTTTAGAGAGAAATCTGCCCTTCATTTCTTCCAGATGCAACTGTTTGCTCTTTGGGCTGCTATTGTCAATTTTTCTTGCCTCTGCCCTTCAGCTATCCTATTGGGGTCTCTCAAGTCCTGCAAATATGCCTCTTATGAGTATTTCATTCCATGTCTCAGGTTTTCCAAATACTTTCCCTCAAAGCTTCAATATACTGTACTTTTTTCAGTCTCCAAATAGCTCTTTGCATTATCATACATCTACATTTTCCATTCTTAATCATCCATTCATAGTACTTACTCAGAGTTCATCTTGTTGCTAGTTCAAGGCTGTAACTCCTGTGTTTTGCCTAGCATAAACACTCCACAAATATTGTAGATGAATACCTGCTTTAGTCCCACCTTCTGTATTTCCATCTTTTGTATGCATCCAACAGGTCCATATCATTTGGCCATCTTTTACTCTGAGTAATTTGGGATTTTGGTCATTTCTTCTAAGTCCACTGGCTCTTATTATGAAATTCATTTTTTTTATTCTTCTGCTTCACTGAGACTTTTCATATCTCGCAGCATTTTTTTCTAACCTTTTTCTTCACTTTTCTTCCATAGTATTTTTCATCTTTTTCTTTTGGGACTCCCTTTCTCATTCTGTTCTTGAATAGTTTTATTATGGCTCTTTCGATTCATCTCCCCTTACTTCTTTCCAAATTAGCTTATAACCACAAAAAAAAAATAAAATAAAATAAAATAAATTAAAAAAAAAAAAATCAAAGAAATATCAGAAACTCCTAACTATACCGTTTTTAATTTTAATCCAGCGTGTCAGTTTACTGTGGGTAAATGATACAGAGATTCTTACTATCTCTGTACTCACATACTTTCATTTACCACCTGAGGATCATACAGCATTGGTTGCCCAGCTGAGTTTTCCTTAAAAACCTTTTCACTCAAGAAGCATAGAACAGGATATGTTGGGAGAGATGATTATATTTGCACATTAAGCAAGGACTGTAAAAATAATCCATCGATGCACACCTGTGGATAGAAATTTCTCTTCCAGATGTACATACTTGTCAATTAGAAAGCTTCTTTCTTAGCAAGCATATAAACAGATTTAAACTACATTCCTGAAAAACGGACTTTTTTTGTGTGTGGTACAACATCTGATTTATAGATTTTTTGGCATAAAAAGGGCCATTAGAAACCCAATCATTCCTTATAAATGTGGCCCACCTGTGGGTTTGTTTTCTGCATACTTATAATATGATTTTAGTCTAACTGCTGGTATAGCACAGCCATTTTTTCTGCTTGGAATTGCAGGATTCCTATTCATTATTCTTGGGAAGATAAAAGATAAAGCCATGTTTGGGCTTTTGTTCTTTTATTTTCAGCAATAGTTTGCATGGTAGCAAGTCCAGTGAACTGTCTGTGCCCCTTGTCAAGATGCAATCTGTTAAGTACTCATCGCTCTGTCAGTCAGCTAGCCCCCAAATTACCTGTTCTGTGTAATTTCC
The DNA here is from genome assembly GCF_009819795.1 of Aythya fuligula. NCBI lineage: Eukaryota > Metazoa > Chordata > Aves > Anseriformes > Anatidae > Aythya > Aythya fuligula. The sequence goes on from NC_045566.1 coordinate 14,313,544, forward strand.
TGCTACCTTTTAAGCACTGACATATTCTAACTCTTTTTGAACTTAGAAGTGATTGTCTTGGGAACAGTGTAATTTCTGGTGTCATTTCAGTTACTTGCAAACTAAACCTTAAGAGGGTCCTCTACCACTAATGGTAAGATAAACAATGAGACCTTGGAAACATTTTTGTCAAGAGAGTCTTGAAGGTTAGTTCATGAATCCTTAATATCCAAATGATCCTGATAAGCTTTTTCAACATTTATTGCTATTTCAGGTTGCTGCTACAAGTGGGACATCCTAGTTTGTTATTCTGTCTTTTTATCTCTCACATGAATAAATTACAGGGTTCTGCTTCTTATCACAGAAAACATTCCACTGATCATCTGGGGAACACAAAATATTTTTTTTCAGTCTATAAATTATTCTTAAAGAAACTCTCAGAACTAGTGAGACAGCGGGTTGGTTTTGTTTGGGGTTTTGTGTGCGCCTTTTTGACAGCATTTGTCTAAAATAATCACATGTGGTCTATCAAATTTTAGTTTTGTCATCATAGCTGTCAATCTTTCATAAAACGTAATTTTAAAAACATATGCGCACACACACAATAAGCCCTTTGCAGTGTCTTGGCCAATGAGTGTGAATGACAAATACACCTGGCTGCTCTCCTATGGTGTTTTCTTACTATTCATGGGCAGAGAAAGTGATTTCATGGTAGAAGGTTGGAAAATGACCTCTTGTAATGATGAAATTTGCATAAATAAATGCTGATTGCACAAAATGAATAATGTGCGGTGAGTATCATCACAATAAGTTGTCTCCTACTGACATAGAGACTAAGTTAGAAGTGTACAATTATGCAAATCAAACTAATGCCAGTTTCTCATTACTGTCATGGTGGTGGAGGCAAAAACATATCCTCCATAGACAGCCTGATGCTGGGACACAAGCCAAAACGTTTGGTTTTGCTGACATAGTAACTGAGTCAACAAAAATAGGATATAATAGTAATACATCAGAGGAATCCATATCAGGGCAGACCTGAAACTTAATGGACTGTGAATCTTTTGTCTGCAGAAAGGCCTTTCACTGGTATTGACCCATAGTACGTCTGCTTCCACTTTTGCCCATTTTATAGAAATAGATTACAGAAGCAATTGCTTTTTAGAGCTGAAATGTCTGCAAAACAGTCTATTAGCTTTCCTTATAACAGATGAGATGACATTTATAAATACTTAAATAATGTCATATATCCCATGTTTAAAAACTTCCCAGAATAATTCACAGACTGCTTGTGGTTGCTTGATCTAATGTTTATGTGAAGTCTCATTATGACACCACTGGGATTTTCAAACAATGCCACTTTTCATTTGCCATCTTAAAAATATTCAGACAAAAGATTCTATTTTTCCTTAAAACAAATAAATAAAATAAAAGATGCATCAGCAATTACCATTAATATGAGGGACTGAATACAGAAAAGATGTTGATGGCTCCACTTAAAGTATAACTAACTCTTTGGAACATGTAAGACATTGGTACTGTGAGTCACTGAAAAAGAGTCTAGTACTCCATTACTTCAATTTCTTTTTCTTACACAAGTAATTATTACTTGTTTTCCCTCAGCTGCATAGTTCCCTACATTAGCACACACCTCCATACACATGGCAGTATGCAATTCAGAAATACCAAGCCAAGACTGAGCCCACAGTTGGAAGCTAACACCGTCTTTCCAGGCCACCCAATGCGAGAACAGTTTGAGTACAGTAATTTGCCTCTCCAACAAAATTCTGCATTAAGGGTCATGTCAAAAACATGACTTTGCCCCATAATAATAATAATAATAATAATAATAATAATAATAATAACAACAATAATAATAAATAAACCATTTGACTTTAAAAACAAAACCAAAGAAAGAAAGAAAAATCTGGACATTTATAAACCAATAGTATCAACTGATGTCAACTGAGTTTTGTTTTATTCTGTGAAAGCATACTCCATAAGCTCCTCAGAAGAGTCACCCAAATTTACCTTTAACACGCACATACATTCACACTTAATCTCAGCTGCACATAAAGGACAGAGCAGGTAACGGCACCTATAAGAACTGACAGTTGAAATACTTCTGAAAGTCCTTCCAGGATAGACTTTTGCATTGCTATTACCATTGTTGAAATCATAATTCTGGTAACTGAAAAAAGGCTTAACAGAGTCACAGGAATCTCTCCCACAGTATTTCAGGACCTCAGTTATTCTCTTTCAAGACCTTTATTAAAAAAGGAACCATTAAAAACAAACACGAGCAGCAGTCCACAGGCTCCAACACTGGACACAGCAAGCTAACTCCCAGAGCAGCAAGCGTTTTGCCCTTCTGTCCTGCCTGCTAACGGCCAGACAGCAGCTCAGCAGCCTCCCTGCACACACTCCCATGTACAGACATGAAGAAACATAGCCCCTTTCTTTTACACATCCTTCTTGCAAAAGCATTACTGCTTCCAGAAGGTGCATTGGAAGTACCAATGAAGCAAGAAGGTGGGAACGTGATGCCTTTGGAAGCAAGGACCATTCTGTAAGACATTCATTTTTATGAAGTTAGTTAAGTTACAGAAGACTTGGGTACTTCCTTGCTGATAAAGTTAGGTCCCTTCTGAGGTGCTACCTAAAACAGAAAGATGACAAGTTACACTTTGACTTTTAAAAATACTATTGCTTTGCTTTGGAAATATAGCAGATTGTATTTGATGACAGGCATTTAAGAAAAAAAATCTCAAGAAAGGAGAGCACCTCTGGGAAAAAAAAAAAATAATAATAATAATAACAATAATAATAATTTCTTTTCATTCACAATTCTTCTCGGAACTCACTCAACATGAACATTTGCTGTATTAGCCAACAAACTCCTAAGTATATTTTTTTTTCCAGAGTAACGTATTTTCTGCAAGTATGTTCAGCATGTATTTATTGCCCTAATACTAATGCATTATTTTAGGTTTACAATTCCAGTAAAGCACTAAATTCCAGTAAGGATATAAATTAAAAGAAAATACATAAGCATCTAGTTCCTCACATATTCTTCATCTGTGAGTCCACAAGTCATTAATGGGGTTCATCATAAACAGATGCAAAATACAAGGGAAGAAGCATACATTAAAAACTGATGACAAGCCTGTGAAAAACTGGAAACTGTTCACTGAGGGTTAATAGAACGCATATTAGCACAACAATTTTATCATAGAAGGTGCTATGAACACATATCTGTGTTCTCTGTTAATCATTTTTCTAACTGTTGCCAATTTCTAGCAATTTGACAAAAATGTGATTTCCTAAATATTTCATGAAGCCACATGCTTCAGCACAGAAAAGTACTGTGAAGGAACAGACATTAAAGAAGATGTTCACACACACCCTAATTTCAGGAAAAGCTTCAAAATTCACCCTGCATTTTTTGAGCCCGAGGACATCCAAAAGCCTGTAGGAGAATAGATTTCATTGGCTGTGCCCGCAGCCCCAGGCAGGTGCAGTCTGTGGTGCACCCAGCAATCTGCTCCTGCCCATGCCAGGCCTCACGGACCCACTGGCATTCTCTCTTATCCAGCGCACAAAGTGGCCCCAGGTTATTTCTTTACTTTGCTTGGCACCTTCCAAATGGGGATTTTTTTACAGTAATTTCCACCTATCCTTACATGCTTTGAAGTCTCCTCACAGAACCCATGATTCTCTTCTTTATTTTCATGCTGTCAGTTTAAAACTGTTAAGTTTTACCTGGGCTTATAACAGTTTAAAACAGAGCACACATACTGCCATTTTCTCATGTTAGGATCTGAAGCATGTCAGCACTCCCATCTACTGCTTCTTTCTCCTGGCAAATAAGTTCTACTCTCACTTTTCAAGTCTGTTTTCCTCAGCTCAGTGAAGTTGAATGGCCAAGAGGATCTCAAAGTAAAGATACTCAGGAATGGATTGATTGGAGGGAAACTAAAAGGCAACTTCGGTTTACATACCAGGAAAGTAGCATTTGTGGGTCTTCTGGTGGGTGACATCCATTCTATCGTGAAAAAAGGCTTTCTGAGGTTTCAAGTTTATAATAGACATGTACAGCTAACTGACTTTTATCTTGCTTGTGTCATATTGACAGTAAAAAGTAATAGCCATTGAGATGGATAGCCACAGCTAAAATGTAGTTTCATGGGGACGCTTAGAGCAAAGAACTGTAGATTCATGTCAGGTGGGGCTTAAGTATCGCCTTCAAAGCTCACTGTTACAAACATCCAGTGCACAGATGACCTGCCTTCAGAATATATGTTTCTATATTGATTTCCACAGTTTCAGAACAACAGGAAAAGCCAAGTGAAAGTTTCTTTGCAGAACACTAAAAGTAATTTACCTTCTTCTTTTGATTCCATCTCTATATTTTGCTTTATGGTTCACAGTACAAGTGCTTATTTTAAAAATTCATTCGTGACTCAGAAAGAAAGTGGAGAGTTGAAGATTTTTGGGAGTGCACAGCAAGAAATGAGCCACAAAATGAAATGGAACAAAACAAAACAAAAATACATTAGGATTTAGTGGTAAGTCATTACACTTCAAAATTTATATTTTAATCACAGAAACATTGGTTGTTCTGGTAGCTTAAAATATTATAATTCTAGCAGCAATATGAAGAGGAAAATATGTTAGGAAGATCCTGAAGCCTAGTTAAAATAGTTTCCCTGTGCATTATAAAAACATGATTTTAAGATTTTTCAGGGTTATGACCAATGGCCTTTCTTAAGCAATATAAACACAAACAGCCTCCCCTGCAGCATTTTGCTTCTAGGACCATACATCTATTTTGAAGAGTTACTTTTCTTTCTCTTTTTATAAATTGAAATGACGTTTACAGAAGGGACCTGACTGTTACTCGCTGTGAAATGCCTACCTGTGTCAAAAGGTGCTGTCTGCCTCTGCCTCTCCACAGCAAAGTCTCTAAAGCCCTGTGTTGAACAGAGGCACTCAATAAATGGGAATTTGCAATTAGTTCTGAGCTGCCCCATACAAACTCTGTTTTTCAGGATTCCTATTTCAGGTTATCTGAAGAGCCAAAAAAAATATAACCTAATTTGTTATCGTTGCTTTACAGTTTCAAACACTACACTCTCCTGACACTTACTATATTTCTATTTAACCATACTTAACTTGTTTTCTTTTAAATAAAAAGCATACTGTGAGTGTCACTAACCAGCAAAATAACATCTCATGTCATGACAGCAGTGCAGCCTGCCTTACATGCTTACAAGAACAAGAATTACTCCAAGGGCTGAGACTGTATATACAAGCTTGTGTTTTCTATGCCTACCAGCAGACACCTGATTTGTTGCAATACCTGAGCCAGTTATATTTTATAGCTAATAGAATGCCTGTCCTCTCTGAGAGGAAAGCTGGCTTCTCGAAAGATAAAATGTTTGAGGACAATTTCTCTTGGTATTTCTTGAAGGATTGTTCACTGTGGTAGGTCTGCCAGCATTTCTTGCCTTGTGGACCTTAAAGAGCAAACTAAAAGCTCCTGGAGAGTTAAAGAGTGCAATTTCTCTTGAAGCTAAGGAAGAGTGTTAACAACAAATTGTGTTTTAAAGTTAAAAGAGAGAGAGAGTTTCCCTCAGTTCCTGCTAGCAAAGACAGAGGGCTATCTGTTAAGCTCTTTGTAGGCTTCACAACCAAATATTTTTATAGCTCTTGTTCTGGTGGCTTAATCACTCTTCAGCATTCATAAATATTCAAGCCCTTTACTCTCACTTCTACTCACCAGAGTAGCCACTATAAAATACCATTTAAAGATGTTAATAGAAACTGAAACTCATAAATATTGAATTGGAAAAAATAATCATTATCGTAAGCTGCCTCAGCTGACTGAGGGACTCAGACAAGCTGGGCCAGGGAAAGAGGTAAGGCCACAAAGCCAGCAGGGGAAAGGTGATGTGTCAGCAGCAGAGTTGTAATAGTCACTGTGCCAACAGCTTTGTCTGATGATGATTCACTTGGGAGTTTATTTCTTCATTTTCAGACCAAATAAAACCTACTAACTTTCCTTAAAACTTTTATTTCTCCAGAGTATATCTGGATGTCTGGATAACCGGGAACTTTAGCTATCAGAGCAAATTTAGCACCTGATAGTAGAAAGAGGAAATATAAACCCATGCCAAATGCCTCTCAGAGTCATCCTGGGGTTTATACACTTTTAAGGTACACTGTGATGCTGTTAGAGTATGGGATGTTATTTTACCATCTAGTGAACTCTATATTGAGGAGGACAGGATCCTCATGGCAACCATTTAAAAAACAATTCAGTTATTTTGTGTTAAACTGAATTCAGATAATCAATAAAAATATAATAAATCTAATAAAAAGCTAATAACAAGAAAGTATTTTCACCAAACAGCCCCTCCCCAGTGACCTTTCAGCCTTCATTCCTACACAAGATTTATAGAATACCTTCCAGAGTTAATCCAGGAACTCAGTAACTAATGGATACTAAAAATCATGGACTCAATAAAGACATTAGTTTTATGGCCCATTACAACCTTCTTACTGTACATCCTACTGATCTCTCTCCATTCACTGATGCTAAACAGCAGTTTCTGTCTCAGCTCCACAGGAATTCTCTCCAGCTAACACCTATCCATCCAAAAACCCCTTCCTCTCAAGTCATCAAATCAATTAACATAATAAAGTTAGACTAAAAACAATTGTTTCTATCATTATCTCAAAATTTACTGCTTCTACAACCATGGCTACTTTAATTTAACCAAAACAAATGCCGCACTGTAAGGAGGTGGTTTTTTGTTTTGTTTTGTATTTTTCCTCCTCCTCTTCAATTTCTTTCCACTTGTACCACAAAATTGAATTGCTCTTGATAAAAGCTACACATGAAGACAAGACAGTTCACATAGCTCTGTTTGGCCTGAGAAAGACAATGCAGAAACCAGACAGCTGGTCGGGCCAGCTAGAGCCAGGGAAGGGAAACAAAGTTCAAAGCAAGAGAACTGGTGACCAACACGGCACTGCAGTGCTCTCCCTGCACAGCAGCCATTTTGTATGCCGAATACATCAGCAAACTGCACTGCCCTCCTCTGCTGCTTTCCCCACTGCACTGACTCCGAAATAAATGACAGAAGTACCCACTGAGAAGGACTGTTTGACAGACTTGGAGACTTCAAGCAGTTCCTTTTCTCTAAAACAGAGGCTCTCATAAATTTGGATTCTCATTTATTTTGCATACTGACTCAATTTGAATTTCAAGCTGCTCCATGTCCAATCCTCTCTTTACAGTACACCTCAGTCAAAAATTTTCCCAATTTTGACATTAACTGCCTAATATGTTTGCCAGTCAGTTAGGCGGGGCATGCCTTTAAACTCAAAACCCAGAATCCTTTTTTAATAGTTGTATCACAAGACGATCATGTAGATAACTTTTAGTCCCTAAGTATACTCATTCCACCTAATCCAACACGTGCTGATCTGGTTGAAAAGAACAAAAGGAAAAAAAAAGGGGGGGGGGGGGGGGGGGGGGAGAAGAAGGCAGTATAATTTAAGGATAAGAATTTCTCTTGCTCAGAGAAAGAAAAACTTTAAACAAAAATTTTAATGAGGTGATTGGCCCTTCTGAAGGTGAGGCAATGAAATAGATAAAACCATGACCAAAACATACTAGATCATAATATATTTGCAACAACTGTATTTAATTACATAGGCAGGACTACTGTATGATCTACAGTGTCAGTCAGACAAAGCTTGTAAAGGTCAAAATATATTTTGCAAAAATTGCTGGACAACATCTTTTGGTATGACCTGACATATCAAAAGTGGCATAGATGCAATTTTCTTTGCTTCTCTGACCAGGTCTAAAAAAAAACTCTCAATTAAAATGAAATATCTGACTGATCTGGCTTCTCTGCAGTTGCAAAACAACTAAGGAACGTGTTGCTGTTGCCTATCCCACTGTTGCAAATGATTACACAAATATTTAATTTTTAGCATTTTATTTATGACAGAGGTGCCGCTGTCTTGAGAGCTCAGAATATAGGCAGAACTAAAAACAAACTTTTGGGGAAACATTTTGGGAATGGGATCTGAATAATCATCTAACTTTAATAAAAATAAACAAACAGATAAATAAATAAATAAAGTATCAAGATATCATAAAACCAAGCTGTTGGAAAGCCATCATTTTGGTGCTAAATTAATGTTAATGTCATGTGTCATCATTCTGTCCCGTCCCGTCCCATCCTCCCCCCCACATTATTCTCCTCTAGGGAGGAAGCAGCAGACAGAACAAACCACATTTTGCATGTACAACGTACTTAGGGACAGAGATTTTTATCCTCTACTTGATACTTTGTCAGGCATCACATGCAAGTACACCTACAGCATTTTCACATGGAAATGAAGAGCAGTCCCTTGAACAGGGAAGTTCAGCAAGTGCATTGTCTAAGGCCAGTTAGAAATACTTCACAATATATTCAACATATTATTATTTCAAGAATTAGTGTCAACAGAGCTTCAAGATTAGCATTGGTGCCCCTCCAATTAAAAATATTTTCTTCACTGCTCCAGAAATCTGAGAAAGCATCCAACCCTATCAATCAACACCTACACCCACATGCTATCAGCATATTGCTGGGAGCACTGACTTCTTGACGGCAGCACTGAGTAGAGCAACATCAGAATGACCTTTTGTAAGATAGTATATTACACCCTTCATCGTCATCCTCACTGCTAGGATTTCTCTCAGATGCTGCATCAAGGTAATGAGCCTATGTCTCCACACAGTGATGTTTTCAAGCAAGGTAGTTAAATTATTTAAAATAAAAACCTAATTTAAAATGTAGGAGAAAAAAACAGACTAAGAATGACAAATCCTCCTCAAAGAACTGAAACTGTATATTTGTAAGATGTGTAGTGCATCATTATTAAAATAATATCCTTGCTGGCCAAGCACTCTAAAGAGGTGGTATTATAATCAGAGTAAGCTGAGCTGCTATTAATGAAAGGAGCTTAATATCATTTTCAAAATCCCAATGGGGAGCCTAAGCTGTGGGACAGGCAGGTAATAGAAAAGGACAGACAGACAACCAGAAAAAAAAAAAATAAATGAAAGAGGAATAAATACTACCTCAAATGATTTATTTTCTTCAAAATAAAACTGATTTTGATCATCTAGGTATAATTTTTCTCTCTTGAACTGCCTTGGTAGCCAAAACCTACACTACAAGTTCTAGGATAATAAAACAAATTGAGAGAGAAAGAATATCTCAGCCCTGCACTGCCTATCTCTTCCTCAGTCCTCTCACTCCTATATCTCTACCAGCTTTCATGCAATCACCTGAATTCTCCTGCCTGACTCATACGATCATGCTTCAGTCCTAGCTTCCATTAAATTAACTTCTTTTTGCTATTCACATGGTCCATTACTTTCTGCCCGGTTCCTATGAAGTAATGATGAGACAGTGGGGAAAGAGAAAATAAGCAAACAAAATTAGAACTGCAGGCACGTGATGAGCATCAGTAAGATCTCTCTTCTTGCTTTCCCAACAAATCTCTGCTGTAACTGTTCTAATTCCACTGGATAATCAAAAAGATGCACATCCAGCTAGCGCTGAGGCCACTGAAGTTTTGGAAAACTGTGGTTCCATTCATTTTCGTCCTTTATGGAATTCATATTTATTTCACCCAGCTCCCTGTAGCATTTGTCAACTGTGATGGAGGAAGGCAATGCAGAGAGGAAAGGGAAATGAACAATTTTTACCTCTTCTGCAGAAGTTGTTTCATGTGTAAAATGAAGAATTAAAGATCACTTACGTCAGAGCAAGGCCACAGGAAAGAGCATGGCCTTCTTGTGGCTACAATATTCACTTAATACTCTTAGTTTTGGAAGCTGAGATCCTAGCTACCAGTTCATGCCTCAAAAATTACATTTAACAATGGTCACACAGGACACATGAATAGGCCATGGAGCAGTGGCTGAAAAGAATTCCCCCTCTTTCTGGTAACATCCAAATCCCTAGGCTACAGGGCTCTTATCTCCTAGACTCCCTCCTATTTAGTCAGTCTTTAACTCTGTTTTTCTACTTACTATAACAGCCTTATTAAGTATCCGTCTAGAACAGCATATAGTCTGAAAGCTGGATCAAGTTCCAGGCATGTGAAGGGACAAGGATGTGAATGCAGATGCATATCCCAGATAAGTGCTCTAACTAATGAAATATTATTTAAAAGTGATCACCTACTTTTAAAATAGAAAATACATCTTAAAAGAAAAGCATAGGCATATAAAGTCAGTATTCCAAGCTGTGAAAACTGTGTGAAAAGAGATATTTGACATACACTTACCATCAGCCATTTCCCCTGCTGGTTACTTTACATGGCTTCTTGTTTCCTCTGCATCCTATTAGGACCTGTCTGATTCTGTAGCCATACAGAATTTGCATACCTACATACAAGTCTCTAGCTAAGGATATTAAAGCACTTTTGCATTTCAGCCTGATTGGTTTGCTTTTACCTTCTCATTGATATGCCTGTGCTTAATTCTTTTGTGATTTTCACTGATATTTAACAATCTGTATTTCTGGATGGCATTATGTCAGAAGAAAGACACAGGCTGAAACCATTACCTCAATGAAATCAATGCAAATTGCACCTACAAAGCTTGAAAGCCAATAGCTCTGAAAAGATGTCAGAAGGATAAACAAAGATTGTATGGATAATAAAGTGCTTTTTGAGCTGCAGATTTCAGTTCCACAACTTATATTGCAGTACAAATCCAATGACTTGAGTGCAGTTGTTCTTGAAAGATCAGGATAGCACCTTAAAAAAGTTCTCTTGGGGTGATACTTTTAGGATCTGAAACTTTTTCAGGATTCCTCCTCATTAACATCAGTTCCAGTACAAGATCCTGGCAGTACTTCAGAAATATGAAATTACCTGCACTCACTTGTGTTTCTTTTTTTTTTTTTTTAATTAAATTAATTTTAAAATTAATTAATTAATTTAAATTAAATTAATTAAAAAAAAAAAAGCAGACTAACAGCTGCAGAGAGAATGCTTATCCATTTGACACACTACATGCAATGTTGGTCAGCTAAGTATGTAAACCATGAAACACTAATGACTGTTAAAAGAAGCATGTGCTTCAAATTAATCAGCTGAAATCCCAAATATTGTACCTTATTGTATTAACACATTACAAATAACAGCCACTGTTTCTAGTCAATTCTTCCATGCGTCTAGAAAATATCATTAGCTACATTTTGGCAGGGTTCTTTGTCTAATTTCTACAGCTAAGGTGGCAAAAAGGTTATTACAAGTAATAGCAAATTTAAAGTTTTATTAGCAGTAAACTGCAAAAGCTAATGGTGATGCCAACACTAGATAAAATCATTGTCACAGTTAATTTTGAACTCCTTATTTCAAGCTTAATAATAGGAAACTCAGTGGAGAGGATATTACACGGGCCATATCTCTCATGAGTGCCGCAGGCCTGAGTAACTTGTTATTTTGCTCATGAGTGAAATAAAATGCAGATTATACTGCCTGCTATCAGGGGCACTGCTTTAATTGAGGGTGCATGCACAGTGATGAAGGAGTACCAAGTAGGTTTCATTTTCTCAAACATTATGGGAGAGATCTTTGTGGTTCTAACTATGACTTGTCAAATAACCTTCCTATTATTGGTGAGTTTTTAAAGTTCTCTCTGTTCATTTTTAGATCTTCAAAAGTGACTGGTTATGTTTGTATCCCTTTAGTCAGGGATTATATGAAACTGCTTTTGTAACATCCTAATGCCTGTACCCTCTGCCATTCATTTGCTTCAGAAGAACAAAACAATGGGATCTGAGCCTGACTTACTCATGTATGCCAGCCAACATAAAGTACTTCACCCTGCGAAACACTCCCAGTCAGAAATAAATAATACAAGACATACTCCTTACCTTATGTTTATGCAGAAAATCGGTGTTTCCTAGAAATGGTAGCATATGGGAATTTCTGTTCTTTTTCTAAAACAGATTTCCTTTCTATTCATCCACTTTTTGTACAAATGCACTGCATGCCACAAATCATCTAGAAATGGCTCCCTGCCAATTGGATGCATTTATGGACAACCCTTTCCACAGTGTTTCCCTATCTTGACTTGGGAAAGCCGTCATCATGATTACCCCAACACTAAGCTGTTTCCTTTTTCATTCTGTACTAATAGCTAGAAATGTCTGGTTTCTAATCAGACTGCATTTTTCTAATCCATGCTAAATCTTTCAACTTCTTTTCTACAGCCAGAACTACCCATTAAATACAATCCACTTATCACTGAAATCAACAGGAAAACTTTTACTGATGTTAGCAGCCTTTAGGTGAGGCTTTAAATGTAAAGGGCTGTAAATTTCCTCCTCATTTATGAATATGTAACAGAAGAAAATACCCTACCTTTTAATCAACCATAGTCACGACTATCAATATTGTACTTCTAAGCAATTGCTGATGGTATTCTTGCAGGGATACTAAAGAATTATTTATCAGCATTCATTATCAGCATTGCAGAGAAGTAAAAGCAGCATCACTTGGCTGAGAGTGTTTGACAAATCAGATTCCTGACAATAGACAACTGTAAGCACAATGCACTGCCATGTAAAGATGCTCAAACTAGCTTTTTATAAACAGTACATCTAGATTAGTGTAGTGTTCCACTGAATCTAATTTATTCAACTGAAAAGAGGTAACTGCTATATTTTTACGTTGTAAATATTGTATTGCTCTGTATAGCAATTTTGATAGGCAGATCCTGATCTGCTGAAAGTGATGAATGAGGTGTTGAGCTAATGATTTTCGTTTGTTTCAGAGTTTAGACTCAAACCATTTCTCTAATGCAACTTCAAGTAGAATTTCATAAGCAAATCCCACACTTTTAGAAAGGTAAAGTTTGGCAATCTTGTAATAGCTACTTCCTAAATCTCTAGCAACCTAAGTTGCTAAGTAACTAAGTGCAATCAATTCTTGATAGCTAAATTAGTCCTAAAATTACGATTCAGATTTGTCCAGCATCAACAACTACAAAACTATTTTTACCAAGGACACTATTTAAAGCCCTGTATTAAATAGACCATTAAGGATATTCTGTAACTGAGCACATGTGCATGTACCCCGGCAGACCATCTTCCTTGTATAGAATGCTTTACATTTGCTAAAGGCACTGAAGATCATCTTCTGTAGCCATGCCATCACAAAAATCTGGCAAATACCTCGTGCACTATGGGTAGATGCTCATAACTATGTCCTCTCCCCCTAATGTGTATGAGATGAGACAAAGAAGATGGTTCCTCTTAGAAGTGCCTTTCTTCCAAAAGGAGATAAGATGTTGACATACTTGAAATCAAAATGTCTCCTCCTTCAAAAAGGGACAGAACAGAGTTTAAGAGGTTACCGTAGCTTCATCATTTTAAATTAAAAAGAGAGAAACTACTCTAGAAAAAATAAATAAATAAATAAATAATCCATTGTTAAAAGTTCATTTTACTTTTCCTCAGTGACACATGCTGATAACAGGGGCTTTGTGCTGTCGGTGTTTCACTTCTCTTGGGACCTACTGTAGACTTCTAAAGATAAAAGAAACCTATTGTTCAGCAAGCCACTGAACAATGTAAAATCATATTGTACTATAAGTTTCTTTGACAGGTTGACCTTGTGAAGAGATTTTTGTTATTTCTTTCTATTTTCTTTAATGTGGCTTTGGTGAATTAGGCCAAATGATATTGATTTTGTGGCAACACTGAAATCATAATGGCATTTAATTTCAAAGATGACTGTTTGTCATATATTACATGTCTGTTTCTGAGCAGTTACATGAGAATTTAAGCATTACTACCCTTAAACTTTACATCTGCTTCCCACTTTGAGGTCTAATAAAGCTTTTAAATCTGGTTTCCCTTTCTTTCTTTCATTTTTTTTTTTTAATAAAAAAAATCTCCTCTAAACATGCGCTCAAGCAGAGGACTGCAGATCATATCCTCTTAGTCCTGACTTGACTCAAAGCCATTACCATATGCATCTATTCAGTACAAAACACACTGTCCTTTAACTCGTATTTTCTACAGGCTTATGCTTGGAACTTCTTCATTTACATTTTTTTATTATTATTATTATTTTATTCTGGATATCCCAAGACAGAATTAGATATTCCAGATTAAAAAAAAAACAAAAAAAAACAGGAGAACTGGCTATCATCCAATGAGAAGTTGTAACCAAAGAGAAACCATCATTTTATAACACAGATTCAAAGAATGTTGAACCACTCCAAGCATTCCTCAAAATGGTTCACCGTCTTGGTCATCAAAATACAGATTAAATGTTTAACTGAATTTTTCAGCCACCTTTGATCTATATACAACTTGGAAGGTGGGTGAAGGGGTAGAACACAAAACAAGCAAACAAAAAAAAATACTCAAGGCAGGATTTACAAATACCGTTAGGAAAAAAAATCTGTGGGCAATATTCAGGTATTCTTATTCCTGTCTCAGCATCAAACAAAAAAGGAAAGAGACTTTTTTGGTTTTTTAATTCCTCAAAGTCATTTACAGCAAATTTTACAAACTTTAAAATTATGAATTGAATTGAGAAACTAATTTGAACTAAACATGAAAATGCTACATATGCTTTCATATCCTCTTCTTCCCCCCAGTATATGTTCCTTCTTTGTATGACTTCATAATCACTATGCAGCCCAAATTTTAAAACTGCTAGAGGTTGTGTTTTTTATGGGGAGCACATATTAAATGGAAAACAGAGCATTGGAGAGAAGAAAAAGAAACCAGCAAAACAAACAAACAAACAAACAAACAAACAAACAAAACTTTTCTATGGTAATAGCACTGAAATTCTTTTTCTGGCAAAGAATTTTCACAAACTTACTGAATTATTTTTGCTGTGCATATAGTCAACAGAGCAAAATAATAATCAGAAAAAAAAAATCAGAAACTGACATATATATACATTTATAAATGAGTGGAATGGTTAGTAACAACAAAACCACTCATAAAGGTCTGGATATCAGGAATAGAGGCAGAAAGAAATTAAAAGGATTCCAATTTTACTTATGTCAACAATTGCCTTCAAATATAAATAAAATTCAGACAAATACATTTATTACTTTGGCTGTATTGTATCTGTAAGCAGGGAATTTAAAACATTATAATGCTCAAAGGTGGACAGCTAATTTTGGAATGGACACATTAACATCATTTTTCTTACATTTCTCTGTTAAGAAGTAACACAAAAATAAGGATAATTAAAACATCTAAATTACTTATTTTAGACATTCATTTGTTGAAAGTGCCTCTCTATCTTTAAATAAGAAATAAGAAATACTCCTACTAGTTATTTATTAACTATTTTAACCTAGCAGAAGAGAGAAAAAAAAAAAAAAAAGAAAAGAAAAAAAGCTTTTATTCCTCTACTTATATAGAAATATATTCTATATATAGAAATTTTATTTATAAAATAAATTTCATAGCCACTGCTTCTTCAATCATTGCCTAATTTACTGACTACAGTGAAAATTTTATATCATTAAAAACAGGGGAATATGTTTAAAGGTTTAGATCTATATTTCAGTTAAGTTCAATGTGTATTATAATAACTATTTTTGCCTGAGGTACTTCCACTGCATTGGAAAAGAAAGTTTATTTTTATTTTTCAGTATAGTTCTTTTTGCATTAATATTGAACATATCTGTCCCAGTTTCCTCTCTACTATTCTCTACTTGCCAGTTTCAGACTAATAACCTAGGATTTGGGGACCACTAGAGGGTTATATGAGCATTCTACTGAATTTTAAGTCAAGTTAGTCATATGAATCTTAATTATCATGTGTAGGAAACTGATACCTTCCTGTAAAATCCCTTGTGATGGAAACAAAAAGAAGTCAAAAGAAAATTTTAGTAGTTTCAGTTCATAGTGCATGCAAGCTTTTTCAGCTTTTGATAGCATGTACTTTTCTCTTAAATGGTTTATGTTACTTAGATCTGTTTTGAGTAAAATAAGTATTTTCTAAAAAGTGAGAAAAAGAAAGAATCATTATTACATCCATTTTTCAGTTGAAAAACTGGAGCAGAAAGTTTTGGGGTATCTTAGCAAGAATGCAAATGCACAGAAACAAGCTGAACCCTAAATCCCAGTGTATTTATTTAGCCCAAATCTATTCTTACATTTAAATTTGGCCCAGGCCTATATGCATGGCCAAAACATCCTTGATTGACTGGAAAAATTATCTAATTTTGCAATGAAACCCAGAGGTTTGGCTTCATCTCTAATTTCAATGGCTAATTAAGTGGCAACTGGTTAAAACAAGATGTGCACAGACTCGGAGAACATTTGGGATTCGCACATTTTATAGCATTCTGTGTTAGTGGGTTTAGAAGCAGCTCACAGAAATGCTGGGATTTGCCTGTGTTCTCCTCACAAACAGTCTTTTGCTGTGCATTAATTTGTTGTCATAATCCCCAGTATTAGAGATTTGTTTAGAGTCAATTATAATACCCTTTGTATTACAGATCATCATAATTTTATTCTCTGATGCCTGACCAAACAGTTTTTTGGGTTTTCAAGACACCATGAATTCAGAGCACTAGGCACTGCTTAATTCCAGCCTCTCTTAGTCATAAAAGTATTTTTTTATTCAATCAGCCCCCAGGTAACATTTGCAGATTGGAATCCTAACGAGTCAGAAGCTGATGGTTGTTATCCAGTCTGGTCATTATCACATCCTTTGTCAAGAGCAAAGAAATCACTGATTCATGCTCTGATTTTCAGGCAGGATTGGTTCTACTCAGACATCACTGATGTCCAATTCTGTGGCAGTTTCAATCACAGTCATCCATCTAATATCCAGCAAAAAACACCCAGTTCTGCTACTAACACAGTCCTTAAGTGCTGCTCTCTGCAAGGTGTCCAGACCTGGCTTCATCTTCAAGTGACTCTCATCTGTGCTCAAATACAGCAGCTGACCTCTTGGCGGTGAAATATCAGGGAGTCAGCATAAACAATACTCAGACACTCACTTAGTGAAAACTCAAAATCATTTATCATGATGGCAAAGTCCCTGTGCATTGCTGTGAGTTCCAGACAATCCAGGGTCAAGCACCATCTCCTCTCTGCCCCTTTCAAAGGGTTTCTTCAATTACCTGCCATGCAGTACAACTCTGCTCCTCCTTGGATCTGAGCTACACACCATTTCAATGCATCCTGTCTCTGCTTTTTCAAAAACAGTTCACTTTCTTTAAACTTCTAAGGATAACGGTCTACTATCCTTTAAGTTCCTGACTTTATTAACAGTTCTGCCTGTTTTCAGCTGTCCACTGCAAGTACATAAAATGTTTAAATGGCAATATTTAATAGTTACATATGAATTATAATTCTCCCTCATTCTAGCTTGTCAAAACCAGTAATCCACCACCAGTTCTGAACCCTCAGCCTCTTTCTAACTACCACATTGAGCTTCACAGTGAGTCTGGAAATATGCAGGCTTTGGCTTCTAAAAAACTAGGTATTTTCAAGCCAGCAGCTCCTGCTAAATTCCTCTTTGTCCTTGGCTCCTTCATATTTAAGCTAGAAGGCTGCATGAATGAGCATTTTATTGGAACAAAAGCAGGGTGATCAAAAATTGATTTGAGTTTTTACATAAAAATTAACACTTCTTAACGTATTTGAGTTCAATACCAGCAACCAGTACAGATCCCTGAGTACAGATGTAATGCAGCAGTGCTGAGTAGCACCAATAACCACACAACCTCGACATTGACTTAGGGACAGAAACGAGTGGGAGAAGGGAGATGAAGAGCAGATGCTCTCCCTTTAACTGAGCCCTCCCACACAGCTGTGTGCATGTGACTGCACTGTACAATCACACAATTACATGCATTCAAGTGGACAATACTAATCTCTCTAAGTGAATATTAATTTAAATTCTCCATGTTCAGACGTGTTGCTGATGTCCAGCTTTTAGACGACAAATTTACAGGTATTTATTAGCAAAGCGAAAAACAAGTGAAATGTTCCAAACCTTATATTAAGAGGAGAGGCTGGAAAGACTAATACCTACCAGTGGTATGACTTATCTACCCAGAAGCATAGCTACATGCCTGCCTTGGCAGAAAAGAGACAATAGGTCAGAAATTTTCTAAGTCCTCCACTGAAGAATCTTCAGGGTAAACAAGCAATCACTCTTATAATCTCTCAAAAGGGGAGGATTAAAAACTGCTCAAGAGTACTTATACCAATTTTTTTCTAATGTCAACAGCTCATGAATAATATTTTATAACCAATAATAGCCAAGGCATCTGTAAAAGAGTTTGATACACCATTGGAAGAATTTCTATAATATATTTAGAAAATAATACCATAAAGAATAATTTTCCATTTCAAAGGTTTCTCCAGATCTGCGTAAGGTGATGAAGCCCAGAAAATAATGATATTCTTACAGAACTATATAACTATATAAAATCATAAATGTACCTTTATTGGAATAAACATTTAGTTTATTCATATATAACTGAATGTATCCTCAAAGATCTGAAAGTTTTCATAAATTATTTATATAGCAGTTGTTCAATAAATAAGAAAACTTGATAAAGAAGTTAAAATGTAGATAGCTGGAGGCAAGCACAGATAGCAAAGAAGTAAAGATAGTCAGGAGAATAGTCAGAGACAGCATCTTCAGGATACAAGAGTTAAAGTCACCTTTCTCAAAGGAGGTGGATGTAGGCAGCCTTAAATGCCAAACACATACACTGAAAAGCTCAAGAAAAAGGCCATTCAAATAAAGTAATGAAATAAAACAATTTTATACAGACAAATTTTGACTTACTGAATTTAGCAATACTACATGTGAAAATTTCTTTTCAAAAATTCAGCATTTGACCAATTATTGAAGACCAGCTTTTCCAGACATTTTTTTTTCTACTCAACTAAAGCAAACCTTAAGATGAACTTCAGTCCCTCCTCCCATCTTCTCACCCTCCCCGACCGAAAAAAAAAAAAAAAAAGATTGGTTAGAGTAAGGTAAGGGAAACAACACCCCAGGCTTTTTATGTGGATAGACTTGAAGAAACTAATAGGAAATTGCATTAGGAAATGTCAAGATAAAAGTGACAAATGGTTATTTACACTTCAATGCCAAGTAAATACCTAGAGAAGAGTTTGTATTAGGGTATCATCTTGATGATGCTGGGCTACTTGAATCCTAGAGAAGACTGAACAATATGCTGCTGCAACACAAAGTGTTCAGTCCACATATGGAGAGCAGGGATTGCTGCATTAAAATGGCACCTAGACAAGGAAATGACTCTACACTGTTCACCTTAACTGTACAGACAGCATCCAAAAAACGGGAAGACTAACACAGCAATAGCAGCTCATGCAACAGGAAGATGACTCCAGGCTCCAGTGAACAGAAAGTGCATGTGCAAATATCAGTGACAACAGTGAATGACAAGTTCTTGCTCTTCAGGATAAGGAAAGTCAGACCCAGATGAGCTATTAATCTGCATATTTAGACACTGGGAGTTAAGAACATGTTGTTACTGCAGGGAAAGATGTGCCTATACATGTCCCAGAGGAATATACTCCCAAATAACGTGAAAGAACTTTCTCTTAGATTAAAGTATGATTATATTGTTTTAAGCAATGTGATTGGGGTTACCTCTTGGTTCTTCAGATTGATGTCAGGACAGGTCAAGTGCAAAAGGCAATTTTAAGATTATGAACTGAACCACAGAATACCTAATAAAACTTTGGGATCCCCACAGGATAGAAATATTATGGATAAGTTAAGAGAGCAGCATGAGTAGAACTGAGCCAGTCCCTCTGACACTGAAAAATATATCCTTCTTCCTCCCTCCCTGTGCACCACTTTCTAATGATCGTGGTATGATCAAGGAGCCATGCCTTCATTCTGCTTTCTAGAAGACCAGAGATGAGCTCAGCTTGAGCCCACTTTCATTTGGACTGCTCTCTCAATACACCAGAAACTAGAGATGCTCCTGAGCCACCTTGCTACACAACAACAGAATGCTGTAACTTTAGTTTCACCTAAAATAAACTTAGGCACAAAGGAAAATCCTCTGAGTGGGTTTTTCACCCCTCTTTCAAATGCTACACATAGCAAAGGCAATAGTGTTCTCCAGTGATACAAGTAGTCTACTGTGAGTCTTTTCACTACAAAATTCAGTCAACCCAACTGTAAAACATTTTTTTAAACTAATGAACAAAAACCCTAGCCTCTCTTTATATGGCAGAAAAAGTGATATGCTTATATAGAACAGAGGTATAAAATTTAACTAGCAAAAAAAATATTCTGAAGCATTCAACTCTAGGTTTACATACTCCCAGTAAGAATTACTTTTGAAATATTATAAAAATTTATATAAAATATAGAAGTTAAAAATTGCAAAATTTTATAAAAATATTTTATACATTATAAAAAATAAATATAATTTAAATATAATTTATAAAATTATATAAAAATATTAAAATTATAAGGTATTCAAATTGATATCTCTTGCCATACTTTTTCCACAGATAGCAAAATCACAGAGATTGTCCAAAGGGTTTTGAAAAAGTAAACAAATTTTGAACACCTCCATTCCTGACTGTTCTGCAAATATTTAAGGCCGTTGATAAGCTGTTTTACTTAATGTTAACTGTTATAGTTTTGTATTCCTGCACACATTTTATACACTGCAGACAATCATTAGGAGAATTAGAAGTCATCTGGTAAGCAGACTTTGAGCTTTATGATTTTGATTCCAAAACATGTATCCTAATGTAAGCTTCCATTTACAAGCAAACATAATAGTAAATCCTATATCCTCTGGGCCTTGCCCAGCTAACAGCAGTATCTTACACTCCCTTTCAGACAATTTATACCACTTTGTTTCCAGTCCTTAGGTCTTCCTTTTCTTTCCATTCATAGAAAGAACACAGCCATAAGATTAGTGGTTTTTCTGGTTCATATCTTCAGTCTATTTTGAAGCAGTGTTCAACACGCTATTCTGAATGGACCTCAGAAGACACTATGATTGTTGTCAAAAATGTATTTGAAATTGCACCGACCAGTGCATCTGAAGTGATATCATGACACAGAAAATAAACTGATTGAAAGATATCTCCTATAATAAATCAGTTTTTATGTTGGTCTTAGCTTTATTTAACAGTAGTAATTGATTAGGGATGTTGAAGCATATTTTAGGATCTTATGGCTAGTATGATTTCTGGTGATCACAATAGTTGTGTCAAAACTGAAAAAGCCTTCTGAAATTTGGAAGTGCTTTTTTGTCTGGAGAAGCTTTGGATGAAAAGCCAAAAATCTATAGGTTCAAGAAGCAGCTCATAAAACACTAAGAACTTTTTCCTGAGTAGCTGGAACTTGCAGCTTTGCAGGATGAAACTAGAAATTTCAGATGATTGTTTCTCTGAACGGATTTTCAGTACATCTTGATTTTAGGCTTGAAACACAAATGCATTTTGTTTGTTCATTTTCATATAAATGTTTTATTAAAAATGAGATAAAATCAGTCTTTTACAAATAGTCAAGCAGAGCAAACTATTCTGTTGACAGAATTTGCCTGTTTGAAGTGCAGATATTGTCAAGCTAAAAGTATATTTTAAAAATAAGTATCTTAATATTTCCAAGTCACAAAAATATTATTTGGATCTACATCACAATAGAATCTTCTGTGGGTTTATTTTAAGTCTCTTTGCCCAGAATACACAATATTTGCATTGGCAGACTTCATGAGTCAATTCATGCTGGTCATACATTTGTGGAATTGCACATTTCAAGATCCAAATGTTAACACGAAGTATTGTATTGGACAGAAAAAGATCAAGTTTTTGTACAGAAGCAGATGTTTCCCAAAGATAAAACTGTACCTCAGTGCAATCGTGTCATTTCCACTACATTTAAAGGTTAAGTGGAAACTGTTTTCAACATCCTTAGCAAGAATTGCTCCTCCACTATTTTTCTCTCCATGTATCTGAATATAATTCATATCATAACCTAATATCAATTGTAAATCACACAATTTCCGACAGAACTATGATGAATACACATTGAAATAGAAGAAAAAACTGGTAGAGCAGTATAGTCCCTGGAATTTAACACTCTGTGGTCAAAAGGTCACATATGTTAAGTTTCTTATTTATATCCCTATTAAAGCTCTGATCTGTGGGAAGCAGGATAGAAGCAATGTGAGACGTTTTACAAATAAAGAATGTTTTGTTGTTGTACTGTACATGTTTTGTTTCTGGGTGTTTAATGATAACAGATCATGAACTGCAGGTGACTTTAATAAGGGTTAAAAGATCTTCATCAGAAGACATAAATATTTGTCTCTGCTACTTCTCTGGTAAGTGCTTTTTTATAAAAAAAAAAAAAAAAAAAAAAAAAAAGGTAATAAAATATATATTTTATGAATGAGTCAAGAAAATTAATATTCTTCATATTTTTTTCTGACTTATATGTACCTCTTGACATCACATTATATACAGGCTGACTGGGCATTTTGAGTGGTGCTGTTATGCTGAACAACAAGCATATAAAAAAAAAAAAGAAGAAGGAATTTATGTACACAGCATACTTCAAATCAAGATAGTGAATTATTCTGACTTAACGATTAATCCAGGTCGTCTGAAACCAACCTGGCAAGCCTTTATTCACCACAGGAGTCTTCCCAAGACTCTCAGCACAAACTACACTGTGGCTTACTACTTGTCCCAACTGTTTTGACCTGCAATATCAATACTTTACTGTTGTACATCACATAGGCACATAAGAAAATGAAATATTGACAGCTTTGTATCAGCAAGGTATTAATCTGCCCTCCAAGAAATTTTCTTTGAGAAGTAATCAAGTGAACACATCTTAGTGAGCCACAAAGATAGGCAACAAAAACAAATAACAAGACAACAAAACAAGATGGACAGATGATAAATTATTGAGTTAAACCAAAAACCAGCTGAGCTCTTTTTAATGACTGATGAGATTTTTTTTAGATTTGGGGGGGGGTGGGTGTTTGTGTTGTTTGATTTGGGGGAGTTGTTTATTTTTGTTTGGTGTGAGTGCTCATTCTAGCGCTGGCCTGTAGTACTAGTACACTACTACCTGTACCTAAATACCTACACAGACTTGTCATAGACAAAACTCTTTCCCCTGTTATTTTCCAGCTTAGTCTATATTGGTAACGGATGCTGAGAAAGTGTTTTTTCTTTTATTATTTTTTTTTTTTTTTTTTTTTTTTTTTTAATTCTCGCAGTTTCATACTATAGCTGTTAATGTGCTTGGAATGAGTTGGATAAGATAGTATTATCTTGGTTATGGCTTCTTCTTTCTGGCATAAGTATATTCCCTTTGAAAATATTCTCTTCTAGTTGTAATAAAAAGTGTGAGTCTTCTTATTTGCTTGTTTTCTTTAGGAGAAGCAGCTGCAAAGTTGTAATTATGTCCACTTCTCAAGCTGGCAACAAGTAAGCTTCACATTATCGTACATTTGAAATCATACCTATAAGGAGGGATTGAACCACTCCACCTAGGGGTTTTCCAAGTATCTGAAATGTGTTGCCATAATAAAGGGCTCTTTTTTCATTTTTCATTATTTTGAGAATATATTGAGAATAGCTAATAAATTATTTTGGAATGTATTAAATAATTAAAAGCACCATATCAGTGGAAAGATGCTGCAGTGTATTATGTTATCAATTCATTTATTTCAATAAATTCAAACTTGAAATACAGCAACTACAGTTGCTGACTGTTTTCTGAATATCAGGAGCCAGGTAGCAACCCTCAGTCCATAAATGGACTTTTAGGGGGAAAAAAAAAAAAAAAAAAAAAAAAAGTTTGGAATGCAAAGCAGAGGTTTTGAAGAAAAAAGAGGGGCAGAAGAGATTCTGGGCAGTCAGAAAGTCTGCAAAAGCTGTAGTGCTCACTTCACGTGTACATCATATACCTCCTCATACCTTCTGTTTTTCTCACTCATGTACAGCTGTGTTTTGGAACAGGGGCCATCTCTTGATAGTTATATTGCCTAGAAAAAGTGAGTGTCCTGTTTATTCTTTTATCAAGAGCATAATAAGCAAACCATTATTGAAACAAAATGGTGTGACTCTTTTGACCTACATGTCCATCCAAAATTCATCCAAAATCCTTGTTTTCTCAAGAGGAAAAACTTATGATGGAGTCAAGAATTTCATCAGTGCAATCTACAGAGAACTGTATATTAAAGCCCATTTTCCTTGAACACAACAGGCATCAAGCAGCAGGAGATAGTTTTCTTGCTCCCAGCTTCATGCCTCTTTTTAGCAAGCACTTTACGTAAAACTCACTTAGCTCTTTCTTAAGATCACAGTATAACTGCTTCTTTGGTTGCACCTGGAGCTTTTCCTGTTCCTTTCCTGTGTGCTCCTGTAGCATATGACCTTTTTCTCACACGTACTGACACCCAGCTGCAGCCAAAGCCCTTCTGCTACTTCTGCATCCAACTTCCAGCCCACCAAGAGACTTATCCAACATAATCACAGAATAATAATGAACAGCTTTATACATGAAGTCATTTTTTAGGGGTTTTGCAATATTTTCAGCTATCTCTAACCATATATGCATTAAATGTTCCCTCATTCAGCTTAATGAGAAGGTGGCTGTTAGTCTTAGCAGCTGCACCAATGTTTCTTCCCACCTCTAACACAACCATAATAGTACCACCCCACCACTTCATTCTTTGCTGAACATTGGTATTTTGCCTTTTTATTTTCTGCTCAACAAAGAACATTTAGAATGCTCCTTTTATATTCATTTTCATAAGTGGAACAATCATTCAAAAATTATAAGCTTTTTTCTTCTCATTTTTTCTTTCTCTGTGAGATTAGCACACACAGAGAAGCTGGAAGCATTTTCTAGAGAGCTAGAAATGGTTTGGCAGGAAATAGATCATCTCTTACACTGAAGACAAGACGCTGGGTATT
Organism: Aythya fuligula; assembly: GCF_009819795.1. Lineage (NCBI taxonomy): Eukaryota > Metazoa > Chordata > Aves > Anseriformes > Anatidae > Aythya > Aythya fuligula. The sequence goes on from NC_045566.1 coordinate 14,338,557, forward strand.
TCCACAATCTGTCCACCAAATTATATTTTAAAATTTGGCTAGGAGTAGACTGTCACTCTCTATACAACCAGACTCACAGAGCTACCCAGAGACTCTCTAGATCATCATCACTGATTTCCATGCTTGCAGACTGAACGCCACGTCACACATCTCTGCTCTAATAGTCAATGCTTTCACCTCGCAGGTAAACTTCAACCCCTCATGATCACAGAATTTTTAAATTTAGAAACTTGAACAGTGGCAAAGCAACGGTGTTTGGTGGGAATGCATAACCTTGCAAAAAGAAGTTAACCTTGTTTAAAATCTTTCAGCCTACATGTGGAAGCTGGCCAAAAATACTATTAATGAACATTCTTCAGTTTCATTGGGACTTTCAGAAAGGTAAAAATGAGGCTACGTTATTTATGTTTGATGGGAAGATGTATTTAATATTTGTAAATCCATTTAGATAGTAACATGGACTTTAATGGATGAATAGATGCATCTTCTAACATACATTACAAAAATGATCACTCACTGCCTATGAAAAATCTAACATTTACTTGTTGATTAGTCTCATTTGCCTGTGTATTTATTATTTAGCAAAAAGTTTTCAAAATGATGCCCTCTATAAAACCTCAGTAAAATGTAACCGATTTTCTTTAAACTATTAATTACCCATGGATGTCAGAAAGGTACTTCCTCTTCAAGCATGGGGAACAACATATATGAAACAGCATCTTCAGTCTCCTGGCTTCTCTCAGAAGAGAATGGATATTTAGTCACTCTTCATAAAAATAAGGCAACTTTTGGCATCAGCAGTTTTCAGAAGTGTGTTATAAAAGGGAGTGCCCATGCTAATGACATGGTGCTAATATGAAAATGACTGTTTTAACAACTATGTTAAGTCTCTGAGCCCTGTGAGATATGTATTTTCCATGGCCTCAAAAGTTTCATGAGCTGGCAAATCAGGAAGATAGTGTTACTTTTTTTGTGTGATGGCTACTGTCCTTAGAGACATACCAAACATCTAGATAGAGCCTTACAGTACCAAAACCAGACAAAAGCTTGAATGAAAAGCTGCACCTCTGTAGGCTTGGCTTCCAAATAAATAAATAAATAAATACATACATAAAGCCTCTGTAGACAGAGCACCAAACAGAACACATTGCACACTGATGGACAACACTGCCTGGTGCTCATTAACTGTAATAGAAGAGGAAACTGAAATCTAAATCTCATATAATAGCAAGGAAATACAAGCAACTTTATTTGGACCTCAGTGGTGTTGATGGGTTTAAAAGGTCAACAAGAGGGCCTATGGGACTGTTATTTATATTATACTAAAATAGAGAGCATAGATAAGGATCTTTAAATGCTGCATTAAAATATGAAAGAATTTCAGAGGACTTAAAATTCTTTCCTTTCTGTTACACAATTTATGTGGCACATAATTGAGGTATACCTAATATAAAATGGAAATTACAGACAAAAAGCACGACAGTGGGGATTAATAAATACTAAGCTTAATATTCTTGCTTGTTGTTTTTGTTTTGTTTTGTTTTGTTTTTGTTGTTTGGTTGCTTTGTTTTAATGATGAAAGAGAATAAACCTTACAGAATTCATAGTGGAAATATACAGGAAGACAAAAAAGATGTTTCTATCAGAACTGAAGCCTAGATAGAGAGCTTGGTCAGAAGATGTATAATCTCTGCTGTCATAACACAAGACTAATGGTGACAAGCAATCTATACCAGAAAAGAAACACACTGAAATGCATGCTGTAAATATATGTCAAGAAGGATATATGTGAATCACAATTTCAAAAAGAGGACCAAATCTCTGCAAAACAGTCCAAATAATTGTTTCTGTGCTAGAAGTGACCCTTTCTACATCTGCTAGCAGATTTGACAGCTCCAGTTGCCAGGATAATATATCTAACATAAGGAAGGATTTTCAGAATCATAGTAATAATCTCTTCACAACTATCAACACCCACAGAACTCACTTTTTGACATCCACACAGACATACCTTAGGGAAATGGGATTTACTTAAAAATTGAATGGTAACATCTTTAGTTATGACCAATGCCATGCTAAAACATGCTAGGACAAATTAAGAGAATACTGTTAAATGTTTAAAACTAAGGAAATATGACATTTCTTCTGCAATTTGATTAATCCTGGCCACGAGTCCATAATTTAGTTTCTAGTAAAGTAAACACAAACATGTAATTGGTATGCATATTCCTAAGACCTGAACCTAAAAGTTTTGAGACTTCTGCATTATAATGTGATTTAATATTGATTCTCAGTTTATTTTCCTGTAAGCTTTTGTTACAGTAATTATGAATGGTACAATGAGTCAGCTTTCCTTCAAAAATATATAGAACATCTCCTTATGTATATTGCTTTACTTACATTGCCATAAAGCACTAATGTTGTCTTGGTCTTGAAGCATATTTTGAGACGTCAAGCAAAATCTTAAAACCTGTGGTATATTTACAGTACATCTGTCACTTCCAATATGTCTCAGGACTTGGTTCCAACAGCTCATTACTTACACAAACAAAATGTTACTTACCTCTCTCAGGCAAGCAGTCAGTAGTACTACTCATCACAATAAGGGATTTGTCTCCATTTTACAAATTGGTATCATCATGGAAAAACAGTTGTTTTCAAACAAGAAAGTCACAAAATGAATAGCTTTACATTCTATTTTTACTTTTAAAGCAAATATAATAACGGTACTAGCCTATTTATTGGGCATTAATAATCACTGTCAGTATTGATTTTTTTTTTTTTTAACATGCCAGGAATTAATGAGAAAAAAAAAAAAAAAAAATCAAACAGTGAATTGCCTAAACTCTGTGAATATTTCACAGTCTTCAATATGACTTGTAATGTCATCCAAATGTACTTCCAGATATAAATCAAGCCAGCTGATTTTCAGCAAGACTCCCCTTTAAGACTGTGACTTTTGTCACAAGCTTCACAGTGTTCCCAAACAAGACCACAGAGGAAAAAGAAGCAGGAACTTTTCTTCAGTTCCTCCACAGTACAAAACCTAAGATGTCTGAGGACTCTAAAAACAACAACAAAGATGGCCACCAAGTTGTTTTTACACCACTGAATAGGGTAGGTGAAGATCCAAGTTCTTGATGTCTACCACCATTCTATTAGACTATACTTTTCTGGAAAGGATGACACAGAAAAGACAAACAAAGAAACAACGATTTAGAGGTGCAAGAAGTTTTAAGCTCATATAAAGCCAGGAAAGGCTTGACAGTAGTGCAGTTCTACAGACCAATATAAACTGACAACAGAGGTACCAGTGAAGAAACCAATGAAGATAGGATAATTTCTTCCTTTTTTTAGGGAAGTCATAAGTTCTCTCGAGAGAACTGCAAGTTCTTTGATGACTACCATAGGACTCCACTCATGAGGCCATACACACCTTTTGTTAACATGTCTATACACGTAGAGTGCTGCTATTGGAAATATAACTGTAGACAAAAAGCAAAGGTGTAAGTATTCTTTTGCAGTAAATGTATAAAGTGAATGTATAAACGGTAAATGTAAAAAGTGAAATTTAATAAAATATGTGAACCCTTTGAACACTTCCTTGGAAAGAAGCATGGGGCATTCACCTCAAAGAACCTGAAACAAACCATAGTATACAACACATATCCTTTACCATTACACACATATATACTTGTGTTTGCGTAGCATACTCGTGTTATTCTTAAAAAAGAATGGCTCATAACAGAATGATACAGAGACTGAATTTCTTTATAAATAGTAATAATGAAAACCTTATCTATTTAGAGATTCTCTAAATGAAACAGAATTCCAAATCTTTCCTCTATTTTTAGGGGGTTCAGCTAGCTGAAGATTTAGAGACAGAAGACAGTATGGAAGTTATTAACCAGGAAAAAAATCACAATAATTATAACTGAAGTGGTGTAAGAGTAATAAGAATTAGGTCTTCTATGAAATAAAATACTCTGAGGAATGAGTCACAAAACATCAAGCATTCTTTGTGCAGAAAAACCTCTTTATGCAAGAATGCCAAATATGAAATGCATAGATATAGCCCAGAAAGATTAACATGTGAGACCAAATTCAAACCTAACAAAATCATTCTTAAAAGTCAGGTGTAGATAAAATTACATGCAATCAGCCTTAAAGTATGATACAGGTGTCAGACTAAAGAATTTTAAAGTAATTTAGATTTTAAAATTTGCACTAAGATGTGAATGTTCAAATTATTGAATGTGCTTCCATTTAGAAACTAAGATAAAAGAATGCAAACTTGCACAAAGGGTACTTGAGAATGATTTACAGATCACACACATTCACAGTGAGCAACTCTCATGAATGAGTTTGCAAAGCGTGCAGTAGAAGAGACCACAAAAACTAACATTCTAAATTTAAGTTTTAAAATATGTTTATTGTGATTCAAAGCTAAAGTTATTCATTACTTATCCAACATATTAGTGCAAACAATATTCTTTCACTTCCTCTGGGGCTTCTTTAATCTTATCTGGATTTATTTTCTGTGTATTTCTGAGTAATCAAAAGTTATAGGCTTGATATCTCTTGAGTTAAAAACATCCCTAGTGTTCCTGCTGTTTCTTTTGTATTTATTCATTTTTTAGTGAGTCTCTAAAACAAGGATTAATAAATAAATAAATAAATAAAAATAAAAAGTCAAATAAGGTTATTTCAATCAGAAGGAATCAGCAATTTGATTTTTTCCAATGTTTTAGGTAAACATTCCTGTTAAGACAGCAATTGATCTAAGTTGCTGTTAATGAGTAGCTGAAAACATTCTGTTAGGCATTCCTCCAGCAGATGTGCACATTCAGAACTATCGTAATGAAGCTAAAGTTGAAAGTACTTAACTCATCTTTTCTTTTAATAAGTAAAATTATTCATCAAAACCTTCATTTGAATTATAGTCCAAAAGAAACCTAAATATACTCACAAGACATTCATAAATAGAACTGTTGAGTAATTTTATGACTAAATTGAGAATGACAATTTGTCAAATTTGAAGTGTTTTGCAGAAATGTCAGTGATTCAACAAACTTTCATCAGTGTGCTGGCAGAGCACCCACCAGGGCTCACCTGGTTCCTGGCTAGGACCCAGGCCCTGCAGCTCCAGCCAGCCATTCTACGTGGGTTTTTTTTTTCTAAGAGTCAGGAGGCTGAAAACACTTGGAACCCTGTGTCACAAGAGTTCTTCCCACAGAAAAGTGCCAAACCCTTGAACTACAGCTATACTGAAGCTATCAGAGACTCCAGACTAAATGCTGTGGAGCCAGGAGCCTGGAAAGCAGGACAACACCAGCCTCAAAACCAGCACAGCGCTTGTACCTCAGCAATGCACAACGCAGCCCTGAGAACCTCATCTAACCGTGCTGGCAGAGCTTTCAGATTTCATGCTCCAAAGCTGGCAGCTCTGGCTGTCTGGGGATGCTTTCAGGCTGCACAGAAACTGAAATTCATTGGAAAAATTCTTCTTGACTGGAATAACTTGTTTGAGTTATGTTTAAAAACGTAAGTCATGTCTATATGTCATGTGTCTGTAGGATAGTCTAAGTATACTAGAGCTAGGTATAAACTACCTAGCTCAGGAATTGCTAAGAGTACAGCTACAGAACCACTGGCTGACCCTCCAGTAACTAACATCTTCCTTGATGAGATTTACAGCCTGCCACAAAACTATGAAATATTAACACGGATTTGACTAGCAAACTGATAAAAAAATAATAATAATAATAATAAAATAAAATAATAATAATAATTAAAAAAAACCTGCTTCATCTTGACTGGAACTGTATCTCTTGCTAATTAACTCAAGAAGGCTAAACCAAGAATACACCACACTTCCCAGGGAAGATGAAACCTTGAAGTATAAAGGTAAGGCTATTCTTTTGTTGCCATAACAAAATACATATGGAAAAAGCATGGAATTTACAGGCAGGTGTGAGGGGAAATGAGTGGTAGCTGCATTATTCAGTGCAGAGAAAATATATATGATGTGTTAACACATGGTAGAGTGCGAAGAATGCATGCCTGTATGTATAAAATAATATATATATTTACAGTGCTAAGTGATTTGCAGTTTAGGGAGTGGCTATCATAGTATCTGTTGAATCCGTAAGGAAATCTCTGCTCTAAAGTTTGGTTAAATTTAAACTACAAATTAATCTGTAAAGATGCTCCTACTCTACCTACTTATTTATGGTAAAGATGAGAGCTTACAGCCTCATCATTGTGTTCTGTGGGAGCAATGTTAGTGCTAGAAGTACTTTCTGCTTTCCTAGTAGACCATTTTAAAGGTCTTACTTAGGACTTCAACTCAGTCCTTATCAGTGATTTTCACTAACTCATCTTTGGAAAAAGGATGTTGTTGTATAAATATCAAACGGAACTTCCTAATTCTCCTATGCTACTTCCGTACATCTTCCCAAAATCATGTATTTGAATTTTTATCACTGCCTTATAGAAATATGAAACTTCACATCTCATTCAGATAGGAAAGTTGGGAACATTATAATACTACCTGGGATTTAAATTTATTTATTATTATAGGCAGGCAAGGTTTGGGGGATGGTTTTGTTTCATTAAGTTGTTTTGTTTGTTTTTCCTCTTTATTATTTCCTGGGATCCAAAAAGACTGAGTGTTTGGCAGAAACACTTGGTTCTGGGCACTTGCTTTCCCTCATTATCTCTGAAGAAAAAAAATACCTCTTTTGTTCCCCTTACCGCTTCACTAACTTATCCAAATATTCATTTCTCTTTTAAGAAGAAAAAGAAAACTGAAATCATGCAGAAACTATGCCTTATATATTAAGAAAAACATTATCATTCAGGCAAAGTGCTAAGCACTCAGATAATAAAACAGAATAATTCTATTTCTAGGGTTTTCCATTTCATGTTTTTTCATTCTCAGCTTAACTTGAGCAATTTAAGACAGACTTTGTGTGATATAAAAGAAACATTTTCTGCACCAAACTTTGGGATTATATTACAAATAATTTATCTGCATTCAATCATGACATTTTTATTCAATATCATTAGCAAAAAATAAAATAAATGGTGACATCTCAGATGGTGTGAACTGGCAAAGCTCTTCTGACTCCAGTGGAGTTCTGCCAATTTCCACATTGGCTGAGACTTTGGACCTTAAACCTTTATTATAAAATAAGAAAGGAATAAATTGCAAATTCTCTCTCCCTGAATAATGCAGCCTCAAAGAAACAAAAGTCTTCTATCCAAATAAATTTAAAACCATGTGACATAGTGTACTTATTTAACAGTAACTGCACCTGAAGTACATTATTGGCAAGGTATCTGTGTCAGAGGTGAAAAATTTGCATTGTAATAAATGCAATGAGGCTTTTCAGTTTGAGAAATACTTTTGAGAAACCCGATTATATGATTACTTTTTCCTTTCTTTTTGTCCACAATGAAGTGAAAAAATCTACACTCCTATGCAACACACAATTGTTTTCTTTTCTCATCCATGTCCATACGGTACAACAAGCTTGGATCCAAAACATTTTCTCATGAGTGAGGGTAAGTGCCTCATCATTACTTTGAGCATATGGTAACATTTTATATTGTTCTCCTATTTATAAAAACTTTATTATCATTTAATAAATGGTATAGAAGATATATTCGGACTGGTTCGTAAATATAGCAGGCATTCTATATACCCCACTTCAGGAAACGTGCAGGTATAACAGTCATTATAGTAACTAGCAGTAACTACACCTGTCAATTGTTAAAAATCAATTGCATTATACAATCTTAATTCCTTATTAAATATTATAACTGACAATACAGTAATTCTGATTTCCAGTTCAAAAATATCCCAACATAAAGTAAACTCTATATCTATCTTCAGTGCACGATACTCACAAGAACTCTCCATGAGCTATGCTCTGTGCTGCTTTTCTCTTTCAGAGCTCAGCACTACTCACAGTACAGAACCTAGCCCAGGAATAATGAGCTTTGGTGTGGCAAACATCTAAGTAGCCCAAGGGTACCAAATCAACATCCCAAAGCCTACAATACACTGCAACAATTACAAACAAACAAACAAACAAAAAACCCTCTGGTCATCTACTAAGAAAGCAGCAAGTCCAAGTTGTTTTTCATTAAAAAGTGGACCAGGACTTTCCTTCTAGGGTTCTATAGTCAAACCTAATGAATTCCACAGAGGTTTGGGGCTTCATTTAAGGGCTCTGAGATGACTCAGTATAAACCCTTACATCAAGTGGAATTTCTTAAATGGCAGTGACAGAAGCATCATACCATAAACCAGAATGATGACAGGGAGAGTTACAGCACGCTGCTAATGATTAGGCACCTGCTTTAGCCAGCAAGACTCCTTGGCTTCTGTGCAGTGAATATGAAGACACTGGTGTGCACCCTGGAGACAACCCATGGCTCTCAGCCATGGTAATCATCAGGTAATGGGCCCCCAGGGCACATACCTGCACAGGTTAATTAGATGGCTCACATTGGGTTGTGTGAATTTCTCTTCTAAACAAATTCTAAACAAATATGTTTAGAATTTGATTAAAAGAAAACTTCCTTTGTTTTGTTTATTTGTTTGTTTAAGAGATCAGGAGGAAGGCAAGAAAAATGTTTAATGGCAATGGCCTGGGAAGAGCAATTTTGACACTGCAGGCAAAACTGTCAACTCGCCTAAATTAACATACCACTTACTCCTTCACAGAGCTCTGCAAATGTATGAAACCTAGGATTCTGGCTATATACACTGTTAGGAAAAACTATGGTTAACAGTTACTCTAGGAAAGTAGCTATCTGAAAGAGGAAGCGCCCATAAAGAAGGCAGACACACTGAAGGTAAATTCTAAATTGTTCATGTTTAAGATTAAATTAGTTCAACATTTTTAGCAGTGAGAACCAGACAGTGGTTTTGGGAGTGCCATTGCATGTGACTTTTCTACATATGTTCAATGTGCATATCCAGCCAAAAGAAGGGCATTTGGCTGCTGGACCTCATACACTGTCATCCTGCATCTATTCCTAAACTGAAAAGGCTCAAAGGAAAAATTTTGTGTGGGCTCCATCTTACCCACACTAAAGCATCAGAAACAGAAAATGAGCAAACTATGCTTGCTCATTTAGGTATATATCCATACCTTTATTTTTGAATACCTTATTTAAGTAGTATACCTAACAGTGCAAAGACGAAACATTCCTGTACATGATGCCAAAGCAAACTTCATAAGAGCAGGAAAATCCCAGCAAGTAAAATGTCTTATCCAGATATTATCAGTTAGCACAATGGAAATGCTCGCCCTCTCCCCAAAACTTCACCCATCCTGCACAATAATGCAATGGCACAGGATCAAACTAAGTAACCCAGAAAGCTATTTTCCACCTCCAACAACCTTCTTTTTTTTTTTTTTTTCCCCCCTTTTTTCCTCTTTTTTTTTCTTTTCTTTTAAAGTTAAATTCTTGCCTTTTGGAAGTGTATTTCCATTCCTAACATAACACAATTTCTGGAGCAACAGAAACATGGGCAATCATCTCTAATCAGAAGGAAAGTAATAATAATAATAAAGGCTGTTTGAAAAACTATTTAAAAACAAATAAAACAAAACCAGTTAATTTTTCCAAAGGCCCACAGCAATTTCCGGGTAGCTGCTGTCAAAAAGAATCAGACAGGCTGTCAGAAAGTAAATGTACCTTCTGGCTGTGAAGAATGCTTGTCCCTAAGGAAGCCATGTTTCAAAAATTATTTAAATCTGAGACAGAAGTCATTTTTTTTGTAGGTGTTTTTTTATTTGTTTGCTTGGTTTTGTTTTTTATCTTTCATTAGAACAGCAATGTATCATCACAACATAACTGTGTAAGTCCTTAGTGGTAATAACTCACTTTACTGAATCTCAGAAGCAAAAAGCTCCAGGTATCAAGGCAAGTTTTATAGGGTGGATTTCTCAAGGGTTTAGTTCACTGGTTTGGTATCTGCAAGCCAAAGCTATTTAGGTTTACACTCAGTGTCTGACACGTTGAAGATTTTATTGCATTCAGAAACTGGCAGAACACATACTGAGAAAAATGTGTAAGAGGCAAGTAGAAAGTGTGTTGTCAGATTCTTAGTTCATTTAAGGTTACAAGAATAGTACTTGCACATCTCTGTCAAGTATGCAGAATTCTTAACTTTCAGTTCAATCTAGTGTTAGTGATATTCAGGGTAGTGATAAATATAAAAGGTTCAATTTTTTTTCTTTTTAAATATGGATTTTTTTCATCCTGTTTTGTTTTAAATCTTCATTTCTAGTTAGAGTTCATTTCAGTTATTTACATAAATTCTAAATATGTAAAATAATATTATTATATTTAGGTAATTATGTTAACAGCATTAGAGCTGGCAAGGGAAAGAAGGGGAAATTGTTGTAAACTATTTTCTTAAATTATCAACTATTACCATTATTACTAAGTTATTACCTAAGCCTTTTGATTTTTGAAAAAAAAATAAATAAATAAAAAATCCAGCATTCCAACAAGGATAAGTTCCCCTTCAGTTCTGTGGGAAATTCTTTTTCTTATAAGCAGGCCAAAATATACCACAGAAATATTGGCCCTTTTTGGTGCAGAATTCCGGCAACACATAGCTCACTTCTTGGCCAGAAACTGGAAATGCAGAAGAGCATGAAAATGAAAAGTAATGAGGGTGGAGAGGAAGGAGACATTCCAAACTTGTCAAGCCTAAAGAAATGTTAAGTTTGGGTCCAGTTCAAGTTTTGGGTGAAGACTTAACTCATTTTTTATTTTCTTCAAAATGCCTCAGCACCCTCAGGGAGTATTCTCTTCCTAGAGAGCTCTTAGAAAAGCATATTTTTTCACTGACAAAAGGATCAGCAAATGGACCCTGATGCCAAAAGTTTGAAGTTAAACCAGTTACTGTGGAAGTCTCACTTGCATATTTGTTCCTTAAAAAGGATTTTTTTTCCTTGGAAAGGATTTTAAGAGATTATGTGGAACTTGTGCATTTAGTGACTCTTCATATTGCCAAATGAGACAAAGACAGTTGTCTATTATATTACATGCAATGAAGCAAAAATGACGTCTTTATGCTTTAGTTTCAAAGTCTCTTATAAACTGAAGTTGTTCCTTTAAAACATATTTTCTAAAGACATTTACAGCTAGAAATGTGCTGCTGATCCAAAACATCAAGAAAAGGAACAGAGGAAGAGGGAGGATCTCTGAATAATTTAAAGCAGCCTCCTCATTCAAAAGTCATTCTCTTTTAATCTCTTACACTTTGTAGCCAGAGACTCTATGCTGGGCTCTGGCAGAAAGTCAGGAAACAATATATCTGCAGCTTTAGAGCGGGATGAAAAGAAACAACAAAATGTACAGGAGACCCACTGCAAATTCTACTTTGACACAAAGTTTGTTTTGTAGGTATTTGTCTACTTCCACAGATACAGTACACTGCTTGAGGACAGAGCCTCTGCCCATCACCTGCCCTCTACCTACAAAAGACATGAGATGAGCATGCACACACATGTATGTGCATGAGTATACACAATTTACTTCGTTAAAACAGATGTTTTTTATTAACCATTGATATTTACATTACTTTTGATAATGAGAACTCACTATCAGAAAACTGAATGAAAAAAAGTCATCTGTATCACTAACAAATACAATTAATAAACAACTGAGCCCAGCCAAAGTTCACTTACCTAGAGTTTATGAAAGAAGACTTTAACAACTGTAATACTTCCGTTTTTTGCCATAACCACTTTTAAACAACAATTAATAAACAAAGGAGCCCAGCCAAAGTTCCCCTATCTAGAGTTTCTAAAAAAGACTTTACTAACAAACTGTAATACTTCCTTTTTTTGCCATAATCACTTTTCAAAAGACCAGACAGGCCTATTTTAAAGGTTCTCTTAGTGTATTAGATAAGGGAATAGAGATCATCTGTCTTGAAGGGATGCCTTACAAAGATACAAAGACTTTACAAATACAGACCACCTGTCTTGAAGGAATACTTTACAAAGACGCAAAGACTTTACAAAATCAGATAACCTAGAGAAGAAAGGCCTCCTAGACATCATCTACTCAGCAGCTGACTACATCTACAATTAGAAGAGCTCTAAATCACCAACTTTTCCAACCTTTAATGCAAGCCACAGCTTTTTGGTCAACCATCTGTCTTTTCTATACCTTGCAAGTATTCTCAAACTTTTACTTACTGATTACTGTTTCCAAAAAAATTTTTTTTTTTTTTTTTGCTCCCCTCCTTCCTCCTCCATTTACAAAAACTTTCTGCTCTTCTTCCACAATACCTTTAAATGAAATATATATGAAGAGAAGCAGTATTAAAAGCATTTTTTTTCCTTTGAATTAGCATTTAGAATATAGCAACATCCTATCAACATAAAGCTTCTGAGAGACCACCAACAAACATAGTGTGAGAGTCACTAACAACTCCAGTAATTGTTTTCTTGCTCTGTTTCACTACAGAAGTGATCATAGAATTGTTTCCTGGAGAAACTGTGCCTTTATTCTTACAAATGCTTACAAAGGATTGACTTGAATGTAGAGAAAGATCATTTTCATTTTTTCAGGGAAAATATTTGCAATTGTTTTCCTAAGAAGAGGAAAGAAAGGCTGTGATGTAGTATCTGAGAATATGATATTTCAGCTGACTCTAACAATACCATTCAACAAATCTTTACATCAAATATTTACCTTTCAAAGATTTTTTCTTGCCATTTTATAATAAAACTATCAAATACCTGTTTTCTTCTCATCTTTGCTATAATGCATATTAATTAGAGATTCCAAACAAAACTACTCAGGGTGGAATGTGTGCTTTCCTTTTACTTTGTCATTAGGTTGAAAAATCTTTTCTTTACTTTGACAGTGTTCCATTTCCTCTATTAAGTTGTTTGAATCTGTTTCCTCTGCTAAACTGTCAACACAGTTTACCCATGCCTATGTACTTTTTTATGTGTGTTTAACATTAAGTGTTACTGTACTTTCAAGCCAAATAGAATTTTTATGAGTTGGCTTTACTTCTTGTTCAATGGTCATGTGATAGCAAACAGCATGCAGAGTGAACTATTGAACTATTCGCCTAATTATTACATCTGGTTTACTGTATCCCACACACCTAGCATGTTTTAAGTGAAGGGCAACAAAGATCTCTAGTTTATCATTGATACTCTTTAACTGGCACATAATGATACTATTGAGTTCTGAAGGGAGTCCTTTCTAAATCTCAGCATATGCCTTTATGTTAAAACAATTAACTACGTCTGGATACAAAGAGCAGACCAGAATATCTCTCTGCAGACTGTGCAAGTGAACTCATTCAGTGGACAGAATATTTCATAAAAGATGACCTCGAAAACAATTTTTGGTTTAAAAGCAAACAAACAAACTAAAAATAGGTGTTTGAAATGAACTGTATGAAATGCATAACTTTATACCAGCAAAGCATTTAAGAAAAAACAAGGGGACTACATCCCCTTGGCACTAGAGGGAAAAACTATAAGACTTTTCATATTTAATAGTTTTGCTAAATCTAAACATGCAAATGAGGGTCTGTGCTCCACTAAGAGCATCAGAAAGTATGGGTCAATGCAAGATTATTTCCTGTGCCTTTAAACAATATTTAACTGATCTCAGAAGCAGCATATAATTAAACACTAGTTTTAGAGGTGGGCAAAATAGTAGAAACATATCAGTTTTTCTGCCTCTAGTATTTGTAAATAGGATCAGTAACTGTTATTTTCTTGTGGGAGAAACTTGCATTTAAAGTATGTAAGGAAGGCAAATGTTAAAACTACTTTTCAAACATGGAATCAATCTGGGAGGGAAAAAATAGGTTTTTAAATATTTTGCAACCTCTTTCTTACCTTTTTTTTTTTTTCCAATTCATGGAATTCTTGATTTCTTTTCATGACAACTCAGAACACTTTATTGATTAAAAAAAAAAAAAAAAAAAAAAAAAAGAGAGAGAGAGAGAGAGAGAGAGAGAATGTTAAAAAAGAAAAAGAATATTTGTTACAACAATCTTTTCTGTCCGTAATTCAACTACTACACCAGTTCTGAATATGGAATTACTATCACACCCATGCACTTTTTTAAATGGAGAGAGTGGAGAAAGTTAGGCCAAATCCATGAACAAACAGGAACAAGAATGACTAAACCATTTTTAACTCATAACTCTTAATTTTAGTTTAAAATCAGCCCCTCTTGATTTATTTTAAGTCCTTTTTTTGTATCTGGAAAAATAAAATAAAATAAAATAAAATAAAATAAAATAAAATAAAATAAAATAAAATAAAATAAAATAAAATAAAATAAAATAAAATAAAATAAAATAAAATAAAATAAAATAAAATAAAATACATAAGAGTAACCTAAGTGACCCAATGCCATAAAAGTTGTCCTTTGCAATCATCTGTGCTATTATGCAAGTTTGTATGAGACACAATTTTCAGTCACGAATCAATTGTTATATCAAAATTAAAAAAAAACATTACTACAGAAGTGACTCTCTGAGTGTAAAGCCAAACATGATAATGCCAAGAGTACACGGGGGAAAAAAGCAAACTTAAATTCAGTATATTGTGAAAAACATTACGTAAAACACAACAACATGCCTCCATGAAGTTCTGAGTTGCTTCATTTAAATCTAATATAAACCTGAAATTTATTACTGATCATTGCTGTCAGTAATTAGTAATTCCCGTTTTGGGAAGAGAAACCAACATAAAGGGCAACAACACAGGTGTCAAATATTCTAAGTATCTTGCTATCACTAGCTTCATCTAGTATTTTATATTAACTCGATGATATTGATCAATAACAAAAATTATTCAAGGAGCTCTCTAACTAGCAAGCACTTTTTGACATTTTCTGACATTTCAACAGGTATGTGAAAACATGGAATGACATACCATATTTTTACTTGAAGAATAGTTTTAATTGTGGATTTTTGTATGGTGAATTAGAAAAAAATATTAATATATTGAAGTTTTAATAACAAAGTAACTGCAGAGAAAACAGAATCTGGGCTGCAAATCATGAATGGCCATCAAGCATTATGCAATGCCAAAAAAAAAAGGTGAGGGGGGAGGACATCATATGGGTAGGCAGTAATGATGAAAGAGAGGTAGATGGAACTATAAATTCCAGCTGAAGTTTTCAAGCAACAAATTACCTTTCAAGCTGCTTGTGGTGAGGAGACATCCTGATCTGAAGGGTAGTTTTCCCAGGGCAAGGCTCATGCATAATTGAGTATTGGAAGACTATATTTTCACTATTAACTGGGAATAAAAATAAAATAAAATAAAATAAAATAAAATAAAATAAAATAAAATAAAATAAAATAAAATAAAATAAAATAAAATAAAATAAAATAAAATAAAATAAAATAAAATAAAATAAAATAAAATAAAATAAAATAAAATAAAATAATTAAGGCATGCAAAAAAATGTTGGCAGAGAAGGGGGCGAGGGTGAAGATTGGGTGGCACTTAAATTCTAAAACCCACTAAAAGACTATGGACACTTTAAAGAGGTTTCACATCAGGCACATACTTCCCAAAGCCATTCCAAATACTAGAAAAGTGCATAATAGGGCACGCAATTAGGAAACTGTAACTAAAGCAGTTGTTATAGATTTACACAAGGAGTTAGCACAGCAAGGAATATGCTCTACTACACAACCTCTTACGCTTTACAGGTCAATAACACAATACAGTCTAATAGCTCCTTCACTCTAAAACTTGACACTTGAACAGACAACTCCACATCTTATTAATCTAAAAGCATACAATTGGCTTTTCAAACCCCATCTGTTTTGTCAAATCTAGCTAGACGCTTTTTTAAATAGAAGAACTTTTAAATTGTAAAGACATCCACTGAATTTCACAAGATTTGTGTACTAAAAATTTAGCATTATTTATCAAGTTTGAATTCTTATTTATATTAGTATTATTTTCTATCTTTGATCTATGTTTTAAAAATGAATTCAGGCTTGACTCCAATAACAGTAGAAAAATCGTCTTATAATGAAAAATATCCATCTCACATTGGCAGGCCACTGGTTAAACAATATTGGGTAGTCAAAAATTTAAGAGCTTAAAAAATAAAAATATACTTTTTAAAAAGATATCCCTCAAAAAAAAAAAAATATTGGAAGTGTGAACTATTAAAGGGATTTTTTTTTCTTTATTTCATTCTGAAAATTCACAAGTAATAAGAAAGTCAAAATCTAAATTCAAAAGAAATTTATCTCCTTTTGTTAAGGTTCCTTTTGTTAAGTTTACAAATATTTTCTCCAGCCACTGGTAAAATCCCTGAAAAGGATACTCAAGGGATTTCCAATGGAAATGCTACCAGATCCTCAAATGTTGATGTTACTACATCTGCAATAACAAGCCCAGTGTTGAAATTACAAAGCAAAGTATTTTCTCCAATATATTTGTTTTCTACCAGTATTACTTTACAATAAACAGATATAGTACAATGAACAGTAAAGTATGTATTATTAATGGTGTTATAAAAATCTACTTGCAAAATGTCTTAGTATATTCTTTGGAAATCCAATGCCTCTCACTCTAGGAATATGAGATGAACTATAATGAATAGAAGTGGCATGCAGATAGAAATTTCCCTTCATCCAAAGAAGTAGATCCATATACAATTGACCAAATAAACACAAGGGCAAAAAAAAAGCATTTGGTCTTGTGCCCTCCCCTGGAAATACTGTCCATCTATCCTGACAGCCAGGAAGCAGGTCAGAACATACTGTGAGGTCACCATGAGGTCTCTTTGGAGATAACTGTCTTCCCTCCCAAGACAGGTTACTATCTCCAAACAGTCTCGCTATTGCCAGATACACTGTAAGACAACTGGTGAAGTTAAACTATATTTAATCTTCATGTATATTTGAGACTGTGATCCATCAGCAGGATGTCATCGCTGCCACTCCATTAATGCATCAGCTGGCACTAGCAGGAAGGCTCCAAAGGTTAATCAGAAAAGAAATGATAATAGTGAATTCACTCCACAGTGTTAAGTAAGTGCACATGATACACAGCAAAGGAGAATGTGACCCAGGACCTGAAAGCCATAGAATAAACTACCAGGAGGGACACCTAGTTATCTAGTTTCTATTACACCAGTTTGAGCTGTATTATTATAATAAGCTATTCAATTTTGTCCAGTCACTTTTATATTTAGCAGAATAATTTATATTTTGCTAGAGCACATTTTTGCAAAAAAGCATTTGATCATGATTTAAATACAGAGATACCACTCCACTTAGCTTTTTCGTGGTCTATCATGTTCCTTTGTATAGTAAGCACCATTTAACATTTGTCTCACTTCAGCCTGCAGTCCTTCATTCTCACTATAGCTTTATAATGTTATACTTTCTTCTGCAGTGTTGGCTTCTTCTAAGTCCCTCCTTTTTCTTAAAATTATCCAAATCAGGCTTTCTACAGTTCTTACCCTGGGCATTTTCTTCACTGCTAGTATAATCTTGGTAGTTCTGTTCTTGTCTTCTGCCTCTCAATATTTTGTAACTAAGTAATATTAAAACTGTATCCAGGATTCTACTAATGCCATCTTGCAGATAATATACAAACCTCTCTATATCTAGCTTGTAGTTCCATGGACAACACTAGGCTCTTTGCCTCAGTACTGATCTAGGAACTCACAATCAGATGCTCCTTCACAGCAACAACCTCCTTCACCAGAAGCCCCAGTTTTCAAACCAGAGTTCTCCATTCCCTCACCTTGATGAAGACTACATCAGCAAGTGATATAGATGACTCCAGAGGATTGCCCTGTTGTCATACATATTTCCCTGTATGTTGGTCTTTTTACCATCATGTATTTCATTAGCAGTTACCGTTCTGAGATGCAGGTTTGACTTGTGATTTTGTCAGTTATTCATCACTGTCAGAATGTCTAAATAACGATATATATACTAACATGTTTTTGCTAGTTTTAACACAGTAAAGTCACATGGAATTAGAAAGACTGGAGATAAAGTACTAGGAGGCTGTGAGCTCTCTTGACTCAATTACCAGGTGAGGAACACAACCAGCTATTGCTTTTCTGGTTCTGTGCACTGTCATATTAATAAAATTGTTTAATTTGAGGGTCTGCAAGGCCCTTCTTTCAGTATCTGATATACCTTGCTCATTTTGACAATGTACTTGTTTCACATTTGCTTCGGAGTACATAATAATCACTTCCTTCTCTAAGTTCCGCTTTTATAAATAAGCAGAAAAAGAAGTTTTGCTTGATTGAAGCAGAATTTTTCTTCAGTAAAGTTCTTTCAGCACTCAGGAGAAAAATAGCAACATTTCTCTATATGCCCTGAGTTTCTGTTACAAGCAGATAATTTGCTTATTTAAATGTAACATTTGAAAGACAACATGCAACTAATAAACCTGTAACAATAACGTAATTGTGAAATTCCTTTCTGGAGTAATTAGGGTAGAATTAAAAGAAAAAAATAGGGGGTGTCAATCTCCTCTAGGGCCATTCTCATGCTATAACTCTCATGTCTCATTTAAATAAAGAGTAAATAATGCAGTACAGAAATCTGCACCATTTAGATTTATGCTTAACGTATGTTAACACAAGAATTCCTATATTGCTCAATGGCTAGAAATAACACACACCAACTCTGCTGTTTCACAAAAGTCAATCTGTGTATGGGTTCCCAATGGGCCAGTCACCATCCCTACCTTTCCCTGACCCTTTTCTTCTATATGTGCCACTGCACATAGCCATGACGTCAGTGAAATTTGCTGAAAAAGTTTTTTCCTTATTTTTGGCACAATTATTTCTCTGATGGATCCATGGGTTGTGATCTAGTCCACTCAGCAATAACACGACCAGTACAGCAAATGCAGGGAGCAGTAGCAGCACCTAGCTCAGGAAATGAAGGATCACCTTTTGGCAGTGCAGTGTCGAGTCAATGCATAAGCTACGGCTTACTGTGACATTACATTTGTAAGGAAGTAAAAAATGATCCATTTTTTAAAGGGAATAGCAAAGCTATCTCCTGCATAACAAAAATGCAGGTGAGTTAAAAGAAGAAAGATTAATTTTATTTAAACCTGCTTGTAGACTCCCAATGAAAGAGGCTATAAAAACTCATATGTTCCACCACAAAGAATTTCTTCCAAGCAGTGCACTCTAGAAGTACAATAT
The DNA here is from genome assembly GCF_009819795.1 of Aythya fuligula. NCBI lineage: Eukaryota > Metazoa > Chordata > Aves > Anseriformes > Anatidae > Aythya > Aythya fuligula. Next base: position 14,357,793 of record NC_045566.1, read on the forward strand.
GAAGAAAGATGTACTCACTTTACAAACTAAACAACATAATCCACCTTTGAACAACACTATCCCTGTCTCCATGGACACCACTCTGCACAGTGCCATCCCACATGATGGCCAGCCTGAAGTACGTACAAGAACAAAGGCAAGAGCAACTTCTAACCTCAATGCATTATCAAAACCATATACCCTACTTTCATCCAAGGCATCACCTTCAGCTGCCTGTGTTTCCTCTAAATCTCGTAAACAAATTTATGCATCAAAACTGCATTCTACTCATGACTCTGGCAAGAAAAATATCTACGTGCTTGCACCATATAAATTCTTGTGTACCAAAGACATATGATAATACCTCTAACATTGGGACAAAAAATGAAGGCTTTACTCATTTGTAGCATAAATTCATAACTGGTGTCCAGTACCCTTCATCAAAATCACAGTTACTTTAATATCAACAGCATCTAACAACAACAACAACAAAATATATATATATATATATATATGCTGGTTTAATTGGGATAGAGCTAATTTCATTCATAGTAGCTCATGGTACCATGTAAAGGGACTAGAAAACTAGACTCATTAAAAGCAACTGAGGGAACTGGGGTTGTTTAGTCTGGAGAAGAAGAGGCTAAGGGGACATCATTGCAGTCTACCACTACCTGAAAGGTTGCAGCAAGGAAGGAGTTGGTCACTTTTCTCAGGTGAGAAGTGATAGGGCACAAGGAAACAGCCTCAAGGTTGGACATTAGGAAGAATTTCTTCACAGAAAGGTTGGTTGAGCATTGGAATGGGCTTCCCAGGGAAGAGGTGGAATCCCTATTCCTAGAGGTATTTCAGAGATGCATGGACAAGGCACTAAGGGAAATAGTTTAGTGATGAGGTCAGGTTAATGATTGGTCTTAATGATCTCAAAGTTTTCTTCCAACATTAATGATTCTGTGACTCTATGATTTTGGTTTTGGAACAAAAATAGTGCTGATAACACACCAAGATTTTAATTGTTGCTAAGGAGTTGTTACACAGATAAAGGACTTGTCTGCTTCTGGTGCTGCCAGGCCAGCAAAGAGGCTGCAGGTGCACAAGGAGCTGGGAGGCAGGACAGCTGACCCAAGCAGACCAAAGGGATGTCCCATAGCATGTGGCGTATGTTCAACAATAAAACCACGGGGAAACGGCCAGGGGCTTGCCATCACTCAGGGATTGGCTAGGCGTCAGTCACTGATGAGTAATTGTGTTTTGCATCACTTGTTTTGTTTTGTTTTCCTTTGGTTATGGTTTGTTTGTTTGCTCGTTTTTCTTTTTTATTAAAACATCCTCATCTCAACCAATGAGTTTCCTAACTTTTGCACTTCCAATTCTCTCCCAACCCACCCAGCTGGGAGTGGGAGAAGTGCTTAGCTGCCTACTGGGGTTAAACCACAACAAAAGGATATAATGCCTACTCAGTATATAGAAAATCATAGCCTAATTTATTCATCTTTTTAAACATGAAGGGTGTAAAGAAACCCATGATACATAAGCAAGTACTCAGAAAACGCATTTTCTCTGAAGAAAATACCAGTCACATCACCTTCGCCAACCGAAAGATGACATATGACCTTTCTACACTAAAACTATTCTTGACTGACCAAAACACCTGGTTGTCACAAAATATCCCAAAATTTAGACAGAAAATCATGAAATAAGCTAAAACTACATAAAGATTACACTCTGAAAACAATTTCCCTCAAACTCTACCACCCTCTAAACAGTAACTTGCCAAACTCAGCATCAGAAATGAATGAACAGATTTGGGAACAAAAGCAGAGAATTAATAAATGTGTGTTGTGAAAAATTGGGATCTTTGCAAGCCAGTGAGGAAGCATAAACATGCAAGTAAATTCAAGCACAGTGTATTGGTACCTGTGAACCTTAACTGGTCTAGCATTTTGAACAAAAAATAATTTATTGTCATATTTAATGCTAATAACGAAAGTGAGAATTACCTTAACGAATTGTAAACACACTGGTGCCAAGACAAACCAGCTTAAGCATTCCAGATCTTGCTGTAAAATTCCTAACTTGGAAATGCAGCATGAAACTGTCTCTGATGCAATCAAAACATTTCAGACAATCTTGTCACACCGTCGACATGTGCAAACCATATCTTGCTTAAGTTTATGTGGCTAATTTCATTAATGTTTTTTGTACACACGTAAAAGCCTACTGTTCTTGTACAGTATTAGTCTAAAATGCCACATATAGAGTAAGCAACATAAAGATCACAGCACAAGTTGTGTCATTGCTAAGACAAACAGTGGTAGGATGGTAGAAATGTAAGAAATACCTACATATTTTTAACTGTCAGCTTTATTAACCACAGTGGGATGGGTCAGCATTGCAATAAATCAACATATCTAACAGGTTGATTAACCTCCTCTTAGATATCAAATCCTAATCATGCCAGATCCTTTTTTGAAGTAGAGAATTCAGTAAAACATGATTTTCCTCATTACAATGTTCACCTTTATCCATGAATGAACTTCTGACAGACTTTTGGCTCTTGATGTTTTAGATAGTTGTCTTCATTAAATTTAGTTATGTTTCATCAAATATCTCCCTCAGATGTTTTAAAGGACTACAGGAAAGCACTGCTAAAGAAATGTTCATAGGATAATGTAGTTAATTTCTGGAAGTCACTGAATGTGAAAATTATAATTTATGAATATTAGATAGCATGAAATAATACCCAGGAAGCTAGATATTGACCATACAATTCTTCTTTGACTATGCAGATAAGACTGCAAAGAACTTGATGATATTACAATGGCTTACTGGCCTTGCTGACGTGGAAATTGAAAACAGCTAAGAATGAGTGCAGTGTGGCAATTTACAACTGAATTATCAATATCAAAATTACTCAAATCTTTGCTGTACTAAAAGAAAAGCAAAAAGGAGAAAGCAAAGATATAACAAAAAATGTTAGAAAAGGTTTTTACAGAGCTCAACTGATAGTGCAGATATGGTTCTGTGATACTTCTGGCATGCAAGTACTTTCTTCAACAGCAGTAGGTGGCATTCGCAAGTTTGTATGGTATGTAACAAGATCTAGTGTAAAATTTGCCCAAGCTGTTATCAGAAAAACAGAAAGATTTTTTTCCTTTGAAAAACATCTTCAGATAGATACTATCCAGAAAAGCATTATTATTCATCGCTTAGACTAAGAGGCCATGAGATGACATACATTCTATAAGATTTGCATTACAGAAACCATGTAGTTCAGTTCAAATGCATATTTTTTCATGGCCCTGTAGGTCAATTATTTGCTTGCAAATACCATGCAGATGTACAAATACTGAAAAATAACCTTCCAGTTATATGTGCAAATTGAAAAAATCTTATAGATATTATAAAAATGTTAATAACTTAATATTTTCAGGGAAGAAGATATTTCTTCAGCTCCTGTTTTGTGCATAAGACAACTTTTTATGCACTGTTAAGAATCCACAGCTTTTTCAGATGATTAATATGAAGACAGAACACAAATCAGATTATGATTATAGTACACTGTTGTATGAAAACACATATGTAGGATTTGATTATGACTCTGAGATATCCTATTTCTCTACACAAAATATCTGAATCACTTTCAAAATTTTTGAAAATGACAGTTATTCACAAAAAGACAAATTTGTCATAGTAAGAGGAAAGTATTATTTTGATGTTAATGAGCAGAAAGTCATGCTGATTTATTATACTAAGTTTACCAAAATATCCAGTTATTGAGATTCAACTCAATATGTGGTGGTATAGCCAACACAAAGCTGCCTTTATGAGCCTTCTTACACATGCATCTTTCCCAAAAGTTATAGCCTATAAAGCCTCTAAATCCCCCTCTGAAGCCAGAAGATGTAGGTTTCAACATACACTTAGATCAATGTGCCTACAACGTTCCCTCATTAAAGTTACTCCTAGACAGCTCAAGACTCCTTGGAAAGTTTCAAGTGAAAAGTGTCATACAAGTGAAAAGAACTATCATCATTCTAAGTAAAATCTAATCACTGACACAACTTAAATGACCATTCTTGTCCTGAGCAACATATAAACACATGAACTAAAAGAAAACTCAAGTTACTTGCATCTAATTGCAGTATTTTATTGAAACTTTTATCATCTGGAATCCATATGGGTCACACTGTCTTAATAAACAACAACACATTTTATTTTGGTTTACTGAAAATTAACAGGGCATTTGGGAAAATACTATTATTGTAAAAGCCTGTTTCACATTTGTTTGGCAATACTAGGGCTATATAAGTGGAAAACAAGAGAACCATTTTTTTCCCTCTGTTGTTGATATTAGGAGAAAACAATGCAGCTGGTAACATTAATGATACTCTATATCCTCAACAAAGATGAAAGAGGTCAAACAAAGTTGTAATGGGCTTAAACATATGAAACAGCCATACTGGATTGATTAGCTTAGTATCCAGACACAGTAAACCCTTTTTTTTTTTTTTTCAAACAATATTCCATGCTACAGTCTAGTAGGTCTGCTATGTCTCAAGGCTTTGTATGAGACAGTTTTCTTAATATAGTGAGCCCTACAGCAAAATGCAATGAAGGGCCATTTCTGTTTCAGCCTGCCAGACTTGGGGAGAAACAGGAAGTGAGGAGAGCAGACTGAATATGCAGCTTCTATCACAGTGCTATACTGGCTACTCTGTTGCAACAGTACTGATAGCACTACAGTCCTGTTTTCAGAAGTTTACAGTTAAAACTCCATTACAAAAATGTCTTCATGGAAAAAAAAAAAAAAATGTAGCAAACAAGCTCATTCCAAAAGGGATTTATATTTTAATTAGAGAAAAATCAGTTCAGCTGTCTTCTTGGAGAGTCAGAAGGTTTGGCTAAGAAGACAAACAAAAACAGATTTTTGGTGGTTTCTGTAGTTCTTTTGTTCTTCTCAAGGAATCAGTACCATGTCAATGTAATAACTATATTGTAATAAGATCCATACAAAGAAATGAGGATTTCATTTGACAACTGATCAACAATGCCTTTAAACATAGTTAAGATTATTCCTCTGTAACCCTGTAATCCAGACCCCTGTCTGTGATTACTTGCATTTAACAACAAAAACAATCAAAATCTATCATTCTGGAACTTAGATTTTCAGTTTTCTTGACCATTTTAAGATGCTCATGGCCTTGCTGTTCTCACTGGTCATTACTTAGTACTGCAGATGCTAGAAAGCACAAAAACTAAGTCAAGCTTTCCTTTAAAATCACTGAATTTTTTAACACTGGGTCACTACAGTACAGGATTCCATAACTGACCAATTAACTTGAGGATGATTTTTAAAAGAGTGATATTCAACATACTGCAATCCAGAAGAACAATGCCAGGATTTTTTCTTATACTATACAATCAGCTCTGTTCTTGAGACCCTTCCCCTTATCCTGTAAGGAAAATTCACATAGGTAACTACACTGATGTCAACAGGACTGGTATTAAGATTAAAAATATTTTGTATGATTCAGGAAACCATTTGCTGGAACTCAAGACAAAAGTAGGATATGAAAAATATAGGTAACTAAATGTTCACTTTTACCCTTTTTTTACCAATATCCATCCCATGTCTATAGAATAATTTGGGAGGTATGTGCCTACATTCCCACCCATTTAAAGACCCTCTTCTGAGACTATTGAGAATAGAATGAACTCATCTGAGAAACATACTGGCATTCAACTGACCACAGTGAATATGCTCCATGACCTCTTCAAAAGGCCCAATGATCAGAAAGGCACATATTCCATGGTACCCTATGAAAAGCAGACTTTTCCAATGGAAACTTTTCAGTAGCTATAAATTTCCACTAATCTTGCTTTAAATATTTATTTAATGCAGTTCTATACTAGATCAATACTAGATACTAGATCAATACTAGATCTATACTAGATACTATACTAGAACTTCTTTACTGAAAGGGTTGTTAGGCATTGGAACAGGCTGCCCAGGGAAGTGGTGGAGTCACCATCCCTGGAAGTCTTTAAAAGACGTTTAGATGTAGAGCTTAGGGATATGGTTTAGTGGGGACTGTTAGCATTAGGTCAGAGGTTGGACTCGATGATCTTGAGGTCTCTTCCAACCTAGAAATTCTGTGATTCTGTGATCAACTTGGTTTGGCAAAGAACTAACTTTTCTTCGACGTAACATAACACGTATATTAGAAGTAAAGCTATTCAAAGTGAGGAAAAAAGTAATTTTCCTCCAACACAAAAGCAAAATAAGTAAAGAGATTTTAATAAAGGAATCAAAGAAATCACATTTACTTTAATAAATATTTAATAAATAACAAAATACAGCATCTCAGAAGTCAAAGTATTAGTGACTTTGGGTTCTACGTCCATCGCTCGTCCATTTGAGAAAAAAAAAAAAAAAAGGAGGGCTGACATGGAGTTTAATCCTCTATAACATAAAGGAAAGTGAAACACATGAAAAAAAATACCCTTGTAGCCCAGTGCTTAGGAAAAGTTTCATCTTATATTTCCTTTATTTACAAAATCGTTAAATATATTCATAGGAAAAGCTGACAAATTAAAACTAAAATGTTCAGAAATGAATGTTGATTAAGAAGTTTTAAGCTGGATTTTTTTCTTGTAATCCTTTTGTCATTTGTGCAATATGTGATCAAAGACTTTTCTCTTCCCCATTCTTCAAACGTTAAGTAAATATGTGGGCTAAAAAGAGAAATACATATAATTCATAGCAGAAAAGAAAGTTCTACTTGCTACATCATATAATTAAGACTGAAGTATTAGAGGTGGTATTGAGGGGTAAAGTGTCCCATTTTCTAAACAAAGAAATGATTACTTTTTTCCAAAGACTTGAAAAAATTCCCCAAACCATTCCTCTCTGTGCATCCATATGTGCCAACTTCTCATCACATTCATTAATTTTATTAGCCAGCATGTCTCCCATCTGCTTAAGAATGAGCAGAGGGGAACAAATTAATCCATTTGCTCTACTCGGGTGCTGTTCTTCCTGAAGCCCACCTGAGCCGTGCCACCACAACAGTCCAGTGTTCAGCAGGGACCAAGGAGAGTCCACACACGACCCACCGCTGTGCTTCTCCATTCAGCCACGCTTAGCACCCAGGCCGTGAAGGCATTCATAAGCCTTAAGGGCCCTGATCAGTGCCTTGCCCTGATCATGGATCCTGGCCCCATTTTGGCCCAGCCCTGGGTCTTACATCCCTGCACCCACAACACCTCAGCAGTGCCACTGCCTGACCACAGACCCCACTGACTCTGACCTATGAACCTACCTGAGAGATTCCTGGCTGCCCCAGCCTGTCCTGCTCCATGGCTGGGATGGTGGGACAGGCCCTGGCTGCTAGACCCTGTCTTGCCACCCCCAGACGGCCCCCACAGCTTCTGGTTCCCCAGCCCCAATGGCACCCAGTAACTACACAGCACAGCACAGATCCTGCCAGTGCAGAGACAGACGGTTTGCTTCCTGACCTCAACAGAGCAGTTGGCCCCGCAGCAGCATTTGGCCTGAGCAGGAGTCAGTAGGAATTAGCAGTCATGAATCCCCCCTTCCACACAAACCTGAGAGAACAAGTAGCATTTATTTGCCTTGACCAGAAAATAGAAAGTTAAGGAAAGCTGAGGAAACCATCCTTGGAGCAGCACTAGAAGCCTCAGGGAGTTCTGCTCAGTTGGATGAATTTCTCTGTGGGAAGACAAATGGGATTTACCTCAGCTGGCATGTGGTCTGCGTCCGACTGCACAGATGTCTCTCTCCAAATACCAGAACAGAGGCAAGACAACACCTGTTTGGAATCAAGCATCAAGCACGGCATTGCTAGTCGGTCAAGGGAAGGTGATTATCCCACTCTACTCTGCACTGGTGTGGCCTCACCTGAGTACCATGTACAGTTCTGGGCACCACAGTCCAAAAAAGATGTGAAATTATTGGACAGTGTCCAGAAAAGGGTTACAAAGATGGTGAAGGGCCAGAGGGGAAAACGTATGAGGAGCAGTTTAGGTCACTTGGCCTGTTCAGCCTGGAAAAGAGGAGGCTGAGGTGAGACCTCATCACGGCCTGCAGCTTCCTCAGGAGGGGGAGTGGAGGGGCAGGCATTGATCTATTCTATTTAGAGACCAGTGGTAGGTCCTGAGGGAACAGAGTCAAGCTGCAACAGGGGAGGGTCAGGCTGGATATCAGGAAGAGGTTCTTCACTGAGAGGGTTGTCGCACACTGGAGCAGGCTCCCCAGGGATGTAGTCATGGCACCAAGCCTGTCGGAGTTTAAGAAATGTTTGGACTGTGCTTTTTGTCATATGGTCTAAATTTTTGGGTTAGACCTGTGTGGACACAGGAGTTGGACTCAATAACCCATACCCTTCCAACTAGGGATATTCTATGATTCTATGAAATAATGAAGCACCATAACTAGTGGCATGTCAGACCCACCACTCCCTTTTTGAGATAATTATTTCACTTTTACATTACTGGAGTCCTCATCTGCTCTGAACAGGCTCCACTTCTACTTCTCCCATACCAACAACCTAACTCCTACTTTGATCATCACACAAAATGTTTCAGAAAACCAGCACCACACACAACTGGAGAGAGGGTTATCAGCAAAACAAGCTGAAAAACAGAGCTTACAGAGCATGACAAGGCAGGGCTCAGGAGCAGGGTAATAAATCTAAGAGTCACTAATGTCCAAATGCCAGATCAGATCAACAAGGTCTGGAAGAAAAGGAAAGAGAGGTGTACCAGGGCAGAATTTAGTGAGTAACTCCATGTTGCTTGTCACGGCAGATCCTATGACTGTTCCCATTCTTGACTTAGTCAAAAACATCAATTGTCAAAGTACTGTAAATATAACTGATGAAAATCCCATGGATTTGGAAAAATAAACCACTCACCTACAGTTACACTGGAGTGCCTGGAAAGGAGAGCATCTGAAAGCAAACCCAACACAAGATTTTAAAATGGACAATTGGACAATTCTAAATGTCATAAGTAGCTATAAGACCAAGATGAGAGCAAAAGCCCTGAAGTCCCACTAGGAAAAGACATTTCAGATCTTAGAAGAAGCAATTTCAGTCAGGCAAAAGGGCTGGACACCACAGTCTGAAGGTGAGCCAGAATGGATCCAGGTTCAATTACCAGAGAGGAGTTTGAGCTGTGAACTTCATGCCCAGTGAGTTTGGAATTGCATCACAAAAGAGAAGCAACAGTGATAATTAGGAAGATAGAAGAGGGACTTTATATTTATTTTAAGAATGCAGGAGAGCAGACTGTGCCTACTTTATGACAGGGAACAATCCAAAATAAAGCAAGGGCTCTGGAGGAAGAAGGCTGACCAAGACTGAGGCAAGAGAGATTAGAAGGTAAGAATGAATGGAATCTATCTTTGAAAGAGGAACTACAGATGAATGAATGAATAAATTAAAAACAGAGAAATCTCAGAATTAGCGGTAAGGTGGAAGATAAAACACTGCAGAAATATTTCGCATCTGTCTTCAACATAAAACTATACAGACTCGTTACAGACAGAATATTTTTAAAAACTTTGCATTGTGTCAACTCTAATTGAGTGGCAGTGAAGGTAACGATAACCAAAGAGATAGTAAACCTGAAAAAAAAAGGGGGGAGGGGGAGGAGCAAAAAAAAAAATTAAAAAAAGAAAAGATAAAATTTCTTTTTAATTACAATGGATTCCTAGTGTCACCACTATGCAACTTGCTCCTTAATCTTTACCAGCAGTGTAATAATAAACTACAAGAGTATCAATAGATCTCTACTGTGCTTCTAGCCTTCACTCTTCCTGCTCATCATTGCAAGCTGGAAGAAATCTTGAAACAGATCATTATAGCTGAAACATTTCACCATGTTATTCTTTTAGCCCTCTCTTTTTCACTTTAAAAAATATTTTTCCTCTAGATTGTAACATAGTCAAAACGTCTGCAACATGCATGTATTCTTCTTGCTGCTGAAAGGAGCTGAATGTTTTCTCACTTTCAGCTTGTACAGATTTGTACTTAGCTCTTATTTTCTCCCTGAAGTGACATTAGCTTTGTCTGCATTTACCAACCAGCCAGCCAACTCCTGAATTCTCAGTATCTCCATCTCAGGCAAAAGCTCACACCATGCCTTTTGCAACAGCTCTGCATTAACCTGTTTTTCTGCAGAATGCTGATTCAGAAATTTGCTCTGTGAGCATCTTCCTGAGATTCCTAATTATCTGTGTTGGAGAAGTCACTCAAAGTGTGGACCTGTAAGTCCCAGAGAAAACCAGGCCACTCCCCTTTCAGTCCACTGGAAAACTTCTCTTGTGAAGTTCAATATAAACAGCCCAGAGTAAAAAAGGCATTTTTTGAGTTATGACTGAAATACATTATCTAGCTTGTTTGTTTAATACTCCTGAAGAATAAGATATGAAAATTCAGCTAAACTGAGACTGGCAATTTTCATAATCCTCCATGAGTATTTTAAACTTATCACAGTCAGACATTGGGAATGTTAGTATATATTTCACATCAAATAAAAAACAACAGAAACATGACTCATTTTGCAAGTAGAAGAAATGCCAACCATTTTTTCTTCAATGAAAAGAGCTGTAATTCTGGGGAAGCAAGAAGGTATATGAAAAGTCAAAGATTCAAGAACAGTAACAAAATGGCACCAAAGGTTATAATAAATAAGAAGAAAATTTTAAAGTAAGCAAGCTACAATACCACCAGTTCTGACAGAGAAATATTGCAATGGCAGTTAATCTACTGAAAAAGTCTCCTCCCCTTGAGACTAATGAAAATTACAAAGCTGGGTCATTTCACACAAGATTTACTATGAAAAGCAGCCATGGCAGGTGAATGCTAAAGTTATTCTTCAAGATCTCTTTTTATCCATCATCACTAAGGAAACCTCTGTCTGCTCTCCCTATGCCTGCTAACACAGCACCTTTTATAGTCTTGCAGTTCGCTCCATTTTTCTCTGTAAACAGAGCAGGCTTTTATACTCCCAGACACATTGGTAGGGACTCCGCAAGAACCTGGTAGGCCAAAGACAAAGCTTCTAAATTGTTCTTGGATGAACTACATTTCTTAGCTGCTGCTAATGCTTTCTGAGCCTCTGATTAATCTTCTTTAAGCAAAACTGCAGTCAGCACTTGTACCTCAAGGGCAGCAAACTCTGTTAATGCACTCTTTCAAGAGACCTATTATCAACTTGAAATCTCAAATGGCAGACCCTCTCCCTGAGTAGCTCACATTACTTTTGGCCTTTCAGACTCTAAGGGTGTGGTTTGATGATCAATTTAAATTGATCTAACTGTGGACCACTGCCAAACAGACAATCCTACTTCTGTGCCTAGCAGGCTATGCAATGAGTTAGTGTAACTGAGTATCTCTTGTTCGCTGGGATAGTTTTTAGTCAGATCATTTACCAGGCCAAGTCACGGCATGACAACAAACAGAATGGCACTAGAGAAGAGGCAGAAACAGACAGCTGGCAATACGGTCAGCACATGCAGCCCAGACTGGGATCTGCTTGAACTTACCATCAAACAGCACCCTACACTGGACATCTGGGTGGATTATTAATATGAGATGGAACAAAACATATTATAAACAGTGAAATCTGTGTGCCTTCATTCCCAAGGGATCCTTAATGATTTCATAGCAGCTTTGAGCAAAACGGTAGTATTATGAGCTGACAATGCAGAACTGGCTTTCGTTATACACTTCTTAGGTCACTATACAAAATGTTTTAAGAATCTGTCTTCCATGAGAGCCCTAGAGCCTCTGCCCACAATACATAATCATGCCACAAATCACAACAAAGGGTATTCAAAAGGTCAGCTGTTTAAAATCTGTTTTGTTGGTTTCTTTATTCATATGGACATGCCCTCTTCTTTTTGCCTCACATCATTTTTCTCTTATTTTACCATAAAATGAAGTCGATGAAGTAAAAAAGCTTCACTCCATTTGCTACTTGGGTTTTAGAATACTAGGGATTTATCACAAAGATAACATGAAAGTATTTGCATACTGAGTTAGCACATTGCCTGACTAGCCATCAACAGAAACAAGTAATAAAGCTCCAAGTGTTTAGTTAAATTTAATTTACAACTAAGCAAAACAGTGTTTATTGGAACAAAAAAGGTCATTAGTGTCTTACCAGGAAGCAATTAAATTCACAGATCAAACCCATTCATCAAATCACAAAACAGATGCTAAGCTTTACTGTAAGAAATCTAGAATCAATGGTGTATGTAACTATGTAAGTCTACAAACCACGCTGCACCTTCTGTGACCACAGAGAAGTTGCTGAAAAACAAGATTTATTGCATACCGGATTTAGCTGTTATTCTCCAGCTCCAAATGTGCTCATCTTACTCATGTGGAGACTCAAAGTGAAGGCAATGAACCAACCGAGACTTGATTTCTATGATTTTAACATGAAAATTATTCTAATCCAAAGAATATATTTATCATGGTCTTGGTAAACTCTGCTCCAATTTCCATACTGAGTTCCACTTCAACAATATAATGGAAAACTCTACTGTCACTAGAAGAGGACTGAATTGAAAAAAAATAATAATAATAATCTAAATTGAGATTGGAAACCTGTAATTTACAATATCTCTCCAGCAGTGAATTGAAACACTAAGTCTTAGCCTCCTCAACTTCAAAAACTCTGGATACAGTTTAATTCTCTCTACAAATTTTAAATAAGTAGTGAAAAAATAGTTGCAAATAAAAGCGATGTGAGGTTGATACTAGAATTCTGTTTCTCTCTTTTAAAGCCCCACTGTTTCATAGAGGAGTTACAATCCATTGCTGAAAATCCTTGCTAATTAAGAGATTCTTGTGTCACAGATTTGGGAAATCTGTCTGTAAAAATCTTTAAATCTCTGCTTAGGATAACACAAATACTAAATATATGCCTATGTCAGCCTGCAAACATTGTTTCTTATATAGAGCTCAACAGTTGTCTTCCTGTCACCAACTTGTTCAGAAATTAGTGTCTTAGTGTAGATTGAACCGAGTCAGCAATGGTGTGAGTAAGAACCAGAACTGGGAACCAGAACCAGAACTGAGCTGCAGCGAAATAGCCCCAACCCATTTTGACAGAAGTAGAGCTGTTCAGAACTCTGGTGTATTTTTTTACCAGCCCAAATGCACTAATTTAGCTCTGGTTTGGCTGAGGTCCAGTTAATAAACCTCTCTGAAGAAGTTTCTGAATGGCTCTCTGGATATCAGGCCAAATCAGTGACAGGCATGCCAGAAGGAAACTTGGTTCATACAAAGCTTCTCAGGATCTATTTTCCAGCACTGGTACTCTCTGAATTCTTCCATTATCCAGTATATCCAAGACCCACACTACTCTGAGAAAAAGGGAACTGCATGAAAGGATAAAGAGATCCCAAAGAGGTAGTGTTTATACTGGGGGAAATTTTTTTTAGTTGCTGGAGTGAACAGCCTATATTCTAAAGAAAGTTATTTGATTGCCCCTGCATTTATCATGCAAAGTATAAACATTACTAATGGTCATGAAGTTATGTGATAGCAACTGTCATTTCTATCCTTAGGGCAGCTCCTCTCGCCTAGTCAGCTCAAGTCTCGCCTAGCAAAGATTCCCTGCTGTTTTTCACAAATTTTTTTAAATGAATTGGGAGTTTGTTGAAGAATGCCCCTAAGCACATCAAGTGGGTATTCTCATTAGCAAATATCAAAGGGGAACTCCATACCCTCTGCAAACATCTTTTAACCAAGCACAGGATTAGTTACTGACTCAGAGAAAAGAGTAGAAGCTACCGAACTCTTAACATTACTACTATTTCATCTCAATTTTCTATGAGTAATCCTCATCTATATTCTAACCCTGCAGGAGTGAGATTAACCAACAGGGCTACATGCACAATACACTTCAGTGTAATAGAAGGACACCTGACCTGCTATCAGATATCTGTGGGAATTAGCTTGGGCATCAAAAGTAGTCTAAACATGACAGTGTAAGTTCCATACAGGCTAATGTATTCCATTTCTTAGAAAAATTGATTAGACTATGCTAAACTCAGTGCTGTCACAGATAGACTGCTTCTGGTATGCAGTTTGGCTTGTTTAAAATAAACTTGGGTACTAAATTGTGCTGTGGAGCAAGATGAACAGATAATATCATAGTTCAATTGCTGTCGATGTAATTAGAGATTCAATTTTAGATCACAAGTTTTCAGTAACTTCTTTAATAATGGTCACTTTTTCTTTTTTTTTCATTTTGTAATACTAGGAATTAATTTTGATCTGTATTAATGCAATCTATAGAAAGCAGATATCCTTACCAGCGTATCTTGTTACTTGTGGAAGGAGATGATACAACAGAAGAAATACCTTGCAGTAGCCTAACCTGGGTAATGATTCACTTGAACAAATGCAAGTGGTAAAGGAAGATGCTAGGGAAAAAATCAGCCACATAACTGCCTTGTACAGAACCTGTTTTTAACAATGTGGCCTGACAGGATAAGTTTTTTCTAAATACTTTTTGATTTTTTTTACTCAATTCCATATGCTTTCCATTTAGGACTTGCCAGATTTTCACACTGGTTTTGTAGCCAACAGACTCAATGAATGTTAACAAAAGATGCGTTAAGAAGAACATACTTTGTGTTGTTCTTTTAGAATGGTTATCAGATTTGCTTCTTCCTAAGGATTTTGGCGTTTTCTGCGTGCATCTGAAGCTTCTGAACTATTTTGTTCTATCTGTGGGAGCTCAGTCCTTTTGCTTATTGACTGTCATCTTGCATTTCAGCCCACTGATTGACAGAGCAACTAGAATGTACAAGCAGAAAATCAATAACGCAGGACCTCTAGACAGTCCACTGCTGATCTTAGAAGTAACTGGTTTACTGGTCGCAGTGCCAGTCACTGATCAGAAAATGTAAAACTAGCCAGCCATGAATAGAAACAATGTAAGAACAGATGCAGTGTTTCTTTGCATGAAAGATTTTTAATATTAGTTTCTTGTGTATAAATTCTGTAATGTTTTTCTCTAAAGGCAGACTAGGGAGAAAATGAATGGAAACAAACACCAAAAAAAAGGCGGGACAGGAGCAGGAAAGAAAGGTATCAAAAGCTCTGCAGATTTGTATGCACTTGTTTTTCCATTGTCATACTAACTTTCACCACTCCTTAAGCTTTAGGGATTCTAAATGCAAATTTATTCTTTAGCATAACATTTCATTTGCTCCTGAATGAGTAACACTCCCACAGAAATGAAAGAATTCAGACTTCCAACTTGCAAGCTAGCATTTTACTGCTAATATGTTCTACCACCATTTACCTTCTAGTTTTATGGTATTCTAATTACAGTCCACAGGCATTCAGTGGTCTTCTACCACTTCAGCTGGAGTTCAACTTCAGGTGATCTCTACCTATTTGGACGTCCTGCTGAGTTATTGGTTATTAAGGTAATGCAACTTTACTTCAGTATAAAAATAACATAGAAATAAAATAATGAATAGCTTTCAAGGAGGGGAAAAGACTTCCCTCGCTCAAATGCATCTCGTTTAATAACAGTTCTCCAATTTGAATGTTCTTTACTTTCTATTAATTAAAGAAATCTGTAGCACTTCATTGTGAACAAAAATTCTTTTTTAATAAATATTGAAGCACAGTGGTAGATGCAGAAACAGTATTTCGATCTTCTGAGGAAAAGATATGTTTCTACAGATTAATAGATACTAAGAAGCCATCAGTGCAAAGATTTCTCAATAGTTCTATTTTGTCCTCTTATTAGCTAAAGTAGCCAGTGACCTTGGCGTTAACAAAATGTTCTGCTTATGTATATTTGATAGGCAGGGAGAAGAACAAAAGGAACCAGAAGCTAACACTTTATTACTTAGAAAAGAAAAACAAAAACAGCTCAAAGTACTACAGTAGCATTTCCTGACTTACCCTATAAAAGCCCTATAAGGTAAATGCATAAAAATGGTATACAGGAAATTGATTTTGGTGAATAAATTGATGGCAAATAAGCATTTGGTAATACAGAACTCTGTTATTCAACAACATTTACAACTGAGAGTTCTCTAGGAATTTTCCAATAAAATGTGAGGGTTGTTTTTTTCTACGTCAAAGAATATCAGTAAATCAAAACCAAAAGCATATACAGTTAGCTTTAAGAAGTTTGTTACTTTAAACATGTTTCAGATAGGCTGTCCTATTCCAACATTTTCAGCATGAAAATTTGGTTTACTTTTCAATTCAGAATACCTCATGTTTAGAAATAAATGTTTTTAAAATAAAAATT
This sequence comes from Aythya fuligula, assembly GCF_009819795.1. Classification (NCBI taxonomy): domain Eukaryota; kingdom Metazoa; phylum Chordata; class Aves; order Anseriformes; family Anatidae; genus Aythya; species Aythya fuligula. The sequence goes on from NC_045566.1 coordinate 14,374,098, forward strand.
AATTATATGAAATAGTCTGTGCACATTCATCAGGGTTTTTATTGCATGTTGCTTGTCATTTCAACACCTTGTCTAAAATACTGCCCCAGTATAAGAATGTCATTCCTTGCTTATCTCACTTTTAAAATCACTTGGGATTTTTACATTGCCAAGGGTGATATGGGCATGCTCTTGGGCCCTATGAATCAGCCACATTATATTGAAATTTGACTCTTTTTTTTTTTTTTTTGAGAGCTTTCTGCTCGCAACATTTGTCCTTTACATTAAAATTTTCATTCTAGATCCTCAACTCTTTTTCAATAACCTAACAGTGGCAATCAATTTGACAGAGACACAGCAAAGGAGTCATAGACCCATTCATGCTTACATCTAATCTGATCCTGTATTAGATTATCTTTAAAAATTGCATGCTTATCCAATTGCTTATTCATGCTTATTCAGTGCTGGTGACACAGTTACTGTGAGAAAAAGCTGAATCCCGACCTGTTTTTGTCATTGTCTTCTGCAAGCTTCCTAGGGCAGAAGTTAGTTTTAGTCAAGTTCACCTTTAATACTAAGTATATAAGTACGTGCAAAGTGCTTCTGGCAGAATTATTACCGGCTCTTGATTAAAAACTATCCTTTTTCTGAAAGCTGTACATACAGATGCTTCTTTATACTAAGTGATGCATTTAGTGTTTGTTCAGTTATGATAAATGTGCTTTATGTAGCATCTTTGACCACAGGAAGATCACTCAGAAGTTCAAAGGCAAGCAAATGCTCACTCTGCTTCCACCATAGTCACTGACTAGAATATGTCAATTTTTATAGCTAAAAGATTAAAAACTTGAGTGCATTTGTACCAGTTCGTAGCATGTGTTGCTTTTACTGCAGTTGAGTAGCAATACAAAATTACTTGTTTTTGTTAATTACACACTCATCAAAACTAGTTTAGCTGCAGTTACCACAGAGCTCAGCATGAATTCATATATCCCTGAGACATACACAGGTGTCTCCTCAAGGCTGCAATACAGTTATGCTGCTTACAGTGAATTTCATGACCTTTTTTCTTATCTTGTATTATCTTTTATTGTAGTGCCACGTACTGCTGGTGCACAGCTGTAAAGTGTGTGGCACTGCTGGATTTATCCAACCATCCATCAGAGTTAAGAGAGCTCTGAAGTCTCAAGGGTCTGAGGTACCTTGCCAGGGAGTGAGAACCCTGCTTCTTCTACTGTTTCAGAAAAAAAAAAAAAAAAGAAAAAGAAAGAAAAAAAAAAAAAAAGTCCACTGGACCACGTTTTTGGAAGAGGAGAAGAAAATAAAGATTCTCTCCAAATTTCATGTTTCAAGTAAGAAAATATCTTGCATATTTAGACACCATTGTTTGACCTTTCCTAAATATGTTAGTCTCTCTTTGTGACAGCTGGATTATTCAAAGGATTTAAGCTTTCTTCTCTCAAGAGGGCTTAAAATGTAAATTTGGTTCAGTGTTTTCCTGACAGGATCATTTAAATATTTGAGTTTAAAAAGGTGACAAGAATAATGCTTTTCTGAAGACAACTATTCATCTATGTCCAATTTAAACTTCGGTCTTTTTAAAATACTGAACACATCTATAGACCTTTATGGAAACAATATACTGACTGATTCTAATTTTTTTTCTTTCTTATAGAACAATACATAGTTTAATATTGACCAAGAGTTGAATGCTCTAAGTTAAAATTATCTTGAGGCTGAAATTCAAAATACAGTGTAACATAATGCAATTGAAACCACCTTCAAATCTATGAAACAAGATCTATGATAACTGCTAAGAGTTAAGAATATTGTAAAGAAATGCCACAAAATCCACAATCAAGGAAAAATTAACCATCCTTAGAGGAAAGAGACCTACGAGAGAAGTAAAGGCAAGTATAAAAATAAATACTGAAACCAAAAAAAGGGAACACTGATAGCAATTAATATAAATTAGGAGCCAGGAGACTGCTAGAATGCTTGAGGCTAACATCAGTGAGAAATCAATGGCCAGCACAATTAAGGACAATAAGGATTTTTCAAAGTACATTAGCAACAAAATGCATTCCAACAGTAGTATTAGTACAGTAATAGATTAATATAGTAGGATGGTCATTAAAATCCAGGCAACACAAAAAGGCCCCCTACTTCCACTCTGAATTTGGGAGAATTCCAATATAAGTTGATACCATCAAGAAAATACAGTACGATCTAGAAGTTATTTAAGGAAATAATACAAAGTAGTTACCACGGTAATACTTTTTTTTTTCTTTTTTTTTTTTTCTTCCCTCCCCCCCCCTCTCCCCCCAGAACAGCACAGGTAGAAAACTAAAATCTAAGAAACAGAGAAAAGCTTCTTCTGTTGTTGATGGCTCATGAAACTCAGGGAACTACCTAGGAAAAAAAATATGAATACAGTATTAGTTTTTATATATCTTTAAAAATTCAACAGCATGACCTAAATGGATGACTGGATATGACCTCAGTCACAGTTACAGGTAATGGTAGAGCTGCTTGTTTGTCACTTAATAAAAAATCAGAAGAGTTTAATGGAAGGTTCAAGATTTATTAATTGATAGATCTCAAAACACAACTGGAGATGGAGAGTCTTCATTATATCTGTGTTCCTACCAAGCAACAAATCTATGAACAAGTAATTGTAAGATATCTTTGCCTATTTCTGTCTAGCAGACAGAGGTAAAATGCGTTCCAAAGCTGGAAGCTGAGGAAAGACAAATAATTCAAAATAAAGTGCAGATTTCAACTACCAGGTAAAAAATAAATAAATAAATAAAAATGGGGTAGCAACCTTCCACCAGTGACGTTGGATTTTCCATTGCTAGAAGTAGTCAGATCACAGCTGGACACTTTGCTTTTAGAAGTAGAGTCTAAATGAAAATGAAATTAGGGAACTTTTACACTGGGCTGTCAGTTTACATATAATCTTCCTCCAAATGCAAGGAGAAGCCATGAGCAGGAATACTCCTTACTATTCCTGGGCATACAGCCAATTCAATGGTTTTGATAGGATATAAATGGTGTGCTGCTAACAGCATTGGGCCAGCATTTCCACTGCCAGTTTTATTTACAGCCTTGCCATGTTGATTTAACATAGCCAGTGAACAACTCCGGCACAAGGGAAAGGGGCAGAAGAACTAAATGTTAGCCACTATCAGTCTCAAAGTTTATATTCAAATGGTTGCAATATTTTGTCTGGTACTGCCAAGCAAGAGCAAAATCTTGCCATCTCTATTTGTTCCTCACTGAGACAGGGTCCTGGGAAAAACGTCTGTAAAGACGAACAAGAGTTGATAGTTTATATTCAGTCACCAAGAACACAAACTGATACAAGTCACAACAGTATAGCAGAAATACAGATGTGAATAAGGATTGTTGCAGATCCAGGCCTCATTTGCAGGAAGAACAAGAATTTAAAAACACATTACTACCTTAATGCTCACAGATTTTTTCGAAGCAAATTGGTCACCTGGTAATACCTCTTGCTATCTGTAATCCACATGAATAGAAAACAAATATCCAAATGTAAAAAATCTGAAATGCAATACATACATGTCACATTTGAACAGTGATGAACAAAGAGCCTTTCGCATGGTAGGACAGTAGAGTGACCTTTTCCACTGTATTAAGCTTCCACTACACAATACCAGCATTAGACTCTGCTCTGCAACCAACTTTGAAAAGTATAAATTGACATCTATCCCACTGTAATGTTTACTTGTATTCTGAGGCACTGAGCTGGGAAGTTTACAAATTGGTGGAGGAAAGCAAATTTTTGTTTGTTTTACAGGGAGACAAGTATAATTCAGTGAAATTCAGCCTTGAGAGTAAAAAGACTCTAGTGACACACATTGTAGACCTTGCTGTTATTCCCAGGGCATTCTGAAGAGGTACCAACTGATGGAATCAAAATATTGTATGTTTTACAAGAGTCATCTGATAAGCCTCTTCATTCTAACCTTCTAGTTGCTGTTTTTTGTTGTTTGTTTTCCTTCACATAATTATGAAGCATTCCTAATCCAAACTTCCCTCTTTTTTTCTAAAAATGATCAACTTTGATCAAGTTTTCTCCATCACTTTAGTCATTCATCATGACTGAAGCGAAACTCTGACACCTTGGAATAGATAAACCACAAGTACAAAATATTCAGAATCCTTGTTACTGTAATTACTGTTGTAATTGTTTTAACAGATGTTAAAAAATAAAAACACAGTAAGAGCTGGAAGAGTAATAAAGGGATTAGATTTCACAGCCATAGTCATAAGCCTTAAATAATGAGTGGAAGGAAGGAAGCAGGGGATATAAAAAATTGGAGAAGAAACATCCTAACTCCTCGCTAAAAGAGAAAAGTCCCCAACAGAACCATTCACAGTTTATTTGTTCATGTCACTAAACTTTCATTCATCTTGGGTTCTTCCTGACCACATTGAAAACTATGGCATTGCTACCTTTAACTGCAATAGATTTTGGTCAACTCAGGAAAGGTGGAAAGAGTGTGCAAAAGGCGTTTCCAAGCATTCTCCTTTCTTAAACAACCACGATGGACTCTTCAAAAACTACTGCATCATCCTCTCTGGCTTTGGTAACAAAACATTTAATTCCCCACTGTTGTCAAACAACGTGTTTAAGACTCATGCAAGCAATGAATGTTAAAAGGAGAAGTTCTTTTCCAACAAAAGGAAAAGCTAAACTGCAAAGACCTTTGAAGGAAATGCTGCATCTCAGTGCTAGTATCTTTGATCTGTGATTGGTACCTTTAACAGAGGTACACTTGACACTTTAAATATTGATGAGATATTTGCTGAGCTGCCATTAAAAGCCAAGGCTTCACTTTCTAGTGAAAGAAAAACACAAACTTCAAAGGCTCTGTAGGGGTCCTGATCTCAAGAGCCTTTAAAGAAGCCGAAAGTATATCAAACCAAGGGATGGGGGATCACACCATCTTGGTTTGATATGCTATCGCATCAGTTGTTATATGCAATTGTTGTGAAGTATTAGGAAGTGTGAAGACTCTTTTGTAGTTACCATTTTACTACCTAGGGTGCAAGAAAATAAAATCATCCTCTTTTTATCAAGATAGAACATGTTAACAGGTAGTATTTATACTACAAATGCCTTCATACATTTCTGTTCTTTGATTGTGTAGATAACCGATTTATGTTTTACTAACTTTTTCTGAGACCCAGGAAAAATGCATCTGAAAACTTCTGACAGATTAAAGTCCAGCAACTATGTTCAAAGCAGCCAGTAGAAGGTGAAATTTCAGTCATATGCATAAGCACACTCTATGCAGATGAAGTGAGTGTCAAGGGCCAATAAAACATTCAGTTGAGTTTTCTTGCCTATTCCACTGTGATTTCATCCATATGTCCATCCAAGCTTCATTATTATTAGTGCAACTATGTGGAAACATGCTATATGTAGAAATAACTATCAAGGATAAAGAACAAAAAAGTTAAGCTACTAGCTATCTCTTTGTTACATGAAAGTAAAGCAGTACGAAATGTGAATGAGTGGCTGTTCTCCCTGCATGTGAGCTGAGCAAGGCAGAATTAGAAACGTGAATTTAGCTGAGACAGGAGAAGCATAGTCCAGTTTATTTCTCCACAGAGTAAGGGGAAGTATGGGTGAACTTCAGCTGTTAGACTGCATGCCACACCTAAACTGACTATACTGCCAGATGCTCATCCAGCCATGTATGCTCTTCTGAAAGTAGTGAATATAAAGTAAATCTCTAATATTAAAAAGACGAAGTTGTAATCAAAAAAATACACCTCTTTAATTTTGAAATTAATTACAAAAAGGAAAAAAATAATTTCAAGCAAAACTGATCAAGTTGTGAAATGTTTTTTCAGCAAGTATACTTGGCCAGGAGATAGTGTCATTTCCAACTCTGAGGAAAAGAGATCTGAAAATTCATATTATTTTCAAAAGTTTAATTTTATGAATTGTTTTTTTGCTGCTCAACTTAAAAAAGGGGGAAAAAAGAATAGCATAAATAAATAAATAAATAAAACATCACAGAGCTATGGCATCCAGTAAACACAGAGACTCAACACTTCATGTTTTACTATAACTTCAGGAAAAGACTTATGGAACAAATTCTGAAAATAAGATACATCTAAGCAATCACAGATGGTATTCCTAAGACTTTTATCCAGTACCCCACATGCAAGCCTGGACATTATGTGTGCTCCTGCTGGCAGCAATTTGCCTAAGTGCTTATGCATAGCACTGTGCATATATTGTAGTCATGTTAAGACATTAGATCTTAAAATAAAAGCACTGGCTTCAGTATTAGCATGTACTAAAAGATAAAAGCAAGAAAATTAAATCATCTTTTTGACTGACATTAAATTAGAAGTGAACTGAGCAAGAAAAAAAATGACTTTAATTAATAATTTACTTTATGACTTTTTTAATTTGAATGTAGAAATGGAAAAGATTAAAAATGATATAAAATCATACCAAAGAAGAGACAATAATACTATCTGCACTTGATATCACAGTGCTGTGAAAAGTTACCTGAAAAAAGCACCACTTTAGTTAATCTTCTCTATTGAACAGGAGAAAAATATGGACGTAATACAGTTAGACCAATATATTATGAATCTTTGCACATTCAGAAGTGAAACTTGTTATTCTGTTTTCATACACATTTTATTCCTAATAACATTTTCTTCAAAGCAATCTCAATTTACACTGAGTGAGAGAGCTTATTTGCATTTAGAAATGGAACGAAAGGTATGTGTTATTTTACAGACCAGTCAGGAAACATTGCATATGTTTTCTTCACAATGTAAACCAGATGCATTTTATACTGAATCACACCCTGAAAATGGCTGTTCACAAACAGACACAAAAAAAAAGTTGCTAGAAAGACATTTTGGGATTTTTCAAAAAGCATTCATAAAATTACCTTTTCAATTCCAATCACACTAATAAAACCCAGAGCCTTGGTGCCAGATCCTAAGCAGACAAATGGGCAAAACTTGCTTTTGTGTGTTAATCTTATTCTAACAGAAGACCATGTATTTTGGTAAAGATTTGGAGTTTAAAAAAAAAAATAAAAAATAAAAAATCCCCCTACTACACTGAAAAGCTAACTTCATTAATTCTGCTTAGTAGAGATTTAAAAATTGGGTCCCATGAAATAGATATCAACCATTAGGTGAATATTAGACAATATGAGCTCAGCAGTACTCCAATCTAATCGCCGCCCCAGCTGAATCAGTATAATGCTTCCTTTTCACTGCGTTATCTCTTTAGTAATATTACATTATTATAGCCAGATCATCAAATGGTGGAAACTGGCAGAGAACTATTGATTTCAGGAGAGCTATACTAACTTGCACCAGCTGAGGTTCTGGCTTTCTTAACATAAATGCGTTATAAACTTAAAACCATAGCTAGAACTGTGTGGACAAGCTACATGTAGTTGATACACAGCAACTATAAGCAACTATAAGAGGTATAATATAAAGAAGCACATATGATGAGGCTTACACTGAAGAACAGACAAAGCAGCTCAGGAATCTGTTGTTTTAAATATGAGGGGCATAGTTGGAATGGCTGAATGTTGTTTCAGATTGCTCAAAAAGATTATCTTCAAATAAAGACTGATGCAATTTAAAGTCGGAGCCACCTGCAGCAATGAATTACAAAGCAAGCAGCCAGCACCATTGAAGCAGATCATTCAAACAATAAATACAACTAAAATTATCTGAATACCTTTCAAAGACAGAATGAGCAGCAATTCTGTTGACGCAGAACAATTTAAATACAGGCATTCAAAAAGAAAAGTTGCAAACATATATATATTTTTTTTTAATAATAAAGGTGCACACAATGCACTTTCAGAGGATGTTTCCATTTCCGTACTCTAGTTACACTAATTTTGAGTGATTTGGTAGAAATCAAACAGTTGCAATGCCATTTTGACAGCTTAGAGCACTCAAACTCTTACAGAAATAGACAATAGTGTTCAGCTTCTTCTGTATCACATTCTAGTATGTTTGCACCCATTAAGTAATACTTAGTTTTGAAGGTATTTCTGTGGTGTCCTAAACTGAGGACTTATATACACCAACAGGCTAATGTGCAAATTCTTATCACTACTGTTGGACATTTAAAGTACAGATAAGCTCTGTGAGGTAGGTGGACCTGTTTCCACGGACTTCTAAAGTGATCGATTTTTCATGAAATATGTAACCACCATATGCATCACAGATTTTGTTATACAATATTATTCACTTGCTTAAAACAAGATTCACATTTTGATGTCACAACATGATTGCAGATTTTAAAACATTCTGCGTATCACAAATACAATTGATTATGGAAAAGCATAATTTTGGGTCTCCAATTTCATATCAGAAGAATCTGATTCACATATTCCTGGGTCATGGGGTAATCCTTACAGCTGTTTGGAATCTGTCTAGTACAGGCAAAATTACAGGGCATATTTTATACAACTGTTAATATGGCACATGCCTAGAGCATCACATGAGACAGGTTGCCAAACGATGGATCAAAACAGCAATAGCCAGCCCAGCAGAGGCATTACCAGACCTTTTCATTTACTGAAAATAATACATATAAATAAATAAATAAATAAATAAATACTGGGGACATTAAATTGCTCCAGGTTTCTCTTTTAATTTAAAATTTAACTTGGAAGCACGAAGCACACACAAATATACACAAAAACATAAAACAGCCCCAAAATGCCCAGAAGCTGGGACAAATTATTCTTCATCCTTCTACAGACAGAGCGGCATCAATTCATGCCACCTACAAATAAAACTCCACAGTTAGTGCTCCTAACAGGAACAGCACCTATTGTAAAACAATAAAATAAAATTTAAATAAACAAAATAAAAGTAAACATGGATCATAGTTACATAAGTGAAATACACACACACACAGTACCACATAGGGGAAAGAAAGACAAATCTTTCATAATTCTGTGGGGGAAAAAAAAAAAAAGGTAAATAAATAATAAACATACATTAAATACCTAAACAAATATATATATATAAATATATACAAACTTTTTAAAGTACCCTATCAAACTAAGAACAAAAATAGTACGTGGGGAACATTGGTAAGTATGGCATATTGCATATTCCACACATATTAAATACAGTTGATCATTACAGACCCTCACTTGAAATGTTTCAAGTACATTCCTTCTTTACTTATTTTTAGGCAGCAGCTGTTTTGCTCTCCACTAAGTGAGATATTTTTTAAGAAGTCTGCTATTACTTGTACTTATAAAGCACCTGTGCAAGGAAGGGCCTCATTAGCAGAGCTGACTCTCCTCACAGAGGCTGCGATTTGATCTCAGCTCTATCAGTAGGCACCCTTGGGCCCAGCTGGGCCCTCCTGAAGTCACCTAAGTCGACTTTTTCCCTCCCTGAGTGCCAATGCAGAGGACTGTCACCAGGCCTACACCATTCACGTCTTAAAAAAAAAAAAAAAAAAAAAAAAAAATTAATTTCCTTCTATGACAAGATCACCAATCTAGTTGACAAAAGGAAGCCAGTCGATGTAATCTTTCTGGATTTCAGTAAAGCTTTCAATACTGACTCTCACAGTATCCTTCTGGACAAAATGACCAGAACACAGTTAGATAAAAGTATAGTAAGATGGCTGAACAATTGGTTGATGGGTAGGGCCCAGAGGATTCTTGTAAACAGAGTTACATCAGACTGGCAATCTGTCACTCGTGGGACTCCCCAGGGCTCCATTTTATGACCAGTCCTCTTCAATGTTTTCATAAACAATTTGAATGAAAGACTTGAAGCTTTTTTGTGCAAGTTTGTGGATGATACCAAATTGGGCGGAGCTGTTGATCTGTCAAGTGTGGTGAGGCTTTCCAAAGAGATCTGGACAAGTTGAAGAGCTTGATAATCACCAACAATATGAAGTTTAACAAGAGCAAGTGTCAGTTCTGCACCTAGGGAGGGACAACCTTGGTTATACGTACAGACTGTGGGACAAGATGCTGAAGAGCAGCCCCACAGAAAAGGATCTGGGGGTTTTTATCAACAGCAAGCTGAACATGAGACAGCAATGTGCCTTGGCAGCCAGGAGGGCCAACTGTACCCTGGGGTGCATCAGACACAGCACTGCCAGCCAGGTGAGGGAAGTGATTGTCTCCCTCTACTCTGCATTGGTGCAGCCTCACCTTGAGTATTGTGTGCAGTTTTTGACACCACAATATAAGAAAGACATAAAGCTGTTAGAGAGTGATACAAAGATACTAAAGGGTTTAGAGGGAAAGATGTATGAGGAGAGGCTGAAAGTCACTTGGATTGTTGGCTAGAGAAGAAAAGACTGATGGGAGACCTCATCGCAGTCTACAACTTCCTCACGAGGGGGAGCGGAGAGACAGGCACTGATCTCTTCTCTCTGGTGACCATCAATAAGACCCAAGAGAATGGGTTGAGGCTCTGACAGAGGAGATTCAAGCTAGACATCAGGAAAAGGTTCTTCATCAAAAGGGTGATTGAGCCATGGAACAGACACCCCAGGAAAGTTGCCATGGCACCAACCTAGCTGGAGTTCAAGAAGTGTTTGGACAATGCTCTCAGACACATGGTCTGATTTTTTGGGTAGTTCTTTGGGGACCCAGGAGTTGGACTCAATCCTTGTGAGTACCTTCCAACTCAGATATTCTATGATTCTATGATTGAAACAGACCAGAAAATTCATAATCCAGCTGGTGTACAGTAGTTTTTAGTGGCACTGAAGAGTACTTGGAGACATGGCTGAAGACAGCAAAAGCTGACAAGCACACATGGGTTTAAAACCACGGCTAACATTCTTGTCTGTCTCTACACCAGAACTGCTAGTACAGAGAAACAAAGAGCTGTAAACTGAGCAGTCAAGGGTCTCATAATTAAAGATATGCCTACAAAGAACTTTTTTAGCACAGAAGAGAGGGTATGTTAATGCCAGCTGTGTAAAAAAAAAAAAAGTTTATTGTCAGAAAAACATACTAGTTACAGAGCTTACTAAAATCCATTAAAACTATGGTGAAAAGACATGTAAAGTAACATTAGCAGCAAATTTAAGCATAGCATATACTGCTTTGGAGCGCTAATCATGGAACAAGTTCCTATACTGAATAGAATGTGTGGACTACTCCTAACCATTGCTTATGACTGACTTGGTCAAAAGTTGGGAGCTTTTAAGGCTGAATAATCTGCCTTCCTGCCCCATAAGAAACTACAGAACTTACCAAATTGGTTCAAATTGATCCATGCATGGTATTGGGAAATTTCAGAATAGTATGAACGATGTTCTTACTCAACCTTACTAACATTAACAGTCATACTGCACTTATTTTCTGTTGCAGATGAGGAACAGCAATGTATTATTCCTTTCTGTACCCAACATAAAGGCAGACTTTCTAAATTCCTCTGGAGGAAAGTAAATATAAATGACTTGTTATTTTTTAAAAAGTTTGATTGAGAAGAGACCAAAGCATTCAGAATCTCAGCACGCCAGTTTTCAAACATGGAGTAAATATTTCTCCAATAGTATTGTAACAGGGCATCACATTCTAGCTAATTGATATAATTTTTATTACTTGATTGAAACATGGGTCCAAGAGTTCTGCAAACCTTTTTTACTAAGTACAAAGGCTAATCATTAAAAATTGAAATAAAACATAATGAATGTCTACACAGCTATCCAAATAATTATTTCAAATTTCTAGTATTTTTTTTTCTGCTAAATTTTCCTTTTTGGTATGACTGCATAAGCTGTTATACAGACAACTCCCCAGATACTGAAAATACACTTAGCATGATTTTTATTTTTCATTTGGTCATGATCATACATGTTCTGGGGAGAGTACTTTCTTTCTTGATAAAATACACTACACAGGGCTGGGGGTCTGGGGTGGAAGTATCTTTCTGTATGCCCCATTTGAACTCCCATAGCAGCAGACTGCCAAGATGTAGCTCCATTTGGGACCACACTCCAAGTTATCTTCAAGGTACAAAATGGTAATGAAGTCTGGCTGGCTACGCTCAACTAGAACTGCACTGAATCGTATGCGAGATTTCAAATTCAGTAGCCTCCAGGTGTTGATAAAGAACTACACTTTTCCATAATCCGAAATGATATGGGCCAATTTAAATTTGACATGCACTTTTGAATATACAGGGACAAGGCCTTTATTGCAACTGTACAGATGAAATTAATATATACGAGGAGATGGCAGGATGCAGAGAGAAAGGGGCATCTACCTTTTTTGCCAATAAATATGATGTCAACATAGCAGAATGCACTTCCATGTCCTCTCTCAAAGGAGCTATTATAATCTTCAGTAATAAACTTCTAATTTGATGCTTAGAGGTTATTTTTTGTGTGACAAATAAACGTCTGCTTTCCAGACTGTTATGAATCAAATCATGTAATATACAACCTAGGCTGGAGATGACAAAGACCTGTTAGGTCATCTACAGAGTATTCCTCTGCCAATGCAAGCTTGCTTCCTGCAGTCTTCTAGTACTTTCTTCAGTTTACTTTTTAAAATCTCTAGCACTGGATATTTTGCCACTTTTATAGGCTCTTCTGGTATCACAGAAATTTAAGTTACGTGACATTATTTTTAACCACTAGGCTAAATTATTTTCTTGACACTAAGACCTATTACCTGTATTTCTACCACCTTTGCCTCATATTTTATTGATTTACATCCAATCAAAAAGCCATTTTCCCTTGTATATTAGGATTTTTCATTCCCACCCTTCTCTCACATTGTTTTCTTCCCATCTTCCCATACTCCTTTCTTTTTATAATTTGCTTTTCCTCCCCTCTCTCCAGATAAATCTCACTTTATTTTTTTCCTTTAATTCTAATTGCCTTAGAATGATTTAAATTATTCTTCCACTCTGAGTGTTGCTTGCAACTATCACTAATTCAGTATCATCTGAAAATTTCATTTACAGGCTAGTTGCCTTCCCTAGATCAATTCAACAGTAACTCACATATCTGATATCTTGCATATTTCGTATGTCTAAATAGGCAACTTCTTTTTGAATAGTTGGTTGCGTTTTGTCTTGAATTTTGAAGCAGAAAGTATCACACACAGACTAATTATTACCAGAGAGGGAGGACATTTGTAACATCCATGAGTTTTCAGAAATAGTAATGGGTTTTTGAGTTAGTTTTGGTTGGTTGGTTTTGTTGTTTTTGGATTTTGTTTTTTTCTTGTTGTTATTCCCAAACTAAGCCTAGGCAAGAGTTTAAAATTTAGACATGTTATTATACTTAACCTCAAAAGATGTTCTTCTTCCTAACTACAAAACAGCGACCACATTGCCCACTTTTACTTGGTTAGAAAAACTCTTTCTTCTTACTAGTAAGAATGGGAGGGAAAAAAAAAAAAAAAAAAAAAAAAAAAAAAAAAAAAAAAAAAACACTTCTCATTACTATTTCGGTGGCTACAGCACCTTCATTATATTTTGGTTACCAACGTCTATGTATCTGGGACGGGAGCACTACTATGTGCCTACCTCAGTAAAAAACAACGCATGAAAAGTAACTACCGAAACACTGAATGACTTTGGTTAACTTTCAAAATGGACTTGTGCTGTTCCTCTTCAACATCCTAGAACAAAACAGTATTATTCTGAATCTGCAGTAATCTGGTTTGCTTTACAGTAAGTTACATTTCAGAAAGGCAAATGAGCAATTATTATTTCCTAGGCATGAATATTTATACTAATTCCCTCCTGATGACATTTAGGGAAGAATGAAGGAAAGAGAGGAGTCAGCATCTTATTGGATAAACCTGGACTGACACCCAGGGAAGGCCAGAGAGTGTTGGCTTTCAATGCCCGTGCAGTGCAAGAAAGCTATTAATCAGGTACCCAGTCCTCACACATCACTTCTGAGCTCCAAACAGTTCCTATAATAGCCTTACCAGCTTCCCCTAAGCAAGGATTCATGGCTTTTAACGTGTCCTGTGGGAACCATGTAAAGGACAAGGCCATCACAGTATGCAGCTCTTTTGTTGGTTTATTCAAGCTCTTACCCCAACACTGATCACACAGAGATGCTTTGTAGCTGGATGGTTTGCACTGCACCTGACCTTTGTGGTTCCATTACTGACTCCACAACTCCTTTGCTAATGGACTGTTCTTCTTTAAGAGAGCATCTATATTCAGGGATGCTAACATTCCCTTCCTGACATGCTAGTAAGCCTCAAGGGTTTGTCTTGAATCTTTATCCTGCCTGGAAGTCCTGTAATCTAAATTAAACCTATTCCCACCCCTTCACCTTTCCCAGTCCCTGAATTGCTGTAAGCCTTATCCCTAGCCCACAGAACTCTTAATTGCTTTCCCCTTTCTCACAGCCTCTGTCATCTTCACATCCCTTTCCCACTGCCTCCAGCCTGTATTTTAAGAAATTTCTCACCCATAGACAGAGAAAAAGGGGAAATTAAAACAGATGCTCAAGCAAATGTTATTTATACTTCCTTTATCCCCACACAAACCATCAAGCAGAACCTCTAAACAGAATATGAACATCAAACAGCTTGATTCTGCTCAGAAATCCCTGTCCTGTGACATTTGAACAGGTTCTGCACAGTAAAACTCAGCACTGCTGCTGGTATTTCTGCTCAGCATGGAGGAGCACCCCTGTCCCATGGACCAAACATGCAAAATAGGTAGCAAAATAAAACAAACTAAATTATCCTCATTTTAAAGACAGGAGGCTAAAGCACTGAACCAACTAAGGAAAAAATAAATAAATAAAAAGCATATTTTATGCCTGTAGTAGAATATTCTTTCTATGAAAAACCTCACAAGACCAGTGTGATTTTTCACTTTGTTTTGCTGTTATTCAACATTAGCTTTTTAATTTAATTTCTGTTAAAAATTTTTAGATGTTGAAATGCAAAACTTCAAGCAATTAACTAAAGCATTGAGAAAGCATGCACTGAAACACCAAATGAGAGACAGTTGACTTCAAATACTTAATAAGACTTATCAGAAAATATCCCGAAAAAAAGACAAAAACAAGCATATATTTTACAATGAGAAGCAGATGACCTCAGAAGATAATTTTGTTATCACTATTGTAATGAATGAAGCAGCAGGATCCACAATATTTAAATGTTGATCTTCAGCACTTTTCTTCATCATCTTTTCATGTATATCAATTAGAAAAAGCTACCACAGAGACTGTAAAGTATGCAAAATTTTACCAACACAAAACCCACACCCTTAAGGATTCAGTGCATCATTCATTGTCTTTTAGTAAATCTGGGCCAATGTGTCCCTCCAGGTTGATTTAGAAAATGAACTTTTGAAGACAGAAACTTCCCTTAACTGTATGCATGTTCACAGCCCAACACAGTGGAGCTGCAGCCTTGCTGAGGATCTCTGGCAGACATTGTAACTTAGGTAAGTAGTTGGTCAGCTATGAGTTCAGTAGGATTATGGCAAAACTCACTTGGGTTGCACTTCCGTTAAGATGTTTATTATTGCAGTTATTACTATCTTTCAGCTTAATCTCTTCCCTTCTCTCCCCGATTTTCATCTGGGACCTTTCCTTTCAGTTGTCTTATTTTATGTTGCGCTTTTACTTTGGAGTTTCAACATATTAAAATAAACCAGTATGAATTCATCTCTTATCCTGTGGGAATTAAAATGGAGCATGAGGGCCTCTTAAGAACCCAGAAAGGCAGCTGCCTCCACTTGAGGAAACAAGCAGCCACAGTGAGGGAGGTATATGTATGACACTCATTTTTATCCAGAGGTTTAAGTGGGTTCTTATTTGTTTTCCATCTCAGGACAAATAGAGAGAACTTCGAGGTGCAACAGAGGCAGTAGATGCAATCCTGCTACCCTAGAAAACACAGAAAGTGTTATTCTTTCACTGAATCTAAGATAAGGGATCCATTCTGAAGTTTTACACCTGTGTCTGTGACGTTTGTCGTGGCTAGTACCAGCTAGGAGTGGCTGCACCAATGTGCCCTCATCTTGCAAAATTTCCATGCCTCGACTGACATGAGTCAGTTGGGTTTTGCCATTTTTTTCTTTGTTTCTTTTTTCTGTTAACAAGGAGTGTTAAGTGACAAACACAGAGGTCTTTGAAATCTGCCTAGGAAGGGGCTTGTTGTTATTTTGCTCAGGTATACTAAGCTTGATATTTTGAACCTTGGTGGTTTATTCTTTTCCTTAAATAAATATACTCCTACCTTGAAACAAGCAGGAGATGAAGTCAAGTTGTTGAAATGTTTCTCATTTCCATGCAGCATATACAGTATGATAAGCAGTTAAAACTAAGAGTAATATTTAGTATTTGGTATGTCAACAAAATCTCTTTCACTGTCAAATACTTCAAAGTCCAACACAACAAGAAAATTTAAATGGGTTCCAAAATGTAAATACCTCAGGACAAGGTCAGGCAAGGTGGCAAATATTTGTGTGTACTACACAATTCTGCCTGATGAAAAACAAACAGGTGTGGATTTTTTTTTTTATTATTCTTTTATTTATTTTTTTTTTGTCAATGCAATAGTAAAGGACAAATGTAGAAATCTATCTTGTATGTGCATTTTTCTAGCATAAAAATCAATGTTTCTTTACACATTATCCCAAGGCTAGTAGTTCTATTAGTTCAAACTCTATTGACTCCTGGTCTGAAGTCTTGTCCACCTCCAAGAATTAAGGAAGACGAGGGTATATGCAGTCCTCCAGTCCTTAGATTCTGCAAACAATCTATGCCCCATTAAAAGCAAAAAATGCTGCCAGCCATACTAGGGTGAATATTGACATGCTTTAATGGAACCTCTTGCATATACCAAAAACACAATGGCAGGAACTGTCTTATTCTTATGACCAAAAAAAAAAAAAAAAAAAAGTTTCTAAAAGCCTAGATACTATTTTCTCTGTTGAAGGTTTTTTAGAAGTAATGGCATCTAGCAAAGGAAAGTCAGCAGCACCTGTTTTGTGCTCTACAGTTCAAATTGTTAGTTATTAAGTAGACATGAAATAAAACTCTAGACTCATGGTCCGTTGGTAAAAATACACTGCAACAAATAGGATTCTTGCCTGAGGTAGAAGAAAACTGAGCTCCATAATCTTTTGAAGCACAACAGCCTCCCCATGATAAATGCTTCATTTATAAACTGGTGGATGAAATATTAAGTGAAGTGCTCTGATAGTGAAATAATAATGTTCAATATGCCTGCAGCCATACCACCTCCAACTATGTTCCCATCAGGTCACACAAACTAAGCCAGGTCAGCTTATGTCAGTGTTTGAATCAAACACCTTCAGAAGAATGCAAGAGTTGCAGAAGTGTTACTGTGATTCAATTCATAACAGAGATCTTTCCTTCAATTCAGGTTATGTGTTCACAGTAAGCTAACCATATCTGAGTCATCTCTTCTTAAATTAATTATTCTTATCCAAGATACACAACACTGCTAATTTTCTAAAATACTTATTAAAAATAAACGTTATTATCAAAGGCTGAAGAATCAGATTGTTCAATTATTAGAGGAACTAATGTACCAGCAAAAAAAAAAAAAAAAGAAAAAAAATAATTATTTTACAAGCTGCTAAATTCTGCCACCTATTGCTGCAGTGTTACTCCCTTTTGGTTAACCAATTCAAAATAAGAATTATCAGGCTGTTCTACATGAAGGTTTCATGCTAGATCAAACTTAAGTTAGAGTCAATATTCAGGTAGTAAATGGAGTCTGTTCTTCAACAACAACAGGCTTTCAGTAACGAGCCAGCATCTAAACAGAATGCTGAGCAAAACTGGAGACAGTCCTCAGCACTCTATTGGTAAAAATTAAATGCTATATGTTATCCTAAACCTTCCAATCTTTATCGAAAGGAAGAAGAAATAGACAACTGGTCTACTACTGTTTCAATGAAAGCCAAATAAAAACTTAGAGCAGTTTATAGAGCTATTTCCTAGTGCCCCTTATGTATTAATAGCCACATGAATCCCCCCTGAGACCAGAAGTACCTGTTGGCATGCTTCTCCCTGTTCCTGGAAGGCAGCAAATAAACACAGCCGTTTGTAGCCTGTAAGAATACCTGCCAATCCTCAGGGAGCAAGAGGAGGTGGCACACTGAAGCAGCTAGCTTTGGTGCTCTAAAAGGAGACGTGAAAGGAGACTTTTTCCCCTGAGACCAGAGGTCCCATCTCACCATTAATGGAAGGAAGGAATGCCCAGTTTCAGATAGGCAACAATGCCACTAGCAGCTGCCTTCTCTAGAGAACTGTGCTAGGACAGAGGCATGGAACAGAGTGGGTTCAGAGTGGGTTATGGGGTATCTGGCCATACCCCAAAGCTCAGGCTAAACATTAAATCCTATTTAGTAATTACCAAAGGGAGAAGAGAAATACCCTTCATGTTGGGAACAAATCAACAGAGGCAATTGTATTTTGTTTCCATACAAATTTAAGCACAGTATAAGATCACACGTAACAGGAGAGACAAATTACAGATAATTCTGATTTATTCTAGCCAACTTATAAACTACCACCACACTAACTATGCCCCCGTGCCAGGCAATGGAAATTGACCCAGATAGACTCTTATGACTAACAAAGTAAAAGCTAGATGTTTCATGCTTTATCATTTAGCAAAAATTGGTTATACATTTCTTGACAGAGATTGTGATAAATACTGACAGGGTTTCCAAGACATATTTATGCTATATGGTTTTATTTTAACAGGAAAGAAATACTGAGCTTTGTTTTATCATTCTATTACAGTATTACCCAGAGTCTAAATTGCCTCTGGATGACCAAAATACAATGTTCTTACTGCTGCTGCATAATGCTAAACAAAAAACAACAGTGTCTTTTATAATTAAGTCCATTAATAGCTGACTTCCCTGCACTTACAGGAAGATGAACAAAATTGTCCTGATATTGCCCTCACAGGAGAAAGATGCATGTCTCTTTTCAGACAGTCTGTCTACCAATACCATCCTGTGGTAAGTGAAGTTGCAAATACATTTGTCTGAAACTAAGTAATGTCAGTTTCGTTTAAAACAGTATATTTTGCCTAGATCCACTATCATCATTTCTAGTCAGAGAGCCATGACTGCAGAGTACATAGAACTTTAATTTCAATCGATACGTGTGCACCATTTGAAATCAATATCTATAGAAGATATATTAAACTTCACTAGAAAAATGCCAGTAAATAGAGCCAATTATCAGATTTTTTATATATATATATATATTCATGAAATAGGAATAGTCATTGTCAAGATAAGCAATCCATTAAATGAATGAATGATTTGTCTAGTAGCTGGAAAGATTTAATCTTTAGAGCAAGAGAAATCTATAAAAGCTGTGAAATCAACAATATATGCTGACCGCAGAAATTCATTACTTTTAGGGAGACAGCTATTCCACAAAGTGATCAGCCTCCCTACGAGCATCTCAGTTCCCTCTATAAACATAAATTATGTAATTTCAGCATGAGATGTTTATGACGCTCCTAAAGTGTGTTCTAGAATAGGAGATAAAGTAACTGGCTACAAAAAATAACGATCCCTATTTGTGACATGGCCAAGGTATGGTGCTCGATTTTCCTGGGAGATGGATTGGTCCTCTAATTTTAGATTATTAGCATTGCTTCTTCTGGTGTTTTGTAACAAAAATGTTGAGATGGTATTAATCGCATCAGTGACAGCAGCAGAGACAGAACAAGCCAGGAGCTATGGCTGTCATTATTCACCCTCTCAAAAATACAGTCCTAAATCCACTAGTCAGGATAGAAGCCTACCTATAGCAGGACTTTCCCCATTTCTCTAGTTTAGTGGAGTTGCATTAGAAATATTTTTTATCCACATCAAAGACAGAGAAAGAAGTGAGATTTTTCTTTTAGTTTCTAAAAGTACTCATCTGTCAAGCACTACTGATACTGCTTCACCAAACACAACTGAGCAGCACTTACTCAGCATTATAAGATGCGTTTCTCAAGAAAGACACTTCATATATGCTTTAAATAGTTTTCAAGGCTCTCTTCACTACAGAAGAGCTACAACATTGCTTGCTCGGGAAGCCTTTAGAGTGATTGAAGCATGAAGAGTGGGCTCTTGCATCCAAATGAGTTATTCTGTACCAGCAATATCAGCAAAATATAAGTAATCTGTGAGCATGAGGACAAAGGGTGGGTAGGACAAGCTCTCCTTTTCTGCATAGTGTTAAACCTGATTCATTCTAGGAAAAGAGCCAGTGTTTCCAATTGCACCTATCAGCAATAAGGACTGAAATTTGTGAGTTGCTGAGCAAGCACAACAGCCTCTGACTCACTGAGCACAAAGGGTGTTTAACACCCTAGAAAATCAGGACCTAGACTGATTTTAAAAGTGCAGAGTACCTGCAGATCCTATTGGTTTTACTGGGAGCACCTTTAAGAAACCATAATATCATGGGTAAAAATAAATAAATAAATAAATAAATAAAATGGGGAAGAACACATTCTGTCCCTCCTTAGAAGCACCTAAATATGTGCTATGCACTAATACATCAATAACAGCCTGGTTTTCAGAGATACTAAGAAATGCTTGTAATCCAAGCCTGGAATACCAAACTAAAATCTCCAGAGATCACAGATAGTTCATATTGAGTTCCAAGTGCCACTTTCGAAAGTTTGAGTCTTAACCACCGTGGCTATAAAAACATTCCATAAAGAACGTTTTGTTTCAACTTTAAACAGTTCTCTCCAGAATCCTCCTCTGCTACATCACACTAAAAACCGTGACTGATTTCTAGAAACAGTTATAGGAAATAAGTGGTTAATGTCCTCCCCTAAGGGGACATCTGATGACAGTTTCTAAAGCCAGTCTCCTCTTCACAAGTGGATCTAAGCACTACTTCACGAGAATTAAAAAGAGTTGGAAATAAACATATTTGTATATAGAGATAAAAAGAGATGAAAGCTGATCACTGCTTGTCATGTTGGGTTTCTGATTGAACACAAAATGAGTCAGGTTACTTATAAAACGGGTTGGTTCTGATTTTACCAATGCCTTGCAAACCCACCTTTGGGAAAAACAACTTTTCTCTCTCATGTAATTGACTACACTCTTGTTAAAAAGCTAAAGCAAATGGTACATTCACAGTTTTTTTCCAAAATATTAATATATTTTGTGTCAATTTATGATATAATATGGATCTGGTGTCAGGAGATTACTATTTCTCAGATAAATATTTACCAATACCATATACATTTTAGTTTTTTGATACCACGTAGTACAAAGAAACTATGACTTAATGAACACATTCCACTTCTCCTCAAAATCAACTAAATATAGGGAAATTCTCCTGCAGGATATACATGGAGTAAATTTTTCCTGTAATAACAGTTTTATGCATAAAAACAGTTTGCCACCAACTTCAGTTCTGGCTATATTACTTTCATACAGAGGAATTACATATTAGGATTGTTTATGACAAGTGCAAAACTTTATAAATCAAAACATTTAAAAGGAATATTTGGAGACCCTGCTGCAGTAGAACTGTCTGCCTTCTAGGGTAGAAAGCAGATAAAAAATGATGAGACCCATTCATTCAGCTTTTATTCACATGAAAAGGGGAAAAACATATGGCAAAAAAGTTACTCCTCAGAAGCACCCAAAATTTCAGCACTGAAAGCATATGACAAACACCTTGAAAGGAAAATGGAATATAAGCTCCTTACTCCCTCACAGCAAAGGTAATTGAACATATCAAGTGAAAGCAGGCACTGCAATAGCCATTATTAACTCAGTATTTTAAAACCTGTAAAATAATACGACAACCTTATTCTATTTATGTCAAAGACAAATGTTTGAGCTAGTTCTTATTCTGTCTGACCCACTCCGACACGCATATATTGATACAGGGCACAGCAAAAGCAGCATTCGACATTTCTGTATTATAGCTCCCTTCTTGCAGCTTAACACCCTCTTTGAAATGGCCAGCTTCCTCTTTTTCCTCTTTATGAAAAGCATTACACAATTAGAACAGACCTGTCTTAGGCAGCATTCTGATCAGCCAAAGACAGCACTTTCTAATTGATTCCAAGGAGAACCATATTTTCTTTGCAAATCTGTAACTGAATAAATACAAAAAACACACTATTAAATCAAACATGTACTTGAAGTACAATAGTATTTTTATTTACAAATTCTATGTATGCTTCAAATATGAGATTTTATGAGAGTTAAGGTTTGAAAAACTTCAACTTGTACTTTAACTATAGTGGGGAAAATGCACTGAAGTGCCTGGTGGTGGCTAGTACAAAGCACATGCACTACATGATGCAGCACTGAAGTCTGATAGCTGGTTTGGTCCTCAGCAGCGCAAAGCTCATAGCACTGGCTCTACTCTGTGAGGATACACAGAGTTGCCAGAGCTGTCTCAGATTTGGCCCCCTGGTTCCAATAGTACCTCTGTCCCAGTCATCTGCATATTTATTTCTGTTTGCATCCAGTGTAGACAAAGAATCACCTAGCCAAAGTTATGTAATACTTGGACCTGTGCAGTTCTGGGGATAATTGGAGTAAATCTGAAACAAATTTATTGTCTGAAGCTTTTGTTAAGTTAAGGTCCATACACCAGATTCTTTACAACCTGACACTACTGATATCAGATGTTCTACAGTGCATGTCCACATGATCAGTTACTGCAAATAATCTGTCTGTGATAATTCCCTAAGTCATGATGTTTTAAGATAATACACTCATAAATGCATTCTATTCTCATCTTCTTGCAACTGTTTTCTTTGTTTGTTTTGGCCTAATGGTATGCTTTTGATATGATGCATAACATTGGGGCCTATACATGTCTAGTTGATTGTGACCTATGGTGAAGCACACAGTTGAACCATAGTAACTAACATTGTGCATGCACTATACAAATGTGAAATTAAACGTACTGTCTTCTGCTATTTTCCAGGTAGCTTCTCAAAAAAAAATAAATATTACCTTAATGTAGACCAACGTGTTTTACCTCACATTTGTTGGGAGGACACACAATTCCTGCTGCTTAGATGGGACATAGCAATTTGGAAAGATGGGATCATCCACACAATATACCTCTTTACTGTAAATGCACTTGTTTGCTAAACATTTCCAGATCTCTACCTCAGCAAATCTTACTCCATGAGTTAATTTGAAATTAATTGCCATTTTAATGTCATAATCTTCATTTGTCATAGCTTTAATTTTTCATAATTAAAACAATTATAACAATTATCATAATTAAATAATGAATTGTTAGTTAAGTGAAAGTTTCATGGGTTGTTTTGCTTTCAAGAAATGTTCCCCTATCAAATCCAAAAAGTCTGCAGTGGAGGACCAGATATTCACCTTATGAAGGCCTTCCTTTGAGAACAGAGATGCAATAACAGTCATTTATATCCGGAGAAATACAAGTATTAGGATGCAACTCTCTCCACAGACACATCCCTTGATACTGAGTTCTCAGGCTGGCCTTTAATGTTTGTATTTGTTAACTTCAGTACCTTGAGCACATCCTTTCCTGAAGTCTGACAGACTGTAGACCCACAAGGCAAAAATTCCCTCTGTGAATGTGAGAATGTCAACAACTTTGGCCACACAAGCCTCGTATCTACCACATACTGCTATATGCTGCTCCTGGCCTCCTCTTGCAGAACTGCTCTGCAGACAGACTCTAGCAGCTAGCACAGTGACTCCTTCCCATTGCTTTGTTGCAGTCAGCGTTGCTGTATGAAGTATGTCAGCTACAGCTACATTGATCAGAGTGAGAAAAAGATCCGTTTACTCAAGATTGCAAGGTTTTAGAGCAATAAAAGCCATTTTTAATGACTAAAAAATTTGTTTTTACTCCAAGCACTACTTATCTTTAACAATGCCCAATATCCAGCACTTTACACAAGATTTCAGGTTTAATAAGAGAAATGGAAGAAAATCAGAGAAATGCAAGAAAGCTAATGTGAAAGGGCTGTATTCTTACTCTATGCCAGTTACTCTACTTAATGCAATGCACAGCATGGCATCAAGGACAGAACCTGCCCAACTTTAAATGCTAAACAGTGCTACCACATCTATGTGAATAAAATTATATCATAGAAGTTGCAATTCATTCAATGTCTTTCTGAAGGCCAGATGAAGGGTTTTTTCATGGGCAGCCCTATAACATCTAACTCCTAATTTGTTTTCTTATTAAACACTGAGTTCGAAACAGGAAAGAATTTGGTCTTCGAATCACAACTGGAAAAAAAAAAATCTTCATGCTTTATCAGGTCAGTTTTAAGTGCAACACAGCTTAAACACTATAGCAAATTATTCAGAATTTCTGCATAGGTTCAGCTTCTCTCCATGAAGAAGAAAAAAAAATGAGAGAGAGAGAGACAGAGAGAGAGAAAAGCAGCAGGAATAGTTTGTTTTGTTTTCCTCCTCTTTTGTGGCTGCTGCATTTTTAACTATTTATGGAGAAATTTCAGAGCTGCAAAATCAGTATTTTGACGATGTGCTCATATAAGATGTTCCTTCCCTTGACCAATAAGCATTGTGCCACAGAATACAGGATTAAAATAAACAGATAAAAGTCAGACACAGCAGAATTCAATTGTTCAAATGCTTAACTATATAAATAAAAGTTTTTCCTAACCACATCCCAAAAGGAAAGCAGCCCCTCAGTCAAACAAATACACGTTAAGTCACAGTTTTCTAGCAAGTAACACCCTTTGCTCCTAACAAAGCACACTGTGTACATTGCTTTTGCCTTTTCAACTTCCTAGTCACTGGCCATCAAATTTTCTGAAATGCTAACTTTATAAATGAGGGTTAGTAAGTTTTTTGACTGCTTTTGAACCTGTACTTTTAATTCTCTGAATCCTTTGCCTTATTTACTCTGGCTAATGGCTTTCTGCCTGTCTTTGTGATTTGCTTTCTCAGCCACCAGGGGCAGTTAATTCTACAAAAACATCGTATGCTGAGTTACCTGTATTTCTCAAAACATTCAGACAGAAAAAGAAAAAAAAATATTCCATACACCTTGTTTACAGGAAACCAGTGGCAGAAGTAAAGGACAAGCTTTTCAAAGAGTCATCTCTAGTTCTGGGAATTCAACAGGAGAGGGCAGGAAGTTAGGAGCATACAAATGAGTAGTGCCTGTAGCTGAAATTACAAGTGCATGGACAGCTCAAGTTGGGCTCACGGAAACACAGAGCCACAAGGTAAGAGGTTACTTTTGACCTGTTTCTCTCACACATAGGCCTAACAAAGTTGCTCAGATGCAAGTCAAGAACAAAACCCTTGGATGTTCATTATCTGTGTTTTTAGACCAGACCATCAGCACAGCAAAAGAAGACAGCATCCACAAAAATGCCCACATCAGTTCATCTAAAAAATTCCCATGTATAGGCAAGGCAAGACACATCTGTACGCCAGTTCCTCCTGTGCTGGCCATACCCCCAGCACACAGAGCAGCAACACCAAACCCCCAGTGTTGCTTTAAGTTGTGGTAAGGTCCAGCAGGCCCTTTTGCCAGACCTAAACTTCCAAAAGAAGGCAACAGCAGATGTCTTCTGCCTTAATTCCTGAGAGGCGTTTACCTTCACAGTGGAATATACATGTAACTCAAAGCCATAATGCCCTGCCCTTGCTTTTTTTTTTTTTTTTTTCATTTAACGCACCAAAAAAAAAACACATTACAGCAATAGCACACACCTTCCTCTCCCATCCCTCCACATCTGCTCCACCTGAGGGGGTAATGGAACATAAAGGGCAAGTGACAGCGTTAAAAATGTTGTTCTTTGTTTTCTAAAGCTTAAGTCCTTCAGAAATTCCCTAATATAATTTTTCTCCCCATTTTAGCCATACGCTGTTTACATGCCAGATGGGTTTTCCCCAAGCTCTCACACCACTAAGAAAAGTGCAGCATTTTTTGTTAATTTATCACTGTATTAAAATATAAGAAGTGAACCATACATAGATAAAATGAATTATAGGTATACCTCCCATACATTCTGTACATCATGCTAGGCAAAAGCTGTGTTGTGTTAACTGTCAAGCTGAGAAATAGCTGACATTTGTTATTTTAATTAATAGTTTACTTTGCTGAAATAAGCTTCTATGAGAAGCTATGACTTTTATTAAGTCTTCAGTACAGCATTATTTTCACAGATTGGGAGGAAAAGCAAATTTTCAAAGCCGCTTCACCCTACAAGGTCACCACCAACAGCTTGAATGCACATGTCAAGGAGACATCTGCTTCAGAGATACCAATCTATGTTAAATGTGCATTATTTAAAAAAGTTAAGATACTTTTCATTGCAAGAAAAATGATTATTCAGTAATTATGTAGTTCTTTACTGGTGTTTAGTAGTACAGATTTTTGTCCCCTGTGGATTTCTTAATATTTCATAACTGCCACCCTGAATTCTTAGACCTCAGCATTTGCTTTAGAAATCACAGTAAAGCATAGCCACTGATCAGTTCAGACAGGCAGAGTTTCTGTCACTGATGCAAAACATTATGCAGTTACACCAGAAGTTTATTCCTTTTCTTTGCCCAAATATTTTGAGGTCATTGATGAGACCAGGAATTCCTCAATTCTCTCCTCTGTAAAAAGGACAACCACATTTCCAGCAATGCAAATTTATCCCATTTCCAGCCAGTGCAAGCGTGCTTGGCAAAAGACAAAATTTGGTACGCTGACCCAGAGATTATCTGGATGCAGTTCTTAGTTTAGTAGTTTTACAGGCTTTACTGCTGCTGATTTCAAAAGAACTTCATGTGTAAAGAAGGCACAATGCCAGACTCTTTCTTCTGATTCTTGATTCACTTGAAGACTTTATAAGAGGATACTGTAAAAAACAGCAAATTTTTTTTTTTTTTTTTTTTTTTTTTGCTATCAGCAAATGAAGATCAATACATCAGCTGATTTCTATGAATTATATTTCACTGTTGTTGTTGTCTAGCTTACAGTGAACAAAACTTGTGCTCTCAGGATTGATCCGTAGCGTCATATTAATGGAAATATTCTCATTGACTTCAGACACTCAGTGCCAGAAATAACAAGTCTGAATGGTTATGACTATGTAATGTAACCACAGGTAGGTAAGAGCTCATTCTGCCTCCACTCTAAAGTGATTAAAAGTTCCATTATCACAGTTAAAATACCACTGAGCTCAAGCTAATATTTCAGATATTAGCTTGCACTCAGCACAGCATCAAACAGTCCAGTTAGAAGCCACCTCTACTAGTACCTGAGATACCTTGTATGCACCACTGTGTTTCTCTGAAGAACAACTCTTACCATTGAGCTTGGTGCGGTTGCAGTGACTGTTTTACTGCTTACTTTACTCATTTGCTTCCTTCCCCAGAGGGCGACTGCCAGGTGAACCACAGTTAGCTCTGCTGGGAGAGGCCAAGCCAGAGGAGAACCCTATTAGCTTTCATGAAGGGCCAGCAGTGTGCAGTGAGAGCCCGTTGTGGCTGAGGGACTTGTTAAGGGTCTGTACCTATCTACACTCTTTGTGAACCATTATCTTACAGGTAACTGCTTATTTCCTCATGTAATTTACGTCACAGCTTCACCTGGACTTGAACTTTTATTCAGATATTATTTTCCTTGTTTTGATGTTAAGAGCTTGCCTTGTTTTTTTCAAAATTAAAAAACTGGGACTTTTTTTCTACTTGCTGTAATTCACATCTTGTGATTTGAATATTAGAAGATGGAAAACTCTGTTTGTCTTATTAGGTTTTATGTTTTTTTGTTTTGTTTGTTTGTTTTTTAAGAAAGAAGAGGTTTGTTTATTTGTTTTTCTTTTTGAAAAAAGTAGTAGTAAAGCTATTACCACCAACATTAGTCATAAGAGTCCAAGACAGGCATAGGTTACAGAGAGAAAGAAAATAATTGTTAGACAAATACTGGAAAAATGAACAAGGTCTTCAGCTAAAAACTTTTTATCAGAGGCATATGCATATGGGAAATAAATATACAATTGCTTGAATAGAGAAACCCTTAAAGGCATATACAAAGAATTTTTTCTTTTATGCTTTACCCTAAAAAGTGACTAATTCTCCTTATCCTGTGTACTCTCATCTCCCATGCTCCTCAGTTTTTAACCACAGATCCAATGGGAAGCATTCACCACTCAGCAGTAGCAGCAGGTACACAGGTCTGGGACACCCAGTACATCTGTGTTTACACTTTCTTGGCTTATACCCATCTCCCTTTTTACATTACATTAATACAACTTTTAAAATCCTCTAAGTACTGAAATGCATAAATTTTGTAATGCACCTTTCAATAAGTACTTTCCTTGCAGCAGCAGGCTTTACCTGATTCAGATATTTGGAGGACTTCTTGGTTTCAGGAGTGAGCCAGATGTCACACACGGCATGGCTGACCTGTAACTGCGAGGTTCTGCACAGCTTCTGTAGCATCTCAGTTGCAGGCATTCATGGACGAGCTGCGCTGGTGACAGGTCTGGCTTTGTTTCCACAGGAGTCAGCCATGCTGTCCTGCCTCAGGCCTCAACCTGCTGCAGCTGATTTGAGTGTTTGCTGAGCCTGAGGCTGTAACCTGCTGCTGCTGCCTTCATCTTTTATTTGCTAACTGCCTGATGCCACCTGTCTACCTCACATGATACAGCAATTTGGACCAGATCATCTCCATGACATGGAAAGCTGGAAATAAATTTCCCTCCCAGTGTGGTCATAACTCCACTGATACAATAGTAAGGTCTTTCTTTGCTGAAGGAGCACTGTACCAAACCTGTCAGAGCTCCATTGGAATGGCTTTTAATTCAAGTATCTTCAGAAAGGTGGTGGTTGTGCAGCATATTATAGGAGAGATACAAAGGCTAAATTACATGCACCCCACTGACAACTGAGCGATGGGATTTCCTTCCTGACAAAACTGTGTGACAATTTTGTAATTCCTCATTATAACCCTGATAATCAAAGGCCATATTTTTTGCTTGGCAACAATGCACAAAGGGATCTTCAGAAGGAAGTATGGTCAAGAATTAAGACTTACTGAACTACCCCAGCAAAGACATCTGTACTGACCTCATCTCCATAAAGCTGTGAGGTACCAAAGGAAGCTGAGAAATGTGTCAAACTGTCCAAATCAAGGAGTTTCAAGGAACAGGAGTGTAATTCATTTTTCTAATTAGTTATTATATTATACACTCTACTATTTTCCACAACTACCACTTAGTAAAATCTAAATTAAAGCAAATCCACGTTGTGATTTTTTTTTATTATATCGTTGTCTTTTTAACGAGAATAAGACAGGTTTATTTTATAGAAATAAAGTCAAATGTTTTTGCACTTAAACTTCCATGTTATGTCAAAATATTATCACTACCTATATACAAACACTACTTTCCCATCTATATTCATATATAAAGTTTCACAGTAAAAATAGAAATGATAATAGAAATTAAAAAGAAAATATTTCAGTCAGTTATATTGACTACAGATATAAATATGGAATTTGTGATTTTTTTGTGTTTGTTTTTTATTATTAAATAAGAGGAATAGAAAGATTTCATAGTGATGGGAAACAGTTACTTGTCTTTTATCTTTGTTTGGACAGTGAACAACAATATATATATTTATGGCCTGTTAACATCTGCCAACAAGAAAATAATATGATTCAAGTATTTTTATATGCTATGTAAAGATATTTATTGGAGTCATTGCATCAATTTGTATCTTTCGGAATTTCGTTTTCTGTTTCTGGTGGTTTATGAAAAAACAAATTTAGCTTAGTGATAATACTGAATGTTGGGAAACAAATATTACAAACCAGCACTAAAGGAAAAGGTAAGTCTAAAAAGCCAATGTCAGAACTGTTTGTTATAAGTTTTGTTTTGTTTTGTTTTTTCCTGTAATTACTATGTGCTTTCCAATGGGACAAAAATTGGTGTCAAACATATACCCTTTTGAATACAGAAAGGCAATCATAAGCTTTCCTAAGAGATAACAGGGCAGTAAATAACACATATCAAGATACGATGTAGACACTTACAAGACAACATTGAAATTTAAAGCAGAAAAACAAGCAGCAGCTGAATAGTTAATCTCATGTATTTTTTAAAGAAAAACTATTTACTGGTTTCATTTTTTTTTTCAAGTTCTATCATCAATAATGCAATTCTGCTTTGTTTACATATTCCTTACAAGTCACTTGGGCTTTATTCTTCTTCCCATCTCCTCTCCATTCTACATTTCTAAACCTTATTTTTTTGGGGGGTGAGGGGTGGGGGGCAGGTAGGAGGGAACCAAAAAAAAAAAAAAAAAGACAAAAACTGGGGGAAAAAAAAAAAATACTAGAATCTCTTATGGCTGAGAACTATTATGATGAACCCTAAAAGAATTAAACATAGGGAAGTTGTTAAAAATGTGCTAACACAAGTGAAATCCAAAAAAACTAAGGAGTGTGAGAAGCATATAAAATTTCTTTACACATGTCCTTCAAAAAAGTTTAATACGTAGTCAGGTCACATTATTGCACATCAAATTCTCTAGGTCTCTAGCTGCCAGTAGCAATTATCTGTAAGAGAACATATTTTCCCTCGTGACTAGCTATCAGGAGTTTTTGAGTATACCTAAGCATAGCCTTGAGCAAAACTCCTACGGGGCATATTTGGAATAGAGTATTTCATTTGGATGAAATATTAAGGTTTCTGTGCAATATGTCTATCTATATATTTATACATCTGTTTCAACATATTGATCTGTTTATCTGTTTGCTTTAATTACATGAAATAGTTGTATTAAAATGTAAACAGTTCTGAATCTATGTGTTTCCGTGAAGGGTTTTTAAGAGGCACAGCTTCCTGGATGCTGAGACTGCCAGCAGCAATAATGAATCCTGTACCGATGGCTTCCACCAGCCACCCAGCCTGGCAGGACCACACAGCCTGGCTCCATGAGCACATCACTGCACACACTGCCCGTGTGCACACCATACACAGCACCACCCAACGGCAGTGGGATATGCTACCGCCTGTTATGGAGTGGCCAGTGATCATACACACCACCAGTAAGAAACAAGGGTGGGGAATTTAAGGAAAAGGAGAAATTCTATCACTTCAGAGGGGAACGTAGAGTCCTATAATTGATCATTTTTAAAAATGTATGAGGCAATCACACTTGCTTGAGGACTTTGAACAGTGCCTGCTGCGGTGCTTTACACATCTCTGCGTGCCACGTGGTCAAGTTTGCTGCCATGAGTTCTCAAGCAAGTTTCTGTTTTCACAGTGCTCTAGATGGAAGGATATTTTTTGTGAAGATTTATAGAAACAGAATACCTGTAAAAAGGGCAGGAAAAGAAAACTGCCTAGCCAATGGGAATGGTCCCACGGCATACAAGAACCGCTGGACTCTGGTAATAAGAAATACAATGAAAATGTGTAGTAAGCCTCTTAACGAATGAGATTAAATTAATTTCCATCCTGTGAACACAGGTGAAAACAACTGCTTTCAAATGAGATTATGTTGGTTTCATTTTGATATGGTCTGGGTCTCAACTGTACGTTAGCTGTAAGAACGGTTATTTGGGCTCATAATACACCCTCAGAAGCCTACAACAACCCTTCAATTGATTTTAGTAGAAATCAGATCAATTCCTTTGCATTTATGCATTGTGCACGTATATATATCATACAACCACATTAAATGTATGACAACATAAATAAAAATTAAGAGATTATTATTCAAACACATGGAGAATAAACTTTATCAGGAGGCTAGTGATTTTTTTAAATATATTTTTAACAGCAATAAATAATCACTGATTTTCATTAATACATTATTTTAAATGCAAGAGCAAGCATAGTAAAGACTCTGATAGCTTTTATATTCACTTTTGTTACTGCAAAGGAAAAAGCATTACAAATCTGACAAACGGAATATTCTGTGGGGTCTTTATAGCAATAGGAGAACAAGAGTTGATACTTCCCAGCTTTCAAATGATCATGAAGTATATGAAAAAGAAAAAAAAAAAAATCTCATGTCTCCTCTTAGTAATCTGTTCACACTCTTAAATGGTGTTCTTCCTTCATGGATTTTTCTGAATCTCTTATTTATCAGTTTGGGTTTCTGTCCCATCTTTCCACATATTACAGCTAATTAGTACCCCCTGATGAGAAACAGTTCACCAATGAAAAAAGCAGTTGGATAAAATCTACATTAACAAATGTAGTTCATTTAATATCATTTGTACTGCTGCATTATTAATAATATATAATTACCCTGTGCAGGCTGCAAGAGGGAAGAATAAAATCATTCATTAATTTCTTGGCCTTTACAAAAGGAGGAGTATATTTGCCAGGAAAAAAAAAATAAAAAAAATCAGTACTGAGCTTACAGACTGCCATTCATCAGTGCTGTATGTCATGCTAAAATATTAACTTTTCAGTCTGGAAAGCACTGCTATATTTAAAAGACATCCTTACAGTAGCCCAAGATACAGTGTGCAATACCACTGTTCAAACCATTAAGTCATCATTCTGAGAGAACCGAACAAAACAGAATAGCAGGTGGCTATATGAAAATTTTCCTGATTTCAGGAAAAATATTGAGAGATGTTCTCAATGCATACAAATTCCAGTCAAAAAAGAAAGATAGGAAATGTTTAAACTTGTTGTTTCCATTCCCTTTTTGTTCTAGTTAGGTGATTTCATTACTTTTCTGCCACATTTCATACGCATTTCAAGACTGACTCCACCACAATAAATACTAGAGAAAAGCCTATCTAGCATTATTCAAATTCACTCATTTGGATAAGGGGCATGCACCTCGACCTCTGAGCTCAGTTCTACAAGGCTGCTGCTCCAAAATTTAGAGAGAGACATGTTTTCCTGTGATTCCAGAAAGCAGGTGATTAATGGCTGCACCGATCATTCACAATACTACTACCCCAGTGAAATTTTGCTCGCCTCAGGAACATAAATAAAAATATACAAATCACTGACAGATCAAAACACAGTGCTATATCAAACTGGAACAAAGCAAATAAAGAGCAGAAAATATTGCAAGGAAAAAATGAATTAGCATTCTCTTATATAAAGGTAACAGGTTAGGGGACCTTGAAATGAAGATGGAGGCATAAAAATGTGAGAAGAGAAAAATGTTTTAAAAAAATCAATCAAAACTTGTGTATGTGAAGGACAGGAACATTATCTATAAAAGAAAGCCACATTAAAAAAATCAGGAAAGAATAAAATGAATGCATGAGACAGAAAGCAGAGTATAGGAGGAATCACTAAAATCAGAGATTTGCCAGGTTGCAAGACACGCTGAATAATAGGTTGAGTTCAGAAGGCAGAGCTGAGCTCATCTGGAGGATCAGGGAAAAAAGCTCATTCTATATGAATTGAATTAATGTACCTGCATGACAGAGTACGTGGGAGAAGGAACCAGCTCAATTAAAGGAGATCAGCAGGGAAAAAAACAGAGCACGGTGAATAGCTGCTTGTCCCACTCACTTAACCACAGAAACAAGGACAGAAATCATTGGGTTTGCACCACTGTAACTGAGCGGATAATTCAGATATAAGTTTTTAAGTGTTACAGGTTATTTAGCAGACTGCTTAGAAACACATTGCTGAGAAAAACATTACAAAAAAAAAAAAAAAAAAAAAAAAAGCACTGCTTTTTAAAGGGATGACCTCATAGTGGACACAAGGTCACCTGGAACAGTTTCTATCATTTGGTAAAAGCCTGAGGGGAAAAAACAAAGAGGAAGTGGGGGCTCATACTTTACACTGACGAGTCAGAACATCAGGACAGAGCTTTCCCCACATACCCAGTTTGAAACAAGACTTGCAAACAGTTACAGTTAGAAGAACAGAAAGGAGTCAGATACATCTAGAACCAGGAGAAATCATTTAGCCAAAATTTTGAAGGCTAAAGACAAATTTAAAGCCAGCGGCCTGCTGGCAGACAGCACTGAGGAGGGAATTAAGCCCTCCTGTAGAGGTACCGCAGGCCCCTGAGTGACTTGCTTCTTCTCAAGTCTCCTGCCTCACTCCTCTCCAAAAAAAAAGAAGAAAAAAAAAAAAGCCCCTCACCTATCTAACAGAAAGATCTACTGTGCAAGAAACTAGAAAAATAATTTTAAAGGACGTAAAAATATCTTTCCAAATGATGAAATGCAGTGAAGCAGAGTAGCAGAGACTAACTCAAAGTTTGGAGTAAAAAAGGCATTCCAGAAACATGGGAAATATCGGAAGTGTTTGAAAACAATTTCTGTTGTTGTTCTTGACTTCTCTAGCTGCTTATTTTAATTCTACAAAGTGTGAACCATCCTATAGGTTTAAAGTGACTACTAGGCTTTTACAGAGAAAATAGTCTTAACTATTATCAGACGGGACTTGTAGGATTTTTCAAATTACTGTGGTTTGTATGACCATTTTTTCCTAATAATTAAAATAATATAACTTGTTCCTTTGGTTTTTGACATAAAGCTACACAGTGATGTGTGTGCCTATAGCTTTGCTTTTAAAGTAATGAAGCTATACAGTCTTAAATCTCCAAATTAAAAATATTTTATATGCAAGGCCTATGAATACTGAATTATCTGAACGCCACTGCCTGACTGATATAACAAATGAAAACAGTATATTTTATTAAATAATATAGGAAACAGCGGTGCGTATTTCATCCGTAATTATTGAGAACTCACAAAATGTCATTTTCCCAAGTATTTTCCCAAAATGTATTACATTGAATATACTCCATATGTTCCATATAAATAATGCATATATTTATGCATATATATAAATATATAAAAACAATATATTTCTATATAAATAATGTAATTCTAAGGGACCCAAAGAGACTTCTAATCCATTTGAAGTCATTCAATACAATTGAATTCAAGGTTAATAACTACTTTACCCTAAGTAGTGTTCTCTGCCAACAATCATAGTTTCACTGTATTTACTACAGGATGCCACACTGAAGATACAGCACGGTATAAAATGAATGTTAGCAAGTAGAAAAGGCTAGAAAAGAACAATGACTACCACAGAATGAAGGAAAAGCAACACAGCCATAGAGTTTAACTTGACAATCAGTTCAAATCCCCGCAATGTAAACGTCCCAGAACAAATCCAGCAGGATTCACTGGTCTAAGTAAGCACTATGAGGAGAGGTGAGACAGTACTGTCACCAGCACACTTTGCTCACAACAAGCAGAGCTTCCTGGCAGAAGAGGCTACCTTAACTCACTAGGTAAAAGTTACCTAACACAGCTGGGTATTCCTCCCTGCTTTGTTTCAGGGGTTGGAGACCTTCACTCTGCTCAACCCAGTTACTGTAAATGATGATCGAGAATTCTTGGAGAGAGGAAACTTGCAGGATAAATTTAGAGAAGCTGAACTTAACTTATTTTCATCTAGTTGATTAAGTATTCCAGAATATTCAAGGGATAAAGCTTTGAAATTATTATCTACTCCCTAATGATCAGAGCTACTTTGGAAGTAATTCAGAGAAGAAAGAAGAAAAAAAAAAAAAAAAAAAAAGAGGTTACCACATCCAGGAGTTTTCTCCACCTCTCTCAACCAAGAAGAAAGAGAGAAGCCAGGCATTATTTTGTGTTTGTCATTTCTCACTCTTCACCTGACAGCAGTCTGTGTAGAATGTCTTATTAATTTTTTTTCCCAACATCGTTTAGGTTTGTATAGGATGTATGAAAATGAGGAACAGAGATAACATAGCAGCTTATGATTCATAAGCTCTTGAGCTTAAAACTGGGTACATCCATTTTTGCAAGCAATATACTAGCATCTAGAGCTAGTACATGACACAGGCAGTTTTAATAAAGAAATGTGAAGCTTAAGCTCCATTACACGAGTTATGTCTTGTCCATGCTCTCCCTCTGGTAACCCTACATGTTGTACTGCATTCTCCCTCACTGCTCAGCCTTTGCTATGTCAAAAGATACAGAGAGACCCCAGTAACTGATAACGCATCTATACTGATCTGATTTTTGGCACTCTATGCTAATCTCTCAGTAGCAACTATTCCTGTGTGCCTAGGAACTGCTCTTTCCACTAAGAAGAACAATTTGTTTCATTCATTACAACTGTGTTAGCAACATACACAGACTGTAACACACTGGAGAAGACCCTTCAGGGAATAATGGAGCAAAATGTCCTACATGGACGTGTATTGCATAGATCTGCTGATGTAACAGAGCTGTTTCCTGAGCTATCATCTATAAGTCTCTGTAACAAGTTTCTTTGTTCTTCCTTCACTGAGCTTGTAATGTTGTATTTCTTGACTGAAAACACTTTACACCTGCGTTTTTGTTTTCTAAAATCAGAAGGAAGAAATGGAGCATAAGAGCTAAAGGTAAGCTAATAAAATGAAATCCCATAGCACAGCCCAATGCATTCCCACTGTAAAGTTTAAGCTTTTGTACTTTTGGTCGTGTTTCTCAATTCCTGCATTAGCCAACTGGGATAACAATATTTTAATGCCCTTGAAGTAAAAGCATGCTTTTACACAAGATTTCTAATGCTGTCACATACCTCAAACATAAAGATATTTGGCTGATCCCTTTTCCCTTCCTCCCCACCAAAGGCAGTTGCAGGGCTTTGTGCTCCATCTACTTCCAGCAGCTCTGTGCTACTCCTTTCCTGGCTCATCAACACCTGTGAACAGTGAGTTTCCCATTACCTGCAATTACCTGCAGCTTCAGACCAAGCTGTAATTCTAGTCTATTAAAGTACAGTATTTTTTCAATAGGCAAACTACTAAATGGAAATATTAAATACTCAGAAAAAGAAAAAAAATAAAAAAGAAGGCTAAAAATTCAGTGAGGTTTGCATATAATGAAAATATTTCAACAAGTGAAACATAACAATGCAATATTAAGTCTAATATTGGTGACATTTCACAGATCTTGTTAGAAACTAGGGAGCAGGCTTTATTTGAACTTTGTTGCCCTTATATTAGATTTCTTTTTTAGAATTAATTTATTTCCTTGTAGTTCTCATTATGTTTTTATTGCATTCAGAGAAATGCTCCACTATTCCATAACTAATTTAACACCTGTAAATTCCCATGGTTGCTAATGAAAGACTGTGTAGACTACCAGATAAATTTCTAATTCATATTTCAAAGGTTGTGAGTTCAAATCCTATTAAGGTTGTACTTATTAGTGTTTCTATTAACTCTTTTCCATCTCTAAAGCTATAGATTGAATTAATACTTCCAATTTTTCTAAAGGAAGAGAATACATCTGCTCTAAAATGTCACACAAACTAGGGAAAAGGAAGGAGAAGGAAACAAACTTAGTAAAAGAACAGTTCAGATGTAGTGTTGGCACTTCTCAATAGGATAATGCCATTCTTGCAATTATAGACAAAACCAATTAACTACAGGTCATGAATCAAGTAGAAATAAATTCTGGTGTATACGAAACAGTAAAATTCTATAGTATTTCCATCTAGTGCAACTGCACTATTGAAGTTCATGCTTCTATTTTTGTCTTCCTAACATACTTTCCTTTACAACACTAATCATTTAACCTCCCACTGCCTCAGTTTACTCATCTGTAAAATGGATGTGATATTTATTGACCTTCTAGTTTAATAATCCTGAATCCTTTGCACCATCTATAGCTATTTCCATTAGAATTTTAAAGCTAATAAAGTAAACGCAACTCCAATGGGATTTTGTCAGATTTAATTCATTAGTTATAAGATTCTTAATGGAACAGCTATAGAAGTGCAAAGGATTAATTATAGCTAAAAAACAAGCACTTAGAAAATAATTTAGCTATATCAAAAAGGATGTATCTCTAGAAATAACCCTACCCAATGGACTGGGAGCCAAGCAACCTTTAATATTGCCCTTGACTGACATAATTTAAATGCAGAAGCACTGTGGAACAATGCTGTAATTTATGCAGATACAGTATCTACATCTGCTATCAGAAATAATTATGCAAAAGGTTGGAGGATTTTTTTTAATATATTGTTTTGCATATTTGATAACATCTGAGAAGATATATTTTGCACAGGCATTAAAGAAAATAATTTGAGTGGTGTACAAATACGCAATACTTGATTAGTAAGCAGCATACTATATTCCCTTCTCACTTCTTGAATAGTAATTACTTTTTTCAAGAACACTTGTCTGAGTAACATTGTTTTTTCTACCTGTATTTGTAAATTTCTGGTATTCACCCTATTTTTACACTGACATCCAAGTGACAAGGCTAAAAAAGCGGGTTGTTTTTTCATTCATTTCTTTATTTGACTTTGCTTCTCAATCATTTCTTGATATATTACCAGGTAAGGTATATTAAATTTCTATTGGAAATTAAAAGAATCCATTTGGACAAACATATCTACATCTATAATTTATGTGGTTTCAAAAATGTCACAAAAAAAATCAACAAAAATCACAGCATTTTTGGAAAAAAACTATCTGAATTTTCACTTTAATCTATTTAAGAAAAAGTAAACCTGTAAGTGTCAAAAACACCTTCATGTATCTGGTAATTTAAAATGCAGCTTGTTATCTCATTTGGCTTTTTCCTGAAATCAGCATAAAACTGCTCAAATACATTAGGCTCTGGCTGAGAGACAAAAATACCTATTTTCCCACGTACAGCACTATAGCACATAGTCACCAAAATCCCAAGGCATATGGTCTCTGTTGGAAAGGTTTGTGAGCAGTACAGTGTAACTGGCAGTACGCATACGTCCTGATTCACAGAAGCTACTCTTCAAGGTCAGAAACTTTTTGACCAACTTCTTGCATTAATTTGAGCCCTGCTTTACACTGTGCCTCACGTTTGGGCCATATTTATACCTTTAGCCCAATGACAGCTGCAGACTGAAGCATCTCTGCCAGAATTTGCTTTCAAAAAGACTGACTGACAAGTTCCTCTTTGTTCGTTTCCTGGAAAAAAAAAAAAAAAAAGAAAAAGAAAAAGAAAAAAAAAATCCTAGGGTCATGCTCTTTGTATTTTCAGAGCTCTAAAAGCTCTAGAGACATAAGGGAGACAGAACTGACTTCTTGCTGTTGATCACAAGCTCCATGGCAAGAGAAAGAAGATTGAGGCCTTGATGCAGACTGTCAGAATTTATACCGAGGGGGGCTGTCTTCAAAAGAAGGCTGTGGATAAATGAAAAGCTGGATACCGGGCTCTTCAGATGGAGCATGAGAATCAAGGTGCATGGGCTGAAGAGTCCCATCAATAGTAGTTCTGCAACAACAACCTGCCAAGAAAACTAGGGAGGCTCTGAAAAATGACTGAACAGGGAATGGGAGAAAAAGGATGTTTATCCATCCATATGGTAACAACATTCACATGGCTCCTAGTAACACACAGTATGTAGCAATGCACTTGAGAGGAAATCATTTTAAAATATATTGTCTCCAAATTCTTGTGATTCATACCAGCTTATAAAATCCTCAGGGCCAAATACCACAGTCCCTCCCCAGTCCTTATTCAAGTAAAATCTGCTTGAAATCAATAGGAGTTTGCTTATATAAGGAAAAAGTGAAAACTGGGGATAAAATAGGGATATGATTCACAGTATGCATGGAAATTATTTTGGTTGTTCATACATTCAGACTATCTATCATAATAAAAAGATGCTGTCCCACTGATGACCTAGTTTTCAAAGTCTGTGTACATGTATTAATATAGTTGAACACAAAATTCAGCATGCCTGAAAAACCAAACCATATCTAGCTCACAGTTTATACAGCAACATACCTGACTTTCCTGGCCAGTTCTGGTAAGCATTCAAAAATATAAGCCCCCTACGATGCATAAGCTTTCTTGTTCACAAAATTATGTGCAAGCTTTTTGCAAAGAAACTGTGTGTGATTAGGATGGGGGAATGTTCTACTTTTCTTATGGTGCCTCTGCATAAACGCAACAGTCCTATCCATTTTTTTATTCTACCTCCTAATAACACATTCTGGGATTTATTTTGGAAGATTTGAGTGCTTCAGAATAATTCATCTCTCACAAAAAGACATTACCATGACAAATATTTAGCTATTATGCAGGTCATGTTTAATTCATTTTACTAAGTAAGAATGTTATTAGTACAGACGCTTATGAAAATAAGTAGGATTGTTTTATTATTTGTAAATAATTTGTACTGAAAATTTTCAAACAAACATGAAAAGGACAAAGACATTTCACAAAATAAATCCAACAAGTTATTACTTTCCTTTACTTTCCTTACTTCTTTTTTTTTTTTTCTTTTTTTTTTTTTTTTTTTAAAAAAGGGTGGGAGGAGAAGACGACAATACAGCTTTTAGTTTTCTGTATTTAATCACCTTTTCAAAGAATAACAAGACAGTGGTCTGCTGGACTTCAGCCAGTTCTACAACCCTTCTCTCATTTAACGTTCCACTTCCTTAATTTACATTAACTTACTTTTCTCACTTTTACCAGATTCTTGCTTTAGAGTATGAAATACAGGTGATAGAATAAAGCCAAAAGTGCCTAAATTTTAGTAGTCTGTGCACTATTGCTTTTCCCTTTGCAGTCATTGCCCTTTATTTTGTATTCATTTTTACTCCACCCCTACATCATCATTTTCTGCACAGATACCACTGCAACCCCTCCCCACCCAATTATTTTCATGCTTTTAAGCCCCTTCTGCTCTGTTTCTCCTCCCTGCAGGTCATTTTTCCAATCTATTTCATGACAATTCAGTCTCTCCTCCCCTCCTTCTTCCACCATCTTGAATCTTTTCCTCTTTTTGTCTGTGATAGTCTTTACAACTCCAATATTCACACATATTCAACAGCACATTTAGCGCATTTAGGAGGTTCCCTTTTTTTCCCCCTCCTTATCTCTTTTTCACAATATGTTTTTTCTTTCCTGCACCTTCATCTCTCCCTGCTGCAGAATTTCTCTATGAAGTAATTTTTTCTCACCCTCTCTCTCCAAGATGTTTTCTGAAGACAAAGCAAGACTTCTTTTCAGCTTCTTTACTGACACATTAGTGTCTCTGTCTCACTGTGCAACAGAACAGCCTGTGTGTGCATAATGGGGTGTATATTCTAGCAGATTGCAGGGAAGGCGGGTGTTAAAATGCATGTATGTGTACGCTTGTATGTGCGCGTATAGATGCCAATTGCCAGCTACACCCCTAAGCTCTATGAATGATTGCAACATGCACCAGAACCGTCTAATTATTAAATTCTATTTCCAAATCATACTGTAAAAATATTTTGCCTTAAGCAAATTAAAGCAGATACAGAAGCTTAGAAATGAAATAGGAAATGTCTCCACCTGATATCTCTGAATCTGTTAGAGTGTCTGAACCCGAACTAGAACATGAGGACAGTACAAGTGACAGGATGATTACATTTTTAAATGGGAAAAAAAATAAAAAATAAAAATCAAAACTGCTGAATTTCAGGATCTGCTGGACTGCAGAAGTTAAAGAAGTAGCTGTCTATCAACATGTGGCAGCTATGAACAGAGGGGACAGGAATCCATGGGGAATGATGCAGACTAGGTAAGGACAGAGGAGAAGCAAACAAGAAAATTCCGCTGAGGCAAGGACAAGCACACAAATGTTGAATTCTTCTCCTGAACCTAAGTTCAGAATCCTGTAACCTGTGGAACCCCCATGGGTCTGATAATGGTATGTGTTCTTTTCAGATGAATGAAATATATTTTAAATATTTAACTCTTTCCTAGTATGGGAAACTGAGAAATAATCATGCACATACAACTTAATTTGACAGTTCCTAGTGCACACCCATGAAAAAAAACTGCTCCATTAAGTAAACTGTAATGAGACAGTAATCTGTCATGTCATTTTCTAGATTCCTGAAGTTCATACATAAATTTCAAACAACATTCATACCATCTCATTTTTACAAATAGAATATAAACTGATATATGTGATATATCTGATTTTCAGAAGGCTATATTTTCATGTAATTTCTTTGCAGTGAAGCATCATGACTAAGGAGACTGCACCTGCTGCTAACCTCTCACCTCCAAATATTGCTACTGCCTCTTTGTTCTTCATTTACACTTGCTATTTTTCATCACAGATTGATAACTCAGAGGTGATGCTAATCTTCACATATCAAGTCAACTGTTTTTCATCTGAGTTACTAATAAGCGAGGCACGTGAGTGCTACTGCACCTCTTGAAGCAGAACCTGGATAGTTCTCTGCAAGATACTGTATTTACTGCCGCTACATAACCTGTTCAATAAAAGTATGAGCATACAGAAACCTTTTTGTTTTCAAATGTAATATGAATTGTATTGGGCTAGTACATCAAATATTAGCCCAATAATAGCTAACTTTAATATGTTGACCACCAGCCACAGCCAGTGCTGAATTCTCGTCTCTCTGTTCCCCAAGAGTAAAGTGGGTTCACTTCTGTGTGCTTTGATTTGAAAGGCAGTAAGATATGCACTTTTTGAGCACTCTGAGATTTAGAGATCAAAGATCTATATTAGGCAGATGGATTAAGAAAGTAAGAACAGCTTTATGGTTAAGATACACTCTAGCAGATTGATTATAATCTGTATCTATAATGCACCCAAATTTCAGGAAATTTCATTTAATCTCTCACATGCCTCATTTAGAAACACAGGGCCCTTTTCCTTGTTTTCTGTTTCCATCTCTCTCCTCTCTTTCATAGAACAAAAAGAAGCAGTGACACTCACTGCAGACACTCTTCAAGGGGAAGCATAATAACCAGAATTAAATATACACACAGAAAATTGGCAAGAATAACACCAGAGACAGGAATAACTTCACAAATCATCTCACATTCACCAACTCATCAGTTCTACACACTGGAAGTTCAAGCTGAGCTTTCTATATTGAAATAAATTGGTTGTTTTTGTTTTTTTTTTCAAAATGAAAAAAAACATATGCATAAAGGTAAATGCAAGCCTGTCTTTCACAAGATCTATACTTCTATAATATTGATAATGTTTGGTAGTACTTTTTTTTTTCATAGCTGCATCTATGTGCTGACTACTTTCAATTTAGTTTTGTCATCCTACCTCAGTTCCACAGACATATAATCATTATTACATTTTCAACAATAGCTAATTTACTCTTAAAATATTCCAATCTCTGTCCACCTCTAGATAGAAAATATTTTTTTTGTTCCTTATCCACCGTTGCTTCAATAATGAAATATCTCCAGAATTATTGTCAAATGTGGTGTGCTTTTTTTTTTTTTGAAATGACATCATTATACAGTGCCTCGTGACAACCAGATATGAGGAAAGAATAACTTTGCAGAAGTCACATTTCTCAATCAACTTGAGCTTACAATTTTAATAGTGCCATCAGTCAGATGGACATTGAAGTGATTGTGTATTTCAAAAGGTTCGAGAATACTGTCAGCTAGGAGTTATTCATCACATCCATACAGGAAAAAATGTAGAAATATAAATTATCCTTCTGTTTTCTGTAATGTAGTTATATACTGACTCCATTGAGTACTGTATAATGAAGAGGCTTCTGATGAACAGAATGTTAGCATGCTCAATACGTGGAAAATTGAGCAGAATAGTGTATCTTTGTCATTTTCAGCAGTAAGAAGACACCTAACTTTTCACCTGACAGTTTGGGTTTTGTCAGAACTGAACAGCAGTTCAGGCCACTCTAATATGCTTCCTTGTTTCCTCAAGCAATGTGTCATGGTTCAAGCAGATGTAGAGGATGAGCAAAGTGCAAAGAAAGCATGCAGTAGTAATTAGGATCATTCAGTAGTGTCACCACCACAACCACTAGAAGTTACAGTGTCAAGTCCAGCCAGCTGGTTCATGAAAAAGAAGGAAATGTCACATCCACTACTCCCACATACTGGCTAGAATGAATCTTGTCATTTTGATAAATTCATCCACTGGGTACATTTTGTAAGTTACTGCTACCAAGATATGAGTGGTTAGAAATGCTCTGTAAAATACAAGATTTAATATATATGGTGATTAGCAACTAGATGACTTAACAGGATGACTGATGTGTATTACTTTGATGTAGGTCTTGGTCCTTTCCAGAAACTTCTCTTGCATACTCCCTTTAAAAGGGATTGCTGGCCTATGCACTATAAACAGCAGGCAGAAAGTGTCAGTAACCCAATACCTGCATTACATGAACAAATTCCTAAATCATTCCTACTCACCCAGGACTTCACTTGTACTACACTACTCTATGACAAAGGTCTCTAGGAGAACCAGTGTCTCTTTCCATGCAGCATGTTGAGATTACACAGAACAAACTGACAGGACTATTTACTGTAACATGCAATCATTTCATAATGAGAAAAGCATTACTAAAACAGTTTCTGGAAACCATGAATGGAACAGGTAAAGGAGAAAGAGCTTTGCCCGTAAAATGACTCATACTGTGAAGATCTCTTGTAACATCTCTGTTTTGTTCATCAGAGGTGTGATAGCTAAATGGTGTATATTCCTTTCTTTCATACTTATAATCAGTAATTAGAAAGAAGAATAAAAAGCAAAAATAATTTTACTGTTCAAA
Source organism: Aythya fuligula (assembly GCF_009819795.1). Classification (NCBI taxonomy): domain Eukaryota; kingdom Metazoa; phylum Chordata; class Aves; order Anseriformes; family Anatidae; genus Aythya; species Aythya fuligula. The sequence continues at coordinate 14,418,639 of NC_045566.1, forward strand.
CAAACAACAAAAAAAAATATTTATTTTCCCTTTGAATCCATGACTAGATTTTCTGCAGGAAATAAATATACAGGGTGTCTAATGTATTCTTCTGCGGTTGCCTGCAGAAAACTACATGTTGACTATTTTTTGTTGTTGTTAATAGAAGATAGGGAAGACTTTTTCCTTCATCTTGTGCTTGCGTAACTTATTGCCATTAAGGTAGCAGATAATAAGACTTCCATCTCCTTTAATGATAGGAATGAAAAAAAACTCATCCCACTTCAGCACTGCTTTGAAAGTCTCCCTTCTAATGTGTCATGAAGGCAGTCCTGAACAGGCTTTAAATTGAGAGGGTTAAATGAACTGCAATTGTGCTTCCTCCTCCCACCTGTTGAATTCCATGACCTAGAAGCAAAAAAGTCAACTGCATCAATACCTGCCAGGTCAAACTGTTCCACGTGATTACTGCAACTATATTTAGGATGCAATAGTGTGACACAGAATGACAGAAAATGATAATGAGCCAATAGCAATACTAAGTGAAACTCGATAGAAAAAAAAAAAAAAAAAAAAAAAACACGCACATTACAGAGGGGCAAAGTGTCTGCCAGCTGGACAGCCAGAACTCCCTTTCTCAATACACTCTGCTGTAACTGATACACGGCAGTTATAGTTCTGACCCGGTAGTGTTTCATTTTATAGGAATATTGCTATTCTTAAATTAAGCGAGAAGGACCCCAGCTCTATAATTTCTCTCCCACTCAAAAGCATACTGCTGTTTTGGAAAACTTCCCCATCTCCATGGAATATTATAAGAAATCCCATCCCATTAATACTTTTCCTTAGGAATTAATTTCATCTCTATGTAAGTCTATAAAAGGGTTCTTACATGGAGGTCAATAGAGTTGAACTAAAGCTGTGCAAAATGTTCAAAGAGCCACATGAAACTATATAAAACTCACCAGGTCTAAGGTGTGCACTAATAATTTGAACCAGCAGGGCTTTGCTCTAAATTTTATTGAGCCAGAGTACCTTTCATTAAAATCAGAAAAGTAATTTTTAGCACTATCTGGAACTGTACACATTTCTAGAGGCTAATTATTTCACTTTTATTCCCCCCTCTCCAGACTGAATGCTGTGGCTGTTGCAGAGTCACTGGTATAAGTTTCACAGTAGACTTCTGGAAGCCTAATTGGCTCAGTGTGACCAGCATGACACCGGCTGTAGCTAAGCAGAGGGGCTCTCTGTAGCTGGCTTACATAATTCCAATCTCCAAAAGTAAAAATTCAAAAAGAAACTCTCTTAAACACTAACACATTGTGTTCCTGCCTCCTGCTGTGGCTGACCCAAAGAGAACAGCCAACTGTTAGTGCTCCCAGCGAGCAGATCAGTCCTTCCGCTCAGCAGCAGAGGTCTGTGCTTTGGGGTGACAGGTCTCAGGCTCAGTCTGCTTGACAAAGCAATTATGTTGTTAGAAATCCCTACTAGTTTCCACACAAAGTTTCACTACCTATTTGTGTAACCACAGATAACAAATTGAATCGGTGTTAACTCTTTAACAGGTCCTTTAAAAGACCCTAGAATAGTCATTGAAATTCAAAATGTAAAGTATTGCTCAGATGGTATGTCAGCACACCTTCCCACTGCTTCATTCAGGATCCAAGCCTACAACAAATACAATGGCACAGAGCTAAGAAATGCTCATTGCTTCAGTGGCTCTTTTGTTAATAGCTCTACCTGAACAAGTGTAACATTCACACTACACTCTCGTGATTACACATGCAGCAAAAGTGATTTAACAGCCAAAAAATGTTTACAAATATGCATGAGTCCCAGATTCACCCATACAGCTAAAAAAAATAAAAATGGATACACCATTTCTTGAGGGAGCAGGAGCTTCAGGAATCTTCAGATTAGGTAAATCTGGTTTCCATTGCACTTGCATGAGTACGTATATAAAACAACAGGAGTAACAAAAGCAACTCTTTATATATAAAAAATAAAATAAAATAAAAATAAAATAAATAGCCCTTTCAGGAAGAGAGGACTTTTCACAAAAACACTAGCCAGATAAGGTGTAGAAGTCAGTGGGTGAGCTGGATACATCATTTTCATCACTATAATTTTTATTTAAGCAGTTTTTACTCAAATTGCAAGATACTTACTCCATTTAAATGTAAGTTGAAGTGTTGATAATAATTGAGCCTGTTAGACAAAATAGGATCAAGGATATGAAAATGCTAGTATTGATTTTAGGGATTACAAAATAAGATATTGTTGAATTTGATGAGGGCAATCAGAGCATAAAGACGTAAGACATGAAAAAATTAAGAGATGAAAATTTAATAAGAACTAGATGACCTTAAGAACTCAAGTAGCAAGAAAGAGATGAAATTGGATAACAAGCTGTTATTAAGCTAAAAGCTTAAAAAATAATAATTAAGAATGACCAAAACCAACATATGACCCATGGTAAAGTTAAGCAAAAATACTGTGCTGCAACACTGAGCATGTACTTCCACTATTCAAGCACCAGAATAAGGTTTTTTTAAAAAAAAAAAAAAAAAAAAAAAAAGGCAAAATGCAAATAATTGACATTCTGTTTTGCTCCTGAATATTTGGAAGCAGGTGACATCAGAATTTATTTTTTGTACTTTTAATGTAGAACATTCAGCACCATTTTAAAAGCATAAAACCATACTAGTGAATAGTTTGTGATCAAAAAAAAAAAACACTGTACTGTGAAATCCACTTTGTGAAAATGACTCTGAGATCTACCAACAAGGAATATATAATTATGAGGAGAAATTCAATTCCCATTTTTGTTGGCATTTGGAAACTACATTTTCCCAACAGGTATCTGAAACACTGATCTTTATTTTTGGTCATTGTCAAGGTCCTTATATTTATTTATTTTTTTTTTAATCCAAATGAAGTCTTCCTATAACCTGGGCTTCTGGTCTTCTGAACATGTGTCTTTTCTTACTATGCATACCCTACACCCTCCTGAGACATCATAAAAATTGCCATTGAGAGCTGGGCACAAGCAGCTTATGTGCTAATTATTGTGTTTTCCTTTCCCTTCACCATTCCAGAAGTAAATTTTGACTGTAAACCACAGAAAACCAGACTCTACTATGTCTTCTTTCCTTCCATCCACATTTTCATTTCAAGCCTCAGCTCACAGAAACATCTTATGGGGGGGAAAAAAAAAAAAAAAAAACTTTTCCCTGTGTGTTTTTTTCCAGTTGATTGCTACTCCTTGGCACCAATTATAAGTAACTGCTTCACAGCTGAACCAAAGCAGCACAGTCAGCAAAATCACAGCCTCTCCATCCTCAAGCAATCAGAGAGACTCAATGTGAGGAGCAAAGGTGAGGCAGATACTAGCCTAATAGGCCAACAAGGAATATGCCTGTAGTTTCCCAGGCCCAAGCAGCTTGGTTTGTCAGAATGTAAATTTCTGGTAAACAGCTTCAGTACCAGTCTGATAAAGAACTACAGACTCTGTAGACAGTAAAAAAACACTAGGACAAGGGGACTGCAGTTCCTGCCATACTAGAGCCAGTGTCAAAAACACAAGTACCTAATGAACTTGCTGCCTAGCTGGAGTGAGGCTCCCGTGGTCACTGGTCAATAGTGACTGAGATAACAGAAAACAAAGACCATTCTCAGCACATGTGCTTAATGACATGAGACGTCAAACCACTCCCTGTACAAGCAACCCTGTGGGAATTTGCACACTGCCTCAATATCATGTTTCACACCTTGATTCCTGACTGTGGTCCTTGATTCTGCTTCCTACCTACTCAGCCCTCATTCCTCTTGCATTTTCTTAATCCTGACCTCTGCTGTCTCTGCATTACAGCTTGCTTGACCAGCTCTAGCACCACCTGCTGACTTTTGCCTCACTGCTTGTTGTCTTTGGCAGCCTCTCTCTGACTTAAGTGATTCCCTCAACAATGAGTTGATGTTTTTTTGTTTTGTTTTGTTTTTGTTTGTTTGTTTATTACTGTGGGTCCTTCTTTATGAATACAGTACTGATTTGCTGTATCATCTACCTGGCCTACCCCACAAGCATGATCATCCTATCCAGGTCATGGCAGGATTCAGTTCCTCAGGCCAGAGTTCCTTTGAATTCCATGGCAAGTCAATACTAAAGCAGAGAGGGCCTCATCACATCTCTCCTGCTTACAAGCTTTGAGCATCAGCACAAAAGACAGCTATATTAGGCTTGATTCAATCTCCCATACAATGCTTGCTCCTGCATGGTCAGGTTTAGCTAATAAGTACCACAGAAGGAGAAGAAAGAAACATGATAAAGACAGATACACATGACACAGAAAGTGGCTCAGATCACTTTCATAACACTGTGCTATTAGTTGGCAAGTGCTATGGCTTTAGAAGAAAATTTGGACAATGTTAGATAACATTTTGCACGGATCACTACAGAAGTACCTCTCCTTACCATTATGTAATCTCTCTGACCAATCTTGCAATCATGTCAGTGTATGCCAAAGTGGATTACATTAATCTATTTCTAAGTATTCATAACAAAGTGCAATACAGTCTCTCTTAAAAGAGTGAGAAATAACAAGTACACACACAAACTTACGACACAAGCATGATAGCTGTCTAGGGCAGCAGGTTAGTGTGAGCAAACAGTCACAACCTCAAGGAGAAACCCTTTCCTGCTGCCACATGAGCTCAGGCCTCCAAGCCAGCTCCATGACAGCAGCAGGGCATGGGCTTGTCAACAATGGAATATGCCTCTCTGAGGAAAGGAGAGCTATCAGCTAGCACCCCTCAGCCATCGTGCGGTCCCACGGAGCTGCTACGCTAAGAAGGAGAAGGAACTGGCAGAACAGAGTAAGATGACAGCCACATATGGCGTGAATACACACTGCTAGGAAAGGGAGCTGACTCTGCAGAGAGGATACAACATATCTATGACATCAGGAAGCTTTGAAACCATCCATGAAAAAAAAATGATAGTAAGGCAGAGAAAGTATTCTACAAACAAGAATGTGATCTGGGAAATCAATTCACTGTCAGCCAACTCAAAGTACAGTACCATCAGCTGGACGATTTGCTTGTCCTTAAGTGACTGAGGATTAATCATAGAATCATAGAATATCCTGAGTTGGAAGGGACCCTTAAGGATCATCAAGTCCAACTCTTTGCAAGATCCTCTCCAGTATTATGGTCAGGCTGCTGTACAATGCCTCACCACTTAATTAACATCTATACACCAACAAAGTAATATTCAAGTCAGAAGTCCAATAGCTGGTGCAAACCTTTATCTCATATGCTTTCTACTTAATACGTTGACCTTGCTGACCTTCATTGCTCCTTCTGCTAAATACAGGAATAGCTGCAAACTGCTACAAACTCACCACAGAATCCCCAAAAAGAAACTCCTTACCTGTTTACCTGTTTCACAGTCTGGCAGACATGAATACCACTGGCACTACTCCCACAGTTTACATGTGCATAATTTTCTTACAATCCACCCCCAAAGCTAAAAGGGAAATTTATGAAAATCTATCAAAGACTTAAGTCCATTGACCAACCCCTTGAACAGCAGCTGTGGGACAATAATCCAGAAAGCCTGATGCAAGCAGGTCTGTGTTCATCCTCTAACAGAAGGGAAAAGTTGGGCTAAAGCATTTGCCCTGTGTCATTCAGGAAATCATGGTAAAGACTGACAGTACTCTGGGAAACACTTTCTTGAGGGTATAGTCATTTGTAAAGGGTACTCCTGTAGCCTCTCTAAATTAGCTGTATTAAACTACTTCCATTCTTTCTTATACTACAATGCACCACAAGAATTACATTTAGAATTATTTTTAATATTAATATGATTTGACAACAAAAATTCCCATTAATGTAGAAATCATAAGCAGTAATCAAAGTGATTCTCTCTTTCAGGGGTCCGCCATTTCTCACAAGCATGCAAAACTACAAAACAACCAAACTAACAAACAGTATTTCATCACTTTTCTTTCACTTTCAATAATTCATGGGTGTAATATTTACTCTATTACCTGTGCAGCATAAATATTAATGACATGCCACTGCAAACTTTAGAGTACTTTCTGGCTAGATCAACAACCAGGAACTTTTGCCCTTGGCCTAAAGAGAAAAGTCTGTCATTGTGATTAATGACAAAAATGACAAAATCTTGTAACTAGAATTAAACATATTATTCTACACAAATATTTCACCAGTCTTTAAATGCATATCACAAAGGTTTGAAATATGTTTTCAAAGAATATGTCACAAAGCCCACCCTAAAATTATTGTATTGCATGGAAGTATTTGCAATCTTTTACCGTATTACAATGTCCTGCGAGATCTATGCCTTCCATTTCACATGTTTAACATTACGATGGATTAGTAAAAATGAAGGTTAATCCCCATCTTCCCTGATTAATTAATTTCACCTGAGTTTTAAAGGAAAGAGAATTTAAATAATATTTATGATAGAAGAATGGAAGGCATTGGGTCTCCAAACTATCCACCTATAAACACATAAATTAAATGGGACTTTTTCCTCCAGTTTACCTGAAGTAAAAACTGTACTCATCTGTGATTTCATTGAGTTAATCTACTTAGAATCTAGAAACTTCTGATGGCACAATTATGCTAACACACATTTTAAAGGTTCCTGCATTTCCCTAATGCTACTACTAGTAATGATTTATCCTTTCTTTAACGCACAAAACTCTAGTCAGTGCAGTTCAACAACTTGACAAATCAAGTTTAGCATTTGCACAGTGCTGACAGAAAAACAGTTGATGAAAGTAGGAATCTGCAACTCTGTCATTCTTTAGAGTCTTTAGAGATTGTCATCTTACACAGTCAAAGAAAATTTGGACTCCTGGACTCTGAACTAACACTTATTCTAGTTAATACAGACAGTTTTTTACCCTGACTTTCTCAATTTACTAAAGGAGCAAAAAGGGCAGTTATCCTTTTTTTTTTTTTTTTTTTTTTCCTTTGAAGCTGTAAATCTTTAAATGGTTTTCTGACATTTTGACAATTATTGGCAGTCTTCTATTAACTGGAGGCTGCCTGAGATGGGCAGAACGCTATCAGCTATCTCTCTCACAACCATCAGGAAGAACTCAAAAACCAAGTCAGATATTTAGTAGCAGATGAGTGAAATGTAGCATTTTTGCAACCTTAGGCAGTCTTTGTTCTCAATTCTGTTCAGCTCCTCTCTCCTAAGTTTGGCTTGCTGATCCAAGTCCAAAATGTGAGGGCTACAATATGCCTAGTTTAGCATGCAAGTACAAAGATCAAAAGCAGCTCTCCTTTACATGAACACACACAGACTACCCTGGTCAACAACCCCATACATCCCACTCTGGTTTATGCCAGAAGAAATATGAGATCTAAAGCAGATTCAGAGGACAGGAGAGAGAAAAAATCAGTGGCCTGTCATTTCCACCTATTCCAGCAATTAGCCACAAGCTGTATCATGAGCAATACTTTTTATACCATGAAATTTCAAAGTATCAGAGTTACACAGTGATGAAAGAACTATAAACAGGGTATCCAGATTCATGGCTTCCAGGAAGAAAAGCAAAGAGCTTAACACTTCCTTTTTTGTTTTATGTAATATCTCATGGAAATATCATCCATCAGCAATTGCACCACAGTGTTTGTTTTACTGTGAGAGTTTTCACAATGTGTCCACACAGCTTTTAGAGTCCTTGGCTTTTAAAGGCCTAGAAAAGAGAAAGTAGTTTTGGTTGGATATAAAAATGAATATTTATAAAAAATAAAACTACTTTCCCTGCTTGAAGAAGGAGAAAAAGTCTTGTTAAATCTGTCAAAAGCCTTTGGATTTGAAAAATGATGACTCCAGGAGCACTGTCATACACATAATACTAAACAGCGTATCAGACACTCCTTCTGAATACAGTAAAAATAGAAGAGTTCTGCAAATCAGAACAGGAAGGCTTTGTGTGCCTACCCAAGAGCCAGTACTGCTCCTCCATAATTACCTGCAAAGGTCCTTTCTATTAGTCCAGTGCCATTTCCCACTTTGTGGGTTTACCATCAAGTAGCAGACCTTCCAAAGCTGACAGAAGATAGTCTCTCTCTCTGGTGTGCTGAGATGACCCACCCCTCAATAACTTCGAAATGACCCTTGCTCAGATAAAAAAAAACAAACAAACAAACAACAAAAAAAAACAAAAACAGCATGTTGTGTAGGTACTCATTTGGAGAGTGTCAGAACAGGGGCATCCCAAAAAGTTTTCAAGGGATCATTCTTGAAAGGCAGGAAGGAGGGCTCTGTACCTGATGCAATAAAAAGAAGCAAGACTGTGGTAACAGCAGTACATCTCTTCCCCAAGGAATAGTGCTGAGTGCTAAACAATCACACCACAAAAAAAAAAAACAAAAAAAAACACTCTGAAGGAATAACCATAAACCCCAACCTACATTACTCACATCTAGAAATACTCACCTGTGATGCCAGCAGAAAAGCAGAAAGCTCACAGCAACCTCTTTGCTGTTAGGACTACATTAGACTGTTAATTACTAAGGCTGTCAATTACTAAGTTCATACAAGTAAAGCTTTCAGAGATTTTGCTGATACTGGTATCACACTGGCAGTACTAGCACTACTGGTAGTACTTCACACCAGCTTTTACTTAACATTGTCCAAGTCTCACATCAGATGACCAATTAAGGAAGCTAACAAGTGTCATTTTTGTTTCTTTGTTTGCTTTACTTTTCTCTTTATGTAAATACTACTCCAGGTGTAGAACAGTTCCCATGCTCAAGCACATAGTGACAGGTGTAGCTGGATCCATCAGTCATGCAGAGAAAGACTGCACTGGGCACTAACAGGGGAATTCTACTTGAGTAGAGAGAAAGAGATATCCAGTGTCCTCCTCTAATGGCACTGAGTACACATACTTAAAATGCAGCATTTCAGACTCTGTCACAAGGAGCTACTCTACCATGAGGACAAGACTTCTCTCCTTGGTTTCCTGTATTTTCATAAATCTTTCTTATGAATGGTCCCCTCTGGTTCAGGAAACCATCTGTAGTTCTCCCTTAATATGTCCATCAGAGTCCATACAGACTTGTCTTTATGATCAGTGTTTGATAGCTTTTCTAATAATGTCAGTTCATCTCTGATCCTTTTTTCCACAAGGACTTCTTTTTTTTTTTTCTTTCTGTAAACCTTACCTTTCCATTGCCAGCATGACTGCTTCTCCTCTCTTTAACAAAGATGTTGCCATGGAACAACTGAAAAAAAAATCAAAAAGAACAAGATGTACAGTAATCAACCACAGAGGAATTAAGTGATGGTTAAGTGTTCGGTTCCCCTCCCTACTCCTCCACCCTGACCAGTGAAATGGAGGGAGTAAAACACTCCTCCAGTTTAACTTGTGTAATGAAACCTTTTCTGAGGTTCTGAGTCAGTCAATACTTTTAAAGAACCATACATGAAATAATTTCAATAGAAAAGCTGGAGACTCAGTGTTTCCTTAATCTTTTCATAAAGTAGCAAGAACCGTTCAATATCTTATATGAAAGATCATGAAAATAAAAGAGCCTTAGCCCAGCATACCGTTCAGTGAATTCCTGAATAGGTAAATAAAAGGATCAGATCATTAGGGGAGGAAGGTGGACAGTTCCTATTGATCCTCCCAAGGTCACAATTATTTATAATTTCCTTGATTACAAGCAAGAGGGGTCAAATCACTTTTGTAGCACATAAGTGTTTTGTGTCATTTTTCAGCTGGTGAGTTAAAGGATTGCTTTTTCCCCTCTAACTCCAAATGGGGTATTGTTGTTAATGTCTGTTAAGTTCACAGAGATTGCAATATTAAGGAATATAAGATATTTATAATAAGTTATAACAGAGCTATGACCCAAACAAATCAGATATAAAATTTTAATGAATTGGTCTCTGAGTCTATTAATTTAGTTATAGGGTACAAAACTAGCAAATACATTTTCTCTCTTTCAGATACTAAAATCAGTGAGTAACACCAGGGTCAGATGTGTTGTACATGACTAAAAAAAAAAAAAAAAAAAAAAAAAAAAAGTCTTTTCTTTTCTAAGAAAAATATAGATCTCCTGGAAAAAAGCCTAAGAAAATTAATAGGAATTTTAAAACATTCTACAGTCTATAATGTAAATTCAAATCTGTTTTCTGTATCATTATTAAACTGCTGATAGAATTCAGTACCAAGCATGGCATTTTTTTCCAGTGAATAGATGAATTAATCAATGAAGGGGGTTTTTGTTTGTTCATTTTAAGAGTTGGTTTGCTAACATAACGTAACCTGGAACACATAATAGTTGTACACAAATTCAATACTCTCTAATGAACATCATTCCAACTATGTGACTATGTCTTTAATGCAGATTTGTTTTGCTCCTTCCTCTCCCTCTCCTTCACTTTTACACTCAAATTTCTCATTGCGTCTTTACTTGACTCAATTACCCTCCAGGATAATCTATCCATACTTTTCTACATACCCACTTAATTAATAGCGCTGCCATTATATTACTGCTGTCAGAAATGTTACATTGGAAAATATTAGAGGTTATTTAATTACACTGTATTAACCATTAATTCCCATCAAAATCATATTCCTGCATGCCCCTATTCTTACAGAAATAAACATAGGAGATTTAATTCTCTCTTTTCCCTGGCTCTTGATTACTAACACCAATGCTGTGTAATTGAAATTACACCTCCTTGAACCAAACTAATCCTGATCTCTCCCAGAAACACCAGCTCAGATACAGTTAGTGGTGTTACCACCACGTGTTACATGAAGGTCTGAGTGACTCATCTCCACCAAAGCAGTTCCTCGGGCAGCAGTGACCTTGAGAACTGCTCTAGATGGCTGCCAGAGGACAACGTGTTCAGCATCCACTTTTAAGATCTCCTGCCAGCTCTACCCCAGTACAAGTTTACACAAATAACGTTGTGCCTGACTCTGCTTTGCCATTACTTTAAGAAAGCCTGGGCTTTGCACAGGCAATTGGTAGTGTCACATCCATGCTAGTATGGCTTTGTCTGTCCTTCTGGATATTCTAGAAATACTCTGGATTATAGATTATACGCTAACATATTTGTTGTCCTTTGTGATTTTTGGCAGCCTCCAGGATTATTATTTTAGTTTTTCAATTGCCCTATAAACTATTAAAAGCTCCCATAAACACAAATATTAATGTACTAATAATGCATGCTCTTATATGCTGTGGAATGACTTACTTTTACTACAGTTCTGCTTTGTATATTTGTACTATAAAAACAGCATCTTGTCATTTTATATTCATGTTATCTCAATTATTTTAATAACATTAATTAAGTTTTAAGTTTACAAGTTAAATGTTGTTTACTTTTCTGCCTGCCAACATGCAAGTACAGTTTCAAATCTGAGAGTCAAGCTGGGTCATCTCTTACTTCAGTCAGCAGAAGTTGAATCTGCAAGTTAACTCCTTACTTAGTATTATCTGTGAAAATTCCCAGAGCACTTCCTGGTTGGGGCACACTACGCTCAAGATTTTCCTGTTTGGAAAAAAAATGGAGAAGTGAGAGAGAATTCTTTCTTATTTGGTAAGAAAGGTATTAAAAACAGATACCACACTCCATAAGATTTAACCTTCAAAAAGCCTTGATTCGTGACTCCTTTCTATGAAATGACTGCTCACTGGGATTTCTGTGCTCTGTTCCCCATGCACTAAAAAGTGCATGAAGAATTCATCCCCAACAGAATAGAATCAACTGAAATTTCTCCCAAAATGTGTTTTGAAAGAATCTCTTGCTGTCATACAACATGAAGAATCTTATTCACCAGGAAAATCATCATCATCATCATCCTCCTCTAGTCTCATTTACATGTATAACAATATTTCTGAAAATGTTTATGTCATAATATTTGGAAAATGCAAATGAAAGATGGAAATCCAGAAGAACTGAAAATCAAACTTGTCTGGATTCACTGCCTCTAACCCACACTTTGGTGGAAGTTAATTCAGGATGCCAGGATCCACCATCCATGAAGCCATGCAAACAGAAGACCAGAAACTAAAAGTGGAAGGGCTCCAGTTGAAATTTTAACATCTACATGACAAATAAGGCTCCCCTGCAGAAGCTTACAACAGCTGCAGCAAAATGGAAGCACATCATGTGTCTGTGATAACACTTTCCTGTGAGAACATCACCTGGTGCTCAGTATAGTCACTCACTTTCCATGGCTGACATGGCCAGAGTTACAGCACTGCACTTGCTGTAGTTGGTTCCACTCAAAGAGCAAGCAGGCAGTCAGAAGTTACTGTTGAAAGGCTTGCAGTGAGTGAGGTAAACATGTTCCTCACAACAAAGCTAAAGCACTTCGACTCACATTATGGTTAAATTAATAACATTCCACATCCTATGCTATGTGGAAGGAATTTTAAACCATCTTCTCATTTAATTTCTCACTACCAACTACCTTGGACACTGTCTATATCTCATAAACAGTTTACTGAAAATGCAAATAGTTTGTTGTCCAATTACTCAGCTTACATTCTTCACCATTCTGAAGCAAGACATTTTAGCAAGGTAACCCAAAGGTTTTGTGAGTGATGAATCAACAAAAACAACTAATTGCATTAAATTGCATTAAATATCTTAATGAAAACATTTATACCAGAAATTCTTTCCACTAGGAAGACACTTCCAAATTACAACACTTAAATGCAAAGCTTTTAAAAGTACTAGCAAAGAAAACTATTATACCTACGGGCTTGCAATCACCTGTGCATAATGGCACACACTGATACTTCCATTATGCAAAAGAAGCCACTTAGGTGCATAACACCAAGCAACGGTGTAAGCTCTACGTAAAGAAATACATTTTCTTACTTTGTCATTATGATAGTTAACCACCAAAAAACTTTGAGACTGTTCCTTATGTCTGAAGATTTAGCTCTCGGGGAACACAAACAAAATCATTGGACAAGTTCTGTCTATGTAAAATTTTAAAGAGATATTACACAAAGAATTATGACCCCTTCTTGATAAAATGCATCACATGGTTAATTATTAAATGAAATAGATCTAAAATGTTTTCACATTGGGCAGGAAAATTTCAAAAAGCATGTATGTACTGTTAACAACCATTTAGTAGACCAAATACCACTCATTGCTTCAGTAAGTAGAAGAACAAAATACCAAATAGAAGCTGTTGGCCCCAATGGCCACATGGGAATGCCAAATTCTAAAGCCGATGTTGGCTTGCCACCATCCCTGCCATTGCTGGAGGACTGGTTCTCAAGGCCTTCAGCTGGGAAAGGAGGAGAAGGCAAGGTCACCAGCAGCCACCATGGCACCAAGATAATTTTCAGTGTAAACTATTCATAATGAAATATGTAATGAAATACATAATGAAATACCTCTTTTCCTCACTTGCCTCCAGTGGTGCCCAACTGCAGAGGTCAGGAACACTGTAGGTGTTTTTTAAACAGTGCAGAAGTACAGCATAGATTTTAATTTTCAGCCTTCAGAAAATAGCTTCCTTTTTTGATCTCAGACCTCGCTCCAAGAGGAGGAGCAGGAGAAGTCTGCAGACACGGTGCTGCAAACACCACTACCCCCACCGTATCCCAACTGGGGATAACCCTGAGCATGTGAACCTCATCTATTCCCGCTCTGTGATTGTTGGTGTATGGAATACAAAGATTAAAAAACAGTTTTAAAATGTTCTTTTCTCTCCACTCAGCATTGTCATTTACATAATCACCACTCACTACATTTAGGTTTAATCCTAATTATGAGCAAACAAGCACTTATAATCTCAAAAAGCAACTTTAACATATTAATGCCTATTAGCTATTAAGGCCTGTTAAAGTCCATTTTCTTTCTTCCAAAAATCAATTAGCCAACCAACTATGAGTTTTATTAACAGCTACTCTTCCAGGCATTAGCATAGCAAGAGTACAACACTATAGATTTTTTGCTGCAGGAGTAATGAACTACATAGGAAAAAAAAAAAAAAAAAGTTATTTTGTGGAAAAATTGTAAAGAAATTCTGTATTAAAGCATCAGGGGAAAGGATTTAGAAGCTGTATGGCAGCTGTTTCAAATAACAATCATTTGCAACTCCACTACAGATTTTTGGTTTTAGCTTGATAAAGTAACACAAATCTTTATGAACCCTATACTGTTGAATTTTGGATTATAGTATTACAGTTAGGGCTGTTTGTTTCAGATACACAGAAGACAGTAAAGCTCTTTTTCAAACAAAATTATCCAACTATCAGAAAGCTATGTAGAGATGAATGAATATTGGGAAGAAATTCATAGTAAAGCAAGTTACAGAAACATTGCCTTGTTTGTGTACAGTTTAGTACAGTGCATGTATACAGTGTGGCTTTTTGTATTTACAGACCATCATTAAGTGTTTTATGAGCACTCCAATGCTGTTAGAAAGCTGATTTTTTTTCTTGAAGAAAAGCAGACACTCATTTTCCTTCTGCACCTGTTGCTTTGTTCATTTTTTAAGCAGCATTGTGGCCTATGGAGGGTACTGTATAACTAGATACAAAGCAATAGTTTTCATTTGTATACAGTGATGGTGCAACTTACTGAAAAAGGGTTGACTCACATTTTACGTCAACTTGTCTTTAGCTCATCTTGTTCCTTTAGGTTATCCTAGCTATTCACCACCTGGAACTACATGCAAAAATGAATCCCAAATTCATCTGACTTGCTGCCTTCTCTCTCATATTTGCCCAGCTCCCAACACAAAGCATGAGAGGACTTTTTTAACTGTTAAGGGACTGGAAGGACATAGACTTACTTCTGTTTTATTCAAATCCTTCGTTATCCTTCGCCTGAATGGGAAGCATCAAATATTTTAAGGTTTTTGCTCGCTCGTTTGCAAGAGTCTTGTACATATATGACAGAATTATGAAAAGAAGACAGTCTAAAGCAGCAGATGTTGGATTTCCACCTATGAAACATTTCTGTGGCCCATTGCCACAAGGCCCGCAGGGCTGGGGCTGGGCCATGCAGGCCTGCCTCAGGCCTGGGCTTCCAGGATCACAGTCTTACCTCAGGGACTTCCCACACCACACACACAACAAAGACTTTCGAAGCCCTTACCCATCTTAGTACACATCACAGAATGAAAAGCTGCCTTAGACCATGTGGGGCTCTGCTAAAATTGTGTCTGAGCTCAAGTCTTTGAAAGCAGGTCATAAATGTTCAAACTGCCCGCACGTGTTTCATTCCTCCCTTGTAAATGAGCTACCTGACACCTGCTCGGCTAAGCCATGCAACTTCACTGTTCTCCAGAGCAGTTTTTGGTTTCGAAATGCCCAGCCTTTTCCTCCTAAGGTCTACCCTTAATACAGAAAATGGGTTTTTAATGTCTTTTGTGCCACAGTTTATCTGTTATAAAGGTAAAATATTTCAGACAATGCTGTGACTAACATTAAGAAAATACTTAGGATAGTGGACCATGGATGGCTGTCAGACTAGTTTCAAGCGGCAGAAATACACGCTTGTGAAAATGGCAAGGTCTAACAAATATAAAGGATCTTTGCCACCAGAATTCATAAATGATGTGTATTTCTTTTGTCAGCAAGCTGTATTGTTTCCTCTTAAAGTTTTATAGCATCCAAAAGATACCTTAAAACATAACTCAAGGTACTAATAAATAAAGGTCAAAAGAAAATAATAAATATAGACAATCTGGTGACCTGAAGCTCATCAGGGATGATTACTGCCCAAATGCAATATTTTAAAACCCAAGAGTTCTTTAATTGTTACAGATTTTTCACACTTCCAACAGCATACATTTTTAATGCTACATTGAAAAAATGTTTATAACCACTAAAAGTGTTTAGTGGTTATGTAGGAATCAGAAATGTAATTGAAGTTTATGGGATAAATTAATTTGCATCAAAGTAACTATAGATTTCCATGGCATTTGCTCCCCCCTTCGCCCCAACAAAGCTATTCCCATTTTGCGATAACATTCATGAATACAAAACCACAGAAGTAGGAGAGAGTAAACGAAGGACCAGGATATCTCTTGCTGAGTTTGTACAGCCTCTACAGACACACTTCACAGCCATACAGTGTTCTCTTTGGTGCCTACTTATGCTGAATTAATATTTCTCCACTGAGGACAAACACTTTGAAACAAAAATGGATTAAATGTGTTGCTCAAGTTTCCAGAAAGATATAACAGCTACATTAATAGTGACCATATTTAGGGAAAAACACCAAAAAAAAAAGTTATTTTTATTTGTTGCTCTTAAGGAAACTTGGAGTCAAGATCAAAGGGCACTTTGATTTGTTTGAAAGTTGTAAATGATCCATTTCCAGATTTTATAAAGTTAGTGTGCAATCTGTGAATACTTGTGCCATAATCGAGAAGGAAGGCTCTTCAGCTTCACATGTCAATGCTGTAAACATGTAAATCTGGAAAATATTTTCCAAGCAGACAGCCACGTGTAAAATTTACAGAACCTGTCATGAAAGAACTGCAGCTGCAAAAGTGCAAACTTCTCGCTACGTCTTGAAGAATCCAGATGGGGGGATGTGAGATTTTTTTCCCCATCGTGGAGGGTTCCAGCTGGACTGAGTTGGTGGTGCCATCAACTTCTAAAGCAACACTTCACCCAGTAATGAAACACTGATTATCCAACCACAAACAGCAGAACAGAGGAATCTCTTCAAAAATGAAATTTTAAAAATCTTAAGTTAATTACAGCAGTCTTTCAAACCGGCTGTGAGCTAATTTATGACCATTTTGCAACATGTCCAGATGTCACTGTGCTGAGACCACCAAAGTAATGAGGGGAAAAAAAAA
Organism: Aythya fuligula; assembly: GCF_009819795.1. Taxonomy (NCBI): domain Eukaryota; kingdom Metazoa; phylum Chordata; class Aves; order Anseriformes; family Anatidae; genus Aythya; species Aythya fuligula. Next base: position 14,435,474 of record NC_045566.1, read on the forward strand.
AAAAAAAAAAAAGTAAAAACATCTATTCAGAATTTAACAGCAGTCCAGAGATGCTCTTGAAAAGCAAAGGCATGAAACTGAGTTTTGAAATACATGTATTTATATTCTGCATGTATGTATATCTACACACACACACGTATACATACATATACGTATGTATATCTACATACACACACCTTAGACTCCTCCTGTGCAATCTTAGGTGGAATAAAGCTTTGACCACCACTTCAGCCAAGTCATTGCAGAGAAATGGGAGAGTCATGTTCCTCCCTTCTAACCCTACATTCTTGGGTGTTAGACACTGTACCCCTATTCAGCTCTACCCACCATGTTTGAGAAGACCAGTGCAGAAAGTATTACCACTGTAAGCCTACAAGGAGGATAATCCTGGAAAGGCCAAAGAGGAGCGTTAAGTACATCCTACTTCCCACAACCCCATGTTCCTGCATGCCACCTGGTCATCTATTCTTTACCAGCTCACCCTTTTTGAAGATGCCAGGAAATATGGGGACTGATATGCAGCAAAAAATCTTTGCCAATGTTTTTAGCATAATTATACAAAACTATCCACCACAGCTCAGTGCAGTAGGAATAGTTAAGTGGAGAACCCTGTGATCATTTTTCAAAAGGGCCAAAAACAAAAACAAACAAACAAACAAACAAAAAAACTCAGTTCCCAATTGAGGTAAACAATCCTATTCACACTGCCATTTTACACAAGTGTGAATGGAGGTGAAGAAAACCTCAGCAGGCTCAAATCAAAATGGCTATTAAAGCATGAACCTAAAAAGATACAGTTCAAATCTAAATCCATGGGCCTCCCTATACTGGTTCACAAAGGCTTTTGGTTCAAAGTTCACTCCTTGACACTGAAGCCACTTCTGGGAGATCATCTGGGCTACCAGAACTATGCAGGATTTGCTTCTCATTTACAGTTATATTAAAAAACTCTTAGAATATATTTAAAAATGACACATATAAACTAACAGATGGCACAGAAACCAATGACAATTTGATGAATATAGGAATCAGTGCAACTATTTCTAACACCACTAATATGTATTATTTGTGATATGTAATACTCTGCTATACTATACACTATTTCAAAATGAAATCTGAACTTAAATGCCAATATCCTCTCCTTCTGGCTTCTCACTTTATGACACTAACATAGGATCTCATTCACCAAGCCAATTGAAATTTTAATAAAAGAAAGCTGGAGTTTCTAATAAACTCCCGCAGCGAGCAGATAATACTAAACATCTTTAGCAGCATGGTGTTTTTTATTATTATTTTAGTTGTATATTAATATGCTAGTATTTGTAAACTCTCTAGTGTCACCAGATTTATTTCAAAAGGCTTCTCTGTATTCTTCTTTTGTGAAAAGTTTATGTGACAATGAAATAATAATTTCAGTGGGTCTTTGCTATATAGCTGTCTAAACCAAGAGAAGAAGATATATCTAACCTTAAAAAGGAAAGTATTGATATTATTTATTTGCCATTTGGGAGGACAGTGTATTGAATTTTCTTGTTGAGGGTAAAATTATAACAGCAAGACTGGCAGCATTCACTGTGTGAAGATTTATTATAGACTGTGCCACAGAGAAACGCACGTACTTCTCCCTCCCTCAGTCTTGCACATGGGGCCAGGGGAAACTGCCCAGACACCAACCAACCCCAACCACTGCTCCCAGGCAGCAGTGCACTGCGTAGCTGCAGCTAGAGAGACTGCACTAAATACTTTCCAGGAGTCATCTTCATTACTCACGCTCGCACCAACAGCCGTCCACCCACTGGAAGGCACTGGAGCTGAGACTCAGGCCTGTGTTTTCTGCTTTGATAGCAAAGAGCTTTTTCTCCATGGGAGCCTTCCTGCTACTGGTCTGCTCAATCTCCTCCTTTCCTCTAGGCTTGGATGATTTTAACACTGCCAGCATTAGCAGTTGCAAGAGACCCAATAAAGCCTTTGAAATCAATCCCAAAATGGCCCTTTGTCTTCAGCAGACTTCAGGGTAAGACATCTAGGAATCAAGTTTTCCTCTTCTGAGCACAAAAATCTGTCTACAGCATTTAATTCAAGCAGGTTACACCCTGTATTTGTATGGCAAATCAATTAGCAGCATGTTTAACAACATACATATAAAACCTTGTGCTAATTTTCATAGATATTAAATTTAGCTTTCAGTTGCTGAAAACACACATACGCAACTTTATCTCATTTTGTGATAATAACTGTGATTGTCAATGACAAAAAATTACTTCTTTGATTCCTAAGCTGCCTGTACGCTACCATTAATTCATTATCTCTTTCATCTTATTAGTTATGTGCTTAAACTATACACTGTGCAAACATTAATTTGAACAGTTACCTGCCCTTAAAATGCCAGAGTTTGTATCAGGTTTTGGCAACTTTAAAAAAAACTGCATTCATTGGCTTGCAAATGAAATGTATTCACAGAAAAAAAAATCCTCCCATAAGCAGAAGCAGCTCATCATTAACATTCAAGGAATGTGAACACAGGCTTCATAGAAAACCATTAAAATATAAGGCAGCTTTCAGCCTATTTTAAGAATTTCAGAGAAATTTTGCATTTTCTTTCCCATGATGCCATGGTGATGTCAGGCTGCATTTCAAATAAAATGACAATGAAATCATTTCAATTCCATGCAATGTGCAAAAAAAAGTCAATTTTTCTCTTGGCAAACTGAAGTCTAAAGTAATTAAGCACTGCTGTGTGGGTGGCAGCTTCCTCCTCTGAAGTCAGCCTGAGATAATTACCATATTAAAGTCAAAACATCATGTGCTGTGCTGATAGATAGATGGATGGAGAGATTGGGCATCTATTAAATGATCCATTTTGTTATGCTCCCTGGGAAATGTGCCATTGATGCCAATTAAAAATATATATTCCAAGTGAGTATTTCTAAGTGACAAAACTTCTATTCAGTAAATTGAATTTATTATTTACTGATCATGAAGTACTTAAAGACACAAAAATCCAGATAGATAAGAACCTAGGAAGAGAATTATATACTTTACTAAGTTTACAAACCCCTCATTACCCAATTGCCATATTCACATCATGTGCTCTACAACACAATTTTTAGCTGAGATACCAGGCTATTTCCTTCCGTCCTGAAATCCTTAACTAAGAGAGAAGTACAATACAGAAGTTAAAACAAACATTTTCTACAACTTCCGAATTCACAAATGTTCTACTGGAAAAAAAAAAAAAAAAGTTTTTTCAATATTATTAGTAAAATATCCCATACATATTTATAATTAAACATCTTTAAGTCTACAGAAAACTAAATGGACCAAAACACTAAGGCATAGCAGTGATGATTAATTGGTGCTATTTGCTGAGGTGTATCACAGATAGACAGCGTGACTTTAAAACTTCCATATGTAACCAGTATTAGCGTGTATTACCAACACTTTCTTTGCAGCAGAGAACTGGTACTCCAACAATAAAATGCTTCCGCCATTAGGATATGAAGAAAATGCTTCCACTAAAACTTAAATAGAGCACTAATTTTTATGCGTCTGATTTGGATTTCATTTGCAATGATTTCAGAGCGCAGCAACTTGCATTAATCCTGATTTAGTCTAGTATGCGATCACATTTAAGTTGTACTTCAACAACAAAGGGATAAAGGCAATTTTTTTCTATCAGAAGCATTACAAAAAGAGCAGAGTCTCCATTCTATCCACTCTGCAGGTTATGTTTGATCTCATTTAAATGCTTTGAATGAGATTTACTCTTCACTGTTTCTATGAAAAAGGTCACAGAACTAAAACTATGTCTCTTTAAGGATAGGAATGTCTGAGGCTCAGGAGAAGGGCTTTTTCATATTGACCAAACATAAATTAATAGAATGTCATATGAAAATACACATGCGCTGATATTAAAATGTTAATGAGTTTTCTCAGCAAGAAATCTAAACAATCAATATTTTATGCTTAATATTAGATTCAGCTCTTGCTATGAAGCACCTTGCTCAAGGTACTCAGATTCCAGTGAGGCCAGCATTTGAGTAAGCCCAGTACTTATGTTACTATCTACAGAAAATTCTGACAGACAGTCTTAAGACCTTTCTGTTTAACAGATTTAAGCTAAAATCCTAGGCTGAGTGAAGCTTTAAAATTATCCCAAGGAAAGTTTAAGAATCTGTAAGGGCTCAGTCTCACGGCAACTGCAATCCAAATACATGATATGTAGCAGCAGAATTTTGTATTATATTTTCAACATACAATTTTCAATACTAGTATGATTCATTTTTCAATGTATAGTATAAAGTATACAGACTCAGTATACTATCATGCTTGTACCTTTGCTAACTCTCATAAGGAATTTAGGACGATACAAAACTATTAGAATGAAAAATTCTACATGTTCAAAAAAAAAAAAAAAAAAGACAAGACAGTCCTTTAAACGAATTTAAGTGGGAAAAGGCACAACAAAACAGAATGAGGTAGAATCTACTTGCTATCCCTTAATTCCAGGTTGATGGACTTATGGCACATTTACTTTAGTGTAATGAAAACAAATCTAACAAATTCTGACAACAAATTAATTCAAATCCTTTTGAAAATTAATGTTTAATAGTAGCGCTACTCAGTAAAAGATTTATAAATTAAAAAGTTGAAAAATTAATGATGAGCTGGCTTTAAAAATTTGTACTTAAACATTACTTATGTATAGCTTCTTTTAAATGTCTCCCAGTTCTGAACTATTTTCCATGTTCATTTTTAACTTTTAAGCATTATTTTTCAAGTTTTCCTTCATAAACGAGAAATTTTCTTTGCACATAATGCAATTTTAATTTCTCTAATAATACCATAAGCTCAAGAGGTGAGATTTTAGAAAACAAAAAAGATAGAATGAGGCAAGCAATCAGGCAGTGGAAGTGCATTTTCTGTTGAAAAGTCAGCCTTTAATTAAAAAGGTGATCACTTCCGATAACTTCCAACACTCACTTATTTTTCCCCAGTTGGCTTTGACAGCCAATTTGCTTTTTGATTCTCCAGGGCTGCCACTCAGCTGCTGTCTGAGAAAACATAGAATGTTTAAATTCTTTTACAAGTTGTATGTTTTCTTCTTATTTAAGTTGGATTTTTTGATGGTAGTTTATGACACTCTCTCTCATAGCTTTGTAAGTAAATTTAGAGAATATCTAAAAGGTACACATGTAAATAATCTTTGGTGATCAAAATCTTGAATTTGTGCAAAAATGCAAGTTTAATTAACCTCCATTCCTCTCACCTGCCTCTCTAATTTTATCTACAGTCACAATACTCAATTTTAAAAATCAGGAAACAGTTCTCAAACAATCCCTAAGAATATTCTTTTTCCCATCAAATGCAATAAAGAGTACTTGATCGTGAATTTTAAGAAGTCAACATAAAATTACATTTCAGCAGAACTCTTCAATCCAACATGAAGTCATGTTCCAATGGAAACAAAACCAGTTATGAACCTGTAGGTATCCTTCTAATTCCTAAAAATCTTACTGCATCCAATTGCATCATTGCAGCTACATTCCTTACAAACCCCTCATGTCAACAGATTTTAAAATTCAACACAGGCAGACAATGAACATGCCAGTGGCCAGTCTGCTAGCAGAATTTTTGGAAGGATTTGGAAAACTGAAGTTCAAAGTTCTGACATTCCTCTCACCAGAACTGGCTCCAACAAAATAATTTCTGACTTGTGTCAACACCAGGCACACTGTTACTTTTCCTTTTGCTTGTATTAGACCAATATGCCCAGACTCAGAGTTTTACTCTTCTTCCCTGTATATACAACAGGCTTGACTTCAAAACCCTGGAAAAAAAAGTCCTGTAGCATACTGCTCTGTCTCAAAGTTTGAATAAGGACTTCACATGCCCTCTACAGGTCTTTGAACCAACAACAAAGAAACAGAGGCTACTGTAACGGCTAAGATGGCATGAGAGCTGGCTGCAATCCACGAAGTGCGCGGTGTCTCTGGAACAAGGAAGGGCTCAGCCGGCTGTGGGAGGCTTCCCACTGCAGCCTACAGTGATGTGATTTCCTGGAGATGGGAAACAGGAGAGGTCTAAATTGGAGAACTGCTTTGCTTTCATGAGAAGGTCCTCTTTCTTTCTCTGTATTAAAGACAGCTATTCATCAGTTACTTGATAGGCCATATTCTTTTATTACAGATGCAATATATATTCATTGTAAGTCATCATAATAACTAATCTGAGGAGATTTTCAGTGTCTGCAAAACCTTTGTGTTCCTACTACACTTTGCCAGTCATTTTTATTTTCTTAATGCAGAAATGTTTTTAATTTAGAGAGGAGATACCAAGGCCCAAAGATATAGGATAGTTTATCAGCTGTTGCAAAAGAAAAGACAGTACAGGAATTAGGCAGATGACAGAGGTGTCCTAAATACCAACCTTCACGACCTCTTCTAACCTTAGGCTGTGGTTCCTTCCCTCATTTATCCACCTTAAGCCCCTCAATAGTCACATCAATGAGGCAGACATCACAGTCGAGCATGAAGGTACTCTGAGGATCTGTTTTTTTGCCAGCATGTTGCAGAGTGGGTAAGTGTGTGACTTCCTCAGCTGTCAAACACACAACTCCATTTTACACATTTTATTCCTTCTTAGGAAGTTCAGCACTTTTCCATAGACGATGACTTTACAAAGCTGAGCATTCTATAAAAACCCAGGGATTTAAATTGTGAAAGTGAAAATTCAGGACAAGTCTCAGCTTTTGGGTGCCCTTAGCACATCCTATTAACTATTTCAATGTTGAGCAACAGATCTGAAAAATGAGGTAACAGCTATTGCCCTTCTGGGCTGAAGAGTGAAGGAACTCTCCTGCAAACAGAAGCAGGAAAGAAAAAGCAGCAACCCACACAGCAAGAAAAATTGAGACCTTCAGAAGAACGTACTCATACAATAATCAATACTGGATGTTAGTTGTACTGTTTATAATAGCAGCGCTACAGGTGCTCATGAGAGTGTTGCTTTGTTATGTTACTTGCAATTACGTTTCACTGTAACCCATAAATCTGTCAAAATGAAGAAAGCAATTAGGAATTTCCACATGAACAGACAAGGTTTCTCCTTCCCACACAAATGGTGCAAGTAAACACCTTAACCAGTGTGCCTTGTGAGGATTAGGAACAGAAACCTCCTCCTGCCTAGTGCTGCCAAGTTTTGTGCTGCTCCATGTGTAACGCTTTTATGCCAATTATTATTTGTAACTGCAAACCAGTTCATTTAATCTGCATATTAACTAGGAACTTCAGTTTACAGACTAAGTAAAAAGAAACATGTGAAAAACAGAAGGAACTAGCACGTGCATATCACAGAAAGCCTAAGGATATGAGATAGCTGGGAGGAAAATGCCTTGGGGAGAAGTCAAGGTACACCCAAAGGTGTCTTGCAGTCACTGTTCCTCTCTTGAAGAAAATACTTTGGTGCAGCAGCTCCTCCTCCACTTTCACAACAAAGAAGAGCAGAGAAGGGAGGCCAAATGCTTTCGAGCACATCAGCCACCAGTGAGATCCTGATGGCAAGCTGAGGTGACAGCAAAATGGCCAGCTTGTGGTTTCTCTGCCATGTAGACAAAATACAATTTTCTGTCAGCCCACTTGCAGAAAACAGAAACGTGATAATCCTGATATTTATAAAAAATACACACAAAAGCATGTGCAAATTCTTAAAATCTGAGAGCTAGGAAGGGTGGCGGGAAGTGTTCTTCAAAGCAGTAAGAGGCCAGGTACAGAGGAAGGAATGGCAAAACACGGTGCTGCATCTCTTTTCCAGGTAGTTTTTAAAGTTGCAGTTACCAAATAGAAATAAAATAAACAGGTAGAATGGATAGTTTTCTACAGCTTTGGAAAGCTCCAAATTACTTCCAACAGTCTATTTTTCTGTTTAAAAATGTTTTAATGGTTAAAAAGAACTGGACTTTGTATGTTATTTATTACAATTAGCAGTGTTCAAAATTCTCAATTAATAAAGCATTTTTCTTTTAATAAAAATAAAAGCATGTTTATATGACTATAATTTAGTTTTTCCCTTGTCATACATAGGGTAAGCACTCGGAAATATTTAGAAGCACTGTATCTTTTATATAGCACAAGACACAATGTTTGCATTCTTGAAGACAGAGTGACATCTAAAGGGATTTTGAAACACTCAAATCTTGCACACTGAATCCAAACTGACAAAGTCAAGGGCATGTCATATTTTTGAAAACTGATGAGTTTTCAGGTTTGCTGTGGTTGATTGTCCCAAGTAACCATGAAAAGAGGATCAAATTCCAATTTTAATGACATGCCTCAGGGTGCCCTGAGGACAACTGCCATTTTTATCTTAGATTCTGCAGGTCCTCAGTGAACAAAAGGGGGAAATCAGCTTTGAATGGATTCCTTGCACTGTTGTCAAAAGTAATCCAACTGCTCTAAATATCTATATCCTAAAATATTTTCTTACAGCAGTTTTTATTAACCTGAAGCATTAACAGAGCAGAATATTTAAATGGTGTTTTTAGCTACCAATTCTCCAAGCAGATCTTATGTTCTCTAACCAGAAGGTATTATGACTGGGTTCTTTCATAACTGGAGTCTCTCTCTTTCCTATACATAAACACATAAAAAAAAAAAAAGAAAAAACAAAATACAGTATCTAATGGCTAGATTTCAGATCGAGGGTGGTATCTACATGCATGCAAATACTTTTACCATATGTTAGAAATATTTTTTAGATTATACAGCTCCAGATATACTCTTGAATCTAAAAGTCAGTTTAGGGAAAAAAAAAAAAAAAAATCAAGTTTATAATATCAAAGACAACAGTACAGCAGAAATAGTAGCATGTGTTTTGTGAACACCATGCATGTGGTAATGATGAGCTAGTTACCTTTACAATGGACCTTTATTTCATTCTACTGTTAAGTATCTTCCTGAACTCACTGACAGTGAAAAAATTTGTAGATTAAAAACATATTTTCTCCTTTTGGGCTGAAATAATAGTAAACTCTAGTGAATTTGATTCTAGGGACTAGTGGGGAGAGGCACTATCTTTAACCATCTATTCCTTAGAAGTAGGATGTCTTCTGATGCAGTTTTATTTATTTATGAAAAAAATCATGAACAGTTGTCAGGATGCTATATCTCATTTACAGTCACAATGCCCCAATGAACTACTTAAATGTGGCTCAGCAGCAAAGCGCTGGCAAGCAGAGTTAACTCTTTCTGGCTGAAGAGACAATGCATCAGCACATTAGAGGAAAGAAAACTCGACATTTCACAGCAAAATGATATTCATAGCAAACCTGTGGTAAGGAAAGAAGGTGGAAAAGGGTCCTGAAAAGCTGCTCAAAATAATATTTACAGTCTGTTGTAGTAAAATGGTGTTTTTCTCTCTGAACATAGCATTTACCAATGCAACTGATTTTCAGTGTTTGTTTTTTTGTTGTTGTTTGTTTGTTTGTTTGTTTGTTTTTGTTTTTGTTGTTGTTGTTGTTTGTTTGTTTTTTGTTGTTTTTTGTGGTTGTTGCTTTTTAAAAAGAGCATCAGTCCTACTGAACTTTACTAAAACAACATTTTGTTTTCAAGTCAGCAGAGGTAGCGGCACAGCTAATGTAAAACAAAAAGTGGGACCTGAGGCACTCAGACAATAAATAGTGACAGAACCTTTCAGCGAGTCTTAATCAAGGAGATTAAAGCAACATGTAACTGTAGATGCATGTTAATAAAACAAGTGGTGAAAAATAATAAAGGGAACATAAAGAAAGATACCTATCTCTATGCTTCAATTAGTCTTTGTGAACACTATCTTTTTTTCTTCCCCCACCACTTTCAAATATATTGTAACTGTCTAAATTGTTTGATGATTTTCAAACGAAGAGTTCACATAAAGAGGAACATTTGAATCCTTATTTAAAATATTATTCTTTAATCCAGCACATTTTTGGTAGGCTATTTGAAATAGCCTGTGATTAGCACTCTTTCTGGGCTCTGTTCAGATCCTGATCAAATTCCCAGGGCGATCTGTGTTCTCACCCATCTGCTTCGATTCTGATAAGGATTCCCATACAGACAGATAGGGCTGTAAAGTCTTGAAGAAAGGAACGAATTAGAATAGTCTTTATTAGACCACGGATGAGTGTCTATGGCTGCAAAGAAATTCATTTGCACTATATCTACAATGCAGTTTGAACTTTTCCTTTGTTTGGCAAAGCACATCAAGTCTGGTTTAACAATTCTCTTTGTGGCTTTGCTTTTCTCTCTACAGCTTCATATATTTACAAAAGGATAGATGCATGAAGACTTCTGATACGGTATCAAGAAAATGGCAATTACTATGCGTCTTTGTATACAATTGTGAGTCATCATCTTATGAAGAAAACAGTGTAAATAAAAGGTATGAGTTACAAAAATCTCTCTACATATCAAAGTCATGACAATGTCAGCTACTAGCACTTTATAAGCAAGGGTCATTTACTTTACTAAGGCAAAGACACAAAACTTATTTTGCGTTAAGAAAGGAAGCATTTAGCTCTTCAACAAACAGTGCAAAAGTAAAGGCTGGTATCCAGAAAGCCGAGTGAGTTTCTTGCATTAACTACTTAAAGTCGTAACTACGACAATTTATATATTGTCAGCCCCTCACATGTTATTATGGAAGCACCCCCAGTTACTAACATCCATAAGCAGAACAACAGTTACAGGTTGGACAGCAGTGACCTGGAGCTGTGACAGAGAACAGGGCCCCACCGAGGGACACCCTCTACGGAGAACCGTCAGGAGCCAGTCGCTGCTTCCAGCACCTCCCCACCCCATGAGCAGAGCATGGGGATTTGCTTGGGGCTGACAAGGGGGAGCCCAGCCCAGCAGGACACACAGCCTCTCCTAGAGTCCACAGAGATAACATGAGACATCTCCGATGGACAGAAAGAAAATGTAGCCCCACAGACACTGCAAAGTACAAACCTATGCAGATTGAGAATACTTTTTCAAATCCAAAACTTAAATTTGGCATGCTTATTTTATATTTATACTGAGTTTCTTTCTTTTGTTGTTGCTACAGAGTAGACCAGTTGGGGTTCTCAGCTGGATTTTTAAGAGGATGTATGCAGGAGGAAAAAAAAAAAAAAAAAAGCCTACCACTAATGCACTCAAATGACCAAATTTCGAAATATAAAAAATAACCCATGGAAATTTTTAAACATATCTTAAAAAGAGGTGGGGTTTGTTCATTCAAGGGAATGTAAATATGTATCACAATACTTTCTGAAAGGGTGAAGATGCTGAGAAAATAATATATTTGGTTCACAGTAGAATGAATCACAGATTCAAAATCTTGAACATTCAGCATTTTGCTACAGTTTGTGCATCTATCAGTTTCAGCAGAAGAAAAGGAGCAATTTCAAATAACAAGAAGATGGATCAGGCAACAAAGGAACACAGAAAATGAGACAATAGCAAAAAATTAATTAAGTAAATATATCTGAGTACATCCCTTGTGTGCATAGAAGCAGAAACAGGCAAACTTCATTAGTTCACAAATGTCCAGTTGTCTCCTTCGAGCAGTTATCCTACTGGCACAATAAACCCACCCCCCATTTTTGTGTATAAATATTCAATTTACAAATCACCTAGAGCCAGGAGGAGCTTTTCAGTTTCTCTCAGCTATGTATCCCGGAGTAACAATGTGCAGACATAATGGGCAGCAAGGCCTGTGGCATGCAAAACCAATGCACTTCAGAAATATTTGGAGAAATGAGATAGCAAGATAGACTCCCAAAAGAAAATCCTATTTCAGTCCTGAGCAAACATTTATCCCAATCTGAGATTTACTAAAAAATTTCGGCTTAAAATTTGGAAAGCACTCTAGATACAAACATCTTTCTTTCATTCAGTGACCATTGCCTATAGCACTCACCCAGCAGAGGAAAAACCAATTTCAGCTCCCTCCTGTGGACAAGAGAATATGAGTCCACACAGGACATATTCCAAATAGAGTATGCAATAGGATATCCCAGACAAACATGCACACAGTTTCACTCTTTTTATTGACATGCTTAAATGATTTGTACCAAGAATAACAATCAGCAGAGAAGGAACACCCTGAACCACCCAGCTGGAGAAGCACTTTCCTTCTTCTTCATTGTCTTGGTGCACAACCAAATAAAACAGATCTGTCAGGAGGGACTATGAGAAACCCCTAACAGAATATCATATCACACTGGTAAATAAAGGTCACCTTGGAAAGTCTCCGAACCAGAGACTTCCCAGTTAGACAAAGAAGAATGCCTCTAAAATACGTAAAGCAATGCAAAGTTTCCCCCAACTTCTGCACGGAGCTCAGTTCAGTTAATATACATGTCCCACATGAAACACAAACACCAATGAAAATTAAAAGCAAGCTACAGCCCTCCAGGGAAGCTCCAACAATCTTCATTTAAAATTAATGGGCTCACTGGATATATTAGAAAATTCATAATTTGCCAATGTTTCTTTCCTGGAATTATCTTGAATCTGAAGTACAACACAGATGAATCTGACTTCTCAATTAAATACAAGTAGTCATTAAGATACAACCGGTAATTTCTGTGTGACATTTTTTCCAGTACTTCACGCTGTTCTCTATAAAGTAGACTCAGTAACTTTGGTGTTTACAGATTAAGAGGAAAGCTAACCAAAACAAGGTATTCAAAAAAATCATAGTTCTACAGCTTGTTTTAAGTTATGTATCTCAATTCACATGCTCACTATTTGAAAACTGAGATCTCAAAACATTATTCTGACATTTTATACCCATCCAAGAAAATTACATGAATACATATGTAGGAACACATCACTGTAGGAAACATTCCTGAAAGGACCTCCTAGATTCTTCAGTGATGGTTACACCACCATATGGTTTATACCACCATATGGCTATATGCATTAACCAAAGATGGTATATGATGTTTAGAAACCTTTTCATTTCCAATTTAATTTCAGGCTATTCATATCTATTTCTTGATATTCTAACATCATCCTTCAACTTCCATAACTTTTTTCTTTGTGGTGGTTGTGGTACAATAGGCTCTCCACTGCCCTAAGCACTCCAGAAGGTTTTTCTCACCCATCCTTGCCTGAATTTATGATTCTTGAACAGGGGTGATCAAAAATGTACAGTGGTTTTAGCATCTCCCTGCCTTATTGGAAACATAATGCCTGATGAATACCATGACCACATTTACTGTTCTCAATATTGATATCCTATAGTCATCCCCGCACCCTATTCAGATTTTTTTTTCTGATATCTCCTATTTTGAAACCCATCAATATTAAAGCAAACAATCCAATTTCAACTGGAAAGCATTTCATATGAGAATGACAAACTCTAGGCCAAGGCTTCCTTTAGACCATGTAAGGAAAACCAGGAGTGGAAGGGGTAAAATCAGGGACAAATCAAGCTGGCTTTTAACTAGGGATAAATAAATAAATAAAATGGGGGGGCGGGGGAACATTATATAAGAAACTTCGGTAATACCTTAAAGAGGTCAGTTAAGGCATCATTTTGAATATCTGAAGCTTTCCAAGGCACAGACCTCACTATATATAGCACAGTGCTGGACTAGCTGGGTTGCTTTGTGAATGCTTTGCTTTCATAGACCAACTCAGATCTTTAGAATCACAGTATCCTCTAGCCCAAATTCCTCATATTAACTTCCTGGTAGTAACTAGAGCCTTTCTATATTTTTACGTAAAGGTTATTTCTGTTCATTGCCCACATCTACTTGCATGCACTGTAACACTTTTTTGTCCCTTCTGAAAAAAAATATCAATAGGAAAACTCCAAAGCTCTCCCCCCCCTACTCTCCCATCTCTTTCACAGTACTAAGAATTGAGAAAATCGCTTTATGTAAAAAGTCTGGAGTATTCATTCTTGTAGAGAAAAGCAGAACATAGATAAAAGTTCATCTGACATACAAAAAGAAGGATGGTCAAGACAAAGTGTGCTTTGTGAACAGAAAGCCTCGGTGGCCTTCTGAATGCAGAATGGTCCTTCCCGAGGTTAGGAGGCATCTTTTTTCACTGTGGGTGATCCACGATTAATCTCAGGCAAAAGAAGTAATGATTACAAATTACAGACCAATTTCTATCTTGCCTGCTGTGACAAAGATTACTGAAAAATTGGTTCACTCACCAATGATGAGGTCTCCAACATGGAACACACTAAAATTGTACAGAACTATCATCCAGATTTTTGGCCCCTGATGGAATCCAAATGGCCCTGGAAACACAACCAGAAGTTTCTTCTGCTCACAGTAGAATTTCTGGGTCCACAGTCATGAATTCATGAGCCTTCGGGAAATGCATTTTTATTTTTTACTTTTTTTCTAAATTGTGCCAATGTATTGTAGCTATGAGATTGACTAGTGAATGCTCTCAAATCTGGGGGCTAACGCTCTATTGGTGGTTCCATTCACTCCTTCACTATGTTCAGGTGGGTCTGGGAAAAATAAAACAAATAATATATTTCATATTTAAATTCTATTAGGTATATAGTTCATAATAATTAGGCTTACTCTTAAAATCCCAAAGCAGAAACGTCTTCATTTCTGCAAGATATTTCACTGCAGCAGAAAAGAGGAATGGGATTTCTATAACCAAGTAGAGGAAAGGTAACGAATGGTGGAGATTATGCTTTTTTGGGATATATGACAACTTCAACATGAACAACACAGAAAACATACCTCCTTGGAACAAGTCTTGCTAGTCTGAAAATAAGGTGCTGAGTCTCAGAGCTCTAGTTATTCTAATTAGTTTATAATTTTTTATACTTGGATGCTCTAAATCTGTTTTACAACCTTGGAAAATGCAAAAGAGCAATATTCTTTCAGTGGTATTTACTCAGTACAGCACAGAAAACATACACTCCACGTTTGCTCTTTTCCAGCTCAAGAGCTTTCTGGGCCAGGAAAAACAAGAGCAAGATTCTCCCACAGATACAATTATGAGGGCATCCCAGGTTAGCTGGAGAGGAGGGATGGCTGATCCTACAAACCAGAACGACAACTGTAAATAGACACTGGTAACTGCAGCAACAGCTCACTTTGGAAGCAAGACAAGTGGTAAAAAGCAGATCGTGATACAAATACCCAAGTAGGTAGGTCACTGTGTACTGAAATGGTGAGCTAGGTTTGGGACAGGAGGGAAGAGGTCTGGGGGCTAATGGATCTTTGTCACAAAGCATCTTCTAATATTAACAGGTGCTTAAAAGGGCAAGATTAAGCATTTTCCTCTCCAGTTTATGGAAAAGGAAACTGAAGATTGGAAAAGCAGATTACTCAGTGTCACGCAATGAGATGTGAAGAAGGGCAGAAACAGACCCCAGGTCTCCTGATCTCAAAATCTCTCCATACCATTTAATGAACTTGCCTCGCAGATGCAGAGAGATATTATAGTGCCTCAGGGCAAACCCAGATTTTCATAACTAAGCAGAATGTGAATTAAAATGGATAAGGAATTTCATCCTAAGTAAAAGTCTTGCTTAAGATATAAAAATGCAAAGGTGTGTTTTAAAATGTCAAGCAGTTTGGAAAGAGACTTGTGTTCAACAAAGCAGGGGATGAGTTTTTCCTTCCTGCCTCACCCTCTACAAACTCACAGAACAAATATTCGAAATTTCCCCAGATCAGCTACTAAGTGGGGTGCTTGCAATTTTATACCCCTTACGATATGCAGGACACCAGGATCATGGGGAGGTTGAGGATGAGTAACAAGCAAGCCAATAAATAAAAGGGCATTTTCAACATTTATGCAACTAGAAATATCATCAAATCATCATTCAGGTTGGAAAAGACCTCTAAGATCATCCAGCTCAACCTAGTACTGACAAGTCCACCATTAAACCATGCTTTAAAGTTCTATACCTACACATTTATTGAAGACCTCCATGGTGACTCAACCACTTCCCTCAGTAGCTTATTCCAATACCGCACAAACCTTTCAGTAAATAAATTTCTCTTAATTTCCAACCTAAACCTTCCCTGGTACAACTTCAGGCCATTTTCCCTTATCACTTGGTGCTTGGGAGAAGAGCCTGATCCCCACCTCACTACAACCTCTTTTGAGATCATAGTAAAGTACAATAAGATCTCCCTAAGCCTTCTTTCTTCCAGCTAAAACAACCCCAAGGCCCCTCAGCCGCTCCTTGTAAGACTTGTTCTCTAGATCTTCAAGAACAGCACGAACCACTGGGCAGGTGTGTCCCACACTAGGAATGAGCTCCAACTCCAAGCAGCTCCAGGCTGCCTTAAAGAACCTCAGGGGACCACAGGAGCCTCAAGGAACCTCAGAGCAGCCCTGTGCTGGAACTACTTATTTTAACCAAAATACTCTTTGCTACTGCTTTCACTGCAACTGAGGAAAAAGTTGTAAGACAGCAATTTCCAACTCATGTTTCAGGGGTAACCAAATGCTTGCACAAGCCTTAGTGCGGGTTATGGTCATGAGAAATTAAGGTAGCAGCCATCACAAGAGAACACAAGGCAAAGCAAGATGCTGTCCCCAGCACAGTGCTTCTTCAATACTGTCACCAGTGGACCTGCAAAGATCAGAAAAATACTGCTTTAATTTAATTTATCCCATGTAAGACTTAAAGGAAATGGAGATACGGCTTCATTGAATGTTCCAAACCACTCTTGCTGTATGAGGAGATTGGACGGCCTGGCGGTGTGTGCTCAGCCTGCACATTGTGTTTATGTGAGCTTATACCTTTTTAATGTGGCACCGTTACACTTACAGTAGTTGCAGCTTCCCTGGGAAACCATTGTAAATGGACCTGTGCCCAATTGTTTTTATCCAGTTAAGTAAATAAATGAAATATGCTAATTAGCACCCTATTAGCTCACAGCAGGGAGTAAGTCCAGGGCACTTAGATTTGGAAATTATTCTGGTCATCCAGGAAGCTCCTCTGTAACAGAACGTAAACTGGCCCAATTTTCTCGTTACCAACGGTGGATGTCATCCAAACACCAGAGATGCTGCTGAGCATGATGTATAGGACACAGAGATGTTTCACTGAGACTCCTTTCAGTCTCCCATGAGTCTGGCCTAGAGATTTGCTGGCAAATTCCAGGACTAGGAACATTGTCTGCATTTAAACTTGGGGGTCATTTTATCAAAATCTCTTCCAAGCACATCGTTTACTTTCCCCCCTACAACTGGCATTTCAAATATTGCTTCACTATACATTCTGAACTTATCACAAACACATATTTATGTTCCTTTTTTTTTTTTTTTATATAATGCCAGAAATATTTAGGCTGGGACACACCAATATGCTATAGTTGCACCTTGCAGAACAGGAAAATGTGGAATAAAAGTCCTAAATTCACTATTTTAGTGTTTTAAAACCATAAATAAAGACAATTACAATTATATAAAATTTACATACATAATTTAAGTATACATTATATATATACATGCATGTATGTTTGTGTATATATATATATATATATATATATATATATATATATATAGTCTCTTTGCTAACAAAGCAGAACTGCCAGACTAGTTAGTGCATAGCTGTACAGTCAAGCTGGCAACAAGATGACGCTGGAAGTAATACAGGCACTGAGAGAAAAAGCTTAATAAAAATGCAGTATGTTTGCCAATCTGGTCTTTCAGAAACACCCATTTTCAGAGAGCTTTGGGGCTTTTGGGGATTAGACACTACGACACATCTGTCAGATTGCCACTGAGCACGTCAAAATCTCCATCATGGTTTGAGTTATGCAATGAAGCTTAGTTATGTTATAGAGATGCTAGTAGCACACTTTCTTTCGTTATCAAATTTATATGAAAAGTTACAGGGATTACCTGTGGATTTACTGACTGCCATTTAAACCAGAGAAGGGCCTCAATTTTTAATCTGCTGAATAGAGAAGCAGTTTGGAGTGAGTGAGTTGTCTATGAAACTTCTAGGGCTTCCTCCTAAAAAGGCCCACATTGAAGCATAACTATACTATAGATATTGCATAATTTCAGGACCAAAAACAATACAAATTACAAGTAACTTTTTATACTAAAAATGTATTCTGTGGTGACATGAAATTTTGCCTGTATTTAAAGGAGCAGAATCCTTCAATTTACATAACTTGTTTTGTTTTGTATGAAATTATGGTCTTAATTCATTAATAAAATTTTGCTGTTCATGCTCACTATGGATTTTGCCACAGTTACTTAATCTTGATATCCATTTGCTCAATAATTGCAGTACTTACATATGTGAATGCTAGCCAGCGAAACCAGTATTTTGAATTTCAAAGGTTCAATTTTTAAGCTGGGAAATTCAAATTAAGAAAAGGAACAGAACAAGAACTTGAGTAGCACACCACAGTCATTTACTGCTACAAGTCTGTCCTATTTACTCTTTCAAAAGGGAATTTTTTAAATGGAAAGGACTAAAAGATCAAGCCACTATCAAGTGGCTAACGTACTATGGGTCTGCTGCCTCCAGTTTAGCAATGCCAATTAGGTCACCTGAGGATCCAGCCTTGCTCGTGCTCTCAGGAAGGACAGTTTTATTCTGTATGCCCGCAATCCCTGACACAACACAACTGTGATTCTCTGGGATGCTCTCCTTTAATAAAGAAGAATATTGTTTTTTGTGTATCCAGGACTGCTCAGAAACATGCCCAATGGGTTTGTTCATGATGGATTATTTTTACTTTTTCTTCACAACAGAGATGCTAGAGACTTCACTGAAAACTAAACAGGAAATATCAGTGACTCACAGTGTGATGTGAACAGACTCAAAGGACTGCTTATAGATCTGTAGAGAATATATAATGTATATCTCTCTTTCTTTTGGGAATAACCACTTTTATCATTATAATATATTCTTTCCCTCACACAGAATAGGATCTTGTTTTTTAATACAGAACAAAAACTCACAGCGCCCCACAATCTAACCCGTAAGAAAGGGGTATTTAGGCAAATGAAGCAGCTAAGGAAAGTGCAGCCCTCTGGCCCACCACTTGTCCCAGCGCAGCCGCACAAGTACCACAGAGCCAGCCACGATGCAGAGCTTGCTGACAGAAAACCTGCCTGTGCAGTACCCTGGAAATATGCACATGCCACATCTGGTCTCAAAGCAGATCTGAGCCCATCTGTTCATTCACTACTGGCAAATGTTGACTGAGGGGAAACTAAAAAGCTACATGTGTCTCACCAGTAGTTGACATCATCAAGTCAACTTCAGAAAACACCAGAGCATCCCCAAAGAAGCCAGAAGCGCTGAAATGCTGCGCAGCCAGCTAGGAAACACCACGGGCAGCTTAGCATTTCTCTGCTCCACGAAATGTGGACCATACAGCTGAGTATCTTTCTGTTACATACATTCATTTAACCTGTTGAAAAGTCATGTGGAAAGGAGAATGAGCTCTGAATGCTTTTACACGTTTACAGTTGCTGGGAAATACATTTCCTTGAAATTCACATGTTCAATATATCCATCTCACTTTGAGTCTGTCCTTCTGAAAGGAAAATTCACTGCCTGGCATCAGGAATGAAAAAACAGAAAGAAAAATCCCTATTGACACATTAAATTAGACATGTTTGCAGGGCTGCCAGAGATAGCAATTACTGTGCTGCAGCTTCTGTGGACGGATTACAGGGAAAAACACTGACTGCTACCGGGTAATTCTACCTGCTAATTACTTGGGAAGATTCAGGTACTAAACTGACCTGAATGTTTTCATGGGTCCTGGGACCTATTAAAAAGCCAAAGTGATGTTGACAGAAACTCTGGAGCTGCTGAAAATCTATCAAAAATATTCTTGCAGTATAATGATTGGAGTTCCAGCCAGCCCCGATCTGCGCAGACACTTGCATTTACCAGCAGTTACAACAAAAAGAAGTGTATTAATGGGGTGGTGATTTTTTTTTTTTTCGATGATGACTATAAAAAGCACCCACTGAGCTGTTTCTGGCATCTGCCAAGTGGTAAGTGCACAGTGAATTTCAGCTGAGGAGAGGTTAGGCAGTCTTGAAATTATTCTGTTTCAAAACAGGGTGGCTAAATTCGCTATGTGAAACCGATAATCAAAACGAGACAAAAAAAAAAAAAAAATACACAGGAAGAGAAGTGAGAAATTCTGGCAGTTTTGGAGCGCCACCTGCTGTGACTTGCAGCCCCCCTAGGGCTCCCCAGCTCCCTGCTGGCAGGGGTGCAACCCCCAGGGGCAAACAGCATTGGCATGGACCTGAAATGATGGATGCTCTGGCAGTCGTGAGATTTATGTTTGCCAAGAGCAGTTGGAGAAGCCATGGCTGGGGCTCTGGGGTGGCCACTGGCTAGCAGCACTGCTGCAAGGGGCCGCTGCTCTAGGGATGGGATGCATGGGAGGCATGGCTGGACAGCAGGTTTGGGCTGCACGGCCCCTTCTTTCCACAGCTGGAACAAGAGGGGCAGAAAGAAAAAGCTGACATTTTGACCCTGTTTCATGTACAGGCTTTGTCTCAACACGTGCAGCACAAGCTAGCGAAATATCTCAAATAGGGAGCTAATGCCAACAAAATTCTCTACAGCAGAATGACCCCCAAAATTTATTTTGCTTTGCTATATAGGATGAGGTCAGTACTATGATGAGATATCCTACATGGCAAAGCCCATAGGGTGCAGAGCAATGTGTGTTTCTGCTTTGAGCCACCACAACCTCTGTGAGATGCAGCACATCACATCCAAGCTGGAACTCCAACGCTGCTCACAATGGCTTGTTGTGGGGTAAAAAATAGGTTGTTGGATCCAAACCATTAACTCGCCCAACTGATGATGTAAACATTCACCTCACAATTTTATTTTGGTGCCGTGCTGAGACTGTATCAGCAAAGGTCAGAACTGGGGCTTCAAGTTACAAGGAACTTTCTGCCATGGCAAAAACCTGCCTCTGACACAGCTGCTGAAGAATGCTCTGGGCAGCAAATCCTCCCTCCTTCAGCAGCTATCTGAAAAAGGACCCTCAGCTGCAGGACATCCAAAAGAAGGGCAGCCCAACAAGATGCACAGATCTCTCCTTCATGAGGAAGGTTCTGCATCCGTTCACCAAGGCAGCAAAAAGAAGAGAAGGAATGAGGAGGCTCTCTGCAAATAAACATGTGCCCACCACTGCCTTCCACGCAGCACGCTCCCCCCGTGGGGCACAGGCATTGCCCAGCACCAGACAATAAATCAGGCCGACGTTTCAGGAGCACGTAACAAATGCTACAGACATGCTGCTAACTTCACGTCTCTTTGCAGCTTTTCTTTTGGTGTCTTCTAAAGTACAAAGGAGAGTGAAAAATCTGACAGAGATCCAATACATAGGCAAAGCCCAGATAATCCAGGACCCACGTAATCTGCATTTCACATCTAAAAATTCAAATCTTCTACCACTGAGACAACCTGCCATTTGTCATTCTGTAAGAATTTGGGTATAATTAAATACTGCTAGAGATGCGAGGAAAGCTGTGTTATTTCCTGTGAGGAGAAAAGGTGACTTGGAGGTTTTTAATATTATAGTTATTGCTTTTCAGAAACTCTCCTTAGGAAATGTTGGAAAATCCCTTCTCTCCAAAAAGACAAGCCTAAAATTACAGATTCATTAAATCAGTGTGTGGGTAAGAAGTTTCTTCATATAGTATCAGTAGGTTTAAAACAGAGAGAAAACACATCCTCCTTTCATCTGCCGGGGAAGAGAAATCTACAACAGAAAGGGAATATATAAACAAAGCACGGTGCTCCTTGGCAAGGTCTTTGCTGTCAAAAATCCTTCCTGCTCAGGGTCTTTTTCCCCCGCTCTACCTACACTTAAACTATCACTGTCCCAAACTGTTATTTTAGGGTGGCATTAACACGTTAGGATTTACTTACTTCCTGAGCAGCAATGTCACCAACCCTTCAGCACGACACCACAAACTTCTGATCAAGGCTCTGCAACAGCATTCAGTTCACTAAACATCTGCCCGACATGAGAAAATATTCCCCACGCAATGCTTGTCACACACATCTGGACAAAAATATTCTCTTTATCATAATCAACAAAGAGTTGACTAATCTTTTTTTGAGATCACAACATACTTAAAATTATTAAGAACAGTGTAGTGAGGCCATTAAATAAACAAGGCCCAAGGACCAAACCAGTTGAAAGTCACTAACTACGCTGCGGTTTGGGTCAATCTGGTTATCTTCTAATGAGCATAACTAAACAAAATGAGCAGAGAGTAAATACTTTCCTAAACTTAAATACTTTGAGCTGCACTAGTTTATCAAATCCATCAGACTAATATGAGTCAGTAAACAGGAAAAAAGAGAAAGGAAAAAAGAGCTGCTTACGTTTTCCCACAAATAACATCCCACCCCGTTGTCTGTGGCTGAGACAACTATCAGCCCCATTCCACCAGGCTTTCACAAACACTGCCAGTATGAACTCTATCTTCTCCTCCAGGCTTCACCTCTCTTCTGTAACACTAGCAGCTATTATTGACATGCTAACTCTCCAGCTAGAAAGGGAACCAAGTGGCCGAATCAGGGCTCAGTGGAAGCTGATAATTACGTAAGTCCACAGATTCTCTGGTTTAGCGAATCCGTACTACCTCCTGAGCCAACACACAACTCTTGATAATGAGGCACAGAGGCAGCAGCTGCCCTCTGGCTCTGTACTTCTGCAGAGGTGCAAGCCTCTTTGTGGCAGCTTTGTTAAAGCTGGATCTTTAGAGTTTCTTGCCTATGACTGTACCTTGCTTCAACAAAGTGCTCAGATCCATAAGCTTTTTTATAAAGGGCAACAGCCCCCATCAAAAACAAAGGTTGGGGACTTGAAGCTAAATATGTGTTTGAGAACCCTGCTCAATAGTTGCTTCTTTTTGTAGTTCTCCAGACCGGTGGCATGGCTGAGAACAGAGACAGCTTACAGCAGAGGCACAGAATGCTGCATGTACAGCACGCTGGTGTTGGCACGCTGGTGCACTGCTACACACACATGCTGCACACCAACAGAGAACTCGGAAGGATCCTCCTGATACATTTGTGAAACAGGATCCCCAAGAATTACTGCAGGCTCAGCAGTGATTTTCTCCATGACTGTGAGGAAATCACTTTGTTTCTAGGCTCTATTGCCTGCACATAAAAGAAACTGATACTTGCATAACGTTCACTAACTTGCAGAATATTGCAAATGTTAATGTCATAAAGCACAATGAGCAAGAGACTGATAAGACTTACTGTTCCTACTCCAAGATCACCCCCAGTGGCTCATTAGCAGTTGACTTTGCAGTTACACATGCAATTTTCCACATGGGCCACCTTCTAGGGAAAACAGATGGTGAGAACATTCCTTCCCCTTACCGTCACCCCTCCCAAAGAAGTGGCTTCTCCACTTTGACAAATGTTTTCCCACCATTAGCATTTAACTTCATAAAATGAAAAAAAGTCTTGGTGTGCACTGGACAAATAAATACGTATACAAATAGGAATACGTATACACAGGAGAAATTAACACCTTACGAAAAGAGAAAATTCTGGATTTGGAAGTTACGTATGTATCCTTGCTGCCTTCTAGCTTTGTGTATTTTTTGTCCTCTGGGAAGCCTGCTAATGGTAGAGACACGTCTGGTCCATGTTTGCACTGGACTATAATGTACTCATTACTGTACATTAGATGACAGATTAAACTGTATTTTATATATATTTGGTACTCATACATTCCAGACTTTCCCATTTTTGTTCTCAAACACAGACGTGCAAGAACATGAAGAAAGTAGAATTCATACCTAGTTCCAACAGTACCACTCTGACTCTTACACACATCTCCAGTAAAGCTGTGCATATATGGATTTAACTTGGTCCACAGAAAACCTCATCTGTTCCACAATGATCTTAATGCCAAGGAGTACAAATAAACGTCATGGTCCTTCTCTCTTTCCTCTCACAATGCAGTAATATTTATCTACGAGGTCAAAATACATATGAATCACTGGGTTCTATTTTCTCCTGACATAGGAATGTTGATTTAGATAAAGCCACAGAGACAAAGCTTCCTTCTTCAGCATTGACACAAAGTGTTCCATCATCAAAAGGGAAAACAACCTGTTTCTGAAAGGTGGAGTTGTTTTCCCCAGGTCACTTGTGTTTAATATCTGTTTCATCGCTTAACTGTAACTACTGTAACTAACTTAAAAATATTTTAAGAAGACAGAGGTTCAGGTATTTAATTTGCAAAATCTATTGCACAACTCCTCACAATTAATTGCTGATACCTTCAAGTGGAGAGGGATGACAGAGGACCACCACAGGTCTGACACCCCAGGAACTGTCTCCCTCCAGCAGCCCAGCAAACCACGTACATACGCAGGAGCACACACACTAATGAACTGGCTAGCTCTTCAATAACAGTTGATTTATATAAACTACAATGGTTTCTACTGAGTTTAATGTATTTATAACACATTGCAGCGTATAAATATGCAGCAGGAGGGGACCCCATGCTTTGCATGTCTTTTGATCAGGCACTGTGTTTATTGTCAGTCATTTTGAAATTAGATTCCAAAATAGAAGAGACTTCAATCACAGTAACCCTATCTCATGGTGGTTTCAGAGAGCACCCTCCAGCAAAATGCCTAATTAGCAGTATTTTCTGAAGATTTGGGGCACCCAACTTGAGACAATCTGTGTCTGATTTCCAGAAATGCTGAACATTCATAGCTCCCACTGATACCAGCAACCACAGAAGGTAGCTCAGCCTGAAAAGCCAGAGATGTTTCACGAGACCAGGCACTACAAGGCACATAATGGGTGGTCACTTCGGTTTGTACACATGCCCAGTATCATCAGAAAACATTACATATTACCTGATTCCATCAGCATAAAATTAGGCTGCTTGTTTACAGACAAGCAAAACATAAAGGAAATCCCTGTTTTGCATTTGAATGGCTTTTTTGGAAGATCGCAGTATCTACTGGTACATATTTGTTGCAGAGTTCAGCAGGAGCACCACCCCATACGCAAACTCATTTATCTAGATGTATATTCTCTTCACTGTAAATTGTCCTTGATGTCTATTTCTTTCCCTAAAATTTCTTATGTATAGAATTCTCATTTTGCAATCATAAGCACATTCAGGAACTACTTGAAAGCAGGGATGAAGTAGAAGTACTTTATGAAGTAAAAGAAACAGATGTTTTATCTTTCTTTTTTTCACCAGGAAAAGGTGTTAAGAAGACTCGGATGGATCAGAGGACATAACTGGCCACATTTTCTTTACTTATAGAGTTCTACAGTATAGATAGAATATTTGCATCACCAAAATTTCTAGACCTAGACAAGTGTAAGAACAACGTGCTTAGGACATTGCAGGGACTTTTTCCTGGTGGGAGGGATTTTTTATTTATTTATTTTGCTTTTGAAAGTCCAACAAATGGTATTTTTGCTTTGCAGCTTCTTTTATAGCTACTGGTTATGCAGCTGATGTGATTGCCACTGATAGGAAGATGTCGCACTGATTTTTTATCAGCACCAGACAGCTGACCCAAACAAAAAGATGTGATGGTTGCAAAGATTTGAATTCATGACTCAATGTAAGTGTTTGCAATTAATCGACTCCATTTTTACTTTTTGTCTATAGTGATGCAGGTACAACGTTAAAATTGACCCCCTGAGTGGGAAAGGAAACACCAAATCCTCCAACAGTGGTCTCCAACTGAGAACTTTTTGAACTGTCCCAGACATTTACTAGAAGCTTCTTTCTCTACTTGCTAGCAGAAAAATCTCCATGTGGGTAATTCTTTGGAGTAATTCACCAGCTAGTGCAAATGGATCTCAATTTGAATTCTTCTTGCCTTGCAAAATTTTCCTCTGTACTGTTACTCAGCTAAAATGAGCAGTATCGCTTTACTCCACAGTTTCAAAGGACAAAAATCTGTCCTAGGACAGACAGGATCTTCAGGGTCAGAGGTGGCAGAAATGCATACTGTCAAATTCTGCTGCTGCTGCAGTGCTGTGCTGGGGTAGTGTTGGCCCTTGCCTTGAGAACTGATCCAAATCAAGGGATGAACGTGATACTCACTGTGCAACCTCATACAGATTAAAGAAGCAGGTCAATTTTCACTGTGAGGGAGCAAAATATTCTCTATGTTACCATTACAATTAGTAAAATGAGAGCTTAGATTTCACATTAATGACTATGATCTGAAACAAAAAAACAAAGATGTACAGTATCACCCTCCATGCTGCACATCCAGGAACAGCAAAGAGAAGGGAAAATCCAGTCTACATTGCTGGGGAAAGTTATAAAAAATTTAGAAGTATTTAATAATTTACACAGTCGGACCACTGACCTTAAAAGTTGTGTTAAAAAATTAAGAACCTCAAAGAAAAGTTATTCAAAAATACAGACTGTACTTTAAATAGGTTATTAGTTCCCAAAATCATTACATATGACTGAATTTAATAACAAATTATGTATGAACACAATTACATGTGTAAGTAAATGTGATAAGATCTGAGAACTTCAGAGCAGAGCTATGCAGCATCAAGCTGAGGCAGCGAGCAAGTGTGACACCTACAGAAGAAGCCTGGCTGCGGCACTAACAACTCTAATCTGTGCTCGGCTGATGTCTGGCATTATACTGAGGACATTTGCAGCCTGGCAAAATATTTATTGTCAAACTTGTCTCAGTGTAGACTTCAGTATAAGTGAGATGATAATCCCTTTCTCCATTATACCTCACATATGACAAATTACACCAGACTGTCACATGTGATTCTGTGATTCTTCCCCCTCTCCCTTACTACTCCTAATCAATTCACTGTGTAGGCCAAAATATCACTTGAGCAGTGACTTAAGAAACACAGGTATGATCTGAAACCTGGTATGCACGAGGATGTACTAACTGACACTAACATGGCACCCAGTAGAGTTAGGAGTTTAAATGGGGAAAAAAAAATTGCATTTTGCCAGCATAAAATTTGATTCCTAATTAAAAGCAAAGAAGGTATTTCATCTCATGCAAACTGTTATACAGATTTACTGGTAGGGAATACCAGTATTTTGGATGGTTGGCCAGTGAGTAATCCCTAGATTAACTGTGCAAAGCACTTATGTTTCTCTGTGAAGAAATAAGCTCTGGACTATTCTTTTACTGCATGCAGTGTGAAGATAACAAGCCCTTCACTTGAAGAGGAACACCTTTTTGGGTTTCAGTTAAAAAAAAAAAAAATGAAAGCAGTGTTAACCTGCATGCAGGAGAAGTGCATCTTTGATTGTCAAGTGCTGAAATATCTTGCTCAATTTGCCTTGACTCAGGAAGTGATCTCTGATCTCAAAATTGTTGATGCTAAAAAAGGAGCATTGTCTTAAAAGAGCAAAGCAGACAGTACTATAAAAATAATGAGCTGGGAAGACTCTTAAGCCTTTTACATAATAGAACCTCTCACTGCACTGATGAAGATTCCCTCAAGGCCCAGTGTGTAGCGCTTTACTTTTATTTTGGCTTATACAGGCAAACACCATAGCGTCAATTAAAGAGGCCACTTATTTACTAAGCATTCAAAGTCTACAGCAGTTAAGAGGATTAATTGTTTTCACGCACATAAAATTTAAACATAAGAGATTAAAGACAAACCAACCTGGTCACACACAACTAACTTCAATTAACCTATCTGCACTTGCTAAGCAAATTTGCTAATAAGCACAGACCACTGGTTCCAGATAAGATCCTGATACTGCAACAGGTTCTCTCCACGTGAACTGTGAGAGAAGGAGCACACTCAGAGCACTGCTTCAGAAATAAAAAACAACAATGACCCCTGGAATAAACCATTAAGGAGCAGCTGCAACTGTATGCCAGTTGAAATTGTGGAAAATATATGTGGAGACATCCAGGGTTACCTTCAGAAAATATCAGCATTTGAACTTCCAACATTAGCAGCTCTACTGCAATCTGAAATTTGAGAACAAGGCTGCTAATAACAGGAGAGGAAACCACCCAATATTACAAATCACAACTGCTCCATTCATTTCAACAGAGTTCATGTGCTGAAGTGATTTACATCCATCACATTACACATCCCAAAATGGGAACTAGAGCCACTTTATCCTTCTGCAGTTAAATTAATGGAGGCCTTGAGCTTCAACTCTGCCTGGCTAGAAAGCTGCATTCCCTCAGAAGCTCGCCGCACAGGAGACCTCCTCCAAAGAGCTGCAGCAGGAGGCAGGTTTGCTCAGTACATGTTTGTTGATATTGGGTTTCGTTACTAAATTTGTGTTCCTCATCTCATCCCTGGAGATGTTCAAAACTCAGCTGGGCACAGCTGTGAGCAGACTGTTCTAGTTGACCCTGCTTTGAGAATCCTCTCGAGTGGCCTAGAGCATCTCCAGAGGTCCCAGCCCACCTCAGCTATCCTGCCATTGTACAACAGCAGCCAAAATAGCAGTGCCCACTGCTCCGGGTCTCTCTGAACATGCTGCAGTCACCAAGCAGAACGACAGCAATACAAAGCCCCTCTCCACAAAGTCAAGAGCCTCTGTAACTCCTCTGTGGTATAGAAGTTTCCATACTACCCGGCTTCTAACACTTCTTATCCCTTCTGATTTCAAGCTACAATGCATCTTCAAACAGCCCCTCCCTAAAGCATCATAGTGTAAATCCTGCATTCAACATAGGATGTGGTGGGTTTTTATTTTTTAAAGAAATAGACAGCTGTCACACAGTATGCCTTCCCAATAAACAGCATGGTAATTACATGACAATTAGGTAACAAGGAAGAGTCACATAGCAAAACAAAACCTAGCATTTCTGGTTTTCCCGATTAATATTTCACAAGAAATTGTCTTGTTTTAACCAATATCTCAGTTGTCTCAGCTTTAACCAATATCTTCATTTGCAAAAGAGTCTGTTGGGATATAAGTTTTTTCTACCCTTATCCCTGTTACCCCTGTGCAGGTATTCACCTCAGCCAGCTACACACAACTGCGGATTTTATTCCTTCTTCTCAACTACCAGCAGAATTATTGACTCATTTCACTAATTTCCAGCCCATTACACCTGCACAAGCCCAAGGGCTCTTCATAGAAGCAAGCAATATCACAATTTGGCCTGCTGAACCTTCAGTGCTGGCGGTGGCATGGGCAGAGTTCTGCAGAGCTGCCAGTTCAGAAGGACGTGCCTGGCTGCGGCACCTTCCTTCCTCTGAAGGCAACCACCTCTTGCTGCACCACGTTCCTACCATCAGGCCATCTAATCGCAGGTACCTGCAGGAATCCACAGCTCGAGATTAGGAACATAATTTAATATTAAAAAAAAAAAATAAAATGCTCTATGTAAAATATCTCTTTCAATTAACTATTAGACCAGGAACATAGCTCTTCCTCTTCTAGATAGCTGCTCCAACAGCCACCATCAAGTCTTCCTTTTTGGCCCTAGGAACAATTCATCCACTTGTTAAAAGACAAAGTTTCAACATAAGAAATTGTATGTATGCTCTCCCACAACATCTTATAGCCAGCCAGCTGACTGCATGATTTCCAAGCATCTAAATTTTAGATTTAGAAAGATAACAGTAAATCTAATCACAGGCATATGGGCCGTGGCACATTTCAATGGTTTCTGAGCAATTGTAACCCTTTTACTAATAAATAGCAGTAAACCTGTGAAGGTTCTTAAAAATAAGAAGTGGTTATATATCCAGTGGAATAAAGGCAGAAAAGCAGCCTATGTACATCTTGCCTATAATTTTCCTGAAAGGTCAGGTAGGCATAGGGCATCTTTTGCCCCTTTTTCACAGGAACAGGATAATAAGTTTTCTGAAGACACTGCCTAGCCATCTTCACGTCCTTCAATTTTCTTCTGTTCTAGAAACCTTTGTTTTATGCCTTGATCTAGAAGGCCCCTTCACTGTACCAAGCAACGAAACAGAAGGCTTAGCTGTGTTGTAAAATATTGCATGTGCTAACATCTGGAAGTGAGGAAATAGGATTTGAGAATCAGGGGGCTGTATTTTATTTTCTGAGTGCACAGCTTCAACAATGTAGCAAACAGTCCACAAAAAGCATAAATAATACTCAATTAGACTAACTCTCTCTTCCATGCTTGCAAACTAATGTAGTTTGGTGTAAGCTTCACTTAAAAGTAAGAAGTATACACATATATATTAGGACACAGAACCTGAAAAAATCAGGCCCTGATTTTTTCCAAAGCTGAAACCCTTAATCACAAAGGTAAGGTCACGTACATTACATAAGTCATTTCATAAAATGTATATCAAAATTAAGAGAGGAATATCTTCTAAAAATAAGAGAAAAATATCTGTGTAATTAACGTGATAATTACCTGGGTAAAAATTATTAATTTAAGAACATCTTTCCCAAGCAACTATGTACTGAGACAGAAATAATCTGATGGTGTATGTTGAACAGAGGAGGTCTTTCACATGAAACACAGGCCATTTGGGAAAGCTAGGCATTCAGCAAGCAGAAATGGATTTTGAATAAAGATCCAAACAGAAACCATAGATAAAACCAAAACTAACTTCTGTGGAAATGCACCAGTTTAGTGCCCCTCTGCAGCTGGCTTAAGGAATCCATTTCACACTTGGCTGAAATGCCTGCTTGGTCCCTACCAAAACAATCCAGCATCTGAACACCTCCTAATCTTTTCTGCACAACACTCACGTGGTGATGCTGATCCTGTGATTTTTCAAATGGAGAGATGCCAGGGAACAAAGAGCTCGATCCAGAAGCGCAGCAGGCATATCAAACCCAGGGCTGCCCCACTGCCAGGCACTGGCCGCTCAGTGCAACGCAGCACAGGTGGGACGCTGGGGAAAGGGCAGACACAGGTGACCAAGCACCTGATTTGGTCAGCAGGCAATTAGTTACCACTGATCACCTCCTAAGTGCAGGTCTAAGCTCCATTTTTCCAGCTGCAAAAGCGCACCACATATTTACATTAAAAAGCCCTATTCCTCCAAGCAGCGACAAAAAAGTAATGCCCTGGAGCAGCCTTGAATGAGTATTCCAGCCATTGAGGCGATCCATGAAATGCCCTGCTCCACCAAAATATGGGTAATGGGAGGGGTTTCTTTCCTATGGAAAACTCCTCTGCTTGATATAACAATACTCATAATGAGAAAAGACTCTTCATACCTACAGCTCGGTACCAGGATATTATCCTAGGTACCAGAGACCAAAATTTAAACTCCTACTCCAAAGTTCAAAACTAAAACTTTTTTTTTTTCCTTACTGTTTGAGGTGATTATTCTGAACAAAAGAACATTTCAGCAAGTTTCTCTCAGTTTTGGTTGCTATGTTTTGTACATCATTTCCTCAGTATAGGAGGAATAAACAGACACATAAGATATTATGCTACTAAGCCTAAATGTTAATTTGAGGCATCAAGCTGCTCTCAATATACACACAGCAATAATTAAGAAATAAAAATACAAAATAGAAAGGTGGTAATTTGAAAATTGTCAATTCTGTACAAGGAAAACTGAGGAAGTACAGAAGATGCCTGTCTCCATATGAAGGGGTGTGCAATGAATAGAGACCATTCTCAGATAACACTGTAATCCACACAAACACAAACAAATAAATAAATAAATCTCTTGTCCATAATGCAAGATGTGCCACTTAAATAACAAAGTCTTTTTCTTAACCTTGCATTTCACATTTGCTAGACTGGCAGAATCACTTTAACCTAGAAGTCTTTGTGTATAATCTTCATTTCTAGTCTATCCTCTTGTTTTTATCTTGCATTTAATGTGTGTACAGCTGGTTTATAAAGAACCTTAGCCCGAACAGAACTAAAAATCACTGAGAAATCCTCACTGAAAAAGAAATCACTGCATTATAGGATTAGTCTGTTGAAAAATGCTTTTTCTTAAAGCTGAAAAAAATGTAGAAACTGACCATGTGTAAAGTCAAGGTCAGTTGCTGCATTCATGGAAAAGAAAGACTCCTTTGTGTCACCAGAGAAGAGATGATTAGTTTCTCAGTCTCAGTGTCATTTCACAAATCTTTGATAACCTCATCAGGTGAGACATCTCAAGTCAGTTCACATTTCAACAAACGAGACCTAAATAATTGCCTCGCTAAAAGCAATAAGGATTATGACTAGAAAGTTATGATTTTATCAAAACAAACACCAACATCTTTGAAAGAAATTATAGAACATGTTCTCATTTATTTTAAAGAATCTTTTTTCATCTGCACATTAACACAATATTGCACTTCCGCAAATGTCAAAAATCTCCAATGTCAGCTTTCTTTTCTGAACCTTTGCTTCTTTTAAGTTTGGATACTGGTTCAGATCCAACTCCACTGTGACAGTACATGATACAATATTTAAAAACATTTAGAGCACAAATTTACAGCAAATGAAGCAGGAGTCACATGTATTGTGCTGTTGATTATCCAAGCCTCAGATACTCAAAATTCCTGAAATAAGCTTGTATGCTGTGGTAGCTAACTATCAAGGGAACTTATTTAATGTCATTAACTGAAACCCTGATCCTCTGAATTCATGTTCGACATTTCATGTGGCATTTGCATTATTAAAGCCATAACTGCCCTGAAAAAGAAAAGGCTAAAATGAGCTAGGAGGCAAAGACTTTTCTGAAGACTTTGTTATTTTAAGAAGTATGCCAGGTGCTTAACCAGACAAACAGAAGAGAGTCGCCAGCTTTGAATGGCCAATGCTGTACTCACAGATACGGTGCACTACAGAACAGAAATGCCCGAGAAGAAAGAGCACAAGAGTTACAGTAATATGATTACACGGTTGCATAGTTAAGGAATGTGAAAATCTTGATGGTTCAGTTGCAAGTCTGCCGGTCATTTTGTGTGTGTAATTATTATTGATTTACTTCTTGATAGAATCTCAGAGAAAACATGGAACAGAGAGATCTGAATAAGATCCAGATCTAAACACAGATTTAAAATGGTGTTCTCATTTGGCGTTAATTATATTAATGGCATTTATTATTCTATTTTTACCTTTTTCTTTTTTTTTCCTCTTGACTTCAAGTTATCACGTACGCTGCTTTAGCAAAATAAAGCAATTGAATGTGGAATGGGCACCGAAGGCAAAGACTCTAAAAAAGAGCAGCATGCTTTTTCAATCTGTCCTTTTAAAACATCTACTATCAGAGGGCTTTGGAGGTTTAAGGGATTAGATACCATGACACATCTGTCAGATTATTATGTAAGAAAACTCCCCTGCTGTTTTCTGTGGGTAGAATGTCTGCTGTGGAATATTTTAAAATAGTTTTAAAAACAAAAACACACAGAATAGGCAATATTTCATTTGCTTCAAGGTGTGTTTAAGAAAATAAACAACTTATTTTTCCTAAAAACAAGTTATATTTAGTGCCCAGACTGCACACTTCTATCTGAATCCGGATTAGCAGAATACACATGACCTTGCTGTTCACAACAGAGATTGTGCAAAAACATCAGGATTTGTAGGTCGGACTAACTTGGCTGCAATTTACAGACCCGGGAATCACTGGCAGCATGTAAACAGCAGCAATGAAATATGAAATGATAATTCATGTTAGGTTTCAGTTATATGCTTAAGAGATTTTAAATGACTGCTAATCCTAGGAAGCCTGTCTGGGTTAAAACAAAAGCCTGAATGATTTAAGGAAAAATATCTAATATCATTCTACTGCTCACATATTTTATTTTGGCAACACAGGCACACCTCGAACCTTACTGTAGAAGACGTATGCTTGTCAGCGGCGAGGCAGAAGCGTCCACATCCAGTTGCTGAGAGCACTGCAGAGCAACGACTGATCTCTGGATTCACATCAGACATGGCTAAAAGCTGCAGCTTTGTTAAAATAATTATGAGAAGCAGAAGTTTGAAGCCATCATCCTCCACCAGTTGGATACTACAGATTCAAACAATTACTGTAACTTCTGTATTGGTCAATTCTGATCTCCAAGTTCTGTAATTTTCATGCCCCTGCTGTGCTTTTAGACATCTCACCCTTACAGCAGGAGACCAGATGATGCAGAGCTGTTTAGGTGGTAAGAGCTACAGTACTGCGTTATGCAAACAAATCACAGAAGCACACACAGCAAGACTTGAATTGGAAGCTTCTCCCATTCCAATAATTTCTCTCTCTTAGCAGCTGCAATTTAGCCTTTCCAGAAATTCTGCTACCAACTGCATAAAGCATTTTAGGCTCTGCTTTGCATAGACCAATGAGCAGAAAATAGTCATCAATAGATGGAAACTAGAAAGAGGCAAACTAAAAATCAGCAAAGCTCTGGAACACCTCCATAAATTTGGATCAATAATAAATATGGCCAAATATGGGGGAACAGATGGCAGATTAGTTGATGCCTTTTTTGTTGTTTTATTTTTAAATAAACATAAATAGTACATTTGTCTCCCAAACCTGACCTTCACGGGAGCACAGTATGACCATGAAAAGCATTCCCTGCTCAAGGTTCAGCTATTTTTTTTTTTACACTGACATGACCACAATTGGAGCAGCAAGGCTCTGGCTTCAAGCACTAGCCCGTGACTCTCAAAGGCTACAGTCTGAAGCAAGAAACCCGTGCGGAGCTGCAGCATCTCTTAGGGCACTTACTGAGCACACGAAGCTGGCAGGGCAGGTGCTCGGTTGCTTCCACCTGAGAAACCTTATCCCACCCACACAGTAGACCCCATTTCTCAGGTTCCCCCACTGTCAGCCAGTGGGAGCCTAAAGGCCACGCAGACTCGTCTCACCAAGCCTCCCCGGAACTTCTGGCCTAGGACTGGCAGTTTCACTCCCTTACTGTTGCATAGGAAAGGTTCAGTAACAACACTGCTGATTTCATTGACTAATACATCTTACTTATTCAGAACAGTTTAGCACCTTTTGTTCACAGGAACCATACAAACTTTGTCTGCAAACTAAGAGCCATATTTTGCCTCTGTGTGTACAACTGACATTCACACTGAAGTCAGTTTAGCTGACATTGATAAATTCACACAACTTAATAGTTAGAATACCACTCCTGATTGTTTGTGTACACAGACAACCACCACAGTGAGTCAAAAGAAGAGTCAGCTCAATGATTCATATTTTCCACAAAATACGTTTCTAGGAGATATCCATCATTTGGTCAAGAACTATGCACAAAAACACAGGTGTAAAAAACCATGTGGGGACATGTCCAATGCAAATTCTCCTCCCTCAGATGGCCTCCCTAACCTGGCTGTGTAACTGCGATGAACCTCAGTAATTCAGAAAGAGGGAATGCTCTCGTCACATACTGAGAGTTGGCATTAGGAGAGTGAGTTTGGTCTACAAAGAGAAGTGACCCACAAGGTCCTGCAGTAGTCCTTCCGAATTAAACCTTTTTAAGCTATGCTTAACGCCTGTCATTTGGACAGAATCAGCATAACCCCCTCTGCTGAAGACTAGCCAACAGTTTATTTCAAATGCTTATTTAACTGGAAAACATTTGGAAAAGGGGTGAGGTCTTGGCTAGTAGATTGTTAAATAAAAATATATTTCTCAGACAATTCTTTCAGACTTCTGGGGTTTGAGCAAAATTTGTGTATGTGTATGCATGTAGATCACTAAAAGTACACACATACACACTTTATTCATCTTATTTACATGCAACCCCTACACTTAGACTTCGGGCTGCTGATGCAGACGACTCTTCTGGTGGGAGTGAAAAGCAGGTTCAGTCTCATGTTTATGCACAGCTGGCAGAGAGATGTGAGAGTGGCTCTTCAGGGGCAGAGCCCGCCTGGCACAGACAGGGTCGCACTCTGTGCGCGGAGGTCTCAGATGAAGAGCTCCTTATTCCAGCAGACACGCCACAACAAACAAGCACAGGCTCAAAGCCTCAGGCACAGCCAAATCTACTTGCTGTACCCTTGCTTAGCTCTCCAGGGTCCAAACCTGCTCTCACTCCAACAACAAGCATCTAACGGAGCTGCCCTTTTGTTCTTCACAGGGAACCGTCACAGAATACTCAACTTGGAAATTAAGTATTTATTTTATTTTTAAATAGGAGTAAATAGAGGCACACACATTGAAAATTCCAGGCTACAAAAGAACAAGATTTCCTTCCTGGTAACCCCCACACCCAGCACTTCTTGACTCCAGCAACCCTGGA
Organism: Aythya fuligula; assembly: GCF_009819795.1. NCBI lineage: Eukaryota > Metazoa > Chordata > Aves > Anseriformes > Anatidae > Aythya > Aythya fuligula. The sequence continues at coordinate 14,471,634 of NC_045566.1, forward strand.
AGTGAGTTTTCTAACTCTTAGAAACATACTGCCGTTTGTGCTGCCTCTGGCCACATTTGGATTCAAGCTCACTCCTATTTTACATATGTCCTGTGCTTCCTTTCTGTCACTGTGAATCATCCGCGTTACAAAACATCCCCAGTAAGCAGGACGAACTGCTGGGGTTGCTGCAGCGTTTCTTCAGGCCCCTGCTCTCCCTGTCTTCTCACTCTGCAACCCCAGGCTGGCCCTGCCCAGCGGAGGGCAGCAGCAGGCCCAGAGTGCCTCCATGTGCTCTGTCCTTATGCACACTCGGCTGATGCTTTGTCAGACCCCTTCAGGGGGATCCCAGGGAAGCCACTTGGACTATGGGACCTTTTCAAGAGTCTCTTGGGGGTCAGGGACCTGCCTGAGGCACCTGTATGCAGCTGGGCCGTGGATGTGGGCACGTTGGCCCTTGGGCACCCTCACAGCCCAAGGCCCAACTTCACAGCACATCCTCACAAACACAGACCAGCTGTGTTACTGCACTGGAAAGGTGTCTATTACTGGAACACTGCGAATGACTGGAAAGTTTACAGCACTTCATTATCCCATCTTGGTTTATTCCAACCTCCAGACTAAAAAGAAAATAAAGAGGAAGGAGCCAAAGCCATCCACCCTGCTCTGCTTACACAAGGGAGGAGAAAACTGCCCTTCTCAGCTGGACACAGGCCAGATTTTGTTCCTCTGCCCACTCCCCTTGTCCCAGGCAGTAAGAGCTATCCTTGTGCAGCCTAAGGAGCAAAAACGGGTCCAGCACTGCTCTAAAGGAGGACACAAGGCCATGCCCTCAACACCTCCATGCCAGCAGAGGCCTGCAGGGCATAGTGGTATCTGCAGACGCTGTCAGCAACCAACTGGCTAATAGCCACTCCCAGTTCAAGAACTGGTAGGGTCGGGACACTGCAGATGAGTATGTTGTCTGAAAACAACCTTGGGCATTAAATCCTTTGTACTTTTATTCTGAGAACCACTTTTTTTCCTTTAAAAGTCACAGTTACCAATTTATGCTGGATATAGTATTTGAGCCAAGAAACTTCAGGAACTGCAACACACTTTGCTAAATAAGTATCTTGGCATATCTGAGTGCATCATTAGCTTTGGGGCTAATAAGAGTGTTCAGAGGAATGAAACAATGTAAAAGAAAACAATCGATATGCTCAAGATGTTGGAGATCATTAATATTAAAAAATAAAAATAAGAAATCCAGGCTTCTGAGATCATTTTTTCAAATCAATCAAAAATATAGCTGATACCATTCCAAAGCATTTGATAAAACTGAAAACATTAAGTGCATTTTAATGACTTTAGCCAAAGAAAATTCATGAATGCAAAGTCTGATGTTGAAAAAAAAACTTTCTAAGAGGAAAAACAGCACCAATGTTTCAGCAAATGTATAAACATGTATGCTAAAAGCAATCATAATGAATGAGGAAACATACTGTACATAAACAACTGAAAGACAAAAATATGGTCCGTAAACCGTACATCATCAGCAGCCATAAAGCTAACTAATAAATGCACCACATCCATCACATCCAGAGGCAGGTAAAACACAGTCTCTAAAGCAGAGGACAATGTGTTCCTGCTCACCACTTAAAATGGCTACTTGCCTGAGGCACCTACAGTGTGCCAATGTTGCTCTCTTTTGGTGAATGTGTAGTACTGACACACATTTCTCTGCAACAATTCCAGCTCTTAAAACATTTTTTCAACACTAATTCTCGAACTGAGCTTACAAATAACACTTAGCTTCTGATTTTAAATACTTTAAAAGGCTGATTATTTTTCATTATTATTGCAGCTAAGAAATGGACAATAATGCAAGAAATTTGCTGCCTTTGTCCCTGCTTCTTCATTGTTCATGTCTTATATATTACAAGCAACTTTATCAAAATAATCTATATCATACCTACACATACAAAATTCTTGATCAAAAGCTATGTATGTTGGAAGGGGTATATAATTTTATAAAAAAAAAAAAAAAAAAAAAAAATTATGATGAATTACATTGCTTCTTTCGTATGGCAGTTGTACTTTACTAATCTTGAAGTTAAGGCAGGAAAAGCAAAGACCAGCAAACAGTAAAGTATCTGCTGTAAATTTCAGCATAAATACAGCTATTTTTGTGTAGTAGCAAGATAAGCAGGGCAGAAAACAACTAAAACAAAGTGATCCATTCGCTTCCTGTTCTAGCTCATCAAAAGACTCCCACCACTGTTCCTAGAGAAGAGACCAAGCACGCATCCTAGCATGGCTCTGCCCCTTGTAGGATCCCTGCATCTGGCCCTCAGAGGGCCCTCCTACACCCCCAAACCACCTGGTTTAAATTCTTCCTTTCCCCACACGTTCTCACCGGTGATATCACTGGATCCTTGTTTTCCTCAACCGTTGTCCTATTTTGTCTCCTCTGTGTCAGTGTGTTTGCAGGTACATCTGTTGTGCTATAAAATGTTTAATAATAATCCTTGTCCTTTCCACCTGGGCTGCACAGAACTGCAGTCAATAATGTTTTTTAACGAATCCCACATGGGAGAAGTGCAGGCCAAGTAACCTTTGGGCTATTTCTCATTTGGGGCAAATAATCTAAATTAAAGAGATTAATGCTTAGGGTACGCATGGGCTTGTATGTACTAAAGGAGGACAAATACTTTTCTACTCAAAAGCAGTCTACTCAACAGCAGACAGTCTTCTTAAAATAAGCATCTTATCATAATATAAAGCATTCAAACCGGCTTGTAAAAATGGATGAGACATTTCTCCATGCAGGAGGACACCAGCACTTCTGCTGGACTTCAGTAGCAATTTCAAAATGCTTTGCAACTTTAACCCTTTCTCTTTTTTGGAGATATATTAGTATGGTTTGGGCTGTAATTTTAGCCACCACAGTCTGAAAGCTTTGTTCTTTTTCTGAGAGCAACAAACAAAGAAGAAGCATACATTTTGCATAAGCATACAACAAGTAGCTACTGAAAAACTGACCATTATTTAGCAAAATCTTATCTTTTAATATTGTTCAGGAAGCTGTTTATGTTGCATGATACAGATGTACCTGCCTACTCTGTAAAACAATGGAAATCACATCAGGAGGTGAGAGTTTCTGAACGTCTTTAAAACTTCCCTAAAAAATTATGATGTAACTTGCTTAGCTAAACTGCTGCATCTACACACAGAACAGAGTGAGCACAGGAGAACTGTTGTGACCAAGCCACTTGATTAGTATTCCCACTACAGCTGCTGCCCCAGGAGTAACCAGAAGATGTTATACTTAACACAGCTACCCTGATGAGTGAAATTTTAAACTAATTAATACATATAAATAGTGAAGAGAGATTAATGGAGCCATACTCCAGTCAAATGGTTCTACCAGTCATGAATGGTGAGAACATAAACGGAGTAATATATACACAGCACCACGCCTCTCAAGCAGCAATTTAGTGGCTTCAAATAATGGCACTATGTGTATCTTTACAACATAAATAAATAAACAGTGTATTTCAGAGGAAGGGATATAAAATAAGCTATAAGAGTGGAAACTGACTGTGCGATGTCAAGAGCACCAGAATAAAAATCTGATGATGTGAACAACTAAGGCTATAACATTACTGAAGAGAAGACAAAAGATGATCAACAGTAACACAAAGAAAGAACTAATATCACAGCAAAAGATAAAATCGAGATCTAACTACTGCATATTTAAAGTACTATATGCATTAAATAAAAATAACAAAATCAGTTACTGATCATTCAAGTTTGAGTCAGGGATCACACAAGCACATCTAACGAGAAACTTAAAACTGGCCCCAAATCAATAACCTTCACAGTGCAGTGTTATAGGACTGCTGCAGCTCTCCTTCTCCAGGCTGTTTCAGTGCTCTCTTCCGGGGCATCTCTCTGTTCACAAGGACACAACCATAGGAAAACATCTTGGACAGCAAAGCACACTGAGTAAACATTTGACTCAACTCTAGTGTCAGCTTGCTGCTGCTTCAGACAGAGTACATTGGGGCAAGCAGCAAGGAAGAGATAAATAGGCACAGGCCAGTGCAAGGATGAACCCTGTGGGTGACAACTGACGGTCTGTTAGGCAGCCTCCCTGTTCAGAGCTTTCGCTAGGCACTGCTGCAGTCCCCTGCAGAGCCATAGCCGTCTCACACCTGAGTAGCGCCTGCCAGCACCTTGCTGGGGTTATGCGATCACCATGAGTCACACAGAACACAGGTGCTGCTCTGAAGAATTCCCACAAGCTAATTGCAGAACAAACATTTTTGGCTTTCTGCTACCCTCAGATACAGACTCACCATTTGCAAAATCACCTACAACACCAGCAAGCATGTTCCAAAACTCCACTGCTACATGTGAGGTCTGGATCTTTCAAAGACTTGCCAGAACATTAGGTCTAACACTTGTGAGCATGGGAACAGTCCCAGTGATGCCCATTCAGGCTGCCCAACGCTTGTAAAATTGCTTGTTCCGCAGCATACCACCACTGCTGCATCTCTCTGGAAACCAGCCCTAAAAAACTGCAAGGCAATTTTCAATTTTCTACTCAATAATTGTCTCCTGATCCCCGGGGATCCACCTGTAGCACTATGAGCAGCTCAGCACCCCATCAACCAGCCCTGGAGAGCAGGAGAGCAGTTGCCACAGCCAGGAGCATGCAGGAAGGCAAAAATTGGGCTCACCCTGTGGTCAGAGCTCCCTGCAGCCAGGTGGGCCTCTTGCAGACATGGTTCAGACTGGTTAATACGCTGCTGCTGAGCTGAACTTCACCTGAACTGAAACAATTTCAGTTACACTTGAGCCCAAACATGAACTGAAGGCAGAAATCCGCTGGTTACAGACCCTGGATACAGCTGATAAATCAGAGAGCAACTTTTTCCCACTGAGGCTTTATGAAAGGTCACACAGATTATTTAGCCTTTTAATTTACAGCTTACAGAATAAATGCAAGGTTAAATACCAAGTGCAATAACCCGGGGGGGAGGGGGGTGGGGATCTTGAAAATGTAAGCTTAAAAAATAATAATAATATAAATAAATAGTCAATCACCATTTTCTTAATTATTTTAACCTTGATCTTTAAAATCTCTCGATTTATTTATTTCCTATTGCTAAGGAAATGATATATTTTTATAGCTGATAAACATTCAAGTTTACCAGTTAATTAAACCTGTTTTCAATTCTTTTTCCTCTTTCAATTTTAAGCAAGAAAAAGTTTAAGCTTTTAATAGCAAAATGGAGCAGCGTTATATAATTCTTTTACTTGATGTTCTTAATTGCAATTACTGGTTTAAACTAGAGAACTCCTTTGGGGGGAGTTTGGGTTTTTCTTCTTTAACTCTCACAGTAATTAGAAAATACTTGGCTTTTCTATACATCTGATAATCTGTCTCTTTCTGTTCCAAACATCCACAAGTTTCCTCTGTCTCAAAGTTACGTGAATTATATTGCAAGCTAATCCTTCAATTATCGATGATATACTTAGTTCATACAAACTTTTCCCACACCAGTGACATTTTAGACTCCTCAATAACACTAATACTCTGTGCTGTCATACCAAAAGATATTCAAAATGTAATTTTCTTGTGATGCCACACAACCCTAAATATGCCGGAAAAGCAAACCGCTTTTGAAAATAAGGACACTTCAGGATGCCATCTTTGATTTGTGCTTTTTGTATGTGACAATTAGAGGCTCGATCCTGACAGTGTTTTCTACCGAGTGCAGTTCCGTGTCCTTAGACAGGAAGCCCTAACACCAGCAACTACCCAGCCACAGAAACATTACAACCCAGCAGAGACTAACCTTGACTCGAAGCATGTGGCTTTTCCAGTAACTATCACGACATTTTTCCTTGCAACCTTCCCGGCTGATACCAACGGCTTGCACCCTCCCACTCCTCCTGACCGAACTGGGCTCCTCCTGGTGGCACCAGTTTGTGGGGGGCACAGGGGCAGGACCACCAGCCCCAGGGGCACTGCTCATGGGGGCCGGTGCACGCCTGTCCCCGTCTGCAGCCCATGGACAAACGCTTCCCAAAGGGCTGCCTGGTGGTGCACCAGGTAGTTGCACCAGTACTGCTGTCTCTGCACCTACTAGAAAAAATGTAAGATAGAAAAGTAGATGTTTGGTACTAATTTGTAGGAAAGAAACCTGATGTTATCTTAAGAACTGCTCCTTAGGTAGGTAGGGTATTTTGTGCCATTCGAATAGAAAGAAAGAATGTCCATGGGAATTAAAGCTTCTGTAAAAATAAATAAATAAAGGAATGAAATCCCCCCTAACTAATAATGAGCAGCACAAAAAGGAAAGGGCAATTATGTCTACACTGCTCTCTTGCTCGACCTTGGCAACAAGAAGAAGTTAAGTTGTAAAAATGTCCCTCCCTTCCCCAGCAGTTTTGTGGAGTCATAATAATTCAGAAAAATCATCATCAGTAGTGCTGAAATAATTCCTTTATTGCTATGGCACCACAAAACCTCAGTGCTTTATGCTGATTTATGATTATTTAGCTTGTGTTTTGAACAAGCACATCCTGCAGACCAAGCTACACCTCGCTTGTCAGGAAGGAGAAGACTTTTTTGTAAGCTTGCCCATGCAGTTACAGAACTGAGGCACAAATCATGGCCAGCAGCAGGGGGCTGGAGGGAGCAGCCTTCCTGCAGATGACAAACCTCTCAAGACTGACAGCCGAGACTGGTTGTTTTAAGAGCCCTCCAGACTGTCCCTGGGATTCTGGTCAGGAACTGGCTGGAGTGCTTGTACTGGGTGTTTCATAGGTTCCCTGAGTATAAAGAAAAAAAAAAAGTATGCTGTGGCTGAAGAAATATATATATATATATATATATATATTAGTTATGTCTCTGCTGAAGTATCTCTAGATTTTCCCATTTCTAACTTTAATAGATTTTGGCTAGACTTGCATTCAGTGGGTGAGCCCACTCGGCTGGGAGGCCTGGCACTATCCCTCAGAGAAAGCACTTAGCCCTTGGCCAGGCTGGTTTGAGGGAAACAGAATGGTGCCTGAAAGACACCAATGCTACACTGCCTGTCGTTTTAAATGATGCTGGCCATGTAGCGCTTGAAGCGTTCAGATAACAGCCAAATTTGTTTTCTAGAAATTCCAGTACAGGAACATGACATCCCTGGCTGACAACAGCTGATAGCAGCAGTGCCTCACCCTCGTAAAGACTGTCCACATCTTCCCTGATAAGGCTCGCTTATGACCAGCTTCAAGAATCACCAGTGTAACTTGTCCTCAAAAAGCAAAAATGAGTAGGCTGAACCATAAGCAAGGCAAAATGGAAAAAAATGTATTAATGTCAAAGAGAAGACATTTGTGCAAGTGTAGCACAGACAGTCTCCAAGTCACTACCGGCTTCAAAGACAGACCAGGAAAATTTACCCTCCTCTGTTTAACAGCTGCAAATTCTGCCTGATGCAGACCCTGTTATTGGTATCTTTGCTATTGTAAATGCTGATTACTGAACGCACTGTAACTGGTGACATTACCAAAATCTGCTGAGGAACTGCGACGACACCGAACGCTGCATATTAAGTATGAGAGCGCGCGATCTGCAGTGTCTCTGCAGCATATCTGCTTTGTCATATGGCTCAGTTGCTTTCAGATTTCCACATACACTTCCCAGAACTAAAAATATTCTCAACTCTCAGTAGTCTACAGCCAACACAACCAACCCGTGAAACCACTTCTCTCTGCAGAATAACAAAACTGTGTATTAAATTTTATAGGGATAAGGACACATGAAGGGAGCATTGCAAGAGTCCAATTACTAGACTATTTTAAAGAGTGATGGTTCACCAGTAGATGTGCAATGAAAGCAAAGTTGCTTCTGAATGATATAGTTTCTTTAGAAAAATACGGCACAATGGTACAATGCAGAAGTACGATTTATTGTTGATTAAATAATTACAGTACAGTATTATACTTCCTGCTGATGCTCTGCAAGCTAAGCTGCAACTGAAGTGAGATAGAAATTCTTAAAGAATAAAAATGCTGACAGGACAATATGCATATTAGCATTACTGGATGTTATCATCATTGATACAAAAGAAGATATGCAATTGCCCTCCTAGAGTCTTAGAAGAGGTTATGTGGCAACCAACTAAAACAAAAGTGTACACCAATTTTATTTACTTGAGTTGACTGCAATAGCCAGTAAAGCTATCCCCATCATGTTGCAGCAATCTGCACAGGAGAAGAAAATTACTGTGAAATAGATCCCATCATTCCAAAAGCTTGATTGAGAGCCAAGCTTTTTCCAAATGTGGCTGTTTCTAAGGTAAGAGTAGCCGTCCAATTACTTCAGCTTTCTAATCCTGAATAGGTTTTCTATTACCACTAATAATACACGTATTTGTGTACTTGAAAGAAGATTCCCATGAATATATAACATCCAGGGATGTTACAAAGTACATTAATTGGATACTGTTTGGACAATTCAAACGCATTTTGTATAGGAACATTTGTATTCAAATGCAGATTAGAACACATACTAGGATGGTTTGAACAATGATACACATTAGCTGTTAATTGATATCGCTATTAAGCCTTTACTCACACACAGACTTGTTAGCGGTTGGAAGCTATAAGACATACAGTACTTACTGTTTCCTCAACTTGATCAGGGTGGGGGGAGAGATTGAAAGAAGGAAGGAAAAACTGCAAACCTTTCCATTTCAGAAAGAATGCTCGGCGTTAGCAATGCCTTCCTCTATCACACTACTCTGAAAGCTGTAATAACATGAGCTAGCAAGATACCAATAGCTTGTAAGTGCATAAGTATAAAACTGCTGCACTCCACACTGCTTTTCCAAAAAAAAATCTCTGACTACCTATGTTTCCATTATTCAGCAACTGTGACCAGCACTGTCATACTCAGTGGCATATCTGTGGAGCAAAGCATTTAGTTTCTCGGTATGTCAAAAGCCATGTCACGGCTGAAGGAAGTAAGAGAGCTGTCTCTGGTTCATGTCATGTTTCAAAACAAAACCAGGGGATGTGGTGACAGGCAAGGAACACATAGTCTGAAACAACTGCAGACAAAACTAAAGGTATACACAAACTCTGTGCTTGGTGTGCAATCCTGTGAGTTTATATATTATGTGGTGCATTTACATAGTGCAAACCACACAGCCGCAGGAGCTCATGCTGAGTATTCTGAGAAACCTTTCCACAAGCTAAGTAAATTAATGATTGGGAAGATGCTGTCAGGTCTAGCTTCCCGACACTGGTAGAAATTTTAAGTGTCAGAAGACCTTATTTTTCACTATGCCAGTAAGCTTTCTCAGTTGTCTCTGGTTCCATAATGTACTATACACCGAAGCAAGTGACAATAATGTGACTGAACTTTAACTGCCCTGTAGCTTATTTGTCTAGTACCATGTCATTTTGATGCAGGTGCTTTATTCATTCTCTGAATTAGAATAAAAGAAGTCAGATGGCAGGAATCCTACATGATTTTGAAAAAGAAGAGATTACTCCTATCAACAGCAAAAATCCCGCAAGCAGCAGTTGTATTCCCAATTACCCTGCTTAGCAGAATGCCTGCAAACACCCAGTAGGCCAGAAAGGGTAGATGTGGCTGGAAAAAAAGGGCAACTCCTTCAAACCTGCCATATTCCTGAGATTGCTGGCCATTTATGAATATAGTTTATTACTACAAATAAATCTACACTGCACACGGTCCCCTACTAATCTGGGTACCAGAGAAAGTACAGATCTCTGCACAGGTCAGTCCACCCTACTTCTCATCAGCAATGCTGTCGTTTGACTAATTCACTGCATTTGTAAGGGATATTGCATTCTGGTTATCTTACCAAACACAGATTTGTAGTGCTGAAATCTGCAGCTGCACATGGCACAGGGCGGCTCTGGCAGAGTAAGCAGTGTCAGAGCTGAAAGGATGTAGTGACTGCAGCAAAAGCTGTGAGCGCTCAGCACTCAGCAGAGCCACACCTACGCACAGGGGTGGCTTGGGGTGCAGGTGCGTGCTGCTGGAAAAATACACTGAATTTCCACCTTTGTCCCGTCTTGGATGTTTTATTCGAGGTATTGCTGAGTCCACACATTTGCCACTCAGAGCTGTATTTCTCTTCACAAAGCAAATTAGCCCTATGGCAGGCTCTTACACAATGACAACCAGACAGCTTCTGAGATCTCAGTCAGATCAAGAAATCTATGTGCTACTCAGAAGCTTGCAATACAGGTATACCGTGACATTTTTTCCTTTATCTTGCTATGGAAATCTCCTGTTTGGAAAACAGGGCCCTCTACACCCTTCTGAAAAACTTCTGAAAGAGTGGATTGCGGGGAATTGTGGCAGGAACAACCAAGGGTGTGGATGGTCAGATGACACAATTCCACTCAGTTAAAATTCATAGATAGCATTTGATGAGAAAATATTTTGTTCTGCTGCAACAGAGCAAATAATTTCCACAAGAATGGGCACAAGGAAAAAACCTTTAATGCAAAACCTGCTCCGGGATAATGAATTGTCTTACCAGATGTCCTGACTCCTTTTAGCCCTTCCGGGCTCCACTGTACTCCATGACTGCCACCCTCAGCTTTCAAAGTCAGACCTTTGCAGCAAGTGAAGTGCATATCCTGTCAAACACCGCTGCAGCAAGCTGCGTAACAATGCTTGGCAAAACTGCGCTGCAGTAGCCATGAGCAGTTGTTTGATCACAGCACAGCAGCAAAGGCGGGTACGGGTCACTTCCTTGCGCTCCTCTACCCTCCGTGATGTGGCTGATAACTCTTGACAGGGATAGGCGCAGAGGGTGACCGACCGCTGTGCAGCCATTTGAGCCGACGTGGAATACAAAGTAGATTCTGGGGATCGGTGTCAGCCACCATTTCAGCCAGGGGCAGGCTCCATTTTACTCTGTGTCACTAAGAACAGATAGACCCTTTCAGAGGGCATTTAAAGGCCACGCAAACCAGTTTTAAATGTACAATTTTGTGGTATGGTTAATATCATTTATTGTGAAAGGAGGGGAGCTCTAAGTGCAGTATTAAGGGTTTTCCTTACTGAGTGAATGCTGCCTTTTGTTTTAAAAGAAGAAACAAGAACGTAGAAAGAAAAAAAAAAAAAAAAAAAAAAGACAAAAACACTAAGACTGTATCTGTCTTGCTCCCCCACAAGCAGAATCTGCTCCTGCTCCATATACATAAATGGTAAAATTACCACTGATTTCCTTGCGTCCTAAGTGCTACAGCTATTTACATACCAACAAAGACTCTTCTGCATTAACAAAACATTTGCACAATGTAGGAAACTGCACAGAGGTGGCTGACAGAGAACAAAGAACACAGAAGCAGAATAACAACTAATGCATGAGAATTTTACCACATACAGAAAAAAAATTACAAATGTTTTTAGCAAATGCCATAGTGAAAGATTTTCCAATAGCTACACCATTTAACAGCAAATTATCTTCTCCTGAAAATGGGAATAAACGCAACAGCTTCAAGTTAACTGTTTTAACACTGCATGCAAAGCTAACTTGCAAATATTCACATTTGCTAACACCTAAATTAGATGTTATATGACTGTCAATGTAATTCGATCCTTCCACTTGAAGATTCGGGGAAAGTCAAAAACTGTAAATTTGTGTTTGTGTATTTAAAAATGAATTTGCCCTAGAACTCCTAGCCTAGCTAAAAGGTCATTCAGATGTAGTTTTAAAAGCTGATGTGAATTTATTTATGTTCCTGGATAGAGAATTGACACTTAGTGACTGGTTTTCACATAGAGAATAAAACATTTATTTCTAGGCGGACCATTAACCCAAGGCAAAGGTCTACCAAAAGGGTATCTTTGTGAAATACTCTGTTTCCTTTCATATTACTTTGGCAAACAGATGCTTTCAAAAATGTATTTTCTTTGCTCCTGTGACTTTGCATTTGGAAGTCCAAGTGTATTACCAAAACTAAAGAAGCACATTTATATGCACTTTCTCTTACCAGAAAATTCAGTTCCTGGGAACAGAAGAGGTATAGCTGTTTGCAGACCAGAGACAAATAATAGCTTTGCACCAGCAAAAGCTTTCTGCCACAGAAAGCAGCAACCTTTCTGGTCAGCCCCTGGAAGCCCGCCTCATAGCCCGTACGAACTGAGCTCCCACAGATTTCAGTCGGTATTTTTCTCCAGTAAAGCCTAAAAGAGCAGATGCCATCAGGCTGCGCTCTCACAGGGTAAGAACTGTTTCACAGCACAAATAAGGTGTGAAATCTTTTTAAGGTTTCATAATTGGTATTTCTGAGCCCAACCCTACAGCTGTTCATCCTGCTTTGAAGTGACAGCGTTTACCCAGCGCAGTACTAGGCGGCAGGGAACAACACAGCCAAGCCGGTCTGCGTGCCGCCCGCAGCCCAGCCCTCCGGCCAGGCCCCGGGGGACAGAGCCTGTGTGGCTGCTGGGGAAACCGTGAGAGGTTTCCACCTAAATCACGCCAGGTGCTGGCTGCTTTCAAACACCCACTGTGTGTGAGCTTACCCTGATTGTGCCGTTAGCGACAGGAGCTGATTTCGACAACCAGCCAGCGGGACAGGCACCTGTCGTGGTGCTTGTGCTTAAAACCCCAGCCCTGCGCCTCACGCCTCGGTGCAGCCCAAGGAGCTGCGGGCAGAGGTCCCCCCAGCAGCGCCTCTGGGGGCGCAGCGCCCTGCCGAGACACCGGGGGGCTGCGCCCTGCCTGCTGCCGCCCTCCGGCGGGCGGCCCCCGCAGCGGCCCCGGGCTTGTGGAGAGCCAGGGCGGGAACCCCCCGGGAGCTGCGGCACCCTGAGGCCGCGCAGCGACGGCTGCGCCTCCTCGCCGCCGGTTCTGCCGGCACGGCGTCCTCCGCGCCCTGCAACTGCCGCTGCCCCTGCCTCCAGCCGGCTCCAAACAACGACAAAAAATAACACTAAATAAAAATTCCCACCAAATGCCAATATTTTTGTATAAATATCAGTCGGTTTGTGAGGGTTGGGTCATTAATGACAGGTAGGGAAGTGAATCGCAGCCTGACGTTCCCCACAGGGCGTGACAGGAAACCAGCCTGCACCTCAGCTGGGGTGACATCCTTGAATATACTTAACGTACTCAAATTAACATTCTTAGATGCTGTAAGTACCGATTCACACATTATTAGGAATGCAGTACTACTCTAGGAAAGGTTATCAGAAATAAATTAAACAGCATCAGACATAAATCAACCATCTGGTCCACTTTTGTACATACTAAATACCTTTTTTCTGTATGTCTGTACCACACAGGTATCCTTGGTAGTCCTCTTTCAGCTGGCAGACTGCTCTGTACAGATTGACCTGTCCCAGCACTGGCCTCTGAGAATACTTATCAAAAGCAGTTTAAAAAGAAAAAGACAAAGCCATGTGAACCCGCTGTCATAGGATTCTGTTTGAGTTGGGTAAAGTAGGCTGAAGCTGTTTCCCCCGTCATGCCAAAAGCAGAATACAGTGGAAGCTGCCCCAAGAAGAAAGGATTTACAGCTTTTATTAGGTGTTACAGATAATCATAATATGCTTTATCAATATGGATCAAAGGAAATATACACAATTAATGTGAACATATTGTATTACTAAATCAGTATTACCATGAGAATGAAAAATATTTTTACCAGACAAGAAGACTGTTTATATCTGGCTAATCTATGTTTTGTGTTGTTGTTTTGTCTTTTTATTATTATTATTATTATTTGTTTACAAATAGTCTTCCTATCTTGTATCTTGCAGTTCTAGAGCTGAGGCACTACAGCACAGGCATCAAAAATCTCACCAGAATTCCCAATTTGATATATATACTAAAATTAAAAAATAATAATAATAATTAAATTCCAGACAACTTCAGTCTCAAATCTCTTAAGTCTCTTAAATTTCTCATAAATTTCTGGATATCAAAAACCTCTAATATACTTCTCCTGAGGACAATTAACCCCCCCATAAATTATTTTTAACGTATACCTAAAATACATCGGTAATTTACAAACAAGTTTTAAGATTGCATTATTAGAAAGTAAACAAGTCTTTGGTAAATACCTACTACTCTGTTCTTCACTCAGTTAAACAAACAAACAAAAAAATCTAGATTAGCTGTGTTTTGTTTTTTTTTTTAATAATTATTTATATAACAAATAAGGCTTACATGGCACAACGCTGAATGAGATGGAAGGGTATAAGTACAAAACCTGAATGATGCTTTCAGGTTACAAGTCCTGTTAATTGTGTTCCTGTTCTGGCTCGGTTTCTTTTGTGCCCCTCAGCCAGGCTGAGGAAGCTGAATCTGAATGAGAGCTTCCTACTGAATTATATTTCCAACATTTAAAGGTGTCAGTAAGTCTAGAAAATACTGTCTAGCTAAACAACACATTCTACAGTATGTACTGGATTGTATGCTAAAAACTACAGCAAACCAATTAGTATAAGGTTGAAATAATAAATTATAGCTGCAGTATTTCCTAAAAATGTCTGCTTTACCACTTGTGTAGTAAAACAGAAAAACTATGCACTATGCATGCTTGCACAAGTTGTAGGTGACTGCTTGCTCCCAAAGGAAACTTAAAGGCACAGGCCATAGGTAAGGTAATGTGAATGAAAGCTAGTTAACAAATATTGGCTTCTGTTTTATTAAAAAAATCCAATTAGAAACTGAATGCATGAACTGATATTTTTACTATCTGCATATAGAATGCCTCCACTTTGACTAAAAGATACTATACCATGTCCTTTAAGAAAAGTAAAAGCACTAACCAAGACTCATAATTTCAGAGGAGAAATGAAAAGATACCTGCTTCAGGTTTGGCTTACAGGATTTGGGGCATTACTTTAAACATGTGCAAGAAATTATCAGATTATTTTTAATGATTATTACAGTTTTAGTGTTCCACTACAGTTTTTTTTAATCATCTGTCTAGTTAAAGGATCAATTACATCTGAGACAATAAATAGTATACTTTACAATAAATAATATTCAAGTCAAAGTATTGTACATACAAAATAATGTAACACTGTAATAGGATCTTCCAGATCAATTTCATTTCTATATTCTGCAGCAAAAATAACATTTCTAGTAGGAATTACTTATAAACCTAGCAAGATCTACACATTCAAATGTGTGTAACCAGCTTAACAAGGTTTATTATGCTTCCAGAAAAGCTATGCTTTTACAGTAGGTTTTCAGCTATATGATATATACTTACTACCATATTATAACAGTGCTTGCATTTAGCTCCATGACAAATTTTAATTTGAAAAAAAATGTATATATGGAGTGCCATTATTTACAATGGAAAGTAACTTTTCATTTGCTTCACAAGTGACTATATCTGTGTGTGAACAAAATGTTAGGGCGAGGCATTCCGGATGAACTGCAGCTAAGGTTGGACGAGGATGATTTCGTGATGAACTGTGAAGGTCCTGGCAACAAACACCTAGAAATGATATAGAAAATACAGCCAAATTTACACATAAGATAACATTCAAGGGTGAAAGAATTAAGAGCCATACCTTGTAATTGTTTCACACAGGAAAATATGTGCAATAAGCACTACTTATACACCACATACAGAGCACTAGGCATTAACTGACTCAGAAAACAGATCTTAAGGTCAGAGAGAGTCTTAGGAAAATTTCAGGATGTTGTATGACGACCAAGTATCTTGCCAGTCTTCTTTAAGCAAGAAGGTAAATTAACAATGGCATTCTGTGCAATGACACTATTAAAAATTAACATTTCATGCTCTGTTATTATAGTACTACTTGCTCAATTTAAATTAGGTAAAAACTGCAGTTATTGTTAACTATGTTATTAAAAGTAAAGTTGTAAGAAAACATTTATTAGAGGAAAAAAAAATAGAATTATTCAGTTTTGGTTTCCTATTCTAATTCCCTAAAAGTACTCATGCTATCATCACCACTCTAGTAAAGCAAGAAACAATGATGCTACAGCATAGTAAGTCTGTGACTATTTATCACTTGTGACTATTTATCCTTTAAAATTCAGGCAATTATATAGCACGTATCTTACACAATACTACAAAAAACATTTATCATGTCTAATATATATTCTTAAATCTGTTTCATGTTATCATTTCCTAATAGTTGCAGAAATATGAGTACATATGAGTACAGTATGTGTGCAGAAATAACATCCACACTAAATCAGAGTTTCCTAAAGAATGATGTCAGTGTTAAGATGGATTAGCGTAACACATTGTATAAATTATTGCTTTAAAAATGTTGCATCATTCTAGTGAATCATATTGATTAATGATGAATAAGTTAAAACACTGATCCTACTAATCACGTTATTATCAAATGTTATTATCACCAATTCAGTTTTTCAACAAGTTACCAAAAAAAGTTTGATTTGGTATGGGTTGGTGGTGAGCTTGACAGTTCACTGCCTCAGCAGACTGAGTCCTACATTTGCTTGATCTTAAAGTGAACAGCTCTGATGCTTCTCTAAGAATACGCCATAAGATTACTTAGCAAGCTGTAAGGATCTAGCAGTGGATGGTACTTTTCGTCATTTCTTAAATTTTGAAACATGGGTGAATTTATCAAAAATGAGAAAGGTCCAGCTTTTTGCACAGTTTATTTTTTAGCTATTATTTAAATGAGTTTTTTTTTTTTGAGGTCTGCTGTTTTATTTACACTAAATTTTGTGAGAAAAAAATACATTAATGCACATTCATGTTAATACTTTAATCTCTTCATCATATACAGTGGATTTACAGTTAGGAGCTGGAACTGAGAACAAATCCAGAAAGTGAAAAAAGAACTCTAGCTTTTTTCCCTCTCCACATAGAAATCTATTTT
This sequence comes from Aythya fuligula, assembly GCF_009819795.1. Lineage (NCBI taxonomy): Eukaryota > Metazoa > Chordata > Aves > Anseriformes > Anatidae > Aythya > Aythya fuligula. The sequence goes on from NC_045566.1 coordinate 14,488,501, forward strand.
CCTAAATAAAGATGTATCTATTTGATAACTGTGAAGCCTTTAGTCATCAATGCAAAACTTAAAAAAAGTTTTCTGGTCAAAAAACAAAAACAAAAACCAAAGTAAGTTCTTCAAATTAAATTTTATAAAGTCTTGAAAAAAATTAACTTGTTGTACATTTATTAAACTATATTATTATCTCTTGCACTTCACAAAATTTTCCTGTCACTCAAGAAAACTGTTGGTAGTAGCATAGTTTCTTACATAATTTAGAAACAGAAACCTAGATGATGGGAAGAGAATTAATACTGTGGTTCTCCCATTTCTAGAAAAAAAAATTTATTACCTTACATATTGTGGGGCAGGCACCATGGGCAAGAGCATTTATTTCCACACATACTTTCATTTCACAGATCCAGAATATCATGGTTAACTAGCATATTGCTTTATACATAGTAGAGATGGATATTAATATAAAGCCATTAACTTCAGTCAGAGTTGTCATGCTACCACACTGCTGAAGAAATATCATTATCTAGGACATAACAGATCCTAGATTCCTCTCGCCTGTGAAAGTTATGAATAAACTTCCGTTCAGTGTCAAAATAAACACAGAAACCAGAGATGAAAAAGTCCTGTTGGATCATTCACTTCACTGCTTTCCAAATGCAAGATTGCTAGCTGCAGTACATAATAGTAATCTCATCTGATCAGTTTGAATAGTTTGCAGTTGGTTATGACGAAAAATTTTCTGCAGTATTAACAGTAAAAGTAATAAAAACTTCAAGCCTGAAGATTTTCTACTCTTTACTACACTAAATGACTTTACCATATTCCTGCAACAGCTCAGTAGTTGTTAATATTGAATATGATTTGTTTTGTTTTAGATACTTCTACTTTTGCTATGACCAAATTCAGTTTCTAGGTGGTTTTAAATTATGTTAGATCGCCTTAAGATTCATATGACAGTAACAAATGAGAGTTCAATGTATCAAATAACCAGCCTGAGATATACCAAGTACACAATTAAGTCATAAAATAAATTTAACAGATAATATATCAAAGGTTCACTTTTCACATGCTATTTACCTCATAAAGCCCTTCTATGATATAGGGTCTGTAAGATACTTTATATAAATAAAGCATTTGTAAGTTTATATATATAATAATTCAAATTGCCGTTATGGATAGAAATTGGAACCTAAGTAATTTGAAACGTACATTTAATTTTCCATCTAAGAGTGCTGAATTAGAGATCATCGACTCCCACAGTTGGAGCATTTTCAGTAATCCCTACACTGACAATATAATCCTTATTGTATCCGGTAGGAGAACTAAACCAGCCAATGCAGAATCAGGTAAGTGCCAAATATTTTTTTTCTTTTTTACTATATGATGCTGTTTTGCAAGGTTTGAAAATATATTTGTGCTCTGTGAGATGAAATAATAAAGCTTTAAAACTGTAGGTTTTGGAAGTCAACTTTGCAAAACTGTGCAATACAGTAAATCAGATGGCACTTACCTGACCCTTGGCTGGAGTTGTGCCCCTATAGCATCCCACTGCGAATGTGAAGCCAGAAGTATCATACATGTTAGGATACCTCTAAGAATGCAAATCTGGAATCACTGACTTTGAGGGATCTGAGAAGCGGAAGAAAGGAAATTTTCAGTTCGCTTTACAGAAAGCCTCTGCTGCAGCTACTTAGGCAGTAGGCAATCAAGACTTTAGTAAGGGTAGTTTCACACAAATGGTACATAGCAAATTTTTTCACTGTATTTCATGAGTGAGCTAGAGAGCTTAGAATGAAAGAATCAAGGATCAGGGGAAATGTTGGGGTTTATTGCCCCTCCCTTTTTTTTAATACTTAGTGAATGAGGCTTAAAGGGAAGTGTAGCAGTAACAGCAATATTATCTTTCATCATTATAATTTTGAGTGAGAACATTGAAATACATACCTTGTATCATCCCAGCTGGGGCTAATTCCAGTCAGTGATCCTCTGGAGCTGGATGAATATTTGTAAACCACTAGCAGGCAGTGTTTACAAAGCTGTACTATCCGTTGGCAACACTGGAGTTGCTCAGGAGTCACCACCTCTGCACTTTTACTGAATATGGTTTCCCAAGAGCTCCTGTTATGGAAACAGACACGACTCCATGTTTTCTTCCACAGACTGCAATCTGAGAGCTTTACTGCTTTATATCAGTTTTAGCAATAAAGGAACAAAAGAAAATGCATGAACTTGCCTGTTTACAGGAAAAGAGAGTCCAAAACACATGTTAAAAAGTTAATCTTCATATGTGAAATCTTACCAGATTACAGGTCATAATATATGTTCTAAAGGCAACATGGTCCCTGTGAAGACCTTTTTTTCCATCAAAACATTATCTAGTAGCACAGATGGCTTGTAAGCTTGAGGTTTTTTATTTGGTTATGAAAGAGCCACTTCACAGAGTGAGGAAAATTTGCTGCATCCATTTTTGGGGTTCAGCATAGCATCCAGGATGATTTAGTCCTGTCCCACTGAGATCAGTAGTAGATTTTGCATCCCTGAGGTAAGAAGTTTGTTCTTAAAACACTGAATTTTAGTACATATCAAAGAACCAGCATGTCTACTTCATCCTAATGAGATTTTTAAAATTACACTCTATTATGATGCAATTGTGAATATTAATGTCCAAAACACAAGTTGTATGTATATCTAACTGATTTTTCAGCCTGGATCCCTAGTCTAAGTAGTATGTTTGAGCTGAAACCGTTCAGTTCTATAGAATTGCTACCACACACATAATTTTAGAGAAGCATTTTTCTCTTTAATTCTTATCCATATAATGAATTAAGTAATATAGTTTCTAAGGCATCAAGTCTGTTTATTTAATAAGCAGAATAATTATACTACTTCAAGAATTACTGCCTTCTTTAATGTATTTTTCTCAATATTGTTTCCTGTCCATGAAATTTTCATATTTGCTATTATGTGAAAATTAATCTACTGTCTTCATTCTTTCCTCTACAATGTGACATCTGGTGGAAAGCAGCAAGATGAAGTTCTAAGTATTACATTCATTCACCAGATTCACAGTGTTGCACATAATTATATTCTAATTTAACCTAAAAATCTCCCAAATCTCTTGCTAGAAACTCTCCTGATAAATTTCTTAAACTCTGGGCTTTGAGGTCTATAATCACTTTCTGACAGTTACGAGGGATTTTACCAGTGAAGAGTAATATGTGACCTGCTATAATTATGGCTGATTATGACCACAGTGATATACAATTACCCCAAGAATAAAGATTGATATTTGGAAATTTATATGAAATCTCATTAAAATTCACACATATGTGTGTCTGTGCAATCTCCTCTATATGCTACACAGATGCAGTTCATACTCTGTTATCCTGCAATCAATAAGGACTGGAGTATAGTTACCCAAGGAAGCTGTTTGTTATGCTGCAGCTTTAGTTTCCATACATGAGTAAGAAATCGAGCTCTCGCTAGATCCAGAGGACAGTATTAGGCTTGGTTGTGCAATACTGTCAATTACATCTCATTCTTTTTAAAACCATCTGAAGTGATCTGGTTCTACCAGTTTTCTATTATTAATTTTAATTGTTTACTATACAGTAAAACAACTGTAGCTATATGAAACCATCTACATCAAGGTTATTTCACCGACGTTTCCTTTGTTTCTTTGTCTGTTCTTTTTACTAAAATACTATGTGCCTAGCAAAGAACTAACTGCAAGAGGCTATGACCTCCGTTCTCCAGATATTATTATTAATAGTGAAAGCGCCATATTGCTTGATATATTTTCACATACATATGTTGTTTCTTAATTAGCACGCTAATACTCCTTCCCAACACCCGTCCCCAGAATCTACATGTGCCCTATGTTTATTCCAATCTGTTCTTTCAAATGACACAATTAATGCTAAGGACGACTGATGAGAAGCTGGCCTCTGCTACAGAGTTGTCTTAAGGTCTGTGTTGAGGATCACATGGCAAGAGTGATGCTTGCAACTGAATAAACAGCCTACTGACGAGGTACAAATGTCCTTTTGGTTTGCTTACTTCTGTGAATTTTGTAGTAGGTATATTACTTGTAGAGTGATCTCTACACATACTGAGTATTTGTATATTATTTTTACAGCATTTTTTAGAAATTTTACAGACAACTCCTTTTATAAGGAATTTGATATTTAAAATTAAGCTCCATTCTGTAGTCAGCTGAGTCTTGTTCTGCATGTACCAAGGCATTGCTAGATGTGAAATCCTACTCTTCATTGAACTCTTCTGCTGGCTCAAAGACTGTTCTTCTGAGCCAAGTGAATAATAGAATTGTTTAAATGTTTTTAACAAAAAAAAAATAGTTGTAGAGGAAAAAAAAACTGAAAATTTTCATGCATATTAGAAGATCTGCAAAAGGGCACACTAGAAGTAAGATTCAAAATAGTAACAGCGTTATTGAAAGAGAAGGTATTTATAATATTTTATGACAACAGAAATTGAACTTTGACTCAAGAATTCACACACCTCTTTCGGCATGAAGAACAGCCCTTGCAGCTGTAGAGGATTATGCAAAGGAAACATTTTAGATTGGAAACACAGAAACTTTCAATTGGAAACACAGCCTTTTCTCACTCGAGTTTTAAAACTGTTGGAACATGCAGCATACCCAATAGCTACCTCTAGCAAGTCTTAGGACTGACATTATCTGCATGTTCCCACAGCCCATGTAAATTAAAAAAAAAAAAAAAAAAAAAAAAAAAGATGACAACAGCTCACACAAAAACAAACCTTTCACAATGAAGAAGGTAATAGTAAAAGAAACAAACAAACAAACTGATGACCCTTTGGATACTCTCAGATCCCTCATTGTTAGCACATTTTTCTGTTCTGCTGGGAGACAACTGACAAGTGCACTACGCTCATTCTCTACCTATGACAAATGACTATAAGTGAAGAATATGTTGAACTGATTCCTTTGTACATACAATAGCCATCAGCATACTATGTGTGTTTCCTGCAGTTAATTTTTAATAAATCTCTTAAAATAATTTATTAAAGCTACTCAAAATCCCTTCTGTACTTTATACATTGTATATACTTACAGAGAAAATGTCTTTTTGTATGCAATATATTTCATATTTACACATTGCTGTTTTCATTTTATCAAGAAGTTCAGAGGGGAGATTGCTTCATATCTGTTTCTCTAGATCTGTCCTTACAGGAATGTCACTGATTTCAGGAATGTCCATTTTGAAGTATAGGATACTGGACTTTTAAAATATGGCCTCATCCTTTTTCTCTCCATTGAAAATTTTTATTTGCAACCCAAACCAAAACCATCTGCTTACCTCAATGTGTATGTTTCCTAGTCTGCATATACTTAAATTCCCACCAGCGTGTAAAACAGCAAATGTAATCAAGCACAAAAATTCAAACTCATTATTTGTAAATCACAGAACTGATATTGCTTTTGGCAAGAGATAACAGCTGCACCTGTGACAGAATTTTTCACTTGCAAGTCTGAAGATGATTATGATTTTGTACAGGGTAAATCTACATTTCACATTGCAGGCCAGATGCCTAAAAATTGTGGAGTATCCAATTGAAAGAGTCAAACAAAAGCTCAGCTGTTTTGAAAATTAGTTTATTTCCTTAGATTATTATCTTTGTAAAAACTTTACTAAACGTCCTATTCCATTACTGAAACGGTTAGCCTAGATTATTAGATTTCTGATTAACTGGGTCTTTATGTTGTTTTAAAACAAGTTCAATGTATTACAGCGTTCTTTTAAATGAAAATGAGCAACAAAGTATGCCATCAGTCTTTGTAGCTGTGAAATTATGAAGATTAAAATAATAAGTAAAACGGGCTTACCCTGAATTACAGAAACAGTTCCACAGGCCTTGACCATGGCTCCAAAGTAAGCGATTAAATACACGGTTAAAGAGACGGTACAGATGTAAGTTTTCAATGTCTGGAGCCTTCCAGACATGCTGGAGGACTGCACGAACGCTTGTCTTGACTATATCCAAAAGCTAAGAAAGAGTACTTGAATCAAGTCAAAGCAAAGGCAGATTGCAAAACCTAAAACCAACTGTTCTCTGATTCACTGCACACACAGCTGACTGCATAGCTATAAATTCTCACATGTCTACATTTCATTTCTGTGAATTCATCAGCAAATTTTTATGAGACGTTTTTTCTGTCAATAACATTTTGGAAAACTAAATCAAAATATTTTATTTTTATTGCTTTCCTATTTTTTTAGTCCGTTGAATACTAGCTAATTTAAATGACAAAAAACATTTAAAAGGAAACAAAAATGGATGCAATTAGAGACTAAAAGCAACATAATTAACAACCCAAATATTATATACTTGAAGATTATCTCTTCTTCTTTTCCCCCTCCCTTTTTAACATACCAGCTACTTTATAAGAACTAGAATGTCCTGAAAAGCTAAAGCTGCTTTTGGTTTAATACCCATTGAAACTCAGCATTACCCTAGATCAAACTATTTTGGTTTAGCAGTAAACAGGGTAGTAAAATAAATAAATAAGGAAAAAGAAACAGGAAGATTTTATAAACATTATTGTGCATAGAAATAGATTTATTATATACATTTAATATATTTTAATATATTTACATGCAAATGTGTAAAGATGTTGAGCAAAGAAAAGCAGCTTCTAAGCTGCATTCAGTGGAGCAGAGTTTTTACCCAGGAAGTCTTAGCTACTCAGACACTCATAGGCAGCCGTACATCCAACTCACCAGGCTCTTATTTGATATACCTTTGCACACCCCACTGAACTGGAACACAAAGGTGGGATTCACCACACTTGTTTTTACATCTGTAAATTCTCTTAAGTCAGTCTTTTAAGTTCCCTCCATAGTCCCTGGGGGGAAACAGGCTGCAGAGCACCTTGACTTCTGTTTATTTAGATACTGTCATGAAAAAAGTAGTCCTTTCCCAAATACTGAAGTAGTATTTTAGGCCCCTCACTGGCACTCTATACTTTATTCACTCAGTATTTTCCCAGGAAACTGTCAGATGCGTATGACAAATGGATTCATATGGTTGAATATCTGACTCTCAAAAGGTGAAGGAGATTTAGTAAAAACAGTAGTGTAGAATTTCAATTTGTTTGGTCCTGCATAGCAAATTGTTGTTCATAAACAGAATTATTAGACCAAACTAACAAAACAAAGCAAAAAAATAAGCAAAATGCTTGCAGGAACACAGTAACAGTTTACAGTACAGAGCTTAGTGGGCAGAAAACCTGTAAATGATTAATAATGAAATACATCATTTACATTTTATTTAAGCTCTTTTTTGAAGATCTAGGATTGCCTGCATGTATAGGCCTTCTGCTAACTCCATGCATGCAATTACTCAATGGGAATATAATGCTGTCCACTCTGTTGGGAATCTTTATGAATGCAGGTGTCTAACACTAAAAGCATGCCTATGATCTCTTCCTCCCAAAGAGTGAGTTGGAAAGAGTAGTAAATTATACACTAAGGATAGTGATCCCATTTAGTGACTGCAGGAGCTATAACCATTTTTGGACTGCTCCCCACTTGTAGGAAGAAACTGGATTTTCAGAACATTCTCTTAACAGCATGACCCTACTTGCCTTAATGCTCATCATGCAGCCTTTCCTTTGTGCCTCCCCTCACCTGCCTAAGGCTTACCCAAAAAAATGGCCACTAAAGTCCCTAATTACATAAAGAGTCAACTATACCTTTCTTTGCAATGCTACATTGACTAATTGTCATTTGTCTCCACGGGGAAAACAGAACAATTCCATGGAATATAACTCTCTAACTCACTAGTGTAGAAGACACATACTATGAAGTACAATATTAAATGTGCAGACCTCTTTATTTTACTTTAGCACCTGGAGTTAACAAAAACTAAAGACAGAGCCTTGCATCTTTGAGCAAAGCTGCAGACTGCCAGGTAACATGGGGAAAAAAAAAATCTTCTGTTCTGTTTTTACTGTGTTGACATTGCCAGCATGCCAGAGGGGAAATCATCTCAGTTAATTGTTCTTAATTTGCAAACACAGCCTCGATCATCCATTTAAGAAAAAGAGACAAGGCATTGCACAAGGGCTGGAACTTATGGAACCTACATCCCCCCTTTTCTGAGCTAATATCCCTAGATTGCCTTCATTTTTCTGTTTACGTTAATTTGCATCATCAACATAACCGATTATTTAGACATAACAGAACAGGATGTTATAAAAGAGTACATTCAAAACAAGATGTACAGACCCTCTGGTAACCATCAAAACAGATTTGAAAGAAATTATGTAAAGTGATGCAAAACAAAACAGTCACAACTCCTCCCATACAGAAGTCTCCTTTTCCTAGAAGTCTTGGGAGTCTAAATTTCATTTTAGAATGCATTGATTTTATTGGAATACTCTCAACTTTCTTCTAAATGCGTCCTTTACCTCTGCTGTAACGTTGTAACGTTAGACACTGAGAATATGAGCAGGAGTTTAATTTTTCTACATCATGTACAATAATACTTTAGAAAATAGAGCTGTCAGGTACGAACACTGTGAAATCTAGTACATTGCCCAGGTATTTTCTCCTCATGTTTTAGAGTTTCACAGTTATTCTAAAGTAGAGTGAAGGGGATTGAGTTTCTGTTTTGTATTTCACAAAGTTAAAGAAAGTACCTTTGAGATAGATTCCTTACTTGCATAAATATTCTTCACCTTGAGCTTTCTTCTGCTTTGCCCACCCCACTGGAATATAAAACATGCTTCTTCCAAATCAACAAAAGCTTACACATTTGACAGTCCTGAGCTGCAATGTCATTGTCAAAGTTAATCCATTTTTAAAAACTACCCTTCTAAGAATAACTATCTAAATGCTTGAAAGGATTGAGGTTAAAAACAGTTTTAAAAAAAATTATTACCAGTGCAACCAAAGATGAAGAGCCCATTAGCGCTTCAGGAACTATTAAGTCTCACAAGTTGTAAAAGATGTCCTCACAAAAACGGCAAAGAAATCCACATTTCTGGTTGTGTAGTTTTTACTAAAGTAAGTTTTTACTAATGACTTGGCATATCAACCTGTATGATCTTGACTTTGTTAATGTGCCCTTGGCTATACATGACTGTCAGTCAAATAAAGGACAACACTACCATTTTATTGCAGACTTTCTGAAATAATGCTTACAGGAGAAAATTCTGACAAGAAGGAAAAAGAAAAAAATATATAGCAAGAGAAGAAAAAAAGAGGAGAAAAAGGGAAAACAGGAATGAGAGAAAAGGGTAGAAAGAGGAGAGAAAGGGGGAAGAAAGAAGAGAAAAGGAGGGGGAAAAAAGAAGAAGAAGAAAAAAAAAAAGAAATAACAAACAAGATACCTTAACCAGTCCTCTCTGAAAGTCCTGTATCTTAGCTGCAGTGAGGGGCCCTATCCGGCAACCTCTACCTACACTCATGGCTGCATAGATTAAAGGAGGCAATTCTGCTGAAAATGGTTTCTGCTGAAAATGAGATCCTCACTGCATATCCACAGTGTGCATTTTGGGCCCTCTTGGCCCTGTTAGCTATGCATTTGTCTCTCTGGCCCTCCCTCCAATGTCTCCTCCCTCCCTCTTCCCAGCAGCTCTTCCTCCACACGACCGTTTTCTAAAAGCCCTCACTAAGCCTCTCTCCGGATTTGGACTAAAGGCTACAGCTGCCACATGCACACAGTAATAAGGACCTATGTGCATGTATATTGGGATTGCGACACTCTTTCCTGTAATTAAAATTAGATCATTTTAAGCAAAGGACTATTAGCCAGAAAATTTCTAGGTATGAATCAAAAAATTACACAATTTCAGCCAATGAAGATGGTTGCTCTACTGATTCCAGTCAATGGCACAAGAAAGAATTCTGCTGTTATACTGTTGCCACTCGACACAGTTAAAGAATAATTTTGGTTAAGTTATAGCCTCTTACATGGTCAAGTTTATCATGTCTAATTTAGTTTTAAAAGACCATGTAGATACATATTCCCTTTAATATCTGAACTTGATAATTTAATTGAAATAGTCAAATATTTTTCTATCATATGACATCAAATTAAATTAACATTTTCTCTGTCCAGTATGAAAATAAAAGCATTTAATGCCATGTTGAATAAGATACAATTCGAAAGACTGAGGATCATAATGCTGATTTTATAACAGTTGAGATGAGGACCCAAAATTTTTCTTCTCTTCTTCTATAATAATCAACCAACCTTTTCCAACAATAATATTTATCGTGTGTGCAGCATTTTTATTAAGTTGCTTTCTTTTATGGTCTATAAAAATAGATTGTGAAACTGAGAAATACAGAGATTAAATGCCTGGAACAGATATGCTAATCCACATAATGTGGCAGTGACTGAGACAAAGACCCAAATATTGCTTTAGGGTCACCAAAGTATTAACAGTACTCTCAAATAAATTTTTTTCTACATTAAGGAAAATGACTGTTACACTGGGAAGATCATTTTGACTGATGTATGTTATGACATATAGATATGAATGACATACTACAGCATGTCAATTTTCCTAAAAAATTAGGAAAAATTTTTAGTACCTAAAAAATCGTTTAGGTACTATGCACAATGCCAACTACTAGATAGCAGAAATGCAAAGACAGAATGGTAAGCAAATCTAATTAGCTTTTGAAAGACTAAACCAGGTAGTTGAACACTAACAATGATAATAATCTTTGCTTGGCAAGTACTTTTTTTTTTTTTTTTTTTTAACGTGACCTGTTCTAATACTGTGGGTCAAAGATCCAAATAATCAAGTTCAATAATACTAACTCTAAAGGAGTGTTAATAAACCAGTCCATAATTTCAGACCAGAAATATTTGTATCAGCAGTAATTGTTCATTGTTTGCTCTTCTTTTCACCAGCCTTATTTTTAAAGATTTTTATTTGCAATTACATTTCAGGATAATTATGCATGTCTAAACATGGAGCATCATGTTAGTGATACTAGCCAATATTGTAATGTCAAATCACTCCCAGCTACTGCTAAACACCAGTAGACACACAGCCATTTGTCTACATCAGATAATCTTGAGAAAATGAAATCTGTATCACTTACTTTTCGTTGCTTTACAGAATCCAGTTTTACCAACCAATACGATGCCACTTTTGTTTTATGATGCTTCCAATTATCCATTATCTGTAGTCATTGCAAAACACAAGATAAAAAAAATACGCATAGAAACAATCAAAATCTGGCATTTCATTCACAGACATTCCTCATGCTAAAAAGTGTGAGTATTTAAAAGATGCCTGGGAAAAGAAGTTTTCTCTAAGAGAAAAAGAAAAGATTTGCAAATTTATATAGGGGACCATTTGTAATTAATCCTACCATCTTTTCTACCTGATTTTGAAAGTCCTACACTACAAAGCAGAAAGCTCATCTTGACTGACACAGTTGTGGTTCCTTCAGTACAGCAATAGGAGTTTAATAACGCATAACCATTTATCTAATCAAATAATATTTTTTTTGCTTCATAAAGGACATTAGACATATCTTGAAAACAATTCAATATTTCTATAAATAATCATGTGAACTGCAATATTGTGATTGAGAAATATTCTTCTTTTATGATGTCTGATAACAAAATAGGTTGAGCTGTTAACATAAATTTTAAATTTCATTTTTTCTTTCTATTGTATTCTAGACCTATGACAAGTTCTGCATGACAACTAATATACAATTGTTTCCTTCCATGATGAAACATTATTTACCAACAAAAATTGGTTAAAGCCATAAGAGAATTCTACAATAAGAAAGTGCATTTATAATCATGCTACTGTTGTGTTAAAAAGCACCACTAGATGGAGTGCATATACAAACGCACATGCTCCCATATATAAATAAACACACACACACACGCTCCCCATTTCAGAGAGAGAAAATTTAATGAAGGATTTTATTTCTACTTCTAGGAAGAAGAAACTAAACATGCTACTTATGAATGCTGTCTCCTAGAATCACCTAAATCAACCATTAACACAGGACAATACAATTCCTTTCCACTGTGATGTAGTCACACAGACTACTGGAGACAATCAACACATTTCTAAGATTTTGCAAGCTTGCAGAACAAAGGGCATTTCCAACTGGATAATGAATTAATTTGATGAATTCTAACACAATGGACTGTGCTTACTACATCAGAATACAGGTGTTAATTTAAATTACTAGATCCCTCTATATTTCTACTAGATTGAGAAAAGAACTCTGTTTTCTTCTTTCACAAGCTGATGTTAGTTTCTTTGCACTAGATATTTATAAGGTACTTAAATACCATATATATTTTGCTTATGTATCTGTATATTAGGCACCGCTTATTAATTCCACTTTAGATCAGGGATTGTTTCACATTTCTTTGACGTGATGAGGCTCAGAACAATGTTGGATATGAGAAAACACAAGCTGGAAGACTAGAAGAGCCAAAAAGTATGAATGGTGTTCCTTATGATCAGCAATCTTCCAGCATACTGTTTTGAGTTCTCCAGTATGCCTATTCAAAAGCAAATTAAACACATCAGGATCTGCACTAACAGTATCAGATGAAATATAAACTGTTAATGAATTGTAACATTATTCTTAGCTTACTTAAAAGTTTGAACTTTCCGTACAATGATAAACTGTATTTTCCTAACCTTTCTGATTGTTTCTCATATATGTTATAGAGACATAAGAATGTTTTCAGTGCTGCTCTTTAAAGCTCAAAAGCATGCAAAGCTCCAAGCTTTTGAAATCTTTTCAATTATCCTGAGTTATGGACATTTTAAGGCCACAGGAGCTCATGTATCATAAATTGAACTTTCTACTTTCCTTCGTTTTAGTGGCTTAAGCACTATCTAGCTTGTAATTCTTCTTTCTTATTTATAGATACTTACATCTTCTATAATTAATTCTGATTCTTCATCCGTTTTGCCTGGGAACTTCATTCTCATGTCATTGAAAATGAGTAGAGTCTCTTTTGTCAGAGCAACTTCTTGCTCTTTCGTTTTCTGTTGCAGCAAAGACTCATTCTAAAGATATGAAATAGATGAAAAATCCAGGAGTGCTATTAGATCACATAATAGGAACAAAGATATTTCCTTGATAAATAAAAAAAAAAAAAAAACATAAACACCTCTAAACAGGGTAGTATAAAATGCATTTATAAAGTGTATAAATGTAGTATCTAATACATACCTAATATACACAAGTATGCTTTGCACATTAATCCACCAGAGTTACTCTTAGTTCTCAATAAATGCAAGAAAATCAGAGTTTGAATGCATATTTGTTTGATAAAAGATAAGCAAATATATATTAGATATTCATGATGCCACCATTTAAAATATACACTTGAAATGTGGACAACAAATTTGGAAATTAAATTCAATATAATGAACAGAAATTATTAATAATAATAAACTTCATTTCAGTTCTGCACTGTGACAAATTTGATTTATGGTTTAACGGAAAATGCCAGTTATATGAGAAGTAGGGACATTTTGCTCCAATTCTGCTAAGTGGGGTTCACACATTGCTTTCAATTTTTCAGGGTACTGGTTAAAATATCAGTGTTTTTCATGCCAACAGCAACCTGAAACCATAAAGTATTGAGATTAGACCATGTCTGGAGGATTTGGGGTTTGCTTTTTAAAATCTAGAACATAGTTAGAAGTATTTCTGATCCTTTTTCTTTACTTTTGCATATTGTTGTCCATACAAAATTACGTGGGCTTAATTTTAAGTGTTGGTTGTTTTTTTTCCAAGAATTAAATTCAGAATTGTTACGCATTTCTAAATCTTTGTATATCCTAAGAACTTCATTACTTAAGGATACTTTTGCTTAAGTAGATGAAGAATATTTTTAAACATAACAAAATATTTTGATAGAATAATGCAGCTGAAATGATAAGGTAGCAAATATTTACAAATCCATTTTTGATTATAACTGCTGTAAAATGTGTCTGTAATTCCCAAATGTAAATCATAGAATCACATGGGTTGGAAGGGACCTTAAAGATCATCTGGTTCCAACCCCCTGCCCTGGGCAGAGACACCTCACACCAGACAAGGTTGACAAACCTCATCCAGCCTGGCCACTTCCGGGGATGAGGCATTCGCTGCTTCTCTGGGCAACCTGTTCCAGTCTCTCTCCACCTTTATAGTAAAGAATTTATTTCAAATGTCTAGTATAAATCTACCCTCTTTTCAGTTAGAAATTATTACCTCTTGTCCTATCACTACACTCCCAGGTAAGAGTCCCTCACAAGCTTTCCTGTAGGCCCCCTTTAGGTACTGCCAGGGTGCTACAAGGTCTCCCTAGAGCCTTCTCTTCTCCAGGATGAAGAACCCCAACTCCCTCAGCCTGTCTTCATAGGAGAGGTGCTCCAGCCTCTGATAATCTGTGTCCCCTCTGTGTCCCACTTCTGGACCTCCTCTAAGACGTCTGTGTCCTTACGCTGGGGGCCCCAGAGCTCAATGTGTTATTCCAGGTTGGGTCTCATGAGATGGCTCATTCTAAACTTAGTTTCCATGCCTTTAGTATATTTGGATCTTACCAGCCTCCAAAAGTGGCAATACACTCCCTTTTTGCTTGCCTAAAGGATTGAAAAACTAACACTTTAGCATGTACAAATTATTTCTTCTTAGTAAGTTATAGTTTATCAATTTCAATTTTATTCTAGCAGTAATATATAGTATATTATTCTTAGTTGCAAAAATAATTATGAAGAGTTCCATTCACAATACAGTGCTAAATTATGAGTAGTTCTTATCAATTTTGTAAGTAATTTTATTCACATTATTTTAAGAAACATGACCCAAGCTCTATCACCCAACATAATAGATCTGCATATCAAGATCACTTCTGTAGTACAGCTTTCTCAATGAAAAAGTAAGTACAGTTTCTTACTAATGTTAATTTAAGTGAGCAGCCCATTTTTAATGTCATATGGTAAGAGACTGGTTTTAATCTTTCAGTAATTTGTATTTGATATAGAGTTAATGTGAGTAGAAAAATCTATATTAAGTCTGTCTCATTAAACTCTCGGAATACATCTTGATGATGAAAGGGTACTTTTTAAATTTGAGAAAGCTAGTGTGATAAAAAATACCTTTAACTTGTTGTGGTGAAGACACAATCTTAATGTCTTCTCAATTCAATTAGCTGACTTTAAAGATGGAAAACCATGTTAAGAAGTATTTTGCAAGATGTCAGCATGCAATTTTGAAAGGGTTCTTTTTCATCATTTAGACAAAGCCTCACAGGCAAAACAGACAATGTGTGTTCTACCGGATAAAAATGATGATTAGAGATAGTAAATACTATGAAGCATGTTAATTAGCATTGCAAAAGGATTTCTCAAAATCAAAACTCAACACAATGGAGAAAGGCTGCAAGTGTGGGTTAGAAGTGCCAATTTGTTTTGCCCTCTCTCCAGATGAATTGTTTGGGTGATGAAATATACGGTTCAGCCACCAAAGGACGAATTGAAACGCACTGGCACAAACACTCAATACTATACTGAATTAGGCTGGATACAGATTCAGCAAACACTGCCTGGGGGCAAGTGGTCCACCATGCAAGCAATGAAAAAAAAAAAAAAAAAAAAAAGGTATATTCCAGAAATACACCTGTAAAATATTAGCACACAGATTCTAAACAGCTAAAAATCTTTATTTAATAAGATCTGCTTTTTCTATTAATTACTTAGTTGGACCATGCAAATCTAAATGTTTGCCTTCCTCAGGGACAGGCTTCAAAATGAAAGTAGTTTTACCTTCACTTAAAAAAATAAAAATAGGCTTCTGACACTGTTATTCCAACAGCAAATCAGTAAATCCTAAGGAAGACATGGAACTGCCTATAAATTTTAAATTGTTAACTCTGGAAGTAGAGCAGTGGTACAGTTGATTTGAATTAGGTACAGTAGGCTGCAAAGTAATTACATCTTCAATGAAGAGCCATACAAAACCTTACTAATGTTTTGATCTGATACTATGCATTTATCCTAGGATTATACACTGTTTTTCAAGCACTGATGTGTTTTCATCACTGTAAAAATTCTGAAGGTAGGCAGATCTTTATTTAAGAAACCATCAGTCCCCAAACAGACCACAGAAACTTTTTAAGAGTTTCATGCTAAAGTAATAACTTTCTACCATTTAAGCAGAAAACAAAACAAACAAACAAACAAAAAAAACTGTCTAGGAGAGAGGGTTTCTAAGCCACAAAGGCCCTAGCTAAGATTTCCATTTTCATAAAATGTGGTATCTGTATAGCTGCACCAGAAACACTGAAACATCACAGCTAGCACTCACTGTAAGACATGTAGAGATGTGGAGATCTTACATTCCTGAGTTTCTGTTAAAATAGAATTGATTATACATCGAAATCCTGTACATCAGGATTTTTGACATTGTAAAAATTATTAAGGCATTTATAAAGCCTTAGAGAAATTAAACACTTTTTGAATGTAACTGCTCTGCTAACTCACCCCCAAAGAATTCATAGTGCACAGGCTGGATGTCTGAGAGGCTCTGGATGAAGATGGGCTACAATTTAAAGAACGGGCCCTATTCACTGAGGATGCACGCTGGACTTGCAGAGATGCTTTGGCCGAGAAGGGACGCTGCTCATGTGACTGCATGGTCGATATAGAACGAGGGCAGCTTACAGAACGCCTTATTGGACCTGCAGATGATGTGGAGGGTGAATATGATGGAGATTTTATATTTTTAATTGAAGGTTTCCAGTTCATTCTACCTGCAGACAAATTAAAGAAATGATGCAATTACTTATTAGTCTTTTTACACCCATTTTTCAGTCTTTGTAACTAACAACACACATGACTATCACATTTACATCCATTGTACAATAACTTACATTGACTAACAATTTTATATGTCGTAGTCATTCATGTCAGATCCTCTAATAACACACATTATATATATTCTATAAGAACTTTTATTTCTCCCTCATAGTCAGCTTTAATCAGGTGGACTCCGATCCATGCATCAGATTTGAGACAGAGTACATATTCCCTATGGGTCAAAAAGCATGTGGCTACTATGTTAGTCTTCTTGACTAGAAGAATATGGAAGAAAGAGAAAATGTAGTTGAAGGAACACGTATCTGTAGACCTGATCTAACTCATCTGCTCCTGTCCAGCTGTAAAGTTTTTCAATTCAGCCTCCTGCTAAATAAAGGACATTCCTATGAAAAATAAAACTTTAGAAGTATTTGTGTAATTAAATGACGAAATTCTGTGAGACAATACACCTCTAAAAAAAAAAAAAAAAAAGCATATCTACCATGTTCAACAGAACACAGTCACACTAGCACTCTACAGTAAGCAAGAAAATATCTCATCAGAAACATATATACACGGATATATTTCTGTATCCGTTCTATATTCCAGCAAATTCAAGCTTAATGAAACTTTATTTTACAAGGAAAAAATAACAATCTTATAAAAAAAAAAAAAAACTAAGAGTAAATTCACACCATTTTCAACTGTCATCCAAATCTATTTTTTCCCTTTGGCATTCTTGTCAAAAATATTCATATTTTTTTCCTTTTTTTTTTTTTAATTATTTTAGAAAAGATTTTAAAGAAGATTAAATGAACAAACCACTGTTTAACTCTGAGCTATGACTGTTGATATATTCTGAAATACTCAAGCATTCTATATAACTCACCATGTAAGACCAGACTTAAAAATGTGGTAAAACTTAACTTACCTGATCGTTCCAAGGACTTATATTTATTTTCTTCAAGATCATATGATACTTTTTTCTCTTTTTTTTCATTATGATCTTCCTTTTCAGTTTCTTCTCCCGACTCTGACATACTGCTACCACTATAACAGCTGCTATCACTATTGTAGTTCTTAAGTTTTCTTAAGGGCTGTGCACTTTCTGGCATAGAATACAAGGGCTAAAGCAAAATAAATAAATGAAAAAAAAATAAATTCCTTCATAATCCCAAAAGAACACTTTACTATCACATTATGTCTCTGATTCAGAGAGGTTCATTTATAAACATTAAGACTGTCTCAAATTTTTTAGTACCTTATTAAACTAATGACACAATAATTCCAAACTTTCTCATAAAAATATCAGCATAATATAGTAAGGCAAAAATGTTAGTTTATTTCAAGTAGGATTTACACTACCTGATATATATTATAGTTTAAAACAGTGAATCAAATTATACAGAACACCATTTGCAATCAGTTGCAATCCCTAACTGATATTTGCAATAACTGAAGGTGTTCTGTAACAGTGATCACTGTGAAGTAATCATCAGGGAACTTTGTCTGGTACACTTCTGAAAGAGAAAGTGATTAATCCACATCCTGTAGAAGGCAGAATCTGGAGGGATATAGAAAGCTATGCTAGATACCTTTGGCATCCCATATGTACATGGGATTCAGTCTCATCAGGTAATTAATCTCATGCTATTACCAAGAGTAATGTAAGATAAAAAGCAATGTAAGATAAAAAGCAAAAAGTAGGAGACAGAGAAACTGATGCAAGAACAGAAATGACGTGGGGTTTTTTTCTTACATCAACGAGACAGACAAGTAAAATGCAGTGTCCACCATTATATCTATCAACCTAAGAGGTCTCATATGGTAATTATTTTTCCTAAGTTTTCATTCCAGTAATGGTCAGCTGTAAGAAGCTATGACAATGGCTTCATCTTCCAGTTGCCTAATTAAATTAAGTCTCACATTAAAGAAATACTGTAATTTCTGAACATCTTTTGGATCAGTCTGAAATAGAAGAAACTCTGAGGATGAATTTAAATTGCCTCATTATTTTAATATAATGCACAAAGATTTACTGCGAAGGGCGATATTTTACAAATAAACATATCCTACAAAAACTTCTACTCCAGGCAAGGAAGGAAAGAGATTTCTCCCACTAACTTAACAGTGATAGTATGGTTATGCAAGCACAAGCTCTCAAACTGGATAAGGACGAGTTAAAGAAGTATATTCCACTGTGGCAATTGTTTTTGTTTGTTTGTTTTTTTTCCCTGGCAATTCCCTGGCAATGTTCAAATTACAAAAATAGTATTTTGATGTCTATCTACCTGCCAAAAAGACAAATGAAGGTGCCTCAACACCTACTGCTTTCTCAAAACTAGGTATCCCAATCCCAAAATGGTATATATCATGGAGAAATAATATATTGATTAGACATTCCAGATGAGTTATACATGAAATAATGAATAATTTCAATTAAAAATCACAGGGGCTTTAAAGCAGATCTTATTTCCTCTTATCACATGCATGTTTCTAACACTTTTTACAATGAACAATAAGAACAGACTGACTAAGACTTTGCATCACTTAACCAAGAAGAATAAAAAGAAAAGTCAAAGAAATTACAGAAAGCAATGATGACAAATAATAGCCAGATCTGGGTTTAAACTGACCACTTAAAAGTTTAATATTCACATCCATAACAATTCTAATCACCTTGATTTTCCCCTTATGCTAACCTCGTTTTTGTTTGATTAGACTCATCTGATTTTATATAAGAAGAATAAAATAAAAGTAATTACTTGTTTCCTCTAAAATACCTATGTTATTTTATTTCCTTACTTCTTTTTCCTACACAAAGAACGGGTGCAATTTAATAAACATGGCAGAGTAAACCTTACAGTGTGCGAGTATAAGGTGCCCTCTAGAGGCTACAAATAAACCAGACATTTCCAGAAATAATTTCTCAGTTTAGGTAGAATTCAGTAATATTTTACTTGCAAACAAAAATTGCCTCCAAGCAAATATGGAATTGTTTTTACATGCAAAATATACACAAACACACACCCTCTACCCTTCAAATATATGTATGTGTATGGAGGAAGATCAAGAGGAAAACGTTCTTCTCTCTTCCTATTTTTCCAACTATGCTGCACAGAGTCCTAACTGTTCATTTTTCCAAGGAAGAGAGTGTGCCCAAGGCAAAGCATCTGACTTCCTAAACAGTAGCCTCTGTCAGCAGGCCAGCCACTAAAGGTTAAATGAGGGCAGCATGTTATGACCTTCCCAAAGAACCTTTCATTTAACAGGACTTGAGGTGAGATGTACTGGTTTGTTTTGACTATCAGATCTTGCATGTGTTACTTTTTGGATACCCAAATGGATCTTTATTTGTAGTATTTCATGCTTAAAAAATATTAGTTTTACTACTAGATTACTCTTTTACCTGATAGATTGACAGGCAATAGTAAATTATACTGCCTACCTCACCAGATTTATATAGAGACAGATATTAGACACCATGTATATCACAGTAGACCTTTACAAAGAGGTAGCCAATCAAATGCACATTATTACCTATATTCACCTTACTCCTTAAAGGAAAGGGGTGATACTCTTTCAGTGCAAGATACAAGGACCATCCGAAACAGACACCCGTATTTCAAAGAGACTGCATAGGATATTACACAACTAGAGAAGTCCCCAGTCACGTGCCTTCACTGTGTGTATGGCTTAAAGGATTGAGAAGTATACCAGGACCCTAAGAAAAAGATGCAGGAATGCATATCCTGTACAGCATGGAGTCTGCACTCTGCAAAGAAAAGAAACAACCTCCTTCGATACGCTAGTTTCATTTCCCTTTCATTTGATCTCATAAATTTTAAGGCAACAAGTGGGAATTCTGCAATATGCAGAATTTTTTCTCTGTCCTATTAATGCAATGTTGATCTGATGTAACAGCTTCTAAGCTACAGAATTAATTTGTCTACTATAAAAGAAGACCACATCATATAATCTCACTCAGAAATTGAGACTTCAACTTAAAACTACTTAAAAGAAGTTTTTCAGTTTGAGTTCAGTACTCTATTAATGTTTATGGCCTCCAGCTTGGAAATGGTTTCTGTGCAACCAGTGTAGAGCTTATCATCTGTGTGTGCATACAGTCAACCAGATAGATGCTCTTTGAGGGCTGCTGGGAAAAGACAGGCTTCTGGAAACAGGAATGTGATTGGGATGTTAAGCTTGAATTAAGTGACCCTATTTTAAAGAACTGAAAACCAAGCCCTGAAGAATGTGGGTTGAGTGTGTTGTCAGGGTGGACCGGATGTGGTTTTTTGTTTGTTTGGTTTGTTTTGTTTGTTCATTTTTGTTTTGTCTTATTTAAATGAGTCGGCAACTGTTAGAGCACTGGCTCACAGAACTCTAGAATGGATATACCAATTATCTTTCTAGTATGCACACCTGTATAAAAATGTAGATTCTTGCACACATATTTAGTAGCCCTGCAAGCCCGGGACAATTGTCAGTATTCATTTTGTAAGGAAATTCACCTGTTCCAAGACTTGTATACCATGTTCTCAGAAACATAAAATGCTGTAAAAAAAATTTACATGCATACTTAAATCTGTTAAAGGTCAGGAACTTAAAAGCAGGCTCCTCTAAGCAGACTTGACATAAAATGTTTACAGGATATAGTAAACACACCTCTTTAAGCTAAGCCCAAACTATTCATCTTTACTGGCTTGCAGAGGGACACAGTGTATTTAAGGCAAAAACTCACATGAACTATGTGCACAAGCAGAAAGTATTAAGCTAAAAATAAAGTGCATTCACTTTAAAATCAGATTTTGGATATGAAACTGGCTTCAAGATATATCGTATGACCCTTTTAGCTAGTAAGCAAGCTGCAGATACATCATAATCATAATTAATCCTTTGAGCTTCCATAGTGCCTTTTATCCCATGATCTCAAAATTCCTTAGTAGCACTAATCGATTAAAGATCAAAGCATTCTTCTGAGATAATCTATGGATATAAAAGATCATTTCACACACTGAAATGAAGCAGTCTCTTGTAGAACAGTTGTTGCCATGCACACCGATTCCTCAAAACAGCTTAGAGAGGAAAAGAATCCCACATCCAGTTAAAATTTTAATGGGATTTGGCTGGACAAAAGGTAATTATGCTTCTCTTCATACTTAAAAAACAAAAAACAAGCTAACGGCAATATGAGGAACAAAACTTCCACCAGAATCAGCTAACTAATTTGCTCACTTAAAATTCTCAGACTGGAATAGAATTTAAAAAATATGGCATCTAAAAGTAAAATACCTTAGGCCCTCGCTGCCTGGTACATTTTCCCATTAGTTTTTCATCATCTATTTCACATTGCTCCAGAAGATCCAAAATGTCCTCCTCCTAGAAACAGGAATTTCAATATGATTAATTCAAAGCAAGGCATTATCCTATTCTTCCGAACTTCAAGAGCCAACTGGTAGGAATTTGAAATTACTTTTATTATTGATTCCTAAAATAAGACTATGAATGCCTCCAAAGGAGGATATAACAGTATTTCTTCTGACACATGCATCTCTCTTTACAATCATCACAAAATCAAAAGTTAAAATCAAGTTTTAACATTTATTAAAGTCTGAAGAAAGGGCTGAACAAAAGATTCCTGCAAAACTGCTCAATGATGCCAATTACAAAGACGGGAAATTATTTCTTAGATTTCAAATTAAATCACATTATTGGGTTATTTTAAATATAGCCACTCTCCTGCTTTCTATCGTTGCCTGCGTAAAAAGGCAATCAGGCAGAATTTTTGGATTCCTTAAACTAGCAGAGCTGGTTTTAAGATATCGCTCATTCCAGTCTGTACAAGTGGATGAGTAGGCTGGGGACAATACTGGAGGAAGAAGGAGGCAATTACCAGCTCATAAGCAGTTTCTGCCAACCTCTGGTTTGGCCAGGGGTAAGGCTGAGGATCAGGGAAATTGAAAAGTAGCTTAAAGCCAGCTAGCCTGTCTCCACCCTGGGTCCACTGCAGTTCATCCAGATTCAAGGATCTGGCCCACAAGCTGCACAAAGAATAATAATAAAATGATGGAAACATTATCAAATGCTATTTATTAGCCATCACACATGATTATTGTGAAACTAATATGCAAGGTCATAAATTCCAAGATAAATAACTTAAAGCCAATTTCTGTGCTTCAGTACCTTCATTCTTGTTAAAGGGTTATTCATTTCCCGCTGAAGTGAAGCTGCTCTCCCAGCAAGAAATGTCTGGAAAGCAGTGGCTAACAAACTCTCATACTTTTCAAGTAATGTTTTATCATCAGGAGGGTAAATTCGCCTGTTGGGAAAAAAAATTAAACTGAGTTTAAGTGGAAGATAGAAGATGAGTTCCTTATCAAATAGGAACAAAATGCACCTAATTCAGAGTCTTCTGTAATGCATATTACATTATAACTATAGATGGAATACATATCATATCATGAAACATACACTCTGAATGATGCTCTCTAAATCTAGATTTAACTCAGTGAACACATACGTGATTTAAACCAACATTTAGCCAAAAAGTAATGCAATCAGGTCATTCCTGAGAGGTAAGCAAACATGGCTTTGCAATACTCTGAAATTTCAGGGTGGGTCTGAACAGTACACCCAAGTGTAAAAGATTCATGAACGATTACAAAATATTGCTTGTAAAATTCAGTGCCACAGAATAATTTTTATTAGCAGTGAAAGGACACAAAACTGAAAATCTGAACAATTGCTTTGAGTTAATGGACATGAAATACATTAAAGATTCAATATGTACTGCACTTGAATGTTAAATCTTCAAAAACAAAAAAAAGGAGGAAATACATGTTGTAAGAATTTATTTTTTCCTAGTACATGCACATACAGGGTGACTCTGGTTTTCCATTACAGCAGCTATGCTATTTTTCTCTAAAATCACAGGGAAGATTATGAGCATCTAAGAAACAGGACTCAGTGGTTTATTCATGCTCATCAAGTAACAATGGGCTTTGAAGAAACCCGCTCCAATCCATGCGATGAATGCCTGAAACAGTCAGAAATGGTGGAGATGGGAGACTGATTTCTAACTTACTGTAATGAGTATAAGATAATTCTGCCTGCACTGTGTAAAACATAGGTGCCATTTATATATTAACTGGCATTATGTGACTTGTATGTTTGGTTTGTTGTGGTTGGTGTTGTGTTTTGTTGTGTTTTTTTTTGTATGTGTGAACTTTTTACAAGACTCTCCTTTTCATTTTTAGTCTTTTCTTTCTTGAAAAGGTATCTTTCATTATGATTTTGTCACAATGGAAAAAGGTTGAACACGATCCTATTTAACTCACATTGGTTCTACAACCTGAAGGTGGCTCCAGTTCGCATACATACACAAACTAATCTAGTAGCTGTCAACACTATTTAATGGTGTTGATTCTACTGCTAAAAAAGTACTGTAGAACAATTACTTTAAAGAAAGCACATTCAAATATACGTAGAAATAGACTACAGTTAAAGGCTATTTCAAAGACATATACATACTTTTCAGTTCCTCATAAATTTACAAGTGCTTGGAGGCATTTGAAAGCATCCTATTCTGAACACCACAGGATCCTAATGAAATCAATGGGCTAGCTGCACTTGCAGACAGACGCTTGACTAAGCTACTTGATGAATCAACATCCATAGGCATAGTGCCTACATCAAAACCTACTGAGGTTGATGGAAAAAAAACTGTTCATAGGATTAGGATTCAAAAGTTGTGTAGACATAAAGGTTTCTTTGGAAGTGCTTCACAGGAAGCACTAATCCATACAGCAATACTAGGACCCAAAATTTCCATGATCTATGGCAATAGATTGGCAATACCTGAGACAAGCTAGTCCTGCTCTGCAGAAGGACATCACAAGGAGAAAAGCCTGAAGAATGCTTAGATAAAATCTGTATCTCTAGCCAAAATTCCTTTACTTCTCAGGCTCTGCTGACTCTTCAGCCTTTTTGCAAACATGTGGTATTAAGAAAACACACAGCTGTTCTGCCTATTTACATCTGCACGTTTCTCATTAAGTGACATTTTTTTACAGAGAAAAAAAAAACAAAATGTTTGCATTTTATTGATTTAGATCGACCAAAAGACTAAATAAAGAGAACATTTGGCTCACTTTCATTCCGCAACTGAATTAGCAACCTCAAACAGGATCAGTTAAAAAGTTAGACTTTAAAGTTAAAGAAAAACCAAGACATTTTTAAGCATCATGTTTCTCTTTCTTCTAGTCCAACTAATATGAAAATAACTCCTTCATTGTGTTGTTTTTTTGATATACTAGTTCAGCTCTATATACGTCAAGAAAGAATGTAATTAAAACTGGGAATGTTACAAACAGTCTCTGTTAGCAAGATGTTAATTCATCAAAAAAAGGAAAAAACAAAAACAAATCTGTGTGTTTAAATAAGGAGTTTACTGGGAAATATAGAACATCTGCTCAAAAAGCAGAAGAAGAACAGCAGTAAAGGCATTCTGACTAATTCAAAATGAAAGATAGAAGCCTAGACCTCCTACATCCTGTATGAATGTTGTAAAGATTGGGTGAATGTTCCCAACATCTCTTCTCAGCAGTAGCCTGCACCCTTTCACCAAATATCCATTGGCCTTGCTTTTACTTCTCATTGAAGCTAATGTCAAGAAATAAAGTAAAAACATCAAAAAAAAAAAAAAAAAAACTGTTTTCTGGCCAATGCCAATTATAACCAACAAGTTAAAACAGGCTTTTGAACATATTTTACCACAAAAACTGAAGATATATAATTTTAAGTCTACTGAGATCCAAAATCAAAGCGTAGAAATATGAATATGGTATTTGAAATGCCATTACCAAATGTAAGGTTTCTGAAGCATCACAGAGAACATTCAGATTTGATTTTTCATTCTCTGTACAATAATGCAGGAATATTAACACCACAATATTGTCCTCCACCCCAGAGAAAAGAATTGTCATACATGATTATAGAACTGAACAATCACATCTTTCAAGCAAATCTCTTGCACAAACACTAGAGTGATTGATGTCATTTAAATTCTTAAGTGCATACAAAAATTTGGAATCAGAGAAAGTGCTATCCGAAAGAAATCATACTGCCTGGTTTACATTTTATATTTTCTATAAATGCCTACTTATTTTTGTCATACATGTATCATATACCACAAATACTTGTTTCCAATATTCCTAATCAATGAACTGAATTCTTCCCACCAATACAATCAATACAGTTACCTGTAGTTCCCCATGTGCCTATTTTCATGCTCTTCTTTGGAAATCTGTTTACGGACTTGTGCAAGTCTTTCCTTCTACAAATCAAGAAAGTAAGGCAATTAACACAAAGAGACCATAAGCCATGGGCAAGAAATAGCGCTTTTTCATCATACCAGTTCTTCTTTTCTCCTTTCCAGTGTGTGGCGCTGCTTTTCCCAATCTGAGGAACCTGGCAACAGTTTTTTCATTGAGCCTTGACCATACAGTCTTTTTTGAGCTTCAGCTTTCTGCTGGGCTAAGTTTCTTCTTTTATCACTTGTCCTGAAACACAAATATATTATATGGCATGTCAGTCCAAAGAGAAGTATTCCTCAGTAAAAATTAGGAAAGGTTTCTTTATGCTACTGGATATGTTAAAGACCTTTTATAATGAAATATATTGCAAAATATATCTAGCACATTCATTCCCACAGGCCCTCACATAATGCAGGTTTTGATAGCTACATAACAGGAAGAGGAATTCAGACATCAATTTTCAGAACTCAAATTGGTGTATCAAGATTTACTGAATTAAGCATCTTAAACTGACCCAATACAACTGAGATGCACTTTCATCTGAAGTAAATCATCTGTAATTTTCAGTCAGTCACGTGGTTTACAACATACAAATTAGTAGTCAAATGCTCATTAAGATTTTTTTTTTTTTTTAGTATTAACTTTTATGGCTACAATATCTTCACACCTTAAATTGTACTATAATAATTCTGTACTATAATATAATGTACAAATAAGGTTGCAGCTATGTTCACAGAATCACAGAATTTCTAGGTTGGAAGAGACCTCAAGATCATCGAGTCCAACCTCTGACCTAACGCTAACAGTCCCCCACTAAACCATATCCCTAAGCTCTACATCTAAACGTCTTTTGAAGACTTCCAGGGATGGTGACTCCACCACTTCCCTGGGCAGCCTGTTCCAATGCCTCACAACCCTCTCAGTGAAGAAGTTCTTCCTAACATCTAACCTAAAACTCCCCTGGCTCAACTTAAGCCCATTCCCCCTCGTCCTGTCACCAGGCACGTGGGAGAACAGGCCAACCCCCACCTCGCCACAGCCTCCCTTGAGGTACCTATACAGAGCGATAAGGTCGCCCCTGAGCCTCCTCTTCTCCAGGCTGAACAAGCCCAGCTCCCTCAGCCGCTCCTCGTAGGACTTTTTCTCCAGGCCCCTCACCAGCTTCGTCACCCTTCTCTGCACCCGCTCACTACTGTTCCTGAAGTTCAGATTTTCTTCAGCATATCCCAACTACCAGGCTTTCTTATAGAGCAGTATAGCTTTTGATTGTGTATTAAACTATTGCCAAAGCAAATTTCCTACAACTGCGCTCACATTCTCACTTAGAGACCTGTTTGAGAAACCATTTAAAAGGTATGAAAATGACCATTATCACTTCGTTTTTGGGAAGCACAAACAAGAATAAAAGTTAAATTTGGATTAATTTCAATAGCAAAACTGACAGCAATGGAAGCATTTACTTTTTTTTAAATACGAAGGTGGAAAAAAATGTTTTCATGTTCTATTAGTCCAATGCAAAGAATAAATAAATAAGTTCACATACAAAACGAAACAACACATTTAAAGCCAGAAGGACAGCCAGACTGAAAAAAAGAGAACAAGTTTACCGTATGTTGAGAAGCTTTAACGCATTTAGAAGAACACCCTTTTTTACATCGTAGTCTATTTTTTGATCAGTTCCAAAGCTTGGAGCACGATTAATCTGAAAAAAAAAAAAAAAAAAAAAAAAAAAAAAAAAAAAAACGAGATGCATAATACTCAGGAATGTTCAGCTTCAATGGACATGCATCTATTGTAACAGGCTTTGGAGAAGCCATTCTTTCACACATAGCAAAGAGTAAGATGATACATGTTGATAAGCTCATTTTGGTTTGTATTTTTGAAATAATTAGAGCATTAAACATCACAGATACTAAGGAGTGAGATGTATCTTTCAGCCACCAATTCATCCAGTCACAATGAACATGATTCAAGTATTGGCACTGTAAATTCAGCCTAATGTATTCTTGGTGGCTGAGACAAGAAATTTACCAGGAAAAATGCTGCTAAATTCATTATAACCATTTATTTACAATACTGTAGGAGTCCAGTACAGGAAGAGTTAAACTCTTTCTTAGTTCCCAGTCTGACATCAATTTTGAATATGGTTCTTCTCTGAAAAGTAGCTTGTAAGAACAGAAAGTTCTAATTCAAGGTCTTCTCAAGTACATTTAAATAACTATTCTGATACGCCTTAAAGCAAAACCTTGAGGTCTAACTTATTAAATCAGTACATAGTAAGAAAACATAAAACATAACTGTATCAATAACAAAAACTTATAACCTAAGTATAGGACAAGATTATGTTACTATAAACACAGAGGAACAAGGGAAATTAATCTGGAAATCAATGAGACCAAATCACACACTTAACAGCCCCCACCAACTATCATATAACCACAGCCAAGCTTTGCAGCACCTGCAGGAGAACAGCTTACAGAAAAGCTTTGATAGAGGATGAAGTAAATGCATCAACATCTCCAGGAATGCCCTCCAGCCCTGTGTAAAAATTTATACATGAGCAACAAGTGCTAATAAGAGGCAGAAATCATGCCGACTGTGAATGAGCAGTGCTGGCTAGGAAGGAACAGACATTAAAGAGTTTCAGAAGTGAAAACTAATACTTTGTACCCTATGCACATAAAAAGTGAGATCCAATGTAGAGCTTTATGTTTCAGTCCAACAAATACTTGAATACATAAAAAGCTCACTGAACTGAAAACAGAGATGTAAAATCAAGCCCCAGCTCCTTATTTAGGAGAAATTTAGGAGATATTGAACAATATGATATTCTGTATTGAATTTTTGACTCCATAGTAACATACAGCAAATGATAAAATTGTACTTTGAAGTACCAGTTCTGCATACATTAAAAACAGCTGAGCAGACAGAAATTTATAGTTAATATAGTTTAACATAGTTATTAAAATTTCCAAAAATCTGGTAAATTAATTCCCAATATTTTATTAGAGTCAATGTACTGAATCCTTAAATCTGGTGAGAATACAGTTAGATATGAGGACTTGTTTGAAACATGTAAATGTTATGTTATTTCAATACTGAATGCACAGAATTCCCAGTTACACACACATCCTTACACAACCCTGAAGTTTCCAATTTAGAAGCGTACATAAGTGCACTGTTGTATTTCAATTTATTTTATTTATTCCTAGGCTGACAACAATTTAAGTACAATATTGGGCATAAAGTCTGCATTAGTAAAGATGTTATAAATATATATTACTTATGTGAGTACCAGTGGAAATTAGCACTCTGAATAGCATAAAATTATTTACATTTTCTCTCCTACAGGGTGAATTTTCCCAAAAATCTACTTCTGGCACTTATGAACAAACAAAACCATATTGACTATGTATATTAAGCAGCAAATTAAGGTAGGGATAGAAAAGATGTAAGAAGAATTTGAAATGCTGTTATTTCAGTAGGTATAGAACTAAATTATCAACATGTTTTTAATTCCTCCAACTGAAATCTTCAACTTTTGCTTCATAATTAGAATTTCAATTAATACAGCACGTACAATTAATCAAACTACTTGTGAGCATGGCAGTTGTAGAGCTCACTGTGTTTCAAAATTACACACTTGTCAGTAAAGGACTTCATACCTGTAATACTTAAATTAAGCAGTGTAAGTTGAACCATGTAAGGCTCCCATCCCCATCTACATTTGCAAAAGATTCTGATTTTACAGAACTGAAACTCTGTAAATGCTTAAGATACTACTTCACCATATTCTTTCACCAATATGTTGAGAAAATTTCAGCCTGGAATTTTACCCCTTTATGGAAACAGCCAAAGAGAGCATTCTCACCTCTCACTGCTGCAGCTTATTAGTATAAATTTGAAATACTCAACTATTGAGAAGACCATTCAAATATAAAGACATGACATAACAAAAAAGACTTCATAAATCTAAAATCAATTGAATAAAATATTACATCCTTTAAATAACAGGGATTTAGTCTTCATTCAACCTGTAAAACAACATGAGTGTTTTGGAAAAGATCCCATTCTTTACTAAAGTGACTCTAACAATAGAATTTAAAAAGAAACAAGAAAAAAACAAGAAACCTGTAAGCCATAAAGATGCTATTACACAGAACGCTGCTAAAGGCCATCATTGAGCAGATCCTTGATTAGAGATGATTATGAAGTTCATTCTAATCTCTTGTTTATAAGCCTCACAAGTTGTGGGAGTGCTTGTCACCTTTTTTTTTAGCTTAAGCAGAAGACTGTTTTTCCATGGCAGCTTAATACAAATTTAACCTGTCCTACCCTACCCACTTCATTGTCTTCACAGTAGCACCTAGGTCCACAGTGAGTGAAGAAGCTGATCCCAATGATCCATATGTAGATTACCCTCTGCACAAATTATTTTGCGTTGCTCCTCAATCATATAAGTACCACTGCCATCACAAGGAAGGGGGCAGGGAACATACATTCAACAAAGGAGAGGAGGAGAGCAGAGATTTTGTAGCTAGCGCATCCATCAGTTTAAGCACCACAGAACTACCCTCTACAGGTGCATTTTACCTAATGCGGTGTGACTGCAGGCTGCCACAAAGGACTGCTGCTGCCACCCTCTTCATCCTTCCTTCACATTACATTCCCATTCCTTGCATCAAACTAAGTGTTGTGAAGCCCCTGGGTAAGGAAATTCTGCAGGCTGATTTAGTGTAAAAATATGGTTTCTTTGGATGTTGAATTAAGTTTTCATCCAAACAATTTTAAAAGTTCATCCAATAGCCACGACTACCACATAGATGCAGGTTGTCAGACAAGCACTTTGGACAACTGCCCACTGTAATGCCATATTGTTAAATCTTTTTCATTCTTCATTCACTTGAAAGGTAGAAAAATTAGGAGTTATCACTGAAGGCAAATCTTGAGACAGCTAAAGTCATGTACACTTAGTAGATTCCATGCCAATGCCTGAGAGTAAAGAAAGCTCATGTACAAGTGCAAGACAGGAAAAGCCAGCAGACAGCAAGAGAAAGAAACACAAGACTGGCTCTCCAAGGCAAAAGGGGGAGAGGATGCTTGGCACAAGTCACTGAAAGTTAATCTTTTTTTGTTATAAAAAGAAAATTAAGAAGAAGGAAAGAATTGAAGGAAAGAGCTAGATGAGTAGTCTCATCAATTGTTCTTTGTAATGGTAACCAGATAGATTCTAAATACTTCTAGGTTCTTGGGCCAAGGGACAACTGAGCTTTTACAACTTTTTTATATACTCATTCATCTCTTAATTGAAATGCTGACCTTGCTGAAGGCCACAGGGGGACCGCATTAATGGCACTCTGTGCTCACCTAAATGATGGTTAATGCCCACACACCACTGCTTTATTAACACAGCCTCATTGACTGCTATGGAAGTGCTTTGTTATGCGTCTTAGATACAGGTTTTACTGAAGAATACAAGCAAAATCACACACATTTGTGTATCACTTGTAAAGTGTAGCACAGTCATTCTGACAGCTGAGTCTGATTGCTTTCAGCCAAATCCAAAAAGAAATTTGAAGTGATATTATGTATATTTTTATGGACATAAATAAGTAGATAACTAGAAAATATCTGTCAGATACTTTGTCCACTGGAAAACGTACTTGACGTACTTGGTAATCCTGGGTTCCACACCAAGTTCCATCACCGACCATGCAGCCTTGTTTCCCTTTCTTTGTGTCCTCTACTTAAACTAATATTTACCAGCTATATTTATGAGCAATATCTGATACAATAAGGCTTTTCAAGCTACGTATAATTTAATAATTTCCATCTTTCTTAAATTGTTTTTTACTTGTTGTCTTCCCAAAATTCTACTCTGGGTCTCCTGTTGCTATTTTTACCCTATGATTCATTCTTCTCAATTTTGAAAATACCTTATCACTTTGAAGCATCAAGTTAAACAAAGTTTAAAGCTACAGCTTAATCTATTTTTAGTATTTACAATACTTGTCTATTTCTTTGCAGATTGAGATTTCTCCTTTAAAATGACTAAATTGGAAAAAAAAAAATGCATCTTTTTCTCAGTAAATAGCTCACTGACTTCATTTTAGCAAGGCACTTGAGCACAAGGTCAGCTAGGAGCTCTATGTTCCTCCTAATCTGCTGCCTTCTTTTAGTCAAAATGATTGCAGTTTTCCAATCCTGTGAAGCCAGCATAGCAAAGAACTTATTTCTGCTTTCTCTACCATACCTTCCAAACAACTGCTGCCCAAGTTCTGGCTCAGCAGTATCTTTCTGAACCCACTGAATTCATGAGAGAACATCACCTGACTCCAGAGTTCATGCTGTGCAAGTACAGAGAGGACACAAACTGTGAGGCCCAGGCTTCCCCAAGGGCAGGGGTATGTCAGAGAGCCTCAACAGCCCTTGCTGCTACAGCTGTTCAAAATCACTCCAATGCACTCATTTGTGCCTCTCACAGCACACTCAGAGAAAAATGGGATCCCCTTAGATGGCTGTTCTGCAGAGCTGTATCACAAAGAACTAGTTTCAGGGCAACCAGATATTAAACTGGTAAGATAATAACAAACTCACTGAACTAAAAAAGTAAAAATTCTGCTTGATGTTACAAGCTTAAAGAACAGTGAATAACTTCACAGCAAAACTCAAGTTCTTTTTCCATGCAAAAACCTGCAAGAAAATCACAGATGCATACCATATTTGGATGCCCACAATGCCAGTTCCGTTACTTTATGGAGGAGAATCTTAAGTTCTCTGTACGAAGAAAAGTTTGAGCTTTTTCCCCTTCATAAGTACCCTGCAGCACATTTACTTTGCACGGTCATCTACATGCATTTATCAGAGCATCCACAAGGAATGTATTCCCTATTTCAA
Organism: Aythya fuligula; assembly: GCF_009819795.1. Classification (NCBI taxonomy): domain Eukaryota; kingdom Metazoa; phylum Chordata; class Aves; order Anseriformes; family Anatidae; genus Aythya; species Aythya fuligula. Next base: position 14,521,549 of record NC_045566.1, read on the forward strand.
GATAGTAACAGAAATCCCAAAAGATCACGCACAAAGCGTCTACACCAGTGCACTAGTCCTCTAATCACCTCAGCAGCTTTCTGCTGAACTCACTCCAGTTTATCAGTGTTTCTCTGTTACTCTGGGGCACAAAGCTGGACAAAGTATTCTGGATGGGGCCTCACAGGTGCCAGATGGATCAGTCTACATCACTTAGTGCACATTGCTGGCCCACGTTCAACTCTGAATATCACTCACACTTTGAGAGATGTGGTATGACCGAATCTGTTTTTTTATTTTGCTGGAAGTTGGTCATTTTCCACAAACTTTGTGTTGATTGACATGCAGAACTTGATCTCAAACAAAAAGATTAGATTTATGCAGGAAGTTTATGAACTATGGTAGCCCAGAAACAATTCAAGTGTCAATGAAACGCAATGAGACGTATTTCCACATGACTCTACTCATGGCTCAGTACAAGCAACGCAAATACCATTACTCTATATACTCAGCTTTTTGGTATCTGCATGTTATTTTATATAACTTTTATAATAATAATAAAAAAAAAAATCTATACTGAACAAAGTGTCTTGCTTTGTCACATGTGATCATTGGTGAGAAGTCTCAAGAAGCCTTGGGGAAAGATGCTATGTTAAGAAAATTACTTTTTCCTAGCAAGAATACACTGTCCCTTATTTTCATGTGTCTATCCCATGTTTCCAGACAGGAAAAATGGTTGCTGACTAATCTGTAAGACATCAGTGCTCTAAAGCAATCTTGATAACGTACCAGCGATACCACCACAATAATGACTAGCTACCAAAGCATTGCATATGTATGTCTTCTAAGAGATGATTATTTAGCATCCAATGACCCAAGAACCACGATGTACAAATGACCAGCTTGTGCTAAAAGACACTAGTAGTTTTATCAGGAAGCTACATCTTGATGACTTGACAAAAGAGAATTACATACAGGGCCCCAAAAGTGCAAGCAGATGATGACAGCAAAGCCCTTGAAAACCTAGAGGCACAGATATGTGCCAATTGCCGTGGCCAAATAGTGTTCACTACAGGAATGCAACCTTGTGAACTGGATAAAACTGAGCTTAGGGAAAACAAACAGAATACAGAACACAATCCAGAAAGTGTAAAACAAACCAGTAACAGTAAAACTTGGAGATCATTTGGAATTGCTGGCCAGTGAGTGAACAGTGAGTAAGTAGACAGTGTCAGCAAAAGATTAAAACTAATGCTAAGTCAAGCTAAGAGCAAAGAAGAAACCATCACCATCAACAGCGTATTCTTCCTGGTGAAAAACACAGGACACTGGCAACTTGCCATAACAACCTACCCACCTTGTTATGTAGAACTAGACCTCTCCTGTTTCTTGCTGGCCTTTTGGATCTCCAGGGGTACAGGCAGGGTAAGCATAACACAAAAGAAAAGAGTAGACACTAGAAAACTTGCGTATGTGAATTTTAACTACTTCATTAATAGAAATTAGCAATAACTGGAAATTTTAGCCTAATAGGTCCAATGACATTTTAACAGGACTGATAAAGTCATGCAAATATTTTGCTAGTAGTTCAATTATAGCAAATAAAAAACGTGGAATTGTATATAAGGCAAGTTTGTCTCAGTCACATAAATCACAAGAGAAGTTTGGTACCCTGCACTTGAGGCTTGGTTGCAATGCAGATGCAAAACCAAAAAGCAGGCAGCTTGGTCTTAGTTTAGGAAAAGGGAGAAAAATAAGTTATTAAAATCCAAGAATTTCAACTGTATATCTTTGAAATTTACATAAAATAATCTAGTTTGGAAATTTTGGTCAAAAGCAGTAAAATTGAATTTTCTGGGAACAGAAGAGAGATCTAGGTAGCTGGTGCTCCTCAGATGGAAACTGCTAGGATTGTACAGATGCTTGCCAGAGACATTTGGTGCCACAAGATGGCAATCATGCATTTCCCTCAGCTCTCACTTTGATAGAAGGTTCTGGAAGTTCAGTAGCATCAAGGAGAAGGAAAGCTACGTTGTATAATGTGGAATATAAATAAAAGTCATCTCAGGAAAGCAGAGTTATTATAATGTTGGACAATTTATTTCTTACAATAGTTTATTAAGCTATCTTTATAACAGAAAAGCTACATGAGCTATGGAAATAAGAAACTAGATTTACTATCCTAATCCTATTTTGGCAATTTTCCCATAACGCTGGGAACATTCAGGGCCTTGTGATTAGTGCTTGTTACCACTGTTAGAAAGAATGATTCACTCCCTGGAGAGGGTTTTGGCAAGAGGGAAACGGTGGAAAGAGATAAGAGTGGAAAGCTGGCGAAGAAGCCAGAACTGTTTTAGAAAGAAATATACGTATATATACTATTATTACATACAGCGTGTGCATACACACACTAGATGCACATTATTTTATCTAGTACATACATATGCACTGTAAGGTTGTTCTATACTACACTGTATATGGTATATACATTTATACACACACACACTACATGTTTGTACTGAGAGTGCTGCGAAAAGCATGAACAAGCGCAGTGAAAATCTGTGGATGAGTGTAGAAACCAGTTTGCTAAGTTTTAAAGTTTGAAATTTCTGCAAGTTTAAGTTCAACATCTGGCAAAATAAATTAAAGGATAATTGTATCATCAAAAATAGAAGAAATAAACTTCTATGTTAAAAAAATAATAATAACCTAGTACACAACTCCTCAAGTCCTGAAGTATTCTCTAGCAAATACGAAAGCAGCATTTATAACTTTTCCGGATCCCTCCCTCACAAACAAGGAATCTAGAAATAGAGACTATCCTCTGGGACTACCCTACCATAAATGGTAAATTCAGTCTGTATTTAAACAACCTATATGCAAGCTATGGGCAACCTACAGATGATAATCTGGAAGTGTAGAGCTAAATCAAAGGGATTAATAGGCTTTACTTGACAAAAAGGGAAGACATAGATGTAAGTGCAGATCAAGTTCCTGTCAGAAACTGTTTTTGGCTAGGACATCAAAGCTAGCATGGAGGACAGTGAAGGAATTTGTATTTTTCTAATTAAAATTATACTGAACCCTGGAGAGAAATAAGAACAACAAAACAACTGTTGACAGTATTAAAGACCTGAGAACATGGCTGTAATTCAGTAAGTTAATTGCGTACATTTTGCTCATCAGTAGCCAATCATATTCATGAATTATTGTCAGCAGACACATTTTTAATGCAGTTTGCTTTTTTCCTCCAGCTGTACAGCATCCCAGACAGTTAACATAATGAAATAAGACAATCTGGAAAAGAAAAGGTAAGTAAATTCCATATGTATATATTAATAATAGAGTAATTAAAAGAACAAAGTAGACAATCCTCCAACATTGCTGGTATTTTCCTCTGTGTATGTGGGTGCTTTTAAAAGGCATAGGAAAGGAAAAGAACTCATATTCAAAAAACAAAAAAAAAATTATTAGGACCACACATTCACTCAAGCTGCCAGAGCTATATACTGAACCATACTCATGAAGGAAGCCCATCCCTTACCCATTTTCCATAAAAAGATCCTCCAGATACAATGCACCCAGAACAATTGGATTAACATTACATTTCTCATTAAAACTTTCACAAATGTCTAAAATGCAACATTCCTCAAATGCAACAATTCCTCCAATTAACCTTACCTGAGTCTCTAAAATCACTGACAGACAGTGTTTCTATATGGCTGCTGCAGAAAAGGTACCATCTAGACCATTAAGGTACCATAAAGGTACCATTATTTTTTTAAGACTCAAAAACAGTACCTCCTGTAACACACAGATTTTCTGTGGAAGTTTTCTTACGCAGATATGGATTCAGCTGGGGCTCGCTTAACTTTTAAGAATAAAGTTTGCATTTGTTTAAAGATGTTTACCTCTAGGAGCCATGGTTTTAGTTTTCTGTCCAGCAGAATATCAAATCCCAGGACTTCAAAGCAGACACTGTCACTTCCTGGTGCTTGCCCTGGCCTGCACATGCGATAAGCATGAAGAACGTGTGGTTCTGCAACTATGAGAGTCTTCACTACTAACTCCTGTAGGGATGTTTTCAGAAAAATTTATCAGCAGAGAAGACACCAGTATATATTGAACTAATGTGTTTCATACTTTCATAAACGCTTTAGTGAAATTATTTTTTTGAGACTTAAAATAGCAAATAAATGTTCAAAGTAACAGACTTTTTCTTATCTATTTACAGATATTTAATAGCTATTGTATTATTATACATTCCATAGTACATACTTTTTTTTAGATACATGATAGCCTAAATACTAAAGGTATACTGGGAACAATGCATAGTAGAGCCAAATTTTGCCCGTTTCACTTCATAATATCGTTTTCAATAAATATACTAGGAATCATAATTGCAGATTGTGCCTCAGCTGTATCAGTCTTTGTCCTATTCCTCACCTGAAGATGCCTGTAACATATCCACTGACTTTAATGGTGCAGGTTCCAATCCACTGATATACACAGCACTGACTGCGGTTTTGTAAATGTTCTCACATAAAATTCACTTTAAGTGCTAAAAAAGTTTTTGAGAGTTTAAATGGGATTGTTCCTGTGTATGATATTACTTATGTGAATAACTAACTGGTTGAAAGGGCTTTGGTGCCTCAGACAAAGTTTAACATTAAATTTATGATCACACTCTGAATATCACCTTTTTAAAATATAATCATCATTAATAGCACGTCACTTGTGGCATGCATTGCTGAGAATTTGGATTAATAAAGTTTCAAAAATAATATTCAAGTAAAGCAATGGATGACAGAAGCAAATCATTATTTAACAATATACATAGACAAAATAAAGAAAAGCATATTAGTTTTATCTTACTGAAATATCATTCCAGAATTTGGAGACATCAAGATTATTTGTTTCTAGAAACTCAGTAAACCATTTAATGGAGCGTTTACTTCCTTTGTCTTCTGTTTCATCCCGTCCAAAATGTTCATTATGTTTATTCACAGAGTAGTTAGTCAGATGCATATACAGTTGGCTCTAAGAAGAGAGAGAAGAGATCAACACAATAAACAAAAAAAACAAAAAGCAAAAAACCACCACCAACAACAAAAGAACAACACTTTAAATACAGTTCTAGAATAGTCAATTCAAAATAATTTTTTAAAAATGTTAATAATGACAGTCAAACAATTTGAAAATATATTGTGAGCAGATGTTCTGTTGTTTCTGATGTCTCTAATTCTTGGAATTTTCACATACTGAACAGTCTAGCCATGTTATAACAAAATCTGGGCTTGCATTTAAACCAGTTGCGATCAACATCTGGTTAGGAAATATATCTGCCATTTTTACAGGTCTGTATGTAAACAACTACATAAAAATGTGAAAAGCAATCATAACTTACAGAACAATTACATCGCACAAGAAGCAAACAATAAAGATGGTATTTTGAATTGCTACTTTAAAAGTGCAAAAAACACTTTAGCAACCATTTTATAGACAATCCCACATTTCAGTTGTCGCTCTAGTTTATTTATGAGAAATGTTTTCATGATAGTGATACTTTAAAGTATCTTTTACATATAAATTCATCTGCCTTGTTGCTATCTACCAGAATTGCTCATTTTTGAACGGCTGGTAGCCATACATTAGAGGGTGGTAAATTTCAAGATGTATTACAGAAACAAGTGAGTGCTATGATTCCTTCACAGGTAAGAAAATTTAAACAGCAATTTATGTTATCAGTTACATTAAAAACAAACAAACAAACAAACAAACAAACAAAAAAAAAAAAAAAAAAAACACTTTAAAGGCTAACTTATAAATCATTATTTATAAATTTATGTATCTTCCAGTACAGGTATTAATTCAGCTCTTCACCTGCACTACCATGATGACAGTCCTTATCACAGTGAGAGGTCTTTGTCATATTTCATTCCTTGTTTGAATGCTAGTTGAAGTTCTAAGCTGGCCGTGGGCTTTCTGTTCCAATTCATTTTTGAAAAGACAGCCAATAGACAACACAAGCCTTCTGCTGTCATTTATCTCACTACACTTATGGTTAAAAAAATAAATGAAATTAACAAAACCAAGCATCTTAATTGCAGGCTAGTTAACAACACATTGTATTAGCACTACAAGTAATGAATTTCTCCTATGGCTTTCAATTACTGCTTTGAGAATGATTATGAAACCTATTGTGTTTCTGAGTAGTTGTAAATGTCATCTTTCCATCAAATTAAATTATTTCAGACAATTAAATCATTTTTCAGACTACAAAAAATGAAACTGTTTTTAGAACATTATATAAATATCTGAACTAATCTTTAGTCTGAAGTTATCCAGAACAATATCACTGTGGAACAGTGTCATCTGAAGAACAATGTCATTAGTGATAAGCCAGGTTATTTCATACAATAAACAGACTACAACATGAACAGTTGCAAGAACACAGAGAAAACTGCTTATCCTGCTGCTCTGTTTATCCACTCATAGCATATTTCAGTGCTGATAATGCTGAGAATAGTGACAATAAAAATAAATAAATAAAACATTAAAAGCAAGCTATTCCAAATATAATACTGGAATTTTTCTAAAACATACAATTTCTACTAAGATCAAAATTATACCGGCATTCTTCAAGAGAACAGTATATAAGTGACAGTATTTAAGTGACAGTAGAGTAAATGGCTCACCAGGCATTTTCTATTGCATAATTACACTGAAGCAGCTCTAAAAGCACATAGAAAAGGAAAAGGAAAGATATAGCACCAATAGAGTACAGAGTGAGGTATAAGAAATTCAAATCCACTGATGCCTGGACACTACACAGGTAAAATTCTACATGCATAAGCAATGAATTAGAATAAACTCCAACTTACCAAATTTGAGTCACTGGGGGGATGGTACTTTTCTGTGCCCATTCTCACCAGTCCATCATGATATAAAAATACTTTTAATGGATCGCATGAGGTTACAAGGATATATACACGTAAATCAAACTTGTAGCCTTCCATAAGAAATGGTTTGTCAAGATATTCCTGAACAATCAAGTGATCCTGAGCTTGTAACTTTTCTCCATTTCTTATTAAAGAGATCCTAGTTACAAACAAAAGTTATTTAAAAAATGTAGGACTTTGACATAACTCTGAAATAATTTTTCATGGTCTTTCAGTCAGGTAGTTAGGCTAAAGACTACGTGGAAAGAGCTTACACAGCCTATTCATAGGGTAGAGAAAAATTGCCATTTACTTATATGGCTTTTAGTTTTCTGTCTTTTATAATACTTCACTTGATGGAAAAAAAGGCAACAAGCCATTTCAAAATAACTTTCTGCTTCCTTTGATTCAACAAATGGTGATAATGGATTCCCTTTTCACTTAGAAATTGTTTGGCAGAATTTGCAGCCTCTAGCATCCGTGATTATTCTTCCCCATTTTTTCTGTGAAATATCTCAAAATTTCTGTTTCATTCCAAGAGGAATGAAAACTAACAAAATGGAAAAATTTCAGGGCCTTTACTTTTACAGTAATGCCAATATTAAAAAATTAAAAACAAAAAAAATTTAAAAAAACAAGAGCTTTACTATAGTATATAATCCAAATTGATATTAAAAGCTATAAAAGTTGAAATGGAAATATTCAAAAATAAGAAGACAAATAATAAATAAAAATATTTAAATCTCATTTGTTTTTTACTGACAATTCCTGTCACAGGCAAAACAGTTTCAACCCAACTGCAGGTCACAGTATTTTCAGCAGTGTCTCTTCTCCAGTATGAGAGTCAAGTCTCCTTCCAAGACTGTGCCTACAGCTGCATCCCCAACGATATCTCCTCTATTTCTCCTTCACCTTGAGGTTGCTGATCTTAAATATGTTTGTGCTGCAGTTTTAGCATGCAATAGGGTACTTGGGTTGTTTTCAGAGCTGTGGAATATCCTGGTCTTCCAAGCAACACGCCTGCAACTACTGATACCCTGCCATTTGTGCCCCATGCAATCTCACCCTCTAATTCTAAGCACAAGAGATTCATAAATATATCGTTTGGGTAATTCTACAATAAAAATAATACCGATCTTAAGACTTACCTGATCATCATCAGAAAATGTATTATTTAATTAAGTCACATTTAGAACAACATTAAAATACCACTTCCAGTTACTTTAGTGTTTTAGCTGTTTTTCCTTGTTAATTCTTTGTCCAATACATAACCTTTTTTGTACTGATTGTACCACTTGTACGACAAACTTCTTATTAAGAAACAGCTTCTGTTAATGATGTAAATAGCACTAGATTTTGCCCTTTCTGGGTAAGAAGACTGAATTAACATGAAACTTACCCATGTCCCATTGCCCCATTAGCTGGTTTGACTATAAATGTTTTCTGTCGACGCTTCTTCTTCAGTTCTTTTACATAGTTCTGAAACTGTGTGTACTCTGCAGGGAAGATCCATGTTCGAGGAATAAAAGTATACTCCTGAGGCTGACACTTGATCATTCTGCAAAAAAGTACAATAGAATGTTGTTAGTTTTTACTTTATTTATTTTTTTTAATAATAAACTGATTTGATGGATCAATCCTCTGGATTAAACATCATTTACAATAATCTTCAAGAAAATTTCATTAGCAGAATACTTTTTTGTATTTTTGTATAAAATTTATATTTTGTATAAAAAAAGGAGAGCGGATGTCTGTAGTTCATTTAGAATAGTTAGACCTCTGACATATTCACATGCATACTTTAGGAACAACAAAAGCAGACCATTTTGTGCATTTTTGCTTATCATCATATTGTATTTATTATCTTATTGGCATTCATCTCATTTTTTGGCATTCATCTAACTCCTCTAATTCTCCTAAAAGGACAGTAGAGAATTTAGTTAATAGAAGTTTCCATCACTCAAAGCCCTATCTCTGGTAGATAGGAAGCATATACCCACACCACACTGACAGCGCTGGCTAGATACATACAGGTTAGCTTTAAGTGAGGTAGCTTTAATACTGGTAGCAGCCAAGTTATGTAAGCTTTGTATACTTTGTAGTACTACATGGACTAGCATAGCATGGTTCCCAGCAAGACAAATTTAGTCTTTGCTGAGTTAAATCCTGAAGCAGCTAGCTTGTTTCAGGTATGCAGAACTCCCGGAACTTCACATGTAACTTTGTATGAACTCAGTTTGGGTAACTCTACACTAGCATTCAGGTTGGACACGTCTGGAATACAAATAGCCACAGATCAACAGAAAGCTGAATGCTTAAAAAGAAATGAACTGACATAGCAAGCTACCCAGACTTTAATTAAAAAAAAAAAAAAAAAAATTTGGTGAATTTTTTTATTTTTTTAATTAAAGATTTAGCTATACTTCTACTTTTCTAATGGAAACTAATATCATCAGGATAACTTACATGTAAGACAGACAAACAATATAATTTCAATATTTCATTTTTACTATGAGCCTACATGATGATCCCCATGCACTATAAGACACTCTTACTTTAAGTGCCTCAAATACTAACAGAAGAAGCAGAACTGCCAACCGCATCTGTAAGACTAGGACTGCAGCCAGGATCTACTGGTATAATAGATACACTGTCACCAAACCGTTAGCCAACTACCCAACAAACACTCTACAGAAGCCACAATAGCTATAGTACTCTTGGAGTACTGCATGAGGCTCAGTGTTCCTGCAGCTTCATCACAATTGTCATTTTTAAAAATCTAGTTTGATGAAAGCCATTCAATATTCAGGAGACAAAAAAATGAGTTGATATAATTCATCATTAAGGCATAATTTTTAAACTGTCCATCTACTATACGTTTAGAGATGTTACTACCTTGCTAACTGAAGAGCATATCTTAAATTATCCTATAAGTTAGCCGTAATTTATTAGCCATAAAATATCCTATATTTAGGCCAAAAAAAATTAACTTCTGTGTTAGTTTACGTCCCTCTCCAAATTATGTCTCAAATGCATCCTGAAGTGTTGCATGACAGAAACTTGCGATTTAACTCACAGATTTCAATACTCATATCCCTATTTAACAAATATAACTTGATATTATAGATATCTTATTTTCTGACTGCAATTATATCTGCTCTTTATGCCTTCTTTTACCTTATGCATAGCTGGGTAGACTACAAGCAATAACATAAAGCTGAATACTTACTACTTGTTACCAGTTCAGATGCTTGCTAAAACTTTCAACAAAAGAATTCATCTCTGTTCTTCCCTGCATGGCCCTATTCACAAATGGTGTAGGAACATCATCAAGCAGCTTCCTGAATGAAGACCTATTCCATTACAATAGCCCCATTTTCCAGCACATGTTATCTACTACTGTGGGTAACCGCTTCTTCACTCTGCTGCTCTGTCCTTTAGCCTTTACAGTCCTTACCAGGAGGCCTGAGAACTAAAAAGCAAGTTATTGTTCCTCTGAGTGCTATTTTAGCTCCCAGATCCAGTCAGCCCCTGCTCTCATTTCTGAGTACTTTCTGTGCAAAAGAACCAAAGGTGTTTTGTACAGGCTGTAGGTTATTTAAGAAATGACTTGTCAGTTGAGTAGCACAGGTTCTACTGCCTATGTTTCAAGATCCTCTGACTTTTCAGATATGAAAGGAGGTTAGTGGATGAGATAGATGAGAATGACTCTTCATCCATGACCAGTTCACAAACCTTTTAAATGTAAACAAAAAACATCTCATATCTATTCCCTCTGTTCATCCTGTACACCTTTTCCCCTACTTATTGCATACAATCTGTAATCACACTTATTACTCATGAGGAGATTGCATCTATTTACAGAAAACATGATTTAAACATGTGCAGGACATTTTTTCTGTCATAATTCTGAACTATGCAACTATCTGAGTAAACAGGTCTCAGCTACTTGAATAAAGCATGTGACTTTTTCACAAATAGCAATTTGAAACTTGCCAATAAATGTAAGTAACCTCTGGCATGTAATAAAAAAAAAAAAAAAAAAAAAAATCATTATTAACATTTCAGTTTACTGAGAGGGCATTTTACCTCAGCATAATATTTTCCCTGTATATACACTAGTCAAATATGACTTACTAAGTAAACTGATCTCATGATGCCTGTTATGTGGCAAAAGAAATTTAGCGTTTATGGACACACAAATTCAAGTGTTGACATTCAGTTACAAGTTTTGAAATAAGAATTTGCAGGAGATTTTCCAAAGGAACATCTCCTCACCATCACCCAGGACATGTAATTCTTCATACACTCTAAGTATTCAATTTTGTTCTATATCTTTTCCTTCTCACTTTCTTCTTTATGCTGTTTGCTTACTTCTCACAACAAATGAATGCAGAGATAAATAAATAAATTAATTCTGGGCATTTGTATCTTGTCTTTGAAAAAAATTAAAATTTTCATAACTCTGTTCTTGGGTTATCCCTTATTTCATTGTCGCGGAATCAAAGAGTTTTACCTGATCTTACTGAAAATTCACTGTTACCAAAGGAGCTCTTTCAGGGTGTAAAAAAATGTCTATTTATTTATTTTAAATACAACTGGGTGGGGGTTTTGTTTGTCTTTTTCCTTCTCATCAGCAATCCAAGTCTAGTACACACAAGGAGCATTTGCATAGTTCAAATGCAGCAGGGGGGAAAAATAGCAAGCAGAATATGCTAGGAATAGGTAAGGATCCAAGTGAATAGAAAGGACTGCATGCAGCAGAAAAGCAACAAAACATGATTAGTGTTTCTGCATTATTCTCTCCAAATAAATTTTAAGACAGAACAGCAGCTATATGGAACAAATAGCTGCTGTTTCACTCCCAGAGAAGGACCTGGGAGTGATGGTGGATAGTCGTCTGAATATGAGCCAGCAGTGTGCTCAGGTGGCCAAGAAGGCCAACGGCATCCTGGCTTGTATCAGGAACGGTGTGACCAGCAGGGCTAAGGAGGTGATCGTCCCCCTGTACTCAGCTCTGGTGAGGCCGCACCTCGAGTACTGTGTTCAGTTTTGGGCCCCTTGCTACAAGAAGGACATGGAGGTGCTTGAGCGGGTGCAGAGAAGGGCAACAAAGCTGGTGAGGGGCCTGGAGAAAAAGTCCTACGAGGAGCGGCTGAGGGAGCTGGGCTTGTTCAGCCTGGAGAAGAGGAGGCTCAGGGGCGACCTTATCGCTCTTTATAGGTACCTCAAGGGAGGCTGTAGCGAGGTGGGGGTTGGCCTGTTCTCCCACGTGCCTGGTGACAGGACGAGGGGGAATGGGCTTAAGTTGAGCCAGGGGAGTTTTAGGTTAGATGTTAGGAAGAACTTCTTCACTGAGAGGGTTGTGAGGCACTGGAACAGGCTGCCCAGGGAAGTGGTGGAGTCACCATCCCTGGAGGTCTTTAAAAGACGTTTAGATGTAGAGCTTAGGGAAATGGTTTAGTGGGGGACTGTTAGCGTTAGGTCAGAGGTTGGACTCGATGACCTTGAGGTCTCTTCCAACCTAGAAAATTCTGTGATTCTGTGATTCTGTAAATTCCTCCATTCTAAATACAGAAGTCTGTCCAACCACGTACCAGAACTGACTTGTGTTTTCACAAGCAGTCTCAAGATATATGTCTGAGTTTTGTAAATTATGAATTCCAAATATTGAATTGTGAGGCTAGTACTGCAAAAAAGAGACTGATTAAACATCAGCAGATAGAACAGAGTTTAAGTGCTGATATCACAACATAGATATATTTAACCCAGGGTTATCATACCAGAGAAATTATCCTAATTTTATCTGTAATATGTGCAATCTCGACATTCAGCATCTTTAAACTGTTTCAATCTCAGAATTCAGTAGGTTGAGAGAAAGACTGTGTTTGAATGCAATGTGCATGAATCTTTTGCTCATCTTGCATATTTGTTTTAAATCACATACCTGCACCAATACACAAGGATAGCACTGCCTACCAAGCTGACCAAAATTGTTCCATTTTTTCTGAGATCTTTCCAAATAGCTGCTTACATCCATGTGCTATCTCTATGTTTTTACTTAGAATTAAGTCTGGAAGGGGCAGTGAAGTGCTTGTACAGCAGTTATATACTTATGGACCAGAACAAGAGGATTCTGGTCCATAAGTAGGACATGTAGACACCACGGCAATGCACATAATATTTGCATGCATTCTACATATTATGTGTAGTATTTACGAAATAAAAAAAGAAAGAGAACAAGAGAAATGAGATATCACATTACATAAATACATAAAAACAATTTGTATTTTGGTAATGGCAAATGCAGTGTAGGTAAAATTTGGGGCCAAAAGATTAACTCTTTTTAACTGTTGTTTAAACTGATCTAGGCTAGATCAGTTTAATCTAGCCTATTATAGTTTAATAATTTATTATAGTTTAATCTATAATAAAAAATTCACATGTATTTCTCTGAAAACTCTTCCTTATTACCAGGCTGATGAATCATTATTTACTATTGTTTTCTCAGTTCTTACTCACAGATTCTTAGCTAATATAATTCTTCAAAACCCATCTATTTCACTAGAGGAAGGATAGTTTATAACAAAATCAAATTTGTCTGACTTATTTCTGACATAAACAGTAAGATGCTTCACATTTTTCATGTGATATATACAAAAATATTGTCATTAATTATTTTAAAATAAGTAATATCCATTCACATACTAGTCATTTATCCTTTCCAACTCTTAAATGATGTATGCTTGGGTATATTATACATTACATGTATTATAACAACTTAAGGCTGCCTCAGGCATTCTGCAGCATGTAGACACAGAACTGAACCCACATCATTTTCCACTGATATAAACTGGAGAGACACAGTAACTTTGGAAATTATTCTTGGTCCTCTTGTAGCCTCTTCTTAAAAATAAACAAACCTAAAAGGCAATAATTCAGCATTGTACTGCACTAAACGCCATGGCTGAAAATCTTCTTAATAATAAAAGATTACTTCGTCATGTTTCTTGCCAGAAAATCCTTTCTGCAGATCTCTCCCATTCCTGGAAAATGGTTGATTCTCTGAGGGAGGAGCAAAAAAGAAATTAAGTTGGTACTTCTTTAATTTTTCTGTCATAAGTAATACAATCATTCAAAACATTCAACTACATGCTCAGGCAAACATAGTCAGTGTTACTTATATATCATTCAAGAAAGTATCTCATGTGGTCTTAACTTATCTATGTGGTCTTAACTAAAGATGCAGTAAGCTGTATTCTCCTCCCAGGGAGGAAAAAAAAAAAAACATGGAAAATAAAATATTTATTATTTGGGGAGAGAGTTCTGCCTAATTTACTGCTTAAAATTTATGAGCAACTTATAAATGATGTTTTGCCTCTTCTTTAAAACTGTGATAATTCATAACAATGAACTGGCAGACAAAAGCATGAAAGAACAGCACCCAAATATTTCCAAATGGTATGAACAGATAACTCCAAAAAACAGAACGGTATTTAAAAATATGTAGTGGTATAGCCTTGTTGCAATCTGGATGGTATTGTTTTATTGTGTTTTTTTTTTCCTCTCCATATATGTGTAACCAAAAGTGACACATTACTGAATTTCTCAGAGTGAAACAATTTACTGAACCATGTCTAAAATAGTATCACTCTACCTGATAGTTCCGAAGTTCAGCAATCTTTTCTTGTTGCACAGCAGAATCACTCCATATAAGATTAGCTGTTTCATCTTCATCACGTGTTTTCACGAATCCCATTTCTCGTATTACCACACGTACTACAGAGAAATTACATACTTAAGGAATTTTTTGAATATCTAAAAATAGATTAATTTTCAAAATTTAAAAAATTGATCAAGATGTTGAACATTTTAAATATTCATTCCTTTGCCTGAGAACAATATTAGTATGCAAGTTCTTATTTAACTTGCAAGATTTCCATCAGTCTATTGCAAATCTGTCATTACAATGGTATAGCACCTTGTACCAGTCTGGAAGCAGTGTACAATCACTGATGGGAGCTGTAAATAGCTTCAAGGCATTCCACGCTGACCTAGTAAGTGTCCACTTGCACAGCTATTAGAGCAAATTTTGGCCATTACATACTTTAATTTTAAAACTATGATAAATATAAGTGTCACTGCACACAGGGAACAAAGCCTCTTTAGTCCAGATATTATAGAATGGCTCAGGTTGGAAAGGACCTTAAAGATCATATAGTTCCACAGTTTATTTAGTATGGTAGTTACAAAAACAAATGCATACATTATTTTAAGATTAAAAAAAAAAAAAAAAAGAGAGAGAGAAAAAAAATATTGATTATGTTCCAGGCATAACACAGGTTCTTGGATAAAAGATTTTTGTAAAGAAAAAAGAGAAGAAACAAAAAGAAATTCTTTTTCCTTAAGCTATTCATATTGCTATCTGTGTAATAAATTTGTTCTGATATCACCTCTCTAGAGAAGACATCTCTGGATTTGAAGTCTTCCCCACCTGGTAAAAATCAGCAAGGTCTACTCAAGTATGCTGTGAGTTTGGAGTTCGAAAGTTTGTCACTATTCCTGGTTCAAAGCCTGAACCTGAGAAAAGTCATCAGTTGGCTTCCAGTGTAAACAGTTCATTTTGAAACTTCACAGATGCCACAGAAAGTCTCTGAAATACTTACTAGCCCTGAAGTCTTTGGAAAACTTGTTGAACCATTTCCATAGTTGGAAGGAGATTAGGGTAGAGAGAGTCATTCTAAAGTTACCAATAACTACTCCATTGAGGAGGATAATGCACCTGTCTCGATACTGAGCCATTTGTTTTTGTTTTTGTTTTGGAGAGCTATCAGAACAAACCTATTGTATATATCACAGGCTGAATAGGAGTATATATTTATTGTCATTATTTGCTGTTAATCAAGAATCAGCATTAGTGGCAACTCCCAGATTCTCTTCTGTTACTACACCAAAAGCTAGAAGAAATACGCTGTTGTTTCGTTCCCACAAACACACTAAAAGGCTGAGGCCAAATTACATGATTCTAGTTTTCTACATCTTTTCTTCTACAACAGAATAAAAACTATAGATTTAGTGTGATAGTAGCCTCATCAAAATGCAAAACATTATTACTTTTTAATTGAGAAATCTCTGCATAATAGTAAGGGTATTTAATATTGCACTTAAACTGTTCATCATTTAAGGTTTTAAGTATACATCTGAATTCATATGTAAATCATGATTAATATTTTTTTCCACAGCTATCTTTATTAATTATTTTTTTGCATATCAAGGCCCTTCCCTGAGTAAGGAGTGGGGAGTAATACATGTTTGTACAGCATTCAAAGCTACCAATGCAATGTTACAAAAAAAAAAAAAAAAAAAAAAAAGGTTTCTCAGAACATAAAACCCTTTCAAAATGACTCACTGTCAGCTTGATGCAAAATCCATTAATTCACCCCATTAGTTAGTAATCCATTCACATCAATTGCTATTATGATAACAACAAGATCTATAGCTTCCTACCAATTTCATATTTTGTGCCAGCAACATTTGCAGTGATGACTCCATTCTTCTTCTTTCTGACCTTTCTTTTAATTGGGCTTTGATAGGGTAGTTCCGACCGCAAAGTCACAGAAGCAGTTCCATGGTTATCTTTGAAAAATAATGTTTTATCTGTCAACAACACATTTATATCTCAAATAATGTATACAAATGAACTAAAATTACCATACCATCCATCATGCAACATCTGAGCTAGTCAGTTACAAACATTTACTTCACTGCAACTTACAAGTACAAGCCCACAGAAATAATAGGCTATATTAAAAATACAAGACTTGCATACCTCCCTCATTAGGCAAGGATGGCATTATAATCTAAGATAGCGTAGAAGCAGAGCTCAAATTCTGTTCCAAGTTCTGAGGAAACGATGGAGCTGTCAAAGCCAAGTTATTTAACACTCTATTCAGACCATTTCAGTCTCTGGTTGTAGCAAATACTAGTTCTGGAACAGATAGGTATCTGTGTCAAAAATGTAAGAGAAACTGTTACAGATAAAACCTGAAAAAATACATAAACAGTAGAGAACAAACTACCCGTATTTAGTAAGTCAAAAGTGACACTTAAAGGATAAAACAAGTTATTGTAAATATAAAACTTTGTTTAATACAGTTCAATCATGTTGTTTCTGGGAAAAAATGCAGTATTCATTTGCAAAAAAAAAATAAAAAAAATTATACTACCTCATTGTCATTGTGTTATTTTTATTTCTGTAGGGAAGATTTGGGGCATGCAAATAGGTAATACCAAATTCAATTAATTCTGCAACTTTTTATCTCCAAAAAGCTAAATGAATTTATAGGAATTTTAAACAATTTTTTAATTTAAAATTCAAAATCAGACACCATACATTATGGGTTTTAAGGCACCAAATGGGAAATAATTGAAGTTATTTTAATAACCTTTTTTCCACTTTTTCATTTTTCAACATTTTTTTCAATGACTGTCCAATAATCACTTGCTAATATGTGACCTCAGCTTCACAGTTCACAGTACTCTGAGACACAACTGATGAAAATTGAAAGGCACTTTGGGTTGTCAAGTATCTAAACATCCGTTTCTAAAGGAAGTATTTCTATGAAATGCTATTTTTCATGTATACATTAAAAAATATATATATTTTTTTTATTAGTAATCTCAGAACACACTACTATATGTGAAAATACCACAAATTAAAAATGTCTTGAAAAAACAGCTTAAGCATATGAGAACAGGCTAAAACATTAGGGGGAAAAAAAAAAAAAAAAAAAAGACAAAACCCCTCAGGAATAAGACTGCTCTAAACACACCACTACACGACTTTGGGTGTGCAGCATCTGTTATAACAACATCTGCAAGAAGGCAAAGGCCATCTTTGGAAGGTTGCCTCAAACAAGTCTAGTAGTTTTCGAAACATATACCATATAATTTATTGTTTTTAAAATGCTTTGTTTTCTTTTCTACAATTGTGCATGTGGCTAAAGTTCCTCACCCTAGCTCTAAATCAGTTCTTATTGTTGCTTGTGGTGTTTGCAAAACTTGCTTAAAATAGCTTCACACAGAGGAATTTCTTCTGCTATATATAGCAGAAAATTGCAGTAAAAATCAAAGTTAGCCATGACTTATGATGGGAAATGAATTTGGTTATAAGTCTGGACAAGCTGTACATAGATGCACATTGGCAAAGTTATCACAACATTACTTATAAATATTCCAGGTGGGTGGGTGGGTGCATGCATGCACATGTGCATGTCTCAGAGAGAGAAAGAGGGAAGAAGGAGTGATGATTATATCCTGTACATGTCACATTTTTGTTAAGAAAACATAAAAGCAGATACCCTGAGCTGTAAGATCTTTTTTTTCATTTTAAGACAGAAACCTATCCTTAAAAGCTAATTAACATGAAAGAAAAAAAAAAAAAAAAAAAAGATTATGGTTCTCTTATGACTGTAACCAACATACTGGGTGCCAAATTCTGCTATGAAAGAAGACAAAAAGATTGTCCTCATGACTGTTCAGAGGAGTTCTGCAAATTAACACTGCAACATTTAATTATTTATCCAGGAGGTAGGCACAGGCTATAACACAGATACAGTGTTTGACATCCTACCATTTACTCTCAGCCTTTCCTACTCACAGCATCCTTTGCTGTACCAGAACTGCCTCAGAACGTTCTCTCAAACTGAACTGTAACTGGCAGGTCCATTTGAAGTTTTAATGTTTTGGACACCCTCAGCCAAGAAGGGTGCCTGAAAGTCCTGCTGCCCGCTGGCCTCCCAACATCAGACACAAAGGTGGGAAAATGAAGCGTGCATCCTCTCCACAAGCGCTGCTAAGGAAGAGCAGCACTGGACACAGTGACTCACTGCACGTTATCTGTTTCTCAGGCTAAGAATACCACCAGAGTACAAGACATGTTTAGTTCCTGCGAATAACACTGAAGTATGCCTGTTTGCCAATTAAGGATTTGTATGTATATATACAAATTCCTAGCAGTTGTTCCTCAGCAGTACTGGCTAAAAACTTTTAATGAATTTGGAAAAATGTCAAGACGACTAACGTTTCCCTGTGAGAAATGCCAGTCCTCACTAACACGCCATGATTTACGAGCTATGGCGTGGCAATAAAAATCCAGCAGCTCACATTGCTTTCATTCAGTTTATACTCATAGACAAATCAGAGTTACTGCAGTGCCTTGGTTTTCTGAAGCTGGGCCATAAAGTTCGAAACTACAGTATGTTGTTGACCTGCTACTTTTCTTTATAAATAAACCATTCTACTCTTCAGAGTAGAATACTCTTTAGATTGTTTAATACGGAGCACAAACACCCAGGCGAGAATGTTTTATACACAGGCACAAAGCCTAAAGCCATAATAGTAACCCTGAGTTGATTTTCCAAAACATTTTACATAGGATGCAGTCCATTCTGCATCCCGCTGCTCTGGCTGAATTTCCAATTACCGGGCAGAGCGTTTGCCCACTGGATCATGCACACATAACTGCAGCAGTACTGTTGGGTTGTGATTACGTTACAATCTGAGTCAATTCCTGTAACTATGATAAGATTTTACTTATAAAATAAGCATTACCCAAAACCTGTGTTCAGCTACAACAACGTAGAGGCACCTCTTCCCAGTAACCCACCTGAAAGACCTGTTTCTAAGAGATTGCTTTTAATAACATGGAAGAAACTATTATATTTCCAAACCGGGACTTGTTTAACCTTGGCAACTCAGCTATCAGGAATCTGCACTCACCCTCAGACAGAAAAGGACTGCAATTCCCAGCATATACAATTTCCCACCTGAAATCAAGATGCACATAAATTAATGAAGGTTTGTTGCTCTCCCATATTGATTCAAAAGCAACTGAATGAAAATGATTAACCTACAAATGGAGAGAGACTTGTGAACAAGAAATTAATGCATCTTTTGTCAGGTTAGCACATTCTTATACAAATGAATACTTTGAATAGAAGCAATCTAGGGAGAATAAAAGATGATCTATTACCTTTACAGTTGCCTGGCAAGGTGTAAGAGCACCAGCAGGAGAGCTACATTGCACGCAATCCTGTCCTACAGAGCCAGAAGTCAAAACACCTGCATAAAAACACCAAGTGCAGAGACCAGGGAATCAAAGAAGCAGAAACTTTTATTTTCCAGGGACATCAGAGGTCAGGCACTCTTGCTAGAGAGGCACAGGGTCACACATGAACAGGAACATAGGCAGATACTTGAATCCAAAGGGAACAGTCTGAGCAAGGTTCAGCAGAAGCAATTAGACAAAGGTAATAGTGACAGAGGCTGAGAGGGTGCCTGGGTGAAGAGCAGTGTGAAGAACAGGTTTCGTAGTTAATGGAATAATCCATGTTTCCTTGTTAACAAGTTGTAATTCATTGTAGAAAAAAAAAAATGCTGTTACACAAACTTAATCAGAAAAAGCTATTCAAGTGCCTGAAAAATATTCTTCTGGCCTAGATTATATAAAAGCATTTTTGAACAAATCACTCTTTCATTTCCCAAGTTATTTGCTCCACACTGCTTCCGAGCGATCTCTGCCTTTCATGATCTTTCATTTTCAATCCTGATGCAGTGTGGAGCTGAAAAGGTTATTTTTAGTCTCTAAATACTAACTTGCATGCCATCTAGTCCTTTTTTTCCCCTAGGAGTAAGCATCCAAGAAAATGGTTGACTTAATCAGATCAAAACAAAGACTGGGGGAATCAAATTCAAACTTAAAATAAAACACAGCAACTTGAGAATCTGTTCCAGAGAGTTACTCAAGTCAAGAAGGTTCTCCCAGGATCATACCAGTGACTATCAAACCACTGCTGCATAACCTAACAACAAGAGATTGCTTTGCACATGTACATTTAAAATACATGTAGATGTAATTTAACAGATTTGAGCATTAAGAATGATAGATTCATTTACTAACAAATCACTCTAAGCTTGGTAACCAGTTTGAAAAGCTACATTGGCCACTCATAGGCTTAACTTTACATGTATGAACTGAAAATTCGATTTCAGAGCTTAACCAATGGTATATATGATAGTAGCTCTCAATGACAACTGGCATTTCTTAAGTTTCTTCCCATTGTATCCTATTTCTATATTTACTTAGGTGAAATGCTACAAAAATTGGATTGTCAATTTTATTTGAATTAAATTGGCTTCTTTGTGACAAGTAATCACTCAGCAACGGTAGAATATTTTAGTATATAGATTTTTAAACTAGCAGACTGCTTTCCTCTGAGTTCATTAGTGCTATTTACCCACTGCTGTCAAAAGTGTCTGGAAATGCACAGTAGCTAGGAAGAAATCCACAAAGCTCCCGACATAAGGAGCTTTCACCCTGCGATGGAGACACGCTTAAGATACAGTTACATAACTTGGCAGCTGACCACGGGGATGGAAGGGCAGCATCCCAGTACTCCCCTCCCCAGTTACCTGGAAAATTAAAATAACAACAGTTTCACAGAAACATGAAAAGAAAGAAGTGAAAGCAGTCTTCAGAGCAGGGACCCAGCAAATATCAGAGTTCTGTACTGTCAGTCTGACCTAAATAACAAAGATTTCTGCTCCCTTACATCTCAGGATGTGAAAGCCTATATCCACTGTAGTAGGGAAGGCTTTGCTACTTATTACAGAAAGGCCGTTATTTTCATCCAACAAGAAATTCACAAACACTGATCAGAACTTCTCAATATATTAGTGATACATCTAGCACTATCAATACTATCTATTCTTCTGAAATATGCACAAAGTACTTCCTCTGTGTATTGAACTCTGAGATGAAAAAAAATTCTGAAGACCAGGAAAAAAAGAATAAAAAATCTTCATCAATAGGAAAAAAAAAAAAAAAAAAGATACCATGTGAAATTGTTCAGTTACACAAAACTATAATAATCTGTTGACCTGGAATTAAGCTATAAAATGCAACTGCAAAATGAGATTGAAACATGACCAAAAACTATAATAGAGACAAATGCCATCTTCACTATCATCCTGAAATAGCAAAGTAACAATTTGCAGCCATTAAACCACTGAATTAAAAACATCATAGCCTTTCCCAATTTTTTTTAATATGTCTTGACAAAATGTGAGCAGAGCTAAGCAGTCTGATTTAACACGCTAACAGAACAATTTGGTGGCAAGTTCTCACTCCTACAGAGAAATTCTAGATGCAAAAAGCAATCCTCATTTTGAGGCTCTGTGTGTTATCAAAGTGATCAACTTGTTTTAAAAAGGCTATCAGTCAGCTGGCTTCAAAATGCATACACGTTAGCAATTGTTTTCCTTTGACATTCTGAAGTCAAAGCAAAACTATATTAATTTCAAAAGCATTTGTTCTCAACATTAAATGAGATGAGATGTTTATTCACCAGTTCTTTCAGATGAAGCGAATGTACAAAGTGCTCAGGTGCTTGGTTAGCTAAAAGCTATATAAGAAAAAAAAAAAAAGGGGGGCATGATTCAACACAGCTTAAACTTTTTTGAATCCTGTGCAGTTCTGTAAACTTTCAAGTAGTTTATCCAAATGGCCAGCATTTTTAAAACTTACAACTGAACTACCAAACAGCAGCTGAAGTAACAGCACTACCTCTGAATCCAGAAGTTACAGTTACTTTAATGAGAGCTAAAGTTTATAACTGCCATTTCACATCTGAGACCTGAATCAGCAAGTTGAAGATTGATTTTCAGCTTAAAAAAATGACCTTCAAAGTGTCTTTCATAGCACAGCACACAATATGACTGTCTGTTGGTTCATTCTCACCCTTCAAAAGCCCTTTTTAAAGTGATAACATATTTCAAACTGTTAGCAAAATATAGTTTCATACGTTCTGTATATTGGAAAAAAAGAGGAAAAAGAAAGTAAGATAGAATCAGTAAACTACAATAAAAAAAAGGACAATATTTGTACCTATTTCCTGTTCCGTAGAACATAGGAAGTATATTAATGAAAATGCATGTGAAACAGACCTGTATGACTTAGAAATCAATAGCTTGAAAAACCGCAAATTCATGTAACATTCACAATAGCAAGGAAAAATACCGACAAATTAGATCAGATAACTAGAATGCCAGTTTTTGTGTAGTAATATTTTAGGTTCAGAAAGCATACTTCTGCATCAGTCACTACTAACAAAAAAAAAAAAAAAAAAGCATGGATAATGCCTAGGTCTCCTACTACTGTACATCACTTCAGTTAAGTGTTGATTGCACAGTCTTCAACACTACATCCATCAGCAGGAGAACAGTTTACTAACTCCACAACAGAACATATTCCTGCTCCACGATCCCAATAAGTCCCACTGAACACTGCTGAATACAAACCTATCTTAATTTATTGTAACTACCTACCTCAGTAGTAGCAGCAATAATCCTACTGTCATTTAAACTAGCATTGGAGTGTCATACGTATTTTCAGCCTACAAACCACACTAGTGTGCATTGGCCACATTTTCTCTGCAAGCAACAGGTGGCTGGCATTACATCCAGCAGCCACAGGGAGGCTGGACCCCAATCACCCCAAAGGAAGCATTCCCTTTAGAAGAGACAGCTGAAGGACCTTTGTTTGTTTGTCTTAGGGACCACAAGTGTAGGAAGCTGTATGGAATGTCAGACTGCCCAACGCGCTTTGTGGTGAGACAGCTACTGCCACTAATGAAAGAAACGATGGAAGAGTCCTATTATAATAATGGGCCAAAATGATTATGTGCAATACTAAAATTCTGATAATTAAAAATGTGCTTTCAGTAGAGGAAAGGGTAAATGAGAGCGAGTTAGGAAAGGAATAGAGCTGTGGCACCTGTGGGATGATCCCTGCTCTGCGTTTGACTTTGTGGTGCACCATCCATGCTCTTCATTACAGCCTGTCAACACATAGCACCACCTATCGCAGGGCATTTTAAGTTGTGTACACCACACAATCACTGATGGCATTGAACTATTTATTTCTTTTTCTCTCATTCACTTCTCAAACTATTTATTTCTCTAGGAAGAGCTAGGGATCATAGGGACCTACAATTCAGGACATTTCAATGTCTTACATACATCAACTTATTTATCTCAGTATAACAGAAATAGTGCTATTCCTTTAATGAAGCTGCTGTATTTGCAATAGCTCCTTAATTTATAAGTAGGCCATGTGGGGGGATTTACTAGGGATCCTGGGGGAGGAGGAAGAAAGTCTTTAGAAAGCTCCCCCTCACTCATCAAATTCCTCCTCCTCACTTCCAGTTGGTGGCATTGGCTTGGTGTGAAAATGGCCTCAAGTTCAGGGATCCATGAGCACATATCATTTCTAGAGATCTCTGTATTTCAAGATCCACACCTCCACACCTTAGTCCCGCGTGAAGTCTGTCCATTACATCTTATATTTGACAGGCCTGTACTTCATGGACCTATTTCAGCGTTCCTGAACACAAACTGCAATCATCACACATGGCCCACGAAGGCTCTGGTTGAGGATTACATCATCCTGCTTTACACTGTCAACAGTGTAAAGCTGTTATGCTGTCAACATAAGAACGTTTGCTAGTTTAGCAATAAGGATGAGACTCCCACTGCTGCCTGAAATATAAATTGGCAGACATTAGCCTGCAATTTCAGCACCTAATGCAAAAAGAAAGAAAAATAATGGCTTGAATATGGTACCAAGAGCACTTAAAGAAACATCTATTCAAGCTCTCTTTGACCATGATAGTACAAGAAAGGTGCTCTTGCATGACCACTGAATTGTTTATCATATTATATGGATACTTCCTACTATCAATCAATTTGCTCAGCTTCACTGGAAACGCCCGCATGCATGTATGAGGGCTGGTACCTGACTCCTAATATTGTGATGACCAGATTACATGCTGATATACTCTAAGTAAAACACTACTGCAACAGCACTCAGTGGTAGTAATATTTTACAAATAACTGAAAAAGCTAGCCAGAAACTCCAGCGGCTACAAAACACTACAACAAAAACAAGCTTTCCTCCCCACAGTTTAATATTTGGGGCTTAACGTGGTGCCATCAATTTGAAAATAGTTTTTACAAATGAAAACAGGAGAAAATGAGCAGCTTCAAAAGGATGCGAGTCCTCAAAAGCCTCTCTAACTGGATTGACCCAATTTGCAAAAATTCCTTTAAAGACTGAATTGGTTTCAAACCCCCTGTGTTTTGCTATTTTAATCCATTTTAGGGGATCTAAATAGAGAGTCTGTCTTCATCAGTAATGAGACGTGACTCTAATATACAAAATATTCCTATAATAGGATATATATTGCTCACCTATAGATAAATATACCATGTAGTTGAAAAGCTTAGAAAAATAACATGCCTTAAATGCTGAATATAAACTTATTTCTTAGAAGGTCCAAAATAAGAAAGTAAAATGACGTACACCAGACCTTCTACACACCAGCTTTACTTTTTGCTTCGAAGAAAAAAAAGCATGAGAATAGTCTACCAAAAAGTAGTTTTCCAGGATATGTTTGAACTCAGAGGATCAGAATAATGTACTTTCTGAATCATAACCTCAGCCTTACTGATGCAACCCTGTAGTATTGAAAAGTTTATTTATCAGGTCAGAGACCACATTGACAATGGCATTGTGGGTTTTTTTGTAGTTAAAATAACTCCAAAATCTGAGGGATAAGTGACCTAGTATGCCTGTTTCCCTTCACGACTTGAATCACAGCAGTAGCACAGATCCAAATGTGGAACAATATCACAGTTAGCCCTGTACTCATCTATCTTGGTCAGCTCCCAAAAAGCAACACTTAAAAGCAATTGGCTCTGGCATGTTTGCTTGTTTGTTTTTAATAGCAAAAAGGCATTGTCTGTTAGGTAAGAGCTATACTCAAGAAATGTACTGAAATAACAGTCCTCAGCCTGAGGCTAGAGAGCCATGGGATATTTAAATCATTTACAGGTCTCAACTTGATTTTTCACTGCTTTTATCTTAATTGTTGAAACTACACTCTCAGTGAAACAGAAGGGCATAAACTTACACAGGCAAATACATGCTGGCTGCAGAATTAACTGTTTTACAAATAGTCAAAAGAAACAAACACACTCATTTCTTATTATGCTATAATAAACCACCCCCCCACAACCTAAAACATGGATGACATGGTCCACATTTTTTTTCAATGAATTATGTTAGGCAGAATATTACAATGTTTATTCTTCTGTGCTTCTGACAAAATTTGTCTCAAGTCTGGAGGGTAAATGCAAACAAGCTATATGTCACAGGATATTCTCCATAGCCCAATAAAGCAAATGTAGACATTTCTATTGATTTTCGTGGGCTTAAAATCACAGCGTTTCAGCTCCAGAACAGCCCTGATGGTGGCACAGTTCAGGAATATAATTAAAACACAGGTCAAAACTATAGTCTATTTAAATCAAATCTTCAGCACAGTAGCAATTACAGCTAAAAATAACTGAGTTGCCTCTGAATTTCTGTCTTTCTTGACAAAGATTATAAGCTTCACGTATCGCTTTTATAATTGGTTGACAGTCTAGATGCAGTGCTTCTTATTTCACAGCTCATGAAATATTCACAAGTTCAGAAACAGGAGTTACTCTGCAAGCAGTATATAGATATATTCATATATCTATAGGAAAAGTTCCATGTTGCTCTCCACAAGCATGTTTTACCTTGCTAATAGAGAAAGATTTACTGTATTACTGTATTCAGAAGATGCTCCTTAATCTAGCTCTCTTTATTATAAGGAAAGATAAACTGTGAGCTCCAGGATGTATGAGGAGGAAAAGAAAAATAAAAAGAAACTAAGAATAGGAGCAAGATTCTCAGAAAAGAACTCATTCCAAAATATGTAGAGAAGTACAGAACACATAGGCATTCAAATTGAAGCTGGTGTATTTTACTTAACATAGCCTGCAATAAAAAGCAATATTCAAAAAAAAAAAAAAATGGTAGCAGCATGTGGCAGTATGATATACCAAATTCTTCTGCACACAAATTACTGATGAGAGTGCAAATTTTTTATTTATTATGAATTTAACTGACAAGATTACATCCCACAGAATAAATAGTCATACCAAGACCTCCTACTGATATGGAAACAGATTTAAAATAATTCCACAGTAGAAGTAGCAAAATGAATTCACTTACCTGCTAGTGTTGCATTGCTGAGACTGTCAAAAGAGTCAGCCCTGCGGAAACAGATTTTTCTATCAATAATTGACAGATGATACAGTTTTAGGCAGCACTCATAGACCAGGGAAAGACACGCTGCAGCAGCAGCTCCTTCCCATTTAGCCTAGCCCTAGCACTTTTTAGATCTCTTCCTTAACCCTTTCTAGGTATTTTCTCTGTTTCAGGCAAAAAAGAGAAAGGCATGATACATGCTATAAGAAAAGAATACATTATTTTTCCACTTTACTTAGAGTGTGACAAGAGCTGTGGGAAGAAAGTCAGTGGGATTAGTCATAACAATAAGCTAAAGTGAAGTGAAATCTAAAAACAGAAAATGACTCAGTGATTGGGAAGGAGTTATACCAAAGGCATTAGGCACTATAACAAGAACAATGATTTCTCTAGATGTAGAATTGAATTAAGAGGTCAAGACCACAATAACATAAAATAGTAGCACAGAAGTAAGCTAAGATGAACAGTTCATAAATTGCTCTAAGAAAAACAGTTATGATTCTCTTCCTGGTTCGTACTGACAGATTTCTAAAGCTACCAGTAGAAGAACTGACATTTTTTCCAAGTACTGGCATTGCATTACAAGCAGTGCACATATATGAACATGCAGCGAACTACAGCTTTCACACAGGACCTTTCAAGTGAGAAAATTCTGAGTTCTTTAAGCGATGCGGTAACAGATATTTTGGAAATGGTGGCACATCTCTATGTGACGTCAAGTTTGAACCAGTTTCAGAGCATTCAACTCCCTTACACAGATTCTGCAGAGGAAGCAGTACTAGACAAAGCCGACTGCACCGCTACTGTCACATCTGCCCTACAAAGACGAAGCATTGTAGTGAGTCAGATTCTAGTGAGATTGAGAGGGATATATACACATAAAGTGCTCTCAGTGCTTCTAGTTGTGGTGCCATCCTTCAAGAACCACATACAGGCAGAACAAAGCTGGGAACAAAATGTGCAAAGGCTACAACACACATAAAAGACATTGCCTCTTGCTTCCTCCTGCTTCATTTATGATCTGTAAGAGTACACATTCTCTCTACACCACAGGGAATGCCTTTCTTGCTTGCACATTCAAGTTCAATAGAAAATCAAATACTTACGCACCTATAGTGAAAATATGCAAAGAAATAAGGCTCTGAAAATTCCACAGCTCTACTACAGTTTGTTGCCATTTCCCCAACTCACGATAAGTATGTATGGCTCTCCCCTTCACATCAACCAGTAGGTAAAAAACACTACAATGAAATCCCACAGGTGACACTGCAATAACATTTATTCCTTAAACATAAAGAAGAATGGTGGATTCATCTACAGTATAGATGTTTGAGCTAATTTCTCTTGGCTGCCTTCAATCAGCCTACAGGCAGTCAGGGTTGGCAGATGCAGGTATCAGCACTGAAGCTGTATAAACACTGATAAAATGAATCCCATCCAAGTTGCTCTGCATGGAAATGTTTCTCCAGAAAAAAAAATAATAAAATAATAATAATAATAACAACAGAACAGAAGAATTAAGACTTCTACTTGGCACATGGTTTGACAGGTACATCTTCCAAAAGTGAAGAAGAAATGACTTCAAGAACTTTGAAACGGTGGGGAAGTTATCAGAAGAAACTCAGCGCAACCAACTGTGACACAATTACCTGTGGAAGCACAGAATCAACAGTGAAATCTGCACAGATTTCAATGCTGGGGAAAAAAAAAAAAAAAAGAAAAAGAAAAAAAAAAAAACTGCTTTACAAAACTGCTTTAGGAATGACTCTAGTTTACATTGTTTAAGTCAGCTTTTTCTTTCTGGGTCAATCCACGTTATTATTTTTCTTTCCTATTTAGAATCCAGCTGTTTATGTCATGTTGGTGAATCCCGAGATGCTTTCAACAACAGTTCTTTTGATTGGCGCTAACATGCTTCCAGTTCTTTGCAGTTAATAAAACCAAGTCAGACTTCCAACAAATGAAGACACTCTCCAATTCTTCCTCAGTTGTTTATCTAAATATTTTATTGCAGAACTTCTTGTGTAATATACTCTGTATTCTCAACAGAGCATGATGCTTGGTACAACTTCAAGGTATTTTTGATAATAATCATACGCATACAATCTTCCCAAATGTCGTAAAATGTCCGAACTCTTTAGCAATCCACTAATTTCAAAGTTAATTGCAGTTATAAAAAAAAAAAAAAAAAAGTTTTAAAGTTTTCAATGCAGTTTGAGGGTTTGTGTCAAGTCTTGTTTTCGCTTCGTGACGCATTCTGGTGGCTTTGCATAGAGCTAATACGATCCAGCCTCCACTTCCCTGCCCACTTAGCTCTGACAACCATTCTCCATTCGGTAGGATGACTGCTACTTAGCTTAACAGCCCTGTCTCCACGCAGCCTCTTTTCCTCAGGAAAGCTCCCGTTGATCACAGACTCCATAAGCTTTTGCTTGTAGAAGCTGGTCAAAACCCAGTCTTCAGTGAACCTACGTGCTAAAACTCTGTACTCTTCTCAAACTACTTCTGTTTCACTGCCAGAACACCTGATGAAAAATTTGAGTCACGGAGTGACAAGGGCCAGCTACTCCCTGAAAAATGATGGACCAGGAACCAAGGGCAATAAAAGGCGAGCAGGGCAGGAGCCTTGCCAGCCAGGACCCAAGCCAGATGAGAAGGTGAGCCCCAGGGATGAGAGCCTGCTTCAGTCAAGTCAGATCTACAGACAAGCTTGTGGTGATGAGGCAGATCCACGGTCAAGGTGTGAAGTTGATCCACAAGTCAAAGGCAGCACCACGTGCAGTGACAACAACCACAGTCAGACACAGTGCAGTGTCACTGAGCAGGTCCTTCGTGACATGGCAGGTCTGAGGTGGAGCTGGGAGGTCAGCCCACGGGCCAGGGTCCAGATCAAGGGGACCGTGTGCACGGCTGTGGCTGAGCTGGAGATCAGCGCTCCTGTGACGTACCTCAGAGAGCAGCTGAAGCCCTACAGTGTCCCTAGATGCATGGGTAGGGACACAGCAGGAGGATCCAGGCAGAACTGGATCTACTGCTGGTAGGATCTCCAAGCACCCTTAGCACTCTGACAGTCAAGTGCCTTCTTTAGGAATCTTCCCTGAAGTTACTGCTCGCAGAGGACTTCTCCCAGTAGCTCTACATATTGTCACAGTCCCCATTTTCTTCCATCAAACTGTTGCAGACAGCCTGCCTCAACTGGACTATTGATCTGTCATCTGCCAGTAGCCGGAGCAGCACTACCTATGCGTACCCATGACTGACTGGAATTTGAATCTTCTTTATCGATGAAGCTAAAGGGTGTGCTGGCTACCTGCAGCAGACATTCCCACACCCTCATTATATCTACTTTTATTTTCATTTCTGATAAATTTTATTTCATTTTCCTAGAAAATACCAAATACTTGCTTTCTATATTTTTTTGTGTTCATAAATGCTATTTTGGGCAAAAAGACTGTAAAGCCCTTTCATTTTCTCTTCAGACCAGGAGGCAACAGTAGAAAGTAATACACAGGCCTTCAGTGCCTGCTTGGGGTCATTAACTGGATCAATTCTCAACGAGTGTCCAAATTTTTAAATCCAGCTCCATATTGTTCCTTTATTTTTCTTCTGTTTCTTTACTTGCAGGATATTGATGTAGAGCAGCATCTGCAAGATGCTTGACTCTAAGAAAGTCCTTGCAGCACTCCAAAAATAGCACCGATTCCTGTTCCGTCATGCAGTAACGCCTTACTTTGCTCACTGAACATATCCTATCCAGCCTTAGAAATCTTCTTTTCAGCATACGCTTCCATTTTTAAAATGGTACAAAATATACCAAACTAAGTCATGTTCTCAGATCACTTTTTGATTTTTCAATAAAATCTTTTATTCAAATTAATGCCTAATTGTTAATACTTGCTAGTGTTTCATAGTCTTGCAAAAACTTCAGTTAACAGAAAGATCAAAAATTACAATAATATTATATTCCTCTAAAAAGCCACATGACATAAAATGCTATTTTATGGGTGTTTTGTCCAGATGAATAAGTTGCACATTTTTCAGACCTCTTCCAGCAAAGATTAGTATCATGCGCTTTAGAATACCACCACCCCCAGCCCAGAAAAGCTTGGAAGGATACAACAATAGAACAAATTCACAGAAATTTCACATTCAATGAACACTAAATACATGAGAACTGCCTACAAAATAAATAAATAAATAAATAAAAAATCCAAGAAAACGCAGAGACTCCCATAACATGGCTCTCCTATGTATTCTTCAGAAGCCCATTCTGAGCAGGTAAATAAGCACAATTTCCCCAACAAATCTCACAATCTTTTGCCCTGACAGTCCACTTTTTTTGGGTGTTCATAACAAGGATTTAGATCTTTGCCTTTTCAACTGCATAAATTCACAATTAAGCATCTGATTCCATTTTCTCATGCTATACTTCATTTGCACCCAATAGGGATATTACTGTGCTGGATTTCAAGTGCTAAAAATAAAACAAACACATGTCAACTGAAGGACAAAGTTGGAAGGAAACATGCTTTAATGTAACTAAAGAAGAATATATTTAGCATTTTGCTACTAAGCAAGGATGAAAATAAACTTGTCAACACATAGCTGCGTCTAACTCCAAAGCCCACAACCCACTTAATTCTTTCTGTAGCATTTATTATAGATGAGAAGTGGGTTTAGTTTTTCTTTCTTCTTAAAAGTGACTGTTGGTTCTCTCTGTGAGTCCTGCTGGCCAGAAGAGGCTTCTAAATTGCAGCATAAAGCACTTCATCCTTTTAGGCATCAGTTTTTCTATCAATTAACAGTAATGTAACCATCCAAAGTGCATTTGAGCAGTGGTACATATGAGGCTTCTTTCTGGAATCCTTCCAAGACCAAATTCAAACATAAGTGGGAGTTGCCATGCCACTTAATCCACAGAAAGAAAAGAAAAGGGAGAAAAAAAAAAAAAAAAAAAGGAAAAAAAAGGTCCTAAATCAGAAAGGAGCTTTCTTTTATATTTCTTCCATTATTATTAACTGGTGCTCACCATTAAGAATACTGTTTCCTTGTTCCCAGAAGTTAATGTTGATAATAAGACACGTGAATATATTCTGAAATATTACCTTTGAAGCAAAACTTTTTTTCTTTTTTTTTTTAAAAAAAAGGAATACCTATGTTTTTAACATTTTAAACTACTGAAACGTATACCTTTAGCACATGAAAAGAAACGTTGCAACTATATATGTACATCTTCATTTTGGAGATACCATATTCAGACTAAAACTGATACTGAAGGCAAGGACTATTATTATATATTTAATCCTTTAAAATGCAAAACCAAGAAATTATTCTATTAGGCAAGACCTTGTTTCCTGGTATATAGAATTCAAGGCAAGAGCAAAAGCATCTATAAACGTATAAATTAGTATGGTAATTTGTATATGGCTTTGTATAGGTGTATGAACACGTAAGACAGAAGGCAATTGAAACTCCTTTGCAAGCAATAACTTTGGGAACAGGCAAAATATCAAATATTTTAGGTGCTACAGAGTCTGAGGATTCCTACAACTACCGCCACAAAAAAACAGTATCTGATAGAGCAAGGCAGCATGAAGCCTCCTTGGCTTGAAAAGGTTCCAATCATAAGGGTAACTACTGTGGAACACAGATTTGCTCAAATATCCAACCAACGAAAACGTTGACCACTTCAGCATGTCACAGGTTTTTCCTCCCACATCCACTCAGTTACAGATGCTTCTCTTACCCACCAGCATAGTCAAGATCAATGAAATCAGTTCTAAATCAAAAATATATTAATATTTTAAATATTAACATTAGAAAAGGTTCCAGTAAACTTTAAAGGCAGCTCATAATGTCTGCAGAAGGAATAACTGTGAATTACCATTCTGGCAAGGCTTTAGTTGAGTCTTAATGGAGCTCTAAAGAGCTTCCTCCTAATTAATAAGGTCCAATTTAAATCATACTGCTGGAAGTCAAACAGCCCCATTTAACTTCTAAAGTGTATGGAAAATAAAAGTGAACCTCTTGCCAGATATTCTGAAGTTCATAAGGGAAAACCAAAATCCAGAAAATATCATCTGAAAAATATGCTGTGGTACTTACAATTTATTTACTATTATTTTTATTTATTTATTTATTTATTAACTTTGACAGTTTGTATGCATCTTTCCAAATAAAATGAACTCCCACTATCTACACACAGACTCTTGCCCTCTTTTGGGAAAAGACTAATCCCTCCCCCCTCAGACCATTATAGAGTCTCTGTGTCAACTCTGGATGATGGAAATACCTCAGGAAAAAAGTAAAAGACTGACAAGCACTCTTTTTTTTTTTTCTTCATGGACTGATATAAAGCCTATCAATATGATTTTAGTGCTTTTATGATTTATGGTTGGCCCAAAAGTCACAATACTTCAGGGCAATGATAACTCTCCAAGTGCTCTGCAGGTCTGCAGAAACTTGAAGACATGGAAAATAAGCATTGTTGATGTCAATGTTTTTTCTTTACACCAATAAAATTGATGCACAAAATCAAAAAACGTTAGTGGTTCACATTGCAACATGTTGTCACACTCATTTTTGAAGACAAGACAGAAGTTTTACGCAAGTAGATACAAAGTAGCTGGGGAAATGTTATCATTAATTTCACTTTTTCAGACATCAAAATTTCATTTCAATTTTCTTGCTTTTCCAAGGATTTCCATCCTTTAACAACATGTTCTTAATTTATATGAATGAATACATGTAAAAGAATCTATTAATGCAACATTATAACAGAAAAAAAAAAAAAAAAAAAAGGAAAAAACAGAACATTAGAAAGCATGGAATTACAAAAATGACTCATTTGCCATATGTGTGCTGCAGACATTTTTAAACCATATAATAAATACCCACAGATGGAGATGATTTAAATCAAGAAATCATGCTTCAGTCTTTCTTGGTGCTGACAGCTCAAAGCGGGCACTTTCAGCAGTCAGCGTAAGTATGCCACATTTAATTTTCAAAATAAATATTTATGGCTTTCATTATAAACATACAGCATGAAAAAAGATCTTAGAATAAATCATATTTATACAAAAAGATTTCAAGATGGTTTATTGTCCAACTGCTTGTTGACCAATTCACATCCCAGTTCTTCAGACTTGTCCACAACCTAATCTACACTGCCCATTTAACACTGGTCACTTCAGAAGAGATAGGGAACAAACCATTAGTTAATTGCAAACCTGAGCCTCAGACTGCTGAAATGGTTCCTAAGTTGCCAGTATAATTACCAAATAGCTGCTGATGGGCCTGATGTCCTGGCCTCTTTAACACTTCCAAATTGATGGGCAGACCTCTTTGGAAGTACGTGGCACGTACCCAAACTATCAGAAATATAGAAAGGGGGCATCTTTCAAAAAGAAACAAGCAAAAAACTGGCAACCAGTGGTCTAGACTTTCTTGCATAATATTACTGATACCTACAGGTAAAAAAACATTCTTTCCTCAGGGAAGAATTCCCAGGCAGCTCACATCATTTCCTGAAACATTGCAGCATTTGTCTTCAGAAAAGCTGGCTTCAAACTTAATAATTTCTTATATTAGCATAGATGATATGTTTGCTCACCACACAGGAAAAATCCCTGGCACTACAACTGTTTCTGTCATACCTTTGTTCAAAGTAATATTGATAGGTATTCTTTTCATATTTTCTGTTCTGGGAAACAGGATTTCTAGGCTGAAAAACTACATCCTTGTACTTGAAACGGGGGCAAAAACTACCGATGCCAAACCACTCTGTAGATTTTGAGATAACGTTACAGAAATTGGGTGACAACCAATTCCTGCACACAAAAGCACTTCTCATCTTTCGGCTGTGAGAACAGCCAGTGAGATTTCTGTGAGTGTTAGCTGGATAGGCAGCACCTGCAGGTGCTAACAATCAGTTAAGTGCTGGGGCAGAAAGGAATACCGTATCAGCTATTTTCTGCATGGCTGGTTTGGGTATTTTTGAGAAGCAATACATTTGGATTTCGGTAATCAAAACGCAAATACATGAGAAAGGCACAAGCATGATCAGAACTGAGACGCTACACCGTTTTTTGAGCTCAGCAACACGTTCAGACGCAGCACCAACCGCCTCCCCTTTTGCTCACAGTTCTGTGACGCTTCAAACGCAGAAACTGACCCAGCACGGACCTTCAGCCGCCGGCAGCGAGCACAGGACGAGGACACTGACACGGCCAGAGCTCCAACTTGCCCTACATCCAGCCTCCACCAGGCACCTCTGCCCGCAGATTTCGGTACCATTCGGTACTATTTGGCCCCAGCCAGCCAGCCCCCCGCTAGAGATGCCGGACTGCGGCTGCAAACCCCGAGGGCACCAACCCCGAGGGCACACCCCCCGCTCCGCCGCTCGCTCCCCGGTCCCCCCACGCTCTCACCCCTGACGCCCGCTCCCCTCTCCTTCCCCACCGCCCTCCTTCTCCTCTTCCTCATCCTCCCGCTCAGGCGGCGATGCTGAATCACGGCGGGCAGCCTCGCGGCTCCGCCGCCTCTCCCCGGGGACAGCAGCCCAGCTGTCGGCGGAGCCCCCCCGCCTGCCGACGGGCAGGGGGCTGAGGAGAGGCGGCGGGCAAACGGCCGCCGGCAGGGGCGGCACGGGCGGAGGGGGGGATGCAGGCGCCCCGCCGCTCCCCTCACCGTTACCTGGCGGGGCGGCCCCAGCACCGCGCTCCTCTCGGGGGGCTCCTCTCGGGGGGCGCCCCACGGGCGGCGCGGTGATGTGAGGGGCGGTGCGGCGGAGCTCCCCCCCCAGCAGCGCAACCCGCTCCGCCGCCCGCCGAGCCGGGCACTAGCGGGAGGTGGAGCGGGAGCGTAGGGCTGAGAGTCAGGGACAAACCATTCCCTGCGCGGGGGACACCGCCGGCGGCCGGCCGGGCGGAGCCGAGCAGACCGAGCCCGCCCACACGGGGACGTGCCCGCACCGAGCCGCACGGTGTATCCGGAGCGGGGTAAGGTGGAACTGAGAGCGAGGCCAGCCCCGTGGAGCCGCCAGTGTCCCTCTGCCTCCCCCGCCGGGGCCGGCAATGGGAGCGGACCACGCCATGTCCCTGCCCGGGAATGCGAGCGGGACGCAGCCACCGCGCCTCAGGAGGGGACGGGGCCGCCCCTGCCACCAGAGCCGCCCTCACCGCCCGCTTCGGCCCTCCCCGGGGCCGGACCCGGCAGCTGGGGTGCTCCCGAGCCCTGCCCCGGGGCCGGGGGGCGTTGAAGGAGGCTCCGGGTGCTGACGGTACCGCGGGCGCCAGCTCGGGCCGCCGCTGCAATTCCTGGATCTATGCTGATTTCCGCCAGTTTTCCTTTTTAATTATTTTTTATTTTTCCCCTTCCCGTTTGGTTTTACAACCAGTGTTTTAACCTCTGCGTTCTGTAGGCAACTCCGAGAGAGCCCTTTCAGGCTTTTTCTACAATGTTTTGCATCCTAGCATAAGGCGCGTGACCTAATGACATAAATGGTTCAGGAAAAAATTAGAAAACAAAAAGAAGAAACACTCATCAAATAAAGATTTTTAATATTTTTAATGCCCAGCAACGAAGAAAGATGACAATTTGAAACCTGATAAAATAATGTGGAGCACATAAAGTTGGTTGAAAATGTACTTGTGAGTCTGTCAGCAGTATTTTTTTTTTTCCTCCTGCTTTAACACCCTGCAAGGTAAGCTGCTAGCATAACAGGAACAGGCTGGGGGGTCTTGCAAACACCAGGCTGGCTGCTAAGGACAGAAAGCAACACGAGGAATCCTTCAGGGGATACAAAAGAGATGGGAGACTTTTCCTGTGCAGTACAGATGCATAGCTCGTGAATCAAGAAATCCATACTTCACGGGCATTTTTAATTGGTTTTCCTTACAGTTTACATTGTGGTTTTTACAGATATGCAGAAATTACCATTTCTTTACTGCTCAAACCTTGGTTACGCTTGTCAAAAAATAGAAGCAGAGGTATAATTTTTGTCCACAAATTCGTAGTTTCGTTGAAGTTCATGTGCTAGTTTATGTAGGTTAGTGTTCATAGGAACAGACCTAAACGTTAATGAAAAATCACATGCCAAAGCAGAGGCAATGTGATCCAGGTCTGTCCCCACGTAAGCATTTTTCATTTTTCTCACAGCTGTGCTACAGGATGCTTGTAGGGAAAGGTCTGATTTTCTTCCTGTTGGAGTCATTTGGACTTACACCATCAACTGCAGATAAAATGATTTAAAAGGTTGACATGCATTGCATGTAATCTCCAGGTCAGAGCTTGCTGTGGGCCTGCATTAGATCCTGTATTTGTTTTTAGCTGTATGTCCCCATTCTGTACCCTAAACCCAAGCCTGAGGCGTGCCCCCATGCTGAGCTGAAACATGTTACGTAAGCAGGTTCTGATGAGAGATTGTACCCAGCTGTTGGTTTATACTTCCCAAGCAAAATTAGAGCCTGAAAATATCACCGTGCCCCCTCCCTGCTCTGCTCCCAGGAGACATTTTCCGGCAGCCTCACTTCCAAGGTACAGCTAATGCTTCTGCTCTGCCGAGGATGACTGCTACAAATGGATGCTGGTCTTAGCTGGGAAATCACAGTCTGTGACACAGCTCCCAGCAAAGGCTGGAGTCTGACCACACAAATGCTTTTTCTCATCTTCATTACTGAGAAGGAACAGGCATTAATCTCTTCCAAAAGGTGCTTTTAGCTGTTGTTTCCCAGAAGCAGATCAGATTTTTTTTTAATGTGATCTGCATTTTGAATAACTCAAAGTAAGTGGTACTCACTACCTCCAAGTTAAAGTGTTAGAACTAACAATTTAGTAAGAAATTGCAACTGGGTATTAAATACACAGATGCTTGATTAGGAACATTAAATTGAGTTTTAGTTTGAATATTGAGCCAGTCTGAACATTGATGCCCTCAAGATAACATGTGCCTAGATGATTGTTGTAAACAGAACTAACAGAAAGAAATATCTTTTAGGGCATGAAGATCATCTGATGAATTTCACAAAGAAGCAGATAAAGACAGAAAAAACCTAGAGACCAGGAATGAATGTGCTATCAGAAATCTACCTATTTCTATTAAAATTATTTTTCTACAATTACACACAGGAATAGTGGGTACTTTTATGGCCTTAAAGTGTTACAGTAGAGGAATGAGTGAGGCAATCAGACCAGTCCTATTTTTTAGGAGAAGACTATTTGAACACCATTCCTATTTTGCCTTTCTGGTTACTGGTAACTTACTCCCTGAATAATTATCTGCACTGTAATGCTGAATATTTGTAAGCCATGTCAAAGTCAGTAAATATTTCTTCGAATTACACAGGGGATAAAGTACTTCAAAAACTACTCATGTTTGAATAGCGACAAAGTAGGCTTTGAAATGAACACATTTCTCCTATCCACTCAATCATCACCTTATGGAGGTGCAGTGGGATGCACAATCTGATACGGTCCCAAAAACTTGACACTGCATTTTGCCTCTGCAGTTGGACCAGGTTTTATCTTTGTGCAGTTGTTTGTGCTGTGGAATACCAGAAAGCCAGAGTTTCAAACCATATGAGATAACAATCATGAAGTCCAATAGCTTTGAAACAAATCAGCATGTGGATGTATAAGAAATTTTATAACTCCAAGTGTTTTCTTCTGTTTGCACAACATTCCTCTCTGAATACATTAAGTAGTTAATTATGCTTTTCTGAACAGGTGCATTTTCTAGCTTGCTATAAAACTATATCCAAACAGTCTGCTCAGTCAAAACTCTCCTCTGTCCTGGAGTCTGACTTCAAAAAGCATTATCG
The DNA here is from genome assembly GCF_009819795.1 of Aythya fuligula. Lineage (NCBI taxonomy): Eukaryota > Metazoa > Chordata > Aves > Anseriformes > Anatidae > Aythya > Aythya fuligula. The sequence continues at coordinate 14,560,485 of NC_045566.1, forward strand.
ATCAAAAAAGAAGGTTCAGCTCAAGCTCTCATCCTACACTTTATATTGCCTTAGGATTCTGTCTACAAGACTCTTCAGCCCATTCATATTCTTGGCTTTGAAGAGCAGCACCCATTTCTTTTAGATAAGCCATCTGCTTTGTGTTAAAATCCACACAACAATTTCCCAGCAGCACCAACACCTGCTAATAGGGCATGGTGTTCAGGCAGACACTGCCAGCCCATCACAGCTTCTTATCTCCCATTGCTCTAATCTTCAGAGTGCTGCCTGGGATTATCTCCTAGAAATCAAATGCCCAGCAAGACAGCTTTTTAAACCATACATCACCGAACATGTGCCATGTGTCTGATTGAGTTCATTGCCACTGTAAACATCTTTTATTATACAGATCAAGGCAACTTTACAAGCTGTAGCAGTATAATATTGACATAACACAGTATTTCATACAATAACTTTTTATAGTCCTCATCACTCCAGACATGCTCTGGGTGAAATTCAGTACTGATGTAAGCAGATACCATAGTACCAAGGGCATCTGCAGACTGCAGTCAATTACACAAACTTAATGGGGCCCCTTCAGTTCAGGCATGGTTTTGAATGGCTTTAAGACATGAGCTCTTTATTTTTAGCCATGCAAAATATTATTTCAGGGTGTCTTTATCTGTTTAGTAATCAAAGCTTGGAGGTACTTTTTCAAGTAATCTTGTCAAATTCCCATCTGTTGTCTGCCCTAAGAAAAAGGGAGTCTCGGAACTTAAGCAGTTTGGAAAGACATTTCTTTATACTGAACAGCCATCAACCAGTAAAAAATTTCCACTGCGTGGAAGTTGTAAAACAAAATGAGGTATATTGAAAGAAAATGAGAAATCATATCTGTTGGTCAACTAAGCTGATGTGGTAATCCAGGAGATAGTTTCCATAAATATTCACAAACTAGGATAAGATCATACAATACTATCATAGGCTGTCTATGTTACTGCTGGCCTGCAGGCCCAAGTAGATGTGTGAGCAGCTTATCCTTCTCAGTTGGACATTGGGAATAAACCATTACTTAAGCAGTATGGTCGGGATTCACTGTTTCCACACAAATAAAAAATCCTCTGAAGTTAAGATTTTGGAAATCCTGGATGATACAAAGACCTCTTTTCATGGGTCTACCATTGTACCTCAAAGCAGTTTCTAGCTGCATGAATAGATCAGTTTTGGGGTTGTTAAATAAAAGCAAAATGCTTTCCCCAGCTGTAAAATTTTTCAACGGTAACAAGCATCTTCTAAAGACCAAGACAGAACTATAGAATCCTTTTAAACATTTACTAGTATATGTTTTCTTCACCTATATAAATACTATTGTCCTCTCACTAAAGAGCGCATTAGTTGTGTCTGTAGCCATGCAGCACATGGAAGAGGGGATAAAGCATTTCTGTACTCAAAGTCATTTTCTTACTAGTTTTAAAAGAAAGCAGCATAGTGAAGTGACAACAGAATCAATACTACCTTACCTAGTGTAGTAAGATGGAGAAGTTTCATGAACAGTGAAAATTTTTTTCTAATGTCCATACCACAAGGTGCACTGTGCTGCACAATGCAAAGCCATCTAAACTACACATACTGAACTCTGATTTGGCAGAGCTTATTTATGCACAGGGTCAGAAGCTCAGATACTTCTGCACTGCAATTTGGTTTCCTCGAATACCTCTTAGCCTGGCCAGGTGGGCTCCTTGGACTCATCATGCACTGCCTCTCACCCATTCAAATTAGCAGCAGAGGACATAGAGGTAATAAAAGCAGCAAAGTATTTTTGGAGAAAAACTAGAAGGTTGTGTACTGGGGTCAAGGTCTAACAATCTACATTTATAAGAATAGTTAAGAATAGAAACATAGCACCCTCTTTAGCAAGATGTGGTAAAGCCCTACCAGCACTAAATTTGTGCTACAAAGAAAATAAAATAGAACCATTATCTGTTTACATGGGACAGCTCTGCATGCAAGAAACAGCACTGAGTGAAAGCACTCACTGCATCTGTGCTGTGGGCAGCACTCTAAATCTTCTGTAAGTTACATAAGCTTAAAGTTTAAATTTATATTACAGAAATACAACATACTATGGGGCAGCAAGAGTATGACTGCTCATTATGGGAACACAAGCTAAGAGAGATCCCCTGCTGCAGAACAAGAACCTCCGGACCCTATTTTACATTACCTTAGCAAGGTAAGCACAACAGACCTGGGACAGCAACTAGAACCAATCAAGAGCCCATATCATGGGACAATATCATGGTGATGAGACAAGTACAAAGCCAAGCTAATAAAAAGTCAAGCCAAAGGAGGTGAGGGCTCAGGGCAGAACTTAAATAGAGCTCTGAAGGGTGTGGGGGAGCCTCCAGGTGGGGCTGATCAGAGCCACTAAGGTTTATTAGTGCCTTCTGTAGCCTGATATAATAGTTTTTCATAATAAGAGGGATATGGGGGGTATTTTTCCTTTGAAGCTCTGTGTATAAAATTTTTTATTTTATGTTACCTTTTGTAATGTGTTTTTGTTTTTTATGTCTTATATGAGTTTAATCTATGTTTGTATGGATGGGTATGTGAAACTTAATTTGATCTGTTGAACGGAGGGAATCTCACTATATAACAATACAATATTGTTTGCTTAATCTTTTCCATTGAATTTTACTTGCTCTTTGTAATGAAAACTTCTGGTTCTAGGAAGGTAAACAGCGTAGGGATCAACTCATAGGAGAGCAAGGATGCGTAGGCATAGGTAATATTTTCTATAAGCTGAACAATGTTTACTTGGTTTTGTCCTATTACTTTTAGAAGCTTTGAATTTACCTTTACTGTAAAATACTCACTAAAATGATTTATTAACAGAGGTTATACAATAAACTGAGGACTTGTGGAACAGTATGCTATGAAATCATTTTATTGTGTTTAATGTGGATTTTCTTGGGGGGGGGGGGGAACTTGCATCATTATGAAAAATGCTTTATTTTTTTAAAATGAATAGGATTTGAATGTAAAAAAAGACAACTTAATAGCAGTCCTAATTCCTTTAAAGGACTGTGTTTCTACTTAAAAAGGAAAGATTCTTTCAGCTGATAACTTGAAGCAGGTGGTGGCAGACTGTGGGTTTGCTACTCTCCATGTCCCATCCTACTTCTATAGCAGACTAAATGTCTATTGCAATAAAGTAGGTGGAAGAGAAATGTTGACTCAGGATAACTTTGCTTTATAAAAAGCACACCAAAATTAGCAGGACGATGGAAACTTGATAAGATTTTTACTATTCAAAGCTCTGACAATTGTGGGAGATTTAAATTGTTTTGCTCTTTCTTTCTCACTCATATTTTCCTCTTATTTTGTCCTCATTTAAAGACTGCCAGAAACTTAAGACAATATGAACTTGAATTACTTGAACAAGAAATTCTTTAATTTCCTTCTTCTCTCTCAGAAAAATGAAAAGAAGAGCAACATTCCCAGGATTTAATCAAAAACTCTTATTTAATATTTCATTTGTGAGGCTCAGTTACCTTAGTAACTTTATTCCTGAAGACTCTTTGTTATCTAACCACAAAAACATAGGCTTTATACATGAGATAATGACACTGTCATGGATTTTCCATAAGCTAGTTTGGGGTGTATTTTTATACTAAGTACAAGTTAGAGAGCTACAACATTCACAAGAAGTAAGTGGAGATTTCTTTCTTAATTACAGGCATAATATAGAGTTCAAAATTAATGTGCTGTTCATGTATATTAATGTTCAAGCTCACTTGTCTATCTATCCCTCACAGACAACAATGACAGGGGTACATATATTGAAAGAATACTACACTTTAAATTCAGAATAGAAGTGTAATACTGTAGAGCAGTAATACTAATCATTTTCTGAAGCAACTCTTTGTAGTGAAATATGGCCAGGAGAGGACACAAGCTAGAAAAACCTTTAATCTCACTTCTAAAGTGTTATCTGAAGGGGGAAAAAAAACAACAAACAAACAAAAAAACACTTGAGTTCCAAAATATCAGGGACACAATTGTCAAGCTGGTTTTATTTAACTTTATGGAACTGTGTGTAAGGTTGAAACAGCATAAATTCCTATCAGTAAGAGTAAGCTTTGAAATACCTACCATCTAGCTAATACTTAATCCATCTATTTATTAGATATAGCAATATTGGAAAGAGTAACTCTTTAATTTTCCCAGAACTATTTTTAATTAGCTTTCTGACATGCTCTTCACTTTTCTAAAGCTGCTACCTTAAAAATAAAACCACACTGTCAAATTAAAATGATAAGCAGAGTTGTCATTTCTGTATAGTTAGTTTTCTTTGTTATAATCTCATTTCATTATACACATATTTACTGATTTAATACTTATATATATTACAAGCAATGTAGAAAATGAGAAGGAAAGCTGTCAGAAAATATTTTTGCTATATATCAGAAAATAAAACAAGTACAGACTGTAGAAGTATAAAATGTTCCAAGAGAAGTGTGCAATATGTTTCTGCAGAGACTATCTCTTCATACAGGTACAGATACAGAGTTTGGCTGTTCCAAAATGACCTATTTTTTTCCTCAAGGTCCCCAGCTTTTTTTTTTTTCTGATGTTTACAGGGGTTTTCCTAAGCAACCAGATGAACCAGAGACATTTAAAGGGGCCTATCCTGTTTGTGCTGTAGTATCCAAATCACAGAAAGACAACGAACTTCAGAGTGCCCTGCTTATGCAGAAATGCCCAGCCTGATGTAGAAGCATATTTGAATTCATTCACAACTGCTTTCTGTAGAAAAGCAGCAAGACTGCTACAACCATACTTTACATAATCATGACAAAGTTTGGGTTTGGTTCAGATGGGAGAACATACTTCTGTGATTTTTTTTCCCTGCCCATGGCAGAGAGGTTGGAACTGGATGATCTTTAAGGTCCCTTCCAACCTGAACCATTCTATGAATACAATAGGTAATATTAATGTAGTTTAAATTTCCTTATTTTATAGGAAAAATCCCATGAAATTGGAGGACTGATTTGTCCAAGAAGCAATAGTGATTTCATTAAGTGGTTATGACTTGTTGTATCAACTAGGACAGAAAATGAAGGCCCTACTCAAAGTTAAGACATCATTTTGAATGTCCAAACATACATTAAAATAGTTTGTTCAGACCAAAGGTCTGCAATTTATTTTACCTGGAACTGTTGGAAAGTGACTAGAAAGCTCTGTGCGCAGAACAGCCACACAGCCAAGGACAAACCTGGACTGCTCACACGTTGCTGAGATCGTAACAAAAGCACAGGTTCTCCCAGACATAAGCAGCACTCTTTCTTCCCAAGCTGAACATACTGTCTCCCCTGCAATTTCGTGTCTTAAAAGAATGTAGTATGTTTTCCTGTTGAATGAGGCAAGTTCTAAAAGTTCTTCTCTGTAACAATTTTACCTGTTTTGTGTTCTCTGTTTTTTCTGCATGTGTGTGCTGTAATTCTTCTGGCTTCTTTACTCTCTCCCTTTACTGTTTTCAAAACCTCTTCTGTTCTGCACTATTTTATTCCTTTACTATGGTTACAATGTTATCCTTTCTTGGAGCAGGGTTAAGATGCCCTTCACAAGGGGTTCTGCTGCTTTCCCCATACTTCCTCCAGCCTTTCTCTCCTCCCCTCCCTAGAAATCCCAGCAGCCAGGGGACTGCCACACTCTAACAGCACAGGAACTTCCAGAAGCCCTTGACATCATTTGTCTGTCTCATCCTCAGACTTATGTATGAAAAAGCACTGCATAACTGATAAGTATTGGCACTGATTGTATTATTTGTATGTAAAAGGATCATTATTTAAAACATTTAGCTCCCCCTTCAAACAGGTAGCAGATTAGAAAAGAAATATCCCTCCCCTATCTTCCATTAAGCAAGTACTTTTAAATGAAGGATGAAGTAACCTGTATTTATCATAATTAACGTACCTAAGAAATTATAGGAATAAATTACTTACCTAGGAGAACCATTGTTAATGACTTTTTTACCCAATCAGATTCTGTCCTATGGAACCTTGATGGAACAAATATGGCTAGTTATGCTCCTTTTCCTGCAATACATTGGTGGAATGTTATGGCAGCATGTAAGCAAAGTATTTTCTATAAGATGCTTTATAAGAAGGAACAGCTGCAAAAATAGAATAACCCAGGCCAAGCACTACAGATAATATCCTGATGCCACTGATGACAAAGCTTCTTTTGAGTATGAAGTAGGGTTTCGTTTTAGACTTTAAGGAAAAATACTTCTATCTTCAACAAAGGCTTTTATGGTCTTTGCCTCTGTGTGTGTGCACTTAAGGGATTAGAAATCTCAACTGTGGTTTGCCTTTTTAATAATGACCAGGTAGGGCCCCAACTCATTTAGACATGCATGCATATTTATGTTCAAATCTATCAGTGAAAACGAGATCTAATGTCCCTGTTATTTGGACGAAGCAGGGGTGCTAACCATCATCCAAGTGTGATGCTGAATTTCATTAGCTTTCAACTATTAAAAAATAACTACTTTGTAAGTAAATTTGCAGTACAACAGAGTGGAAAAAAGTAAGTAAACTGAATGGAATGGGAAAGGAGAGGAAGGGAGACAAAAAGGGATAAAAAAGGAATAAAGGTAGAGTGATAAGATGCATTAGCATATTTAAAGGCTTCTTTAAAAGCTCTTGAAGTCTTTAGCATTAGGAAAAGGACACTTCTTAGATCTCTGTGGAAAGATAGAGAGGATATTCAAAGGTATCTGTTTTAAGTAACCCACACAAAATTGCATCACCCCAAGTTAAAATATTGCATCTGGCCATAACATAAATAAGTGTCAACATTATCCCTAACAGGGTCAGGTATCTGTATGGTTATACATTCTCTATTAGGCCTCAATTGTCTTTGCCAGAAATTATTTAAAAGTAGTTCAAGCATTTCTTTGGTTTCCAGTGCTGTAAGTTAATTTCTATATGTAGACATTTATTGATTCATATATTCCTTTGGAATAGATCTGCCCTTTGTGCAAAAACAAACAAACAAACAAGCAAACAAAAAACAAACAAACAAAAACAACCTTTCACATTCCTGTGAAAAACCTGTATTTCATGTTTATAATCTTTTAACATGGATTTTAAAAAAGTTTCACCATTTCACCAGAAGCAACATATTTATGTCAACTATTATTACAAAATGAGTTCAACATTTTAGATGCTAAATTGAGTTTGAAGAAAATCTGTAAATCTGTCTTGGATTAAATGTGAGTAGAAGTCAAAGATCTCTGAGATTAAAAGAACGTGCTTGAAAACATTCTCTTGCAGGATTGGTCATGCAACTATCGAAAGTACAGAACATTTGATATCAAACCACATTCTGCCAATGACATCTTAGGTTCTAGAGTTGGGAAGGAAAAGCTTTTACATCAGTATTTGCATTACAGCCACTTGGAATAGCCACTTTATGTTGTTGAGGATTAAGTTCTTCTTGGCTAACACTATAGATACTTGTCTGACAAAGCTAGAAGGAGAAATACAAACAAAAAATAGATCTTCAATAATTTCTAAGTTTGTTTCTTGGCTTGTTTTTGTTGTTTGTGTTTTTTGTTGTTGGTGGTGGTAGTGTTTTTGTTGTTTTTTTTTTTTTAAGATGGAAAGTGTCTTTTACTGTTTGTTTATTGCATGAGTCTTTTCAATTGATTCACACCTATAAATGCAATACTGTAATTTTCTTTATAATTTTTCATGATGAAAGGTTACTGGTGTAAATGTTCCTTTAGAGTTTTAGATTTCTGTCTTATAAGTGTGAGGAAAAGGCACTATGGACACACATGATCAACGAATGTCTGTAATCATCTGAACCTAGAATAACTCCTCATTTATGGCACTGGCAGTAACAAGAAATGAAAGACATTGAAGAAATCAGAGCATTTAAAGACTCAAATTCTGGAAATACCAGAAACTACTGGAAAAGAATAAAAGAACACTCCAATGTACATCTGGAAGCACTAGGTGTTATTTAAAAGCAAGTCAACCAGAAGGTTTTCCTTCTGAAAATAGCAAGTGCTGATGCATTTGGCATATTTAGCAGTTTTCAGCAATCCAGGCAAAACAGAATAGTCACAGAACTGTTACAAAAACGAGGAGTATTATATTATAAATAATAATAATAATAATAATGAAAGCATATGAAAGTTACATATTTGAACCTGAAGGTTTGAAAGTATTTTGTAGTTTATACATTTGGGGTGACAAATTTTAGCTCAGTATATTTTTGTCTGTTACAGGTATTATAATAAGCATGGCATTAGCCTGTTTTAGGGTAAGAACTACTGAAGATTTTTATATTTAAGAAAACCTTCCAGTTCTATAAAGCTAATTAGCTCCTGGTTTGCAATAAAGTGGAGAGGGAATAGTACAGTAGTAGATTGCTGGGAGAAGTAGACCCCCAGATGAGGCAATTTAGAATGTGCCAAGGAAATGGTACTTGAATAAAGCATTGGACTGCACCTTAGATGTGACCAAGGGCTCAAAATATTGTAAGACAAAGATGGTAGATTTTAAAAAGTATGCAGAGCTTGAAATCATAAACAAGGAATAACAACGCAAATTAAGCAAATAGGAGAAGCTGAAAGTTAAGCAAAAGCATGTATTAATTTGACAGACTCTTCAAGCACCAGGATGGTAAACCATGAGCAAACTGCATGTTGTTAACACCTCTGGCTGAGATGATCATTCTCATATGAACTACGGACGTTTGCAGAAGATGGTGTGTCCAAAAGAAACAACAGTATTATGTAACCATGAGAGCAAATAGTAGTTATGCACATCTAATTGAATGTAATACATATCCCATTATTTCTAGGACCTGTGTTATAACCCTCTGAGAAAATCAACTGCTTGGAGAAAGATAAACAGGTAAAATTCAGGGTTTGTGTTTCCCCAGAAAATGTATTGATTCTGTTTAAAAATCTGCTTCTAGGTAGAAATAATAAACCAGGAGAACTATCCTACACAGGTTTTCTATTCTGAGAGAGCACTACTAAATATATTACAGCTGAAGAGCTGATTCTGCATTAAAAAAGCTTCTTAGCTATACTTCTTTACCCAGTAGTGATATATGACTGTGGGACACAAGTTACAGGACAGGCACTTGAGTAGAATACAGTGAAGCTTGGATTTAGTTATGTCACTACTAATTGTTATTATTCCTAGTTTATTGGGTTGTTTGCAATGATGTTATGATACTAAAGCAGTAACAAGATTTGCAGAGTATATACAAAAGAAGCCAGTTGTTATTTCCAACAATCTCATGGAGAAATAGTAACAAAACCCACACACCTAGAGAGCTGGTAACAGTAACATTTGAAAAGAACTGGGATGTGAATAGCTACAAAAATATAAATAAAGCTGAGTGATCCCATCTCTATTTAAAGTGAATGGGATACTGGAAGCTGCTGTCAGCAAGGAGTGAATACGATCCAGTAAGAATATATGATGCAAATCAACACAAATGCTAGTGAAACTTTGAAGTCGGACTAGCATTTGCTGAGCAGCAAAGTTGGTGTTTTTGTATCTTATATATCGCATCTTTGGAAAAAAAAAAAAAAAAAAAGCAAACAGAAAACATAAACACTTTCTAAATACCAAAAGAGATGAAAGAAAGGACAAAGACTCATTTTTTGCTTGGAAAAAAAAAAAAAATAATCACTTGGTTGGAAGCAAAAAAAAAAAAAAAGGTTTGAAAGATCAAATTTTGGGACCTAGCACTTAATGAAAATGTGAATTTTCTGCCTCCAGCAGAAGTATCACTGATATTTCAAGCAGATATAAGCCATGATATGAATATCTCTAAGGTCAGCTAAACGTTAATGATATTGATAATACTTTGTTTATAAGCATAAGGAATTCTGTGTGATATTCAAATTGTTTAAGAGTTGTTATTAAACTTGTTGGGAAAGGTATATGTGATGCTAGGAATTGTTTAGTATTTTGAAAGAGGCATCATTTTTCTAGTCTTAGAAGTTCTGCAGACATATATGCTCTGTCAAACAGAAGCATTTGAAACTGTATCGTGAAATAAAGAGGATCTCTTTAGAGCACCTTGGCTCCAGAGTAATCACTGAACACACTGGACTACAGAAGAATTTATTTTGGGCTTTCTACTTATCAGGAGCATTTCAGTAAAGTATACTTTGAATATATTTTGCTTTATGTTCTATTAATGCTACTGTCTGCACTGACTCTATTCAAATTTCTACTTAGCTATGTAAGCTCTGAAGGTGAAAGCATATCTTAAAAGCCATGCTTATGTATTTTTTTGTTAATTAGGTGACACTGTTTGTGAGATGAATACAAATAATTTTTTAAGTCTGCTTCTGTAATGCTAAGTAAAAGAAGCTCTCTTTTAGAAGACTCTTCTTACATCATATAACTATGATCAGACTGAAGTCAATGTCTTTGGTATACAATACACAAAGATATCTGTACTAGAGTTCTGACCAGAATTTTTTCCTTCTAACTCATTTTAGCAGTTAAAAGAAATCAAGTGCTGATAACAAGCTCAAAAACTGGTGTTTTTTGTTATAAGTCTTCATACCAAGAGATGACACAGCATGACATCACTGTGTGATGACAGGACATCAAGAAGAAAAGGAAAAGCAGGTAAGAGATATATTCTAAATAAATAAATAAATAAATAGTTTTCTTGTGCTCTAGTATTTAGCAATACTATTTTTTTCTTGACATCCACTCCATTTGGGCATGATTCTAATGTATTTTCCCTTCTGTCATCTAAACAAAATTATCAGAATACCTCTTAGAAAGTGAAAAATAAGCTTGTAAACTAGAATGGGGGATTCTCTGTGTGGTAATACTGTGAAATAATCTAAATTAATATTTTTGGATGCAGTAGTCAAGCCTCACAAACTCTTTGTGTGAACTCTTTTAGTTAGGATTAAAGTGACCTTCATTTAAGGTAGCCTATTTCACTTCTAAAGTAAGTTAAACTAAATTGAATTAAGGTCATTTTTAATTCTGAATAAAAATATGTACAGAGGCATTCAATGTAGCTTAGTGTACTTTAAATTAACAAGTGTAATTAACTTGGAGATCTCCATAGAAAAGGCCTAAAAGAGAAATTTAATAACACTACTATTTTTGTTTTTTTTTTTTTTTTTTTTATTCTGCAAAAGAAAAGTGATACAGAGTCTCAATATACAGTAAGAACAAACATTAGTATAATATTGATCACCTCTAAATTACAGTAAGCATGCAAATAATGAAGATTCAAGTGCACTGAAAATGTTTTAGTATATAGTTTATTAAACACCTACACATTTTGAATAGAAATACTCATTGTGTACTCAAAGTTATTCAAACTTTGTGACTAGACTGGAACTATGTTAGACAACTATACCATTCATTTTTATTTAAGTTTTGTTCTTTCTATAGTTCGTGTACTACAAACCAAATATGTTGCTGAACTACTTAAAGTGCAAGAACAAGGCATGCGATTAATTTCTTCGGTGTTCTTCTCTACTCTTATATTTTGTACACAATCAACTGTTCAGAGTGAAACAAATCAAGATTTTGTTTTTACTATCTTGCTTTTCTTGGCTAGGCAATCTATCATGGATTCAAAATGTTTGGACACCTGTGTAGAAAAGTGAAGGACTTCTCTTGATGTGGATAAGGAAAATTTTAAAATGAGCCTGATGGCAGCAGGATACACGAAAGGAACACAGTCAGTTATAGAAGTCACTCAGTGAATTTTCCTTAACAGTTATTAGTAATTCATTCTGAATCACAAATGTGCAGGCAGTGTCTTCTACAAACATGGAAGAATCTGCAGAACAGTAATACGCAACTGAAAGAAGTGTTGTTTGACTGATAGTGAGAGACTACGCCTCTTCTCCCAAATGATCATATAAGATAAAGGGCAAAAACTGAGCAGATGGACTTACCCATTAAGGACGTCTGTAATTTATCTCTGCAAAAAAACATGTCTAATCAGTAGGACATTGATCACAAGACAGCACCTAGTACCTCCAATGAATGAATATATCTACTATCCATAGTAAAATTGACAAATGGTATCTTGTCAAGAGGCGATACTAAAGGAAGGCAGAAGCACAGCTCAAACTTACCTTTTTTAATCTATATTTAAAACACCAGGGAAAAGGAAATAAATCACCACCTTGCAACTTTATGACTTTTGAGAGGTTTGTTGTGAAATAGGTATAGCTAAAAGCAGTAAGAAAATATATAAACCCTTTGCTTCTGTGTTTAAATAATTTCTCTGACCAGTGGCTATCCTGGGAAATGTCTAGCATCAAGAAGGGAAGGATGGAAGTGGAAAAGTGTTGACTGCAAGTGTAAAATTCCTTTGGAGCATCTTCCTTTAAGTGTACCTAATCACACTGAAGGAACCTCAAGTTATTCTTAATTAAAAAGCCTCCCACTTTGAACTAAAATGTCTTACAAAATTGCAACTGTCACACGTGGGTAGTATGCTTTCCTGAGGCTCCAGATTCCTCCTGGATTCACAGAGTGCATCAATGAGCATTTTTCAGGGCATTTGATAGAGCAAGTTGTTGTACCAAGTTGCTCTGGTTTCATTTGGATTCAGGGGCTGGTAATTTCAGATATTGTAGAAACACAGTGTAAGACCTTTCTTTTGGTCTTCTCTGTGAGAAGAAAAGCTCAATTACTTGAGCTTTCATCCTTTCCCCTAGCATATCTACATGACATAGTTGATATTTTCTTGGCACATCTGAAATTATGCTGCAGCAATGAATATTCCTGTTTCTGGTTCAGGAGCTGTAAAATTTGGAAAATAGCTTCTGTATTCACCAAGAGATACACATGCTTCTTGACACTTCAACAACCTGCTAGAAAAACATCCCACACTGGGCTAGCTGGCAGCAGGGAACGTGCCAGTAGTCTGGAACAACATGAAAGGAAAACAAAGAGTTAAATGCCAAATATATCGGTCTGTTTAGGAGTAGAGAAGGAAGCTGGCAGTGGCATTCAGAGATGCAGGAATGTGGGATTTAGGGAAAAGTGGTCAAAGACGAGTGTTCAAACCATGCAATTTACAAGTACTGCTGCAATCCTAAAGCCACATCAAGAGAATACCAACATAGGCAGGTGCATATCCATTACTTGAGCAGAGCCCATATCCTCAGAGTAAGAATTACCAGTATGAATGTACAAAGCTATCAGACTCCATATGCCAATCCCTTGCAATGCAGGCCCACCTTACATGCAAGGGAAACAAGTTAAGGTGTGTAATGCTTTAAATGTAGTGATTTGTTTCAAATCCGTATTGAAATCAACTGTTGTAGTTGCTGCAGCAATGCTGCTATCTCATCTAGAAATTGGTGTGATTACTGAGTAAAATGAAATGTGGCTCCAGAAGTAATTACTGTATGAAAAAGTGATTTCCATTAAAAGCACATGTGAGAGCCTCCTATCTACCAGAAATTCATCTTCCCTGTCCTGAAATGACCCTCTCATTTTTAGTTCTGAGTTTACGTAGAGTTGAATTTCCAAGTTTCATTAGGGAACTATACATCTTCTACAGAGCTTTAGGCTTTATCAGGGAAAAAGATTGGTCTTCGTAGGATATTCCTAATCAATAGTACCCAACGAATATGTAGAAAAATGGATTAAAACCCACTGTGAGTCACTGAAACTACATCATTAAATGTGTATAGCTCTAAAACTGCTGGGCTGAACTTCTTGCAGCATAGCTTTTTTTTTTTTTTTTTTTTTTTTTAATCTTACACAAATCAGCAAAACAAATGAAATCTAAAATTTTTAGATTGTGCCATTACTGAGTAATTCTAACGTATGAACAGAGCATTTTTCATATTTGCATGATTTCATTGTTTAACCAATTGTGTTGAAAGAAACTTAAAGAAGAGATTACTCCTGTGTGAGCGGTGACATGAGGCACTTCGGTGTCAAAGGATTTTATATAAGGAAGTTAAGTAAGGCAGACTGAGAATTAGGGCTAAGGGCTAGAATTAGAGTCAATGCTTTGAATGCTAACTATATATACTCATGTATAATATACTACAACAAAACATTGATAAGTTGTGCAATTAATTCATTAATACTAACCTATTAAGATAGCATCAGTTGTGTATGCAGAGTGAATGAGAATGTCCAGCTCTGAGTCTGTATATCTTCATTTAGACACGTAATACTGAGATCGTGGAAGTGGTTCATTTAATGTTTCACAGCACTGTTGATGTGTTATATGTTATGTTTTTGATTATGAGAGTGCTTGGGTGTAAACATTTATGCAAATGTATCAGTGCTGCATGTGTATTCCGGGCATGTGCTTATTTGAGAACTAGCATAATGCATTGCCGCATGTATATATGCGTGCTCTGTGTGCCTATATAGGATTTTGCTGAAAGATGTGCTCTGACCAGCCAATCCTTGTCCAGCAAATCCCAGAGGGTAATAATGGCTATTGGACCTTGGTGGATCCTCACATATGGAGCCTATGCAGCATAATTTGCTAGTGGAGGGATGAGCTCTAATGCCAAGAATATGTTAAAGATGCTGCAGCATATCTCATTTGTTAGCAGTGCTGCTGCTGTCTTCTCAAGGATATCAAAATGCCTGTCAGCACCTGGATGAAAATCAGCTGACTCAGATTCAATCTGTCTGTGATGAAAATTATGATGGCTGGAGTGGGGAAAATGTTTAAAACCGGGGTAACATCTTTATCTGTGACAATATCATCGGACGCTCATCTATCTAAATGTTAACAGTGCCTCACGTTTTGTTTTGGTTTGGATTTTTTGTCATTGTCTGAGTGATCATGATGGTTGATTGCAAAAGTACCTTTTTCTTTTCCCAAACCTAACTTTTGGTCGTGCAGATCTGGCCATTGCAATCTACTTGCTCTTCCCTGCCAGAATGAATTACCAGGACCTCCCTGAACCTCTAGGTGAGGTGCCTAAAGAATTAAGAGATTCCAGCTGTGGCAAAATGTGACAGTCCTCCTCAACAGTAGTGGCATCACTGCCCCCAATGGTTTGCAGGTTATTTCCTCACTGTGTTTGTTTTGTTTCTGTTCTTCAAACCAATAAAGACCCAGCTTCCTCAGAGACTGCTTCTTTAATCATAAAAACACAGATACTCACGTGAAGCAAGCAGCATCACACAGATCAGGATAATGAAAATGAAAAGGTGAAAATGTAGGAGAAAATCCCTTAACTGAAGGGTTCATTGGTGGGTCTTCAATGTACAAAACATCAGGATAATTCAGATAAGTGTTCCCGGAACCTTGCAACCAGGTAGTCCAGGCAGCTTGTACCTGTCAAGGCAGAGCTCCGTGCTGGCTTGATCTGTCTGGTGTTTATGTAGTGTACATAAATGTACTGTACAGCCTCAGGACACCTGACATTGGTTTCCAGAGGTACCTGGTTTGGTTTGATTGCACACTGGTGTGTGCATGTCAAGCACTGTCCTGCAAAGGGTAAGGTCATTCAGTGTTAGGCTGAGAGAGGAGGTGTGGGGTGCAGGGAGGTGGCCCAGGGTGTCAAGAGGGAATGTTGATAGAAAGATGGTAGCTGGGACTGCTGCCGCCAGCACAGTGGGGGCAGCCTGTAGCCCTGGGGCAGGAACGCTGCCAGAAGGGGCTCGGTATCGCCTAAATTGCCCTAGTAACTACACGCGGCTTGTGAGCCACAGGATTACCACGTCGGCTCTCTGCTCTCACCACTGCAAGGCACAACAAGCTAGAGCCTTCCTTTTGATAAGCATTTCCTTCCACCGCAGAAACGCTCCAATACATCTATTTAGAGAGCTATCACCGACTCGAAAGTCACAATACCATTCGAAAAAGCGTAGCCGGAGCTATTTCTGCCACGAGTGGCGGCAAAAGGGAGAAGCCAAAAAAACAACAACTCCTCCCCGGCAGCCCGCTCCCTTTCGCAACGCTGCCGGGGGTGCGACGCCGAGCCCCGTAACCGCACCGGGGGCGGCCGCGGGGTCACCTTGGGCGAGGCGGGGCCGAGTGGGGCCGGGGGCAGGCGGCCGCCCGCGGTGCCCTGCGGTGCCCGGTGCCGCTCCCTCGGGCCGCCGGGCGGTCGGGGCGGGATGGGGGGGGGGAAGAGGGCAGCGCCGGTCCTGGCCCCGGTGCTGCCGGCGCCGGGTCCCCGCGTGCCGCGCGCCCCCGGCCGCCCGCCGCGCGGCGCAGCAGGGCGGAGGCGCCGCCCCGGTCGTCATTTCCGCCGGGTGTCGGCGTGGGGGAGGGGGGCAGAGCGCTCGTCTCCTCCTCCGCGGCGGCCGGAGCCACAGGGAGCCAGCGCGGGGCCGGGGCCGCCGGGAGCCAGCCGCAGGCCGCGCCGCCACACGAGCCCCGGGCCCGCCCGCCGCCGCCTCGCCGCCGCCCGCCCGGCATCCGTCCCGCTTCCCCCCTCCCCTTCCCTCCCTCTCCCTCCTCCGCCGTCGCCGCCCCGGCTCGGCCATGGGGAACGCAGCCACCGCCAAGAAGGGCAACGAGATCGAGAGCGGTGAGTGAGGGGGGGCCGCTGCCGCCGCCCGGCCCCGCCGCCCGGCCCCGCCGCCCCGAGGAGGGGCCGGGCCCTGCCCGCCCGCCCCGCGCCGCCCGCAGGCCCCGCGGCCTAGCGGCGGAGGCGCCCAGCGAGCCCCCGGCCCGGCCCCCGCCCCGCCCCGCCCCGGGAGCCGAGCCGTGCCGAGCCGTGCCGAGCCGTGCCGCCCGGCTGTCCCGCGGCAGGTGGCTGGCACCGGCGGGGGAGCCGCGGGCAGGTGGCAGCCCGCCGCCGGGAGGCAGCGCCGCGGCCCCGCTCATCCGCCGGGGGGGTCGGCCCGGGGCTGCGGCCGTGCCCTGCGTGCTCCGCTCCTCTCCTCTTCTCTCCTCACCGCCCGCCCGTGGCCCTCTCTTCTCCCGAGCCGCCGTAAAATGGCAGACAAAGGCACGGGTGGGCACTCGCCGCCCTCAGTGGGCTTCCCGCTCGGTTCCCCTCGCCGCCCTGGCACGGTGTCTAAGTGGTGCAGAGGCGATCCGGTCGGTGGGGGAAAGAGCGGCGGGCGTTATTTGCAGAAAGTTAACTTCCTGGCACGCTTTCCAGTTGGAAACTTTGGGTCTGTTTGTTGTGGATGGGAGAAGAGGCAAGGCGCAGAGAGCAGCCCGTTGTGCAAGCGCAGCGCTCTCCACAACAATGCCCTTTGTTATGGGAAATGCCACGGGCGGTCTGAGCACGGACAGGAGCTTAAACCTCCCAGTTACGCCTTGGTGTCTTTCTGCACTCTGTTTACTCTTCATACCCACCACCCAGGGCTGGGGTAGGAGCGGGTAACCCACCGTACACGGGGCAGCAGCTGCCCACACAGCGCGCCCTCCACCCGCACCCCACATCCTGATGCAGGACAAGGGACTCGGCTTGGCCGATCCAGTCCCGCTGTGCGGCTTCTCCTTCTGGTTCTCACGTGCCGTCTGGTTATTACGGGTTTCACAACACACACGTTCTGTGTGTGTGACCATTGGTGTTTGTATTGTTTGGCTGAGGACAGTTATTTTTCACGGGAAGCGTTTTAGCCTATGAAAATGGGGGTGGGTTGGATTGCTCAAAGTACTTCAGACAGCAAAACACTGTATTTTGCACCTTGCAGTGGCTGTATCGCTATTTGCAGTTAAATAATGCTACACCACAGAGAGCGTTTACTTCCTTTTTAATTATTTTTCCTGTATTACTAAATGCAGTGATTTTAAGTTGCAGAAATAGTTTGGCTCAAAACTCCTCTCTCTCCCTTTGCTGAAGAGTTAACATGTGAAAATGAAATGCTGCTAGAGACATCAAGTTCAGATGTTCAATTACTCAGTATATTTAGCAGCCAGGGGCTCTGTAATGATACAACTTTGTAACAGAGAGAAGAAATTGATCATCATTGACATGCTGCTGGGAAAGATGAGGATTCATTTACTATGAGGATCAATAGTAGATGAGTACTATACACATACTAAACATTGCTTCTGATAATTTATTTTACTGGCAGTGGAAGCTGATATGTAATCTATTCATATAATGCGTTGTATCTGAAAACTAGAGAAACATGAAGTGTGATAAAGCTTTAATGTTTCTAATACATATTCACACTGCCAAGACAGTTTTCCTGCTGTTTTTTCCTGGTATATGTCCTTAATTGCATGTATCCCAAACTTCAGGGCACTTAGAATGAAGTAGTTTGAAGCGGTGACAGAAAAATACCCGGGTACGCCTAGTGAAAGTGATGTTATGCCCTTGATCCATGCCTACAGCTTATGGCATTGTGTGGATCAAGGGCATGCTAAGGTCCCCGAGAGAACAATGAAGGGTAACTTGGCTTCCTCTGATAACTACACTTGCTAGTTCATCAAGTGTAATTTGAGAGCCCTTCCCTATCTGTGGTCAGCACAGGCGAATGCTGTTCGCCTAACTGTGGCCTTTACGCTCCTCTTATTTGTTTCAGCTTTCCACGTATTTTTGAACTTCTTCAGTTCTTGTTACTTCACTTGAGCTGCCTAGAGGAATAAAAATAGTTGTATGTGAATGCCAATAGTAGGATGAGGCAAACATTTCATAGGATTTCTAGGCAGAAGTTGAAAGTGAATGAAATCTGAATGCTGGTTAAGTTTCTTAAGCTCAGCTACCAAAAATCAACTCAGGCTTACATAGGTCAGAGGGCAAGACGTATATATGCGTATACAGAAGGTGGAATGTTTCAGTATAGGCTTTTCTGTTTTTTTTCCTATGCGTTTCTGTTCCAGGCTCTCTTAATGTGCAGTAGATTTTAAGGACCAAAATTAAAGTGATCCTTTACTAAAGAGAAGCCTAAGGCTCTGACTCTGTACCTGCTTTAAATGGGTTTGTCGGGTTCCCTGGGTATCTACAGGGCAAAACAGCCTACAGATTTTGAGAGTTTTTTAGAATAATAAAAGTAATCTAAGAGACACATTTGTCAGTCATCTTAAAAGTTTCTCTAAGTCTGATCCCTAATCCTAATTTTGCCTTTCATTGATCTGTTCTGTTGTTTTTTTCTTCAGCTGCTCTCAGTAGCTGAGAAATTTTCTTTAACCACCTATGCGTTTACCACGTGTTGACTTTTTTTTTAATTGCATTTAAAAAAAAGTCACTAGGAGCTTACCTTAACTTGTTGCAATTAGTGTAGGAGAATGTTGACTCTAACATTCATTATCTTGGAATAATATATTGAAGTAACACAAAATAAAAGAAACAGCTACAACACATCTCTGAGCTTAAAAAAAGGTCACAGAGTATTTTACTTAATCTACTAAGTGGATCTGTTTAAAGATTGTCATTGATTTTATATAAAACAGAAATGTTTTACGTTTACTAGGGCAGTTTTCTAAACAGAAATGAATGTCAGCTCTGCAAATTGTAAAGTTCATTGAAAATATATATCTTTTTTTCTTCAGATAACTTGTTAATACAGCCTTTTGAAGTAATTGCTACGTACAGCTCCGATTTATTTGTCCTTTTAAATATCTAAGGGAGTGTCGTACCTGGCAACAAAAAATTTCTTTAGAAGCTAACAGTAATCTCTCTTTCAATCACTTGGAAAATATTTGGGGGTAGTGATGTTCAAGAATAATTAGCTTAGATATTATCAGTTTCTTTCTTTTTAATCGCCAAACTGGATTAGAGACCAGGTGATTAGAGTGCACTCTTTGCTGACTGGAAGGCTTGTATATCTTCTCTCCATAGCTATTGAAACTACACTGCTTGGACTTCTGAGTTGTGCTGTGCAGGATTCTGATGGTCCTTGGCATTTTTTTCTGTAGCAGTATGTAACAGTAAACTGCTCTTAAAACATGTTTAAAATTACACTATCCAAGATTTTCAAATCATAATTCTGTACACATTGCTTTTTATCTGCTAGCCAGATCTCCAGCTTCCCGTATACAAGGGTTTTGGTAATCTCATGTCTTTAGTAGCTTCACCTTCTGGGGTCTTTAAGTCTCTAAGCGCTATGAATGTGGTATGGATGTGGACTCTGCATGTGAGTTTTATGTTCATTCACTCCTCCTCAGAGTGTTCCCTCTACAGTATCTTCATTTTGACAGAGTTCCTATTATAGTTGATTCTTCCCTTTTTAACTCTTATAATTATTCTGAAAGTAGTGTTCTTTTGAAGTGTGTTTGACAGGAATATTCAGCCTTCTTAATTTTCCTTTGCCAGTAGATCTTACCCTCCTTTTTTTCTTATTTTTCATGTGTGTTTGGTGCTGGGTCAGTCTGCTGTATTTACTCATTGAGAACTAAGAGACCACAAGTTCATTTCACGTGAAGACTGGCTGAGGCAAAGCTCTGTCACTGCTGACCTTGATTAGATTAAAATCAGTGAACTAGAGGTGAAAAGCTCCATGTCCATTATTATTCCAAGCTTGCTGATTCCTTGTCACTCTTCCAGGGACCCTCATTTCAGTGTTCTTGTTCATCAGCTTTTTGTCTTTTTTTTTGCTTATTTTGTTTGTGCTTTCTGATACTGAAATAGATAGCTTTTGGAGCCTTGTTTACACATTTTAGAACATCAGCTATTTATCAACAATCAGTATTTATTGTATACAGGGCAATTAAAATATATATATCATAGTGATGTTATCCACAGAATCCATTTCAAGTGTTTTTAAAGCTTCTTCCCTTATCTTTTTGAACTTGAATTGTTTCACCATTGATTAGATTTCAGCAATGTAGGATCCTATCATCTGAAAGTTAGAGGTAGTTACAATCACTTGCTGAACCAATACATAAAAATGTGTTTGATGGAATCACCAATGTAAGACTGTTGGTATATGCCATCAAAAGAGGCACGCTATTATTTTAGAATTCTTCTTTAATTAAAAACAAAATGCTTGTTCACAGCTTGGACTAGCAAAGAAAAACGCTATTATTCAGTAAATGATTGCCACCTAGGAGCATAACAAAAGGTCAGAAGGACCCCCAAGTGATAAATTAGTTTATGTATTTAGCTGTTGTAGTTAGGCCTTTAGACAGAATATTTTCAATTACTCTGCGTTCCCTTGCTGCTAGGTTTCTTTGAATTCATTCATTTAACCGTATACCCACATTCGTAGAAATAATGGAATCAAGTACCACAAAAAACAGTCAGAATTCTCGTTTTTGGGGAAGAGTTCCCTTTTTCCTTAGTGTGATGAAGCCTGTGTCTTTGCTGCAGACCACCTCATTGGTATAGGGAGTGAAATGTGGGCAGAGCAATAAGTGGAAAAACTGTAAGGACGCAATACTGGAAGTTAGTTTCGTGGGCTCCCCTGCCTGTGTGGAGGGGCGTATTCCCCCGCTGTGTATGAGGTTGTCTGGGATTCTTTTCCAGTTAGTTCAGTTCTTCCGTAATTGACACATCTCTCCTTTGGACAGAGCTGTGGAAAGGGCTTTGGATGATTGTCAGATTTTGTGTGTTTTGCCTGCATCCTTACTGAAGACATCATGAAGGGCTTGCTTGCCCAGAAGCCTTTTTTTTTTTTTTTTTTTTTTTTTAATTTTAACTAGAGTAGTTAGTTTAATAAAGGGTATTGTCTATGCTACACAGCATGTGGGGTGCAGATCAGAGACACGTACAGTATTTTTTTAATCAGTGTTTCTGGTCATTTAAACTTGTAGAGTTTTCAGTGTTAGAAACCTCAAGTCACAGGGGATTTTTCTTATAAATTGGTGAAACTTAGGGCTGGAACTTGGCAAGGAGACTGCTCTGCAGCATTGCTCTCAGGCTCCGTCTTTGTTACAGGTGTTAGGTGTTATTTTATAAGCATTTCTTTAGGTTGCAGTTCTGCTTTTCTGTCCCCCTGCCACTTTTTTTCCAGCCTCTGTGTCCTCGAGTGTGCTGGAACAACTATTTATGAGACAACAAGGTGAACTGAATCTGAGATTGATCTAGGTTAAAAATAACCCTGCAAAAAAAGGGAAAGCGGGAGGGACTTAGGTTAACCTGGAGCAGCTGCCTGATCCCAGTGCCTGGAGCTAGGATGGTGGTGGCACCAGTGCAGGTACCGGCACCAGCATTGAGGTGAGAGCCTGCAGGTGCTGCAAGGGGAGCCGTGATGCTGGGGCTGAGCTAACCTGCACGTCCCCTTGGCCCCACGTGGGTTTTATCTTCTGATGTAGAAACATTTCCTGGGGATTGGGGGACAGGGCAGAGTAGCGGTGGAGCTCGGTGGAGGTAAGTGAAGTGAGAAATGTGTTGTTTTAGGAACTGCAAACTGAAGAAATGTTTGCCCTCCTCCATTTTTTTCCTGGTACATTGGGAGAGGATTACTTTCATTCCTGTGTGTAGCATTATTTATTTGTGTTATCCTAGGGGTCAGGCGGGCTGGCTGTGAATTACGATCCCGCTTGGTAAAAACACCAAACAGAATTTATTCTCCAAAGCATACAAGATCAGTTCTGGATAGTAAGGTGAATACAGACAGATAGGAAATAGAAGATAAAAGTGGGGCTAGTGGTCTGTGCAGCTGGAGAATCGGGAAAAAGCGCTCTCAGGGTGTGTTCGTGTGTGTTGCCCTACGGGGAACTAAAAGGAAGACGCTGAGGTAGCTCTGCCTGTTGTGTTAGGGGTCAGCACAAGTGGATGGCAATCTATGCTGCTTTATTGAGCCTGCCGTTTGGCATCCTGTTAGCTGTTCCTTCAGCGTCACAGCAGAGCAACGTCCACTAAAGGGTAAGGTTTCACAAAACAGCTGAGCCCATCTGGTGGCTTGTGCTGTGGAGAAGCATGTTTTTATTCCTAGTCCCTTCACATGTCACAATTCCAATGTTTTTCCAATCCATTGTTAAGCTGCTTTACATAGGCAAAAAACTGGCTTTTATTCCTTTATGTTATCTACAATTATTTTGCAAGCCAAATCACTTTGCTGAGGTGTCAGATGGCAACAGACAGATTCAAAGGAAGCAGTGAAAGTGCTTCTGGCAATGAAATGGTGAGGTGGCAAGGAAGAAGGGCTCTCTTCTCAGTGCTGAGCTCTTAGATTAACTCAACAGTCTCCTAAGACCTCACCCTGCTAACTTCTTGCTAAAATGATTACTCCAAACCACCTCTTTGCCGTCTGCCTGTGTTCATGTAACAAATTACTTTGTCTCACAGCTCAGTTTTTAGTGAGAGGTGTTAGCACCTAGCAGTTGGGCTTAGTTTACTCAAGCATTTAGAGCTAAAAGGGTTGAGAAGATATAGTAAAACATTGCTTCTTTCCATCTCCGCACGTATAAATCTTTAAAACAATATTTTTTTTAACTTAATTTTGTATTTAACTTCAGTTGTCTTTTGCCAATTTGATGTTCAAACAAGTGTACCGAAGTTTTTTGTTTCATTCGTTCACTTGTTCATTCATTAAACTGTTTTCAGCTGTTCTTTGATAAGAGGGGTTCATCTACAGTCATAGACAGCTTGGTAGCTTATAGTATAATGAGTTCTCGTGTACATTAGTGGACACGTGTATTAATTAATGTGTTTCTGTGTAAGTGTTTGCGTAGTAAGGGTTAGGGTGTGAGGACTTGCCGTGTGTGTTGTGTACTGTTTTCAAATGTAGTGAAGGGTTGGAAGCACTTTGCATGTGTGTGTTTAAACAAACAATAGAAACAAAAAACAGCCACATTTTTTTTAATAACTTGAGACTAGACAATTTGTTTTCAGTTTCTGTACTTTGGCCTATTCATAGTTTTGAGCCATAGCTTTGAGGGTTTCAGAAAGTCTTTCAGAAGAGTTATGTAAATATGCTCTACGTATTAGAGATAAATGGGTCTCTAGACTATGAGAAAACAAAAGTATTTTCCATGACATGGCTGTTTTCTACTAGCGAAAGCCTGATGAGTGTTTTGAGCTAAGTTTGCTCCTTACAAATGGCAGAGAATTACTCTTCTACCTTGCCCTGATGGTTTCTTGACAGGTAGTGTCTGTTTGATGGACTAAGTGAAATAGTAA
Source organism: Aythya fuligula (assembly GCF_009819795.1). Lineage (NCBI taxonomy): Eukaryota > Metazoa > Chordata > Aves > Anseriformes > Anatidae > Aythya > Aythya fuligula. The sequence continues at coordinate 14,584,456 of NC_045566.1, forward strand.
GATAGCTTACCCGTGATGTTAAAATGAGAAGCCTAGAAATCTGCCTTCCACATAGTAGATGAAGGTATGTCTCATCTGGGTGGTATGTAAAGGTTAGTTTTGTTATGTCTGCCTCTTGTTTATCCCTTTGTTAAAATACGGGAATGTGTAAAGAGAAGACATGGTGAACTCTAGTTTATTTCATTCAATTTAAGCTGCTTGCAGCAAGTGCGTACTTGATAACCTACTGCACTTGCTGTTACTGCTGGTCTATAAACCCTCAGACTTCCACAGTCGCAACATGATTCAAGGAATTAAAACAAAGGAAGCTGCGTTTCTGGCACAAAGAAGGTGACTTTAAAGACAAAAAAAAGATTGCTATTTTGCCTCTATCTGGAATCCATTTGCTCTTCCCTCGTGTGAAGTGACATAATTAAGGGTGTATGTACTCAGATAAATCAGCAGGTACGCTGTAATAGTAATTAAGGTTAGTTTTGATTAATATGATATTAGGCAGTTTGAAATTCTTTGTTTGTCTTACAGCAGGTAACAGTGATAGCTTTATTGTATATTTAAATTCTAATTGTTAAGCATATGATAATCTAGCCTTTCACTGGGAAAAGTGTGACTTAACTGCGCCAGATCTATCATTTTTAATGCAAATTACCTGTATTCAAACATTTTATTATTAACTGATCCATAAATTAATTAATAGGAAGCTTGGATTTTTAGTCAGGATTTCTCATTGAAAAATGGGCAATGTGGTGAGAGACAAAGCATTACGTGGCTAAAATCATGCCATACTGATCTGAAAGAGCTTGGTATTTCCTAATAGGAGATGGTATTGTGATGAACAGAGGTGTATCCTCACTGACTGCTGGAAGACTGCTTTGTACTGGGCAGGCTTTTAAAATTGGAACCTAGAGTCACATTTGGTCCATATGAAAAGCTGTGTGATGGAAAGGAGACATCCCATGAAATCGAGGACTAAGGGCACAGTGCATGTCCCCACGTCCCAGCACCGGCACTCAGCTGTGTGGATGATGGGTTACAAGGTCCTGCACTGCTGGGCTGCAGCACCGTTATTCAGCAATAAGGTGCTGAATAATGTAATGGCTTCTATGAATCTGAAATTGCAAACTGGTTTTGCAATTAGTGTAGGTCTACAACAGCTTCATGTGATGTGGGATTAATGGGGAAGTTCAGGATGTGTAGTGCTTCTTAATGTTTTTTTGGGGTGTCTGGTGGTTCTTTTGCAAATTAGCAGATTTCTTTCATCTTTGATTTTCTTTTGGACTGAGGATCAAATGTAAAACTGGTAGGGAAACAAGATTAGCTTCAGTTTTTCACTCAGACTGCTCTGATACCAAGAACCATGTAGTTTGTCTAATTTTTGCCTATTCTTATGACATTATTTTTTGCCAGACAATTGCTTTTTTTATTCTGCCTACAGAATTATTGCATGTTTACTATTCATACACAAGATACCTTTAATTTGCATATTAACTTAGTTTTTTTTAATGTTGAACTTTGTGCTAGAACATTCTTGAATTTCAAGCCCCTGTTTTTTTTTTTTTTTTCCCTTCTGTTTTTGTTGTTGGGTAACATTTGTTACCTTTGGTAGCTTTCCCTTTGGCATAATAAATGTATTGACTTTTCAGTTAATTGTATCAAACGTGTCCCATGCAAGCTGAACACCCAGGAACAGGTTCACAGAAGGGCAGCAAGGATGGTAAAAGGTCCTGAATGGTTTCCATGTGAAGAATCGCTCTGAGTGACAACTCCCCGGTCTAGAATAGAACAGCTGTGGGAGGATACGATTTGTACAACTGTGTGTGCCACAGGAAGGGAGAAGTGCCCTGTGCGTGGCCTGTTCTTGCTTTTCTTAAGCAGCCGGTGTTTCTGTTGTCTCTTTCCTTTTGGACCGATACCAGTTTATCCCTGATAAAACATTAGAGCCCTCCTTGCGAATGAGCAACTAAAGGAAAAGAGAATGGTGAGGCACCAGATAATTTGCAGGGCAACTGCTGATAAAAGGAGGAACGTGGGTCAAGAAATGTAAAGGTATGGAGGCAAGGGGAGTGCTAAGCAGAGCGTGGTCTGGGTTTTGTCCATGTTCTTCCCTCCCTGCAGAGGGAGCTGACGATGGCTGGCCAGAGGTGCTCAGCCTGAAGGAGTGGGAGTAGATCCCAGGGGGTCAGGGTCATTCTGCAGAACTTCCTCCTGGGTCAGAGCTGATGGAGGGGTCCTGCATCAGGTAGAGCCTCAGAGGGCAGGTGTATAAATGTAAGGGTGAGGTAAGAGGGTCGTCTGGTCCCACCCCTGCTCGAGGAGGGTGCCCAGGACCATGTCCAGGTAGCTTTTAAAGATCGCTGAGGAGGAGACCCCGCAGCCTCTCTGGGCAGCCTGTGCCAATGCTCCTCACCCACACAGAAAGAAGTGCTTGCTGATGTTTAGATGGAACCTCCTGAGTTCCAGTTTGTGCCCAGTACCTCTTGTCCTGCTGCTAGGCACAACTGAAAAGAGCCTGGCTCCATCTTTGCAAGCCTGTGCCCCAATCTCCTCTCCTCTGTGCTGAACAGTCCCAATTCTCTCATAGGAAAAGTGCTCCGTTCCTTTTATCAGCTCGGTGGCCTTACATTGGGCTCTTTCCAGTATGCCCACATCTCTCTTGTACTTGGGGGGGGCAGAACCAGACACAGAGTCTGCAAGCAGACAGCTGCAGTACTCCAGGTACACAAAGCCCAGTTGCTTATTTTGCTTCTGCCACAGAAGGCAGGTGTGCTAGGCATATTGTGTAGCTTCAGCTATCTTTAGTGTTTTACTTTGATACTTGTTGAGTCCCTTATTTACCCACAGCCCGACCTTTATGCACTGCCTGTATTCTGAACTGTTCTGGGCTGTTTTCCTGCGGTCTGACATAAGGCAGTTTTCCATTGCGCTGCAGAAGTCCATTGTTTTCTGCACCAAAGTGGTGCTTCTGGCCTGATCTTTTTATCATGATAACTGTTGGTGCTACTTCTATGCCTTCAAATGGGAATATGTCTTTAAGGGACAGTGTCTCTTTAGAAGTTTGCTATTTTCAGGACCTGAACTGCTATTTTAAAACTGTTTCCTTCAGAAGAGGACTTTTCTTTGTTTTTAGCAGATGTTTGAAAGCACGCCATTTATTAAAGAAAAGCATTTGCTAAGTAATTTACAGTGAGAATATAAAATATAATTTAGCCAAGTAGCCATTGTGCTTTTCAACCTCAAGACAGTGTTGTGTGATGGTTTGGTTTAATGTCTAAACCAGTTATAGCCACAATTACTTGTTGGTACTACTTAAAATGCCTTTCCAGAAGGCCCGTTGGAGCAACTTTAGAGTTTCTGCTGGGTGAGAGTTGTGTTTTCAGATCAGATCCCGATTTTTGCCAGTATGACAACTTTTTAAAAACAAAACAAAAAAAAAAAAAACATGGTCATATTGTCTCCGGATTGTTGTTTGAGACTCTAATTACAAAGTTTTCTTCAACGTGCTGCTTAAGAAGCAGTTCCATGACTGATTTTCTTTGGCAGCAAAGCTGCCGTGGAAGCTCCCGGATCGCCCCTGCTGTTGTGCACTGCGCTACAGTTTGCTACTCACCCTATCCTGATACGGTGGTTTTGAGGATGGCTCTGAAAAAGTCACTGAAGTACCTGGGTTAAAACCTCTGCTTCCCCTAGCTCTCCTGTTCAACTCATTCAGTTCATGGAGCTGTTTTAAACTGTGGCCCTACCTTGTATTGCAGTGACACGAAGAGGGGATGCAGAAAAGGTGAGTGGGCTCTCTGCCACTGCAGAGAGCACACTAAGCTTTCTCTGACGGGAGGGAGCAGAGGCTAGCCATCACATGGTGCTGATTGCCTCACCTCTTAGGTGTGTTAACCTGAGGTGGTTGTTAATTTGAGGGGATCAGCCTTTCCTTCAACCAGCAATGCTGCTGACTGATTTTTCTAAAGGTACACATTGACATGCCCCTCTCAAATGCTATCAGTAGCGTTTGCCCTATTTTTGCTTACTGCTGTGATTAAGTAGTAATTGTGATATTTTAGTTCTGTTAAGTGTGACTGCCTTTGTGGTCATCAGAGCATGATCTATTTTGACAGTTAGTGAGAGGATCACCAGCTTTCCTCTCTATATTTTTAATTACTCCAGAATGTGCTCAAGAATTTTTTAGGACAAATAAAACTGGAAGATGACTAATGCATGGATGGGCATTTTAGATACAGCATGTAGGTAGGGAGTGACAGGAGGAAGACGAGACATGCAGCCCAGTGTTGTAGTACAAGAGATGCGAAGAAACCAGCTGCTGAAGCTACCTAACTGATGAAATAGGGCTAGTGGTATGAGAACTGTAAATGTAGTGTAGTCTTTTACAAGAAGAACGAAAGATCTCCTGCATTTTCATCTTCTGCAGCTGAGTTGAATTTTCCAGTCACTGGTGAAGACACTGATTTTCTACGGGGTTGTTTGTTTGTTTTCTGTGTGAAGCAGAAATACAGTTTGTAGCCTTAGTGCCTTTTATTTCAAAAGATAACTTGAGGTAGCTCTGCCTTCCTTTGTGTGAAAACGCCAAACAGAAAATAGTGGTTGGCTGCTTTTCCACACTTATATTCAGAACATGGTAATTTTCTCCACCAACTAAATTGACTCATTCATTTCCACTAATGCATACAAACTTGTTTGTTCTACTGCCAGTCTTCTAGTTGAGAAGACTAGCCCAAAATACGGAGTCTGGGAAAACAGTAGAGTTCAGTATGGAAAGCACATAAATAGAAGCCTTTCATACACAGTCCCTTCAGATGTGTTATGAAGAAGCTGAGCAGCAAAGCAAATTTGTTGATCTTGAGATCCTGCTTGATACTTGTGCAGCCCTTGAGAGAGATTTATAGAAGCTGACTGCAAGTTGTGAGATCAGAGTTGAGATCAGCCACGTTTACAAGAAGCAGAGCAGTGGATAGAATCGGGATTTCTCTCAAATGGTGTGGGGTTGCTTGAATAAACTGAGGAGGGAAAGAATTATGCGAAAGTTTAGATTTCCTGTTGAATGTACATTGAATCGTGAGGAAGTGACATCTAGTGGGTTTGGGGAAAATGTACACTGTAGCTGCAAACATGGGATACATGCAGCATTATGGGCGTAAGATACAGTATTGGTGGCTTTCTGAGAGTCAAAATGTAGTGGTAAATACTGAGGAAGGAATATGCAAGACAGTGAAGTAGTAGTGGCACTAGTCCCTGTGAAGCACTTGGTGCTGTACCGGTAGCAGCAGTAGCATTATAGCATGAGGAATGTTTTCCCTCATGCAGAATGCAGAAGTACACTGGAGTTATGTATAAAAATAAAAGACCATTGACACAGTTGGGTGTAAAAGCCCGGTTTTCCTGCATTGTTATTGAGGAGCATTAAATTTCTGACGTGGTAGAAAAAGAGTCTGATCATGCTCTGAGCATCCAAAAGTCTCTGGAGGCTGCTCTTTGGGACTCTTGCCTCCTTGCTTACAAGAGGCTGCTGGACTTCATCTCATGCTCCAAGAATATGACCAAAGAGGGAATCTCCCTATTTGTGGTTACATCAAGAGCTATTGAATAAAAAATAGCAATGCTTTTCCTTTCCCCCCCCCCCCCCCAGTATTTCATCATATGGCAGAGCATATTTTTTCATGAAAGATTAAATTGCAGGTTGGAGGACGGTTATCTGAAATGTACTCGATTGTCTGCTGCAGCAACAGCAACTTTGCAGTATCCTTTGATAGACAATTCTTGAACCACAAACAAAAACAGTACTTCAGTTTTATAGCTGCCTGTTCTTACTGGTGTGGTTTTGTGGTCTAAACACAGCTTAATTGTCACAGCACTGGATATTTTAGAACTTAACTTAGATGGCTGCTATGTGAAGTACCAAAATACTGTGTAGACATTGTTGCTATTAAAAAGTACTTCTGGCTAATAGGTCTTCTTAAGAGCTTTGTCAGTGGTGATGGTATTTAAGAAGGGACAGCAAAATTAAAACAGCTATGAAAGATGACATACAAGCAGATATAAATCCGGTCCTTCAAGTTGTTACAACTTCAGAAAGCAAATACGTAGTCGTAACAGGATCCTGATGTTTACATCTTATGTGAATGCCGTCTCTATAGACATACTTCAGTAAAATCATATAACTGAAGGAAAATCAGTTTGAACAAGTGGAAGAAGACTTTTTTTTTTTTTTTTTTTTTTTTTACCCCCTACTCCATGAATGTTTCAGGTCAGAGAAGGTGAGGACAAAGGTAACTTCTATTTCAGCAAACCAAATTTACATCCTGAACAAGAACAGCATTTTATGTTCAAACATGTTTGCAAATATGATATTGTTGAGTGGTACGTTTGACTTGTAATTAAAAAATGGAAAAGAAATATATAGTTAATATTCCAAAAGTTATGCGTAGCATTCTTGTATACTTAATTTTTAGTCTGTAATATGCATTAATATTTTGTAGAGTTACATGAGATACTAGAAGAGATCAGGGATCAGTCTGCGTAACCTCCTTACAAATAGGCCATAAATCACTGGCAGCCTAGTAGTGATGGTGATGAGCTTGTTATATTCTGTGATTGGGGTGTCCGGTTAAAGGTAGAAAAAAATTGGATATATATGTTCAAAGCTGGATTTTTGGAACTAATTAATGAGTAAGTGGTCTGCTTTCCTCCTACCACCATTTATTCATAGTAGTACGGTACAGTTAATCTAGATTTTTAGCACCCCTCCCCAAAAAGCATTTTTGACAAGTCATTTTCACTTTAAGAAACTGAAGATTTTTACAATGAAACCAGATACTGTGGTGTTCTGTTAGACAATACAAGTTTAAAATTTCCATTAATTCAAGTTGCATGATGCAGTGTTACTTGGTTATTTATTAACAAAGAGTCTAGCTTGGGAACAAATTATGAATATCAAGACGATTTGTCTTAATTCTTTGTTTCTATTTTAGTACATGTAGCAACATCAAAAACGTGAATATCTTAATGGAAAGAACAGAAAATATTTTTCAATAAAGTGGTTTTAATCATAAGCATTATTATTATTGTCACTTAAAAAATACATACACACACATATATATAATTGAGTTGGGGATTTCTTTCCTGCAAACGGGTGTTTGTACACCATGTATCTGTCTTACTTGTTTGATCTTCTACAATTTAGTTTAGAAATTACCATGGGCTGTTAAGAATGTTGTTCGTGCTGAATTTTACCCCTCAAATACTTAATCTGCTCAGATCATCAGGAAGACATTTCTGAAATTGTGTACACCTGATTTCACTGTCATAGGGTACTTTTTAACTCTTTGAATCTCATGAAGGTACTTTCATGAAGGTATCTCCTTATATTTTAGGATAACAGGGAAATTGTACATGATAAACATTAGTGCCTATTTTGGATGAAGCACTTGCGTTTGAGTACTTCTAATGATGAGCTATGTATCAGATATAATTTGATTTGCTTACAGTAAAGTTGATGTTATTTCAGGGTAGTTTTCAGTATCTTGTCTGATAAGAACAGAATGATTCAGACCCTTAGGACATACATTTCTTTTGCTGCCCCTTTTTGCTATCACATTTGTGGTATTATGGTGGGACATATTTTTAGTGAAAGTGAAGGATGGAAATGCAGCTTTCCTGTTTTTGGTAAAGGAAATAAAAAAAAAAACCAAACTCAAACTGATCAAATTAATGTTTTCAAATCAAACCACATGCAGTGCCCAGGTGCGGTGTTTCAGCCAGGAGAAGTGAAGGAGTGGGGGAGTGTACCTGCGTCTCATTTGGTTAAGGTGTGTGTGCTTCTGAAAGGGAAATCAAAGGCATAGCAAGACAGCCTCAGTTACAATTTGCACAAACCGTGGAATATGGCCTGTGGAAAACCTGGCTGAGTGTAGCTGAAGGAGACTTATTGTGGACATCTCAGTTTCATTTCTTCTTTGCTGGTATAGGTAAGATTTAGGTATGCTCCTTGTAAGTACGCAAGATAAACTGCAGAAGAGCATCTTGCCTACTCTGCTCCAGTGGTGGAGTGGATGATGGAAACAGGTAGACAACAGCTCAGGTCAGGTAGGCAGCAATGTAGGCTTGCAGTCCTTGCCTTTCCTGACTCACGGCTTTAGTGATATGCAATGTCCTGAGGATTACTTTACTGTGCTATCTAGTCGTATTCCTTTACTTTTGACTTACAGTTCATTATTTATACTGACAAGTAAAAACACGACTTACCAACTGGCACAGAAGTTTCCTTTCATGGGCAGTTAAATAACAATATATGCTTTCTGTACAGAAAGTGCTTCTGAGATTCTGTGATTACACACCACCAGGCCTGTATACAGTGTCTCAGTTTATGTTGCAAAATTGGTGCTTTCTTGCTACTAAGAAAGTTTGCAATTCTTATAAATTGAGTAACTTTTTTAAATCAGGTTTTAAAAAAAAAATCAGTTCTGTCAGACCTTTATGGTTCATCAAGAGTCAGCTTAAAAATGAACTCTATGCTCTTAGAGCTCTGATAACAATCAGAGGATTCCTTGCCTGCACAATGTAAAATAAGCATTATTATTCTGAGCGCAAGTAATTTATTAATTTATAGGGAATTGAATTTGTTTCTGTTATTCTTGTGCGTTCTTAATATAATTCTTCTTGGAATTTTCAGATGTATTTAGCATACACACAGACTCTTTTTTTGGTGAACTATTTTTAAGTGTCTTTTCCTTTAGTTCTGTTTCAGCCAGATTAGTTTTATGTTTATGATGTTTTTGTTCAGATTAGGATTTTTATAGCAATACCTCAAACTATTTTCTATTGAAGTTCAATGTGAAGATATTTGATTTAATATGTTAACAAAGCTTAGCAATATGATAGAGAATAAAACAAACATGGTTTTATGTTTTTACAATTCTAATCACGTTATGGAGAAAAAATCTTCAATGCAGTATTACACCAATTTTCTTCATTGTATTAAAAAGTGAAATGATTAAGTAGCCTTTGAAATCTTGGCTGTTTTATATTCCAGGGTACTTAAGCAGTTAAGGGATGATAAGATTCTGGATCTGTGAGTGCAGGTGTTCTTCCAAGTCGTAGTACAGGTAAAGTAAATGTAAGGATTAGAAAGAAACCTGAAAAGAAGGCAAGGAGATACAAATAATTGTTTGCAATTGGAAATATGAAAGGAACCAAGTATCTTCAAAATCTGCCATTCTTCTGATAAAAAACTTCTCTGAAAGTATGTTAGAGAGAGAGACCTCCCTTCACAGCTGATGAATGACCTCTTGATCTAGATAATGCCATAAGGTGATACTTGGCTCATAGATTTCTTTTCTAAAAAATAAAACTTTAAGCTTCTTTAGTCAAAATGAGAAAGAAACTGCTTATGTTGCAATATCAATTTTAAAAAAGTAGGCAATGCAGAATTAAAATTACCTGGATGACCACTGCAGCTCCTTTGTGCAGATGTGTCATAATAGAGAAAATTACAAGATCATATGCTCCTTCTCCCACTGGCTTATCCCTCATCCCCTGAAAGGATCTTGTTAACTTTGTTGCACAGGACACTGAGCTGTACTCATGAAGAATTTTTTTCTTACATTTTGTTTGCAGTACATATCAGTCTTCTTTTTACTGCATGTTATTCTTCTCCTTGTGAGCTTTTTACAAAAATAAGTTTAGTATACAGCTGCTTTGCAAACATTGAAATTACCTTTACAATATCTCATTAAATGAGCTTCTGGTGTTTCCATTTTACTAGCAGGGAACTGAAGCATGAAGAGATGAAGGTAAAATGTTTACCTTTCTTTTAGGGAGCTCTGCCAGATGTGATAAAGGTTTATTTTTCAGGGCATATAATACATGAAATCCTCTGAAGTATATAGGTGCTGATTATATAGCTTTCTGTGGCAGTTACAAATGTTAATTCTTCTTCGGGAAACAGGTGTCCAAACACTTTTTGGTCATCATAGGATGGATAGAAAAGCAGCAGTACATGCAGGTGAAAATAATTTGGTTTAAGGAACCTGTCACAAGGCAGGATAACATCTCCATTGCAAGGGTGGCATTCAGTAGCCATCATCGGAGTGCCCTGCAGCTTTCTGGAGCTGTGTGTCTTTCCACCTTGTGCTAAAGAGCCTTACAGAGAAGTTTCCTTCACTGCGTAGTGCTGAACAAGTGCCAGAGCAGTTCAGTACACTGTGCTGCTTGAGGTATGAGTCTGTGGAAAAAGGTATACATGATTGTTATAATGCACGTGTAAAAGAGGGGATGTTACTAAAACAATTCTAGTTCAGTCTTTCTTTTACTTTTGAATACCAAAATATGAAATTTAAACGTGCTTTAAATGTAGCTTTCTGTTTGAAATAAGTTACACAAACAAGTACTTGTTTATAAGTACTCTTAAAATCACAGTTAAAAGCACACCCTTCTGTGCTGTAAGAACAGAAATGTGTCCTGCTATGGCATTCCAATATAAAACTGTTTGTAGATGCGATTCAGCTCTTAACCGAGGTCAAACCACAGTATTTGTTGACCTTCCTACGTAGGCTCGATGCACTGAAAATCTGGGCTGTTAAACTTGGGAATCATGTGATTGTCTAAATCCTCACTTCTCAGTCGTGATGTTCCAGAAAAACAAGGCAGAGGCAAGGCAATCAGGCTTAAGAGTCCTATCGCTTTTAACCATTTCTGAATTTTGCTGGGGAGAGGATATCCTCTAGGAAAATGACTAGTTTTTGAAAACTAGTTGTCACTATTAAGCACCTTTCATCTGAAAACTGGTAACTAACTGCAAGTGTTTGTTAAACAATTAACTTCTTAGAAGACTTAGGCATACAGGGTTATACTGTGTCCTCTCATAATTATTGGAGGCTTGTAGTAACGCTTCTGGTAACTTAAAATAATGTGTATCTTCATTTTTTGCCAGTCATGCTTTTGAATTGGCAAGTCTGTTACAGAGAGAAAACTATACCTTATTTTATGGCAATTAGTATATCAATTTACTTCACGTTCTTGAAGTGCTTATTAATTTTAGCTCAAAATAGATCAAATGTACCACATGTGACTGCTGTATCATAATACTACTTATCTATTTTTAAATCTAAATGGACTCTGGGAAAGTACTTTGCAAACTTTTGGCTTCTACGGCAGAGCAGGTTTTCTACGTATTTCTGGGTAGAGTGCCTCCTAATGGGGTCGTGTATTATCCATTGGCCTTTCTGGCCATGTTTCAAGGCTTTTATGTTTATTATTCATAAAAAGCTGAAGCAAAACTGGAGCAAATTGTGTAAATCCTCTCTTAAAATGAGCAAGCCAGGGAGACTCAATCTTCATTTCAGCCCTACATCGGAATGATCTGATATTGTAAAGGAAAATGAGATGTATACTGAAAGTTGTGAGCTCAATTATTTTATGGTATTTTGGTTTGTTAACGTTTTCTCTGTGAATTTACATCAACATAAAAGAAATATTGCTTCCCTCTATGTTATAGGCTTTTCAAAATGTATTAAATGTCTCAAGTGCCTATTAAAATATATTGGCTGATGGAAAGTAAAATCTTTGCCCTTCTTACTCTGTAATTATGGAGTCATAGAAAAACAACTCAAAAGTTATATAAAGATTAGTATTTTCTTTATAATGATCAATTGGGATCTCTTCTGTCCCCACAGGATGTGGTCCAACTTAAATATTAGGATTTAGCTAACAGGATCTCACCTCCCCAGATCATCAAAGCCATGAAAGTGAATAAATCTCTAAGGCAGCCAAGGATTTCATTTTTTCCTTAGGTTGCAGGCAGCTGTAAAATAAGACAGATGAATCTAGGGAGAGCAGAGGAAGCGTTACTGGAATGCCTGGTTCCATGGCTGTATCTGAGTGTGCGATTGTGTTGTACGCTCACTGGAGTGTGAGTGGCTTACCAGCGTAAATGTGTGTAGTTACCACTTGTAGTCATTCAGTTGTTGGTATTTTTGTCTTTGTAACTCCAACAAGCAGCACCACAGGGGTGACACCAGCATTTTAACAAAGCCTGATAAAAAGAACACTAATTGTCTTTGCAGCCCAAACTACATCATAATTTGGGAACTAGAAGAGTACTGTTAGGTCACAAACATAGACAAACACAATCCACAACAGACTGGGTGTTTTTATTGCTTAGCCTGTGTTCCAAATAGCATTAGTTCTACATGCTTGTGTTTGTTTTTTTTTGGTCTGGTCACTCTTCATGCTGCAGTCTTGGATATAGCTGAAGAGAACACTCTGAAGTTGGAAGACATTTTTTTTAATTTCATGTAGAGATCAACACGTTAGTGGTGCTGCAACCAGTGAGTTTTATAACTTTAACATCTCAACCAGTATCCTTAGCAACATCAGGTATAAATTAAGGACAATAGCAAAAAAGATTTAACAAAAACTTATGTTTGATGTATTGTTTCTCTCAGCATGCCCAAAGTCTGTCCGTAGCTTGGTATTCATATCTTGAGTCAGTTATTCCTAAGTCTGAAGTAACTAAAATATTGAAGAATATTAAAGTGGGTGTTTTGTCCTTCAGTTATGCACAGTTGGCAGTCAGTAACTAAATTAAGTTTACATTTCAGTTTAGGAACTGAAGTGAAAAAAGCTGAGATAATGAGATTGTGTTGAATCTGTATGGGGCTGCAGCCCTCTAAAATTATTGTCCAAATTAAGGAATTAAGGCTGGAATTGTTTATAGACATGAGTCTTAAAGTGTCCTTTAAGTTTAAATGGCTGAATAATTATAACAGGGAGAAGTTGGGCATTTCTTCCCTTACTCCATGAACAGTGATAGGATAGACTTTCTTTTTTTTAATCTAGGCAAATTTTAACTACATACTTGGAGACTTGTCTGTACATCATCTTTTGCTTTTTGTCTGATTTGCTTTTCATTATTTTTTTAATGAGGCCATAGTGATACCTGGCACTTCTTCCCCCTTTTAGTGTGAAAGAATACAGTTAGTCTCTTTGTTTGGGAGAATACAGGTGAACCTGTGTTTTATTGCTCTATATCTTATGCTCAAAGTAAGGTTTTGCCTCTGCTCACAGTACTTGTTTCAGACATGGAGCTCATCATGTCCTTCCTTAGCCCCTTGTTTGTTTTACCTCTGTCCTACGTCAGATCCCTAATTCAGATCCCTGTCGTGCACCAGGACTTGTTTTCTTGCCTGTTAGCCCTTCCTCTGCTTCATTTCTTACAGTTCTATTGCAAAATTCTCGTTTTTGACTGAGTAGCGGGGATTCTGGTATGCTCTCATATCGTATGTTCCCTGACTTGGTATCATGGCTGTTCCCAAAGTACACAGTTAATGACAGAGCATAGGAAAATATTTTTACTTTAAGCTATGTATTAACAGTTCACTAGTTATCAGTAAGCAAGGAAGAAGGCATAGTTTCCTTTATCTTTTTTATTTCAGCCTGTTGCATCAGTAATTGATCTCTAGGTTGCTATCATATCTTTATCAGACCTATTACAATCTTTTGAATCAACATATCCTGGGAGGCCCTGAGTTGTGCTTCATTTGATTTAGGACAAAAAGCAGGCCTTCCTAAATGTGCCTTTTGTTTCTATATACTACTTATTCTCTTAACTTGTAATATGCCAGCCAATTAAAAGTGTTTATTGTTCAGAAGTGTGATATTAATCCATTTTCTTGGCTGATGCAACACTTGTTTTTTTTTAGCAATGACACTTTTGAATTTGAGGATGCTGATATAAGCATGTCAAACACTAATATGAGTACTATCATTTTTGATTTAAAAATTAGTCAGATTTTTTGGAAATTGTTTTCAGATTTAAGCCTTAGTATTATATTTCAGGTCACCAATTATTTTTAGACCACACTTATAGATTAATGAAAACAGGTGAAATGTATGGTAGAAAACTCAGTATATTGAGCAGTCGGGTTGAAATTAGAAATATTTGAACATGTAATTTGTGGGACAAAATTACCGCAAAGAGCTATTTGATTGCGAAACAAGGGGTGCAAAACGATGCTGAAAGGAGAAGCAGAGAGAACATCTGAGGTTGCCCCCCTTGCGCACTGTATGGGGTGTGACTGTGACCTCTTGTTTTCCCGTGTGGCTCTGGCTGTCACTTGTCTGTGTATCTCTGGATGTCAGTTCACTCTGTTCAGGGAGTGAAACAAGTAACTTAAAGTAACTCATATTCCTGTTTCAAAAAAAGTGCATAGCATATATTCACTTAAAACGCTACTCATAATTTGGCGTTCAGAATCTTATGCTTGAAATATTTACCAAGAAACATGAGCGGGGTTGTTAGATAGCGTTGAGAGAAGTTGGTCTTTGTAGACAAGGAAAAGATTTAAAGGTTGATTCTGAGTTTGTTGCTTTGTTATTTTTGTGTCTGTTCTAGGTGACTGCCAGTATTTTATCAGTGTTATTAGATTAGTTATGGGCTTGTTTGAAGCTCTACTGAAAATACACTTTTCTTATGTGAATTTGCTGAGCTGGTTGCTTTAAGTAAAACAGAATTTGTACCCAGGATATCAGCTTTTCTTTCCTTTCTCATAGGGATAATATATATGTACCTATTCTATTTCTTGGAGGAAGCTGTTTTTCTTCAAAAAAACTTTGTATTTCAACATGAATGACTATGATGATGCAACTTTTCCAGCGAAGTATAAAGTTCTGGTCTTCTAGCTGAAGTTCTTGTAATTAAAGAGTAAGATGAGCTTATTTTAGGTTAGGTTTGACAATCTTTTCTATGTAGGCCGCGTAGAGTGTTACGAAGGAATTTAAGGTACATGCAAGTGAGTGGTTGTGCAGCAAGCTTAAGAAGATAGAAACAAATTTGGTGTCCTGTTCTGAACAACTTGCCATGTGTGCTTTTGTTAATTCTGAGAAATAACAGATTAACAAACTAAGTACAACTTAATGCTACAGTCTTGGGGGAGGGTGGTGATGAACATTAATGAGGTGCTTTAATAAAGTTCTTGAATCTGAACTACCGATATAAGTGGAATATACTGCTCAGTTCCTAGAGTTCATGAGGTGTGTTATCCTACACAAAGCCTGGAGATAGTTGTTAAGCTTTAAATGTATCTTGTGCGTTACATTTTTGCACAGAGGCTAGTCTAGTTGCTGGAGCTGGACATAATTTCAAGTTACTGAAGCTGTTATGGTTAATGTAGTATAGACTACAATTGTATTTATTCTGCTGTTAATTGCGCCATGGTCAGACATCTTACTGAACGTATACCCAAAGATAATGAGGGTGCAGAGAAGTAGTTAATCTAGTAATTGTGACAAATGAATCTCCAGAACCATCAAAGTGGCCAGTTTCTAAACTGTCAGCAAAATCCAGATGAGTAATGAATCTTCTAATACTTGTCTCCTTTTAACTAAGGAAAGAGCAACACAATCTGTTAGTGCAAATCAATGTGATCATTAAGGATTAATGTAGTATGATCCCATTCTGATATTACCCTCCCACCCACCACGACCTATCTATTCAGCAACCTCTGAAAAGTTCTGTAAGAAACTGTGTATGGTGTGCAGAAGTATTATTTTTACTTTCATTAGTACAATACAGGCTGCATTGATATAAGACTTACTTGGAAAGGTAATTCAAATTTAGATTTCAGGCCAACTAGAACTTATAAATACATTCAGCTCGGAGTCCCCAAAGCCGTTCATCTGCAGAACTTGGTTGTGTTTGACATCCTGAATGCCCAGAAGCCCACCAGGAGCTATGCACAGATACATTAGACAATACATTAATGTTGTTAACCTCTCACAGTTTTTCAGAAAAAATAGGTACCAGCAGTGTTTTCAGAAGTTAAAATAATACATAGTTTGCCTTAATTGGCAGATGAATCAGTTGATATTTTTTCTTCTGGAAGTGTCATCTTTATAGAGGCAAAGGAATGGAAACAATGAAGTAGGTTATTTGCTAACATATAAGCAGTTCACTTCAGATACGTATTCATTTAGGTTTTCATTTCTGCATAACTTAAGTATTGTTTTTCTATCATAATAGGAAGGTGAGGAGAGGGCTCAGTAACTGCAGTTACTCAGTAAGTATCTTTATTATTTTGATATTCCAGTTAAATAATACTGTTTCCTCCCTGTCACCCCCAAAAGTGTGGGAACATGGTTCCTATTGTGGAAATCAGTTTAAAAATTCATACAATGTATTGCAACTGGCACCTCATTTTGGCAGTTTTCTTGAGTAGGATTTAACTTGAGCGGAATTGGAGGAAAACCAGAATCTTCCCACATGCCATGTGACTCCCAGAAATAACAGTTCTGTGTTGAGGTTGTTAGGAAAAGTTATGAACATCTGAGAATGGCTGTGAGTGAAACACGTTTGTTCTTCCAGGAGGAGGAAAAGAAGTCTCTGGCTAATTACAAAATTTTAGTCCTTTTTTTTCTCAAAAAGTTTCAAGTAAATTAAGATGATGAATTCAAGATAGTGTATCTTCCTGCTTTACCAAATCAGAGGGACTTTTGCTTCCCAGAAATTAGAAGAGCCCACGTGATGCTATCATAAGACTTTTGCCAATTCAAAATGGGAATATCCAAAATATTCTTCTTTGTGGTAGTAGTAGTATTCATGAATAGGATGACCATATCCCTCTAAAATTAAGAGCAGCATGCCCAGTTATTGGCAGGAATGCTCCCCGACACATGCACACCCTTCAATGGTAGAGGTCTTTTTAGTTTAATTCTGTGTTCCCCCTGGCAGAATGCAGTCTGCAGTGGAGGTGTGCACTGAAGCTCTCTGTTTTTGCAGGCGTGAGCATTTCTGCAACTCCAGGCTTTTTGGCAGAGATCTCTCTTTTAAGGATGAAAATATTTGGACATATGTCATTTGTCACAATAACCAAATTCTGACCTGTGTAGGTTTTCTGTGTGTGGTTTGTGCTTTTTTCCTAGCAAGAGTTCCGCTGCTCAGGAGAAATCAAAAGAAATATGAATGGCATCTCTTAAAAAATGAACAAAAAAGCCCTGTCATTATTGGGTATTTGTTTTATTTGCTTTGTTTTCATACAAGGTCATCACTCAATAAGCCTAAGCCTAATTTGTAATTAGTCAGTAGAAGATCAGACCAAGACTCCCAAAGCTTTTTGGCTTGGAAATCTTAGGTTTTGGATCTGTCACAACATTTTCTTGTCAGGTAGGTCTCTCACCTTTTGAGACTAAGGTGAGAATGGAATTAAAGGTGTGTGAGTGTTGAGATGACCTCCGTTGCTGTAAACATCTCATTTCTGTAAATATCAGAAATAGAAATCAGTGGTGGTGGGGAAATATAGAATGAATTTTAATACCTAATACTGCTCAGTATCAAATGGATTGGATCTATACCATAAAAATGTCTTTACCTATGAGCGTGTTCATTATCTCAGTTGGCAAAGGGAAAGATAATTGCATGGTCAAATTGTACTTGAATAAGAGTTTAGTGATTTCTTGTATAACAGTGGTATTGAAAAATGGGGTAGTGACAATGCTTTGAGGTGACCTATTATGAGAAGCTGCTCTTGGTGGTATTTCACAACATAAAATACAGTGATTTTCAGGATAAATTTTTAATTATTGCTTGCTCCTATTTCTCTTTAAATCAAGTTAAAGATAAATACAACTACAAGTACTCATGTTAGTGTATCTAATTTTAGAAAACTAGCTTCAAGGACAGTAAAATACAGTTGCAGGGCTGTGGCTTCTTGAGGATACAGTTTTAAGGAATGATGTCTTTTTACCTATTGTCACTCATGTTATTGTATGCTAAACTGACATGCAGTATGAGTTGCTTCATTTTGTTCAGAGAATTACAAGTAATGGCATATTTTATCTATACTCACTTCTGAAGCTTTTTTCCAGGGTCTCTGTTGCCTGAAGTCTTTATTCCATACATGTAGGAATGTTTTTAAATTTATTTATTTTTTTTATTTTTTTTACAATTTTTTATTCTTAAAACTGTCTTGAATTCGAAACAGATGCTATTTAAGAATATATTTAGACTGGTAATAAATGAAGATATGTACCCGTTGCTACTGCCTCACTAGGAAAAATATTCTGTAATTAGAAAGTTGGTGGTGTAGATTATTTATCTTCTGAAAAATCTGAGTTATTTAGTCGTTTATGCTACACATAAATAATAAAGTACTTTTTAAAAATTCACTGTTTAGTATTACAGCTTTGGTATCTCACACTTTGATCCTTGACCAGCAGGTGGCATTTGCTACTGCACTTAAATGCAGGCATGAATTAAATTTTGTAAACACAATATTAGTAACTTTCAAACAGCAAGATTTCTCTATATTTTAGCTGTATTTGGGGTGCCTGCATGTTTCTGTAAAGCTCGATGATTTATTAAGAGCATGTAAGAATCTTTGAAATCCCTGCTTACACATTCTGCAGTTTAGGGTTCAGTGGCATCCCCTCCACTTCTAGTTAATTAAATACCATTTTTTTCACTCTGATGTGGATGATACCGGTAGATGTACATTGGTTCAGTTTTTCTCCTTTTCTGTAGAATATCTGCTGCCATTGAGCCAGCTGGCAGGAGCAGAGGGAGCAGAATGCTCTCCAGGGCTGTCTGTAATCCCCTTGGTAAGGCAGAGGAACATGGGATCTGTTTCTAATACGAGTAAAGGTGTCTGTATCGCCACATCATGTGACCAAACGTTTTGTACTTTAGACCATGCTTTCTAAAGGCCACTATTGTGTTCTAGTTTGCATTCTGTACTCCTTGACTTTATTAAAAAGCATTATCCTTTCTGATGAAGTAACTTAACATATTTAGCTCAAAATGGGGTCAGTTTGTTTTGTTTTGTTTTCCTCTAGGGATTATGTCTTGGCAGACAACTGTTTTATGCAAGTATAACAAAAAATACCTATGCAGGTATTGGGGTACTTTCTCTTTTGCTGAAAACTAAGAGGGTTTTAGAGAATTGTGAGTATGTCAAACTATCTTAACTTGTGCTAGGAAATGAGCTGCTTGAATAACTCCATACAATTACGATCTGGAAGGGCCTGTACTAAGCAGGATTCCGCAAGTTCTTTCAGAAGATATCTTGTACTTAAGTGAAAGCTGATACTTCAAAGGTGGATATTCGCTAAAGTTTGTTTTTTTTACAGAATGATTGTGTAATCTATTCATATTCTGAAACCTCTGTCTGGCAGTGTGACCGCTACTGATCAGTGCAGACGGCAAGAACCGGTGACCACATCACCTCGAAGGAAGCTGTCAGAGAAGTGAGGAGGAAGGAGCCAAGTTAGAAAGGAGAGGAATGCGATTCTCTTTGGCAGGAGTGGCCGTCTTTTCAAAGCAAGTTTGTCAGTTCTGTGGAAGATTTGGCTTGTAACAAGAGTTTTCTGTCCTCTAACTTGTCAGGACTAGATCTGGGATTATGACTACAGAATACAAGCTATTTGACTTAAAAATAACACAGATATGTGTCAATAGAACTGAGGAAACTTGATCTGCTGCCAATATGCAAGTGGAAAACCATGTTGTCTTGAATGATGAATTTGTCAAAATTTGAAAAGAAAACTGACAGGAAAAATGAGAATTTTTAGTTTACCTATTAAAAGTCAGATGCTGAATACAAGGAGTGTTTGGCTTTTTTCTTTTTCGTGTGTAATTTTTTTTCCTTTTGTATGATCATGGAAAAAGAATAAACGATGTTGGTGGAGAACGCAAGCCTTAATTTATGCTTCCTGGTGAGAGATGAAGGTATAAGATGTCTGATGCAATTAGGCCTGCATACAGTAGATGCCAGTAGAGGTCTACTGAGTCAAAATAGAAATAAGACCAGCATTGCCATAGCAACAACTTCCTCTTGGCAGTCCTATTTATAGCCGTGCTGCAGTCCCAGCTTTAGTACTGCTCTCAGAGGGGCTCTCTAATAAGGGTTAGCCTTGTTTGAAACAATGCACATATGAAGGTACACTAAGACGGCATGGGTGTACATTTCTGTTGAAGTTTCATATATAAATTTTAAAACATCTTTGTTTTGAAGAGGAAAGCCATTAAATCTGCAAGGCACTAGCAAATACTGCTCTTCCTTTCATGCATTTAAAAAGAAATGCAAGCTAGTGACATAGTGCTGGATGCACAGTGAAAATCAAAATACATCTGCTTTTTCAAGAAGCCTTTTTCTGCCTCTATTTCTACCCATAATTCTTTCTGAAATATGCGTGCCTGGCAAGACTCAAAATGAACTGTGGTTAATAACAATTTCTGATAAAATTCTTATTTTTAGTTTTTACAGTACACACTTGATAGAAAAGGATATAAACGATTAAGTTTTATATAACTTGAGACAGATTATACATGTCTTCTCCAATTTATACAACAAAACACTCTAGGTTCTTTAGTACATATTATTTAAAAGATTGTAGAACTAAACTATTTTCTGTTTTCTAATTGAAAATTAGACAATGAAGTTATTTTCCTTTTTAATATATGTTGGCACTATCTTTCAACTTACAAATAATTTATTGGCCAACAGGAGAGCTGCTATATTCAGCAATATCTACAAGTTCTTAAAAATTGAGAAACCCTCCCTAACAATTTGTGTCAAATAATTGCTTGCTCCTGATTTATAAATAATAATAAAGTTGGACCTTTGTAGAAATAAGTGGTGCGTAAAGGGAAAGATGAAGCCATCTATTTTAAAAGCAAATAAATTGTCTTTAACCTCTAGGAAAAAAATATGCTTAAGCAGGCAAGTTGACTCAGCTCTGTAGCTAACTGGGAAAACACTAAATTGGCAGATTAGAATTAAGACCTAAATATTAGTTACCTGGGAGTGATCTGGAATTTCTTACATCATAGTTCTAGTTTTCAAGATCCTGTCAAGGAATATAGTTCATTGTCTTAAAAACTTATCTTCTCTGTGGTTTTTATTGTAAGATATTCCTGGTTAGCCTTCATGCAATTGATGGGAAGATGTTCCAGTTCTGACACTGTAAGGGAGCTTCAGTTCTGTGAATGGCATTAGTTCCTAGGAGTGAGATAAATGCATTTCAGCAACATATAGTTGTGCTGTAGTTTTTCATATTATTTCACTTAGTACTATAAAGTTCAGGGAGATCATAGTAACTCTTATGGGGGAACACTTTAAATACTTTAAAGCTATAAGAAGTGAATATAGAAAAATGCGCACTAAGCAGGAATGTACAGATGATACTGTTACTCAGCCATCTCTATGTTCTTGGAGGAAAGGAGGGTGCTCTTCCTTGACTGTTCATTTTTAAGACTTGAATGGTAGGGGTGGAATTGCATCCTAGAAACTTCCTAGAAACAGAAATGATGTGGTAGCAGAAATGATTAAAAAAGAAATAGTCTATCTTGTTATGTTATTTTTGACTTTTTTTTCAGTAAGAAGCTGAAAGTCTCTGGCTGGGTTATACTGCTGTGCTTTGTTACTAGTGTCTGAAATATGTACTCTGGGTTTCGGCTGCTGGGAAATGCACACTAGGCTATGGGCTGGCAGTCAGGAAAAGTGCAGATGGATTTGTTGCCTTTTACAGATTAACGCACCACAGTGCTAGCCTGTTTCTATGGCTGTCACTGTTATGTTCTGTTTGTTTTTTGTTTTTTTTTATAAAGCTACAGGATGGTACATTAAGAATTTTTACTTTTCTTTATCAAAATACTATAATTTACACATGTAATATAAATATTCATAGCTCAATCTCCTACCCACATCTGTTTTTTTAGTGTGTTTTAAAACTTCCAAGGCTTAGTGACTAAAGTGAAAATAAAATTTCTACCTAAAGGAAGTTTTTTACCATTTCATTGTTGGTTTGGGTTGCAAGATGGAGAGAAGTTGGATCTTCATTATCTCTTATAGAACAGGCACTTCAGATACCTGTTAGAAAGGAGCTGCTTCAGTGCTTCTACTTTTCCAATGTGACTAACACATTCCTTAAATTGTACCCCTAGCCTGCTTGAGCCGACTGGTACTCAGGAAGAGGTGTCAGTAGTTCCATGTGCACATGGCTGGTGTCCTGTCACACACCAGAGCTGCGAGCACCCTGCCAGGAGCTGTGTCTGGGCAGCTCAGGCTTGGTGTGCGAACAAAGAGCAATTTTCAATGGTGCTCAGCTCTAGGAAATTATGGACTGCAACTGGCCAGCTGTAAGGTCTTCAAACATTACATATTTTAGGAAATAAAGCGGTTTGTTTTTTTTGTTTGTTTGTTTGTTTGTTTCTTTTTTAACAGAAAAGTTTCCTAGGTCACAGACTGTAGTGTAAAAATCATTCAGTGAGAGTTAAATGCATCTTCATCAGGCCTGGCATTACATGGGTCACACCTGTGCACGTGGGTTGACATACACCTGAGCTGACTTTGGTTGTACTGAGGTGGTAGAACATGGGGATGGTGGTGGTGTGGATGGGGCACAGCCTTCTTCCTTTCTTGGAGGGCATGCCACCTTAACGACAGGCACTGCACGGCTCTAGATCAAAGCTGGCCCTGGTTCTTCTTCCAGCTCGGAGCAGCATGAGTAAGATGACCTGAGGTCTGTTTTGCAGATGTCTGTGTAAATGTTTAATTGTATTTAAAGATTTACAAAGTGTTCTAAGGAAAAGCACTATTGGCTAGCGAGTGAAAATCCTAAGACAAGCACAGGTACAGAATTTTGTCTCTGACAAAGAATCATTTGTTGCTGATTACTGAGCTTTTGGGGAGTAAAATACTATGTCAGAGCTGGTGTACTCCATGCTTACCATATATAATATTTAAAAAAAATAATAATACTTGGTGTGAATAAATCAATGCTGAATTGGTTTGGAAGTATTGGTCTGTCGATAAGATGAAAGATTAGCTAAAAGGAAATAGGAGGTTCCACCTCTGAAAACTGTGGATGTCATATAAAGACCCTGAAGTCCACATGGGATGTGGGCATCAAAGAAAGTCAGTGCGGTAGTGTTTTGTGTTGTCCTTGGGCAATGCTGATCAATGCCAAAAAAATTCCTCTATTACAAAAGCACATTGCTATCTGTTCTATCAGTGCTTGAATAATAAATGATGAGTGTGACCAGTACTTTTTTTTTTCATATTTTGCTTGTGGACCAGAATGTCTGTGATGGTATCTATTGGTAGTATTCTTAAAAAAAAAAAAACACTAGTAAACCCAAGTTTCCTCCTAGGCTATCTTTTAATAATCTATTTTTGATAGCCTGTTTTCACTTAAACCAGTTCACTTCTGTCGTCTCAGAGGCTGGCTGTTTCTGCTCCCTAGTTTTGACACCTCATTCAAGTGTCCGGGTTAGTCACTTGGGTGTATTCAAAACTCTTAATTTTGGTGGGCAGAGATGCTCTTCAGCAGTTCTCACATCTCTTGATTTGACACTAGAGGGTTGGTAGACTCTAACACACATAATGTGAAGTGATGTGAATTTTGTAAATTACCTTTCCTGAGATCAGGGGAGCTAAATGTGTGAAAGACACTTGTGCAAAAGATAAGGTGACAGTACTGTGAAAAAAAAGGTGCGGAATCAGGGGAGGGGAAAATGATGAGTACTAGAGGAAGCAGTAAAGGTCAGAGAAAATAAAGTTGCTTGGAAGGATTCCCTGGACGCACAGACACTTACTGTAAACTACAGGGGAGTATGGCTGTGCAAATCCAGAGGGGCTCTTCCAGTTCTAAAATGTTCACTGGATGGGAAAACAAGCATGCTGTTGTCTTTAACTTTTGTAAATATTTCTTATATGGAAGCTGGCATAGCATTGCTCCACCATAAAGTGATTGGTTATATGTGGTGTATAAGCTATCTGCTCTCTGCCTATTCATGCCCCCAGTAAGGTAAGCTAACCCTCACGGTCATCACTAGTTCCTGTTTTCGGCAGCAAAGCCTTGAACCTGGGAGGTGTCATGGAAGTCAGCAATGATCCTGAGACAAAGTAGGTAAAAGCCAGGAAGGCTTAAGATAAAAAATTACCTTTGGTGGGCTGGGATCCAGGGGAGGCTGCAGCACCAGAACCTAATAAGAGAGAGCAGCCTGGTGACCCACAAGACAACGGGTTCTCATCCAGATTTGCAAAGCAATGTGTAAAGTGTCAGTATTTAGACAAGTTGGTCCTGAATTTTGAACAGGTGCTGGAAGAAAAAAAAAATCTAGAGTATATCTAGAGCCTGCATTTCTGTGCTTTGTGCAGGGGCTAGAAATTTAAACTATTCCCCTGACTGGGGTCAATGGTGACAACTCTAAGTTACTATTTTGAGGAATGCAGCCCGATCTGTAAAGTCTGTTCTTCAGCATTTTTATTGTTTCATCATTAATATAGGTGGTTTTCTTGTCATAGTTTTTTTTTTCTGAAAATGCAGAGCTGTTATGAAATAGTTATGTAATGTCCAAGGATGGATATCTGCTGCATTTGGAAACTATTCAGTGAGAAGTATGGTGGTGAAAAATAAGAGGTGTATCATCAACATGTTGACTGTAAGACAGGAGACAGATTGTGAAAAGTTATTTCAATCTTACTTAAGAATAGTTCTAAATTTTTAAGAAACCACGTCTTATATGTGCTGAAGATACACTGGGAAAGTTGCCCAATGTATGTATTTCCATTTTCACAAAAATGGATTTTTAGTATTACTCATTGTAAGCATGCAACATTACATAATTTTAAAAGTTAATATAATTTAGCATTAAATACCACTTTCAATTTATTTTCCCAATGTTCTGAACCATTAAGAATGACGCTCTCTAGACTTAGTCTGCAGTTGAAAACATGCAAATTTCTTGTGAATGAAAAATCCTCCTTGTGTAATTCCACAAGACTGCACTCAAGGCTTTGACATAAGCAACGTCAGGAGCCAGTGACCGTGACTTTGTGACTCCTTCCAGCTGCCTCTGGAGCTGGGAGAGTGAGTATGCGGCTAGATAAGGGTCTGCCAGTGCTGTTCTGGGAGCTTATTACTGAAAAAGCTAAAATCATTTGGTTCATTCTTGGAGTAAGTAGAACTCAGTATGGGTAAGTATAATGTACTCTTGTTTGCATGAACATTAGAATTCAAATTGTCTGATTTTCCTCAAAGGAGGAAAACAATATATTTTTTGTGGTAATGGTTTCTTCAGCAGTTTCTGCAAGCAACCACGTTGTTTAGAAAGTTGCTTAGTTGAAAACATGGAATTGTTAATGATTAGATTACAGCTGGTTAAGCTGTGACAGTGATGTTAGTACTCCATTTTACTAACAGGGTATGAACTGCAGAATAGTCACTTTTTTTTTCATGCATGGTTGCGGTAAGTTAAAAATATATACATATCTGGCTTCTGATCTTCAGAATAAGTTGTTTATGGTATTTTAATTTTTTTTAAATGTATTTTACTATAAAATACGTGCACTAAAAAGCTGTGAAAATCTACAGCAGTTATTGCAGTTGTTTGGTTTAAAATTATAATAATTAAAAAAAACAGTTTTCAATTGACATGAAAAGAGACTTAACAGTATAAAACAGTGCATTATACAGGTTTTCTTAACAGGAAGTAGACCAGAGCAGTGGTTAGAAAACACTGCATACAGGAAGTTTGACACATGCGTAGCTCTTAGTGTTTCTGACTTGTCCAGCTCCTTTTAGATATTTTCTGTTTTGCTTTTCTAAAAGTCGCCAGTGCGTATAGATGGCAGCTCAGAAGGAGGTACCTTGTAACCAGTGCACAGGGACTGCCACCGCGCTCCAGAGACTGGAAGGTTTTGCTAACCGCCTCTTCCATAGGCACTCAAAGGGTGGTACACATGAACAGAGAGTGCCTCTGGAAAATGAGAGCCATTTCTCTGAACTTGCTGTCCTATGGGACAAATCAAGTAAGTAGGTTCCTTTGTTTATTTTATAGATATTCTGTCTTCAATTTGCATAGCAATTGAAGAGCGTGCATGTTAGTGATTGAATACGAACGTTGCTCTGCGATACATTCCAGGGACGACTTTGCAATTCATTATCTAAAGGCATTAATTTGAAGAGTAACATACTGCATCATGCACAGAGAAGTGGGGGGCTGTTTCATGGGCTGGGTGGCTGGCACTAGAATTTATGGCTGGTCCCGTTCTGTTAAAGCACAGATGACTTGTTTTAGCAAGCCCTCACCCCAATTTTTACTTCTAAATTACTTCCTTTATTTTCAAATTAAATCTGCTAGTTCAGCAGAAATAGAAAACTTGTTTAAAATTATAATGTTTGAACTTTGGAGTGTGCAGACATGGCTGCACAGATTATACTTATTATAGGGTTTTTATTTTTTTCATTTTTATTGTGAATGATATATCAGAATGCTCTATACAGTAGTAAACAAAATTGTGTTTAGTTTCAAATATGATGAATAGCATTAGCTGTAATTTCTTAATTAGTTAACAGTTGAATTAGTTATTAGTTAACAATATGCATTTGTATGGACTAAAACTTTCCATGATTGCATTTTGGCTAATAAAAGAGATTTCAGAAATATCACAATGTAAGTAAATTGCCATTTGATTATTTTTTCCTTGTACAGCAATGCATTTTTTGCAAAGTAATTATCTCTATGGTTAAATCCTCATTTTAAAATGTTGCAGTATGGTAATTGATGATAATTCTGTTCCAAATTTCAGATTCATTGATGGATTTGGGATAGCACAGTTATTTCAATCGAAAATAGGCCTTATTTGAAATGCCTAACATCGGTGTTAGCATGAAGAAAATCAGCATTTATACATCTCCTTGCTTTCAGTTTGAAACGGTTTATGAGCTTGGAATGAATCTGTTCTCAGAGGATAAGCAGTAAACATGGAAACAAAAAAGTGTTAATGCATTGACCTAAAATAGATGAAATCTAGGTCTTCAGAATGAGATGGAAAAGGATTGACTAGTTTTGTTAGGAAGATAAATGTTGAAAGTACATAAACTCCGAGCTTCCACTTCTCCAAAATATTTTCAGCTCAGTAAAAATAGATTCTAACTTCTGTTTACGTAGAAGCTCTTTTTTATGTAAATAGCTATTTGAAAAAATAACATTGAAGCACTTTTGTTTATATAATGGAGAAAAAAATGGTATTGACCTACTGACATTCACAAATTGTGACCTGTTTGTGTACAAGTCTCTGCTGTTTTTTTTCTCTGTCTATTTAAGGCAAGCTTCCTTGTATGACATGCGTGATGAGGAAATGGACTGTCGTGTCTTTCGATGATAAACATGGTGAAAATAGTTGTACTTTGAATGCCATTTTGAGTAATAATTAAACACAGTGGCTGGATGTAATTTTTCTGAAGAAAACTTACTGAGCTGGTAGCTGAATATTGGTTATCTTGTAGCTTTAGTTTCAGGATGACATTTTGGATATTTATCCTGAATCCTAACTCTCTATTTGATGATTAGTAAAAGATTAAAAAATAATAATAATTGTTGGTACACATGGACTAAGCCTGCATTTTAGGATTCTCGTTTCACTACCACCGTGGCTTAAGGAGTGACAGGAAGTAAAGGGCGCTTTTATGTCTGTCTGCTACTGACTCGCAGTTGTGTCTGCAGAAAAATGCATCATCTGTGACGATTCTTTGCATCATTACAAAGGAAAAATGTAAGAGAAACAGTTATTTTCTACCTGACAATTCAATGTCATAGAATCATGTTGGGTCACCTGAAATCAGGTTGCTGATTAATTTCACAGAGTTTAATGAATAAGCAGTGCTCTGGAAAGATACTGGTGTTTGTTTTGTAAGGATATTTGGATATTCTCAACTGTTCTGCACGTGTAACTGCAACTTAGGGGATGTTCTTGTTAGGTTTTAGGTGAAGCTAAATAGCAGATGCTTAGTGTGAATTACTCCTGAGTTCAAGGCAAAAGCACTCCTTTACATTCCTTAAAAAAAAAAAAAAAGTTTGGAAAGGAGATTTTTGTTGTGGCTCTAGGTTTGAAGTTGAATTGATTTGAACAGAAAGTTAATATATTAACACTGCTGTAAAGCAGTATTATAACAGGTCTGTTTCTGTGTATGTCTTTGTACAAGCAGTTACTGCTAAAGCTCTGGGTTTGTTGAAGGTGAAGGAGTTGCTTGTTATCAGGTGGACTTCGCTAAGTGTTGTCAGTCATCAAGTGTTGTGGCCTAGCGTGCTTTCAAATGTTGCCTAAGGCCTCAGGGTTTTTTTTAGTTGTTGATTTTGAAATTTATTTAATTCCTTTGTTTCATTGTTTTGTTATTATAGAGCATACATTTTTTTTCGAACATGCCTTGCATTCTTAGTTAATATATGAAATAGATTTGCTGTGTAAAATCCTTAGAATCCAGTAGGGGCAGAGATGGTATGGGATACCACAGGCCTTTGAATCTATTTTAAAAACTTGACTGAGTGCATGTGTGAGTGTACACATTGAGCTAGTAGTAATCAGGTCAGTTGTGCTGCACAGCCAGAAGATGAAAGGGATATGCTGATGGTAGTCAGCAGAAGGATATATTTCACTCTCAGTTTCAGACGTCTTGATTTCTACCAATAGCAACTATGCAAAACCTATGTTTTGATTTGTTTTTTTTGTGGTTTTTTTTTTTTTTTTGAGTGAAGTGGGAACAGAAAGGACAATGAGGCTGCTCGGTTTTGAATGTAGAGGCAGCAAAATCAGTGTAAATCTTTTGTTCTTAAGCTGATACGGGTATTTTCCAAATCTGTGCAAAATAAGAGATCATAATAACAACTTGAAGTGACAGCAATGGTCAGGAGAGTCACCACTATTGCATCTTTCTGTCATCTTCAAATTCGTGTAGTCTCTAAATTATAAATGGATGGATGGTGAATAGTCAAAGGAATTCTGTTTGCTCTCTAACTGAT
This sequence comes from Aythya fuligula, assembly GCF_009819795.1. Taxonomy (NCBI): domain Eukaryota; kingdom Metazoa; phylum Chordata; class Aves; order Anseriformes; family Anatidae; genus Aythya; species Aythya fuligula. Next base: position 14,613,254 of record NC_045566.1, read on the forward strand.
TCAACATATCGATACACTTTTAAATGCTATGGAATGTCTTACAGATTTAGATAAATAATTGCTAGATATATGTATATGTAGGGAAAAATATATCCGAAATATGAAATAATGTACAGACTACATTGTGTGAATTGATTAAAGCTTTAGAATAACTACTAGTTGGGTACAAGTCAACAGATAATTCTGGTCTAAGGTTGCCATGGAAACAACCAGTGCTTGATATAATTGAGAACATCTTAAAACCTCCTGGTGTTTGCATGCTTTTTTTCCCCTGCCATTTTGAGTTGCTTTGGGCATGAATAGGTAGCACTGGTCAGAACAGAAGTAGTTAATGAGCAAAACCAAATATCCGTGTGCTGAATATTGATTTTAGTTTACTACTGCTATCTTGTGCTTCGCAGATTTTTGCATCAGAAGGAGCTCGTAAGGAAGAGAAGGTCTGGATTCTGTGTGCTTTCTCTTTCCAGTTAGTGTATAGTTGTGTTTAGAGATTGAAGCACTGATTTTTTGTAGGGATTAACATACTTTATCAACTGTTGGATTAATATTAGGAGCAATATGTTTCTGAAAATAAGCTATTCAGCATGAATGGTAAGTCTTTTCTATTACCTTTGACACTATTTTTTGTTCTGTCTTCACAATCAGGAAAAATCTACCAGGTTTCCCTTTCTTGTCTGCATAGCTACATCGAGCACTGATCTCTTTGTTTTTGTAATCTACTTACTGTGGATTTCTATTAAAAATTACTAGTCTTAAAGATTAGTATTCTTATTAAACATCTTGTTTTGCATAATTAGTATTTAATATTTTAAATATTAAATATTTTAAAGCTTTATCTTAGAAATAACTGTTCCAAATCATTGAATAAGACACAGAATGAGATATGGTGAATTTTATAATTGAATGCTGTGTATGTCAGTTTACTTAATTTTCTGTGCCACTCATATTAAATTATTTTATGTTAATTGATACAAATTAATAAAAAAACTTCTGAAATTATTGTAATTATCACCTAAAATTCGGAACTAGCTTTTGTTCTTTTTCATCTGAACCAGCTTATTCTTTTTTGGTCTTTATTCTTTCTAAATGATGGAATAGCAGAATAGTTCCGGTCATTCATGGAAGTAGGGAAGGGGAGCCTCATTAAAAATGAGATATTATAATATACCCAGGAAACTTATCAGGCAGGTAGTTGCTTTCTAAAAACAGCGTGATTGATTATTATAAAGTACTTAATGCAATTATGAAGTGCTTTATTCTTCCTTGGAATATTAATGAAAGTTGCATCTAAATATTTAAATTACTTATATGCAATTTTTTAGAACAAGATGTCCGTGAAAATGGTTTGCAGAAAGCACAAATGCAATAGTATCTGGCACGATGCCTTATTGTTTCATGTGGATAATCTGGAGCTTTGCAAAATGACTTAAGTTTAGAGATTGCTTAAAAAGAAAAAAATAATCATGCATACAGGGTTTATATATGCCTGTGTGGTTTCGCTTTGTCCTACAAATTTAAAGGACTATTTTTACGAAGATTTCACTTTTGTACAAGGCATGAGATAGAGTGGGAGGAGTCATCCCACTGCCTTATCTAATACCAGTTTATATGTACTTATCTCATACAAATGTTTTGAGGTCATCTTCCCTGAAAAGGAAAGTGTTGCCGTCATTTCCTCAGCATACAAAGTACAACAATATGCAAGTGTCAAAACCGGTACAGTTACAAGACAAATTACAAGAACTTTGCATATACGTTATGAAAATCTGTGTTACAGCATCATGACCGTGTAAGTAAACCTAAACGCAGGCTGTCCTGGAAAGAGGTGGTCCAGCCTCTGCCCTGTATGGATGCTGGCAGGAGCTGGGCAGGGAGCTGATGGAGCCCTGTCGAGCACCTGCGAGCCAGCACAAGCACATGGCAGGGCCAAGAAGGCAGCCTCACCCCTTTGTGGCTCTCTTCCAAGCAAGGGGCAAACTATAGCCATGCATTTCCTCAGCATCACACAGCCACGTTATTCCACGTGTGAAGAGGTCTTTATTTTAGAGTCAGGAAGGCTCTCTGTTTTTTCACTGATCACCATCACGATGCTGGCTTTTTCCTCAGCTTTTTGTCTGTTTCTCTTACAGTTGCAGCTTCCACCAGAATTAAGATTTGTGGAAGTCAGCTATAGCAATTTTAGATTTTGCTGCTTAAGTGTTTTTTTCCTTCCTTTTTTATTGTGTTATGATGGAGCAATTTTATGGGAATATTTTTTCTTTTCACAAAAAAAATAGGTGAAAAAGAGGTTACAGGGGTTCATTTTGTTTATTTGCTTTTACCCCAGGAGCTTTATTCCACAATTTGCATCTGTAGATTATATTCATCTTGACATCCATGCTCCTAGGTCCATTAAAAATAAAAACAAATAGATGCAATTTTTTACAAGTGTCTGTTCCCAATTGAAAATATCTACAAATTAGAAGAGTAATTTTGACAAGGGAAAGGTGAATATCTCATGCTCCCTTGAGTGAGAATTATATTGTCTTCAGTACAAACATTTCCCCATTTCAAGTACTTTTGCTGTTTAGTGCACCTTTGTGGTTATCCTTGCTGCAGCAGTTTTACACCCTTTAAGTGGTTAAAACTAGATGCTGTCTTTGTAAAGGGTGGATGCAGGTGAAACTAATTCTAAACAAAAATGGCTTGCTTGCTTTTTTTTTTTCCTCTCCTCTCCAAGAGATAAAAATTCCAAGAGATAATTTTTTTTTTTTCTGGGAAGACTGGGGAGAATGAAGAACTATTTGCCTTTCACGGGCCTTGTTTCTTGTTTTCCTTGGTTTACGGTTTGTTTTGGTTTGAAGAGCAGGACATTTCATAACAGATAAAGGACAGGTATTGTTCTGGCAGATCTTGTGTTTCAGTAGTAATAGCCTTAATGCTCTTAGTAACATTATGTCTACAGTTGGGTAGTACTTTCAAAAACTGGCAATAAAGAGGAAATTGCTGATCCAGAAATGATACTTTTAGGATAGTAGTTGCCATATGTGCGTAGACAGATGGAGCAGTATGAGGAGTGTGAGCAATGCTAATAGCCTCCATCCGCCGAGTTACTGTCAAGCTTTGGAGGCACTGGAGAAGAGGAGCATTTCAGGAGTAAGGGCATAGTATTAATATCTTACCTGTGTGTGTTGCAGCCATCTTTTAAGAGCGGGGTACAACCAGCTCGCAGAAGTATTTGAAACTACAGCAGTTGAGCACTGGGGAGTGACATCACAGCAAAATAGGGTTGAGTGAAGGTTCCCATTGTGAGGTAATGGAAGAAAAGATGGGAATATGTAACAAAGGAGCCTTGAAGTTGAAGATCTGCTGTACGTTTGGACTAATTTATAAAAGTACAATTTGGACTGACTGAATTTAGAAATTCATTATGAAGATCAGGGGACAGAACTGTGTTTGTCATTAGTTAAAAGAATTATTTCTAAAAATAATGTTTTAGAAAATTGTAAGATTAATGAGGAATCTAGAGGTGTTACACATCAGTACTGCTACCAAGCTACAGTTATTTATTTTCCCATTGACATGGGTAGTTGTTGAGAAAGACAAAGGAACAATTTGTCCCCCTGCCGAAGAGACTGTGAAGAATGCATCTCATAGGATTAATGGTATCTTCCTTGCAAAACTTACCCAAAGGTACTAGTTAGCCTCTGACCATAGACTAGGTTAAGTTCTTAGATGTTGAGCTGGGTTCATGTTTTGTTCTGGTTTTCATATAAAATATCTGAAAAAAGAAAAAGCAACATGAGCTGCTTTGATGTAGTTCTTAAAACGCATCCCTACAGAGAACAGTCCCTCGGGTGCTTAGTTTAGAGTATGGGCAAAAAAATGAATTTAATAAAATTTGGGTTGCTTCCAAAGGAATGGGTACCTGGTACATTGTAATCTTGCATCTCAGGTGAACTGTGGCTTACTTTTCTGTTATGATTCTTCCATATATATATATATATATATATATATTTTAACAGATTTTCTTCTTGTTTTTTACTTTATATCTCAAATAGTTTATGTAATTATTTCTTGTTAGTTCCTCAAAAAATTGCTGCTGGTATTGCTGCTGTAAGCCAAAGTTTGCAGCATGCATTTCACATCTTTAATTGTTGAGGTCATTAAGAGGCGTTTTATAACCTGACCAATGGGTTTGGTACTTTCCTTTATTCATTCTTGTTTCTGAAAGCTCATTAAGAACTTGTATTTTCTTTGCTTTATTATTATTATTAATATTTACATTTTTGTAGGGTTTACGACTAAATTCTGTGCAAATTTTGTGCCTGCTTTTTATCAAAGTACTGACCATAAACCTGTTTTCTCTGAAGTTCCATTCATTATCAGAATGGATAGTGAACACTCTTATCTACTTTTCACCTACCCTAACCCTAAGGTGAACAAGAATTTGTTGTTCACTTGATGTGTTGAATAGTGAATTATGTTTATTTACATAAGACTTACTTCCTTATTCAGGAAGTCTCTGCTATCTAAGGTGATAAACGAACCTCTACTAATTGGCTAGCTACTGCAGGCAACCATTTCCTGTAAATATTGAAAATGAATATTGAAATATGATCTGCAGGAGATATGTCAGTGTTGTGATGTGTCAGATTCCCAAGTCTTGCAAAGAGATGAAGAGCTATTTTGCTGATATACTCTGACAGTTGTGAAGTTATTGATTCAAGTGCATGCATATGGGAGTGTGTATGGTTTTGTTAATGTAAGGGCTGGGACAAAGTTGTGTTGCAGGAAGTAGACTTTGAAATGAGCACAGTTAAACCAAGATTGGCATATCTACTATTTTGATGCCTTGTATGAAATATTCAGAAAAAAATAAAAGCAACACTAGAGCTACTCTTCTTGAGTAACTTGTAAAATGCACCCAAACCGTGAACAGCCCCTGAAGGCGCTTAGTTTGGAATACAAGGAAAAAATGAGTTTAATAAAACTTGGGCTACTTCTAAAGAAAAGGGTATTTATTTGTGCATGAGTACATCTATTTTTATGAAGGATATTTTGCAGGAAATGTATCGGTCAATATGCAGACCAAGTAGCTACCTGCAGATTTTTGCATACAGTTTTTAGCTATCTAACCATAAAACACTCTCAGTGATAGCTGCCCAGTACTATGTGACTCTCTTCAGTCAAGGAACTTTTATGAGGAGGGAAGGTGGGGCAGTAGTATAGAGAGGAAAGTTGGTGCTAGCCCATCAGTACTTACACTGCAGAGGGGTGGGAAGCTTAGCTGGAGTAAAACTGTAGGAAATGCTGTAAACATTTTGCTTAGTGTTTTTGAATTTATATTTAGCAGAATTTACTAACAACCTTTACCCAGGAATGTAGATAGAGTTATAACATATTTTCTAGTAGTGCCCTAGAAAATTTTGTTCTTGGAACTCATTCTTAAAATTTATTCTTTTTTTTTTTTTTCCCCACATGGTAACCATGGAAATATATGCACTGCAGAAAAAGAGCTGCTTAAAATTTCGCAATTTTACCACAGTTTTCAGTTTTCTTTGTGAAGTAATACCTATTATGTTTGACAGAGGAAGGAGGTCTTTGACACTACAGATTCTGTGATAGTTGCAGTGTTTTTGATTACTGGTTAAGTTCAGCTACAACTGTAGAGAGTGGTACTGCATAGATAATTCCCAGTTCCTTGCAAAGCATATCAATGTACAATAATTGAGGATGTCATATGTTAACACTTCTTTACATAACCTTTTGTTAAATTAGATGTATGATCAAATTTTATACATAGGGAGTGTTAAGCACTGCACTTGAAAGTAATTGTATTAAACTTATAATTTATTAATTTAAAATTTTACATTAAGAGAACTTATAGAATAAGTGGAGATTAATAACTTAAAAATAGAATTATTACTCAAACCTTTCCAGTAGTCCAGTGCAATTCGTTCAGGTTGTGTTAAACTAGCACAAACTGGCAGTACTTCAGAAAACGTGCAGTTCTTGGGCTGGAGCACCTCTCCTATGCAGACAGGCTGAGGGAGCTGAGGTTGTTCAGCCTGGAGAAGAGAAGGCTCCAGGGAGACCTTATAGCAGCCTGCCAGTACCCAAGGGGGGCCTGCGGGAGAGGGACTCTTTCTCAGGGGGTGCGGATAAGACAAGTGGTGATGGCTTTAACCTAAAAGAGGGTAGGTTTTAGCTTAGATATAAGGAAGAAATTCTTTACTCAGAGGGTGGTGAGGCCCTGACGCAGGCTGCCCAGAGAAGCTGTGGATGCCCCATCACTGGCAGTGCCCAAGGCCAGGCTGGATGGGGCTTTGGGCAGTCTGGGCTGGTGGTAGGTGTCCCTGCCCATCATGGGGGGTTGGAACCAGATGGTCTTTAAGGTCCCTTCCAACCCAAACCATTCTGTGATGTTTTCTGTCCCATACATTTGCCTGTTCCCCCTGACTTGTCTTTCCCTCACCCTGGGGGAAGCATTCATGCCATGAAAAGAACTGAGAGTTGCTTTGGATTAAAATGAGCTTCCCTTGTTCTCCCCTGTCTTCTGCCCATTATTCTCTAATCTGGCCTAACTCCCCAACCTGGCTTGGCAGGCAGCCACAGGGTGCTTTTCCTATTTCATGGAAACTCATGATATTGAGGCAGGGAATAAATGATTGTGGGAGGACAGGATGGGTTGTTTGTTTGTTTGTTTGTTCTTTGAAGTAGTGCTTATATATATGTACTAGTCTTTACTGAACAGTAAACTGCAGCCTTACAAATCAAATTGCTGTTTCATGGACTTCCAAGCCTCAACGCATGTGGATTGTTGCAAGAAAGGAAGCATATATAGGAGTGTGTCATCTTGGCAGTCTGGAGTAACTCCCTTCAGTGAACACTTCAAGGACAGGAACAAGGTACATGAGAGACTCCTTTCCTTAGGCTAAAGATTAGTTTTAAGGCATTACAGAAGAAACTGTACGGCAGTTGTAACTGTTTTTTTTAGAGAAAAGGAGGAAAAAAATATATACCACCCACTTTAATCAGAGACAGGTTGCTAGAATGCTTTCATTTGGAAGGGAAGCTTGGGCAAGAAAAAAAGGTGCCACCCTAAATGCCTAGAGGGCCTCTCATGTTCGGCAGGGATCTGCCAGAGATTTTGGGTCACATCCCATGCTTGGATGTATGGATGGAGCTATTCTGCTTGTCAGCATTGAGGAAATCTTGTATATAATCAACAATTTAGGATTTGAATAATAAATCCCAGCTTGGTTCATGGATTTTGTTTGGTTGGTTTTGGCAGAGAGGAAGAAAGGCTTTTGGTATAACTGGAATGCATAGCATTTATCTGTGTGTCTTGAGGGAGGAGTCACTTTGTTGTTGTTTGTTTAGTGAAGTATATTCAATTACAAATTTTGGTGAGGTTTCATTTCAGCAAGACTTCAGGGATTCACATTTTAAGTGACTCGGTGCTGGTTGGGTTTCATCCAGTCTCTCTGGATCGGTTTCTATTGTGTTGCATGTTTGGCATTAGTGGGGTTTGCTGCCTCTGCTTGGACCAGTGCTTTATGATTTAAAATGATAAATAAGGGCAAACAAAAGATTAACAGTGAGATTTGGAAATAAAACCAATTTTATTTCTGGTAAAAATAGAAGGAAGAAGAAAGTCAGTCTGACTGTGGCAGTTGTATGCAGTAGAGTATCATCCCCTCAGCATTCAAGAAAGATAGCCATTATCTCTGATAGCTGAAAATTCACCTCCTGTTTTGGTTTGTCTAAATCTGTCGCATCTCTTGCACAGTCTGTCTGCTTTCATACCAGCCAAGTAAAGAGGTGAACAATAAGACTTCAGCTTTGTTTAATTTACAGCTTAAAATTGTAGCATGCAGCCCCGGGGGGTTGGAGGAGGGATTCATTTTCTCTTACAAGACTGACAAAATACAGTCTAGCTCAAGACTTAAAATAAATAAATAAATAAAAATAAATTTAAAATCGCCTGTGTTCAATATCTGGAGGTGTAAAACACAAGTTTTTCTTATCTCTTAATTTGCAATGTGCAGTAACGTTAATTCCTGAATAAGCTCCCCCTGAAATCAGATTCTATTGCTATTTCCTAGTCTTCAGCCACTGCGGCTGTAATTACTCCTAATTTACTCTATCCTGTTCCTCTCCCTTTTTCTCCATGGCTTTTCCATACCCTTTTGTTCTCTGCTTCTTACCAGTCATTCCCAATATTCCATAGAAGTGTTTACAGTATGCACTTTAATTAATAGCAGTTGCATTCTAATAGCAAACTTGTATGCATTTAATAATTCTTACATGAACCTTCATTTACTAAGAAGTTTTAGTTTTTGTATTTCAAAAGTGTTCCATGTATATATATTTGATGTTAAATTCTTATCTATTGCAGTTGCTAAGTTAGTAGTATGATCTTCAACACCAGTTTTTATCGTAATTAAAATTGCAGTGGAAATATAAGATCAAAACTTTGCTCTTAAAGTCAGAAAGTTGATAGATGAGATATTAAATTGGTACAGAGTTTATTGATCTAGCCTTAGTGACCTTACAACTTTTAGAGCAGGAACAAGACAAAGTTATCAGTGGGCAGTTTGTGACAACAGAGCCAATAAGTGCTTTTCACCACAGTATTAAGAAAGGATTGACTGGGCCTCATATTACAGCCTTAATATCACATTGGACTTTTTTTCTCCATTGTTTTCACATTGTGAGAAACAAAGCCTTTTGTTTTTGTCGATGGTGTTTCAATGATACCACTTCAGCTTCTGTATGGAAGTGCGTTCTAGCTATTAAAATGTTAACTCTTGTTCACACTACTTCCTTTGAACGCGTAATATTTAATACACAGTTGTGTTCATTTTTAAAGATATACCAGGGTAAAAAGAAAACTTGTAAGCCTTGTGATAGTATTCTTCCTAATGAAAGTTACAAGAAATTGAAAAAGATTTAAGGTTAATGGTGCAAGAATTAGGCTTGGAACTCTTGACTTGAGTGCTTCTCTCGTTTCTGAAATGCGGTATTGTAACCACAGGATTCCCTGTATGTCTCGATAATGTTTAAGCCTAAACCATAATATACAATTATATTTATCAGATACATATTCATTTTTCCATTAAATGAAATTCGGAGATTTTAATTAAATATCCCATTTAATTCCAGTTTTCAAGTGATTATATTACAGTTTTGGAACATAAATTGAATTGTATTTTGATAAAGGGCATTCTAAATACCAAGCAGAGATTGGCATTTAGCACAGCAGATGGGGGTTTGTAGTGGTGCCCAATGTTTGGTCTTAATCAGTTTAGTTCTTGCTTTCTTGCCATAAATCCTATCCAAATAGTTTTGTGGTTTTTTTTTTTTTGTTTGTTTGTTTGTTTGTTTTGTTTTTCCAAAAAAAATTCTGGCTCACTGTCTCTTGTGGGAGATGTGCTTGAGAATAACAAATACAGTGCACGTGGGAGGTGGGAGAAAGGCAATGCGATTTATGTTAACTCTTCAGGACTCCTCCATCTGTGACCCCTTTCCCCTGTGCTCTAATTGCACCCCTGCAGCTGAGAGGTCCTAACCCGCTTAGTTGTTTCAGGAGCTTTCCAAGGCTTTGCTTGTTTCAGGCCAGAGTGCTCTTTGTAATACCTTTTTTTTTCCTATAGCCCTGCTAACTTTTCATACAAAAGTTAATCCACAAAACAATTAAAGGAAAATACTGTGTTCTGTGTCAAGGCACTGTTAGATAACATCTATTCGCTACGTTTCCCCTGTTATTTGGAGGTGTGTTTAGGGACTGGGGGGGAGGCAGGTTGGGGAGGGGTAGATGGTGTTCATTTCTTTCTTTCTTTTTTTTTTTTTTTTTTTCTTTAAGTATCTCTTTGTATGCTAGTGCTACCTGGGAACCTCAGGATCTTGAGCTCAAATTTTAAGCATTCCGATTCTTCCTGACGGAGAGCAGCTGAGGAGCAGTGGCCTCTCTGAACTGCAAGTGCCAGCTACAAACACTTTTTCATTGTGACCAGATGGGTTTTGTCACTTGAAAACTAAGCTTATTTGAACAGGAAACTCTTGGATTCATATGACCAGGGACAATTAAGAAACCTGATAGCTAATTCCATATCGTTGTGTTGTACTGTGCACTGAAGTGGCTGGATTTTGTTACATAACATACTTCTATCCTACTCTCCACTTCCCTTAAAAGTCTCTTTTAGCAGGCTCTCCTGCGTATCACCATTTTTCTTTTGTTCTGAATACAGATATCCATAGGCCAAGTCTCATGTCATCTGCGATATACAAGTAATAGCTTACATATTTCTTGTCCAGCTGTGTGCACCTGTAGGATTTCTTCTGAACAGATTTTTAACTGGTGCAGGCAGAAGTTACAAACTTTCAGTTTTGTAAAAAAAAAAAAAAAAAAAAAAAAAAAAAAATAATTATCTCCTTGGCCATCATCCCACTTCTTAATACGCTTTTCTGAATCTCCCCCAGTTTCTTCTACACACCTTGTGTGTTTACCTTGTGTGAAACTTGCATTTCCCACTAATAATTGGGCTTGCTGGTGATGAAGAACTAGATTATCGGAGGTTAACGAAGTGTGTTTGTGCCCACCTAACCTTTGGGTCACTTGTGCAGCCCTTCCAGTTCCAGCTGGTGTCCTTACTGGTGCTCCCATAGTTTGATCCTATGCATGGCTCTTGTGCCGCTGTTTTCACTTGTGCTTTGCCCTTGCCTTCCAGCACCTTCCTTTCTTGAACAACAGCTTTTCCTCCTTTAGTTTCAACCTCCTTCACTCAATCTGGTACTGTGTCAGTGAAATCAGTATGAATAGGGTCTGTTTGCTGGTCTTTGCTAACACTCCTTGCATCATCAAAATCTTCACTTCACTTAGCCATTTGTGAATTCATGATTGATCCTTGCATTAGTTTTTCGGTGCTTATGGGAACACGTATATAAAAATCTTTTTTGTGTTTTTTTTGGGAGTTTTAGAAAATTAAATTGTAATTGTAAAGGTACCACAAATAATTCAAGTATTCATTCCAGATTGTATACAGTAATTTCATCTGTGCTTTTTGTGTGGTTTTGTTGCTGTTGTTGGGTAACGGGACTGAAATTTGGTTGTGAAATTTTTGGAGACTGTTTTCCATTTCTGTGCTACCCACCACATGCTATGCAATTCACACATGCCGTCTTTTGGAACAAAATGATAAGTAGTGGGAAGATCACCTGATTACAGGTTTTATTGTGATCCTGCATGCTGCGATGAAGATAGATACACTTTTGTTAGCAACGGTTCCTTGGATGTGTTTGTATCAGAACAGGTTATTTATTAAAGATGCCAACTTGATCTCCTGAAGTTTTATAAGCTGTGCTTATTTCTGTGATGCATCATCTTTTCTCATACTGAATTTAGCTGCCTTTGGTGTGTTTTCTTTTTTTTTTTTCCTCTTTTTTTCATTTGGTGATCTTTGCTCAAACATTCTGTGGTGTAGCATGAGTCATTCTGTCTGTGTGGGAAAGGGCTGGTTTGTTACAGGGTCCATCCTTGAGTGGGGAGGGGAATGGGTGGAATGTATTTGTGTTTTCTATGTGTTTGTTGTGGAAATGCATAAAACTTTTTTTTTTCTCTTTCTTTCCTCTCTTCATCATCTCATCTGTGTGGGTGAATGTTCCTGCAAACCCTTTGGGGACCTATAGAGACCTTTGGTATGCTCATTCTTTCATTAGTGCCCAAAGTCACAGATACTAGGAACAGTTAAAAGATCTGAAAAACAAAAACAAACAAAAATAATAATAAATTGAAAAAGTCATACTGTAGCAATGTAAAGTGGCTAAAAATGTGCACGTGAAGAAAACTTCAAAGTCATTGTCTGATAAACCTGTTCGTTTGCATCATGAAAATAATACCAATGGCCACTACAAACCATAACTAATTAGCAGAAATACTGATTCAGCACTCAAACTGTAGAAATAAAATGTGTTCTCCTACAGCAAGAGCTAATGGTTCGTGATTTCAGTTGTCAAAAGAACCTGTGCTATTTCCAATTCTAAGTCCTGTTTTCAGAAGTGACTGAAGTGACGCCCTTAAGTTGCCTAAATTCGATTTGAAATCACTTCCTGAATTTCACTGTGGTGTAGGAGCCCAGGGGACCTCTGAAAATAAGAACCAAGCAAAATTTAACACACTTTCTCTAATAACACCCATCAAAATATGAAATTGTTTTTAAAATATGAGGGTTTTAAGAGTGAATTAATGCCATTTGGTAGCTTGATTTTGAAAATATGTGCTCAGTGCCACTTTCCAAGAAAAGAACAAAAGTAAAGAAGTGTAAGTTAGACATTCTGTATTGAAGGAGAGCTTGTGGCTTCCTGATATTTTTAGAATAGAGGCTCATTTTTTCCATGATTCCCCAGTTTGAATATTTGCAGATGGATTACAATTTTGTCATACACGTTCTTTATTCCATAAGCAGAACTGAGAAAAAGATGATTACATGTAAATATAATGGTATATTTCTCATAAATACTGAAAATCCTATTTCAGTACGAGAGATATGGAAACTTAAAATACCTTTATATGAACAACATAAATTGTGTGAGGGATATTTAAGATGTTGTACCAAGATATACATATATATATATATTTCATGTTTTGTGATGTATCATGTTAAAGCAAAGTTAATGTTTGTTTCTTAACTACAGTAGTTTAAGTTTGAAGCTTGGCTCTTTGGTAATCTTAATGATCATCTTAATTTTTTTTTCTTGGCATTAAGAGAAAATAATGCTCATGTTATTTTGACGTCAATTTATGTCCAAAAGAAAATTATAAATTATTATCGCTTTATCAATAGCCATCTCTGTTTTCCTAGTAGAAGAGGGATCATCGTACATGAATTTGGACGTTATTACATTCCCTTTTTATGCTGAATTTACTTCATGTCACAGGAAATCCTGTCTTTTTCTCAAATGAGAATCATTAAAAGTCATTAAATAAGTAGCCCACATAATTTGAAAACAATGGAAATATTTTCCCCACTTAGGATAAACGTGTCAAACATTTTACTGACTACCCATTTAAATATATATATTTTTTTTAACTTTCAGTGAGTTTAAATGCCAATTAATTTCTATAATTCATTTGACATAAACTGCTTTCTTATTCTACTTACACATAAATTTAAAGTAATAAATATGTCCCTCTTCTCTGTTTCTCTTAAAAGTACTGAGGGAATGTCATGGTTTAATCACCCTTCTAATGTTGTTGCCTGCCAGACCTTTTGACAATTTTTCTGAAATTTCTGTTGTTTTGATGCTGTTCCATCAGAGCCAGCGATGGTAGGAACTGTAAGGCTCCTTTGAGTATTTTTCTACAGTTGAATCCCATATGAAAACAAAAAGGAAAACAAAAACAACCAAACAAAAAAATCAGGACCAGTCTATTCCAGGGCTGCCACTGTTTTTACCACTGCTGATACTGTGCCAGTAACAGAAGTATGGTAGGAGAAAAGTTCTCTGTGTAGACATCAGTATTCTCTGAAAGGAAAAGCACAAAATTGTTCTGATTCATCAGATGATTGTTTATGGCCACTCATAAACCTAATTTTCTGTGAGCATCTGAAGGTAAAATACAGTTCCTAAACCATATATTTCTAGTCATTGACCAGAATAATATTGGCATATTACTGAGTATTGTTAGAAATTGCTTATGGCAGAACATAGTACAGAAAATCCGCTGTTATTAACGTTGTGTTATGTGAATTGATTCAGAAAACACAAAACCAGTATGATATTTTCTTCTAATTCTGTGACTTTTTCAGAATCACAGCAATGTCTGAAATGCCTTTCGTTTATGGCTGTGCCTTAAGTAATCTACTTTGATCTGGCTGACAATTGGTGTTCAAAAAATAGAACAGCTGAAATATTATCCGAACAAAATATGTTAGTGCACATTTTAAACAGTCATCCAGAATTTTGCAGTTATTAATTCCTTCAATTTCAATGAAAAATTAATATTAAAAATACTTATTCTTTGACTGTGGGCATATCTATGTGCAGTGTTGTTGTAGCCCTGTTGTGTTTTGTCTGCTTGCAGTAATGCTGTGCATTTGGTTCTTGAGCTTGCAAACAGCCTTTTTTTGAAGGTGATGGGGGGAGCAGTGAGCTTGACATTATGCTAATCAGCTGAAAGACAATGTATATTTATTTTAAAAAATGATAAAATCTTTCTCTTTGCGGAATGGTAATTTAAATGTCAGGTGTTTGTTTTCTTTTCTTCCCCAGTCAAATTAAGAAAGTTTTGCATCACCTTAAAGCCTGCTTGCATATACAGTGTTGTGAGTTATTAGAGCTGGTGTAGTTTAAGTAACGTGTGTAGAGTTGTGTAGTTACTCCAGAAAGCTTACAGATCCCCTGGAGATCATTGTAGAAATTTGAGATATTGGTGCTCACTTTCATAAAGGTAAATATAGTACCTTATGAACTGGAGAATAAAGTTGATAATGAAGATTATATATTTTGTTAACAAAGCGTCTCTATCACATCCATAATGACTCTCATTAATGAACAATTTTTTGTGTGTGTTTTCAGTGAAAGAGTTCCTAGCCAAAGCCAAAGAAGACTTTTTAAGAAAATGGGAAAGCCCCCCTCAGGTATCAATCATTTAAGAATCGAATAATTTTCTTTACTGCATTTTTTTCATAGCATGTTTTAAGTGTGTTGTCAGTTTGTAATGAGCAGCACAGAAAACTGAAGAAAGTTTAATGCAATTTTCAAAAGAGTTTCCATTTTGGAAGTCAGTTTTCTCACTGATATTCATCAGCGGAGATGCTCAGGTCTTCTCTAGGTATGAGCTGATGAAATGGTCATGCTGAATTGCCACTTTCTCTTACAGAAAATTGTTTGTGATCAGCATGATTCAAAATCTGTGATCATATTTTAGCTGGCTTTTATAACACTAAACGTTACATGGATCTGTAATTTACCGTGCTAATCATTATCCCATGCTATTAAGAAAGAATATGCTGCCTAGAGCTTGGGGACAGGTTAAGGAGCTCAAGAGGAATCTTCCAAAAGCTGAAGGGGTGGACTTTTTCTTGGAGGGGAGGGATGGGGAGAGTGGAAGAGGATGGTCATTTGTTTGTTGAAGCAGCATCTCAAATGCTTTGAATGAATAGCTGTGATATTGTTTCCAGACAGCTCTCCTGTAGCACTTTGTCAAGAGCTTAGTTCTAGAATTTTGCAGGCTCTTATGTTCTTGCTTGTGGAGCATGAGGGCTTTATCTGATTATTACGTACATAATTTGTTTACAGCCAAGTTCTTCTTACTAAGCTTGTGTCATCTGTATGAACAAATTATAGAAATGTTCACACAATTCAATTAAGTTTCTTTGTTTCAATGAGTGCAATATAAAATCTCTTATTCAAATTTGTCAGTCGTGACATAACTCCAAGTTGCCTATAGCTTGTTGTCTTTGATAAATTTAATTTTACTCAGTTGTCTTTAATAAATGATTTCAATTCATATAATTAAAATTGTCTCTGGGTATTAAATTGTAAATAATACCATTATATCCTTGTATATGTAGAATACTGCTGGCCTAGATGATTTTGAGAGGCAAAAAACCCTAGGAACAGGATCATTCGGGAGAGTTATGATGGTGAAACATAAAGCCACAGAACAGTATTATGCTATGAAGATACTGGACAAACAGAAGGTTGGTGTAAATTTTAGTGTCTTTTGCAGTACAAGAGTTTGAAGTAGATAAAGGTCTGGTAACTGTGACTAAACTGCATTGCACGTATTTGTGCTTTTGCTTACTGCATTTGAATACTGGTGATACTTCAAGCAGCTGACTGAGCTTTTTAGCCAGCAGTTTGTTTTGAGGAATGTGTAGAATTCTTACAACATCCCTTACCACTAATGGCTGGCTAAAGAGAATTAGTAGTGTTCAAGGCATTAGTAAATGTGATTCTTTGCTTACCTTTTGTAATATGATCTACATACTCTTTGGCAATAGCAAATGTAGTACTGTATTGAAAGGGAAAAAAACTTTGTTTTACAGTTTTGCGTGGTAGCTTGGGAATTCTAGAAGGCTAGGAATTTTTCAAAATTTGTGAAATATAATTTAACAAATTGTTTGAATCATTTGTTTTCCATTCTTGATGCAATGGGATCCAAATTAGTTTTTGTATGCATAATTATATAATATTCCTGTTGCATCTATATTAACTGCATAGATACAACAGTAATCGGTCCCTTAGAAAAGCTGTCATACAGTAAAAATTCTGTGTTGAAAACTTCAATTCCGTAGTCTGAATCTGTATTTTTACTGTAACACTAAATGGTATCTTAAGCAAGTTATCAATATAGTTAATTTTTAATGGTTTGACATCTTTTACAGAAGTACATTATTTAGAACTTGGCTTCTAAGATCCTCAAAATAACAACTTCTGTTACTTTATAAGGCACCATACTTACCTTTGCTTTTATATAACAAATTAAAAAGTCATGTTAAGAACACCTTAATCTAGTAAAGAGAATTTAAAAACAAGAAAATGATCAAATGAAAGTCAACACTGCTACAATGTGGACTCTTGCACTCAAGCTTTATTACATTCTCAAGTAATTTTATGCAATGGTACCATGGCAGAGGCACAAGCAAACCATTTTCTGTGAGTTGCAATTCCAGTGTTCTTTACATGTGATTTGGTGTCCTTGACCTTAAATAAGGTGTAATTTAATTAAAGACTCCTCTATAATGGTTAGTGAAGAAAAAGCTAAAGTAGTTATCTTTATAGTGTTAATTTTGGCATTTTTTGATTTGACAAAGCTCTTTTTTTTTTTAGTTACAACTTTAGCATTTTCCTATAACTTCTTTTTATAATGTTTATTTAAAATAAAAAATGCAGAAATCATCCAGTTAAATTTAAAAGGCTTTCCAACTTCGTATACCTGACCATCCCAGACCATTTCCACCCCTTGTTCCCTCAGTATGGCTGATGAATTCTGCAGGAAGCTTTACTGTAAAGCAAGGCATGATGAGCATGAGCATCCCATGTGTGTGGGGAGAGCCCATTGGCAAGCTTTTGATTTATTTAATTTATTTCTCTTTGAAACCTCTCACAGGATTAGCTGAGCCTTTGTCACTAGAGCACACTAGAGCAATTTAGAAGATTACATCTTTCTTCAGAAAACTGCCATAAAAACAGTCTGAAGATTTAAAAAAAAAAAAAAAAAATGATTACTACTAACTAGCTGTTGCTTTAAAACTACCTGGTAAAGACATAAATTCACATCTTGAATGATTACAGTGGACTTTCAGTAAAACATTCACAGGGTTAAAGATATTTGAAGATTTTTGCATCAAGGTGACAGTCTTCTATTAGTAAACTAGATGTCTCTGTCTGTGAGCACAAGTCTGAAGTGTTCCTTTATGAAGTACACGTGCCAATTATCAGGTTGGTTCTCACAGTACTTGGGCTGAGACCAACGCTTAGGCATCTGCAGGGGTCCAGAGCACGAGCCCTGGCATCAGCCGCTGACCCCATAGTGCTTGGGTCTCGCCACCTCAGGAGATGTGGGCCTGCTGCAGAGCTGTTCGCAGCCTGGCTGGGTGGCAGCCCACTGCTTTTGAACTGGGAAGCAGTTTTGCTAAGAAGCCTGATCACAGTGTTCAACTCTTCTAATTCTCAAGGCACATTAACCAAGTGTGGCCTGAGGAAGCGCTGCCTCTCAGGCCCAGCTAGCTTGTCCTTGGGGTCTTTAGCCACAGGGCAAATACACCTGAGCAATCGGTCCCTGCTTGCTTCCTGGTTCTGGAGTGGTTGCTTGGCAGCTCTGTTTGGCTGTAGGAGGCCACAGGAAAGTCCAGCTGCTATTTTATAAACACGGAAAATTGCTAGGAGCTCTGTCATTTGAGGAAAGAGTTTACTTTATTTAATTGTGAGAGCTATTCTTTGGTGTTGGCTTCCTGTCAATCGTTCCTATATCAAATACACAGTTATATTTCTTTTCAAAAATGTCTAATAATTTCAGGAAGTACATTTTCTGGAGAATTCACTAGTTCTTCATCATAAAGGAAGCAACTTAAAGGAAGATATTAAACCGTATTACATAATGGATGGACCAAATCAATGTCCCTTTTTTTTATCTAATCTTATGTCTGGTTCCTATAGACACGAAACAAAATATAAAAGTTAGTGTTACACGATCTAGCCATTTTTTTGTGTGTAGGGTTGTTATTCCTTTATTTGCCTGCCTTGATTTAGCAAAGCAACATTGCTTGCTTCATTTCATCACACAACTGTTTTTGGAAATAAAATTTTGTTAACAAAAGCTCAGTCGCAAGCAAGTTATGGGAGAATCTTCCGTTGGTGGATATCATTTGACCTACAGGAAGCTCTCGTTGGACATACCCTTAGCCTGAGTTTAAATGTGAGCAAAGTTCTGTTATCTGAAGCTCCAGTTCAACAGCATGAAGTGTTAAACAGCAGTTTCAGCCTGCGATATTGTTGCCAATCACCCTTCACAATCTAAGAAGCAGAAGTTGCAGGAAGGGTGGTAAAATCTTTTCTAGAAGCTGAACACTTCACAATATCAAACTATAACCTTAGCTTGCTATTTTTGAGGGCCAGAGTAATTCCAATACCATAGTTTTTTAGGGACAAAGGGAACACTTCCCACAAATGAGCTGATTCATTGTTTTGTTGTTGGGGTGGTTTTTTTGCTGCAGTAGTGTATTTCTGTGCCTCAGTGCAAAATTTGGATTTGGTCCACAAAGATCTGTGATTGCAAATATTAAATCTATTTTCAATTTGCAATTTCTTTTGTATAAAATTCCTTTCAAGAAAGTTTTCTTTTCTTATTACTTGTAGCTATTACCTTTTGCATCTAAAGGATAGTTAAATTTAAACTCGGTTTCAGTCAGAGTTGGCACGTCATGCTTTTCTGTTATTTATAGCAGTTAGATTTGCTTGTTTTGATTAGTCTTGTACATTTTCTTCATGTTTCCTATGTAAAAAAAAAAAAAAAAAAGTTGGGAATCGTGCCATTCTCAAAATAAGATGCAGATAAATTGGGCAATAGGGATTAAGTAAAATGGAAAGAATTAATTACACAATGTTGGGGTTTAACACCAGGAAACAAATTGTTAATTCCTGAGAAAGAGTAGAGATCAGAAATGTGCTGCTCACAGTTTTGTCAGTATATTAACATTGTAATGTATTCCAAGAAGATAGCATTTATTTTTTTTTAATTCTTTCACTGAGCAGTTTGGTATAAAGCAGAAAAGCAAAATCCACTGAAAGGTCTGGCAGAAGTAACTGTTTATAAGAATAGAAACTTTGAGTGTGTATTTTCCTTAGTCTTCTCCTTACTAATGTACAAACCCTATAAAATAAGTTAGGTTACTCCTGTTCACACATAACAAAATTCATGGTTAATGTCTGACACACATTCCTGCCTTTCTTAGCTAAGCCGGAATTAATGGAATTTATTGAACTGTCATCTTGCTGCAGAAGTATCTCTGTTACAATAGCAAGCAATTATTGAGAAAATGTAGAGAGATGTTTTCTTTAGTGTTTCTTATACTAAGCATGTAGTAAGAAACACTATTTCTCCAGTTATCTGCAAACCATATTTCATGAATATTACTCTTTAGAATGGTTAAATTTTTTTTAATTCATTCTTATTACTGCTACTGTACCTAGTAATAAGTGCAGTAACAGTAAAACTGGGGTTTTTGGCTATCTGTAAATTTATGAGCTTGCTTTCAAGTAGCTGTGCTACACTAAAAAAATTATCAACAATTAAGAAATGGCATAATTAGACTGAAGATTATTTTTTCTCTACTAGGTTGTCAAACTGAAGCAAATAGAACACACACTGAATGAAAAGAGGATATTACAAGCGGTGAACTTTCCTTTCCTTGTAAAACTGGAGTATTCTTTTAAGGTAATCATTATTTTGAAAGTAGCTGTTAGAGTTTCAGGGAAGTACGTGATCAAATTTTAGGAAAAATTGTAATTGTTCTGCAGATTTTTTGTATGAGATTGATACATGAGGCAGGTCTTAATGACAATCATGACGATGGAGCAAAGAATTTTGAGATCAGCATCTAACTCTAAGACAGTATGTCCTAGCTGGTCTGCAAAGAAATTGAGTATTTTCCTAAATAATAGTGATATGTGTCCTATAAATATATATATATATATTTTTAATAACACCATTTAAAATGAACAAACATGATCTCTTAATCTTTATGGTTTTGAGGTTTGTGATGGGTCTATGGGAGACAAGAATACTCTAGGCTGTCAATTCTGAACTCCTAAGGGTGCAAGTTTTTGTCTTATAGCAGGCATTTTCTGCTCCTTCTGTCAGGAACTCACTGATTATGCATTTTTTTCCAGAATTTCTGTGTGTGTTACTTTTGATTTATTAAGGTAATTTGATGGCTACAGTTTTTCATTCTTTAATGAAATATACTGGGCCTGGAAATTGTAGACACTGTAGCATGCCTGGTAAATATTTGTGTGTGTTTACTTGCTTCCTTAGGACAATTCTAATTTATACATGGTAATGGAGTATGTTCCTGGTGGTGAAATGTTCTCACATCTAAGAAGAATTGGAAGGTTTAGGTAAGAATCTTAGTGAAATTATTTATTTAAAAAGCATTATGCTGTTAATTTGGGAAAAGGGTTTCATAAAATTTGTTACTATAAATTAAAAAATTCTGAAGGGGTAAGTGCATTTAATTTTCTCCTCTGATAGTAGGCTAAAATAGGCAATGAACAATTTATAATTATTTTGCAGTTAGCTAATGCAGGCACTTAGAATCTAGGCACAATAGAATTTTGGAACTGATATGCACATTGTCACCGAAATTGATCATAGTTTCTAAAAATTGATATTTAAAGTCTAAGTTTTTCTAAGTTCTGTGTGTGGGTTTGCATGTGTATTTTAAATGCAAAAGTTAAGAAATTAAAGTTAGGGAATGAATGTATCAATTCTAAAACATTTGCTGTTTTGGTTTGGTTTGTTTTTGTGGTAGTTTTGTGGTGGTTTTTTGGTCTTTTTTTTTTCTTTTTTTTTGGGGGGGGGGGGGTGTTACACAGTAAAAGAACCAGTTAAAAGATGCATAAATTATCTGTTCTTTTCAATCACATTTGTTTCATAGCACCGGATTGCTTAATATTCTTTTAATTCTTCACAGTGAACCACATGCACGGTTTTATGCAGCTCAGATAGTGCTAACATTTGAGTACCTCCATTCGTTAGACCTCATCTACAGAGATCTAAAGCCTGAAAATCTTTTAATTGATCAGCAAGGATACATCCAGGTATAATATTTTTCATATATTTAGGGTGTGGACTCTTGTTTCACAGTGCAGGGTTAGTTAATTCTAGCAAATGCGTTTAGAATAAATGATCTAACGATGGTTGATATGTTAGCATATACTCAGGGGGGCATTAAAATGCTCTACTGCTTAATAACAGTTAAAATCAATGGATTTAACTTTTTTATGACTATGAAGTATGCACAATTTCACTCTCTGCACTTTGAACAAGTTGTCAAGATTTCCCCTGGGGACTGTGGTGAGGAGGAGGTGATTATATGGCTCTGTTCATCTGACCTATATCATGTCCGCCCTAGAACAAGAAGAAAGGTGTCCTAAAATGTCTTGTTCTTTGCATTGCCTGTGTAAGTAGTTGAGGGTGACCAGATTAGATGTCAACATCTACAGTATAGTACTTAATTCCAGGTAGATGAATCCCACCCTTGGAGAGTCCTAACCTTCTCAGCAGATCAAATCAGAATTGCAGTGCTGCAAATGACTTCTTTGGTTTTATGGTAGCTTCTTGTCACCTTGTCGTCTTCCTTTTAGTTTTTCTGTTTGTGATCAAAAAGACAAATGGGAAGGTGGTATATAGCAACAGGCACTCTGCCCTGCAGTCCTTATACTATGGAAACTCTTCTTTCCTCATTGTGTCACGTTTAGGCATGGCAAAATCTAACAGGAGTATACATAATAAAAATGTTTATTGAGAGAAGTAGAAAGGATTCGCATCTTGTCTTGTTTATATTACTAAAACTGGCAACTCTCTGGATGCAACAATACATTTTATGGTGGTGGACAAACAGCAAATGGTAATAGGTGCAGCAGTCAGTCCTCCCATGTGAGGTACCTTAGTTTCTGCTTCTGACCGGAGAGGGAGTTTGTGTTCATAAGTTCATGCTGCAGCTCCAATTAAATTTTGTTTAGAAACTCTTCATTTTATTTTTGAATTTTAAAACCATTTCTGTTTGTTCCATGCCTGCAATGTATTTTTCTTACATAGACTGACACACATTCATAAACACAGAAACAATTCTTTGCTGGCAGCAACAGGTCTGTCTAGTCAGCATGTTGCCTTCTCCATTCAGCTGCAGGTGTGATTGCTGTTATTTCTTTAAAAAAAAAAAAAAAAAAAAAAGTAAATAAAAGCAAAATCTGCTTTGATTGTCTGGTATTTGGCTAGTTTAACTGTCTGTGTGACCTTAGTGTATCAGCAACATTGGCACTGGCCATTGCATAATTAGCAATGGATTATCATTACGATACAGTACGTTTTCACAGTGAATGATTTGAAAATGATACCAAGAAAGAAGAAACAAAAGAAATGGATTGTCAAGCAAGCGTAGACTTGATAGGTTGAAACTGATCCCAGAATTTCACATGTAACCTGCTGGTTTCCATATGTATTCCACAATATGGTCCTGGAGAAAACTCAGAGAATGATGAAAAAGCATGCAAACTGCTGAGAACTTACTGCAGGAAACATGACAAGTGGAATGAAGAACCTATAATGGCCAAGAACTTGTCATTTGTAACTACAGTTACTGCTATATTTCCCCCAAACTCCTCAGATAAATAAGCTGGGCACTGGTGATGCTTTCAAAGATATCAGAAACAAAAGCTACTGGAAGATCTCTTATGTTGTCTTATTTGCACACTGTTCTTCCATATAACCTTTATACTCCTTATATGTCTCTATAACACTTATGAAATTAAAAACTTCTGAATTTACAAAACTTACTGATCTCCTGACCCTTTTTTTTGATTAATTTGTTTGTCAACTAAAGGAAAAGATAAATATCTTGTTCCTATTCACATTCTTTAAACTTTTAGTAGTATAAACAGTCTGATATGAAAAGTATAAGAAAAAATGATTAATACAGTCACAGTACATACAGAAGATAAGCAAGTTGTAGTTCCCACTGATATCTGAAATTCTAAATGGAAGCTTTTTCAAGGGAGGGAATACCTGTCTTGTATTAGTTATTTATTTTATCATGAGAAACAGATTTTATCTGAAATAAACGCATCAGAAGAAGTTGCTATGTTATATTTATCTGACTGTAATAATTTGCATCTCACGCCACATACTATTCCTATATATAAAATTTCTTTCCAGAATATTTCAAAAGTACTTAATTTTAAATTCTGCTACCAGGTCACGGACTTTGGCTTTGCAAAAAGAGTAAAAGGAAGAACTTGGACGTTATGTGGGACTCCAGAATATCTGGCACCTGAAATAATTCTCAGCAAGGTACTTCTTCAGTTCTATGAATAATAATTGCCAGCCATGCATTTGATGTAGTTAAAAGGTGTCACCTAATTATTAGTCTTGGAGGGGTGAATAATTGCTGGTAGCTCAAAAATCAAATCTTGACAAGTCAACTCCTAGTGAAGTACATGGAATGCAAATGTTGTATTGCAAGTGTTAACAGACTATAAGAGGATCTCCAGAGGTAACAAGAAGTGTGTATTGGAGGAATCAGTGGTCAATTCAAAAATATTTGCAGTGTTTCATGTTTAAAATACTATACATGAAATCAAGCATGAAAAAACACTGGTTTTGCACAAAAAGTACATGCAGTCTAATACTTGCGTTGTGTTTGAACATGGAAGAAATCTCATTTATAATAAAGCTGTATAAGGAAAAATCCTTATAGTTCATGGAACTGCTTATGATATTCATAATCATGTTAAATTATGCATTTTTGTATGTTTTAACTAAGTACCCTTTGCAGGTCTTTAAAAGTAAACAGAAAATTCTTCTGTTTTAGGAGAAAATGTTGGTTATTTGCAGCTTTTTTGGCCCTATATAGTTAAAACAGCAGAGGAAATTGCAATGTCTCTACTATGAATTCTCTGTAGTTGATTTTTCAGGAAAAAAATGAGTCTCAACCTTGAGCTTTGTAAAAGATCTCAGAGAACACGCATAAAATTGGTTGGGTTGGTGGGGTTTTCTGTATTTTTTTAATACTAAATGGGAGTTAGTAATGATTATGTGTTCAGGCTTTAAAGATCAGATCATAAATGTCTATAACAGCTTATTAAACTTTTAAGCTCAAGTAGTAGGTAGCTAGTTTACTGAACATGAAAATGAATGTTCTGATATATGTTTAATCATGTCAAGAGTACTTCCTATAGGAAGTACTGTTACACTTAATGAAGTATCCCTCCTAAGCTTTGAAAAAAGCTTCAGTTGTTTGGTAGCAAGATTATTTTGATTTTTAAGAGTTACTAAATAAAAATTAAAAAAAAAAAAAAAAAAGTCCCCATTTGTCGATTAACGAGTCTTGCCACACATCACTATAAAGACATAACTGAGACTCAGCACAGCAATGTGTGCAAAACGTTTCGCTTTCATCAACTGTATTGCTGTTGGAATATGAGACCTTCAGTTTGTTTTGAATTAGGGTGTAAGCTCTGTGTTAAACAAAAACGTATTTGCTTTCTTCATATTCCATAGCTACATGTACAGAAAATCTTAAACTATGTTACAAACGGTACTACAGTGGTATTTCTCATTTTACCCAGGGTTACAACAAGGCAGTGGATTGGTGGGCATTAGGAGTGTTAATCTATGAAATGGCAGCTGGATATCCCCCATTCTTTGCAGATCAGCCAATTCAAATTTATGAAAAGATTGTGTCTGGCAAGGTAAGTGAAAACTCTGTTTTTGCAAGCATGGATTGTTTCTCACTGTGTTTGCAGAACGTGACTTTATGTGGAGTTGATGCAGAATTCACTGGCTGCTAGACTTTAAGCAATTTGGAAAGAATATGGTAAGAGTTTGTAATTAATATTTCTTAAGTACAGACATTGTTACAGTAATAATAAAATCAAAGCTTTAAAAATCCATGTTTAGTACCTGTACGGTTCCCTGCCTTTAAATTTAAAATGCAAGCTATAATACCACAATGTCTGTAAATTTAATATTCTTTTATGCTTGGATGAAAATGATTCAATAACTATTAACAGCTACTTACCTGTATATTCAATTTGCCAAGCTATTTTCTTTACAGAAATGTCCTGGTAGCTTTTGAGAAGCTCTAAAGAGTTTCCATAATTCATAGTAGGTTTCTTTACTTCTGCAGCAACAAAGTCTTGTAGATCAAAAAATGTCTAATGTTCAACTTTGATTGTTATATACATTTTTAGAAATTGTTTCTAATTTTTCCCTCATATTCTTTATGAGTATCTCTTAGTGTGTCAGGAAGCGTGATAAGGTGATGATTCTGTTGTTTCTCCTGCCAGCCAGTGTTATCTCTTTGTTTCTTTGTGCTCACTTGATTTGTTATGGTGGTTCGCTACCTTGTTTCTACATCCAGACATGCTGTTCCACCTGAACATATGATAATTTACTAAGATACACCTTTAAAGATATACTTATCTTCTATTCTTCTTAAAAAATAAATAAATAAATAAATAAATAATTCATCTATTTTGCTTTTGTTTTTACTGTTGGTCTTTTTGTTAATCTCTTGTTGACTCTATGGATGAATGGTTGTGGAAACGGCACTGGATATGAACTGTGGAAACTAACATTCAGTTCTCAGCTTGCAGAATTTTTTCTTTATAATCTTAAATTAATCATTTAATCTGTCATGCACTTAGTTCTTTACTAGAAACTGGAGTTTTTATTTCCCTACTTCTCAGCTGTCTAGGTAATAAATTCATTAAAGCCTGTTAATTTTTCATGTATTACAATAAAGCCATATTGATATGTAAACAGAAGCAGTATCCTTGATTATCAGATCTCTTGGTTTCACAGCATTTTTTATGCTAAATAATTTTGTGTTCCACATTTACATCATAACTGATTGGCTGAACAAAAAAGCGTCAAATGCTGGAGCAGTGGTTATGACAAAAACAGACTTGTGTCTGTTCTTTTCCCCTTTCTCCTCTCTCCCATGTCAAATGGTGTCAGCAGATTTTTTGCTAGTAAAACCCTATGTAATTACATCCGATGATTCATTCACAAATATGTTGTAGCCAGGTTAGAATAAATTGTATTGGCAAGTGACTCATTTGTGTGCTATCTTCAAGTAGTGCTGTATTATTTATCTAAATTTTTTGATGCTGGTTTAGTTAGTTATTGGAAACAGTTTACAGTATAGTGTAACGTTCCAGATTGAATTATCAAATAGGATGTTCAGTTATTTCAGAGCATTTTCGCATCTTTATATGCTCTATATATGTGTCATTCTATACTATACCTCCTCTGTGTGTGCACGTGTATATATATTTTTAAATTTATATATGCATTGTGTATATGTACACAAGGTGAGAGAATACCTTGAAAACTGATTGTATTGGTGTGATATCAGTAAAATTTAAGTTTAGCTTTTATATCATTATTATATAAAACTAATAATTTCCCCAAATCAATCAAATCTAGAAACTTTCACTTCAAAAAATTATAAATGGACAAAGCAATGCTATTGATAAAAGCTCTGTGAAACAGATTAACATGTGCAACAACAATAATCTTTTTCCATATATTCCTACTTTATTTGTGTTTAGAAAAAGACTAGAAAATGAGACCGGTGTTTCCTTTTGTGTGAACAAGGTTTTACCTCACAGAAGTGAAGGATCAAATTTGTATATTAATGTTGTGGATGTATATTTTAGGTAAGGTTCCCATCACACTTCAGTTCAGACCTGAAGGATCTTCTAAGAAATTTACTCCAGGTAGATTTGACCAAACGATATGGAAATCTCAAGAATGGTGTAAATGACATAAAGAATCACAAGTGGTTTGCAACTACAGATTGGATTGCCATTTATCAGAGAAAGGTGAGACACTTCCTGATCAAACTATTATGAATCTATAAGAGGTTGAAGTCAAATTTTTATTTATTTTGTTTATTTTTGCCTTACTAAATCTGTGAATTTTAAATGAACTGAGAAAAGGTGAAAGCAGCTCAATATTAAAGATGCTGAAGAATATATATTGATTGAATTATGATAGTTTCTTTTTGGCATTTTATCCTGGACCTCTGTATGTGCATGTTCTCTTGTGTTGTGCACTGATCTATTTCTGGAATATCTCGGAGTGAGCCATCTACTGCCTTTTTATTTAACCCCTGCTATAATGGCATCTATAAATACTCCTCCACAGCAGAGAGGAATCTGTTTTCCTTTGCAAGTAGTTCTTAGCAGTCAGACTGTGCTTCAGTGTGGAGAAATTAACCAAACCCTAGAGTACTGCTTTTTCTGCTGAAGTGGCATCCTCCCTCCCTCTTGTTCTATCTGTGATTGGGTCAGGATCAGATGTAGAGTGTGTCTATTGAGGAATCCTTTTTTTTTCCTGATGCTGCATTGTAATTGACTTCAGTTTCATAAGCTGTGGCAATGGTAAGAACCCTGCTAAATGCTGTTTTCTGGCATTTTTAGAATGGTTCTCGAGACCTGACTCACCAACATGAATTGTAATGTGGCTTTTAAAAAGTCCATGCTCAGTCTGCACTATGAACTACAGACCTGCAAAACAATGAAAGTTAAACAGAGAATTGGGAATGTTTTCCGAACAGGAGGAGCCATTGCCAAATCAGAGGGAGCGCACTAGCTCCTGCTTGGATGAGTGAAGCAGAGCTGGGAGAGGAAGCTGGGGAAAGGGATGGGGATGACCACAATGCAGCCTGGCTCTGTCTCCTAGTAGCTCCAAAGCTCCCTCTCCCCTTGGCAGAGTCAAAGTCGAATATCTGAAGATTAGTGAGTTATTAAAAACAGATTCATAAGAAATTATTTACATTCTTAAGGGCAACTTCTGAATTCTTTTTTTTTTTTTTTTTTTTTTTTTTTTTTCAATAAACAACAGAAAAGGCTAAAATAACTTCATTAGTGCTGCCCCAGAAGAATCATGTGGAGAGATCATTTTGTGTTCAGATATTGGTAAAAAGGTTAGAGTTGAGCAATACAAACACTTCAAGGAACTGGTTACCATCACTGAAATGCTAAGTCTGGACTATACAGGCATGAACTTGCTGCTCTAACAGAAGTATTTTAAAGGCCAAACCTAAATACTAACAATAGTTTATAAAAAGAAACTAGTTGTTTGGCTACACAAACTGACAGTGCAGTTGTTATAGTATTCACTAATGTATTAATTACTAGAAGAGAGGGTACAATTAACACATCTGATGTTCTTTGTATTAAGTATAGATCTTTTAAGAAAAGATTCCCCATTGCAGCATTGTAATTTTCTCTGCTGTCTTAATGCCTGTTTACAAGACAGTTTTAAATGCAATAGATTTTGTTCCTGGGTATGCTGTTTTGAGACACCCGGGCCCCATAATATTAAAGCAGAATTTGGCATTGCTAGTGTACTGCTGTAGAAAACTACTTTCTCAAGCCTGAGTATATCTGTGGATTTGACAGGATGCGCTGTCTTTACCAGGAGGATTTTTACCTTCCTGTGAGAGAAGAGGCTTAAGTTACATATGATTGGAAGTAGGAGGGAGCGAACTAAACTTTGTTCTGAAGTGAAATTAACATTTGATCCACATTTGTCAATGAGATATTAGGGCTTTTAAACTTATATTCATACATCTAGGTCTGCACATTCTTGGGCTGATTTTATTTATGTGCCTTAACTGTAAGCTGATTCACTGTATTATCTGCTTTCTTGGCAGGATTTGAGAAGTAACGGGAATATTGTTATGCCTGTTATCACACTGCTAAATGTGAAGGTGTTTTGGTGATTACATTTTGTGTGCTTTTTTCTTCACAAATACAGGTAGAAGCTCCATTCATACCAAAGTGCAGAGGCCCTGGAGATACAAGCAACTTTGATGACTATGAAGAAGAAGATATTCGTGCGTCTCTAACAGAAAAATGTGCAAAAGAATTTGCTGATTTTTAGTAGGAGTAAGAGGACAAGATGACATCAGGGCTCACATTGGGATCTTTGCACTCTTAATAGATGAGGTGGAGCTGAGACCATCATATGTCAAAACAGTTACCTAGTTACTTCATTCCACAAAGCTGACTGAGGTCTTTATTGCCATCTTCCATGTGTGCAGTTTGCACCAACCCTTCTAACTAGGCACAATTAAGCAAGCACTGTTTGTGCAGTAACACAGAATAATAGACCACTTTCCTACTTAACTTTGGTTTCTGTCGTTCTTTGTTTCTGTGTATTGTTCATTTTCCCCCTTTAAAATGAAGTAGTTTTTTACCCAAGAATGCTCCATTTAATTTTGAATAATGTATTATTTGTGTGAGTGAAATGGAAGGTGTTGCGGCTAGTGTGATTTAGACTGAAGTGAAAGATAAATGTTGCTTCTAGTCTGTGCCAGCCAATAATTCTTGTCTGTCTAGTGTCTGATGCTACAATTTATAATATTTTTTTAGTAGCTCAGACTAAACCTAGCCAACATTTTTAGCATTTTTGAAGGTAGTATTTATCGCCATATAAATGTCTGCTAAATTAACTTAAAAACATTTCTTCCTGGAGACTGACCAAAATTAAGTAGAATCAATTGGATGGCTTAAGTAGGGGACAGTAGCTAGACCCCGTGCCTTGGTTTTCTACATCCCTGCAGTTTTCGTCACTGCCTCCTTCCTTCTTATCTCCCACCTAGGCAGTAGGTCAATTGCCATAACCAGACTGTACCATGGAAAGCTTACAGTCTCAAGAGAGGGAGTAATTCCACCTGGTCTGGATTTTGGACCATGTTTAACCAAGTCAACTTACCAGCATTTCAGTTGGCCGGTATGAAATGGCTTTTTTAAGAACTTTAACCCTAAACTCTTAAAGGAAGTTTTGGTCAGTATTGTAGACTCATTTTGATTTTTTTTTCCTTTTAAGCTAATGTTTGGGCTCCAAAAGTATCCTTTGTTTCATGCCTTTTTTGATTTTTTTTTTTAAAAAAAGGCATCCATTTAGAAAATAAAAAATAAATAAAACAACGCAAAAAGGAAAACGTGCTCTGCCATTGGCTTATGAAAAGCAAATGGTTTAGCAAATGCAAAATAATGTTCTAGGTGCATTGCTGGATGAACACGGTTATTTTTTGTTAGCTGTTAAGAATAAGAGGTTATTGCCAAGTTTTTATTCTGGTATACTATATTAGTAAACTGAGGATGGAGTACTGCTACAATCATTTTCTTTTTAACTACAGCACTTCATTCGCAAGAAAAGAGACAAAGTTTAAAAACTGCAACAGCTGGGTTTATTTTAGTTGCGTTGTGTCTTCATTTCTAACCTACTTTCTTTCAATCAAACAGAATGTATGGTCACACAGGTATAAGTATTTGGGCTTAATTATGTTTTGTATACTCTCACCAACTGACTTAAAAGATATTGCTACCATGTGCTAGCTTTGGGCACTTTTACACATTTATTTCAATGTTAATAATCAGTGGCTCAGCACTTTTTTGAGGGTTGCTTTTAAACTTATTCATAGTAGTTTTATTTGTACACTTGATTCTGGCTATCTCAATGACCTGTCTTAAAACAGCACATCTAAACAGTTTAAACTCATATTTTATGATAAATTTACGTGCGTACACGGATGAATTGTTTTTAATAAAACTGAGCTATATTGATACATAGCCATTGTATTTGTTTGAATGTCAGTGCAAATAAACCACTGACACTCCTTCCTTTTAAACTGTATGAAACTCCTTTAAGAAAAGCCTTTGTAGACATTTTACAAAAGAGTATGAAACGTACCATCAAACATTCTGTATGTTTAGGTTGTTGAGCATTTTTGCACAACGTCATTAGGAGGCTGACACTGAATGCAGTCTTTGTCCACCCATATTTACATACGTGCAAGGAAAGTATAAGATACTTCGCTGTAGCAAATTTTATGTAACAAAGATATATCGTCACATTAATAAATTTAAAAAAATCCTTTGTATGAAAATGTCAAAAAAAAAAAACTTTTGTATTTCATTTAGACCAAGGACATGCTGCTGTATGCTAGCTGTATGCGATAAATTCTACAGTAACTTTGTTGTCGTTTATGAACTTTAAAAGATTTTAATAAATGTTGGAGATCACAATTTGATTCTGTTATGATTTTAATTTTTAATCATTGCATAATTCTAATAAGATTCGGAGATTTTTCTGTTTTGTAAAATACTGTAATCATTCATCTTGCGTGTACAATAAGACAAAAGTCTAGGAAATTGGTTCTGACATGTCTGTCTGATATCCAGATTAAATTCTACGTGGGCATATGTGGAAAAGTCATCTTAATGCCATGATATTATGCTATTTTTTAATTTTATAAAAATCCTGTTAGAAAGTAAAATGTTTTTCCAATATGGCATAATAGACTTCAGTATGGAAATGAGATTCTATTTTGGAAAAGGAGGGGAAGTGTGCAATTTCCAAGGCATTAGTGCATACATTTGACAATGTGAGTATTATACAACCCTCTCATTTAAACACAGTCATAAAATATAACTACAGAATATTATGTTACCTGTATTTAATTTGAAAAATCCTTTTCACAATATGGAAAAATTGTATATCTATGACAGTAGAAGCTTGTTAATTTTACACATTTGAGGAATTAAGTGTTGAACTATATGGTATATTTTAATTGTACTCTAGTTGTATGTAACTTTCATTTCCAACATAAAGGATTGTATCTCATTAAGTAAATTGCTTTTTTATTATCTTGTCAGTTGCATTAAAACCCTTATTTTTAAATCCTTTAAAGTATTTTACTAATTTTTGCAAATAATTAGATGTTTTTAAGTGCTGCAATAGTGTGCAATATAGTAAACATTTATATACAGAAGTGCAAATTAAATTATGTACAACACCCATGCTGCTTCTTTGTGAATCAAAATGTTGTATGATGAGTTGTTGCATCTCACCACACACTGCAAACAGGGTTTGAAAGCAAGATGAAAGGTTAGGAAACACTGCACATATTAGTTGGGACCCGTTAAGCTTTACACTAACTAGGATGTTTGGAGAACATGGTGTGGATTAAAGGCACTATGAGAAGTCAGTGAGTTGGACTTCTTAGACAATCAAAAGGAAGCAAGGTGATGATTATCTGCAATATTGTTTGTCTTCATATTTTCACATTCAGACTTGATGCTTTTTATTAAAAGATAATTTTGCTTGTTTTTAAATTGTCTGCAGATCCCACTGTACAAATTTGTGCTGTCTCATTGTGCTGTGAAACAATTGATAGAAGTAAAGACTGTTAATGGTCTTGGCATTGTCTGTCTTGAGGCTTTTTCTGCAAGTGTTGTACTGAGAGGCTCCAATACCTGCTGTCTGTAACGCAGCTCCTCCTCTTCCTGCTTTGTGAGCAGAGCTTCAACTCTTTGCTTATGCTGTTGTGCGCCTACTTACTGTGGTTTTGTGGTTTTCTTGGTTTCGTAGTCTAAATGCAATATTACATTTTAAAGACCTTTGTACTTTTTCTAAAGATAATCATTTTACAGTTCTTAGATCATCTGCTTTTACTAAAACTCACATGCAAACACAGCATGTCAAGCAGCAGATTTGAAGGTGTCATTAAAATCTGTTCTTATAATTTGCTGCACTTGAGGAGTTACCCCAAATAGGAATTTGGAAAGAACCATTCAATAATAAACTGGTAAAAACGTGATTTCATTCTTAGACTGGGATATGTATAGCCGATACGGATGTGTTTGGGGGTGTGGGGTGGGGTAGGGGGGAGGTTGTATTACGACCATAGTTTTATAGATGTAGAATGCATTTTGAAAATGTTTTTGACAGCTTGAGGAATCAACTCATTTGAGGCATCTGACAGAAGGGGTTAAATGTATGTGCCCAAAAGGGTTCCACGAGAATGTTCAAATGTCTAGGTAAATATTCTTCTTACGTAGGAATTATCTCAAGTGTTTAATTTTTTTAGAAGGATAAGACAGGTATCTCAAGCCAAGATATGATCTCAAGATAGCGTCCCTTCCTGGCTTTTGAAGTTGATGATGAATGAATAAAAGTTTGGTTAAATCTGAGGTCTAGTCATGTTTTTACCTTTTGTTGTTGTTGCTTTTCTAGCCTACAAAAAGGGATGCCTGCCTGAAAATGACTTGTATATATTGAATATGTGGTTTATTCTTATAATTCCCTACTACACAAAGTGGGATAATAGCAGTTTGAGCCTTCCTTGAAACCATTTGGATGAGTTCCCTAGACACTATTTCAAAGTTAGTAAAACTTCCTTTAGAAGCTTTTCCAGTCCAGATGTGCTGTTCACTCCCTCAGCAGGCCAAATACAAACGTCTTTGCAAAAATGTATGTCCAAAAACTGTTTTTACTTGGCTCTTGGCTTTGTATTTTTTAAAGCAGTATATTTACCATGTTTATTTGCATTAGTTCATGGTCAATGAAGCATGTGAGAAAGACCCAGTGGCGGATTTGCACATTCCTAATTAGTGCTCAGGTTACAGGATTTCAATTTTTATAGGTAACGTGACAGAAATCCAATATCTAATTACAAATTCTCTTCTTTGTGTTGAGAAGTAGCCTGTCTGAGAATGAGACATCTTTGCTAAGGACAGCACAGAGAAAACACTTCATTCAGCACATGGACATTACTGCAGCACAAAAGCTCCTTGGGATGAAAAGTCTTTCTATTAGGAAGGAGTCTGATGGCAGAGGTCAGTGATCTGTTCCCACAGTAGCAGTTGCTTTCCTGTGCTGAGAGAGAAGTTATAGAATCTTCTTGCTTTGCCTTTGCTTCCAAGATGCTGGGAAGACTGGAAAGGACGCTGCCAGGGGTACAATTACCAAGTGGAGCATGGTCTCAGCAGCCTGGTGGGTAGTGTAGTATGTTTTGAGTCAGTTCAGTCAGTTTGAAAACTCCAGAAAAAAATAATGGTGAGTAGAACAATAAAGAGAAAACAGATTGATTCTTCACCCCCCAATATCGCCACCCCAAGTACTGGATGCAGGAGGTAAAAAAGTATTGTTGCTTCAGCAGTAATTCAGCAGGCCTTTCATGCTCAGTTTACATATTTACTGTAAATTTCCTGATGATTGGAAAGTCACCATTTAAACTGTAGGAGATTGTTCAGTATTTTCAGAGTTGAGTGTCTGCAATATGTTACTTCATTCAACAATTAAATTCTTCATTCAGAAGCGAGGCTGAGTGATAGTTCTCATCCTCTTTGCTTACAGGTTTGTCTCTGCCAAGGTAGTACAGGTTTGCCAACCCAGTAACTTTTATTCAGTCAAAATCATTCCTAGTCATTGCAAAGGACTATTTTGACGAAACAGAAGCAGCAGGATTTCTGGTAACTGGTGGGGAGAGGGAAAGAGAAGCAATTTAGCTTACTCAAAAGCTACGTTTAGGTGATATCCCTTAAAATATTGATAGATTCAGGGGCTGTGTACTACCTCTTTGTCAGAATCACACTCAGCCAACTGTGAAATCTACTTGTGGGTAGCCTGTTCTTAGTTATAAGTCCTTGATTTTAGGATTCTCTTTTCATGTATATGAAAAGCACCAGAGATACTTGTTTTGATTTTTAAATTTTTTTATTTATTAAAAAAAAAAAAAAGTGAGCTTCATGTCCAAAATTTGAGGCTTTTTCAGTTGCTTTCTTCACCGTAAGATCATACATAATGAAAAGGGATGAAATTAAAGCATTTATATTACGTAAATGTCTTGTAAATAGTGAATACTTTAAATGGCTTATAAAATACCTATATCTTACATGTGTATATTTTTCTAAATATGATGATTAACCTTTGTGGAAAGGAATCTTCTATAAAAAAACAATAATCCTACTGCTACAGCCAGTTTGTCAGTCCTCTCTAATTCCCTCTTTAGAAAGATACTGTCAAGGGAATTTGCTCCTTACTTTTCTTCCTCTCTACTCTCCAGTTGGGTTAAAATCACTTCCTGAAATTTTCTGCCATCACAATAATTAAAAAATAAAAATACAGCTCTAACATCTAGTGGTGTATCAACACTTCGGTCTACACGGCTGTACCACAAGAACCTTCTGTGGGAAGTATTGTTTTTTACTGTGTATCTATATTGTCACTTTGAAAAATATATATATCATAGAATAATTCAAGTTGGAAAAGGCCTCTAGGATCATCTAGTCCGATCTTTAACCTAGCACTGCAAAGTCCACCATTAAACTATGTCACTAAGCACTACATCTACACATTTTTTGAAGACCTCCAGGGACGGTGACACAACCACTTCCCTGAGCAGCCTGTTTCAGAACTTTACAGCCCTTTCAGTGAAGAATGTTTTTCCTAATACCCAACTTAAATTTCCCCCAACACAACTTATGGCCACATCCTCTTGTCTTATCACTTGGTGCTTGGGAGAAGGACTGATGATACATAGCTATGTAAGTAACTGTTGAACAAAATTCATGCTTTATTGGGATGTACTTTCAATTTCTTTCATCTTTACTTTCATCTTTCTACTTGATGTATTGCATAAAGCAGGGATCTAGGTGTCAGGACTCAAGCTATTAAAGGTAGGTTTATTATGTTGTTTTGCTCATCCCGGGTGTTACCTAGCCATTAGCTGTGTGTTAATTGAGGTTAAGCAAGTTGTCAGTGCTTAGAAATTAGTTGTGCAATATGTAACAATTAAATCAACTTTTAGTTATTTCACAAATGCCCAGAGTTTATAAAACAGTCTTTTTCAACTGTCACCCAAAACAAAAATTATACTGTGCGTCTCCAGGAAATAAGTTGTCTTTGTTCCCCATCTCCTACAGTGTCTGTCAAGAGCCAGGTGTCTGACAGGCTTGCTTAGTGGTGGAAAAAATTAAGAGAGGAGCTGAACAGGTTGCATTAGTAAAAAGACTGTGTTATACCAGAAACAAGATCATGGCAGCAGAACCAGTCCAAGGGCTACGTGATATAATGTGCATATAATGTAATAATATAATTTGTTAGCATTAGCACATTGTTTCACGTCAGGAGTGTGGTTCTGAGGTAAACAGCACAGTCGGTTCCAGTTACTGTGGCATGATCTGGAGTTTACAAACTGGATTTCTTTTGGGTGAAGTTAAACAGCAAGATGTGCTTCAGGAGCACTTCCAAGATGCTTCAGCTGCTATTAGACGGTCTTGGGTCAGGTTAGACTAAGGCTAATGCAAAATAAAGCCCTTAAAATCTTTTTTTATATGGATGTTATGTGTTTTGGTCTGTTTTGGTCTGTAATTCCACATCTATTGGGCCACACTGATTGCTAATGAACGTAGACCTGGTTAGCCCATTTGGTTCTGCCAAGCAGGAAGCCAAAAATAAGCGGAGGGGAAGGCAGTAGGGTAGCAGTGATACACTTGTATTTAATGGGGCCATGACCTAAATTTATGTTGCTTTTTTGCTTTTTACCCCAGTGACTGAAGAAACAAAAATCTATTATGCTGTCCTCAATATATTTGATGTATACTTGCCATAAACATAACTTGCATACAGTATAAAGGCTTTTTTTGCTGGTTCAAAGAACAGGATGAATCTGTAGAAAGGTTTGTTGCAGCTTTTAATGCCTTGCTAGAGAACACTGTAATATCACAGGTATTTTTAATCAGGAAGTGGCTGGTGTGTTAGAGACTGCTGCACCTCTGCAAGACTGCAGCTTAGCACAGGTGAGACCCCTCCGGACGCAGTTATAGCAGGAAGGCTGGTCAGTATGTCGAGATGCTCCCAGAATCTTTGGGTTGTCCAGCCTACTCATAGACAAGGCGTTGTTCAGTGCCAGGGCTCCCAAAGCTCTCATTGCCCTGAGGCTACAGCAGACATCCTCAACTGCCTGAGAGAGCCATGCTGCCAAGAAGGAGCTGAAAACAGCTGTGTTCGTGTGCCTGCAGGTGAGCAGGTCCATGATGGGTACCCTACATGTCTACCTATAGCAGATACGGCAAAGATAGGTCTGCAAGATCTCAGTCCGCTTCAGGATTAAAAGAGGCAGGTAACTGCCTGAGAGGGTTTGTTTCTGTTCTTACCAGAAAATTTTGTGCCCTTTGTGCTTGCCCCTTTTCAGCAGTTCCATGTTATCTGAGGAAAGCTGAAAAGAAACTACCCAAACACAATCAGGACCGTCCTGGCCCACTGCTCTCCTGTGGAGATTCATGGTAACTGCTTGGGAAAAATAATGGCAGCACTTCAGGGAGAAACAGTATGTATGGTGTTACAAAATACACCCTCAAGAATGAGTTTTCACAGGATTAGCTAAACTTGAAGTTTCAAATGCAGCTGGTGATTACATGAAACCCAGCTTTGGACATGTGTCAAAAAAAAAATTCATCCTAGTAGTGGGCTGTGGTTCAACTCCTCCTTACTTCTCCAGTCACTACACAGGGACAGAGAGAACCCTAAAATTTTGTGTCTTGCTTTCAGCCCAATGGAGAGCAGCTTCAGTGAAATTGCAGTGAAGATTGCTGGTAAATAAACCTTCGTAATGGCCATCCCATGTGAGACATTTCTGACTTACAGCACCATGTGAACTGTTGGAGCCCAGTCTTTGCCTTCCTATTCTGGTAAGTGCATCTATATATCCTGGTGGCTACATTATTTCAGAAAAATAAGCTAAATCCTTGGACCAATTAACATCAATTTATGGCTGGCATCACAAGGTGTGGTAATTTGCTGCACTTGAATGAAGCCAGTCCATTTGGCTTTCTGACTATGTGCTCTTAGACTGGTCAAGGCGCTGCATTTCTTCTAGAGGTCAAGGGGTCCTAGATTTATCATATAGATCTCTAAAGAAGCATCTGCTCTGCACGTTCCTGCAAGTGATGTAGGTCATAACACAGGGACTTGGCTCCAGCAGGACACTTGAATCAGAGGTTCACCTCCCATGGCCAAAACCACCCATAGCTTATTCACTCTGGAAGGGAGTTTCAGGATGGGACAGGACATCTCTCCAGCTGAGACGTGTATTGCAGAGAATGCTAGGGTAAAATAACTCCTGAATGTCTCATAAAGCAGTTAGCCTGATTTGTAAAGTCATGCAAGGAAACTTCATTTGAAATACTGGCACAAATGCTTTTTTACTCAGAATTTGTATAACCCAAAGCTATGTTTTAGGTCACTGTTAGAATGATGTCTGAAGTTATTGAGCTGGTCTTAATTCTGTGACTGCTTATTGATTAACAGAATTCAACTCTGACTTTTCTTGAACTTTCTTTTATGTTCCAGATTACTAAGAAAATCTGTAAATTAAAATGAATCACAAATCCACCTTAACATTGCTTCTCCAAAACAAAATGCTATATTTGCATTCGTTTGCCAGTAGATGGCACGCTGATAAGGCAGGGATCAGGATGTGTAAGAAATGCCAGCTGCAGCATGTAGGAGGAACAAGAGACTTGCAAAATATTCATTTAAGAGCAGTAGCAAGTAAGAATTTTGGACTGTAGCGAGATAATATATGCAATACCAACCATGAGTATTTCTTGCTTATTTATTAGTAGTTTTTGCCTCTAAATCTCTTATGAATTAATAAATAATACTTGTCATATTTTTACTAGTTTTTATATCAGTAACAAAAAGAAGGTTTTGACACTAATTTGAACAAAAGTATTTTTTCCTTTTATGTGTAATTGTACTAGTTGTACAAAAATTTTCATAAAAATCCCTGACTGATAAATTCTATTTTAATTGGGGCCAGATTTTTTTTTTTTCTATTTTAGTAGCATACAATCCCATTTCAGTATTATGTGCACTTGAAATTTCAGAAGTCCTCTGCTTTTAACCAAGGACTTTTCACAGAAATTAATTGAACAGTGCTTCTAAACTAGTTCATTTCAGTATTAATAGTAGAGAGGATATATATATATATATATATATATATATATATATATATATATATATTTAGATAGTTGGGCGCTGATCAAGTTTATATGTATCTCTGTGTTATCTTTACTACTAATTATAGTGATAATACTTACAGGGAAAAAAAAAAAGTTCAGTACTTTTTCTGAATGATGTGAGCACCAGAGCTGCTGGAGAGAAACAAAAGTTACAGCAAACAAGTTCTTGAGAGCGTCTCTGGTCAGAGCCACATCAAACAATTTATAGCTCATCAGATGTATGTATTTAAAAGGTCAGCTTCACTGCTGTAACCTTAACGCATGACTTTTGAATGTCACGTCTGCTCATGTTCACACGTGACTTGTTTTTTTGGTTTTGTTTTATATCAAAGGAGGGTAGGGAGGGGAAACAGGGTCATCTACTGTGCAGCTGGAGCACCCTGCTGTAACTGTGGTTCCTTTCTTGCAGTCAGTGGTACATCCACCTTTTGATAATTCTATTTACACACAAAGTGTAGGGTTGTCATGGTTTCTTTTGCTCTCCTCATAGTTCAGTGCCTACAGAGCCAGGTGAGAGAGGGTAGAGAACCCACAGACTACCACTGGCAGCAGTGCCTGAGGACTACAGAAAACATCCTTCTCTGGGTGCATTCAGGCTGAGGAGCAGCATCCCCTCTGGCTGATCAGTGGAATAAATGCAGTACTCTGGT
Source organism: Aythya fuligula (assembly GCF_009819795.1). NCBI lineage: Eukaryota > Metazoa > Chordata > Aves > Anseriformes > Anatidae > Aythya > Aythya fuligula. The sequence goes on from NC_045566.1 coordinate 14,653,006, forward strand.
CTTCCACACCTGGTGTCAGTGCTGGCAGTTACATCAGAATTGCAATGTGTTAAGATGATGCCAGTGCTTACCAGGACATGCGTGCTTTACAAATCTTGGAAATCTGGATGTTTCTGAAGCAGGCTAGGACTGTCTGCTTCTGGCTGTTTCTGCCTGCATACTACTTTGCTACCTATCTGGTGCAAAAACTTCACCACCCTAAAAGTTCACTGAATAATCAACCCAAATATCTCTGAAATATGGTCATTCCCCAGAATGACTATGGTTAGCAAAGATGGACACCTTTCAGGAGCTTGCCCCAATCCAAGTGTTAGGTTGGGGTTCTGTGTATGCTCAGAGCATTTCTTTAGAAGCTAACCATAAAGTAATGGAGTGGTTCAGATGGACTTTTGTGTTTGTGACTTAAGGATCTGCTCTTCTTTTCTTCAAGTGTATACCTGGTCCTGAATCTTACTGATTTGGGCTTCTAAGAAAACCTCTTGATGGGAAGGTGATATATGAAAGCTACAACAGTGCTTTTAAGGGAAAATCTATGACACCTCAGAAAGCCTGTGTAGGATTGAGCAAAAACCTTAATGGGCAGGTATGGAGAAGGCTCTTAAAGGCCCTGTGTTGAAAACAGAGGCAGGCTCAGCACAGCTGCATTGGAACGTTTTGATTGCTGCTGTCAGGTGGCTACTGAAGGACCTAGATGTTAGTCGTACCTGCTGCAAAAATAATGAAGTTAGGATTTTTAGAAATGGAGGAGGTATTTAGTTTTTTTTTGTTGTTTGTTTGTTTGTTTGTTTGTTTTAAGGATATATTTTCCAGCTTGTCAACGAAGTATCTGTGATGGATGTTCCCTCAGTCTAGGTGGGTTGTTGTCAGAGGTCTCTTCTGTCTCTTAAATAAGTGTCCTGTGAGAGCTACATGGATTTGTAGGTACAACAGCTTCAATGTTTTTATACTGGGCCCAGTTCAGATGTATAGCGTCCAGGCAAGTGAGAGCTCATACAGTAGACTGGCTGTGTATCTGAAGTAGACTTAACAGCCAGGACTTGTTATGAAGATGATGACAGCCTTTACTCCCTTAAATATTGTCTGGAGAAGCAACAGAAATACACAGAGCTGACTGAGACCACTGCAGGGGAAAGCCATCTGGCAGCAGTTGGGTTTCTGCCTCCTCTGCAGCAGAAGGACATACAAATTGCCCTGTCACCACTCATCCCCAAGTGGGTCAGTGGGACTGCAAGACATCAGAATTAGGCTTTTGATGGTTTTCCAGTGATAGATGGCTTTCTTGCTCCTGGGGCAACAAAGCTTCCCAGCAAAGTGGGAAGAGAAAAAAACAAACAAAAAAAAAACAACTAGTGCTGATTTCCTAATGTAGCATTTAAAATATAGTTGAGATTTCTGACTGTTTTATTGACATTTTCTGCCTGTAACTGATTTTTTCCATTCTTCTGTGCATGAGCATGTTGTGCTTTTTGATTTGCCTCATTTCATAGAACCCAACTGCTACCACTCAGATTTCCCATAGATTTAACTTCTATTTCATGGAGATGATATCTGAGCCATCCTTGTATAAAATATTCTTATTAAACTAGATTGCTTTACAATATTGGTGCTTCATATGAATACTCTTAAAAAGCTGCTTGCTACACTATCACTAGCTATGCAATTATGTGGCAGTTGCTACTGTTAGCACTGGCAGGATGACTTGTTTTATACGCTGATTTATTGATATAAAGTATGTGCTTAATTAACAAGTATTTATGTCCAGACAGTAGCTTTGTTAAATATAGGGTAATCACCAGGATAAGAAGGAGCACAACAAAACAAGTAGGGCAGGAAATTCTAAGTGAAGTGGATATAATTCACATGCAGGAAGATTTGCTTGAGCAATTCAGTCTTGCACACCACAGGAAAAAAAAAAAAAAAAAAAAAAAAAAAAAGCAGAATGGTACCCCCTGGCCTTGCATTGCAGTGACCTTTCTTTTTTAGCCTCATCTGCGGAGGATACAATTCCAGTCATCTTACTGGAGATTCACATGCTTAGGAAAAAGATTGAACAATATTTATTGTGTAAAAAGGATCCTAGCATAATAACACTGGGTATTTGCAGAATGTGTTCATAAACTGTACTGATGGAGTTAAAATGCTGTAACTCAATGAAGGAGTGAGCTTTCTACTAACACTGCATCACACAGAACAGGCAGAGGGAACACAGTTTCCAAAAGAGAAGTCAGTTGTAAAACCCTCAAGGTGAAGGCAGTGCAAGCACAAGGCCTTTTATTAGAAAGCATCCAAGAGCTGGTACTCTTTGTCCATCTCTGAAAATGCTCCAATTTACTACAGTTACAAATCCAGTGTAAAACAGGAAAAGCAGAGTATGTAATTTATCATGTAAACGCTCTAATTAAACCTTCCCCTACCTATGGTAAACATTTATCTTATTTTAAGAAGCTGTAAAAAGGACGTTCTTAGTCACTCTTGCTCAGCTTTGTTTTCATTGAAATCCCCACTATATAATCAATAAAATACAATCAAAAAAATTTAAGGGATTCTCCAACAGGACAAAACAGAGGGTCTTTGCCATCCTCCCCCACAGATGTGCCGCAAGGGAGCTGTGTTGCTGATTCAGCATTATGTACCTGCAAGGCTCCCTAACCCGTGTGCTGATCCTGAAACCCAGAGCTATTGTAAAAGATTTTGCACATCTATGGACCCTGGTTTTTACCTTGCAAGAGTCTACCCAGGTAACCGCATGGATCATAAACCAAGGCTGAGTGGCTCCTGTGCTCTGACCTAGTACTTAAACATGCACTTCAGCTTAAGTACATTAGAAATGAGTGCCAGATTGGTATGGTACGAGACACTCTGGCATATTCTTGCTACAGGTTTTCTGCCTGCCTTCCCACACCTGCTTGTCACTAGTTCTAACTTTGGCCTTTTGTCTAGGCTTTACGCAGGACTTCAGAGCAACATGGAAATGCTTGGCCATGCAGAGAACCCTGCGTGGTTCAGAAGGGGTCCGTGAGGAAGACATGGCAAGGCTCTTGGATGACCTTCCCAGCCGGTACATGAATTGAAGAGAGAAGCTTCACTGCTGGACTTGGTGGGTGGATTGGGGAACCTTGCTGGGAACTGTTCCTTGTGCCTCCACAAAATGCCCAAGGAGTGAGGGGAGAGCAGGAGGATGGGTACTCAGCAGTTGATGCTGAGCATCAAGGTGAGTGGCAAAACTCCATGCAAGCAAGTCAGAATAGATTGGAGTGGAAAAGACCCCATCTTTACCTGAGGAAAGAGTTTTCTAGGAACAAAGTGTTGGAAAGACAAAGCCAGGGCCAGTAACAAGGACTTTTCTTTCTGGGTGCACAACAGATACCAGTGACTGTGGAAAGAACCCTGAGGTACTTCCAGTTACAGGATGACCAGGAGCATGAGTGCCATATGGGTGTGATGTGTATGTAATAAAAGACTGTTCTAAGTGTAGCATGGATGCAGGACTATTCAGAGTAGACAGGAAAGTGGAAGGTACTTTTGAGATACTACTGCACCCATGAGTGCAGCTCCAAATGTCTGCTCATGCAAGGTGAATGTACTCAAGGAGGAAAGGGGAATGAGCTCAGAAAATGGAAAGCTTATCATGGGGTGTGTTAAAGGGGTTGGTCACCCAGACAGTAAATTAAAATTTCCTAACCACTGGTGGGGGGAGACCATGGCTCAGGCTTTCTGACTGGAGAAGGCTAAGTGTGGAGGTGGCTGCATGGGGGCTTGCTCTTGGGGCAGATCAGCCTACATAGCCTGGAAGGTCCCTTCCAAGTCCTACTTTGCTCAGAAGGAAATGATGCAAAGGGGATTTCTAGACTATTTTTAGACTGCTGTTATTAAGAGGCTAGAAATAACTGTAAACTAGTTTGGGTGGTAAGCAGCCAGTGTAAACCCCTGCCACTTCCACACCTATGACAGGAATCACTTAGAAACAACAGCTCTCCCCACATCCCGGCTCCTCGGCAATGTCTCCGGTGCCAGAGGCTCTGCCAGAAGCCATATCGCAGGTTCTGGACAGCAGGTGCCAGGCCCAACACGCCTGTCTGCCCTTGCAGTGGTAGCAGGACTTCAGCTCCCAGTAGCCCCCCCAGCTGCCAGTGGGCAGTAAGGTTGGGCCAGCCTGCTTCCCCTCTGGCACTAGGCCACAGCCACATCCCCACTGCCGCAGGGGGTGCCAGGCCCCCACTGCTCCATGAGGGCATCTCCAGGCATCTCACAGGGCATCTCCAAGCTTTGTGTTCCTTGCTGACAGAGAGAGATGTGTTGTACACGGGCATATCGCCCACTCTGCGTTGTGTAGGGCTAGTTTATGTAGGGGGGCGCTCTTGGCTTCCCTCTGCCTGAAAGCACAAAAGTCCTTCATTGTTTTTAACTTTCCCAATGAACACGTTTAGCCCCATTTTTAAAAAAGGATGAATAAGGGTCTAAAGGGCTTTGTTTTGCTCTGGGTGAGCTGGAATTTGGTGTCCATGGCACTTTCCCATGCCAGCCATGTGATGTATTTGTCTGCATGTCCTGCTATCACTGCTAGGGACATCAAAAAAAAAAAAAAAAAAAAAAAGCTTTTCAGCAGAAAACTGGCATTTTCCAATACCCAGGAGACAGGATCAAGCAGTTTCCAATAATCCACACCTACTTGAATGTATGAAATGGCAGAGACTGAGAGCCATGCAGGGCTGACCCCTTGGCCCCGATCAGCAAGCTCTGGTCTCACTTTGTTCTCACATGGCCTGGAAATAGCTTTTGCCAGAAGTTAGATGCAGGTAGTCAGACAAAACCCCTAATTCAGTTTCCTGCATGGTCTCCCTCTAGATATAATCTTGCTTTAATTAAATCACATTACTCCAATGAATGAAAATGCAAGCCACAGATCGTGTTCCACATTGAATTTTTTCCACAGCCTGTTTTCTTAAAATTCCTCTCTCTGCTGTTCAAGGTCTTTTAGATGGAACATATACGCTGTGAGCCTCACATCAAATACTCTAAGGATTAATTGAAGAACATGATGGAAGGAATGGGAGAGTGTGAGTAAAAGGAATGGTTTATATTTGTATCCTCAAATGTCAGTTCGTTACCAAAGTTAGAAATCAGCTGATGTAGAAAACTCATTATGGCCTCATTTAGAATGCTTATTTCTCAAGAAACAAAAAAGAGTTGCCATGTGTGACTTGTCCAAGACAAATATGCCAGATTTTACCGTATGCACTGGGATGTGAAGTAAAGAGCATTTTCTTTAGGGTGCAGTATGTTTAATACTTTATATAACTTGTTTATCTGCATTTATTTAAAGTCCAAAGCAGTGAAGACTCACACAGTTACTAGTTTTCAACGCACCTATCAATATTCATCACTTTATTTGCATAGCTTTTGTGTATTTCAGTTATCAATTTGGCAGCATATAAGTTAAGGCAAAATGAAATGCACAGGGGGGTCATGTCTACAGTCCTTTGTGCTAAACTACCACTGTGATTTTTTGTACTTGTAGCTGTGTCCTGTTAACAGTTTGATGGCACAGATTGCAGCCAGGATGCACTTGACTGCTTCTGGGGGTGAGACAGGCATGCAGTGCCTGGGACAGCCCTCCATTTGGACAGCCAGCAGGCTGTCAGTGCAATGGTATCAGCTGTGTCACGGAGCCCAGACCAACTCTGCAGGAGCAGGCTGAAGTCACCTGTCTGTTCTGCACGAACTCCCAGGTACTTTGTCATGTCCCCCTTTCCTCCAAGCAAACAAGGGTGTGACTGGGAGTGGTTTGATTTGAAAGGAAATTCTGCAAGTGAAACATCCTACAGATCTGTCCAGAACCTGACTGTTAAGGATGGTCACTGGTTAATGGTCATTGCATCTGAGCTGTGGCTGGGGCACTACTCTGCGAAGCTACCGTAAGGGCAAGGCAGGTGAGGTGGTGCGTCGCTTAGTATTGCTCACTGGATTTCCCAAGCACTGGTAGCGTGTCATCGTGCAACACTTGTATACAATTAGAAGGTGCATACCCGAATCAAGGGAAATTTGGGAGAATAAATAAAAAATGAGTATATTACAGGGAAGAAAAAAAAAAAAAAAAAAAAAAAAAAGCAATTGCTGGAGAAATTTGCCAAAAATTTTTTAATCTCTGGGTGAAATTTTATACTCGGTAGTCCAGCCTTCGCCATTTGTAGGCACTTGAAGTTACACCTCGCCGTACAACGGCTCCCCTGGGAATCCGTGAGTGTCCCCGCGAAGTGCGGTGCCTACAGGGGAGAGCCGCGGCCCTTCTTCGGGCATCCTTGTCTGCACCTCCTCTCTGCCCGGGGTCCCCGCCGTGCTACGGCTGCGGTGGCCGGGCCGCGCTGTCCTTTGTCACCTCTTTCTCCCCACCCCGACCCCGCGACGCTCCGCTTCCAGAGGAAGCCCGGCACCCTCCGTGTCTCCCCCCCCGCCCCCCGCAGGCCGCCGAACTCCTTTCTGACAGGAATTTGAAGCCCTTCTCCTGCCCGCGGGTAGGCGCGGCGCCTTTAACGCGGCCGCCATGTCGCGGGCGGCGGCCGCTGCGGGCCGCGTGTGGCGGCGGCGTGAGGCGGGCCGGGAGCCAGGCGGGGCCGCCGCCCGGTGTCACCCGGAGCCGCCTCCCAGCGCCCCGCTGCCGGCGGGGGGGCGGCCGGGGGCGGCGGGGTGGGGGGGGGGGGGGATGCTCCGCCGGGCCGGAGCAGCGCGTAGCGATGCTTTGGTTTAGTGGCTCCTAGGTAGGTGTCTCCGTCTTCGCTTCCCCCGGCCGGGATCCCCGACGACGCCGGCGGGAGAGGGCTCGGAGATGCTCCCAAAATGGTGTGCGGAGCCCTCCCCGCCGGCAGCGGGGCAGCGCCGGGAGCCCCCCGCGGTCCGGGAGCGGGCGGGGAGCCCCGGCCGGGCGGGGGCAGCCGTGGGCGGTGGGGCCGCGGCTGTCAGCCCGCGGTCACCTCGGGTGAACCGGGCGAGCTCCTCGGGCAGCGGCACGGGAGAGCCCCCGCCATCACTTCGTCGCTGCCTCCCTCCTCGGTGCTTTTTGCGCCGGTGCCTGTGTAATAAAGGGTCCTTTATTTTTTTTTTTTTTTTTTTTTTTTTTCTTTTTTTTTTTTTTTTTTTTTTTTTTTTTTTTTTTTTTTTTTTTTTTTTTTTTTTATTTTTCTTTTTTTTTTTTTTTTTTTTTTTTGTCGAGCGGTGTTAATTACTATCGGCTGTGTTTGTAAAGTTGTGGCTGAAGAGCATGGTTTCCCTGTTGGGTACTTCCCCGAGCGCTGTGACATTTCGCTGGCGTCCATTAGCGCGACAGCAGGAGCGTCCTGAGCCCTTGGTTAGTTCGTGGTGCTCTCGGCAATAGGAATGTCTTCCCTGAGAGCAGAAAGGAAGGGCTGGGGTCGTTTCTGCCTGTTCCTTGGAGCGGTGGAAAACGCTGTGCAGTGAAAGCGCTCTGGCACGACACGAGGAGGGAAACCAGGTTGTCTCCTGTGTCCTTTGTACGGTCCTTTCCTTTTCAGAGTTCAGCGTACCTATAGAAGAGGCTGTGCTAGTGCAGGAAGGATGGTCTTACGGATAAGGTATGGGATTAGGCCTCAGGAGTTTTGGGCTCGGTCAGTAACTTGGCTTTCCAGCGTTATGTGTGACTTGGGTAGAAATCACGACGCTTATCTGTGCCGCAGGTTGCCCGTTTGTAAAACAAAGACATGGACTTAAACCTCACTAGGGATAGGACTGCACACCAATTCGGGATGCTCAGCATAGCAGGGTGACCAAAGGCATTGTAAGCACATACGGGCTCTAGCTATGTACGTATCGCAGGTCAATCTCTCTAGATATAGTGTACATCAAAATTTTATTAGCTTAAAAAAAATCAAATGTGGTATTACCTTCCTTGATTTTCAGGCAGGAAACATTTGTGTTAAAAGCACGAGTAAACTTTTCCTAGTTCATTAGCTATTACTGGCTTTGCCAGGCTTCTGACGAAAGCAGTCTTTGACAGTGCTTTTGCTCTCAGGTGGAAATGGTTGTGTCTGTATACTGCTTGTTTCTGTTAGCGTTATGTTGCGCTGTTCATACCACCAATAATTGAATGTAGCTTTTTCCCCTCCTGTTGATAGTTGCTGAAGAAATCTCCTCCCCATGCTAACCGTTGACATGGAAAACAAGGAAAATGGCTCTCTGGATGTCAAAAAGTAAGTGATTCCGTAGTGTTTAGTTTATGTAAACAGCACATCAGTTTTCATTGTAGTTTTTCATTGACTTAATGTGGTTGGCAAGGGTGGGGAATCTCCATCTTTGTTTGTTTCAAACCTTCTGTATTCTCCATTACTTTTATTTCTGCTTTGAAATTGAAGAGTCTCAGGCATTGATGTAATTAAAAGTGGTATGTGGGAGGACATACCACAATGGAGAGATGCAGAAACTAGTAAGTTGGGAGTGTCCCTTTTTCCATTGATTTCTCATTTCAACCAGAGATCAGAGCAAGTAGTAGCCCTGTAACCAATACTCTACCTTTGCTCATCTGTCAGTTTTTACTTTTTTCACCACCCATTGTGACTGAAACAGTGAAACTCCTGAGGAAGGACTTGCAAAAGTCAAAGCAGGAAACGATGCCCACGGGAGTCTTTGTACTTTCAGCTAGTGGCTTTTTCAGAACCAATGCCTGATGGGGAAAAGTGTCCCATGTGGAATATGTCTCCTCTCTTTGAAAGAGGCATGCATATTACTCTGCTGACTACCCAGCCACCCTGAGCTGAGAAGTAGTAGCAACAGCACGTGTCTTTGGTTTCGGTTCTGAAAATAGATATTTTGAACTGTTTGCCGAAGAAGCCCTAAACTGCTATGTTACTACTACAGACCTAGGGTGCAAATAAGACAGAGACATGGTGGGCACAGCTCTACAATTTTATTCAGTGTGGTGGACTGCAAACTAAGGGATAGGATCTGTTCTAGAGGCATTTCCATATTCCTAAAGGTCATCAGTTTTTCAGTTAGAATTATTAGTCCTAATTTAAGTTATGACCTGAAAAGTGCATTTCTGTGCGGAAAAATTGGCTGGGCTGTGTTAGGCTTACAGATGCTGTGGTGATATATAACACAAAGAAAGGAACTGGATAGAGTTCATCATCTGTCCTTTCAGATTGCAACACTTTACAAAGCTGCACCTTGTTCTTTTCCTTTGTATCTCTTTGCTACAAGCCTTCCACAAAAACATGCCAATGCTTACGTTCCCTGGCACTAAATAATATAAGCAATAGCAATAATAATGGTCACTTAAGAATGCTGTTGAAACACCTCATTATGACACAGCATCAAAAGATCTGTTGGTGGCCATTAATATGGGTATCCTTCCTCTTCATTTGAGACATTGGCTACACCACACCAATACAAAATGCACTTCCCTACTTAGTGACTATGTGTAGGTTATACTGTGTGTGTCCCTCAGAAGCCACCTCCAGTTACCTGTTTTTCTTCTACAACCAGGACTCCGTGGCAGGCAGGAGAAGGGCAGCAAAGCAAAGACCGTTTACATTTAATCGTTTTCCTCCAAGGCTTGCGTGATAAATGTTCAACTACTAATTGCAGTAGTGTTTTTGTTGTTGTTGTTGTTGTTTTGTTTTGTTTTGTTTTTTTAAACTGATGGTGATTGTAATTAAACTGATCAGAAGCTGTGGCTTCTAAATGAAAGCATATAGTAGCATGTGCATATCTACAAAGGAGGTATTTGGCACTTTCCTGAAGTCGTTATAAATAGATTGGATAAAATCTGTTCACAGCTATGTCCTTTCAGGCCTTGCTGCTTCTGCCACATGATGGCAATAAAGCCACAGGGACAGTGGTGAAAAGCAGACAAGCTAAATCTTTATTCATTGTTCATACAATTGGTATCTGGTTATGAAGCCTAAAATGCAAGCCCTCTTAAGGTTTTACAGCATCCAGGATGCCTGGCATAAGCTGGTGTATGGCTGAGCCATGGCTGTTATATATTCCCCTTTCTTATCTAAAGAATCCAGCCATGCACAACGGCAGGCCGAGGAGGAGGCTGTCTAGAAGGCAAATGAGCATCTGTGCGGGTAGATGGGCTAAAATCCAGCCAGTCTCCAACAGTCTGCCACATGCCATGCTACTCCTTGAGGGAGGAACTTGCAATTATTTCCTGAGATTAGTTAACGATGAACGTGGTGCCCTTGAAGCCATTGCAGTTGGGCCTGGGATGGGGCTGGACCAAGCTGTATGTTCCCTAGCAGTAAAAGAAGAGCTTTATGAAAACCAGTACATTTGGGCTGAAAAAAAAAAAAGGAAAAAAAAAGTGTTGTTTTGATAAGCTGGCCAGATAGTCTCATTTTAAATTTTGCTGAGGGTTGCTTTTCTCTATTCCCAATCAGCAGAGCAATTCATGAAGTAAGTTATTATGTGATGAGCAAGAGTAAGAAACTCTGGCCTTCTGCTCCTTGCTCTGAAATATGTGTATATTCTATGTGATAAGTGAAATAAACTGCTTTTAAAAGGCCAACTGCAGCATACAGTGTGATTCATAGTTATTTAGAATGTCCCTAGATTTGTCCAAAGTTGAATCAAAAACAAACTTTAGAGGATATTCTATATTGAGCAATTGCTGGTACCTCTCATTCTCGTTTTACAAGGTAAAGATGGTTTCCAGTAGTTTTTATCTATGTTACAAGAAAGCATAATCTCATCTTGGAAAAGAGTAATCTGCAAACTGCAATTCTTTATAAATATTTGGTAGTTGAGAACAGCCTGCAGTCTTGAAAGACTATGTAGTTCGGACATGGTAGTCTTTGTTCTCCAGCTGCAAAGGCGGCACACTCAACGGGAAAAGATCCTGGCTGACTACCTTTGGCGGATGTGAATATTCATGTACTTTCTTCTTTTCTGAAGAGAGAGAGGTACAGAACAGGTACAGAGGAACAGAACAGGAGTGCCTGTTCTGTATTGGAGTGGTGGGAGGTGTGTTGAAAGGTACTTTTCCTGGAGTTACAGAGAAGAAGGGAATGTACATGGGTTGTCTGTAAAGAAGCAGCAGATACTATAGATATTTAGTGATTACTTGTCTGGATTTGTGCTTTGCAGTTCAGTAGAAAATGGAAGACCTCTGGATCCTGCTGACTGGGCTGTTATTGATGTTGTGAATTATTTTAGAACAGCTGGATTTGAAGAACAAGCCAGTGCTTTCCAAGAACAGGTAAATCTGCTAGGAAACACCCTGCCACAGTGGAGATTTGCTGTTAGCTCTTGACATGCAGAGAGATGCCTCTCTAGACAGCACTAGAAAGGCATACCGAAAGCTGGCATTGAAGTTGCATCACAAAAAAAATGCAGAATATAGAGGAGTAGCAGAGAAGAAATTTATACAGTTCTCCAAAGCATACAAAGTCTTACCTGATGCCAAAAAAAAAAAAAAACAGAATGGTGACGACAAATCTATGGAAGCAGTTTTAATGGGAAAACCAAAAAGAGGTGGAAGAAGTAAAGCTTGCAATAAACACAGAGATGTAATATACTTGAATATATATTCACACGTACCCAGGTAAGCATAGAGAATCAGTTTTCTATTCAGTGAAAGCCTTAGATTATCTAGATCTAGCGTTTATTGAATCCACAGGGAACCTTGTGGAAGAAGAAGGGAAGGGAAGTAAATGCTGTCTGTTCCTGGAGTTTGTCCTACTCCGGGTGCTGGATTTACTTCATTTGCATCCCTCCAAGACTGTTCTTACGAAGTAGCGCCATTGACCAGCAGTCGAAAAGGCAACTTACACTCAGTGGTGTCAGAATTCCCACAAAAAAAGAATTGTGACAAATGGAAATGAGAAAATAGAAACTGTTTTTAACCATTAACATTTTCAGCAGTAATTGGAAGGAAGCACCTGCTATAATTTGGTAAAAAGTTACTGTAATCCTTATTTTCTAGAAATGCTGTCACACTGTGTGCCTTGGGAGGGATTAGCAGTTGATATCTCTCAGTGAGATTTCACTTTCAGCTGACGTTTGACTATGTTGTGCTTTTTTCTTGTATTTAGTATTTTTAAAATCTGTCAAATCATGAGAGAGATCAATGGACAAATTGCTGTTGAACTCTAATATATCTTCCCTTTTTTTCATGTTCAGTTGTAACCAAGGCTGTGATTTGTGACATTCTGAATACAACATTTAATATTTGTAAGGAAGATACTGCAGTGGGATAAATTAATGTATAGTATATATTACTTACAAAAATGCACCATTTTGGCAATATATAATCATGGACAACAGTGTATGCAGGCATCTGAACTTGTTGTTGGCTGTTGATACCAAACTTAAAATCTATTATTATTTTTAATTGACAGTAGAAAAGACAGCAACGAAGTGAATTCCAGTGCAGGTATACGCCATAAGGTTGAAGATTTCTTTGGGCTATGAAGACCCTGCAAGGTCTGGCAGTGCTGTGAGACACCAGTCACAGCTCTGTAGGTGTAGGTCATGTCTCCTGGGTAGTGCACTGTGGTTGAGCTGTAGGACTGTGCAAGTAAAAGGATGGTCCTTTGTCTGAAATGAAGATGGGAGTTGTGATGTGTGAATTCTTTCTTTTGCTTTTTGACTCATGAAAAAATGTTTTACAGTTAACTTGCAAACATAAGACAAGGTTTTGAGGTGGAAGAAAAAATCCACAAAAGTTCGCTCAGAGTGTTGATCTCTGCAGTTAGACCCTTTTCAAATTTTTGATTGCAGGAATCCTTTTCCCCTACATGAGAAGTTGGCCCTTTAAAGCTGGCACCTGAAGTTATTAGCAGATACTGACTAGTCCAAACTTGCACGTTGCTGTCAGTGATAATTCTGAAATGCGTTTCACTGCCTTCTCCATAAGTGTACCCTTCTCTTAATGGCTGTTAATTAGGCAAGCTGTACATGTACCTATTAATTTTAAACAGATGTACAAGGAGGGAATTTTGAAATGAGGTTGATTTGGATGTTGTGCTTAACTAACTAGCGTTTATGCTTCAGTCAGCACAGGTGAGCACTTGAAAAACCAGACAGCAGAATTTAGCAGCTATAAACGTTGTTTCGGGAAATTAAAGGCTATTATTTGTTTTGTCATTGATTCTCTGTAATAGTCTTCCATTTGTTACATGATTGTTCTCAACTGTTTGATTTGTATATCATCTTTATCAATTCTTTAATTCTTCTTTCAGGAAATTGATGGCAAATCATTACTGTTGATGACAAGAAATGATGTACTGACTGGACTTTCATTAAAACTGGGGCCTGCGCTGAAAATCTATGAATATCACGTAAAACCTCTACAGACACAACATCTAAAGAACAACTCTTTATAGCAAATTGTCTAATTGGGGTCATGTTGTGCCTCAAACAGTATATAAGCAATTTGGTTTCATGTGATGGAACTTTGTAAAGAGAGAATATATAAAGAATTTAAACCAAATTAAGATATATATCCTATTGGATAGAGTTGGCAATATACTATATACTGAGTCTGAACTGAGAGAGGTGGTGTGTATTTTTTACATAGTACATGATTTTGACTTTTAGGATTTGTCAGTGAGCATGCTGAGATAGCTATATCGCTATATCCAGAACAAAAGGGAGGCATGTCATTCTCGTTTTTGAGCCAGACGTGTACTTGATTTCATGAATTAAAATACCAAAAAAAAAATAATATATATATATATAAATAAAGTTTACATGCATCTTTGGGAGAGATAAACCAATAGAAGTAGGTTTTGATTTACATTAAAGACCTACTAAAATTATTGCTACTTGTAATTCTGGGATGGGACTGACACTTGCCAACTCACCCTTTTTTGCAGAGGGTCCTATTTTGACCTTATTAAGGTTTATTTGTGGTATGCTGCAATGTTCAAAGCTGTACATAAAACTAACATAACCCCTTCGATAGCAGAAGGCGTTGCTGACAAGTGAAACTGGGTTGTGTATTTTTTTGCTCTCCTTTAAATTTTCAGCTTGTTTTCACTTGTTTTTAATAGTAGTTCTATGTAAAGTATAGTTGATTTTTAAAAGTTTGTGTTGCTTTGCAAACAAAAAAAAAATCTTTTTATTTTTTTTAATTTATGATAATTTGTTTTCTAACATTATGCAGAAGTTTGTAAAAAAAAAAAAAAAAAAAAGTGAAATTCTGCACATTTTTAATATTGTCTGTCATTGGTGTTGTAATGGTTGATGATTTTCTTTTAATGCTTTACTTAACGGTTTGAATACTTGTTTTAAAAACTGAAAGAAGCTGTCTTGTCACCATACATCTCTGTTAAAAGAGAATCTTGTTCAAACTGTTTGTACCAGTTCCCTATTTGATAGGTTGCTTGCTATATCCCAATAAAGCATTGCTTATGTTTGGATTCAGTTTACTTTACAGATTTTTTGTTTTACTTTCTTGTTTCTTTGTTGTGGTATACTGGAGCACTTGTCTTTTTCCATTCCCCCATTAAAACGATACAAAAAAACTACTTAATATTCAATGGTCTTCTGATTATTTTTAACACCACCTACTAAGATACTTAAAGATTTCATTATTTTTGCTTTTTTTTTTGTCCCATGTTGCATACTGCTGAAGGAGAGAATTTGAAGCAGTGGTCATGTTCACCAGTAACATCTGAGCTTTTGTTCCCCTTGTTTAGAGCTGTCAGTGGTGCAGAGGTGCAACACTTGGCACTGGTATAGCAGGGTGAATCACCCTGCAGTGCCTGGAAGATAACCCACAGATGGTGCTAAGCACTGTCCAGGCTCCTCATCTTCCCTGGCCCAGAGAGCTTTGTGTTGACCCCTAAAATGGGCCATGAGGTTACATCAGTATGGCTGAGCAAAAGAACTTGGGAAGGAGTAAATTACCAGGAGAGCGTGGTTTAAGTGGAAATGGTGTGGGAGGCAATGGTGAGCGGATGCAGCTCAGAAGGGAGAAAGTAGTAAGAGTGTGGTGATTTCAGCCCAGTGGGGACAGGAGAAGCTCCTGCCTAGTGGTGGACCTGCCTTCGCTTCTGATTTGGCCAAGTGCAAGGTGGCTGTGGATGCTGCAGTGGTAAGGGAGCTGCTTGTGATTTCTGGTATTGAGGTTTGAGAGGGGTTAACACCACATGTATATCTGCACTACAGGTAAAGCTCACGGTATGCGATGTGATACCTACACCATACAGCAGCATGCTTTCTTGTATAGTTTCTAACCTTTACACTGTACAAAATATGTATTTAGAATTTTAGATGCATGATAGGATATTGGGGTGCATTAACTGTTTCTCTTTGTTTCCCTTGTACTGTGCTGTGTACTGTAGGTATCGGTCTGTTTTAGCAATAGGTTTGTAAGTTGCAGCCTGAATTTTGCTTGCAACTTAATTGTTTATGATTTGGTAGCATCGAGGAATACCTACTGAGAGTAGGGATCTTTTTTCAAATAGAGAGAATCATCCCTGCCCTTGGGCGTTTTCAGGTACAGTCTGTATCAGGCTGGTTAGAGGCTGCAACTGAAAAATTATACGTGAAACTCCTCAATATTTTAATGAAGAATTAGATGAGTTTATGAAAAGGATTATGAGAAGCAGCTGCCTCTAGCAGTCTGAAGATCCCTACCGGCCCTTTATTTGTGGAATTATTGTTGGAGAAATACATAATGCTATGTTACTGAAAGATGAACTGAATATTCTCTTTTTCTACATTTGCATTTTTTTTGGGTGTGATTGACTCATTTTGGAGATCTGTGGATGATGTAGAATTGAAAGTAAAAGATGTTTATTCCATTAGGAAGTAAAAATCTTCACTGTACAGCTGGGAGGGCTCATTCAGTGATTACTGAGTACTCCGCTTTCCTTTTAATGCATTTTACTGTGCAAATGAATTAGATTCAAAAACATCCAGATTGTACTTCTCTTTTGATCAGCACTGCTAACTTGTTCATACAAGTAGAGGCATAACAGAAAGCTCACTTCAGGCATGAAAGGCAATTTGGAGGATGTTACTTGGAATTGTACTTTATTTATTTATTTATTTATTTATTTATTTATTTATTACTGTCCCTGATCTTTATTATAGTTTCCTACTGTTCTCTGAGCTTTCCAATGCTGCCATTCCCTTTGTGCAGGTGACTGTCCTGTTTTTTTTTTTGTTACGTTCTCCTTGCTGTTTCTGGGAGAGAAAAAAGCTTTTAAAAAGAGAATGGAGGGTCTGAAAGAAGAAGTCAAAGCCAGATTATTTTTAGCTACCATTCCTCTTGCCGAAAACACAGCTGCTGTTGAAATGGGGAAGCAGCTGATGGGCATTGCTGGATACCCTGTCAATACTGCAGTTCTAATAGTGGCAGAGCTGTGCAGAAGTCCAGTTTAAAAGTCAATGCTGTGCTTTGGGTGGTGGTTAAGCTGCTAGGTGTCTGTCTGCTCAGCTGATACTGGATGTGAGAGTGATAGTGGTCTCAATGCTGCAGGTCTCCTTGCTTTCACACTGAGCAATTTAGAATATGTCCTCCCTCTGGTAGAGGCAGCTCAAAGGAGTAAAGCAGCAGTCAGCTCCCTTACCCTACTGCCAGCCAGCAGAGGAACAGAGACGTGCTGCAGCTGAGGTCCTCCTGTTTACTGTCCTGCCTCTTGACCATTTTCTTTTCTGAAGCTGTACGTGCACAGTGCATAGGTCGTTCTCTTTGCACCCAGGGACCGCACAAAGTACCACACACCGTGTGTAAGACAACTGCCAGCAAAGCATGAAGGCTGTGCATGGGCCCGTCCGCCCAGGTCACTTTCTCAGTCCAGAGAAAACAGTTCTGCCTGCTGATCTCTCCTATCTTTGTGTTCAATTGTTCCCTTTAAAACAGTTTGTTCTAATGTGTTCTGCTTTGTTTTTATCAGTTAGTACGAATTCTCTTTTCTTACAATTACAGGACAAGGCTCAGCAGCTGTAGCGAAGGGAGTAGCTACCCATGCGTCACTCCTGCTATGAATGGCCCAGGCAAAATGTCACCTTAGGCCCTTGCTGTCAGCAGTTACTTGCTGAATGACCTCTTCTCTCCCTTTCCTGCTTTTTCAGTGTATTCACTTTCTACCACGCCCCTTACCAGCTTCTCTTTTCAAAAATCAGCATTTAATTGGTCTGTTACCTGTAATGCTCTATCTCCATATACTGTGTTATTAAAGCAAACAATCACAGTTATTTGAAAAGCAGAGGGTCCTACTTTATGTGAATTAAGGGAAACTACAACCTTATTTCTCATTTTCTTATGCCAATATTTATAATTATTGAAAATTTGAAGGTTGAGACTGAGCAGAAGCAGGAAAACATCTCCCTTTGACTCCTTTCCTGTTCTTTACTTCCAAGTCAAAACAGCAGTTCCTTCCCTTCCAGGAATGGATTTTGGCTCAAAAGTGATGTATGAAGTAAATTGGCTCTAAGTGTGCATGTGAAGAGTGTAACCGTACGTGGCTCAGCAGGAAGCAGGATGAACAGAGCAGTTATTGAGGAGGGTCTGCTCTACTCTCACCTCCACCTTGGGGACGATTGCAAAGGATTGTCTTTGTCCTTCTAGCAGAACAAGAGGACTTGGTGCTTGGGGACGTCAGCCTGGAGAGCCCATCCTTGTTGTACTCCATCTCGCTGGAGGCCTCCACTCACCTTCACATCTGCGTATACCCTGAAGTTGCTCAGTTGCAACAGCAGCTTCCCCTAGGGGCTTGCAGAGGGCAGTGGCTGTCATTAGCTCATGTGCAGTCTCCATGGGAATAATGGGCAGGCAGATTTAACAAGTAGCTTTAATTTGTGTTGAGAAATGCTGTGTTCTTTAAATATACTAATGTAACAATGTCATTAAGCCCATTTTTTGCTTAGCCCTTATAATTAGGGAATTGTTGGATTTAGTGATGTTTGGATCCCAGCTGTATGTTCAG
Source organism: Aythya fuligula (assembly GCF_009819795.1). NCBI lineage: Eukaryota > Metazoa > Chordata > Aves > Anseriformes > Anatidae > Aythya > Aythya fuligula. The sequence continues at coordinate 14,670,903 of NC_045566.1, forward strand.
TTTCCTCCCAGAATAACATTAGCTAGTAGACACTGTAAAGTTGGAGAACATGACTAACATCAAGCACCTGGAGAGCCTGAGGGGGCCACCACAATGACTGTAAGCAGCCCTTAATCTCCATGTGAGAGTTTCATCACTATTGAAGGTTGCTGGTGAGTACTGGAGACCACTGTTGTGTTTATGTGCTGCACGCACGAGTTATCTTTAATAAAGAAACAATCAGTAGTTGTAGCTGCTGTATCAGCAGTTGATCTGCTGATAAGGCAGCAACAAATGCCTTGGATTTGGCAGGCTTGCACTCATCTCATGATGTTCTCTTCACCTTTTCAACTGATTGCTATAATCCAGCTGCCTCTCTATAAACACTCAGCAATACTCAATATGTTGAGGATGCCCCTGACTTTGCAACAGTTGAAATGTATGAAAAGTGGGGGGAAGGCTCTTCAATGGCACTGGTTTCTGATTAAAATGTAATGTTGCATTGTCTTATACTGCTGGATTGCAGCAGGAGGGAGCAAAGATGAGGCATCATACAGCTGAGTTTGTGTTCCAGCAGGTGGACAAAGCACAGGGACAAGTGTGGAAGTGGGTTTGTGTCAGAACGTAACAACCCTCTTTCACAAGGATACTCGACTTCTACTCCCTACTCCCTTTTGTATAAACACTATGTGCCAGTTTGCCCAGGCCTCTGGAAATATGTGTAACCTAGAAAACTCAGAAATATTGGAGGAGATTTTTCGTTACTTAGATCAGCTCAGTTCAACTTAGAATCAGGGTTCTATACTCCTGGTAAAAAGCAAATTAAAAAATAATAATAGTAATAATAATAATAATAATAAAATAAAGAATAAAAAATAGTAACTGCAATAGTTAATCAAGACCGTCAGGTTTAAATGTGTATTATAAAGCAGTTGGATTGAGTATATAGAGAGAATAAGACAGACAGTGAAAACAGCTAATTTGTACTACCCCTGTCAGTGACATTTCATCTCTGTTTTAGGTACTGGTTAGTAAGTTTTGTTACTGTATTTTATCTTCATGTGACACTGCTTAAGCATGGAACATGACCAGCAGCTGAGGATTATGGTTGGACTGTCTGGGCATCTGTGAGAATTGAACAGAAAGAGGATGTGAAAGGATCAGATGCTAAAACAATAGGAAGTTGTTTGTGTACTTGAAATGCCCTGTGTCTTGCTAGGAGGCTGAGGGCTGCTCATGGCAGGAACCACACACACAAAATTATCTCAATTAAAACTATGTAAAGTCCATCATGGAGACCAAATGTAAAGAAAATAAGAATTTGGCCAGGGTTCAGGCCCAAGTAGCATGGCTAAGTCCAATTTTCAGGAATGATTTATCCCATTGTGATCTGAATCTATTTGCCATGTGGAAGATTCAGACTCCTTCCTATTGCCCAAGTGCTGACGCTTGAAGGAAAATGCCCACATGCATGACTCAGGTTTGCAGTGCTGGATGAGGCTCTGCTCCTCCTGTCTGCGGAGGTCTATAGAAACCACATTGAAGGAGTGTACATTTGTGCTTGGAGCCACAGAAAAGTCTAAATCAACAACTGGTTGCTTCTTTGCGTCCTCACTCTGCTGTGAATAAAGTTACTACTTTATAAGCCTGCAGATGATACACAAATAGTAATGACAGGCAACCTTCCACCCAGTGCAATATGCTTCTCACCAGGTGGAAAGAAAATGGTTTGTGAACAGCAGAATAACTGGTCTGCTTTGCTTAGAAAGAGGTAAAGATTGAAATGTTCAGTAAGATCTTTTTTTCCTTATGTTTTTAACAATTGCTAGTGAGAACAATACTGGTCACTTTTTGAGGCAAAATTGTCAGAACTAAAATGTTATTCTGTATGATGTTTGCCTGTATGTACAAGTAGGAAATGTTTTAATTTCTTATTTGGTAAAGAGTCAAATAGTCAAATACTAGTTTGGTTTTTGATATTGCTCTTTATTTGCCCTTGAAAGATACATTAATAAATTATAAGCACCTAAAAATAGCAGAAGTAGCAAGCCATAAGCCCAGAAAGACAATACAACACACGCTGAACAAGGTAAGAAAGAATATCCCCAGTAAAACTTAGTAGTGTCATAAATGAAACTTTGAGAATCAACTAGCGACCAGAGCCTAACAGATCACAGAATCATAGAATGGCTTGGGTTGGAGACGACCTTAAAGATCACCTAGCTCCAACCCCCCTGCCATGTGCAAGGACAGCTCCCACTAGATCAGGTTGGCCAAGGCCCCATCCAGCCTGGCCTTGAGGACTTCCAGGGACGGGGCATCCACGGCTTCTATGGGCAAATCTGGGACTGATTCACTCTGTGGTATCATTTTCCTGTTGTGTTTAAGAAGTTACAACAGGACTCTGAACAGTGCCTTCCATTTGTCTGTTATGTCCTGCTCACCAAGGCAAGTTCCTCTCTTGGAACATGGTGCAGGACATGTTCTTCATTTTCAGTGACTGTGAGTTGTACCAGTTGTACCCAGAGGAATGCTGCAGGTCTAAACTGAGAAGGCACAAAGGCAACAAAATTGCAGTTTTTGGAAATAACTTTGGGCACTTCCCATTGGATTTACACTCTGTCACATGGAGTTCTGTCACAATGACACTCAGAGAAAATGAGGGCAGCAGTCAGAAGCTGTTAGAAGTTGAGCAGGATTCCTGTTGCAAGTGAGGCAGTTTGTGAGATGAAAACTGCTGGTCTTGTAGTTTTATCTTAATGTTCAAAGCTATGACTTGGGTAACTAAAGTAAGATATGCATTGTCTTTCTATCTCCCTGCCCCTCCCAGAAATAATACGGTTACTTAGGTTGATTTCTGCCTGCTCAAAAGTCATGGTGAGATTAATAAACCTAAGAAAACTATTTAATTAAAATTACAGAGATAGCCCAAAACCACAGACACCTCAGTGGTTAATATAAAATTAATTATAAAGTAACTGTATAGTCTGATGAATAGCAGCAGCAGCTATGCAGTCAGAACACATGCAGAGAAATTAGTAAACAGCTGTTAACTAGTCATACTGCAAAGAAGATATAATAGATTTTTTTTTTCACTTCCTTCACAAATCAATGTCTGACTGATTCCCCACTCAGTTATTGGGTCAGAACCTCAGCTCTGTAGCACAGTGCAGCATCAAGGGGTCAGGATAGCTTATGGCAATGAAATATCTGGTCTCACACCTGTATATTCATTTTACTGAAGGAACATGAATAAATAGAATATACAGATTTGCTGATTTTGTGTGTCAAAAGCATGTTAAAGATTATCAAATTAATTGTTTCATTAAGAAGTCTGGAAATAGCTGGTTTAAAAATTGACTATAATGTTTCCAGCAGGGATTTTTAAAAGAATTTAGGGGGTTTCAATATGTAAATCACACTGAGATTCAGGGAGAGACTTTGATATCTGAATTTCTGAGGCTTCTTTAGAAATCCCAACATATGAGTTCATAAAGGGAAAAGTAGTCAGCAATGGGAGAGGCCGGTAATGAATACACGTGGATAGGAAAGCCATACTGCAAGTTTATCAGGAATGTGTGAGTGGAGCCGAGAGGTTTAGTTTCCCTGGGATGCTACCAGTCCAAACTGACTTTGCTTCTCATCTCTTAACATGTGGCCTTGAACTTCTAAGAACTTCTTCCGGCCAAGCGTGCAAGCACAAGAGCCATAGGGAGTTTCCACTGGAACCAGAACCTGAGGAGAATGAGTAGAAACACAGGTATCATTCCTGGAACAAGGATGTGCCATTGCCATCATAGCAGAAACTGCAGCTATTGACCCCCTTTCAAAATCATGCCTGGGTCTTTTCCTTCCCTTACAGACATCAATGGTAAATTTTGTTGTTATCTCAAGTGAAAGTGGCTCTGTAATGTCCACCCAAAAGAGGACAAAGGTAGGACAGGATGGCAGGAGAATCACAGGAATTTGGGAGGGACACTAGAGTCTAAACAGACTATAAACTGTTGGTCGGTCAAAATGGCAACTGCAAAATGGAATAACCCAGTTTCTGTCATGCAAGGATAACAGACTTTTGGCTTGACCCAGCTGACAGCTAGAGCAGCTGTGGAGGGAGGGGCAAATACATCACAGCCGTTCCATCTCTCACCCTCTGCCTGGTCCCAGGCTTATACCTTGTCCACTGTTGGACCTGGTTGCTTTGACTCCAAATGGCTGCAGAACAATCTTTTCACTGCTCTCTTACAGTGTTGGTCTTCTGTCACCTAGAGGTAAAGCCTATGGCCTTAGCTAACCTAGTATTTCTGCTACAAACCCCAGTGATCTCCAAAGCTCTCCCCTGTGCTCATTTATTTCTTATCAGGAACATAAGAAGGCAATCATCCTTCTGCTATAATTAGTGTAGATTTCCTTTGGAGGTAGGGTGGAGCCTTCACTGGGGCTGGAGGAGAAAGTTTGTTCACTTTGGCTGTTCTTTTGCATTAAAGTATAGCTATTGCTATACTTTAAGGCTGGGAGTTTATAGAGAATCCAGGTAAGTTGTGTTTGGAGCATTTACTTACTTCTTTGTCATTGGTCAAGCCTAGATTCTTCATGTCTACCACATTGTAAAACGTGTTGTTCAAGATGACTTCTATGACCTGTACCTGAAACCAGGAAAACAGGGCAATGAACTAACACACTTTCTCAGCCAACAGCCTACCAACATTTTCCCTCAGTGCGAGGAAAAACAGAGCAACACCTCCCTTCACAAAAATATGTACAGTTGATAAAATGCAATACATTGAACATGTAGCCAATCTGAGAGCACTCCTTTCACTTTTGCTCATGTCCTGCCGAGCACTGAGTGATATTCTCCTCCATTATGTTCATGGCTGATAAGAAGCAGTGCTCAGGACTGAACTTGTGAGTGCACTTATGGTTTTTCAGACCATCAAGCCGTACACCACCAGTTTCCAGTCTTAGAACTGCCAGTGGAGATGGGTTCATTTGGGTCTTCTTAGAGGACCAATTGATGTTCACTATTGTTAAAGTAAAACATCAGCAGGAGGAAAGAAGTTACCTGTGACACTTTGGAAAGGACGCACATCTGGATAGAGTTGACAGTCTTCTGGTAAGAGGGTGAATACTCCCCACGGTCAGGTGGCCCTGAAAAGGCCTCAAGGATACATTCCCGGACTTTGTTCCTAGAGGTAACACAGGTTCTTACAAAATCTTTGTCTAGATCCATCATGTTTTACTGTGCTTATTTTATTTCTACTTTTCCCTGTCTTTTCTGACAAATAGATGGCATGTGAGATTTCATGGAAGAACAATGTCCTGTCTCCTCCAAACTCCCTCTCCCCAAGTCTATATTTCATCAGCAAATGTTCTGTTAAAATTATCTAACAAATGAGTTGCAAATTTGTTCTCCTGAAGTGTTCTGTATTGAACTACAAACTGTCCATTTAAATGCTGTTGGCTGATGCACCATCAGGGAGAGAAGTTGATTTACCCCCAAGGCTTGCCTTTCGCCCCCAGCACTGAGTGCTTAGAGCCTCTACTGAGATCTGTGCTCAGCAACTGCAGGTCTGGCCCTTACACTTGCTGTGCTGTACAGAGGAACTTTGAGATCATAGATTGGGTGGTAAATATTATTTGATTTGACATATACCATATGCAATCGAAGTCAAAGTCTCTGCATTCGCCATATGACCATTTGCAGAAGAGCTCTCCACATAAAATCCTGTCATGCCTTTCAGGTAGCGTGGTGTGTTCATTCTTATAGAAGCCTTCAAATCCAGACTGTGTTGTCTTCATAAGTTTCAGATCTTTAATTCCAGCAAAAACAACCAGAGGACCTGTGAACCAAAAATACATGATAGTGTGAGCCCTTTTCAGGTGGACAGAAAGGATTTCTGGATGTGCACTTGCAGCAGCAGCTTTAGGACCATCAAGCAGCAACTCCAACACTCATGCTTCTTCTGTAAGTCTAGCTACTTTTAAAAATTATTTTCTGCACACTGATGTTATCAGAAAGTTAGGAAATAAGATAGAAACCATTGAAAGCAGAGCTCAATCTAGAAAGAAGAGAATCTATCAAGTGATCTGCAATGTCAGTCACAGAGAGTTTAGGACACCCCTTACCTCACTTCCTTGGAGCTCGGACATGCATTGGGTTGGCTCTCACTGGTGTCACTTCAGAGACCACTAATTGCTTGAAAGTGAAACGAAATAGGCTACTGGTGCTGTGGTACATAGAAGAGGTAAGGTGGAACTTTTCTAATAATGTGTAGAGTGTAGAAACGCTGTAACAAGACTGGGAGCCTCAGCCAGAAATTCACTTTACATATCTGTCCTGTTGTTAGTTTTGCATCCATTAGAACAAGAGGGCAAGGAGCCAATGCAAATGCGCAAAGTTCAGCTAATTAGCAGGAACTGGCACTGATACAAATGCCACCCACAGGTTCAAACTGACAGTGTTTTTGCTCTTAGACACTATTTATAAAATGTGCCGTTGCAGATCATTGCTGTATGGGTGGATTATCATTTTCTAAAGACCAGACAGTTGTGTCCTGAACATTTTCTTCCATCCTTTTGGATGGAAGCTATAAAACTTCAATTGGTCAATCACTTAGATTACACCAAACTGATAACTGAAAATTTCACTGACCAGACCCGCCAAAAAAGCAGATTCAGAAAGGAGAAACTTTACTCCACACAGGCTTATCCAGAGTCTGCATAGATGCTCAGTGGCTGAAGCCCATGCTGCTGCTTTGTTCTGCTAGTGGTACTCATGCTAGCTAGTCCAAAATTACTCCTTGAATAAGCCTGGCTGTAGTAATCCTGCCTTTGACACACCTTGTCTTTAAACTGTATCTTTGCAGGAAGTCATATTAGAAATAATTCCACTGTGATGGATATTCCCAAATGACGAGATTGTTTAGAGTATTTTTTTTTCATACATTCTCACTGGATATGATTAGAACTATATTTCATCTATTTATTTTCTTGTTTAAATTCATTATTGTTTTTGTTTGTTTGTTTTTGAATGAGTCCAAAGAAATGTACTATTATTTTGGCTACTTTCCCACGTTATTTACTAAAGCTTAAGATTTATCTTATCTGTCCAATGTTCTTGGACAGGTTATTCTGGATTTTGTTCAGATCTTGATGAATTCATAGCTTAGATATAAAATAGTAATACATGGGTATTAAAGTAGTGCAGATACTATCAGTGAACCTTGAAATATATTTATCTCCTATTCAAATGCATAGTCTTGTTTGAAAGAGCTGCTTGCAATGCATGATTGCTGGCTGGCTATCTAGCTGTCTGTCTGGATCTTACACTGAAGAAATATAATGCCTAGGAAAAGCTTTCAAATTAGTGAACAGCCCACCTTGTGCGTTCAGTATGTTTTGTGCTTATGCTGTCTTTTCAATAGTCTAAGGGCAACTCCATTAAATTACTTATGATGTTTTCAGTTTCTGAAAAACTCTGAGCCTCTTATCAGTTGATATACTGGGGGGGGGGGGGAGGGGGAGGCTGTAATTCTATTAAGTCTCACCAGGTTTCTTTTAATGATGAGTAAGGTTTTGAAACATAGGATTAACTCAGAAATACATTTCTGTGTCTGTCTGCTAGGTGCATAGGAGGATGCTAAAGATAGACAAGGTTCTCCTATAAGAAAAATAAAAGGGATTTGAAAATCCTCTCTTTGATTATTGTTCACCCAAGCACGGAATCATAAAGAAATAGATGAAAGGCTATATGAACTGAAGGCTAAGAAGGAAAGGCAGTGTCTTCAGAAAGCCTCAGTGAAGGCTTCTTGTTTACATAGAACCTGGAATTGCAAAATTTCATACTGAATTATCAGGATGATTAAAAATTTAGGTTCAATCTGTACATTAGGAGTAGATGTTCTTCAAGAAAGTGTAAACTCCTATTCTTTGTCTTTTTTTTTTTTTTTTTTTTTGAGAGGGGGGGCTCTTTCTTAACATTTTCCAGAAGCCAAAAGGAATTATATTGAGGCTGCCAAAAATACAGAAGTAGTCAATGTTACTATGAACATTAAAACTGATTGTTCCAAAAGACATTGGGCTCTTTCTTCTCTTTCAGCAGGAACGTGGGGACAATGCTGACCTGAACTTTTCAGAACCTGTGTCCAAGCTGCAAACAAAACTGGTCCTGCCACTGGTCCTAATGCTGACATGTTAGGAAAATAAGGAGAGAGGGTAGGATAGGGAATACCTCTAAGTTACTGCCCTAAGACAGATCTGACAGTAATTAGGACAGTAATAGAATCTGAACTAATGCCTAAAAACTCCGAACGCATTGTGTGAAACAATGTGGTGGACTCAGCTCTGTTCCCAGAGGTCTGATGGATGTTATATGAAACACCAAGGCCAAGAGATTGAACTGATGCTTTTGTTGTGAAGCATAGCGAGAAGAGAGATTTTTTTACATTCATTCTGGAATGGCAAGGCATCCAACAGCCCAAAACTCTTAGTGAAATTAAATGGTGCTTTTTCTGTCATGGTGTGCAAAAACAGTAAGTATGCTCTGAAGTGTCATGTGAAAAACAGTTTGCACATAGACCTGAATGCCTATGATGTTCAGGCCAGCCTGACTTGCAGCAATGAAACTGCATCTTTAGAAATAAAAGCAAAGCATGTTGACAGGGTTTTGAAAATGACTGCTAACTAGGCAATTGTCCTATGGTAAGGTGGCTTTGTGATGTATTTCTCTATAGGTTAATGATAATAATGAAACTTGAGAATACAGTATAATGTTAAAAAGTAAGCAGGGCATTCTCAGAAGGCTATTAACTCCATGACAATATGTAACAGTTGTGGTGAATGTGCCATTGTAACCAGTAAGTGTTTAGGGCACACATACAGATGTAAACTATATTGGATTTTCAGCCTTGTCTCAGAGATCAAGGACTGCAAGATTAGACCATAAAAGTACTCTTCGGTTTAGGCCTTTAGAGAGGTTTGGCTGTGCTGTAAGCCCTGTAATAGCTTTTGCTCTCTCTAAAGCCATCTTTATCTGTCATCAGCAGAAATATTTACAGAGAAATAGGGGAAGCTACAGAGTCTTTTCTCACCATTCCGGCACTGCTCAGCTTCACAAAAGCGAATCCCATCAGGAACACATATAAACGAGTGGATGTGGGGAACGCCGTTCTACAATTCAGAGCAGACATGTAAGTGCAGCAAACAACACCTTAACTGGGAAACAGGAGCTAAGAGAGTAAGGACTAGCTCCAGACTGAACCAAGTGAATGCATTAGTATTTCAGATACCTCGTGTAGACGTTGCCATGGAACTTCCTGAACGTAGGTTTTGACGTAGGCCACTTGGCAAAATGTTGTCATGAAGTGTTTGCAGATATCTATAGCAAATTGTTCTAAAGTTGGGATCTAAGGCAGCAAAGAATATTATTAGAATGAAGCAATTACCTCATCTACAAAAGTAGATTGTTCTAATTATAAATATTTGGGAAGGATCAATGTTGTTAAAAATACAGATTTCTTTAGATTCTGGCTGTGCACACAGTGAGGCTAGTCATTTGATCAGCTTGCAGCATATGCTGCAAATAGCAGCTACAGATTCATATCCAAAATCTCCCGTTCTGCAGTATAGGGAGCTAGAGCCTCTGGGCTGAGGAACAGCTACAGAAGCCTTAGGCTTCGAGGATGTAATATTGAAATAATCATAGTGATGCTCTGGCTCAGCTTTGCAGGCTAAAGATAGGATTTCATTACTGAGAGAGAGAACTTGATCTGCAGATTGTCCTTACAATAGAGGAACTGAGCAAGGGAATTCGGTTCTCAAACCCAGGAGACCAAGCCATTTTCATTACTGTGGTTAATCAGATGTGAAAGGTTTCTATGTTCTAAAGTTAAAATAACTAAAATAATAACTAAAATTGTTAGACCAGGAGGAAGGGCGTCAGTAACCCCTGTATGCAGGATGAGCACTAGAGGAGGAAAATTCTCTCCCAAATCTTTGATGGTGATTTTAGTGCCAACCTGATGTGGAGATGGGGGAGAGATTCTTCTGATTCATTTTGAAAATAAAAAGTCAGCATAATAAATGCTTCCAAATGAAGTGATAAAAAAAGCAAGGCTAGTTAAAAAATAAAAGATACCCCATTTTTTTTGGCCAACACCAGGACGATATTCTTTATGGTGTCTGTAGGTATCACAAAGGAGTTGTTTCCATCCAGGTACTCATGAGCAGAAGTCAGACGGAGGTGGGTGCACACTTCTACTTCTTTAACGAAGTGCTTCTTCCCTTCTCTATGGAGGCGAAGGAACTTAATTGTGTTTTTGCCATATTCACAGTTGAGGACTTCTATATCCTTAATCTGCGGAGAAAACATGTTACAGTCATGAAAGAACTCAGCAGAAGCATCAGTTACCATTAGTTAGTGAAACATAAACAACACTTATTGTTTTATTTCTGTGGTTACCTGTGGTAATGTAAATATTTGTTACAAATCACCAAGTCCTGATACGAAGAAAAAATGTTTTAAGAAGATGTCATTACAAGTCATAGCTGTGATGGAATTTAAAACTTTTATTGGGGGGCAGACCATTTAACGCAAGTAGCAGTGAACAATTCTCTCTCTTTCATCGCCTTTGGATTAGTCCTGGCTGTGGCCCTTCACTGAGTCTTCCCCATCATCTCTTCCTGAGGCAGGGGTATCCCCATCTGTTGGGTCTGTGTGCCCCACCACCGTCCCATCGGCAGTGCTCACCTTCCTTGGCACAGCTCCTGTTTTCCCCAGCCACACTAACAGCTGCCCACTGCCCCCCCCCCAGCATGCGATGCACCAGGCAGGGGCGTCAAAGTGGTGGTTTGGTGAGGAAAGGTTGCTTTGTAAGCAGGCACAAGTCCCGAACAGAAGATGAAAACAGGTGTGATGTTCCTGGTGGGTTTTTGTTTTCTATTACCCTATCTGTGCACATTGAGGTTCCCCAGAGAAAGAAGGAAAGAAAGGCCAAACTGGGCTGGTTGAAAGTATTTTGTTGCATGTAGTTTACAGCCCTGATTGCTCCTGAAATGGAACAGAAGCAAGTCTGAGCAGCAAAATTCAGCTCTTGATTCACAACTCCAAAATCTTCGCTTTCTGGGATCATTGTTTTGGTTTGCATTAAGCCCTAATTACTTTTATCCTGCTTTGGTCAAACACAGCCCAACTTGCACAGCTATTATGGTGCTGGAGGCACTGCAACAGACAAAAATACTGGGGAGCTTGTGGGGATTTCTTTTATGCTAAAATACCTAGCACTTATTGCACTAGACTTTCCCTGAGGCTGAAATATCTTGTACCTGATATTAATTTATTTCAGTGTAAGTATAATGGGGAGGGAAAAAAATAATATTTTCAACACTAAAATATAAATTGAAACTTTTTATTCATGACTTGCTGAAAACATTATCAGATGTAAAATAGCTCAATTCAGACTTGTTTGTTCCTAAGAGAAATGCTAATGTGTTTAAAAGAAAATTAATATATATATATTATCTAATTGTAAGTAAATCACTGTGGATCAGAGTCTTTTTCTTGCTGTTGGTTTCTGCAGGCTCAATTCCCACAGGCAAAATAAGGCTCCCCATTAGCAAAATCAGGAAAGAGGTGCTCAGCACTGCACTGGGAACCCACTTTGCAGGAATGGTGCAAAGTCTGAGCTCACTGCATGGGCTGGATGGAAAAAATAGAGAGGTGAAAGCTGTTTTGGTTTGCTTGTCTGAAAACTGAGGTTTTTCATGTCGTTGTAAAAAAAATAAAAATAAAAAAAATGCTTTCCTTTTTAATGCTTTCATAAAGCATTAAAAAAGAAAAAAAAAAGTCTGTAGTATCTGCAGCTTGCTTTGAAAGCAGACTACCTAACGTGTTTTAAATATTCAAAATAATTCCTCTGAAGATGCAGCTGTAATTTTTCTCAAAAGTAAAATCTGACAAATGTCATTTTGCCATTTTGTTGCCCAGATTGATCTGGGGAAGCTGCCAGCCGCTCCCTGTGGGTGTTCACCACACAGCAGCCAGGGCCGGTGGCTGAGGAAACAACGGCCAACTTCTGCTTTTAGTCTCTGCCCCACGCTCACACTGTGCAGCTGAGGCACCAAGATGACCGTGGGGTCTGCATGGTGTAGCCCTGCTGTGCTGCTGCTGCTCTCTTCCCCGTCACTATGGGCAGCGCAAATTTCTTGCAGAAATGAAGATGGGGAGGCAGTCGATTGGTAAGTAAATGCCGCTCATGGGAGGAATGTTGGATGAGTAAATAACACCTAAGATTACTCTGCATGAAGTAGGTGGGTCGCTGGGAAGTAACACATAGCAATCACTGGTTTAATCCTGTTTGCCTGTGAGTAGTAGCTGAATTTTGCATTTGGAAAACCTAGGGTAAATTATTGAAAGGTGATTTCATTCCACAGAACCAACCACGCTGCTGCATTATGAGTAACTGCAAAATAATGACAGGTTTACGCAGCGTTTGTGTCTGATGATCAAAGCCAGCCTAACCTGTGTTCGAATGCCAAGGCTGCGACTGCCTGCAGCAGCCCCCACGGCGCCGGGTCGCAGCAAGGGCTCCTGCACAGGGCCTCGCTGCCTGCAGGAACCAGTCTGGGGGGAAATGTCTGCATCCTGCCATGAACCTTGCTGCCCATCCCCAACCAGCAGCGTGGCAGGATTTGTCCCCTCGCTGTGGCTGTGGAGGGGGAGCCGAGGCCGGGCTGCCTCTGGCAGCGATGCAGGAGAGGTGCGAGGAGCGTGGGTGGATGTGGTGGTGTGGGAAAGCGCCGTCTGGTAGCATCGCGCTGCCAGCACCCAGCCCGGGTTTGGGTGCTAAATGATTAATTGGATTAATGCACTTTGAAGATGAAAGATGCAAAGTGTAATTACATAATAGGCAACCTAGGTTTAAAAAGTGAAACGAGGCCTCTTAAAAAAAAATAATATATATATATAAAAAAAAAAAAAGAGTACTGAAGCATCTCAAAGATAAATATCAACCAATTTAAAGAGTCTCACTGAACAGCGATTAGTTTGTATACAAGCAATAAAGGAGCAGGTGCTGTTCCTGTAACAACAGAAGGGTGTCCCTCATCCCTCCCCTCATGCACAGAGCTGGCTGCAGGCAGGCCAGGGCCATCACGGCCACCAGGCCCACGCCGCACTGTGTCGGCTCAGCATCAAGCGTCCAAGGGTCCAGCCCGGCCCTGTCAGCCCTCACCCTTGCCAAGGCACATCCAGATCATGTCATTTTTCAGAAATCAATCCCTTAGGTGGTGCTGCCAGGCAAAAACTCGGTGATAAGAGAAGTTTAATTTATCTGCAAAGTGTAATTATTCCTTGCAGAATGAGTCTGCATGTGCTAAAGCTATAAAACAAACAAAAAGCAATGAACTGCCAATAACAAAATACAGGCAGTTCCTGAGGGATTCCAGGTCTCCTGAAGGGCCTGGTGCAGGCACTGGTTCCTTCTGACAGGCATAGCAGGGAAGATGGGGGGGATTTTCTTTCAAATGTGCCATGATCCAAAGGAAGAGAAACTTATCTGTCAGCATGGGTCATGCTAGCTTATTGACAAGAAATAGTGAACTTTTGCCTCATTCTGGATTCAGTTGCTATGAAGCTGATTGAAGAAGCAGAACTGAAACTGCTGAGAAAAGCTTCCTCTTAACCAAAAGATGTTGATGCCCTTTTATTGGAGGGAAAAATAAAAAAAATAAAAAAATGTGATTACTTCTAGTGCCTTAGTGTTCAGACACAAGCTAACACTGTGACCGTGCTAATTGGATTCCTGAAATTAATGCCTTTGCTTTTCCTCAGTTCTCAGCAAAGTAACTTTCAGTCCACTCCCACAAATACTTTAGCCACTTAAGCCCTTGGGAAACTTCCCCTGTGCAAAATAGCAGTGAAGACTTTTATACAGTTTAAATTGCTAATGCACTCAACTGGCTTTCTGTGCAGGTCCAAAACATTTATCTCCTGGGAATCAGCAGGCAATTCACTGATAACTCAGCTACAAGCATTCCCTCCAGCACATCTGCTAACGCGTGTTTGTCAGCTGCAAGGCTGTAAACACTGGCAGAGCATAAACCTCCCAGCACATTTCAAAGCAGTTTGGAAATGCTTCAGATATTAATTCTTGGCTCAGCTCCTACTCTTATAACTACTACTACTACTACTACTACTTGTCTTTCCAAATCTTCGTTGCAAATAAAGGGATTGTTGCAGCTCCTGGTGCAGGGAATGCTCTCACCAGACCTCCCATACAAATCACTTCCTTGTCTTCTCTAGAATCTGTCATCAGCTACAATTTATCCTGAGAGATTTAAGGAGCATCACTCAGCTAGTGGTGATACAGGTGGATTACCGGGATCACCTCTGTGCTTCCCTTCTTCCTGTACATGTGCCCTTCCCATGGACTAAATGTTCCTCTTTCAAAATGCTTTCCTGGCACTTTAACCTGCTTTCCGAAATGCATTTTTTTTAACCAACCAACCAACTGTAAATTAACTGGGCGAGTCCTACTCCTCCTGACATACATATGGTGTTAAGCAGTCAAGCTGCATTTTTGTTAAGAACCATAGTATCGAAAATAAGGCCACTCAGTTCTTACTATTGACATAAATAACAAATTACTTAAGTACAGCACTCAAGGAAAGTGGCTCGATTAATTACATTGCAGTTAATCCCATGGACTTGTGCACTAGGAAAATCTGTTTACTTCATCAGGGACATTAGTAGGAACTGAACAATTTACCAACAGTATTTAGTACTCTGCAATTTTGAAAAGATTTGTATCTCTGGCTAATTGTAAATATTCAGTTTGCAGCAGTTCCACATGAGTTGGCTATGAAAAGTAGGATTGTAACAACATTATTACATAGTTTCATACTCATTTGTATATATGTATATATGAAAATACTTAGTTGTGTAATTTTATCATTTAGTACTCCATTTAACATAATTAATTTAAATATAAAATTATATTTGTATAGAATAAGAAATTACTGGTAGGAGGTGCCCATGTTGACCAAGGGAATGCCAAACTGACCTTGGGAGCTGAGGTTCAGGCATGTCTCCTGCTGTCTACCAGAACCAGGAGTAACAGGGATTTGGTGGCTATGCAGGGCTCCAGAGGACTTCCCTGAAATCTCTGTCCCTGCACAGGTTTCCCTGGTGTACCTCCCCAATGCTGAGCAGGCAGTTTGTTCACTGAAGTGCCAGGCAGAGCAGATTCAGCCTCGTCTCCTCAGCAGCCTTCTTGCTGAGGGTGAAAACCCCATGACACAAAGCTCTGCTCAAAAAGGTTCACATCCACATTTTTGCCACAGCAAGGGCATTGGTGCAGCAGGGACAAACCAGAGGTAGCTCAAAACCAGCTCTTTTGGGGTACAAATAGCAGCATGGGCACAGCAAGAGGAGCTTGGTGCCAGCTCAGCCTGTGGAAAAGCAGAGTGAAGGTGAGCCTAGCACGGGCATCCCTGTGGTCACCCCAGTCTTCAAACCCTCAGGGTGGGCAGGAGAGACTGACCTACGTATTCAGATAGGACGGTTTGCAAGAAAAACAAAACTTGTTCCTCTCTGTTGCAGGTTTGCTCTGTACAAGCTGCCAAAATACACCAGAGGAGAGGATGCAGGGCTGGGGCTGCAGTACCTGTACATGGATGCCCTAATGCAGGACTGGCAGCTCGGCAAATACCTCGTCAACATGACGCAGGGCGCGCTGGGACAGACACTGGGGCAGCTCTATGAAGCATATGAGTCTAAGGCAAGTGATGTTTAATTACCATTTTGCTAGTATGTTTACTTGATATTACATGCAAATGAAATGAAACCAGCCAAAAATAAGCACGTAGAGCTATGGCCAGACCTGACTGACTTGATCTGCTAAAATGCATCAAGGTGACTGTGCTGGCAGCTCAGCAGATTATTTGCAGTTTTGGCTACACTTAGAAGTTACCCTAGAAATTTCTAGTCAAGCCTTTCACACACTTGAAGTATGGCCCATCAAGTAAATGAACATTGGTACGTAGACCCTGTGGCTTCTTTTCTGCAATTCCTCTTGAGCAATGGCTGAAGTGGTGAACTGGCTGTCAACAGCCCAGGGCTGGTGGTGACTACCACTGACCTCCATCCTAAGTCCTCCCAGGTGCATGTGTTTCAAGCTCCATCTCTGATCACATTTGGGTTTTGCTGTTCCCCCATTACTGCTTCAGCAGTATTATTTTTTCCAGTCAGAAACCTCATTTATATTTGTATGAAATGATTATAAAATACCACAGGATCTGCCTATGGTTATTTTTTACCATCCACATAGTCTATGTGCTCACATTCTTGGGAGTCTGGGTGTGTCTTTGCATTTCTACTGCGGCTTAGTGGTAGGGTGTCATTAAATTTATATGTAAAAAAGACTCCCAGAAGTCAGTCAAATACTGGCAAACCCCACAACTTTCCTATCCCATGTCATACCATAGTTGCAATACAAACAACCTTTACAAACTCAGTGTTGAGCCACGCTGATGCCATTTTCCTACCCTGCTATCATTGCAAACTGTACACCAGCTGGGGAAAGTTCTCTGTTCAGGAGGAAATAAGGTGTGGCTGTACGCAAATATTTTGAAAAAAAAAAAAAAAAAAGTATTAATCGCTTGTCCTTTGTAAGAACACTTGTCATGGTTATTTTTCCTGAGCAAACATTTTCACAGGATCTGGTAGCTAAATCAGAGACATGCTCAAAGGACGGGCTGTTGCAATGACTGAGAGAACTTCATTTATATTAACTGGAACCCTAATGCTGAGTCTTCAGGTTTATTTTGGTGTAAAGTCTGTGTGGATAATGCCAGCTGACATGGGAGAAGAATGAAGTTCATCATATACACAGAGAACTTCTAAAGTCTTCTGTTCTCAACAAAATTTGTTTGCTTAAATGCTTTCCTCTTACCAAATGTCACGTTTCAGAAATGTGTCTTTCCCTGCAGAGCAACAACACTGCATATGCAATCTATAACGATGAGGTCCCTCATTCAGACTCCACCAGCTGGAAAAGAGGACACACCAAAGGTACAGGGAGAGTCCCCAGCTGCTGTTTCCTCCTTTTTAAAGCTGTGCATAACATCTATTTGTCTTTTTGTCAATCTGCATATCTAAAAATCCTGCCTAAAGCAAAACTGGAGAATGATTTGCATGATGCATGGTTTGATGTATAGTGATATCCGTGGTAGCTTCTGTTCTGGTACTGCTGTGCCTGTGCTCTGTTGAAGAACTCTTAATGATTATGGACCCTTAGTATTCAAGAGTGGAAACTCCTGTCTCTCCTTTCAGCAAGTACAGACCACGTCGTCCTGAGCTGCCTGGCAACAGCAGCACAGGGTGCAAAGGGAGAGGCACCCTACATGACAGAATTGACCTTGAAAGCCTCCCAGATCTCTCTCTGAGGGCAGAATCATGGAAGCACTAAATGTGCAGTGACAGTGCAGCATGATTTTAAATAAAC
This sequence comes from Aythya fuligula, assembly GCF_009819795.1. Classification (NCBI taxonomy): domain Eukaryota; kingdom Metazoa; phylum Chordata; class Aves; order Anseriformes; family Anatidae; genus Aythya; species Aythya fuligula. The sequence goes on from NC_045566.1 coordinate 14,688,380, forward strand.
AAAACCTCTGTAGAGGTCTAATTGGTCCCTTGAGGAAGCAGGGTTTGCCCAGCCCAGCTCTGGGATGGAGAGGCTTTCCAGGGCTGTGTTTTCAAGCTGCAGAGCCATGGGTGACTACTTCCTGAGCCATCTGCAGCAGGGGAGGTGTACCCCATCTGCCCCAAGCACATTTTGGTCTGGGGAAGAAGGCATAGTGCTGACAGAGTCCATTTTCCCTTATACAGCAATGAAATTAAAGGAAGGGAAAGGAGTAGTGGGTGAAGAGTTGCAGCCATTAAATCATCAGATTTTTCAAAGACAGCATTTGAGCAGATAAAGAAAAAATGTTTTGCAAAGGTATTTTTTCAAAGGAACAGTGATGACAATTGAAGTTAGGCTATGCAGGAGAGAATTAATGCAATTCTAGCACAATATCGGTGTCTTCTACAACCCATTAATATACTCCAGTGCCAGACTGCTGTAGCCATTACCACGCTGAAGCATGGTGTCTGCAGCAGCAAATCCAAAGAAGCACACTGCTGTGATGTCTCAGGGCTTCCCCCCCCCCCCCCCCACCCCCCCCCCCCCCCCCCCCCCCCTTAATTCATTTGCCATAACTTTCTTTTGACAGGATTTCTGCTCTTGGACAAATCACAAGGCTTCTGGGTGATTCACAGTGTGCCTCTGTTCCCTCCCTTCCCTGAGGATGGTTATGGGTACCCAGCGAGTGGGCAGTCCTACGGACAGACAGCCATCTGCATAACCTTCAAATATGACCAGTTCACAGAAATAGGTATGGAAAGCTTCTTCCCAAGAATGCCTTTGCTTCGGTGCACCTCTCTGACTTCTTTCCTTTGGGTTGTGCCTCCAAAACTGATTGCTCTTGTCCTTCATTGTCACACTTGGAAACCAAGTCGGGCCTGGAAGCCGCACCCTTGGCTTTCAGTTCTGTTTATCCAACAATTTCCTGTGGGAATGTGGGAAATTCACTCTTCCACTCTGCCTCCATCCCCCCATGAGGACTATTGGGATAATAATAGTCACAAGAGCATGCTGAGGGTAAAGTCAGCCCATGCATACCACGTGCTTTGGAAATATAAAGGAGGATGGTGAATCATTTTTAACAGTAATAGCTCATTCAGCTGCAATAGTCTGCCATTCTAAAAGTGCAAGGCAATCATTACTTGAGCTGGAGTGGTGGCCTTGACACATCAGAAATACAAAGTACGGAATAAATATTCCCAGATTTCCAAAGGTATTTTTTTGCCACATAAAATACAAATCCTAAAAATAAGAAAAATGAAATTCATATCCGTAAGACTCAGAATTACCTGACACTGGAGTCCTGAAGGCTGACTGTCAAGGGCATTATAAGAAGTCACACGTTACATAACACTTTTCACATTGCTTTTTACTCTTTGCTGAGCTCCAACTCCCAAATCATATTAAATAAATGCGTAAGACTGTGCAAATGTGCAGGCTGGTCACACCACAAAGCCATCAAAACCAAGTTCCTGCTTGCGGAAGCACATCTTTGCATGTGCTTAGGAAAGAAGACAAGAAAATGAGAAGCATACAGTAATGCTTTCCTGCTCTATCCTCCCAGCTTCTGGTAATCTGTGGTTTAAGGATTTCCTAAGCTGGAAAGACTGGAAAGTTCCTAATGGACTCATCTTCATGAACTCATCAGTTGTGGAGCCCATTTGTTCCCTTGCTCCTTACAACATCGGCGGCAAGGACTTTCACAGTTAAATTGCACCGTGTTCAGAGAAGTAGTTTGCAGATTGAATCCCGACTTTGAAAGTCAAGCTTTGTTCTGCATAAAACTCAGCTGGGTTGCTTGGCAGCTCTCCTGTTTGGCTTTGGCTTGGCAAGTGTCACTGACTGGAAACGACTCCTGTAAGCACAGGCTTGAATTCACACATGCTGTCTGAGTGCCATGTGACCGCTCAGAGGCTTGAAGGTGACCATGGAGGGCTGTGGCATGGACTAAGACCACAGACTGGCAGTTCTGCTAAGAACAGGGAGGTACACATGGATAAAAGGGAGCATACTCTCTCAGCCGGATTATGAGATGCTGGGTCAGTCATAACACAAAGCAAATAAACATGTTTGGTTTTGGTTGCTAAAACCAAAGCTACTTTGAGACTGAACTGCTCCAGAGATAACCTGTGAAGATTAAAAAGGATTCAGGTTTTCCTTCCCAGACAGAACTTTACCTTCTTGGTTGCTTTGCTTTAACCTGTTTTCATTTTGCATGTGTTCATTTCTTTGTGTTTTTTCTTTTTTTTTTTTTTTCAGACCAACAGATGCTGAGCTCTAATCCACAAATCTACAGCTGTTCCCTCCCTAGTGCCTTTCAGGCTGATCTCCCAAATCTGCAAAAGCTCTGTGCACGCTCTAGGCTGCCCTCAGCCCCATTGCACCGCCTCTCAAAGCTGCAGTCAGCTCGCGGGGAGGCCTTTCTCCACTTTGTAAAGTCCCACTCATTTGTGGATGGTAAGAAAAACTGCTGTCACCTACCACACATGATCAAGCAAGTAGTAAGCAGTCAGTGTATTCTTTGACAGTATTTACTTTGAAGGGAAAAAAGAAGAATTTCAGTTTCAGAAATAAATGTAATGGAGTACTGGGAATGGTCTTCCATCATAATATTCTGTCAGCTCCACTAAGTGAAAAGCTGTCTGATCGTTCAAATGTTTTAAAATGTACATTAATGGGATTGTCTGAAAATTTCTTTCCAGTTATTTGGCTGTAACAACAAAGGACAAAAATAGGGTTTGAATCATCAGCTTTTTTGTTATGAAGGATTAAAAATTCTTTTTCCTTTCCTTTATTTTTTTCCTCCTGCTGATTATTTGTAACAGGATTTCCAGGAAAAGAAGGGAAAACAGGAATGAACTTCTGAAACAAAAATCGAAATAAGAGAAGGTTGGGGGCAAAATCTCTTCTGGTTCACTTCATGCATTAGAATTAAACAAGCCCAGTTTAGATGATCCTTTCTGATCCCCACTTAAATGAAGGGCTGATTTCTCCCACCCTCTATCCCGCAGATATCTACGTGGCCTGGGTAGCTCAGGAGCTGAAGACTGATTTGCTGGCTGAATCCTGGCAACACTCTGGCCAAAAACTTCCCTCCAACTGCTCTCTGCAGTACCATGTCTACAACATAAATCTCATAGGGACACCACTGAACTCCACCTTCCATTCCATCGAGGATCATTCCAAATGGTCTGTTTCAAAGAAGAATGAAGATCAGTGGACCTGCATTGGAGACCTAAACCGTGCTGTTGAGCAAGCTTGGAGGAGTGGTGGGTTCATGTGCACACAGAATGAACACATCTATAATGCTTTTAGAAATTTGGTAATCCAGTATGAAAGTTGCAATGATGCTTCCACCTAGATATAAATGGACCATTCCTCCCAAACAGCATAGCCCCTTATTACATAAAAAGCATAGGAAATATCTCCCTTAAATCATATTTTCGCTCTGAAGAACAGTCCTGTGAGTTGCCAGATGTGCTAGATCTTCGCATTGTTAGCTATAAAAGCAGCTGGTTTATGGGTAAAACACATCTGTTTTTCTCTCTGCACAGTAATGCCACGGCAAAACATGCTGCTGTCAGTGATGGTGCACAGGGGACCGCAGTGAGTGATGCTGGACGTGGGATGTGAGGAGGAACAAAAACCTGCCTTGCTAGCTAGGTTGTCTGGGCAGTTAACAGGAGAAAAATACCTTAAAATGCTTCAAAATCACCTCCTGTTACATGTGCTGTTGAGATCAATCAGAGCATGTCTGCTGAGTTTGGGAGTAGGCTGGGCTGAATCTTTTAAAGAACAGGCATAATTGGATGCAGACAGGAAGACAAGTAGTCTGTGGACAAGAAGGCTTCATTTTTATGATTAATTTTTAGGGAAGAAATGAGCTTTAAATAATTTGTAACCACTATCTTGGGAGTATTTCTAGTGCTTTTATTCATGTGCAGTAATCATATAAACAAATAAACATGTCCGAATTATGAATGAGTGAAATAAATTAAGAGAGAAAATGGTCTGTTTATGGTCTCTCTCTTCCCTCTATAGCCATTTGTGGTTTATTACAATGTTTTATAGCTGCCAAAGGAAAAATGGAGAAAATTGGGAAAAAAATAAAATAAGAAAATATTTGAAGGAAGATATTATGTCACCTACATTTTCACACTAGGACTAATGCGGCTATTAATTTTCAATACCTGCAGTCTCAGGCTTAGCATTTGAAGTTTGCATGGATTTTTTATAAAGACAGAGCTACCTTACAAGCTCCTGATACATTTTTGGATTCAAATTACAAAAATTTATCTGCTTTTATTATGTTCCTAAGTATATTATAGTATATATATAATAAATATATATTTTTATATGTATTATATATATTGTATATTATATATATATAAATATTATAGGTGTATATCTCACTTGTACTGTTTTTTTCTTCCCAAATTGGTGCTATGAACTCCTGTCTGAAGGTTTGGATGTCCTGCTAATATTTCTGTGTTTAGCTGTGTTTATAGTCCATACCCCTGACTACCTACATCTTAAAAGGAAGTAGATATAAAGAAATACCCCACAACCACAAGAAGTTGTTGAAGATTTCCTTCTCTTTCCATCATGAAAAATCAACCAAGCAATGAAGTGTTCAAAGTACCAAATAAATTAACATCAGATCACATTTGTTCATACTGCTTGAAGAAATAAAATTATTTAATCTGGCATTGAAGAAATAAAATGACTGTATCTGGCCTGTTTAACAATGGGAATTGTGCAGGAGTGGATTTTTTTATTTAGTTGATCTGAATTGAAGGAAAACCCAATTCTCATAGCTCAGTGAAAATAATGTTTAGATATTTAGATAATTATTAATGATAGATAGTTTAGATATTCTGCATGAGATAAACTTTGTTCTTATCCTTGCACATGAACAAAAAATTGATAAATTTGATTATGTTTTTAATTATGTTTTCCTCTGAAGCTTGTCAAATTATTTACGTATATATTTTTCATTTTTTACTAGCTGTGGTCAAGTAACAACTATTTGTTGCAGTAAAAATTGCCAGTGAGGCAGAATGCTCAGCAGTGGGATGGACAGGACACTGGTTGGATTAGCCATGATAAAATTCATTTGTCTTTTCCCCATTTCCATGGCAGACGCTGGCCTAATCTGCCTGAACCCTTGTATCTTGCCCACAGCACTGCATGTGCGTGACCTCACTGCATAGGAATGGCCAGAACACTTCACTGGGGACAGCTCTGGTGAGGTGCTCCATCAGGCATCAGAGCACCGGACTGGCTCCTCCACCTGTATTTCCTATGGGAGATGCTCAGCCACAGCATTTGGGTCACGAAGCTCGACAGCAAGGAGTCTCCACCTCAGGCTGACACAGTGCTGTGTCACAGTCCCGCTCCCCAGGCTACAAGTCAACAGCCTATCACTGGGCTTTAAGTGCTAATTGTTATTCTTAATGATTTGATCAACTGATAGCTATCATAGAGCAAGATTATTCACAGCATTTCTCTTCCAATAGGCCCAAGACTGGTCACCTCCATGTTAGTTGCTGCTATAGAGGCATAAACGGCAGTGGGAAGATGGGGAGAAACATTACATGACAGTCACCTAAATAGACAGGCTGGGTACAGGCTCATTTCACTGGTGTAGCAATACAAAGGCTGCAGTTCTGGTTCTCTTTTTTTTTGACTGTAATCAGTTTTAATGCAGTTTTCCTCACATTGTGTAACGTCCATATTTACATATCCCAGTATTTCCACTACACACATTGTAAAACTCAACCTTATATGCCCTCATAGCATGCATTGTGATCAATTGCTGGTGTGAGATAAGTATTTTTGCATATTTTTACAAGGTTTTAATTTTTAAATATGCTGCTTTTTGTCAAAATGTCAAATGCTTGACATTCTATCCACCCCATGCTCCCTTCGCTGCCCATGGTGACCCCTCTGGCTGGGCTGCTCCTGTGGAGGGGGACATCCAGCGCAGCCCACCCAGCGATTTTGGGGGGACCTACTGAGCCAAGCTGAGGCTGCCAAAGGACAGAAGTCTTGGACCCAGCCTGACGAGGGCAGAAAGCTGTTCTCCCTCCTGGAAACCCCGCGTCTCTTCCCCTCAGCATGCAGGTATGGCTATTCTGACCCTTGGGCTCTGTTCTGGTTAGACTAAATGTGAACATTTATTACGCATGAAAATTGTTTGCTGAGGGAGTAGGAGAGGCCAAAAGCACACATTATTAATCCACTAAACGTTGCTGTAATGCAGATGAGTTTGCAACAAACTCAAAAGCAGGGATCATTGTTTGGTAGGAATTGCCTTGTAATTATTCAGGCAAGACTGGGCCCTGTCCCAGCACGCATCGCAAGCGCCCAAGCAACAGGGAAGGCGAACGCAGCCTCTCGCAATGCCCGCCCGCCCCAGCATCTCCCACTCTCGCCACCGCCGCTGCCCTGCAGAGCAGGCAGCATGCCTCTCTTCCCCTCCTCTCTGGAAAACCAGGCCCGATGGTTTTCCTCTGAACCCCCAAGGATTCTCCTGCAGCACCAGTAGCTGGGGATCCTTTGGGTAGTGGCTGGAAATGGGCGGTTTTACACAGACTTAAATGTAGAAGGCCACCTAAAAGATTAGACATCAGCTTTGTTGGGACAAAAACTAAAAGACTGTGAAGGTGTGGAAACTTAAGCTGTGTGAAATTTTGTTCCAGCTGGGTACTCACTCCACTGGAAAACAGGCAGAGGCATCCAGTCAGAGGCCATTTCACATGGTGGCCTTTAAAGGGGATTGCTCCAGGGTGTCTTCATGATGACTGAAAATATCCTGAGAGCTAGTAGTGGGAGTCACCCCTTCCAACAGTGTGCTGGGGAACTTCTCAGGGAGTCCATGCCAGCCATCTGCCAGCAAGTGAAGGGAAGTCTGAGGAGAAATTTCTCTGACTTAGCTGGGAGCCTTCCCTTCTTCGAGGTATGCTAACATAGCCTGCCACTGGCCTTGTCACAGAGGTTTGCAGATCTATTTCTGAAACAAAATTTGCTTCGAAGTGGGCATTTTTAAAAGTACCCAAGTCCTGCAGAGCCGTGCAGGTTTTGCCCATCCAGCAGCCAGCAATGCCCGTTCTGCCAGCAGTGCCTCTCTTGCCTCCCCAGCAGCCCAGACCAGCTGCTGCACCAGCAGCGCACTGTGTGCAGCTTTCTGCTCTTGGAGCGGGAGGTTTCCAGCAAACACCTCTAATGCAATCTCTTATGTCAAACAAGTGCTTTCTCAGCGTGCCTGGGGTGTGAAAAGACAGCACTATTTTTGAGAAGGCATATGGGCCTCTATTGTCCCTTTCTTCTGTTTAAATATATACACCCCTGACTCCTGAGAGTAATGAAATGCTAAAGAAGAACACTGTGAGATTTTTTTATTATTATTATTATTTTTTATGTATCAAAGCATCCTTTGCATTATTAGTGTAGTCACATAATTATCCCCAGAGAAACTCACATCCATAAGTTAACACCCATAAATTACTGTGTGGACGTCTTTTATACCTTCATTTTCAGCTTCTGGGAAAGATACATCACTGGGTTCTTAGCACAGTAATTGCTTCCAAACATGTAATCTGCCTATGCCCTGGGTAAAACGTTCAGGAGACAGAGCCACGCTGGCAGTGTCTGCTAGAATCTCAGTGCAAGCCAAAGCCTAACTGTGCTCAGAACATGATGCAAGAATATGATGCGCCTCTTGTATTTCACAAGAGATTTCTTTAAAAGGCAGAAAATTAAAAATGAGAATGTATAGGAATAGGAACTTATGCTAGGCAAAGCATGGAAAATAAAATCTTGTAGCAGCAAATAAACTTTCCATAGTGCAAGGCAGGGAGCTAGATCTGAGATTTCAAGCTAGGCTATCAATATCAGTATATTATAGATACTCTGATACCCCAAGCAGATTAGCCATATCTAACATTTTCCTACTTAGATCAGAAATACCAGATTAAAGGCCTACTCTGTTGAATATTCTCAGAATCCTTCAGCAGTAATAGCTGCTGCATATGACCTCAGAAACCAGTTGTAGCACTTTCAGATCTTGGTCTCAGATAGGAGGTAGTTCATAATACATATTTATTTATTTATTTATTTATTTATTTTGCAGGCCCATTATATGCTTATCTACTGTTTTTAATTGATTTATTCCAGTGTAAAGAGCATGTTATTCCAGCATATTTATGCATATATATATGCATATCTAGCATATCCTATGCATATTTGATACCTTAATTTTACTCAAAGTGTTAAATGAGAAACACTAGGACTTGAAAAATAAATCTTAGCTCTAAAACAGCTGTTACATTTTCACTCAAGTGATTTTTGTAAATCTCCTTGATTTTATTTTTTTCAGTTGAGATCATTTGGCATTTCTACACAAGGTAACTAGTGACTATTCCAAATCTCCTGTAAGACAGATAAAAGGGAGAAACATTCTTCTACTCCTTTCATCACTTTGCGGTTTGGGAACTGCAAGCTGGTATTCAAATATTCAAAGCTTTACTAGAGTAGAGCATAGTATTCAATGTCGCCTGCTGGATTGCTGGCAGTTGCTACAAGTGGTTCACAGTAGTACACTTGTGCTAGCATTGCATAATTTATTAATCATAGAAATTGTGCATGCAAATTAGCCAAACAGTTCTGCATCATCATGTATTAACCAGAAGATTTGTCTTCACATGTATTAATGCCCTCAAATAATCATGTCGCATTACAGCAGTACACATTTTATGCATCACCTTCCAAAAACTGTCAAAAGCTCACTAAAAGCCATGTCATCAAGTGTGTTGTTTCTTGTTGTTGTTCCTGTACTTCTGACTTGCCAAAGTTTGAAAGTATTTAGCTCCAGGGCTTTTCTGTATCTGGCTTTTTTTAGGTTTCCTATTTGGGTTAAGGTTCTATCAGCCAAAAATCAGTATTTCTTTTTCCATAGTGCACTTTCAAAAATGTATCTTTTGCACTAGGATGCTTCTGCTTAGCTCCAGTGCCCACTGCTTCATGTTGAGGATTAAGAACACTGAGCTCAGTGCGCTTTTCAGGAACTGTTTCTTTCCTTGCCCTGGAAACTTCTCCATTGCTCATTCTGACCTTAGAAATCCTGGGCACTGTGCACATGAAATCTGCACCTTTTCCTCTCTTGCTTTCAAACTGCTCTGATTATTTGTTGCATTAAAGTAAGATTTTCAAGGTGAGTGAACTGACAATTTTGCATGAGCCATTTTGCAAGGAAAAAGCAGGTAAGAAATGCTGCACAGCAAATAGGGACAGTTACTACAGCTGTGCTCCCTGCTGCCCACCAACCTGCCCTCCTCATTACTGCCAAAGGATGTGAAGTACCAGAGAAATCGGAGCAGAGAACTAGGAGAAAAAACTCAGAAGAGGGAACAAGACTACTGAAAGTGATCAAGAGAGACAAAGGAAGGGGAGAGCAGAAGGAGCATTAGGGTGGGAGATACACTGGGGGGGGGGGGGGTCAGAGACCTCAAGTTTGATCAGAGAACCATTAGGAGTTAATCGTGCACAAATCCCATTTGCAGCTTGTTTCACTTACTTAACATTTATCCATTTTACAAATGTAGCCTCCATAGGCTATGCCACAGAGAGAAAAAAAAAAAAAAAAAAAAAAGGCACAAACTGAAGTGACTTAGCCAAGTATTAAAAAACAAACAAACCAAACACCCACAGAGGAAGCTGCTACCTGTTTGTAACCAAACCTACAAGAGGTGGGGCAAGTCAAAGGCAAACACACTAAATATATAAAAGTAGGAGGGAGAAATTTATAAGCTAAACTAAACAGTTCGAACCACACACATTTGAGCAACATGCTACAACTTTTTTTTTTTTTAAAGGAAGCTACTAATAAGATTTCAAACCAATAAAAGTACAACGTATACACGAGGTGCAAAACATGAAAAGAGTAACTGCAGACCATTTTGTTATGGACCATGACACTAAAACCATTCTCATCTCATTAAGAAAACTGCAGGCAAAAAAAGAAATTAAGTACAAGTACAAAATAACATAAACAGTGATAAGCAAACTGATGCCTTTAACACTTCACTCTTTGGATTATCACATGTACCTCTACAACTTGTAGCATTTTATTCTCAGATAAAAATAAAGTTTACTTTAGAAAGCTCCCCAGCTTTATATTTTCTGTGGGTTCATATCTTCCTACATCCTGATCCTGCTTGGTTCTCCAGCAGGAACAAGCCACCAGTGGTCTAGCACCATAGTTTTGCCCTGCACTGAGTCAAAGCCAGCAAGCATTTTACTTACTGTCACTTGGCTCATGGTGGCCCGCTGTGTGCTAGCTTCCCAGTCTTGTATCCCACAGAGGAGTAATGGCAGTGCAGAAGCAGTAGCTCTATAAAAACTGTCATTGTAATATCAGAGGAGGAGCTAGGCATAAGGGGTTGGCTCCATAAATGTAAATATTTCATAATTTATTTAGTAACATGGCTTGTTTATCCCCCTAGGCAAAAGCTTTAATAAAGGAATAGGTCTACTGCAACAAAGGAAACAACAGCAAAAATTGAGACAAGGACACATCCTAAGTCCATTAATGCCAGTGGGAGTTTGCCTTCATCTTCAGTGGGAACAGAACTTCAAAGACACAGGAATCACACATACAAACCGTAGGATAAAATCTGAACCTTCCACGGTCTATGACACAAACCATCTTCAGAGGATGGTACCATAGTCCCAACACACTGGAAATGTCTCCAGCAGGATTTTCACAGCCTGGCTTGACCATAGCCTTGTCCACAGCACTGCCAGCACTGGGACGGGCATCAGAGCAGCCACTGGTGCAGGCAGTTTCTTCGGCAGAGGCTAGGCAGGCAAGAAGGGATGGATGCTTCTCCTTGTGGTGAATGCTGACCCTCTCACTGCTTATGGGTTTGATTTCAGTGCCCTAGTCCATAAGCAGTAATATCCCCACCTTCACAGCTATATTTTTTCACACATCAGTAATTTAAGAGCCTCTCAAAGACCGTCTCTGACAGAATGAAGACTGAAAGCTGTCTGTATCGCCTCAGTCCTACGGTTGTTACTATTGAGGAAGATGAGCAGTGTAGACATTAAGAATCTTCTCTGGAAGGTTCAAGATTTTTATTTGTTTGTTTTGCTTGTCTGTTTATTGAGAGCATTGTGAAAGATCCTGCAGGGAACAGATAACTTATCTTTTTTTTTTTTTCTTTTTTTTTCAAGAAAATGCAATATTTATTTCATACCAAATTCCTTTGGTTTCCAGCGCCCTCACATCTAACTACCACCAGGTATAAAAATCACCATGTATGAAATAAAGAATGAAGCGTGTGGTTTGGCTGCTTTTAAACTCATGTAGTAATGCTATTAGTTTGTGGGATTAGTTTGATAGTCCAAGGAAAATAACTATCAGCTAGACAGATAGTGCAATAAAGGTGAAACACAGTATCGCTGATAAAAAAGTAATCTTTATCTCATGGCCCGAGACTTTTCTCAGTATATGAGCACAGCACTTTGTGGGATCAAGTGACATACACCAACATACAGCTGCTGAGCACAACCAACATGATTAGATTAGTTAAACCAATGTGGTAAAGGCAGAGTGAAACTGAGCAGCTTCATAGCCCTTACCAAGTATAACCTAAGCATGATTTCTTCCCAACGCAAGGGAAATTTCACGTGTTAAGGCTAACAGCATTTGAAGCAAGTCCCAATGTAATTTGAATGCAGTATTGGATGAAGCATGACAGTAAGATCAGCTAAGTAAAAAACTAGAAGAGCTAAACTGTTGACAATTTTACAAATGTACTGCAAAAATGTTATATGTACTTGTGCAAGGTATTGAGCAGAAGAGAAATATATTTCTTCTAAGAGGATGAAGGTGTGGCTACTACTGTTTACCAAAGATATTAAAAAAAAAATAAATCCTGTTGATGCTGTTTATTTAAAGTAATAATTAGAGTCTGGCGTCAAGTTTGAATGATAACTATTGCTTTCTTCACACAGATTTTCTAAGCTTGAGAGACCAGTTTTCAAAAGCTATCTAGCAAAGCTCTTATGTTACCAGCATCACTCCATCAGAAGAAACTGTTAAAGGACAATCAGAAGGGTGAGTCCTCGTTTTCCAGTATCCTTTTGGATTGGGCTTCAAAAATTAAAGTCAGCTTTTCTGAAAGTGATCTTTCATAATTACAATTGAAAATTATGTAATTGGCAAATGCTCAACAGCCTTGAAAACTGGACCTAATGTAGTCAAAGTGATAATAAATGTATAAGCTAGTAACCTATTTTGCACATAGGCATTTTTTGTTGATGCTCTCAGTTAGAACTCTTGGTTTTCCTCTTAAAGAAAAAACACGTAGTGTTTCTTTGATTACTGATACAGTTTTGTATCTCAGCGAGGTTTGAATTTTCTGTTTAGAATATTCCCAGAAGGAAGTTGTCCCTGCAGATGCCCCAGACTCTGCCAGATAATCAGCTTTCTCTGCAGCTCAGCCATTTACCTCCATTGCACGTTTTAGACATCCCAGTTTACTCCATTTTAACTTCAATTCCATGTTTGTTGTTGTTGTTGTTGTTTTCTTCTGCAGGCTTATAAAAACCATCTTGTGGGCTGAAAGGAAAGTACATGCATCAGAACAGATCCTTGGATTCCTTCTACTCCAAACACCGATATCATAACGTCCCAGACGGCTTAACACTGAGGAGTATTCCAGTAAGTTGTGTATATGGATGTACAAATATGCCACTTATAAAAAGAAAGGTACAGCTAAAGAGATCTAATATTGTAAAATAAAGTATTCAAAAGTGAGGAAATATAGAAACTACTGCAACTTTGATTTGCCCTACGTATGGCTATCCTTTACAACTGTCTCTAATCACTCACTGGACAGTCCTTCATTTAGTGTGCAAGATCTTCAGCATGCTCAGATAATGGGTAGGGGAGTTTTGCTGGATTTAAATCCTTTTTATTAAGTGTATAGTCTTGTGGTACTATTTATTGCCCATTAGCGAGCTCATTCCCATAACCTAACTCCATCCTGGAGTTTAATATGTTTAACTCCCTGAAGTATTATGGTTCTTACATTTGATCTAGGATACTGTAGTAGTGGTGCAAGTAAAATGTATGTTTATGGGTGGAGTGATAAAGAGTATTTACTGTTAACAGACTCAAACTGTTCATTTCCTTCCTTTTGTGGGTTCACTTCTGGTATACTATAGCAAGTTCTGCTCCAAAACAAATTTTCTAAATTTATTAGTAGTCACAGGATTATCTTGGCTTCATGCAAAGGCTTTACCTAGTAGGAAAGCTTTCTTAAAACCTACTGAAATAATTTTCACCCTAAGTACGTAGTTTGGTTTCTGCCAGGCAGTCCCCTGCTAGTACTATAATGTAATGATTTTTCCAAATCCCTGTAGGTGGAAGCTTGGTTTGAGAACACACTAGGATGCCCAGTAGCATTGACATTTATGTCACGATTGCTAAAAAGTTCTTGGAAATGTGAGCAGTATTTAAAGGACAGACAGTTCAGGAAGGCAACAGGAGATAAACTGGCACCAAAATGTGGGATAACAAAAGAAGTAAAGAGGATTGTCTCCTGCAGCTTGCTTTTGGAAAGAAGACAAATGGGGACAATTCATACACGCAAACATGAAGGAGCTTTGAACTGCACAGAGCAGTGAAGTGCCTGCCTCTTCCTAAGGCAGAATCATACCTAGGGAAACAACTAGTGAGTGAGGGTACCAAATTAACATCTTGCCTGAAACAACAGCATTATCGTGTTTCATCTCTGCCAGCAGGCATAATGAAATTAAAGATCCTGAGCCCAAAGGAAAGCAAATCATTGCTCCCAAGACAAGATGGACTGCTTCCTCACGAGGAGCTGTTAAGGACAAGCTCCTCTCCATGCAAAGCTGGACAGGTGCACAGAGAAACAACAGCATAGTCAGTGGGTGCAGCGATGTTCATCCTTGTCAGGGTGGCAGTCTGTTCCCAGGACTACCAAGCAAAATACAGCTCAATGAACAAGTGAGAAGAAAATTGTAAATATCAGCCTCAACCTGGATAAAAGTGCAGGCTGTAAAATTATATATTTAGCTATAAAAAAATCCAGGAGAATGATGTGTTAAAAATCCTCAACAGAGATCTGTGAAGAGATTACAATCACCTGAGCACTTTATTCTACTTAAGTTTTTAAAAAAGTGGAATACAACTTGGGCTTGATAAACAACTTGTGTGCAGGATCAAGAGCAGCTTTGTTGGGACCTCCAGCAACACCATCACTCCATCTTCCAATGACTGTGGTTGGCATCATATCAACAATATCAACCCTGCAGGTTGTGTAACAGCATAATGATACAAGCCTTAGGGATGAAGGTGGAGGTGCTGGTAGGATGACAAAGTCCCACCACCCACATACAGTAAGAAATAATTGAGATTAGGTGAGGCTGCAGTCAGACATGAAACATTAAAAATACTGTTTATTAACAATCAAAAGGACCAATTAAACTAAGTTTATATAAATTATTTAAATAGATTAAAAAGCCTGAAGTGACTTCCGTGATCTTCTAGTCTAATTTCCTGTATAATGGACAGCAGATTATCCCAAACTAGCTCCTCAATGTATCATTTTAAGGAGGAAACATCACGTCTTGATATAAATATTAACAAAAAGCTTACCATAATGCTGGGTAACCCTCTTGATAGCTAGTTACGGTTAATTATATATTAAGATTGCAGCTCTTGGATCTTTGTCTCCTAGAGCAAAGCCATGCATTTTTAAAGGCATATTCACTGCATAGAAAGGTATGTGAAGGGCCCTCATTTGCCTTCTCTTTGAAGGGATAAATAGGTGGAAATCCCTGAGCCCCGCATTAGAAGGAGAGTGTCCTAATCCTTTAATCATATTTCATGTCTATCCTATGAAATCCCTGATTTTTCATTTCTCTTTTCAAGTTTAGAACACAAAACCCACATACAACAAAACCCACATGGTTTTCATCAGTGCCAGATACAGAGGAAGTATAAACCTCCCCCCTGTTTCTCAATATTTTCTCACTTGGGCAATCAGGAGTTAGATTTTCTGTTTTAGTCACTGTATCAAAGAAATAACTGCTGTGGTCCACTACAGACTCCAGCTACTTTTCAGTGACTGCTTCCCAGGAGAGCACTCTGTGCAAGATTTGCTGGGCCCTTGTCCTTCTTTCTAGAATATGTTATGCTTATTTATCCCAGTAAGGCAAAAATGCTTTCTCATTAATTTTGTACAAGAATAAGGTACAAAGGAGGTTATTCATGAAGTATTTGTGAAGAAGAGCAGAATGGGACTCTTGAGTCCCATACTGGCACTAGCAGTGCGCATTGACATTTGAAGTTGAATTGCAGAGGTAAATTCAGAGGTGATGCAGAGGCATTGTCAGCTGAGGTTTACAATCCTGGTATCAGACTGAATGCTGTCATTACTTTTCAGGTGCATTTAAAACTGATCTCATTCTGCTGGTGAAATAAAATAATAAGGCTCAAGCATTACGCCTAACCTTCTATCAAAGGTAACCATGTTGTATCTTCTCTTTTATTAATAATCACACTCAAGAAATATAAGTATTTGATTGTCCCAAGCAGGATGAAAATACAATTGAATTGGAATTATAGACAAAAGAAAATATCTTAGCTAATTCATCATTGTCATCTTGTACAGCAACTTTACTGAAATGGTGGTTTTGATTCTGTCCACTGTCTCCAGTCTGAATAGCAATGGTCCTCCACATCAGTCTGTGAGTGTCAGGTAGAGCACCAAAGTTGCTGAACAACGTAGACTAAGCAACAGAGCAATTGTCATACAAGGTCTAACTTAAGACCAGATTTCATGATGAGTTTCATTTCTTCATTCAGCCAAATCCTGTACATCAGATAGGATTGGATCCGACAAGTTTCTGTTGTAAAATGCTATAAAACAGGCTGAAATCTAGGCCAGAGCTAGGGATAGTTCTTGGGAAGCTCTCAGGATTTCCTGGAGGGCAAGGTGTGGCTCTGTATGTGGGAGGTAAACGCCAGTGATTTTCTGTTACTAGTAATTATGTGCAGCTTGAGTTTCATTAATAGGAGCTACATATGCATACTGGGAAAAAAAAAAAAAAGTTTATCTGACACGGTTTATTACATGTTGCCAGCTAAATGTCTTACAGTGTTCATTACCTTTGTTATTTTGTGATTAGCACTTTATAAACGCCCAAAAACATGTTCATATTTTACCAACACGTAAGAAAAAAAGTTCTGCCACAGACAGTTTATAATCTAAAAGAGAAGAGTATCTCCTGATGCATCTCCAAATTATACCGCCAACCTAATAGTTTGGAACTGCTTCTCCTTGCATTACTATTTGTTTTTACTAGCCTTAGTCATTTTGCTTTTGACAGCCACCTTGTTTACAATTACTACCAAATACAGAAATACACCTTCCAGAAAGTTATCCTGAGGTGAACACCCAACATGGAAATACCAGTCTTAAAAGATTTCATAAACTGATAAAAGAAAAGAAACAGAATTGTATCACGAGAAAGGTGCTGGGTAGCCTTAAAAGAGTTGCTAGATGCTAGACTGAGTGAATATTTTAAGTGTTTGAGTGAATATTCTCCAAAATTGGGCAATAAAAACAGAAAAAAAAAAAAAAAAAAAACTGGCTAGAAATGTCTTTTCCTGATTTATTTAAAAAATCCATTAATTGCTGTCTCTAATCAGGTACTACTGGAATATTATGGCAGATACTCTAAAATTTTTATTAAAGTTTTATTTTTTTTTTCTCCGTTCTGATGTTTCATAGCATCATGGGGTTTTAGGCCAGAAGAAAGCACTGATTCTCCTGTCTGACCTTTTGCACACTACAGGTGATAGAATTAACTCAAGTGATTTCTGTGTAATTTCTGCGGGAGCTAGAACACTTCCTTTGGAAAAAAAAATTCACCTTCTCTATTTAAAGACTTAAGGTGACAAGCAGTACTTCACAAGTGGTTTTTAATCCAAGAATATCTCATCTCACCTTTCAAGCACTACATCTTTTAAAAGGTTCATCTGCTAACTGAAGATTACTATGATGACAATTATTCTCTTTACTGATGTAATTCCAGGTTAATTAGCTCTTCTGTGATTCACTGATGGACTAAAGATACTAAGTTTTTTAAGTCTCTTCTGTGAAGAGGGTTTCTAGACCATTCAGGTCAATCATTCAGGTCTGTTTAACCACTTCCAGTTTGCCGGCTTTAGCACGGATACCAGACCAAGACATGCTGCGTCACCAACAGAATTCCTGTTGCTGTCATGTGCTCCCCATGTTTTTACACCCAAAGACTGCATTTCTGTGCACTCTTAAATGCTTTTATGTAGTGCTACCTTTCATATTGCAGTCCTCCACCAGATACCTGATCAACATATTTCTTTCCTAGAAATATTAGCTTGCATTTAACTATATCACCTTGCACCTTGTTCAAGTCAGCTCATCTTACCTAATATTCTGGTAACACTGAGGAATAAATCCTTATTATATATCACTTCACAATTTCTGTTCTTATACAAATATAATTTTCTCAACTAACTAATATGTGTTACTGGCCATTTATAAATACTTCTGACTTATTAATAATGCCAAGTAGAAAATATTCCTGAGTCTATTTTTTCACAATTGAAAATGTGAAGTTTCTACTAAGAGCTAAAGAGTAATATAACCAGACACTGAAATGTAGTAAAATAGAAGTATAATTAAGCAATATACTTTGTTTAATTGTTGATAACGTGTTGATACCATGGATGTAGGAGAGATTTACAAGGGGAAAACCAATTTCACTTGAGGTATTTTACCCTGTAACAAAATAGTCTCATTGTTTCTATGGTAACATCTACAAATCACTCTACAGCAATTTTGAACAGGGAGAAAATTCTTGGATATCTCTGTGTAATCTGCAAGCAGAAAAACAAGCAAAACTATTTGCTGTATCCAATTCTGTTTACTACAGAGAAAATATTACACTACAGCACTAATATAAAATAACAGGAAGTCAGTACATAGGATGAAAACAGGAGGCAGCATATTCTGAAATACATCTTTTAGAAAGGAGTCATAATTCTAATAAACTCTTTCTTCTTCAGTACGTAAAGGAATGTTTTATTAAGGTAGCCTAAGCCAGCTATAATTGCCACTAGGAGAGAGATACTAAGATTACTTCCTACAAAGAGGACCACACAACCCCAGGAAACACAAGTTTTTCTACATACCCACAAAGTTGATGAAACATTGCCATTGACTACCTTCCCTCTTACAGGACAAGACCCTAGAAAAGTACAGTGATCTTCAGAAGGAGCAAAGTGATTTCAGCAAAATATCAGGCTGAAGACAGTAGACGCTTTGATGCTTCTTCAATTCTTTGTCACAAGTAGTTAGTGGATTAAACTTCTCAAAAAGTCTAAATGCATCAAATTACAATTTTCTGGTTTATAGGAGTTGTAGTTGGAGAAATACTCCTCTTTTCTGCCCTGTACACTTGAGGCTCCAGCCAACTGGAGCTTTCCCTTCCCTTCCCTTCCCTTCCCTTCCCCTTCCCTTCCCTTCCCTTCCCTTCCCTCCCTTCCCTTCCCTTCCCCTTCCCTTCCCTCCCTAAAGTGCTGACAGATTTGTATTAAATCAAACACTCATTTTTCTTTGGGATGATTTGCCCAGATTAAGATAATGGACAGCTATACCATCTTGATAGGTCCTGCAGGAAGGAATTATTTTTATGTCTGTTATAGCTGCATGTTTAAGATTGTGTTGAAATACATATATAAAGCATGTCTTAAGTCTTTTTTTTTTTTTAACTCTAATGAGCTTTAAAGTTGGACACAGATACAGCAGACAATAGTTTCCATAATTTTAAATGATACATTTGCAAGACTTTTGCAAGAAAACCACATAAAATACCCTATTTTTAAAGACTCTCCTTTGCTTCATTAAGTTTTGCTGTCTCAGACTTCCAAACATTTGACCTCTTCTCCTTTCTCACACGCACATGCCTACGTATTCTGCAATGTTGGACAACCATTGAAATGCATAATTAATCACTTCTCTTCGCACGGTATAGCAAGAAGGTTACAGTAGGCTGAATTGCTGCAACTTTGAGAAGAGCAAGAAGGACGACCCAGGGACCCATAGGTCTGTCAGCCTTAGCTCTGTCCCTAGATTGACTGTTGACCAAATACGCCTGGAAGCCATTTCCAAGCACTTGCAGGACATGAAGGTGGCTGGGAACAGCCAGTGTAATGTGCTATTACCAAGGACAAAGATTTGATGAGAAGATTGGCTCAGCAGAAAAGAAAGAGCAGTGGATGCTGTTTACCTTGACTTTAGGGAGGCATTTGATATTGTCTCCCACAACGTCTTTGTAGTCACAGAGGTAAAATATGGAGCGGGGCATAGGGTGCGTTGGGTAGTTGGCTGGGCTCTTGGGTACAATAGATGGTGATCAGCAGTACAAGGTCCACCAAAAAGGTGACTAGTGGCAGTGCACTCTCAGCAAGTCCTTGTAATACCTATTTGAAGGGTGGTGGTGGTGTCATAGAATCTGGAATATCAAGCCTTCTATTCAAAGGGGCCTTTCCTTTTTTACCATTGTTTTCTTTCTTATACCAAGAACTTTTTTACAAAAAAGCTACAAAAAACAGGAAGACTAAAGAAACTCTCAAAAGCTAGGGCATTACAGAATGAAAATTGACCAAGAAGCTTTCATGTGGTCTTCTTACACACCAGTAAGAGTATAACACAGACTTTAATTTTAGGGACAGACACAAAGCCTACATTCCTCATTTACTGAGTCCTGGACTTCAGACTTCTGGAATCTGATATGATCCTGAACATGGTGAAGTTAACTGTGAAACTAATTGAACATAATTGTAGTTTGAATGTATGATGGTACGTATTCTCAAAATATCCAGCTTTGGGTGTCTCACACTGGGTATTCTGAATTCGTAGATATGTAAGATAAATTTTCTTTTGGCCAATTTGTTTCATTTTCCCATTTGTATAACAGAGCTAATACCTTCTTCCCCAAATGCCAATCCCAGATACTGTAAAGAAAAGTAACCCAGAAAAGCACATGAAAATAATTAATTTCTGTGTTGAGTTATGGGATTAGTACAGGTATTTGGAGCACATAATAAGATCCAGTGTTCATCATGAAACGTTAAATAATACCCAACTTCACTGAGCATGATCCCCATTTATCCATTAGAGAGATTGCCCTGGGTGATTGAAAATGGTGAAATTAAAGACTGTAAACAAGATCTACTTAGGAATGTAAGCCTGTAAGTCCCAAACACATGATCCTGAAAACTACCCATGCAGTTCCAGCACGCGCACCTTGTAATTTTACTTTGCTTCCCTAAGTAATGTTCCCCTAGAGAAACAGCCCTGGGTATGCCCTAGTCTGGCAACAGTCTGGAAGGAACTAAGCAGCTGAACATTTATTTAATGCTTATGCATAGTTAGATGAACAAGAGGCTTTCTACAGCAGAGGTTCTTGGAACCATGTAACAACCATCACAAGCCTAGGCTCTCTAAAAATACAATTCAGGCTTTCTCTCAAAAAGTGATGGTATTGATGCCCATCTTTCATATGACACATTGCAGCAATAGCTTGAATTGGAAGAATGAAGAAAGTTCTCAGCCCAGAAAAACCTGAGGGCTTGTGGTTTTATTGTTCCATTGAAAATAAGGATGTGATTCTCAATCTCCAGAGGCTGGAAAGTTCTGTCTCCTATATCATATGTGAATACTTTGACTTCTGAACTACCAGTTGAAGAAAACTACTGTATCTAGCTTTGCTATACGGCCAGCAGGCAGAGGCTGCAAGCCAGAGTGTAAAGAATGTCTTGTTTGAGGGGCCTGGTATGGCTCAACATGATCAAAGCTCCTGTACTAACTGCTCTGCAGTCTGAAATCTGAGGTGCTTACAGGCCTAACAAACAAACAAACAAAAAAACAGACCTTTGGGGTACAACTACGTTAGCCACACGGCACCATGAGGGCATGGGAGAACTTGCTTTAAATAAGCAAGAATGAGAAGAGCACAGTCATGTAGTTCAGCAATCTGCTCCTGCCAGTTAGCCCTCTGGGTAGCTGAAGAGGACACCTGCCGCTGCAGTACGCAACCAGCCACACCCCAAGGCCCAGCAAATAGTTCCACTTCGCACCGCCTTGTTCCACCTCAGTTTGTTAGCCTCCGTGCCTCAGCTTGGCTACCTGTACATAGCACTAACTTCGTTTAGATAGATTCTTCACCACCAACGGAAATCTCAGGTTTTGTAGAAGGTTTTACAAGCCCTAAGTGTAGGCCTCAGCAAAGCTGTCCTTGAAGGAACCTTGAGCCACCTCACAGCTTATGGGTGCTTTGCGGTGACCCCACGTTCCTTGTTTCCCCTCTCCCAGCCAGGTCTAGATCCATGACAATACTGTTTCCAAATGTGTAACCTTGGAGAATTTTGTCCTGGGGGAAAAAACAGTCACTTCTCCCTTAACCTCACTGCTTTGCCCCATTAATGAGGTAACATATAGTCTAAATGAATCAATTTTAAAAACATATAAAACAGCTTTTTATTTTCCAGGTAAAACAACAATTAGAACACTTGTTATGAAGAAAGAAAAAATCCTGTCTGTGTCACATAGACAATGCAGGTTTGGAGCACTGCATTTTCTGGGGCTTTTTTTTCAGTATAGTGAATCTTGAAGACATCTTGTCTACCTTGAGGTAATGAAATTAAGAGAAAACAAAAATAGCAAGATTTAAAAAAAAAAATAAATCTCTTTCTAATACATTTTTGGAACCAGGGGCACTTTAGCCTCTTTCTTCTTATCCTTCCATAAGTATTTTCTAATTTCTGTTCTCCAACTTAATTTTTGTCCTTTCAGTTTAATCACAAAATACTTTTCTACTGTTTAAAATGACAAAATGACAAAAAAAAAAAAAGGGGGGGGGGGAGAGAAAAAGAAAAAAAAACAACAGTGCTCTAACAATACAAACCAAAACAATGCTTCCACTGCTGCAACTCAGTCAGCCTTTACAGAAAGGTTTCCTCAAAAATTCCATAGTTCTGACATGGAATAAATGTCTCCCTTGATTACTTTCCAGTGGAGAAATTACTTGCTGGTTTACACAAACCTAAGCTACTGGTGTTTTCTTGGTTAAACTGGTATTATTTTAAACAGAATTCATAGCTAAATAAGCAAAATACCCTGGGACCCACAGTGTCTCTATGAAAAAATTAAATCAATAATACACATGCATTTATTAGTTAGGCCTTCAACTCAAGTTATAGTTGTTCCTTTTTAGTGATCTTACTGTTACCAGACCCAAAATGTGTCTCTGGTATATTTTTATGGTCCCTCCACTGCCTTAGGAAGCTTTTGTATTATTGTGTATCATTATTTTGTTCCTGTGAGTCCTTAGAACAAAAGCCTATGAATAATATTAGGAAGTTGTCTTCCTTCTTGTTGAGAGAAATATGTGGCTTTTTTTCCACATGTAAGCACTCACTGAGCTTCACACAATCATGCCATCCATACATGTCTGCAGTGATTCCAACTGAATCTGAAACTACAAATAACTCAGAATTCCCTAAAAGTTCTAATAACAGCAGTGATTAAAATCTCTACTAATGACTTTCAGAGATACACTTGCAATATTTGAATCAGCTGGTAAGATAAAATTACAGGAAGTCTTTGGTTAACATAGTCCCAACTAAATTCCCTGAACCTTAATTACCATGGAAACTACTTATCCTTAAGGCTCTATGGATAGCTGAAATATTTTCTCTTGACAAAAACGGGAGTGAGGCCAAAAAAATATGGGACTGTACGTAAAGAGGCCTTTGATCTTTCATTTACTTCTGTGTTAATTAGATATAACCTCAATGAAGCAAATCAAGTTACACAGTTTAATTAGTTTACAGGACAGGAGAAGCAGATTTGAGATGTTGTCTAGTTCATCTTTTTTTCTAGGTCTTCTTCCATTAGCTTCATGAATTTATGTTAACACATTTAAGTTTTCTAGTAAAAGAAACCCAGTAGTGCAAAATATTATTTGTAAATAAAATTAGTGGACATATTCCAAGTTTTGAGACAATTCTGGAAACAAGTCTGGAGACAATTAGAGGACTAATCCGTTCCACTGAGGTGCTGAGTTTAAGCTGGAAAATTAGGTCAGGAACAGAAATCCTCATTTCCAGTTTTATATATATTAAATCTCTAATTAGTTGTAGGGGTTCTCATTCCAATAAAACGTTTTAAGAGCTTTTAATGGACTAAAAGTAATTTGCAGTGAAGTTATGATAAAAAACCCTGGCACGTTACACAGGGAAGCTATGGATGCCCCTTCATTTTATGTTGTTGGATAGGGCTTTGGGCAACCTGACCTCAGGAAAGAAGCCCCTGCACGTATTAGGGGGTTGCAGTACATGATCTCTTACGGATCCTGCCAACCCAAGCCATTCTGTAATTCTATGACAAAATGCCATAGCAGCTTCCAAGCAGATGCTCGCCATGAGTTAATTTATTCGTGCTCTGTGACCAAACGCCTAGAACATGTGCATGCGGGAAAGCACAGCAGGCTCAGGATATAATATATGCAATGTATGTAAACCCGCCAGCGTATCGTGTTTGTTGAAGGCTTCCCATCTCCATGTTGTTAAGCCTGATTATAAGGTGCGCTGCGGTGCTAATTTGTATTAAACACCTCTCATCTTATCGCAGGGTCTCTTCCCTGCCGAGCACTGAGCTGGGCTGTTGTGCAGGTACCCCAAGTGAAACAACAACAGGCCAATGCCCTTGCCGGCCAGCCCGGTCCCGCTGCCCGCCGCCGGCCCCACACAGCCGCCGGCCCCTGCAAGCAGCCTCTGGGGGCGCAGCTAGACCGTAAGCACCGGCCCCGCCGCGCACGCGCCCCCCGATCCCTGCGTGCTGGGAGTCCGCGCAAGCGCACAGCGCGGGGTCCCGGCAGCGAGGCAAGATGGCGGCCGGCGGGCAGGCGCCGGGTGGCGGTAACATGGCGGTCGGCGGGGCAGGCGGGGAGCGCGGTGCGGAGCCGCCGGCCCCGGAGCGAGTCCTCTTCCCGCCGACGTTCAGCGTGTCCGAGATCAAGAACAAGCAGCGGCGGCACTTCATGTTCGTCCGCTGGAAGCAGCAGCAGAGGAAGGTGGGGTAGGCGGGCGGGCGGGCGCGGAGGGCGGGCGGGAAGGCTTGGGCCGCGCTAACGCCGCTGTGCCCCCGCAGGAGAAGCTGGCCCTCAGGAAGAAGCGGAGGAAGGAGCGAGAAGCCCTCGGAGACAAGGTGAGAGCTGCGGTGAGCGGCTGCGGGAGCGAGCTGAGCCGCTGCCCGGCTGTTTCCCGACCCGTCCAAGCCTCTCGGCGCGGGTTCTCAGGCGTCGTGTAGGTATAGCTGGGAGTTACACTCTCATAAGCAATACCCTTATAAACCATAGCTAGGAGTTGCACTCTCGTAAGCAATATCCTTATAAACCAGAGCAACCGATCTGCCCAGCCCCTGCCCAGACCAGTTGTCTGCTTTTTTCAGCTTTAAACAAGGGTTTGGCATCTCTTCCTAAACTACTTCTCAAGCATAATGAGTTTAAATAAGTTGTGAGGTCCTGTATTACCATAATTTTACAATAATAAATGGGGCAAACAATGTATCCTCTTTATTATTAAACTGTAGGTGTCAAGGATATAATATATTGCTGTTGGAAGTGGATTTTTTTTTTCTTCCACACTACAAAAGATAGACAAATCTCTCACATCTTGTTTTATTTTGTTTGCTTTGGAATTGTGTTTCATTCATTACAGTGGAATTAAGCAGTGTTGCTGTTCTAGTGATGCTTTTCATCTGCGTGATGCTCTCCCTCCATGTGATGCTCTCAGGCATTCCAATACTTAGGAGTATTTTTAATCAAATGATGTTGCTAGTGATGCCTATTGACGTTGTAACTTCTTTTTTTAAAAGTTGGCACAAAATTAAAAAATATTTGTAATTCCATGTAAAAAGCAATCCCATGGTAGCAAGGTTTATGCATAGAACTTTAAAGGTACGTGAATGTGTCACATTAATAAAACTACATTTATTTTAGGCACCTCCAAAAGCCGTTCCGAAGACTATTGAAAATCAGAGAGTTTATGATGAGACAACTGTAGATCCCAATGATGAAGAGGTAACTGCTTGAGTTTTGCATATGCTATTAACATTTTTTTTCCAAAGAAGCAACTTAAAATGCATTGATAAAATTTATTATTCTTTATTCTCCTACTAAGGTGTTAATGAATTAATTTTCACATGATGGGTTCACTAAGAGGTGATGTCCTTCTTTCATTATCTCCAGTAGATAATCGCCTTTTGCATTACTGCTATTGATAGCAAAACCTGACAACTTCTGTTACGCTAGACTCTTCTGAATGTAAAAACCATGTGTTGCAATGAATAGTTACATGATAATCTTGTTGAATTGGGATTTTTCCGATTAAATTCAGTTTCATCAAAAGTTAGATTAGATTAGTTAGGTTAGATTGAACAATTGTTCTTCAGTTATTTCATATACGGTAGATTTACAAGACTTCTATTCTTGCAGGTTGCATTCGATGAAGCGACTGATGAATTTGCACCATACTTCAACAGACAGACAGTTCCCAAGATTCTTATTACAACGTCAGACAGACCTCGTGGGGTTTGTATGCTTTACTTGGAGTGTTCTGGGCAATGAATTGGTTATACGATACCAAGTTATAAATACTGTGATTGGTCAATGACATTTTTGGTATAGAAATTACTTTTAAAAACTTTTTGTAGGTTCTGTGAGTAGACAAAGAAAACTTGATGGCCAGGATATACTTTAATGTTAGATTCTTTTTGGTCACCAGTGCCATGCTTTTGGTTCTAGCACTGTTCAAGATGGGTGTAATTTAACTGGGAAGATTGAGTTTTTTGTCTCCCGACTATGGTATGATGTATAAGCCCGTGATGACTCCATACAATCTTATATAGAAAAACCACCAAACTGAAAACTATAGCTTCCGTGCATTTGTTTTTTCTGTTTAATTTAGTGATTCTCAAGAGCCTTTGTGTGTATGCAGTCTATTAGTTTCTTTAGCACTGATTGTTTCCTTCATTAAAAAAACCCTTGTGTTTATGTTTTTGTATGCAGATGATGTGCATTAGGTACATCTCCTAATTAGGGAGATTTCTGACACCTGTGAAAACTTGTAAAAGAAGTGGTTTTAAAAACTGGAAGCAGTACGCCTCAAGCAGTTTCTAGAGAAACTTGAGCATAACTCATAGGGGTTATGCTTTCATAATTCTCCTGTTTTACTGTGATTGAGAAGAAAATAGTACATTACAAAAAAAATAAGTCCCTCATGTTCTGTAGTCTTGACTACAAATAAATTTTCCAGTGACTCAAAAAAATAACTTGGTAGCTTATCTTCAAATGGTTTATTATTTCTAATATCTCTGTAAGCATCAAGGAGGGCAGTCAGAATAAAGAATCCTCCATCTCCCCTGGTATTTGAATTTGGCATTGTATTTACCACATTGCAATTTAACTCATCTTTTACAGAGAACAGTGAGGTTCTGTGAACAGTTGTCTACGGTTATACCTAACTCGCATGTCTACTATCGAAGAGGATTAGCTTTGAAAAGGATTATTCCACAATGTATTGCGAGGGACTTCACAGATTTAATCGTCATTAATGAAGATCGTAAAATACCAAGTATCCTTTGTGTAAATACTAAGATATTGTTAAATAGCTCTAGGCGTGCTAGGAGAGAAACTTTCTAATTAGTGTGTGTCTAAGATCTACATTTTTCTGGATTTTTCTTCACTGTGCAGTTTACAGGGTAACCGCAGAGTTAAAAATCACTGTGTCAACTTGAGTATTTGATGGCTAATGGAACTTCAGATTATTAAAGTGCTTTTTGTTTTAGTTTGTAGTGTATGGATAAATGTTGCTGTTGCAGTAAACTTAAGAGTTTTTTAATAATCTTCCTTTTTGATCAGGAAGTTTAGTTTTGCTGACTTGATAAATAATTACTGAGAAGGTAATAGAAGTTACCTCTGGTTAGCTTTTGAAACAGAACTTAATATCCATGTGTCAGAACCCTAGCTAACTAGTTAATGAATGTATTTTGGAGAACATAATGGAACCTTGTTAATGTGGCATAGATTATGGATATAGTACTCTAGTGTCATTTTGCGTTTTACAGAACATGTTCCTCTGTTAACTACATGTCAAATTTTACCAGCTTTTTTTTCTTAACTCTGTGAACAGACGGTCTTGTTTTAAGTCACTTGCCTGATGGTCCTACTGCTCATTTTAAAATGAGTAGCGTCCGCTTGCGTAAAGAAATAAAGGTGAGGCTCTAAAAAAATCAAATTATAGTCTGTGGTTTAAAAATAAATATGTTCAGTCTACTTGCACTGTCCAAATGGATTGCAATTTTTGCAAGATTTAGCTGATCTTGAAAAGTTGCTTTTTCATAAGCTAACAGGGGGCCAAAGAGCAGTATATTCTACTTCTGTAGGCAGCTTACTTCAAATTTCATAGTTACGTGCTGAACTTAGCTGTCTGCCAAGTATTTTTATAGCCATATCAATAAATACCAGGGAAAGCATATACCCAGTGTAAATACAAGATAGGATATATATATATATAGAAGTAAGTGGTATGCAAGATTTCAATAG
Organism: Aythya fuligula; assembly: GCF_009819795.1. Lineage (NCBI taxonomy): Eukaryota > Metazoa > Chordata > Aves > Anseriformes > Anatidae > Aythya > Aythya fuligula. The sequence goes on from NC_045566.1 coordinate 14,716,157, forward strand.
ATGCAGTTCCTAGTCTTGAATAAAATGTAGTCTTTCTTATTCTTACAGCCTTGTCACCTCTTCTGAAGTAAGTATTGCTTACTTAACCCAAATAACTTGCAGGAAAGTGTTTCTTTTCCTCCTTTTTTGAATTAAGTACTTTTTAAATGTAATCTGTATTTATTAAGGACTGTCCCATATACTGCTAGTTGGTATGTACAGAGATTTTCAGCATCCTGTTATAGGTAGTCCGCTTACAGACTGATTCTTTGCTGTAGTGGGTGCAGTCAGGAGTGGAAGTTGGTGCAGGAGAGAGGAAATAAAAAATTATTTATTTGTGATTTTTCTTTAAATTTTTAGTGTTAAACCAGAGATCCTTATGTTACCACCTTCTGCTTTACTTGCATACAAACTGTTCCAAGAAACAATTAGGAATGTTACCAGGTCCTGCTTGTCTTCACCCTGTTTTATTTCAAACTTTTATTTGATAATGTATTAAAATAGTTTTGCATACGATGTATTATTTGCATTCTAATCTATTATTGTATTTCCAGCGAAAAGGGAAGCAGCCTACAGAACATGTACCTGAAGTCATCCTGAATAATTTTACAACACGACTTGGCCATTCTGTTGGTCGCATGTTTGCTTCTCTCTTCCCACATGATCCTCAGTTCATCGGAAGACAAGTAGCGACATTTCACAACCAGCGAGACTACATCTTTTTCAGATTCCACAGGTGACATTTGGCCCAAAACTCTTGAATGGGAGATAATGTTCTTATAACTCAGCACCTAATCATGCTTTTTTCTCTCAAGGTATATCTTCAAGAGTGAAAAGAAAGTGGGAATTCAAGAACTTGGGCCACGTTTTACATTAAAGTTGAGGTCCCTTCAAAAAGGAACCTTTGATTCCAAATTTGGAGAATACGAATGGGTTCATAAGGTATGTCTAAGTAATACTACGCCTGCTTGGGAGGGGATAATGAATCTGACATGAAATGTAACCAGAAATCTCAGCCTAAAAAAAAAACAGTATATGTATAAATGCACTTCTCAAAACAGATGTAACATTGAGAGGTATTTTTGACAAATATCTGAAGTAGAAGCATTCTGCTATATAGCAAGGATGGTAAGTGCCAATATTCCAAGACAACTTCCTTGCAGCATGTAAATTCTTTAAAATATACAGATACAAACAAAAGTGAAAAATGTTCCTCTGGTGTAAGTTATTACTGGAAGCCTAATAAGCTTGATTAAAGGCATTTTTTGTGCAAGGTTAGTGCAAGAATTTTTATCTAAAAACAATTAAAGCAGTTTGTATGAACATTAATTCTTATATTCTGTTTGGTATTAATGCTGACTTTTCAAAATCTTCAAGTAAAGTGGAAGTATTATCTAACGATAAATGGCTTTTCCAGTCATTTTGCCTATCAACTGCAATTGCATGGTAAAAACTTAGAAGAAAGTGAGTATTCAAGCTTTATCAGAAGGAAAATTCCAGTATTTCTGCTGTAGTCCACGATATGTATAATCTTTGTTTTAAAGACACTGAGTCTACTGTGTGTAAAGACTTCTCTAAGCAACTGATCTCCAATTTCTCTCCCTTATTAGTCCTGAAAAGCTGAGTATAGAGACTCACCTACTCTGTGATGTATTTCACTGCCTACACTAGTCTAAATTGGAGCAGTCATCTTTGTATATCATTGCTTGAATTTGTTGATTAATATTTTTTCTTTTAAATTTCAGCGTCGAGAAATGGACACAAGTAGAAGAAAATTTCACTTATAACAGACAGCTACCTGCCAGTTGTTGATGACCAGAAATGTGTCTTTGAACTATGGATCATCTCAAACTCAAAACTAGTAATGATAATGAACAGTATCTGGCTACAGAAAGACAAACTGTAAACATTAAAACTTTCTACAGGAACAGTTCAAGTAGGACAGCATATTTTTTTCGTCCTATGGTTGCAACTAAATCAGACGTGACAAAAAGACTGCTGCTTTTTCCAGTTTAGCAGGAAGATCTATGGTAATCAGTAGCCTGTAATTTTGCTATCACTGAAACTTTGTCATGACTGCTGCTGTGCTGTGGAGTTAAATTATACTTTACTGTGCTGAAGACAAAGTATTTTGTTAAAAAAATATTATCAGAATAAACTATTTTTCACTTAACAGTTTTTTTTTTTTCTGTTAAGCAGCTAAACTGAGGTGTTGCACATCTTACTAAGGTAAGAGAGAAATATTTTGAGATGCTAACTTACAGTATGCTGTTCTTTGACAGTGCAGTGTTACTTCTCAAAAAATGGTTGCCTGCATAGAGAACATTGAGAAAGATGTATGCAATGTGGGAAGTCTTAACAGTATTTAATTCTTTAACATCTTGCATAAAATAACTACATTGCTTAAATGGGGGGGGAGTGAGGGGCTTGACTATTACGGGTATCACTCTTCTAAATACTGTGATACTTAGAAGAAATGCATACTCAGAACAATCCATCTAAGAAATTCTGATGGGAAAGAATTCATAAAGCCAGCATTGAGCAGGTGAGATTTCCGAACAGGGTTTTTCTCAGTAAAATTTTAATGTTTTTTTTTTCAGCCTTGATAGCTGTATTTGAGTGGGTATTACCTGCAGAGTGAACTTACTGTTCTGCCTTAAGTTTGCACATTCACTGGCAGCTTAAAAGCTCAGTTTTCTTTGAATTATTTTCTTTCCAATATGTAGCTATAACAAGTGCTTTTTAGTATTAACCTGAAGAGCCCAAAGTAAGCTATCTGCTCAATAGAATTGCTCTTTAAAGAAAATCATGGTTTTATTACTCTTCGTCTTTATTTAAGGTGTATGCTGTATAGCTAATTATTTTTTTCCTGTTCTATTTCTATCATGCTTCTAAGAAGCCTCATTGTTTTATAAGAATATCAACCCAAGGCAAACTTGCAGCAGCACAGAATATTTAGACTGATATGCTCTCTAGCTGCTGCACAGTGATGTAGTAACTGGTGAGGTATCAATTTATCTAGAAGTGAATCAATTTCTTACAGTAATGTCAATGCCAAACACTTTCATTTTTTGTCAAAACATTTTTATTTTTTGCTTGGTATATAAAACTGATTCCCACATGAAACAGAAATATTGTAACTAGCATACAGTTCATTCGGAGAGGTAGATGGTAAGAGGTTTGATAACAGTAGCAATTTTACAGTTAGATTTGGCACATTAAAGCTAAGCTTTTGTATGGACTTCAAACCAGGCCACTCCTTGAGGCACTCTGCCCCTACAGACATCAGCAGCTAGGTAAAGATGCTAAAAGATCTGAAAAACAAAACCAAAATGAGGTAGTTAGAGATGTATGAAGCCTAAATGAAGCAAATGTCTAAGAACATGTACCTTTAAAGTATGTCATAAGCAGCTAGGTAGAAAAAAAAAATCTAAAGCTATTTCACAGAACTTTAAATTACAAAATAAGCTTTTAAAAAAATAAAGCTAGCCCCAGGGGTACAAGAATATAAAGCTATTACAAAGGAACTGAACTGTAGTGTCTCCTGGAAGCTAAATCTTTAGTAAGGCAAAATAAGTTGTTCCCTGTCACTTGATGCCTACAGAAATATTGAGCATCTACTTCACCATTGAAAAGCAGGGGGAGTCTGGGTAACTAACAAATTACACTTCCTCTTGGTTCATCTTGTAAACACAAGGATTACAACTAAGAAATTACCTACTTTGAGGAAGTGCTTAAACAGTGAAGGAATAAAAATTTCCATGTAGGTAGCGTAACTAAAATTGCTGTTCTAATGACTTTTGGCCCATAACATCAGCAGAAACAATCGTTCCATTGCAGTATCTGAAAACAAGGGCTATAATTAAGAAAAAAATATTAAATCTGTTCTGCCCATTGTGTGCACGTGAAAACAAAGTTATTTCGTGACATCCATACTATGTGGCAAAACTCAGGGGGAACGGTATGTGGCACTGATTCAACCCTAGCATATTTGGCTTTTTATAGGACAGCAGTCCATAATGCTTGTAATGATTTTGTCTTTCTTGAATTACTGCTTAAAGCTGAAGCGACAATACTGGAGGCACAACTCAGTCCCGGAATACTATCTAAGAACAGTTTATAAAATGCATGTTAGAAACAACTTCAAAAGCTACATGAACTCTAAAACACATTTCAGTGACACTGCTGTAAATCATTCAAGACAATGGATGGAATGTGTAATGGATTTTTTTTTAAATCATTAAGTATAGACCTCAATATTGTTATTACTCTGCTAGCTTTACTAGCATGAGCCACCTTGTTTGTACACAGACTATTTGGAAGTTTTTATAGTCTGCTTGAGAGTAGTGAATAGCTGCCAAACAAGAAAGAAAGACTAACAACTTAATCAGATTGTGATCGCCTTTCTTCAAAGCTACCTACATAACACAGCCTAACAAACTACAGTTCTTTGGGTGATGTAGGTCCACAGCAAAAACAGAATTGTTAAACCTTAAGATTCATAATCCTTAGAAATCTCATAAGCTGTGGTCAACTGCATATCAAGTGATCTGAAAATAACATTTACTGTCACACCCTGGTAGATGGAAGTTGAGGCAATAGGAAAGAGGGACATGATGATTTCCATGCATTTCCTATGTGCAACATATCAAATCATTGTGACTCAGAGTCTCAGTAAGACATGTGGAGCAAAATCTAATCTCTATAAACTTTAGTCTAAAATGTAATCAGATTTTTCAAACAATGACAGAGTAGTCATTTTCACAATGATAGCAGCAATGTTAGCGAACCTGTAAAAAGTTTAGGAATGAAAATCCAAATGTGTATTCAACCGTTTCTAGTTATTTAAACTGCTGTTCTTGGTTTAGTCATATATGAGTCACTTGAGAAGCATATGGGCGGTGATCAAGTTTTTGGACCCAATGCTTCTTGGTTTAGATGTCAGGGCATGTTCTAGAGGGGATAGGGACCCTTCTTTGAGACAATCACTAACCTATCTTTGAAAGAGCTGTCTGAGAGTTTAAAAACTAAGTCCTAAGAACTAAAGTCTGCTTTACCTACTACAATCAGCGTTCACCACATATTTCTTCAGGAAAGTAATCCTATGTGAGAAGAAGGAAATAACACCCTTAACACAGAAGGAAGTTGCAGCAGAACTACTTTACAGTCAGGTCAGACCATATAGCAGCTCTATAGTAGCTAGCCCCCACTCCTGCTGCTGCAGCAACAGAAACTGGTCGAAGCTCTGCAACACTTAAGTACTACTCTCAATACCTGTGAACAGCATGTCTAGTATAGAGCTACCTCCCACAATATGGGAAGAGAGACCCAAAATGGGGATCTAGACCAATACCAGCTGCAGAAGTCAGATGACTTCTGAATACTTTTAACAAAGGCAGTCTCACTTAAAGCCAGCTATTTTTAATGACAGAACAAAGTGTATTGCTCATAATTCAAGAACTTACCACTGAAAGATACTAAAGTAGTCCACATAATTACAAAAATGAACAAACTTTCTGGGGTCTGAATGGATTTGTACTTGATGACACTCCTGTCAGTAGGGGATCATGTTGTGCATTCTGCAGGCAGAACTGCTTCAAGTCCGCTGCGGCCTGAGAAACCTAGTCATAATAAAAGCAGGTATTAATTAGGATTCACTGAACATCCTCTTTACAGAGGATGTAACTGCATCAAAAATACAGTGCTGTTAAATGATTTGGCAATACCGCATAAGTAGGTGTTTTACGGTAACTTCACTCTACTTTTTTGGTTTGTCAGTCAAGAAGTTTTGTGGTATTATAGAAATAATTTGGAAAACTGATGTTATGCCTAAGTGTGAAGCCTGAAAGATGAGCGGTCTTGAAAATTGCTTTGTTAAATACACAAAGACCCGTATTCTAGTTTAAATGTTTTTTAAATGGGGCCTGTAGTTTAAGACCCTCTACTGAATAAGCTGGCATTTTATCCTCCCTTGGAAGGCTATCCTCAGGCTGAGATAGCGTACGTATTTTATTTTTCATAGGCTGCACCTAACAACAGAAAAGCGCAAAAACTTCCTTGCTTTTCTTTGATGTAACTCCGAACTTGGAAGAAGCAATTACAAACTCTCAACAGCAGCATCCCCGCTGGTATCCTGTCCGTGCGGTTTGCTCAGAGCTCCTCTGGTTCGGCACGGCCCGGTGGAGCCCCGAGAACGCCCAACGCGGCGCACTCCGTACGCCTGGCAGCGAAGCCTCCATTTCCCAGCCCAGCCGAGGCAACCTGTTGCAAACCCCAGCGGAGCGGCCCGCCCGGCCAGCGCTGTGCTGGGAGCAGCCCCTTCCCAGCGGCAGGCCATGAAAGGGGCAGCAAGGCCCCTCCGCGGCACTCGGGGGGCCAAGGGCAGCTGTAGGAAGCCACAGGGCCCGGCCCGAGCCCCGGGGCAGCGGAGCCCCCGGGCCGAAGCTCGGCCGCCGCCCAGGAGGGCCGGAGGGGAGCGGGCGGCTCCGGCCCCCGCCCTGCCCCGGGGACTGCGCCGCCGGCCCGGCCGCCCCTCGGAGCGCGGCGGGGGCGCGGTCCCCGGGCGGTTATGGCGGCGCGGCCCCGCGCCTCACCTTGACGCGCGTGACGCTGGCCTCCAGGCGCAGCTGCTGCACCACCTTCTTCATGGCCGCCACGTTGGAGGAGCCCGACATGGTGGCAGCGGCGGCGGCACACCCAGCACCAACTTTCCGGCGCGTCCCAAACTCCTGCCCCGCAGCGCCTGCGCAACCGGGGCCGCCGGCAGCCGCGGGGGGCGCTGCGGGGCCGCTGGCAGCCGCGGGGTGGGGAGCGAGAAGCACCGGGGGCTGCCCGCAGGGTGCTGGCTCGGGGCCCGCCGGGGAGCTGGTGCCAGCCCGCACCCCTGCTGTGGACCACCGCTAGTCCGGCCTGTGCGGCTGGGGCGCGTCGCTGAGGTGTCCGGGTGTCTGCGGAGAGGACCCTGCGGTCCGGGAAACAAACAACATATATATGCTTATCTATTTACGTGTACAATGGATTCTATGAGAAAGTAATGTTCGTTCTAAGGTGGCAAGTCTTAGTGATAGTATCAAGCCAAATACGAGCTCGAAACTGATGTTTAGAACTAACAAATGATGTTGTTAGCTTTACTTTTGTGAACTTGTTTGGCTCTTGACTACAGTCTAGGAGGAGCTCAATATTCTCTGCAGAGAGCACCCAAGAGTGACCACCAAGCCTGGAATGGCATAGGTGGCACATAGCGGTACAAAGTGCGACGTCTTGCCTATGTGTACGGAATACAGGGAGGAACCTGGGCTGTAACCTGCCTCATCTTTGCTTGGGAGTAACCGAGGAGAAGTGATAGGAAGGTCTAGTCAGGCCATTGCTGAGATCTCATTGTTCCCATAGCAGTGTTAGGGCAGAGCCCAGGTAGTTTATGGAAGGGTTTCTCTGATGCGGTTGCCTGCCACCACCAAGTTTCCGTGGCGTGCTGTGTTTGGGTAGTGCAATGTGGAATGTTCCGTGCATGGGTGTCTTGACTTCAGCTCACAAGAACTGTCCCTTTGTCAAAGATAAATCCAGACCCTGCAAGAATCCCATTTTGGATCTTTAGGTTCACAGAAAAAACATGCAGAAAGTTATATACAGCTGAAGTACTTCTATGGAAGGACAGAAGTGTTAAGAGGAAGTACTCCAGGGCAGCTCTGTTGGAGCTGCAAGGCAGTGATTTAGCAAGTCACCAAGTTACTTAGGTGACACTGCTTGTGTAGAAAGGTGTGGCAGAGTCTGTTTGTCTACAGCGAGCTGGGAGACAGCACAGTGACAGCTCTGAGACTTCCATAAATGGAAAGAAGATAATAAAAGAAATTAATAGAGTAACTTCTTCAGTGACAGATTGTCATGAAACTCATTCTCAAATAATGTTTCAATCAAAAAGAAAATTAGAAAGCCCATCTGGCACTCACTGTGATCACGTACAGCGACCGGTATGTCATTCAGTCAAATGAGACCTCAGACATCCCAGGTGAGAGTTTATATACTTTTGCATAGCAATTTTTTTTATATTTCTTAAATAAAAATTAAAAAATATATGTTAAAGTGGCTGCCACTGTACTGTATCTAGGAGATCTGAGAGGAAGAATGTACATTTAGCCTAGTATGTATAAAAATTCTGCTTTTCTAGTTTAGTATCTGAACAATTGAAGAAATACTTAATACAGCTTTATTTGCATGGCTTCCAGTTATTGGCAGTGCTTTTCAGAAGTGTGTATCATTCTTCTCAATACCATTTGATTTCCACTAACAATAACAAGACCCCAGCATGAAGAGTCCCACAATGACCACTGGTTCGAACACAGTCTTAGTAAACTATTCAGAGCAGGCTTAGCTTTTCTTGTAGATGTTTCCAAGTGCACTTCTGTGCTCCAAGGTCATTAATATTATTGACTGTCAGAAATACTTTGATATTATTTTATTGCTTGTGCTTTCTGCTATGTTTGCATCAAGCTTTTATGGCGTAGCAGTTCTTAGGAGGTGAAACAAGGTAGGCTTTTAGCTGAAGTATTCTTGTATGCATGACATATGCTCCAGAGGAATGACTGTTTTTTCTTAAGCTATATCTGTTGCTAACACATTGACATACAGCAGGGAGCACAGGCTCTCTTTTCGCTCATTTCAATTGTTAAGCTTGTTCTGATGTGATTTATTTCTATGCTGTCAGCTGGCATTCAATCACAAATTGTTATGATAATCTGTTCTTTATTTAGCTGGTGGAGCTCCATGTTTTTTATGTCCCAGAGGAAGTGTGGAACTTCAAGCTGAATACAGTTCCTGTGGCTCTTACTAGCAAGTTCATCTCAGCTGGATTTATAAGGTGAGTATAGTCGTAGGCCCAAATGTGATAACACCTATAAAATACTTACCTGGTATCACCTTCATATTGTCCTTCAGTCATTTAGTCTAGCTGTTGCATAATTACATCTGTCAGAAAATATTCTTCTCCAATCAACTCCAGAGGGTAAGTGGTGCCCATGTCTCTTTGGGCTGTATCAGGCCAGTGCCGCCTTGATCTGAACCGCTGTAATGCACTTTCCAGAGTGCTGCTAGTATTGCTGCAGAACGATTCATGTTGTAAAATCAGTCATATTTTTTTCTGTTTCCTTGAGCCTGATTATGAAAATCTTCAATTCTTTTCCACAGTGGGCCAACTTTGAGATAGAGTGGCTCAATGAAAATGGGAAAGCCTGTCACTGAGCCATAGATCTAAAACAGAAACATTATGTCCATGCAATTGCCAGCATATCTTCTTTCTTCTTCTACAATATTTCTGAAAGGTTGTCTACAACACATGCTATGTGGGCTCTCAGGTAGCTGTCAGCACTTTGTGGAAAACTACCCAAAGGGCCAAACTTGGCACAGAGAGCTGCAGTTTTTATCTTTGATAACTTTAGAAGTTTGGTTCATACACCTAAATGCTTGACTCACAAAACCTGTGTGTATTTGGTAAGGTAATAATTTACAGAAAAAAAAAAATAATAATGTAAAGATGTGTGTTGAAACTGGGGTTTTATATGCATCTCATTTGCTTCTGTGCAAAGCTTGTCAGCTTAAACTGTAGGTTTTAACTCACTTAAATTTATGCTTGTATTGTCCCCGTAAGACAATGTATCATGTAGCTGAAAAAATTGACAGCAGCTGGATATAAGCATTTATGGAAGAATGCATTCGTTCTTGCAGCTTTTTTTTGTTGTTCTTGAAAGACTGCACAAAACCAGATAAAGTAAGTTCATGCATCTATTCTGTTTGCTGTACTTGTCACCAGCAGAGGTGCAAAATACATAGCTGGATGGTAACTTTAAATTGTTTCATATGACTAGACATCAGTCACTGCCTGTTGCTCTCAGGTGTAAGTTTATTTTGCTAAGACTCAGTTCTGAGACATCAACTTAAATTAGGATTCATACTGATTGCAATGGGTTTTATTGCTCAAGAAAGACATGCATCTGTTAGAGTGCATCCAGAGAAGGGACATAGAAATGATCAGCGGGCTCAGGCACCTCTTCTGTGAAGACAGGTGGAGATAGTTGAGGTTGTTCAGCCTGGAAGGGAGAAGGCTCTGGGGAGACCTTATTATAGCCTTCAGTACTTAATGGGGTCTTTTAAGATCAGGAAAGGCTTTTTTACCAGAGCCTGTAGTCATAGGACAAGGGGTAATGGTTTTAAACTTAAAGAGGGCAGATTTAAATAGATACTAGGAAGAAATTCTTCACAGTGAAGATGGTGAGGGACTGGAACAGGTTGCCCAAAGAAATTGTGGGCGGTCAATCTGGTAAGGACTTTGGGCAACGTGATCTAGTGAAAGGTGTCCCTGCCCATGTCAGAGGAGTTGCACTATATAATCTTTAATGGTCCCTTCCAACCCGAACCATTCTGTGATTCTATTATTCCATGCCTGGATGGGTAATTTTTGCTTGCTAATGAGTGTTAGGTAATTAATTATTCTGTGGGTGCTATGCAGTGTTGCAGCGCATTAACATTAACAATAACTAACACTGGGCCAGTGTATCACTGTCTTTAAAAACAAAATACATTTTAAGAATCTTCTCTTCTTTTAACCTGAGTGAACAGCAGCCTTGCTGCTACTAACCATGTCTGGATGTTGTTGATAGCACCATCCATCCAGCTTGGCAGTCCTAGTACTCTGTGAGTCAGCTGAACAAAGGATTCCTCGATGTAAATACAGGCCACTTCCATTAATCATGGAATTAGAGGAAAATATTAAGTACGTAATCATCTGCAGCCCTGGGTTCTTGTTCCCATGAACTTGATTTCTCAGCCTCTGTGATCTTTTATTTACTCCTCATTCCTCACCACAGAACCCATACTTTTGTTACTTCTAGATGAGATTGCTGCAATGAACTGTAGTTTGCATTACTTTTAAAGGAACACCCTGAAGCGAATGACTGGATGTGACTAGTCTTCTGTTGGCCCGTGGCAACAACCAAGGAATATGTTATTATATGTTCCTAGCAGCTGCTCTAGCAAACAATTTTCAGATAAATTTCTGTTGTGCATTTCAGGTTCTGTGTACCTAAATGATTTTCTCCCGTGATACATCCTCATAGCTACATAGATGTTTTCCCTGCTGCTCATATGTACCTTAGATTCAAATTTCTTTGCTGGTTTGGAAGGGTGTGAAGGACGTGCAGTTTTAGAATTGCTACTGAAAAAGCTTGCATTTATTGGGTTTCAGAAAACAGTTCAAGGGACTTCTCTGTGCCTTCTCTGTGGCATAAGCTTGAAAAAATTATGGTGAATGAGATATAGTTGAATTACAGATCATCTCTCTTATCAGATAAGACCCTGGAAGGATGTGTATTGAATTATGTATCCATCTTTCACGTATTTCTTTATACACTTGAAATAAATAGATGACATTAGGACTAACATCTGTAGCAAGTGTGGGCAAAAAGCGTATGGCAAAGAAATAAACAGAAGTTAAATGCTCAGGGACCAAGCAGCGAGGCCTAGACGTGTCTACTCCGCACACTGCTTGGCTTCGGTATTCCTCTGTCCCATGCCTTTCCCCAAGACAGAATTACGACCTTAGGGAGGAGGGTCCTCTAAGTCCCAAGTGTGTGAAATAATGCAAGGAAAGCATTATAGCCCACTGAAATACAGTTTTTATCAGAAAAAAATGGGGGTATTTCACATATCTGGGGTATGAAATGAAGGCATATGAGGCCATGTGAGTGTGCAAACCCTTTTAGGTTAATGGTGAAGACCTGCCCAAGTTGAAGGGACAGCATGACCTTGTCCATACTAGTTACTGACAATGGCATGTGCCATGCTATGTGCCCCAAGCTATGTCTCTGCATTGTTTGAAGAATGATAGCTGGCCTGGGCCAAAACCCTGCGAGGTAGTGTACTTACACTTAAGCAGCGTGGGTGATTAACAGTCTCAGGCCTGAGTTTGTTCCCTGGTTTATTTTAAATGACAGCATAGGAGCAATCAGAACAGTTTATGTTGAGATACAGAGCTTTTGTGTGACTCTTGAACATTCGATTTTATTCTGCAGAGATGCTTTAGTCTATGATGATTTTTATTCTGAGCTTATGACTTTGATATTTGCGTGCTTTCCAGAAGCAGATTAAACGATGTCATTCATGTTTGTGTCAGCTCTCTCATCCCCAAACTATGGTAAAAATGTTCACACTACAGTATTTGGTTTTGATTTAAAACACATTTGCATGTACGCATGCACACACCCTGTTTACAAATTTGTGTTCGAGAAAACAAAACCAAAGGAATGTGCTTGGCAGTTAAAAGTAGAGCGTGATGAAGCCTCCTTACTGCTTGAAGGAGTATGTTCTACAGTCCTGGCCTGGCTCTCTGAAACTCTGTCACCTGGACGGAAATGCATGACTGTAGTTTACAACATAATTGTACATGAATTATGTAATTCATCTGCAGATGAGCAAGAGTCTTTTTCAAATTTCAGGTACTTTCATATTCTCCCTTTGTTTGGGATTCCTAAAACATAAATATTGCTACCTAATGATACGGCAGCCTTTGTAATGCGGTCTGCCATAGTGTGATACAATGTTCTGACTCTACCACACCAAAAATCTCTGACCTATCTGTAATTGGGTTCCATTCCAGGAAATAGTTCATAGTTCCCTTTTTTGTTCATTCTTGCCATACAAGCCAGCATTTATATAGCATAATCTTCCCCCTCTTACTAACTAGCCAACGTTATTTGATCTTGCAGATGTATTAATGAATAACAACATTCTAGGGTGTCTCCTCACATCACATTAAGAGCGCTACGGGAGAAGCTTGGAGAATACCTGGGTGGAGTTGCAGTTGCAGATAAATTCAAATTTTTAAAATGCATTGGGAAAAAACTAGCAGTGGTAAGTTGATTTTTTTATTATTCTTTAGTGCTGTTCTGCTTTATAATACAAACTACAGATCTAGTCCTTGTGGATTTGAAAATATCACAAGAAAATAGAGATGAATTATTGTTTTGAATCATGTTGGAGAAGGAGCTCTTGTCAGAACATCTACTTCCCCAAATACAAATGCACAGCTGGATAGGTATATTAGAAACGTCCTTTAAAGCATCAGATGTAATTAGTTGCCATTCAGTGGAAAGATGCAAGCTTTGATAGGACAGTAAATTAAATATGACAATTCTAGTTGCATTAAAAAAATCCCCTGAGGTCATTATTGTCAGGACATGATTAGGAATATGGCACTTGAAGAATTTGCACTGGGAGCTGAGTAAGCCAGAATTCCTGTAAATGGTCCTGCTGTGACATGTCCAATAGCCTTTAAAGATCAGTCTCTGAATGAAAGCTTCTCTGATGTACATTTCTGTTCCATGAATCAGTCCAGTAATAGAGCCTGAGGAGGTTTATGTAATCAAAAAACTGCATCTCTTAATCATAACTGTTCCTTGGTCTGATTCTCTATATACTTAGCTATCTTACACACTATAAAGATTAAATAAATCTGAAAATCAGACTGATTGAAAGTGCATTTGTGTAATAGACAAAGATTTAAGTGATATACAGAAGACTTTTTTCTCCTGTTTTTCATGGATTTCCAAATACAAGGCAGAAAATTGGTGTTGTTTTTTATTTCATTTGTAGACAATATCACTAAAATTGCCTGTGCAGAAAACTAGGAAAAGCAGGTAGAGAAACATAGACAGGAATTTAAAGACTGTGATGCAATCTAAATCTGACAAGATATGCAAGTCTTCAAAAAAAAAAAAAAAAAAAGATGTTTTTAACTAAATGATAGTGAGATGGTAGATTTTCTTCCCCACTGATAGTTCTGAGGTAAATGGATAAAATTTCAAGCTCCCTTGAGAATAGCAGGAATTTAATAAAGTATTTTGCGTTTAATAGTAGATGAAATACATTAGTATATACAAGTGAAGATTTTTAGAAACAAAGATATAATTTTAATTTTGGGGATTTAGTGTTGTAGTGTTATGTATTTTGTGATAAAGGGTAATGTAAGCAAGCAAATAACTCATTTATTTGTTGTTTAGGGTCGTGGTAACCTAATTGAATTAAATCTCCATGACCAAATATTTGTTGAGTTTGTGTTTTTTTCTCAGTGTCCTGTTTCACAACACTGACAATGTAAACAGTACTAAGAGCTGTAGCCTGCTTGCAAGTGAGGGTCTTTAAATGAAAAACATAAACCAAAAACAAGTTCATTTGCTCTTCCTTTTCTTTCACATAGCCCATGTCTCTAAGTGTGAATCGATGTCATTGTGTGGCCATTATTGAGAGCAGCTTTTGGCCCCATGTTTACTCCAATTTCATTACTTAAATGTAAACTCAGATTATTATTATTTTCTACTGGAACACATCTTTCAAATATACATTGATTATCATAGATTTTGTATTTTAGGATGACTGTTGAAATCTGAAAGTGTATATCACAAAAAGAATAGCAAGATGATAAGTACTAGATGACATAGGACAGTCATAGATTTTTTTTCTCTATATACATCAAATATTTTGTGATGTTTTGTTAGATTAATAGAGAAAATTATGTTAGACTCGTCATCTCTATTCAGATTTGACTTGAAACAACTTCTGGCAAAGGCAGTGTAAGATTTTGTTCTGCTGTGATTGTTAGATCAGGTCCTTTGAACCATAGGAGAAAGTGCAAAGGATAAAGAAGTGTATTCAGTACATCCATATACTTTTGTGTGTCTGATTTAAATTTTGAAAAATAGACAAAGTAGTTTCAGTGCTATGTTGGAAAATAGAACAGCATTCTATGTTCCTTCTTCCCCATCAAGCTATTACAGAAGAAAAATGTTGTATGTAAAGATGATGATAGAATACATAAATTAAGTGACAACATTATTTTTAAGAAAGTATTTTACTGTTTACACTTCTGTTCTTTATCTTCTAAGGTAAAAGCAAAGCAAGAAACAGAACTGGAACTGAAGTCATTTGCTCCCCCTTATGTATGTATTTTATGGCTTTTAAGCTATCATTTTCAGAAGCTTTTTATGTTGGTAGTTTCTTCTTTTGTGTCTGGTTAATATACTGCATATTTTAGGCACTGTATCCTGAATTATATTTATTACCTGGAGTGGCATACTTTGAAGATGTTTATCCGTTATCATCATCAACTAAACAAAGATGCCACTTTAATGCAGAAGCTAATAGGTATGGTCATGGATCGAGACTACCCAATCTTCCCCAGCAAAGTGAAAAAAGCAGACCATTTTTAGAAAGCATACAGAGCAGTCATCAGCTAGAAAATAAGGAAGTGCACAGTCCTGCAGAATGGACTGATAAAGAATCTGTTCCAGTTTTGAACACAAATCATGAGCAAGACTACAACAGGACTGCATTAAAACAGGCACAATTCAGAGTGAAAGGTAAGTTTAACAAAGATCGCAAAGAAGAGTGATGGAGTAAAATAACTATTATGGTTAACATTTACAATAAAATAATATTTTTTTTTTCTCAAATCAATTATTATGCAGATCAAAATAGATCCAGTGGATCTCTCTTCACACCAAGTCATTCAAATTCTACAGATCGAGGGTCTGGAAAGAGCTATATGCTGTTACAGAAATCCCAGCAAAACCACCATAGCGAAGATCAAGAAGAGCATAATACTCCGAAGAGGAATGACAAAGCCAAAGGAAATGCTCTTACTCTTCACATAAACCACAGTGATGAACAACGCCAGACTAACCAACCACACCAAAATCGCATGAAATACCAAACAGGTACACTGTTTATTGTCATCTTGGTGCTAAGCCAAAATTTTTAGAAAGTTGGCAGAGTAAAGCTAAGTTTAAAAAAAATCTGTAGTTGCAACGTAAGTTGGAATATTGCTGTTAGAACAGTATTCTAATTTTTAAAATAATATCTTTCAAAGAACCATAGTTTTTACTTTGGATGAGTCATTCATTATAATTATGTACTGTTGTAGGGAAGCACTTTAATATAGTCAATGCCTTTGTCTGATCTTATTTATATGGAAGCAAATTACTGAGCAGCTGCTGTAAAGATTGGAAGATAAGGATCCCATAATTCAACATCAATTTTAAATGAAAAAAAAAAAAAAGATCAGGAAATTGGGGAATGCAATTTATTCACTTCAACTTCCATGGTTATCTTATGCATACCTACATTACTAATGAAAAGAAAGTGCTTCCTCCCCTCCTTCCTATATACTGCTGATTTATTTATGTACTATTGAACAGTGGCATTCCTAAAACTGAGAGGTAAGAGTATTCTTTGAACAGATTACAGTGAAACTGTTAGAAAAGAATGGAGAGGTTTAAAGAACACACAAACTAGCTAATAATTCTGTGCCAAAATAGAAAATGTAGTTTGAAAGACATCTGTTAACTACTACTTCCTTTAAAATGAAGTATCTTAGGGATACTGGGGGCCAAGTCCTGAACAGTTCTCTAGTGTTCTTAATATTGCTAAATTTCTAGTAATTACAAATAAAGAAATGACTGAAGCATTTAAATTGGATTGACCACTGTTAAATTAGCATCAAAATGATAACATAAAATGTTTTTCAGGAAATACTTTTGAAAGACAAATCTTAATATTTGAGTATAATTTTACATTAATTGTAAAGGGGATGACCCTGTTCTACTGCAAATTTCTAATGAGGAATTATTAAATGAGGCAATATTCATTTTTTCATACATATGGGCACCTTATTGATTTTCTGGATATCCAGTACTTTGAGTAAGAAAACAAAAAATGTGATATTGTGACCTTAGATGTGTCTGAAGAGTGTACTAGAAGAGCCTTCACAGATGACTTTTCCATAATTTCAATTTCCATTGATAATCTGTCAAAACTAGCTTTGTCCCTCTATCATCATGTTAACTGAAGCCTGAGACCATATATATATATATGTATGTATATCTAATATAATATATATAATACATATATGCATATATATGGGCATATTTATACAATTGAGAAGTTTTCCAGAACTTTATTTTGAATGATGAGGGATGTAGAATTTTGTAATTTAAAGTACAGGCAAATTCTGTCATCAGTTTTCTTTTGAAATGTTTAGCCTGTATAATTTAAAGGAGATAACATTCAAATGCAAAACATTTTGCTGTCACTTTCTTTGCTGGCTCCAGTTTGTAGGAGATCTCCAGGGTCTCAAAGGCAGAAAATGTTAGAGAATTATTTTAGGAAAGGAGAAATAATTAAATGATTTCATTACCTGTTGTCACATTTCCTCTACTCGTTACCAGAATTAGTTAGATACAAATTCTTGAAACAGAAGTAGATTTTTTCCCCCTTATTTCTTTCCTCTGTTATTCAGAAAACCTTTCGTTACCCCAGATGTAATCCTATTTATTGTATTGACTCACTGAATTTCTAATACAGGCTGGAAAGTTCAGGTGTTGACAGTCAAAAAAAGTGTAAATCTTGTGAGTGTAATCTGTGTATTTTGATCATCGTTATCCTGTCACAGAACTAAACACCAAACTCCTAGTTACAAACATGGAAAATAATGACCACAAAAAAGATACCAAACTAAAAAGAGACAGAACACGGGATTCTGGAAATCTTGAAATATTAGAAGATCAAACCACAGAATATATAGACAGAAACCAAAGGTTAGTAAATGGTAATTCTGATAAAAGAATGGATAATAATAATAACAAAAAACTGATTTTACATACTTCAAATAAATGAAAGAAAATGGAGAAATAAAACAATATCATTGCATGAATTTTCACTTGCTTCTTTGAATTTCTCTTTAGTTTGCTGCAGTACAGAACTAGCAAGTCTGTAACTGGTCCTGGTGAAAAACTGGATAATCAGGTATGTTTTTCAGGATAGCATATTCTTTTTAATGTGGAGCAATAAATATAGTCCTCCACCTAGAAACTGACTAATTTTGTAAGACAGGTAACTCATTAGAAATACGAAACATGCAATGTAGATTTTAGAGTAATTGAGCAAAGTTAATTTATGCAATGCTGCTTTGGAGATTTGCTAATGATAAATCAGCTGTATATCTAAACAATGATAAATCAGAAGCTATACCTCTGGTTATCATTTAATAGGAACTATGTATGTTGTATCTTTCTCAGTCTTATTAACATCAGCCTTTTTAAATTTATTTTTTAGTTTCTTGACAGCAGCATTGTATTGGCTGTATCAGTGATGTTTTTATAATTTCGTATTTCCTATGGGATAAATCTTAGTCTTATATGGGATAAATCCTAATCTCAAGTAAAACTTCTGAGAAAAAAAAAAATTATTTAAAACATACATACGGTATAGTCATAGTATCTGAATAAGAACATGTTAGGAAGACAGAGCGCCCACATGCCGTCATACAGCATAACCACTGTCACTACTGTCATCTGTGAGCTATTATAAACTTTGGTTTAGAAATGAGCAATCCAGCTTTTGTTAATCAATATGCCTGACAGCAGTTTTCAGGCCGGTCATTCTTGGTCTTACATGGGAGTGTCAGTAGTCTGTGGAGTTACAGACATGGACAAGAATATTTAGCAATAGTCTGTCTTTTGGTCCATGTATTATCCTCTGCAATTTCAGTGTTCTGATGCTGTTTGCAGATGTCCATCTGTTTGGAAGTTTGTAATGAATAAAAGAGATTATATTCAGAGTTCCAATACATCCTCCCCATTCACTCAGACCACTTTCAAAGCATGTTTAATGTGACTGTTCAGGGTTATAAATTATGTACATGTAGTTTTGTCTTTTGACCCTCTAGGAAGATGAGAACAAGCAAAACAATTCTGCTTGTCCAAAAGAACATATTTCACCTCCTAGTCTGCCTTTTCTGTCACTTTCTGTAAACCCGGCTCAGGTTCCTGCATTTCAGGCAGAAAGTAAGTATGTGCTTCCAAGAAATGCGTGGGGAGTTAACATTTAATCAAGACTGAACAGTTGATGAAGACAGAAATACTTTATGAAAGAATTTGTACATATATTTATTCCCAGGATTGTTAAAAATTTTAATTTGTATTTGGAAAATTGCAGGCATCTAATGTTGCCTGAGTTGTTCATAGAGTATGGCAGAAGTTCCCATTGCTAGAAGATTGGTCTCATGGACTTGGGTGTGGAAGGAGAAAAGGAGGGAGTTTAGGGGGAAATACTGTTGGCTCACGTGAGAATGAAGCAAAGATGCTAACTTGCAGAGGATCCTCAGCTAGTGTGTAGCAGAATAGTGAAAAGGGAGGTGACTGACTTGTTGCAGTCTAGTTAAAAGTTTGAGCTATTACAGGCTTATTAACACCTATATAGGCTTATTGACGCCTATAGTTTAAAGAAAGATTTATATCACAAAGTATTTTGAAGTAAGAAGAAATCCTCTGGAGGCTTTTTTCGCTTGATGTTGCAAGAGTTTTCAGTTTATGCTATATACATCTGAATAGATTCTGAAGCTGATTCTACTGACATGCTGCCTAGGCATTTAAAAGTGTGTTTACTTGTTTGTGCGTGTGTATAAATGCCTGGATGCATGCTGGGATTCTCATTTTCTTCTAATGTGTCAGCCATTTCCAAAAGTCAGGAATAGTTTATATTCTGAAAAAAGTCAGAATAGTTTATTAAAATAGAAGAATTCCTACTGCCTGTTCTGACAGAGTTCTTGGCATGATTTATGACGGGTGCATTACAAAAATTTTGATTGATCCTTCCTACTTACAGTATCCAGATGCTTGATAAATATAATTATAATATCTTTAGAAAACAAGATGGTAGAACAATTGGAACAAATGAAGAAAGACAGAAGGCACATGGAAAAAAATAGAGAAGAACTTGTCAAAAAAGCTAAAGGGCTACTGGAACAAAATAAGCTGAGGAGATGCCATGGTACATTTTTAATTTATTTTGGAGTTTGGAATGATTGAGAAACACTGAAACTAATGTGAAAATGTTTGTCTCTTTGTCAGTGAGCTTAATTACAGAGAGTGCAGTTGGCTAAGCAGTAGCTCTGAGAAGACTTATTTGTGTAATAATACAGTAGAAAGGTTGAAAAGTCTCCTTCTAGTTGTTTTTTTTTTTTTTGGGGTGCAGTTTTGTAAGTCTAAAAATATGCTGGCTTTTATAAACTGTCCAAGTTTTTTCCTGTGTATATACAGCACCCAAAGAGCTATTACTGGCCATTTTGCTGTTTGAGCCTTGAGACAATTGACATACTCTAAAATTGCCTATAGTTGGTGCTTACTGAGGTTTTACTGTGTTAACAGGGCTTATGTTCCAATTGCCAACATAGTATTTTTTTATTTCTAATAGTATCTAATAATTCAGCACATGGCATGGAAGGTAGAAGCCTTTCACGGCAAGCTTGACAAACCTTGTTTTTTAACAAAGGGAGTATTTAATTGAAATCTCACTCAGATTTTCTTTGTAAAATTATTTTCAAGTTTATACTTAAGCTATCCTCCTGATGTCACATTCCAGTTATACAGAGATGAGATTTAATTACATTGACATTTTGAGAGCACTCTTTGTACATAAATACAGCTGAATCACTGGCAATCTCAACTATTATCTGTAGCTTTGTCAAAAGGAGAAGACATGCCAATTCTCCCAGTTATTCTCTGAGGGCATGGCTACACTGTGCTCTGCAGTGGAGTGAAGTTGTATCTTAAAAAGGGAACTTGGCCACTTGAAGGAGTGAATCTGCAGTAGCGTGGAGCTGCAACGCAAGCTATGTTACCCTGCTGAGATTAAGTCCTGAACTGCTCTTATGTTGTCTTAAATTATGCTGTTCAGTTAGGTAAATAAAAGGTTATTTCACAAGAATTTAAACAGCTTCTGCAGGTTCTTTCAGGAGTATTTGTACCTCTGAATTATTTTAATGAGACTGTACAATTTCAGAAGTGAATGCATTCACAAACATGCTTCTTCCCAAGGTATGAAGGGAAGAGCATATTCTGGAGGCCCAGCAATATTCCATATTTAATTTCATCTGAGGATTGCTGTGCTGATGGTCACTCTTGGTTACATGCTGTATAGTGCTCCAACAGCTGGGCTTTTCTTTCTTTCTTTTTTTTTTTTTTTTTTTTGGGGGGGGGGAGTAAGTTTTTAAGGAGCAGTTATCCTGCTTTCTTAAAATGTGTCTGGAAAAAAGGAATAATTTAAGATACATCACAGAGTAACAAATGTGTGTGGCAATAAGACTGCCACACCACATATGGGATATGTATGTGCCAGCCACTGATAACACATAACAACATAGCTCAAGGAATCATGGTTAAATTTTAAGTAAGTGTTTCTCATGATCTTGGGACTTCTGATCAAAATTTCTGGCTGTGCAGAGCTCAAATTCTGCATAAAGACATTAATGCTGCTGCTACAAGGAGGCTGTGGACTTCGGACTGGTGAGCACCAGCCTTAACAGGTCTGGAGCACCTGTGCAGCTGAAGGCTGCAGAACTGCCAGGCCAAATGAAATTCGGGGTTTGGACCTTGTGTTTTGTCTCAGTAGACAGAGAGAACCTTATGCTGCAGGTGATTGTGTGAAAATTCTACTGCATGTATAGAGAATGTCATTTGAAAAAGATTTTCGTGATTTTTTTTTAAGAAACCTACTGCTAATGTTTAATGTGTGCGTTGGCCAAATGAGTCTTGTGAGATCGGTATCATCATTTCTGTCTTCAAGAGACCTTAGAATAAGATGAATGAGACCAAACTGTATTACTGTTTTCCTTTGTAGTTCGTGAGGAATGGAAAAAGAAATACTTTGAAACTAAGAAGGCTACGGCTTCACTGGAGGATGTTTTAAACAAACTGCAACAAGATTTGGAGCTTTATCACCAGAAATTACTCTTGCAATTAGAAGCCAGAGATAGCCGAAAACAACTGAACAGTAAGACAAACTTGAAGGTATGTACCTAAACTATTTTTTTTACACAATTTACTTTTTTTGTAAAAAACATAAATGAAACTAACAAATTCATCATTGATGACTTCTAAACTAGCTTTAATAGCCAAGTATCTCTCAATAATCCAAGGTGTGGCCACTACAGAATTACCACATTCCATTCTTCTCAAAAAGACTGAAGAAATGCTTGAGTCTAAGCATTTTAATCTTTCTGCTTTGTGTTTGTACAATACCTTCTCATTACAAACTCCCCTTTTGTTTCATATGATTAATGAATTGTTCAGTTCTACATTATTCTCATCTAAAATTTCATGTACAGAGGTGATGAATTCTAATTGTTTTTGGGGAAGAGGCACCTCTGAAGCTCTTGGAGTGGTTACACCTGAATTATTGTGCAACTGTGAGTCTTGTGTTACATTGCTGGTGTCAAATTAGGGAAGTTCAAAGAGGAATTAAAAAAAAAAAAAAAAGATAAAAGGGGAAAACACCCTTCCCAAGAGTTACAGCTGCTGTTTTTTTTAAATGTATTCATAGAAGCAAGTCTAGTTGCAAATCTGAAGCTAGACTACGAAATTTATAAGCTGGTGGAAGTACATGTAGTGTCTTATGCTTGTACCTGAAAGGGGGGAGACAATCTAAGATTGTACATTATATACAACTGTGGATTATTTGAGATAATGTATCTAAAATATAAGAATATGAAGTGTTCATATTACATTTCTATTACGAGCTACGTTCAAGTATGTTAATGCTTCTTTTTGGGTGTCAGGGTTTTTAGACCTCCTTGGCAGGGCACAAGGTGCCTCTGTACAAAGGATGTGCATAACTTCAAATGCAGTTATGTATTGGCTAGCATGCAGAGATGAGAGACAGGACTTAATGAGCTATGAGGCTCATTAAGGAGAACTGTGATCTCCACCCCTCACAAGTAAGGTGAGGAATTGCTGCTGGCCAGTCAGGCAGGAAGAGCTGGGTGCTGGGGCTCCAGGGAGCAGATCCTGCTGCTGCTGAGCTCTGTCCTCCACCAGCTTTGTCCACGCTGGTGACTGAATGCAATGACGGGTCATTCCTTCGGAGCCCCCAGCTTGTCCGACTGTCCAGCCTGCTTTTTTTCTTTGTGACTCTGTACCTTTCCACCTTTTCTCTGTGGTTTCAACCAGGAAGCTAGGGTTTCTGTAGTGTAGCAATCTTATCAACAAGTAAGTGTACTGCCTAGGGGAGAAAGTGATTCTAAGTCTGTGAGGAAAAAATATATATATATATTTGAAGCGTGCCTTTTTATTTTATGTGGGGGGTAGTTGTAAAAGTTAATTGCAAAACAACTTCCTGTTAACTCAGGAGATCGGATCTGGACCTCAGCTTCCCAAAGAGGGAGTGGAAGAACTTCCACACCTAGGGGAAGTGGAAGGGCTGGATGGTTGTTGAGGAGAGCTGCCCTCTGTTGGGGAGCAGACTGTTTGCAGAACGAGATGCCAGGCAAGCACTGAAGACTGGAAGAGAGTCGAAGAGCTGGAAAGAGTTTAGAGAATTGTTTCTGAGTGGTGAAGTAATACTGAATGAATGAAGAGATATCTTAATGCTCAACTAAAGTTTTTGTTGTTGTTTCATACAGAATAACAAAATCATCCAGATTACTACAGTGCAGCATGAACTCGATCAACTGAGGAGGAAGCTGGATGATACAAAAATGAAGCTCATAATAGAAATTAAGGTACTCTGCATTTATCCTAGTTATAAAGTGTCAAAATCTTACATGGTATAAATTAATCTTTCTAAATATTAGATAATTTAAATCATAGAATCGCTTGGGTTAGAAATGACCTTAAAGATCATCTCATTCCAAGCCCCTGCCATATTCAAGGCTGCTGCCCACTAGATCAGGCTGCCCAGGGCCTCATCCAACCTGGTCTTGAACACCTCCAGGTGTTCAAAATACATTTGTTGTACAGTTCTTATTTTCAAGTTTCATGGTATTAGTTATCATAATTTAGCATTTGAGCCAAATTACTCCGGAGAATTAGTTCATAGGATTATTTTTGAATGTATGGCATTCAAGTACTTACTTACATTTTCAAGGTACTATGTTGCAATCTTTTTCATGAAATTCCTATTCCACTCTGATGGTAATTGAAGGAGCATACTAGGCGACATACTGGTGAGTTGCACACCATAGCTAAGAAAAAAAGAAAAAAGGTATAAAGGAAAAAAAAGGAGGGAATGGTTCTCCGAGCAGACAGCAGTTCTCTTCACCTGCTTTATTCCATACCATTGCTACCTGTGGCTTCCTTAGAAAGGAAGGTGATGATACAGGCCTTCACGCTGGATAGACACTTAGATATGAATGTTTGAAACCTGAGTCTTCTGCATCAAACAGATTGCCCGTGATCCTGTTTACTGTCTAACCTAGGGTGGGTACACTTCCTCCATTGTATAACAAGGAATGAAAAGAACAATGAATTCCATGGTTGTCTCTTAAAAGCACCAAGGCATAGTGCTAGAACTAAGCTATCTAATTAGACATGTAAGATTTCAAAGATGAAAGATGTATCGTGTATTCAGCAATCCTGTATAAAATTCAATCTTAGTTACATAAATTCATATGCATGTCAACTCCAAAAGCTTCATTAAATTACAATTCCTTAAATGACTGGTTCTTCTGCAGATGAGAAAGCAGGCAGCATCTGATTTACGAGCACTGAGAGCAGAACTGACACAGAAGAAGATTCATTCAGCTTTAATTCTCCAGTCTGGGAAATCAGGTATTTAAGAGGATGACTCAACTGTAACATCTGTAAAGTCTATAAAAGTCCTATAATGTATATAGAAACTTGGAAATTCAGAGCATTTGTTTATATGTTCTTAAAGTTCTCTTATAAAAAGACATTAACTGTTTAAATGTGGAATTTGTATACTAGCCCACTAGGGGACTGCATATCACTTTTAAAATCTGTTAGTAAAACCAAACTAAGTTAATCTGTATGTTCAAGTAGCTGATAAACATTTCACTAAGTTATTT
The DNA here is from genome assembly GCF_009819795.1 of Aythya fuligula. NCBI lineage: Eukaryota > Metazoa > Chordata > Aves > Anseriformes > Anatidae > Aythya > Aythya fuligula. The sequence continues at coordinate 14,741,037 of NC_045566.1, forward strand.
TAAAAGTGCAAATTAGTCAATCATGCAATTTCAGTATGCTGATGTTCCTTCATTAACAAAATACCTATTAAGCACGTAAACCCATAATCTAAAACTTCCCATTCAGATTGTTGGAGCAGCTATTCAATTTTTTGATACATGATTAAAATGCATCTTTTTTGGAACTCTAGCAAAAGTAATTTTTATTTAGCTATTTACTGAAGTCTATTTTTGTCATTACAAGTATACTTATCTATAAATTGGTGTATTATTACCTTTACTAATTATGGAAAAAAATCTCTAGTTCTTTCATATCTAGTTAGTTTTGTTTCCTCCCTCACAAGAAAGCTGCATCAACATTAGCTTTATTCTATAATTAGTGGAAGATGCAAGCTTTGTTTTGACTAAGTTCTAATGATGATCTTGGTGCTATTTACAGTACTGTATGCTCTGCTTTTCTTTATGTTCATGCATGTGCATGTATTTACATAACAATTCTCTAAAAATAATCAGAAACTCTTCTTAGTCATTTTTTTCTAGATCTGTTTGCTACTTTGAAGTTCAAGATGTTATTACGTTAAGTAGAACAATAATGTGCTAGGAATTCATGTCAGCTAAAAAGCTGACAAAGCTGTATTTGTTACTGCAAGTGAAACCCTGACGGGAAATCAGTAATACTGGAAGAAACTTATGCCACTTCTCAGAGGACTGACTTCCAAATGTCTTGAGTCAAACCACCCTTTTTACAATTCATTTTTTAAACAGAGGATTTGCATAGATTTTAGTGTTAAGTATTAAATTTAGTATTAAAAGAACAACTGCTTTTGCTCATTTCAATAATGAATCCTGTGTCTTGTAGTTCATAATTGTTTTAAGACACAAGAGCAGGCAATTGGCTACTGGAAAATCCGAACCAACTTTTTTTAAAGTTAACTTTTTTGATGTCTCAATACCTATCTTGCAGTCTAGCATATAAACATAAATAGTATTTATGTCTTATAAATTCATCAGGTTTTCCACAAAAGCTACAGACTAGAATTCTAGTGGAGAGCCCTCTGATTTACCAAGGGAAAAAAAAAAAGGATGATGCAACCTTAGTAGGTTTCGCCTGCTTTTCATCACCTGTAGTATCAAGCAGTCAGATGCTCAGATCTTCTCCTCGGCATCATCATGGTAGTGCTTCTGGTTCTGTGCTATTACTCTATGTTGGTTTCCCTGTAACTATTTAGCAAGAAAAAACAAAAACAGAAAACTGACTACATATGTCTAATTAAATAGTTTAATTAATGGAGTCACTTAAGCAGGGCATAGTTGCACTTCAGTCTGATTGTGAAACAGTTCTGAGAAACAATGTAGGCTGTAAACCACGGAACAAGTAATGCATAAACAGACAACACTTTATCAACCTTAACAAAAACAATGTTTTACTGAACAACAAAAAAGTCCTGTAGACAGCAGTCCATCTCTCCATGCATTAGGCAGCCTCAGCAGAGGACTGTTATTAGATGACCCCTGTAAATTCACTTGGTCTTACTTGTTACCAGATACGTTCTAAGTTGAAGCTTTAACCAACTTACTATGGTAGTGAAAAACTAAAAGGGTGATAAGTCTCTTAAAGAGCACTGCTGAAGCAATACTGGAACTTTATGAAGAATGAAGATACAGCTTTGCATACAAAATAACAAGGTGAATTTGACCAGCTCTCAAAGTTTTGATTGTAATCATGGTATGTTTATAAATAATTCTGTTACACATTATGTGTCATAATAAAAAAAAAAAAATCTGATTTTCATAGTTCTATATCAAGTGATTTACAATTTTATGTACTTCTTACGGTGTCAAGGCTTGCCACATTGCTTCAGTTTGTTGTTCTGCTGCAGCTTCCCTGGAATAGTCAAGACTATTTCCATTCCACATGCCAATGCCCCTTAGGCCTCTGTTCTTCACATAGGCTGCTTTAAGAGAGATGCTGCGAGGGTCATCAAACCATACTTGGTGGAACTGACCAAGAGAATCCTACGAAAACACAAACACTTCTGTAGATAGGCTGATACTGACAGTAATATGATACATTAAAGTCTGTTGAGTTTTGCTTACACCTTCTATTCAGTGCAGCATCTATCTTAGTTTAGATCAGTCATCAACATCAGAAAACTGTAACAGTGAAGAATGAAGCTATAGGATTTCTTTGGCCAAAACACCCTTTTTGACATTACAAATTTCCCCTCAATAAGATTGTGGAGAAATGAAAACCTGTATTATGCCTGTAGCGTTCAGCCACTGCACCCCATTTTCAGAAGAAGAAATTCAAGAGATGAAAATCTGCCCATCCTTTACTACGTGAAAAAAAAAATAGGAAACAAACTGAAAAATCTAACCCTGAAAACTTTATAATCAAAGAACTATGGTTCATAAACATGTCCACAACATGCATGGCATCTTGTAAAGGGAGACATACCTTGTATTCATAAAACGGAGACTTCTGTACCTCATCCCATAGCACCCCTGAAATAGAACTGTTCACCTGCTTCATTATTGCTCCGTAGGGGACCTGACGCCCTGCAGCATCACTGCACGGAGCCCCACGGAAAGGTATTTTGGAAAGGGAACAAACATGATCCTGGGGGGAAAAAAAAAAAGCAGAGTGCAGGAGTTTAACGTTACATAGATTTACTGAACTCCAAAATAGCAGTACAGCCAATAATAAAGTCACAAAACCCCCAAATCTTCAACTATCTGTGCTAGTCATGTTACTTCCAAACAGAAGTAAATTAAACAGATTTTGTTCAAATTGTAGTACCACAGGATTGGATTGTCGTCATTCAACCTACACATTTGTCTCATCTTTTCCCCTTCCACTTCTAATTCCTTACATTTTAATTCCTTACATTTTTCTTAAGTATAATGTTTTTTAAGACTCCATGATTTATCCATAAACTGCTGTACTTTAAGTCCTAGTTTTGCTATTGTTTGTTACACCTGATCTTTAAGCAGTGAGCTTAATCACTGTTGAGAAGGCAGGTAAAAGTGTCGTAGTGCCTTTAGATATCACCTCTTCCCGTAGAGATAACATCTATAGCTCCTCAGTGAAATATGGTGCTTGGGTATATTATAGGGTTCAGGTTGCCCAGGGGGAGATAAAAAGCCCTGTTTGGTAACACACTGCTTATCAGTTATCAGCCAAAGAAAAGTCTTGAGTACCAGTTTTAAGCTCTTAACCATCAGACCACAGAATTTCCTAATCCACAAACAGGATCACTAACATGTAGCTGGCTCCTTCTAAGGAAAAAAAAGATTAACAGTATGACTGTAAATGAATAATCTTTATCTTACCTCAGATAAATTTAGGCAGACATAATCATAGCCATACCAGGGGACGCCCATCACAAGCTTCTTAGGATCAATGCCCATAGTAATGTACTCTTCATATCCTAGTTTTGTAGGAAATAAAATTACTTATTGCATTTTTCCATGTTTTATATTCTTTATATTTATATTTAAGTTCTTTACCTCCCACCCACAGTCCTATATTTGCTCTATTCACATCCTATAGATCTGCTCACACCTTCAGTTGTCTATAGCAGCTTTTGCGACAGTGCCAATAAGCACTGACATATTTACACTAATTCAAACTTCATCAGTAGGTACTTCTTAGAAAGCAAGGAAGACGAAACAAGACAAAACACTAAGAAAGTGCTGTTTTAATCAGCATTCATTCTCATTTGCCTCTCAGCTCACCTGTGCTGACAGCTCCTTGTGGGTCTATGTAGGAAAGCAAATCAGAGAACTGATCCAAATTTAAATTAACCTCCCTCTTGTCTTACTTTTAAGACTGTCAGTTCCCTAATCCAACTCACTGTGAATGTGCATGAACAGCTGTACCAGCCGAAAAGAAAGATGGGAATGCACACAAGAGACTGTTTAAACCCACATTTGCCAAAGGAAGCTACAGCTTCAAAGGGACCCGCACAGTTCACAAGGATGAGACAAATGTTGCAGGTTCTTTGCAAGCCCAGGCAGACACCTTTGCTTTGGCTGCCTTTTGTCATTCTAACAGTGTTTTTCACAATCATAAGGGCGAGACAACAACTTTACAAGTAGGAACACACAACTGCTAAAAGTCTATCCACGGTGTCTCATAGGGATCTGCAATACTGGTTTCCCACTAGAACAACACATTATTTGAGGCTACTAGAAAACCTCAATAAAACAAAAAACACATCTAAGAAAAGGCGATTGTTTCTAACCATTCATACAAACAAACAGCAATATTCCAATTTCTGAAGAGGCATCTGTCCTTACCAACTAAAGTCTGGAGGTAAGGAGCATTGGCTTTTGCAACACAATCAGTCCAGATCTGGCTCTGTTCATCATAAGACATCACAAATAAGAAATCACAGGCATCTGCAATCCCAGTGTAGTTGTAGCATCTTTTATCAATGCATGCAGGGGACCAAGCCACATCAAATGTTACCTGAAAGAAAAATGCATGTTAGTATCGTGTACAGCACTTAGGCACTCTTGATTTATGGTTACAGAGCTGTAACTTTTAAAGAGTATTTCCCTAAGGTTGCAGAATGTTCACATGGTGATACCAATGAAGTATATATGTATCAGCTGCTCAGCTGATAAAGCAAACATTAGGTAATAAGCTGCCATTGTTAGTGAATTCAAGGCCCAAGATGCTGTTTTCCTGAGTTATTTCACCATTTACCATATAATTTTAAAACACCAAAGAAATTGTAACATGAAAACCATCTGATCAAAAACAAGAAGCATGATGCAAACTTTTAAAACATCAATAACCAGCTTACGACAACATTAGGAAGCTTTTTCACCAGAAGGCCCTGCTTTGAAAGAGTCCTTAAGCCATACTAGTAACTGGCAGCTCCCCCAACAGGGCAGTAACACTGTACCTGCAAATCTCAACGAAACCCTTCTGCCATTTAAATTAATGTAAGTCAAAGAGAGTGATTTTTATGATAGAAATATATATATATATATGTATATATAGAGAGAGAAAGAGAGAGAGAAAGAGACTATATAGTCATATAGACTATATTGTGATATATATCATTTTATGATAGAAATATATATATATCATAGCTAACATTCATAATTAACCACTGATGATAGTATCATGCTTTAGATTTGGCATTTATTTTCATATTCATATGCTAAACAGCATTCTCAAAACTCCATATGTTTCATGAAGTTAAACTCAATGTTTGTATGAAGTACATTTTTATTACCTGTGATCCTGGAATCTCTCTGTGAAAAGCATCTGTAGTTTCTTTAACAAGCTCTGTCAACGCATAATATTCAGGGGAGGTTTCATTAACTTCTTGCTCTATATCTATATTAATTCCATCCATATACTGTTTTTTGGCAAGGTCCACCTGTTGGGATATCCAGGCTGCTCTTTTAGCAGGATCAACAATTTCCTTAAGAGGTACGTCACCTAGATAAGAGGTGTTCAAGAGTCAACGTAACATGTATTTGCATCACAATAAGGAGGAAAGATTTGTCTTTACCAAGCCAAGTAATATAACCAGAAAATAAAACATCCCCACAACTATAATGGCATCTACTTAATCCTGACACCATATGTGAAAAATAGAAAGGGCTTAATTTATTTTTTTTCCAAGCATAATTTTGAGAATCCATACCAGGAGAGATTACCAAACTTATTTGAGACAGTCTTTAAAACAAAGTTTCTTTTGGAATTTGTTTTCTACAGTTTTAAGCATCTCCTTCCTTCTACTTAATACTTTTAGCCACTCTAAGTTTCCTTCCTTGAAGTCAGTTGGCTTCCAGTATTTCCACGGAGCCAGAGACTGTGTCTTACTGCTCAAAATAAACATACTTTTACATTTAACCTTTGTTGTTCTCCACATTGTGGTCTTTGATTCTGTTTATGCCTCATCAAATCCAAGACCTGATTACAGAACATATGCATAGGTTGACCCAATGGACTTTGTCTTTCTCATCAGTATTTGTACACAAAGCTCCTGAGCATTCACATTTTCAAACTCCATCACGTCCTAGAACACAGGGATTAACTGAAGTGAAAAATACTAAAAATTGCTTACAATCCCTTTCCTTACCCTGTCTTTTGGGTATTGTGCATAACATTCAGAACACAGACCCAAATAATTGTCTTCTACAGCTTTACTCTTTCCTCCCTTCCTCGCAGCTCTCCTATGGCTGTGAAGCTCCGTTAGGGGAGATTTTATTTGGACATCACCAGAATGGTTTTGTTATTACTGTGACACAAGACATCACTGGTTTTCTTTTTAATACCCTGCATACCAGCACATGCAAAATGCCAAGGTATTATAGCCCTGTGTGCATTATCCTCTTATTACTTAATCCTTACTTATTTTAACACTTCACATAGCTGTGGCTGTAAAACGTCAAGGTATTCTAGTCCTATGCACGTTATGCTCCTATTTACTTAGAAATACCCATATTTTGATGAGTTAGCCCACCTTTTAGCACTACCCTGGCACCTTGGGAATGAGCGTAGCACATAAGCTCTGGATCATACTTCCCGAAAGCTGCCACAGTTGTAACTTTCGACCAGTCATAGGATTTCCAGGCATTCTTCCCCACATCGAACACAAAGACCTAGAGGCAGGAAGAAGTCGTCCCATCAGTTCCCAACCCTTCTCCACGGGACCCTTCTCAAGCTCTCCCTTCCCCACCCCTCACACGAAGCCCTATGGCGTGGCTGTGGCACTGCTGCAGGTGGCGAACTCACGGCCCAGAGCTGAATCAAGCCCCCTGGGTGCGCCCAGCGCGGCTCACCCCGCACCGGGGCAGCTCCCAGCACCGCAGCCTCCCTCCCCGCAGCCGGCCCTCCGGCCACGGCCAGCCTCGCCAACCTCGGGGCCGCCGGTGCCCGCGACGGGCTGACAGAGCCGCGGCTTCTGGCAGGGGCAGGCTGCGGCTCCGGGACCCCCCAGCAGCTGCAGAAGGCCGAGGGGCAGCAACCAACCGCCCCGCGGCCGCCCCATGCCTGCGGCCTCCGCTTCCGCGCCGCGCCCCGCGGCAGGGCGGGTCCGGCCGAGCAGCTCCGCCCCGGAGGCCGCGGGGCCGGGGCTGGGTCCGCGGTGAGAGGCCGGGGGAGGCCGGGGCTGGGCGCCGCTGGGAGGTGGGGAAGGGCCCGCGGCCTGCCTCAGGAGCCTCGCGTGGAAGTCCAAGTTCAGGGGAGCAGATGCACAGAGGGAAATAAGCTCGACGAAACGCTTTTAGAGAGAAATGGTTTATTGAGAGAGCCAACCCGCTTAAGGGAACCCAGAATTACTTCGGAGATCTCAAAATAACTGTGGGGAAAACAATTCTGTGAAGCAGGCACGGCCTTGGCCTCGCTGGGTTGCACAACCGTGTCCCCAGTTCCACAGCCTGTCAGCAATAACGCTGAAGTGCAGAGAGGCGTGAGTGCTGTGAAGTGGAGCATCATGCTGAGCACGACTGCTGTTCACAGGAACATGCCGTGTGAGCATCCACCGTGCTCACTACATCCTCAGACTTCTGGTCTAACCTCATCTGTGCCTCCTCTGGGTTGAGAGTGGAGTCTGTAAATGAGAAAAGAGGAAAAAGAAGCCACGTGACTAGTTTTTGTTTTTTATTACATTGAGGTACTGGCTCAGTGCTGGTATGATCAGCATCAACAGTTTTTCACATCAGCACGTGTGTGCAACAGGGCGTAACCCAAAGCCATATAAAAATTAATCACAAAACCATTATATAGGTACAACTCTTGGTGAAAACAGTAAGACATCTGAATCTAAGTGTTGAGGCTCGTTCTTGTGGGTTTAGTGTGTACCACTGTTGAACTGATGTAATTTTTAGAAAAGTTCACTTTTCCCATCATTCATATTTAGGTAGTGCGAACTCTAGCTATGATGCTTGCTAATATGGCTTATTTTCTGGTATGCAAAGTTATTAATATATTTCATCCTTTTTTTTTTTTCTTTTTTTTTTTTTTTTTAATTTACAGAAGAGGAAAAGGTGAAATGCAGTGTCCCTGCCTGAGAAAGAGCTTTTTTTCCTATGCTAGCATCCTAACAAGCAGAGCAACTTAAACAGACAGATGAAGCCTGGGCTGTAGCTCTGTGTCTCACTATGGAGAAGAGGAAAGAGTAAGAGTAGGGAGCTGCGTAAGAGTAAGAATCACAATCCAACATGCACCTTGCATTGTGCACAAGTACACTGTTTTAGACTCACCAGCTGGTACGCAGTGGAAACCCACAGAGATGGGAATGGTTCTGGTTGCTGAGCAGCCTTCTGCACAGTGTAAAACTGGCTCCATGGAAAAGCATTTTGAGACCTTTTTGTCAAATGCAACTGGCTTCTCAACTTTGACAAATCTATGCTGCAGCTTGCAAGCTATAAAAAAAATGAATTATTTTAAATAATCTATAGTTTATATAAATAACTTCTGAATTTAGTGCGTAGGATTAGCAACAACTAAGACCAATGGCCATACTGACAAACACAAGATACGTGAAACTAATCTCACTCAAGGGAGTGCTATTTTCTATCAAAGACTTGGACTGTAAGGCATTTGGAGAACAATCCCCAGGACGGAGGCATGTTAAGTCAGATCTAGGTTGGGCACAGGTGTGGAAATCCAAAAAGATACCTGTGCAACCCTTGCTCTGCTGGCACTCAAATTTACCCAAACTACAACAGCACTTCATTTTGGGTCAGTAGTGGCTCCTCTATATCCATATATCCACTTCTGCATCGCAGCCACCTTGCCATGGCTGAGCAGCTTAGGCCTTACGACTCTATGATCTGGGCTTCCCCTAGACCAGTCTCAGCAGGGGAGCTTGACCCTGAGAGCATGTTCCAGAATGCCACCCCTTGCCCATGAGTTGTGGTGCACCCTACCGTGTTCAGTTATGCTCATGTTGTTTTTATACAGGAGCTAAATGGTAAGAACAGTCATTCCCTGTCTGACAATTTCAGATTAATTCCATCTTCAGCCTGAGTAAATTAAAACATCTATTTCCCACATAAGTGCCCTCTGTTTTGTTAGCCAATGCTAGTTTTGTTGTTGTTGTTGTTTTGTTTTGTTTTGTTTTTGTTTTTGTTTTTCTTTCTGGGATTTAAAAGCCTGAAAACAACAGAATGGAAATAAAGCATGAAACTTTTAAGTACAAGATAAAATGTCTTTTGTTAACAGTTAAACTATCTACTTTTCATACTAAATTATCAGCTTGGGGAAATTTAGATTTATAATTTTATCTAGAATGCACAAACTTCAGGTAGTTAGGTAATGTATAAGAAGATGATATAAAAATGCAATAAAAACAGACTTTGCAGAGAACTACTAAACTCAGGAGAACGGACTGTGTTTCAGTCTAAGGAAATTAATCACAAAATAATGAACAATAATACGATCATTGTACAATTAATATAAATCAGATATGTAAATCTTATGACTATTCATGTGACTAATGAATAAGTCAAAGACAATGATACTAATATATGTTAGAATCCAAATACCTCCAGCACAAGCATCTTCTGAGACGATCCAAGACTGAGCAAAACTCACTGCATCTTTAGCTAAGTATCCACTGGGCGTTTGATATTCCCTTTCCTTCTCAGCATCATATTTTCCACAAATACCACATGTTTTCCCAGCCATCCAGAAAGCAACCCGAATCTTTATGGAAATAATAAATAAATAATAATTTTTAAAAAGCACTTAGATATTTTTTTTCTAAAAATAAAACCACGGGGAAAAAAATAATACCTCAAACCTATGTCCATCATAATACAGCTTATCTATACCATATTCAGGGGCTTTTAGTGACAAGCCTTCCTTTTCACTGCTGATCAGCATGCTTGCATCTGTAACAACAAAGCAAAAAGATACCTTTGCAAATGAGGTTATTGTTTTAGGGTCCAACCTGAACCCCTGTTAAATTCATGGAGACAATGCATACTGTGACGTATGGTGGAAATTAAAAGAAATGGTGGAAATGAGAAAAATCAGATCCCATCCTGCCTTGGACTAAGCCAAAGCCCTGTGACTAGCGTGGCCATGGCAGGGGAGACCTGTTTGCCTGTTCTGGGCGTCTCCATGGACAGCACAAGGTGCCTTAGCCCTGCATTATTTGGTTTGTGGACACACAAGATTGGCACCTCTTTCTTTGCTCAGCTTTCCTATCACCCCCATGAAAGCAACTATGAAGTTATATTAAAATCATCCAATTGTTTCTCATTTTAGGGTGATCTTCACCTTGAGAGGGATTTTCAGGATTATGTCCTTCTTCAAAAGAGCAGAAAAGATTAAGTGAAATAGAAAGATGAGTCTCCTACCAGAACTGGGTGTGTACGGAACATCTGTTGGGGTTTGAACACCATTAATCTTCAACTGGATGCGTCCATTGGAAACATACATGTCAACCTTACTTTAAGTAAAGGAAATGAGTATAAATAAATGTCCTTCTCACTATTCATATCACAGTTTCTAGTCCTGGTAGAACTGCAGGATGCTGATATCATTTTGTGAATAATTACCTGTTACCCTTTGGGAAGAAGATTAAAAGAGCCCAGAAAAGTGTGCCAGAAAAGGAGTACTCACAATACCCCTTTCCCCAGTTTTCTGAGCATCTTTGTGTCACAGTTCAAGCAGTAAGACACCAGGCTACAGAAACCCTTGCTACAAAACAATATAATTCCTCTTATATGTTCACATATATTCAAGGTGCTTTACATTTCAGAGGAAGATTGGGTTCTGTACAGCAGTTATGATCTCTTACAGCTTGAATAGCCTGTGTATTATTTTCTTGATAGCAGTGTTTGCTCTAATGAAGAAATATGACACATAAGCACTTCAAAAGCACATGAATGCTGTATTTAACAATGAGAAATGATACAGTGGCAAGGAATGTATCACGAAAGATATGGTCTATGAAATAACCATCCTTTAGTTCTTCCACAAAACAGGTGCAGGGAATACTAGTTTCTCTCTGTTTCTCTAAGATTATGGAACAGATGGGCACACAATCTTCAAAAATAAATAATTACTTGTAATGAAACCTTACATATCAAAGCCTATTTATGCACTTTGAAGAACATTCCCTACAATGATTTTGGTATGCATAATCCTATACTACTTAGAATATCAGACTATATTTTTAAAGAACCTATGGTTGCTCCAAGACGAAACAAAGCATGTCTTAAATTAGTTTCAAATAGATTTAGTACATCATGTACCAACTAAAGGATGACCTAAGAGAGTTCATCTAATCTGGGATAAGTAATTCCCTTTTTAGGTATGTCCACTTCTCAACATCTCTGCTGAGATGATTGCAGGTGCTAACTAGTCCTAATTATGAGTTTAGCATAGGAGGTCAGACTAAATTATTACAGTAGTCCCTTTTGGATTTATAGTATATGTTTCTACCTAATTACTGAGAACTAAAATGAGACGGTTAAATGCTTACAAATTAATGAAGAGTTTCAGGCAGTAAAGACTTTAGGTTACTGTGAACCTCAGATGTATTTCAGAAATAAAGGACTTCTCAAAGGCAAAGACCCAAATCTCAGTGTCATTCCTAGAAATCTTTCCATTGATGTCAGTAACTTTTCCATGAGTCTTATGAAGTACCACTCTGCTCTTACAGTCTGGTCTTCACATTTATATCAGCTTGACATCTATCTGTCATTATGTTTGCAATTACTTACTGACTGGCGAGTCTGACATTTATTGCCATAAGGTCAGCAGCTTCTTCAAGTCTTTTCATCATAACCAGGAATTTGAGTTCTGGACTACAATCCTGTGCCAAGATGTGGAAGCAATTCACAGGCATTGAATAGTTAAACTCAACTCCATTGAAGGTTGTGATCACATTTTGGGAGACTGAACAATGAGCTGAAAAAAAATAAGTTGAAAGTAAACCTTTTATACTTCAAGACAGTTACTCTATTTTAAGTGGGAAGGGGAAAATGAAACAAGTAAAATTCTCCTTTTTTCACTGTTATTGTATTTTGTTGGAAATCTTACCAGTTCCAATTAGAAATTATTTTACAACAATTTTAATTAACAGACAGATGTTTAATTAATATTGCGTTTTTAGCAAAGAAATATGAAATGCAAAGAAATATACATAGGCATGATATTAGACCACTGATTTCAGGCAAAATGTGTCTCCTTATCCCAGAATTACATAAAGCCTTTCCACTAATAATTTAACCTAAGTATCTTATGATTATGTCTTAATACAGCAAGAATGAATAAATAAACCTTTCAAATCAGGTGCAATGGGAAATTAATGCGTATATTTTTTAAGCTGTTTCAGCTTCTTTGTAGCAGTACAATTCAAGCAGAACACCACAAACCTGAGGTCACTTAAGTGTCCTTCTCATAAATTTTGTATTGCTTTTTTTTCTCCTGGAGCAGTCTCTGCAATGAAGTTCAAATGGATATACTGGGGGAGAGCATATGTCTGAATCACTGTTTGTCGTGGTACTTAATGTTGCTAACATGCTTCATTTCCTTACATCTTTGCAGCCTCAAAGATTTTCATTACTGACAGGTTTACTTCTATGTGAAGTCCAACTGATTTTTCAAGTGAGCATAAAACACTTTTAAGTTACTTTAAAAATATGAGTCATATTTACAAAAATCTGCAAAGTAGGTACTTCTGCACGTAGTTAATTGCTGACCTTTAAGGTTTTCGATGATTGAAAAGGTTGTTTGAGAAAAGATGTCCCAGTCAGGAGATGGTAGCACTGAAGTCAGAGTACCTGGACTTGAAGGGAATGGCAGGGGAAGCCTGATGGCTCTATTGTAAATTGTGAGCTGAAAATGAGTCAGAAAACAAACATGAACATAAATGCCAAATACAGTGTGGAGATGTTGTAGCATTTTCCTATAACATTCAAAGAGGCCTGTATTGACTGAAATCTAAATTAGACTCTAGATTTAGGTCAAACCTAAAAATAAATTAAGTCTTTTATCTACAGAATGAAAGAGGTCTACAATTTGACACATCTGCAATCTACAGAATAGCAATATTATCAAATAAGTTTGATATTTGCGAATTCACATTTTTTTCCTGAGCTGTACATACCACTTGCTCACAGTACAAACAGCTTGCTTACTTGAGATGCTCATCCTTTTCTTGCCTGTATGCTGAGGGCTAATATTTATCCATCATGATTCCCTACGGCCTGGTATTATTATCTCTTCCAAGACATAGCAAAACCTATCACCTCCCTGAAGATTTTTGGAGGAGTGGTCTTTTTAATCAATAATTACTTATGTGTTATCAATCATGATTGTTGTATTACAACCTCTTTTTTATTTCAAGTGTCAACACGCTACATGAGAAAGAAATATGCTGTAAGATATTCTCATAACAGAATCAACTATGTGAACACAAGGCCCTTGTGACGGGGGAACTTCCTTATGGTTTAATAGAATAAAAATTAAATAAAAAAAAAAAAGTGGGATAAAAAACACTATTAATCTTCAATTTCATACATATGTATTGCTCCAGAATAAAAGATAGTGGAAATATTTACCTCAGGTAGCCTGAGGACCACATCGCAGGTTCTTGGAGATGTCAGAGCCATAACCATGGTTGTCTGGCGAGAAGGACCACGCTGTTGCCTTTGGGAGTACCCAAGCATATATGCAGCCCCTGGAAGATATCTGTAGAACCTGAAAAACAAAGTAACTGATCAAAACCATCTATCTCTGAAATTTTTTTTTCAACATTTGTTCCGGCTGAAGCACCCCCATAAAGCAATATGCACTCTCTGTTAGATAGATGTTTTATAGTAGGGTTTGTAACTTGGTGTTGTCTATGGGAAGAGGAACAGGCAGATTTTAACAGTGTTAATGGGTGAAACAGTCTTCAGCAGACTGGATAGCAGCATGACCTGAGAAGAAAAGTATAACCACCTTTTTCTAAAGACATTCAGAGTTAAAAAATAGGCAGCGATTACATAAAAACTAAAATACAAAATTACCAAAAAATAGATGACTTTTTATTAATGTTTCAGTCCTTCAATACACATTTTTAGCAAGGATCCATTGTATCCAAGGATTTTGTTTTAGCAAGGATCCATTGCCCACTAAGATTGTCAATGAGGTGACAGAGGAGCCTCTATGATCAGGTTCCATTACAAAGTCTTTGTATTTAAATAGAGAAATACAGAAAGAAATATATATATAGATAGATAGACAGATAAATCATAATATATATATATATATATATATATATATAAAGGCATAGTCTTAAAGAAGAACAAAGCTGAATTCTGTAGCTTTGTTCCGGGATAGTCAATTCGATGGTTTCATCCAGTATAATAAGGGGACATCAAGGTAATACAATCCCATATAAAAATTAAATGCCTGCTCTCCAGCAGACATTTGTTAATCAAATCACTTGTATCCCTTTAAACATGAAAGCCTGAGCTGTATCTATAACTGAGGTGTCAATATTTTGGTATTGCTGTGAAGAAAAAAAATAAAAGAGGCTTAGATACAGGTCTCAGTGCTTTTGTGGGTAAATGCATGTACAAGTACAATGAATGAATTAATACAATGATAATATATAGAATATGGATATATATGTGGATAGTTGTGTATATGAACTGAATACAGAAGTTAGTTTTCTTATACTAAGCATCATGCAACATTTGCTGTTTAGTGTTCAATAAATCTTGCGGAAGTATTCACATCATCTTCTTCAGATGCCAGAGGTAAGGTGCCCGCATTAGGAAATAACTCTCTTAAGGCACCCTGTACAGTCAAAAAGAGACAGACTCCTTCAGAGAACTAAGTTTAGGCTTCTACTTAGAGCCTCCAGGGATTAGGAAGCATCAGGAGACCAAGTTCCTAATTCAGGCACTTTAAATTAAAAGCTTACAATAAATTATGTCAATCCTGACATCCACTTTATTTCAAGCAGTTTTCCTGCAAACAGAAATGCACTAAATTTTGAGGAAATGAATGCACAGAAAAAAAAAAAAAAAGAGACTGAAAAAAATAATCTGACGTAAAATTTTGTTGATGAGGGGAAATTCTTCTGGATCAGAAACTGCAGAACTGAATCTAATTATCTGAAGCATTGACATGGGTGACTTTTTCAAAAACTGAAGTATAATCTCACCATCTTGCAGTTCTTCGGACACTTGAAGGTACTTTTGGCCACACCAGCTTCATCTGCATAGCTGGATGAGAAGCAAACTTCCCTGTTGCAATTTGAGTAGCAATGTGGTAGTCCTGGCAATCTGTACCCCATTTAAGGGAACCCTAGTAGAAGGGAATACATATTTTTTTGTACAAAGCATAGTAACACTGTTATATTTCATTTGCATTTGAACTGATCACATTTTAAACTCACCGAAGCTTTATGGGAATTTATTACTGAAGCATCAGCACAGAGTTTCCATCTATTTGATTCTGTGATGCTTGAAACAAAAATCTGTATCCTGAATCTGACAGGCTGTCTGTCAGCATACAGTACGAGCTGGAATCCTGTCGGCTGCTCGTTTCTTCTGATGGCACGAAGAATTGCAGCCAGTATTGGTGGCTTGCTGTCTCCCAAGAATTTAGGCTGAAGTCAGTAGGGAGGAAATAGAGACCAAAGTCAAAGCATTAGAATTACTGTATAAGAACAGAAATAAAAAGTATTTGTAAAGGAAAAGCTTCATTCAAGTCTTTTTATATAAAGTACATGACAGTGTCATAGATCATCACTCTAGCTATTCAGTGCATGTGTGGTTTTGCCAGTCTTTCAAGGGAGTGCTCTTACAACCTTTGTAAGTACCACAGTAATGTTATTATAAACATGCATTCATTCGAAATCCATGGTAAATGTTTTTTTTTCTTGTGTATGAAGACACTCACCTGAGACATAGCTGTAGAGATGCCTTCATCACTAACTGAAGAAGAAGAGGAGCTGCTGCTGCTGCTGCTGCTATTCAGAACTTCCCTTTGTGAGTCCTGCAACAACAGAAAGTCACTCTGAAGCAAGTTGTTTACCATTGTAATTAATCACAGAACTAATTTTTCATATTTTTATTTTGATTGAACTAAGTTCCAGTCAAGCTAGTGAGAGCAATTATAGGCCCCCCACAGCATAAGCAGAAAATGTACCTGTTCATCTGCTGGCTTGAACCAAAACTGGTAAATGGGTAGATATGCCTGTGAAGATAGACAGTATGTAAGAAGATCCAAGAGAAGAAAAACAACTAACTTTTGACAAATGCTTTAATAAGTTCAGTATTGAATATGGAAAAAAAAAAAAGGTGAAACAAGATGCAAATGTTTAAACGTTTTAAACTGAAACCTTCTGGAATATGAAATTCTGAACTGAAATGCTTCAGAGAACCAGAGGTTAAAAACAGGAAAGAGCTCTGCTAGGTTACCTCATCCATGCTGCAACAAACAGTCTGTTTTCTCTTTCTTCGGTACCTGCCCATTGGGCACAATTTCCTGATTTCTAGTACAAAAACATTCACTAGAAGAAGTATAAAGAATCCAGTCAGGGTGAATTACCTGTTGGTTGGGATATTCACTGTCCCCACTACAGTGCTTGTCTCCAGAGCTGTTCTCCCTGCTGCTGCTGCAGATTGTACTGCTGTCAGAGCCTGCACTGCTGCTGCTGCTGCTGCTACTGCCCTTGCTGCTCCTGCTGCTGCTGCCATGCTTCTTCCCAAATTGCCTTATTTCTTCATTCTCATGTTTATCTTCAGGCTCATTACCATCAGCAGAGGAAGCAGTGGAAGAAGAAGACGAACTGGAGAGGGGGTTTGCACTGGGCTCTACCCAGAGGTCTGTAACAGCAGTCTTTACTTTGCTGTGAATCTGTTTCTTATGGTGCCGTGTCTTATTTGCAACCTCCAAAACAGTTCAAAGAGTTATGAATTTACAGCTCTGTAACATTTCTCTAGATGTCAGACAAGCAGCTTACCACAGCTTTTCAAGGAAATAGCACTTCCTTGCCTCCCACACTTCAGAAGCTGCATCAGAACTCACCAAGACCCACCCCTCCCAAACAAAAATCCTTGCTTTCCCATGCCAGTTTTCCACATTGGACTTCAAACCCTTGGTTTTGTTCATGGGAAAATATTCCCCCATCCAATGCTCAATCTCTTACCTTGAACACATTTTCAATGCCTAGGATCTTCTTCAGTTTAGCTTTAATGTTCTCATACAGAGATGTCTCCTCCTCTTCTTTAGACCCTGAACTTGCTACATTGATTATTTTGGAAGCAGCTTTGGGCCCAACCTGAATCTCCAGCTGTATTTTTTCAATATCAGCATCTGTATGAACTAGAGTCAAGATACTTTTAGTTCAGTACAGTGCCACATGAGCATCATTCACAGAGATTGAAAAAAAGATTTCTTTCATTACTGTACCTGGCTTCAAAACTATCTTGGCTTCAAGTTCTCCAACTAATTTATGCAGATAAGTATTTCTTAAGAAAGCAGAATTTCGGGACTTTAGGCTGAGACAAGCAGAACATCCCAAACTGGATAATTCTCTACAGAAAACACGTGCATAAGATCTTTGTCCTACACTGTGGCGATGTTCCTCTTCTGAGGCTTGCTGGTGTCCCTTGGATATCACACTAGGGATATGTCTTTGCTGTATTAAACAAAAATATGGTAAATGAAAATACTAAAAAAAAAGAAAAAAGAAAAAAGAAAAAAAAAAAGAAAAAAAAAAAAGTCACAGCCCATAAAATCTTTGCTGTATTCCTATTAATTATGAGAATGATGACAGTCCTGGCTAAGAAAGGAAGCACTGCTTAAAATTAGAAATTCAAGCACTGGAAGAAGTGGGATTTTTTCCAAAGTGCTCTGTGGAAGAGGTCAGGTCTCCTAGCCAGCCTTTCCCAGGAGGTGTTTCACAAACAAACTTCCCAATGAGAACCTCCAGGACTCTTTAGAGGTGCTATTTCTCTGAACCAGTTTGGGGATACTATTCCTCAGCTGTATTTGCAGTTAGTATATCCTTTCCATGCCAGCAGTAGGCCTCAGAAGCTGAAGAGCACATCGGAGAATGGGCAGACCCCTGCAGGGATTCCCTTGGAAATCCCTGGAATCCTTGGAAACTGGATATACAGTTTGTTTCCCAATAAAGGATGCCTGAGCCATCCTTTCCAGACTGCTTTGGCTCTGAAAAACAGGGTACTGTACAAAGGACGTGGCTTTCACACCCCCTCCCCATGACTATGAAGCAAAAGGAAGACATGCTGTCAGAGCAACCTGTCTGCATGAGATGACAAGAGCCAGCAGGCCCTGAATGAAAGTGGCTTGAACATATTGAGACTTATTGTTAGGCCTGGTTTGGGATACAACAGGCACCTGCTGTGTCTCACAGTTTCCTTGTTTGTGATCTGATTAGGCAGCTGCTGTGTTGGGGGTGCTCAGCCCCAGTGAGATCTGTTCTGTTCTCTACCTGCCTGCAGTGAAGGCGATGTGAGGCCTCATTACCTTCCAGCTTTCAGCTCTTGAAGATATTTCTGATGACTGAAACTTCTGATTGAAGATACTTGTTATTTCTCCTTCGGGGAGAATATGGGTCTTCTTTTCAGAATCTACTTCTTCCATGTTTCTTGAAATAGCATAAGCTTCACTCCTGTGGAGGTGACAAATGGCAAACAAGTAACATCTGATTTTGCTTAACCCCAATTGTCTTTAATACCAGAGAGCTACGGGCAATACAAAAGAGAATATTAAGCTTCATATGGCTACCAAACTACAGCAGAGCCTGACAAGAGTTGTAGGCTCATGATCTTATAACAGGGAGCTCACAATCAGTAACAAATAACAAGTGAAATGTGGCTAACTTCTGTACCTTACAGCTGCAAGCTCAACCTCCTGGTGGCAAGGAAGGGTTTCAATCTTCAAATTTTTCTCTTTCATATTAACCGTGGCATCAAATTTCATTGTAGTGTTGGCACTGAACTCTGCGTGAAATTCAAGACCACTCTGAAAGTATTGCATATTAATCCCCATTGTTGCAATCATATGGAAATATACTCTGAAAGAGTGAAAATAAAAACATGCAATTACAAAGTACAAATTAACATGCATGTACTTATCTTTGAAAGGCAGAATTGCATTTTCTTAGTGTTCCGTTTATTTTAAAAACCACTACTAACAGCTTAAAAAGATATGTAACAGGATAAAAAAGCTAAAGTGCCACTGAAAAAAATGAAGGGATTTATCTGATAAAACTTGCATGGATCCTCTCGCAGCCTAATCACTGATACATTGCTTGATAATAAGCTAATGTCAGAATCTTCCTATAGCTTCAGATTTTGTCTATTTTTTTCACTATTTTTATTATTATCATTATTATATCATATCATATATCATTATTATGTTATTATCATCATTATTGTTATTAGTGATGTTGCTTTTGTGGATCCACAAGTGTTTTCCTTTTCTGCCTGAAATCCCCCCAGCTTGTGCCTTCTGAAAAACTTTCTCATATGTAATCAAAAATGCCTTCACAGCTTAGTAGCTTTAGTCACTGAGCAGGTAGAAACGTGAGCATTTTCAGCAATGGCAGAACATCGCCACATTTCTCTTTGATTCAGTGCACTGTGCTAGGCTTGCATGGTCTGAAAGCATCACATGATTGTCTTACTTTCTTACAGATTCACTGCTCGAGACTAGCACAGTCATCCCAAATCTGGGACAAATAAGATATTTAATATAACTATTTCAAATATAAATATAAACGAAGGTGTGTGTATATATGAAAATATATCATTTTTACTTTGGTTGGATATCGGCATGAATATCTGTGTTGGTTTCCAACAACTGTGATGGTCTAAAATTGTCAGATAATGGTGGTGACAGCTGAATATCAACTGCAAGAGACAGAGAGAAATTATATGAACAAGGCAAAAAAATAAAAATGCTGGGGATACTATTTTTTCAATAAGCATAGTAGTTAATGCATGGGCATCGCTTTTACATTTTGAAATACTTCACAGGATTACTTCATGATTATTACTCTGAAACAGTTACAGAAGTATGTCCCAGATGAAACACTGTGATTACTTATCTGCCCCTGTGGAGGTGTCTGGACAGTGTTTCCCCATTACAGAGTATTTTTTGAGACTACAGAGGGATTTACTTTCAGCAGAGGGATTGGAACCACAATTATTGTGAGGAAATTGCTCAATAAGGTGTCCCAAGCTCACCATAGGCCGCAGCCTGGGCCAGCATGGTGCCGCTCAGGCTGAGCTCCAGTGGCATGCCAACCACTGTGGGGACAACGTGCCGCAGCTCAGCCACCATCACCGGCAGGGTCCATTGGCCTGAAATGCCTCGCTGGACCTCTTCCACTGCTTTTTTCACCACTGGCTGCCAGTTTGATGATCCAGTCAGACTCTGAATACAGAGAAATTGGTTAAATAATCAGGGAAGATGAGATGGAAAGGGAAAATTATTCTGCATCACAAACAAAAAAGGCAACAGCCTTGTCAGTACCATTATGGTCTGCTGAATGACTTTGTTATCAATGTCAACAAAGGCAATCTCCTGTCCCAATATTTTGATGTAAGTGGACACCAGAGGGTCTTCTGGAGGCAATTCTTTCCATCCCAGAAACTGCAGTGTTAAGGAGGAGAAAGGGAAGAAGCAGATACATTTTCTTAAAATACATTATTGTATTAACAAAATGTAGATCACATTTGAAGGATGCTAACTATGGTTCCTTAGCCAAAAAAAGTAGTACACATCTTACAAGTCTGAACTGATGTGGCCTTCCTTATGTTGCATAACTGACTTCAGTGGGAGTTTCCCCACATAAGGATGAAGTAAGGACTCTGTAATTTTTGCTGCTCTAAGTAGTGGGTGGCACCCAAGGGCTCATGAACAAAAGTCTTATTCAATAACCATTTTAAGAGAGAAGAGCAACCACTTACTATGTTTTAACATACACTTTAAAACAGATGAATTTTGGCTACCAGCATCATCATCATCTTTTGTACTGTACATTAAGGGCAGCTTTGCGTGGTGTGCTGACACATGGTCAGTGAAAAAAATGGTATTTGTTCACAGTCTAAGTACAATATAAGTAAGAACATCTTTCTGTGACCAAACAGGATGGCCGACTCCTTTCTCACTGGAACATCAAAGGGATGGCTAGGAGGGTAGCTGATGCAACCCTGGGCTGGTGGGAACTACATATTGCAAACAAATCAGGAAGGTGCATAAAGACGTACCGTTTTACCGAGTTCCTTCAGTGTCTTGTATGTGTCATATTCAGCAAAGGGAATATTCTGCTGCCTGATAATATTGATTAGGCTTTGTGATCGTAGAGCCACCTGTAGGAAACAGCATTGAACATCACAGCCCAAATGCCAGAGAGCGCAGGTATACCTTTCTCATACCTTTCTACCAGGTATTACACTCACGGAGGCCACTCTAAATACATACTTCATGAAGCCATAGCACTTATAAGGCAGATGACTGGAGGCTATGACTGCAGATGCTGAGGATGTGCTGAGCTTTGAACTAGTCAGCAGGGATAATTTTAGGGCAGCTCAAAGATCAGCCCCGGCTGCAAAGCTTGCCCAAGAAGCTGAGTAAATGCCTGCATGCTGTTACATGGAGTTTCAATCTGCTGGGGCTGTACTGCTGGCTGAAGTTTAATTTCAGCTGCTTATTCCCTGTACTTAGGCAAAATGCCCCACACATCATGTGACGTTAGTTAGGCAGACAAATGCTCTGCTATGTAAGCTTTCCTTTGCTCTCTTAGATTTTCATGCCTATACTGAATGTTTTCATTGCTAAATCTACATGTCAAAAAGCCCAAATACAAGTAAAATCATAACCATTATCTAAATTTTCCCTTCCACTCCAGTCCTTACAGACAGAGATAGAGGCAAACACTACATTGCAGTCCAAGTGGCTTAACAAGTAATGCTATGTGTAGCTAGGTTGTATCTATCTGGTTGTTTTCATGAAATACTTACCTCTATAATGTCTGTTGCAGTATTTGCATAATATCCTCTTACTTTTGTGATTATATCAGATGGAAACATAGTGTTGGGACTGTTCATTAGATAGACCCTCCAAATTGCACCAGCCTTATACACATCTATAACAGGAACAAAAAGCAGCAGAGATTTTTCTTAGGGTCTCCGAGGTGACTGGTGCCTGTAAGTTACCTTAGGTGCATGCTTTACTAGATCTCAAATGATTCTGTCAGTATTCAGCCCCGTAGGTCCTCAAGCTTGTAACCCCAAGAGGGAATCTTTGTTCTAGGGCAGAGTCAACAGGATCACAGTGACTGAAGAAGGAGGCCTAAATCCATGTGCAGATAAGACACCTCTTTCCCCAGTAGATACCCAAAGAGTAGTAGAACACCTTCAGGGGATTTTGCATTTCAAGAGACTCTTGTGCTTTATTCTGTTTCAGGAGTGCACTAAGCCCACAGCCCATGACAGGATTTTGTGTGGAAATTGTGGAACACAATAGATGCCTTCAGATAAGCAAGCCAAAGCAGGGAACATGGCATCTGGTACTCACGGGAATAACCACCAGCATGAATGACCTTGCTGTAACGATAGCTCAGCCTGTCAAGTCTGGGGCTCAGTAGTTTAATGGCAATGTTGCACGCAGCAGATCTGAGTAATAAAGAGTTAAAATCATATGAAGGTAGTCAACTGTGACCAATTTCTTAGAAAACTGCAAGAAAAATCACCACTTGCAACTAAAAAATGTACTTTTTTCTTTACTTACAGATTGTAGAGCTGTGGGATCCTGCCTACTGCCAAAGCCTTCATGTGTGAGTACGTGAAGCTGGCTACTTGTAGGCTGGTCTCCGACAGCAGCGAGGTGGCCATAGCTGCTACAATTGGAAGAGCAGGCTTTGTTTCAAAGAGGACAACACAAGCCATCATGCGGACATTAGGAGCAAGTGTATTGTCCATAAAGATCTGGAGAGAGATCTCCCTTACCTGGAGGAGGAAGATACAACCTATGAATACCACATAACTCCTTGGGAAGAAATATTTTTTAAACTGTGCATGTCTGATGTGCTGTGAACAGAGAACAAAACCCGGAACAGAGACTTGAGCATGGGGCCTGTCACTGGAAATGAAGATGCTGCTGGCTGCACAGCGAACAGGGATGGAAGAAACAGCCATTAGTAAGGCGCCCAACATTACCGCAACTGAAGCAGTCTCTTTCCCAGAATGTCAGCCAGGATAGGGTGATGTCAGGAATTCACAACATAGGAAAAGACAAGACCTGTAACTATATCTGCCCAGAGTTGCTAACATTACCTGATGGCTTTATTATCCCTGCATTGCTAAGTCAACCCAAATTACACCCTATAAAATATTTTTCTAAATAATAATTTCAGTTACTTTTGCAGGGTCTTTTCTGGCAATTTTCCTCAAGGCCAGTACGGCATCAGCATGAATTCTGCTTGGTAATGAAGTAGCAGCAGGTGAAAATGTTGGCAAAAACTTCAGGATGCGTTTGATACTGGCCGGCTCTCCTGCATTGCCTATAGCTTTCAGGGCCAAGGCCATGTCTTCAGCATGGCTTCTGCTGACAGCTTCAGCAGCAAGGTCATGGAGTGGCTGAAAACACATCAGACAGTGGTTAATCATGTCAGGCAGCAATCTTGTAATAGCGTATAAAAATACTCATTTCCAAAGCAAATAAAACAACTACTGGTGCAAAGCCCTGAGTAAAGATGTTCAGATTTTTCTCCCAGGAAGAATCTCACCATCATTATCAGGACATCATTAACACAGAACATACGCACAAACTTCATTTTCTCCTTGCAGTGTTGTAACTGAGAGTAATTTGTCCCTAAGCCTGACCTTTGTTTCAGTCTTTTTTTGGAAGATTTAAACCCATTCCAAGCAGCAGCAGGCTGTCTCAGAACTGTAGTCCTGCTGACTAAGGAACCTGAGCTGCATAGTCCAAGGACAACGACCTGAATATTTCTGATGGTGATATGCAAGTATGTAGCAGGGCCTCTTTGGAAGCCCTAATCTATGACATATCTAGACATATCTTTGCTTATATTCACACTTCAATGCCTTTTTAATACGTATTTTTAAGTTTGATCTACCTAATGTAAAAGTAGAGAGAAGAATCATAATTATTTTGCTTTAATCCTGAATTGTCATACATAAATTCCAAGTTGTTTACGGCACTTGTCATACCCACAGGCTTCTACCACTTACATTTGAAATTCTGAACTGTTAAGACCAGATTTTTCAAAGGCATCAGCTCAGCATTTCATTTTATCTTAGCAATTTTGCAGGTGATCACAGCTAAGAGTGAGGCATGTAAACACCTAGTTACCTAATTGCCAGCATTGTGAGAGGTAAATTAGAGTCATTAAAATAATTTCTTCACCCCTTATGAAATAAGAAATGAGAGTCACCTACCTGAAGAAGTTCATTAGGACAAAATGAAGGCTGAGCACAGTATTTATTTACCATGCTACCATACCCCAGGTAAACAAGTATTCGAAGCATTGGTGCTTTCTGAATTTGGGGACAGGTCAGAAAAGACTGCAGAAGAAAGAACCAGAGTCGTAAATGTTTCAACTTATTAGAGATGGTATTTAGTGAAAACTTATCTTATATCTGAAAAGCAAATAGACAAAATTGCGTTGGATTTTTTCTAAATATTTTTAGAAGTTAAATAAAATGCTAGTGATTGAGGTAAAATTAAAGCAAATAGCATTGCTTCAGTTACAAGGTATGTACTTTATATTTTGGTTACACTGCATTATTTTCTACAGTTCCTCTTTTTTGTTGTTGTTTTTTATTTGTATTTGGCAAAAAGAAAACAGCAATTTCCCTGGAATCTGTGGGTTTTAACAGCATTAAATATCAAAGCCATTGAAAAATTTTTGGCAGCAAGTGTTTGGAAACATTTTCTAGACCATTCCCATGTTTGTTAATACTTTACATTTTACAAAATATCAAGGAAATATGTTGCATCATTTGATTGTAATCCTGTGAATTCACCTTCAGAAATGAATGACAGGGTAAGAGAAGGAAGAATTATCTGTACTCACTGAGGCAACTTCTAGGGTTTGCTTGTTGGGCATAACGAAATGGAAGGCAAGAGGGAGAACAACAGGTGCTTCCCAGATGTTCAGCTTCTTATCATGGATTTTTTGTTTAAGGAACTGGAATGTGTCAGTAGCTCCAGCAGCACAGACAGCACTCAGGAACCAGTGCCTGCCAGGGAGGGGAGGACAATTACCCCCATTGCCCAGTGCTCCTCTGGTGGGAAATCCTGGCTGACAGCAGTACAGTTACCTGTATGGAGGTTCACTGGCAAACTGCTCCCACAAAGAGTTGATTTGATCAAGGGTCACTAGACGGAACAGCTGAACCATTTGTAAGAACTTGGCTGAAGATTCTTTAGTGTCTCCTTCCTCATTATTCTTAACTAATTGTCGCAGAGTTTCTGTTAACTGTAGGGAAAAAAAAAAAAAAAAAAAAAAAAAACATAAAGTTGAAAGGTGCCATGTCTAAAATAATATTGTGATGACTTGTTAACCTTATAAATAATGAAAAGGAATGAAGAATAAGCTTCCAATACCTGCCCATCTGCATTTTTTATCCTTATGAGAGGAATTGGCATCTGGAGCAGCTCTTCTGAGAAATGATAACGGAGACTTCCCTGGTTTTGCAGTTGAGCTTCTGGTACATTTATGGGAGTGCTTTTGATGTCGACCAAAACCAGTGCTTGTCTTCAAGAGAAAGAAAAAAATGCTTCAGTAGCATTGTACATGAGAGTTGGGCACGTACAGCTGCTGGGGCAGATTGAGGGGTGCCCAGCAGGGAGCTGCACTGACCACACATAGATTACACACTTCTCAGGTTTGCGCATTGCTTAGGATTAACTGAAAATGTTATAGGACTGGCAAGAGCTTTCATTATAGTGTTGCCACACTACCAACATGCACAGCACCTACCTTGCCTCCATGCCTGCTGTGCCATCAGGCTCATTGAACGGAGAAACCTGGTACACTTGCTCCGACGTAGCAAATGTTATCAAAACCCCGCTGTCATCATACTTCATCTTGTAAGTGGACATCACCGTGCCCTTCACATTTCTGACTTTCTAAAATTGCAAAGAGACCCACTCATAAATGTGAACAGGAACCAGTTAATTTATCACAGACAAGCCAAATTCCCTGCTGGTGCCAGCGCAAAGGAGGATTCATGCTGGTCCTACCAGGGGGCAGGTGGGACAGGGGCGGATGTAAGCCATGCCCGTGTTCTTCACTGCTCTGTCCTGGCAGTCAGTCAGGTCCTTGCTTTTGGAAATGGTGGCACGGTTATTCTTGCTGTCGTCCTGGATAACGTATCTGGTTTGGCAGATGCCTTCAATCCCAGCCTGTGTGTTGATTAAACACAATGAACTTTTCGCTGGAAATGGCCTTTCATTACAGCAATAAATTGGTCAATGAAAATTGCCTGGAAAGCATTATGTTCAGGCAAGCCTCTATGGAACAGTATAACGAGAATAAAAGTAAAGTCAGAATGGAAAAGAAACCAACCTCTTGTAGTTCATACACATTTTGTGACTTTTTGATCGTTATCTGCATCATGTTCAGAATCCCTCTCACTATGTTCGTGCACAGGACGGGGCAGTCTTCAGGGGCATAAATACTTCCCACCCTGCCCTCATTGTACTCGAACTTAAAGGCTTGGCTGAAACATGCAGCAATGGTCTCTGTGAGCTTTGAAGATGGAGTGAAGGAGTCAAGGGGCCATAAGCCGTGGTATTCCTCCAGCTTTGGCGATTGAACCTGTGAACAGAATTAGGAGAATATTCATCCTGTTCACCACAGTGCAGTAACGGGGAAACTGGACTTTTCTAGTCCACAGACAGACACAAGTCACTTGTTCAACACTGCAAGAAATGTTTTCCTCCTCAGACTCTTGTTTTGGGGCTAGGGCATGGCCTCAAAAATGCAATTTCCTTAAAGGATTTCTGCCAGGAAAGGGTCATGCAAAAGTTCAGCAAATGTGGTGAAGCTTGCAGGGTGAGTGAAACTGGCTGTCAACTGTCTGTATGGAAAGGATACTCACTTATTTTCCCCAAATTTTCAGTGTGATCTCCCTTCAGCCTGAAAATCAGCCAAGTTATCCGTCAAGCAGCCTACGTAGACTCACAGGGGCTGTGTTTGCTCCTGTCCAGCACATCCCAGAGCACCAAGGCTGCAGCACAGCTGATGGGGAGGCAGAGATGGCCACAGGACCTCACATTGCATGGGCCAGTGGGGCGAATGTCGCCTTCTTTGCAAGCGGCTGTCATTGCTTCCAGCTTATCAAGCTGTACAGCTTGCTTGCAAGTCCTTGACTGCTACCTAGTGGGAAATGTGTGCCTGCATGCACACACATAGTCACATATACATACACATGCCTCCCACCTTCCTCCATAAAAGTATGTGTTCCTGTGCAGAGGGAACTGGTTTTAGTGGCCCTGTTTTTTAATCAATGCAGCAACAGTGTCTTGCCTCCTTCTCAGAGTAAATCCTACTTGACTTTTGTCTGTAGTTGCTAAAGTCATAGCACTATCTGAGAGGTTACAACAATCATGCAGTTGCAGAATTGTATTATATTTGATAATAGGTGTTCCCTCTCACTGTTTCAGTAACTGCTTCAGTAATACAGCAGATTCAGTAAACTCCTAGGATGAATGCTGAGTGCCCTCTTACAGCTCTCCTCCCCGCCATGGTGGCATCCCTTTTCTATCGTCTTTTGTTCCATGCCAGTCTTTTAAGATGTTTGGTTTCATCTTTTCTATGTGTAACAGCACTTCCAGATCTGATATCATTATATCAAGTGAAAACATTACTGTTATCATTCTTCACATTTGAATTAATGCCTATGTGAAGAATATCAAAAGGAAGATAATGGAGACAGACTTGAATTTCCCATGTGATGAAGGAATTTCAGCACTGAGCTTTTCTCAAGCCATGGACCAGGCTGAAACATTGATATTTCGTGCTTGAATTTGCATCATTTTCATACTCGAGTTTAGTGTTGCCTTACTTAAACTATCACGAGGACATTGCTTTAAAGCAGCTGCCTGCAATGTCTTTGCCTGGACCTGAACCTAAGGCAGATTTATCAAGAGGTGCAGGTGCTGATGGCCACAGAGCTTGGGCAGCTCTGGCTCCCGCCCATGGCACTGAAGGATGCGAGGGTGAACATCTCTGCCGGAGTCTGACATTGGACTTGCAGTCATCTCGGCACCAGGAAGGGTCCTAAGCTTTTGTGCCAGGTTTGCATCTTTTTCTTGTTTATTTTACCAACCTGGAGGTATGACCCAGACTTCTGCGTTATGTAGGCAGATGGATGGGTTCCCACGTCCCTTGCGACTTACCTGGAGAAGGTGGTCACTGCGGGACACGCGGCTGATCTGCAGCTTGCAGGTCAGCTTCACCCCTGCTATCACCAGCCCCCTGCCCTGCAGCCCATGCAGGATGAGTCCCTCATAGTCATACAGGTAGGTCTTGCCGGTATGAAAAATGGGCTCTATTAAATAATAAAAAACAGAAATGCCTCCTTTGTTGTGGTGCTACTCACAGGAACCGTCCCGGTAAAGAATAGTGAGGCTGGCTGCCCCAGCAGGCTGGGCACAAGCAGAGGGCACAGCAGGGCTGCCAGGGAGGCCAGCGTTGGAGCCGCTGGCTGGTGGGAGCACACTTACCAAGGTCACGCTTCTGAGCCCCTGCATGGGAGGAGAGAGAAGGATGCATGAGAAAACCCAAACTTCTGCAGAGACTACATTTATTATTCATTTACTGAGTGTGCCAATGGCTGGCAGACAGAGAGTAATGCACTCCTGGGGCAAACCTCACATACTGTGGGACAGCAAGCTTGCCCCAGCCCCCCTCACTGGCTGCTGTTTGCTTTTCCCCTGCTCCTACACTTAGGCACAGAAATCTAACAGTTTACAGCCAAACTCATTAAAAGGCTTCAGCAGATTGTGCCATGAATGTCCCTGAAAGTCCCCGAGGAGATGCAGCTTCCTGAGGTGGCCATCACAGCTCAGAAGTGCCAGTAACGCTTAGACTTACCCACAAGGGCGAGCACCAGGGCCAGGATGAGTCCCTTCATGCTAAAAGTGACTGAATGACACAGGGCAAAATGTGCAGCTTTTATAGAAGAATTATTAACAGGCATGGGAAATTTTGTTGAGTTATCAATTTTTTATCAACCACTGTAACCCATCGAGGGTGAAGGGGTTGGGTACAAGGTGCCATCTGCTACTGCTGTGCCAAAATCATCACAGGCAATCTTGTTTTCACCTCACCACCTAAATGCTCTGAAAGTATGTTTTGGAACAGGTGCTTAAAAGTATTAAAATATCATTAAAACTAAATTATTTATTGTGTAAGAAAAAGTACTAATTATCCTTATTCACTGGAAGCATCTGGTGCTATTGCAGCCTGCGCTAACTTTGCCCAGGTTATCCTGACCTGAACATAAGGCACATATCTTATCTAACTGATAGTGCTTCAAAAGGATTGTGCAAAGCCCCGGGCAGGGCTCCTGTGACACCATGCTGATGCCCCCATGCCAGCTGTACCTGCTGTCACCCACAGCGCTGCCCTCTGAGGTTGGGGAACTCACCCAGCAACACAGACCTCGGTCACGAAGACCACAGCAAAAAGGGCTCACATTTCCCTCACCTGCCTTTTCTTACTAGGATATCACATCAGTGTCTTTGGCCAGTGTCGTTAGCCACAGATGGCTTTTGGTGAGGTGGGACATGGTGAGGCTGCCAGGCATTACGGACACAAACCTCTTGGGCTACAAAGATGTACAAAGTCCGGTTTGCCCAAACTCATTTCATATCAAGCAACAGGAGGCAGCAATCTCCCTCCAGGGTAGACCCCTTCTCCCACCAGTCAGTAGCCAGCCACCTGCTGCCATTTTCCCTGTCCCTTTCCTGCAACCCCACAGGTCCAAGAGGCTGCTTGTGGCTCCAGGACTTAACTGGGTCCCTCGGCTCCCAGACAGCCACCAGCACCACTCCCACCAGAGACCTGCAGGGAGTGGTGGCCCAGCAGCACCAGGACGGGGGTTTTCCCACTGGGGCTGCCCATGTGTAGCCAAACCTCTCTGGGGGTAGGGAACAGAGTTACTGCTTAATCACTGCCGAGGTCACAGGGCACTCAGCTCCACCAGCTTCTCATCAAAAGAACAGGGACTCCTAGCCAAGACAGTTTAGTTTTCTTAATTCTCTCCAGCTGATATTTTTATAATTGAGCAGCTGAGATGTAATTTATAATAGCTGACAAAGTGTGGATTTTGTTTCTAGATCAAGGATGGCAACTGTAGGATTAAAAAAAAAATATCTTACTTTCAAAATATTTTGAAATATAGCAAGTACTTCACCATGTTTTTACTGGTGCTATATTCTGGACCTGTTTGCTTTAATGTCATCCCTAGTAAAATTGATAGACTGACAGAAAAGCTAAGCCATTCATGCTATGAGCAACACTAGGGAGTTTTATCATGTCTTCTGAGATTTGGTGAATATAGCTAATGGATTTGAGTATGTAACTATTAGCAACTGGTGAGAGGTTCAAAAGCTAACATAATATAGCATATTTATATGCAGCTGCACAAGTTTGTTTTTTTTGTTTGTTTGTTTGTTTGTTTTTACAAAACACTATATCTGTAAAATAGCCATGTCTGGACTTCTGGGACTGCTGTGGTGCAGCAGTTCAAAGTGCGATGCAAAGGGAGTTTGCAATCAAATCCCTCCTAGCCTTGGATGCAGTTTCCAAATCCTATGGGGCCCCGACAGCAAGGAAAGCCTCTCTTAGCTACAGCTGAGTCCTTTGTCAGCAGGGCCCCTGCTCCCAGGAAGAGCCATTTACTTTTCATTTCTTTTTACCATCAGATTTGACCACTCCACCCCAGCATGCTGGGCAGCAAATGCTGCACATTGGGGCAGGATCATCTCTGCTGCTGCTCCACAGCCTGCTCATGAAGACTTCACCTTACCTCATCTTTGTAGAACCGAATCCTTTAAATTTTCTGGGCCATTTCTGCAGTCTGTCAAGTACAATTTCATCTCCCATTCTGTCCCCCAAACATATTCACACCCCTTCACAGTTCATATTTCTCCAGAAAAAATAGCCTGATTAAAAGGAGGGGGGGGGGGGAGGGGGGAAAGAAAAAAAGAAAAATGAAACAACACAACAAAACAAACAAACAAACAAACAAAAAGTAAGACAACTTTGAGGTAATGACCAATTTTGCTGTGCCCAGGAGTGGCCCTGGACAGCATTTCCCCAGAGCTCTGCTCGACGTCTGCAGTGTCAGGTAAAGAGACAGAGGCAGGACGAGGCCATGGCCTCCCACGAGCCATGCTCCATCCCTGGCTGGGAACCAGGGAGCCAGCCAGCCAGCCTGGTGCTGAGCCCCGGGTCCTGCTGGCTGTGGCCTTGGTCAAGTCCATGCTTCCACGAGTGTTACAAGCCTCAGTAAATCCTGCAGCTTGGAGGGAAGGCACCTCACAGCATTACTGCCACCGCCCATGAGTGACAACGTTTGAACTGTGTCTGCCTCTCATGCCTTTCAGTTTCCTTTCAGTTCTAACGACATTACCTTTCCAAACTATAAAATGCATACACATGCATACGCTTGAAGGTGCCAAAGCTGCAGGGGAAAGCAAAATGGCACAATTCTTACAGAACTTTCTCAGATCTTTTACCCAACAATCAACTCTATGCTCCACATGTTCACTGGTAAGCGCCATTTTGTCTTCATTGCTGCTGATTTTTTAAGAATTGAGTTACTTGCTCTCTTTTAGTTAATTTACTGAAGAGTTACATTTTTAACACCTCAGTAGGATCATATTCTGCTTTGCTTAACAGAGTTCAATGTAGAAGCAAATGTGGTCAGTTATAAAAATGGCTGGCTATGCACGTATGAATTGGGAGAACACTAATGAGTTAGGACTGATAAATATAAAAGGGAACAATGCTATTTCTATTGAAATAGTGCAATAATCCTGATGACTTAAGCTACTAAGGAGCTTACTGACATCAGTGGTTGTGTCTGCACTGCCTCTTGAGGTGGTTCTCTCACAGAAAACCCACCCAGTGTGCACATTCAGCCTGCCAGCACGGCCCCAGGGTCACACATGAAACACTAACCTGGGACATAGGGCTGGAAGCCCCCAGGCACCCTCTGGCACTCAGGACAGAGGAGCACGTCTGTCCCCGTGACCACGCAAACCTGCTGAGGGTGGGCATCACACCCAGGGGCTGTTTGGAGACCCCCTGATTTGTACCAGCTTCTGTGTGGGGAGTCTCAGGAACATATGGTACTCTTGCTTCCCTCAGGGCAGCCTTGTCCAGAGGCCTGAGGTTCAGGCTTATTCCCTGATCCTGCTGTTCCCTATGGCAGCACTGGCTCATCACCTCGTTATTGTGGAGCACCACATTGTGCTGCTGCAGCAGAGGATGCTGCATCACTCAGAGCTGATCAGTTCCCGCTGTGGTGCACACCAGAGAAGAAAGCAGTGGGGGAAACAAGCAGGAGCCTGGCATGCAGCTTCTGCTGCTCAACCTAACACATACCCCGGTGGGGCAAGACACAGACACTTGCCTGATGCATGTCTACACAGATGGCTGTCACAGACTCAAGAAGTCTACAAAATGCAGGTCAAAGAGAAGCAATGTGGATTTCCTCTTTCTACATCCAGTGAAATAAAAAAGCCTTCATCAATCTTTCCATGCACGTATTTATTACGAAATCAGATATTTATAAGCAATTAGAACCGCTTCTACAATAATAAAGTTTAATACTTTAAATTACTTAGGAAAATTCCACACATCTTTAAGTATTTAATTTAGTATTTCTATTGTTTCTTAAGACAAGTCTTCTTAGACCACACAGTAAGAACATTAACATGTTTCTGTTTTCTCCTGCGCTGCAGTGTACAGCTTCATGTACTGCATTCTTCATTTTCACATGAACATGCTGTGTGTGCATCAACAGTATCCTGCATATCTTCTGACTTCTGGTCGAATTTCATCTGTTTGTCAGTCATGCTAGTAGCTGAATCTGATGGTGAATAAGAAATGAAAAGTAAATAGTACACTTCAGAAGCAGTTTTGCAAGATACAGCACTTATCTTGCACTAGTCATTGATTACACCAGGCTTGGCTTCTCCTAGCTGTTACACATATTTCTATCTGACTAACTCAAGCAGAGATGTTCAAGGAAATCCACTTAAGTAGTAAGTAATTTCTACATTGATAACTACTCTTCCATGCAGAGTTTTATTAATAATACATTTAGGAAAGGATATTGTGGCCTTGAAGGAAACAGACATGAACCTATAATCTCTGTAATCTATATCCACCTAATCTGATCTCTTAATATCTACTATGTACTTATGAAAGAGACATACTCCAGTATTTCTGTACATGGGGGCAGGAATCCTGTCCACACCTATCCATCTATTGCCCAAATCAGCTGAGGGAAATAGGATTATTTCCCAAAGGCAGAGATATATAAAATTATAAAAGATGAGGACCCCTGTTTCAGGGTTCTGTATATAAACCTGAATCACCACATGCTTCAGGACGCAGGTTTTCTGCAGAATCACAATGTTGAGCGTGCTCTTACCCTGCCCTCACTCTGTTAGATCAAAGCTCCATGAAGGGGCATCCAGTTTAGATTTTAAATGCAACAATCTTTTATTGTTGCATTTAATTAATTTCTGTAAAATTACAGAAAAAACATCTGTATGTCACTAAAGAAAGTTTTACTTATTAATGAAAACAGGTAAAGGTCTTCAGTCACACCAATCCCATGTTTCAAGTGTAATAACCAATGAGTCAAGGCACCATTTGGGCTTTTGTGCAGCTCCAATTCAGCAAGATTTCTGTTGACTTACCAGCTGGAAGACAGTGGAAACCAACAGTTACTGGAGTTGTCTGGGTGACGGAGCATCCTTTCCTACAGCGTAGCACAGGCTCTGTAGAGTAGCACTTGGACTCTATACCCGCAAGCTGAACTGTCTTTTCAAGTTTCACAAATGAACGATGCAGTTTACAAGCTGCAACAGAATCATTGATGGTAGTTTACATTCTTACGTACAACATCTTCAGATCTCCCCAGACTGACCCATCTGCCAATGATGTTTCACATTAGCAACCAAATTGTGTCTATAAAAATTGTATGTTGTTCATAAGTAAAGCAGTACCACTGACTGATAAGCTTTTCAAATTGGCTAATTAGATACGGAGCTACAAAAAGTTAATTTCCAGTGTAAGTGGTTTAATTTCTAGATTAGGATGTAGAAACATAGTCTGATATACATTCCAATAAACATTTTGCAAAGTAAACTGGCTCACATTCAAAAGCTTTGAGTATTCATCAGTGGAAAAAAAGGGGGTATTTCTGAACAAATAAAAATAATCAATAAAGATTTACACCATTACCATTGTTATTCAGACTCAAAACTGCTACAGAGAGCAAGCAAAAGTCATTGCTGCCAGCCAGTAATACCAGTCTCATTTTGGTTTCCCAGGACAAGCAGTTAGAAGCATGTGAGAAGCTAAACAAACCACAATTTATTCCTGACTATAAGCTTTATTCTCTAAAATTTCAGCAATTTCTTCCATAGGCTGAATGGAAACACAGTGTAGTTGCTACCGACTGTGTGAATTTTATTGTGTACATGGCCATGTAATGCATATATATCTAAAGCAAGTTTGGTGCCCAGTATTCTTTACAGAGACACACAGAAGAGTAACCGTTATTGTACAGCTAAACATGTAAAAGTCATCTCCAGGTAGCAAGTAAGTCCTTCCCATCAGGTTTACAAAAGCAACATGCTCGTTTTCCTACTTCCACTATGGTATGCTGTTGCATCATAACCTCAGCTGAGGGAATGGAGTACCACATAAAATCCTAATCTACTGAAACTACTGCAGTGATACTATATTAAATGCATTACAGCTTGCATACCTCCTCTACAAGGCGTTTCTTCCAAAATCCAAGAATGACCAAAAGT
Organism: Aythya fuligula; assembly: GCF_009819795.1. NCBI lineage: Eukaryota > Metazoa > Chordata > Aves > Anseriformes > Anatidae > Aythya > Aythya fuligula. The sequence goes on from NC_045566.1 coordinate 14,776,075, forward strand.
CACAGCATCTTTAGCTAGATATCCATTGGGCATCCGATATTCCTGTTCACATTCTGCATCATATTTTCCACACATTCCACATGTTTTCCCTGCCATCCATAAAGCAACTTGAATCTTCAAGAAAAAAAAAAAAAAAAGTCAAAAGCGTTTCAAATTAACAAACAAATGAACAAAATCACTATGTAGTAGAGTTTTTCTATATAGATGCATTCCAGTATAAGTTAATGCACAAACATTTAAAATGCTTGCTTTCTTTGCTGAGAATTAAAAAGCTTCTCACAACAGATGCCAAACTCCCATGACACTGGTGTCTAACTGTATTAGAGCCTTTAAAATCTACTCTGCCTGTCTAGAGTATTAAGTTATTAATAGTCCAGACTATTAATATGCTGAAGTTTTTGTGTGATGGATGTTTTCCCAGTAGGCGATGGATACAGTATGATAATATTGTTTTCTTATATTTCTGTTTCACATTTTTTCTAGTACAGCCTTTAAAACATAGACAAGAGTTGAAAACTCTTTCTTTTTTTTTTTTTTTTTTCTTGCAAATGTGCTGCTGACTCAGTCTGTGCATACTCACAGGCCCATTTTCCAGCACACACCTGTACTATAGGGATAAGGAATTACCGTTGGTGAAAGATTCTCAGATCTCCTGTTCAGGAATAAAGAGCAGCACTCTGCAATGCTGGCTGAAGTATCTTCTTAGTTTTGTTTTTTGGGGGGCTCTGGACAAATTTGGCTTTGCCACTATAACACTCTTGCACTCATACACAATTTTAATGGAATCTTAACAGAAATTTCTCAACATCAAAACTTATGAAGAGGAAGAACTTTACCATGAATGTGTGCCCATCAAAGTATAATCTATCAATGCCATAGGCTGGGGCAACAAGTACAAGGCCTTGCTTTTCACTGTGGATTCCCAAAGAAGCACCTAGAAAAAAAAAAAAAAAGGAATAAAAAGAATCAAAGCCCACCAAAACCAACACTAAAACAAACCCAATCTATCTTCTTTAAGAAAAAGTTGCTGTCATGTTTTCAAAATGCTCTTTTGCCTCTTTTGCTTTAAATTCCTCATTTGTTCTCAAGAAGCAAAAAAGATAGAAAAACAATACAGAAAAGTGTATATATAGAAAATAGCTGTATGTAAAAAGTTGGAAAACAATTTAATTATCACAGATTTATTATTTCTCTTTGGGTTATTAGCATATCATATTTATTTCTAGAAACAATTACAGAGCTACCTATATCATCTGTGCAGTTCTGCACATAATACAAGGCCCTGACTATATTATATAGGAGTAAGAAAACACAGAAAACAACATGATTGTCACTGGAGCCATTTTTAGCATAATTATCACTTACGAAGTGCATAATAATTAGGACAGAGCTCAGCACTGGCAGATGCTAACCCAGTTTCAGCAAGATTTAGCCTGATTTGAATACTACAGATATACAGTCAGGAAACACCTGCATTATATTTTGCCCCTGACTACACTGTACAGAATGAGACAAGGTCCTCCTGTGTCCTTTCACAGAAAAAATATTCCTGCTTTGAGAGAAGAAAGCAGGCTATTTTTTCTGTATACACACAGTAGTCCATATTTATTCCTAGCAGATTTCAGAATGCTAACCGAATTTATACCTACAAATCAAAATAGGAAAGCCTATTATATATAAGGGTGGTGAATTTTAGAAAAGCTTTACTTCAAAAAGTTTTACCAAGCGAGGCTTTATAGTATATCTGATACAATTCTTAAATTTGTAACTCCAATGGGAGCCACAGTGATGTATGAAGCGGTGGTTATATTTTGCTCAGTTTGGCTACTTCAGGAGTTCTACATTCTAATCTGTCTTTATAAATATTCACATGCAACTAAGTGAAATTCTTAAATAATAATCTTACAGCAAAAGGTGTAAATAGTCAGTGAACACAAACTGGGGAAATCTTTGTTAGATATTTTTTTGTCTTCTCTTTCTTTCTTTCTCCTAACATATACATGAAAATGAAACAAAACAGATTCTGCATCACCTACCAGCAGATATGAGTGAAACATTTGTTGAGGGGCTTTCAACCCCGTCCACCAGCAGTTTCAGCTGTCCGTTTGCAGGATGCATATCAATTTCGCTGTTAAGAAGAAGAGCATTCATACCCTGTTTGTACCACATTCATAAACATAGATTGACAAAATGATTTTACTGCTTTCTAAATATCACTGGTCAAAACATGAACTCATTTCAACTGCTTAAATTACTTCAGGGGTATTCTTGTCACCTAAAATGCAGGATGACGTCACAGGAATCACATTCAATACGTATGGAAAGTAAATAAGGAAAATGCTGAAATCTCATGTGCTGCAGAACAATGTCAGTATAGCTTAGATCTAAGCTTCTCCCCTGTTAAATGTGGACAGTGTAGTCCCTCACAATCCCAGCATCTGGCAGGAGTTACTTACTGGCTGCCAAGCTTGATGTTGATGGCTTTAAGGTTCATAGCTTCTTCAGCATTCCTCATCATCACCAGGAACTTAAGGTCAGGGCTACAATCCTGAGCCAAGATGTGATAGCAGTTTGCTGGCATCGTGTAGTTAAACCGGACTTCATTAAAGGTTGTGATCTTGTTGTGCGAAACTGAGCAGCGAGCTGTTTAAATAGAAAGCCAGTGAATATTTGCTTTGCCATAAAAGAAACTCATTAAATGGAATGTTTTATTTTTAGTGCTATATTATTCTAGCTTTATTTTTTTTTTTACTATGCGATATTTTTATATGGATTACAGGGGCTTTTGCCTACCAAGAAAAAAAAAAAAAAAGGCATGAAAAATATAGTCTATCTAACAAAATAATTGCCAGAAATTTATATGTTACCAGGTCAGATAATTGTCAACCTTGATTTTCCTGAAATGTCCTTGCTGATTTCTGTACTACAAGCACAATATTCTCTACCAATTGAATCATCCCTGCATTATTACAGTCTATTTCTTAATTAACTGGAGACAAATAATGCCAGAAAAAAAAAAAAAAAAAACAGAAGATTTTCAAGTCATTCCAGAGACTGAAGATGTCCTGCTTCCAAACCAGATTAAATCCCAACCTTTCAAATTCTCAAGCACTGCAGAGGGGGCTTCAGCAAAGACATTCCAGATTGGAGGCTGCAGCTCTGAAGCTGGTATCCTTGGACCTACAGGGAGTGGCAGGGGAAGTCTCATGGCTTTTTCATAGAGGATCATCTAAAAAGGAATTCAAAGAACAGTCAAAACACGCTTGTGATGGGTATTCACAGCAAACAGCTAAAATAGCCTTTTCTCCTATTTTGAAATTGATTTCAGTCTGTTCTACCTTGGCTGACAAAGAATTTATATAAACACAAATCATCTGACTCACTGTCCACGAGTTTTTTGCTTCTGCTTTTTTGGTTCTGTTTTCTCTCGTGGTGTGTGTCATTCAGATAGCATTTTGGAGAGAATGAATTACTTCCCGTCAAAGGTGGTTTGGGGAACACTTATGGAGTACTAGAGATGGAAATGCACTTCTTCATGAGTACCCATTTTTTTGCATGAGCAAAATCACTCTATGAATATATATGTGTGAATATATATATATATGAATATATATATATGTGTGAATAATATATATATAATATATATTATAATAATAATAATATATATATAATAATATATATATATAAAATAATATATATATATGAATATATATATATATACACACACACAAAAGGTCAAAAATAAACAAAAGCTGTTTTCATCATTTACACCCAAACTGAGGCTTACTTTACTTAACTTTTCTTTCTCAGAATTCACCCAATGTAATTTAAAAAAATAAATAAATCTCATTTTTCTACCAGGAAAAAAAAAAAAAAAAAACGAAAAGGAAAAAAAGAGAAAGAGAGAGTGAGGATAATGTTTCATATTTACGTCAGGAAGCTTGATAACAACATCACATGTCCTTGGAGAAGTTAGAGCTACGACCAGCCTGGCTTGTCGAGAAGGATTCTTGTCCATTCTCTCAGAGAACCCCAGCATAAATGCAGCCCCAGGGACAAAATTGTAAAACCTTCAAAAATTCAAGAGAGAAAGATCTGGTGAAACAGTGAGGCAAAAAGAGGTACATCCAAACCCGTCTGCCTCACATCTATGTGTAAGTGGCATATTCAGGATCATTGTTTGTGTCCCCATAACCATTCTCTGCTTTACTGATCAAGTGTTCACTGAAAGGAAGAATCTGTTCCTCAGTTTTCAGTAATTTTGCCCAGCATGAGGAATTACTGAACATTACTACAGGATGGCTATGATCTCCCATTCAACTTTTATGTCCAAAGACAGTACTCAGGCAGATCACAGAATTTAAAATAGCTGGTACTTTAACCACTAGAATTGCATGGGTGGATGCTGATTTTTCACAGTTGAACAATATCATAAATGAGTGAGACTAAAACCTCACCATTCTGCCATTGATCTGACACTTGAAGGAACCTTAGGCCACTCCAATTTCACTTGTACAGCGGGGTGGCCAGCAAACCGCCCAGTTACCAGCTCAGTAGAAACCTTGTAGTCCTGGCAATTCCGGCCCCATTTCAGGTAACCCTACAGTGGAGAAATGGTCTGTTTTTAAACACATGGAACACGATTTTCCTGTGATGCATATAACTGTATATAACTATTTTTTGAGCCTTACCACTGCCTTGTGAGCATTGAGGACTGAAGCATCAGCACAGAGCTTCCACTTGCTTGAATCTGTGAGGTTTGACACAAATACCTGCATCCGGGGCCTGATGGAATCGATATCAGCATACACCACGAGCTGGAGGCCTCCTGTCTTCTTATTGTTACTAATGCCATTCAGAAAAACAGCTAACACTGGTGTTTTGACATCACCCAAAAATTTAGGCTAAGAAGAAGGGGAACAAAGTATGCAAAGAATGTCATTATAAAGGAGTTACTATGGAACATTTTAGATGCAAGATCTGGATGGATAAATAAAAAATAAAAAACTGAACTGCAAATATATACCAGCATATGTACCATACCTATAGATGCCTATAAATTCTCCTGCACATGTCTTAGCGTGCATGTGCCTCTGCAAGCACAGATGGATTTTATCACTGTATTTGACATGAGCCAAAATTTGTGCCTTTTACTGAGCTGATACCATGGAAATGTTCATAACATTATGATACAGTAATGCCTATATGATTTAGGCTTTATTGTTAACACCCGTATATTTGCCCATGAATAATAAAAAAAAAAAAAAAAGTTGTTAAATGTAACTAACATCAGCTGTCAGTTGTATTCACCAATCTTTCTCACAATACCATCCACCAGCAGCTGTCCCTCTCTTTACCTGCCTGGTTGGTCTGCTGGCTTTCACCTCACACTTCAGCTGTGGGCTCTGTGGGACAAGCAGGTGCCTGAACAACACCTCAACACTAAATATAACCTGGTACATTTCTTCATTAAGAACCCCTCCCCTTGACAGCAGGACCATAAGCATGCTATGACTTGCAATTCCTTCACTGCATTACTCCCCAGGCAGCAAGCCTGCATGCATCAGTCTGGGTGCTGGTGAGGAGCCAAGGTGATACACGCCATCTCTGGAGAGTGCCTTCTTCTGATGCTCCTCTTAGCCTTGGTCACTACTACCAACGCCTTGGCACTGCACCACTTCAACTTCCCTCCTCATTGCAAGATTGTCCTAGCTGTACAATTACTGCAAATGCAGGGCCAATCTGCCATTTTTCCAAACTGTCAAAAACCCTAAAAATGATGCAACTAACCCGGGAAGCAGCTCGGGATGTGTCACGACTGGATCTTGTAGAGGAATATGTGCTGCTGTATTGGTCAGCTGGGAGTTTCCTTTTTGGGAACTGCAAGAAGAAAATACGTCATGAAAATACATTAAGGAGGTAATGTAAAAACCACAGTTGAGGAAATTGCACCAGAAGGTGCTGCAGAATATTATCTGTCATGACACTTATTAGTGATAAACTTGCATTCCAACACTGAGCAGCTCAATGACTTGCAATATAATGTGCTTCATTCTGCTTAATATATGCTCTGAAAAATCTTGTTTAGTCAAGTATATGTGACCTCTCAGAAGAGACAAATAAGGAACACATCTAGATGAGAATTCCCCTTTGTGCAAAAGCAAGAAACCAGATCAAGCCAAACTGAACCAGCCTCTTGTTTCAATACAAAAGATCAGAACAGATTCATTTTATATCTGGAAGGGCCTGATCACCTGGAGGATATACTGAATGAACCAAATGACTGGAAAGGATAAAATGAATAGAGACACACAGCCAAATGTTCTACTTTTCAAGGAACACTCAAAACAATTTCACTGCCCCTGGCTGTATCATACCCTAGTGAGGTATCTTCTGCTGAACTAAAGTACCATAAATTAAGATATCCTCCCACATTTGTCAACACACCTACCCCAGTGTGTGTCAACAATTATTCCAACCCAAGACACCAAACGATCAAAGCCAGGCAAATGTCCCAAGCTTTGGTAGAGGCTTTGTGTCTACTTTGCAGAACCACAAATGGCATCATGCACACAACACAAAGGAGTATCTTTTTGAGTCTCAGAAGAACCATCATGGTCAATTTAGTGTTCTAAATGTTATCAGTACTGTAATTTTCCTCAACAAAGACAACAAGTAGTCTTTAAGGTTTTTCATTTGACTCACGACAGATTGCAAACTTAATTTACTGAAGAAAGAAAACTCACCTCTTGTCTATGTGCTGATCTAAAGCGGTACTGATAAATCTCATGACCTCCCTTTGAAAATAACAAGAACAAGATGAAAAGCCTCAGAAGAAAATAAATGCTGCAATTACGTTGAAATCTGAGCACTGGGAACTAAGTAAGAATTTTACTAATTATCATTCATGCATAGTTCTGTATGCTTAGTCACAAGCACATAATGCGAGACTTGAAATACTTTATATAAAGCATTAATGTTCCTACTGCAAAATTAAGACAGAAACAGTGTGTATTGACAGAAAGCAGTAAATTGGCCAAAAATGCTTCCCTGCCTATAACAAAAGTTTCAGCAGTCTTGTGACTTTTGAGATGTTTCAAAGGAGTCATCTGACCAACAATTGCAGGTGTGTTAGCAGAACAGATTTTGAAATTTTATGTTGCTAAAATTTACTGTGTCAACTCATAATTTGATGCAAAGCCAACTGCCATCAGGATTGTGATTCACAAATATTAGCAGCATCAATTTACTGACAAACATGAGTTACCCATATTTTGGAATACACGCCGCCGCTGCTGCTGCTGCTGCTGCTGCCGCCATCTTCCAGATGTCCTGAGTGATGCCCATGGCTGTGGTGACTCACTGACTTACTGCTACTGCTGCTGCTGCTGCTGCTGCTGCCATTCAGATATCTTGAGTGATGCCTATGGCTGTGGTGATTCACTGACTTGCTGCTACTGCTGCTAGTACTACTACTGCTACCTTTGCTGCTGCTGCTCTTGCTGCTACTGCTCTTACTGCTGCTGCTGCTGCTCTTGCTGCTGCTGCTCCTGCTGCTACTACTGCTGCTCCTGCTGCTACTACTGCTGCTGCTACTGCTGCTGCTCCTGCTGCTCCTGCTGCTACTACTGCTGCTCTTGCTGCTGCTACTGCTGCTGCTGCTCCTGCTGCTCTTGCTGCTCCTGCCACTACCACTACTGCTACTGCTCTTGCGGCTTGTGTCTCTGTTTCTAGTTTGCTTTACTTGATCATTGTCATCTTCATCCATGGGCTTTCTATGATCAGGAGAGGAAGCCGATGATGAGGAAGAGGAAAGAGCTGAGGAGGCAGAAGATGAGCTGGAGGGAGTTTTTGCATTGGGGTCTGTCCCAAGCTCTGTTAGCATAGTGTTTTCTTTCTTAGAAGGTCGCTTTTTCTGGTGTCGTGTTTTGTTTGCAACCTGCAGAACAGTTCAAAGGGAAGTGCAAGACAGGGGATACATCTGCTTCTATATTACAAAATAAAATATCCCTGTGTGTCAGATGAAATGCTCACCACAGTCTTTTGGTAAAACTTCCTGGCCTCACTCACCACAGAAGCTGCACTTAGATCCACTTTTCCCAGCTGATATTTGCCCTGGCATCGAGGACCAGCCCCAGCTGGATGCACCACTTAGAATCAAACCCTGCTGACATGACACAGGCTGACAGTCCCAGCACCCTTCAAACTAGCCCCATTCTTGCTTTCCTGACTCAGTTTTCCACACTAGCCTTCAACCCCTGACTTCATTTATCTGAAAACATCTCCCCCCATGCTCAAAATCTCTTACCTTGAACACATTGTCAATGCCTAGAATCTTCTTCAGTTTAGCTTGAATGTCCTCGTATGGAGATGTCTCATCCTCTTCCTCAGACTCTGAGTTTACTTCGTGAATTATTTTGGAAGCTGCTCTGGATCCTGCCTGAATCTCCAGCTGAATTTTGTCAATGTCAGCATCTGTTTGAACTGCACAGCAATTGCATGGATGATGTTATACCTCTTCAAATAGTACTAACAAACCTAATAAGAAAAGGTTCGTGCTCAGTACTGTACCTGGCATCAAAACAATTTTAGCTTCATGTTCTCCAATTAATCTGTGCAAATATGTATTTTTTATGAAACTGGCATCTCGTGACCTTCTGAAAAAGCAGAGCTGACAACCAAGACGATGCAGTTTGATGCAAATATCTCGTTTATGTGTTTTTCTTCTGGTACTACGGAGAAGATCCTCTTGAGAGTCATGGGAATGTTTCCTTGGAATGCTGTCAGGTCCCTGCTGCAGTGGAGATGAGCATGTGAATACCACTGGGAGCATATCATAGGCAAGAATAAAGCTGCAGACAGCAGCACAGAAGGGGTTAATGTTATTATATAAGAAAAAGGGAATAGATTACCATTGTGAAACTTTCCCTGGAAGCTCCCTCTGTTGGATTGAAAGGTTCTTCCACGATATTTGATGAAGAATCTCCTGGGAGAATTGAGGTCTTCTTTTCAACACCCAGTTCTCCTATGTTTCTTGATACAGCAAAAGCCTTATGCCTGTGGAAATATGCACAGAAAATGGCAAATAATTCCAAAGCCATGTTTTTGGATTAAATGAATGATGTCCTGTCAGTGTCACATGACATCACAGAAATATGTTGTTTGAACATAGGAATTGCATACACAACCATATGTAGAAGTATTGTTAAAGACAAATAAGAGAGAAATATGAGACACATCACTGGAAGTTTCCAAAGTAAGGCAAATTTAAACAAATTTCAAAAACATGAGAGACATGTACTTAAAAATAAAATAAAATGAGAAATTAAAAAAAAAAAAAAAAAAGCTCCTAAATAATTTAGGCATCTTGTGACCTTTATTTCCCTTATTTCTATCCCTTGCTTTTTACAGTAAAGTTTATGCTACACACTGAAAAAATCATACTGTATATGTAGAAACCTCCATAAGAGGTCAGTGAATTGTGAACTTCAGGCTACTTTTTGCTGCAGAAAATCATGAAGTAATGAAGTACCTTCCAACCAATATCTCAGTTTCCTCACGGCATGGATTTGTTTCAATCTTAATATTTTTCAATTTCATGTCTATCTTGGCATCAAACTTCATTGGCACTCTCATCTGGACCTTGCCTTGAATTTCAACAGCATGTTGAAAGTATTCTGTGTTGACACCCATTGTTGCGACTGTATGCACATATAAGCTGAAACAGAGCAAGGTGGCTATGTGTAAGACAGGTGTTCTTTTTTTAGCTTGAGGTTTCCCCCTTTCATAAAAGACTTCCATTAATATCTACAGACTTAGAAACCTACCCTACCTTGGGTTTATGTCAGACCGAATTTGCATGGTGGATTCAAGCAACTGAGAAGGTCTAAAATCTCCAGTTAAAGGTGGGGTCATCTTTCCATCAACTGCAACCAACAAAACAACATTTAAAAATGGTAAAACTGAAAGGACTTGAATATAAGCAAGCCACTGTTTTCAGGAAGAGGTAATCTCTTCTGTTAACACAGCTAAAAAGGCTGAAAAACAAGACAGATGAGATCTTTCTCAAGTCCGAAAAATAGAGAAACTGTGCAGAAAACTTGTTCTGTGTTCAAGTGCTTCAGCCCACAAGGATTTTGGTGATCTGCTGCTGGACTTCCTCCAGTCTTGCTGTAAGGACCCCAAAATGAACACAGAACTCCTGGCGCAGCTTCAAATGTGATAAGTAAAGGGAGAAAACTATTTTGGTGCTTGCTCTGCTCTTGCTTTGGCAGCCACGGATGCAGTTGGCCTTCATCACCACAAGGGCACACTGCCGATTCACTATCAGCTTGTCCACCAGGCCTCCCAGGCCCTTTTCTAGAGAGCTGCTGTCTGTCTGGGTGATGCCCAGTCTATATACACTTGCATGGGTTAACCCATCCCAGGTGAAGGACATTTCATGGCCTATGTCAAATTCCAGCACACTTGTGCTGGGCCATCCCTTGGGCCTGTCAGTGTCCCAGGGAATGGCAGCCTGACCCCCAGCGTGGTGACCTCTGCCCACGTTGATTTCATTCGCAGATGTGCCGAGGGTGGCTTCTCTTCCAAAGTTCAGATTGTTAACAGAGACAATGATCAAGTGCTGACAACTGAGGAGCGTTGCTCCTAGCAAGCCACTAATTAGACCCTCATCTGTTAACTGTTTTTTGAGACCAGCAGTCCAGACAGCTGTCACTCACTCTGTAGTCCATCCATCCAGTCCATACCTCCCTACTTTGGCTACAAGGATGTTATTCAAAACAAAACATAAACCAAACCAAACCAAAAAACACCACAGCAAGGAGGTGGGGCGCAGTATCAAAGATGTTATTAAAGCAAACTAACAAAAAACAAGAGCAGCCAAGAGAGGATGCATAGAGAGTGTAAAAAGAGCACGCGTATTTATATTTAATTCTTCACCCTTATGTGGTGTCAGCAGAAGGAAGGGTGACTATCACCTCAATTAAAAGTCTGTAGCACAACCTAGCACAACCATATGATCAGTGAATTCTCTTCATGACAACTCATACTTGCATATTCATTCTGCTAAAACAGAACTCTCCCTTTTCCAAGCCTTCTTCTCTTCCTGCCTTCTCTAATGCTACAGTTAGCTGTTTTTTGATTGTCAGTCATCACAGAATCCTGGTTAGTTTGTGCCTGCTTCCCTCAGGAGCTACTCCCTTCCGCTCATTCCTGCAGTCAGCTCCCCACACAGCATTCATGTCTTCTGGCTTTGAATGCTGTGACCTTTCCCTCTGGTTTCCCAGATTCTCACCTCATTTCCTCTGTCTTCAATGCATTCAAATATGAGGCAGAAATCAACTGTGACCAGCTTCTCTTCAAACATCTTTACTACCTCCCCTCCTGTGTTTCAAAACACTACAAAAATCAGTTTTTTTCTTCTACGTCCTTCTCCAGCCTCTCTCAGCCTGTCCCTCCCAGCCCCTGTTCGGAGCTAGCAAAGCACATTTCATACTCCCCGACTCACCATTGGCTGCAGCACGTGCCAGGGCAGTGGTGTATGACCCGTATTCCAGCGGCAGGCCGAGGCAGCTGGGAACAATATATCGCAGCTCTCCCATCCACACCGGCTGTGTCCACTGTCCTGAAATGCCATTGCGGATCTGGTTGGTAATTCTCTTCATCGCTGTGTTTCTGTCAGCAGGTTCTACTATCGTCTGCCAGCAAATAGAGATCCAAGAGGTGAGGACATTAAATTACAGTGGTGTCAAATCTTGCAAAGAGAAGTAGTAGCCCCTGGTACCTTCATAGCTTGTTGCAGGACTTCCTTATTGATGTTGACATAGGCTACCTCTTGGCCAAATATTTTCAAGTAGGCCGATATCAAGGGGGTCTCTGTTGGCAGCTCTTTCCATCCCAGCAGCTAGGGAACAGATAAGGAAACAGTCAAAGTTCCTTAATGAAACACTTTATAAATGACAATTTAGCAAGGCGATGAAGACTGTTAATGACAAACCTCCAATTTTCCTTTGCCCCTTGCATTTCTTTACTTTTTTGTTAATAGCTTGGTGTCACTATTTCAGATTTACTCAGTATCATTGGGGTGCCCACAAATAGCCTTCAATCCACAGGTATTCTGGTGAAATAACATTTACTCTAATACAGAGGGTCTGGGACATTTGTACCATTAAACGCAGTTTGAAAGCACAGCACCAGACAGAGAGATCTTCTTGTAAACTAAGCTAGATAAACGAAGGGAGGGAGGAGAAAACCTGCCAGTCATGAGAGATGTTTTGTGCAGCAACATCCACCTTCCTGCTTGCCTCCCTGTTCCTGCAGTCATACCTGAGGTAGGGAGGAAGCAGGGCAGCAGTAAAATTGGTGAAAGCTATCATAGACTTTACAGGAGCAATATCTTCTGCAGTCCCACTGCAAATCCCTCTCTCACCGAGATATTCAAGCTGGCTGCTACATGGGTAACACCCTCCAAGACGGGCTTAACTACTATGACAAGCCTCATTAAATACCACTTCATATAACTCAGACATTACATTACTGAAACCACCTACAGTTTTTCCAAGCTCCTTTATCTTCTTGTATGTAGGATATTCAGCAAACGGAATATTTCGCTTCATTATAACATCTGTGAGGCCTTCCACTCGGACACCAACCTACCAAAACAGCATGAGAAGGAGTGGTCTGAACATACTTACAGAGTGGAAACTTAGTAGTGAAATTTTTAATATGAAATTCGCTTTATTTGTTTTATTATTGATTTAAGTAAATATTTACCTCCACCAAATCAGCCACTGAACCTGCAGAATTTGCCATCAACTTGGAAATTATTGCTGATGGGAACATTGTTCCTGGGCTGTTCATAACAAAGACATCGCCAGCAACACCAACTCTATAGTTATCTGTGGTAGAAGTAAACAAAAGACACATCTTTTTTTAACCTTCTGCTTAGCATTCGAGATTGTATTTCTGCATCTTTTTCAATTACTGACTTTAAGATATGTCATGACATAAGCTTTAATTGTATAGGCTCGATTTAATAAATAGTTACTCCTATATTTTTAAATATGTGACTGTTGCATTTAATCCAATTTCTTTTTCCAATGCAGCATCTTTTACAGTATTACAGGAGGCTGTAACAGCAGGGAAATGAAATGAGAGATCATTTAACTGACATGAAGTATGCTAAATACACATTACTGCAGCAAAAGAGGAAAGCTTCCACCATAATTTTTGAGAAGAAAGAGATCAATTTTTCAGGAAGAAATAAACTAATTGTTTCAGAAACTAAACTTATCAAGTATCTTACTGAATCTCTTTTTGCATCCAGCAGCAGTGTTAAAGGAAAGAACTTTCCTAGACATAACTCGCACAGGGACTGGCAATGTTGTACATGTATTTTTCCAAAGGACTTAGTATCTCTTAAGAGATTTCTGAAGTGAAAATTTCCCAGTCACTGAAATGTTTTACTCACCAAAGTAACCACCAACACGAATGACCTTACTGTACCGATAGCTCAGCCTGTCCAGTTTGGGGGCCAGCAGCTTAAGGGCAATATTGCAAGCTGAAGATCTGAACAAAATAAGAAAGGTAATAATATCCAGAAATAAACTGCACTCCACCAGAATATGAAACTGAATTCAATTTGTTAGCATATGCGTGATTACTAACAAGAATATAGCAGAATATATTATCTGCAGAAAAAACACACTTTATTCCTGTCTCTACTTACATGTTGTACATATACGGTAATCTGCTCTTCGACAAAGCCTTCATGTGGGAATACACAAAACTGGCCACTTGCAAACTGCTCTCCTTCATCACTACATTAGCTATCGTTGTTATTAAAGGAAGTGCAGGCCTTGTCTCAAAGATAACAGCACAAGCCATCATTCGCACTTCAGGGAGAAGTGACTGGTCTGCAAGGATCTGGATGAGATATCCCTGCACCTGTAGAGAGGTAATACATCATTGAGAATTACCAATAATTTAGACTTTTTTTGCAGAATGGATCTACATATAACCCTTCACTGTCCCTGCAGAAAAGCTTCCCAGTCTGGTTTACTGTATCGTTCCATATTGTTTTATTAACACAACTGAATGGGGCCACATGAGAACAGCCCCAAGAAGGGATGGCACTGATCTGAAATAAATGTCCACATATCAAAAAAACATCAGCATGGCTTTTTGCATTCAGAGGCTGACATTCAGAGATCAGTGAATAAAATTGGAAGAAACAACTGTAGATAATACAACAGATTTGTTCTTTGGAGTAATCCAACTGACACAGTGAATGTGCTTTACTATTTTAGGTGGTACTTACAGTTCTGGGGTCCTTCCAAGCTATTTTTCTCAAGGCCATGATGGCATCAATCTGAATGTGGGTTGGGATATCAGAAGCACTGGATGAAGATATGGGAAGGAACTTCAGGATGCGCTTTAAGCTGGCTGGTTCTCCCATGTTACCGATGCACTTCAGAGCTAATTTCATTTTGTCTTCACGGCCCTTGCTGATTGCTTCATCTGCCAGGTCATGGACAGGCTATGGAAGAATCACAGTTCAACCTATTCTGCCTAATGTATACATTGGCCACAATACTCTCTTTAGACACTAAAAAGCCTATCACAATAAAGCAAATTGTTTTAATACAGGTATTCAGTGATGGCTGAGAAAAAAAAAAAGGATGGGAAAACTGTTTTCATTTATCATCTACATTAGTAAAATGATTAATTGCTGTTGTTCTGAAGGAGAGCTATGAAATATATTTGTCCAATTGATTGTTAATAGTCAATTGAAACATGTATAGCTGACATTTTCATACTGTAGCTGAAAAGAGTTAAACTAAAGCACATTAATAAGCTACTAAGAAGAATCTGAGAAAAAGACACGTACCTGAAGAGCTTCTTTAGGACATGCTGATGTCTGAGAACAGTATCTATTGACCACAGAACTGTATCCCAAGCAGGCAACTTGTTGAAGCATTGGACTTCTCTGAATTCTAGAGCTGGTCATTAAATCCTGAAGGAAATTTTTAAAACAAAATGTATATCAATTATGCATTTTTACTTAACATTCTTTTTTTCCTATTTAAGAAGAGGAATACTGACTAGAGATGGTGAGAATCCTGCCCAGAATAAATGCTTACACTAATCATAGTGTCAAAATATCTAGGGTTTGTATTAGCATTTTAACTTGTGGCTCTTTCTGGTTTATAGGAATATTTTGCAATTAAAAGAGCTATTTAAATGATGTAACACACAAGCCACCATTTATGTTTCAGAAGTAAGAAATAACATGCACAAAGGTTTGTCTGTAGACAGCATGAGACATGACTCCAGCAAACTAAAACGGGAATTATTCTCAGAAGTTGTTAAGGGAGAAAGACTTTTATATTACTGTAGCAAAACAGAAACATACTCTTCTCACATATAGATAATGCCAAAAGAAATTCACAGATGATGATTTGTACAAAATCGTTATACATGAGGGGAGAATCTTCTTTATAATAAACTTTGTAACCAATGGATGTCATCAATTATCATTCCTTCTGTTATCAAATAGGAAAGATTCATGTGGATTTACTCACTGCTGCTATTGGAAGAGTGTGTTCATCAACTTTCATTAAATGGAAAGCCAAAGAAACAGTTAGAAGAGTCTGAATGTAGTTAAGTTCATCATTGCGAATTCTGGTCTTAATGAATTTTAGTGCTTCTGTGGTGCCACTTGCAGAAACTGCACTCAGTAGCCATCGCCTGCAAGTAGGTTAGAAAAAGTCCTTAATTTTAGCTCTCAATTCTCAAAAAAGTAAAGTTCCTTAGAAAATCGTACACATAAATACCTGTAACGAGGTTTGTCTGAAACTTGTCTCCAGATAGACTCAAGAGTGTCAGCGCTTGCTATTCGGCAGAGCTGGACAAGTTCTAGGAATCTTTGTGGAACATCATCATGGAAATCTTGTTGGTTATTCAGGACTATGTGCTGCAGTGTTTCTACTACCTGAACAACAAGAGAAAGTGAACACATAGTTAATTCCTTTGGTACTTCTGATCGTATTTCAGGAGGAATCGTAGGAAAGCAATTCGAAGACTTAAAAATTCTGTACCCGTTGCTCGGGGTTTTTCGTTTTGACTAGCTGAAGGGGCATCTGTGGCAGTACGTCTGGGAACTGGTAGCGAAGGCTTCCATAGCTCTGCATGGGAATGTCTGGGGCGCTCCCCCGCTCACTTCTCACTTCCAGCAAGGTAAGCTGTTGTCTGTCAAGAGACAGAGAGGAACGAAAAAGTGTCAGGTAAGGAGTGAATTACCTCTCTCTTTTTCTCTCCCCCCATCTGCCTCATCTGTTTGTTGGTTTGATGATACTGAGACATTATCTCTTTTAGTCTTTACTGATTTTTCCAATCACAGTAAAATCTTACAGTTTTCTAATGGATAAAGTCCTCAGATTGGTATAAACAGTTGTTATTCTTGCTTTGAGAGGCAGCCCCACAGCCTGCCTACCTTGCTTCCATGACAGCAACCCCAGTAGGTTCACTGAATGGCGAGATCTGATACACCTGCTGTGACGCAACCTCTGTGATCAGGGTGCCACCGTCCAACTGCTTGAGCTTGTAGGAGAAGGCCGCAGTCCCTTTTACCAGCCTTTCTTTCTAGAGAAGGACAGAGAGACCCAAATAGTAAGTGGGGACAGAACGGCCGTGCTTGTTGTGAGGAAGGTCTTTTCACGTCTCACATACCATCGTGTCGACAGGACAGGGATAGATGTAAGCCATTCCAATGCTCTTCTTCACCTTCTCCTGGCAATTATTTTGGTCTACAGTTTTGGTAACAGACACTCGGCTATTCTTCCTGTCTTCCTGGATGACATACCTTGTATGGCAAACACCTCCAATTCCAGACTGTATAGATGAGAAGAGATAACAAGACTTCCTAATTATAGCAGGATTTCACCACATGAGAGGAAGCTTTACTGCTTCTGAAGGAGCAGTAGGAGAGTAAATATATTCTGAACAATGTTTTGGGTAAGGATAAGCTATGTTTGGATAAGAATATACTGAATAATGTTTTGAAACCTGTTAACTTTACTCACTAGTTACCCTATTGAACTAAAAAACTGAACAGAAATGGATATTTTAAACTCAGTCAAAGAACTGAGAAAAAGTAATCAATTAATTAATATCAACAATGAACAAATAAATGGATCAAATAGCTGTATCAGGGAAGCAATATAACAAATACATTCATAGCTAATACTTCCTTTTTCTTGAAAGTATTACATTTTACATAAAGCAATTCTACAAATGTCTTTAAAAGATCCAGCAAAAGTAATTCCTTCAACACATACACACACATTTTCTTTCTTGTGAATGAAAATCAACTTTTTTCATGACAGATGGCTGAAAATAGATTAAAATAAACAGGAACATGGAGGAAGTGCACCTAAACAGAACACATCCTTTCAATAAAGTAGTTTTAGAATGGGAAAAACAAACCTCTTGCAATTCATAGACATTCTGTGATTTTTTAATGGTTATCTGCATCATGTTCAGGATTCCTCTCACTATGTTAACACACGTATCAGGGCAGTCTTCTGGGGCATAAATGTTTCCGATCCGTCCAGTACTGTATTCAAATTTGAAAGGCCGGCTGAAACATGATGAGACCATTTGTGTGATTTTGGAAGATCTAGTGAATGGATCCCTGGGCCAGACTCCATTGTATTCCTCCACTTGTGGGGAGCGGACCTGAGAGGAATTTTAAGAAGGACATTTATATGAATAGAATTACTTCGGTACTAAATATGTAAACAGATTGGAAGAAATTAACATAATGACTAGTTATATACTCTTTCCTTCCAAATATAGGCTTAGATAGCCATACAGCAGTTGATTCTTCCATCTCTTGCTTAGCCCGTCCAAGTCCAAGGTGCAAAGCAGTGTTCTTTTGTAGTACAGAAGCAATTAACATACCCCCATTATCTCTCAGGAAGATTTTAAACATCAACTATATAGGTAAAAATATTATTCAAAAAAATTATAAAAATAGATTCAAATAAATTTATCCCTATTTTTCAGCCTTAAATTAAAATAGCTGTACCAGGTTCTGCTTTAGATTAAATCTATCATAAAAAGGTAAAATCATTCTATTTATTTTAAAGTCTTAGAATGTTTCATTTTAATTCCCGCCCTCCCAAAATGCTTGTTGCTTTGACTAAGCTACTGGTCATATTTGATAGTTGTGAATTGCTTAAAACAACTCATTTGTTTGTTTCTTCATAATTAGAAATGTGTTTATAAACCTTTTATTCCCCATACAGCACCATACAAATCAGAAGCAATTTCACTAGTTTTGGGAAGGTCACTGCTAATTC
Organism: Aythya fuligula; assembly: GCF_009819795.1. Lineage (NCBI taxonomy): Eukaryota > Metazoa > Chordata > Aves > Anseriformes > Anatidae > Aythya > Aythya fuligula. Next base: position 14,794,440 of record NC_045566.1, read on the forward strand.
AGATGTCTCTCCAAGCACAGCCTGGTATGCACAACGTAACAATTTCAGGATGAGGACTATGATGAGAAATACAATTCCTAGCTTATCGTTTTGACATCTTGTTTTCATTAATGAAACAAGATCTACTGCTCTGCTAAAGCTCTTGTCATTAAACTCTGTGCCCAGAAAGATGCTCTTCTTTGTAAATAAATTAAACAGACAAAATATTTGTCTTAAATGTTTATTTTGGACATGTCAAAACCCATCTCTAAGAGGTATGCTTTCACATGTACAGATCTTTTCTTGCATTATTCAGACACTAATAATTGCTACGTGCTACTTTTTGATGCCTTTTTTTTTTTTTTCCCCTGAGTGTGTAAACATAATCTACACTTATTAATTGCCTGCATGACCATGATTTTACCTACCCAAGTCCAGGCTCCCCACCAAAGTTGGAAACATTTGTTGAGAATTGAATTGAATCTTAAAATCAGAGCATACTTGAGTGCCTTGAATTACAATTAAACATTTTCTAACAGAACTCCTGATTTTGGCACCTCTATTTCTGATAGTAAGTCATGAGAAGCACCTGCTATGAAAAATTTTCACAACAAGCACCTGTAAGCGATTGGATGCTAAATCACTCCTCATTTAACTTCAGTTTGCAGATCATTCTCTGAAATCTACAGTGCTAAGTCTCTAGATCTGTACCCTACATCTTTCTTAGAACACAAGTGAGCAAAATGCAATGAAATGAACGTGATTTGCACCTCAGTATTGACTGGTATGTTTGGAACAAGATGTGATACCTTGAGGAGGTAAGTGTTCTCTGATAGTCCACTGATCTCTAGCTTGCTGCTCAAGCGCACACCAGCTTTTGCCAAACTTCTTTCTTGAAGCCCATTCAACATAAAGCCTTCATAGCTGTACAGGTAACTCTTTCTGCTACTGAATCCTGGGTCTGTGGGAAATAACAGCCATTTTCACAATAGCTGCAAGCACGTTCTAATAAATAGTCATCATAACAAAATCACTGATAAAAGCTTATAGACAGAAATTCACTTACCGATATCAAACTTCTGGCTACCTGCAAAAATAGATGGAAAACCACGTAAGTAACATTTAGTCTAAACCTAATTGTTTTCAGTGAACCCAAAAAAATTCCAGGAAAGAGGATTGAAGAAGGGATGTGTACGCTTACCTACAAGGGTGAGCACTAGGGCTAGTATGATTCCCCTCATAGTGAAGGTGAATGGGGCTCTGCCAGGCATGGCGAGACTTTTATGGAAGAATGCTCAGGAACACGTGGTTGCATTCTGCTGAATTCTCAAGTTTTTTATCAGTTTGTGTAAACACTTCCCTTTTTGCAATCATACCTTTTCTTCACACAGAAAAATGAAAATCAAGCCATACCTTGGTATCCCGCTGTTGTTTGTTTGTTTGTATAAAACTTTTGTTGGATTTTCCAAAAGTTTCCACTTATCTTATTAAAAAATTCTTACTAGGTCACTTGCAATAAATTTACAATAGACATGTTACTTGATTCCTAGACTGAGCCATGGCTGGCTGCTGGTACGTGGTCCTGCCACAGGTGAGATTGATTTTGCCCAGGTTATGTTGACCTGGCACCTGACACAAGCTGTTATCTAACTGATAGTAACCCAATTAACAAAGTAGAGTCAGCTTCATATACGTTGACTGTGTCCTCTCTCTTTCCTCAGCTTTGGTTTATGGCCACCCCTGTGGACAGGAGACAAGGGTAGATAAACCCTTGCTATTCTTATATATACATATGCACCAAAGCACGCTTAACATCCAACTGAGAAAAAAAAAAAAATCTGTTTAAATCACAGGACCAATGTGTCCTTTCAGCTCCGGTCACACTGACCAGGAATATTTTTTAAATGAGTGAAGGTTTCATAAGCATTCTGTAAATAGTTTGTCTTCCAAGGTAAACGACAGCTAAACGTGAACAATTAAAACCCACAGGGATTCTCAGCAGCAAGCAGGGAGGATAGAAGTGCAGGTCAACTAGAACTTCTGCATTGGGCCAGGTGTCTTCAGAAATGGGAGATGCACAAAAAGTTCTTGCCCTTTTTGAACATGGTGATAGATAATCATGAAAAAGGACAAACAAGTTCTTGTCAGCCACAAACAAAAAAGTTAGCCTTCCAAAGTGAGCTGGGTGGCAGCTGGATCAACAACAAAGACCAAAAAAAACGTGCAGGATCTTCCAAGTTTAAGGTTAGCTCTGGAGGGGCAACTTCAAGCAATGCAGAAAGCTTCAAATCACACAAAAACTCTTTAATTCTACTCTAATTCAAAATCTACAACATACTGGTTATTCAGTCACTTTATTTCTGTTCCCACAGTACCTACAAGATTTACCACAAGAGAGTAGTTTGTGGCAAACAATGTTTTAATGACCACAAATGAACTACACATTTTCTATTCCAGCATTTTCTAGTAAATGCTCTTCTGAGACTGTTATCCCACGAGTTTTGACTTTTTCAAATGGATTTCATCTGAATTTTAAATCCACCTGGTGTCGTGCAGCCTCTATTTTGGAAACTGCCATAGAATTCACTCCAGAATACTACAGTGTTGTTGCAGAAATTTGCCAGAAATGGCACGATTACATGATTATCAACCTGTTATTAAGTTTAAGCAGACAAGCACACTGTGCCATGGTTATAACCTTCTCATAATGATGCACAGCCAGCTCTTCCCTATAACTTTTTTTTTTTTTTTTTAAATAGCTGACCATTTCTTTATAACAAACTTACATGTTATGCATTACAGTTAGTTGCAAGTCTCGTAGTCATGTTTTGTTTTGAGTTGTGCATGTACATGAGTACAGCATCAATGTGAAAACTAGAATATCTGTTATGGGTTGCTGCTTTTTGTGCAAGTACAGCACAACCTTGCTGGGAGTAGTGAACTTTGGAGAACAGATGTATTGTAACAAATAATAATAAACTATCAAACAACATGAATATTTTTCCCAGGGATCAGAAAAAAAAGAAAGCACAAATAGTAGCATGCAACACAAAGTATTCCCATTATCCTGGAAATACTAATTTTTTGTTTACTCTTTAAATGGATATTATTTAGGAAATTTACTAAATAGTTACCTTGGTCCAGTTGAAGTGTACATACAGTAATCCCAGAGAAAAGAAAGGATATGGTCTGATTTTTTTAATACACATTGGAGCATTTTCATTCTGCTGCAACTAAGCAGAGCAAGTCTGCAGAAGCTACTGGAAGCAGTACTTCAAATTAGGATGGGGGCTGGTTTGTAGGGAGAAATTTTTCATAAGTAAATCTTTTATTATTGTTTGCTATACAGCCTGTTTTACAAAAGCTATTTTGTATCATCCTTAAAGGAAAAAAAAAAAAAAAAAAAGAAAGAAAAGCTTAACAACTGCAAACTAACCCTGGAAAGTAAGGTCTCCTACCTAATCAGACTTACATTTATAGTAAAAGCACCCTCCCACCACATAGACTGAAAAAGAAACCTAGATAGCACATACAAAGCATGCCATGTTTAAAGATCATGTGAAATAAAACACCATAGAGCGTAAGAGAATCACTCATCTTTTCAATATCATGCATAGCTAGCAAACAATAACTTTACATGTCATTGCACTACAGCTAGCACTTCTTGTTCCTTCTTAATCGGCCACATGCTTCGTTATCTCAAATAGGTGCCTATGTGTGGTAACACACGTGTATGGCATTCCTGAGTAGCCTTCCCCTCTGCTCCTCAACAGTCTATGATTATGTAAGATCCTAAAGGTTATATACTTTGCTGTGTTGGAAATAATGTCACCACCTACCAACCAGGACATTATTAGCAGTAGCTGCAGTTTTAGAAGCTTCCTGATCACTAGGTATGGTAATCCGAAAACTCTAGGCATGCTTGCCTTCTTTACAGAGACAGGACTGACTCTGTACCCCAAGGTCGGCTCAGGGCTCACTCACATACATACTTCTAACACAGCTGGTTCTTCCGTATAAGCATTAAACTGAATTTCCACTTCCATGGCATGGGTTACAGAAAGTTAAAGCAAAAAGTTAGTATAAAATATTTATCAGTTCCTAATCATTCAATAAGCACAAAAGATTAAATAAGTAAATTACTTTGCTCTTCAGAGGCATTATTGTATTAAAAGTGACTGTCATGAAAAGATATCTAGTCAAAAATCCAACTAAATTATCCAGCAAGAACATGTTTAAGTGTTACAAGAAAGCACCGAAGAACATACCTTAATTACTTCAGAACAGCAGCAGCCCCTAGTGGCATCCTGTTAATTGCCTCAACCATGGATTTACAGATATAGTAGAAGGTGTCCCTGCCCACACAGAGGGGTTGGAATTAGATGATCTTTAAGGTCCCTTCCAACCCAAACCATTCTACAATTCCATGATATTGAGTAAACTAATAGTCTGAAAATAAGAATCTTGCTGGTAAATTGCATGAAAACTGCTCTTCTCTCATTTGTCACTATACGAAAATTTTCAGTTTACATCTTTGAGTATGCTTTTGGATACTATTTCTACTCTTCCATAACTAAAAGTCACATAAGCTCTGTTCAGCATTGAGTGGAAGGTGTAAGCTCAGCAATACCTATACAGATGATATGAGTAGTGTTCACTTATTGTGAAGGAACTGGAGAAACGTTTTAAAAGACTACTAAAAAAAAAAAATATTTCAGCAGAAAGATATGACCAACCAGATCAATATATACAATTCTGCTTCTTTAAGGTTCAGTACAGTTCTTACACAGCATCTTCTGCAGCTTGCATTGACTGCTACCTCATTTTGAGCTGTAACTGAAGGCACTGAACTAACCAGCAAAAACTTCAGTGTTTTCTATCTTAGCTCCATGAATTCCAGTTTCCTTTCTTTCTCATTATTCTATTGTTACTTTTTTTTCAGGTAGTCCAGTTGCTCTATTACAACCAGTTGTGAAGATAAGGGGCACAGCAGCAATGTATTTTCAGTATAGGGTTCTAAGCTTTAGAGTTTTTCCTTCCTATGATGCTGAGAAGAGCAAAAGTTTCTTAGACACCTTCCAAAAGGTCAATTGGACTAGGGCTGGAGCAACACCCGTGCATTAACAAATACATGAACATTCAAAAGACAAGAGATGAATGTGTAATGGGCAAGGGAATGTGTAATGGGCAAGGAAAAGCGCATGCTTTGTATTCAGTTGAAGGACACTTGAAACATTTTATCTACATGGCTATTTTTTAGGAAGTTATAAACAAAGCAGATTTCCCTAGGACTACCCCAAAAATTCTGGAGTCCACTAAAAAGAAACAAAACAAAATCAGCATCAGACAGATTTGGTAACATAGTGAACCTTGGCCCTACAACCCTGATGGCTTAAAAGTGCAGTGCTCATGAAACACAGAACAACGGTTTCTTAGAATAGACTTAAACATTTATTGTTCACATTTGAAATAATTTGATTCCTGACTTAACCATTGAAAGTCCTAATGCATCTGTAAACTGAGTATCACTATAAAACAATTTAAAATACCATGTAAAATAATATTATGGATGCATGTATTTCATTTCATGGTTTCTTAGCATAATCACTTTGTCTATTTACAAATATATAAAGATTTTGCGCTTTAGGTCACCTGAAATATCAAAGAGGTATTTTCAAATCACACAACTTAATAAATATATAACTTGTTTTGTTAAAAATCTACAGTATACTGTACATTCAAGTTGAGGCAAAAGAAGTTTTAATGCCAGTTAGACTTCAGACATAAATGAGTGTTTGCAATAATTAAACAATTCCTAAAAGTGCTCTGTCCATGATGAAAGGATTAGGATCCAATATTTTGTTACAGCCAAAGTTTCAGACCACTGCTTCATTCACAGAATCACAGCTTCTGTTACTAGAAAAATATCAAAGCTTTTATATATTTTTAATAAACATCTTCCAAGAGTTGCAAGAAATGGTCCAAAAAAAATAAGCCATGTGTGCGCACACCTACATACATCACAATTCAGATCACCACATAATCTTCCAAGAATGAACAAACTCACAGCATTCAGTTTCACTTTAGAATGGTGTTTATGAACACATCGCTAACAGAACAGCAGGCAACCCTAGGAAATCTAAGGCAGTTGTTCTATGTGCAAGTTTCTACATAGCAAAGAGTGCCAACTCCAGTCTTCCTGTGACTTTGTGCATTACTCAATTTCTCCTTCGTCACTTTCCTCCCACTGATTTGGCTTGCTGTCTCCAGCAGGTTTCTTTGATGCCGCATTGGAACTGGTATAAAAGAAAGTTAGTGTAAATAACTACATATTCATTTACAAATTACACTTCAGAGAGAATCACAATGCTGTTTTTACGATATTGATATTTTGCTATCAATCATAAGACCTAGATTAGACTTTCTGTAAATTATCACAACTTAGCCTCTGTTCTACATAGAGTTCAGCACTAAGAAAAAAAATATCCACATGATTTCAGATACCTGTTACGTGAAATGTACTGAGATGTCTGGCAGGGTTCAGCTGAAACAGGTCCACTCAGTGTACAGTGAGGTTTTCTTTGCTGAGATGTGGAATTCAGTAACCGACCGTCTTGGTCAGAACCTAGAAGGCATACATATCATTTAAAATACACTACAATAGAAAACATTTGAAGGACTACATCCTTTGTGTCTTCTGCAGTAAAAATACAAACAAAAAAAGCAAAACCAAAACCAAGCACAAACACTCCCCCTCCCAACTTTTTGCATGTCTATAATAATAAATACAGCCACTGGAACTTTAAAAAGTTAATTGCAAATCAAAAGCTTTGGTATACAGCCTTAAAAAAAATGAAGCTGCTCACACATCATTAAAATCAAGTCATTCTTCATGAGAAACAAGCCATAACATTTAAAATCTGTTTCTAAAAATAAAAACATTTTTTTACTATGGAAGATACACTTACAAAAGCACTACAGGAATTGCATGGAGGAGAAACAAGGAGGACACAGAATACAAGAGGCAAACTAGTTACCTAACAAGAATACAAATTCAACTGTTTTATCTTTACTTGCTAGTTCTTTTATGCATTTATCTAAAAATGCTGACTCCCACAACAAGAATCAGTTTAACAAAGATTGCTGTTACTTTCTAAGAAACAGGGCAGGGGAATTATCAAAAATTCAGCAGTAAAGACCAAAACACCGAATTTGCGTATTCAGCCATAAGGAGGGGTGGGAAATCAATTTATCAGTTTGAAAGAAAAAAAAAAAAAAACATGGGAAAGAGGAATTCAAAAATATTTTAAATGAAAACAATATTCCAAACTACGAACATGTTATAAAACACTCATATAGCCATATTATCTTTTTTGAGGAAATGATTCTTCGAAGATTTGAATCTTTAAATCCTATTGTTTATCACTCAAATTTATTTTATCATTATATTTATATTATAATCATACTTTACCTATAATAGATAATTATAATTACCTTATTATATAAGTTATTTTATCATTATTTACAGTATTTTTACAAAGGATTCTGTTTTACTGAATTTATATGGGAATGAATGTTTAGTATTGCCTCATCTCAAAGAGCAAATGCTGCGTTCTTCAGAGCTTGTTTCTGATCTATGAAGATCTCTACATGTCATGAGTTTTTGCAACAGCCTTGATAATGAATATGCCCACATTTTAATTAATTTGGTAATTCCAAGAGTTCTCTGTTCTTACGAGCTAAGCTGTCAGGTACTTAACATTCACCTGATCCCTTCTCAGATCTAAGTTCATTACATAGGTAATTATCAGGCAGGGAATTACCAAGATTCCCTTTTTGAACTATCAGTTAGCCTGACAGGTAAAGGCATACAGTAAGTGAAATTGGTAAAGTTTCTCCTGGAAAGTTTTTTTATTTGCTTTTCCTGTATGTTTGTTTTGGGTAGGTTTATTTGTTTTAAGTAGTTTTACATCTTCTAGTTAAAAGGGGAAGAAAATCATACTACAGTAACATAATTTGAACCAAATACTTGCTTCCTAAGAAGGCACTTGAAGTTGTCACATTTTCAGAGTGCTTGTGATCAGTAGACATACTTAAGAACTGTTGCTTCAACCATGCTCCTCTATCTTCTTCAAATGCCTTTCTCTAGGAAAAGAAATGTCAGTTTACACTTAGGACCACACAAACAAGCTTAGTCTGCATTACACTGATGTTATTCCATCTAAAAATCAGAAGTCGTGGCATGTACATGCAACTAAAGTGAGCCAGCAGTTTAACACAGAATTACAGTCATGAGAGCAAGCCTTTAAATCCTACAAGGATTAGCTGAGGAGGTATTTATTTACAAGCCAAACCCCATGGCTTGTTTCACAGAGGTCTGAATAATCCCTTCATTTTACTGTTCTCCACTCCAGTGACACAATCTCCTATCACTGCCTCCTGTGCTCTCCTGCCCCCACAGTGCAGCACTACCTCCTGCAAGTACCCCTTATTTCTGAGCAGCTGCCAATAAGGATTACTACTTAAACCTCAACCTTCAGCTTTTTCATAAACAGATGAAGGTGACTGAAAATAACACTGATTATTTCCATCCAAAACTGAGGCAGAAAGGGGATGTTTCCTTTTCCAACTCCTCTATGAGCACAGAAGAGGAAAACACTGGCTAAAGACAATCTTCAAGAGGTCTAAAGGCTGTGCAATCAAGAGACAAGCTATTGTATCTCCAAAACCGTCAGTGAAATGGGATGTTCCCATTATATATATATATTTTTTTTTTTACTGTATCAGCAGAAAATAGAACAAGCTTACTTTTTCCACAGATAACTATGAAACTTGGAGTACTGCTTCTACTTCCTTGTTTCTCCTTTCGAATTGTATTATTTTAACAAGCAGAAGCATAGGTAGTTAACGTTTTTGCTGCAATGTAGTCTTAAACATTTCTGGACGAACTATTAGTATTTCTCATCTCTCAACACTAAATGAAAAACTTGAAGAACATGTATCTATATATGTAGTGGCTTGTACCAATATTTGTCACTGCATGAACTACTGTTGTGCCAACATCTCAAGGAAAATCCAAAATATTCAGTTCTTGACATTTTATGTTCCCTCCTGCTCACTTGTAATCCCCTTCATGTTTTGACCTTAACTACTGACTAGAGAAAAGGACACATGCTAGAGCTCATTTATAGACATATCTACCCCCATTCCATTCCAGTATGCATGTTTACTGGACGGCTTAACTACAAGAACAGAAAGTGACCCTACTAAGACAAAGACAGCAGTTATTTTGTCTATCTGCAATAGTCATTGGTTTAGAAATGTTTAGAAGTCTTTGAGAACTCAACACCATAGCCAAATCTGACAAAAATTTGCATAAGCACAGGATTTAATAAAGCATTTAATAAATAAGCAGACTGATTTTTCAGAAGTGCTTAGAAATTTCAAAAGCTGCAAGAAAAATGGGTCATTCCAGTTGCAGTAACTGCATTTTCCAGTACACCTGAATTTTTTTTTTTTTGAAGTGCCAACTAAATGACCTGCCACAATTGCCAAAAGATGTTTTATACAGTATGAGAATAAGCTGCTTGTTAACATCTCCATACAGAAATTGTTAGATGGCTGCACTTCAGTGTGTGTTAAATAGTTTTATTCTAATAATAGCAACCCATCTTTCATAGCAATTCCTTTTCTAATACCTTTCCATTTTTCTAATACCTCAAGTCCTAATCTAATAGCAGCTTCTGTAAAACTTCTTCGTTCCTTCTCAAAATTCTTTTTTTGTTCTCGAAATAGCCTCCATTCTTCCTGAAGACGTTCTCTTTCTTCCAACAAATAGCAGTCCTGTAGTAACAGAGTGGTGTCATCATCACATGGAGACATAAGCTGCTGCTGCAAATATAAAGCAACGAAAGACTAATATTAATTTGGGAAGGCCTATAAAGATGTGCAGGATTTCCATAAATTCAGTTTTATTAAAAAAAAAGTTGAAGTTTGATATACAAACAACACAGTTGATGGGGCCAGAGTTTCAGGCAGGTAACAAAACATCTCTGTTCAGGCAGCTGACCCCAGCCTCCTCCCTCGTATTTGCTCACCCTCCCCCGTCCCACCACCACCCCCCTACCCCACCCCCCCAAAATTATTCTTATCAGAATTACAAACTCATTGGATTACTAACCAACTAACTAGCACGCATACTCAGACCAACCACTAAGACTTCCTATTAAAAAGAATAATCAAATAAAGGAAAAAGGTTCAGAGGTGAGAAGTGACATATTAAACACACACACACACACACACACACACACACACTCAATTGAGAAAAAAATTAAAGCCTGCTACCTGTAACAATTGTTGCTGAGTTTTGATCATTTCTTTACACTGCTGAATTTCTAATTCTAGCTTTTCAGTTTCCAGCTCGTGGTCTTCCCTTGAAATTACATCTTTGTCATCCAAAGCTCTTAAATGCACACGTGACACTAAGGGAAGAAAAAAGCTACTTAGGACAAAAATCCCTCACAGCACTGGGGGCTCAGAGTAATAGCAAAGGTTTTTAATCTGTATTTGTTTTATCCCAAAAGACACGTACATATTCAAAATTACTTCTATCAGAACAAGAGCACCAAAACTGGTGCTACACACACAGTAACCAGTAACTGGCACAATAACCAGTTCAGAAAAAAATTACAACATATCTGTTTTACATTTCCCTGGGTAAATTACAAGTCTGCACTGCAACGGAAGTGTCACACACAAAAAACACTTGCTTCAGCAGTTATTTAATGAAAATCAAGACAAATGAAGACTTCTCTTCACTGATATGTTGTTAGCCTATTCTTCTGAGCCAATTTTTGAAGGGCTTGGGTGTTCATAAAATATGACAGTAACTATATATATCACAGACAAAAAAAGAAAGACTTTCCCTCAAGTTCTGTGAAGGAGAAACAGAGCTTACAGCCAGAACATTGTGTGCGTATTTTTACCCCAGCAAAGGAATCAATTAGAGGAATAAAATGTATTTTTGTACAATCATATAATGCAGAATTTTATTTCATGCACAACTATCATAGTGATCATAATAAGCCAAATTTTGATCCCCTGGTGACAGCGATTGAACATTAACTGAATGCTAAGGAACTAGAACAGTCATCTCTGTAAATTAAAGAAAAAAAAAAAAAAAAAAAAAAAGAAAGGTGACTCCAAGAAAAGCACAAATACACAAAGCATTTTTTCCTGATGCTTACAATTACTTCTCAGTTAGCTATACAAAATGAACTATTACTCAGAACAAGTAATCTTAAAATCCTTTCTATGGCATAAACATGTTCTTATAGACCATCTGCTCTTTTATTTGCAACTGAATGCATGACCTTCTCAGTATTATTCCTGTCTGCAAACATCCCTGTGGTAGCAGCAGCATTTGCTTACATGGGAAAAGTAATACTAGGAAAGAATTTTATATATTTTTAGCTGTCTTTTAATGCTGTTTAACAGCTGGAAATGAGAAGAGTCCAGCACCATTCCATCAACCAGTTCACTTTAGAATGCCAGCAGAAGACTTAGAGGTATGGATGTGGCAAGGCTAAGCTCCAGGAAGGATTTACATATTTTGCATCCGTTTGATTCAAATTGTTATATCTGCATTATTCAAACAGCTCAAAAAGGTGGGAAAAGAAAACAAACATTTATTACAGGGCATGTATTTCCAAACAAAAGATAATTATTTCTTCAGAAAATCGTTGCTTACTGTGCCAAACGATTAATCATGTCTGTTTTCAGGATAACAGGCTTGCTATGCAATTGCTTTCCTAACTTCATTCAGTTAAAACTCATACCAAAAATGTAAATCACAAGCTTTTTCAGGAAGTCTACCAGGTCACAATCCCTTCTATTTTAGCTTTTATGTAGTTTAGACAGACTAAAGTAAATTCAAAGATTATGATACCAAATGAAGTTAGCAGCATTTTATATGTACATGTAATTGTGTTAATCATCACCTTGGTTGTCCAGCTTTTCAACATGATTTTTCAACATTCTCCATTGTTTTCTAATGCTGTTGGTAAGCTGCTCTCGCACAGTTTCACAAGACAGTTCCCACATATTCTCTTTATTTAATTCTCCGATGTCCTCCTCCAGGTCTGACAACACCTGTAAAAGTAGAAGCGAAGTGTGATGCAAACCACCTTACCATTCCAAGTAGACATATTTGTTTATTTAAATATGTATACAGGTTTAATTTACCAAACCAAAGTAAAATTAATATATATAGAAAAGATTTTTCTTCCAGGGAAAATTTGTCTGTTAGAGAGTAATTCCCTGATGGCATAATGATGAAGAAAGAGAAGTAATGTGGCACTCCCCAAAACCGTGACACGAAGACAATTTATAAAGGTAGCAAGACTCTAACTTAGCATCACAAATCTCCACAAAAGAAGTTCAGATTGCTGAGAAGTTCCATTGTTACAGGCTCACTACACAGAACGAGCAGGATTTTAGATGGTAAAGACAGTGTTTCCATTATCTATAAAGACTATTTTTTTCCTTTTGAGAACTAAGTAAATCCAGAACACACCCTATGGTACAATGGAAGTAGCCCATTCAGTTGCATTTCACCCTATTGTTCAAATACCAAACCTGAATGCCATCTCAAAGAGATGAGACAGAAAAGTCTGAGAGGACTAGCCCGCAACAACTTAGTGGATATAAATTAATAAGCTATAGCTATTTAAACACCTGACATGAATACCCCACTCCTCTCAAGCATCTAAACCATTCTATACAAGCCTCTTTAGCTACAAGTACATAAGAAAAATGTGATGGTAAATTCCAAATTAAGTTCAAAGGCATCTAAATAATTCATTTACATATGAAGTAAGTACTTTCTTTCAAACCTGTATCATTTAAGATCTTAAGGAACAAAGCAAGAATTGTAAGAAAAAAAAACAGTATTTTTTTTTAGAGGTTTTTGTCATTTTATATAAAAACATTCATTTATATACGTATACATACATGTATGTGTATGTATGCATGCTAACCTCATGAAATCCTAGTCTGGAGTAGCCATAAAATATCCTGTGTAAAAAAAAAAAATAAATACTTAGGACTGGAGAAAAAACACTAAGCCATCTCACTTGGGAAAAAACATATTCCTCCAATGTACCAGCAGTTCTGCAAAATGAACTAACTGGTCTAACCCATGGACTAAACAGAACACACACTAATTACATTTCCTCTACCCTCACCCTCTGTGGTTTCTATGGAAAGCTTTAACAGTTTAGAAAAGTTCATACGGCTTCCCTTTTTGTACTTTGTCCCTCATTTGTCATAGTGTTGAAGTCAGTGCCTGTGTGCTCAGCTGAACTGAAATTTCACAACAGTTGATTCTTTTTTCCTTAATATTATGTTGCTTTTCTATATACATTTTTACACACATAGTGTTCAGCACTTCATTTTTTTCATTTACTGAGTACTGGTACAGTAGTTCTATGTGTCTGGGCATTAAAACATCTATCTTAACCACATTTCCACCTTTTATGGAAATACTTGCATAAGCACCTTGGAAGCCAGTTTCAGCTTCCTACTATGAAAGGCAGACGAAATCCAAACTGCATCGTTATAGAGAATTACATACAGGTAACTACATCTAACATTTATCTGAAGTATACTTTCAAGCTTCCCACGTATTGACTAGGAAGAACAGACTTGCTATTGTTCATGGACAGAATTAGACCATTTAAACATGGGTGATTTCAAGTACAGCACAGGGTATGTAATCCACAGCAAGTCCTACAAGAGAAAGTTTACCTTTTTGATGATCAAATGGCTCCAGCACTGCAAACTATCACACATTTAATTTTAACTGAAGGGTACTTACTGGCCCATCTTCAGACCTTTCTTTAGGTTTTTGTTTCTGTGGTGGGAGAAGTGAAATAATCTCTTTCTTCATTTGCTGAAGAACTTTTTTCAGCTCAGCATTTTCCACTAGAAGCTGCTTCTGGCGTTGCTCATAGTCACTTAACAGAACTTTGTACATTTCTTCTTCATTTCTAGAAGCAGAAATCTTACAGTAACAAGACAACAAATACAGCATATGTGTCAATTAATGTTGTTCTATAACAACTAGAAGTTCACCTGGCTTCTGTCTTATCAGTCCTCCATGCACCTCTCTTCCCATCAGCTCTACCAACATAATTTAGAACTTCCATAGCTGCAAGTGAAAAGGATATTTCAAAGCATGAAAAAATATGCAAGTATATGAATACTCAGATAACACTACATTTACTTGTTTGCTTTTACACATAATTATTGTCAAGAGACCACATTACCTAAATGTTTCCCTCAGTCTTAAGACCCAGATGAGACCACATTGCCCTCCTGAACAAGAGTAAGATAATCAAGAAAAATAAATAACTTCTTGTGTTTGGAAACCTGGGGTGGGCGTGTTCTCATCCTGTCTCTTATTTTATACATTTCTTAACAGCACTTTCATCCATATTTCAGCTTTTATATAAATCGATTATTTTGAAATCATATCAGGTTAGGAGTCAAAGTTCAATTCTAGTTAGCTCTCAAGGAAACAGGAACTAGATTTAAAAGCTGATTATTTTGACCTTGCTGATACTTCAACTAGCATTATCTAACCAGAGTCAGCAACATGATACAAGTTAAGATTTGTTCACCTTAGGGTGAGGCTTCTAGAGATTACTGTGCTGATATCTAGTGATTTTCTACTGTCAAAATAGGTGTTCCTGCTACGGCATCGTAATCCAACCTGGCTTACCCACATGCAGTGTCGAACTAGACCAGCAGAAAAACCAACTCAGCAACATTATTTTTTTCTGGTTTAGTGAACCATTTTTGTTCAGTAAAAATATAACATGCTACAAATGGCAAACAACTGAGAGCATTTGGAGAGTAGCAGAAGGGATAAGAAAGGAAGATCAGGACTTCCTTTCCAATGACAGTCTCCATGCTTTGTCTGAGACAGGAATTTCACAACACATTCACTGATCCACAAGTTAAACACTTGGGAAAGCGATATGAATACACTCCGAACCAAATTTAAGCATTTTTAAACATACAGAACAAACTATTTTGTTCTGGTACTCTACTTACCAATTTTTTTGTCCTTTTTGTTCATGACTAATTGATGTAAGCGTTCCTTTAATTTGTTATATTCTCTCTCTTTCCTCTTCATATCATGATTGTACTGTGTAGCTCTACTTGAAATTATGTTTTGCAACTTCTGTACCTAAAAACAACCACATAAAAAACAGATTTCATCTAATGCATATAAGGAAACATTTCTTCAGAAAACCAAAACAAAGAGGAGAAGTGAAATAACATTTATTAAAACTGCTTCTGGTTAAAGGAATTGACAACAGAAATCAGGAGTACTCTCCTAACAAATAGGTTCTGACCTGTCTCAGGAAGTTTTGTTGCTTTTACGCACAAACCAACACCACAAGCAACATATGCTACAGTTCGTCAGTACAACTAAGCACATTTTTTAGTGATTCAAGTGATAACCTTCTCTGGCTTCAGTAATTAATGTTTGGGATTTGATTAACTCTAAAGTAGGTTTATTAGCTTTACACTAAAAAATAATAAACACATTGCTCCTTTTGGATAGCAGAATTGAAAAGAAAGACTATTTTATTTAGTCTATAAGAACAAACATATCATAAAGCACATTCTAGACCCATACTATCATTAGTGTTTTTTTTTTTTTTCCCCAAAGCATCAGTTTTAACTTTAACAACATGTAGAACATTCAACATTTTAAGCTAGAACTTTATGAAGTTCATTATAAACAGATACTACTATGATTGCTAACTACATGAACATGTTTATGAATGCGGAGAACATTCATGGAAATTTAGGAGCCATGTAAGTACAGAGGGCTGGGGAGAACGTGGGAACAAATTCCAAACTAAACAAAGTGTTTTCTGATCTTGGTTCTTCTAAGAATCTAAAGTTTAATGAGTGTGGGTTTTGTGGTCCATCCCCTGCCCCCACTCTCCTCTACAATATAACAAAAAAATAAGTGCTCCTATACATATAGGCTTGAGGAAGCAACTGAATCACACTGTATCCTCTTATATCCTTAATATAAGATATTAAATATTAATATCTTAATATTTAAACATTACAAAATAAAGTTAAAATCAAAAAGTATGAGAAAACTGCACGTGTTTCTATAGTACTATCTACCATTACTATAACTTGGACCTACGCCTTCCAGAACCTATTTAATTTATGTAATGTGTCAATTTCTTTGCTGAAATACAACATTCATTAGAAAAAAAAAGAAATCAAAGTAAACAGCTACCAGATACCATGCAAACATCATACTACTGAAAACCTATGTAATAATCTGTGTTGATGTACATAACTCACTTCATCCTTCTCATTTTTAAGTAACTGGTGCAAGTTTCTGTTCTTGCTTTGCAGTTGTCTGTCCCTTTCCTGAAGTCCAACTATTTCCCTTTTAGATAATTCCAGCTGTTCCTAGAAAAAGGAATGTTGATAGTTCAGTATCAATACAAAAAAACAAACTGCAAAGTCACCTCATTTGAGTTAAGTCTTCTTATATTTGACCTCTGATGTTTCTTGATCACTTTGCACTTTCAGTGACAAATTAGTTCTATCTTCTGGAGCAAGTATGATTCTCCAGTACAAAGAAACACTCCCATCCACAAAAAAAATTAAAAAAAATATTTAGCTTGGTATTTAACATATCTTATCTTATACAATTACTGCTTTTTCAATAAGTCAGGATTCTGTAAGCGTATCTCTACCACAGGATTGAAGGTGGATACTTAGCAACCTGTTTTAATTTGGGACTACCATTTTACTGGAGTGTTTCTCTTAAATAATCCAGGGAACAATTAACATAGATATGTAAATTGTGACCATAGCAAAACAAATAGGACATTTCACATATATAGAGTAAGGCTGGACAAATGATCCCATTGTAACAGATTATGCACAACTGGCATTTAAGAACTTTCTTCCACAAACATGTGACTCAAACCTGAAAATGCCACCTTGAATGGTCAGAAGAAAACACTACATACAAACTCTTTTCTTGCGTGTGCAGCGAGCTAGAAGTGAGTAAAGTTATGTAAGCATCAAAAGTTTCTAAGCAGCAAATCACATCTGAACACATTTAACACAATAGCATATGTCAAGAGGATTGCCGCACGATATCTGAAAGAGTTTACATAAGAAGCCTTGTATGGGGGCAGATAAATTAAATGTCCTGACATTGAAGCAGTGCTAGCAAGTTTTTTTGCATTCTCAACTTAAAAGCCATTTGTCTAGGAAAAGTATCATACATAGTGTATTAAAATGACTATAGTTACACTTGATTTTTAAGGTCACATCAAAACACTCCTGTGTGGCTGACTAATCTCAGCAGAAGGGCTCCTGTGATTTTGAGAAGCTATAGCACTATTTGACAAGGAGAGTGCTGGACAGTCTTACTGAAAAACAAACTTATGAGGCCCTTAGTCATGCACTGGATTTTTATTTTTTCTTCTCCATGAAGAATCAAAGGAAACAACAGTCTTCTGATATGACTGCACATGAGTACCCATGAAGTAGCATTAGCTGATGCATTAGAAGTTCACAGCTTTTCAACAGTAGCAGACCTGTTTCATTTTACACCACAGGATAAATACCCACAATCTCATTTTTGGCAGCAAGCTTCTGAGCAGTCTTTATGAAAAGGCTATGTGGTCAGCTATTCAAGGAATTTAACAAAAAAAAAAAAAAAAAAAAAAAAAAAAGCTACACATATGGAGAACGAGCGGTAAAAGGCCTGTGTAGGTTGCTTTTCCTAGTACATGTCACTATCACTGATTACAATAATACTGTGAATTTATCTTTTAGAACAGGGTATGCCCTATTTGATGATATTCAATGAGCTGAACTGATGCGTTCAGCATTTTCACCTACAGCATGCATTTCCATGCAACACTTCCAAACTGAACAGTCTTCCCTCTTCCTTGAGGAAAGATCTAAGCAGGTTTTCCATTCTTTCACTAATTCACATTTCATTAACAAATCTTCCACTTCCAAAAAAAAAAAAAAAGATCAAAAACAAGAATGCACATACAAATACAAACACAGATTAGAACTGGGGAGGAAAACAAAAAAATTCACTCACTGTTAAGAACGTACAGTATCTGTTAAACACAAGTGCTGCATTATATTGGTGGAATTATCTTGTTTTCTACCTTTAATTTAGCATAGGAGTTCTGTAAGTGATCCATATCACTACCCAGTTTCAGGTGCTGCATTTCTACTTCTTCCTGAGCTCGAAGGTTCTTGTGCTGCTGTACAAGTAATTCATTCATGCAATTTATGATGGATATTAAGTTTAATTCTTTTCCTTTCGGCTCCACATAAATAGAAGGGAAGCCCAATGTTGTCAATTCCTGGTGAAAAACAGAGGGGAGAGGGGATAAATAAGGGGTTCAATCTCTCAGATAAACAATAACAGATGAAATCCTATATGAAGAAAAATATATATTCCACACCAACTTTAGCATTAAGAAAGAAGCCTTCCTAATCCAGTGCTTCTTCACTACCAAAACTGGTTTAATGTCATCTTCAAACAACGGCGAATAAACAAGAAGATCTGGCTTACCCTATTGAGATAGGATATACTCTGTTCAATATTCTCTTCTGTGCAAAAGGCACTGAAAAAGCTGTGCATGCTTTTGGATGAAGGCAGTGGCAAGCGTAGCACTTGTGAGTTCATGCTTGGGGGTGATATCTTTTTTTCTGAGGTATACTGAAAAATATTTTTGCTAT
Organism: Aythya fuligula; assembly: GCF_009819795.1. Taxonomy (NCBI): domain Eukaryota; kingdom Metazoa; phylum Chordata; class Aves; order Anseriformes; family Anatidae; genus Aythya; species Aythya fuligula. The sequence goes on from NC_045566.1 coordinate 14,813,244, forward strand.
CTAAAAGTTAAAAATATTAAGAAACAAGTCAGGGATGATAGTTTAAGACATCATATACAAAAAAAAAATTTTAAAAACAAATCCCTTAAATACCAAAATTATTCTTTATAGACACTTACAAGTCTAGAGCTTAGAATGTCATCTATAATGAAATATTACAACGTAACATATTAAACAACTCACAATAAAAAGAAGGATAGCTAAACTTCTACAGAAAATCTAAAGATTTCACAACATTTTCAGGTGTTGTATCTTTCAACTTTTACTATTCCTGCCTCCATGAAAGAGCTCTCCTACCTTTTTTCGTAATTGCCTTGCTAAAAAACATATGTGCTTTATTTATACAGGTGCAAAAGCTGTAAATTTAGTTACAAATTCCTCCAAAAATATGATATCCTTAGTCAAAGCAAGTGTGTACTATAATTAAATCTTCCACTAGGTAGAAGCAGGCAAAAAAAAAAAATCTCTTTTAATAAATTTGTCATCATTTTATAAGGCATGAGAACGTAGAACAAATTAAGAATTCTCTGAAAGTGCAAGATAATCTGAAAAGTATATTTAAAAAATTGATTAGAACTTTCATTCATATATATATATATATATATATATATATATATATGAAAGAATAGTATTTTAAAGCAGCATTTCTACAAGGACTTGATCCAAAAAAAAAAAAAAAAAAAAAGCTTTGTATCTACTAGACCAGTTAACAGCATGTTAAATAACATGAAGCATCTCATTCATAAAACCCCACTCACTCTTAAGCAGCTATAATACCACCGGAAGAGCTAGCAAATCCACTAAATTCAAAATATTACTAGTTTACCTGATGACAGCACTGGCACAGTAACAGTCTTCCAATCTCCCATAGCAACAAGGGCAGGCAGGGTACCTGAGCAACTGGTTCAGCAGTGAAGTATTTAGTAGAATTCCCGACAATGGGTGTTACGTAGGCATCTCCTAAAATAGCAAGAGCATTTTAGATTAACAGTAGCATCTAATACAGCTAGGAGATTAAAGGAGGCATAGGAGAGAGAGACTACTGAACTTAAGCCACATGACATTTGTCTACTTCTTCACACAGTGTAGAACACCATAAGCACACCAAAAATTATACTGTAGAAACGATGTATCTGTATTTAGTTAGACGTGAACTTAACCAAGTCTTGTAAACCATCAACTAAAACACCATGCACACATGGAAAGTATAAAGACATTTTAGATAACCCACTTGTTTCTGTCAACATACATCAGAGAAAGCACAGCAAGCCAAATATTTAATATTTTTCTGCAATATAACCAGGAAGCAAGATAAATTTATGTGAAGTTTTAACATAAATCTGTCTTAATGAAATTATTAACAGGTGACAAAGGCTCTAGAAAAGATTTATTGGCCAACAGAGCAAAGGAACTTTTATATATATATATATATATATATATATATATATATATATATATATATATATATATATAAATAATGTATTAAATATTTAACTATATAGATTTAAACTTAACCTATGTACCTTAATATACTACGTATACACAGTTATACTGCCTTTCCCTGGCAAGCTGCTTGCTTATTTGCAAAATCTCCAAAACTGCTGAAGGAAAAGGCAAAGCCTTACTCCATTGGCACAGCCACTGAGTACAGTACTGGCTCTCTGGAAGCCAACCAAAACTCATTCATAAGAAAGAAGCAGCTGATTGTCCCCTCACCCTACCTCCACCTCCCAGTCTGAAGGCATGCAATAGTGTTAGAGTTGACACACTGCTGGAAAATTAAAGCCCAACTTGGATGTTGAAGATCCGGCCAGTGTAAGCCATCAGCTGTTGGGTGAACAATGACACTTCAGGGAAACTATTCATGTGACAGGAAAGAAGGCTTTCATTTACTTCATTAATACTTCAGATCAAAATCTCAAGTCAATTTAAGATGGACTCCATAGGCTTTTGCAGTACAGCCATGTTTGCCACTAATTCCTCCTAACGTGCACTCAGGGAAAAGGAACTTCTGAAGCTCTGACACTAAAACCTTGTATTTTTATCATTGTGGGAAAAGCTATCGTTTGGAAAACCAATCTGCTGTCTATTTAAGACACCAGATGTTTGTGGGTGGTCTGCTATCCATAAGGTCCCTTGAGAACAAAAAAGAGACAATAAGAACCCTTACTGATATTTCAAAGCACACAACATAATGCCCAGAGTAATACCAAGTTTTAAAGAAATCCTATTGGTACACAGCCACATCACAGAGTGTTCAGCACTAGAAAATAAGGTATCCACCTGGATGAATACTTCTGCAGGTTCACGTACTTGTATAAAAAGATAAACAATTATTCCTCAGATGAGTTGAAACATTGCAGCAACTACTAAACTGCACATCAGAAAGCACACATAAGGCAGGGAGAAAACAGTAAACATAGTAACAATCTAGAGGCTGTTGTTTATTAAGAAATTGATTCTTTTCTCCTTGCCCATTCACATTTTTCAGTGTTTTCTTCCTGCAAAACTAAGATGAACAGAAATGAACTAAGTGAACATTCAGACTCTAAAGGCAATGACTGACTTCACGGCAGGTCTGTAAGGCAATCTCTTCTTTGTTTTTCCCCACCACCCAAGTCAACGGTGCTTTTAAAAATGTAATTCAAAATCAAAATAAAGATTAGGAGGACACATTTCATAGAATATCCCAAGTTGGAAGGGACCTGTGAGGATCATCAAATCCAATTCATAGCTCCACACGGGTCTACTTACATTCTTATTTGGCTTCTGTTGGATCCATCAGATAGAGAAACCTGCAAATAAAAGGGCGGATAAAAAGTCAAATTAAACAAGTATATTCTCATTATTGGTGTCGTTGTAATCCTGCATTCTAATAATGTATTTCAAAAGGTTCTTAAGAAACTCAAAACACAAATTCCACTAAGAACTATTGGAAATTCTACAAAAACACTACTCACATTTCATAGATGCAATTAATTTCAAATAGATTGGCATTTATTCTTTAAGAGACTGCATAACCATTATGAGATCTTTCCACCCTCATTCTCTCTAAGTACATCACCAGTCCACAGGTCTCTACAGTGCAAACACTGTTTGGGTTGAGAGGTCTGCATCAGAATAATGCTTGACTGGACTAATCCACGTGAGGGAATACAATAATTCTCTAAATTTTAGTCCTGTAACCTGCATGCCATGTTATTCAGCGTAGATATTTTCTGAAGACTACTTTCTGGTGACACATTGTTTCTACATATACCAGCAAGAAGATAAAATGAAAAATAACAAAACAAACAAACAAACAAAAAAAAAACAAACAAAAAAAAAACACAGGTTCAAAAGGATGTCTAGCAAAGATACAGAATGCAAGAATACTCGGGCAGTACAGTAAAGTCCAGATAATACAACTATATTCTTCTCACATCAGTCAGCCATGAAGGATCTAGAGCCTTTTGTCGTGAAAGGGCAACTAGCAGTACACTGCATATTGGTCAATACAACAGAATTAAAAATAAAAATGAAGATCTGGTGAGTGCTAAACTCAAAAACTTCCTCCAACTGTTAAACCAACACACTAAAAGTAATTCAGATTGCTATATGGCATTGGAAGAATGCACTAGCTTTGAAGCAGTGATCATTTCAGAGAGCGGTCACTATTTTGTACATGCACCATCTTTGCACGCTGTATTTAGAATTAAACTCAGATGCGCAGAACGAGACAATCCCTGTGTCAGCTGCAAAAAGGAATGCCACAAGCCTTTAGTCCCATGCTAAGATCAACTCATCAGTTCCACATGGCTTCTGCTGCCAGTTCAGGACCTTAGCCATGACTTTTGAAGCTATCTAGTGATTAAGATCCATCAGCTACATTTCCTCACCAATCTAGGCAGCTCCCCTGGAGCAACGCAGCCCAAAATAGCCTCAGTGAAGTATGCAAGACCTAAAGATGAGCATCCCTGATCAAGACAGAGGAGATGCAAAATTAATTTATCTAAACTGTATTTATAAGGGACTCTAACACCCTTTTAACCACCATATCAAAGAACTGTATTTTTTGAAGCTGCATTTTCTGTAATTATGGAAGTATAATAAAATAATAAACAAGATTTAAAAGTATTTTAGGGATCTCCCTAAGCTATCCGAAGTTAACACAAAGTCTTGTTAACCTTTTTTTAGTTAAAGATTTGTTGTTTTGGTTTCGGTTTTGTTGGTTTTTTTATTCCTCCTGTTGTGATTCCCACCCCCTTTAAATCCTGGCTGGGAAAACAGGCAGTAGGAAGCTAAATCAACACTTGCTGTTTCCCAGCACTTCTTACTAACTCCAAAAATCTGACTGACCATCGGTGGCAGGGGGGAGAAAAGAACAAGTCTCTGAACAGCCAAATCTGCTGTAACTACTTAATGATTTTCTTTCTGTGCCCATTCCAGCATACAGGGATTTGTTGCAGCCATTTCACCAATAGATCTGATGACTCACCCAAAAATCTGTAATGATCCAGTGCTTGCCAGGCAGTTCTCTGCCCATTGGCAGCATCACTTTTGTTCCAGTCAAGAAATTGGGTGAACAAAACCTAGGAGGATTGTTAAAAAAAAAAAAAAAAAGCCTCTGGGGCCCAACTTCACATGAGTGAACATAACAGCAGAGCCATCTCATTGCAACTAAAAAAAAAAAAAAATCTAACAAAAACCCCACCCCAAAAAGATATGCATACTAAAAATAACAGAGAGCTTGATTAACATCAATAATCAAACCAAAGAAGTCAGAACAAGTACAAAAGAAAAAAAAAAATAAATAAAAAGCCATTGTGATGATAACTCAACTCCTTGAAAGTCACCTGAAGAGTTATTTATTTATTCATTTAAACAAAAACCTACAGGACTAGCCCCACAAACTCCTACATAATACACTAACATTTATTTTCCTTTTCGATAGAAGTTTACTCTAAACTTCAAGAGTAAAACCACGTCACAAGCACAGAGGTGAAAGGAGCTGTTCTTGAAACAACTGTTCTGTGGTTTGGGGAACAGGGGAAGGATTGATAATGACTGTGCCAGAACTCAAGTCAAATCCAACCTCATAAGGCTGAGTTTAGACTGTGTCACAACTGAAGAATCATGAGCAATAAGCACTAGGATTATAAACTTCACACAACACAGTATATTTAAAATTTCTGAATATTGTATTTAACTTTAAAAATGAGTAGCTCTGAGCTGATAAAAATAATTCAGACAACCCTGTGTTAGAAGAAGTGAATAGCATGTTATAGCATTGTACTGTGATCACATTACACCATCTGGTCATTTCTAACCTACACAGGGCGTGACTTAAATGGGAACTGCAGGATCTGGTAACCCAGAAAACTTTTTCCTCCCCTCAGATAGGGAGGGGCAATTTTGGGGGAGCATCCTCCCCCACTCCCCAATGTCACAACATCTCAGAAAAAAAGAGAAGAGTCCAATGCCTTCTCTATATATTAAGTACTTGTACAAAAGTTGCAACATGTACACAGATTTTGGCTTATAAATTTGAGGAAAAAAATATATCAAAAGGTTAGTTATTAAACATTTTCTTAACAGGCAACATAATTCCTTCTACAAAAATTATATCCCAAGAGTAGCTGTGAATCTGCTTAAAGCTTTTTACATTTGTCTAGTAATCCAGAGATGCCCAACAGATGGCTTTTATCCGGATAAAACAAAGACACCAGTCCATGTAAATTTAGGGTACACACCAGTCATCACATTGTAGGTTTACAAATATCCCTGGTAAGGTCACCAGAAACAGATTTCTTTTATTCATGTAATCACCATGGAAGTCCATACGTTTCCTCCCTAGAGTTTTGACAATTATTTTCTCTCTACAGCAGTTTTAATAACAAAGGTCGCAATTAGCACTAGAACATAGCTCATGTTCAGTGATAACTGTATATTTGGAAGAACTCCTTCCTCTATAAAGAACCTGTTACAGTTTTAGTGGACTTTCTTTAATATTGTAATTTTAATGACAGGCCTTGAAATCAAAGCAGATCCCAGGTATTTCCTCCCCACTTTTACAATACTGTGGCAATTTAATCACTATTCTATTAACTGGAACAAAAATTCTAATAACTGGAATAAAAAGGGGGGGGTGGGGGGGAGGGGGGAAGGAGGGAAGAGGATGTACAAGAGAGGGCTTCCTTCCACTTGTCTACATTCCATGGGCACATTTCTTTAAGTCATGCCCAATTTCCAACTAAACTCAGTGTGGTCAAAAGTAACCTGAAAAAGCAAGTCAAACCACTCAGCCTATGGGTACTGCCTGCCAAGTACCCTTCACTTCATTATGAGCATACTATGTTCAGAAAACCCCCATCTATACTTGTCAAATCCATTTTACTTTAAAAGAACGTCAAGAGTTTAACAAAAAAAAATATGATCAAACATTTGATCTTCTCAACAAGTACAACCACACAAAATACACCCTTACACCTGATAAAAATCTCATGTTTGACAATTGTTGACAATTGTCCTTGCTCCCTCCCAAACACTCAGATCAGATTATAGTCCTCGTAACCCAGCACCTCAAGATTCAGCTCTACCTTTGTTAAACACAGATGACTGATAAATTTTGTTAACGCAGCCACTGAAAAAATTGTAACACATGAAAATGTTTTATCTGGCTCCTAAATTCCTACCCTACTTTGAACTAACGCTATGGATCTTCACATCAGCATTTTCCTATTGCTAAAGAATAGCACTATTTCTGATGATATTAAAAATTCTTTTCTTCTGCATTCACAAACCACTTGCTACACTTAGATGGAACAGAACATCTTGCTACCAAACCTCCCCATGTCGCAAATTTGGGAAAAGAGAGCTTTAGGAACTCCATCTTCCGTAGTTCCTCCTTTGTCTGATCTCAAATTTAGCTAAATTTTATAGCTTTGCTCTCCCTGCAAGCAGAAGACTTAAAATGAAAAAAATAGTCTCAGTAGCTCCTAAAATCGGTAGTATTTACTGGGCAGAGCAAGAACTAGTGTTCTAGATCTCAGGAATGATAAACTCACAAGGCTCAGAATCACATAACCTGGAACTTAACACGGGCATCAGGGAAGGTGAGCAGAAGACGGTAAGCGCACCTGATTTCTCTAACAAATGCCAGGGGATTCAAGGAATGGTTGTCCAGTAAAATCCAGGTTTGTACAGAGCAGAAAGGAAGAGTCAAGCACAGCCTTGTTAGCCACCAACAAATATGACTGGTGAAATGTGACCATAACTTCTGTAGAAGAAACACTAACAAGCCTGCTATAGGGCTCTTGAAGGAGGAGCCAGTGTACCTGGCAAGGCAGGGTAACTGGATTTCCAGACACTTCTCACAATGTTTCCTACTAAAAGCTCTTAAACTAAGATGTCAGGGAAATTATTAATGACTGACTGTAGATGGAGAGGAGGAAAGAGTAGGGGAAAAAAAAGTTAAAAAGAGGGGGAGTACATGAAAATATCACATGGAAGTCCCAAAGAGACCAAAAATTTAGCGTCAAAAAGTGGTTTGTGGACATATTTATGTTACTCAGAGAATTTAAAGATGCGATGAGCAGGTCAATGAGACAGTTCACTTACAGTAAAGAGTTATTCAGAAAAAATAAACACTAAGATTGAACGACAAGAACCCCAGAAGGTTGTTTACATGCTACACAAATGGATGATAAAAATCAGCAGCTGAAATTCCACGTTCTTAAACACAAGCTAACACATAACACACACACAAAAAAAAAAAAAAAAAAAACAAAAACAAAAAAAAACCACCACCACACAGCCATGTACTTAAACCAACAGGCTCTATGCTAAGCATTATCACGCAGGAAGACATCTCAGGGTCACTGTGATTACTCCTCTGGAAGTAACAGCTCACAGGCAGTTATCAAAATACTGAAGCCTAGGACAGAAAACCAAACATCATAAGGTCTCTGCATAAACAGCTTCCTCAGCTTACCTATCACACACCATTACAACCTCTGGGGTACAAAAGACAGAAAAAGACCTGAAAACAGTGCAAGAGGGTCAAACAATGCTTCCATACAAAAAATTAATAACCTGTGACTTTTCAGGTAGAAGAAGAAACAGCTAGAGAAATAGGACAAGACCATGAAGAACAGGTACAGGATGGTATTTATTGTTTATTTTAACATAACAGCCATGCAAAATGAAATAGAATATTCAACTTGAAAGCTAGAAAATAAATCTTTCCACATAAAGCACTGTTAAATTGCGGACTTACATCACCACGAAGTGTTGTGAATGCTAAATACATAAACTGGCTGAAATCTGCTGGAAAATATCCTTCAAAAGCTACAAAATTTAAGAGAGGTATGAGCTCTGCTCAGAAACCCTTCGGTTCCAGGCTGCAGTACGCTAGGAGGATGCCCTGATGGGAGCATCGCTGTGCAGCCAACCTACGGTGATCTTTCCTTCAGCATCTGCTGCCAGCCGCTTGCAGAGACAAGGCACTGACCCCAAGGAACCTGTAATCCCCTCTCCTATACCCTCTCCAACCAACGATGACCGATATCAACGCTACGGCGTTCCCCTCCTGAAATATAAAGCACGTTTTTCTCCTTAACAGCTATCATCTGAAATCTCCATTAACGGCACCAAATACTTCCCAGGTCTCCTTTCCAAGTTTACTATTAGGGATTACCTCATGCGTTCACATTTTACACCGCATACCTCCCATTTTAAGTCATTGCCCCGAAACTCCCGAATTCCTACCATAGTTTCGCAGCGCCCTGCGCGACTGCTCCGCGGCCAGCCCAGTAGGCACGTAAATAAGGGGCGCAGCCACACGAGAAGCAGAGCTCGCCTTTCGGTTCCACCCTCACCCCGAGCTTTGCTGCAAATAAAGACGTTTCAAACAAGCAAGGTACCGCAGCCAGCCTCTTCTCGTACCTGACGCGGCTCTCACCCTGCAGGCACCGGCTGCTCGCAGCTCCACAGAACCCAGCAGGGCACCGGGACCGCCGCCCCCGCCTCGCCAACGGCCGCAGAGCACCCGTTCCGGCCGGCGAGGAGCGGCAGGGCAGGAGGAGGGGCCCGCCGGAGCACCACCTGCTGCGGCGGGGCGGAGGAGGAGGAGGAGGAGGAGGAGGCCGGGGGGAGCTGGCTCCCGCACGGCACGGGTCGGAACGGGCCGGGCCCCGCGGGCTTAACGCGCCCCCGCCGCTCCCATTGGCCGCGCGGTTGCTAGGAGACCCCCACCAACGGCCCGCGCAGCCCCGGCCGCGCTATGGCGGCACCTGAGGGAGTCTCGCGGAGGGACCCCCGGGGCTGCGCCTCCCCGGCGCCCGGCCCGGGACGCGGTCCTCGCGCACAGGCCCCCGGCTCTGGGCAGCCTTTCGCTGAATGCTGGCCCTTACCTTTGGCTGCGTGCCGCTGCGCTTTGTCCCCGCGGCTGATGTCAGCAGCTGCATGTCAAAGCGTCAGAGCACCTCGCCGTGACGTGCCGTTCTTCTGGAGGGCTCGAAATCGCATTTCAAGCTTCACATTGATCTCAGGAGTTGCTCAGCGCTGTCCCAAGCAAAGGCATTGCTGATGAGCAATGAGCATACACCAGGAGTTCCTGGCTCTCGCCAAGAGCAAATTTTGTCCAGACACCACAAAAATGTCTCCCAGTGGGAGACACCCCACATCTGACAGCCCCACTGGCATGAGGGGTGGCAGGCAGCACCAAAAGTGCCAGTCTGGCAGCACCTTGCTGCCCAGAGATCAGTCACCGTGTCAGGAAAGTCCTTCAGGCCCACCAAGTCCAACCACCAGCCTGACCTACTGCATCCCACCACGAAAGTATGGCCCTTAGTGCTTTGCCCATGTCCCTTAAATACCTCCATGCTCAAACACCCTCTCTATGAAGAAATTATTCTTAATGTCCAATCTAAACATCCCCTGGCACAACTCAATCATGCATTTAAATATATATATATTACACCACTACAAATGAAAAACGTCAGTAAACCACAAATCTAAGCACATATCTCATCCTGCCGTATACTATTGCTATCTTGCAAGAATGATAAGCTTATAACATTATTTAAGGGAATGAGCAAATCCTACGTATCTTCCACATATTTTGCTTTGACCAGATTTTTTCTTTGTTTTCAAATATAAAATATTTTAAAAGATTCTAGGAGTGGGAGGGGATTTTTAAGGAGTCACATCTCCAATTTTACAGCCTACAACACCTACACACCTCCCCTTCGACCCCCTCAAAGAGATTGTTCAGGTGACATTATCTAGCATTACCTCACCAAATCTGTGAGGATCTCAACAAAAATTACCTGATAGAACTCAGTAAAATTAATTGAATTGACATGATCTATTGAATAATAGAATAGCATTTGATTACCTTTGTTATTGGATTTGCAAGACTGCAGCCTTCACTCACATCCTCATTGATTTTTCTTCCTATCTACCACCTCTGTATCCAACTACACCAAATTCTGTGATCACGCATGTTTATACCTGCAATAGCTAATTCTCAATTAGAAAGCTACCATCAAAAAGAAATAGCAGCAATTAGGACGAACAAGATTTATTTCTATATATCTATATAGATTATATATCTATATATTCTTTTATAAATTCAGTTATTCACCTAAGCTGACAAAGATTGACTACTATAATGTATTTTCAATGTAAGGAGGAGGTAATGCAGAATACTGGCTGTATCAATAAAAATTTCATTTTCCTTGATACGATCATAACAGTGATGACCTGTGGTATACAGCAAGGGATGGAATCTCAGAAGAAAATGAGCCCTGTAGGTTTTCCTGCAACAAATACAGCTTTGACAAACCCCATTACATCTCTTACACACTGCTTGTTCTGATTTCAGATTCTTTTGCATTCAATATTTCAGGTTTTCAAAGTTTAACTTGAGAATGAAAAAATGCTGAATAAGGTCAAAACCATTCTTTCAAAGTTCTCATCAAAATTTAACTCTCGGGGATGAAATTTACTCTTGTCATCTGAACTGGAATTAAGGCCATTTCTCTTGCTGAGAGGCAGACCATAATTACTTTTCCAGGCAGATGAAAAAGAATTATTATAGGGCTAGTAAACTGACTGATTCTTGCTGTGTAGGAAGCACGCTCCCAGTGCTTCCAGAAATAACAGTTGTTGATTTGGCTTTTACTACCTTAGCAATGATAGTAATAAATATTTTTAATAACAACTTGTTCTTTTTAATGTTTAGTTCATACTAAATCAGTCCTTGCAGTGCAGAAAAAAATGTCTTATTTTGTGACTCAGGTTAATTGCAGAGACTTTGGACTTTTACACTGCAGCTTTGCTGCAGGTGCACTCTTAGGAGGAAGCAGACTTACACCAAATATATGTTAGTCAAAATGGCAAGTGGGACAACAGACATTGTCGATGGGAAGGATTAAGCTCCTGTAGCTTTAAAAGATAAAAGATGGTGTGGGTGTTGCTGAATTCCCTTTGTCCATTTGATCATAGCAGCTGTTCCTAAGTTGATGCTATTCAAAAGAGAACTCCCCAAGCACTTGGTTGTGCATCATGGGTTGAGTTTTGTTTTTGTTTTTTTTTAAAGGGTTGGCCAGGAAAAGAGAAGTCTTTGTGGGATACTTTCAGACAAGTGTCAGAGCAAGGTTTACTTTATGAAAAACCTTTCATAGCCCAGCACTTTTTTTATTTGTAATGCACGGATTTGGTGTAACACAGTCTACCTAAACCACAGGAAGAAGAATCAAAACACTTTTTTTTTTTTTTTTTTTTTTAAGCCGTTCATTACCAAGGTGGCATTTAGGTAGGATTTTGGTGTAGGTGAAGTATGGTCTCCTTGGAGATTTTCATCCATAAGAGATAGGGTAGAGGATAACAAGAAGTATTTCTTGTGCTCTCTTGAGTACACTTATCATAAATATCCTGTAATGGATTTCTGGTCTTTGGCAGTAACCCAAATTTTAAGATTGCAACTCCTTAAACAATTTTTTGTTTTCCTATTTACAGTTGCTTTACTTAGGTTTGCTTGAATCTAATTGATGGAGTGATCTGAAGACTCGCTTTATAATTTAGCAGCTTAAAAAAAAACACCTTTTATTACATCACTATTCCTCTCCATGATATAGACCATCCTTAGAATTTATTTTAGGCCTGTTTCTTTTATAAATATAGCTTATAGAAAAAAATATTAGAAAAAAATATAAAATGTATTTATCCTTTCTTCCTTGTAACACTTTGCTTAAAAAGAAATGGGATTAAGAATTATAATGGGAAAGATATTAAGGAACCAGGGGAAAATGGATGCTTTGCGAAATGGAATACAAAAAGTGCCTCTATAAACTTAAATTCAAGCAGGATTAAACTGTAACATGCATAAGAGAGCAAAGAGGTTCCTACAATTCAGAAAGAGATGGACTGATCCACATTGTGTTTGCATTTCAATTCAAACTCATCATCTTAAGTACATTCAAAAATGCTGTTTGCTAGAGCGGTTTCTATAGCAGTGTCCTGCTTCATTACAAGTCAGGAGGGCTGATGAACCATTGACTACCAGAAGCTCATTAAAATGTCTGATCCTGTTATGCAACAGGCCAGTGGCAGCCTGCGTCTCCTTTATTGTCCCTCAGTGTAAGAACTGTGCGTCTCAACAAAGCCCAGCTCACAGGGCTTTTACATCTCTTTTGTGGAGATGCACAAAAATAACCTCATAAGCCAGGCTTTGGGTTGTGCTGTGCACTGGCAAGCGTTTCAAGTTCTGCCCCTGGTTGCTGTTCACATATTAAAAGCTCCGGTCATGCAATGAGATACCAGGTACATCTACCTGCACAGGGCTCATTAGAGGCACAGTGCTCACAGACCACTCTGAAGATGCAGACACCTACAGCAGGATTTTAGGTGGACTTTACATGCTGCAGTCCACCTATGTGATCCAGACTGTCCTCTCTCTCCCTGCCCCACTAGCATGACAGCAACTTGGCCCAGTGTCTGAATGATATTCAGTGTCCCTCTGCCTCTTGCACTTGGACTGTGAGATTTCAGGCTAATCCCTGTTAGATAATAAAAGCCTGATAAGAAGATGCCTATCCTTCCCCAGGGGGCTGACCGACTTAGCACACACCAACATTCACAAAAATATCCACGGGATGAGCTGTTGCTGCCTGGTGATAGCATCCTCCCCTAAGCCTTTGTGCTGAAGCAGTACCACAGAGAGCAAACTATGCATCAGGGATCCAAGAAGGTGCAACACAAGAGGGATGCTAACTCCACAGCACCTCATGGTATGGTACAACGTCACTTAGCCAACTGCTCCCAAAATTCACTCATCCTCCACAAATTTGTCTACACTTTCGTGCTTGCCCCATTTTTGATTGCACCCTCAGCTGAGTTAGATCAGCTCACTAATTCTACAGAAAAACATCCACTTTTTTTTTTTTTTTCCTGGACTAGTGTGCCAACAGCTTAGTGAGTGAGGTGGCTCACAGAGGGTTTGCATATGCTAAAGCTGGTACAAGATAACCCAGGGAGGAGAGGGAGCAAAGAAAAAAGGGAGGGGAATGGGACTTCCCAGTTTCAGTATCAGTGAGGCATTACATCACTCATCTCTTTCATGGAGCTCACCCTCATATTTCTCTCTGCAGCATTGCTTCTGGTTTCTATTTAATGACATCTCAGATAAATATAGGAGAGTAGACACCCACCTCATCTATGATATATGATAGAGGCACCCAAATTTTGCTTTCCGTTCTGGGAGATGGATACCAGGTAAGCTGCATTAAGCACCTTGCTTGCAGTCATCAAAGCCTTTTATTGGATTTATCCCAAAGTCCTTTGGAGGAGAAGAAAACAGCACATGGCTACAATGCCTGCAGTAACAGGCTCACTTCTGAAATCTTTTAGATTATTTCTAGTCTAAGGGACTATTTCTGTGAAGTAAGGAGCAGCACAGATGATGCCACTCAATTCAACTATGTTGAAGGGCTACAGTGATGCAGAGACACTTCACGAAAAATGTTGATCATAGCACCTAATAGCAACTCATACCATGAAAGAGTTATTCTTCTTTACACCCTTTCCTCTGCTATACGTACACCACCTTCAGAGAATGTGCTCAGTATTTTTGCATGCCTGCTTCAATCTCTATTTGAAAAAGCTTTGCAAACATTCGTTCAACACCTTATACTTATTAAATATTACTATAGGTAGTGCTAAACATCACTGAATCTGGCACAGTTAACTGTTCTTCTTCACTGGGATAGCTGCTGAGATATTTGAGCAAATGACATTGCCAAATACTGTGGTAGCCAGAATGCTTGTAATTGTTGTAACATGTTTGTAAAGAGGAAGAACAAGAAGTAGCACTGGGAAAGTGAAGAGAAGCTCCCACATGGTTTGTGAAAAGCAGCAAAATAGCATTTGGGGGGAAAGCGGTGAATGAAGAATGAATTATGGCATCCATAGAATCAGTCTCTGGTTTACCTGCCTCCTCCCCAGTCATGAAAACAAGACTTACTGTCAGCGAATAAACATGTCTGTGTCATTGTTCAGCCCCCAAAGTAGCATGCAGAAACCCAAACTCCAATGGATTATCAGATGAAAAAGGAGCAGGAGCTTGATTATAATATTAAACATATGGAAATTGAGGCACAAAAGTATTGAGTGCATTTTCAGGGCAGTCCATTTCACAACCAAGAGGGGTAATTTATTTTCTTGGCTCCAATTTCAGATCATAAAAAATTAAATGCCAGTAGAAATACACTCTTAACTCTCTCACACAAACTTACCATTCATTTTCCACTCCTATGAAGCAGCATGACCTAGGAGCTACCAGGAGTGAAGCTGCATGCAAGTACAAATGTCCTACTACAATGAGGAAATTAACTGCAGCATCATTTATTGACTGCAAAAGAATTACACAAATGTCAGAAAAGAAGAATTAAAGCTTTTACCTAGTGTCACTACCAACCATGCAGTGAAAAGATTCAGGAAAATAAAATTTCTAGAATCATATTTCACTGCAGTACAGTCTTTTCAGTGTGAGGCCCACAAAGTAATTCAAAATGTCAGTAAGCCAACATAATGTAACGATTTTGGTCCTGTGTCTCTTCAGCTGGTCTGTGACTTGCTTGCAGAGTAATTAAACAGCAGTTATCCACTGTGAACACAGCTGATACTCCTGTTTTTAAGTGTCCTCAGCTGCAACTAGTTTCAAATGATGCCTCTCTGGAGAGGGGTGCTTCATGTCATGCTACTGAAGTGTAGTCTGAGTTAGAGAGAGTTTACCACTTGAAGTCACTTAAATCAAAATCCCTTTTTTCATTTCAGGATGAGCTCGGCAAAAGTATAAGAAAACAATTTTATCAATGGTGCTCAGTGTAGCAATGGTGATGTACATGAGTACCTACACCAAACTTCACATGCAGAAGTACTGTTATCCAGATAGGAAAAAAAAAATGTCAAGATATCAACAGCTGAAAGGAAACTAATTTGCAAAAATGCCATATTTAAATTAATATTTTAAAATAAAATACCTTACTGATAAAAGTTTTAAGGGAAAAAATATGGGAATGAGCAGTATCTCTTAACTCTGCCAAGACATGCTGCCACTGCTGAAAGGAGGTGACATGCCTCCTGCACGCTGTGCCTCCAAGAGAAGCAAGGACAAAACCAAAAGGGAAGCAAAATACTTTAAATGTTTAAAGATAATGACAAAATCCTTGTACTGTGAGTTGTTTTCTCCTTAGTTCATAATCTGAAACCTACTCAAGGAAACTTCTCATTCACTCATACCTACACAGTTTAAGCATCACAAATGCTGCTAGTATAATAGCTCTCTGTCTGTAACTGGAAAGACAACTGTGAGTTACTTGTTCTTAATGCTCTCTTGGGTAATAGCTTAAGAAAGGTTTTCTGTTATTTGAAGATATAGAATGAACTGCTTTAAAACCAGATTGAGACAAACAAGCAGACCTTGAAAAACATCCTTAAGTGAAGTCATTTTTGTAAAACTGGTGTCAGGGGTTGCATTCCAGCAAACACAACAGCCCACTCAAAGCTTTATTTTTTGAAAGGCCAGAGAAGCAGTATCTTAGGTAGGGTGTTGTGGGATGGGGATGGTAATAGCTGCCTTATACACGCCTTTGGTCACTGGCATTCTACACTGTACACTCAGGTTTACAAACAGCTAGAGTTCTCTCAAAATGAAGCCAAAGAAACCTGTTTAAACAGCTTTGGTTGAGCCTAGAAGGAACGCACAGTGAAAAAAACAAGAAGAAGAAAAAAAAATACTTTTTTTAAAATAATTTAAAAAAAGAACTAATATCAGGAAACATGAGAGAAAAGGTTTTGTTTTCATATCAAAATTACTTGAACTTGAAGAAATTGAAAAAGAAAAAATATGAACCATGGGAGACTTGTTTTAGACTTGATCAGAAATTATATTATCATTTTTATCTGTCCCCACAGAGATCACATAGTCACCTTTCCCTGGTGACTGAAGTACACTTACTGGATTTTGAAAGGCAATTATAAAATGAGGTTATGGACCCCTCATCTGGAATAAAGTAAGGTTGATTTTAATTTCAGACATCTAGCATGTGCATGTGTGAAATTGCCAAATGAAGGAATAGAGATGTGTGTGCATTTCATGAGGGAAAGGAGAAGAAAAAAAAAAACTGCCTGCAGGAAAGGGAAAAACTTATTTTAAGAGTGCTACTTCAAGGTGCTGGTATATAAAATAACTGTCTGATTTAGTGCAAAGTTTTAGAGCAGACAATTCAAGGCACCACTGCCTGCAGTCACCATCTTCACCTCTTGCTAGGGCTGATGGCCTCTGGGATCACTGCTAGAGAACCTGAGCGAGGAACAACTCTTCCCCCAGCACCAGCAGGAGGAGAGCTGTCTCCAGGACAGGGAAAAGCATGGGAACTTAATTACGGAAAGCACCTGTGTGTAATAATACACAGGTTCAGTGTCACAGGACACAAAAGGATGTCAGCTTTGGGGTTGTGCTACACCCTGCAATGTAACACAAAGGTGGAAGAAAATCCCTTGCTTTCCAGGGGACTGCGGTGCACCCCTGGGAACACCTCAGCACCAGGTCCTGCATCTGCAGTGTCTTTTGGGGGGCTCGGAGACATTGCAAATCTTGAGGAGCTGCAGGCTCGGCCGTGCAGAGAGCAAGGACTTCAGCAATCTGTATCCATGACTCTGCATACAGGCAGAACTGGCCTGGTGTCAAACACACACACACATTCCTACACGTTAAGAACAGTAAAAGGCTTTAAAAGCAAGATAACGCAAAAACATGCGTTTAAAGAAACGGTTTTTCCAACACTACTTTCTCCCAGCGAGGAGACACACGACTCAATGCCAAAAGAGGCCCTCGGCTGGTGGGACGTGAGAGGCCTGGGGGTACGGGGAGCCAGCGTTAGTGTTGTTTTTCCCTGCTTTTGGACTACATTAGATCTTCTGACTGTCTCCTCAGCACCCTGCGGGATTTGAGATCGCTTCTCTGAAGTCAGCAGCTGGGGCCAGGCTGCCCGGGCTGCGAAGGGAGGGCTCGGTGCTGCGAGCCCTGGTGGGCAGGCGCAGTAAAAGCCATAAATAATTTCAAATATAACCTCTTTTCCGCAGTGAGTTGCGCGTGCTGGCGCTAGGGAAGCTGCTCTCGCCTGGGGCCGAGAGCCAGCCCGGCCGGGGCCCTTGCCTTTCGGTGGAACAAGAGCGGCATCCAGCGGCAAGGCGGCGAGCTGGGGGCCCGCCGGGCACCGCGCTCCGCCGCCGCCATTTCCCTGCCCGCAGCGCATCTCCCTGAGGACGGGGTGTTATTGCTGCTAAGCCAACACAGCAAAATACAATTTGTGAGCTGCAGTAATTCAGTAGTTGAAAGGTTAACCCCTTCGGCTGTGTTGGCGCTGGCATGAAGAAACTAGGGAGAGGGATTTGTGGGCCGTGGCACAAATTACACTTGGTCTGAAGGCCTTCTTGAGCTGAGGTCCAGCCCGCTGGAACATGGCATGGCAGCTATGGTGTGTGTAGTTCCCCTGAGTGGCCGGAGGAAGGTCTGGATGCTGCTGTGTGCACCACCAGATGTAATGCTATGGCTGCTGCAAAGCCTTGCACACGTGTCTTTGCCATATCACTGAAGTGAGTTGCATCATGCGTCTGTACGAGCTATCATTTATATTAGTGAAATTATCACTGGATTGGGTAGATTTATATCACTTCTTCCCAGCTTGACTGAAGATTTAAGAAGTGTTTTTTCATGTTTGGTTTTAGACGTTCACCCTTAAATAATGCATTTAAAGGACAATGAATGGCGCGCTTCTGTTCACATTGGGCTCATCACCATAATACCCCTTACATGGAGGCCAGTCCCTGACAGCCTGCTGCTGCTGGCTCACCGGCAACTTACAGGCCTGAAGAACACAGGAAATCAAAGAAAAGAAAAAGAAAAGAGAGAAGAGAGAAAGAAGGGGGATGTTTACTCCAGCAGACCTCTAAGGAGCTCATTTACATCCATCTTCTGCTATTCCATTTGGATTTCAGCTAAAGCAATGAACCTGACCCTAACCTGCTAATGACAAAGGCACCTTCAGCAGTCTCATTTCTGCAGCAAACAAAATACAATGGATTAAAATTGTATGCTGTGACATCTGATGGAGAAAAACTGAGTAAACTTTTTCAGGAAGTTCAGAAGAGGTTTCAGCCCTTTAATTTAATTACATTGGCTGTCAAGTGATAGAATGGACATAGGATGGAGGGGTGGGAGAATCTTATTCTGTTGTGGTTAGTATATGCTTTCTGCTAATAAAAGATGTCTGCTGCTACCTCAAATGTACGTATTTTATGTAGACTTAAATTCTGAATGCTGATTTTGTACAAATTTCCCCCACACACACACCCTTCTTTGTCCTTCCTTCTCTTCAAATGTCCAAAGCTGGTCCACACTGAAGTAAATGTAAAGCCTCCCACTGACTGCAGTGGAAATTGGATTAAGTCTCTAAAACAACAATTACATGCCTAATTGCTCTTTACTGCTCACTTAAAAATGCATTCTTTGAAACACTACCAATATTTGTAAAGGCTGAGAGTTTAATGTGCCAAACTATTTAGGTTATTTGGAGACCTGTTTTCCACCCGTGCCTGGGGATTTAAATAAATACTATAAAAGAGTTTATTTACATTCTGCATTTGTAACAGAAGTATTTATATTGTGTCATTATTCTTCACAGTGATTTTCCCCTAAATACCAAAACTTGCTGCTTTGAAGTCAGTGGGAGATCTGCCATTGACTTAGTTCTGCCTAAAACTGGTGATGCAGGTTTCAGATCATTCAGAAAAAAAGGACAAGTTTTGTGAAAGACCCTTCAAAGAACTCTGCCACTGGCTTTCCTCTCCTGAAGATCATCCCTGCCTAATCCTGTCCTGAGTATCTCTTGAGCAGCAAAAGGTTGTGTGAGTTTGGCAGTGGCAGTAAATAGTAACCGAAATGACTGTTAAATCGACAGTAGCTTGGAGAACTTTAACCCCATTCTGGAAACATCAGTCTGTGCCAGCTCAGTGCTCTGAATCGCAGTCCTAGCCCTAAAATGGGTACATACAAAAAACACATGAAAGTGGGTAGAAGATTCTGCAGAAATTAATTAACCATCAGTGATTCTTTACTTGGCCTCCAAGACTGAAAAAGTAGTCAATGAAGAAAAACAGCACAATTCTCTCCCTCTAGAATCTACTGAAAGAAACACTATAATTAAAATAACTCTGAGTTTCACAAGCATAGCCTGGAGGACTGTAAGATTTGAGTTTGGCTCTGTGCCTAATGACTCCTACAGAAGCTATGACTTTCTTCATTACCAGCATCCCCTCTGCTGCCACAGAGCACCTTCTAAGTATAGAGATTGAAGTTTAGGCATCCTTTTAAACAGGTATAGCCATAGCTCTGCACAGACTTCTGGATAATTCTAAATAGTGCTGAATAACATTTTTAGATACCATAGGTAAGTCAGATTTGGGGAAACAGATTAAAATGGTTACAGAGTTTTCTCTCTAACTCTATAGAGGACTGATGAAAGGCATCTAGAGAGTAAATAGCCTCAAAAATATATATATATTTACCCACAAAACAGCTGATACGCAAATAAAAAAATGAGCAGTCCATCAGTATACAAATTAATTTTAGCATTATTTCAGAGGTGTATGCAGATCCTAGAAGATGACCAAACTTTTCCAAGAATTAAAAGCATACACATCATCCTGCTGCTATAATACATCGATGTACACACTCTTCATATTTAAAAGCATTTTAAGATCATATCTTAATAAGCCACAGCAATTAAAATAAATAGTTTCTCATATAGCATACTGTTTCTCAAGAGCTGGTATTAGAGTAAAACGTACTCTTCTACTAATTTGATAAAGATAAATAATTTAATAGCAACCTAGTAAAATATCCCAAAGTTAAGACTGGCATATGAACAGCTTGTTTTCCTGGAATCTTTGATAATTGTAGAAGTTTTTTTTCCACAAAAACATAGGCTGCGAAGATGGCTCCAAACTCTTATTTTCTTTCTTTGCAGCCCTGCATTTCAACTGTGATTACAGTCAATTTTACCTCAAAACTTTAATTTTTATGCAGTTTAAACTCTCATGGTCAAGTTTATCTGCAGAGCGTAATTTTCCTTGTCATTACTGTTCGCTTAGCAAGATGTTACTATGATGCTAGAGGCAAACATTTTCGGTACAGCTAAGAACCCTGTGAAACTAGGGCAAAGCTGGAGATTGCTGAACACAGCAAAATGAAAGGACATAAATGTGCGACATAATGATGCTGAACTTTATCGTATACTATACTGGCACTGGCTCAAGGAAATGCTTCTGGATTAAAGATAGAAGTTATGTCCACATGCCTGCTTAGTTGCAGCAAACAACTGTCTCATCAAACCCATTTTCTTGGCGATGCTCTCCCTGTTGCTGGATCTGGGCAGAATCTATTCACTGCCCATCCCAGCATCACTGTGGTCAGAAGTGCAATATAAATGGAAGGGTTACATCTGACCAAAAAATTCAAAGACAAACATGGATGTCACACAGCTGTAAAATAAAACCAACAAAGACTATATCCCACAAGCTCTGATGCTGTTATTATTTAACCTTCTGTCCCCCAGCATTTTTCCAGTATGAAGGGGGATGAGTTCAGAAGCCATTATCCAGCACTCGCAGAGCTGAGGCCCTTTCCCATGGCAACTGGAGATGCAGCTGGCTTTGACCATCCACTCCGCGAGCCTGGCAATCCAACAGCAGCAGTCCACACATTTTTAGAAACTAAGCTTTACTGCAGTATTTTCAACTAAGTGAAACAGAGAAATAAATATCCTATTAATGCGTTGTCAGACTTTGCATGTGTTTGTGTGTGTGCACGCAACTTCTTTTTAAAGTTATTTCATAAGACAAGTCTTCCTAAGGAATTTTTATTGACTAGGAAATACTAATATTTACATTTTAATTATAGCACAAACATTTGCAGTCAGATACGTCACCTGATCTTTCAGGTGCCTGTGTGCAGGGGCAGCAGCCATGCTCATGAGGCACTGGCTGCAAACCAGGGGGCTCACACCTGCAGGCAAGAGAGCTCTCTTTTTTTTTTTTTTTTTTTTTTTTTTTTTTTCTTTTTTGAGATCATGCAGTATTTTTGTAGCTCCCTCTGATTCTGGCTGACAGCTAGAGTCACCCTCTTGCCATCAGTGGCAAGCCCCAAATCAGCAGTCAGGGATGCTGAGCTACTCCCCTCTGCCCTGGCAGGGCTGACACAAGGGCAACAGCACATTGTTGGGTACTGCCAACCCAACCTGGGGTACCTTAGCCCCCAAAATAACCCACAGGTGCAGCTGGATGTGGCTCTCCTGTCCCTTCCCCAGTGTCCAAAAGCCCCCTGCAGGGAACTTTGCCAAAACACTCCTGGCACACCTCATGCCTCCCCAGCATGCAGCAATGGATGGTGTGGCACGTGTGATGAGCAAGTCATGGCTTTGGCAGCTTTATACCTGTAACAGAATTTTCTGTCTGCACAAACACCAGAAATGTAGCACAGCCTGCCCCTGCTTGGAGCATATTGAATTATAAGGAGCTAACTAGAAAAGTACGTAGGGAGTGTGGCATAATACTGTGCAGCATATGGATATTCTGGTTTTCCACGCCCAAATTCTATCTAGCATAAATAGGCTCATTTCTCACTGACATCGAGAGATGCTGTCTTACATTATTGCATACTGAAATTTAAAAGAGGATCATGATCATCTCCCACATCATCAAGCAAAAACTAGTTGTCCGAAGCCAGTCAACATTCCCATAACAGCTTTAGTGTACACCATCAATCTTTCCCCTAGAAGCAATTTTCCCTCTCGCTGCACCGACTGCCCTCTGATGCAGCAGCAGGTTACTCTCTGGACAGTGTGGAGACTGTACCTTTCCCCATGGTGCAATGGCTCAGCCTGACGCCACGGGGAGACGTGACAGCTTTCAAAATAGGTAAGCACAGGAGCACCTCCCCTCCTACCAGCATGGCCTGGTCTTCTCATGGTGGAGGTCATCCCTCCAGGTTCCAGCACATTTTCCAGCATCCCCATTTTGCTCTTGCAGCC
Organism: Aythya fuligula; assembly: GCF_009819795.1. Classification (NCBI taxonomy): domain Eukaryota; kingdom Metazoa; phylum Chordata; class Aves; order Anseriformes; family Anatidae; genus Aythya; species Aythya fuligula. The sequence continues at coordinate 14,835,878 of NC_045566.1, forward strand.
TTCCCTGCGGAGTCTGCAAGTAACGGAGGAGCCACATCAGCTGCCAGCGAAGCGCCCTTTAGACTAATGTTTTTCAAGTGGCCTGCTGTGTCAAATCCCTAATTGCACTAATGGACCTAATGAACCGAGCCTCCCAGGGGCAGCCACACTGACAGAGTTATTTAAAATTAAACCAAACAAAGTGCTCAGGAACAGACTGCTGGAGTGGCCCTGCCCTGGAGGGAGGCAGCCCCTGGGCCCACTTCAGTCTCAAGATTCGCTGATCAGCGCCCGCAGCCCCAAAAGGAGGGGCTGATGAGCTGTGTTGCTTCCTTGTGCCAACAAACAGCAAATATACAGGCAAACCATTCATTTCCTGATGTACCCAAGCCTGATGGTTATTAACCAGATGCCCACTATTTTTAATATCTGTTTTAAGCTGTTTTCTGTGATGATTGCACTGCCTGAAATGGGAGTGTGTAGTGCACAGCTTGCTTCATGGTCCTGAGGTGATTTTTAATTGATGGGTGGCCTAGAACTGGTTGAATGCTCAGAGATATCTTTTAATAATAAAACAGGTTATTTCTGTATTCCTCCTGCTGTAACTACTTTTTCATTTCCATAACTTTCTATTTTTTTAATTCTTGGGCAAAGAAAGAGCTGGGACCAGCTCCTGGAGAGCTGGACTTTGGCAAAAATGCCTGCAGCAACTGAGGCTCAAACACTAGCCTGCCTTACAGCACGGGTCAGTTACTGAGTTGGTTTTGTTGTGCTGCAGTTGCCATAGAAATTATTTTAAAAGTTGTTTCATCCCACTAAAGCAAACTCTAACAGACAACATCAATTCATGAGTCTTTCACATTTTTCTCCAGTTAGTCTTGATCCTGTCTGTAACTGCAAATATTTACATGTGGGCCAGGATAGTTTATCCCTCAAGTAGCCTTTTTTTAATAGCAACATACCATCCCTCGCAGATCTTCAGCCCCATTCACGGAAGCCTCAGCCTGCTTCCGGAAAGAGAATTAGCTGTTAATCCATTTGAGGGGGACAGGAGTCGTCACCTTACTGTCTGCAGAGGTTACCTGCTCAGGACCAGAAGCAAAACTAGAGGTGGAGTTTGGAAATGGTGTTTGTGAAGACTTGTGTTGCCGCTGCCAGACTGGCTTCCTCTGCCGGAGCCTGCAAAGCAAGGAGAGTGAAGGTTTCACAGCCCTGACCAGGTATCTGCACTAATGCAGGCAAACCCCAGAACACAATGCTGGAAGAAGTGGAAGATGCTGCTAAATGGACAGACCATCCCTACCTGGAGGCCCCCCCACACACTCATCTCCTCTCCTCTCAAACCACCCATCAGTGGTGTTTGTCCTCCCTCATCACGCAGGTCTACTGTCCAGCAAGGTTCCTCAGCCTTCCTGGGAGGTCAGGTTTTGTACAGCCACCAGCTGTGCTGCTGTCCTCCAGACACTTCCCAGTTTGTCCGGAAAGTTCAGCCCAGTGTCCTGCGTGCAGCCTGCCACTGCCAAGCCACATCAGAAAACTGCCTCCCGTCCTGCTTGTGCAAGAGTCCCAGTAATGTCCCACTGAAGGGCACTGGTATTTCTCTTCTGTCTGCAACAGCCCAGCACTAGTGTTCAATTCTTACAAGGATAGGATAGAAAATGGCCTGAAAACATGCTTTACCATCAGCCTTCAGAAAAAGAAACTCCTCTCAGATTGCCATGAGACACTGGAAAAAAAAAAAAAAAAAAAAAAAGCTGTTCTCCCAGATCCAAGTTCAGGTGTTTTTGTTTGTTTGTTTGTTTGTTTGTTTTGTTTTTTGTTTTGTTTTGTTTTGTTTTTTTAAAAAGTCTCCTACCATGCCCAGACAAAGGAATCACTAGCCTTTCACAGGTCTGCTTTAATGCACTCCTTTGACCCTCGATTCACAACTGCTGCTCCATGCGGTAGCACTTTCTCCCATACGCATAACAAACCTCTGCCCCCCTCACTCTCCCACCCTCCACCTCTGCCCCAAGATTATGGTTGTCAAAGCCCAGTGCCATAGCTGGCAGCTCCTCATTGATCCTCCTTGGTGCTGGGTCAGGTCACCATGAGCTCTGACAGCATTTCGGTGCCCAGAGTCCTCACCAAAAGCCAGATCTCCCCACGCCCGCCTGCCCCTGCCAAAGGCCCAACAATGCCATGGCCAGGGGAGGGCCGCAGGCCAGGCTAGGCCATGCTGGGCCACAGCTTGCCCAGGACGTGGCTCAGGGCAGCACCGGGCTCCCGAGCCCTGCTTGTTGTCTGGCTTCGGGTGTGCCATGAAGTTGCTCAGGAGGCAGGTTTGGCCCAGGCACTGCTTTCATACATCCCGTGTGAAGCGGCCTGGTCCGAGGTGCTGTGGGCCAGGGCTGAGAACAAGCACGAGGGATGCCGAGGCCAGATTTATGCAGAGGGTGTATATTTGTACGTGGGTTGTAAACACTAACATAGCATTGTTTAAATCAGGAATAAGCAAATAATTGTGTTTACAAGCATAGATATGTACAGCCTCCCTAGCATGCATCAGCAACAATCCAGAGCTGCTATAAATAGCAACATTCCTAAAATCACATCCCAAGAAAGCTCTATTGTAACAAAACTTGGCTTATCTTTACTGGCAATCGGGTTTTACTATTCTTTGAAGAAGACTGCTAAATAAGACCTTTCGCAGCTGCTACTGTCAGGCAGTAGTATTTTTGCTGCTGGAAGCATGGCATTTAACAGATGGAAAAGCAGATAATGTAATGCTATAGCATTCACAAATAACATTTCAGAAGTGGTAGTCATGGGCTTTAAATAAAACTGGGCAAAGCAGAGCTGAGTCAACTGCAGCTCCTGGATCAAAGAAAGCTCCAGTTGCTTCAACTTTGACAATGTCAAAAACGGTCCTTAAAAACTACTGGGACAACTTTTAAACCTCATACCTGGAAGACATATAAGTGCCAGTGAGCTCTCCAGAGAGGATGGAGATGGAGAACCTGAGGAACCCCCAGCAGGGGTGCAAGCTGTTGCTGTGCCCTGGCTGAGCGGTACCACCAGGACTCTGTCAGCGAGGCTGCCTGCCCGGCTCTGCTCCTCCCTTCCAAAAAATAATAATAAAAAATAAAATAAAATAAAAAAATAAAGAAATGTAAGAAGCTTCCAGCTGCATTTGGTGCACAGGCAGCCCCAACCACTGCCACATCTGAGGAACCCCAAGATCCTTACTTTCACAGCGATGTCTCCCTCTTTAACCTATGCAGAAGGCAGGTGCACAGAAAGAGGTGCAAAACACAGCAGTGCCAGCTCCTCACAGAGAATGTTTTTTGTTTATTGTTCATAAAAGTAGCACATCACAAAAGCATTGCTTGTCTCCCAGCCAAATATAGGGATCAAATAAAGCATTAGCAAAAACCCAATCTGCTGGGCTGGGTGTGTCATCTTTGGCATGTCGATGTAAATATTTGCACCCAGTTTGCCTTTTGACATAATAACTCCTTCAGTCTTCATTGTAGGATTAAGTGAATCAACAGCCCTTCAGGGCAGTTCCTGATGGAGCCTGCTCCTACCATTTGTATCACATCAGTGGATATCAGCCCTCAGGAAATTATTGTAGCAAGTCAAAATATTCAGTGTGAATGCTGCAGGGAAGTAAGAACTGCTCATACCAAATCCAATTGTTACCTCAACCCCTGCACCTCTTCTAATCAATATTCGTCTTTGCTCCCTGAAAGCTCTCTGCCTCGAGCCTGAAGCTCGCACTGCTGTCGCCACAAACGGACAGGGGGCAAGAGCAAAGGGGACAGAGAATTGAGTTCTCATCCATCAGACACTTCTGTCTGGCAACCCCCAGCCTGTCGTTTGGGTTAAATCCCTTGTGATATTGATATGTCATGTCTTACTATTCCTTTGAGCTTGAACCAAAGAGGATGCCAGCCTAAATACCATACCTGAATACCAGGGAAGATGAACCTCCAGCCTCCCTCCTACATAAAAAGAAGTGGACCTGGAATTAATTCTTGTCTGACAGTTATTGACAGAGTTATAAAGTGCTTTGATAACTCAGTGAAGAAGACAACTGTAGATGTCACTAAGATAGATGGCCATCTGTTAACATAAATATTCATGACTTCTTTTGCCCTGCTTACAACCCTGGTACATGGGCACTGAATGCCCTGGTCCTGCTGCCCCTGGACATGGCACCCAAGGCTGTGAAATCCCACCAGCATCATGGGCTGGCCCACTCCACTCCCATTCAGAGAAAAAGAGCTGGAAACTACAACTGTCAGCTGAACAGCTTAGCAGCAGAACCCAAAGAAAAGTCAATAGCATCAGGTTTAGTTAATAAGATGAGTAGCCCTGTGTACTGGGAATCTCCTGTGACTGGCTGCAGTCCCTACAGTTCCCTCATGTCAACAAAGGTGTGATCACTGGCTCACTCAAATCTCTCCTGCTGGACACAGAGCTTTCAGAATTCACGTATATAACCAAACACTTGCAAGAAAGCCTTTGGTCGGAGCTCCTGCAGGGCCCAGCTACCATAGCTCCGGCCCCAGGCTTTGCCCCATTCCTGGGACTCAGCAGAGGTCCCGTGAGCCCATGGATGTGGGTGGGAGCTTCGCCAGGGCAAGGGCTCAGCATGTTGTGCCCCACGCTGGGTTCTCATGTCCAAGAGGGGCTGCATACATACTGCAGTCACAGTGCAGTTCAGAGAAGTTGATCAGAAAAAAGATTTCTTCAGTTCTCCTCTCCAGAAAACTCCCTGGTTGACAGCCTAAGACTCCCAATGTGTTAATTGTAGAAATCAATCATATGCCTGGGGTCTACTTTTGTTTAGCCAAAGTATTTATTGTTCTCCAGCATCTAACTAATGTACGCAAACATTACTTTTTTGTTGTTATTGTCAGTATTCTGACCTTGCAAAAAAAAAAAACACGATGAAAATGTCTGCTCAACCATATCTATTTCTTCTTGTGGCTCTCTGGTCTGTGAAATTGGAGGGTTGCTTTAGGATCTAGTACTGCTGGAATTTATCTGTTTAGAGAAAAGCGTGGTTTAATCTGTGCTTTGAAGAACAAAGCAGAACACAAAAAATTACATAGACTGTGCAAAGCGATTATACAGGAGAAAATGGGACAAAACAGTGTAGGTCAAATTTTGGACATAATCCAACATTGCAAGTTTCTGCTTTATGGGCCCAAATATTTCCTCCTTAAAGTCAACAGTTGTGTCTGAGGGTGGGATTAGTGCACGGGCCAATCCAGCCTTCTACTGCTGCGCCTGTTGGTAACAATGCAATGGGAACGTTTGTCATATAGCAGAAACTTACAGCCCAAACCAGACATTAAACGTCTTGATCTCACAAATGCTGACACATGCTTGGCTCCTTTCACATGAAAGGTCTCCTGGAAGCAACACAACTGTGCAAAAATTACAGCTAAGCACATGTGTGAGCAGTTATGAATTCACAGTCTATGGGCCCTTTATCCCTACAGGCACAAACCCTTGCATTTCTAATTAAATTAACTCATTTATACCTGTGGGAAAAATCACAGTCCAGTATCACAAAGTACACTGCACAAACACACTGACATTCATAACAACTGATGCGTTAACCACAATTTGAATAGAATCATTTAAGCATTAATAATATTTCCATCTCTGGAGGTCAAGCCTTTTTACTTCCCTGCATTTTGACATCCATTAGTAACATAACGTATTTCTAATAGAGACCTAATTAAAGCCAACACACCAAAGTGTTTGTTTGTGTAAACACAAATGGAAGATGGAGATAAAATTAACTCTGCAGTACTGTGAGAGTCTAGCATATGCAGGAGAATCTTGGGTGAAGAACATTTGGGGTGAAGATAGTAGATACATATTCTTAACCATTACATGTACAAAATGCAATACTTGGTGAGAGCACCAGCTCTTCCAAGCCACAGTCTCATCTCCTCCACAGGAAGTTTAGGAGAAAAGTGAAAGGACCTCCCTAAATGAAAAGTACATGCCCAGATCATCACCGTCCGAAACACTAAGCAATCCACTTTTGCTCAGAAACATCACCTCCTTATTTTCATATATATATATCAGAGCAAGCGAGCAAAACTAAAAAGGTCAGGGAAGTTAAGTAGGCTGACTTACTCCTGGCCTACAGATATGCAGGGGAGTATTTTTTGGAGAAGTTAGACTGTATCCATGGTTTCAGTGAAGCTACTGTTTAAATTAAAAGACAGACATTAGTGTAAACCGATTAATAAGTGATTTGTGCTTTTGTTATTGTGCATGTTGATTTCCTGAGAGGGTTTTACATCAAAGCCCTAAGTGCACAAGTAGAGAAATGCGTGAAGTCTAGTTCACAAAAAAATAAAATAAAATAAAATAAAATAAAATAAAATAAAATAAAATAAAATTCTAACATAACTATCTGGTAAACATAGCACTGGTTAGTTTGAAAATAATTTATTTCAATATACACAGAAAAACGCACTTAGATACTTACAGAAGATGATCCAAACTACCATATTTACAGGCTGTAAAACAGCACTTCTAAATAGGTTGGGAGAAAGCAGATGCTTCTGCCTGCTGCAGTGAAAAAGCACCCTCATCATATAAAAAGAAGCATAAAAGAAGCACAGGGACCAATTACTACTTGAAAGCTAAGCAGGGTGTTTTGAAGAACGGCTCAAAGCACAGAGGTGTTTAAATTCCTTATCTTCTGAAAGGCCTTGGTGGGGAGGGGGTTAGGAAGCCTAACATGACCTAATTCCTTATTTCATGAGGGATTTTCTCCCCCTTTCTCCTGACAAGCATGCATATTCGCTGCAAAACACAGAATTCAAGGAGGATTGTTTTAAAAAGAATTCCAGAAAACAAGTCATCTGTGTGACTATATAACAGGCCAATGAAATAATTCAGCTGCTAGGTAATGGCAAGCAGAAACTCTTCTCTAGTTACTACCAGCATACATCAGAGTTATTTTTCAGCTGGATTGGTTACCTGCTGCACTTCGCCATCTGGCCTCACAAATGGCTGCACCAGCATAAGTGGGGAGTGGGTGCAAGGGGGAAAGTGAAATTACTTCTTTCATGTAAGTTATAAGTATTCTTTAGACTTACATACTAACAAACAAAATTTACCTGCCTTCTTCTTTTCAGTATTTCCACTTTTGGGGTCTAGTCTTGCAAGCAGCAGTTGCTTTGGGCTAGACCAGGGCCTTACCCCACACTGCATCCTCTCTAGGATAGCAGCCAAAATAGCCAGAACTCTAGGGAAGAAGTGTAAAAAATACCGCAAGCCTAAACTGACCCTTCCCCACCAGCTTCCATTAACCTGCAGTTTAGACCTAAAACCTAAACCTAGCCGTTTTAGCAAACGGTTTTGTTCACTAAAACCATGGAAGAATCATAGTAGTGTCATTGCTCACATTTTTAACTGCTACTCAGAAGAGTTTTTTTGTTTGTTTGTTTGTTTTTAAAAAAAGCTATGTATAACTATTTATAGTATGTATATGATCAGGGAAGGGCAGCATAACTTCACAGAGCTGCAGTAGTTATTGCAGTTCACAAATACATGCACAAACTGCCATACATACAAATTCTGTTGTATTTCACCATTTCACAATGATTACTACAATAAATAAATAAAACAACCAAAAAAAAATTAACCACAGAAGTACAAAGAAAGAAAAAACAGCCATGGTAAAAGAGCCGCAGAAGCAGTGCCACGCAGGCTGCAGCAGTCTGGCTGCTCTCCCAGACAGCCCCATCACCCACCCCACCTCGGTCAAAGTGACAGTGCAGATCCTGGCAGAGAAACATCTCTCCCACGCACAGTTAGTAAACGATGACCAGTCTAGCTGCTTATGCAGAAAGATTCAAAAGATCTACCATGTAAAATAAAGCCACATTGCTTGAGCTTTTGATTGCAATTCTCTGAAAGGCATCTCTATAACGATCTATAACGAGCATGACCACGCAGACTTCATGGGAGAGCTAACCATGGAGGACTCTCCCAGCCTCTCTTCAGCCTGAGAAAAGCCACGGAATGTTTCTTCCTACACCTATTAACCAACTGGAAGAGCAACTTTGGTCTGGGAGACAAGCAGCTGGGAAAGGTACAGGAGGAGACATCACAAAGATTCTCAATAATTTCTGTGAACACATTGAATTAAAAATACCTGCTCACTACTTAAAACAATACAGCAGCTCTCAAGGGTCTCCCAGAGACAGAAAGGCCTCCAGCATCACCAGGAACACACAAAGTCTTGTAGCTACGCAATGTTGTGCCAACTCTACACTTGCCTTCCTCGCTCTCCTAGGAATTATCCTCCTAGAGTTCCTGTGCGTGTTCAGTCTAAAGCCCTCCCCAAAAACATGTTTCATCTCATACATCAGTACACTGCCATATGTAAGTAGGAGCAGACACATGCAAAGTCAGAGGATACTCATACCTTTTTTAGGGTTATTACTGAAAAGGGAAACAGGGAAACCCCATAGAACATGCCTTTTCCATCTTCTTTTAATATAACTCAAGTACAAATAATGTTTTCCTTGAGACAAACTCTTATGATAAATATTTACAGAGTTAAAAAGAAATTCCCTTATATGAGTAGCTGGATGTTTAGACAGTTTGATAGCTCTCCAAGGGAAGCATCATGCCAGAACAGAGGCCATGGCACAGTGCAAGAAGTGCTATTCACAGAACACCAGTTTACAGAGCTTCCCCCCCCCCCCCCCCCCCCCCCCCCCCCCCCACACACACAGGGAGAAGCATGGGGGCATATTTTGGTTGTTTGGTTTTGTTTTTAAATGAGACGACACGAAGACTAGAAGTGCAGACCTCAAATCCTTTCACTTACAGAACAGTTGTTAATACCTCTCAGGACTTCACCCAGAATGCGAATCTACTGTCGAAGGAATACTACAAGCAATGCTGTCCTTTACCTTTTTACGGGATTCACCTTTTCCTGCTTATCTGGAGAAACTGTCCACACATTACTGTTTTGCAGTTCAAATCCCAAGGACTGCAGGAGAAATCTAGTGCTTTCTCCACTGCTGCAGGTGTCCCAGGCCTTCATGGAAGTTGTCTTCAAGACCCTGACCAACCAAGTATTACACCGGCTAGTGTTGCCAATAAACATCGCAATTTTATTAAAACAAAAATCCCTCTGTGATAACATAAAACAAGGCTTTCCCATCTTTATTTTTACTTGCAGCTCAATCAGTCTCAGCTCTGGTGGCTCCATGGAAACAAGTATGAGCAGCAGCAGCCATTTACTGCTGGCTGTGGTGCCAGGTAACGTTCAGTCACCACCCAAACAGGAAACAAAACAAGTATTTTATTTTGAAGTAGCATTTTATTTTCCGTTGGCTTTGTATACTGAGTTTTGGCCTGGTTAACACAAACTGTGCACTGCAGGTAGCTCTAGGGACACAAACATTTGCATGATATGCCTTTGCAATGTCACTGGCTTTACAAAGCACAACTTTACGTAATTTTCAAGACACCAGACTAATGAAGTAGTAATTGCACAAGAACATTGCATTATAATGGCCAAAACCAAAACCAACAACAATACCACATGTGTAAACCTTTCCAGCATTACTCATAAATACAGCATTTACTGTGAAATGTTAGGCCATACCCATGCTACCTAACTTGTGTTACAGGGGAACTCTCTGGGCTTACTGTGCTCGTAAACCAAGGCCAGCTCCCAAATCCCCCAGTGACTTCTATAAAACTGCAACTTGGCCTTTAAGCCATGCACTGGTTCTGCTTCAACCAGCACGATCCAGATGATCTGCAAGCAAATTGTGCCAAAAGAATTTGCCCAAACCAAACCACAGATTATCTTCTGGCCTTGTACAATATGCTCTTGATGTTCTCCAACAATTCCACATGGTCTCTGCATGTGATTGCCTGATTTAGTACCAGGGATCAAGTTTTCTGTAGGACAACACAGGTAACTCCTGTTGAATTTAGGAAGGGGGAGCAGGGAGCTCACTGCTGTTGAAATCAGACATCAAGAGATAGGTTCTTAGACCACTGAGAAATCCACATTCAAATTTTTAAATTAAAAGTTTATGATTTAAAAACATTACCCTGGAGCTTTAAATTGCTGGATCCTCCATTAGAGCATAGTCCATAAGTCTAAACTTCATTTTTTGGATGGCTGCGACCGCACGCACACTGCACATGATCAGTCACAATGCTGAAAGTCCTTCATCACTTGCTGTTTCATAGCCTCTTCAAGCATCTTCCCTTAAGACTTGCTTGCAAATCAGAGGTTAAATGTGGTCCAGACGAGGTCAGATGATCAATTCATATTGTATTCTTGTAGGAGTTTAAGTTGTTTTCAGGCTTTTTTCTTTAATTAATTTATATTTTAAATTAATTAATTGAGCCTGTATATATCATATGTACATTTAAATACCCCTTATAAGTTTGCTATCTTACAACATGGTTTCAGGCATCATTTTGCTCAGCGGCACAGCAGTCACAAAGAAGGATGAGCCACCCATTTGATATTATCTGGGAAAGTAAGAAACAGGCTTAATAAGCACTGCCTTGCTCTTAGTCCACCCTCCACAGCTGCCTACGTGACAGCAGCAAAGTGTGCAACGTGTCTCCTTGCAGCGCTCATCGGCCTGTAATAATGGCTTTTGTACACTTTGTAATGTCAGATCCTGACGATTTATGGCTGAATTTTATACACACACATTGGTATTTGGTCTTCCCATCACAGCTGAGTTTCTGGCACAGCTTTAATAAACCATAAAACTACTTATCCTGAAAGCAAGAGAAGGAGAAGGACAAGAGAAGTATGAACTTGTAAACAGGGAAAGCGAAGAGGCCACAATCCCATCTAACCAAGCCTACAATCCTCCTCAAGAAACTGTTCAAAGCACAAATGCCATTCACTGGAGGACCTCACTATGCTGTTTACGTTTTGTTTCCACACACAGAAAGTCTCTCAGATATACTTGTTCCATTCACAAAAAAGATAATTTCAGGCACTTAAAAGAAAAAGAAGCACAGAAAGTTTTCTTCATTACAAAGTGTTTTTCCATTAGGCAATTACTTATAAGAACTTTTGTTAACACTGGAGTTGAGGCTCTGGAATGAAGTGGATATATTGTTTACCAGTTTTGCTAGTCAATCTTCTCTTACAAAACTTCTCCCTTCCCCCTCCTTTTCTTAGCCAGCTCAGGCCCTTGAATTACTCAGGAGTTTCCTTTATCATTAAGATCTCCTTTCCCACAAATCGTCCCTTGAATAATACCATCTTCAATGTACTGCCCTGTGGTGTCCGTGCTCCTGCCAAGCACAGTGGAGGGAATCCGTGACGAGCGTCTCTCTTGGCTCTTATCATCAGACGAGCAGCAAAGCATCTTTTTCATGGTGCTCCACATCTCATCATCTTTGTACGAATAAATTACAGGATTCATGACGGAGTTCATCAGGGCCAGAAGAAGAAACCACCTTTTCACATTCTGAACCCCACAGTAGGTGCAGTTTAGACCATCAAGCAGTAAGACGACCAGTCCAGGAGTCCAGCAGACAACAAAGGCACCTGGAAACAAAGGAGACAGAGAAAAGGAGAAAAAAAAAATTAAAAAAACAGACTTCTGGCTTTGTTGATTTTTAAACATCTTACTAGTTTGTTCATCAAAAAATTACTCAAAAATTAAGAAAGCCAGAGAGGACAAAATACTAGTGACAGTAGCAAAATGGTGTTTGCTACAGCTTCTCTGCCAGGCCCAGAGCACAAAGCCCTCAGAAGCAGGCAGGGAATGAGAATCCAGCTGCTGTCAGCATCACCTCAAACACAAGTCGGGAAAAGTCCTCACAACAATTTGTCCACTCTGGTAAATAAACAGGATCTCTGGAGCACACAGCTAGCACTTTGAACAGAGAAGATGTCCTCTTTTCATGTATCTCATATGCTGGAGGGGAGGATGTCCACCCTTGTGGCATCACTGTGTGGCCATCACTGCCACCGCTTGTAAAGGAGAACAGAGAAAGAAAAAGATGAGGCAGTGAAGATAAAACAAGGCTGTGGCAGCCAGGGCAAAGAAATGCAGCAAAGTGCATAATAAAAAGAAAAAACAAAAAGATGAGGAAGTAGGAAAGTAGTGGTTTGGGGAATAAGACAAAGGACTAGCCCTAGAGCCACAGGGCTCTCATCTCCTTGAGTGTGAGCGAGGCTGGTGGGAGGACAACACTGGGGTGTTCGATCACAGCCCCGGGTTTGGGAGGTTCCCGGCCCCAGCTGCCCCCCGTGGCACCACCAGCCTCTCAGTCCTCGCCTGGGAGCCCATGGAGAATGCAGCCCAGCGCACGATAATGCTAACTTAGCACAAGCCACAATTGCTGCCTGACGTACTGAAATAGAAAATTACAACTCTGTGCAGCAGTCACATTTCAAACAACGTACTGAGCAAATTCCAATCATTTACAGGAGCATAGCACCCCTTTTTGGGGCTTGAAAAATAATCAAACACATAAGGATGGCAGCAGCTACATGCTATAAAGCTCTCCTGGGAGTCTTGGTATCTGTTCAACAGTTTTGGTTGTGCTCCTTTTCTTGAGGCCGCTGATTTTCCCATGTCCAAGCCATGCCCAGCCCGGCGGGAGAGCTTGGTTAGCAGCAGGACACCAGCTGGGCAGCACCACGGGCATCCCCTTGGCTGTGTGTGCCTGGCCCGGGTTCAGGGGCACACACACTTACCCCTGCTAAGAAGCTCAGGGGTCATGGTGCCCACCTACCCCAGGCCCTAACAGGATACAAAACAAATCAATGTGACACTGGCTGCTGCGAAACATATCTGGTACAACACCCCACAGACCTTGTTGCAAAATGATGCCTCTTTTACAAAGAGCTTCGTAAGGAGTCCAGAATAAATCCAACTGATGCATTTACTGCATTCCAGGAAGAATTACACAGAATGGAAAGGTGAGAGACCACCTCCTTCAGGAAATGCATTTTTTACATTTTCTTTTGTAGCAAGATGTCTGTGATGCTAAGTACCAATTTCATGGTGTTAGTTTTGAGTTAATGGTCAACATCAGTGACATTCCTCCAATACCCACTGGCACCAGGAGTGGCAAGCTGCGACCACAGCACACGCTCTCCCTGGCCAGCCTCCGCGCTATGCTGCACGCTGATTTGGCTCCACCACGCTGAGTAAGCAGTTGTGACACCAGCTCCCTCCTACAGGCTGCAGGAGAAAACATCCTACTGATTTATGGCCCTGGAGTTCAAGGGCAAATCCCACCCACTGTAACAAGCGCTGGAACCAGACCACCCAGACATGGCTGTGTCTACATGAGTGCCTCAGCAAGAATTTGGAAAGGATGCTTTTGCCGGCCACCAAAGGTCACTGACAAAGTTGTCAACATACCACCTCCATGCAGAAATTAAACTGGTAACAAACCCTCCTCAGAATACGCACAGAAAGCATTCTGATCACCTGCCTTTTTTAATATTATTAGTTTTTAATTCTACCAAAGCATGCAAGGTCCAACCCGGCTTTCATGGAGGTCAGCAGGACAGGAAAGGGACCCCACAACCACATTTAACAAAAACCACAAAGAAATCTTTCCTGCAAACAAAACCCTGACCTCACAAGCAGGATTAGTCCACGAACTCTCAGGAGACATTGTGGGAGCCCTATCAAGGTTGCAAAGGCAAAAGTATGGTGGGATAACATCTGCAGGCCTCTCTGGCACCCAGAGGACTGCACACAGAACCCTTTAGTTTCCCCTGCTGGGAGGCTGCACCCACTCCACAGGCAACAATGAGGAGGGGGCAGTGCTGCAGTTCACAGGGCTGTTCAACTCCATCCAAAACACATTTCGCTGTCACCAAGCAATTCACACCCTACTCACAGTGTGGCACTGATGAAAGCAAGCCATGGCTCAGACTTGCGGTCTTTCTAGGATTTTGCTATTTTTACCACAGAACTTTGAGAGGGACCCATGGTTAAACATAAATATAAACCTTTGTCTCAGCCCTTCGGCAATCTTCTTTGCAGACTTTTTATTATCCTGTAGGAGCTCCTCTCTCTGATAAAGTGCCATGCTTTAAAAATAATTTCATTTCTGGGACTCTACAATTCAGTGAGTGACATGAAGTACAGCCTGGCTGCAACATGAATCAGAAGAACAGCACTGAGACTTCACACCAGATTATGGGACATCAGGAATCAGAGAGCCTCAAGGTCAATTTGAGGATTTACCACTAGTTTCAAACATGGATTTTCTTGTAGATTACATCATCTCTACTTAAAAATTAATGGCTTCCTGCGTACCTGGACATACTACTGATGCTTTGGTGGCACCATGCCTTAAAAATCCACATCAAAGCTGTCTCTCAGTATGCCAACACTATGAACCTACCATGACATCAATACAGCAAGTTAACAAGCACTCTCGTTCTCATCGTGCTTCCTCCAGCAACAGCGCTTCCTGTAATAGCTTTTAGTTGAGACCATACTGGCCATTTACTGCAAAGCATCTCTTCAGATGGTTAAGAATAAGCCACTGAAAGTAACTGCCTTGAGCTGAAAACCCCATGCCCACTTGCTGCATATAGCTATAGGCTGTTGCATAAGTGGATGTAAGAGCAGTTTGTAAGCACCAGTGTGGTCACTTGGGGGTTCCTTTGGTAATCAAGAAGGCCATAAAACATGACAATCCAGTTTCTAATGCTTTTTGCATATTGCACTTGAATGACTAGGCCAGGAATACACATTTCAAGCTGTTCTATGAAATAAATTTTCATTCCTATAAATAAATATTTACAAAAAGCCTCACAGAGTCAATATCTGTAAAATTGATGAGAAGAAACAAGCCAAGAGACAATTCATCTGACATGGGAGTTTGGGGTACATCTTGTACCCATTGACATATGCACTCATTCGACTTCTATGAAAGCAGACCGTTCTGATTTTATTTCTGACTGGCAAAAGAAAAATACAAAATTATAACCTCCAAAGCAGCACCCAGACTAAGTTAAATTTGCCTGATCCAGGAAGTATTATCATCAAATGCTTTGCCTGAATTATAGTTTAATCTGGTGGCTAAAAACCCAATCTTTAGATCAGCCCAAAGGCCCCTGTCCCCACCAAAAGAAAGAAATGATTTGAAAGGAAGAACATGAAACTTGAAGTTGGGTTTATTTCTTTTCTCAATGCCTAAGGAGGAACAGGAACAGATTCATGCTGCCTCAAGAAACAAGTGTAAGTAACTACATCTGGAGAAGGGCTTTGTTCTGGTCCTTGGACTTTATCCTACAGGTGCTCACTACTCCACTAGGAGATGTTCACTGCCCATACCGCCTGAAAATTCACCAGCTAGTGCTTTCTTCCAGCGATCAACCATCCACTCTGTGCGCCTCTATTTAATAAGCAGCTACATCACAACTAACTGAAGTGATCTGAGCTGCTCAGATAACCAAAGTTTCCTTAGGGTGAAATCTAGGTCACATCTCATTTTCTGATCTAAAGATCTAAGGCTGTACCATATCACCATCTGAAAGTACTTTGCAGTATGCAATCTTTACAAAACAGAGGCAAATTCTCCTCCTACAAAGCAAAACGATACAGATCCACAGGAAAACGTTACAGATCCACCAGGCATCCTTCTTTTCCCCAGTGAAGGTAAATGTTCAGTAAATTCAGGAAACAGACAAGAGGAAGAAGTACAGACAAAGCTACTCACATACAGCCACAGGATTCAGGGCCTTGTGCACATATTAAAGAACATTATTTTGAAAGAGTTTTACTAGGTAGCAGTGAACCTTCATAAGTCTTCTACAGCCATTCTGTAACCTCCCAGTCCCCTGCAACAAACGAGGGACAGCTCGCATTTTTAACAAGCTGTGTGAGCATTTACCAGAGACACATCTCTTCCACATGCTGCCAACTGGCCCTCTGCTTTGCATTTCTGTTTCGTACAACATTGATTTCACTGTTTAAGCTAGACAGAAGGTTAAGTGACTTCACCACTTACAAGTTTAGGGAGTTTTATTTTTTAATAAACACTGATTGGCATTGCCAGCCTTGCTCCATATGGTTGGTAGCCTCTTACCTAAGAGAGTCATGACGGTCTTCATAAGCTTCACAGGGGTTCTCCTGCGGCTAATGGATCCACTAGTGTGCGATGATAAAACATTAGTTTTCCGCTGGACATACATGTAGATTCTTATGTAAACCACCACCATAATGAAGAAAACAACGAGGTTTAGGACACTCCAGAACACCAAGTAACTTCTGCTGTAAATAGGTGCCAGGGAAGAGCAGGCAGTAATGTCACAGAGGCAGTTCCAACCCAGGGAAGGAACAGCGCCCATAAAAATAGCAATGGCCCAAATAGATATAATTAAAAAGGTGACTCTCTTCTTTGTGAGATTACTGTGGATCTTCATCCGCATGATTGACATGTGCCGCTCAACAGCTATGACGAGGAGATTCACCAGGGAAGCTGTAAGGCTGGTATCCAGAAGACCCTGGCGCAGAAACCAGCGATTTACAGTTAATGTCTTAGACACTGGGCCAGTGTTGAACATCAAGAAGACATAAGCAATTCCAGCAAAAAAGTCTGCAGCTGCCAAATTGGCCAGCAGATAATAAAATGGAAAATGAAACCTCTTGTTCTTGACCACAGCTGCTATGACCAATGAGTTTGAAATGAAAATGAAGAGGCAGAAAAATGTCCCAAAACACAGAACAACAATAAGCGTTGGCCCTGTCCACTCATCTGCTGTGTCAGTATTTGTCCTGTTATAAAAAAAGTCCATGCGCTTATCATAGTAGCATTCGTTCATCCTGGATTACAACCCCTGCATCCTAGGAAGGGTGAAAGGGGAAAAGAGAAAGAATTAAAGTTAACTATTGGTCCTTGCTCAGATTACCATACTTAACATGTTGGGGTAATTTTTTTTCCCTTGGGGGTGAGGAGGGGGGTGGTGGAGGGGGGCATGAATTTGGAAACTTTTTGGAAGTAAAAATTCACATTGTACAATTTATTAGTGCAGAAGGAGATATTCTGTCCTCCAAAGGACTGCAATTAATGATGCTTCCATGAATGAGGATTTTTTGCAAGTCTTACCCGCTTACAAACAGCCAGCAGTCCATTTGCACGAGCAGTCATATTGTGCAGGCAACAATGTGGAAGTTATGAGGTTAAAAGTGGAGGTCACAAAGAAAGCCTGAGCTACAGCCAGGCCTTTCTTACTGTGAAATCCCATGTTTGAGCCACAGCCCCATCATTATTTCCATTTCTCAGTGCATCCAGTCAGGACAGCGGAGCATAAATCATAACTCTTCCATTTTACTGACTAAGCAATGAAAAGCTTATTACTGGGGAAAAAAAAAAGCTTTTTTAAAAATTATATTTTAATGAATGCAATAACGTATGTATATAAAATGCTAAGGATATATATATTCTGAACACATGCCTATTATTTACTGCTACAGGATTCAAATAAATGTGCTGAAGAGTGAAAAAAACACTGTGCATATTTGTCTTCGCTGAAGCCACAGATTGTTTTATTGGGCTTTCAACCCAGAGCGCTATGAGCAGCACACACACACCAATTATCTTCAAAACCAAAACGCAGCTCCATACCCAACCACAGGATAAAGAATGGCCCAGGAAGAGCAGCAGCACAGGGTTGTTTTCTGACATCTGCTCAGCACTGCTGTGGACATGGGGCTATTAGACATGACAGAGGGGCAGCTCTGGTGACCAGAAGACAGCACACTGCAGCTTCTCCACAAGGAGAACGTCAGCAATCTCTGACAGCAGCTGCTCAGGGAGAGCAGGCCCTGTGCAGGGTCTCACAGCCCAGTAGCAGGCGTGTGTTTGATCACCACGACCCCTCACATTCACTGCCAGGACCTAAGTGTTTTAACCATGACTTTGCAAACAAATACTGTATAATTTTTGCCAAACCCAGGATCCCAACCATGGCGCAAGGCCCTAGGCATGGCAGACACCACACAGAGCATCAAATCCATGCCTGCCTGAGGACAGGAGGTGGCTGGGGATGCAGTACTGTTGGAGGAACAAGGCTGCCAGCTTTGGCAACTTTCTCACAGTCTCAGGGCGCTGTGAGTGCCAGAGCAGCAGGCTGAGCGGGGCTGAAAGGATGGAAAGAACAGATGCAATGGGCACAGGCAGAAAATGGGCACATGCAAGAAAAGCCATACGCTTCTCACCTCTACAGCTAAGACTGATCGCAGATAAAGATCAGGTACACTTAGGTAACCACAGGCTAATAATGGACTAGCAGTGGTATCTCATCTCTCTGGAGAGTGAGAAGCAAATTAAGCAACCCCCAGCAGGCTGGCTAAAAATCCACATTTATGTTAAAGATTCTTTCTGAGCTTCAAGATAAAAGGTTTGTCTTCTGTGATTTACGTTATGCTACCGTTGTTATTTCCCTCACACAGTATTCATATCATCTAACTTCAGATCAACTCATACTATTCTGTGATTAGTATTTGCAGCTAAGTGAAAATTTGTTGCATACTTCATTTTTCTGAACTGGCTTTTTAGCCTTTCCTGGTTTCCACCCTACATCTAGTAATCAGCATGAAGGGGCAGGCTACTTGATGTTGATGTCTTTTTTTTTTTTTTTTTTTTTTTACCCTCAAGAACCTAGGCAACTGCTTCTTTTATACAAGAATCTCTTATTTAAAGCATCAAATTCAAGTATATAGCCAGAAGTAAGAACAGCTGTTTAAGGATAAGAAGTGGAAGGAAACAAGTAAATCATCCCTTGTACTGAAGTATTACAGAACATCCCTTTGTCTAAAAATAAAGAAGCCTCAGGAACTCAGAACCACCATCAGGAGTCAACTAGAGATTGGTACCTACCTCTCCCAGCTCAAAGCAGCACAGTAAAGTTGGGCAATCAGTAAATTCCCCATTTTCACTTAAAGTATTCAGAAGAACACGATGCAATTAAATCTGTAAGCAACCAGAAGTCCCTAAGCAGCTGTGGAAGACAGCTACTCAAGCTGGGAACCCTGCCCAGCCCAGACAGCTCTGGTCTTACCCACCGAGGCAGTAAAGGACTTGCTGAGCTTGGCAGGAAGCTTTTAAAGAACAACCCAAGTGCCTGCATATAGAAGTAGCATTTTGGGCAAGAGTAGCAGGAGAAAAAGAAAAAAAATCTGTGAAAATTACAGGGAAGGTTTTCTGAACATGTATCTTACTGTGTAATCATCTCAAGAGATGAATCTCTTGCTTGCAGTGACAAGAGAGCAAAGACATCTGCAGACACATTATTACACTTTATTTGGGCAACAAGCTTAAAGAAATCAATATTATCAACTGTGAACTTATTCTGAATACTTCAGTTTACTGAAATGCCATACTCATTTGAAATAGTACCCCCAAAAAGAATAAAAATCACCTATCAGTAATTCTCCTCCAAAATAATCACAGTACACTGTCACTCAGCAGAGCTCAAACGGCAAATGACTTTGAAAGTGATGTCTTGTGATGCTGAGATAAGGCAGGAAGGGAGTAGGAAAGCATTTGGCTAAGGTCTGAAGGTCACAGGGTCGACTCTGGAGATGTCCGGACAGAGGCTGCATCCAAGCAGTAGCTGAACTGGAGCTAGCTTGCATCCCAGTACTGCAGAGCACAGGACTGTCTGTACCGGCCTACATAAAGCGAGCACTACTCCTCACTCCAGGGCTCATCCAGAGCATGACTATCTCACACCTTCATTTTACGTCTGTATCCTTACAGCAGAACTGGCACAGCCTCAGGGCAGCTGTATCCTCAATAGCCCTGCACCAATCCACACCAGGCACAACGAGTGTGCAAGAGGAGATCCCGTATTTCCCAGCGTGGCATAGATCAACACATTGCAAGACTTTACTCTCCAGGTCTTCACTTCCACAGTCAAATTGAAGACCTTTTTCCTTACAGCAGGTTTAAAATTGAGAAGAAAAACAAAGCTCAGATTTGTTTATTAAGTTTTTTAAACAAATATTTGAAAAAATCAGGCATAATATAGTTTGCCAAAGTTATAAAATTAATAGAAACTGAAGTAGTAGAAAAACAGCTAGACCTTTTATTTTTGAAGTGGCTCTCACCAGCTTGATACTTCTTGCTTTTATGGGAGAGGACAAACTACCTCCACTCACCACCTCTGTGCCACTCGTGGCTTTATAGAGCTCCATATAGATCTCCAAAAACTCAGTGACAGTAACCATCTATCCTATATTCCACAGGTGGGTTACACTCTTTGCTTGTTCCAAGTCAGTCGCAAGTGAAGACATCAAAACTTCGCCAATGCCAGTGCCTTTTTGCCCTTGTCATAAAGGTTCTTTTCCTTCTGTCAGTCTATTTAATTAGTTCAGTTCAGCTAATTGTGACTACAAATACCAGGAGCTGACGAACTATTTCTTCCTATTCTTACTCAGAGTGCTAGAGGTAGTGAGGGAGAGAAGTCGTCTGCTTCAAAAAATCTCAAAGGATTTGGTTCAGTTAAACAGCTTGCAAATGAAAAAGCATACATGCTTCTCATTCCAATGCACCTTCAGCTCTCTTGTCTTCAAGACAGCTTGCATATTTGAATTGATTTTACTTTTTTTTTTTTTTTTTTTTTTTTTTTTTTTTTAAATGTGAACACAACTTTTATCATATGAAAAAATGGTTTGGGTGGGAAGGGACCCTTAAGGACTGCTTAGTTCCAACCCCCCTGCCAGAGACAGGGACACCCTGAGCCAGAAAATATCCTTCACTGTTCCCAAGAATTTGCCTGAGTCTCTACTACTATAGCATGCTAGCTACTTAAACAAAGGGTTACTAAAATAAACTATCACGTGGAAGCTTCAGACAAAAGCTTCAGCTGGTTGCCAATCAACACACTGTAAGAGTCATTATCCAATTAGAAAAGGGTTTGCATCAAGAAAGTTACAAAAATCATGCATATTTACAGAAAAATTAGTACCGTTATTTAAATCAATGATTTTGCCGATTCAAACTGTGATTAAAATCACCTTTTAAATCACTTTGACTCAAAACTAGCTCGGCCTGTAGGTCACTCCCAAGGAGATTCTCATCATTAATGCACCCTGTTCTGAAGGGAAAACTCAGATAGCATTTCAGTGAGAGATTTTAATGAGAGGGTCATTATAACATTTAGCCTGCAAGCCACAGCGTGATTCACAGCACACACCACTGCCTCACTGCCTTTCCTGTCCATTAAAAGCCAAGCTGTTTCAACGTGTTTGCCACAACCTTATTGCAAAGCTGGCATTGGTTTGGGGGATTCAGAGTGGCTGCTGGCCGGATGCTGCAGGATGCACCAGGGTGGGAGCATGTGAGCTGTGGGGAGAGGACAGGAGCTGAACTTCAGCTTCAGGCCAGGACTGGGTGGGCAGCGAGGGCCATGCACCAGGCAGGGCAGCCTGGCCCCAACCCTGGCCCCAGCAGCAGGCAGACCTCTGCCAGGCACCTCGGGCCTGTCACGCAGCACCTCTGCAGGGTGCAGGGGTTGTATGGCCGACTTGTCACAAGCACCTCTGGCAGAACAAGGAGGCAAGCTGCTTGAAATCCCCCACTCTGGGTCCTGCACCTGGTCTGTTACTGCAGAGAAACACTCTACTGTAGATCCAGCTGAGGACACGTTAAAACACAAGTCCCACTGGCAGCAGGTGGCTGTGCAGCAGCACTAGTCCAGGAGGGCCCGGACACTCACAGATGACCCCATTAGCTGTACTCCTGCCTGCCCCATGGGCCCATGAGGGCACCTCCAGCCCCCTCCTCTGTTCTGGACAGCCAGTGTCCCTGCCCTCTTGCTTTCCGAGCCACTGAAGCTCCTTCTCACCTGGATCCACAGAGGCAGCGATGGCAGCAGAAGGGGGCCAGCATTTGGCAGCCAGGCTACGCATACCAGTAGTGCCAGTTTACCAGTCCAGAAAGGGAATCGGTTCCTTGTTCCCCTCCACACCCTGAACACATGCATGGCCATGGAGGAAAACAACACAGCCAAATGATTGCACAGTAACCCAAGAAACCCATTCAGGTTGCCTCAGCTTAAAGAGAAAGAAATACCAATGCTGAAAAGGGTGTGTATCAGAGCCGAAGCCAAAAATGTTAATATGTAACTGTAAGAAGGAATTTGGTGAGGTAAGCTCTTAGGTTCACTTTGAATTGTCTTCAGTAGTTAATTAGTATTATACAAAAGTCAGTTCAGAGAAACAGACAAAAGAAATTTTTCCCTAAATCCTCATTCTTAGTCCTCAGTTTCTGCTGCATAAAGAACAATGTTATTCCTGAGTCCTCAGGCTCTAAATCAAAGACTTTATCTGGTACCATTAGAGGATGCAATGGAAACCAACATTCATTTGGCAGGTTTAACGGAGAAAAATTATCTCAGAAGTAACTGTTTTACATTTGGTTTATTAGGGAAATTCTGTGGGCACTGCTTGTACTTGGAACAGCTGCTACATGGCCCACTTTTCCAGGCACTAAGAATGTACTTTTTAAAAGTTCTTTTTAATTCAGTGTTAAAAGTATAATAATAGTAATAATAATAATAAAAGATTATAAATAAAGGTATAAGGCTTAATGAGTAAGCTCTTGAATCCAGAGAATTTATTATTATAGAAATCCATTTCTGTCTGTGGTTGGCCATATTTATTTTTCTTCATAACATAAGTATCCCCCATTTTAGATAATTGACTGTGAACTCAAATCAAGTATGCACAAGCAGCATTATCTTGTTATCTTGGTCTTCAGCTCTTTTTAGAATAAGAACAGAGTGCCACATCCATTTCCACTCCAAGCCAGCTTCATCCACATAACGTTAACTTGATGGAAATGCTCAGGCTTCCACCAGGGTTCTGGCCACTTCCAGTAACAGTCCATTTTAGTGACAGCATAGGTTGGAATAAAAGAGGCAGGGGCCAGGAGGAGGGAAGTCAAGATGATTCTCTAAGCATGTTATATTTCTGAGAAGCATAAATCATATCTCTTTGAATTACTTCTATATTTGTCAACTCCTACATATTGGTGGTGGAAACATCTAAGGCTTCATTACTCATCAGATAGCCCTGGTACTGTACACAGGATAGGGAGTACAGACAAAGGGTCTTAAAGTATTAAACCTTCCAAAATTTTAGGAGCTCTGAACTAAATATTTAAATTGTAAGGTCAGGAAACAGTACCTGCTTCCACAGACCACAGTGCCTTGTACATAAAGACTGACAAGAGGCTTAAAAATCGTTATGGGGGCACCCTGTGCAAGTCTGTGACAGTGCTGGTCCCCAGCGAGCCGTGGCAGCCTAGTGCGGGCAACTTGGCTGTAAAGCACAGGGTCACCTACACCAAGTCCTGAAAAGGCTCAGGCTCCAGCTCCTGGCATCCCTTTTAATGCACAGCTACCCCACTGCACCAGAGGTCTTTTTAAAGCTCCCATCCACTACAAGAAGTTGTTTGGGGCAGCTACTAAGTAACTCACTAGTTACCACAAGTTTAGACTTCAGACTTTGGTAATTTAAGACTTTCTGAAATTATGGTTTACTAAATCTATATATGGAGTCCAAACTAAAAACTTCACTGCAAAGCTTTCATTTAGAGCCTCCTTTAAGTGTGGTTCTGGAAGGAGCTGGCAGGTCATCCTATAATGCGGAAACAGACACAGTATTTAAAATATTTCAAAGCCATTCAAACAGCCTTTACATTGTGAAACATGCCTGGAAGAAAATACCTGTTCTGCTTATAAACTAAGTTCGTCGTTTCTCCAGAACCTTCCCATCAACTCATTGATCACCAACAGATCTATTTCTGCAGCCCAACACATCACCAGTCTTTCACAAAACTCGTACACTGGAAGTACAGACCCCTTCAGCACATTCACAAGCAAGTGGACTTTCATTTCTAATTTTCAGAACACTGCTCATTAGAAAAAGCCACCTGCCCGCATCTGATTTATTAACAGATTCAGAGATGTGGTTTACAAGCATTCACTTCAGTGGAAGTGGTAAGAAATGGTGGGTTCCAAGAAACACTTTGCTAGGCACATGAAAGTTGACTTAATTGCTTAAAAAAAATAAATAAATAAAAATGTAGAATTAATCCAGGCATGAGAACCTTGAAGAGCAACTACCTGAGAAATCACTTTTATGGAATATATTCTTTATGCTGTCTTACCCTTCAGAGACCTTATTTCATTCCCTGATAGCATAAGGACTGTGCCGGAGGGGGCTTTGAAGTGGTCATAGCAGCAGAGGAGGATACAACCAGTTCAGCTCGTCCAAAACTACAGCCCGGCATTCTGCAGAGAGCCAAATGCATCCTTCAGCTTTTCTGCTGATAAAAGCCACGACCTTTCCCACTGTGCACATTAGCTTCTTCTCTTTTCAGCACACAGATCAACTTCGCGAATTCAAATATTTCCCCACATAACTGGATTTGAGTTGTGCTTTCTGCTAAAGCTTTTAGAAGACTTTAAAAGCACGGAAGAAACCACAAACCGTTGGTAGGCTGGCGAAACGAGCTCCAGCAGCGCACGTTCCCAGCCCGTAACAAAAAGCGCTGGTTTCCAGATCGGCATCGCGGGCGGCAGCACAGACCTACCTGCGCGACACCGAGGTATAAAGGCACTCGTTCTTTTTCCTTGAGGAAAAAGCGATCGGAACACACACCACAAAGTCGCGTCTCCGCGTTTTTCAGAGCTGCACACGGGTTAGGACCCTACCTTACAAACCAGGTGCTAAGGAACCACCCGCACGGCGTGCCTGCTGCCAGCGGCACGGGGCAGAGGCGCAGCCCCGGGGGTGTGCAGCAGCAGCGGGCGGCCCCCGGCCGCTTCACCTCCGGTAACCCGAGGGGACCGGGGCGCCCCCGGCTCCTGCCCGGCGGCACGGGGCGGACGCTCGCAAACAGGAGAGGCTGCGGCATAAGCGCGAGTTTAATAAAGCTGCAGACAGGGCGGTTTTGACCGAATAAATGAAAAATAAAAAGTTCATAAATCACGACGTCGGTCCAGCCTGAGACGGAGCCACCCCGCCGCTGCCCCCCGTGCCCGCAGCCCCGCCGAAACTCACCCACCGGCAGCCTCCGGAGCGCCGCGCCCGCCGCCCCGAGCCGGCCCGCCCGCTGCCCGCCCCGCGCCGCCTTAACCCGTACGGCGCTGCCCGCGCGGCCCGGCACGGCCCGGCCCCCCCTCCTGGAGGGGCCCTGCTGAGGCGCGGACAGCGAGGGTTGGCCGGGGTTGGCTCCCAGGGAGGCGGCTGAGGGACGCGGAGCCCCAAGAGCCCCTTGTGGGGGCGTCGAGACAGCCCCTGGCCGCGGGGAGCTAGAGGAAAGCAGCTCAGAGTAGGCCGGGACAGGTGCACGGCTGCTGCCCCCCGCCTCACATGTGCCCGTATTTAGGCAAACGGGCAAACAGAAACACCCTGTATCTGTACGGCAATACAGAAAGCGTGAGGCTCAGTCAGCTCCCAAGGGCAGGACCTGGCCCACACAGCTTTGCCACAAAGGACGAACCAAGCTCAAGTGCAGAAGGTGAAAGTTACAAAGCTACAAGATGAAATGTACCTGAGGACTGCAAGCTGCTCGGTCTGTCCAGTGCTACCTACCTGGACAGGTTACCGAGGCCAGGCTAGTGTGTGCTGTGCAGAGCTACTCACGTGTCTGCTCCCAGCTGGAGGAGAACTGTCAGAAGAAAATCTCGGCAGAAAGTCTCTGCCCCACTCTGCAGAAAACCCAGTCACAAGTACAACGCAAATCCTAGTGTTCAAGACTGGGTGGAGCCTTACATGTTAACTTCACATGCAGAACTGCATGCAACCTCTGCTGCCACAGCTTTTCCCCCATTTTATCCATGAATAAAGGAGCCCCAAACTAAGAGCCCTGAGTCTTATCCCACACCATCCTCCCTCCCCTGAATGCTCACCTTGAAGACGACTCAAGAAGCTACCTTCTACTCCTTCCTGCCCTTTTCTTTAGTGCAGCCTTCTCACTGCCTTCCTGCCTATTTCTCTCCTGTTGAGCCTTACATGCAATTAGTTTTTTATTCCCAGGGAACAAGACAAGCAAAAGTAACAGCTTGCTTTCAGGACACTTCGCAAAAGCTTATATTCAGGTCTTGCTTCCATTACAGTGCATTGCTTCATTAACAGCTGAGGAGGGACCACCTATCAATCAGCAACTGCATTCAAGCCCGCACTAATGCACAGAAGAAAGGGCCACCATATGCTAGATTTCCTCTTAAGTTCAACCTTGGTGGAACAGAAAGCCAATGAGGAGCTCCAGCAACTGGCTCTTATCTTTCTTCCAAGAGAAAAACTAAAAATGAAAAACCACCAGATGGTGAAGACACAAATTGGTTTCTAAAATACATTAGTGACCTGTTCTAATAAGGCAGGGCTGAAGCAGCGGTCCAGCTAGCAAGCAGCTCATATGATTAAAAAAGACATCAATACAGGACAAGAAAGCTTTGTGATTCCATTATAGAAATTAAATCTGAGCAGCAACGGTAAGAACAATAAGCATTTTCTATATTCCTTCAGTTGATAATACGTACCCTCATTCCCTGAGGATTCCCTCACAAACAACTATTTACCTGGGCTGTGGCTCCAGCAGGTCACACTCAATGCCCGACCAAGTCAGTGAGAAGCAGCCTGAGTGAGAGCGCTGGAGGTCCTGCGCCACAGCTCGGGCACTGGGCATGGCTGGTTGATACCCAGCACTGGCCGAGACCTGGGACAGCTATAAGCTTGGAGACAGGCAACAACCATCCCCAACAAGACGTTTATAAACATCTGTAAAATGTTTTTTGTTGTTCTGTCAGTAGAGACGCACAGAAGAAGGATAACACAACCAAAGCAATAGGTACCACTACCAAGCGCTACCAAAGGTATTGGAGAAATGTAACTGAACTTTTCATACCTTTGCTCAAGGGCAGCAAGTCAGGCTTTTATATCTATGAATTACTTTAGGTAAACAAGTAGTGCTGTTAACAAGAGCAGGAGCTTTGGACAACACTGTTAGTAAGGCTTTACCTTTTCAAAAGGTTGAACTTTTTTCTCCTGACAACCAGGCAATACTGGAGCATGAATTTGCCAGATTCTAATTCTTAACCACAATTTTCCCACACAACAGTTATCTGCTACCAACAATTCCTGGTTCTCTCTGAGATTCTTCTTCCTGACAGATTGTAGGGGGAAGTATATGCAGTATTGCAAGGATGAGTCTTCTGTAAGAACAGCTGTCAGTAAGTCAGGATCTTGTACAAGTTTTACCAGCATCATTTCCTTTTTACCCCAAACTAAGCTGCCACCCACCTTACTCATACAAGGACAGGATTTCAAATTGCCTGTAAAAGAAAAAAAATAAAGTCTTTTCATCATTCCTTACATTATGCTTGCCATGGAAGTTTCCAACTACGCAAAAAATGTGTTTATCTATAGGTAAAGCAATAAGTTTAATTTGGACAGAATATATACATCAAATACTGTGAGCATGATAGAGAAGACTCACAACCAAAAAAGGATAACAAATCGCTTTTGTTTTTAGTAAAGCTGTCAAACAGAAAAATGATCTAAAAATGGCTTATGTTAAAACTGATATACAAGGAGAACGGTAATTATTTTGCACTTTTTTGCAGCTCTGTAGTTTTACATAAGTTTATTCTAAGGAAACGAATTGTGCCAAGTAGAAGTTAGTCTCAATGCTAAATGCATCACTTGAAGTGAAATGAAAGCCTCCTCCCTTTTCCTTGCCAACAGTTGTAATACTCTGCTTTTTATTTATTTTTGTGTACATGTGTTTTTGTTTTTACTGTGGAATTATTTTTAAATGTCATTCATGTATTTCTTATTAAGAACTGCTGGTTCAGCATCACTTTTCTTCTTCCTGGAGGTGATTAGCAAACAGAGCTCCCATAGACAGTTCTCAAGGATCAGCCTTCTGTAACGTGACAAAACCTGGGGCAAGAACACAGTTCTTCACAGCTCTTCTCCAGACCAAGCTAGGCTCTCTTCCTGGTCAGCCAGCTGCGGTCACATTAGCAGCTTTTCTTCCCCAACACCTTAATTAGGTACAATTAGTCTGTTCACAACGAAGCAGGTCCAGATAGTGGGTTTTGTTGCAATTTGGAGAATTATTATTCTCCATACAACTATGCTTTCTTTGCATACATTAGTGGTGAATTTCAATGCAGAATCATCAGTTAATGAGTATTAAGTTGTCATCACTCAGTCGCCTGCAAAAGAAAATTTACAATTTTTCATTCAGCAAGGAATAGGAAGCAATACAAAACTACAATGAATTTTTATCATTCTGCCCTGTGCTCTCCCATTTCAGGATAGAGCTTTCAACACCTGCACTGGGACAATCAAGCAGAAACTGTTTTAGTAATAAGACCTACAGATTTGCATTCCAGCTACTAAGCTTCTGTCCTCACCACACTCCGCAGCATATTACAGTAAAGTATATCTATTATGCTCAAGCAGACGAGAATCTCTTAGCTTGCATGGAAAGTCAGACGTGAAACCTGCAGCTGTATCTGGCTGGCTTTCTCATGAACTAGTCAACCCTCAAGTGCCCACAGCAACTGCTGGGATACCTGCCATCATCATCTCACTTGCTCCTTTTTGGCAAAGGGGTTTCTTTCTGCCAGAGTACATCAAAAGTATAAGGTTGCATTTCACAAAAGCCTCAGTATATAACAAGGATTCATTACACCAATTGGGATTAAAAAGGAATTCACAGTCAGCACTATTCCTTCTCCCATAGCCTTGGCTTCCCTACCATGTGCCCACAATCATTCTGTGCACAAGCACAAGTTCTCCTGGACTGCCTAGTGACAGTGACAAGAAGCTGCCTATCTTCAGTCACTCACTCAGAGGTTTATTAGGTTTCCTCAGAAACAGAATTCTGTTCTTAGAATTCCAAACCATATCAACACCAGATGAGATCTTCATACCTCACCAAGACCAGCTTAAGAAGGACCACAGCTTGGATCTCCAAAGCTTTGAATTTAGTGGCAACCACCCATTTAGAAGTGTTTCTGGTATTGTGACAGATTAGATTGGACTGGTTTGCCTCACAGATACAACATGGCTGTGGAATTAAGCACAGGTCCCTTGCTGAATCACATCCTCTTGCTGTCTACTACTTCCCACAGCCTAGTGGAAAAGCTATTTAGAAACAGAAGACTTAAACCCTAAGCTGCAGAGACGTAATCTTCTCCTGACTTTTTGGCAGCTCCACATTATACTTTGCCATCCTTCTGTCAACTTCCACCAGTTTTTGCATGGTAGCTTTTACATGAGCAAAACACTTAAGGTGTGTTTAAACTTAGAAAAGTTCCCCTTCACCACAAGCAGACTGAAGATCTAACACCAAGTAAAACATGAGAGGGATAACAGAGCCCAAGTAGTCCATGGGCAGAATTCTGGGTGCTCCAACATCTGTGAAGCTCCACTTCATAGTGAGAAGCTAGCTGGTGTACTTCTGAGAATAACATTCACCAGAAACACCCTACTAACCTTCTACAGCAACAAATGGATGGCATGGAAGCCTGTTCTTTTCTGTAAGAAACATTGCCACAGTCTTTCAGAAATTCATGTAGATCTGTTACTGGAAACCCACTTTGCTGGTATTTCTGAAAAATAAAGCATGTTATTACAACACATCAGAAATTACTGGGCATTAAGTTTTTTCAAGTCTCCTCTAGAGTACAAAAGTTAAAAAACTGATTTAATGATTTCTTTCATTCATTCAATATATCTATAAGAAAAAAAATACAATCCCATCCCAGACACACCATACACGCAGTGGGACCAGAGCAAACTAAAAGTGACATAAAATTCATATTGTCCAGATTCTTTTACATCTAGTTGACTGACTGTGAGAACAAGCAAGCAGTCTTGAATCATGCTTGCATCAATCCTCCCTTGTTCCAGTTAGCTACTGTGCTCACTGTGATTGCCCTAGGTTCATTTTCATTAGGAACAACAATTCTGGATTCCAAAGGCCCCAGCCAGGCAGAGGAAATGCTCTCCAGAACACCAGTTCAGTATACGATATTTTAATATTCTAATCAGTCATCATAATTAGTACCAGATATTATGGCGCTGAGCGATGAACACGAGTAAATATAAAACTGGTCAGAAGTGCAACGGAAGACTAATGTTTTACCTTTATAGTGTCATAGGAGTCAGTGATGAGTGCAATAAAAAGGCTGAGGATCATGTATATAAACAGACTAATGAAGGAATAGAGATATAACCGACTGAACACCCACACCAACGTGCTTTTCTGCTGGATTTGAGCAAATGTTGCGAACATATCATCACCGTTGACCAAAGAAAACAAACACTCAGCCACCGTGTTCAGATCTTCAAACTAGAAAATAATGAGTACAAATACTATTAGAATTTCAATCACTCGTCCATATTAAAGGGAACATGGAAATCATAACTACAAGACAAGTATTTCTTCCCCTTACAGTTTAACTCAGCAGAAAAAAAAAAGCCAACTGAAGCGCTACCATCCTTCTTATTTTCTGCACATTCAAACTGAAACATACATATCAGTAGTAGCCATGCTTATATTTCTACACATTTCTGAGCATTTTACATTGGTTCTTTTGCCTGTTGAGCATCACAGGTCTATTTTGTGATCATAAATCTTCTTACATTTGTGTTGTTAATAAGTGACCACCATATAAAATTTAAGTTCTTAAATTTTAACTTATTCTAAACCTGCAGGAAAATAAAAAATAAGGAAAAAAACAGCATAGTTATGATTTCCAACTAAGGTTTTTCAAAATATCTGAGAATAAGGACTTCTCTCCTCTGTACCTGCCCAGCAGGGAAGGCTCTTCCCTTTCCCAGCGCAGGGGGCAGGCTGCCAGCCCAGCACTGGGCTCCGAGTGCTCTGCACAGCGACACACTGCCTTCCAGTGGGGCACAGGGGAAGTGTTCAGAAACAGCAACAATGACAAAAACCCCTACAGAACTACAGTTGTTTTCCCTGATATCAATCTGTAATATTAGCATGAATTAATATGGAAATAGATAAGCACGTTGTTGACTACATTTCCTTCTGCTCAGCTCATCAGTGCACTTGCTACAAGGATTTCAGGGAAGATTTCAGGGAACGGTATTCATGTTGTGATTCTTAAAAGAATTTAGCTTCTATTATGGCAGAGGATCTCACAGCATACAGCATCTCAGAGAAATTAACTACCCTCAATTTAAAACATATGTAGTAGACTGAGCACCTACATTTCAGAGGGAGTTACGAGTTTGAGTCCAAACCCTAGGGGTAACAAAAGCTAAAACAAGCACTTCAGCATGCATCTTTGTTACTGTATATAGGGTGTGTAATCAGAAATCAAGCACAAGAAGCCATGTTTGTCATAAATTCTGAATGTCCATTCATGCATAACATCAGGAACCTGCTTGCTTCCCCCCTCCCCCCCCAAAAAGTCAGATACAGCATCCATTATGAAAAGAAAGCAAAATTTAGAGTTGTTTTCGTGTGCATTTTGCAATATATAAAGCTTTACTTCTGTACACAGGTTTCTGAGAAGAGGAACACACCAGGCAAACATTTTGATATCAAGCTTCCACAAACAAAACATAATAAAAGAAGCCACAACACACCCAGACAAAGCAAAGTAAACAGAGAAGACAACCACTCATCCTCCCATCTGAGTCAAGGTTTAGTGGTTCATGTTACATGTCACGGAAAAGATTTGGAAAACAAAGTCAGTGGATGTGATACCCACAAATGCTAAGTGAACTTCATTCCAGTTGCACCGGGATTGCCAGAAGAGGGCAACAGAGAACAGAGCAAAGCAACTCTAACCTCATCCAAACAATACAGACACTCAGATTACAGGTCAGTACAGTTCAGACAGCGAAAGCAAGAATAGTTATTTTGTTAGAAGAAGCAGGCGACAAGAAGTGTATGTGGAAGGAGAAACGCTCCCATGTTATTTTGTGTTGGAGCTTTTAAATAAACAAAAAAATAAATACCAGAAACAAGCCCTAAATTTATAATTGGGAGCTACATACAGACATTACACAGTTGACAAGAAAAGGAGTAACACTGCTGACATACCTTTTCATGGTAAGGTCCCAATACAATCCAGCCACAGAAAGTATACCCAAGATAAATCATCCCGGCACAACAACAAAACCTTAGCACTTTGGGCAATGAAGCTTGCATAGTTAAAATGAGCACCTACAAAAAGCATGGAGGAAAGGAAAAGAGGTCACAAATTTAAAAAAGACCTGAAAAGGAGTGACAGATGTAAACATATAATTGTTGAATATTTGACTCCAGCCTTACATTGTAGGTTTGAAAATATCCCAGGTATCTGATGACTCCGACCCACACAAATAAAGTTGATGTTCCAAGTAAAATGCTGCAGACATCGTAACTTGTAAGATTCTGAGGGATCCAAAGAGAGCAAGTGGTCAGGTTACCAAGCAAGAAGTATGTCAGCTTGAGAGCTGATCAAGTTTCAGCAGGTCAAACAAACAAAGCAGGACAGTCTGATATCCAAAGGATATTGCTACATCACAAAAATCAGACCATGCTGTGCTGCACTTATTTAGCAAGATGACACAAATGCACTAGTGCTGCAAATGGAAGCATATCTACATGGACATTCCTGAAGTTTTTCACACAGCCTGGAAGAACTAAGGCCCTTACTTTAGTTACTATATAGTTGAAGATATATTCAATTTGATCTTACAAGTTTTTGTTTTTGTTTTTTAAAATGAGAAAGTTAACATATGCTGTTGTTAGGCCAACAAGCTTTCATTCACTATTTAGTATAATGTGAGCCATCATTTAAATGACAAGTTAGCCTCAGGACCACAGCCTTGTCTGTACTACAAGCATTAACAGCTTTGAAGAGGTTGCCAGTTGTTTGAAGTAGAACACAATTTTCACTACCAGGACATTTGTAACCAATTCTACTTGCATTCTGCTTGAGCAGATGGCTAGAACTGGTGACAGTAAGTGTGAGATACTCATTTAGTTCACAATTTCCCACCCACATCTCCCCCCAACCTCACCATACAACTGGACATTGGTAAGTGCTTCCTCTGAAAGCCACCCTGGGCATTTGCTCTTTGAGCATTAGTACACATGAAACAGCAGCAGCACACCACCTATTCTGCTTTTCCCAGAATACAAAGTTTTGTGAACATACAAATTGTTGACACACAGCTCTATTGAAATTAAAAAAAAACAAAAAAACAAAAAAAAAAACCACACCACTAAGAGCTGCCAGCTGGACAAGACACATTGATTTCAGCAAGCCCAGACGAGGAGGTCAAGGACTAGCAGCCGACACTGATTGTGCCTGCAGTTTGGGCAGGCTGGGACAGCAACAGCTATTTAATAGCTATTTTTCCAGCCCCTGGAGCCAGAGGCCCCTGTTTTATCCAAGGGGATGACTCCTGACTTTCCTGTGCAACATGCACTACCGCTGCTTACAGGAATAACATAACCCAGGGATTTTAGTTAGGAACCGTCTACCCACAGGTTCTAAACCAGGGATTAGGGGATTTAGCACTGTGGAAACTAGATGTTTAAACAGCTTGCAAGGTTTTATTGAACGACACTGGGGAAAGGGAACTGAAAGCAATTAGTAAGAATAGTCCAGCACAGCCTTCATTTTAATAGATGATGCATGCATGTCCTTTTTGATGGATGCAAGAATCCCACCACCACCTTTCTGAGCACTGCTCATATGGAAGAGCAAGCCCAAGAGTTTGATGTGATATACAAAATAAGCCTCAATGATGAACAAATGCACAATTTCTCAGGCAACTGCCTGTGTTCCAGTACAGAGGACAATGACATAAGAGAAATAAGAACTAGCAAGAAGCAAACAAGATAACTTAACTATTGTAGCTCACTTTCATTTGTCTCCAAGTTAAAAACACATTACACCTGATTGTAATCAAGACACGTATTTAACCTGAAAAAAATAAACTCTCACCTTGGCTTTTATTTCCATTTTTAGGATTGACCCAATGATTGTCATCACATCACTGATAATTACTAGGACATACCATCCATTTATGAACTCCAGGCGATCAGCATGACAGACATGACGTTTATATTTCTCCAAGAAGAAGTTCACAAATCTCTATTGACAAGCATTTAGATGTTTAGTTACAGGTCACCTTAGATGAAAAATATGTATGGATGCCCCAGTACTGTAGTAACGCTCAAGATTCACATACCCACTTTTCCCATTGTATTTGCTGGAATAATAGCCTAAAAGTCATTGGCAATAGCAAGAGAAATAAATTGAAAGAAAAAAAAGTTTAGACCAGTGAAAACCAACTTTCCACAGAACAGCTGACTTCCTAACTGATCCCCACTAACCTAGCCATGGCTTGTTATCCCCTTGTCAACCGCCTTCACAGGAGGTTCCTATCCACCCCCAACAGGAATGAGACAAGAATAATTGATAACTACAACTCAAACATGGCTGTAAGGCAAGAGCTCTCACTTCTGACAGAGCCAACGTGGCCTATCTGCTCTCACTTGTTCTTTTTGCTCATAAACAAATGACAGTGTCCATACTCCTGGCAGCAGTTTCATAACACCTTTGCTGAATTTTGTAAACCACACAAGAGTGAGGACAACAAACTACAAAAAGGATATACTGAATAAGATAAACAAGTATCTGTGCTTTCATATCATACATAACCTGCATTTATTTTCCAGCTCCCGTAAGCCATATGCTTACGTAGTCTGTGCCAATTAATTGTTACACCTCAGGGCCCAGCTTGTGTCTCTGTATCTGCCTTTGGCCCAGAAGAGCCAAGTCTGCTTACACAAGGCTCTACAAGCAGCTCAAGATGAAGTCAGTCTCAGAGTCTGCAAAGGAGGGTAAGCAAGAGCAATCTGACAGTGGGCTGACCAGGGATAATAGAGGGAGAAGGAGGAGCTGAAAAGATCTGTTCCAGTCTCAGAAAGACCAACAAACAGCTAGAATTAAAATATATGCTATGCTTTCTGTTCTCCAGCTACTGTTGGCTTCGAGGGATGTTCATTAAAGTATTAATTTACAATATGATCTGTATGGGACTTCTGCTCTGAAGTCAGTGAAAGAGAGTTCATACTTTTAAGGTGTAAGATGTGTTGGCTGTTAGCAGCTCAAAGACTCAGAAGTATTATTTTGTTTGTGGAGGTTTTGATGGTTTTGTTTGTTTTTATTTTGTATAAGAACCTGAACAACATTAAGTCCTGGACGCGCACCCAAAAATGTGCCCTCTTAGCACCCTCAAGAGATAAAATGAAATATTTCATGTTACAGTACAACACAACGAGAACTAGAACCCATTTCTGCCAGCAACTGTTCATCACAGACACTTACACTGTATCTCTTGCTAGAAAGGATGTAAGAGAAAAGCAACATCCTTGCAAGTGATTTGCCAGCCAATATTTCAAGACATCCCATGTCACAAAACCAGCATAAAACATGATAGAGACAAAATAAACATTGAGATTATGAGTACTGTGCTTACTTTTTGTAGCCTCAAGGCAAGAACAATGGATCGTGTGCAGAGGATGAGAGATGCTAAGCAACTTAAGATGACAAATCCATCAAAAACTAGAATATACTGACTGTTTTTCTGGAGAACTGTAAAAAGCCAAGGAAAAGAAAGAGTTAGTCTTCACATCTCTTTGAGCACATATTGTTACAAAATGGTCAGACATATTGCATTTAAACTCTTACCCCATGAAGAAAGAAGGTATGAAACTACTCATTTTTGAGTAAGTATGTCTTAAGTACAATTGACCAGAGAATTATATGGGTATCAAGAGTTCTAAGCATGCTTGAGTTTTTCAAAATTAAAACAAGAGTGGGAATATTAATACAGGTGTCCCCTTTTTCCCCACTAAGTTCATCTCTCCATCTACATCTGTGCTCCAACAGTGCTAGAACTACATAGCGTAAAAGAAGTGATGTTGATATGAGTCAACATCTCTATCAACTTTAAAACCAACCAACCAACAAAAATCACACCTCATTTCTCATTCCCTGACCTGCAATCAGAAACTTGTCTGACTTTTGCATTGTACTCTTTTCATGCACAGATTTAGAAGCATTTCTGTAAACCTAAAACAGATGTTTTATCAGTTGTCCCTATCACAACACATAGTTTCACAACATGTATTTAACTATATGAAATATAGTAAAACACTCTTTACCATTGTAAACAGCACTTCAGCTTTATTGCAAAATTACATGTGGTCCCTCAGTTGGTCATTACATGTAAATAAACTACTCAAGAACAGCTAGCTGAAAGACAGCCACCAAGAAATTATTGTAAATAGATGCAAGCCAGAACACACTGTAATACCTCCTTAATAACAGTACCACATGCTATTATCAGAGAAAAGTTGGCTTTGGCCAAAGACAGGCTATTTAACATAATCATTAATTGAGATCCTATGTAGGACACAAAACTATTATTACTCTGACATAGTCCTTTACAGTAAGTCGACATACAGAGGTAGTCACATACTGTTCAGTACAGTGACTATTCCTGCGAAGAAGTCTTTAGTACACAATCCTCAACCATTAGATTAAGCCTTAACAATAGGAAAAAAAAAGTAAATACCATCCCTTGTTCATGCACATCGTGAAATTTATCAGTGGGGGAAAAAAATTAAAGGAAAAAACAACTCCAAACTCTTCCAGAAATAACATGCTTCAGCTGCTCATAAACACTTTTGAAAGCTGTAAAAAGGATTGAGTCAGGAATATCCCATTGTTAGTACATGAACTGGAATTGTTTGAGAAATCTCAGATCAATAGAACAATTAAAATCTCTAAGAGAAAAATCCACTCTCCTTTCAGATAGAGCCTACTGCTAACACACACCACTGTACAGAGATGCCCGTGTTATCTCAATCTCTTCTGAGAAAGGGGATTATTTCCCAAACACCTAATTACAAAGAGGTAATGAGTTGCATCAGGCAAAGCTTTTTGTTGTCAGAGCAGGGAGTGGGTAGGATGAACAGGACAGGGAAAGTCTTGTTAGACAGACTCTTACAGAGCAGGTGAAATGACAGGAGGAGACGTGTAATACTGCCATTGTGCTATAGAAGTGTGTGCTATACTCACCAGAACCAAGTATGTGCCAGTCCTTGCATTCTTGAATATCAGTATCACTATCAAAATAGATTTTGATTTTTCCACTGTGAGCTCTGTTATTGAAAGTGATCTGGAAACACAAAAGTATATCAGAAGCAAGACCAGCAAAAATTTATTTCTAAAACAAATTTTGGTAACTGCTTTGACATAATATGAGTCAGTATTTGTTATTTAGGTAAGTTTTAAGAAAGCTGTTACCATAAACAGTGGTACAGAAATAGTTTGAGAACACATATCTTATAGCATTAAAGGCAGTATTCCAAGAAGCCAAACTTCAAGTTTAACCTTTAGTAGACTAACGATTACTTACCTCCTTCTCAGGCTATGAAGTTAACAGCTGGAAACAACATTGGCCCATGGAAAGAGTTTCAGGAACCTTTGGCAAGAAGGGGTAAGGGACAGGACTCAACTGCTTTTCCCTTCCAGTCTAGATACAAGGATGATGACTGTGGGCCCTTAAGCTCTTATTATATGTACAGTGTTGGAAGTGCCATACCCCATAGTCACTTACAGTATTTTGAAATGCATAGCAGTCGGGCAATTCACGGGCATGGATTGTTTGTAGGGCAATGCCTTTCAGCTTGAAGGAGATTTCAACCTGTATAAGCCTGAATGTTTTAAAAAGTGTATAAATATACACAAATACATGCATATAAAAAGCATAGAAACTGTACAAATCCAAATCCATCATAACCATATGAAAGTGAAAAAAAATGCAAAACCAAATCCCACACTACTTTACCTATAAAACTCAAGATTGAAGAATGAAGAGTTCAGCTTCAGTTCAGCCTTTTTACTGGCCAGCTCCTGTGGCTTTAAAACGATACATTCTGCAAAGAGAAGAGGAAAAGATGTAATGCTAAAAATTTCACATAGAAAGCAGCATAAAATTCAGATAATTGGCTTCAATCATAAGTCCTAATCAAGCAAATATTCATACAGAGCCCCAGCTAGGGTATTATGTAAGCAGCTGAGGAGAAGCTGCAGCCAGCTCTCTGCTCTGAGAGGTGGTAAGGACACCCACCTACTGAAGTTCCAGCCTTATCAGCATTCAGAAATCTGCATGGAATGGATAATAAAAAAAAAAAAAAAAAAAAAAAACACAAACCACACACACACAAAACCACAACCCACTAATGACAACAGCTGAATAGTTTCCTATAGTCTACACAGTTGTCATTTTTAGGTAGGTCAGCAAGAGGGAAAGAGGCAAAGAACATGAGCACCACAGAAAAAAAGCCCTTAGTTTTAAACTTTACTGATTCAGCATTAGAATTTAAATACTCCACAGTTCAAGATACTTTTTAGTGCAACAGTACCATACCTGTTTCAGTAGAAATGTCTATGTTCAGTGTGTCATTGGAAGGAAGCATCGCACCTTTCTTGTATTGTTGTTTACAAATTTTTAAACCTGATCCATCATGTTCATAACCAAGTGTCCCCAAGGAGATGTTCTTTAATTGTTTGTACTAGTTTAAAAGCAAAACAGAACTAGAAGTTAACAGACACTCCTCTTTCTGCAAGAGACAGTAACTTGCTGTCTCAGAATTACTTGCGTCAATACAACTTTTGCATTAAAAAAAAAAAAAAAAAAAAAAAAACTCTCAACTTGCAGACTATGTGAAAGTAAAGATTTTGGGGCATCTCACGGAAAGCTAAGCAGGGTAAGCAGGGTGCTGGCCACTAATGAGCAGTGCTTGACATCCTGGTTACACAGTGACTAGGTGCCCCATACCTACTGGGCTGCCAGCAAATGATTACCCATGTGCTGTTCAGCAAGCCAGCAGACAAGTTTTAATGAGATGCATGGCAGGGACGTCAATGCAGTCCTGCTACTAACCACACACACTCTGGGGACATCTTATGTATTTAACTCATGAAGGTGTTCATTTTCAAACCACTTGAAACATTAAGATCTTTGGTTTAAAATTCAGCACAATTTTAAAAAATCCTGGGCTGTATAAATTAAACTCTGTCTTGAACTGAGATGTTGGTTGAAACGGTTAAAAGCACAATACTAGGAAAGCTTAGGACTTGCATGAGCTGTTTTGGGTTTAGTGTTAGGCCTGGAAACATTAGTAAGTGATTCGCAAAGTTCCACTAGTTTTCTACAGCAATCCCTCCCCTAAAGTAGTCATCTCACAGCAGGCAGAAGATAAGTGTACCCAGATTATTACTGCCTCCATGAAGAGGTTTAGGTTGGAAGTACATACAGTCCAAGTCACAGGTTTTATGTTCATCTGTAAAGCCTACCCCAAAATCAATGCTGCTCCCTGTGACTACAGAAGAGTGAAGCCACATATCTACAGCTAGCAACCAAGGAGCACACACACAGCTTGGGCAGCATCCAAAAGTAATTTAACCTGTCTGCTTTACACAAGCACAGAGGCAACTCAGAGTGTGCCTATGAAGAAGGTACTTTAGTTTCCACTTACATTAAATACACTGCAAGTCACCTGGAAAGCATCACTGTGCTAGCCTCTTCATATGTGCTTAAAAACAAGGGCTAGAAATGCAAGCTGATAATGAATGTCAAGTCAAGCATTCTCCACACATGGATCCACTGAAAAGCTCAGTTTCAAGGCTGATCCTATCCTGACCTGCCGCCCACACAGCCCCAGGGCTGGAAGCCAGGTACATGCTCTGACCGTGGAGTCACACCTTGCAGATGTGCATTGGTGATGCTGGCACCTGGGGCACAGCTCCTGCTATGCCTCTCGGCTGCCCAGCAGCAGAGCAGCTCAGTGACAAGCCTGTGTGCCAGCCCAGCTCAGCACCAGCACCCAGATTACACAAATTTATCCTTCTTAAACAATATGTCTACATTTATACAACACAGACATTTTATGAAGAGACCTTTTCCTGATGCCTGTATCACACATCGGCTCATTCTTGAGAATATGAGCTACTATTTCTCTACTGTCTTCTATCTGGACTTCACCTCAGCATTAGTGCCTACAAAAGAAGGAAAGAGAGAAAGCAAGCAAGGAAGAAAAAAGGACGTTTTGGAGCAGAAATAGTAGCAATATTGAGAACTCAGCAGGAAGACAGAGAAAACTATCTCAGCACTTATTTTAACAGCCAGACTCTTGACCTTGCCCTGCACAGTAGAAGTGTGTTTGATCTGCAGAGGGCTCTGCTGTAGTGTAGAGGAGATGTCTGAGAAGCAGCAAGCCCTAGAACAAACACACATTTAAAGAGGAGGCATGGCCTCACACCACAGCATCCCCAGATGCTGCTGGGCACAGCTGACAGTGGGC
Source organism: Aythya fuligula (assembly GCF_009819795.1). Lineage (NCBI taxonomy): Eukaryota > Metazoa > Chordata > Aves > Anseriformes > Anatidae > Aythya > Aythya fuligula. The sequence goes on from NC_045566.1 coordinate 14,876,306, forward strand.
AGCACTGCTCTGACTGTGTCAGAGCTAACGTCCTGAGGTCCAGGAAGGGAGGTGGTTTAAAGCCACTTGCTGTTCATCCCACCTGAACTGTTCCCGAGCCTATTGCCATTCTTGAACACAGACAACATGTCCCACTTTACACACACACATCCTCTTTCATCTCATGACTTCTGAATGTATTAAAATTAAACATAAAAATACGTACTGAATTTTCATTCTAGATTTATTCACCCTCCTCCCTCAGTTATAAAGGGGAGGTTCCATAAAATGCCATCCTTAGCCAGGGCCAGTGCCCCTACATTCCTGGGAGTACCGTATTCCCCATTTTGAGGCCTCTGGCACTCACTACAAAGCTGCAATTCAGTATAGCTGTAAGCACAAAATTTTTTGAATACCACACATAGGTATACTCAGGCCCATGGCTCTTCAAAGCAAGACCTAAACAAAGGTTCCAGTTCATGCGAGATGACTGATTTTTCAGGTTTTCTGGATTTCAGTACTATCCACTAACAGAATAAAATTTGTCTTAGATTTATGTCCAGGAGACAAAAATGCAGAAATCTACACACAAGCTTCAGAACATCCCACCTAAGTGGATTCACTAAAACAAAGTTGAAATTCAAATAGAGACAGAAAAATAGAGGCTTAGCAGAAGTCTACTAGCTCTATATTCAGCTTCAACACTCTTCATTATGAAGAAATGCACTTACCTGATTAATAACATAAAAAATACTATCGTAAGCATCCTGCTGTGTGTATATGCTGCAGCTGTAGTCATCTTCATCCACACCAGAATAGCCTTTCAGGAAGAGGTGTTTAAAAGCGACAGTGTTTTCCTCTTTGAATGAAACCACCAATTGGTTACTCAAACCAAAGAAGATAAGCTGACAAGAGAAACAGAGTTTTGAGTACTGTTCAAGCAGCAACATTTTGGGAACAGCTCTGAAGCACAATAAATACAAAATAGAAAGGTGCCTGTTACTGTGATCCTGCTACAATAGGAGCAGAGTATCTGCCTCTTTACAATGCTAATGAACACCACAAGAGTACTAAAGTCAAGGTTACCACATGCATGGCAAAAGAAACAGCAAATCAAAGTTTGCTACTGATTCCAAAACTTACAGTGCAACAACTACACTGAGAGCTAGGTCACTGCTGCCTTTTATACACCCAAAACCAGCAGCTCTAACTGAAGTTTGCCAAAAATTTTGTAGAGGGTGCAAGGGGCAGAAGAGCTCACCTAACAGCACAGACTACTACCCCAGAAACATCCTGCTTTGCTATGGGACAAATTCCAGCAGATCCTTGGCATGGCACAGAGCTACAGCAAAGATATGTGGGACCCCAGGGCAACAAAAAGCATCACCTGGGGCCACAGGTGCTGCTTAAGGAGGCTATAACAAGCAGCAGCAGAAGACAGAGTTATTTCCCAGGATTTGTGCTAACCACCTGTATGGATGCCCCTAGATGCTGAAATCAAGCAGCAGGAGTTTCTTCATGAACATTGTAGCTGGAGCATATCCCAGGCCCCAAATGGCTAACCCTTCATCCCAGGCTTCCATTGTTTACTAATAGTAAATGTGAAACTGTCTCATTACTGCATCAAGTTTCCAAGCCCTGCAAGAAACTGGTAGAAGCAGGGAACTAGACGGAGGGAGAAACTGCAGGGGAACCACAGACTTAGAAGTCCCCCAAAGCAAGCAGGCAGGCTCCCCAACATTCAGGTGTCTTCACTGAAAACAATGGAAGCTGAAAAGCACACCTACTTTTTCCCCTTCACTGGGGCACTTTGTTTGTCCTAGGCAGTAATTGCTTCGATCTGGGCTAGGCTAAAAGGATGCATGCAGCAGTACTATTTAGAGAAAGACGTTTTGGTTGCACAGCAGAACTGCAGCCAGAACAAAGAAAAAGGAGATGCCAGCTGTGCCTGTTATGCACTATCTTTTGATTAAAGATATTCATGCTTCTAGCCAAGTTCTAAATCAATTACATCTTCAGTTGGCTACAAAATTGTTAACTGTGCTACAAATGAATCTGCGGCACTCTAGTTAGGAACTCCAGAAGAATAAAAACAAAAACAAACAACAAAAACAAATCCACAGGGGTCTTCCAACTGCAATACAGAGAAATCAAAGAGCAGGATTTCCTCAGGGAACTGTCTAGGGGATTTCTGCACAGAGTTGGAGTAAAACTTACTCCCCACGCTGGGACAGATGCCTCTTCTGCTTTTCAGTAAGGCATAGATGTCCAGCTGCTATGCCACACCTAAGGAGCTGCAACAGGAGCCTTGGTGATAGGCTGACATGAGGCAGAAGCAGCTACAAGAAGGCTTAACAACTTCCAGAACATCATTTGGGATCTGTGAAACATACAGACACCTACGAGAATCTGTCTACCTGATATTATCTCCTATTCAAGACTGTCCTGATCCTTCACAGTTTGTTTTCCTTCCCTTGCTGACTACCTGACAGGTGTCAGAGCAAGGCCGAAGGTCAACCTGAAAGAAGTCTTAGGAATTGATCCAGGAAATCTTATGGCCTTAGAAAGCAAAGCAGCAGAGCACCCTTCTGCTCACAGAGGGCTGTGGAGGGACTTGCCAGTCAGCATTTGCCAGTGGATAGTAAGGTAACCAACCACACCATGCAGCACTGTGTTTAACAGCCTCCTCTTCTCTGCCCCTACCTGTCCAGCTCTCTACAGCCGGTTTGAAATGCATCACTCAGTGACAGAAGCGAGGGGCACGCCTGATTCCCACAGCCCGATCATCCCCAGACAGACTGCCTAGTGTTTTCACACGGAACACATACATTTGAAGTTACTGACTGGATTTTGAGGACCACTTTTGACATGACCTAGTGAAGCAGTGATATTTGAATGCAGCAGGAAGCAGAACATGCAGCAGCACTGTGACACAAGCACTTCTTAAGATGGTGTTGGATTTAGAGGAAGGGATGAGTAATTTGCTATCTTAGAAACAGCAAGTTATTAGGTCAAACACTGCTGCAAAACCTCTAGGAGGCTTTTGTAATTTAGTTTGTTATTCTTCCCCTTCAACATACAGCTTTCATAGAATCTTTTTTTTCTTTCTGGACTGAAGCAGGAAGTCAAAGCCAAAGAAGAATACTCAGAGATTGCAGAGAGCAAGACCACATACCTCCTTCTCCTGCATATCATTGCTTTTCTATGAGTAAAAACAGAAGAAAGGTTACCTGTGTAGTCACCATAAGGATCTTCAAAATCTGCAAAGCCAGTTTCCATGGTATCTGATGTCTTGCTCTGTATTTTTCACATGGGTTCATGAAGTAAAATTTCAAATCCTCTTTTAGAGCCGTCTCTTTTAGGTCTAAATCTGACTGAGCCATCATATTTCTGCCATACAAATAATGTTAATTAGAACCCAACAGAACACTTCAGCAAATGATTCCCTCATATTGCAGTTTCACCTCAGATCTTAAAAGGTCTGCAGTTCCTTTTTAAACTGTAAGATTTAAGAAATATTAACATACAATCACATAATTAAAATCATTCAACCATAACATAATTAAACAGCTATTTCTCAGGAAGCATTTGTTAAATAGGACCTGTAATAGCAATTAGGAGTCTAGTTTTATCTCTCTCTTAAAACTGAAGCTCTGAAACAAGAAGAGGCCACTGTTCACGCTTCACTGAACAACCCACATTCCACCACCAGAAAAAGGTGTTTTTAAGACTAAACTACCCAAGCAGGCTTCAGAGCGCACTGCCGTCATGAGCACACCTCTTTAAGGGCTAAAGTCATACATATTTAAATAATTGAGGAAAAAAGAAATAAAATACATTAAAAAAATAGAAGAACAAGCACAGAGGACTGCTGTTGTAGATGTCTTAAACCACTGGAAGTTTCTTCCTCTCAGCTGAACATGGTATTGAAAGCTTTCCCCTTCTCTCAGTCTTTCTAACCTCGTTCTCCGGTTCTGCAGTTGTCAGAGTTTCCCCTGCCTCAGACAAAGGTCAGAACCAAGCATGTAATTTTTCCCCCCCCCTCCAGTTGTTAAGGCAGAGCAAGCACATCTGAAAGGGCTACATCAGCTGATTATCTGTCCCGTTAACCATCCACAAAACTGCTCCCACCTTCTGAATTTTATAAAGGAAATTTTCTATCAAGGTCAAACCCAAAACCACCAATTCCAAGTTCTCAGATACAGTCTTAGTTCTTCTGTCCCCACCTGTCTGAGGAGTACAGGTATTCCCGCCCGAACTGTAGACCATGAGGTGCATTTGGCTTGCTAGAGCAGGCAAACATGAGAAGCGAGAGCTAAACGCAAAGGCAGCGCAGTGCCATTCCTCCATAAGAGGAAGTGAAAATCTATTTCAGCATCAGAATCTCAAAGGTTATCTTTATTACACATTAAATCAATCATTAACAAAGGGGGGGGGGGGGGGGGGGGGGGGGGGGGGGGGGGGTTTTGGTTTTGAGATAAGGAAAACACAGGAATGGCTTTAAAATGAAAACTTGTAAAATACATTTCTATTTGGATTTTTAAGAAAAAACAAGTGCCATTAAAATTAGCCCAGTATGAAATACAAACTTGAAAGAAAAAAAAAAAAAAAAAAAAAGGAAGAAAAACATATAATAATTATAACTGTGAGTAGTCTCTAAGGAAGGAGATATGTGTGCATTTCAACCCAGCACTGACACCCCAGGAAAGAGCTTCTCCTGTCCCAGCTGCCCACGAACAGGCAGAAGCACCTGTGTGGTACACAATGGACAAGACCTGCCCCAGACTGAATCGAACAGGAGCAGGGAAAGAAAGAGGAAACTGAGCAGGTTTAAGCTGGATCTGATTGATATGTAAAGCATAGAAGCATGACAAAAAGAACCCCAAGATATAAGCAAAATCCTCCCTTAAATTACAAGTAAATCACATCTGAAAGGGCAGATGTTAAACCGAACAGCAAGCTTTCTGAGAAAGACTATTTCCTCAGATATTCGAGTACATACCATGGAAATCACGGTGTTTTTTTTCGTTTTCGTTTTGTTTTTCCCCCCGAAGCTGCCTCTCAAGCCTGTACAGCTACTCTAGCAGCTCAGAGCTGACTAATAGCAGTACTTTCACTTCTACCTAGCCCTCGCTTATCTGCGCTGCGAGGGATCATCTTCAATGATGCCTTCGGCTTCCTTCGCTAACCAGCTGCAGAAACTCTCGGAAGAAAACTCGGCCACGGAAAGCAGCGCACGTTCTGACTTACAGAAGAAGAGGTGAGACTCAAGCCTGCATCACTGCTAGACTTCTGCTTCCAGCAGCCAACAGGCAGGAGTGCTCTGGTGTGATATTTCAGAAATAATGCCCTCAGCAACAGGTAATACGCAGCAACTGCTTGCTAACCCGTTAATTTCTAGAATAGATGCAAAGTACCATTCAAATAAGCGGCGTTAAACTGCAGAACTGCAACTTCCAACTAAAATATTAGGAAATAAACGTGAAAAGCGGTGGTTAGAGCACTCTGAGAGACCAGCGGGGGACCGCATGTTGTGATCATCGCGCGGCTCCGAGCCCCCAGCTCGGGGCACGGCTCCATCCCGGCACGGTCCCGGCCCCGGGGGCACCGACACGAGCGGGCTGCGCCCAGGGGAGCCGGCACCGCGGCGTTACCTGCCCCGCGGCGGGGACCGACCTCCCGCAGCCCAGCTCGGGGGAACACCGGGGGCTGCCACCCCAGCCCCAGCCCCAGCCCCAGCCCCAGCCCCAGCCCCAGCCCCAGCCCCAGCCCCAGCCCCAGCCCCAGCCCCAGCCCCAGCCCCAGCCCCAGCCCCAGCCCCAGCCCCGCCGCCTCCCCTCCCCGCCCCGCTCACCCGCTGGCGGCGGCCCGGCCGCCGGGCAGGTACTTGAGGGAGATCTCCATGGGCAGCCCGCGGCGGGGAGGGAGCCGGCGTCGCCTCCCGAGCGGCCGGGGCTGCGCAGCGCCGTCCCGCCGGGCCGCGGCCCCGCTGGCTTTAAGGGGCGCGGGCGGAGGAGGGCGGGCACGTGCCCGAGGCCCGGCGGGACGGGACGGCACCGGACGGGGCCCCAGGCCCAGCGGTGCCAGCCCGGCCCCGGTACCCCCAAGCAGAGGCCGGCCCGGCGGCACCTCAGTGCTGGAGAAGCGGCGTTTTGTGCCCCTCCAAACGGGGAGGGCTGGCGGGGACTTCACCAGTGCAGCCGCGAGCCCCTCAGCCGCCTGCACGGCTTATGCACCGGTTTTTAATTGGGAAGGTGTGAGCCTAACGGGGAGTGATTTTCCCCTCTTTGCATGCACACCTACCCCTTCCCTCAGGGATGTATGGCATGGGCAGCAGTGTCCAGAAGCCCCTATTCCCCTCAGTCTAACTTCATTTTGTGAATACCCAGGAGCTCTGCTAAAAACAAGAAGTTTTTGCTGCCCAGCCATGTGCAAAACCACGGTACTGAGACGAGCTTCAGGGTCAGCACTGCTGTTACCACGTTTGGCACCCTGCTGCTTGTTTTCATGAGGGAATACCGACTGCAAAAACCTCCACTAAGCAACTCTTACCCCTCCAAACCTTCGTGGACAGTGCTTAGAGCCCCGTTTTCTTTCAGAGGGCATTTCTGAGCACAATGATTTCGTCTGGTGCTTAATTTGCTTATTTGCTCTCACCACCTACACTTCACAGTGCTATCTGTGCCTGCCTGGTGGCTGTATCGGCATGAAGATAGCGATGTCTCCAGGATGCAGCTTTACATGTGTCACTAGTGTTGCTGATGTTGAGGTCACTGATACTGAGGTCAAGACTTTTTTTTTTTAACTGAGATCGTTGTCTCTACAAGGCTATAGTCAGCACATCATATGTTGACAAGAAATAAGAGTAAAAAGCCTCATCACATGCAACGGCAGCAGCTGTGGGGCTCCTGGCAGAGCTGCCCTTTGTCTTGGTTGCAGCCAGCAGACCAGAAAGCATGGAACTGCCTGGCTGCTTCTCAGGTGAGCCAAGTGCTCTGGCACAGGAGGGTCCTGAACACCAGCAACTGAGCAGGTCATAAATCTGGACAGCAAACACTTGGATTGGCAGCACCACCACCACAGAGAAAAATAAACATTTGAGCATCTTTCTCTTAATAAATAAATAAACAGATATGTAATACAAAGAGCATTTGTTTGTAGCCACAACTGGACAATTTGAGCAGGTGTCAGCCAGTAACCCTTCAAAGTACTGCTCTTTCTCTCATATGCTAGCCTGTACCCCTAGCCAGAAATATGCAAGTGTTGCTCTGCTAACCTTCTGAGCAGTTTGTCCCTCCTTTTCCTCCCACCCCAGCCTACCCACTGCTTCACATAGCTGTCTCCTAATTTCAGATAACCCTTCTTTTCTGGCTTCACACTGTGGCCCTTCCCATCATTGTCTAAATGGAAGTTGCATTGCGTCTTGCCTCCCCCAACCCACACAGCTATCAGCAGTGCTAGATTAGAAGCAGCACTAACACAGCCTGGTGTTGCAGCGGTGCTCTGTGTCTCAAATGATTGCCATTTAGCTGCAGCACAAGTACAGGGCTGTACTTAAAGGCTGTAACTGGAATCTTGCTGTGGAACAAACTTCACCATGAGGTTTACTCTTTAGACAACAGAAACTAATCGAGTAGAAGATTTCTCCTCCTAGGAATTAAAATAATCTGTATACAGTATCTTGTCCTGCTTTTGTGTCATTCACTATAGTTTTCTATGCCTTATTCTCATGCTGCAGGGTTCTATTAACGTGATCTCTCCCTACTTCTATGAAACTTTGCAAGAATTTGATACTTCAAAGCTGTCAAATTCTGCTGAAATCTGTTGCCAACTTTGTAAATTAACAGAGATGAGGCATACATTCTGCCTTGCTTCTAAATGAAATTAGACTACTACTTCCCTTATAAATGTAATGGAAAACAAAGTATTCCATATTGGTTTACAAAATGCATCTGCATTTTGAGCAAGTTATTAATTCAGGGAGAAAAAACAAATAAACAAACAAACAACTATTGGGACAGCTTTGTTTTGGGTACAAACTTTGAATGAGTGTTGTTCTCAATGCAAGCCTCACATTTTCTATTAAAATTTAGCTTTCTCTTAACTTGGTATGAAAAAGCCTTGCTAAGAAGCCAGCCTTCCGCATTTCAGTGGTTTTAAAATGCAGAATTCCTTACATAAACTGCTTTACAAAATAGCGATGTGCACATTATTATGTTGTGTGTTTTCAAAGATCCATAAGGAGTTTAATGTGTCACCAGAACACACAGTTGCTTAATATTTGCTTTTCAAGGCAAGGATGCCTTTAACTTCCTTAAACTGCTTCAAGAGTCTGCAGTCTTAGGTGGCTGTTAGAGGGCAAGTATCTCAGTACAGGAATCTTTTAGATACCTTGAATAATCTGTTCTGCCTCCGCATGGCATTTGGTTTGCCTTTGCTGAATTTGAACTTCATGTAATACACAAAAGCATTCTTAGTATAAGGTTTAACAGTTGCTTATTTGTTTTTATGACAAACAGGCAAAGCTGTTATCAGGATCAAACTGAGACCAGCTGCTCACCCTGATCCACAAGAACTAGCCTGACTGCAGGAAATACAAGTTTGCACACACTATGTATTGCTGCATGCCAGAAGTTACACATTGTTACTAAAAAAAAAAAAAAAAAAAATAAGCAAAAAAGCTCCTATGCTAACCCAGCAAAACATTAAATTTTTACTCTTGAAATGAATAGTAATACAACCAATACTTACTGCAACCACAAGTGTTTATTGTAGCACATTTACAATATGTAAACATTGAGACAAAATATGTTTAGTGTCCTTCATATTGGTGCACAGCATACAGAATTTCATTACATATTTGCACACACACCTACTAAATTGTTGCTTACAAATGTAAATTATCTAAAATATGCTTCCCTTTGTTTTTCTCCTGTGCTCCCAGAGTGAATAGACTATAGAAAATAAGGCATCCATTAAGTGATATCACAATGAGCAAAGTACATCATCCAAGTTGCCAGAATTGAAATTCTATAAGATCTAATATTTTAGACAGCCACAGACAGTACCAGGTTATTAGGTTGATAGGAAACATCAGTTTGTATAGTGTGGTGAGATGACTCTCAGAGTCTGTGTGTTCACTTTAGTTTATACTCCAGGTTTGCAGACCAGTGTACCAAGGGAAGTTCTCATCTTAAGAAAATAGATGCTTTGAAAGTGCTTCTGTCAGAATTTTCCTTTAAAAACATAAGGTAAGCAGACTGCTAAGCTGAAGACCGCAACTGACCCTTACTGGAGCTGGATGTAGATGGTCTACATCCCTCCTCTCCCCTTGTCCTCTGACTTCAGTCGTATCCTCCCTGAGAAGAGGCTGCCACTGACATTGTGCGGCACTTCTCTGTAGACAAGTATTTGGTTTGTGCTCACAGCCGTATTTGAATGGCTTATGCACCAATTCACTATAACGTCTCCAGAAACAAGTTCCACCAAATTTCATAGGTGGAGTTTATTTTCACTATGACTGCAGATAAACAAAAATGCTGAGGGCACTAGTCTGCCTTAGTTCATTCAGTGAGTGAGAGAGAATGCCTGCAGTACTGAGGGCCAGCTCGGTGTTCAAAGTCACAGTTGTCCAGCACCATTTCTTGCAGTTTAAAGTTCCTGCCTTCCTAGACCCTTGTACAATCTAGCCAAGTGTCTGACCATAGACAGCTTGATAATGCCCTTTGCAGTCCAGCACTATTTACTGAGGAAACAAATAGAACAAAGCTAAAAAACAAACAAACAAACCTGAACTAGAAGTGAGAGTGCCTAATCAGAAAGACTGTTAAGTTTACCACAAGCTTCTGCCACAGGCTCATGCTGTTTATGGAGAAAAGCACTCAGACTTAAGGTGTAACATTTTCTGCTGACTCCACTATTCAGTTCTTGCAACATGTGCTGCTTCAAAGCCTCCAAGATAAGCTCCCACAAACCATCAGATACATTCCCTGGGACCTATACAGGAGAGGGGAATAAAATGTTGTCAGCTGCAGGCATCAAAATTATAATTTCACTGTACAAGGAGCCTTAAAATGGCATCTGAACTAGCTAATTAGTTATTTGACATATACTGATAAGAAACTACCATGAACCACAACAAAAACATTTTGAACATGTGAAAGAATTAAGAGGAGCTTCGTACGTTGTGTAGGACCATGTGACTATTTAAGGAACATAAGCTATATAACCTTTACCACCTGAGATACTTGTTTATTCCTACGGACCGTTTGTTTCCAATTAAAACCAGAAGGCCACAGTACTGAGCTGAAGGAGCAATGTCCATTTGGAGCAATGACATTTGTCTTCCCACGATACCATTACACGTGATGAGCCCTGCTTTCCTGGGAGTGGCTGACACCTGCCTGCCGACGGGAAGTAGTGAAGGAATTCCTGGGTTTGCTTGGCTTGCGTGCAAAGCTTTTGTTTTGTCTAGTAAACTGTCTTTATCTCAACCCATCAGTTCTCACACTTTCACATTTACTGATTCTCTCCCATATACCAGCTGGGCAGAGTGAGCAAGTGGCTGGGTGGTGCTGAGCTGCCCGCCAGGGTTAAACCACAACACCTCCAGATAAAAAATGTTTTGGAACACTAACATGCATGGCATGAGGAGCACATGTGGATCACAACATTTGCCACCATGAAAAATAATTAAAGAATCAGTTTAGGAAACAGGGCTGCAAAACCAGGCACTTCAGTGGCCACAACTCCGTTCACATTCAGGGCTCTGTGGACTGCCCAATACTCCTGAAGAATAAGTTGCTTGAGAGCAACAAGGTTTTTATTTGCAAATGCTTTTCTAGAGTCCTCCAACTCAGTGGGAAAAGTACCATGTCCCCACCGTGTCCTGCCTCATATTGGGTTTCTTACTTGATTAAACTGAGAGGTGTGTGCAGGAAAGGAAACATTAACACCAGCACCCTTTCCCCAGGAGCAAGATGGCCTGCTCTTCCATCCCACACTTTCATCTCAAGTCAAGCAATCAGTTGGAACAAGGGCTCTCAGCTCTAGACAGCCTCACTGCAGGCTCTGTTCTGTCCTGGCTCCAAAATATGCTCCCATCTCCTCTCCTTCATAAATAAGTGACAATTAACAATATATTGCACCAGAAAAGCCCATATCAAGGAGCTTTAAATTTCTTTGATCTTTTTAGCGAGCTGCAAGTATTTACGGCTCCTGCACCAAGGGACCCTTCAGCAAGCAAGATGCAGAGCTGCCGCCAGCCAGGTTAAATATAAACCACATATCCTGCAGTCTGTACTCCTAAAGAAACAAAACTTTAACTGAAGCATTACGCTCTCCATAGAAGTTAGGCAATCCTTTTCCTAGTGCTATGATAGTACCTCAAAGTGCATGCTATCTTAAACCCTTTGCAAGCTAATTTTTTCAAAAAGTTTCAGAACTGCTAACATTTAAATTAAGACACCTTGCTGCATAAGGTATCATTAAAAAGTGGATAAGAAGACCAGGAATGATTTCAGTAAGTCCCAACTATTGCACCAGGTACAGGAAGAGTTAATGCTTGCACATGATACATACACACAGTAACTTGGGAACCCTGTTTTATCTAACTTTTTGTACCATTTTTTGTATAAGAGATTCTTAATTTAAAATTTTCCTCACCTCTCCTAAGAAAGTTTAGTGGATGCAGACATTTCATTCAAATGTTCCATACAGCATAACAAATAGTTTCTGATTTTTGTGTTTGTTTTTTTCCCCTTGCTCCCCAGAAATTAATTACACTTCATGAACATTATATCAGGGATCTTTTGTGGTGTGTTGCTTTTGCACATACATTAATGTATAATTTTAAGTTAGGTACTTACTGTTGCAACAACAAAATAGAGACGCAGAACTCTCCTCTTCTAACCTGTACCTGCCAGAGTTTGGTAAGTCTTTGCACTGCGATATAAAACGCTGAAGTTCTGTCTCTGGAAAGCCATCTTGTTGGTAGTGCTAAAAATTGATATTTAGTTAATACTTTAACAAGGCTAAAACATACAATAGCCTAAAGCAGAACAACAAAAACACAATAAAACATGCAATAGCTTGTAGGTAAGTAAACCAGAGTACAGAAAAATAAGTCTCTTGTAATCACCCTATGCCCTCAAAATTAGCCATTATATTAATTCCTAAAAATGTCATGCACTGCAAGTCAAAATATCAAGGGAAATGAGAGCCTACATAACACCAATCTTGCCTTTTTATTCCAAACAAAGAGTAGGAGTTCGTGCTTACCTTTATAGTTTCATACGTATCTGTAATGAGCGCAATGAAAAGACTTAAAACCATGTAGATGAACAGACTGATGAAGGAATAGAGGTAGATCCTACTGAATAACCAAACCAAGTAGCTTTTCTGCTGCATTTTTGCAAAGGTGGCAAACATGTCATCTCCATTTATCAATGAAAAAAGGCATTCAGAAACTGTGTTCAGAGAACGGAACTAGAGAGGAGGGAAAAAGACAAGGACATCCATTGCCACTTTGTTTGGGGCCAAAGCCTGTATATACCATGAAGGAGTTATATAACTGTTGACTGGCTCCTCTGATCTCTTTGTATGCCCACAGTATGACAACACGCAGTGCTAACAGTAAAACATCACAGGAATGAGCAAAGTTTGTCACCTCCTATACCCATGCAGACTCGATTCATTCTCCTGTGAACACTTTCTAGAGTTGATAAGGCAATTTCACTTTTAAAAGGGATAACATCTCCAAAGCTTTAGTCTGACATCAGAGTTCTGCAAGATGAAAACTGTTTCTCAGAACACCAGGCAGGACTCCCAGCATATGACTGGGAGTCAGAGCAGCTTCCACTCCTGACTCAGAGCTTTCACAACCAGAGGAAAGTCTGACTGTGTCATGACAGCCAGGCTCCTCAAGCAGAGCAGTATCATGTTGACTATTGACACATGCACTATTCTTATATTAGAAAAGCCTTGACATGGAAACTTAGAACAGTAGTAAACTCTCATTTATATGGAATCCATTCTATTACTCAAGTTGTCTTTTTCACATGGAGTATGTTACCTTCACATGGTACGGCCCCAGTACAATCCATCCACAGAAGCAATAGCCCAGATAGATCATAGCAGCACAACAGCAGAACCTCATTACGTTGGGTAATGCTGCTCGCAGTGTTAGAATGAGAAGCTGCAGAAAGCAATACAAACAGTAAGAATTCAACCAGCTATTTCTCCCAGTTGTCTTATAGCAACAAACAGAATAAATACCAACAGCATGAAGATCTCAGGAGATCCTTACATTATACTTCTGAAAGAAACCTAGGTAGCGAATGACTCCAAGCCACACAAGCATAGTGGATGTTCCTAGGAGTATGCTACACACATCGTAACTTGTCAGACTCTAAAGGAAAAAAACAACATCAACAAAAATAAAACAAAACAGAATAAAATATTATAACAACTGACAGGCTCTAAATTGTGACTCTCATTACTACAAAGATCTGATAAGGAGCATTGTTTTCCTTGGAAATCTCTCCCATTAGAAGTTTGTTTGGGGCAATATACAGCAGAGAGCAGAAGTGCCACCAAAGATCAAGGGAACTTTCAAGTGTTATTCATTTCACATGCCTTTACATATGACTGTTTACAAAACAAATTCTGACAATGAGCTAAGTTTCTTTTGCAAGGCCAAAAGCACAGCTGGACTGCAGATGCAGAGACCCCCTTACCAATGCCCGGCTCTCCAATGCCAACTGCATTGGCAGATTCCCTGCACCAGCTTGGGAATCTCTCAGCCACATCTCAACATACAGTATAGACCTGATTTTAGAACTGCAGAGCAAAAACAGTTCTTCCAGCACGCTGGCAAAGCATTTAAAAAAAAAAAAAAATATCATGACTTGTCAGCAGAGTTTAGATAAATAATAAGGAGGATTTTGATATATAGCAAGGACCTGCAAGGTGCAGAAAGTTACAGTGAGAAGAATAATTAGCTTTACATTAATTCTAACCAGAGCTTCATTTATATTTTATTGGCACTTGGCTGTTTTTCTTTCCACCTATACATACTGGCTCATTTTCATCCAAGTGAGCTGATACTCTGTTCCCTGAACTGCAGCTCTTCTCTGGAATGCTCACATCTGGACAGTTTACTTGAATAAGAAGCTTCCACTATTTTCTGTTTTTATTCCTCTTACAGCTGACTAATCTTGCATATTTGCATAACTCACTTACAGCTTGATAAAAAGCAAATATGGACTACTTTAATGTAAACTTGTTTCTTATTCAGCCATTAACTTTCACGCAGTAACATGGAAAAAGATCTTGTTATCGTGACCCACACAGCTTGTAAAAGAAAGTGAAATGTACCTGTAGATAACAGTTTAAGTAAAATATTGCCTTAGAAAATATACATATATAAATATATGTATTTATACTTATGAGATACAAGAATGCTAAACACAGGATCTTACTTCAGTCTTGTTCCTGTCTTTGCTTTTCCCCAAGTGGGATAGACCTCTCTTTTATCATAACTAACTCCCCTTAGCTTCTTTCTACTTCTAAAAAAGAAGTATACGTCTCCAAAGGTAAGACAAAGCAATTTGTGCAGGGTGTTTATGACAGTGAAGCTGTCACCAGATGGATTTCAGCACTGTTCTTTTATCACTACTGTCCAAAGTCTGTTGTGTTGCAATGATGTTTCAAAAGTCTGCTACCAATTCAGTGAAGAACAACATTATCTGAATATTAATGTGTTTCAGGACAGCATATTGCAATTTTTGTTCCCCGATGTTAAAAAAAAATGTATTATCAAATATATATTTTTTCTACAGCAAGGTTATTTTAGAAATTGAAGGCCTAAAACCAGGCTGTGACTGTTATGTACATGCTGGAAAGCAGAAGATGGGAAAGCAGCAATGTGATGCTTAAGGAGAGTCCCTACGCCACTTAAGCACTTGTTAAATGGGGAACAGAAAGTTAAATGCTAAATCTAAAACAAAATAAAAACAAAACAAAGCAAAAAAAAAAAAAAAGTGTAACTGGTCCTAAATGGTAAAGAGAGGAAGACAACAGTCTTAAGCTTTCAGAGGTGAAATTAACTTTATTCCTTGCAGATATCCAAAAGGAGCAAAGAGAAATAGAATTATAATATCTAGTGATATTTGGAAACAACACACCTCAGTTATAAATGTGGAAGAGATGACAAAGTTTTAAAATTCCATACCAGTCAGAACTGATAGCCAGCCTAGAGCCCTCAGAGATTGAAACCTAGTTGGGATAGAAATAAAAAGCATTGCTTCCACCTAACAGCGCAAATATCTTACCTTGGCTTGTATTTCCATCTTGAGAGTTGATCCAACAATAGTTAGGACATCACTAACTATAATCAGGATGTACCACCCATTGACAAATTCCATCTGAGCATTGAAAGATACTTCTTTCTTATAATAATATAGGAAAAAGCTTACAAATTCCTAGTGGAACAGAAAAAGATAATTAGATGTACACAAGACGTGAATATTTTCCAAAGGAAGAGTTATACCCACCCTTTGGAGTCGAATTCCTTTAACCACTGATCGTGTGCAAAGGATCAATGAGGTGAGACAAGTCAATATGACAAAAGCATCGAAGATCATCATGTAATGAGTATTCTTTTGTACTGCAGGAACAAAAATGCATGTGTTTATAATCATATGCATTTCATCTTGAATATTGAAGTAAGGATCAAGTTTTGATGTTTACATTTACATGACAATTACAAAAAAACTCAGTATTTTCCCCACAAAAGCTTGCCTAACATTTTCAAGAGAGACACAAGTATATCTGCACTGCTGATAGCACCAGTTAATTTAAGAAAGTTGATGCCATATCAAAAATATCGTATCAGAGTGTGAATGCATCTTACAATGCTGCAAAAGTGGGGGTTGTCCATTTTACAAGCACTGGAGCCACAACATTTGACTAAAAAAATATCTTAGTTAAATATTTACAAAATATTTAACTTCTCTTCCAGAACAGTATTTGACTGTTAGATGGGTTTTCTGTCCTACAGCCATGTAGATAATTTGCACTGCTGCTCACATAGCTAAGACCAACATTGAGCTGGACATGAGATCTCCATCTCTTTTATTACTAAAAATCTCATTCTTTATCAGTTCAAATAAGGTCAAATTTTGTACCAGAACTACCATTAGGCATCTTTTTCCTTTCTATCCTTATCATACAGAAGAAAATAGATCAAGTTAGTATAAGGATTAGATTTTTAATGCTGAAACTATTACTGTTTGAGGAAGAAAAAAAAAGCAGCAAATTAATGCTAATGCTTTGAGAATAGGCAGCAAGTCTCCAAAATGGAATGCTGAAGTTCTAGTTGGCTTTACAAAGATAACTGCAGAACTACCCAGAAAAAGCTTACCTACCTCTTACTTATACAAAAGCCACTAACACAGGTACTGGTGCCATTTAAGTTGGTTTTACAGTCTAGTCCAGAACAGCAGCAGCTTGTTATTATCCATTTGCCATTGCTGCCTTTGTATTTTTCCTTGACTATCAAAAATTAATATAGGGTACTTCTGGAGATGGTTTTGAAAACTGTAACATAGGCAATCTACATAATTGTGAAATTTGGATTATTGTAGAAGCCTGGTATCAGAACCTTCTACTGCTGCACAGGCAATCTGTTTGCAGTAGTATGCCATCTGGTGTGCATTTGTAACACGGCATCTAGTGAAGCCAGTTGATAAAGACTGTTTAGCAGAATGTGTGTTTGCTTAAGTGGTATGTCTTGTCCTCTGTGATGCATTTCAATAAATTAGCAAAATTAATTCCAGTCTGGATCTTAAAAAGCAAACAAAACACTCATTTCTTACTATTAGCTGTTCATAATGGAATTTCCTAATGTAGGCACAGCATAAGAGAAAACGCCAAATATAAAAACGGACTTCTTTCATCATATTGCTTACATCAGCAAAAAAATGAAAACCAAGTGGAATTTGGAGTCCTGGAAAGCTTCTGGCATTCAAAGAGATTACTTCCTCTAATCTTAAAAGATCTCAGGCAAAATTTGGACTGGAGACAGTAGGTGACAACGAAGGGTGTTCTTGTCAGTAACTATCTAAAACAGATATTTAACCATACCATGCATCTCAGTTACACTCAAATACACACCAAAGATCATTTAAACAGCAATCAGAAGCATTTCTAGCCCTCGCACTCTAGCAGCCCTTAGCAACAATGCTTCCTTATCTGCCTGGTGTTAAGTCCTGAAATAAGAGTGAATCAGTTTCAACTTTCCACCACTATCACATGTCCTTCTGTTGCCCAGTGCTACAGCAATACTGCAAAACCCTGCCTTAACCAGCGAGTGGCTTAAGCTCAGTAGCCAAAACAAGAAGGATGGAAAAAGTTTGCATCAGTGGTACAAGGTTTGAGAGCTGTTAAGAAAAGTAATGATGTGGCTAGGTTCCAAGACTTCACTTCAAGAGTTTAAGAAGAACAATTCTTTAGGAAAAAAATCAGAATTTCAAGTGTATCCCCTAGATAATGTATGTCCATAGTGCATCATCTTTAAATACATTAAAAGATTAATGAACATTACGTTAGTACGATGAAAGTTTAGCATGAAAATTAGATCACATTTATGTCACTTACTTGATCCAGAAACATGCCAGTCTTTACATTCCCTGATCTCTATGTCGTTGTCTAGACTTATTTTAATTCTTCCACTATGTGCTTTATTATCGAACAGTATCTGTATTAACAAAATAAATTAATTAAAAGCACATGTCTTCTTAAAGTAAAACCATAAATATACAGCATACTGTACTGCTAAGATTGCACAATGATGCAGAATAATTCTGCTAGGGCAGAAGTTATTAAACTTGTTTAATCTTACAGTAATTTTTGTTTATTCAAATAAACATGGTCAAAATGAAAGAAGCAGATATCTGCCACAAATTGGTTGATCAACTAGATACTGAAATATAGGTGAAATTCTTTTAAACTATAGCCCCCTATTTCCAAAATAGGAAAAAAAAACACATTGCTAGAAGCACCTCTCTAAAGAGGAGAGATTTGTGCTTTCCCCATACTTCAGATGGATTAGATTACAAAAAGCAGAAAACTGAACAAGTGTGTGAGGACTGCATCAGGAGTACTCAAAGCTTAACCTTCTACAATCACACCTGATGGTGGTTTACAGGGTACCAACTCAAGGCAGAGTAATCCAGACACTGGTGGGGACCACTGAATGGTGCCCAGCACAGCTCAGAAATATCTGTGCTGACTGTGTATAGTAAATCAGCAAGAATGGATTCTCATTTCAAACTGAAAGATGCATGGCAGGCTCCCACGTACCGTCAGAGTGAAATCATAACAGTCAGGGAGCTCGTGGTGACGAACAGTCTGGAGGTTGATTGCCTTCAGATTGAACATGAGCTGCACTGCCACTAGCCTGGAACAGAGTCTCACATTAACTTTTTGCAGGGGAAACACACAAATACACCAATGTGGGAAGTACTTACTCCTCCTCACCTGTGGAAATCCAGAGTGAAATTCAAATTGTGCTTTCCCACTGTTCTGTTGTCTAAAGGCGTCATCGGCTCAATGTACAAGCAGTCTGCAATGGATAAGTACTCACAAAAAAATCTCATGGGTTATCATGCTCTTTAGCTGTAATCTGCCTTTCCCATTCCGAAGGCTGTAAAGAGCAGCTGGCTACAGTAGCCAAGATAGCATGCTTAAGTGATGAGTTGTTTTGGAGGCTAGGATACAAATACGTTGGCTTGCTGAACACCAGCCAAGACATTGAGCATGAATTCATTGGGAAGGCTCCTGAAATTAGCCTCAAATAACTGTATTAGATGGTCATCATAACAGCACCCCTTTTTTTTGTGTCAATAGTTATAAAGGACAGTTTTTCTGGAAGTGAGATTAGTTACACAGTATTTTTCTTGTGGGTTTTGGCTGGTACTAACTTCAGTACACATCATTTGAATAGACAACATAGTACTGGATGTTCATTAAGAATTTACCATGTAAATATAGGGTCCCTCCTCCCAGAGAAACAATACAATAGATGAGATCCATTACCAGTCACAATCTCTGGGTCTATATCAAAGGTGTCATTTCCAGGACAGATGGTTCCTCGCTTGTAGAACTGCTGACATACAGCTAGGGCTGTCTCTTCTGCTCCCCTCTTCTCATAAGCGTGGTTTCCAACAGAGATATTGGGCAGCTGTAAGTACTAAAGTTCAGAACAGACAAAACAAGTCAGATTGCACCAAAACTATTGGTCTCTTAAACAAACAAAGAAAAAGAAACAACAACAAAAGAAACAAAAAAGAAACAGACAAAAAAAGAAACAAACAAAAAACCAACAAAAACAAACAAACAAACAAAACCAACAAAAACAAACAAAAACAACAAAAACAAACAAACAAACAAAAACAATGAAACAAGCAAAAATCACAAACAAATGTTTGGATCTGTGCCATAACCCATCTTCGTATTTAAAAGGTTACCTAAAGAACTTGGCAATGTACACCACACTACAGCTCAGTCCTCAAATACCTGAAGGAATCTGACAAAAGCAAGAAGTGTAGAATTTGGGTCTAAATGCCTTTTTGCTTCGTATTGTTTTCTCCTTACAGTCCTTATTAGAAAATTTAATTCACTGTTTGCAAAGCATTCTGGCTCAAACCCAAGGAGTGCATCGAGTGCAGAATTAGTATACTGATGAGTCTGTTTCTCTTCTTGACAAATCAATGGATTTCTCCACCAGTTCATTCCAGAAATGGCTTACTCACAGTGTTAACTATATTCAACTAATATTGTACCAGTTGATTTCTTAAAGACGTCTAATATAGGAAGAGCAGTGAGATCAAAGTTTCTTCAGTTTTTTCCTAGTCTTCCATTAATCCGGTTTCATTTAACTCCTTGTTAGCTTAATCCCAATCTGGAGGCTTCAGTCCCCCATGCAGCAATCATGCCCACAGGGCAGGGAAAGCAGAAAAGCAATCATCCCATCCCAACTGCTTTGCAGGTTTCCAGACTGAAACCAGTCTTTTGAGTTTGCCTCACATTCAGTGATAGCTGGAAAGCAGATATTTCTCCAAACAATAAAAAAATGTGTGCCTACAATATATTTTTTTTTTCAAAAAGCAGTTATTGAATCCATTAGGAAAGAAGTGGCAGATTTAAGGCAAAGTATTTAGGGAAATCTAGCAGGGGAGTCTGCCACCCAATAAAAAACCTTTGATATTCAGCAATTAAAATTTGTTACCTCATCATAAAGCGCCTGTAAACAGAGGAAGAGCAGTGTTTGGGTCCTCATCTTTCCGTGAAAAGTAGGTTTCCAGGGCAACATTAACTCAAAACACTTTACCATGTGTATGTCACATCTTAATTTGCATTTGATAGATGGGACACAAACCTTCTCCTCTTTCAAAAAAACCCTGAACAAGTCAATATTTGAGTGCTAAGTAACAGGTGCACACATGAAATCTCAGACAAGGGAAGGAGGAGGGAGAAAAGGCAGACAGGTAAAAAGCATGTATATTGTATACATTGCAGTAACAACCCTTACCTGGTTAATTGCAAAGAATATCTGGTCATAGACATCTGTCTGTGTGTAAACAGCATAGGTGTCATCTGTTCTGTCCATGTACCCTTTCAAGAAGAGATGTTTGAATGCAACAGTGTTCTCTTCTTTGAAGGCAACCACCATTTGATTGCTTAGTCCAAAAAGCACAAGCTGAAAAGACATTCGTATTTCCTGTTTAAAGGCAAATTTGGCTTCTGGACTAGTAGATAAATCCTGTCCTACAAACAGCTACTCTCATCATGCTGGTAAACACAGCACTTACATGCAGGCTACTCCATTTTGCAGCTGGTCAAGTCTGACTATAAGGAAATAATGGCTTTCAAGAGTGTTCTTTTAACATGGTTACCAGTGTCTTGGCTAAGGACTCACATTTTCACAAAGAACAGTACACCAACCCAAATTCAAGCTACCCCTATACTATTATGTGTGATTTCTTAGTTCAGTCTGACATTAATATAACTTGCCTTGAGGAATATCAGTGTTCCTCAGCCAAAAGGCAGGACTGGACGTAACCAGACCCACCTTGGAAGTCCTGACTCCAGGGCAGAAAAGGCAAACTGAGGACAAGTCAAAAGAAAGCAAACATCTCTCCCTCAGGTTTGGGTAGAAGGTGCTTTGACAGTAATTGATGAAAACTGTGTTTGTAATAGGATAACCTTCAAAGCCGTCAAAAAATGATACTGCATCAGTTCATGAAGAGTTAGCATAAAACCCTGCTAGCTAACATCCAGGCTGGGAAAGGTTTCCGAAAAAACATGCTCTATTGTTTGCAGGAGCTCACAATTCTCTTCAGTGACTATTGTTTCATATCTAGTGTTGGGACTATTGTGAAGAAACTCATCAGAGATAATTCTGAATCAACAGTCTATAGATTAGCTTTATGGCCATGATGCAAACTGTATGTATACTTTTTGATAAGGATAACTCAGTTACAGAGATACTAAAATAGTCTGTGAGCAAGCTTGGTATTCAAGGCACAGACAAATACATTGGCTAATCAACAGCACTAAGATTTAATTAACTATTGGCAGATTTTCTCTGAAAAGTCTAGGGTAAATTACCACTAGTTTCTTTCTTACTTAGGTTCTTGAACCATCAAATTTTATTTCTAATTGCAAAATGGGACAAATGACCATCAGAGGATGAGGATATATTTGAAACTAAAGCACAAAGTGGGGAATACAAACATACTTCTAGATGAGTAGTAAAAAAACTAATGTTCCTATACTTTTTCCCATCTTTCAGGTAACTGTGGAAAGCATTCTTCTCCGTACTTGTATTTTCATACTAACACCACCATGAGTGTAAATCACGTGGGCAACCCTGAAGGATGATCACCCAAGGCATTAGAAATGTTACATGGAAAACTTCCTAACTCTCTACCCACGTTGCTCTGAGAAAACCATTGCATCTCAGGAACAGATAACTTTGTTACAAGAAATCTGCTGTGCAAGGCTGGGTGAGAAGAAGAATGGGGCAGAATTTTTGCTTTATTGGATACAAGCGTTTGTATACCACATGCAAGGCACAAGCTATGGACACAAAACAGGTATCAATTACAGTTCCTATCACTATTGTAATGCATGCCACTGTTCCTTCTCCTAGCCACACACACACACAGAGTGAAAATGGTACTGGGGGTAATAGACACGTAAGGATGCCATCCTTCAAAAAAGGAGAGGAAGTGGAAAAGGGGAAAAAGAAAGCCCTTGAAGATGGTTCCTTTCATATCCACTCTCAGTAAAGCTTTTTCAGTCAACAGTTTGAGAAAAAAACTATGCCTAATGAGATCCTGAGACGTAAGCTACATGTATGTAACTAAGACAGTTTTGCAGTTTATCCTCTCCCAGTCTCCACACCAGACCAAGAAAAGCATCTGTCATCTACACCCCCCTTTTGAATTCCCCTGGACTAAGAAGAGTCCCTGCTTCCATACTTACTCACCTGAATAGTAACCATTGCTATTTTGAGTAGCTGAATCCCAAATTTCCAAGGCTTCCTGCCCCGAGCCCAGAATTTTTCACACGGGTTCATAAAGAAGAACTTCAACTTCCTTCTGAGCTGGTCTTCCACCAGCAGCTCCTGTGATGCTGACGGGTGTTGTTTGTAACTGCAGAGCCCTTCATCATCATAAGCAATGCAGCTGCTTATGGCCACTTCAGGATTTTCCATTTCTGAAATGACAAAGGTGCACAGCAGTTGGAAAAGGTGCAAGCAGGAATACAGCAGCATCAGGCTGGTCTGCACTGAGCACCTGGGTTCCGAGGTGTTTGTCTTCTGTGAAGGTACCTGCACGTCACCCTGAACGGGGGACCCAACCCGTCACGGTGCAGTGTTCTACAGAGCCCATATCGGCAGCCTCACAGCCCGGAGCTCAGAGCACCTATTTAGCAATGGAATTTCTGCCCCGGGGAATTATAAAGTCACTTGTGGAAAACCTCTTCCCCTCTCGCTGCCCAGCACCAACACCACGCACGCAGGGCGCCCTGACTCTCTTCCTTCTGCCCGGCAGAGCACCGAGGCCTCCGGCAGCACTCCCTGGAGACCGATCTGCCCCGGCGGTGCCTCCTCCCCGGCCCCGAGCCCGCCGCTGTCGGGCACGGGCACCACGGCACCTTGGGGCGGCGAGCACCGGCGGGGCAGAGGCAGGGCTGGACGAGCTCTGAGGCAGCGGTGGGCAGAGCCCCTCAGGAGCACGGTTCCCTGCGTCCCAAGCGTTTGACAGATGCTGCCGGCTCTGTCAGTAGGCAGCCGGGGCCGCTTCGCGGAGAGGAAGGCTGCTGGCAGTAGGCACAGAGCAGGCAGCCCAGGTCACGAATGGACTTACAGACGTGCCAGATTAGGCTTGTTTCTTCAATTTGCTTAATAAAAGTTTCCTACGTAACTCAAACAGAAATCACCACCCGGTAAACCCCCAAGGCACGGCTGCCCCCGCTGCCCCCGAGCACTGTCACAGCACACGCGTCCCCCCGGCACGCCCCGAGAGCCTCCCGCCGCTCGGCACCCCCGAGGGGCACGCACCGGCTCCGAGCGCAGCCACCCCCGCTCCCGCCTCCGTCCCCCCGCCCAGGGATGCGGCCCGGGGGCTGCCGTCACCTCACTGCACGCAGCCGGTCCCAGCGCTGCAGCGCCCTAATGGCGGCGGGCGGCCGGGCGCCCCGCTACGGCCGCGCCTCGGCGGCACGGGCAGCGGGGACCGGCACGGCAGCGCCCTGTCCGCGGAGCCCGCAGCGCGGAGCGGTCGCCTACTACAGCCCCCATGATGCTCTGCTCCCCGCTCGCCCCGCCGGCAGCAAGCCGTTGCGCGCACGGCATGGTGGGACGCGTAGTTTTTCTAGCCGGCCGCGCGGAATAACCAATAGCGCCTTCCTCCCGCGGAGGCGGAGCACTGATTGGCCGCTGGGTGCGTCAATCTTGACCCGCCCCGTTGCCGTGACAACCGCGGGACGCCAGGGACGCGGCGGGGCCGGGCCGCGCAGGTAGCGGCGAGCGGGGCGGGCGAGGGGCTGAGGCGCCCTGTGAGGGGGCGCGGGGCGGTGCGGGGCCCCGCTGTGCGTGTGTACAGGACGTAACTAAACCAGAGGCCCAAACGCCGGCTCTGCTCCCCTCAACACCCACACAGAAGTCGTGTCCAAATATGTACGAGCGCTGCGTAACGCAAGCTTCAGGCGTTCAGTCAATGTAGCGTTAGCGCCGTAGGGCAGAGCAGAACGCGGTGTGCCTCCCGACAACTGGCACAGCGCCGTGTGCTGCGCTGCGTGTACTGAACGTGAACTGCTGTAGAGACCAGGCTGCGTATGTATTCTGTACAAGAACCTACGTGGAGACTGGATCATAAGATGGTATTTTTAACGGGTTCCCAAATGTTGACAGACAGAAGCGTGGTTTTTAGCTTGACAGTCCCACAACCTAAAGAACCCCCCATAAAGCCACAAAAATAGAGCATGTTTTTAATAATTTCCTCGCAGTGCTTTTGTCAAATGGACTCACGTTTTGTCATTTCCAAACCGTAGCAAATTACAGGCCTAAATTAGTAATGCACACAAGCTGGATCTTAAATCATCCAATTAGGCAAGCAATGAATCACTCCAACCTCAATTCTGACAGCAGCTTTTGTGTTACCGGTAGCTAATTAACTTTCCCCTTTTGCCGTACCTAGCAACTTTGTGGACCTGTTTTGTAACTGTGACTGTCTCAGCCCATTACACACCAGAGAACATTCTGAGGCGGCTGTTTCTCTTGACCCTGCAGATCAGGATATGAAATCCAACGAAAAATAAATGAGGCTACAAAATGTCAAAGGATGTTGTCAAACATTTGCAGCTTTAATTGGGCATTACCAATTAAAGTGTGACACCGTGTTCCACTGAAAATTTACTGAAAAATTAGTTTGAACATATTTAATGAAGCATTTTAATAACACGTTACCTTAAAAAAATAAAATATAGGGTAGTGTACATGACAACTGATTTTCAAGGTTTATTTTTAGTAGTTTTTGCACTTTTAAATTTTTCAAAATTTGTTAATGTAAACGCTGTTTCTAACCTCACTTTCAATCACAGCATCATAGATTTATGTAAGCATTAATCGAAAGTATAATGTTTTCTTGCCTGTTTGTGGATAAATATTTGTATTATAGAGTTCTTTCTAAAGAAGCAACACAGCAATATCCCTAACAGGATAGGAGCTAACCACGGATTTAAAAAATTCTCTTCACATTTAAGACCTTATATTGTATGAAATCAATATAGATTGTAAGATTTCCACCAGCCAAACAACTGATTTTCTCGTGTCTCACAGTCTAAACACTTAACAAGAGGTAAATCAGCACACTGTATGCAAGTGCTTTTTTTCCAAACACTTTTTTTTTCCCATGAAGTAAAACACAACATTGAATAGGAGCAACGGTGCCAGTGCCTGGTGTGCTGATGCAAAAAATTACCGAGGCCCAGCCCTGCCTGGCAGCATGGTCTGCTGTAGCACCTGGCCGCGGGTTCCCCATGTGCTCACTCTTTTTGGAAGAGCTGGGGAGTAGAAGATTGCTGGTCAGCTCATATTTTACAGTTCTCTGCTGGTGCCAGTTTCCCACAGGGAGCACCTATTGATTAGTAGCATAATTCTTGGTTTTGTCTGTTTGCTTTTTAACTTAAAAAAAAAAAAGTTTAAAAAATGTGCATGTACAGTTTGTAAATGGATATAGCCTAGATAATCTTCCAGAGAAATTTTCAGAAGTTCTGCTTTGGCTTTCATTGGAGACTGTAAATGTTTCCTAACCATAATCATATGCCCACAAGATGACAAACAGGCAGATGCAATGTGTTATTAGGGATATTGTAAAAAGAGATAATTACTTTGTATTTTACTTACTTGTATTTTTCTAACTGTTTTGGATATATCTGCTTTCCAGTTGGTGAGGTTCTGTCACCACAGATGGAACCATAAGCAGTCCTTATTGATTGCTGTATTCGTTTGCAGCCGTTAACATATAGGATAGATACACGGTCACCCTCCCTGCCTTCACCAACGGTCCCCATATCTCCATAATACAGCTGATTCTTTCAGTTAAAGGAAGAAGAACTGCATTACTTGGAGACAACTTCCAAAAATTTTAACTGTTTTTCTAGGTATAATATTCTTGAAGTAATTCAAAGGAAAAGGGTTGTTTTTACTTGCAAGTTATTCTACTAAAAATAGCCATGTGATTTATCTCTGCCCTTTCAATGTTTCCTCCATGCATGTGACTTAGGGTTTAGGTTACTCAGAAGAACTCAAATTTTCCAAAGTGGCTTTGTTTCAGAGTATAATCAGGAAACAGGAAAGTAAGACGCTGTGACTGTAATGCATATGAGATGGTTCGTAGTGCCCTTCAAATAATTTCTAAAACAACTGTCCTCTCCTATCCTGGAGGCCACTGTCTCTTTTATTCAGAAGTACCAAGGTTGGTTTCAAGTTAGAATAGACACAAAATCCCTCTGTAAAATGTGTAACAGATTTTACTTAAAATATACAAAGAAATGGATAGAAAATACCCTTTTTTTTCATTAAATGAGAAAATTAGCCTCTCTTAACCATCTGAAGTAGCATGCCCTCTAAGTTAGGCAGCCCCAAGTGTTTCCGAACTGTAAACTAGGCATTGTCCAGTGTAGAAGCACCTTTAAAAGGTTATAACTGAGAAAATATATTGAATGTTGAACATAACAAATATACTGTCAATGTTTGTAATCCTGTACTTGACAAAAAGACTGTAAGAATGAGGGCAGAAAAAACCTCCTAAGTTTCTCCTTACAGTACATACTTTTTTTTAAAAAAAAACTTCCAAAACCATCAGCTACTGCAAGTCAAAAGTTTCAGAATTCTGAAGCAATAACTTGTTGTGTTGTTATTATCTTGCTTTTTTGGCAAAAACAGAAGATTAAATTGCTACAGGTCTTCAGATGGAGTAAGCAAGGAGATTGTATTTGTGTTAATAAATAGACAACAGAGAAATGCCTGCAACTTATCACCTGTGATCTGCAAGATCCAGAGAAAGGAGCACAGGGATTTAGAAAGTATTTTTCTATTTTAATTGGAGCAGGATAAAAATGCATAACTGTAATAAGAGTTTAAATCTTGCTGCCATTAAAGTCAGTAGCAAAACTTATCCTGAATTCATGTGAAGTTAACATAGGTCCCAAATACAGGCTATACCACCAGGCTATAATCTGTGACCTCCATCTTGCCCTCAGTGGTTATTTTCAAACTAAAAAAAAATAATTTGGAAGCTAAAATTATATTGCTAGCTTCTCAAGGATTTGAGAGCTGTGTTATAAAACAGATAAACACCATGTTTCACAGTCTGGGAGTGAATGACCAACCCAGAATGATAGTAGCACCCAAATACTGTATTTGCTCTGTATATATTAAGAAACAGTTCCTCTGCCTGTCAGTTTACAGTATTAAGAAAAAGTGGGGACATGGGAGTGGGGAGAGGGTTCAAATTTCTTTCCTGTCACCAGGGATAGTTGGAGCACAAAAACTGGGAGTCCCATTGTCCTTATCCCAGGTGAATACCTCCAGCTGTTCAGTAACAGTATCAATTTTCAATACTTTTCATAACAAATTCTGGAGCATTCTGGTGTAGCTTTACCAGATGCTACAAGTACATCTTCCACATGATGGTGCTGGAGCTCTATTTTTTGGTGGTGTGTTGTCCAGTCTGTAGGGTGTGGGCAGGCTATGTTTCGTTTTCTTCTTTGCAATGGAATGGAGTCTTTTCCGCACTGTTGTTCTTATGCTTATTCTAGATACTTGGAAGAAGGGGAGTAAATGAAATAAAAGTAACTTTCTATGCAGTATAGTCTCCAGCTGTGTGATTGCTGCATGTACTCATGCATACAATTTCTTTCCAAGTTTGTCTTCCACAGACTTACACTGAAAAATGAAATGGAAATGCAGAAGCACAAAAATAGTTTGTGCAGCTGTGCAATGATTTTATACTTGAGGACACCGGGACAAATATGTGCAGCTGTAGAATTTTCACCTATATTTTTCACACTGTGGC
The DNA here is from genome assembly GCF_009819795.1 of Aythya fuligula. Taxonomy (NCBI): domain Eukaryota; kingdom Metazoa; phylum Chordata; class Aves; order Anseriformes; family Anatidae; genus Aythya; species Aythya fuligula. The sequence continues at coordinate 14,904,436 of NC_045566.1, forward strand.
TCAGGTTCTTTAGCTTTCTTTAAGGGCAATGCCTATTCTATTTTAACTTCCTACTGTTTTGGAAAATCAGTTTCCATCCTTAATGACCCTGGACAGAAGGAGTATTTCCAACTATCACATATCATATAAAAATAAAGATTATGATTTAAAATTCTGGAGCATACCTTTGGCTGTGGCTAAAATTTCAATTATAATAATAAACTACATAAAGGGCCAAATTTTCACTCATACACAGTGCATGCCACTGCCTGTCTACTGTTTATTGATGATACATATTTTTCTCTAGAAAATCTGAAAACATGTCAGGAAATCTCAGATCCAGCAAGACCACCTCGAAAAGTCCAAAAACCTCACCAAAGAAACAGAAAGGTGACAAAGCTAAGCGGTCCTCAAAAGGAAAACAAAAACAGCTTGGTATGTAAGGTACTGCAGATATAAAGAAAGCAGTTATCTGATTTTGCGTAACAGCTACCTTAATTATTTTGGGCCCAGGCATTTAAGTAAACATGAGATAAATTAGAATATACTATTTTTATAAACAACTGAACGATCTATGATTACAGATAATGTCTTTGTAACCAAAATATGGAACATAAAGCCACATTACAATATTTATACTTTGTCTTTGTGTCTATTACACTTTGTACACTTTGTGTCTATTTACACTTCGTAGTTTAGATGTAATAGCTTGTTGCATCATAAAACCAGTATTGAATGGGAAATGGGGAGACTTCATACATTTAAGGGTGGAAATTTACAAGAGCTAACTTAGTCCAGGTACAGAACACATGGCGGAGAAAGGTGCCCCCACAGCTGGAGTTTAGATGCTCAGAATCACACGCTAAAGTGATCAACAACACCACTTTGAAAATAAACCAAAGACTCGCAATTTAATTGCAGTGCATTTTATTGTATTTTTCTGAGATGCGATGAGAGACTACACCACTTGTGTCATTTACAGTGCAGTTAAGGAAGCATAAGGCTAGAAAAAGGCCTTGCTAAATACAAATCTCTTGTTGGTAGTTCGTTGTTTTTTTTGGCCACAACAGCCAACTTCCATAAGTTGGTTTTCCCTTCTAATCACCTTTTTGCCACCATTTGATTAATAGCTGTTGTGCTGCAGAGAATATTCTGCTCATCAGTGGTAATCTCCTCCTATCCTACCCCTCCATGGAGTTTGTAGGTTCTCTCTCAGGAGCTGATGAATGTCCAACTCCTGCAGTACCCTGCCACTCAGAGCAAGCCTGACTTCTCCACTGTTAGGAGGAGGAACATCTACTCCTACCCGCACACCTGCCAGTTCTGCTACTGTACCACATTAGCCAGCCTTGTCTGTTTATCACCTCCTCACATGACACGATTTGCATGATGATTGCCCCACAATTTTAAGATTATAAACATTGTCCAAACAAGGAAAAGACTGTTATTCATGTTTGTGTGTTTTTTTTGTTTTGTTTTGTTTTGTTTTGTTTTTTAAGGAAGAAAAATTACTGATAACATCATGTCGTTGTATTTCAGATAAAAAAGATGAAGTTGATCTTTCTATGGAAGGAATAGGTAAGTGCTATGATGACTGGGCTTTAAAGTAATAGTTTTGGAATATTTTCAGCATTTTGAAGTTTCAGTGTTACTAATGCCATGGAATGAAAAGGAAAAAAATAATATATGAATGGGAAAAAATAGAAACTGTGAAGAAGCATGTCTATTACAATAGTGATTACAAACAGTACCATTCTCTGAGTAGCACTAGCACAGTGAGAAAAGAAGCAGATAAGGGTCTGTAGATGTTTTTATCTTGGATTGAGAGGAGCTGTGATCAGGGGAAATAAAGAGCATTGCAACAGAATTATGGGATACAAAATGTTTGCATTTAATAATAGGTAGTAATTGTAAGAAAAAAAGGCATTTTAATCATTTTTTAATCTTTGATTTTGTCAAATCATTATTAAGTCTGATTATTTAATATTACATGACAAGCTAGGAATATACAAACCTGGTAATTATTAAAGACTTCGTATATCACTTGCCTTCGTACACAATCCTATATGTAGGTGAAATCCAAATGTAGGTGAAAGTGAAAAGTGCACTCTGACTAACTTCACCAAAATGGGTAATCTGCAATTAAAGAAAATGGACAAGTGATTGCTCAGATCATGAAAGTGGTACTTTTAAAATTAAAATCATGGTGTTCCTGGAGATTCTTTGTTTTGTCACTGAGAGAATGTTAGCTCCACCTAGTGGCAAATAAGGTTAGATCTGTAATACCTAATCTGACAGTAGAAATGAAAAAATGATGCTCTTTAGTCACTGTCTGTGCAGGATTTAAACTGTATCCACCGTATCTCCTTAGTGCAAGACCTCCAAATGTTCTTTACTTCTTGTAGAGTTTTTGGCCCTTTGTGAAGTGCTGACACCACAAAGAGCTATGGTCTTTTCAAAGTACATGAATACAATTTACTATTGGAATAAAATATGAAGTATATATGCTACATACTTTTTACTGGAAAACAGCATTCAATAAAAATGTTCATACTGGTAAGAATTCCAATAACAGCTCCTTATGAATCTACAATATAGATCTACATATAGATCCCAAGAATCTGTAACATGTGACCTATAATATAGAATGTTGTACAGTACAATTCTATAATACAGAATATTAGTACTTTTGACTAAAAGATATTCACATTTTAAATCTGATGCCTGCTTTGTTTTTAACTTGAACCTACAGCAGTTGAACAGTGAAAAAACACCACTTAGACTATCTGTCCTACTCTGCTCTCTCTCATAATGATGTCTATTGTATTTTGCTTAACTTTAACTTTTAACTTTAATGCATGCTTGTATTGTTTCTCTTGACATTGAAACCTCCATCTCTTTGAGAAGATTTTAACTTTAGTGTTTGTGGACAAGACTGTTTGCATCTGATTCAGCATTAAAAAAAAAAAGTCATCATACAAGCTTCATGAAAAAAAGTTATGTCTACTTAACTTTTTTTTATGTATCAAAAATTTAATTGTTCGATTTTACTTTAATATACTTCGAGCCATGGGAATAATCTTCTACTAGAAATTCACAAAACAATCAACAAATTATGCTTCTAAATTTTTAATTTCTACTCCTCTAAATTGCACTAGCCACATAACCAACTCTGAAGACTGTGATACATACAAATCTGCTCTTCCATAGCCTTTCCTGTCCATACCGTCCTGTGAGCCAGTTGTGTATGGCAGAGATGGAAATTGCATTCTTTTTTGTAGGCAACTCTAGGTTTCTATCCTCCTGGCTTATGTCAAGAGCACAGCAAAGGGATAGTCATACCTTCTTAGTCATACTTTCAGATGGAAGGTTTCCCACTGTAAGCAAGAGGGGACTGTTTCACCTCCCACTACTGTTTTTGTGTTTTGTCTTTGCATTATTTTTTTTCTGCACCCCTTTTTACTAATTTATCAGATATGCTTTAAGAAACGCAGTTTGCAAAACGAGATTTAATTTATGGCTCCAATATATCAAAATGTAAAGTCTATCTGTTCTGTTGTAATTTGTACTTCGGTTTCAGTCCATTTCCTTATGAGGCCTCATGTCTTTGGTTAGGATGACCTGGGAGTCCTCTAGATCAACTTTTGCAGTTTCTTAAAAAGATTAAATTTTTTAAATCAACACAGACTATGCACTTTTTCTGAGTCCGGTCTCATTGCCAAAATTGATAAGCAAAAGTAGAATCCAGATCTTGGCCTCATTACAGAATCACAGAACTGTCTAGGTTGGAAGAGACCTCAAGATCATTGAGTCCAACCTCTGACCTAACACTAATAAGTCCTCCACTAAACCATATCGCTAAGTTCAACATCTAAACATCTTTTAAAGACCTCCAGGGATGGTGACTCCACCACTTCCCTGGGCAGCCCATTCCAATGCCTCACAACCCTCTCAGTAAAGAAGTTCTTCCTAATATCCAACCTAAAACACCCCTGGTGCAACTTTAGCCCGTTTCCCCTCGTCCTGTCACCAGGCACGTGGGAGAATAGACCAACCCCCACCTCGCTACAGCCTCCTTTAAGGTACTTATACAGAGAGATAAGATCTCCCCTGAGCCTCCTTCTATATATTCTGTACTATACTATATATTCTCCAGCCAAGCTTAAAAAAAAAACCTCTTGTACCTGGTTTGAATCTTAGTGACTGCACTTCAGTCTCACCTACTAGCTCAAAAATAGACTCAATGACAGTCAAAACTGAATGAGAGGAAGGCCTAAATCCAAAATCAGAGAGGCGTCCTTATTTGGGGTGGTATTGAAGCTGTATTTAGATTGAACAGTGGCTTAACATGGCGTTGCTCTACAGGGAAGGACTAAAGTATATAATCAAACGCTCTTGTGTCCTTAATATATATTCATAAAATTCATAACCACCTGTTGATCAAAAGAAAAACACTCATACTAGGACTAACACATATTCATTAAGTAGAAAATGTTAGGTACAGTCATTTCCGAGATAAGCAAAATGTAATATAATTTGTATTCCACACCTTCAAAAATACCAAAAACTAAGCTGCAAGATTCAAAGGCATTCTGCTAGGAAACAGTAAAGACCTGGAGTTATTAATGGATACGTTTACATTTAAAGAACACTCTAAATTTGTTTATCATGCAATTTTGCTTTCCTTCATAGGCCACCCAGAAATTTTTCCCTTAGTCTTCACTACAAAAACCCAAGAAATCTTTAATTGCCGAGTTGATGAGGATGTCACAGAAGAAAATTGTTTCAAACTTATTAAAAAAGAAGACATAATTCAGGACCTGAAAACAAGAGCTGCTATTTCCGATTTCCACCCTGTCAAAAGAGTTATTCTAGTATGTAGCTTATTTCATTCCCACTTCAAACTCTCAGAGCATATATTCTTTTAATGATAAGTTCTGTCCTTGTTTGACTCTGTAAAAACATTAACACTTATATCCAAAGGTCATGGACCACTGTCAACTCTAGAAGTTTGTCATGGCCCACCATGCACTAAATAATAACAACAACAACAACAACAATTTTAGATTGAAAATAGGCTAAAAGTAAAGTAAGTCATACTAATTTTGATTCTGTGAATAGAGCTGAACATATTTTGGCTTTCTCTGATTCATAGCCTACTTACTGAAAACTATTGAAACAGTTTGTTGTTTAATTTGACACGTGAAATTCTGTGTTAAAATCACAAGATTAACCAAAGATTCTGAGTTTACATAATCTCATTAATGGTAGTTTTAGCAGTCATAGTCTTACGTCTTTTTGCATGCTATTTGTTTTCACTTCTCCAATGTTTGTTTTAATTAAAATAGGAATATCCAGGGGAGGAACTTCTGGTAGTTTTTGATGCAAATTTCCAGTATGGACAAAACTTTTACCTTGTTGCTTCTGAGGAAGCCAAGGAAAACTTTCTGAAGGTAAGGAAATATACCACAGCATTGCTCTATCTATCAGTAATTCAGAATCTTGTCTGAAATATATACTTCAGGATTGATGTTGTATTCATAAACATCTGATATGCTTGGTAATCCAGAATGTTTCTCCGAAGGTTAATCTGATCATGAAAAATAGATGTATCACTGTGAATATACCTTCTGCAGACTTTGTATTTGACTTCAGATGGCTAGCATAACTGAGTGCTGAATTTTTATCATGTGTTAATTTCCTCTGCCAAGACCCAGGTTTACAAGACATACAATTAAAAGATTATAATAATATATTTGGTACCTTCAAGTAAGTATTGTATTTATTTTTCACAATATACATATATAGTCTTCAAATAATACTTCGAATGTTCTGTAGCTCTAAATCACAGAGTAACAGATCATAGAATCACAGAATTGTCTAGGTTGGAAGAGACCTCAAGATCATCAAGTCCAACCTCTGACCTAACACTAAACCATATCGCTAAAGTTCAACATCTAAATGTCTTTTAAAGACCTCCAGGGATGGTGACTCCACCACTTCCCTGGGCAGCCCACTCCAATGCCTCACAACCCTCTCAGTAAAGAAGTTTTTCCTAATATCCAACCTAAAACACCCCTGGAGCAACTTTAGCCCATTCCCCCTCATCCTGTCACCAGGCACGTGGGAGAACAGACTAACCCCCACCTCGCTACAGCCTCCTTTAAGGTACTTATACAGAGCGATAAGGTCGCCCCTGAGCCTCCTTTTCTCCAGGCTGAACAAGCCCAGCTCCCTCAGCCGCTCCTCGTAAGACTTGTTCTCCAGACCCCTCACCAGCTTCATCGCCCTTCTCTGGACTCGCTCAAGCACCTCCATGTCCTTCTTGTAGCAAGGGGCCTAAAACTGAACACAGTACTTGAGGTACGGCCTCACCAGAGCTGAGTACAGGGGGATGATCACTTCCCTAGACCTGCTGGCCACACTGCTTCTTATGCAAGCCAGGATGCTGTTGGCCTTCTTGGCCACCTGAGCACACTGCTGGCTCATATCCAGCCGACTATCCACCAATACTCCCAGGTCCTTCTCTGCCTGGCAGCTTTCCAACCACTCATTTCCCAGCCTGTAGCTCTGCTTGGGGTTATTGCACCCCAGGTGCAGGACCCGGCACTTGGCCTTGTTGAACTTCATACAGTTGACCTCAGCCCATCGGTGCAGCCTATCCAGATCCTCCTGCAGAGCCTTCCTACCCTCAAGCAGATCGACACACGCACCTAACTTGGTGTCATCTGCGAACTTACTGAGGGTGCACTCAGTGCCCTCGTCCAGATCATCGATGAAGATATTAAAGAGGACCGGCCCCAGCACCGAGCCCTGGGGGATGCCACTAGTGACTGGCCTCCAACTGGACTTGGCTCCATTCACCACGACTCTTTGGGCCCGGCTATCCAGCCAGTTTCTAACCCAACGAAGCGTGGGCCAGTCCAAGCCAAGAGCAGCCAGTTTCTTGAGGAGAATGCTGTGGGAAACGGTGTCAAAAGCCTTGCTGAAGTCAAGGTAGACCACATCCATTGCCTTTCCCTCATCCACCAAGTGCATCACTTTGTCATAGAAGGAGATCAGCTTCATCAAGCAGGACCCGCCTTTCATAAACCCATGCTGACTGGGCCTGATCACCTGGTTGCCCTTTAAGTGCTGCGTGATGACACTCAAGATAATCTGCTCCATGAGTTTCCCTGGCACTGAGGTCAAACTGACAGGCCTATAGTTTCCCGAGTCTGCCCTCCCGCCCTTCTTGTAGATGGGCGTCATGTTTGCTAGCTGCCAGTTGACTGGGACCTCCCCCGATAGCCAGGACTGTTGATAAATGATAGAAAGTGGCTTGGCCAGCTCCTCTGCCAGTTCTCTCAGTATCCTCAGGTGGATCCCATCCAGCCCCATCAACTTGCATACATCCAAGTGCTGTAGCAGGTTGCCAACCATTTCCTCATGGATAGTGAGGGTCACATCCTGCTCCGCATCCCCTTCCACCAGTTCAAGGTACTAGGTATCCAGAGAGCAACTGGTTTTGCTGCTAAAGAATGAGGCAAAGAAGGCATTAAGCACCTCCGCCTTTTCCTCATCTCTTGTAACTAAGTTCCTGCGGCATCTAGTAAAGGCTGAAGGTTCTCCTTAGTCCTCCATTTTGCTTTAATGTATTTGTAGAAACATTTTTTGTTGTCTTTGACGGCAGTCACCAGATTGAGCTCCAGATGAGCTTTGGCCTTTCTAATTTTGTCCCTGCACTGCCTCGCAACATCCTTATAGTCCTCCTGAGTGGCCCGCCCTCTTTTCCAAAGATTGTAAGCCCTCTTTTTCCTCCTAAGCTCAAGCCACAACTCTCTGTTGAGCCAGGCTGGTCTTCTTCCCTGCCAGCTTGTCTTTGGGCACGTGGGGACAGACCGCTCCTGCACCATTAAGATTTCTTTCTTGAAGAGCGCCCAGCCTTCCTGGACTCCTCTGCCCTTCAGAACCGCCTCCCAAGGGACTCTACCAACCAGTGTCCTGAACAGTTCAAAGTCAGCCCTCCAGAAGTCCAATACAGCGGTTTTACTGGTCCCCTTCCTGGCTTCTCCAAGAATGGAGAACTCTACCATTTCATGGTCACTCTGCCCAAGACAGTTTCCAACCACCGCATCTCCCACCAGTCCTTCTCTGTTTGTGAAGAGAAGGTCTAGTGAGGCACCTCCCCTGGTAGGCTCACTAACCAGCTGCGTCAGGAAGCTATCTTCCACGCTCTCCAGAAACCTCCTAGACTGCTTTCTCTGGGCTGTGTTGTGCTTCCAGGATGTCTGGGAAGTTGAAGTCCCCCACGAGAACAAGCGCTGACAATTTCGCAACTTTTGTCAGCTGCCTGTAGAACTCCTCATCCGTCTCCTCATCCTGATCCGGCGGTCTGTAACAGACTCCCACCAGGATGCTTGCCTTGTTGGCCTTCCCGCTGATCCTAACCCATAAGGACTCAACCTTATCATTCCCAGCCTCAAGTTCTGCAACATCAAAACCCTCTCTGATATAGAGAGCCACACCACCACCCCTTCCATGCTGCCTGTCCCTTCTGAAGAGCCTATAGCCAGACATTGCAGCACTCCAGTCATGAGAGTGGTCCCACCACATTTCCGTGATGGCAACCAAGTCAAACCCTGCCTGCCCCACGATGGCTTCCAGCGCCTCCTGTTTGTTACCCATGCTGTGCCTGGTGTACACCATTGTGCAAGAGCTAGCGGTAGATCGCCGTTAGAGGAGGTTTTCGTATAGGCGGGGGGAATTGCTCTGCTCTGCCTGTGCGAACTGCCGCGCCACGCCCTAACTGCCCATCCTGTTTGCTGCACTCCTGGTCGCTCGCGCTCCCTCGTGAGGGCTGCCAGGTCCTGGCAGCTCCCTCAAGTGGGCTCGGTGCTGGAAAAAATTTGCCCTGCCTGTCCGATTCCCCGCTCCGCTGCAGAACACGTCTGCCCGGAGCCGATCGCCCGGGCAAGTCAAATAATAGCAGAAGATATATAGATTTCCCCTTGTGCTTTACATCACAGGAGAAGGTTTATGGTCAGATTATATAATTTTTCAACATGAGTTTCTCACCCAGCATTAGAAGTAACAATTAACAGAAAAGCAAATTGCAATTCCAGACAGGAAGGCCTAATGTAGAAAATCACTATAAATTCTTTTTATGTAACAGTGATTTGCTTTCAAGACAACTCTTGAATATAACATAACACTCCTTAGTATTTAAATATTAAATATGTAACATTTATTGGAAAATTCTAATGCACAAATGGATAAATGGGACCTAACCCAATTGAATGCAGGGGCACAGCATAGCCAGATTTATTGCACTGAGACAAAAGAATGTGCGAATGAAAACTGAATTTCAGGTATCTAGATCATACTTATCTTTCAGAAACACACTTTCAAAAAAACGTTATTTTTCACTGCTTGATGTCACAGCCTCCAGACACTGCAGAAGAAAAAGAAGAAAAAAGTGAAGAAGAAAAAGAAAGGACTCTGGAAGTCCATGCCTATAAGCGTTCTGTCCACAAACCATGGGTTTCCCTTGGCAGCGAAAAGGAAGTTGAAGAAGAATCTGTTAAAGGCTGTGTTACAAAGGTCAGAAATAACAAATGTAACAATCAAATATCACAAAAACAAATTTATAAGTTCCTTAAAAAGAAAAAGTTGGAAATTGAAGCTTGCAATCCTAGTTTTTGCTTGGAGTCTTTCAAAAACAAAAAACACAAAACACACAAAAAACAGAACCATCAACTGTCACCAAAAACAAAGTGCTGCAGAAACTATTTTTTATGACTCTTTTCCTTTTAAGGGTCTCATCTAACCTGGTGTTGAACACCTCCAGGTACGGAGGCACTTGTACATAGCTGATTTATATAAACACTTGGAAATTTCACAATGCAGAAATATAAGTAAATTCAACCATCAACAGAACTAGTTCTACTATTATGAGTACTGCCATTTTACAGAATGGACCTTCCAAGAACTCTCTCCTTTGCTAACTTCAGAAATATTTTTTGCAGATTAAGTACATGTTTTCTCGAGCACGCGGGAAGTTTGGTGCACCAATTAGATTTACTGATAGGAATGCTTCACATGTGAAAGACAGTTATGTTGAATGCACTTCCTACCAAGACAAAACTTTCAGCATTAAACTGCTTGAAAGAGATGTGGGTGTACAAATGATTCCAAAAGTAAAAGAAGCTAGTACTCAGACAAAATGGTAAGTGTGAGATATATTTTTCAGCTTGTTTACTAAGCTATGAACCGTTTCTGATCTCCCCTAATGTTATGCAGGTTAACTCAACTCTTCTGGACATGCTCTGTTACAAATTAAGAGAAGAGAATTGGATGCTCTGTCTGTATCTTCTTGCACTCCTTTCCAAAGAGATTCTAGAAAAAAAAGAAGCTTTTAGTTTTACATATTTATTTTTTAGCTTTTAGTTTTACATATTACATATTACATGGGTTTCTGCCTTTGAAGTTGTTTATATGCATACTCATTTTCAAATTTATTTCAATTGGTTAGGACCTATCCAAAAAATGCAGCCATGCAGTATTCTCCTAGACAGCTGTCAAATGAAGAGCTGGAAGAGAGTCTGTCATCTGAAAAACTGAAAGAATTTGTCACATCAGTACATTTAAGGTAAAGTTACTGCAGTGATATACTTTAAAGGCTGCATGAAATGATATACATGTAAAATCAAAGTGAGTGGAGTCAGAACTCTTGGCTGAGTGGACCATCAATCTAGTCAAACACTGAAGTGTTTTTTTTTCTCTTGCTTGTTCTTTCTTATCATCTTGCTTTTATTCTTTCTCTTGCTTATTATTTTAATATTAACAAATACTAACTTGATATTTGTGCCTAATTAAAATGAACATGAAATCTATACCACATTAATTTGAATTATAGCTTAAATTGGAATTACACCTGTTACAGTTGATAGCAATACATCTTTTCAAACAAGCTGCAAAGCTTATCTTTCAAACACTGCTCACTCAAGCAGAGAGTTATGCAGAAGAGACAAGGTGCTGTTCTACAGGCCCAAGTCATGGGACAAGTCCCACTTACTAACGCTTTTTGCACAAGAATTGGACAACTGCACAGTACTTGATGCGCACACAACTGGAGTCAAATTCTTGGTATAATTATTTTTTAAACAGGGAATAGTCTCCTTACAGTTGAGATGTATCACTGAGGAATTTTTCTTCTTAATAATATGGTCATAATTTTGTGTAAAACAAAAGCTGTCTCTTTACAGACATATTTGTGATTCTACTACTGAGTAGTCCTATCTGGATTCTTCAAAGTATTAACTGTTCTTTTTACAAAACAGAATGGAAATTGCATTGCAGCAGAATGAAATTATGAATGCCTTTTTTGATGACTGGAAGGCCCTAGCAGAAGATGAAAGCAGTTCTGGTGACAAGTCAGATGTCTATCTTCAAGCATACCAATCATTCACAGATCCACATTATCTCAAGGACAGAAGTATTAGCTGCGTCCGTTGGCATCCGACCATCCATGGTAATGATCTGAATCTCGAATGACATGTATTGCATGACTGCTATAAAATGTAAAATGTGCATCTTTCGTAGCCATTGACCTTTAAATTAAAAAAATAATAATAAACACAATTTTGTATGTCTAAATTGCCATTTAAGATAAAGTGAAAAATAATACAGACATTGTTTATGTAGGTCAGATAGGTCATGCAAAGCCTATCACACTAGCATAGAACTGGACTTTATAGGAGGGGGAAATTTCTCCCTTATGAGGCTCATTTAAGCAGGGCTGCAACTGTGCCAGGTACTTGTGGCACAGTTCTCTGTATTCACTGTTCTCCCCATGGCTGGGTCTCGTAGCATACCTAATATTTTTGAGGAATGTTACAGCTACCCTAGCATGTGGCTCTACCGAGTGCCAGGGAGCATCACGAGCCATATTAAATGTCTCCTCCTGCTCCCTACTTGGTATTACTACTCTAAAAAGCCATGTTTGAAAGCACTATTAATTTTCATATGAATGTCTTACTTGCACAGCATACTAACAGCAAACATTGCTGCCTGCATAGGAAATTAATTAAACTATGAAAGATTTGATTTCATGATGGGTAGCCAGGTCTACATGCCTGTCTTATCATTTCAGGTTCAGCATTACATGATCACAGATTAGTAGCAGAAAAGTTGAGTTTTATCCTGATCCTGAGCTTCCACAACACATTGATAGATAATTCTAACAGAAGTAATTTCTTCAAAGTCAATCTATAAAAAGAAAAATATAAATATATGCACTTTTTTTTTTACCACTGTATTGGCAAGGGATAAATATAAGTCACTTAGCATAATTAATAGAATGTTGAAATTTGATTTTTGATTTGTCTCTTCTGAGAAAATTTGTTTTCTCTCAATCAGGGATAATAGCAGAGTCAGCAACACAGAGGTATTCTGATGAAGAAAGAATTAACCCTTCTGACAAATTATTGTTACAGGATTCAGTCATTATTTTTTGGAGCTTTTCTGACCCTACCCGCCCTCAGGTATTTAATCAGGACTTTCAAAAATTCCAAGTGTTCAAATAACAAGAGAACAATAAATGCTGTATTTCTCAACTACTGTTTTCTTCTGCTTTTTAGTTAATATTAGAATGTCCTCATGACATTTACTGCTTTCAGTTCAGTCCAAGTGATCCAAATATCATTGCTGGTGGCTGCTTCAATGGACAGGTATTAATTCTCTGTATAAGAATAAAGTTAGATATCTCTGTATTTTCTTACAGAATTAAAATACTGTAAGCCAAAATTCCATCACATTATTTATCTTATTATTTTCACTGTGAAATGAATTAAAGAAATTATTTAATCCTGTACTGAATTCTGCTAAGTTGTCTGATTATTCCAAAGTTCAGCCATTACTTCAAAATGGTTCTTTGCAGTTCATCAGTAAAAAAGGATAAAAATCAGGTATAGGTCAAACTGTGAAGACTTTTTTTTTTGATGTAAGTGTGGCCTTTCAACTGATTGCATCACACTGAAGAGGCAATACTTCAGAAGACTTAAATTCTAGTACACAGTAAATTTCTCATTCCACTCCCCTCGCCCCCCCCCCAAAAAAAAAAATGTATTTGGAAAATGCATATTAATACAAAGAATGAAAAAAATCATAATACACTCATTTCTCATTATAGCTTGTACTGTGGGATACTTCTAAAAATGAAGAAAGGCTGCAAAATGCAAAAAGCATTACTGTTGGAGTCAAAAAGTCAGTTGTTAATATGGACAGTGCTTCCGTTGTAAATCCATCGGAGAACAACGATACATCTGAGGTGAAGACAATGAAACTTAGAATACAAGTTCGTAGGAAAAATGGGTGAAGGTGTCCTGGCTCAAAATAAGGGAGTAGATAATCTTTGCAATGGGATACTAAGCAGGATAAGAAACCTGATGGGTTCACGAAATAAACCCAATATCACAATATCATTTCCACCTGATTAGTGCAGCTTAATAGCTTCACTATGTTTTGTGCAGCCTTTGGCTTCACTAAGACTGCTCTTTATCGCGCATCAACATATACTCAACCCTTACCATATGAAGTCCATCAAATATGTATAGCATTTATTGCTTTATATAATACTGAAAATGACTCAGTATTTCACTGAAAATGAAAATGTATGGACAGAAAACAAAAGGTAGCTTGGAAGATGACAAACACATTTCAGTGGAATAAAACTATAAAGGGGAAAGACCTAAAAGCAGAGGAAAATCTAATACCTTACTGGATATGTGCCTGTAGAGCCACACTGGAATTCTCTTCAGAGCTTCATATTCAAATGCCTGTTTCAAGGCTTTCCATTTTTAGATGGTTGTACATTAGACGCCAAGAAAATTTTAGACAGTTTTGAAATGTGTGAAGAACCATTAATCTGTATGTAAAGTAAGTTTTTTCTCTGACAGGTTTACAATTTTATTTTGGAAATACACTAAGATAACTCTTTTTAAAACATTTCTAGCCATCATATATGGAAGACGATGAGAATGATACAGAGCCACCTTTAGTAAGATACTGCGCATGCTCTTCCATAGAGTGTAGCCATAAAACAGTGATTACAGATATACATTGGCTGCCAGATCATTTTGAGGTGAGTTTAAATACTTATTTTTCCACTTTTTACTGTTTTCCTACTTACTTCAGATCTTCATAGTGTAAGCTCAAGATGAAATATTAAAGGTTCAATTATTTGTAACAACTCTCATTACTTCTGGGTGCATTTTAAAATGCTAAATAATCTGTTGCTGCTTGTCCTGATCATTGTGTTTTACAACTGCGCTGTGTTTTCACGCTGATATGATTCTGTCAGTACTGGAAAAAAAACCTGTAGTTTTACAAAAAATGCAATTCAGAATTACAAGGCTAACTGTAAGCTTTCTGTACCTAAAACGTGCTGAATTTCTACTATGGGTAATCCCAGTCTGCCACCAAGAATTCAGAAAAGTAATTTCAATTACCTAAGTACTTAGGCACCTAAAAAGATTGCTATAGTAGTTAACTTAGTTTCTCTAGCTGCTGTGTACTCAACTCTTGTATTTTCTGTGATTTTTTAAAGCTCCATGGTACACAGGCTCAATGTAGTTAAAGGGTCCAAGTCTATTACAGGAGTATCAGATGTTCATTTGCTATCAGAGTTCTGCAATTTGTTGTACAAATTAACTCGAAAAGCAAAAGTAATCAAATGCAAAATGGCAGTGGAAAAGCAGGTCAAGAGGAAGAAAACTGACATCTTTGAAGGGTTTATGCAAATTAATCTATCAACATTTTTCGTGACCAAATATTTAAGACTTAGTAGATACTACAGTCCTTCACAACATGTCCAGAGAGGAAAACAGTGCACATATATCACAAAAAGAAAGCTGATACAATTAAACAATGATACAGCAGTACCCATGGGTTCTAAATGGTACCGGATATAAAACATGAAGAAAGGGATTGAATATAAGAATGCTAGTTTTATTTTACTTTTGTTTGTTTGTTTTGCCAAAGTTTAGACTCAGAAAGCTGTTTTCAAGTTCATCTGGGATAACAGATGCAGGAAAACTGGGCTTTATAAATAATAGTTATAAAGAAATCCCTTTCTTTGTCATTATGTAGGCGTATACAGTGGACCATACTTCTGATTACATAAACAAATTTGAGATGTATGTCAGCCTTTCCACAGCACTGCAGTTCCTAAAATCTGCAGTTTGTTAGTACATATAAAAAAAAAAAAAAAAAATCAAGATTATATGCAGAACATAATCCATCTTTGCATGGTTATAAGACTACCACTTAAACTCCAGGTTGGCCCTCATGAATGAAAACAACAGTAGAAATAGGCCTAAAAAACAACCAACCAACCAAAAAAACATAGCTGAAACTTTGCTGCACAGTTGATAAGTAGAGTTTAAGCCAGAAATAAATGTTTTTTTTGCCTACACTGAAGATCGTGTTTGATTAGGGCCTGTCATCAGTTGTTCCCTCTCCAACCCTTCTTCTGTATAAAACAATGACTACTCAGTACATAATTACTACAAAACCTGCAGTATCCCACATATGTAGTGATAACTTAAGAGAGATGACCACGGTGTGAACGGGGTTCCCAACACTTGAGATAAATTTGCTCTTTGGTTAAGCTGGATGAAAAGTTACAAACATGGTAATATAAGGAGGGCCTGACTCTCAATGGTTGCAGCAAGTTTTTATCCTGTTGATTTCTTCGAAATTTAGGCGTCTAGGAGGCAAAGCTGACATCATTTCACCTGAAGTACATTTGTAAAAATACCTTGACTATTATTTTAAAACTACAGGTTACTGAGCCCTGATTTCCAAACTTCAACCAAGCTGAAACAGTGACTTAATTCCTAGAAGACCATTTTATGTATTGAACTATATCCTTAGCAGAGTATGACTTTCATAGCTCACCTTCTTCTCCCCTGTAATTATTATTATTGCTTTTAGGTCAACCGAATGGGCATCACTTTTGAAAACAGAGCTGAAATTTGCGTCCAGCTTGTGACCTGCTCCCCTGATTGGTATATGTAATGCCTACTTTCTTTACCAGATGTCTTCCAAATTCCTTTGGAAAGCTTTATGGAACATACTCCATGATACTAGCACAATTCTGGATTCCTGTCAGCCTGTCCTAAATAGTTAAAACATAGTGGTACACAAACACACCAAGTTTAAGCCCTTTTCAGTGATGGTATTAAGGGTTCATTAACTGAACAACCTCACATGTACACCTCTATATTCTGTGCTTACCAGGTGCTGGCTGCACATGCCCGGAGAGCCAAATCACCACATTTATATATTTTGTACGTATGAGTCACATAAGATTGGGAATCTTGCACAAAAAACTGTCAAAGATTTTGAGGCCACATAAATAGCGTAAACTATATTTAAAGATGGAGACTCAACTGGCAAAATTATTTGGAATGAAACTCCTCTTTTGTCAACGACATAATCATGAAGGTTATGAGCAAATATTACCTTATGTGAAAGGCAGGGGGACAGAAAGCAAGAAGTGGAAATACGTGTATAGCTTTCATGATGGTGAAAGGCTTACAGCTAGGCTCAATCAAGTATTTGCTAGTTATATCAAAAGGAGGATCTGTAAAAAGACAGCAAAATTTGCTAATAATAGGAGTTATTTTTCCTAATCAAAATCAGAAAAGGCTTCAAAGAATTAAGTTGGAAGAATGATTGCAAATACAACTGTCCATAAGCTTGCACTGTAATGCAATGCTGGTAGTGCATGTGGAAGAAATAATTGTAAACTACTCACGTAACAGGTCTCCACATTAATAGTATGCACCTAAAGAGCAGGGGAGTCACTGTAATATGGTCCTTGAAGAGCATGGGTCCCTGGGCAACTTCTGTAAGCAAAGCAAAGGTATCAGTGATGAGGCAAATTATCATCTATGCCAATTCAGTGAGTCAATGCCCAGAGGAGAACAGAAGGAACAATTACAGGGCTGAAAACTCCAATGGTATGGTACATTCAAGCAAGTAGGGCCATTTGTCTTAAATATCAGCAAATAAACTGGCACATACAATAATTGGTGATGAGGTTTGATCTGCATTACTGTATTACCTGATAGAGGGTTCTGCCCATTCCTCTGAGCCTCCAGTACTGGCCCAGTCAGAGACAGAATATTGATTTTGATCAGCAAATATGATATCTGTATTTTTAGGCTATATTAGCATGTGCCTGCTATTACAGCAAACTAGGCCCATCACAGTTGTGTAACAGCCTCATGATCTCGACCAGGAATGGATTTCAGCTTCCTAACCATTCTTTTAACTAACTGTGGAGAGCCCAAGTAATCACACTGGTCAACAGATAAGAATTTCACCTAGGTAATGCCATTAACTTCACCCAGTAACTTTTCATAAGCAAACTGTATGAATGCCATTTGGCTGCCCTGGTAGAGTTACAACTGATAAAATGTTGAATAAATGAATAATTACCTTTTTTTTTAAACGATGGCTTAAGTATTTAGCATTTGCCAGCATTTCAGGGTCTCTATTGCTAAGTTTGAAGATGAAAGGGTAAAAAAAAACATTTTAAAAATGCATTGAAAGTTACCCCTGACTTTAAAACAGAAACAGAATATAATACTATACAGTCATTTTGCAGCTTAATATTGTTTTGGGATATTCGAGTCACCAAAATTCCCAGCAAGCCTTTGTTTGAAAAAGCAAAAGAGAAGAAAATTTTTGATATGCCTCCTGGAGTTCCAGATACCTTTAAGCACCTAGGTCTCAGCTGGAAACCTCTCCTAAAGGTAGTGTACACTAATATAGAACAGTAGGACCAAACCAAACTGTAGATATAGCCAGTACTCCATAGGAATGTATTATTTTGCTTCCCAACCCTTTATGTTTTCCACAACATTGCAAGGTTCCTCTGGATTTCCTTCTAATGATGAAAGGCTTCAAAGTTCCTCTGAAACTTCAATACAAAGTGTTCTGTAACGTTAGCATGATGATGTCTTAAAAACTGTGTTAATGCAAAAGCAGTTGTAGTAACATCGCATGTTGTTGTCAGCCCTTTCAACCACTATCGCGGGGGTCACAAACTGTGAAACATATCATGATCAACAGGATCTTAATTACTGGTAACCCAACAATCAAGGTCTGATGAAAGTGGTCATAGCAGTTTGTGTGGGAAAGTAAATGAAGGATGAAAATAATAACATTTAAAAACAAAAAGGAAAAAAAGAGAAACTGATGACCTGTTCTGCTCCGAATAGCTGCAGCTAGTACAGTCACTGAAAAAGCAGGACCACTAGAACCATTTTTTGTTTGTTTCTTAGAAACATAGCAGAAGTCTTATAAGGAAAAGCTAACACAAGAGAAACTGCAAATTTGCAGTTGTATGCACTTGCAAGTGAGGCAACAAATGCTGTTTGTGCAGTATTACAAACATACCACAGACTGAAAAGACCTCTTTCATTATGGCAGAAAGTAATTTAGTCCTGTAGGTACAAACCATCTGACAAAACAAATTATCAAATACTTTTTTTCTGAACAGATAAACCTGTGCAAGAGTGATACCAGAATGGAATACAGTCCCATCAAAATTTGTCTACTGGAACAGCATCATCATTACAAAATCTTAGGTAATATTTTTATTACACCTTATTGGAAAAAATGATTTTAATAAACTTGTATTTCAGTATGTATATAATGAAAGCAAAGCAACAAAATCTTCTACAGCATCTGGAGAAAAAGGTTTCTTAAATATACTGGTATGCAAAGTGGAATATACATATATTGACTATGAAAACATATCCACATATTGACTACATAAGAGCAGTTCTGTATCCACAGTAACTGCTGCATTTTGCTCAATAGCCCATGCAAGTCTTCCAGTCTCTTAACTCTTGAAATAGTACGTCCTTTTCAGTCCATGCAGAAAAGTACCTTTAGGAAACAAATTCCTGAAGTAACAGCATATATTGTATGCATTTGGATAGAGGTATCCTAGCACTTCACATTCTGTAATAGATCAGTTCTCACTGTGTTACTTTGCAGTAAGGACACACTCCTGATCCCAATGTAAAGCTGGCTTGCTGACACACAGCATGAGAGGCTGCCCAGCTAAAACACAGACTGCAAACCATGCCAGAGGTTTTAACAAACCTTCCTGGAGGTTCAGTGCTCAGTGCGTGCCGCTACCCACGGAGTGCTGGAGGCAGCTGGCACCAGTCAGAGATGGCTGCTGCAAACAGGAGCTGACAAGGGAAGGTGCAGGGGTATCAGAGAAGCTGATTAACACTGATGATGAAGAACAGAAGTACTACCCTAAGTACTTGTCTCACTACTGGAAGCACAGACCTCCTGTTTCCCTGTGCAAAGGAATTGAGAGACCATCTGCTCCTGCCCAATGGGTGTCTAACCTCCTGCTGGAAATTGTCACTGCAGAAAGGGTCACGCTTAAAGTACCGGCATGGCAGGATTAGACCACAAGTCCTGCTCTGACAGAGAGAACTGAGCTATTCTAGCATTCCCATCAGCTGCAGCCCCAGTATCAGGGAAAGATTTTCCAGGGAAGCAGCTAGCCTGCAGGACTGCTGCTTTACTTGGCAGTTGTTCTTTCTCTCTGCTCCTGGAACTCCCCTTATCTATAAACTACCTTTATAAGACAAAGGAATTGTTTGATCTGGTAACTTTTCCGGTAAAATAAATAAATGTATCTATATTGTTTCCCAGATAAGGCACAATCTACGAACAAACAAAAGGCACTTGCCAAAGAGAAACCATATGCAAAGATGAGTGTTCCTTCAAAGAAACCTCTGAAAGCACTAGAGAGTATCTCCAACAACTTTTTTGTTGGAACTAAAGTAAGTGAAAGTAGTAAGTTACTAAGAAAATGTTAATAAAAGATCTCTGTTGTTTAGTTTTTCAGTCTTTCAGGGCTTACAGAAATGTACATACCTACATGTTTTCTTCAGGTGTTAACTAAAAAGATCGTTCTGGACATGCCATATTTAACTCTCACTTTAATACATTTAGGGACATGATTAAAACAATAATAAAAGCCCGTGTTTGCTAGACTGTGAACCCTTACTTCAAGGGCAGAGTTAGAAGACATTTCCAGAGTGCATTGAATTTAACTACCTGACATCAAGAACCAAACAGTACTTCCTTATTCCAAAACCCAGATTAGTAATACTTTTTCTAGTGTTTCCTCAAATATCTGATAGAAACAATACTACAATTTCCTCCAGAACTTAAATTTTATTCTAGGAAGCCCTAGCTACTCATAGCTCTGTACCTACCCTATCTATCTAAAATTCCAAAAATTTATCCCACTTTTAAGTTCATGTGGAAACAAACATTAATCTTTCACCTACCCTTCTTGTTTCCACCACCATTTCCCCAAATACTTGGGTGCCCAGTTCTGCAGGAAGGACTGCCTACATACATCATAAGTAAAGCTGTTTTGGTAACACAAAAGTGAGAAATGGTGATCCAAAAGTTTAGCGTTTTTTCACTCATTGGCTGCAACTTTTTGTTTTAACTTACCAAGAACATATTTAATAATGGCTATAATTAAGTCACAGCTTAAAAACAAACCATTTTGCTCTATGACATCAAGCTCTAAAGTTAGTATTTACTTGATTTTTCTGGCATTACAGGATGGAGAAATGATCTATTCTGACTGGAAAATAAAAATCGATAGCAACTCAGGAAAACCAGTTAGTAAGTTCATGTTTCTCAACACCTGTTTAAACCTTAATATACTGCTAAATTTAAAGTCTTTGCCCATATACGCTGTCTTCTTAAGGTTCTTGCTCATTCTTCCGTTCTACTGAGGTGGTCTCAGTGACGACACCAGGGTTCAGCAGGACATGCTCAAGACTGCATGCAGTTCAGTTGTTGCAACAGAATAGCGAAAACTCTCTCCAGTGTCATAGGTGTGTTGCTATGTACCTACTGGCACAAATCAGGGAAGTCTTACTTCACAGTAACTAGATTTGCTGCAATTCCAATTTCTATACCATGTAAGCAAAAGAAACAAGGCTAGTATCTTTGAGGCCTGTGCTGAATGCTACATCTCCATATCCCCCCCACTTAACTCTTGTTGTGTTGACAATCATGGAAAGCACTAGTTATAAGCAAATATCTTTTTCATTCTGTTAGGTAAGAAGCCCTCTCATAAATACTTCATCCATGACGAAGCTGTGAACACCGTCCAGATATCTCCCTTTTTTAAAGACATTGTTCTAAGTGTTGGAGGCTGGAATTTTGCCATTTGGAAAGAAGGTGTTACAGTAAGTTACTTTAAAATGTCTGTAACGTAATTGATAGAGGTACAAAAGATACCTATAATAATAGCTTCACAGACCACTTTCAGAACTGTTTGTATATCACAAAGCTTGATAGCTTAGAAATAAATTAGGTATAAGAAAAGCTTTTCCCTTTTCTTCACATCAGAAAAGCTGTTTTAGAAATAGCTTTGTAATCTTGACATTTACAGACAGAATGGAGTGACCTTTAATACTAACTTCGTAAAAGCCATAGCTTCTCGACAAATTATTTCTGCTGCTAGAAAATCAAAGAATATAGGCAAGGTATGCTAAGCAAGTCTGAAGAGCACTTATTTAGGATGCAGTCTTTTCGTCAGCTGAAAACATAAAAACATGGGCTTTTTTGTTTGTTTTTGTTGTGTAGGGGATCCAGGTTATCTGCACTTGGCAAAATCTCAAGACCACAGACTTTAACAGCAGATAGACAAATTATCTTAATAGACAAAGTGAGATACCAGGTGTTTTTTTTAATCCCCCATATTTCTCCTAATCACAGGTGATACAGATTTTGCCACCTGTATTATTTTGTAATAGGATCATTTAAATTATGAATGTTCTCAAATTATAGGAAATTTAAGGTAGTGAATGGACAGTATTGTTTGATTGCTGGGTCTCATCTTTGTTTTGAAAAAAATTAAGGATGGACCTATTCTCGAGTCAAGCTGCATGACACAAAGATACACTACAGGACACTGGTCCTTAACAAGACCAGGAGTTTTCTTCATTGGCAGAGATGATGGAAATATAGATATCTGGGACTTACTGAAGAAAACTCATGAGCCATCTCATTTCCAGAACATCTCTGAATCAACAATCACCTGCATCAGCCCCTGGATTGCCTCACGTATGTTGGTGTTGATCACACTTTATTGTGCTTTGTTTTATGTATGTAAAATGGCCCATTACTCCAAAGCACATTACTCTTGCTACATCCTATACAGCAGATAAGTACATACTTCCACTAGTTGTATGCTGCACTGTACACAGAAGTGCATACACCACATTTTAAGCATATTAAGTGTATTAGGAAGGCATAAAACAACTAAAAATTTTAATTAAAAAAAAATCAACAACAACAAAATAATTTGAAAAAGTATAAGCTTTAAAGGGAATTTAATTTGTTAACAAATTAAGAGCAATAAAGCTGTGCTTTTGCCTCAGTGACCAATAAACCAAGAAGACCACAAAATAATTCTTTGTAGTTCTTTGCACTGTCCATATTAGGAGACATCAGTTCTCATATTAAAAACTAGACATTTCATGGTTAGGTGGAGGTATGTATTACTGTTGGAATTCAGATTATGTTTTTGTTAAATATCTTTCAGCAAAGCAGCAATTTCTTGCTGTTTCTGATGATTCTGGAGTACTGCATGTTTTAGAAATTTGTCCGATATTAAGCCAGTCTTCCAGCAATGAGGTTGGTAATGATTTTAATTTATCTCTGTGACAACTTATCCTGAAAATTCCAAAACAGAAACAGGCCTGGCTGAAAAATCTTGCCTTCAAACGTGTCATGATTAGTTTGAGATAAGTAGGCCATATTCTCCAAGGATCATTCATAGCAAAGCTGACTGCACAGGTCCCTTAAGAGACACCTAAAGGAAACCCAGGTGACAGCTGGCAGAATTCCACAGCTCCAACCTGCCTACATGAAAACACGGTGACAAATGCTTTGTGCATAAAATGACACCTGCTTTCATACATTAAAGTAATGTTATGTGGTGCATAGTAATACAAATATACTGAGTTTCTCTTTCTTTAATCTTCCCAGCCCTAGAGCAAGCTAGGGTCTTTGTATTACCTAGTCTATCAGTCTTACCTGCTACCAAGTCTGTTATTTTTATACACAAAACTTTCAGCTCATCTTATCCCAGTTCTAAATCTTCCATATAGATGTTGAAGTAGTTTATAAGCAGCCCACAACAGTTTGCTGTGTACAGAGCTACAGTATGTTGCAATGTAAAACCAGGTGAGCCGCCAAATTTTAGTAGAACCTTTCCAAAGTAAAGTAGGAGTGGGCTACATGCTATAACTACTGAAAAACATTGCTTCTGCCCAAATTATGAGTGTTTTGGATCTACACAACTTAGGCCACAGAATTATGAATTCTGTGTAATAAAATTCAGTGTAAATAAAGTTAATTCAGTGTAATAAAAATCACTTAACCCTATGCCTATTTGTATCCAAAATTAACTGGTTTCTATCCATATCTTCGCATTATTTTGCAACAAATCATTTGGATGAATAGAGATCTATATTCCTAAAATAGATAATTTGTTAATGCCATGCAGATCATCAGCAGTAATTCCAAGTCTTTAGGTTTGTAACAAGACTTGTTTGTCATTGTGTTAATAGCAGGCCAACGTACTTGATTATTTTGAGAGAGAAGTCAAATACCTGAAGAATTACGAAAAATACCAAGAGTTTCAAGCCAAAGAAAGAACAGAAAAGGAACAGACACAGATGGAGAAAACAGTATGTTATATTTGGAATTAAGAAAACTTCCTTTGTTTCCTTAGATCTTTAAAATGCACCTCTTTTGCCTAGGCTATTTCCCACAGTATTTTCAAAAATCAGGATGTATATATTCAGAATGATTTAGCAGCTCCTTATTTCTTATTTGTCATGGTTAGGATTAGAATAGACAGTCCTGGTTCACTTTTTTTTTTTCTTCCAATAAGGATTTTGCCTATGCATTCTTTGGTAGATGGTTTTATAGTACCAGCTAACAAACCAAGAAAACGACAATTCAGTTAACATAGCCCTGTCCAGTAATTTGTGATTGCATTTAATACTATCCACTGGAAGGCAATGGAGTGTTTGCTTTTGTATTTCAAAGCTGAACAGTGAATTATTGCCTTGTTTCTGTTCTTCCTTCAGAGTGTGGCTACTAAACAGAAAACTAAAATAGACGGAGGAGCAAGAAAATGCAGATAAGGTGTTTCTGGAGCTGGAGAAGCAGATACTAATGGATTTAGGAAGAGTAAATGAACCAGAAATACCTTACTCACAAGATGCTTAACGCTCATTATCAATTTGAAAAATAGTAACCTTTTTATTTCAAGGCCTCTTTGTTTCAGTAGAACATTTTTAGCTTCAGAAATAAAGCATCTCACACTTGGAGGTTATTGTTCCATTAATTTTTTACTCACAAAGTGGTTAGAGAGCAACTGCTCTGGGCATAATTCTTCCACTATCTTCATTAAAATAGTTATTATGAATATTCCATCTGTTTAAGTAGTAGGGTTTTTGTTTGTTTAAGTTCTGTGTCCATCAGGACTCAATAAACTATAGTAATCTTAAACAAGTTAACTGATCAAATCAACATGCCAGTATTCACCCCTGCAATCCAATATCCACTTGCTCCCATCAGAAGGGAATTGATTCTGTTTCAGTAGTTACACACACATAGGCCATCCAAATTCTGCTACTCTCCTCCCCCAAGGATCTCCCTCATCCCCAAAGTACTCCTCTTGGATAATTACATACAAGCAGTAGTTTTCTGAGGTGTCCAGGACATCACCTGCTCTGGAGATACAGTGACAGATACTCAAAACCTACCTGGATGCCATCCTGCGCAATGTGCTCTAGGTGATGCTGCTCAGCAGGGGAGTTGGACTGGATGATCTCCAGAGGTCCCTGCCAGGTCAGGTCAGCCATTCTGTGATTCTGTGATCTGAACATGCTGTCATAAGCATGACAAATTTTGCAGCCTGAACCACTTTTACTCACTATCATTGAATTACAAAATGAATGCTATTTAAGCCTGGGTAATACTTCAAAAACAGAAAACCAAAACTATAAAATACATTGTTATGTGACTAGAATCAGTACAGTTTAGAACAGCTTTTACTAAGCACGCTGCAGCTGTTGTGTGCTTGTACTTCCGTCAAAAGAATTATTCTTGAGGGAGACTGAACTGTGTTATAGAGCAGTTTTGTTACTTACCAGTGTAAATGAGTAACTGCTCATTAATATTGATGTTCGTCCACCATCCACAGAGCTGACTCTTTCCACACACAGTGCTCTGGTTGCTGTTTGGTATCCAATAGCCAGGTCAGACAGCACGTAACTTAGTACAGCCTGTCAAGTGGAAATTAAATCCATCAGAGGAGGACAGATTAAACTCTATACGGGCAAATTCACTCTTTCCATGACTCACCCAACTGTTTGAGGGTCAAAGACTCCTGTCAAACAAACATCCATATGGTCAAAGCAGAAACCAAAGCACAAAAGAAAACTGACACACAAGGGATTTGCAGAGAGGAACAGCAGCTGACAAGCAATCACCAGATCCAGTGCTGTGCTTCATCAGAGCAAAACGTGGCCAGTCACAGAACAGGAGCACTGTGAGCCTCTTGTGTCCCAAAATCAACTCTGCAGATTGGTTTTAGGTAGTGTTAAAAACGTCCCCCCTGAATTTCCTAAAGGCCAGGCTTTCTCTCCCACAATACTTTTCTCACTTGGAACTTCAGTCAGATTTAAGATAGATTTGGAGCCAATGGATTGGATTTGGTTTGAAAAATAGTCTTTTGTTAATTTGACGTTTAAATATTATAATAATATATCTTGCCCCTCATATTAAACTACCTGTAAATTAAAACCAAAGAAAACTCAACAAGCCTGTCCCTAACACCTGCAACAGTGTTTGTAGTCGGAGTTCAAACAGGAAGAGAGCACAGTTCCCCTGCTAAACCAATATTTAACTAACAATCTGATTCATACAGACATGTAAATATCCCACAGCTGACTAATCACAAAGCTCTGCTCTTGGTTATCAGATCGGGATTTCTCTAGAACACCTCCGCGGATCATCTTTCACAGGTTTTTGATTAACAGGGCTGCCAACTGCATATACATTAAAGTCAGCCATATGGCCTTGACTTGCCTGGAAAGCCCCAGTTGTCTCCACTCCTTCACAGCTCTGTAACTGCCACTTACAGACAGCAGCCTCAGCGCGTCCCTATTCCTCCCGTGCAAGAAGAGCAAAACCTGTCTTCCTTGTCACCTGAGCTGCCTTCCACCGCCCTGTTATCAGCACAGGCCAGCCATGGCCAGCACGTTGCACCCAGCCCTCCCAGATTTCAGAAGAGGCTGCTGTAAGTGCATATCTCTTGTCTGGAAACATTTTCCCATGTTTCCAGACAAGAGATATCCCAAACCTGCTCACACCAGCTGAGAGCGCAATCCTAATTAACCTCTGTGGGAGCTGGGCAGGAACAACCAAGTCTCACTGCCCTTCACACATTTTACATTAAAAAAAAAAAAAGGTGCAGAAAGAGGTACTTTGTTAAACAGCACCACAGCATTAACCTGGCACAGGTGCCCTCTTTACAGTTTTGATTATCAGGTACTCCTGAATGTTAAGAGTCTTGCAGTTATTCTAAAAGAACCCAAGACCCTCAGGCCCTGTTCTGGGCATGCAACCCTGAGGTCGTCAAGCGAGGCTCAGGCTTATTCCCTTCAGGACTACATCCAGGCACTGGCTGGCAGCCCAGGTGGCTCCCTCACTCCCAGCATTAACTACAGTCTGTGGACAACCTGAAGCACTACCATGGCCAGCCAGACTTCAGTGCAAAACCCAGCAAAAGTTAAATGAACACAGCAAAATAAAGCCTTGTTTTGCAAGTTGGAAGACAGCCACATTTCAGCTGAGTTTTCCTAACAATGAGATAAAGGAGGCAGCAAAAAGGAGGTAGCAGATCAACCCCACAACGGAAATCGAGCAGCTTCCCGGAGAGGCATTTTCCTCCTAATCTATGCTAGCAAATAATACGAGAGACATGAGATTAAACATCCCATCGTGATCTTTGAACATCCAGGATTACATTAGAGAGGATAAAAGGATAAAAATATCTGTAGGGTATGCTTTGCATTATCTTGTGGAGGCTGTTACACAGACAAATTCTGCCTAGCCAATGCTGTTGTTGTGACAATATACAAGATTTCCTGCATGGCTCTGAAAAAGCCAAAAAAGTGAAAACAGTTTAAATGTCATTCTGCACAATGCAGTGAAACCAATACATTCTAGTTACAATTAAAAGTAAGATGTCCCACACACCAAATAACCACCTTTCAACTGTTTCTAGCTCCATGGACCTAGATAAAGACTTCTTATTCCAAAAGACGGTCTCATTGTTAAGAAAACCCTGTACCTTCAAACTGGGAAGAGGGTGAGGGGGTTAAGACCTGGCAACAGAAATAGCAGATGTGTCTCTGGCTTATCAGATTTATAGATTTATTCTGTAAAATCCCTGAATACCTACTTCTGCTAGGGATGTTCCCCTTTATTTTTAGAACATGTCTGAATAACTGCAGCTATGTTTCTTGCCTGTGCATTAATAAAAACCCATATGCATTATGCATCTGGGAAAAACAGATTGAAGACCTGAACCCCTGATTGAAGCCAACCCCAGGCTACACTGCCACCCCCTTGACATCCCATACAACCTGTACCCATCCCTTGCCCACTCCCGTAAGAAGCCAGTTTGGGAAGCTGGAAAAGGTTGGAGAAGCGATTCGGTGCCAGCTGGAGCAGCCACACAGCCCTGCACACCCTTTACAGCACCGGCACACGGGACTTGGCTGTACCACAGGGCCAGGGCTGCTGCAGCACAGCACTGCAGAAATTGGCATGTTAGAGACCTAGCAGGGAGGCTAAACCACGTAATCAATTATAAACCATTTTCTGGGCATTACAACAAGTACTGACGACCACAGACAGTCACGAAGATCCATCTAGCTTACCAACAACTCCCCAGGAGCAGCCAGTAACTGTGGTTGGAGGGAAATAGTAGAAGAGCAGTTAAGTCCAGCAAGTCCTTTTCCTGTTACAGCCTCACAGCCTTCTCCAGTCACAGATGTGAAGTCTTCCCTAACTGTCAAGCAGCATTTGGACAATCCTGTTTAAACAAACAGCAATGGATTAAAATACTATGAGTTACTCTAGTATATCTGAACCTGTGTTAAGTGTATTATATCTTTAACATTTGGCAACAGAGTTGCACAGACCTACAGACCCATTTCCTCTTTTCCCTGGGGAAACCTTACAAACTTACTATCTTAGCCAAATCCTACAAACTAAGATTCTTGGCTGCCACCCAGGCCAGCACATGTACATCACTGGCCAGACCCAAAAACACCAGAAAAAACACTACCTGTGTATAACAATTTGTCTCTGTGATTTAGGTGCAAATCTTGGAACTGTTTCTGTGAGAACACCTGCGTTCATTCTCTTCACCTGGGAGCTTGCACCTGAAGGAAGTCCACGCGCCCCAAGGACATCAGCTCTGAACTCAGCTGCAGGCTCTGCCCACTGCACTTAACCTCTTCCAGTCGCAGTAGGAACCCCTGCAGAACAGAAGCTGCTCTTTGATGTCAAACCAAGTTACACCAAGGAGTCAACAACAACCATTAGTAGTGAAAAATTTCTGCCCATGCCCACAGGGTTCAGTAGAAGCTCTGCCCTGCAAAGCCCAACAGCCCAAGGCTGTCCTTTTCTATACACAATGCTTGTTACTATCTTGGTAGAAGCAAATTATTTTAATTTCCTCACTTGGTGTTTCTAGATTAGGGTAATTCCCACACTAATCTTGTTCCTTAAGAATCTGCAACAATCCTAAAAAGGATGCAACCTGACTTATATAAGATTATATAAGCAACTATATAAATATAATAGTATCTAAGAGTGCATATACCTCATATAAAGTACAACATAAAACAAAAATACCACTCAGGAAATCTCATTAAAAGAGGGGTTTCTAGGATACAAAGTGTGTTGTACAAGTTGCTATAACTAGAACAAATAACAAATCAAATGTTTCATTTCAATAATACCAATACTAAATTGTCTTTGCTTGACTATATTTTAATTATCTCATTAGATTAATGGTAATACAGTTTTATCAGGTCATTATTTCCCATTGCAAGATTACCGTATTAAAAGTTGACAGAACAGCACAGTGCTGTACCGAGTGACGTCTTCCTGCAGGAAAAGCTCTGATATATTCAAAGGCACTCATTTGCATCATCTTGATTACTAAAAACAATTAAAAATGAACGTACCATTTATCAAATAGCTTTAAAAAACACAAACACCTTTTAACTAGTGCTAATAAATTCACATACCCAGTGCAAGACAGGGTACAATCAAAAGCTGCAGCATCCTGCAATAAAACATATAAAGACAGAACTGCTGCTAAAATACTAGTTTGGTGACTTCTTCGGAATATTATTCCTTCTGGATTTAAGAACATTTTCTTTCTCTCTCTCTCTTTTTTTTTTTCTTTTTTTTTTTAAATTGTGTAACTGAAATGCTGATCAACCTAGAGAAGACAAAAAATACTTCCACAAAGTTAAATGTCTTTATGGAAGTAATTCATATCTGCAGCTAGCACAAATGTATGGTATCACCTTAGGCAGATTCAAATAATCAGTAACCATGCATAGTCAAATTTTGTTCTTAATTCAAATTTTATTTGGAATTAAAATTTGTAGTTTAAAATGTATGCACATTCTGTAGGTATAAAAGTTTAAAAAAATACATTGATTTATTGATAAATGCTTCAGGTTAAATTTACATTTTCATACATTATCATCATATTGCAATAATTGTTTTGCATCTTTTAACACTTACAAAAAATAAATTAATGAGATTGAATAAACCATTTGAAACCATTTTAAAATAACTCCTTAGAAAAGAGGGATAAAGTTTGTCATAACAATCCTTAATTCCTTGCTATTGTAAATAAATAACTCTTCAGCTAAGCAATATAAGGAAGTATGGGTTGGCAGAAAAGCACTTACCCACACAGAGATTAGAAAGCCATGGCGGAATGCCAACATTGTACCGAAAACATGAAAATAATTCTAACCTGCCAGTTGACAAAGACTTGACATCTCAGAACAAATAACCACCTCACACCTCTTCCCCAAATCCCCCACTCCTCACCAAGGGTGACCTGTAAAGGACAAGGATTGACACCATGTCTCCTGTTTGTTAGAGGGGCTATCACAGTAACTGTATGTAATTTGGTAATTATTCTTAATTAAACAAAGATTGTGTTTGGTTACCATCAAATATTTAATTACTCACTACACACCAATGACTAAGGATAAAAGTTGCTCTGACAGCACGCTGACAGCTGAATCTAACGCAGCGAACTGCGATCCCTCTGCAGTTCCCCGGGAGTAACACCACTCTGCCCACTCGGCCCTGTAGGACAGCCCAGGTTTCCATCTGGGGGAGATTAACTAAAAGCTCCAAAAAAATAACTGCTGCTGTGCTCGCATCTCCAAAGGGCTTAAACACTGCTACCAGCAGACAGACAGTGGTAGCTCAACACAGACACAGGAAACTCTGGAGCAAAAAGAAGTGTCAAAGCATCAAGAATATGGGAAGAGGTTACAGGGACAAACCAAAAGTCTTTCTATTTTAAAGTCAGCACCTTTCAGACCTTCTTTACATGAAAAAAAATACAGAAAAATCTGAAGAACAAAAAATAAATAATCATGCCTTAATCTCCTTGCTGTGCATGCTGGTCACCCTTAAAGACAGTAGAAAAGTTCACTGCCAGAAATCCTAAAAAATCCTTAAAATTAATCTGAAAGGGTTGTAGGGTTTTGATTTGGAGATTTGGGGGGAGGAGAGGTTAACAGTCAACACCTGCAAATCAATGCCCTGCAACACAAAGTCATTGATATTAATCATTCACCGTGCCTTCTCTCTGAACACGTTTCTGTGCATAAATCAAATGCTGTGCTACTCCAGGGGTAGTTTCATCATGCTGTGCTACTCCAGGGGTAGCTTCATCTCGGCTTCACTGAACAAGTCATCTCAGAAACAGGGCTGTTTCAAAATTCGGAGACCTTTCCTTTCAAAAGGCTGCTACAGAGACATGCATGTTTATACACAGATGTATACAAGGTTAGAAAAATATTTAATTATAGCTTGTTTAAATAATTATTGAAAAGTGTTAATACATGAATACATTAATATTTGTACAATTAAAACTTTATATATAAATATTATATATATATATATATATAAAGCATTTTTCATAGCAGCCATTGCATATATAGTAAAATGAGTCTATCTAAAGTTCATGCTGCAAAACTCAGGCGAAGCAGCATAAATCCTCTTCCAAGAGGAACTTCTGTACCAGAGCTAAAGTTTCAGGAACAAGATTCCTGCTGTTACAGACAGCAGAAATGTTGATTTCTCCTCTGTCAGACATTGCCCAAACCGCCTAAGTGCATAGCATTTTCAGGGAGAAATGCCACTACATGGAATCACTTGACGGTTTCCAAGCCTTAAACACCAGGATCAGGCCAACACATTCTACCGAGAAGGCAGAAATATAACGGAATGCCTTGAAACAGACTCATTAACACAAGGTGGGCCACAGTCTCGTGGCAGCTCGTCCAAGGGCACCGGCACCCCTCTCAGCACTGCAGGGAGATCCCAGCAAGGGGCAGAGGCACTGTGAGGCGGCATCATGCAGGCCAGGGCTTAGAAACTCATGTTTAGTTTGTTTTTGTTGAGTTCCCTTTCCAGGTTTCCTATCAGGGTATCAATACTTTCCTGTAGGTCTTTGAGGTTTGCTCTTTGGTCCACTGCCGAATCTATCGCTTGCATTGTCAGGTAGCTCTGAAACGCATGCTCCCCAGGGACAGGCTGCGAGCACGTCGTGAGCCCGTCCAAGTCATCCACCCTGCCACTGTCATCCCCGCTTTCTGCATCTTCCGAGGGGACGTAATCATAGTCTGCTTCACCCAGACAGTCTTTTGGGTCTGAGAAGTAGCTCTCCCCACAACTGCTCCAGTCGCCGGCGTAGCGGTTGCTCGATGGGCTGTCCAGGCCGGCTGGCCTCAGCCTGAGCACCCCAGCCATGTCAGCACCGCTCAGATTCAGCATTTGAGGCCGGGGCCTCCTGAGCCTCAGGTAGTTCAGGGACGAGGGGTGCTCTGGAAGCATGTTCGGATGTGCCGGTTCTTGGGCAGCTGAGTGATGTACTGGAAAAAAGGATAAGTTAAACCAGATGTGGCTGAATTCACGCTGCAACACAGAGTGCATCGCAGAGTGCCCAGGCTCCCCTTTGCAGTGCAGGCTGACAGCATGCAGGGACATGTGCTCACTCACAGCCAGCACTGTCACGTCTTCTGCCACCCTTTGATACAAAATACTATAGGAAAACTACTGTAAAAGCTGTTTTGAAGGGTCATGCCAGAATCAAACTGCAACAGAGAAACCCTCTTTAGGAGAAACTCCCAGAGGAGCACTAATTAAATTCACTACATTAG
Source organism: Aythya fuligula (assembly GCF_009819795.1). NCBI lineage: Eukaryota > Metazoa > Chordata > Aves > Anseriformes > Anatidae > Aythya > Aythya fuligula. The sequence continues at coordinate 14,937,051 of NC_045566.1, forward strand.
TCAAACACCATTCAGCTACGGGTCAAAGAAAAGCAAACAGCTCAGCTCACACGCTTCATCCAGGCTAAAAGAAGTAACAGAAAGCAGGCACAGCAGAAGAGGTTAAAACACAACAAAAATACCAACACTGAGAAACACCTAGAGAAGCTAGAGATGCACTAGAGCTGAACTCTGGTGTTTCTCTCTTGCCCTAATGTTTTGCACTATTAATAGAAGCTCATTTGCATTAATTTTTCTAAGCAGCCACAATCAGAGGCACACTCAGGCAGGTTTGCTGGCAGCATTACCTGAGCTCATAATTACACAGCACAAGTTACTAACAGTCTCCTCCACTGTTACCGGCCTCCTACAGTAAACAGCACAAATATTTTTACTGGCCTGTGCCTATTAAATGTCTGAGCTGCAAAACTTCTTTTTTTTTTTTTTTTTTTTTTGGTTTTAAACAGACCACTGCCTCCTGTCATTAAATGCAGAGACTCCCTACGTGTGCTCACTGCTGAACACACAGCGTGCACAAACACACCTCGTTCAGCATCTGACCCATTTTCCCTCAGACTCCTCACAGGCACAGCCTCAGCCCCGAGACCTGCCAAATGTTTCTCTCTGGGCCACACTACAGGTTTCTTAGGGAGACTTTAGCCTTGCTTTACGTCTTGCATGGTAACGTGCAATAACTATCACTGCTTTTTTTTTTTTTTTTTTTCCTGCCTCTCCCGTAACAAAAGCCCTTCTGTTTAGGCTATGCTCCATTAAGACGAAGGGGCATGGGTTAACAATAACTTGCCAGTATTGCATGTTCTAACCAAACAAGGACTTACTTGTTTTCGGTTGGAAAAATACGGAAATTGAAGTATTGCACAACATGTTGGTTATCAAGCTGTCCCAAGCTCCTGGAGATTAAATGGAAGAGACCAGACTGCAATCTCTCCCTCAGGTCCAGGTGCTCTGTTCACATCACACCAGGTGTTTGCTCACTCACATCTCTGCAGTCGTATTTACCTCAATTTTAGCACAGTGTCCTGCACACCTTTTTCTTTCAAGCCATAGGATTCAGCCTTTTCTTCAAGGTGAAGAGCTCTACTACTTACCTTACTCTCACCTCCTCGACAGTAGTGCGTACTCCTACAGACAAAGCTGCATCTATGTGCCTTTGTTCCCCACAGCAGCCATGCCATGAACTATCCCCAAAGTGTCACGATGAGTTTCTGTGCAGTATTTGCTGCCTAAGCAGCTCTTTATCCCTTTTTCCAGCCACATTTCCCACCTCTCTTGCACTGCCTCATGGATGTGACTGAAAACTGGTGCCCGGTGGCTCTGGGGCTGCCAGCCACTGCTGACAAGGGCACATACATAGAGCCAGCTTCCTCTGGCTCTTTTTTCAGCCAGAGGCAGGTTTCTGTGGGGCTGCACTGAGAAGACCAGACACCAGGCAGCTTCCCAGAGGTTTTGACCCAGAACATGGTTGGTGCATGCTTGGCACAGCTGCCCGGTGAGTTTTCACCCAAGGCAACTCCAGGACACAGTCACTGTCAGGTCAGCAGAGTGTGAAGAAAGAAGTACAAAAGCACTGCCATTTACTTTGTCTCCAAGCTGCTTTCTGATGGAAGCAGTCCATTAGGAAATCAGACTTCAAGGGGGAGGAAGAAAAAAAAAAAACAACACACAATGGAGACAGTATTTGTTCTTCCCTCAGGGCATTTACTATCCATACTGACTTTTTTGCCAAACTCATCTCTCCCATTGCTAAGAAATGGAGGCAGAAGCAGGTGCTTCCAGCCAGCCAACTGCTGCTGGCACTCTTGGCAAGAGGTTTTCGGCAGGGGATGGAGCCCTGTGATGCACCCAGCATGCAGACTGTTCGTAATAGGAACAAAGATCATGATAGCTGCAGTTATCGTCTCACCCAGAAGGTACTGAAAAGCAGACCTCCTCCTCCTCATGTAAAAATAAGTTTAAGAACACATAGCATCAGACACATTATTCCTTTAGATTAACTGTAATTGTTTCATTGGTGCAGAAAATCAGCAGTTTCCTAAGAGCAGTTACTACGTTCTAAAAGGGAACAATTAAGAAGCTGCTAGGACGAGATGCATCTTCTCTTAGTCTCAAGCATTTAAGGGTTTACACTGTTCATGTTTGAGAAACAAATGTTAAAACACTCAGAGTACAAAAAAAAAAAAACACACACACACACAAAACAAAAAACAAACAAACAAACAAAAAAAACAAGCCACCAGTTCTCCACACCATCAGTGAAACCACTGTGAAAAAGGAAGCTACTACAGCACAGATCAACAGATCCATCATCTGTATAGAAAGGAAACTTTCAACAACTATTTGGCCAATGAGTATCTGAAAACAAAATTAAGCCCATTGGATCTAATTTTGAGTTGTTTCACAGCGTTACCCTCAAACTTAACTGAGAAGCTCCAATACCTTCATCTGCTCTTGCCTTGGAGCAGTGTTTAGTGCGATTCAACAATAGAAGAAATGCTAAGGAATTCACTGTGGGCTGAAATACAAGGCTCACTGATGCCACTGCATTTCCACTTATGTCTCCCCTAATCGTCAGGGAAATTTGAACACTGAATAGTCATTGCCCATTTGAAAGGAAGATCTTAGCAGAAATAATTGCCTTCACTGGAACTTCAGTAGTTAATTAAGACTGGAATTTCATTTCCTTTCTTATTGGGAACTGACCCCAAATTGGGCAAAACCATATGACCTCTTAAGTTTGAAGGGGGAGATAAAAGGTACTTACCTTTTTATAAACAAAACAAAAAGACAAAAAAAGCAAACAAAACAAACAACAGAAATCACCACACGCAACATTCTTCCTTATGCAAAGCTCTGGAGAAACTACCAGAACCTGCATAGCTCCTACTGTAAGGAGCAACTCTGCCAAATTACAAATGCAGAAATAAAGCAAACCATTGAAACAACTAATGAATCCCATACACTCAGAATCCTGAATAGTAGAAGCATAAAAGCAACGGAAAGAAAGAAAAACACTGTAATTCAGATGCGGAGACATTATTATTACTGGGTCTGCTTTCTCTGGTGCCTTGACTTACATAAAGCACTTTTCACTGCTTCTTATGTTACACTCAAACACTCCCATTTGGTGAGAAAGTAATGAAAACAACAAACTTCCCATTAAGCGAAGTGACTGAGCACAAAGAGTAGATTATATACTTGTCATGATTTCTTTACGTTTATAGGTGATGCCACAGTACCTTATATTTTAAGAATCCTGATGCCGCTTAATTATCCCGCGACTTAATCTACATTGACACACAGTAAAAACATACAGCAATGACTTGACATTTTCCTCTGATCAGGCTCATGAAACAGTACCTGGCCATAGCTGGAGTAAATAGTGAAGAACTTCTATGTGTTTTTTGAAGTCCAGGGCACTAGCAAGCTCCTCTGAGTCTGTGAAGACTCTGTTGTTATGGTTGGTGGTCTCCTGCTTCTGGCTCAGTAAAACTGGCCCAAAACACACAGCTAAGTTCTGGCACGTCATCTTATTCACTTCGTGGTAAGAAGCCACCAGTTTCAGGTGATCCAACAGCATCCTCAGGGTAGCCTGAAAGAACAAAATATTAGATGAGGCAGTGCTGACATCCTAACATCATTGCTCTAGAGGGATAAGACCAAGACTCAAAGCTGAGGATTTGCTACCAACACCCCTCAGTGGCACATCTAAGTGCTGAATTAAAAAATTGTATTAAGTCTCCTTGTTAAGAGCAAATTTCAGGTAAAATTCATCTCGCTTTTTACCTGATCTCAGTTTTATGTGGATGAGTTTTCTCACAGTGGAGAGAGGGTGTGACGGCAGGGAGAGACTGCAGAAGCATTACAGGCAATCCAGATACATTAGAAAATAAAGAAACCCTCAATAAGACTTCAGCATCAGAACAAGCTTCCAGAAGTCTACTTGCTTTAATAAAAAATGACCTGTTGCTAACTGTCTGGCAACCCCCTCCTGCTGTAAATGGGAATGACTTACGTGAAATCCATAAAGCAGTGTAATTTTAACTGCTTAGCTTGCAGAGACAATTCACGAAGGTACATTTTAATTAAAGTTACGTCCAGATACCTTCACTTTCAGCTGTAAAGCTCTCATGTATCTTTACCAAAGGAAGCATTTTCAAAGACTTGGAGCATCAAAAGTCGATGTGGACTGTTAAGTCAGAAAACTGATGTACACTTTTTGACATGTTCTAAATACAGAGTGAAAATGCTACTTTATTTTCTGGAGCAAGTCATTTACCATCACTTGACCTTGTTAATATCACTCACCTTCTCAACATCTGGCAGGCAATCTAGAAGGGCCACTGTGTGCTCAGAGTCACTTGGGTCATTTTCACAACCATTCGCTGCCATTTTCAGGGGATTTTTTACCATGCCATCCACCACTGCTTCATAGAGCTGCTTAGTTATGAGGGGCGAGGGTAGCTCTCGCAGGTAATCCTTTAGGACGCCTTCAGAAAAGACACAATGATAGCTGCTGTTAGCAAGCTGCATGTTCACCGATCAGACTTGGTTGGGAGCACTAAGGCATACAAAATTCACCCATCTCATGAGAAAATCCTCCATGCTCATGACAAATCTGGGAGAAAGGGACAGGGGAACAGCTATGAGGGACTAGCACAGGCACTGGCCACAGCTAGGGGGATGCTGAGAACTGAACATTTGCACTTCTGTAAGTTGGTTTTAAAGGCTGGGCGGTACTTCAGTGTCTGTGGGGTTTCAGCAACTGTACGAAGAAAACCCAACACAAGACTCCAACCAGCAGCAGGCCCTGGAACACACATGAACATGATGCCATCAGAGGCAGCAAATACTACCACATTCTGATATTTAACAAAGCACAAGTTTGGATGAGCTCAGTCTTTATAACTTAGCTGCAAACTGAACTGTATCCCAGCGGGCTTTCTCATGAGCCTGTTTCTAAAAAAGAAATACAGGGAAGGAGTTAACACCTTCCCCTTCACAGCCACGTTTACATGCAGAATACAAGTAAAAGTTGGCTTCTCTCTGTATAAATGTTTTTACTCCCAAAATGAAGAAAGGCTGCACCTCTATCAATGCAGACATCCACGTCGCACTGCATGAGCAGTGGCTAACTGGGCTGCACTGGAGCAGTCAGACCATCCTTCCCTGCAGTTTGAGGAGTGGGGCAGCCAAACAAAACTTGCATCTCTGCAGAGCAACACCCAGCACACAGCAGCCCGCCCCGAGCTTAAAACAGGAACATTCCAGCAGGAACATAAAAACCCAGAACAACCATCTGTATTTTCCTGAAAACATATTCTTCTGGGCCTTTGCTTGCTTTTTTTTTTTTTTTTTTTTTTGATGATGGCTTTGTTTTAATGGATAGCAGTTACAGAAGTGGCAGATTCTTAAGTTTCTGTTTAGTAACTCACATTCCTCCACCAAATTTTATTTCTTCCTCTCATTTTAGAGGCCCATGTCCCACATGCGGGTTAACTGGTCAAAATACGTCTGAGACAAATGTGGCAGGAGCTGGAGCAGCGTGTCATAGGTTGGGGTGCTTTTCCCCTTTCCGTAGGCAGAACACTAGCAAGAGGTGCTGACTTTATCAGGATTTGGCAGGGGAGGCTGAGGAGGCTGACATCAGAATCAGCTTACAGCAGGAAATGAGTAAAAAGGTATGGCTTAATCACATCAGCTTACACTGATGCAACATTTGTAGCCGTCTCTTACCAATAACCTAGGAGGAATTCCTGCAAACGCATCCACAACCACAGGACTTCTACCTGCTGGAAGAGTTTTTCCCGTTTAACCACGGATAGGAGGCTCATTTGGGAGCCACAAATGCCCCCTGACCTTTCGAAATCTTTCTGCTATTCACTCTGCCAAATTAGCCCTGTAGGAGGCTGCTGTTATTTTCCAGGAACCTACACTTCCCACTGCTGGCTGCCAACCCCCTAGCACATTCTCCTTGACACAACCCCTCACCCCACAGAACAAATTTAGATGGCAAGCTGAAATTGCCATCCACTTCATTAATTCCTCATTTTTCTGACCCACTGAGCTGTTAACAGTAATACACGCTTTACTCAGAGCTATGAGTTCACACGGATGAGAACAGACATGATGCAAAAACACTGCTACCGGTCAGTTCCTAAAATTGGCAGCCTGCTTCATTTTGGGCCATGAGCACACTTAATTGTGTGTAAGCCTCTGCCAATCCCAGAAGCAGTTTTCAGTCGAGATTTAATCATTAAATGTTCATTCTTTGGTCTCTGGATAGCTGTCAAAAAAATATCTTTATAATCTTATAGAAAAACAGTGCTACTCAAATTTCAAACAGGACACAAGAAAGCACGCCTCTTCAAACCTGCCAGGAGTTACTCTGAGAATCTGCACTGCACGGAGCACATGTTTTGGCTTAGAGAAGCATGAATCACGTGCACCAGCCTCGGCACTGCAAGTGCAGCCGCAAAGCACCAGGGCAAACACCCCCATCAGCCAGACTCTGCAGGCATACGTGAGATTTTGTACTGTGGGCATTTTCATTCCTAGTGCTAAGCACAGCAGGTACCTCAGGTCTGTCAGCAGAAGTCGCACGCTCACCTTTATGTCCAGCCCCCAGTGCTCGCAGCTAACCAGAGGACAGCTCATATTTTGGCCCTGCCCTGCCTGCTCCCTGCAACATGCACAGCATCACCGCGTCGAGGCTTCTCAATACAACACCAACACGGGCACTACAGGCCATTACATGGCACAGATGCAGGGCTTCCAGGGGGAATCGTTTTTAAGAAGTCATTTCTTAAAACAATTTTCCTCATAGGTAAAGCATCAGGTAGGTACATTCTTGCAATGTAGCATACAAAAAGCATAGCCAGTAGGCTTTGTGTAAGAAAGACATCAAGGCTTTTCACTCATATGACCCTAACTCTGGATATAAAAAAATTACACTACAGCAGGATGTAGCAAAAGGAGGACTCATTGTCCAGGATGTCCTGCACAGTCACCACAAGCTCACCAGCATCAACGAGGCTTTCAGCAATGGTACTGTGACCCTAAAGCGCACTTTGCAATTTAACCATCACATCCTAGGCTCATGACAAAACAACAGTCAGACCAGTGCTGCTGCCCTTCCAGGGCTCTGTATCTGTACTGAGCACTCCTGCAGTACAAACTTCAGTTTCAACCAATTATGGTGGTTTTTGAGTGCACAATGTGGTCAGGGATATAAAATGTTCACAAAATATTACAAGTTCTTTTGTATACAGATAGGAGGAAACTCCTATAACCTTTCCCAGAAAAATTCTGAATCAATTCTGCAAACAGTTTTATTGCAGATCATTTCTTGGACCATGGGAGTGCAATGACGTTTTTATTATTGCAAAATTAAATGCGTCAAATTTCACATCAGCCAAAAATCTGCATCAACCAAATATCTGCCTGACATTGGCAAATACATGACATCTGCTTACAAGTCAACACCAGACAGCTTCTTCTGTTTGGCAAAGATTGTTTCTCCCCCTTCTGAGTTGATTTACTAGAATGGGGAAGAAAGAGGTTTTCAATAATAACAACATGATTTTAGAAACCATTGCTGCCCTTTTTCATGAACTTATATGTAAAGAGAAGAAAATATTAAGTCATAAGATTGTCTGTATTATTTACTTTTACCATACACCTTCTCTTAAAAAAGGATGTCTCATACCAGAGTGAAGCATAAACACAAGATTCCGCTGCTGCAAATGCTTGTGCTCGAGAGCAACATCAAATCCAACAGCAAAGCCAGCCAAGGTGAGTCAGGTGAACTGACTAGCTGGATGTTCTTTACCAAAAGGTCTATTAAACAAAGTAAATGTCACAAAGTAATATCTCCTGACACTACTTCGCATAATTATGAAATGTACTGAACACAAAATGAATTCCCAACATGCTGGAATGAAATCAGAAGTCAACAGGACAGAACCTTCCAATATGTCTGAATGTCCCAAAGTGCTCTGGCACAGAAAATTTATATCCACTGCTGTTACGTGATGCTTTTCCATCACTGGATGCATAGGAAATGAATGTTATTGCCTGACTGCCTGGAGCAGTTAGTTTACTCTGTGATCCCTTAAATTAGATCAACTTTTGTTTACATAACAAATATCATCAACAGTTTTAGAATTGTTCCACCTTTCAACAATGACAAAAAAACACCTCAACAACTTCAATTGTACTGTGCAGCTCCTGTGAAAAGGCTCACTTAAAAAACTGGTGCAAACGAAGATAAGGTTTGTAAGACCTTCTGTTCCTCCACTCCCAGTCCTTCCTATGCTTGCCAGGATCTTGCTGTGAAAGCCCCCAGCCTTGCGCACCGTTACCTTCCTGCACCAAATGCTGTGTTAGCTGAATTCCACGTCCTCCTCCCTCCCAAGCCCAGCTACCTGGTATTTGTACATCTCCTAGGTTTGTACATCTCCAACACACATTTTCACTTGACTTTTAGCAATACAGGGAAGTAATTAATAGCTTGTTAAATGACAACAGAAAACTAGTTCAGAGCCCAATTGCACCTTTTTGAAAACACATTATGCACATGTCCAGATTATATATTACAAGTAAAGTAAATGTCTTACCTGTTATCACATTAATGTCTGGGTACTGGCTTTCAGAAAGGGTAACTGCCTTGCTGTCCCTCTCAAATGCCTCTCGAAGCTCTTTCTTAACTGCTGCTGAGCCACACAACCGATACAGACCTACAACCTAGAGGCAAAAACAACAGCCCCACATCAGTTAGCACTCATCACACAAGGCACTGTTGATCCGTAAGGGAATAACGTTAGTTTTCCGTAACAGCAGACATCCTGAGCAGTACTTCACTGACAGAAGCGAAGTTTTAAGTCAGAAGCACGCCATCAAGTAATTCAAGATCATTTAGTACTTTTACACAAAACTTAGTAAATAGAAATACAGATGAAACATTGATTCTCCCTTTATCCTATTCATTCAGGTCACCACTGTTTTTCCTGGTGTAACTGTTTAGTTATACAACGTAAAACTGGACCTTCAGCAGAAATAAATGAGGACAGAGAGCATTTTGAACTTTAAATACACCAAAGTACACTATACCAAAATAGTTATTCATCATTAGCAGAAAAAAAGTAGCCACACTACTGACTACCTACTAACACCAAGAAATGCTATAAATCCTCTTTTAAAAATCCTTAACATTTTTCCGCATGAATAAGCTAGACATAACTAAAACTAAACTATATTTGATGCCAGTAAAAAGAATTTCAAGAGAACTATGAATGCTCCGTTATGACATCCACAAGATGCTTTTTGAAAGATGACAAGATGTTGACTTGCATGTTTCAAATTACATGGTAAGTTTTATGCAAAGCAGGGGTTACTTCAGATGTTCAAGGTGACAGGACTGAAGTCCACAACACACCTGGACTGAGTTACTAATTTAACATGCTTTCACACAAATTTTGCATTTTATCATTACTGTACTTTTCATCAACATCATTTGTACAAAGCACTTCCATGAGTGAAAGGAAATAAATCTTAAATACATTATTTTTATGGACTCTGCAGGCAGGTGTACTGAGCTGCAAATGGCTAGACCAGAACTGCTGTGGACTTTGGCAAACAAAAAGCCCCAAAACCTAATGCAGACCGCACAGACTTAGAACACACATATCCAGGTTTGCAAAGAAGAGTATTTGTCTGGCCATATATTAATTCCTGTTTAAATAAGTGGAAAGTTACTCATGGAATTTGTACTCCCTCTTTCCCAAGACTGAATGACCTAGTATTTGCCGAAGAGAATTTCTTTTAACTCTGAAGTTTCCTAATGCCATGTCTGAAATTCAGGTGGAAATGACATACCATGACAGCAGTCTGCAGCCTATAAGAAAATGAAAAACGTCAGACGGGCACACGGTTAAAACAAGAAGTTAACAGTATATTTTGCATTTTTGGTACTCCCTGTGCAAATGCACAAATCAGATTTCATGCTCAAAAGCACCAGGTGCATGCAGACAGCTCAGATCCCAGTCGCCTCATTACCAGTGATGCCTTGATTACCCAATATCATTTGCATGACTAGGTTCTAATAAGCCCAGAATAAAATGCTGAAACCATGGGACACATATACTGTAAAGAATACAACTTCTTTCTTTCACTGATTTGCATGTTAGGAGAAGCACTCACAATGAAAATCACAGTTGTTATCAGCAATTACTTTCAATAAGTAATTACATAGAAATACTATTACTGTCTGTATTGCATGACCTAAGTAGCCACGTTACCTGGCTACACCTGGACTTACAGCCAAACTGCCAGCAATTTAGAATAGCAACAGTGGTAGGTGTGATCACTTCTCAATTTCACCTGAGCAGGAACATGTGTAAAAGAAACCAAGGGCTCACACGTGCTACGGAGCAGTGTGCTGAAGTCCTCTCACCAATTTCAGGTGAGTTGCCAAGGGGAATCATCCATCCTTAGGACTGTGCATCTTCCTGTCTAACAGATTTGTCTGTCTTGACTTACGTCTTCATTGAATGATCTGTGCCTCTAGAACAAGACATTGCCAAATCCCAATCTCTTATTTAATAAGACATTCATTTATTAGTAGTGCTGTGACTTATTAATAAAGGCTTATTAATAAGGCCGTGCCTTATTTTGACAGTGACCCTACATGCTAGGCTGCAGGTTCATTTAACTACGCCCAGTCCTAGAACACTACTGCAAGCGAGTGTATTTCTTTACAAAGGCCAAGTTGGAAGCATTGATATCACAGTCCTGTTATTGTTCCCACAATACAATGACAAGTGTTCAACAAACAATAGGAGCAGCAAAAAAAAATTAAAATTTAAACACGGAAAGTTTTTTTTTAATTACCCCTTTTCCACTCACTGCTTATGCTCCAGAAGTAACAATGCAAAGATCTGTAACAGCAGAGATCCTGGCACAGCAATATTAACAGCACAAAACAGATGTAAATATGCACAGTACCTGACAGCCTCTCTTTTCAATCTCCATAATGCATTTCTGAATTAGAAGTGGTACCATCAAGCCCGTGTTCTCCTTCTCCACAACTTTTCGAGCATCTACGCCGAACATCACTGGCTCCCGATCTGCATCCAGACCATCGAGGGAGTTCTCCCACTGTTCCATAAGCGACAGCTTGACGTAAATAAGTCCCCTTGGCTCCAGTCTGACAGCCAGCTGATGTGTCTTTGTCACTCGAAAGAGAGTGGGAAGAGCCACAGTGCCGTGACAACACACACGGTTTTTCCGCGGGGTGGGTTCCCAGCTGAACACCACTAGCTTTAAGTGCTGAGCATTTTCAATTTCTATGTTGAATGTGTGGTCCATATCTAGAAATGCTGTCCTGCAGGTAAGCAGGGCTGTTCTTGCTTTGTTTACCGAATCAACCTGTATTGCACAAAAGACATCTTTAGAGTCTATTCTTGGTGGTTTCAAGTCTTCGGCACCATAAAAGTGAATGCTCATGAGTCCGGAGATGTACTGAGAACACTTGGGTTGATCAGAAAAGTTGTAGTGCCTGAAAGCATCAATATCTATCTCAGTTTTACCACTGTTACTCGGAAGGCTCTCCTTTCCTTTCCCACACTTAGTTTCAGGTCCGTGTTTACCTGATTTCGTTATGAGTTCAGGAGAGTCACCATCGCTGAGGTAACCACCTTTGCTGGAGGACTTGGAACTCCTCGAGCTTTTCTTTTTGTAGGTGTGCTGCGACGACACGCTGCTGTCAAGATGGTAACGACTTATCACGTTCCTGCTGGCAGCTGCAGTCGAGTTTCCAGAAGATGGCAAAGAGGTTGTATGGCTTGTATCCCGACAGTTCCCTTTCAACAGGGAAGAAGGATTATCTGAACTATTATGGCTTGAAATTCCCTTGACACTCAGCTTCCTGCTGAGCTCTGGCAGCTTTTTCATTTTCATGGAAAGTTTCCTCACAGTTCTGGGAGATTTAATTCTATCAGGGAAGGGCCAGTTGATGGATCCGCTTTTTTTCAAGGGACTGGGACTTGGAGGAGAAATTTCTGTTGATGGTATATCAGCCTTGTGTGCAGGTATAACTCCAGACCCTTTAGGAAAAAAAGAACATATATATAGTTTTGAACCATTTGGTAATCGCAGTTTACAGCTATGGAAATAAAATATAGAACTAGGGGAAAATAAGTTAATTTGTCCTAACTTTATAAATGCAATTCAGACAATCATCAGTCAGATGATCAAATGTTCACAAGCATACAGAAAGCTGTATTCTGCTGACTTGTTCAGCCAAATTTGGCAGTTCATAGTCAGAGCCCTGATCTGTTCTGCTTTATGGAGATGAAAGGGCCAGAAACTACAGATAAACAAATGAGCTATTTCACCACTGCATTCAGCTCGGCCCATTTGTGTTATATCCCCCTTCATCCAAGCAGACAACTGCATTCCTGGGGCACAGGTGCAACGAGGCCAGTATCAAAGGGGAAAACACTGGATTATGACATGCACTCCTGTCTGCAAAGAAGTTAGTTATGAAGACAACACATTAGCATTGCCCTCTCAAGTCTAAAGGAAGCAGGCTCATCCCTGGTAAAAAACACTGCTTCTTTTGCACAGCCCTAAAAAAAAGTGCACTAAATCCCTCCCCCTGTAGATGCAGGCAGTGTCTCACACCTCTTCTGCCATTGCTTTCAGCTACCCTTTTCTGCTGCAGGAAGGAGGAAGAGGAACACAAGGATTTCTTTCTTCTGAAAGCTGCATCGTGCAGTGCCGCATGCCAGCAATTTTCCCTTTCCTGGCACAACCATCCCACAACAGGGCTTAGTTATACAGTTCCCAAGTGACATCTTTGTGGCAAATCACTCATTTTTTCAAGGAAATACAAAAACTAAGTTACAATTCAAGCCTTTCTCACTGTCACCAGCATGAGGCAGTGATGACTGCAGGAAAGGCAATGGTATTTACATGAATTGCTGGAGCATGCAAGAGGAGAATTGAGGCCAGAATGATAGATACAAATAAAATTTCTGAAGTGCATTCATCTAGAGCCACTTTTCTATCCATCAAGAAACTGATAGTGGTTCCTGATAGCAATATTCACCCCATCCACTCATCCCTTGGCAAACTCTAGTAGCTCCAGCCAGACTTGTGTAGCTGTGAGCAAAAGGCTGAAGCACCAGGGAGCCCCCAGGCAGGCTAATCCCTGCTTGTGCAGCTGGAGACCACATGGCTGTACCTACCAGCTATCCATCCCCCCTGCTAACCAGGGGAAGGCAGAATCTATTCACGGCATGTAGAAGGAAAGAAAGAAGAGACTTCTTTGAGATACTCAGGAAATGATACTTTACAGCAGTTGCTTCTACAGTTTTTCCTAACACTTACTGTATAAAGCCTAATAACTAAGTCCAAATCACCATACTACTAGTGATATTTACAATTCTCCTGCTCATCCAAATTATGTTTTCACCATTTAACTACAACTTTTTAATACTTCACTTAGCTTAAATAGCGTAACAGGCAATCTAGCCTTTGATCAAACTGATGCGATGCCTTTTCTTTTTCCCCTCAAAAAACACCTACAAAGACTAGTTTCCCACCAGAAGTTTGGCTTTAATAACTTTTGCAGGTAATTGCTTAAAAGAGCACCTCTGTAACAGAAAGTTTCATTTAAGAAGAATAACACCTTAGAATGGGTTCTCCAGCGCAACAGAGTAAGACGCACCTAGCCCTGCATCTCACAAAGGTGTGCCCTCGGAGGGCACGGGCCATTTCCAGCACGTCTGCTGTGCTTTTCTGGCAAGCAGCTAGTTAGGAACGTGCTGTTTGATAAAGCTGGACAAAGCCCTGCTTGTGCTGCGACTCGCATCCTGGCCGCGCTGGTGGGCTGGCCTGAGGCACCCCGTAGCAGTTGGTGGCACACTCCAGCCCGCTGGCATTCACCTTCCCTTTCTGCCACATCTCTAGCACAGGCTTAGAAAAGCAGGCCAGCAAGTTGAACTTCCCTCCATCTCATTATAGCTGAAAAGCCAATTGACATTGTGACTTCTTTGGGTCCAACTTCTGCTGCCTGCAGCGCCAGACAGTTAACATGAAATACAGGGCTGTGTGGGTCAGTATTCCCAGCAGGGTCACACCACACACTGGCCCACTAAGGCCAGCAATGCGCTGAGGTACACACCAAGGCACTCTTTTAACCTGCAAAAAAAAAAATTTTTTTTTAAACTCTATGAAAACTACTGTTTTGACAAATTCAGTCCTGTGTGCAAACCCACATAATGCTTCAAGGCTTCAAGGTCAAACAATGGCGAAATTATTAGAAGTATTAAAAAAAATCTCTAAGAACTCTGTAATGGTATCTTATTTTCTTCCTGTCAAACGTATACTGATGTTAACTAGGCTGTGACAAACCCAGCTCTGGGATCACGTTTTCTGGAACAGAAATGCTGAACTACTTTAAACAGACCACTGATGGCAGCAGGACGTGACTACAAAGCAGCAGAGGCCAACAGGCCGACCGCCGCCTGCTCTGCACCACAGCGGGCCTCAGAGCATCCTCTGCGAGGCCACCCCATCCCAGGGGAGAACAAACACGTTTAACAGCACTCTGCATCACTGACCAGGCTTAAGAGTTCAGCATCTGCAAACAAGAATGAATTCCTTGCAAATATTCTAAATGTTAATGATTCTCCATGTCACACAGAGCACAGCAGGCTTCATTCGAATGCTGGCATTGGACCAAACTCCACTGGCCTCAGTACCAGGCACGACTCATTTGGGCCACTTGCACCAAGTTCTCCTCCCTTCAAGGTTTCTTTCATGGCACAAAAAGCAGCTTTGGCTCTATTTCCCCAGTAAGAGGATAAAATCAGTTATTCAGTACAAATCTGGAGCTGAGAAGGGCTATAACAACTTTAAATTAAGTGCTTTTAGTCCTTGGTGGCTACATCCCCTTGCCTCTTTGCCTCTTTCACCAGCAGGTCCTTAAGGTACGGTTGCTGGATGGATCAGAGACATGCCCGTGAGGAGGCCTCAGCCCGAGACGCGCATGTGGTGCCCTACTGGCCCACTGCTGCGGCCCCACACAGGCAGGAGCCCCCTCGGCCTGCAGCAGTCAGCATAGCGCAGCCCTCACCCACCCTGCCCGAGGCTCCAGCACCAGCCCAGCCGGAGCTCAGGATGCGCTGCCCCATGACCTCACACGGCAGCTTCGTTGCACGTGGTGACATTTTGTCACTGACCTCTCCTCTGTATACCACATCCTTCTGGTACCACAGACGTGACACAAATATTCCACATGAATGCTTTTTTGCCTTATGTAACCACAGCTCCTTGCACTTGAAAAATAGTAAAATCACAAAATGTCTTCATCTGAAAAAATTTAAGCAAAGAGGATTTGCAACATATGGAAGTCAGCAAACGTGATCTGCTGCCCAGAATGATCTATGTATACTGCTGGAAGCTCATTTGCAACATGCAAGCATGAGAAATATTTGCCCTCACTGGCCCCAAAAGATGCATTTGTAAGGCAGGATAGCGGTCATGGCATAAGTGAAAAAAAGAGCACTGTAGTTTTAATTTGATTTAAATCAACCCCAACACACACCAACTGGAGCTGTAATGCACAGTACCAACCTTTGGTCCTCACAAGCTACACTGAGCAAGTCCTACCAGAACGCCTCTGAGATACAGACACACATGAAATGATTCCCAATTAGTTGGACACTAATCCCAACAATAAACCTTCCCAAAAACTAAAACATTACAAATTCTCCAAAAAGTCCTATTTGGAGCTCCACAATGTAAACCTTTCACAAGAGCAGACACTACAAAGGGGTGCTATTGTTCAACATTTTGCAAGTGATACACACATCTAGCAAAACATACCGAGTACAATCTTAAACAGTTGTAAAGAAAATTTACCTTGAAATTTTGCATATATGAAAAACTAACTACAATATGAGAAGTTCACTGAGTAAGAAAATGTCCTTTACTTCCAACCACGACCATTTTGCCTGTGCAAGTACACACTGAACTAAAAACGAGCTCCACAGTCCGCTTACATTTCCAGCTAAATTCTCCCAGGGACCTAAAAGCATGAGATGATGCCATGTTTCTACACTACTGACTCAGAACCAAATTAGTTTCTTACTGCTGCCCTTTGTGTTTGTCATAAACAAAATACATTAAGTGTTTTCTCAAGCTCTGCTACAGGGTCAATTTATTTTTAGTCAGTTTCCTTTCTAAAAACCAGCATGGCTAAAATTATTAAATGAGGAATTACCTGACAAATCCTATTAACATAAATGGCATTTACTGAAGAAAGTAACCTGAACAACACCAGGAACTCATGATGTAAGTTATGACTATGGTCAAATTAGCACCCCTACAATTACGTCCCATTTAAAAATAACATTTACAGGACATATGTTTGCTACTTTTTTGGGGAAGACTTCAAATAAATTAATTCTTTTAGATTTTTTCCTTATATTTCAATATAAACTTTTCCAAAAAATAATAAAAAGAAAATACATGACCACATTCTCTGTACAAAAGTTTGAAATCCAAACAAGGCAGCATTGTTTGAAGCTGTAAAGGTTAAACTGTCCAAAGAAGAAAACAACGAATTATAAACAAAATAAAGATTTTGTTGGCTTTAAGAGTATACCACTTTTTTCTTCCTTTGCTTCTCAAAATGGTTCTAGCACTAACCTAATGGTTTTGGTTCTAGCACTAACCAAAACTGACATATATGAAATTATATTCATAAGAAAGTTAAGCAGACTCTTCCCCAAAGCAGTAACTGTGTATTTCTCAGGAGTTACTGCTTGATGATGTACGCAGCTCTCTCAGAATATAGACATCTATTTCGTAGCAATTGTGAGTGCAATTCAAACAAGGTTCCAACACAAATAAAGTTAAATTGGCCATGTTGCCCTTCATGCAGTAATTGTGTATGGATGAGCTGTCATTTTAAATTTGACTGAAAATAACTGTAGACACCTTAACTGGACTGAAAAGGAGAATGAAACCACTTCTCCATGATAAAGCCAATTACTGAGCAGCAGGGATTCTCTTCATCACCAACTAACCTATTCAGCCTGATCACTATTGAAAGCATGCAAAAGCATAGCTGCATTTAAAATAGCTTAATTAACTCAGTGCACACCAAACCAATCAGGACAAATTCGTAACACTTTTTTCCTGGTTTAATGAAGGACTCTTTAAATGGGCAATTGTGCTCTTATGAATAATTGTTTCTTCTGCATGGAAAAAAAAGTTTTCCTTCTTTCATAAAGAGTTTTATTTTTTAAAAAGTCATACATCAAGAGATTAATCACCAAATTAATCAAAGGGGGTCAAACAGCCTGTAGGATGTGCTCATGCCCTTCCTCAATAACCATGCTTAATAATGACCACTCCAAAGTGCCTTAAACTTTCACCATGAAAAAATATCCTATTTCCCCTATCTTGCAAGCAAATATAATTGGTCTAAGTATTCAATGCAGGCTATAAAGTGAACTATTTCTAAATAAATGTTCTCAGTATACTTTGTGACTAAAGTACATTCAGATCTCAGTATTTCCACAAAAAGAACAAAATGTGAGCTCCCAAAAGAGAGGACAGAGTGCTTTTTCTTCCGCTGTTTACAGAAGTTGCTTTGGTGCCTCTGAAAACATCTCCCATTCCCAGAAGCCATCTCTGCGCTGGAAATCCAGGCAAAATAACTTCTGGCATTTACAGATTTGGGGCAAATTTTCCAGGAGTGAGCACCACAGGGACAGGGCTCCTCCAGAGGATAATGCAGAACAGGAGCCTGGTACCCAAGATTCAGGTCCTCTGCTGGCCCAGGAAGAGACGCCAGTGACCTGCCTCTCAGTGCAAGTAGGCATTTAAACCAACCCCAAAATACACAAAGCAGATCATCTCACATCTCTCCACTGCCTGCAAAGCAAGTCAAGGGGAACAGTCTTCAAAATTCAGGCATCCAGGTGTCTACATGGTGTAACATGAACCCTCTCAGCTTTTGATTATAAAAATATTGTATATCCACATGAAGCAGATGATTACTAATGCATCTGCTTTGTACATGAAATACAGAGAGTGCTGGCAGATGAGCTGCTCTGTCAAGAAACCAAATTGGTGCCAGGAGTGGAGCCTGGAATTGCCTGTCTCCTGATTTTTATGCTAAGACTGTAACTCTCTCAACAGGATACTGGAGTTAAGATCAAAATATAAGAAATGTCCGTAATTAAAAAAAAATACCTTTTTGGATTTTTTTTTTTTGCTTCCTTTTGTTCAGTTATTTCTGTTTGGGTTTTGTTTGTTTTTCTTTTCTTTTTTTTTTAAATAGACTGGGAAAAAGTCTTTAATAAGATGCTGAACTCATATACCAATGGAATTATTAAAATGAGACTATCAAACCCTCGGCCAGAAGTAACAAGCCAGTTAAAACCATTCCTCTCCAGTCTATTAGATTAACCTGAGAGATTCAACAAGAAAGCAATTACAGAAAGTGACATGATGAATGGCATTTATAGTCTTCCAAAAAGTTTTTATTAAAAATCCTAGCAACTTCTGAAGATATTAAGCAGTTTCAAGGCTGGAACCCAAGACCTGAATCAGACACCAGCTAACAGAAAGGAAACCAAGTGTGTCTTCTCATTAACAGGCTTAAGTAAGCTCTCTTTATAAAACCTTTGTTTTCAGCCAGGTGGGAGCCAAAACGAACAAGGACTGTTTTGAGTTCAGAGCTGGTTGCAGAGGGCTGGCAAGCAGGGCAGAGGAAAACCACATCCAGGCATACCAGGTGAGCAAACTGACTGAAAAATCACTGTGCAGCTCTACATTTAGTAGGTATCAATATCACTACTTGAGTCTTTTCTTTTCCTTCAAATGAACTTAACATGCACTTCCACTGGAAATTTGCTCAATACATGCAAAAGAGAGAGAAAGAGAAAAGAGACATAAGAAAGCCTCATTATTCCTTTAGAAGAGAAGAGAAGATACAACACTTTTGTCTTCCTGAACCCTCTTACCTGTTGAAAGGCACCTGAACGCAGGATTGTCTTCTGCTGCCGGCACGCCCTGGGTCTTGCTGGCAAACCTCTGCCGCTGCTGCTGCAGCTGCTCCGCAGGGTGCACAGCATCGGCTGGACCCAGCTCGCCAGGCTGAGCGTCTCCTGCACGCTCTGGGGAGCCTGGGGGGCCAGCGCGGGGCCCCAGCTCCCGCCCCAAGTCCCTGCTGGGCACGCTTTTGCAGCAGCCCGAGGGGCAGTCCGTGGTGACAGGGTGATTCGCAGCAGGACGGAGGATCCGCACGATGTCTGGCTCGTCGTCTTCAGGGATGGGATTGTACCATATTTCTCCTTCATCGTCTGCATCATTATCCTCACCGAAGTCAAAGGGACAGCGTCTCAGCACAGTGGAGCCCGCGGTGCTTGGAAGGGCGCTCACAGCACTGCAGCCAGGTACAGGGTGCTCCTGCCCTCCCGGGGACTTGGCAGGAGCCTTCTGAGTTTTAGGTGTAGGCTGCGGGCTGGGAGACTTGGGTACCTGGGTGACAGCTCCCTGCATTTTCTTACATGTGCTTTCTCCCTCCGGGCAAGGGGCTCTGTGGGTGCTCTGGTGCAGCCAGTTGCGTTTCTTGGAAACAGTAATGCTGTTCATCTGTGGCCGGTGCTCAGGGACCTCGCTTGCCTTCGGAGACTTGGGTTCTTTTCTGCTCCGTGGAGCTATGTAAACATTTTCAATTAAATCTGCTGTCAGAAAGAAAGGCAGAAAGAATGGAAGACTTAGAATATCATTTTGTTTTTAACAGGACAAAGACATAACCCGTCATGCTACATTTGCCGTAGACCCCATCCAAGAGGGCAAAAGACAAGTTGATACCATCATAAAATTATACCTCAGCCTGCCAAAACAGAATGCTCGTATAATTAATAAAAAGTCAGACTAGTCGGGCTGTATTTTTAACACCATGTAATTTAGATAAATGGCAGAGAGACAGCTCTGTGGAAAGGTCACGCATACTTAGACAGAAACGGCTGCCTTTTGCTCTGGTAAGTTCAGGTACAGGGGGTTTGACAAGCTGCTACCTACTAGTTCTACAGTCTGTTTCTGCCACTGAAGAGCAGCCCATGCTTTTGGTATAATGTACTGCTCAACTAGCTACCAAAACCATGTAGATTCACTGCTACATATAAGTACAAAACGAAGGTGAAGACCTCTGCTGTGCAGAACCCTCCAGAAAGGACTGTCCTTACCAGCTGCAGGCTACACAGAAGACGGGAGCATCCTCTGATTTGTGGGGAACATGAAACACACAATCGCAAAAGAATCAAAGGTGAAAAGAGAAATCTAGAAAAGTTTTTAAATAAGCCATTTTACAAGTAAATTTTCATCTAATAACCGATCAAAGTCCATTCACAACTCCCAACTTGACACAGCTGCATTAAAACAGTGGGTAAGCTTTTAATAGTGCACCACTGGGCAGGCTCCTCCCTGCCCCTGATGACTACTTCAAGGCCCTCACCTTCCCCAAAAAGCCCAAGGAACTCTGCAGGCAATACAAATAGGCATAGTGTGCAAGAACTGCGTTCCCACAAACAAAAATATCTGCCACTTCCTGCTCTTCCAGGGAAATGCAGGCCCTTCTGCACGGGCTAAGCAAGCCTGCAATTCTCTAAACCAGAAAGCCTGCGCTTCTTACGGCACCCTTAAAAAGAGCACGCGTGCCCAAGTACGCACCGACGGCACAGCTGGAGCCACGTGCTGTCCCCTGTGCTAGGAGCAGCAGGCACGCAGAGCGAGCTCGGCAGCGCGCTCCACCGCAGCTGTTCTCAATGCGAACCTGGGCATTTCGGGAAGAAGCTACCTGCACAACTCACTGCAGACTTGTTAATAAGCCGGCAGCTTTGGAGCACTCACGTAACCCTCCTGCTTGCAGAGGCACGCTGCGTATCGCGCCTGCACACAGCTACCCACTCGCATCTCCCAACCAGCCCGCGCGCTGCCAAGAGACATCGATTGCAAATGTTCACTGAATCCCATCCAAATGATACACTTGCATTTAAGTCTTCCAAGAGCAGCTCTCACAACCAATAGCTGTGTTTGCAAGTACTACTTTCCCTTTATTCAAGCTTGGCCCTGATCCTGAAAGCCCTTATGCCTATTTATTTTAGTAACAAACTGTTTCGCATGCAAGTATCTGCACAACCAGCGGTTCCATGGAACAGAGTGAGCTCTAAACATCACGAGCTGTTGTAGTAACGAGACAAATTCACATAAATAGGAAGCTTTCGGAGCTATGCAAGCGAGGAATACACTTTTTGCTCCAGAGCAAACCTTCATTTGGAGGGACACCACCTGCCCTGTGATAGAGCTCTGCTCCCAGGCTGTAGGGCATCCCAAAAGCTGAGCAGGCCAACCCAGTACAAATACAGAACAAGACAACAGCTCCTCCCCAAAGGCTTTGACATGGCACTGAAAATACATAAATAAGTAGGAGTTGGAGGTTCAATTCACCTTCCACAATTTCTGCAGAAGATTAAATAAGTCACTAGTTAAAGCTCAAGCATTATGGTAACTCCACCACACTTTCAGAACTAGAGCCGCGGCGTTTCAGCTCAGCTGAGGTCAGGATAAATGCTCTGCCTATTACGTGCACACATGAAACATTTCGGCACGATGCTGGGCTTTTTGGGTTGCTTTTTAGGCTGTAACGCGCTGGGAGCGGCTGGTCCCAGCCTCCCCATACACAGGTCAGGACAACCTGCAGCCCCTCGGCTTGGAGCAACAGCCACAGGAACGTGCTCTCCTCCCCGAACCTCTCAGTAAAACCACAGCACAAAGTTATTATGGATTTAAATGGTACAGCAGTGAGACTAAAGTTTTATTTGTTAGCTTTCAAACGCATTGTGTAATATAAAAAAAATGGAGACAACAAAAGCCAAAGAATGACAAACAGCCACAAGCCAGAGAACAGCAAACAGTCATATGATAAGAAAGTGTGTGGGGACCCACACAGAACGGCAGGCTGCACTCAAGAACCAATTATTACAAAGAAATTTTACTCCTGAGATGAAGAACGCCTGACGTGAAGATGCTATCGCTGAGGACTGGTTCAAGACCCGAACTTGGACGTGCCGAAGTGGATTACCTCTGCTCTGGACAGAGCTGGAGCTTTCCCAAGGTCTGCAAGCACGACAGACGCTTCCGAGCTGCAGTAAATAACTCACTTCTCCATCCCCCCGGGTGCTGCCAGCTCCAGTTTAACCCCCCTCGGCTTCAGGGCTGTTTTGGTTTGCCTGCGGTTACAGGAGCCGACACGGCGCGGTGCCGATCAGGCAGCTTTGGGGCCGGGCGAGCCGGCGGCGGCCGGAGCTCCCCGTGCTGCGGCTGCTGCCAGCTGCGAGCCGCGGGCAGTACCCCCAGCAGGCGGCACGGAGCGGCTGCGGGAGCCCGAGCCCGCCCCCCCCTCCCCGGCTTCTCGCTTACCCTGCGGGGCGCAGGTCCCGCCGTGGCGGTGCCCGCCGCCCGCCGCCCCGCGCTGGGACCTCCTGCCGCGGAGCTTGGAGAGGGTCCTGCGGAGCGGCTCGGCCATGCCTGCCCGCCCTCAGCGCCCGCTGCCCGGCGGCGTGCGGCTGCCGGCGGCCCCCGGGAGGAGCGGCAGCGGCGCCGACGGCCCCCGGCCGCGCTGCCCCATGGCGGCGTGTCTCCGGCTCCGCGCCCCCGGCTGCCGCGGCGCTGCCGCCGCGCACATACTTGGCATAGCTGAGCGGGGTGAGAGGCCGCCCGCACTGCGCATGCCCCCGCCCCGCGCCCTCCTGCCCGCCCGCCCCGGGGCCGCTCCCCGCCGCGGCGCGCGGCCCCCTGAGGTGAGGGGGGCCCGGGCCGCCCCCGGCCCCGAGCCTCCCCGTGCGCGGCTGGGGGCTCGCTGCGCGTTTTAAATGCCTCTTCTCCCTCGATGCTAAGCATTTCCCTCACCCCAAAGAAACAAAGCCGTGGGCTGCAAATGAGTGCTGCCCACGGGCTCAGGCTGTGCGCGCGGTGGTGCTTGCTCCCCAGAAAGTCTTCAGGTGGTTGTCTGGGCCCTGGCCGCAGCTCCTCGGCACAGTGATGCCAGTGAGCCTTCGGTATTCCAGCCAAATGCCATAGAGGTAAAAGACAAATGACATTTGGACAGCGAAAATAACATACTGAGGCTGCTTCACTGGGCACATCTTTGGTTTGGTGTGTATGTTGCTCACACACCTCAGACCAGTTCCATTAGTGAGTGTGCATCCCTTCCCCACCAACCTTGGGAAAAGGTACACCTCCAATTTGCTACCGAGATAAAATCCTCAGATGGCTTTTGTTAATTAACATCCACACAGGCTTACACCTCATGCCCTTCATTGCATTACAGATAACTCCAGGACAGTATCCATGTGCCGTACCCTACAAACGGCCAAATACTGGGCTGCAGAAACTGCTCCCTAGTTTCTGGAGAAAACCACCACAGCTCGTGAGCGTAGTGTGCATTCGCAGATTTTCTTGCTTACTAAGTTCTGAGGGGAATTTAATAACCTTTAAAGCTGAATCTTTCTGAAGAACAACATTAGATTCAAATTTTAAGTCTTAATATGTAAAACACCAATCGCAATAGGCCAGTAAGACCCGTACACACATGATGTGGAAGAGCTGCAGAGGCCTCAGCCAACCTCAGTCACTCCCTTGACCCCAAATTTCCCCTCACATCTGTGCTGCTGCCCTCCCTGGCCAAGGCATGGCTCGGATACAAGGAGCTCCAGCCAAGCAGAACAACAGTGATTTCCTGGGTAAAACCCTGCACAAGCACCACAGCACTGACCTTGCTGATGCTATCAGGTCAGCTGTGCCACCAGCAGATGTGTGCCTAACACAAAGGGCAGGCATTTGATGGCTGGAGGAGAACGCTGAAAGGATTCAAAATATCTTGTAGGTTAACTATGCTTTTTCTGAGAGAAAAAGTGAATGCAACCACTTCAAGTGGAGCAAACATACTAAGTCCTAACCTCCCTCCACTGTGACCTTCATACCTGCAGATTCCCCACCTGCTCTCACAGCAAATCAGCTTCCTGCCTGCCTACCCGTGCGTTAGGCTGTCTAAATCAGCTCCCTAATGAGTAACAACTTACTGCATGGCAACTAGCTGTACGTTGCTAGTTCCTCTAAAAGTCCCTCTTCAGATGCCATTTTTGGGAAGTTTTTGTAACTTGGATACTTTCCTTTAGCAATTAGAATAATATTAGAAAGTACCTACTAGCCAGAGTAAGGACCAAATCCCATAAAGAAGTGGACTACCCATGTTTGATTTGCAGCACTGCATTCTCCCATAAGTATTACCTATGGAAACAAAAGAAAATTCAATATTGTGTTTTCTGTGCTGCTTCACACAGAGTTTTCCTCGTGTTCTCTATGGTCTTAAATGTTAGTTTAAGCATTTAAATGATTCCTCTCTGCAGTAGGCACACAGGAAATGGCTCGGTGAAAAGCTGCCAATAGTTGAGTCTATAAACACAGTTTGATCCGTATCTTAGAAAACTGTTTCCATTCCAAACTGTGGTTACAAAGCACTTTTTCTTGTTGGCAGATGGATTTTTTTTTTTTTAAATCCCTATGCATCCTGTATTTGCCCAACAGAGTTGGCATTGATCACAGAAAGAAAAAAAAAAAAAAAAAAAAACCTGCAGATAAAATAACATTAAGGATCTGGCTGGAACTAACTTGAGCCAGTGGAGTAAGAATCAAAGCTGAGCTTTTGTTTTCAGCTCAGCCTGTTTTGTTCAGGAGCTGCAAAGCACACAGTGCAGAATGTGATTTGCGTTACCAGGCCTTCCACAAAATGCAGAAGTGACTTCAACAGAACGGGAATAGAAGAGACTTACTAGGAGACTGACAAATATTTAGGACTGGTTAAATACAGTATGACTTTAAACAAATAGCAAGCAGTATTTTCCTGTACATAAGAAATGTTTTTACAAGCTTTTTTTTTTTTTTTTTTTTTCTCCATCACCAGACCAAGATTTTGCCAATTAATTACTTAATCTTTTGTGAGTTGAGGACATAAGAATTGTAAATGATTGCACAAGCAAAAAGGTCGATTTCAAGTTGGAAAGAAACCACACTGGTGAGTAGGATGTCCCTGGTGAAGAAGCTGACACGTAGGTGGCAATATTTGGGCACTGATATGTCCGAAAGATGACATAATACAAATAAATAGCTCCTAATAAAAGACTGAGAACTTCTACAACACCCCTGGCAGCTTCAGAGATCAGCTTTGCCTCAGCAAACACCTTTAAGTGTCTGTGCTTTCCTAATTACACAGGCTTCCATTTCTACATGGGCTCAGTGGCTGGTTTTGAACTGCTCTAGTGTGATTTTGGAAAATTCCATCTCTCCTAGCATGTAAGCTGTCCTCAGGTGTACCTGAACTGAAAGTTAATCTTTAACTTAGGATGTAACTGTGCAAAGATGCACTTAACTTTACTTCAGTGGGATTCATTCATGTGAATAAAAGTGTCTGGAAACAGGCGTGAGTCCTCTTTCCATTAAAGCCTAGCAAATCAGTATCTTTCTTCTCTCAAGATCTGTCACAGGCAGGGGGACAAAGCGAAAATCATACGAGTAAAGTGGAGCTGATGACAGCTGGGAACCGGACGCAGCTGAATGACCCAATAAAATCTTTGAGCACTCTTGTTATTGAAAGCGTCTGCCTTGCTGACATCCAAATGGACTGAAACAGGAGTCTCATGAAATTCTATCGGCCACACCTGCCAGCTAATGGCAGCGTGCATTATCTCCAGCCCGCCGAGCGACTGATCTCTTGCGTATGCAGACACTACTCCAGCCACCCACATCTTTGTTACCCCCAGACCCTATTTTGAATGGGCCAGACGAGGCACCCCAGTGGCTCCAACAGTTTGTAATACAGCTGTTTGTCTGCTTGCAAAGACAAACCAATGGGAGAATAAGCCATTTGTATTCTAGACCTATGGAGGCTGCTAGACAAGAGGCCGGACAAAACCGAAGGTGTTCATTACCAAAGTGGCTCCACCATCAACTCCCTGGTCTCTGGCCCCACTTGCAGTTGAGGTCACGCCATTTAAAAGCAATTCTTAAAGACTTTTAGAGCAGTCAAGTGTTTGGCTCAGACCAGTGACTACTTTCTCCAGCACATCCTTGCCAAAAGCCCCCTTAATCCAAAACTGCTCTAAGAAGCACCGCTGCTGAAACTTATGCCCAGTGCAGGTTTTGGACAGCAGCCACGAACTTCTGGGCACTCCCAAGAGGTGTGGCACGTGGTGTGACAGCCCACCCTGGGATGTTCATACAGCTGCCAATGGTCTACTTGCTCTGTTAAACTGAATTTAAAATTAAACAGGAGAGAGTTTAAAAAACTATCTAAGGTAAGTATAGATTCAAATGAGCAGTGTGATGGAAATACTTCTGTTCATAACTAAGTTAGGCAGCAAGTGTACTCATGGCTCTGCCTTCTGTGCTTTGTTTAAGCAGAAATAAGTAGCTCGTGCTCTTTTTGGTATCTTGTACTTAGCTTTTTAAGCTGGTGATTGTCTTTTTAAGGAATGCAAGCTAACATCCCAATGAGCTTTTCAAACCATGCTGCTGAACTTCAGTGCTGTCATTACCACCTCTGTCATTACCACCACTCTTGCAGCGTGAGAGTACTATTGTAGGATGCCAGTCTCCCTAAAGATATGCTAAAAATACCAAAGTATTTTGGCTACCAAGAAGCCAAAGCATTACCCACACAGTAAAAATACTTGGTGTAATGACCATCATTACCATTACCTCCTCCTAACACGGAGACAAAAACAACAGATCAGTGACACTCCACCTTGGCTGAAGTGAACGTAAACACCACAAACAAGAATGTAATATGTTTAGACAGAAGAATAACAGATTCAAATCTATGCTTAAAACATCAGAAGATACTCTTCAAAGGAACTGAAAATACCAAGTAACCTTTCTCTGTCTACTCTGTCCTACCTGCTTCTGGCCAGAACCATATTTACAAGTCACGAGAAAGCATTTTCCTGCTATTTCTGCCCAAGGAGGACAAGAAAGAGCAGGATTCTCACCAGTGTGTCTGTGGTCTTTCTCCTCAGCCTTATGACTTTCCAAAGTCATTGCCTTCATCCAGTTTCTCACTGCATTTGCCTATTAGCCCAAATTTAGAAACTCATCTTGTAACTAGCTGGAGCCATGGCGTTTTTGAGCTGTGTCCTGCAGCAGTGCCTGTCAGCGTTCTCGGAACATGAGACCGGCTGGCAGACCCTCAGCACAGCCACTGTTCTTCCTGCCAGCCTACACAGTGATGTCCATGAGATGTTGCCAGGTGCACCTACCATAAATCCTCTTATGCATAGGGTCCTAAAAACTCTCCCATATGCAATATGCATTTAATTTAAAATCCTGCAGAACTTAAACACTGTAAGAACAATATTTTGAATGGTTTCCAATTAATTATCTATTAATAACCAACAGTGCATCAGATTGGGAAAACATTTAATGAACGTGCTCTGAGGAGACTCCACTTCCTTAAAGTTCCTTTCCTTCATTTCTACCATTTAGGAATTGGAATTTTTCTTTAATCATCAGCCTCAGAACTCTGAGTTTCAAGACTGAGCAAAGCGTAAAGGACCCAAATGCCGTAGAAGGATAGGCAATACTTAAAAAGAAAAATGGAAAGGTCCTTAAATTGGAACACTGATCGTTTTTAGGAACTGAATATACCGTGCTGTGCTCAAAGTACTTTACTTAAGATAATCACAAGACGCTTCAAAGACGCATTTCAGTCTTTCATTTTAAGCAACTGATGCTGTTCCTGTAGGCAAATTCTGCCAATGGCTTTCACATATTGAAAGCACCTACTTTATTTTTCTCTTAAGTTAAATACTTTTATTATTCAAATAGCTTTATATATTTGCATGTGATCATTTCACAATAGCTACTTTGATGTTGCAAAGCCAAAAAATGAATTAAAAAAAGTTAGAGAAACCCAGCATACCACCTCAAGCTGCTACAAGACCTGCACAGTTTTAAATGTGAACCATCCTCTTCTGTCTCTTCACTGTGTGTGCAGCAAAGGGAGCAGTCAGAGAAGCTGTTAGTAAGAAACTATTGCAATGAAGTCTGTGCATGCATTAACGTGCTCACACCTATTTGTTTGCAGAATGTGAACAGCACTGCTTCAGTACGGTGACTGAAAACTAGAAAAGCATTCTTGTCTACCTATGCAGATGAACCCTGGGTCTGGGTGGTGAGCTTGTTTTTTTTTTTTTTTTTTTTTTTTTTTTTTGTTTTTGTTTTTGTTTTTGTTTTTGTTTTGTTTTTTTTTAATCTCCTGGAGTGTACCTACCAAGTGGAACAGAGAAAAATTAGTATTTCACACGAGAAAAAAATCTTTCCTGTTTAGGCCAGCCATGGTGAAGCACGTTTTGACCTGATGAGCTTTCTTGACTTGTAAAGAAAAATCCAGCAAA
Source organism: Aythya fuligula (assembly GCF_009819795.1). Taxonomy (NCBI): domain Eukaryota; kingdom Metazoa; phylum Chordata; class Aves; order Anseriformes; family Anatidae; genus Aythya; species Aythya fuligula. The sequence continues at coordinate 14,965,583 of NC_045566.1, forward strand.
GAAGACTAGTACTTGATCCTACCGGCTGACGCAGGGAAATTCCCTCATTTGCAAACTTGCCAGGGTTGCTGCTTACCATCTGCTGACAGCTCGCTCCCAGCTCTTCTTCATTCCTGTGATAACATGGAATGGCAAAAGCACAGCAGCTGATGGGGAGGCTCCATGGTCAAGTTTCTTTTGTTTGTGGCCATTATAATGTTTACTCACCCCAGGAAGAGACAACAGAATCCAAGAAAAGAAAGGTGAAAAAATACATTTGTGTTCCCTTAATCATAAATCTCCTTGTTTGCTCATATTCATACCAATCGAGTTACAAGTATCTCAAGATTCATGGTTCTACCAGCATGTCAACGGCCTAACCAGTCACGTGGTTAGGAAACACTTCCAAAAATGTAAACCAAATGTTAGTCTGCTGTTGTGCCCAGTCACATCTCGTGATACATCAGTGTAACGGCCTACTAGTGTTCTGTGCTTCCTCACTGGTCTCACTTGTACAAGACTGTCCCACCCTTTTCTGTGTGCTGCCAGGGTTTGTTTGGCTATTTTTAGACTCAAATTCTATTTTGGATTAAACTCAGTGAAATTTCACTGACTCAAAGTGAGCTGCAAGACCCGATTCAGAACAACACCTCAGTGTGGCCCCTTCTCTAGACCACAGGCTCTTGCCTCCTGCCACTAACATCATCGCCAAATGTGGACATTGCACTTTGTCCAAATTCAGCTTGGTGCTTTACTTCTTTAGCTTCACCCACTGCCACTACTAAAAAAAGGCTCCTGGGATGAAGTGCTGACAGTCGCCCCTGCCCCTGATCCCAAGCAGTAGGCACCCTATGGCTCTACGCATATCTTAAATGCCACCTTATCTTTCCTGATGTGAAGCGTGCATTACGGCATGACATGTACAATAAGTGCTGCCAGAATGAGGAGCAGGCTTTGAATAAATATGGAATTATCACTAGCAACAGCAAGAAAACAGCAACCAGGAGGGGAAACTAGATGCCAGTCATTAGTCTATTCATAGCATTTGAGCAAAAGACAGTACATAGTCACTGTTTAAAATTATGTAAGAATCAAACAACATATTAAATATACTAAGTAAGCTGTGTTAACAACTCGTGCACTTGGCTGCGAGGTGCAGGCTCGCTGTTCAGTCTGCAGTTACGAGTCAGTGGTCACTGCCAGGCAGAAAGTACACAAGCAGTGACTGATGGGGTGGCCAGTCCAGGTGCTCTCCGGGCACTGCTAGGACACAGGACAAACACCGAGCCAGCAGAGAAAACTCTTGACCCAGCTGCCTGCAGCCAGGAATACCTGCAGTAGAACTGTAATCACAAACCCCATGTCTCTTGAGGTGCACAGCAATATTATATATGGAAATGATAGGATAATATTCTTGTAAAATGTGTTGCACGGAGCGAGATGCATTTGGCTTTCATTTGCTGCTGCGCTGTGACACCTATGGCATGGCCCTGCATGGCGTCTCTTCCTACCCTGCACAGCCTGCACACTGTCAGTCAGTCCTGCACGGGTTCCTCTGAGATTCCAAGAATATTGCCTGGGCAATAAAATAGATATTTAAAAGCAATTTAATATTTCAAATAATTTAAAAACAATTTGCTTTTGACTTTTAAATATTTTCTGAGTGGGAGTGGTCCATGCACCTCAGTTCATTTCAAGTGCACAGGGAAGGCTATGAAGGCTTCTGTGCTTTCTGTAGTGGGCCCTCACAGTGAGGGTGCTCTTCAGATGAGGTCTGTTACTGAGAAGCGTGAGCTGCTGAAAATATTCAAAATATTTACATTCTTTAGTGGATAGAAGTACTACTTTATCCTAATCTCCTCTCTAATTACTTTGAGTCTCCAGCCATGCCACAGCGTAATCTGGGTAACACCCGCCCAGACTCAGCGCTGCGGTACAGCAGAGCGCAGCACTGGTGATGCTCACAGACCCTGTGTGTCTGCTGCATCACATCCGTATTTCAAATTAGGTTATTCCTGGTTTAATCCCCTCCCAGCCTTTATTTTCATCACTAAAACTCATTTCCTAAATGCCACATTCTTCTGCAGAATAAAAAGACTTGAAATAAGCATTTAAAATTAAACTTTTTTTTTTTTTTTTACATTTATCTGTAAGATCTAAAAATGTCTTTTTTTTTTTTTTTTTTTAATCTATTCTTAGAAGGGTTTAACTTTGTTTCCAAACACTGGTTTCATGCTCTGAAACATCATATGCAAGGTCATTTTCAGTGTTCTTCCCGCTTTGTCTGGCAAATTCCCTTGTTTATATAGAAAAGAAACACAGCTAAACAGGATATGCCAAGTGTAAAAACAGAACTTGCATGGGAGGGAGGAGGGCAGAGGGAAGTCTGAAACTAAAATTACTCCAACTCATTTTTTGAAACGGTGTTTCCAAGGTGACCGAAAAGCCTTTATGGTGAGGTTGCTCATTTGTCTTGAACAGTTGCCAGCTTTTTGATCTAACTTTTACTTCTGAAGACCTAAAATTACCTCCCTCCTCCTCAAAATAAAAATCACCAAACAAACACAACAGAAGAGATTTTAACCACACAGAGGCTTCTATCTTTATGAACAACAACACAGAAAACGCAGGTCCCATTGTAAAGCCTCCAGTTTTAGCATCCTTTGGAACAGGTCTCTCTACCCAGCACATTCTGATCATGGGATCATGCGTGTGGTTCTTCAGAGCTTCATACATGTTTGCTATCAAATATTTAAGGGAAAAACAATAACTCTAAAAAAGGACCAAATAATCCCTCTATAGAATCTCCCCAAGCTGATGACACATTTAAGCACTACTGCTGGAGGAGTACAGCTGGCACCTCACCAACTAGAGCATCAAGTCTCAGAGCTGCAATCCCTCAGAACTGTTAGTGCCTTGTCTTAGGATTCAAAGTGCCCTTTCCTACAGCACATGTCCCTTCTTTAGCGAAAGAAACTGCGAGGTTCAACTGCTTTCGCAGTCCTGCCCTTCTTCCTACTGCTCTCCTGCTCTCACAGCAAACACTCTAAAAACCTATTAGTAGGCATCTTCCCCCTCTACTTTGCCTGCTTCTGAAACACGCCAAATGAAGCTTTGTTCTAAGCCACTTTTTTTTTTTTTTTTTTTAAATTTCTAAACAATAAATGGGCTTAATGAAGAACCTTATGCATATACCTACTTTACCTATACAACCCCAGAGAACTTTACCCCCAGCTTTTCTCCCTCTCTTTTCTCCCTCTTTACTTCATTCTCCTCAGTTACTACACCATAGCTGAGTTTGCTGCTCAGTTTTGGGATGAGTACCAGGACAGAGCTCCACCAATTTGTTTTCCTGAAGTGGGACTTCACCAGCTCTAGATGGCTTTCCCTCTGCAGACCTCATGTATCAGTTTCTCTGACCATAAAAGGGTTCTTCAGTGATGCTGCCAGGGCCCTGGGTTTTGCCACTGCAGAGGAGCTGAGCCCTGTCTTGCTGCCTACTCTTGGGTAGACGAGGTACAAGCTGCGGTGCTGCTGCTCCTGGCACTCCCTCTCCCCCATACTGGACAGGGTCTTCTGGCCCTGCCTCAGGGCACGTGCTAAAATGCTGTAGGTAGGCCTACAGCAGCTGCCCATTCGACTGGGTGCGCACAAGCAGGCAGCACGTCCCATTGCCCGCTGAGTCACCAACCAGCCCATGGCTCATGAAGGCACTCGGTCTGCACCGGCTCTCCTGGTCCCACACACCCTTTGAGGAGGACAACAGAGGTTATGGGGGGACGTGAAGGACTGCTCACTAAGGAGGCACTTCCTTTACTTCTGACAGACGTGAGCCTCACCACTCCCACTGCTCAGAGCCACGGCTGCTGTTACCTCAGAGACAGGCACAGATGGGAGGAGAACCTCATTTCCAGCTATCAGTGTCTCTTTCAGACCTGGTTGATTCTCAGTTTTCACCATTTAGACATCAGCATACTGTAGCTGTTAGAGACAGGACACTGCTGCCCGGGAAGAGTCAGCAACAAAGGAAATATCGACTTCTTGTGCACAGGCAAAAGCAGCAGCGATGCAGCTGCTGCTGTGCGAGGCCTGCTTGTGCTCTGCAGGGAAGTGAAACGGAGCGTACGAAGAAGAGGATGCAAATGCGGTCACTCAGTCACTCTCCTTGTCTCCCATCTCTGATGACACGGAAGACATGCGCTCTCCCTGCCTCTGTATCTCAGGGAACTCCCCAGAAGCCCCTTGGCAAATTCCTTGTCATTCGCTGCACCAAGTCCTGTGGGCATGCAGTACTCAGGAAGCCTACCAGGAAAGGTACCCAGAGCATCAAAGAAAAGGTGAATGATGTATCCTCATCTGACCTTTTCCACTTTTGAGCAAGCAGTGCAGGGTCACTCGTCTAACAAAAAGCATACTGAATGTGACCTCTATATTTCTCTATGAAAGATACATCCATCCTCTGCCCAGAAATAGGAGAAAGGGAGGGAAGCTCCAAAGACTTTTAGCCCAGTCAGCAGGGGTGAGCCCCATCATACCAACACAGCCATGGCAATGCAAATGTGTGCATCTCAGGCACTGTTGGGATGCCCATTGTACTGGCCTACACTCTCCCTGCCAGGTTTGCATACAACATGGATATTTTTTAAATACATTCACAAATGTTACCTGAAGCTGAGTTTTTGTTTGCCTGCCAGCAAAGAGCATCTGGAAATGATCAATCTCTCTCTCCACCTTGCCCAAACATCCTCAGGGAGAAATTTATCTTTTAAGACAACTCTATTGCAATAAAAAAAATGTTTTTGCAAGCTTGCAAAATTCAGATGCTAGTAAGTTTTCTAGAGAAGAAAGCACAGGGAGGAGAAAGGGATCCATTCTTTCAAGGAGGAATAAAAACACAAATTGCTTTCCTTACTCTACTGCAAGATATATAACAAGGCTTCAGTCCCTATCAAGGATTAGATGATCAGTGCTATGACACCTGGCAGCATAAATTCACATGTGATTTATTTCATATACAAAGATTTTCCATTGCCTGTGGTGGGATTCATGCATAGCTGAGCTCCAGAGACACGTCAAGTGCTGCAGCAACAAATGCTGCATCTCTGAGGAGAAGTGTTACCAGTCTGGGTACAATGAAGCAAGGATAAGTGCTTAAACTTACTCTAGTTCTCTTTCTCCAGCATTCCCTGTGCTTAATTAATATCAGAACCACTAATAGGAAAAGAACAAAACCAACAACGACAACAACAAAAAAGCACCATAATCTAAAGCATGGAAAAAGCTAAGTTTAGAAGGCAGTATTGGCATGCATAAAAGCATAAGCCTTGAATCCAATCTGCATACAGTTGTGTTTGTCCCAGCAAGGCTTATTTTGGGCAAGGAGGCATGTCCCAGAGACAGGGCTGCTCGCAGGGGCTGGCTGTGGCAGCAGAAGCATTCTGGTTTGGGTCAGGAGCATGCTTCTGATGTGACTCTCCCCATCGTCCTCACAGATCATGCTTTGGTTTCAGAGTGCACCAGCTGGATTCCTTTCGGGTGAAACCCAAACCAGAAGATGCAGTGCAGGAGTGCAGTTAATGCCCTCCAGCTGCGCCTGGGTGGTGAGGCTATGGGAGCAGAGCAGAGCTAGCCTGCAGCACAGTTTCACATTATAGATACTCTCCTTTTGTGCCAAATGATTTACTGAAAGAAATGTAGCCACAGACTGAAAAGCATCATTGTAGCATGATATCAGAAATAGAATTAAAGTGGTTATACCACATATAGCTTCCCAGCAACCCTATAGTATTGACAAGGAGGGTCAGTAAACCTGCTGATTTTGCAATAAAAACAGAAGAGCTACTTATTCAACAAGCAAAACTCATATGCAATATAACTGAGGAAAACAAACAGCTTTGCAAGATGGAACTGACTTTCTGAAACAGATTAGTACCAGGAGAGACAATTTCCCAACAACTTTTCCCTCTGGTCCTAAATGTTCAAGTGCTATGTCCCAGTCTGGCATATAAACACAGCACTGATGGAAAATTGTAGAGAGCTTCCTGGGAATTAGTGTTACTGTTACTAAATGTGAGAGCTCTTCAGGATAATTTCTGTGGAACACTGTTTAAATGTGGGACTTCTGCAGAATGAGAAGGAAAAACAAAAAACAAGGTCTGCAAAACATTCCCATCATAAATATGACTGTTTCATTTATGCCCCTCCATGTTACCTACAGAAGGCTGAATTTCAGAGCTGTCAATGAAAACACCTGTGTTGCACCCAGCAGAAAATAGCAAAGGCACGCGTGGAGCTGTAGTTCAAGAGGAACTTCCACCTACCAGGGGACACATTCAGCTCATGGTAACCTGTGCCTTTTAAGCCCATCATATTAGGTATTTTCACAGCAAACAAGATCATTAACTTCCAGTATAGAACCAAAATCCAGTTAAATATTAAATGAGGTCTTTAAATTAAAAAACTAAATACATAAAGTAGATCAGTTCCAACCTCTAGAAGCTCCATTTCATCAGCAACACAGTCAGCAGAAGCCTGCTCCAAGGGAACGTGGTAGCAGTGCATTACCAGGTTGTTTTGACCAGACAAAATGCTCTCAGAAATTGTGTACTTTGCTAAAATTCTGTCATTGAGCTTAGAACTGGTTCATTGACATAAAAAATGTTTTTCTCATGTCTGTGCCACCAGAGAACCAAGCGTAACCTGAGGTAAATCACATTTGGTAGCTCTGAATGTGTCATCCTGAGCCACGTACACCTGTGCTCACAAAGGAGGCCTTGCTCTGAGCAAACACAAGACTAACCCCGGAGCTGCGTGAGAGGGTTATACGATTCCCCAAAATGGAGAAGAAGGGTGTCAATTCCGTTACTCAACTGCATGTTTTTGCTGATTCCTACAGATTCATGAAAGTACTGACTTGCCGAAACTGAGAGCCGTGCTGGTGGTGCTCACTGCACTGCTGCCTTCCATGGAAGCATTGTTTTCCAATGGAGACGTCTGCCAGGAATGGCGTGGGTACGGCTGGCCTGGCCTGGGGCAGGCGGATGGGCTGGATGGCCTTTGCGAAGGCACATGACAGCTTTATTTTTGTAAGTTCTATGAAAGAAGGGAAAAAAGATCTGTAAAACAGCTGCCTAATACTGAGGTTACAAGCATGCCTGTTTTCCTAATAAAACAAGCAGCTTATGATTGCATGGGAAATTACGTAACTAAAACTTTTAAAAGGCAATTCCTCCTCACTTTCTTATTTCCAAGAAATCAGCTTTTCGAGTGGTCTTAAATTTAATCCAACCATTATTATTTCAATTACAGAATGATAAAATCCTTCTTCTTGGTCTTTTTTTTTTAAGTTAGAAACTTTGAAACCCACTAATTCATTTGCCCTCAGAAGAAGTTTGGTATGGTTTTAACCATCCATTATTTTGATACTGATTTTCACTGCTTTGTGGCAGACAAACACACCTGGCTAAAATTGTTTCCCAAATAACTACAGTTTGAAAAGCCTTTGTTGTGACAAAGACAATCTAGAGCAAGTATCAAGAAAGCAACCAAAATAGCTGTGTACTCTTTCAAGAAACACTTAATTCAGGCTGAATCAAAGCAAACCAGGCTCTATAGCATAAAGCAGTACTGCTAAGCGAACAAAAGCACCCTCTACTGGATACATACTTATACAGATACTTTAATTTTTTTCTGTTTGAGAGATGTATACAGTATTTCATTACAACGTCAAAGATCATGAAGACACAGCATATTGAAGCTGTCTCAGAGACAAAGTAAATTTACAATCATCCCAGAGGTGGGCACCAAGGTTCCTTTGAGACCATGCCACTTACAAGTCACTAATGGCAAGTAAAAACTCGGACCTTGTATAAAAATCAGTATGCCAAACTATTGAACACTATGTTTATAAACAGCCTTTTGCCATCACCCCTGTTACAATCACATTAAATACTATTAGTCTTTGAAACGTTTCAGACATATATAAAGCTCTTAGTTAGTCTCACAATATACATTAGGATTTATCAATCCCAAGGAAGGGATTTGTGCATTTGTTTTAGGAATCTTATCATACCAGACAGGGATCAAAACAAAAAAACTTCTTTATCTCTTTAAGTAACGGTGTTCCTTCCTACAAAAGGAATGAACAAAGTCCCTCACAGCACCAGGTCTGGTTCCTCAAACGCCTCTTATCACAGTGTGGTGGAGAACTTTAACAAAACTGGCCCATACTTTGCTTCCCAACTAAAAGGATCATGAGTACTCTCACTAGGAGCCTGCTGTCGGAGGGTGTTGTTTGTTTGGTTTGTTTTGAGGAGATGTTAATCCTGTGGCTTCGCTTTCACTCCCCATTATACTTTCCTGGGGTTACTCTGTGTTAATCCATTCTGTATTTCTTTTTCTATCAATCCATCTACAGCAGAAACAGACAGTTGGAGAAGTTAAGCAAAGGGATGGCAAATCAGTGTTTGCACCCAAGAACAAGCTCACCTTGTCAGAAGGCAGCACAACACAGAGCACTTGTGTTGTTGCTAACAGCCGCAGCAGAGCAAAGGTGTGATTTATCTTTTGAAACTACCAAGATGAAAGCATTCTAAAGATGAAGAGCACTTCATCTTCTAAATGAAGAGGACTGATAAAAGTATTTGATAAGGATCAAAAATGCTTATCTCCATTCATTGAATTCATTGCATTCTTCTGTCAATCCAGCTCCACAGGTCCTGGCTTCCCTGAAAATTCCTGATTTTTCAGAGGTGCCCTGAAGAAAATAGTTCAAAGGAACCAGAGCATAAACCCATTCCAATCCCTGATGCAACTCCCCCCTCCGAGTCAAACTGATCCAAGTCTACATGTCTATCAGCAACACAAATTCAGTGCACTCATATGAATACTCCCTTTGACCTGTGATACCTCAGGGACTCTATTATGATCTAGTTCTTCACATTTAATCTCCATTCCTCTGTTATTCCCACTATTTCTTGGTTCCTAATTATATGACTACACAAGCTCTGATAAATAGCCCACTGCTACCAGAAGGTTTGTCTCAAGAAGAGAATCATTCACTGAGATTCCGGTGTCTCACTGGAAGCCTCATGTACAACAACAGCATGGCATTTCTCTTGGCAATTTTCTGTATTTTGCCAACCACCTGCTATACAGAAACACTGCTTACATTTCCATTTTGAAAGTTCATCAAGCTCACAGAATGTCTAGCTACTCTCTGCCTCTGGTTGCATCACCCTGTACATTTGACCTTAGTCAGTGCACCCAGAAAACGCCTTTGGCAGTTAACGGAGATAGTTAGATTCCTTAACAAGGTGCCTCCATTCGCCAAGGTGTTTTCTGAACACATCCCATTGGAGTCCTCTTTTTGAGAAGTCTGCAACATGCCTTCTGGACAGTTCTGTGTCATTCTAACATCAAACCTATACCCAAACCAAAAGCACAAACGTCTGTGTCCAACAGTAAAAGGATTGTGGAAAAAAACTGCAAGCTAAGACAGAAACAGTCACAAGAGCCTTTCAAGTCTGAAAAGAAACCCCAAATTGAATCCTGCTGGTGACTGAAAGCATTACAACTTTTCATCCAAATTCTGCCAAGATTTTGCAAGATTGGCAAACCAGCAAATGAGCTTCCTGTCATCAGAGAAATAAGGGTCGGCCAGCTCCACACAGCTCCCATTTCTCTCTGTTGATAAAAAATCCTCCTCCTTTGCTGATTACAGGTTCAAGATAAATTACTCTTTGTGGAACACACTGCATCTCCCTGGCTTCAATTTCAGATTGGCAGCCTGAGGCTTATCACAAACCATTTGTAAATGAATCAGTTCTTCAACAGTGTTCACACGCATCGAGCCCTCACAGCGGAACAACAAGCAGACTGACAGAGGGATGCCTTGCAGCAATCTCTCCATCAGCACTTCTCAGAGGACACACTGCCTGCCATGAAAGCCATTATCCTAAACAGCTGTCGTTTTATACTGCCTTGAATATTTCTTCTCTGGATCATCCTGCCTGTCTTGGAGAGCTACATTATGTGGCTGCTATTATGCCAGCATCTGGAGGCAACATGTGTTCATTGCACATAAATTGCCTTCCAGCCACCATTTTTCTACTCTTGATAATTTTTTTAGAGAGAATTCAAATCAAACTTGTAGGGACTTTTCACTGCCTTCCTTCCCTGTTACACGTAATGATCCTCATCACATTTGATTCATGGTAAAAACAATGCAAATGATGAGTTAATAGTGGGCTAATGTTTAAAGCCAAGAAAACACATTTGTAAGCAGGAATGTCTGTTCCCTGTCACTGTCTCCTCTTGAAAGAGGATCTGGGATAAAGTGTTCTCTAGACATTTTTTGTACTGAGCTATCAGTTTAAGTTTAATAAGTGTTCACTTATGCACTTCACAGATCCTGTTGCAGAGTAGCCAAATTTTCATTATGAGCTGCCCAAAGCTAGCTTTGCTTTTCAGCTTTTCATCTTCCCCTCTTCAACTTTTGAATCAAATGGGGAAATCTCATTGCTCATTTCTTTGCACTTGCCCGATCTGCTTCTCTCAAGCACTGTATCATTACCAAACTTTCGTGTTTTGCAAATCAATGTCACTCCTCCTAATCATCCAAAAAGGACACACAGGAAACAGTCCACTCTCTGCTCTAGGCTTTTCTGTACACCCAAGAACACTTCTGACTTGCTGCAGTAGCTGCAACTCCAGAACTTCCCTGGACAGAAGCATCTCTACCATAAAAGCCCTCCAGCAACAGAAGTTCACCCAGGTAACTCCACCTCGTTCAGGCTCTCAGCCTTGTTTCAGATGTCTTAAGAAAAAGACAAATAGTTGCTTTTACCACGTGTCCTGAATAGGGATGCTGCCATGGTCACTGCTTACAATGGAGTTTCCCTAAACGTGTAAATAATACAATTCATCATTCTTCTCCTAGATTAGCCATGCTGGTTTTCTCCATGGAAACTGAGTATCAGATGGTGCTAGCTTCAAGACAACCGGATACCCCATGTATCATGTTATCTGAAAACAAATGGCGTGATTAGCATGGTAGCTTCCTGAGCTGCGATGTAGAATAGCAGAGCACACAATGCAAGGACAAAAGCCTCCTTGGTCATGGCAATTGTGGGAATGCATCCTATTTCCAGAGGCAATGGCATTAACCTCCAGCTGTAACACTCTTCAAGTAGCACATCAGTAGCAGACATTACTACTAGAAGTTTTTTGAATTGGGCAGTCCATTAAACCCTTTACTTACATCAAATCCCTCAGATATCAATATTTTTTTCCACTCAACCCACATAAACCTGGAATATGTTTGGTACATACAGGCAGATTTCTCCAAAAGTATCTGGCTAGACAAGGTAACATGCAATTTGCTGCCTGGCCACAAGCTGAACCTTTGAGAAATTGACCTAGTAACTGATTTGCTTATGCCAAAGGGAGCTTGCTATTATTCCCTGCTCTTAGGTCTCTACATCAACTATAGCATAAATTCATTTCCACTAACAAAGGAGCATAAACACTATTTTTTACTGCATTCTCTGAGGACTCTAGCGCCTTCAAGCTAGCAATATCAGGACAGCAGATACAGAAAAAAACAGATCACAGAGAGCCTTTTCATTCAGAGAGGTCGTACTCAACACTCAAATGCTTGATCTCAAACAAAAGCTAGAGAGCAGCTGCGTTAGTAGCTTATGGCAATCTGCTATGATGACCTAAACCTGCATTACAAGCATGGGGACAGGTATTCATTTAAGAGAACTGGTATGCAATAGATGGTAACTTTTAGATAAAATTTCATGCACAATTACTAGGATATTGAGAAATTTACAGTAGCTTTCTAGGAAAAAATGAAGTATGGACATATGAGTATAGTCCCTCAACTGACCAAAATATCTGAACAGAACTGAACAGATATCTGCAGTTCCTGAACAGATGCCCTGTGCTGGCTCCCCACCTAGTACAAACTCCATTTCAGCAGAGGATAAATGTGACTGCTGTGCAGGGCTCTTGACTCCACCTGGAACTCAGCAAGATCATTATTAAGCAAGGTTTCTCCTTGCAGCAATTAGGAAAATAGAAAATATCAGTGTTTATACTGATTGCTTAATTACATACATTTCAGTCAGTAGGCCTAATCTCACTAGACACTTCCCAAGGTACAGATGCTTTAGTTGACATCAAATCCATGGTAACCCTCCCTTTCCTCCACAAGTTTGCTGTTACTTTTTCATATACAGACCCAAAACTCCATGTGGCAGCACATCACAAATGCAACATGCAGTCTGTAATACTTTAAGAAGCTTAACTACAGCTAGGACTGAAGTAGATACAATTTGACAGCAGAGACTGTCACAGCTTTGCCTTAATATTTTTCATGTAAATATACAGTTGCTCTTTTCAGTTTTAGGAATAATACTTCAGATGCCTCAATTCTTTTATCGCTTAGATTCATGTTTCACTGATGCAGATCACATAACATCACAATCAATCATCCGATATTAAACTCTATTTTTAGGTCCACGTTGCAGTTTGCAGTTGTATTTTTATTACAAACAAAACTGTGAGGAACCTGTTGAGACATTAGAGATACAGCACCAAAAAGCATACAATGCGGAATCCATCCCTCCTATTCATCAAGCATGCAGTGCAATACTTATACCACAGATGTTTTCAAACATAAGATTTATTCCAGTGGATTATTTACAGTCTTTACACAAATTCCAAAACAGCCTTATTAAAACATGTCACAGTATAATACCCAAAGAATCTTTAGTATACGCTCCTTTATGAAAGGCTTTGACACAATGGAAAGATCAATTAAGAAAAGCTCACGTTACCAGGTTTCTTGACAAATGAAATACCAGGAAACCCTGTAACCTGCACAAGTACCCACCACAATGCTTTAAGACACCTCTTTTAAATAAACTGGTTTAAATTTTGTTTAGTAGCTGAGTTCCTATTGCAACACTGTCCATGGAGTTTTGTGCTTTCCAAAAGGCAAGCATACTGCTGAAATACGATTCCCTACCCAACAGGAGAGAGGAATTCAGTAAACATGTATTTGTTTCCCATTCCAACAGAGGAGTCCAAGTTCATTGAAATTCTCATTATAGTGAAATCAAGCATACTCTGCTTATACCTTCTTCCTCTTTGTGTGCTCCCCAGAGTCTAGTTTACGTTTCTTAGCAGAAGCTGGTTCGTCGTCTTTTTCATCATCTTTAAATAAAAAGACAGAATTAATCCAAGTCAGCAAAACCAGTATTTTTGTCTTAAACACCATACTCATCGCAGAGCAACTGACTTAGCCACACCCAAGATGCCTGGAAAAGAGACACAGTAATATTAACTGACAACATCCTCATTTTTGGAATGTGGACAAGACGTGGTCAGAATAGGATTGATTTGCTGCTTTAACTACCAAGGATCACAGAGTATAACTAAGAAAAGGCCTTGTTATGCTAGATAATATGCTATGCAGTACCTGCTTCTAAAAAAATATTATTTGAATAGATGTGGTAAAAAGCTAGGAAATACATTTTAGAAGCAGAAAGTAAAGTCAAGGTAAATTAATAATTTATCTTTTTAGTTTCTGGGTGAAGCCTAAGAGAAAAGAAGCGTGGAGGAAAAATAACAGCATAGAGAACAAATAGAGCAAGACAGAGATAAAATAACAAAGGAATGTAGAGAACGAAAAAGTGCAAGAAAGCAAAAAGAACAAAATTTGTTTGCAAAAGGTTTGCTGAAAACTTAACTGGTCAATCAAAACACTATTGTACGTTCTAGAAGTCCAAAACTTCTTCTTCTAGTTTTGTTCTCTTGTTTGTCATTGGCTGTTCTCTTTCTCCATTAGTTTGTTGTTTTGTTCTATTTTTGTTAAATAAAATAATTTCTTCCATCTCTCAAATATTTCTTTCTGTATTTCCTAGATTACCACTAGTGTTTGTTCCACGATTAACAGTGAAAAGGACGGTAAGTATTTTCTTCAGTAATCTGTCACTTGCATTTTATTTATTTTTTTTTAATTTCCACCTTGGACCCCAAGTTTTGCAAACATTATAAAAATAATCTGACCTGCTGCTCAAATGCATCTGCATCTAGGGTTGAGACAAAAGTATTAAAAGCAGCTCTCACTCCTCTTTGTATTCCAGGAAGTCCTGAGCCTCTTGGTCTCTCATAACTGCTGCTCTATAATGCCTTTTAATCATTCCCTGCTACCAGTAACGACAATGGAAGGGGATCAGAGAAATTCCTGATGGGTCTTCGTTGGTTCCAGGAACCCCAGAATATGCTGTACACACACTGAACTCGGTTACCATCACTGCAGCCAGTTACTGCTCTGCCCTTGAGCAGCTGCAGACGTAGAACAGGCCAGCAGAATTTTCTCTGAATTAGTCAGGAACAGCTCCGGTCACAGGCTACTCACAGAAACCACGTGCCGGCAATTCTGCTCTTTATGCACACAAATTTGAAGCACGTGTCTGTGCAAAGCACACCAGGTCTGCACAGGAAAGGAACAGATTGCAAACCATGCAAGAGCATCACTTGTTACGTGTTTACGACAGGAGATAGCACGTTTTGAATAAGCCTCCAAGAACTTGCAAGTTTTAACCATGGAAGCCTTCAGACGTTAACAGTTTCAAACCATCTCCTGTCAAGTTCAGTTCTCAGTACTGTACGTAACACTATGGTTTCAGTTAACCTCTCTGAAGCTACGTACTTATTAAGTTACCTTACATTTCTGCAGACAAAGGGAATTTTTGCCAAGGCTTTCTGCACCAGCTCCCTGCATTATGACAGTGCCTCAGGGAGGGGTAGGAGAGCACTGGCACACCCGAGGGCCACCAGCAGGGTGTCCTACGTGCGCCCTACCTGACTCGGGGGGCTCCTGCTCCTCGTCCGGTAAGAACCTGGCCTTGCCGGCCTGCCGGGGCGCATCGTCGCCGTTGTCCTCATAGATGTTGGACCACTTTATGGCCATGTCGACGGCAGGTGGCGGCGGGGGCTTCTTCTCGGGCGGGCTGTACACCTCCGGCGGGGGCACGGCGTTGTTCCTCCACACCTTGAACTCCCGGGGGGGCTGCGGAGAGAAACACGGCGCCCGGGGCTGCGGCGGGAGCCCGCCGGCCCCCAGCAGCCCCGGGCTCCCCGCCCGGCCCGGCCCGGCCCCGCCCGTACCTCCTCGGGCGCCCTGAGGACGCGGCTCTCCCAGTCGATCTGCTTGTTGAGCGGGTTGTAGAGGAAGGCGGGCGGCTGCGACACCTCCCGGAACAGCTCGTCGGGCGGCGGCAGCCGCGGCCGGCTCCCCGGGCTGCCTTCCGCCGGCGCCGCGCCGGCCCCCGCCGGGCTCTCGTCGGCCGGGGCCTCGTCGGCCTCCGAGTCGGAGCTGGAGCTGCCGTAGGCCGCGAAGAAACCCAGCGGGTCCCCTCCCTCCGCCGCCATGGCGGGGCCTGCGCCGCCGCACGGCCCGCACGGAAACCGGGCCCGCGCCCGGGGTTCCGGCCTGAGGCGGCGGGCGGCGGGCACGGCCCTGACTGACAGACTGACCGACCGACAACCAGCGGTTTCTTCTAAAAGAGCAGAGGGCTAGGAAGCAGCCTTTGAGTATAATACGATAAAATTCCTCGCTGGGAATTATTAAACTGTGTCCAGCTGATCTCTCGCCTTAAATACCATGGAACATAAGAAACCCTACACACAGTACAAGGATAACAAGCACTGAAGTCCCCACAACACTTAAGAATCCTTTTGAGTTACGCTGCTCAGTGCACAAAGGTTTTCTTCTCCCTCACTAATCAAAGATGTCTTGAGACTGAAGTCACTATATGCATGGTCAGAAGCAACACTTCTCACATCTTTACAAAGTGGAGCAATCAAATAATTTTTTAAAAAAATCACAAGAATCTGGTTAGCAATACTAGTCATGAACCACAGAATCTGTAGTTAAGGAGAACGAGGTCTTCATCCCATACGCACATCTTCCCTACACACTGCTCTTGAATGCAGTACTACAGACACCAGTGTTTCACACTGTCTGTCTTTCCCCCAGAGACAAACCTCTCTAAAAAGAGAACAAAAGCCTCCCTTCACATACAAAACCAAAACCCCACATCCAGACACTGGCATGAACTGCACTTAGAACCTATACATTTTAACAATGATAAAGGCAGACAGAAAACAAGCAATTATACAAAAGAGTTTATTCCAAAAGTTGTGATAAAAATATATTTTTTTAAAAAATGCACCTTGCAAACATTGGTAAGATAATACATTCATTTAAAGTCTCAGGTTAACAGGCTCCGTTGCAGGAGTAATCCCTGTACAGGCAGGCCTACTGCACACTGTGCTGTGTGGCAGGCAGCAGTGGAAGTTCTGATTTAGAACTGCAATGCGGTTTTTACCTTGAGCTGATGCTCTTTCTGTTAAGGCCAAGTTTGCTCTCCCTCCCTCTCTCCCCTCTATTTACAAGGATCCAAGAACAAACCCAAAACTAAGCTTCTAAGGAGGTTAAAACAAGAAGGGGAAAAAATGTTTGAGAACACAAATGCAATTCAAGTGGTTTACAGTGAACAAAGGGACATTTAAACAAATTTATATACATCCAGAGTACATGCAACTACAGTTCAAGTTAGTGAAAGAGAGATTTACGCCTACCCTCCAATTCATGTTAGAGAGCAAGATTTTGCTTGCATTTAGGTACCTAAATCCCAGAGTGCCTTCTGTACTGAAGTTTCATTTAAAAGCATTTGCACCATCCTGACAGTCTATCACCTTAGATGCATACCAGAAAATCAAGGATTTTAAACACTAAACAGAAGCCCACATCTTTAGCAAATGTAAGCTATTTACATTCTGAATACAGAGTATAATTGAACAGTGGAGTTTATTTTAACCTTCCAAAACCATAGCAATCATGAAATAAAAATTTAGAGAGGCCTTCTGCAGGACCCCAAAACAAGAGCACAATTTAGGGTTATTGCCCTAAATTATTAACCTGGCTTTGAATTTGAATGGAATGATACAGTTACAGAACTGCATAAGAGCCCAAATAATTTAAACCTTAAATACAAACCTAACTTTTGATATACTAAAAATACTGAAGTGTAGTTTTGCAGAACATAACTGTACACATTTCCAAGGAAGAGTTTGTCTTTGTCTAGTAATTTTAAAGTGATTAAAGGCCACTTTCATAAAAAGATTTCAACTCAAGAGCAGAGTATGAGAGCAATATTTCTTGACACAATATAACATGCTATATGAGAACCTTCCCATGCTCAAATGGTTTAAATACCTTTGACTAAGCAATTTGAAATGTAAACGTGTCTATCTGCCTCGAGGAGTAGATATCTTAAGTGCAACATTTCCAAGAATCCTGCAGTTAAGGATGCTTTCCTGCTACACGACTCCTCTACTTACCTACTGGGACAAAATATAGAAGCATTAGTCCTTAACAGTATTATACAACAGCAGTTTCTCATAGCCCACATGATGTGGTTACAGCAGTTTACTTTCCTTTTCCAATATTAATGAGAATTTATATTTAAAGTGCATCTCAAATCACAAATCTCTAAATAATATACAAGAATAATATGCTAAGGCTTGTGGAAGTATACTCGCTAGCTCGCATCACTGTGATGCTGAGTGCCTTTCAATGTACTGGTAGACAAAAAGTTAAAAAAATAAGAGACTTCTTGCAAATACGCATAGCAACAGATTTGGTCAGATGTGTTATTTGCAAATGGAAATACTTTTTGCACATAACATACATACATGGAGGACAGACTTTATCCTACAGAGAAGTATTTAATTTGGCAAATGAGGTCAAGCTTTTCTGCAAGCGAGCTAAAGCTTTTAGTTCAGGAAGCTAACTTCAATACTTTCAATACTCAGTACTTTTCCTAACCACCTTTGCTTTTCACCTGTCACAGAAAGGCTAAGAACACCAGGTTTGTTACTTACTGTTCTGTAAACTGCAGCTTAAGTGTCTGCAACTAAACACAAAATCTTAAATATATTGGTTAAAAAAAAAAAAAAAAAACAAAAAAAAAAAAACACAAAACTTTGCTGGTGTAGTATCATGATTTTTTTTTTCTAATAAAAGCTTCCTAAGTAACATGAAATCAAGCAGCTAGAGTCACCTGATTACAAAAAAAAATATGTTAAAACAGTAAATAGCATGGACTGTTTCCTCTGATTTCACAAACTAACAGTTTCAAAACTTTTTTTTACCCTTATAAGACACCACATGCTGTTTCAGTACCCTTCGGATGAATAGACAAAAGTCACTAAGTTCACTAAGGTTGAAGAGAACGTGATCTCAGAGGCAAAAAGCAATTGTCACTTGAACTGTTAGATGGTTCTTGCTGTTCTGACTGGAGCTCTGGTGGGAGAGGGGGTGCTCCGGGGTCTCCAGGGCCTGGAAGGGTGGCTGAGAAAACCACACTCTCTGCATTTCCCGTCTCTGCAATTGGCAAATTCATGGAATGAAGAGAGACAGCAGACATAAACGCAGCAGTGCTATAATCTTCTTCTGGGTGATGCATCTGGGTTGATTCTTTATCTTTTGTTTTATCAAAAAAATTAGATTCATCAGAATATGATCTAGAAAGATTATTTGTTCCTTCATACAGCGAGGTCATGCAGGTGCTGCAGCTCAGACCTAAGACAAAAACAAACAAACAAACAATTTAATTACAATGTGATGCACTCTTAAAACTGATTTAGCATCAGTAACATTGTCAAAGATCAGTTGTCTATAATTTGAACCAACCATCCTTTTCATCTCACCTGTGACGTCCAAGTAGTTGTGACAAATTAGAAAATACATGCAGGTCATCTCATCAGCCACGGGAATGATTTCTCTATGTCAGCTACTAGTTGACAAAGCACACTGTAACTTAAGCTTCGCTTTAGGATGTCATTTCTATAGGCAGCCTGAACTATCTTTCAATAGACTTTTCTCACTGTATTCTTCAAAGAACCTTTTAAAAGCTTCAGCCACATTGTTCTGCTCCAAACTGGACTGCTTTTGAAGGCTGCTCCACTTGAAGCCAGAGAAAACTTCAGACCTTTCATGACTAGGGTCAAAAACGTACCTTCTTCCTTCTTTATTTCTCTTTAGGTGGGTGTGGAAGGGGAAGTAAGGTTTTTGGTTTAGAAAGCTTATGCTTTCTTTTTCCGCCTTCAGATGTGAATACATAGAGCAACTTCAGTTTTCTGTGTCAGCAAAACTTCTGATTGTATGAAGCAATACATTCAGAGTCTATTTTTAATTTTTGCACTGAAAGCATTTGGGGAAAATTCCCCTCAATATTGCATTTGTGGGCTTATCCTCTGCTGAGGTGCAGAGTTGAACAAAACCCAAGCATCCTGCCACTGCAGTAAAGAGAAACACAAGATGGAAGATAACCACTTATTTTGCGTTCTGAATTAGAACCTCATAGAAAGCAAAACTGAAGTGTGAAAAAAGACTTATCCATCAGAACAAAACAGTATGTTTGCGGTTTTCCCCCCCTCTCCCCATTTTGTTATTTGTGTTCAGATAGTAAAGAGGCAGAGCTATCTGCCTGATATTTGCCTGATATGCCCGAGGTATCGTCCTGAGATTTTAAACCCAAACTGAGGCAGTTTCCAAGAACACTGTCCCAAACACTAGAGAAAGGAAAAAAATATGTAATAAGAAACACGGATTGAACAGTGCGAGTTTTATTTTGCAGACCCTCAAAATAAAATTTTTATCTTAGATGATTTTATTATAAACTTCTTACCTTTGAGAGCTTCAAGTTTTTCATTTTTGACTTTCAACACTACGTCAGTTATCTTTTGTAACAGAAAGTTTTGTGTTCTTTCTCGCCTGATAGACTCAATCAAAGCATCTAGTCCCTTTGGGTTTTCTGCTAAGTAGTCCAACAACTTCCCAGTTTTTTTCCTGCTGGAAGATCGAGAAGAGATCTCTTCTGTGTCCTCTCTGGTGAGTATTTTCTTTGAACGTAGGTAATCAAAGTGTCTCTCAGCTATAATCTTGTCACACAAGTAAGGTCGCATCCTTTCTAAAGCCTGAAAAAAACAAAACAAACCAGTATCAGCCGATCTTTCAATTCATTTAGAAGCCTTTATTAAAAATCTTTATGATTTTTTTTACAAGTTAGTCAAGCAGTTTTTAAAGCTGCCACCACGTTACCTAGGGGAGAATTTTCTCAGTGCAGCTGTGTAAAAAAAAAAATAAATAAATAAAATCAAAGCATTTTAATTTACCTATCCTTTTCAGGAGTTTTCCTTTGAGTGACCTGTGAGGTTTTAATGCATCTTAAGTAATTAAGGCAGATATTTACTGAAAATATTACATTAGGTCTATGATTATCACATTTCAGAACAGCCACCAAGTAAAAATGAAATTAAACACAACAGCAACTACTTATTTTGCCTACATGCATACCCACTCTCCCCATTTTACTACCCAACTGCAACATTTTCATATTATCTGTATCCCAGAGGCCCAACTCCATGGCACTGCTGTTATTGATGTTTTCTGTACATTGAGCAGAGCAGTCTCAGAGCAACAGCATGTATACTCACTGTTTAAAAGTTTTATTAGACAGACACCTCTATTTGAGTTCACCAGCATCCACAATACCTGTGCTTTCTTTCACAGATGTACCTACTCTCAACAACTTTACTGGCTGCTTTTTCTTTATCAATCTGCTTTCTGATGGTTTAAGATTTTATATTGAACACCTGCAGCACCCTGTACGCTTATGACACACTGCAATGACTCCTGAGAATTAGCACATCTCTGAGGACTCTGGCAGAAGTAAAATGCCTCCCCCCTGCAGCATAACTTCAGCTACCAAGTGTCAGCTGGTTGCTTAATCCTCTCTGTAACCAGAAAAAGAAAAAAAAGGAAAAAAGCGGCAACAATCTGCCCTGGGAGCGGATTCCATCCATTGTCTACAGACCCTCGCATGCAGTCAGTTACCACGGGGCACGATAAAGCAGAGAAGTCTGTTCCAAGCCCTTCACATCCTCAGGAACTGCAACACGTTGTATCCCGTCCCATTCCCTCTGTTTCTCCCTGCAGAGATGTGCCATCCTTCTAACCGCATGCAGGTAGAATGTGATTACCAGTTTATTTTGGAGGTAATTTAGAGGAGCAAAGTCACCACTTTGAATTCTTCTTTGTAAGATCCTGTGTCCTCTCTTACACTGACGGGTTTATTCAGACATCTGGCAAAGAAAGCAGTGACCTCCACCCCCCTTGTTCAAAGGGTCCGCACAAGCACCTCCGAAGCGTCAATGACATTCACCGTATTTCAATCTGCACATTAAGAGGCCTGCTTGGTGCCAGCAGTTTAACAGAACTAATGCCTGCCTTCACAACTCTGCTTTCAATAACCAATCAACTGCTCTATGAAGATGAGAGTCACAAGTATCTTTTTACTTGAAAAGCACACTCTGTGTAACACTGCAGAATCAGCAGGTTCCCTTGCCAACAATTTTCCCTGTGAAGAAATACACAAGTCAGATACACACTGGCTGAAAATTATTGATGTGAAAAAACATTCTCTCCTCTCCTCCTGAAGTTGCCTCATTTGATTCAACAAAGGTAAATTATTTGAGAGCTACAAGGAAAAAAAACACCTTTACATTTGAGAGATGCGGTAAGATGAAAAGAAACAATCACAACTTTTTTCCCAAAGAAAGTCTTCCAATATCCTCTTGCTTTTCAATTATATCCCATGAAAGCAGCATGAAGACAACTTTGCTTTAAAGGAATTTACTAGCTCAATAGAACTGCCTGGCATCCTGTGCTGTGGAAAACACCAATAACTCAATTAAAGAAAAAATTTCTGGACTGCTTCACTAAGCACGGCAAAGGAAGAATGGAATGTGCTCTTGTAGTTTTCTGCTCCTAGAGGTCCAACAAAAGCAAGCCATCAATAAACAGCCTGTGGTTATGCAGTTAAAGGAATAATCAGGAGGGCATGCAAGGAAGAGAAAGGAAAGCTGCTGGCAGCAGACCACCACCAATGAATACAACACAAAACCCGAACCCCAAGGGCGCGGCTGCAGGGTGCCTAATTCAGGCTGTGGGCAGCTCCCTGTTCCCACCCTCACTCCAGCTCTGGCAGCTGAGAGGATCCATCAACGGAGCGGGTTAGTTACCTGCCCCCGTGCTGGTGCAGCGGACTGGGAGGAACAGAAAAGGGCAACAGCACAACTCCCACCATTTTTCTCTGCCATCAAGTATCCAAGTGGAACAGGCCCGTGCTTGCTTGGCTATGAGTGTTGGGAGCAGTGCGGCATTCTTTCACTTCCCATAAACCTCTTCCTACCACCAAGGGGGATCAGTCACAACCAACTCAAAAGCAGAAGAGTCAGTATGTTTTTCAGCATTAGAAGAATATAGCAAGCTGTTACTCAATTGAACGACTACAGTGTTTTGACTAACATTGCTCTGCAATGAGTCTTACGCTGCATGAAGTGCACCAGTCCTGAATTCCCCTCTGCACTGTCCTCAGAGGGTAACAGTTTGTCAAGGACAGGAAGGACAGAGCACAAGCATTAAGAACCCTTTGCTCTGTATGGATGTGTTTGCAGGGCTCACTGCCCCCTTCCCAGCTGGAGGAGGTGAGATTCCAACCTTTACAATTTCTCCTCAAGACAAGTTTACCCAGAGCAGACCAGCCCTGCAAGCCAGCTGAGGTATGCTGCCACACCACACAATGAGAATTCCTGCTCTTGCATCACTTCCCTTCCGCAGTCCACTTTGTAAGGAATAGAAGGAGGTAACACAGGGTAAGGTCACCTCAACTCTTCCCTGATGTGACAAAACAGTAGGGAGAAGGTACAGAAAGTTTTGGGGAAAAATATTTCAGTGCTAGTTTACTTGATCTCAGATACCAAAGCAAATCCTGACAGTACTTGTGTGGTTGTAGCAAAAGACAGCAGAAACTGCCTGCATACCCTACAAAAAACATACCATGTTTTAATTACTTTAACATACTCAACCCTAAGCAAGCATGCCTTCAGTTTCACAAAGATAACACCTATATCCAAGAAGAAATAAAGCTTTAACACAGCACCCTGGTTTTGATGGCTTTAAGATTGGTGCACAGAGCAGAATATAAGTAGCAATGCAGACAGAATATAAAACATTTTAACCTAGCCTGTGGTGCTAAAATATTTCATTTAACCTAGCCATCTATGTGACACAGCTGTCAGTGATGAGCAATAACCACCTGACAATGCACGTGATGAAATACAAGCACAAAAGAAATTATGCACAAATATATTTAACTACCTGACTTTTTTAAACCTAGGATACAGAGATTTGCATTTTATTTTAACAAAAGCATCAGTTTGAGTGACTTGAAGCAATCCACCCTCTTATTTTAAGTGTAATCTACAAGAAGATTGCTTATTGATGCTAATTAGCAGTTAAACTTTTGTTACAGCTATGCCTTCATAATGATTAGTTGGGTCTACACCATATCCGATACCCTAGCTGCCTTGTTCGTTGTTTAATCCACTGGAGGCACAGACAACTGTTCGTTCAGTTATGCTCACACATCTTGCCATGCAATGTACAGCAGTGTTGTGCAGACTGCAAGAAGAAACCAATGCCTGGCTGGATCTCCAGCTCATCCTGACAAGGTTACTTGGCCAAAGCCACCTGCACAGCTTTGGAGCAGCTACAAGAGCTTACAGTGAGCAATGAACCTCCCTGACACGAGGATCTCTGCAGTCAGGTTTATTGTACTGTGTTTTGATGACAAACCTAGTGTTATTTGTTACTACCCAGTATGTTACCACCAAGTCCTCAGATTACTGTGGGAGACTGTAAGATTGGAGCCTGAAGCGACACAGATGGACTTTTGTGAGCATCAGCTATGAATACAGTCAGTAGCTCAGACTGATTTAGATAACGTTACACAGATGGTCTGATTTAACATTTTTTTTTCCCTGTAACATCGGGATGCTGCCTACTGCAGCGTTACCCCGCGGCTCTACAGAAGCAAGCAGTAACTTGCAAAACACACCTCACAGAGCCGTGACAAAGCTTTTACAGAAAATTCCATACACGTAATGGTACCAAGAAGCCAGAACTCAGCTCAGCTCTGTAACGAGTTGGCAGACGACGTGACAGCAAAATAAATCACACAAAAGGCCCGGGGGGCGGCGGGGCCGTGAGGGGAGGCCCGGCCTCACCCTGCCCTCAGCGGCTCGGCCCTGCTCGGGCCGCGCCTCCCGCTCCCCGCCGCCCGCGCCGCGCCGCCGCTCACCTCCTTTTTCACGTCGGCCATCTCGTCCTCCGTCAGCGGCCGCCCCGCCGCCGCCGAGGCCGAGGCCGGCCCCGACCCCGCGGCCTCCATCGCGGAAGCCGCTGCCGCGGGAAGCCGCCCCCGGCACCGCTTCCGACCCAGGCTCCCCGCCCCGCCGGGCGTGCGCGGTGGCAGCGCCCCGCGGCTGATGGCGGCCGGGCAGGGGCAGGGGGCGCGGCCGCAGTCACCGCCCCGCCCGCACGAGATGGCGGCCGCGCGCCGGGCCGCCTCAGGGGGCAGGGGCTGAGGGTTGCCCGCCCGCTGCTCTCGGCTGCGGCACCCCCGGGACGGCTCGCCCCGGCCCCGCTCTGCCTTGCCAGTGCCGTGCTACGCGAGGTGTGACCGTGCTGGTGTTTGCCTCACGCTGCCGGTTGATCCGGCTCCCTAAAAAGCACGTTGGTTCTGCTCGTAACACTTACACACACACAGGGGATGTTCACCCTTCTTACCTGGCCCAGAGCGTTAACATCAGTCCCAAAATGGCTCAGCAAGGTTTCAGGTGTGTGGAGCTCCCAGTGAGGTGGCTGTGGCACAGCTGAGGCAGAGGCCAGTGCCCCCCAGCTCCCGGCTCTATCCTTGTCCATTAAACCAAATGCCTTCTGGCTCCTTCCTTCTCTCCAAGGCGAATGTTACTGTAGGCTTCGCTGGCTCCCTACAACACTCTGATAAAAATAACTGTTGTGCATTCTGGACCTAGATGTTATAAATGAAGTCTCAATTCAATCTGAATTTAGTAATATTTATAAAAGACGTATTTATGAAAGGTATAAAAGGCAAGTAAACAGTGCTGGGTGTGCGGGGAGTCTACGCTCCACCAACACACACACATGAACATGAAACATTCTAAATATATAGAACATTGCTTTTACATACTAAACCCGAGTATGCCTACACATACGTACAATCAGGAAAGGTAACAAACAATCCTTTAAGTTCCATGACTTAACATGTTGTCTCTATTTTCCGTTCCTTTTCTTAATTACAAACAAGTCTCCATTTTCCATTCCTTTTGAACAATATGTCTTGCTTTACTTGGTCTTTGGGCCTTATGTATCCCGTTCTTCCCGAATCGAAGAAAAACATACCCGTCTCCTTTTCAAGGCCAATAATCCTGGGTCAAAAGGCACGTCCAGGTCACCAGGGGGCGTAACAGCAAAAGCCTTCGATGGCTGTAGCAGCAGAGGGGCCGATGGTGTAGCAGTTGGATCAGTAAAGGAGCCCGCAGCTCCCTCACTGTCTGGCAAACCACACGTTTCTGACTGTGGTCCCACAGGGCTCTTTAAGGCCTCAGAAACTGCTCGCCAGGTGCCGAGAAATTCCACTGCAACCTTGTCATTTTTAGTTGCAGAGTCCCACACCTTGACCTCAATTTGGTCCCATAATTCAGGACTGTAAACTGTCCGACTGTTAATAAAGAGAATAAACTGTAAGGTTACCAGGACAGTCTTTGTTCCTAAGGACGTATGATTCCCCATAATGCCCGGCTGCTTACCAGCGAGGGGCAGTTGTGTGCGTGGGTCTGCTTCTCTCAGCTTGAGCTTCTTCCCAGCTCCGGTGTGCCTATTTCCAGTGACTTTCAGTACAAGCTTCTCTGAGTGGTTTGCTGAGTCTGGCTGAACCTATCTTCATGAGGCAATCAATGTGCCTGCTCCCGTCCTGGTGTCCGTTCCACTAGCCTGTTCCTCTTCATTCCTTCTTTCTGCCTCCCCATTGATGACATAACTTCATTACATCGTGTTGCCTTTTCCTTCTCTCCACAGCAGTTGTTTTCCAAATAACTTTTCATTGGTCAAAGAACTTTGCATTAAACAGCAACAGCAAACACCCAGAAACTTCCATGCCTTAACGGCTAGAGAACAAGTAACCAGATGGAGAACAAGAAACCGGAGAGCGCATGGAGTCTCCTGAATCACCCTTCTTTGCTCCCTCTAAACTCTTTTATATTCCTGATGGCCTCATCGTTAAGAGTCTGATGTTATCATCAACGATGGGGCTTTCCAACCCCCATGGCCACACTCCCACATCTCCCCCTTCTTTATTAATATCAACCATTTTCTCGACACGAATAACCACTCCATATATAACAGGCCGAACCCATCTTCATGAGGCGATCAATGTGCCTGTTCCCGTCCTGGTCTCCATTTTGCTCGCCTGTTCCCCTTTTCATTCCTTCTTTCTGCTTCTTTATTGATGACAACTTCATTACATCGTGCTGCCTTTTTTTATCTTGAGGGCAGGCTCCCCTCTTATACCCTTTTCTCCACATCAGGCCTTTTCAAAAACAACTTTTCATTGGTTAAACAACTTTGTAAATAACAGCAACAGCAAACACCCAGAAACTTCCATGCCTTAACGGCTGGGGAACAACCCGAGACTGCATGGAGTCTCCTGAATCACCCTTCTTTGTTCCCTCTAAACTCTTTTACATTCCTGATGGCCTCATCGTTAAGAGTCTGATGTTTTCATCAACCACGGGGCTTGCCCACTCCCATGGCCACGCTCCCAAATCTCCCCCTTCTTTATTAATATCAACCATTTTCTCGACACGAATTACCACTCCATATATAACATAGGGTAGTTATTAATAACCTCGCTCAGCGAGAGGTGCAGTTCAAAGCCACGCAATGTCTGGCTTCTGGATTCCTCAGCCATGTAGGCCAGCGTGAGGCAAACTGAAAGGAATTAACTCGAGCAATCAGGGAGAAGGGCATGTGGTTAGAGAATATGAGAATAGAATAGATTTAGCAGATTTGCTAAAAAAAAAAAAAAAAAAAAAAAAAAAGAATGGTCCAGGCAACTGGAAGAAGACTACGCTCGGTATGTAATTAATTTCAGGAGGTTAGCATCAGTAGTTCAGTATTGAGAAGTGAGCTTCAATGGGGAGTGAGTTACAACATTTTTCAAGGGAGGTGGAACGATTTTGGACACTACATTGGTTTACATGATTACGTACATGTGTCATGTTCATATAGAATAAATTTCTCAGTCAAAGAAGTTTGCCATTTTGAAACAAATTCAAGTAAATTGGTACCAACTCTCTTCTGTAGAAATAGGTACACAAAGATGTGTGTAAATGATGCAGTTTACTACATGAAGTAATTGTGCCAAGCTACCACAGTAGGTATCACCAATTTAAATACAGTATTATAAAAATCTTACTTTTAACTCCTGTAAATTAGTACAATGGCTATATTTACATCAGCTGTAACAAAATATTTCCTTAGCCTTGCTTCTCCAGCAGGAGGCTCTATTACATTATAGTCTATTTAAAGTCCTATTAGTAGCCAAACTGTACAGTTTGGAATTTATGTAATTCTTTCGCTTCAGTACTGTTATTTTATGTTGCATTTCCTAAATATAGAGTTGCAGCAACAATATTGAGGCCTTAGACAATTAAAACTTTGACTGCCACATGGTGGCACTGAAGGCCTACAAGCGCTTACCCTAGGCTCCGTGGAGGTGGGTTGTTGTAATGATATTAGGAGACAACTGAGTTGTCTTCTAGTATCATTACTCCTAATACCAGTCTAGTCATATTAGCGCACGAGAGTACAAGCAGAGATTAGCACCACTGCATCATCTGCAGCACGCAACAAGTGGTATTTAGATATAAAACACGCAGCCATCTGTCATATTACCACACAGCAACGTCTGAAACGCTGTCAACTCTCTTGACATCTTGCAGGAGGGAAAGGTGCAAGAGCTACAGAAAGAATTAAAACAATGATCATGCCACTGTACCTTTGTTGTTTCATTTGTTGTAACTTGCAGTAAATACACACACTACAGAAAAATGCTGTACTATAATAACATCTGTTTAGTTATCTTGGCTAAGCATACTTAGCCAATACCTCCTCTATCTACGTTATTCTTAAAGGTAAATCTAAAATCATGATTTGTTTTTAAAGAGTCAAGATTTCTTCTAACAGGATTGAAGGTTTAGTACTTGTGTCTATTACTTGCTTTATTTCTAGATATGTAGCAAGCTTCCCAATAAAAAGATGTCATGACACAGTATTAAATTAAATGCATGTGCTTGCAGTTTCAAAATAAGAGGCAAGAACTACATAGTTCACAGTACAATTGACACTTTATTCCATTGTGATAGGGATATATAGTAATGAAACTGCAAGGATCACAAAAAGAAAAAAAATCAAAGTGCAGACCTCTATTAGAATAGATTATGGAATGTACTGATGTTTTTGGCACAAAAAGTGGGAAACTATATACTGCAGCGAGATTTTAAGTTTGATGAAATGTAACACTTCTGTGTTCAGTAGTCATATTTGTGTACTGCAGAACAATACAATGTAAAACAGTGACTAACACGATTCACATGCAACTCTAAACAAGTTACATCATACGTCCAGTTAAAACTTTTCTGAAAA
This sequence comes from Aythya fuligula, assembly GCF_009819795.1. Classification (NCBI taxonomy): domain Eukaryota; kingdom Metazoa; phylum Chordata; class Aves; order Anseriformes; family Anatidae; genus Aythya; species Aythya fuligula. The sequence goes on from NC_045566.1 coordinate 14,994,276, forward strand.
TACACGAGCTCCAATGATACTTTGTTCACAATCACTTAACAAATACCATTCTTTAAGCAGTCTTATCTTTTCAGCTTCCTTACTGATAAAAACAAAAATAGAGAATCTTAAATAGTAAATTATTTTCCCAAAATGATTCTACATGAATGCCAGTATTTTGTATTAAAGTAATTTGGCTCTGACTTCATTGATAAAATGTTTAAGAAGATGAGTGAAATCAAAAGCTTATTTTTTTTCCATATTTCATCCCCAATTTGCTGTGAACAAACAGAAAAAGCAGATTCCTTGTTCTGCATTTCACTGAATGTTTATTTTTAAAACTGGACATGATGCTGCCTATGACCTCTGTACCTATTACATGGAAAACACCCAAAAAGTCAGAGAACAGCTTCATAGTGGCATCTATTTAAGACAAAAAAGGATTATATTAGCGTGGAAATGACAAAAATGCAGAAATGGAAGAATTCAAGATTATCTTGTAAGTACAGTATGCATTCACATTTTCATTGCAGAGAGAGATACTGTATTCACATTGTTAAAGAGAGAAACCCACATAACACAGATCTTTCTAAACTCATAGTAAAGATAATAACCATGAAAGATCTTTAATGCACATTGCTGCTCCTTCATTTGATCTAAGCTAAACTGCTTGGTCATAGAAAAAAAAATACTGATGAGTAATTCAAACCCCATTGCTGAGCTATTAACCACAATATCTTCTGCACTGACCTTCTATGTCATACAGCCTAACAGCTGTTATCAAATGTTTTATGTGGGCAGTTCAGTGTCTCATCTCCTTTTTTGGTTTGGGATCTCATCTTATTATTTATATTAATCAAGGATGATGATTCACATCAGACATTTGAGAAATGTTCAAGTGACAAGATGCACAGGACACCCATTAGATGTATGTGTGTTACAGCAGAAATGTCCTCGCAACTGAATTCTTTGTTTGGGCAGTAGAAAAAGTAGCAAATAGCAAGAAGTAGCAGCATTTGGCATGACTCTAGTTCTTAGTACCATACTGTAAATGCACAAACTGAAATGCTTTTAATGTTGTTGCTTGTTTTTTAATGCTATAACAAAGCGCAATGCTAAAAGCAGAGAAGTGATGGCAATCCCATTAACCAGTTTAGGTAACTTGGCATCAAAGATGCATGTATATTAAGAACCTATCACACCTATGACAAACTCTGTCAAATGGAAACGAAGCACACATGATTTAGAGCACCCAAATTCTGCACCTAAAGTTAGAGTACAATTTGAAATAACCACCTGAGGGAATTCAAATTCCTCAGCCAATCCTCTCCTCTTTCTGTATGCCAAAATACAGCCTTGAAGGCAAGGAAACCTAAATGGCAATAATACCAACAACCTCTCTGGAAAATGAGGTGTTTCTCAGCTCTGAGGTCTGCTCTTCCCTCTCCCTCCCTTGGGAAAGCCATTATCACCTATTCTGTTGCTTTCAGAGACACAAGGTATCAACAATGTCCACCACATTTTTCTCTTTTCTGGAGCAATCCTGAAGAGGAGTCACCTCCCTTGTCACTCTCTAGATGTACAGCCCTTGCTGACAGTCATCCTTCCAGCTCAAAAGAAGTCCCTCAGAGTAAAAATGGACACCTCGGTTTCTCCTCCCACCTCGCACCTAGTCAAGGAGGGAGAAAATTTAGGACTGTCCACTGTGGAATGAACAGCAAGGAGACGGGAGTGCAGAAAAAGAAGACTGAAGTAGGAGAACTGAGGCAGCAGAAGGAAACTCCACTTGGAGTTAAAAGAGAAAAGTGCTTATTGTACCATAAACTAGAAGCTGTAGTCGGAGAAAGAGAGGGCAAAAATACAACTAGAAGTTTGAGGCATGAATTGAATGGAAATCCCACAGCCTAGCTGGCACAAGCCAGCTGGATGCTCCCGCTCCCAACTGAGATGATGGAGAGGGACTGAAACAGATAGGCCAGGAGAGTACAGACAAGTCAGGGGGTTCTGTTCAGGCTTTTTACAACAGCCTCCACAGATACAGAAGTTTTTAAGCATAAAGCTTGGCTCTAGAAGTTATAGTTAAATACTAAAGGGTTATTTTTTGGCACAAAATTTTGTTTAGTATGAATTCATTTTAAAATGCAAGACGCTGTACCAGATACATAAAAAGCACTGAGGGAAGGGGAGAACAGAGATTTCCCACTGCAACATTTACATCTTCAGAGCCTGATCACGTGGGTCAAGCTGAAATGGTAGCTCATGGAAATGGAGGAGACAAGGGAGAAACATCAGGAGAATCCTTTGGGACAGCCACAAAAACAGCTGCTGTTTGGCTGGTGAAGGACCTCCTTTGGGACACACCTTTTCAGATACATTTCATTTGCTCGTCATTGTTCTCTCCCTCACGGTGCCTCGTGTCATCACAACGTACAGTGCGCCCAGACATGAGATGCATCCTGCCATGGCTGCCAGGATGTTTGCTCCACATTAGCCACTGATGTGAGGTGAGAGATGCCCTGTGGAGAACCTATAGATATATGTACTTGTGTTTCCAACCTTATGGTTGTGTGGAAAATCATGTGGGTTTCCAGAGGACACCAAAGTGTGCACTTGGTTAATACTATTTGCTGTGCTACAGAACGCATTGCTAACCTCCCTGCTGCTGCTTGCTTCTGACTGTACCTCAGAAACATGCCACAAGTGGTTCAGGAAAGGTGGAGGAGGTGCCTAGGAAGTCGATAACATGTTCAGACTATTCGTCAGTCTCCGGAGAGTTCCCACTGCTGTCTCTGTTTGGGAATTTCTCCATCCTTAGTTTACAAATGGTTTACCAAGAAGCATGTGAATACAATGGGGAATGCTTCACTTTACTGTGGTGAAAAAAAGTATGACTCAGTGGGTAAACATGTAGTGGAATTTGCTACAAAAACTGTATTTGTTTTAAATGAATACCACAGTAAATATTCATGCAATTAAAAAAATAAGATGGTCATTGTTCCAAGGAAAACTACCCCAAGGGCAGATAAAGTACACATGCCAATCTTTCAGGAAACAATAGCTTCCCTTATTCATGAGCATAATCCAGGAATAACTGTCCTTCAACTCACTCTATCAGCCTTTCCTTTTGAATTTTGCTAGTATGTGGCCTCCAAAAGAAGAGAAAACAGCAGAACTAAGGGACAAATACACGGAAAGTAAACAATAGAATAAAAAAACAATTTTGCTTACTTTCAGAGTTTTAACTTTTCCAAGAACATCTGAACTTCTCATTTTTGTCGTCCAGGTGCTCCCTGGGATCTGGCCTTTAAGAAAAAAACCCTCTCTTTCTCACTAAAGTGAATACAAAGCACGAGCAGCAAACCAGGACCTGAACTTGCAGGACATGTCATATGTGGCTGCACTGCAATTTCTTTCTGTCATCCAAGTTTCCCAGGCAGACATTGCCCTTGAATGTACCCGCCAGAGAAAGCTTTTCCCAAAATTGCTACCTGGCGTCTGAAACTGATTCTAGGCATGATTCTGCCCAGCAGCAGCAATGTGATATGGCTGAGACAGTGAGCAGTCTATTGCCCACTGTTCCAGCTTCCCAACCACACAAGATACCAAGTTCATGAGCCCCCTGAACTTTTAGTCCTCACCGACACCTTGCATTACTGAAAGAAAAGAGAAAAAAGGAGATGAAAGACTGAAGAAGGAAAAAAAGACACAGATCAAGGAAGCAAGAGAAAAAGACAGGAGAAGGCAACAGTACAGAGACAGAGGTTCTTGAAGTGTTGAGAATTAGTTGGTTTTCATAAAATTTTCACACAGATAAGTTAAATCACTAACATAAGGGGTTAGCCATTATAAGCGTCTTCTGCTAGCCCACGGGACTAACATACTTCAGTTATGCACCCCTCAAGAAAAGCATACATCCACCTTAAATACCATCTGCAAGGACATAATAAAATTACACAAAGCAAAAAATTTGTAAACAAGGGTTAGTAGCACAGTGGTACAGTAGATTGTCAATAAAAACAATAGAAGTGTGGATACAGATTCGTCTACCTTGTGTGTAACATTATTGCCAGTTACAAGGGAGGGACTCTGTAAACTCATAATTCTGAAGTTTTGTTAATAAGCACAGAGCAACAGGTGAGTGCCCCATCTACTTTCTCCAGTTCTGTGTTGGCTATTGGAATCAGCATGTGGTCCTTCAGTTTTTCAAAAACCTATTTAGGAAAGAAAATAGAACAGAAATCATTACATTTTACACTTACTATTTTCCCTTTTCTCTAACTATTTACAGAATGAACAGGCATGGCTGGCTCAGTGGGTGCTAAGCTGTCTCATGGTTTGTAATCAATGCTAACATTTATGGTGTATGTGGCCTTCTGCCTACAGCTCTCAAAAGGTTCACAACCAACAATAGTGCAGCAAGGGGAACTGTTACTGCTCCCAGTCGTGCAGAAGAAGCACCAGGCGCACAAGAGACAAAATTAAATCAATAGTGGAGATGAACATAGAGCCCAGGCCCGACACCTTTCAAAAGCCAGTGCTTTTGCCCTCTGATTTTTTCCATGACAGGATATAACCCATTCTGGAAAGCACCGAATTTCAGTGCCCAGCGACTTCCCGGAGAGGCCAGGATGCTGGCAGGCTCCCAGCCATGCTCAGCACCTCTCTCACCTTTGCGCTCTCTGGGTACTCCTCGGGGGCTCGGTGCAGCAGGACGTGGCCTTTGCTGGGAATGTTTAAGTAGATGCAGTTTGCGGCAGCATCATCGGGCACTGTCAGCTTGTCGTAGCGGTGGTCACTCATCTGTTGCATGGTCTGCCAGGAGACAAAAAGTGCAGCTACTTAGACCAAACGCTTTAGAGGGGTCCACACAAATACAAGAACAGAGCCTTCAAAAAAGTGCTAATTGCGACTGCCAAGTCAGCCAAGAGCCATTTTGCTATACAGCAAGTAAGGAGATCTGTCTTTATCTCTGCCTTCAAGGAAGAATCTACTAACCCTACCCAAAAAGAGCAGTAGAAAACCTCTGTCAAACAGTTCCTGGAAACGGCAGGATTAAGCAGTGTACTCAACGAGTAGTCCATGGACTTTTCCTTAAGGAATGCACATTGAGTATGCAAACCTCCCACTCACTTTGACAGAAACTATAGGTGTTCAGCACCTTTGAGAAAAGCAGCCATCATTCAATATTTATAAAACGAGTGTGAATTAACACAAACAGGACAGGAACGGTTCCCAGCTTGGCTATCAGCCCAATCTTAATTCTTTTCAAGGACCTCCTTTCTGCTTTCCAAGCAGTTACTCTTTCACTAGGCACCTGTGCCGGGGCGCGAGAAGGCACGTCTGAGTTAATCCTCGTTCCCAAGGGGACAACACAATAACCTTGTCAGAACAGTAGAGCTGGTGGCTTTCAGAAGTTGGGTTTATAAATATAGGGCTCATACTCAAATTTGGATCCTGGCAGAATTTCCGAGACAGAGACTCTCAGCACACGAGAAGCCTGAGATCGCGAGTTTTGGATTAGGCTCAACTTTTTACTAAAGATAGAAAAAGCCTGGAGACGAGAAGCCTGGCTCCCCTTTGTATCACTCCAGCTTTATACCAGTGTCTCTGACAGAGACCTAGAATAATGCAGAAGCAAACAAAGCTCAAAGCTTTGGCCCTATCCAAAGCCTAAGCAAATTCAAGTGTTTCAGTTTCTCTCCTAGTCCTCCTGTGTTCCCACACAGATTTTTAAGCTTTTTTTTCAGCTTAAAATTACTCATATTAGAATTATGTTAAAAATAAACTAGCACTCTGTTCACAAAATTCTTCAACTAAATTCCCTTCTCAGGGGAGATCTACATCATGTAGCAGAGAGCAAACTTTGATCTTAGGCACAGTTATCTTCAAATTACTGGTAAGGTCATTTGTACTGCTACTCATTCATAAAAAATGCCATATGGAGCTGAATTAGAACAACTGCATCTCCAACATATTGTGAAGCACCATAACAACTCACACTTCCACAGCTACAGTAATTCCTTTATAGGCCTGGATGCATTTTTCATGTTGCAGCCTGAGTCATCCACATCCCGTGGAGAACATGGAAACTCATAGCGAAGAATGCAATGCATTCTTGAGGAAGCATTATCAGATTGTTATTTCTTGTTCCTACTTAAGTTATGAATCTCAGCTGAGCTCCCAAGGTCACATCTACCTCCATAAAAGGTTAATGTGTTTTGCTGGGGAAAAATCCTTGCGCCTTTACTTTACCGGATGTATTTTTATTACCGCACTTACCATGTTTGACTTCCCTATTTATGAATTTGTTTCCGCTCCGTTGCCATGATGTATTTTTTTAAAGCTCTCCTTGATGCTGCAGGCATCCAGCAGCAGGTGACACGCCTGCACCCCCTGCTGCTGCTGTCCCTGGTAACAAGTCTGCAGACTTGTCCTCTACCCACACCCTCCCTTTCCTAAATAATCTTTTTAAATCTGGATTAAGGAAACGTATTAATTAAATCCACACTGAAACACACATAGTGGCAGAGGAAAAGCCACTGTCTGGCTTTCGCTCAGCTCCCAAACAGTTGTGCTTTCTCCAGTCCTTGTTGGTAATAGAATCCTATATTACCAGTTTTCTGTAGAAACAGTTCGTTCATCAGAAATGCATTGTGACTCACTCTGAAACATTTCCATAAGAAATTATAAATTAATTCTCAAACAGAAGGGTATGGACACATCTGCCATTCATTTGCTTCCATAAAATGCTCCAAGTTGGAACACCCACAGTGAGCAGAAATGAAGAACAAGTGCAAGGCCCTCACTGAGCAGACACGAACCAGCTTCAGGAAACCTGGGAGATGATGGTGAGGGCACGTTAGGAGGATTGATTTCAAAAATAAAAAGCACAGAAGTGGTGTATGAATTAATTTGGGAACAAGTGAAGAGAAAAAATGAGTAAAAAAATGAGAAAGAGAAGCATGGGAGTCTGAGTACCTGGCTGCGGCAGTGGGGATGGGTTCTGTTAGCAACAACACCGCTGCAAGATAGCATTTACTAGTAACTGGTGGTTTGACAATATAAAATTACTCTCTTCCTTGGCTTTTAAGATAAGAAGGAAATCATATTTGCAAGCTTTCATCCCTGTTATAACTATGTCTGCACATTGAAATAAAATTCCAAAAACCAATTTGTTGAGAGTGTGTACAGGCAAAAACACCCCAGACCTGTGCCACAGGGAGACTGTGGATCCAACAGAAATATGCTGATACGATGTAATCAGGTTATTTTAACCTGACCCATGGTCTTACATATTTCTATGACATAGAGTCACTGAGCACATGCACCTGGCCAGACAGGACAACAAGGCAGAGAAAAACAAGAAAGCAAGGTTCTTTGATCATATTTTCTATCAAATAACACCCCAAATACGTATTGTTTTGGGAAAAGTTAAGTTTACAAAGACTATAGCCCTCGCACAATGCGTTCAGGCTGGCTTTCTGCCCACAAACATATGACCAGCTATGTTAACAGTCAGGCATTTCCCGCATGCCTAGTTTTTCTGGGAATTTTCTTCAGCCCAGAGAGGGTAATTTTCATTGCACATTCTCTCAGCCCTTAGTCATGCTTTCCTTATGTTGAAGTCATTCGCATAGCCTAAAATGCTTTTTCTATAGTTTTTACAGTGTGTCCTCAGACAACTGAGGTAATGGATAAGCTAAATAATCCTAAATATGAAGCAGCATTATGCATGAAGGAAAAATGCGTATGTGTTCAGGGCCTATTATCACAAGCTGAGCTGAGCTGACCACATGCACATTTAAGGCAGGCCAGGCCCAGACACTTTGTCCCTGTAGAAGGAAGGCCCCAGCTGGAGCCCTGCTGCCATCTGGGACCTGCTCACATGCCGGTAGCTATGGGATGCAGTGACCAGCCCCATGCCTTTTTACCTCCAGCACCCCACAAGCAAAGACAAACACACAGCACCTGTTCTTCTTCCAACATGACAGCAAACACTGTATGTAAGAATGCCCGCATCACGTTGATAGAGAAACAAAATTCAATTTTCAGGCTCCGATTTTAGTTTTAATTAGCTCTCCTTTCCTAGCCCTTAGCATTTAAGAGAAAAAACAAACATGCAAGTGCATGCAACTCCATACCCACAGGATCATTCCCCTTCTACATTCTATCCAGTTACCTTTCCTCAACCCTTCTAGTCATGGTATTCTTATAAAAAACTATTTACGATATTTTTTCCATCCCTCCTCTCCTCATTCTTTCCAAGCATATCCAAGTTTTGCCTGTTTTACACTAACGCGTAAGAAACACTTGGCCTGGGTTACAGAGCAAACTGGGAGATTTTAACCCAACAGATTGAAAGCTGTGAGAAGAAATTAAGCTACATCAGGTCTGCCTGCAATGATGAAAATGACGGCTTTTTGGGGTGCAGGGTGACCTATGCTGATGAGAAGAGTAACCCAGCAATAGGCAGTAACATCTCCCTCGCTTGGCTGGGCAGTCTGGAAGCACAGTGTGCTTTTCTTCTGCTTGGAGGAAGGAGCACTTGTCTAGGAATATAAATTATTGCTCACTATCAGGAAAATAACTCGGAGGAAGCAAGATGAAGCTCCTGGCCCTTAGAATTCCTCTGCTTTTTGCACCAGAAGAGACAAAGAACAATCAGTACCCAAACTCCTTTTCCACACCATTCATGGTGTTACAGGCATCTATCATCCCCTCTTAGCTGTCTCTTTTCCAGGTAATAGTCATAGCTTGCTTAATTTGTCTCTTTATGCAAACTTTTCTGGGTATCTGTCCATCTATTACCCTTTTCCAAGTCTTTCCATTTAAATTTTTTTTTTTTTTAAATGAAGGGATGGTGCATGCAAAAGGCATGTAACAGCCAACACACAGCACACAGACACACCACAGCTTTAACTGGTGGCGTAATAATGTTCTCCATTTGTCTTTCAGCTCAGATGACAATCTCAATTTCTTGATCAGATCTTATTTCTGTGGTAACGACCAGCTGGAGCACATTATTTCTTACACGAAGTTCACATTAGCATTCTCCCAGCCCCATCACTTAACATTCATCTACACTGAATTTCATTCACTGTTTTGTTGCCCTGTCTCTGCCTCTTAAGTTCGCTTTGTCACATTTGGAAGAAATAATTGACACTGGAGCAAGAAAGCAGCAGCCTTGGGCTTGAACAGGAGAGTGGGGCTGGGGAGCTGTGCCGTGGTATTACCCACCTGGGTGCCAGTGCCCAGCCTGCACATGCACCACAGCATGCGACATTTTCTGAGAGCTTCCCTGAACGCAGCAGTGACAAGAGCGACCCCGACCAGATGGGCAGGAGGGAACAAGAGAGGGGAGCTGTTAGAGCCAGTGCCCTGATCGAATGCCAGGGTCTGTCAGGAGCATCACGCCAGTAAGGTGGAGGAGCTGGAGGGACAACAGTAGGAAGGGGACAGCACAGCCGGTCTGTGCAGCACAAATAGCACTAGGAATGATCTGAGTGTTTTTGTAAGGAACACAGACATCTCCTAAAGATATAATATACTTAATACAATATAAAAATAAACCCTGCAGATGCAAGCACAGGATCCCACGAGTACAACAAAACACCGCACACCACACCTAATCCAAACCAGCCATGCTGCCCCCAGTCGGCCATGGCCACGGCACCCAGTCTGCAGTGGGCATGCAGCCAGCGCGCGGCTTTAATCCCCGCCTGCCCCCACATGTCCTCGGCAGCTGGGCTTTGGGCCCTTTCCTCCCTCCTGCGCCCTCCCAGTCATCTTTTCCAGAACGCTGAGTTCCCTAAGACACCTCTCCCACCCCGGCCCACGGCATGGCTGGGCTCAGGCCACCCTTTCCTTCACCACAGATGTGTGGCACTGCACGGCCCCTCACAGCGCCTCATGGCCCCTCACAGCACCTCACCGGCCCCTGCCCACAGCAGCGCCTCAGGGCCGCTGTGTCCCAAGGTGGGGAAGAGGAAGCGGCTAGCCTTTGCTGTTGCTCTCAGCCAGACGCCTGCAGGACGAACTTCCTGTCGTTTGGGACAGGAACCCAGGGAGAGAGCAGGCAAAGGAAAAATAAGGCACAGGAATGTGAGCCCTCATTTACGCAAGTCGAATGACATCGCCTGTCAGCCTCTGACCCAGCTCCTGGTGATGACAAATGCATACGTAAAGTGACACTTGCCTCGCCTTTTATAAAAACAAAACACAAACCAAAAAAAAAAAAAACAGCAACAAAAAAAGCAACAAAACAAACCAAAAACAAATACACTTTATTCTATAAATACACTTCTGAGTCTGTATCTTACAAAAGACTCAGCTCTCCTGCCTACATACAAACTGAACAACACTGACACTCAGTTCAGGGCAGCAGATTCATTACAACATCCAACCTTAATTAAAAGAAAAGCACAAGTAGTTGCCTTTTTAAAACAGCAGGTCATCTGGTACCCGGTGAAGACCTGTGTCCTCTGAGATGCCACACACCCTTAATTCATGAAGTAATGGAAAATCAGGAGGAGCTGAAAGCATGCAATGTCTCACAGGACCTGATCCAGAGCAAGCAAATATGTGCTAAAGGAAAGTGCACAGAATCCTATAAATTGACTAATTTTCCTACCTATAATGCTGAGAGCACATGCTTTTTTTTTTTTTTTTTTTTGAATTATTTTAAGGAGCAGGTTGTCAATTGTTCTCTGGATTTCACTAACTTCTTTGCTGCTGCATTACACAAGTCCACAAGTCAGGATTCATCTGCACTTTCTGCTAATTCCCTACCTGAAGTCATCCTCCTTGGGTTATTAATATTAGTAATCATTTCCACAGCAACCCTTTGTGATATCGTAAATAGAGGATTATGACTTCATGCAGGGAATAAGCAGAGGCACAAATGATGAATTCTTAAGGAATAAGAGATAATGTGTGCATGCAAACTGCTGCATTACTAGAAAAGAAAGCCACTGTACAGACAATAGCAGGAGCAGCTCCGGATTAGCCTTTTTGTATTGCCCGGGGAGTATGGGCTGCTTTGTAAGCACACAGGATATACGACCTTTTCTTCTAGGTGCCCATTCTGGAGACACTTCTGTGAGCTGGGAAGTCCAAAGCTTTTATGCAGGCATTACGTCCCTGCTGTAGTGCAGGCAAACAGCATTCTGCTCCTTAAAGCTGGCACACGCTGCAGGGACTTGAGCTATCCAAGACACAGTGAGAAAAAAAGGCATTTAATCACAGGGATGGGGGCAACTCTGCCAATGCTGTAACAGCTCCTTGTGCCCAAGTCTTTAAAAGCATGGCTGTGATCGTAGCTTTGGATACAGACTAGTTGGCCTAGCTGCCCAAAAGAGATTTCTTTCTATTGTGTGCTTACGATGTGGTTTTCTTAAGACTTCCTTGACCTCTGTCAAAATAGAGGGGCTGCATTTGTAATAGCGTCCTCCAGGGAATGCTCCAGAAGATGGATGAACAGCTCCACTACCCACAGAAGATACTGAACAGAAGAGTTGATAACAAGGCAAAGCGATAATGTCCAATCTTTTATTCAAGGGAGAAAAAAGGATAGGTATTTGCTGAAGTCAGAGTACTCCAGTACTGTATGTACTCTTCTTTATGATCAGGAGAGTATCAGTCTCACTGACTAGTGAGGTTGGGGCACTGGGGAGCAGCTCCACATGCAGGTGTCTCCAGCACACTGGGTCCCACACAGGCAGCACTGCTGGGGGAAGCGAGTGGAGGTGAGCCCAGCCGTGTTCACTGCAGTGGCTTGTCACCTGGCCACACTGCTCACAGCCCAGACATCACCCGGCCACACTGCCTCATGCTTGGCAGAGGGCAGCCTCACTTCCAGCAGGAGAATTTTCAAGATTTAGCATACAGAGAGAGCACAGACAGGAGTGTCAGCACACACTGGGGCACTGATCCCATTGCAATCCTAGCATTTGCCTTTGCTGCTGAAAGTGGACCTGACTGGGCCCCCGGCCGGCTCCTGCTCCTCTGCTGTCCCAGCAGGAGCCCACACTACACCCCTGGGTGTGGACAGCAGGAAGCAGAGCGTGCACCAGCAGCACCGCCTGGCACCTGCCTGGACATCGACTCCTCATGCTCATGGTCAGGGCCCCAGCCAGAGCCTCCAGAGATGCAGGATCAGAGCCCAAAGGTGACACGTTTGGAGAACTCCTGGCCTCACTGAGAGAACTGGAAAAAAAAAAATCGCCCCAGGCTTTATCTGCCCAACAACTATGGCAAACATTCAGCGATGGAATTATGAATGGGGTTAACTGCAAGAAGGAATTAAATGCACGCTGCAAGCAGCAGAGGGAAGCTAACATTTCAGATGTGAAACCAGGACAGGCCACGGTAGTTTCTGTAGTTAATTTGTCTCTCTCTTTCACCCAGTTTCCTTAAGCTTCTCTTTTCAGCTGCAGCCCAAATAAATATTCTATCCTTGCCAGAGTCTGAAGAGGATTTCATGGTTAAAATGTCACTTCTGATTTATTATCTGCTTCTAGCATGTGCTCTATAATCCTAAACCCTGTACACTCATTTTATAGTTCACTTGCAGTGCTCTCCGTTACACTCCTGATAAACAGCACTCTGCCAGACTTGAGCACCAGATGTCCTTTCTTTTTCTGTTTTTATGGAATCATATGGATACATGAGTTGCACCAGCAAGAACAATCAAGAAAAACTGCTGTCTTTCAAATAAGACTGCTAACAGGAAAAAAAAATAATCCTATTTTAATTATAAAATCTTAGTCTAGCATGACACAGCATCTCATCTGTTGCCCTCAGAACAAAACCAACTGTACTACCATAGCTTCTCAGAAACATCAGCTTTCTTGTACAAGAGCATTTCCAGAGCAGACATGAAGAATGGCAACAACAAAGCCGAGGCTTAACACAAGGAGCCATCCAGCTAAGGGAGCAGCACTCTGGGCTGCCACAGGCAATGACTTGGTAGGTGCTCAGGGGACTGCACGGCCGCACAGGCTGCGGGGATTGGTGGACAGGCACTGCTATTGCTCCATCAATCAGCCCAAAGTCAGGCAGCAGCTTTTAATTCTGAGGATCAGCACCTCATAGAGATCCTAAGGCGGTTTTATTTCCACCAGTGTGTGAGACTGATTACCAACTGATTATTTTTTTTTTCAGAGGGAAGCGAATAAATACAAAAATCACTTAGGTCAAAAAGCAAGAATTCAAACATTAGACAAAGTTGGGGAGAAGCAGCACAACCATTCCTATCGTTTCTGGGGGAGATGCTTTACATACTTCTTTCTTTTCATATAATTTCTTTGAAGAGAACCTCAGCTCGCAGAGCGTGAGCAAATATAACCCTTACACACATGTGAACATGCTACTCAGTCTCTGATGCACAGAAATACACTGAAAACTGACAAAATTGATTTTCTTTTAAACAACAAACTGCTAGATTACCTTGTTATTTAGTGTACTTTCTTCAAAATGTATCCACTTTTCACTGCACCTTGATTAATGGTGGTATCTGCTCTATTTAATGGCTAGTTATCAGCATCATTTAATCAGCTTATACAAAAATATTTTTGGCTACAATAGCTAAATTTATGCACTGCAACACGATTAGCCGAGCTGTGCAAAAGGCTTTAATCAAACTGATGAGTTCTCAGATTAGTCCTGGCTCAAGTTCAAATTGCAGCTCTGAGTAACCAGTATTGTACTTGAATTTTGCTCATGTTTATAAACACTCTATACAAGAGTATGGTTGTCTGGATATCTGCAAACTTCATCAGGCTGCAGCTCACGAGGCATTTTGAGTCTGAGCCTGAATATTTGGGATAGTGCATATTTCACAGGGAAAGACACAGAGCACTTTCCATCCCAGACTAAATCAATCTCACGGCATCAGGAACATCAGACCTTTTCAACCAAAGCCATTTGTCATAAGTTCCTCAGGGAAGAGCAGAGGGCGATGTGGCTCCCAGAGCTCCACGCAGTGATTTCTAATGAGACAGTAACTTCCCCAGGTCATTCAAATGAACGAGCAGACTTAACAGCCACTCAGAGCTGTGCAGAAAACTAAGAGACCATCCTCCTGTTTCACAGCTCCCCTAAGCTCATGCTCATTGCTCATCAAAGCAATTAGGCTGCTACCCTATTCCCTCCGTGGCTGTCAGGCTACAAATCTAAGCCAGCCAGGATTGCACTTCCCTTTCTCCCCCTCCATAATTCAAGCAGTGTCCAGCAGGGGAGATCCTGAGCAGATTTGAAACATTGGTTTTATATCAGCTGGGCACTGAAACATTTTAAATCTTGAACTATCACAAGATGGAAAACAAACAAACAAACAACAAACCTCTGCTGAGCTCTGATAGAATAAATGATCCTGTTGGGAAATGTAAAGTCCTGGGATTATGCCCATGAAGAGGATCTATAAAAACCTGAAGAGCAAATGTGCAAGGAAACATCTCTGCACGGCAGTAAGAATGAGAACAGGCTTCCATCTTGCGGGCAATTAAGGACATTTTTAAGCCAGCGTCACATTTTCAAGTTGGTATCACTAGCTTGCTGAAGCCAAGGAGGTGTTCAAGACATGCAGGATGGGTTCCAAAGCTCTTTTGGAACAAGATTTCAGAGTTATTTATTACGTTCACAGTAAATGTATTGCATGTTGCAGATACAGATCAGTAGCCATGGGCACCAATAGCAGCGCTGTTCCTTAAAATAATTTATGCTTTATGATCAGAGCAAGAGATATAAGCTGCATTTAAATTGAAGGGACTTCAGAGGCTTTTCTCACTATAGTTAAGTAGAGCTGTCTCCACCCCTCCCCATCTATTGCTGGCTTCCTCCATGCATGAGTGATCACATTGCATCAAGAAGGCTTTGGCAAAACCTAAGAACAGGTAAGCAAGTCTGCCAGCAAAGAGACCCAGATTCACAAGGCCCCCTAGCCTGAAGGCTCAAACCCACCCCTCCTCCTTTAAAGCAAAGTGCTCAGAGAATGGCAAGGCTCGGATGACAACTCTCCCTTTCTGCTGAAGCCATCCTGCTATGAAAGCCTGATGCGAGCAGAGAGGAAAAAGTGAGCAGAAAGGAACCTGACCCTGTAGCCATCTGATGAAGGGATGGAGAGTCCTGCACCCATGTCCCTGTGGCTGGAGTTCCGTACTGATTTTATCCAGAAAGCCTACACTAAAAAAATGTACACACAGGCCACCTTCATGACAGGGACCATGCCCCTTTCCCTCCTCCTTTTACTTATCTTCTGGCAATTTCTCACAGCAACATCTGAAGTAAATACAGAGTCACAGAATGGTTTGGGTTAGATGGAACCTTAAAGCCCCAGTTCCAACCCCCTTGCCACAGGCAGGGACACCTTCCACTAGACCAGGTTGCTCAAACATCTCCTACTGCCTTGATAATATCTCTTTCCTCCCTCCTATCACCAACCCGTTGCATTCAATCAAAAAAAATGTAAATAATAACCTGTGTATTCCATTTTATAAATCAATGTAGATAGCTTAAGCTAAATTAATGTCACTGTTCTCTTACCTGATATAAACATTCTTCACAGCTTGCGCACACAGGAGATGTACTGATTTCCTATTTCACTGATCTATATCTATTTTAAAATTCCAGCATCCTTGAGCAGTGATTAAAAACAAACAAACCAAGTTTGCACGTTAAAGAAAATTTTCTTATCTGCTTTACCTTGAGGGCTTTCTGTGCAGCTTCACTTGATCCAATAGCAATCAGGTTTGGTCCAGCCATGCTGCAAAAACTCTTCAGGTGCAAAGAATCATGAACGGGGACTGTGGAGACAGCATAATCCTGTACGAGAGCAAAGAATGGTTGCTATAATTATTTTTAATTAGTCCTATTTCCATAATTATATTGAGACATTCCATAATTAATTGTACTCTCCGCATATTAGCGATAGCAACATATCCCAGGGCACAATGTCAACTGTTTAAGTACAACATACCCCGCTGGACCAGCGTGTCTTGTGCACTGGAGTAAAATCCAGAACATTTTCATAATACTATTGTTGCCACTGTAAAGCAATGCATTAAAATGCGTAATTAAACAGTATGTACATAAAAACTCCCCAGGGACAAGCATTAAGAACACGGTGCTGATACATGAGAACATTAAGAACATATCAATATGCTTTCAGATAATAACAGCCTCCCACTCTCCAAATTACTTTTATGCAGTGATCCCACAATTCAGATCTAACTTCATTATCTGTCTCTTTAAAGGATGTTCAAACCTTTTCATTAACTTTAGCATTTTTTACAAAGAAATTCTAAACAAACCACTTAAGAATATGACAAGTGTCTTGCCCAGTATAATTTTTCAACTGATCCAGCAGATGATAGTTTCTATTTCCTGTGGCATGAATGAATTCACAAACCTTAAATGTGTCAGCCAGAATTTCTGCACCACGTTGATTTGTCCGCTTGGAAAGACCCACAAAAAATTCTCTGCCTGGAATAAAAAAAAAAAATCACATCAGCTCTTCTGTCAAACAAGCAGATTTCAAAACCAGGCCAACTTTAGAGACATATTGAGGCAACCTTTAATATATTTTCTTATCTTTCTCTTCTTAAGTTGAATAGTAAAACTGAAAATTCAGCTTAAACGCATGCAACCTACAATCGTGAACTGATAATTTAAAGCAATTATTTTTTCCAGAAGATGTGTTTTGCTAGAAGCATAAATAGCTTCCTCTCCTAAAGCCCTGCAATGGTCATTGAGTAAGGAAAGAGAACAGCTGGGCTGGATTAGTACAGCACTGATTGACCATTTCCCCCTCCCTCTGAGATTTCCTCTGGTCTCAAGGCAGCTCTGCAGATGCTGGCACCCTCAAGCTCCAGAGGAAATCAATCGGTGCTGGAGCTGTGCTGTGTTAGAAAGGCCTTCCTTCTTGGCCTGCCTCTTCTGAGACCCTTCCTTCCCCTCCATGAGCGGAGGCAAGCAGCCAGTCTGCTGTGATGCTGATCAAAATGAACAGGCTCATTCAGCGCAGGTGGGGAGCAAGCGTATACACAGCTGATGTGAGAAAATGCCTAATGGGCTTAATGACACAAAAAACACTGTCAGGATCTTCATCCTTGAAGTCAACCATGCATATAAGTTGTCTAGCACATGACATCTGGCAGGCAACTCCACCACTTTCTGCATAAACTAAAATGTACTTTTTGTATTTGATTCGTTGAACCAGTGACAATTGTCTGCATCAAGCCCTCATGATTCCTGAAAACGCGTCTGTGTAAGCATAGCTGCTTGTAATAAGAAATATGAAACAACTGCAGGCAGCTGACTATTGAAAGCATTTTTCTTATTGGCGTTTTACAAGCTAAAATAAAATTTGTATGCACAGTACTGCTCTTTGTACTGTGTGTACTGCTACTTCATTTACTCAGACATTAGGCAGGACATTGAGGGTTGCACTGAAAATTAATCTCTCGGCTACCTGTGTGACATTTAGCAAACAACTGATTTAACAAGCCACATGAACAACATCTTGTTATGCAGACAACAGATAACATGCTGTCTTCTAGGCAGTTGGAATATTTAAACAGCAAATTTACTACCGCTATACCTGTAAATAAGACATCTCCACCATCCAAGGTCGCGTTTTCATCAACCATCTCTACTATATTGAGGTTAAGACTTTCTAGTACTCTCTTCATGGCTTCAACCTGTGTAAGAAAAAGTTGTTTTGATCAGACTTTGTCTGTATCACTGAAAACTTAAAAAAAAACACAACAAACACACACAACTCAAACCCTACCTGAAATGCTATCTTTAATAAAAATCAAAGCTCTTTAACACACCAAGAGAAAGATGGACAGCAGAGCCCCTTGTGTCCATGTGTCAACCTCCATTCAGTCAGAGAAAAAAACTGAAATCATTGTGTCCATTTTCTCTATAGTTTTCCAGCTTTCCTGAGAACTAGTTCTCTCTGCACTTCTGAGCTACCACACCAGAGAACTGCAAGACCTGTCATTTCGGTGTGTCTGTGTGCGTCTCCATTTCTACATGTTGTCAGTGTGGCTTCTTGCTGTGAGGCTGTGTGTGTGGCAGGACGCCTAGGGCTGCCCCAGCCCTTTTCCCACTGCCTAGTGTCCATGACAGAACTGGGGAATTCAGCTTTCCCATTTTTCTTCTTTTGCAAGAGGGCTGCTCCCACAGTTTCATGTCTTTGGCCATCCGCATGAGGGGTTAACACACGTTACATTCAAGCACCACTGTCTTGGTGCCCTGTAATCAAAAAGAAGCACCCACACAACCAACTGCTCCCCAAAGCTTATGACTACACCTTGCACAATATCAACCTGAGTACTGCCTCATCCACAGGAACGTGCAAACTCTGGTCCCGCACAGCAGCACCTCTGTGCTTGGCGAACCCTCCTCGCTGTGGTTAACCAGAGCATTAACACATGGAAGACACAGCGAGGGCCTTTTAGACAGCACTGATTTTTGTATGTCCTTTACCTCTTTAACACGATACATTAAGCATTTCTAGGTAGAACACAGGGAGCTAAAGTAGGTGACACAGTACCTGTCCTCCAGCACCATGCACCAACAGGGGCTACCCTGGCAGCACAGCGACGTGGGCGCCCCAAGCCAGGCCTGTCACAGCAGGGAAAGCAGGCTCAGAGCAATGGCAGCACACTGCATAGCTGTCAGGCCTTCATAAGAGCAGTGCTGACTTCAGGGAGTAAGAGAAGGGGCAGACACAATCCACCTAAGCCCACTTTTGCTGCTCATTTTCCATGACTCGGTTACATGGCACCCGTGTCGCCGCCCCAGCCCTGAAGCACAGGCAGAGCAGGCTGGTCTGCAGGGACCGCCGGGCAGCTGACGTAGGGACCTAAGGTATGCACCGGGTCAGCATCTTACCACAGATCCGCTGTGCTCTTTGCGGGTACCCCTTCCTCTAGCCCATTTGCCCTGCCCAGTCACTTCACAGACACAGCACAAGCACACTGCTGAAGCACAAGGCTCGGTTTGAGGCTGAGCGGGATGAAGGCAGGTCTCTGTGCCACCTGCGGCATGCTCACGGGTTAAACAGCAACACAGGGCTGCACCCAGGAGCTTCCCCAGACCAAGGGACTTGTCCTCCCTGCTTTGAGATGCAGTCTGGAGCGAGCCTGAAGCACATCCCTTACAATTATTAACGTTTCTTTTTGATCCTGTCTTTCACTTGATGCTAGAATGACTTCAGGCTGCGTCTTTGCACTCGAGTCTCCAGGCATAGCAGTAAGCTTCACCTTTCTTGGTCCTGCTGCTCCATCTCCAGTGATCT
The DNA here is from genome assembly GCF_009819795.1 of Aythya fuligula. Classification (NCBI taxonomy): domain Eukaryota; kingdom Metazoa; phylum Chordata; class Aves; order Anseriformes; family Anatidae; genus Aythya; species Aythya fuligula. The sequence continues at coordinate 15,013,561 of NC_045566.1, forward strand.
TTAAAATTAGGTTTAAAAGGAGGAGTGGACCTGTGTAGTATTTCAAAAATCAATGGGAAGCAGCTGAGTTACAATTGAAAAACTGCCTGTTGTACAAAATCCACAATGCTTCTTAACATCCATGTGCTCTCTGATACCAAGATTTCTTTTGCCTGTGCAGCCCAGCTGTTTGTACCATTCTGGTGCTTATGAAAACCATAAGACCCCCAAAGAAGAAAACAATTGGCTTACAGGGGATTATACGATTGTGCCATGCCCAGTCCAAGAGCACACAGACTCACTGCATTGTGCCAGAACGAAGCAGACCAACAAACTAAAGGCTGAGCACGAGGATACCCTTGCACGCAACTACACCAGGCATTTGACCGGAGCACTGCAGCAATGCAAATGCTTGCACTGCCCTGAGAAGCAGTCCTGAAGCCAGCAAAGTCACCTTGGTAGAAGTGAGCAGGGCGTGGGCTGCAGGCAATGAGGCTGGAGCACATCCACAGCTCCCCGGGGCAGGCAGCAGCACCCAGGCCCTGCGCCAGCACGGGCTTGGAGCCCTTCTGCTAGAGAACCAATTAAGCAAAGGGCCCAGCTAATGAGGACAGTGAACAGTAAATACTGACCTCAGAGTTGTCATTTCAGCCATACGTGTTTTAATTACCAGGTGCCGCTTACAATTTAACCACCAGGCTATGTCAGAGATGCCTCAAATTGTTTCTTTATTTAATTTGCAGAGGTTGATGCAGCTGTGGCACAGACATTAAGGGAAGTTATCACATCTGTAAGTTGTCCAAAATCACTGAAAACTAGTTTAATTTGCTCTGTAATTGTTCCAATCCTTGCAGATATACATAAAACGCTCAAGATGTTTTTCTTCCAGGGCTGTGTTCATTTTAACTTACAAAACCAAATTTAAATAAATAAAACGACTGCTGTGTAAATAGCTGGATCTTTTTTCTATCATGGTTGTTTATGGATTCAAGTCTATGGCTCCGTGTTTTGTGAGGTTTTTAAGCAACCAGTAGAATTTCCTAGAGTTTTAATTAGAAAGTGCTGTTCACACATCTAGTGACATATGCTAGGAATCTCTTTCAATATCTGCAGCTTACATAAAATAAAAAGAAGGTTCAAGTTACTGTTATTTATTTTGTTATATGGACAACACCAGGAGCTTCATTCAGTAGAAGCAGAAATGGAAGAAGGAGCACAAACTGAGACAGAAAATTGGAAGGAAGACTTAGCATTATCAAAAAGACTACTGGGAGAAGAGGATTTGTAAATACAGGATTCTGGAAAAACAAAACCAAAAATGACCAGTCCTTCTGCTTTTGCATAGAGCTGAGTTTCACGCACAGGGAGGGCGCAGACTTGCATCATCCGCACCACAATGACATATTCAAAGCAACGCTGCAGTCCCCAGCAGGCTCTCCAATACAGCATGTTCAGTGTCAGTGCTTGCCACCAAAGACACACGACCTGCACCATTCAGCGACAGGGTTAATAGGTGGTAAAGTCCACACAAGCTGCTTGAGTCTGTATCTCATTGCAAAAGGGAATCAAGAGCTTGGCTCCATCCTTGAGCCTTGGTGAAAGTGTTTCCAAATGAGGAAGGACTGTGTCACTCAGTGCAGCTCCTGCACAGAGAGAACACAAGGTGCCATCTCTAGCTGATGAGAGACAAGTGATCACTATCCTCAAGTGAAAAGTTAAAACTAGGGATGCAGGAAAGGGGTTTGTACAGAGCCCTCTATCCTTGTGTTTTGTTCTCCCAAAGCAACCAACCCCAGATTTTCTGAGGCATAAAGTCTTAATGCATAGTGGTGGGATTTTACAATGAATTAAAGACTAATTCACAGAGCTAGCTTTGATTTTGAATGCATAACCACCTCTTGCTTTTTTTCCCAGGAAAGAAGTGAAGAAAGGTAGATGGACTAAGTCTTCTGTAAAGCCACGTTACCCAGGAGACAGCTGTAAAATACATTAAGCATTTAGACATGAACCAACTACAAGTGTATTCACTATGAGGAAGAATTATCATTTACTTTTTTCAAAGTAGCCAAAAAGGAAAGTCACCTTCCCTCACTTTATCTCCTTTATTTGAAAAATAAAACGCCAGGTAGTCAGAATTGTATCACACAAAGAGAACACTCATCTGTATCGTTTAAGATTCCCATATCGTATATCTCAGGTCAGCTTAAGGTTTGTAACACAATATTGGGTTTTATTGTAAACGTAGCCATTAGTACATCAGATGAGTGTTAAAGCTTGTATGCTTTGTGTGGTGATATTTTTTCTAATAAGCACATTCCTGGTGTGAGATGGGATGTGTCTAATCCATAACAAAGCTGATGGAGAGACAATGGACTTCAGCCAGCTCGGTTCTGTTTCAAGGAAAGAGGACAATAACTGCGTTTGACATTTATAAGAATCTAATTTCCTTGTGCTTTACAAATGGAGCTCATTACCCGCCGGACTGCTGGTTCCACCAATTACTGTAACTGATGTGCTGGGATTTTTCCTTCTCTATATTACTATTTGATGCACTCCAAACAGAGGCCGTTTCCTTAATTATTTACTGGTATTCTGTGTGCTAACCACATTATGAGACTTATGTTATTGACAATAAGAAGGAAACTATCTTTTCAAAGGACAGTGGAAACAAGGAAATGATTATGCAAGAGGAGCCTGAAGCCAGCACTCCGCTATGAACCACGGACTCTTCCAGGCAAAGAAGAGGCCAGCAGAGAAGCTGCCGGGCTAACACCTGGGCTGGGTGCTGGGACTTCGGCAGCACATGCCCGAGGCTCCAAAATGCCACTGGGTGCAGGGGCACAGCTGGATCTGGGCAGAAGCTGTGCATGGTACCAAATGAAGCGTTCCTTAATGACTGCAATTACCCGTCTGCATTTGTCTCCGAGCTCTCAGTGAAAGGGAGATGTCTGCAGATCCGTTTCAAATGAAAGGATGCAAAGAGATTCAGAAAGCAGATGATCATCCAGTGAACCAGAGATTAAATTAGGTTCCTGAAACAGCAGAGTTCAGCTTTAAGTGCTAACAGCTCGGTTCTCTGGAGACCACAGCCCTAACAAAAAGGACTTGCAGCCCAAGAAACACTACTGCATTGTCTCCTGAAATTTTACGTCCACCACCAATTTCTTCAGCACGGTAAATCACAATTATTGGATTTCACTCTCTACTTCATTGTGCTTTAAACTGTCATTTATAGCCACGCAAAGCAAATGTCAGACTCAATATATGCAAAAGTTGGACTATGATATCTCTGAGGTGACTATTTCTGGAGCCATTAGTTCCGAGTTCACAAAGTGCCACTGTCAATATATAATGCATTTTTCAGCAAGGCTCCGAGTGAGGACTATAAATAGAGAGGGACAAATCCGGGGCCAGGGAAGGGTAGACTTCAGTTCTGCAAAAACAGATACCAGTGTTGGTCTTGGTCCAGATGCTCGCCTGTCTGAATCTGCTGTTTGGAGATGAGGAAGGCCTGTCTCCCCCTGACGATAAGCACTGCCATTCTGGGCTTGCAGAGGCTTCAAAGAAAATAAAGCAGCATTGTAATAGTTTTGAGCTTTTTTTTTTTTTTTTTCCTTTAAGAATAACCCAGTACTGGTTATTTTCTCTCTTTAAATAGGTCAGATACACACCCTAGTGTGCATTGATCTCAGTGGGATGTGGGTTATGGCAGAGTTTCTGATGCCTGTTTGCAGCTCTGTTGACACCAGAAAAAGCCCCAGCTTTGAGACATCAGCTGGGAAGCAGTGGAAGAACAAGACGCTCCATAGCTGCTCTTCGAAGCAGATCAAATCACAGAAGAGTTATGTACAAGACAAGGAACGTCAGCTCCATCCCAGCAAACAGGCTCCAGCACAGCCTGGTGCGGACGCCCTGTACCTGCCATTGCCTCCTGTGCCAGCTGAAGGACTGCAGTCTGCCTTGGCAAGTGATTCCCCTTTTCCACCCACGCAGGGCCTTTGTGTCCACCCCCTCCTCTTTCAGGCAGGGGAGGCAAGGTGAAGACCTGCAAGCTGCTCGGCACCACATTACGGGGTGACACGGGGTACTTGTGCCCGAGGTACCCTTACCGATCCCACCCAAACCACTCAGTTCAGAGCCCTCAGAGCACAACATGACCAAATCAGACTGCACCTTGCTGTGTGTGGACAACGCGGTGCTGCTTCAGAACACCCAGAAAACCTTTTTCAGGGGTTCCCTTTCCAGGGGTTTTAGTGAACCCTGCCCCTTCAGTGCCCTAGCAACCTGGAGCTGTGCTGCCAGGCCTGCAAGTGGGGCTCCCTCCTCCCGCTCACCCGTGATCACTTCTCACACGGACAAGGCCACAGTGGGGACAAGAAGGAACACCTAGGTATTCCCAAGCCACATCCTCAAGCAGAAAATAGCTCGTCCATTGTTCCCAATACACAAAGCCCACCAGGTACAGGTGCAGCTTTTGGCAGGGTTTGGGTAGTTCCTGATCCATGGAGTTCAGAAAGGGCCACACGGATAATTACCCCGTGCGTTATTGCCCACACACTGCTTCTTATGGATCCAAATCCACTACTACTAAAATAGTCTCAAACTGTGCCTAGAGCTGATGTAACTGGTGCTCAATGTCCATGGCCCTTACAGATCAGGGCAAGCACAGCATGACTAGGAACGGCTGGGGAACAGGAAAGATCCAGAGAATTGGACCATGGAAAACACAGGGAGGGACCAGCTGAGGAGGAGGAGCAGAAAGTAGAAGGTGGCCTCCAGGGCTTCATGTCAAGTCTTTATGAGCAAGTCTCTTCAGCTGCACATCAGGAGAACTCCAGCCTGGCACATCTCAGGAGGTCCTGTGGCAACCTCCTCCCGCAGGTGCCCCAAATGCTGGTGCCCCATCTGCTCATGCACATGTACACACACACAGACACACACAACCTTTCAGCAGTGCAGAAGGCATCATCTAATCTCACACCCATCCTGTGGCAGAGAAACTGCAAGAGGATGAACTGATAACAAATAAACAATAGTCTGGATTTTCTATCCTCACTGATATTACGTGATTTCAAAACTTTAGCTTAAAACAATTAAGTCCCAAACATGTTTTTAGTAAGTGTTTTTCATAATGCCTATAGAAATACATTTTTGTAGACGTAAAATGACCAAAAATCCTTCAGCAAATTCCTACATAGACAAGAGAGAAAACATACTGTGGAAAAATTCTACCCTCGATCACTGTTATTCCACTGATCTGCAACAAATCCATTGTAGTTAGATTTGTACACAGTTAAAACACCACTGAACGGGATGTCCTTGAAGTGTGTCATGTTTTAACAGCTAAGCAGAACAGAAGCACACAAGAACAACTCTACATAGCTCACCAGTAGTAAAGGACGCCTGGCTTTCCCCTTTCTCTTACAACACTTCGCCTTTGAAATGTAGGGACACCATTTCCCACAAGACAGGAGCCAGCAATCTGCTTGCTTACTACAAAAAGGCTGAAATTTCAACCCACAGCAAGTGGAAATAATTTCAATCAAGTATAAATTGTTGACAGCAAAAAAAAAAATTAAAAAAAAATGCTCAAAAGATGGAGATTTCAAGTCACTATAGAAAAAAGGCTCGCTAAGATCTACTAAGCATAAAATAAGGTTAGTGGAAAAGTTTAAGCAGTGTGAATGCACTGCCACAGAAAAACAGCGAAGATTTTGCTGGATAAAGATGATGACATGAAATTTAAGTCGTACACAGGCATGCTGAGAAAGTAACGTTCTAAATACTTTCTGCTTACAATTACAAAATGATCAATTGTTAAAGGTTGGACAGAGAAATATCTTCTACTCTGCCTGGACATGCACAGTGGGCCAAGAATGCACCTGGATAAGCCAAGCATTCATTATCTCCCAGACACTCAATATCCCATAATACCCACAGCGGCTGCCAGCTTCTTGTCCACTGTTGACCACACGCCATGTGCCCCATTTCACAGCTGAAAAGTATTTAAAATTCATGAAGCCTGTTGAAAGCTCGACTGTCACATTCTGCTCATTCCACAGGGTATGGGAAAGCTGAGCAGAAGGGACATTTCAGCCAGGGCTATTATGGCTCTTGAATAACCAATATTCCATTAAATTGCTAATAAACCCACTTGAAGATAAGTTGATCACAATCGAACCATACAGTAGCATTCCTTTCCTTTAACGGCGAGTTGTCAGGTTTCACTCTGTACTGTACTAATGTTTCTGTGCCGTTTGTTCATGACTTGACACCGAGCATTCACCATGCTTACTTTGTCCCAAGCCATCTAAATGCCCTATTCTAAAGAGGCTGAAAGATCTCTGGCAAGGATAATACTCCACTTATTTTAAGGTAGGTAGGGAACTCTTTTTAAAGGAAAATCTACACTAAAGAAGTGAAAAATAATTATGCCTCAAGCAGGATAATATACATTGTGTATATATATGTATATATATATATATATATATATATAGTAACTTCTTGAATGAGGTGCTCCCAGTTTGGACACAGCAGTAAATACTGCTGGGGCTTCCTGCAGAGGAATGGCCTCTGGGGCTTCCAAGTGCCCCATCAGGTTTGCTCTTGTCTGCAGTTTCATTTCAACAACTCATTTCCTCCTCTCTTCACCAAATCTTAGCTTTAACAATCAAAACAAACATAAAAGACTCCTAAAAAAAAACACTCCAAAAGTGTTAATTTTGCATTAAAGCAGATTTTGCTGAGATTCCTAAGAGTTAATTGTCACGACACGGGCATACTGCCTTCTGATCTTGCTGGGTGCGTGTCATTTTACCAAGAAGTCTCCAAATTTTGTAACTTCTAAAAGCATATCAACCTCCTTCTCAGAACAGGGTTGAGAAGTTTCCCTTTACACTAGCTAACATTACTCTGCTGAGAGGCGGCTCCTACCCAGCCCCGTCCCAGCAGGGCCCTGGAGCAGTTGTTCCCATCCAGATCCGAACTCTCTTCCCACTGCCCAGCCAAGGTGGGCACTGAGCAACCCAAGGACTTCAGCTGCACAAATGGCAGAGGATCTTCAGGAAGATCTGGCCCTACCTCACCTGTCTGGTGGGGAGCCATGAAGGACACACAGTGGTCACTAGCAGGTCCACAAGCTGCGGAGGGCAGCGAGGAGAAGCAGAGTCCCCAGGAGCCAGCCCAGGAGGAGCAATGACCATCGCCACAGGCAAAGAGAATATTTTTGCTCGCGTTAAATTCCCTCAATAACTGACCTTGCACTGAGAAACATCCGGTTGCTCCCTTGTTATTTTATAACGAGGGCCCCACAGGCAGAGGTTATACTAACACAGTGTTTTTCCCCCTCTAATAATAGGTTTCATTCATGCTTTTACAGAAGTTGACGGTCTTATTTTAGCTGCGCTAACGCATCCTGCAGGAGTGCCCTGAAGTGTGTAGACAGATAACCACAGTAACAGCAGAAAATGCGAGTTCTGACCATTTTCTTCCCCCATCTAGTTCCAGGAAGGTTCTGCTGTCTGAGAGGTATCATCCAAGAAGGAATACAGAAATGTGCTGAAACACATAAAACGGAATTAAATCCTTGAAGACATACCAACAGTCAGAGTAGTCAAAATCGATATACCTCGGTACCAACAAGTAAACAAGAAGCAATCCGCTGAACAAATCGGCCATCACAGCGCTAGCTGTGACACCTCAACCTGAAAATAACCTGAAGTACTCTAATACAATACTGACAGGTTTTAACAAATTCTTAGGCTCTAAAGGAAAATCTGCAGCAAATGTAAGTGACTGTCCATCTTTAGCTACTCTGCATTCAGCTCAACGCGACCGAGCTGGAGGAAGAGCCTGCCTCACACGAGCTGCTTTAACAGGCTGCCAGCAACAAGAGGAGAGGAGAACAGAGCAGGGAGCACAGAAGCAGAGCACACGAGGAAACAGAGCGACTGGTGCATTCTCTCCGCATCTGCATGTATTTACGAGGTAGGAAGCCATGCATACACACACCCCCCTTCCCTGTGAGCCTGCCAGATACTGCCTGGCAGGCTGAGACCAGTGTGGGAACAGCCCGGGGCTCTCCGAGTCACTGCCGGTGCTCCCCGCAGGCACGATGCTGCCCGGTGCTGCCCCACAGGCACTGCTTAGCACCCTGCACCTCCACGCATCTCGCTAAGAGATCCCTCCAGCCACCTGCAGGGCCGAGCTGTACAGCGCACAGGCAGGGCTTGGTTTAAAAGCACCAACACCCGCATGCAGACTACAGCACTTCATAACAAACACTATGTGAGCGTTAGACACACAAGACAGAGGTCACACCTCCAAAGCAGCGCACTTACGCCATGCCCCTGGCCCTCCCGAGGCGTTTGCTCAGGAAGGCTGCGGGCACAGAGCCACACCACGGGACGCTCATGGCAGCGGCTGACTGCAAGCCCGAGTCATTCCGAGTCAAATCCCAGAGGCTGACACTGCCCAGAGCCCTGCCAGCACCACCAGCGTAAGCCCACATGGTCAGACCCAAACGTGGGGCACAAACCCTGGGCAGGTGGCAGTGTGAACCCGGACCCCACTGAGGTCAGAACCCCCTCCAAGCTGTCCTTAATGTTTTATACAATCACTGCAGGAATGCAAATCTCATCCTTCCTGTAAGGAAGCCACTTTCCAGGCACTAACAGGTGCTCCCCACCAAGCAAGACCATATTGTTTTAACAGCGCTAAAGACCACGTTCTGCTAGAAAGTGCAGGGAAATGGGGGGGGCTGTTGTGTTTTTGATAGGAGTAATTTCTTTGACATGTCTGCAACTGGATTACTGCTGCACTGTGCTGCTGTATAAACTCTGCATTGTACAAATATAAAATGCAAATGGATTTTAAACAAAGGGAAACCACCACACCTGTTTTAAATGTACAGGAACAGCAGAAAACAAAGAAAAGCAAGACAACAAAGTAAAAAGGAACAGATTAAAGATTCCACTTATCAAAAGCTCTTTCAGTTAAAAAAAAAAAATGTGACTCCTAACCCAATCATACTCCTTAAAAGAGGAAAGTGCTTTGCAAAGCCATTTCCCTTCACGTACTTAACAATTCCATTTGTTGTGCACTTTGCAGGAGATACAGCTCCTTAGACACCCTACCACTTTGTCTTGCATTTACTTCAGGAAGGGAAATATCTCTGTGCAGGCTTCTAAATGCATATTAGAAATTAGGGGGGTTTAAGCTAAGGTATTATTTAATAAGAGCTACTTTGAAGGAGGAGCAGATCCAGAAAGAACTACTCATAGCCAGATCGTACAATCTGATGACCCACATTTCCTAATTACACCCCCGTACCTGAGGCAGCATGTGCCCAAGTTTCACAGCATCCAAGACTCTGTCTTTGCTGAGTGGCCACGATATTCCCAAAGGTTTGGGTGCCAGCACATCTCAGCCCTATCCTCCCACCACCTCAGCCCCTGACATGTCCCCTGCTCAGGGCTATGCCTGTGCCAGGAGATCGGCTTGAGCCCACCACTGCACAAGGACCCAAGGCAGAACAGCCTGTGTCCAGGCTTGGGTAGAAGGGAGAGCACATCTGCTGGAGTAACAGCCAGGAGGTGATGATGCAGCAGACTGCCTGATGGCTTTTCCTTTCCCCATGCAGCACTACATAAACTCACCGCTGCTTAGAAATAAAGGAGAAGGCTGAAATTTATAAAATCATAACAAAATGGAAACGATTACCTCACCAGCTGTTATCAAAACTGCCTGAGGTGCGGCAGCAACCCGACAGCTTGTAACTGCAGCACGCCCAGACAGAGACGATGCCAGAGCCCACAGGTACCTGCAGGACCTGGAGCAAATAAAAAGCGAGCTTCGTGCTGGAGCAGGGTCATTCACGAGAGTTAAATGGAAAGCATTTCATGAGCTCTGTTGTAGAGGAGCTAAGAGCATGTTTCCTCAGGGGGTGTTTTGGTTTCAGCCATGGGCCCAGGAGCAGCTGCTGTCCCAGGGGAGGGCAGCACTGCTGCATTGGGCAGCTAAGCCCATCAAGAACCACAGCCCTGGATGCACACACGGCCCAGACTAGGAGGAGGGAAATAGCACCTGCATCACAGGGCAAGCATTTGGGAATTGCTGGGATCGCCCGGCCTAACGACAATTGTGTGTGAGTGTAGCATGAAGCCCTTAGTGCACCTCCTGCCAGAGAAAATAAAGATGCCCTAAAACTTGCTCATTATGTTCCACCAAGAAGCTAAACTGCTCCAGAGTTCCTCATTCACTTCTCACCATCACTGGGTTACTTCCAGGGAGAACCAGAGAAGCATGTGTCACATGGCAAATGTTTTAGCTTCCACAGTACAAGGTGCTGCTGGTGAATCTCCACATTGCACGTATTTACAGATATGTGGGTGAAGCAGTAAATTGGAAACTTAGAAAGATAACAGCGGCTATATTATTTGTAGATGTTAGGATGGGTTTTTAAAACTCGTCTCCATTGACTGCTGAATGCTTTTGATGTCCTACAAGCAGTAAGTGCTTGAAGAGAAAAGTAGGAAGCCTGTTTTCCTACCCATTTTGGTTGAAGAGTTTTAAGTGTGGCTACAGAACAGCAAAGAGAAAACGCACAGAAACGAATAGTCTGGAGGGTCAGAGCAGGAAGAATATGATCTTCTCTTTGGCTTGTTTATCTTGAGCTTCAGCAGATGAACAGGATAAAAAGAAAGTGAAGGCATCAAGCATGTCTGCAACACACTGGGATGTACCACATCTTTTCAATACTTACTTCAGCTAGGGGGAGAAACACAGCTTCTCCTCCCTCCAGAGACCACTCATCGCAGTGAGCAGGAGGATGGCGTTCCTGATAAACCTAACACACAGTTAGCAGATATTAGTTTATAAAGCCTGTTATTTTGTTCTGAATATGGATAATACTCCATGCTCTTCCAGTTACATAGAAAGTGATGAAGGTAAAATTCACTGAATGAGTGACAGATTTCATAGACAAGATGTCTCAAATAAGCAAAAGCAGCTACACAATGAGTAACGTTCACAAGCACGATTTTCTCAAGGCTGAAATAGTTGTAAGACAAATCATTAAGCAGCAAATCCACATGCTAGAAATGAGTATGCCCAGGAGCAGTTTTATGAAAATGTCACTAAATGTCCAGAAAGCCTGCACTCACATGTGAGAAAGCACCATACAAGATTAAGAAGCAAACATAATGGATGTTTATAGCTGGCATAGAGGAAAAATTAAAGTCAGTTAAAAAAGCCAGAACAATTGTATGAAATAAGTTACAGTGCAATATATCAGAAATTACGGGAACTTTTGAAAGCAAAAGGACCCAGTAGTGAAAGCCTCTTGACAGCAGAATCAAGATTCAGAAGGACATTTTTTTCAGCTTTGCTTCTCCATCTAAGGAATAGCAGGAACAGCAACAGCAGTGCTGATTCATTACTAGCTGGAAAGGGTGATTTTTTCAATATTCATATAAAAATAGAGCATTAAATAAATATTTTTGCTCTGTGTTTGGGAAAAAGTCAGTTAAATATTCAGATTGCATCATGGAGAGTCACTTTTGATCCAGCTGTAACCCAGGAAGACATTAAAGAGCAGATACTAAAAGTCATTTTGAAAACAGCAGGTCAGGGTGATCTCCATCCGAAGTGGATCTGCGCGGTGTTTGTGGCCTAACGGGGATGCCAGAACAAACTGCAAAGCGACTGACAGGGGAGTAACAGGGAATTACAGGAGGTTAAAGCAATTGATACCAATCAGCGTGTGTTTACATAAAATCAATCCTGCCTAGTTTGGTACAGTTTTAAGTGAGAGGATAACTCTAATCAATAGGAGTGACAGCACTGAATGGCAGGGTGAGATGTGTAAGACTGGGTGCAGCTGTAGGTATACAAGTAAAGTTCTCATGTCTGTCTCAAGATATAATGCTAATGGAAATCCTTGCAGAACAAGTGTTTCAAAAGGAAGCCCACTGTGGTGGGGTTACACAAGCAGCACACAAGCACAAAGCCAGCACTGCTCAGAGCACAGGAGCATGGAGCAGCACACAAACCAGGCCACAAGCAGGGAGGGACAGCCCATGTGTGCGGCCCTGTGGCCCAGCAGCTAGGACCATCTTTAATCTGCAACTCAAGCCATGGCAGAAGAGCACCATCACCTGCATGGGGCCTTTCCCCGTGACCCCAGGACTGATGGCCCTTTGGGCAGACAGGTGGGGGCACCCCCAGGAACAGCGGAAGCCAACCGGCCCAGTGCCCACGGTGCCACCGCCGCTCCCCAGGGCCGTGTCCCTGCCCTCAGAGTGGGGCCAGCCAGCACCAGGGGCTGGGGAGGAGGGCGCCATTTCGGAAACCTCAGTCAAAGCAGGGTTGTCAGAGCTCAGTCTATTTTGCTGACTAGAGAGGATTAAAAGAGGGCTTCAGCAGTGTTCACAAAGAGCTACACAAGGAAATGTTTAAAAAGGAGGGGAATCCATCGCTCAGGTAACTTGCGGCAGGCAGCCCAGTCTGCGAGAAGATACTGGACAAGAGGCTGGAGCCGGTAGCCCACTGCATGCCTGTGTAGTGACAAACCACAATGGGCAAACTGACTGGGCACCACCTCCTCCCCACTCAGTGAGAGGGAGGCAGGTGCTGAGCCTGGCAAGCAAGACAGGGGCTCCTGTCAAGATTGCTGCCAGTGCCCAGGAGGTAACTGAGGAACAGATGAGTCCAAACATCTCAACTACAGAACTTTTTTTCCCCCCCACCATTTTTTAATCACTGCCCCACATCCACACAGAGGCAGAAGTGCGTTCACAGAAACAGATGATGTGCTAGGCTGATGCACTACCGCATAGATTAATTTTCTCCTTGTGGGTAGTAAAAGGCCTCCTTGAGGCTTTTCAGGAGTGGCAAGGTGGTTACAGACACCTGCCAGCACCCCTTACTTGGCACTTCTGCTGGCAAGCAGGGATGTTACAGGGCCTGGCCCGCAATCAAAGCGCCCCATGCCCACAGCAGGCCCTGGGCAAGCGGGGAGCAGCAGCACTGAGAGGGAGCTGGCTTGGGAGGGGTTGGGGGCAAGGCAGCCCGGGAAGCACTGACGTCTTGTCTTTCCATTACTGAAAATTACACTGTGTGAAACAGCATTAGGTCATTTTAAGAGGTTTATATAAGGACACTAAAAAACAAGTCATTTTGCAATTTTTTTTAAACACATCTCCCTCCTCTCTTTCCATTTCCACTGTGCATCAAGTTGTGAAAGCTCAACATGTAGTGAGCCCCGCGTTCCCAGACAGAGGGACCGACCCCAGCCCAAGTTATGTCTTCCAGCTGTTCCCAGCTCCTTCTCTTCTCTCCCTCAGACAGGCTCATAGCAGCGCCTTAATTACTTGTTTAGGAAGGATGTGACATGTTCCAATTTAATACATTTAGCCCTTCTTAGAAGAAATGTAGAATTAAGCCTCAGTATGCACTTGACAGATCTCTTAGCAACTAGAGTGCAATCGGCCAACAATGGATGATTCACAGTTTTAGCGAGAGTGTGCAGAACTGCCTGCCAAAAGTCTGAATAAACGCACATTGCTAGACACTATGGTAAAATGTACCCTGATCTCTTTTAAACTATTATATCATAGAGGAAAGTTAAACTGCATGCATTCCAGCAGCTTGTTGGAGTCTGGAAATACAATTGAACTGTAACATCTTGATTTTATGATAACCGATACTTTTTTGGGGTTATTTTTGCTTAATTGGAATAATGGTACCTTTCAAAGAGAACCACTAAAACCCATCAGTGTGTGAGCAGGGAGCTGCTATTTCCGTTCCTGTTGTTCTAAAACAGGAAGAGAAACAACCCCTGTCAGTGTCCTCCAGGTTCTTACCCAAGGCCTCACCGACTGAGACGGGCTTACCCTCACTCCTGCTGCTGCAGGCCCAGCGTTGCCTCATGTATTCAGAGACCTGTACAACCCGCCAGCCCCACCGGAGCAGCAGGAGGTGGCACAGGGGTGCCAACAGCTGTCCTGAGGCACTGCTGCATTTGCTTTACTGCTCACAAAGCACAGTCAGGGATCCAGCTCAATTCCTCCTGAGGATTGCTCCTGCAAAGACAAGGCTGTTTGTATTTCTACAGCCAAACTTCTGCCTTCACTGACCGGTTTTACTCCACACTTCATCTCTTGCTTTGGAAGAGTTTCCTGTATACGCTCCATGTGGAAATTGTAATACACAAGAACAAACTCGAAGAAATCTTTACGAAATATTATAAAGCACAAACAACACAGGAAGAACACTGCTGGGATTAGTCCCACACTGCAAGAGCACCAAGGCACAGAGGGTAAGTCACGGCCCCTTCCCTTCCTGCTCCAGCCACGATTAGTGAGAACAGCTTTTCCTGCCACCCACTTAGTACCAACTGAAGAGACACCCTTTAAAAAAAGGCATCTCTCAGCCTCCTTTCTCCTTCACCTGTTCAGTGGGTCCCATCCTTCAGCCCTCCTGCGCTCTGCTGCCACAGGGCACCAGCGCTCAGCTCAGGCACAGCAGCAGCATGGTGCCCCCCTGCCACCCAGGGAACCACCACAACTGTCCTTACCGACCAGGCTCTAGCCCAAGACCTATGGCAGAACCCCCAGCTGCAGCACACCAGCCCACTCACCATCTGCCTCAGCTGCCCATGGCTCTCACACTGCCCGCAGCAGCCCTCTTCCTGGTAAAGCAGATGAGCTTGGCAAAATATGCAGCTCTCTTTGGCAGAGGAGAGCAGAGCACCCAGGCTGGCTGGCAGACTTTGCCTCTAGAAGGAGGGCTGTGGTCAGGGGAAGGAATTTGAGCACAGAGCTCCCAGCTGCCTTAACACCAGGCTGGCTGCAGGCTTCTGCCTGTACTGGCTGACAGCCCCTCAGAGCACAGCGAAGGCAGCTGGGGAGGTGCAGCAAGTGTTGGGGAGATGCATGAAGTGCAAGAATGCCACAGCTGAGAGTTCCTGTAAGTATACAAGGACAAAAATCAGGCAGATGAAGAGAGAAGCAGGTACAGAAAGTGCTTCTACAGTTATTTCTTTTGTAGAGAGAACGTCTCACTGACGGTCAGTGGGATACACTCGATAGACAAACCAGAGCCCAGAAGTTTTTTCCATCTGCTTCCATAAGGATTAGACCAAAGGGCTCAGAAGAATGCGAGCAGCAGGGCCACAGAAGAGCCAGAGCACTGGCACTCTGGTGGGGAACAGCAGTGCTTGATCTGCCTGCACCACCAGCATCACTGTGTACCACAGGCTAAAAAAATATCATCACATCTAGAAACAAAACATGCTAGGGACTGATTTTGCCTCTGAGCAAGCTACCCTTTGCTGGAGTGGAGGCAGATGGAAGTAATTTTTGCACCCTGAGCTGCCCTGCTGCAGCCTCGGAGCACACTGCAGCAGTGACCCTGCCTGGGGCGCATGGCTCAGGGGCTGACAAGATGCCCACGCCAAGGAGGCAGGGAGCAGGGCTGCACGCTCCTGGTGTGACCGTCCAAGGGCAGCTGGCGACAGCACCGTGAACCTGCACCTTCCCCCAGATTTTCTGCAGCTGCTGGAGCACCGCGAAGCCAAGACCGAGTTTGGATTCTTATGTGTTGTGATAATCAGCTGGGGTTCGGAAAATCCTTCACAAAAAAAATCCAGCATTCTGGCAATTCTGCAAGGCTTCTGAAAAAATAAGTTTAACATCTGGAACAAAAATACTCCAAGGAAGTCCAAGAGCAACACAGCACTGAACATTTTCCCCCCCATAGCTGCTGCTGTACAGCACTTCCTTGTCCCCGGCTCCGGGAAGCTGGAACATTCACATCAAGATGCTGAAACATTTCTTTGGAAGTCACGCAGAAGGTGCAGAGAGAAAGAGCTATTCATACACTTGAACATTTTTTAATTTTCTGGGCTTTGTTTGTTTTTCTTCCTGTCCCATGAATTTCCTCAGTCATTTAATGCATCTTAATCTTCATCAATATTTAACTCTGCAGCAGAAATACTGCATAATATGTTTTCCCATTTGAGGGGGGAAAGGTCTACAGGAAGAAGAAAAACAGCCAGTTCTAAAGGAAACTGCTTTTCCTTTTTCCACAAGATGTCCTGGAATAGAGTCAGGGAGAAGGATGAAAGAGAAAGGTGGGCAGCAAACACACCGTGCTACTTCAGAGTGTTCAGTGGTGTCATGATTTAGCTCTGCATTCTGCCTCTGGGGGGCCAGGTTTAAAAGCTGGTTAGATCAAGACTGGAAATATTTCTCAGGGATGAACTCAACCAACCCTCAGCAGACATTGCCATGTAATAGCTGTTCCCTGCAGTAATAAAAACTGCAGCATCATTCACAAGGAACTAGTTCCCTTTATGAAGGAGTATGCAACTTGTACAGATTTGTGTACCCTTAATATGCAACTATATCACATGTACATGACATTCTTGGTAAAAATTCATGTTTTCAGTCAAGAGAAAACTTGGGCAATCTAAAGAAAGTCCCATTACTTTTCATATCTTCTGGAACAGGAATTTCACACCAACAGCAGCAGACATTCAAAGACCCTAATGCCCTCTTTGAAGCTGTGCACACCCTTCAGCTCTGCCAGAGAAACCAGGTACAGCAGCTGCTCTGCACCTTGGGATCCAACAGGAAGCAAAGCTAAACCCCAAATCTATTTTAATCCATTGTACGGCACAGAGGATTTACATGGATGAATCTTGGTGCAGTGAGCTTTCCTGCAAAGGGAACCCAAACCTAGTGGAGTGCAGGATCTAAGCACTCATGTTGCCCCTCTGAGGGAGGATTTAAGGGCCACTGCTAACATGATGGGACAGCAGAACCAGGCCCTGCAGTACTTACATCTGTAAATGCATCCAAGCACAAGCAGTGGCACATGGTGCCAGGAGCCACTGCCAGCAGTACCTAGCCACCTGCTGGGGTTAAGTGCAGAGACTGCCAAATCAGCCCAACAAGTCTCATGTGTGAGTACACCCCAAAAACGTGGGAGTGCTCAACTGAGAAGCCCTGATAGCACCACCCTAGAGTCTCAGGCTGCAGAACTAGGAGTGCAGTACACATCTGTTCTTGCTTGCAACTGAAACCTAGAGTGGAATCAACAAACTGTTGAACAACAGCTTTCAAGAATTCTTGCAGGAGCTCTCGATTGCTTCCCTCACCCTGCAGCACAGGGTTTTGCTGCCCACCACAGGCATACAGCACAGCCCTGCCTGAAAGGGGCCAGGCACCACCACAGCAGGATGAGAGCCAGCACTGCTCAGAGCACACCTCAGCCCTGAAAAGGGAAATGCTAGAGAAGGACCCGTGCCCACCACTTAATTGCTCTGGGTACAGAAAATCCTACCTGAATAAGCAAAGACTGAACTTAGACAGGAAGAATTCAGACCTGAAAAAACAAGCAGCAGCTTTCAGCGGGCTCCTTGCAACTGACCTGAGATGCTAGATGTTCAGGCAGCTTATTTGTTCATTTCAGATGTTCTCTTGATCAGAGCAAACAAGATAAACAAGCACTTCAGAAAGAGTACAGAAATGCTTTAAGTTCAGCCTGGAATGTTTTCCAGACTCCTGAGATTTGCCTTGAATTTTTATCTCAGATTTATAGTGAAAAGATCCTCTATTCATACAAATAGAAGTAAAACCCATCAAACTCATCCTCGTTTCAAGCAAAACCGGAACAAGATAAAAAATGAATACACAGCTTGATCTCTGCCAGGAAACAGAAGTTGGAGCTATACCTTGGTCTGCGTGGATGCTCCTGGGCCACCTGGGGAACCATATGAAGTGTTTCTCCTCCAGCCCAGAACTGACCTTCCCCAAGGACCCTGGCATTAGTGTTTTCTGGCATTAGTGTTTTTTAGCAGCAAGCACTTCCAAAGATCTGCTGCACGTCTACTGGAGAAACAGCTTAACACACAGTTGTGATACAGGGACAAAGCCGAACTAAGTCCATAAGGCATTTTATTTTTTGCAGCTTATTTCACACTCTAAAGAGTAAGCAAATGGTCCTTAATATAACTTAGTAGATACACCCAGCCTGGACAACATTCAGCACTTTCCAACCTACAGCACCTAGTTTTAATTCTCCCCAAGTTTCAGAGACCTGCCCATAGCCCTGGACTACCCGGTACCCATCCTCCAGGCTCGGTGCCTATCATCACACCATAGGATCCAGGCACCCCATGGCAGCTGGGGTAAAGGCCAGCACCTCTACCTCAGACCTAGTGTGTTGTTTCATGGGTTTCCCATCTTCTGGGTTGCTGTTTCCTCACTACGGATGCAGACCTGCTGCACTGCTAACCATCCAGGCTTTGCAGAAGGTTGCAAGAGCCCATCCTCTGTTTTTTGTGCTGTCTATGGCAAGCCTTCTTAGAAGGAGAGGGCTACAGAGCACAGGAAGAGGCATGGGCAGGATGAGCTAATCCCAAATGCTCACCTACCCTGCTGTCCAGGACTGGAAGCCCCAGACACACAGCCTATTCTAATTCCCTTAGCATCCCTCTCATTTTCCACCAGTATCAAACCAGAATCTTGCTCGCTGCATTTTAATCCCACATCATCTTACCTTATCTCCTGTAACTAATTCCTCCCTTTCAGCAGTTGGCTGCCCAAAGGATACTTCTGTATTTTTACTGTTGGACTAGATAGAACATAATGAATCTTTAAATGGACTTGATGAATAAAGTCATTCAAATTAGGCTTCATCAGCAAGACAAAACCCCACTTGTCTTTCCTAAAGAATATAAAGAAAGAGTTGAAAATACCTGGAATCTGATTTTAGCACTGCAGAACAACAGTTAGCAAGATGAAATTGAGGTAAGCAGGGAGTATCTGAAACAGAAGAAAATCTTCAGGGTCTTAAACAGGCATCTTCTTAATCCATGCAGCTTTTATAGAGATTCCTTCATATCAGTAGTTTCTAGCTGCCTAACAACCTTAATGGAGGCAGCAGCAAGTTTGCAACTGGTTTCACAGGGGTTGTCACTTGCACATTCAATGTATTACAAAAAAAAGGTGCAAGAGCCTTAGCAAAGCACCTCCAGGAAGCTTATTGTAGCTCCATGGAGATGGAGTAAATAAAGCATGCATCATCAGCACATCCTCAACACGCTTCTCATCTCTTTTGGATGAAAGCAATGCTGGGAGATTCTCTTGTTTAATCCGCAGGAGAGATCACACTTGGCACTGAATGACTCTTTCACATTGACTTCTGTGGGAATAAACTACCCTGGACCTTAGAAGAAAAAATGCACTAACAGAAAGTTAATGAGGTACAAACCAGGTTATGAATGGACCAAAGAAAAACTCTCCTAAAGCTATTTCCTGCCCTGCTGTGATCGAATGCATGCCTTTTAAGGCCTCCCCTTGTCCCCTTCCCTTCTTTGGGCAACGCTTTATTGCACCCCGAGACTTTCCCCACTTCTCTAATCAGTTTCCATTATGCCCTTTTCCTTTAAAGTTCCCCACCGTTACAGCTCCACCAGGAGCAATAATGCCGAAAATGGCAGCATAAGCTGGATACAGCTTTTAAAATTGTCTTGAAATGGAGCCAAGGTGGAATAAGTCTGCTGGACGGAGGTTAAAGCTCAGCTCCCTCCCTTCAGTGCCGGTATCTTGGCTTCTGCCCAGGCAGCCCTGCACACGACAGCGCGGAAAGTTTTAGAGCAGAGTCTAGCCCAGGTTAAGGAAAAATTCCTGACCTACAAGTTAGAAAAGGCTTGTGAACCAAAATGCTGGGCTTGGCCCCCCTTGAACCAGAGGGAGGCCCCAAGGAAGAGTAGTGCCAGACCTGCTCCAGCAGAGGAGCTCTCAAACTGTTAAGGGAGCTTCCCCATGTCCTCCTCCACTGGAAGAAGGGACATGATGCACATTTGCTTCATTTATTCATTGCTTTTACACCCCAAACAAAGAAAACCATTGCCTCCCCCCATACAAACACTGCCATCATTTCTAATTAGCCATTTCACCCATCTTCAGCTATTTCCTTCTCAGCTACATCCCCACCTCCCCATTTTGCACTAATAGCCAACAACAGGGCCAGCCTTGGAGCTGGCTGGCAATCTCATGAGACAGGCTCTCACAAGAATTTCCTGCTTCTGGTTCAGCCAGACATACTGCAACAACAGACGTTCTCGCGGTATTTTGGCACTACCATTTCTTCTTCAGGCCAAGACCCAGGAATGCAAAGTGAAAAAAATAATTTTTAGAATTTTAAAATAACTTGGCTCTTCTCTCTGCTGCAGTGGGTGTCTGGGTGGCTTCCACTGAAATGAACTGAGTTGGAAGTTACAGTGCTGAAGGTATCACCAAAAAATGTGTTTCCCAGAAACCAGCTTGGTAAGGCACCATCACAGTGGGACATCATGGCAGTTCAGTACTAAGACACAAGTGTTATGGGAAGAACAAACAGCTGACCCTCCCAGCACAGTAAATTGTGTTTCCATGAGCCCGTGGGTATTTCCAGCAAGTGCTTTGATCAAGATGACCCAGCTGGTGAAAACTGCGTAGAAGCCTCAAGCAAGACCTAGAGATGCACATTTCTAAGAAGTGCAACCCATGAAGGACTGAAGAGCTCTTCTACCAGGTTACTGTGCAAGCCTGCACCCCACTTGGACAACACTTCTCAGTGTTACTAATCTCACGGTAAACACTTTGGATACTTGCAGGCTGTTGCACCCCCCATCTGTACTTCAGGGAACATCTTTCTAAGCATCACTGGTAGGACAATACAGTTCCCACTGATTGGCTTGGGTAAAGCCTTGCTGGAAATGCAGAGTTCAGACCATGTACAGATGCTCTCAGCCATCTCCTCTCCTCCTGTCAGGTGTCACCTTGCAGAACAGCCTGAACATACACCCATGCTGCTGGCAGGAGGTAACACGGCCATGCTGGACACTGGAGAGGGTTCCTTTGTGGCAGCACACTCCCAGCATACTGGCAGAGTGTTAAGGACCAGTTTAGAAACCGGAGCCAGAACTCCTCAGTACAAGCTCCTACAGCTGGGCTGGGCTCCTAAATCCCCTTTAAGCTCAGAAGCTATGAGCCCTGCCTTTCAGAGATGCTGCGCCTGGACTTCCCATCCCAGGCTTTGGCCAGGGGTCAGAGGACACTCAGCACACCATGAGCTGTTATCCAGACATGCTTAAGCACTTTTTAAAAGACCCTGCTGTTGATCTCATCTGTGAGAGTTATCACCTACTCGGGTGCCTGCGCAGGGGTGGAGGTAATGCCTTGCACCAGGCAGCACGAGGTGAGCTCTGCTCCTCCTGAAGGGGAGCTGGGGCTTACAGCAGCCTCCTCACCCCCAGCCCCTCTGGGCTCTGGAGCACTCCCCCTGAAGCTACATGACTGTGTCTGTTCTCTGCTCAGTGCGAAGGGACAGGCCTACAGGAAGGCTGAGTACTAAAGCAGCCAGCACTCAGGGGAGATGTATCAGGTGCTTTATGCATCACCAACAAAGAGCCGGCTTTCCCCACCCCAGGGGAGCACACACAAAGCAGACACAGACAGAGCGTTCTTTAAAGATGTTTGCTACGTATGGATAAAACCATGAACCCATGGATGGGTTCATAAAACCCACTGCAGGATATATTACTACACACAGCATTTAATATTACTATTACAAGCTATTGTACTATTAACCACACTTGCAGGCACTGTGCTATAGTCTAAGATCTCCTAGTCAACATTTCAGGCTAAGAAACACTTTCAAGCTAAAGCCATGTCATTTTGACAAATGTTGCATTACATCAGACTTTCCACTACAGCAAAACACGGTCATGAGATCAGCTCAGAGAGAGGGTAAGTAAGCAGACAACACAGGAAAGAGTTTAAGCGCTTTAAGCTAAGGAGAATGATTACAGGCTGCGCGTTAAGCACTGCACCCTGCAGGACTAAGCCCTTGCTACCTATACACCTGCATCACAGACATAAGACAGGACATAAAATCCAAGAGTTCCCTTCCTTGAACACTAATGCTACATACAAGCACCAATTGCTTGTCTTTACCTTGGGTGGGACCTACACTCAGGTCCCAAAGCCACCCCGGGTGCAGGCTGCAGCAGCCCCCACACTTGGTCAGCCTCACGCTTCCATGGGCACAGGGGGCTGCTTCCCACCCTGGATCCCTCCTGCTGATACCGAGGCCATGCTCTGTTCTGTGCACTCAGATATTCAGTGACTGTCAATATGCACATTGTAAGGTAATAAAGTTAAAGTTGCCTCCTGCGACCCCTCACACTGCCCAGGGAAGTTGGGTTTGTTGGCAGCACAGCACCTCACGTGCAGCAACATAGGTGAATCTGCTTTCAGGAACACAAACCAGAGCTATTTCTAGGCACAGACCTCATATTTACACGATCTCAATAGGACCATACACACTGTTTTATTAACAGCTGTTTACATTCTAT
The DNA here is from genome assembly GCF_009819795.1 of Aythya fuligula. Lineage (NCBI taxonomy): Eukaryota > Metazoa > Chordata > Aves > Anseriformes > Anatidae > Aythya > Aythya fuligula. Next base: position 15,035,948 of record NC_045566.1, read on the forward strand.
CCCTGAGCAATACAAACTCATCTCTTCAGAAGCTTTGGGAGTACTGCTGCCCACTAGAAGGGCTGGCAGACCTGTATGGGCTCCCGCTAGGCCTCTGGTTGGGTGCAGCAAGCTTGTAGAGAGGGTAAAGAAACTCAAAGCAGAAATTCTGTTAAAATCAGAAGCCTGGTGCAAGATTACAATCAGAGCCTTTAGTCCCTAAAAGAAAAAAACCAAGCACGATAGCATTTCAGCTGCTCATAAGCTTTCCGCAGTTTCTGGTGGCTGCTGACATCTATGCCAAAGCTCCCTTATGTAAGGAGAAATGTGAAATATAAACCCATGTTCAGCAAGTATCAAGACTGGATCATGAACCAGACAGCCCATGGAGAGAGAAGACACTCACCCCGACCTGAGCTGCTCACTGCTTGTGGACAGTCAGCGCAGTATTTTCCCCATTGGTACCACAAACTCACTGTCTTTGTCAGAGGCTGGATAGCAGCACTCTTCTTCATACTGGTTTCATATTCTCTGGCATTTATTCTTGCTGCTCCTCAGTCATCCTGCATGGCCATTGCACAGTGCCATGGCAGTAAGTGCTGAAGGGAAGCTGCAGCTAGCAGGCCAGACAAGCCCCAGGGAGCACACTGCAGCCAAACAAGTGGCACTGAAGCAGACAGAGATGCAGCTCCAGCCCTTCCTCCTGCCCAGCAGGGCCTGGGTGCAAACCACCAGGTCCCAGGCTCACGCAGCCCATATCTGAGGGGCCCACCACTGAGGCCATGGGGCTGCACCAGGTGTCTGTGGAAAGGGCTCACAGCTGGGAGGAGGCCAAGCAGGAGGCTTTGCAGGCCAAGCTTGATGCTCTGCTGTCAGAAAGGGCTTTTAGGCTGCTCGTGGCATTATCTCAGATAACAAGATGGATGCCACTCCTGGCACCCTGCCATTCATCAGACCTACCTGGAAATGCCTCCTGTGAGTGCTGTTCACAGGCATAAGATCAGTTCTGCTCTGCACATGTTTAAAAAATTGATTACCTGTAAAGCAGAGGTATAAGTGCAGAAAAGAGCTACACCTTTTCCAAAAGGCTCCTCTGAGAAAGAGCTTCCTACCACCAAGGCTGATGCCTTCAGGCTTACTATCTGTATCATGCTATTCAGGAAAGCCTGACCATGATCTCCACAGCCAACAATGGCAGATTATCAGCTGCCATCAGTTCCCCCATGACAATGTTGACCTCAAAGCCCAGAAGAGACCACCCTCCCCACAGCACCTTTTTTCCAGACCTCCTCAAGGACACTTTCACTAAGCCTGGCTGTCAATACATCAAACCTCTGTATGCCAAGCATTCATTGCTAGGCCTTTCTAAGAATCGTTTTGCAGAGCTTGGATGGCTATGTGTTTTCACAGCTGATGTGGAAAAGCTAGAAACAACATTTCCCAATGAGAGATCTCCACATTACAAAGTATGCACTGTTTCTTAGGGTTAATCTGACTTGGAAGGGGGGAAAAAATCCTTCCATACTGTTGACATAAAATATCTCAGCCTGTCTTAATAGTGGAATCATGCAATTCTCTAGTATCTGTGCTAGGATGGATAGAGGCAGAGAAGACAGAAGTTAACACCTGACCTCAGAGCATCCACATGTGGTGCTACAGCAGCCCACCTAGCACCACCTGACACCCAAACTAAGCCTGAGCACAGGTTCCCACTGCCCCACGGGACAGGAACACCAGCAAGGTGACTGCAGGATTCACACAGGGCAGCAGTGGAGATGCATGTCCCAAACTGCAGCCCTTGAACCACTCATAACCTTCAGGATCACAGTGAGTGACTCATTATGAGGCTGCTAACCAGCTATCAGTATTACAGCTTATTCATAATACATCAGCTGCTTAAGTGGGTCACAGGGACCTGGATATCCAAGTAGCCTGACTCCAGCAGCACTGGCAGCTTAAGGGAAGAATAACAGTATAGAGTGATTCTGTCTCTGGTATACTTTTTCTCAGCTTATATTGTAAGAGGCAGCATACACATTTCCAAAACCAGATATTGTGTCTGGATCAAAGTGTTGAACAGCTATTGATGGATCTCTTTTGTTAACTTACACCCAGCTGCACTTTTGAACCCCACAACATCCTGGCAATGAACTTGACAGCTCAGTTGTGCATTGCATGACGAAGTACTTCCTTCGGCACGAGTCTGCTGCCTGGGTATTGCTCTGGATGTCATCAGGTTGTTTTTATCATTCCCAGTTCATTTTCTCTGTACCATTTGAGATATTATAGAGCTCTCCTATTTCTCCCCTCCCCAGAATAGCTTTTTAAGATGAAGGCATTTATCTAATTAGCCCCACTTCACACAACAGCAGTCCTGTGCCACAGCAAGGTCTTCTCAGCCACCCCTACCTTTTCTGCTTATGCTGTGTTTCCAAGACAGGTAACCAGAACATCACACAGCATTTCTTATCCAGGTGAATAATCTAAGCCCCGTTCAAAAAAAAAAAAAAAAAGTGGCCTCTCAGCAATACTGGAGGTATGCAGTATTTAAAAGAAAGTTTTAGAAGTGCTCATTCAGAAGGGAACGTCCTAATACAGTCAAGAAATTCTAGAAATAGTTATCTAACTCATATCCTCCTCCAGCAGTATCTTTAAGCAGTTTCTATTTGGCTCTCAACAGCACTGCTCACTTCAGCTCTAACTACCACATGTTGTCAGCACAGGCATTAATATTCCCATCAGAGGCTTTCAACATAAGATGAGCCACAAACTAGCATTAAGCCTTGGGGAAACCTAGTGGCTAGCAAGAGCTGCAGCTCTGCTCCTCTGTACAGTCAGGGCTAGAAGAACATGAGGTGCTCGAGAGGCACCATCTTGGTGGTTTCAGGCACAGTGATGCCAGACACTCAGCCATCTGGGTAGATGAAACTCTCCAAATCACTTAAATTGTTTGCAAAATGAACTCCTGAAGGACTGGTAAACATCTCATCTTTATAAAGAGGCATAACCTGGAAATTAGTACTAAACATCTGAAGTGCTTTTAAAACAGCAGCTTGCTACTTCTGGACAGCAGGCCACAACCTGGCTCCCTCTCTAAAGCACTCACCTTTCAAGTTAGCTGAACAGGAGTGCTTGGAAGGAGATGACCACCACCATGGCTGCTGGCCTGCAACTCAAAGGACACCAACCACCCAGAGACATTGGTGTGTGCAGGGCTCTTGTCCTGAAACATCCCCCCCATGGGGTGTGGGAACAAACATACAGCATCCAGCTCCCATGACAACTCTAGGTTAAGCCTCTTCACAGAGGAAAGGAAAGAAATCCAGAAAGATATCACAACACTGCTCCTAGTTTCCAATTATGTGGCAGGTCTTGTTTCAGCTTGCTGCAGTGGCCAGCTGGGACTGAGCTGAGACAGACAATTTGGTTTTACCATAGAACTTCATCTGGCATTCAGAAGCAGGCAGAGCGCCAGCTCCTTTACTATAAACACGTACAGCCCTTCCAGAAACAAATTAGCACAATTATTTTATTATTTTTTTTTAAAGACAGTGCCAAGCATTGAATGTCTACTGAAATTAAAATGAATCCTGCAAGTCTCAAACAAGCTATTTTTGATGTACTTGTTCGGTTTTGCTATCAGTGTGAAGTAACAGAAAGAATACACCAGCTGACTCAGCCGGATTGTGTGCTATCAGCTGCGTTAGATGGAAGCAAGGCCTGACTCAGGTACATCTGAGCCATAAAACACTTCCTTAAAAGAAGGTATTGCTACTACTACAAAGAAAGGCAGCAAAAAAGATACTGTCACCCAATGCTGTGAGCACATCGCTCATCTCACTCTAGAGCTATGACTAACCAGTTCCTACCACTGGCCAGATCGAAACTCTTACAGCATAAAACTTGACTGAACAGACATGTGCTCCTCTACAAAAATAGTGTGTTTAAGCAAAAATTGATCAGTAGTTACTGACCATGGTAATTACGTTTCTGACAGAAGCACATGCTCTGCAGGCACTAACCTCTGCAGGCCTTTCAAAAGCAAGGGCTTGTACACAGATGTCTATGCACTGGGATAACTTCTGGGTGATGGAGACTCCTGCTCTGTATAGGCAACTCATGTTTCAGGTCAGACATCCACTAATCTAGCCTATATTTCTCATCAAGTACTGTTTACCAGGAGACTTAAAACAAAGAAGTCCTCTGAAAACTGAACACAGAAGCACAGACACCATTTCCTTGGACTAATTTGTACCACTAAGCTCACCAACTCATTCAACAGAACAGAGTAACGCAAGTTAAACCTTGCTATATGGTCACCTCCTGTAGCATCCTCAGCGCAGTCCTGCTGTGTCTGCAGCCAAGGTCAAGGACCAGCCTGATCCTCCAGAATCACTCCTGGGAAACCAGCAAGGGCAGAAGAACAGTATTGACAGAAATGCAAGCCTAAGTGTGCTTGCTTTAATTAAGAAGGTCAGTGTTTACACCAGTCGTGCTTGCTGACATGCTGCATGCTCTGCTGCCCTCACAAGAGGGACAACTGGAGGCACTGAGTTTGTTAAGGACAACTGGACCTATTACTAACTCTCCCCAAATCCCACCTGACCAAACCAGAGGGTCTTACCTTTGCCACATGTATGCTCCTAAGTCAGCAGTAAGTATATTTTACAGTGAGCCAACAGTTTTACAAGCTTTATCAAAGCAACAGACAGGCACCTCTCTGACCTGCAGGACAGGCACTCCGCACACGTATTCCCAGCAAACCAGAGCTGAATTTGCAAGTGGAAGCATGCAAGCAGCAGAGGGGGGAAACAAAGACACGCACTTCTTCCTGTGTGTGTCCTGGCACGGCACTGGGAGCAGCTGCTGCCTGTGCTACTGGTACAGCTTGGGAAGCTCAGCTGGGGACTGCGCTCCCCACACTGAAGTGTCTCAGAGCCAGCAGGCAGAAGCAGAGCACACAGCAGCTCCGCTGCATCCCACTCAGCTCTCAGAAGGTGCTGCCAGATCATACCACAAGCAAGGCAGTGCTGCAGCCCACATATAAACCCTCTCCTTGGCAGGGTACACGGGGTACTGCGGAACTGTAGGGAGTATGAGATTAAAAAAAATAATCTCTCAAACAACTGGGGATGCCAGGAACCCGCCTTTGTACTCCAAAAAAGCTTCCAGCAGTGACTGAGTTAAAGCAATTTTTATGATGCTTTTAAGTAAGGCAGCTGCCAAAGAGAAAGATTTAGCTTCAATCTGACAGTTGGGCAGGAATCTCTTGGGGAAGAAGCAGGGTAGCTCCGAGCCATATGGATAAGTCAGAACAGTAGAAAAGGCTCTTTTCACTTTCTTATGGAAATGCTTAAGGTTATTTGGAACCTTTAACCACTTAGCATTTGCACTGAACCATAAGCTCACCGACTATCACAGCTAAAGAATTGTTGATTAAAGAGGTACAACAGCTGACATCAGGCTTGCAAAATAATAATTGGTGTTCACAGGATATTAAAAGCAGGCATTTAATTTGGCTTCTGCCTTTCTTGCTTTGAATCTTTTGGTCAGCAACTCATATTGCTGAGAAACTTGATGTAGCAATTTATTAAAGTCTAAACATCGCCTCTTGTAGAAGAGCATTGAACTCGACTTGCTCCTAGACCATCCTTAAAGATCATTTTACAGTTCTATAGATAGAAACCAATTATAATGAATACAGTCCACTTATATTGATCTGACTAGAAGCTGCTTCCTAATATTTTCATTAGATCTGTGATTACAGAAGCAAAATTGAAAAATCAAAGAATGCAGCTCTTGGCATGACCCATTTGCCTGAAGTGTCAGCCCTATTAATGCAGGGTCAGAGCTCCATCAGCAATGAACCTGGAGACCAAAGCAGAACGTACCCAAACTACACAGCAACACTCCAGCTGCAGAAAGATACGAGGAACAGAGCCACAGAAACAAACACAACCTGCTTTTGAAGTAGGCTGCTTAAAGAGGCTAAAGTGTTCCTTCCACATGTCTGAGGCTGCAATTACATAGGCTCCTGATACAGGTCTGATGCTGTCAGTGATTCTTTTAAAACTCACCTCAGGGTCTCTTCAAGAGGAAAGCTGCACACAAGACAGAACTTCTCCACTGGGTGCTTTTCCTTTATTTTATATGCTAGCACCAAAACACTGAAATGACAGCTAACGAAACCAGTTGCAGAAAGTACTGATGTAGATTCTGAGGAGAGACACTTGGTCGCCTTCTGTACCCCAAGATGGGCAGCACCTGTTTGCTCCTGGAGAAAGCTGCTTTCCCTCAGCACAGGCCCCAGCACACACTCTGTCCTGCAGGTCAGAGAGGGAAGATCATAGCACTTGGCTGCATCCATTCTGTGTAGAAAGTACTGAGAACACACTGTCTCTGCAAAAGACAAGCACAGCCCAGGTATCCATCCATCTTAACCATCTTCTCCTACATCTGACTAGGACTTCTGGACTTGTTTTCAGCACAGCTGCAGATAGCAGTGACAACCAGCGACAGTATCTTTTACACTTCTGATTTTGAAGTTAGAATGAGAACACTGAAAAGAAGAGGCCAAAGGAGCTTGTGTATGGCTCAGTGTAAAATTGGAAAGGCATTTAAGAAAAAAAAAAAAACACAAAAAAAACACAGCCTGAGGACAGAAAGGTGCCTAACACCATTTCTAATTGTTTTGTCAATCCTCAAAGCTTTTGCCCCTGTTTACTTGCCAGCTGGTTTAAACACTAAGTAATGACAGAGGGGTAACCCCTGAGACTCCCTCCCGAGCTTTCTAGGCAGAACATTAACCAGTAACAACATGGGTGAAGCACAGTAAGTGAATGCAGAGCAGCCAGTGCAACTGAAGACAACCTCCAGGATCTGTTATGACAATTTACAGAACTATGAATTAAAGTTGGTGGATTTTTTTAATCTCTTGCCTCTCTAACAATCAGCAAGTGCTAATCCTCCATGGAAATGAGACAGGTCTCTGCCAGTTGTGCAGAAAAATGCTGGTTTAAGTGATTAGTCAGCAAATACAGGCTCTTGCATACTAGCATGTGCTATAAAATAAACCCCCATAGCCCATTTAAGTTCAGGAACTAGCAGAGCCTTGAAACATTTCTCCAGAGTCAAGCTCTTTTATTACTTTGCAACAGGCATTATCCTACAGAACTACTGAGGTCTACAGATGGAATGGATGAGATGTCTGTCATTTGGCAGCTGCACCACAACCAGAGCTGCCTATGCAGGCAACTTCTCACCTGTTTGCTTTCTGCTTTCTCAGAGGCATTGGCCACCCAGCCCACGAACCACTCCTGGCAGCACCAGGCTGCAGTCAGGTCCACAGCCCAGCGCATGCATGAGCTCCAGGATAACCTCTCCATGCAGCCCCATGGGAGCACATGGAGCAGGATGGGGTGGCTGTGCAGGGGGGTGCTTGGTGCTGAGCAGCAGGTTACATGGCCCAGCAGGACCACAGCTGTGCACAGGGCCCTGCCACCCAGTGAGCAGATTCAGGAAGAACCCAGAGATGCTCAAGGGGCAACTGGGAGGCTCTTCCAAAGCTTGTTGAGAAGACAGCACATGATAAACATATTCCCCTGTTATTCACCCCATCCTCATTGCCTCTCCTCCCTCCCCATGCTGCAGGAATGCAGCCCCACAGATTGGTCTCCCATGGGTTTTGGTGGGAAGAGAGAGGGCTCTTGGATCAAGATTTCCTCTTGACTTCTGAAGGAAGAATCACTTGGTGATCTCTTCTGCAGCAGATCCCAGACATTCTCCCCTTCCCAATGCAGCAGCTGAAAAGAAGAGGCCAGGTTAGCGGGGGCTATATTTCGCTGAGCTTTTGGATTTCCATCTGCCTGCATAAGCACAGAAATGGTAGAAGTGCTGTTTGTGCTATCCCAAGCACATTAAGACAACTTAGGCAGTACGAGCAATGTGCTGATCGGGGCTCTTCTCCCCATCTAGCCCTGGTGCGTTCAGGAGGTGACGTGAAATGTTTATACTAGAGGAATAAGCAATTGAGAACACGCTGCTGGAACAAAAGGTGCTGGAACCTGATCAGTGATCACAACATTTCCATTAGAGTTACTCAACTTGAACATTAAGTGCACTGGTGACTGCACACAGCTAAACAAAACAGCAGCTTATCCGCATTAGGTATCTATCTCTGGCTTACTCTAAACGCTTTCACCTTTCTGCTAAATCCAAAACTCTCCAGAAACTATGAATTTTAAAATAAGTTCAGGAGTTGATAACACAGAAATATAATGCCTTGAAATAAGCCTCTGCCTCTTGCAAACAAATCATTAAATGCATGACCAATTTTTCTGCTTTACTAAAAAAAATACTGGTCTGTTTCCCAGTACTGACTGAACATGACCAAGTTTAATTCAACTCTTTTTCCTCCCTACAATAACTTGGAGCTAGAACAAGCAATCTGTGGGTTGAGGTTTTTGTTGGGTTTTGTTCCAGGCAGAAAACCAGTAAAGAGTCCAATGGTGCTGGAAGGGGAACCACCAGTCTCTGTACAGCCTGGAAGCTCAGTCTGTGCTATTAAAGACTGCTGCAGAAGCGTGCCTGCTACACACAGCGTTGCAGTAATTGATAACAAGCCTTCTTAATAAGGAGTCTAGTCAGCAAAAGAACACTCCGCGACAGTTCTTAAATATTGCATTATGGTTTTCAGTAACATGAAGTGGGGGAGGACAGGGATGGTGTGTCCTGATGAGCCGCCTGCCAGGCGGGAGGGCTGAGTGGCTCCGTGCACTGCTCCAGCTGTGCCCAGCCAGGCTGTACCACAGCAGCCCCCAGGCCCTTCATCTTCCCCTTGTCCTGATGGGGCTTCAGAGCCTGGCCCACCACAGGCCTCCTGGCAAGCTGCCTGGACACGAGCCCTCCTCTGTTAACACTTCCCAGAAGCGGTGTCCAGCAGCCCCGCAGGTCAGGGCTGAGACCAGCAGGCCGTGCCTGGCTGCAGCAACTCCCAGCCTCACGGGAGGCAGGGCCGCAGCGCGTGCTCAGCGCACGGCCCTCACGTTAACTGGGTTAAGCCGAGCGCCAGCCGCACTGCTGCAGTGCTCATGGGGCTACGCCTCTGTTACATAAAGCGAGCAGGACTGCACTGTGAGAAACCCCTACCGCACGTGGACCGCAGCCACTGCCTTCCCTCCGCCGCCCACTGACGGTACGAGCCCCAGTCATGTTTGTGCCGGGCTGGACAGGCCAGCTGGGCTAGGAGCTAAGTCCTCCAGAAAGCATGAGAAAAGTGATTTCACAGGGCCTCGTCCTTCTGACTTTGGCAGTGGATCCATCAGACATGGAGCCACCCAGATCTGGTGACTGTTCATGTCCTGGGCAGGCAAATTTCATGACCATTAACTGACAATGCCCATCTCCAAGTACCTCAACCTACAACAGGCTTCATGCCCAGAGTAATTCAAGTCAGAAGAGACCTCAGGAGGTTCCTAGTCCATCCTCCCTCTCAAAATAGGGCCAGCTATGAGAACAGATCGGGTCATGCAGGGCTTTATCCAGTCAGGTCTTGAAAGCCTCCACAGACAACTGCACAGCTTCTCCAGGCCCCCACTTCACTGCCCGGCCACCCTCACTGTGAGCAGCCTCCTTACACCCCATTAAAATGTACTGCTTCCACTGAGCCTGTTGTCTCCTGCCCTCCTGCCACACAAGTGAACAGCCTGGCTTCATGCTCTGAATAACATCCACATAGGTGCTGAGGAGCTGAAGGATATTTATAGTTTGTTTTTTAATTCATAGAAAGCTCATGGGAGTGATTGCCCCTTCAATCAAGGAAACTAATAAGTTTCAAGTTGTGCTTCAAAGCTTCCTCTTACATTGATTTGTGATAGCGCCTGGACAAGCCATCCAAGGAAAGAAGTAAATCTGCTCTGCTGCTTCTGCTAAGAGTTTACCCTGTTCAGGCTTTATTTCAAATCATGGCTGAGTTACGACTTCATGCAAAGTAGTTGGTGCTGATCAATAGGAGATCTAGCCCAGCAAAAAGGAATATAAACAGAACAAGTTTTGTATTACCCTCAGACTGACAATACACTACATAATTCAATGATAAATTGTTACCATATGCATCCTCTCCAGCACAATCCTTTTTAATTATTTTGTGGATGCTGGGGAGCATCTTCTAATTATGATTTAAAACAATTTAACATATTTAGAATTACATAAGTAAATGCCATGTCTTGTTTTTTGTTAATGAGGTAGAAAACAGACTGTTTTACCTGACTGATTCTTTTACTTGACTGATTCTTATAATAAGCAGGATAGAACTCATGGAACTTAATTCGCTGCTTTTAACCGTCAGGAGAGGGCTAATGCCATCAGGTACTTGCACTCAACACTACTTCACTCAAAGGCCAAGCAGCCTCAAGCATCACTGACTACCCCTCATTAGCCCTGCAGCCTCAGGTTATGCATCTTTGTGCACTGCCTTCATGGAACCAGAATAGCTAGCAACACTGAAGGGAGGAGAACAAAGAGGAAGGAATAAAGAAGAAAACATAACTTGGGATTTTTTAAACAAAGAAGTATCCCACATCCTTTGCTTCCTTGTTTCATGCTTTTCAGTTTCCTTATGGCACCTCAAATAGCAGAGCAAACAGTTACAGCCACTATCACATTCAGTTCTGCTGCCATATCTCATCTCTTCATGCTCACTGTGCATTGGCATAACCTGAGACCTCAAAGTAGGCAATGAAATACCACCTCTCACTTTCAGCTGGTGGCAACTGGAGTCTCCCACCTCCTGCCAGTGCCACCAATTGCCACCAGCTGGGTAACATACACCACCACCCCTTGCTTTCCAGGCTCCTTCTAAGCACACCCACCCAGAGCTGACCCCCACCTCCACACGCAGACTCCTGTCTACTTGCGAAGCCCAGCCAGTGACAGTGGCATTTCTCCTGCAGGCCGCTGGAGCGCACATGGCAACACACACCAGTGACTCATGGGATAGGGCCTCAGAAGGCTCAGCTGGGCTCCAGCTGAGCAACATCCACTGCTGGAAGCTTCACGCTGGTGCTGTTGGCTCCAAGAGGGCTGGGATGCACTTGAAGCAGCACGTACACGTGTGCGCGCTCATGGAGGTACATGTGTGCAAGAGCTGTGAGACATCCAGGACTCACTGGAGGACAACACTCAAGCAAGCCTGATTGCTAGAACGAGGGCACCATACCCATACCAAGCATGCTAAGGCCACGTAGACCACTCCCCGCTGTACTTGCCAGCCAGCCCAGGGTCACACACTGATCCCGGGCAGCAACAGGCTGCAGGTGCCCACGGATCACGGGGCGAATCCTGCCCACGGGGAAGACGGCCACTGCGAGATGAGAGATGGCTGCACCGGGACACACCTGCGGGAAGGCAAGGGGCCAGCCGGACAGCCCTGCAGCTCCGGGCTGGGTACCAGAGGTCCCTCAGCCCCTAAGGATGCAGCAGCCGGGCAGCACTCGGCCACCCGCCCGGACCGCGCCCGGCAGCCGCCCCGCGAGCACCCGGAGCCCGGCTGCAGCCCCCGCCCGCCCCCCGCACTGCCGTGCCCACCCCGCCGCGCCCGACACCGAGACCACGGGCGGCAGCTCCGCGAAGCGCCGCGCTCGGCTGTCGCGGGGCCGGGGCTGAGCCGCGCTGCGGCAGCGACCCCCGGGCGGCGGCTGCAGGGAAGGGAAGGGCCGAGCCCGGCGGCACCGAGCACCTGCGGGCCGGGGCCGGGGGTCGCGCAGGCGGTGCCGGCCCCTACCTCCTTCCTGCGGCTGGGCGCGCCCGGGCGGGTGAGCAGCGCCGTCTCCTCGCACACCACGGCCGCGTCCTCCACGAAGACGCAGTCGGGCAGGCTCTCGTCCGCCGGCAGCTCGAGCACCCTCAGCCCCAGCTTGCCCCGCAGCACGCCCACGTACAGCTGGTGCTCCCGCTCGGCGCGGGCGAAGTCCACCTCGGGGCCGGCGGCGCTGCGCAGCGCCTGGCGGCACAGCGACTCGGGCAGCGCCCGCACCACGGCGTGCGTGCAGCGCCCGAAGGCGCCGGGGCCGCCGCCCAGCCCGGCCATGCTGCGCGCGGCCGCGGCGCGGGGACGCGCACCGGGACCACCAGCACCGCCGCGACCGGCTCCGCGCCGCCGCCGGCCCTGGCGCTGATAAAGCACCGCCCGCGGCCCGGCCGCGCCCCATTGGCTGCCCACCGGGCACGGCGCCACGGGGCCGCCGCCGAGCGCGCTGCCATTGGCTGGCGGCGGCGGCCGCGCCCCGCCATTGGCCGCCCCCCGCCGGGAGCCGCTTACCTGGGATGGGACCCGCCCGGCCCGGCTGGGGCTGGGGGCGAGGCCGCGCCTCGACGTGAGGCGGCCCCGCAACGGCCGGGGCTGGGGTCGGGTCCGGCCCCGCCGCGCGGCCCCGAGCCCTCCCGCCCGCTGCGGGGTTCGTGCCGGGCCGGCAGCCCCCAAGGCCGGCTGGGCGATGCCCGGCGTGTGGGAGAGGGACCTCGAGCTCTGCCCCTCACCACGGCCGGCATCTCAGCCCGAGTGCCCCTCAGTTTGTTCACGTCAGGCACAAGGCGCCCACTGACTGCTCCTCACCGTTCTGGGAGCTGCTGGGGTACACGGTCATCCTGTGACCCAGCCTCCAGGCGTGCAGTGCTCTGACAACCACCACCAGTACCCAAACATCTCCCAGCATCTCTCCGGCATCTCCCCACACCTCCGCGTTCAGACAGGCTCAGCACGGAGAGGCCACTTGCTGCTCTGTCATGCCCAAGCAGGGTGCTGTCAGCACACTCCCCCTGTGTTGTTTCCCTGGGACTGGCCGGATGGCTGGGAGATGGATCCGTAAAGCCAAACGGAGAATCTGCCACGAAGGAAGGCAGTTCCAGATACAATCCAGAGCAAATAAAACCAGGCAATCCCAAATCACTCTTCATGCCTTTCTGTAGGACCACTTGTTGGGACAGCTTGTCCACCTTCTTCCCTTCCTTTAAGGTACCAAAGTTTCCACCTCTGCAGGGTGGTAGGGAAACCAGAGTTCTGCTCCAATTCTGCCTTGGAGACTGAAACAATGAGGAGCTTCCATCATTTCCCCTAAAAAGAAGCCCTTCCCCATGTTGGATTTTCCCCAGGCTTCATCCTGACAGGAGGTCACCCTGGAAGAGGCCCAGCCCTCTCCGGTCCTTCCAGCTGCACACCTCTGGCTCCCAGGGAGCGAATTCGGCTCCGCGCCAGACCTTGCATCAAGGGAGACACCCTCCCGGGTACCTCAAAGCCTCTCCTCATCAGAGCAGATGGGAAGTGAGGAGGAACATAAATTTCCCTTCCAGCTGTTCTTTTCCTGGCGAGGCTGTTTCGGTTGCCCCTCTGATCACTGAACTCCCCCAGCACACGGCTCCATGCTCCCTTTTGGTGCTCAGAGCAGCTGCCTTGGTTGTGCTATCGCGGACACAAGCACATTTCAGCTTTTTGGGATACGATTAATGAGTAACATGAAGGAAATATCAAAGAGTGTTTCTAAAATGGCAGCTGACTAGATTTTCATCCACATTTTTCACACGTTCTCCAAATACCCCCTATCAGCTGCCTTTATTTAACGTGCATAGGCACAGTTATTTGAATAACTGTGATTCACTGAGTAATGTGCAAACATCATTCTCCTTAAACAAACGGTCAGGCAATTGAGCTGCTATCGTTTAGGACAATTTAAATTATTGAAAAACAACTACAAATGCTACTATACCATTTCTGGTATACAGGATTCAATAGCTCACAGAGTATATATAATGTGTGCTCCTCCCACAATCATTAAGGCTGATTTTTACACCTTACAGATTCAGGATTTGGCCATTGACAGTCTTTATTTATTTATTTATTTATTTATTTATTTTTGTTAGCATGACTTTTAGCCAGAAGAAAAAACACTACTATCTTTCCACAATTTAAAAAATTGCCAGAGTTCCTACCTGAAAAAGTATTGAAAAGACTTGGTTCTACAGCCATTCAATCGGAGAGTTCCAGTCAATACAGATTTTTTGACTTTCATAAATACCTTGTGAATTTATATGCTCTGACAATTTTTAGATCTCAATGAGAGATGCCGTGCAGTCATCTTGGCTGCATATTAAATGATGGGACAGTGCGGTTTGCCCCGGAGGCATTGCCACTGACCGGGCTGTCCCCAGGTGGCTCGTGGGAGCTGGCCTAGCATCACAGCCAGCACCGCTGGGTGCCTTCCTCTTGTGGGGGACGGGGCTGCAGGAAAGATAATCTCTTTACGGGCAGCAGCATGCAAAGAATGCAACGTGTTTTGGAAACATAAAACATTACCTATTTAGACAAGGTTACAGAAATAATTACGGCAGTAGAAAGACAAAGCCCTGTCTGGCTCCACCAATTTATAAAGGGTGCAGTGTACATACAAATGACAAACTGTTTGCTGATTGCGATCATTCTATTATTTATGTTGAACAGAAAGGCATCAGCAGCAATCTAGGAACAGATGCAGTCAGAGCAAGATTGTGCATATTTGTAATAAGATTAACAAAATATCAGTTTGCACACAAATTAGCGTTACATAATGGAATGTATTCACATAGTCCTGCAGGAGTTACGTTAAAATTCATCATAGGCAATAATACAAAGTGGGTCAGCTACAGTCATCTACACAGTATTTCTCATCTGCCTTGCTGTATAGCCAGTATTTTCCTGGTAATTTTGTCCTGCTGGAGCAAGTGCTGTTAAAGAACAAAGCTGCCTCCCAGCAAGAAAAAAGCTGTGTCACCTTATGGAATTCAGGCAAAAGGAGAAAACCGTGCTGGTAGCATAAGACATAATGCAGATCACTCAAGCACTATCATAGAAAGCTGCATGTAGAAAGGAGAAAACACTATACAGAAAATATAGAAAAAAATGTGATTTTTTTTTTTTTGACTGACACTACACAGTCTCATCTGCTGGCAGTGACAGTGAAAAGAAAATTGCCTTGCAAAATGCACTTGAGGAAGCACATGTGAGCAGTGCATTCACTTGCAGGAGAAAGCACTAGATATCGAGAATGAAGATATGGCTTAAAAGTTATGACAGAAAAGTCATCAATAAACAGAGAAAAATTTCATCCATTTGACAAAATCATCAGCAGCATATCAATAAGAGTTTTTTACAGCTGTAACTTGAGAACAGGCTGCAGCTCTGTGAAAAGCTGCTGCAAAGACGACGGGAATAATTTGTCCTTACCCACAAGGTTGGAGACAAGCATGGGACTGAGATTACTGCAAGAAAAAGTAGGGAAAACTTTCTAACAATAAGGAGCAGAGGAAAAGATTGCCTGGGAACACTGTGCAGCTGCCATACCAGCTGTTCTTAAGAAGTTAAAAATATATCTGTCAGGAGCAGAAAGCTTGAGCTGGGGAAGAAGGATGGATGAGAGGAGGTCTTTTCCAGTCCAGGGCTTCTCTTATCACTTTTACACTGGAAATGACTGATACTTTTTTTCACTGCTGTTGAACAGTTTGTGGGACAATGACAACAAAGAATTTGGATTTGGGCTGATTGCTCGGATGTGCCAGAAGGCTGCAAAGACACCTCTGGGTCTACAGCCTTAATGACCATCTCTCACACTGTAACTGAATGCCACCTCAAACTCAAGACAATGAAGACCCAGGACTAGAAGGCCACTGAGCCCCTCAGTCACCAGCACTTCCCACTGTGGTGGTTGAAGCTGTACCAGAGAGATGGAGAGACGCCGAGCTTCACTTTTTAAAAGGAGTACATGTTTAAGGGATTCCTCACCTCAGTACAGGACCCGTGCATCTACTGCCCAGCCAAATGCCATTATGAACAGAGGCAGACACTTTGCAGGAAAAGCTCCCGTTATGACCCAAGGGTCTTTCATTCTCTTAGCAAAGGTACAGGATTGGGTCTTACAGCCATAAAAGAGAAAATGGTATTTTAATCATCCTCTGGATACATGAAAAGTCATGGAAAGGGCTTTTCACCTAGATGACTAACTTTCAACTTCGGCTCTAGTACTATAGTGCAAAACAACACCATGAGTCCACTGAACAGTCTTTGTACTAAGTGGCCGGGCGCCTGAGGCAACATGTCACCTCCCTTAACTTTGCCCCAGCACATGGACAACCTCCAGAGCCGTTCATGTGTTCCAAATGCTGAACAGACTTAGCTCTCAGTGTAACAGGCTGCTCTTGGAAGAGGTACCAATGTCTCTGGGTGGTGTAAAGCAGCAGTGCATCTGCCAGTGTGCAGGAGCAGCATTTTCCCTCGCCTGAGCTGAACCCGAGCGATCTCACAGCCCTACTACGGTCAGATTAATTCTATATATAGCTGGTTCAGGACAAACACAATATTTATTTTGTCTGGTATGGGCTAATGAAGCGCGCCTGTTCTCAGCTGGCATTTTGCATACTCTGGAGAAGGAGGAATTTCCCTGAGCTGACAGCTAAGCAGTTGTTGGGGGACAATGCTGTCAAAGTGTGATTCTTTAAAAGTCAGCTTTGGCAGCATTGTTGCCAGGACACATGGCACCAAAGAGCCTGGACAAAACTCGGAGGCTCAGGGCATTCTTAGCATTTACAGCCTTCCCACGGGTTTCGTTACAATAGGTTGCACTGGTACCACCAGGATCAGCTACTCAGCTGAGCAAACAGATCATTCGGGAGGGAGCTGCTCAATTCTGTTCATGTGCCATGCTCATGTTTCCTCACCTGCACCATCTACATGCACTTCTGCCATTCTTCCTCTGTAGGAGGAAAGTCTCTTGCTCAATTAATAAGAATAATAAAAAAGGCTGGGTTAGGTACCACAGTTTCAGATGACCAGGACTAAAAAGCAAGACTAGTAATCTGTGGGGATTTATGCAGAATTACAATATTTGACATCTCTCTTACAGAAAGGAATAGAAAGACACCATTTGTTTCCCTGATGGATATACTTCCCAGCAATATGCCAGAAATACTACGCCAGCCAGGAAAGAAAGAGGAGACAGGGCTAGGACAAGTGCTTTGCAATTTGTTCTCATTGTGGCTACCCTGGGAAAACTAGACAATAAGACTTTTTCCTGGTATCAGATGGCATTTTTAATAAAGTATGCTATTTTATCAGCTTAGCAAAGGAATATCAGCTCCAGTAGTAGAAAGAGGGATGGCTCATGCCATTCGCCCTTACGCAGCTAATTTTCAATGGGTCTCACAGATCCCAAAATGCCTGCTGTGGGGTGGCTGCCCAGACAGCACTGCAGGTGCCCCCATGGGCAGGGAAGGGCAGCGCAAAAAGGCTGCCAGAGGTAAGTGTGGGATGAACTCTTTGGTAAGTCACAGCTGCTGAAATAGGGAAGCAACTATATGACAGGGGTGATGCACATGCTGTGTTTTCTTTCCGTCAGTCCTCCAGCAAAAATACATCTCTAATCCCTAAAAAACCAAGAGCCTAGAAATGCTGATTGATCCAGGTTAATATTTTCTAAAGGACCCAAGCCCTTTACAAAGTGACTTGAGTTGCTTTTTAATGTTTACCCTAAGTCTCCATTTGCCTTTTCTATGGAGACAGCTGACCAGTTGGCAGCACCCTGCAGGTGTGGCAAGCTGTCCTTCCATTTCATTGCCTGAAAAGCCCTCGCAAGCTCAGCAGTAAGATGCAATGACATTTGGCTGTAGCATTTCTTGCTTTTCTTAGTTTGTATTTCTTATTCCTTCTAGTGGCCAGCTGCCTGAGAATGAATTCCCAGCCTTTCTTGTCATGTTGGCATCTTTTACCTTGGTTTGTAAATGCTTGGTACATTTTTGGTGTTGATTTGGTCAATAACCTGCAAATGTAACTACAAAACTGTACATTCACATGAACGTGGTAAAGTGGAATTAGCTTTTGTATCCTCAAAAAAGAAAATATGTATATATGTAAACAGACACACCTATATATACATCCATATATATAAATGTATTCACATAAGTCAACAACTTTGTGGTTTCTCTGGCATGCCTGCAAAGGACAAGCAGGTCTTTTGCCAGCTCCTTTGGCACTAAGATTAGTGTTAGAGACAAACAGGTTAATGCATCACAAATTAAACTGAGAAGGTAGAAGATTTCCAATATGCTTTTTAAAAAGAATTTGTTAATATACTGTCTTAAGTGTCAGAGTTAAGCTACAAAACATGAAAAGATGCACAGATTAGCTTCAGTATTAATGTATCCAGGCTTGTGGCAATAAGCATTGGTGTAATCTGTCATAGAATAGACATAAAAGAATCTTTTCTTCTTCAAAGAGAAATATTCAATATCTGTTTGCCCCTTCAAACCAGCACAATCTGTAGTGCCTCCATGGGAAGCAGGTAGTAAACAGGGGAGTGACACTGGTTGGAAGATCTGATGAGATACAAGATAATCAGTTTGTTCCATTTTGATTTGTGCTGTTCTTTATCACTTAATTTAGAGGTTTCTGAATACCTCTAATATGCCAGCTGAAAATGGAGAGACAGAACAGTTAAGATGCAGTTCAGAAAAGGACATAACTGCCAGTGCACACAAGTTCCCTGACAAGCAGTGCCACTGCACACATCCGGGTCTGGACACAGCGCTGGGAACACGGGCTTCAAGCCAATTAATTGACAGATGAGCAGGAGTTGAGGCATCCTTGACACCACCTAATGTCTGGTTCTGAGGAAATGCTGAGCTGAAGCACCTACCGAACTTCCAGACCTTCTTTCCAAAAGGCAGTAACCAGACCAGAAACCATCTCACTGTACTCACTGCTACGATCATTTCTCCTTATGCGCATCGCTTGAGTAAATGTTTCCTGCTTGCCTGTCCTGCGAGCAGTTTGTACGCACGGTCTACCACCAGAGCACTGCTGAGTAGCTGTGTTGTTATTGACCTTCATGAAGATGGGTTTGTAGGGTCCGTCCAAATTATCCCACAGATCAGTGCAACCCAGACTGAAGATTTGCACTTCAGCATATTCCAAAGAACAAGCAGGTACGCCTGTAAAAGATCTCATTCACGTTTTCTTAATGATGTCTTGAAACTGATGATTACAACTCTTTTTCTTCCCCAAGTCCTGAGGACTTCTGATGACATGTAAATTAACATGCTGCAAATATTCTGTACTGATGCTCACATTTTGGCCTGATCTCTTGACATTTCAGAATCTCTATCCTTTTACACTTGATAGCAATTCAATATTTTACAGAAATTCAACCATTAAAATTTTAGGCAGACATACAAACATTGCCAGCCATGTTATTTGAAAGGAATAAATGTTGTCTTAATAAACAACTAGAAGAGATCAGTTCACATACTGAGTCTGCTTGCCAATGGCTTTGCTGACCACATAAATTCTGTTCTGTTTGAAAGGTTTGTGAAATGAAGTGGAGAGGACCAGTTATGCCTTTCACAACATAACTGCAAAGACAAAGGCAGCACTGAAAGCAGATAGCTCTCATATTGATTTCTCTGAAAGCAGCAATAGAAAAGTATACTTGGTGTATTTTGCCAGTTCTACTCCTTACTGCTATAAATATATCTAGACTACTACCACAAAATGCTCATATTCTTCATCCATTCAGGATCAGAGAAGAAATACCATATGGTAATGACCACATTAAGTAGGAATGGAAGGAATTTTATTATGCATCTAAATAAAATATAATTATTTAATGATTATGGTTGTAGTTTCACAGGATATATAGACCTGAAGTATAATTATCTGCTCACTTCCACAGATGCATTAAACAGCAGGAGTGGAACTGTATAAAGCAATTTAAAACATCTTTTTCATAGCAGACGGAAAAGTATTCTTTTAGTTATTTTTTACAAGAGAAAGAC
The DNA here is from genome assembly GCF_009819795.1 of Aythya fuligula. Taxonomy (NCBI): domain Eukaryota; kingdom Metazoa; phylum Chordata; class Aves; order Anseriformes; family Anatidae; genus Aythya; species Aythya fuligula. The sequence goes on from NC_045566.1 coordinate 15,055,775, forward strand.
CTATCTTTAAAAATAACCAATTATTTTAAGCATTTACACTTCTGGGTTCTCTTCTTTCACGACCTGAAAGGCAAAGGCCTGGGAAAGCGCTTCAGTAAAAGCAACATCTGAACTCTCCTAAGTAGGACACACCACACCATGAGTCATTTCTCAAAGTCTCACTAGAAACAGTGAAGATGACAAGACAGTGTCATGTGGGAAGTATTTTGTTACAAACAGTAGCACTACTCTGAGTATAAAATGAGGCTATGATCCAACACTGAATAACAAAGGAGATGTATCAATATCTGTTATATTCTAACAGCTGTCTGAGGTACCAGATGACTTGTGCTGTGCATACTGTCATCTCCTGATTAGAAAGGCAGATATATATACATGAAAGTGAAGCAGCAGTGACATCATGATTTAAAAATACTCCAATAGAACAAGGTGAAATTCAAGATCTAACTAACCAACAGAAAATGCATCGTTTTCTTACTTTAAAGTTGGCAAGTATGGATCTAAAACTTGCCTTTTTTATCTCCACTATCTTGTCCATGTATATGGTTTGCTTTCCACTACAGGCTATTTTAATGGGATTAGTTATCAAAGTCAAACATAAATAAATCACTGTCTCCAAGAATGTTTGAATTTGGGAATTATTTTTTCCCTACTGCTTCAAATTAAATCTTTCTTAAACAAAGGCAAACACACAAAAAAAGTGAGATATTACCAGTGAATGACTATACTAATCCAAGTTAGGCATTTCTTTCCTGGTAAGTCAGAAAAAGATTAAAACATAAAATCCTTATTACACAATATTACTTTTAGACGATTACTTTTTAGGTATAAGTCGAGTACCGCTTTCATCGTAAGTTCTAAACCATCACTTAACCTTGGCACACTTCCTTGGTATTTAGCTATCTGGAGGCTGATTCTGCCTTATCATTGCTGTCAGGGAAGAGTTGTTCCAGTAAAGTCACTTCAGATGAACACATGGGCAAAAGGAAAATCTATGCATTTGTTTCTTCCCTTTTGGTGTACAAGTCATTTTGCTAGAATTGGGTACATCTAACAATTTTTACTATTGACCGTGCTTATTTTTACTGTATAGAGCAAAATTGCCTGCGGCACTATATAACAGAATTCCTTATATGCGTAAGGGGTATCTGCTGAATATGTAGCATTTTACTAATTATCAGTTCCTCAACAGAAGGGAATTAATTATTTGAACCTTTATTATTATTTTTTTTTAATTTCAGAAAGCCATCCGCACATTCCCTCAGCACAGGCACACCAATCTCCATTACACGTACAATGCTGGATTAGTTATCTGAAACTGTGCATAATGATGCCATTTGCATATTGAACTGTAAATCACAGCAAATCTATATTTTCAATAGCTTTGCAAAAGCAATTCTACCTCCTGCTCCTTTCTCAACCTTTTCCTGTAACATTCCCCTTATTTTTTTTTCCAAGTTAAATTGCTACACTTTGTGCCTGCATACGAGTTTTCTCATGTCTCTGTTTCAAGATCAGGACCTGCACCAGCTGTGCTCCCCTGGAACAATGAAACTGTCAACGACAGGGCAAAAATGTGGCATTCAGCCCGTGAAATTTGGAAGTCACCCACAGAAGGGCTCATGTTGACTATGGGCATTACTGTCTTCAAAGTGAAATGTAAAATCCACTTCTTTTGTCTAGTTCTCTGCTCAGTAACACCACATTTATAAACAAACACACATCATAAAATAAACAGTGCCTTGCTCTTGTTGACTAGAGAGAGGCAGGATCTTTCTGTACCTGTTTTATTATTGGGAAGCAACTGGACACTACAGCAATGAGATGCTTTATCTGAGGACCTAGAGACGTGGAGATTCTCCAAAGCTGACAGCACATTGTGTACTGGTAGTGTGGTTAGGAAGGCTGTTTTACAGTTAACTCCTTGCAATTCTATCCACATATTCAGCTGAACCCCCACCTGAAACCTGCAGATGAAAGCAGCTTTAGCTTGCACACAGCAGTGACAGAGACTGAAGATACACATCCGGCTGGTGAGCACTAAGAAGTAAATTGTGTGCCCAGATGGAAATCAATAGCTCTCTTCATTCTTTGGCAAGATCGGGAGTGTTGGATGGCAATTAAAGCTCACCCAGCTGCCAAGTGCCCTAATTACACACACAAGAAATTTCACGTATCTCCTTCTACCTGACACATCCCTTGGGCCACATTCATTAAGCCCGTTACAGTCATACCTACTGCTGTTGCTAGCACTGATTTTTTTTCTTTAATATCTATCTATCTATCTAAATACATCCTCGCTTGCACCTGGCTCCACCAGTGAGCAGTCCACTCAGAGGCCAGTGGATGCTTCACGATTGCCTCCAGCCCCCCTGCAGAGGCCAGGCAGCCATCACACGGGATTTTCACCAGGCCCACCCAGGCATCCACTTCCCACTCCCACTCCATTTTTACTGTTTTTCACCTCTTACTGAATTTCCGAGAAGAATTGCTTTCCTGCCTGCTCGTTGACCAGCCACTTGTTTTATTGCACCAAACTACCTTGGATTGTCTCTGGCCGTCCCTCTCGCCACCTGGGCTCTGCACTGCACACCCCCCAGAGCAGCACTTACAGCCAGCAAAAAGCAGCACAGACCAGTGTGGAGATAAAACGATGGCTTAAAAGTGAGGCTGCACCTGCGTGCGGGACTGTGCGTGCAAACCACCTGCAGGTGCCTCCTTTGCCCACTCTGAGCAGGTGAGCAGCTTTCCAGGACAGTGCAGCATCAGCTGTGCATACTGCGCAGAGCACTCAAGGCGAGTGGCAAGCTCTGTCGTTGCAACATCCAGGGACCTGCGTAGTTCTCTTGGAAACGAAGCCCTGTCTTTTATGTGTTTTGGCATTGCTTTGTTCATACCGCCTTTGTGAGCCGAGGCAGGTTGGGATTCTAACAGGAAAGAGCAGATTTTACTTCTCTTGTTAGGAACTATACAGCAAAAAATTCTTTATAATCTCTTTAATTTTCCTGGCACATTTTTGTACCGTATAAATAATAGTACCTAATGGACAGCTGAACTTGAGTGGTGCAAGCAGTTTCCAGGAACGCCTCCTAATTGGCCTTGACCAAAACATGTTTTCTTTTCTTTTTTTTTTTTTTTTTTTTTTAACAGCCTTCAATAATTCAGATCTGAATCTAATGCAATTAGTGAAGCTGTGCAAAGCACACTGAAAAAAAAAGCCACTAAAAGCTCAGGCCTCTTCTTTTATCATCATGATTATCACTTTATTAGGAACTAAAGTGGGAACACCCATTAAGTACCTGTGGAGCCAAGAGCACGGGCTCTAAAAGCTCTAAAAAGTCAAAGATAAAATACCACCCCACTTAGCCTGACAGCTCAAGACCACAATGCTCAAGCCATTGTGCTGTGTAAATCACCTTGTGTTTGCACAGAGGCTAGATCATTTTTATTAATCCACAAGATTAGCTGAACAGGGTTCAACTATATTCACTAAAGAACAAATAAGCTACCAGATACATCAAAGGTGAGGAGAGAAAAGAAAGGGTAAGAGGGAATCAGTCCTTCCCCTTGGGCCGTTCCTATCTACATACGAACTTCCCAGGAGGAGGAAGGCTGACTATTACAAACATTACAAACATTTAAGGATATTAACTTATCCTATGCCTTTTTTTTCTCATTTATCCTGTGTCTGCTGCAACCCTCTGGAAGGGCAGTGAGGCCTTAGAGGCAGGTATAAATGGCTTTCTGCTGCCAGACAAACACTGGGGTGCCTTAGAGATAATGAAAATTATCTCCATTGTCAGAGAAAAAATAAACCTCAAACAACCAGAACTATTTTTGGTACAAGAAATAGTTAATAACTTCACTTCATTCTAGATGCATTAGTTTGCAAATAAACACTATATTCATTCTCCTTTAATACAAATAATTCATATGCACAAAAACTATTGCAAATAAAGCCTGATGGGAATTGTCCTTGAAGAAGAAAAAGACCATCTGTCCTTCACCAGCCAGGCACAAAAGGGATGCCTGGCTATTTTATAAAAGCTGCCAGTCACTTCTAGGTGTGGGATCATCTCTCACAACAGGCAACATGCCATCTCCCACACTGGTGAATGCTGTGTAATTTGCAGCACTGTGAACATGGTTTGTAGTGATATTTGATAGGGTCGTAGGACATAAATTACAGAGTTATTACACAGAGCTGTTACCGCAAATTCCTGCCTGGCATCAGACCCTATGAGTTTTCACTAGGGATAACGAAGAGGAGGAAAAGACATGTTCTGAACTTTTTAGGAGACATTATTTTTAAAAAGAAGTTTAGGGGGGAAAAAAGTCTTATGTGGAAAGGTTTTACTGTTATCCTTGTTATTTCACTGCTAACAGAGTTATCATTTCAACTGGACAACATCCTGATAGCAAGAGAAAAAAAAAAGACAATTTATACATTTATGTATCTGAGTTGAGTCTGGGGATGGCACTATCTGTCTAGGTACGGCACAGCAAGACTGGTTTTCCTCTCATATTTTCAATGCTTCCAAAGTGCAGATGTCAGGCGATATTCTAGTCTGGAAACAAGCTCTGTAGAGGCGATAGCTTATACCCCATTATACACATCGGGTGCAAAACTTTGTCATATTGCCGACCATCATGACAGATGCTCTCCAGGACTAACAGCACAAAGGCCTCTCCTGCAGAGAACTTAGCGGTGGAGTTTGAAGGGACAGATCCCAATCATGGCACAAAAGTACACACTACACCATTCCCTGGGGTCTGCTGTCACCGAGGAATCGGAGCCTGAAATCGCTGCCCCGCAAGGCCGTCCTCAGCCACTGAGCCCAGTGAAACACTGCGTGATTGAGGATTAGCAACTATTTAATTCATTTTGGCCTGGAAAGAATTTAAGAAGAATGAGAAGCTTGAATCAAAACTTGAATAAGCCTGAAGCTATCCTGACATGTTTGTGAACTAAATTCCCTCCCAACACTTTTCTATTATTTTGGTTCTTGGATCATCATTCTTTGCATGCTGGGACCAACAATGCCTTTTATTGTAGCCTGCCCCATTTTCATCCTGCACACAAAGGGAAAGCTCCCTTGGTGAATGCCATAGGCAAATACTGCTTTCTCAAAAAGTTACATGGGAGAAGTATGTTTCATCTTTTGTTTGTGTACTGTAATCTTCAGCCTCTCTGAGGGCAGATGAGTCATTCATAAATATGGCCTTCGGACTTTAAAGGTCAGCGTTTTTTATAACAAAAACCTGTTACACAAAATCATCCTGGCAAACACAAATAGCAACTTTAATTAACATATCACAAATGAACCACCTTGATAAACACTGCACCCATAAAATGCTACTCTACAACAAATGGTAGCAAAACAGGAAAAAGTGATGAGAAGCTCTTGAAAAGGTTTACGAACATCTGGTGTACTTTTCACAGCTACAGCTTGGTGCAGGAGCTTACAGCACAGTCTGGGACTTTTGAAACAGGTCGGCTTAGGAAAGACTCAGCATCATCCAGTGCACCTCACGCAAAGGATCAGCTCATGAACGAGAGGTCTTGCAGAGAAAAGACAAGAGCCAGCTGTAAATAAGAGAGTAACATGAAGTACAGAAAAAAGCAAAAGCTCTCTTCCAAACATAATGGGAAGTTCAAACTCCTCCAGCAGCTTATGGCATTTAAATGTAAAAGAGCTTACTTCACCCAACCCGGAATCAAGAACTGCTTAGAAATCATTGCATTATTTTCTTTTGAGTCTTCCTAACTTTTGAGTATCTGGGTGCTCAACATACTGTCTGACCAGGAGCCTATAAGCCTGGTGCTGGCATACGGATGTGCCTGTCTCATATTAAACAAAATGGATGTCTGTTGCAAAAGGTGTAGCTCCTTCGCAGATGGGTTTTGTGCACACCAGTTTAGGTGAGACCAATTCCTTTACAAGTGTGCCTGAACCCTAATGTTTTACTGTAAAGTTATGATTTTTATGGAAATAAGTTAGAATTATTTAGAAAGAGCAGCACAGGGTTGCTTCCTTGTAAGAGCTGTAATATATTTTAAAGATTTATGACTGGTTTTGGAGCTGGTGCTTTAACTTGATGGCCGGAAACCAACAACCACTGCAGAAAGCTTGCTCTGGAGGCAGTGGGAAGCAGCAGCCCTCAGTCACTCTCACCAATGCTCTCAGCTGCAGCAGCAGCCCCTGGAGCTGCCCACATCCCTGTGTACTGTCCTCCTCCCTCCCTACCCAGCAGAGCATCCACAGCTATGCTGGTCCTTGCAGAGGTCTCTGTGTCCTGGGGGCTCCCCACCAAGGTGGCAGCAGTGAATGAAGAGCAGCGCTCGAACTGGCACTGGGTAGCACTGGACTCTGCGCAGTGCTCGCAGTAGGACAGACTCAATCCTCACCTTCCTCTGTACCCCCTTCCTCCTGCCCTATCCATGTCAGCAGTGCCACCGCTCCTCCTTCCACACAAGCCTTCAGCATCACATGACCTCTGGTGCATTCATTTCCTTACCCCTTCAGTCCTCCCCAAATTCATCAAGTCTCTGATATTTCTTTCTCTACAACTTTCCTGATAGCTCTGACCTGGTCATCTGCACTGGGCTGCAAGTGCAGCGTCCCTCCTGCCCTCCTGGCACTCAGCCACCCCTACAGCCTGCTAAAGCGTTGCTTTTGAAGTCGTCTGACTCAAGGATCCCTCAAAACTGGAGCTCCTCACACTTCTTTGTCAAGTTTGGGCTTCTTGGAGCAACCCAAAGCTGGTGGGAGCCGTCCTAGGTCCTTCTGGCTTCAGGATCAATGTTTTGACCTGCACATCTGCTCCTTGCCCTTACTTTAAAAACCCATTCCTCGTCCCTTCAGACTCCGGTACTGCTCTCATATACACATCTTTGATACTCCTTTCAGGCCCTCTCAGAGCAATGTTTTCTTCTCTTTATTTTCTGCCACCTCTCCAAAAGGAAATATTTTGCTAATTCTGCTCAGCTTACTGCATCTTCTCTTTTAAATCCCTCCTCAAACTCACTCTCGCCAGACCACTCGCAATGCAAACAAAGTAATACCCGGTTATTTGCAACAGCTTCTCAGGACATCATGTCACACTGTGAAACAACCTAACCCTTCTCCCAGGGGCTTGCAGCCAGGTCCGGCAGGACGGACCTGCATACCGGGGATGCGAGGAGGAAAAAGCCACAGCCCACAGCTGCCCTGCTCACCTGGTGCACGATAACCCCATTCTGCACCCCTGTGTACACCTCGAAGCTGCTGTCCCTCACTCCCTGTCCCTCCCTGTCCCCAGTCCTGCTGGGAACAGTCAGCTCTTGGCCTTGCTTAAGTTTGGATTGTTAAGATCCCTGACCAGGAAACTTGGGCTGTCATCAATAAGAGAATTTCCCTTAGAGCACCCAGCAAATCCATGGGCAGTGCCAATTTACCACGGGGAAGGCCATTTCTATTGCCAAACAGTATGAAAATGAATGGAATTTGCAATGTTTGTTTCTAGTGTTTGATAAATGCTTACTGATGTGGATTGAGAACTACAAAATTCCTATGTCTGGTTTATTCTACGGTGTGATTAGTAGTAAATAACTTAAAAGGCCAAAGCTAGTAGACTTCATGAGAGCTAAAGATGGAAGATGAATCAAGAAATTATACATACTGCAAAATATTTATGCTACTGGATTTGTATTGCATAGATCTAAATAATAAAATGACTCATGCCATGTAGCTGTCCCATTCCTACATCCAAAAATGCATCGCAGCTATTGTTATGGTTTCTACATTTGAGAGCTGGCCAAAGTTTGTTCTTGTAACTTCTGTGAGTTATAAAAAGGCCCATTTCTAGTGAAATATGTATTTAATTTGTATTTAATGTCATTTTTGGAAACCAGACACAGACTTATTTTATACAGAAGAGCACAAAGGCTTAACGTCTGACATTTTCCTAAGCTTCAAATCGTACTCCAATGAGCTAAGATCTTACTTTAACTTGCTTATAAGGATTGCTGTGGGTAAAAAAATTCTTGTTGGCTGTGACATGTTATTTTAGGGCGTGGCGCGGCAGTTAGGGCGTGGCGCATTAGAAGGGCGTGGCACGGCAGTTCGCACAGGCAGGGCGAGCAGGCAGGGCAGAGCGCTCCCCCCTGCCCATACGAACACCTCCTCTAACGGCGGTCTGCTGCTAGCTCAGCTGCAATGGTGTACACCAGGCACAGTGTGCAATCCAGGAAGTCTGTACACACCCAGACCGACTGCCCGCTCAAAACTGCGGCAGTTCAGGTCTCCGGGTGCAGGGAGTGCCTGAGCTTATTGCTACCACCTGCGGGGGGCAAAGAGACTGTGTGCGTGAGGTGTGAGCAGGTGGATGACCTGGTCCGCCTCGTGGCAGAACTCAAGGAGGAGGTCCAGAGGTTGAGGGATATCAGGGAGTGTGAACAGGAGATAGACTTGTGGAGCGACTCTCTGCAAGGCCTGAAGGACAGGTACTGGGGTGAAACACCCCAAATAGGGGTGGACCCCCTGCCCTGTTGCTGTCAGGCAGAGGCAGAGGACCTAGGAGTTGAGGAGGAATGGAAACAGGTCCCTGCTTGACACCGCAGGTGATGCCACCCCCCACCAGCCCCACCTTCCCAGGTGCCCTTACGCAACAGGTTTGAGGCCCTGCAGCTTGAGAGACCAGTAGCTGAGGAACAGGTAGAAAGTCTACCCAGAAGGATGCCTAGGGCGAGGACGTCGACTCCATACCTCAGGACTGTCTCCACCAGGACAGAAAGAAGGGTGATTGTTGTGGGTGACTCCCTTCTCAGGGGAACAGAGGGACCTATTTGTTGGCCTGACCCTACCCGTAGGGAAGTCTGCTGCCTCCCTGGGGCCAGGGTCAGGGACATTGCCAGAAAGCTTCCCAACCTGGTTCACCCCTCTAACTATTACCCTCTTCTAATAGTCCAGGCTGGCATACGCTTCGTTGGGTTAAAAACTGGCTGGATAGCTGGGCCCAAAGAGTCGTGGTGAATGGAGTCAAATCCAGCTGGAGGCCGGTCACTAGTGGCATTCCCCAGGGCTCGGTACTGGGGCCGGTCCTCTTTAATATCTTCATCGATGATCTGGATGAGGGGATCAAATGCACCCTCAGGAAGCTCACAGAGACACCAAGTTAGGTGCATGTGTTGATCTGCTTGAGGGTAGGAAGGCTCTGCAGGAGGATCTGGATAGGCTGCACCAATGGGCTGAGGTCAACTGTATGAAGTTCAACAAGGCCAAGTGCCGGGTCCTGCACCTGGGGCGCAATAACCCCAAGCAGAGCTACAGGCTGGGAGATGAGTGGTTGGAGAGCTGCCAGGCAGAGAAGGACCTGGGAGTGATGGTGGATAGTCAGCTGATAGCCAGCAGTGTGCTCAGGTGGTCAAGAAGGCCAACAGCATCCTGGCTTGCATAAGAAGCAGTGTGGCCAGCAGGTCTAGGGAAGTGATCATCCCCCTGTACTCGGCTCTGGTGAGGCCGTACCTCAAGTACTGTGTTCAGTTTTGGGCCCCTCGCTACAAGAAGGACGTCGAGGTACTTGAGCGAGTCCAGAGAAGGGCGACGAAGCTGGTGAGGGGTCTGGAGAACAAGTCCTACGAGGAGCGGCTGAGGGAGCTGGGCTTGTTCAGCCTGGAGAAAAGGAGGCTCAGGGGCGACCTTATCGCTCTGTATAAGTACATTAAAGGAGGCTGTAGAGAGGTGGGGGTTGGTCTATTCTCCCACGTGCCTGGTGACAGGACGAGAGGGAACGGGCTAAAGTTGCGCCAGGGGTGTTTTAGGTTGGATATTAGGAAAAACTTCTTTACTGAGAGGGTTGTGAGGCATTGGAATGGGCTGCCCAGGGAAGTGGTGGAGTCACCATCCCTGGAGGTCTTTAAAAGACATTTAGATGTTGAACTTAGCGAAATGGTTTAGTGGAGGACTAGTTAGTGTTAGGTCAGAGGTTGGACTCGATGATCTTGAGGTCTCTTCCAACCTAGACAATTCTGTGATTCTGTGATTTTATTTGCAGTTACTGTCTTTAAAACAGAAGGTATTGAAGATAGCAGTTAAGGAGTCTGCTTTCTACTCTGATATCAGAGCAGAGCCAGTGATGCCTGAGCGCGTGTATGAGAAACTACCACGGCGATGGAAATCAGGAAAGGAGAAGCATCAGCAGTAGGAAAGTGAGCGAGGCAGGATTCAAAGAGTGCTCCAAGCCCACACAAACCACACCACCGTGGAGCTCTGGCTAGAGGAACTGTAAGACATGCTCTGTCACAGTAATGACGAACTAGACGAACATCCCAACCAGACAAAAATGAGCTGAAAATGGATAACAACTGGATACAAATAAAATTTATGAAAGCATGCTGTGCAGCTAGGCAGAGAGGTGCTGATACCACTTGTAGACCCTATCCAGCCAATCTGGCCCAGACTAGAAATTCCTCAGAAAGCACAGGTGTACTTTTGTACTTTATACATATACAAAACCCTCTGATTTAAGAGATCAACTAGTTGCATATGCTTCTATCTCCAAGCTCATGCTGAAATCCCACAGAAGACAACAAGGCTTTAAACACACGCTTGAAGAATTTCCTGCCTAGGGAAGGAAGTCTTCCTCGGCCCAGCAGTGTCCATCTGTCTAGACACTGTTTGGGTTGGAAGGATTCACCCTTCTCAGAAGTATCTGATGAATGAAGGTAAGTGACAAGATGGAGCAGAGATCCTGTACCGCTTGGCAATTCTTCTAACTTGCAAAGCGATAGCCCAAGGATGTGTCATTCCCTGCAGAGAAAACTGAGCTGAGAGGTTGTGGGTCACCTTCCTGTCGTGATGTTATGTGGCCACGTGTGTGCACTCTCCAGGGTGTAAATCAAGGGAGACTTTACCAGGAAGAGCTTACAAGGAAAGTGAGGATAAAATAACAGGCTGAAGAAAAAAATCTGGGGACAGGGTGGGGCAGTATGGGTGTTTCGGATACCGGTCAGAGAAGAGGATTAGGGATGTATACCTTCTCAAATGTTAATATCTCTGCAAGAATCTGACCTGAAGCACTGAGTTCAGCCTTACACTAATGCATTTTCTGTATGTTTCACTGGATCCAGGGGGGAGAGAAATAAAATCAATTTCTGCAACAGAGCTGGGGTCTCCAGCCTTCGGACAGACTTCCCACTGCTCCTCCCCAGGGCCCAAGCAGTCACCTCACAGCTCATCGTGCCTAGGCACAGAATGGAACTTTTTTCTTTTCTTTTTAAAAAGTCAGATGTCCAAAGGACACCTTTTTCTTCTTCTTTTTTCTCCCGAAATGGAAAACTCCTTGTGCTGGAATCAAATAATTGAAAAGATGCTGAAACAAGAGACTAACAGTTAATCCTGCCCAAAGGGTAAATCTAAATTCTCCCTGGAAAGGCTACTGCATGTGGGATTACATACAGTGGTTAACCAAATATTCAAGGGACATTAGTAATTACCATAACATCCCACTACTTACTCTGTCAAATGCACAATTTATGCAACAAGCTCACAACTTCAAAAGGAATTTGTTTACTTTAAAAATAGTTGGAAATACATTTCCAACCCACAGTTTTTCCCCCAATGCCTTCCTGTCCCCACCTCAAAAAATGCCTGAAAGGCTCGGAGGTGTTTTGTGCAAACACCTTTCTGGGTGAATTTTCTCTCAGTGCCATCCGTTCAGAGCATGCAGTGTGCCAGGAACACAGCTTCTTCGTTTCCCTGCTCTGCCAGTAGAAGATGCGGCTGCTCTGGATGCGTGCCACCAGGCCCAGGTCCTGGTCTGTCTCCTTCCTTCCCACCTCAGGGGATCACCATTGGCTCTGGGGCTGCATCGGGGCACTGGAGGGGCTCACACAGAAGGTGGCTGAACAGGGGCTGACCTTTATACTGCAATTTCCAAATTCTAAGATTTATAAAAATCACACCTCCGTAAGCAGATGTAGAGCATGCAGTCACGGGCAGAAACCGGCAGCCCCACCGCTCTGTGACAGCGGCACCGCCACCCCGGGTGCAAGAGATGCGCCGGGACAGAGGGCGAGTTGGTGCCCCTCTCGGCTGCTCTGCTCCTGGTGCAAAACCAGCTGTGGCCACGGCCCGGAGCGGCACCTCCTGCCATCACCGTGCCAGGCCACGCTGAGTCAGGGCCCTAAAAATAAGAGTGGCTCCTTTCCAGTCCCTGGCCGTTTGATCTCCCAGCTCTAACACACATGCTGGAAATGCAGCACTGAGCGGCCAGCCCGGTGGCCTGCCTGGGCTTGCCTTAACCCGCAGCCCGGTAATTTCAGGGATGTGTCATGCTTCATCCAGAGCTCGCTCCTTAAACCTGATACACGCTTGTTTTGGTCACTTGCTTCTTTCTTACCGACGCCCCAGGAGCACCAGATGCCTTTAGGGACAAGAGATCGGGGTGTGCCCTGATAACACCGCGTTTTTATAGCAGCACTTCAGCTTCTGATGGGATTTATGTAACATTGTGGAGTATTTATAGTTAAACAGAACCAAGCAGGGGAATAAATATAGGTTTTATACATTACAAAGCTTATGCTATTAGCTGACCCAGGACCTGCAGCCAAGACTGAAGCAGCGCTCAGTAACACAGTTCCCTGTGGTCAGTCCAGCTGAATGCACATGTTGGGCTGAACTGAGGGGTGTCTGAGACAGTGCTCACTGCCCTCCCTTGGGTTTTTGGCAACCCCTCCATTCCCCTGCTCCATGCTCCTCCGGCTGGGGAGAGCCCCACACAGCCCCCAGCCATCCTCAAGCCCCCAGCCCACGCCTTGATGGGCTCGGCACTGGCAAATGCTGACCCAGCCCTCCCTCTCCCAGTCCCTCTTCCCACCTCGCCTCTCACCTCAGGGCTTCACAGCCGAGCCTGCCTTAGTAGAGGCTCCTTACTAAGCCTTACAAGGCTATTTTACAAAAAAAAAAAAAAAAAAAAAAAAAAAAGGCACAAAGATACCGGAACTAAAAGCCTCACTTTGTTCATATTCTTCTTTCCTTAGCTGTGTGCGTGCCAAAGAGCTATCATCTTGCTTTCCGGCTGAAATAGAAATTCAGTAATGCATACTTTGGGAGTTCTGTCACTGAAGTAATCACTTAAAAGTGACAAATAAGCCAGAGAATAAAACAAACAGATGGAAAATGGTCATCCCCATCCATGGACACCTGCTCTGGGATGCAGTCTGCAATGATCTATATACACTTCAGAGACAAAATTACTTTACCACATGTTCAAGAGTATCTGTTCAGACCTTGGAATGGGTTACAGGAAAGACATAATTGGTACCAAAAATGGCATAAAATCAGCCGTCTAAAAAATACCTAGTTGTAGTTTTGAAAATAACAGATTATCTCATTCACAAAAAAGCTCATGAATTGTGAAACAAAATGAGGATAAAAATACTCCTTAAAGAAAACCAACACGAGCCCCAGCACAATCTACCCCCAGGCTGAGTCACCCACGCCATAAACTTTGAGGGCTTTTTCAAATGTGGGTTACTGAACCTAATTTTATTCAAATGAGGCAATCCTCTGACTAGGAGTAAGACAGAGCCTTCCATGCATTTCATTTCCAGGATCGGGCCTATATTGGGTTTAGAAAACCTACACGCTCAACACCCCCAAAACATAAGGCAAACCTGACTGTATGCCTAAGAAAGATTTCAGGAACATGTGATAACACTGGCAGCCATCCCTGTGTGGGTACAGTTTACAGTAAAGAAGAAGAACCTTTGCAAGAACACATCTTATATGTGTTTCCTAAGCAAAACTGGCCTTAATAGATTTTTTTGTGAAGCAGAGAAAGGTTGCAAAAAAAAAACCCACTCCTTATTCAACATCACCCTCCCAAGAAAAGTTTTCAGTGTCTCCATCCTTCTAACAGAAAGTATTTTCACTCCTAGATTTTGAAAGTGTCTTGGAACTCAGATAGTCAGAGCACTCTTACGTAATAACAATGTGGCATCATACTATGAAGTCACTATCTGGTCAAGTTTCAGCTGTACAGTACATAGGTATTTTAAGATTGGGATTGCTGATCTTTATTTGTAGGAAGGCCAGATTTAGGTCACCACAAACTGAGCAGAAAAAAATTCTCTTTCCCTGCTCTACCCCTCCTCTCTTGGGTTTAATGGGAAACGGCGTAAGTCCTAAATATACATTCATTATGTTGTCTTTCTGAGTACATATAAATATTCTAAAATAGCTCACTAGCATTCCCCCCCCCCAAAAAAAAAAAAGAGCAAGCCAATGTAGATGATGTAATACGACAATTCACTTATTAAGACATCAATTCTTTTGCACTAACATAATAGATATTATTGCAGTGCTAGAATCTGAATGGGACAGTGAATCCTTGCTTTCCAATCATGTGGCTTAATAAAAAAACTTTGTAATAGGAAGGAAACAAAAGTAGATATAAACATGGAAAGCAAATTGAAAGCAAATGGGATGAATTTTGGTGGCAATTACATAAAGCAAGTGTGAGCATACAGAATATGTATAAAAGCCTTATTGCATGTTTTAACATCAATTATAAACCATCACTCCAAAAATAACTTTCCGGCAAAAAAACATATCCACAGGAAGAACAGAAGACTGTTATATAAAGGGAATTGGGGTCAAAAAAGAAGGTCCATGAACAGTGATCTATTCACAAACCCTGAATTACTTCACCTCTTTCATGGAAAAATACAGGGCAAGTGTAGGCTTTCTTGCTTCATGTGGTTACAACTAAAAATACATCTTTTGCTGACCTGCAGATATTTACTGATGCCAGGCAGATTAAAGGGAAATTCTTGCCAGCCTTTTCTTCCTTCTTTTGATAACAGGTATATGTCCATGACACTTAGCAAGAGCACAGTCCAAAAATGACTTTGGGAATCTTACGAGTAACAGTGGCTATTTTTATAATCCACTTGCCTAGATCTGCGGGATTTTCCCCGTTAGATAATTGCTATTTTAAGATTAACTTGTCAGCCACCATGAGCCAGAAAGATGAGAGCCAAACTTCGTACTGTTTGTATCACCATCTTGAGTCTGTAATCGGTAATGCTGTAAAACAACTAATTTTAGGCATCTGAGGCATGTAAGCAACCTTCAGCCAAAAGAGCATCATGAGCAGCCTACATCACCCAAATGGAAAAGCACTCCATGTGTTTAAGATGCTGCCCACTATAATTTGGCAGGGAAAAATGGTTATCCTTGTATCAGGATTCAGTCAGTATTGAAGCTAGCCCAGCGCATGACCATGGGGCCATCCCCAGCCACCCCGTGATGCCCTCTGAGGCAGTCCCAAGGGATGCTCGCTCCTCAGCCGCATGTTCCCACCCAGGCCAGGACAGACCCTGTGCCTCACGTACTGCCTGCACAGCCAGAGCCACAGACCCAGCCTGGCACAAGGGGCTCCTTTCCTGGGCAGACACTGCTCCTGGAGCCGTTTGTGTGAAGGCAAGGAGACTGTAGGAGCCTGCTGAGGGGAGGGCGAGGTCTCAAACCAATGGCCCTGCTGCTCAGGGCAATTACTCCAGCTTTGAGCAATGCAGATTGTGAAAGAGTTCAGTTGTATGGGAAAAAAAATTATTATTTTTCTTCCTCCACAGAAAGGAATGGATTCAGTGTGTGCCAGACTTGCCTTTTTATTTTTTTTGACAACTTGCAGCCCATTGTTTATAAAATGGCACCCTGAATCTTCTGCGTCATATTTTAACTTAAATACACATTGTTTTAGTTAAATAAAAGTATGATGGCAAACAAACAAACTAATAAATAAATAAAAAAAACAGGACTTCTGTGGAAACTAAGTTTACAATTTCCCACATGGATTATATGTTGATTTTCCTAATGAAATAAAACACTTGCATATAATTCTGCTCTGGGCCTCCAACTATGGATTTTTTCAGTGTGACTGCTGATTACAAACATGTTGTGATCACCTCACCCTTGTACCTTTTTTTTTTTTTTTTTAAGAGATGCTATGTTTCCGTTTCCATGTGGCTTCTGACCTTTTTTGTTTCCTCCAACTGGAACAAATCTGTTCCAGAGGACACACGTGTCCTCCTCCCCACCAGGGGGTTTCAGGGACGAGCTGGTGCAGCCAGCCTGGGGCTGATGCTCTGCCACAGGGGCCCCTACACTGCGGTTGGGCAGGGGATGTGCCAGTAACACATTGGACAGGAGGCAGCTTTGGCTGAACCCCAAATGCCGGGATGGTACTTCCTAGGAGTTGTTAATAGCCTGAATAACTGAGAGCAGCCTTAGCCTGCTCTAAATCACACTGAGGCTGTGTAAACCTCCCTGCTGTGCCGTTGCAGTGCCCATCAGAGGCCTGCGTCCTGCTCCAGGCTCCCACCTTACCCTGCCTCAGTCCTCTCCGGTGAAATTGTTTCAATTTCTGCCTTCAGACAGTGGAAGTAAACAAGAAATATCAAGTGTGGCTGGCAGTGGCTGAGGGGAGAGCACTGCCAGCCCCTGCCAAGGAGAGGCAGTTACCTAACACTGTGCCGGCATGGCAGCACCACTTTCTTCACCTCAACTTGTCTCCATTTGCCAAAAATAAGTAAAAATCAAACCTACAATCCTTACATGAAGCATCAAACCTATCACGTGGGGTTTCAGATGGCTGAAGCCCTTCTTGGCTAATAGCTTTTCTGTGAAGGAATACTGAATTAATGCAGCAAAGGGTTCAAATATTTATGAGCATCATGGAATGAGGCCAGGCAACGTGCACAGTGTACTAGTCCAGTTATTACACTACTCTGGCATTTTTAAATGGTGCCATCTTCTCCAAAGGACAATATGCACATTTAAAGAAATACTTAATAACAAAGAAAACAAAATATGATTTAGAAGTTATTTTTCGGGGGCGATTTTTCTTCAGGTAGACAGATGACCAATATTTACAGAAGGTGCAGGGTCTACAGTGCTTGTGGTTGGTTTGTTTTTTTAAGCAAGCTGCAGTTGTAAATAAGACCTCTGATGACTAAAATGGAGAGAGATCAATGTGTAAAGCTTTTTCAGGCTGTTTATGAACATTTGAGAAAGTCTGCTTCACTTTTTCCTCTGCACAGACAAGTTTCCTCTGCCTCTGTGTACAGCAACAGAGGAGAGAAAAACACTGGGAAGATGTTGGAAACTATGATAATAAAGCTACCAGCACTGACAGGTGGGCTTAGCGGACGTAAAGCTCTCCCTAATCGTTTTATTTTTAACAGACTGGACTTCATATAGAAGTGCTGCCTTCCCCTCTGGTGCAAGAAGGAGCCCATTGACGGGAGGGAGGAAGGAGGTGGGGAGGGAACGCGGCAGGACTGAGCTGGCATTTTGTCCCAGTTCCTCCCAGCTCTGTGGATTCCTTCGAGTCATCCTTGCTTGGACACCCGCCCGCTGCCTTGCTTGCACCCAGTGCCTGCTTCGCAAAATGCCCCATCCCCAGGAACCTGCTGCACCACAGGTGCAGGTGGCAGCTCCCCACAGCAGAAACACAGCTGTGGAGGAATGCCAGGAGACTCCCACCCACTGACCTGCGGGCCAGAGGAGCTTGGCTCCTCGCTAGGTGATCTCACTCGAGCACAGCTTTGGAGACATATCCCATATTCGGACAAATGCGTGTCTGGGTGCTGCTGAGCTAGCGGGGGCCGGGCAGGGTGCAGTGCGATGCAGGCTGTGCAGCAAGGCCTGGCAGCACGGCTGGCGCCATGAAACCCTCATGCAGTGTGTCTGTTCGTACCGGCAGCACTTCGAGCCTTACTGCCCATTGAACAGCAGCTGCTCGAGCACTCACACAATTTTTCCCTAGTAATGTTCCCGACAGGCTATCTTTTTAATTTTATTTTTTACTTTATTAAAAAGGGGGGTGTTTCACTGTACTGCCTCCTCCAACGCCGACAGGCGGCTGTGGTAAGCATGGGCCCAGCGCTGCCAGGACCAGGCCACGTCTCTGAGCCCAGGCTGCATGGCCCGGCTAGCCCACTGCAGCGTGGAGAAACAAGGGCTATTCAGTGGTTTTAAAAGGGGAAATTATTTTGCTGCCAGACCATCCCTGGCTTCTAGCGCTCCCCACACTGCCCTGACCAGGCGCTACGTTTAAAACATCCTCTCTGGCTTGTTCCCTCTGTGGAGGAGACATGAAAACAAACCAGCACAGCCCTGTTATAATGCCACATTTCTCCTGGTCAGTAAGATCTCCAGCAAACGCACAAAAGATCCAGCTGGATGTCGCAGCATGGGAGCCAGGGTGGCACCCGAGGGGCAGACTGGGCTCAGCGGGATGGCACAGCCCCATGACCCATCCAGGCCCTCGGGAGGTGGAAGCTCGGGGTGGCTCAGGGCAGACATCTGCCTACTGTCCCTTTGACCAAAAGCAAATGCTTGGAAGCCCTGGTAGAGCAGCTAACAACTTCTGTCAGCAGTGGGACTCATGAAACCTTAATTCCTACAGACCCATGTTGTGCGGTTGGGCTTTCCAGTGTCCCAGGCGCACAGGAGCTCCAAGCAGGCACTTTCTGCAGTGGGGGTGCTCAGCACCTCTCCCGCAGGGCCTCCCTCAGCCCCCTGGCTGCTTACCTTCCTGGACTCTGCCTGTGATTTCATCTCCCTGAAACAAATCCCTTGTGTTTATGGTGGGTTGAAATCGATCCAATAGATTAAAAAACCATAGGGGGAACCAGCAGGCCAAAGAGACTGTGCGGCATCAGTGACCACAGAGGTTTAAATATAAATACCCTTTTAAGACAATGAGGAATAAATACCCTCCACATGAACAAGCACAAAATTAGCTAGGGGCATGTTGTTTGTGGGACACGATTTACTTTGCTGTGACTTCAAGCACTGGTGCTGGTTTGTGGCGGAGCTGCATGACACGGGGTGCGACCTGACGGAGCACATTCCCTGCTGAAGGAGGCAACCAGAAGGACATCAGGCCAGAGCCTCCATCTGCATTTACAGCTTGGTCCTTGCACCCAACACCTTCTCTCCTTGCATGATAATCTGCTTCTTGAAATATTTTCCTTCCTAAAAGTAACATGAAAATGAGAGCAGAAAAAAAGCTTAGCCTCAAACTGCTGTTTAAATAGCACTGTTACTAAAAAGCAGGAAAAAAAAAAAATCACAAACAAAAAAAATCAAGCTGTAGATGAAAGTTGCTGGAGTAGAAGAGACTGAAAGTCAGCAAGACACTTCCAGATATGCTCAGAGAAAGTTGGCTCCCATTCACATCTACTGCAAAATGTCAGTCAGCATCTGCATCAGGACCCCTCTGCACTGGAAATCAGCTTTCAGATGGGGGGCAAGCCATTCTTTTGTATTTCCTTGTCTGTGCCACAGTGACAGTGCTGCTAACACTTCATTTATTTTGTTCATTTAGGAGACATCTAGTTATCTCAATTATTTAACAATGTGTAAAATTACAAACATATTCAACTACAATATGTTCCTCTTGCGTAAACCTCTCCTCTTGGCCACATGCATAATGAAAACCCTGTTGAGTCAGTAATAAAATCCAGAAAGCTTTCAAGTCTCAGAACTGAATGTTCAAATTTTGTAGCTCACTTCCTTTTCTAACCAGACAGCAGGGCTGCCAAGAGAATTTCTGGGCGTTCAGCCCCTTTTGATATACATATACACATACACACATATAGCACTTTACCAGGGCTGGCAAAGAGCAGGCACTAATTGTTTTTAAGCCAGTTATGAAGAAACGCATTTTCAGAAGAAGTCAGAATACTACTTGTTTTCATCTGATGGAACAGACAACTCAGACCTGGACAGGGAAAACGATCAGCTCCAGCTCTGTCAATAAATAAATATTTGTATTTCATTCCAGCGGAGGAAAAATGCAGTACTGATTTTAGGAACCAACCTCAAAAATTCATGTGTTGAAATACCACAGTTCTTCATGCAAAAGGGTTAGTTGCGCTTGCAAATTCCTGACTTCCCTGAATAACTGCACTATATGCATGTACAGGTTGGGCACATCATCTAGCATACCGCATTTTTGGAGGTTAAGCCTCATTCCCATGAAGAGAAGAGCATCCTCATCCTGCACTGAAGCCAAACTAATGAGTGAACTTGGCCCATCTCAACTAAGAAGACTTCAATGCTAAATATGAGAGCTTTAAGATCATATTACACAGCACACTTGTGATTCTTGCCTGAAAGATTAAATAGCTTCTAAATCCTTTGCACTATTTATAACAACAACCACAACTACATTCATTTCTCTTTGGAAGCACTGTCTGCTTTTGCATTTATACTGTAAGCAGCATATTAAAAAGGGGACAGAATAGGTTTCACATATGTCAATGCAGCAGCCACGTGAAGGGAAGGATAAACATTCAAGGAGTTTCATATGGCATAGAAATACAAAGCTAAGTTCAAGTCTGAGACTTTTCCCACACTTTGGCTAAGTACATTACCAACAGCCACTGATGTGCTACTCGCGGCGATCACACGGGAGCGTGATGACATACGGCACAATGCAGCACACCCCTAAAGCACACAGGCTGCATGGCCAAGGAATAGATGTGTGTCTGCTGGTGGGTGCCCTAAGAACGACTGAACAGTCTTAGCTGTCTGTGAGATAAACTGGCAACTAAGCATGGACTGAGGAATTAGACCCTATGGCTCTTCACTTGACAGCAGAAGCGAGGTCATCCTGACCTGCCCCGCACACCCAAATGGAAGATCTTTGCATTGCTTGCGTGATCAAATCTTTCCACTATCAGTGGAGAGTGAGTCAGAATAGGATACAGATATTGTTTACTAAAAATCTCTTGGAACACGAGAGAGGAAAAGGGAAATACATAGGAGAGGCTAAGGACAAATTCCAGAAAACAAGACAAGAAAAATAAAACAGGGACAAACCGTGAGAGTGAGAAAAGAGGTCGAGACAGAAATACCCAAGTGAATGCAGAAGGGGAGACAGGACCTAGAAGAACCCAGACAGAAAGCTGAACGCAAGTAAGGAATAAGGAAGCCAGGCTGGGACACCAGAAGGATGACAGTGGGAATAAGGGAGATGAAAAGGGGAGACAAGAGGTGGTGGGTCCCCTGGATGTGCACATACCCTTTATTTAAGCAAACAAATAGCCATGATGACACTAATATCATCTGGACACCAACAACACTGTCAGACAGGTGGCTTGCACTAGCAGAGGGTATAAAACAGAGCAGTCTCTGAGCAGGGAGAATCCCTGCTGCGACCAATTAGACGAAATGACTGGGATGAAAGGGAAGACCCGTCGTCCCCAAAATGCCATTCCTCCCACAGAGGTCATTACCCCATGTGCTGTGGCTGCTCCGGACACGCTCCTGCCATCCGTGAGTAAGCATCCACAGTCCTCTCAGCCCTACTTCAGGCATCTGAATGCCTTCCGGTCTTCAGCACACCCCCACACCATCCCTGTGAATCAGGGCACAGAATGTCTCCTCTGTACAGATGGGGCATTCAAGCAGAGAGGGATGCTTGCCTTGCCCAGGACCACACTGGCAGGCTGTGAAACCCAGAGCTTGAACCCAGCTCTCCCAGGTCCCAGGCCAGAACTGCAGCTGCTAACGAGAACCAAGAAAATTCAAAAAATGCAAATGAGCCATCTTGAAAGTTTTATAAGTAAAACTCCTGCTGTAGGCATGAATGGAGGAAGTGCAGACTCCAGCAAGCAAATTCTTTGCCACCCCATCTCCCAAGTCCCAGAAATCCTGTTGATCTGGGCTAATAAATTTCCCCAAGCCCTAGACATTCTCTTGGCCCTCATCCCAAGCTCACATAAGAAGCTATTTCATAGGCAAGGTTCTTATTTACAGTTACTCAACTCCCATAATATTTTATCTGAGGTGGCATTTTTAACACTCCCCTCCCCAATACTGGATGAACTGTCTCTTTCTTTGCTTTATAGGTTTGTAACTAATCTAGTTAAAATCCAATAAATACTGCGATGTTTCTGTGCTCCACATTCAGGCAGGAGGCTGGCTGAGGAAAAAGCACATTAGCATTAAAATGATGGTGACATCCAGACTGAAGCTGACAATTCATTCATTTTTTAAGCCTACTGTCATTATGCCAGCTGCCCTTCAGGAGCTGACTGTGCATCAACTGTGTTCGCTCCTAAATGTGCAATACTTGGGCACAGGTATCCTGCCATAAAATCCAGAGTCACAAGCCTTTGCCAGGTCACACAGTGGGTTAATGTGCTGGGTTTCCACCCCCTGGAGACCTGGGCTGGCTTCTTTGTTCTGCTGCAGACCTGTGTGCCACTCCAGCAGCAAAGGGGAGGTCATAAAAGCGGTGGAACAGGGCACAGGGGAGTAGCCACAGCAGCACAGGCTGCCTCAGGCCAGGGCTGCTTCTGGAATCAATGAATCTCAGTCTGGGTCTAGGACTGCTGGTTATGCGTGGATCCCTGCTCGCAACTAAGGCACAACGAGGAGGTGCAAGCAGGCCATACCAAAATGTGGCCTCTAACTCAGTGTGCAAAGAAAGAGTTGCATTATTCCACCACTTCTCCCTCTGGATGGGCAATGGCCCCCAGTGCTGTGGCTGTACTACCAGTGTTTAGCAGAGGTTTCCTCCTCTTGGTACCCCAGCTTCATGAGGTCTGTGGCTGGGCAATTCTGGGGCAGGATATAGCCAGTCTGCCCAGCAAACATCTCCTTCCAAGGTGAGCAGAGCCCAACCCAAACAATGCTTCACCTCGCCTTACTGCCCCGTGTCTGTCCTCCTCTGGATTGTAAGAGTATCTCAGTAGCTCCTTCCTCGACCATGGTTACTTCAGCCCATCACATTCAAGAGTCCCTCCTGCTTGTGCACCACCCCTCCAAAGGGCATCGGCCAGCCTGCTCTCCCTTTGTTGTCATTTCTCCCATCCCGAAGTCCAAATAAGCACAGCAGCCTCACACCAGCAAACCTCTAGGTTTGCTCTGGTCGACCTTGGGCTCTTCCCTGCCTTCATCCCTTACTGGGCAGTCACCCAACCCTCCTTCCAAGGCCTTCCTCAGTTTAATTCCCCCATCTTAGCCAGTTCCATACTGCCAATGCCCAGACACCAGTTTCAGGGCTGGAGCCCCTCAGGCAGAGCCCTGCCAGTGCTTTCTGCGTCGACCTGAGCTGCTGCCTGCGGTCATGGTGACAACTGCTCCCTGGATCCATCTCAGCTGCTTCTCTGACATCTCTTCTTCTGCCATGAGGGAAGGGCCATGTCCCTGCACCACCCAGCCCAGCAGCACCTCCTCTTAAAGGACGTGCGACCTTTCCACAATACTAGTGACAGAAAACAGTGATACATAGCCCAGAGGAAGATGAAAAACCAGACCCTGTCTAGCACTTGTCAGAGAAGGAGCTCACGGACCAGGCAGGGTGCCCGTGCTGGGGCACCAAGTGGCTGCTGCCCTGCCTGGGCTGCTCCCTGTGTCCTGGCCCTTCTTGTCAGCAGGACAGGGGCTACACGTGGCTGGGAAACGTGCCTCTCTGCAGGTTTGGGTGGTGGGAAAGCAGGACAATCCCACCTCATCTCCCAGCTTTATTCATGTGCTGAGATGACTACTACATTTATATTTATATATATATAGGTGGCTCTATGTAATCACACAGTGCTTAGCCCACCACAATGCAGACTCCCATTCCCTAACTCTACTTTTCTTCAACAGAACGTGTCCCTGAGAAACTAGCCAGACACTCCAAGAATCTCTTTTTAAACGTTACCTTAATCTCTTGCAAGAGTTACAAATCAGCCAGCTGTTTAATCAGACTATCAAAATGAACTCACTTCTTATCTGAGATAACTTCAGAGGAAATGAGAGAGATACTGATGCAGCCCCCCAATCCTTGGGAGCTTTCCAGAAACTCCAGTGTCAGCTGTTTTTTAATTTTAAGTTAATTAATGCGTGCTAATTAATGCCATTAACTTTGACCAGACAAATCAGGTTTAATGTCAGTATAAGTGAGATGGGAAGCCAGTGCTCAGGTAAGACCTCCGTCAAGACTGAAGCAGGTCTTCAAGAAATCCTCCTGAATCTGGGAGTGCATTTCTTAGCGTTCTGGCCAGGCTTGTGCAGGCATCCATCTGCACCCACTATCAGGAGGGGGGCTGGTACAGCGTGGCTCGCTCCTGAGCTCTTCTTCCTCATCCCACACCGGCCATTCATCGGGAGCATCTCAATAATAACTCTGTTCTCCTTCAACCAGAACTCCATCCTGACCGCCTCCTTCACTGGCCATGTGAGCAAGGGAAAGCTTCTTACCCCACATCCTCACTGACCACAATCTAGTCCTCTATTTTTGAAATATTTAAGGCCTGAAATGTAGAATTTGGGGTTTTACACCAGTTAATATTAATAGAAACATTCTCAGGATTTTTTCCCCCAATGTAAATGGAACGCTTTTATTTTTTTAAACATCCCCCTGTGGTGCTCGCAGACCAAACACTGCAGCATTGTGCCAGCCCGGGGAGCTCACTATAAACAGATCTGTCTAGCTTCTCTGTCAGACCCAGGGAGCTCCGCATAAACCAGGAAAAGTAAATGTGTACATTAAATATTTACTGTTTTCAGCGTGTATAATCTAAAAGTGTTTTTAGCAGCACAAGGAGGGTGCACTTTTAATCACTGATTTTTATTTTGACATGGCACTGTTAAAAAATGGCATGGATACATCCTGAAAAAGCCCACTCCTTCCAAGCAGAGGCTCTCCTCTCACAACTGCTGACAAACATTATTGTTATTACACATTGCTCACCTGACAGACCCATGCTGCTCCACATTGTTCTCAAACAGTACCATTAAAAGTTGAGTCTGTGGGAGTTTCAGAATCAGACCCCCGGTTAGGCAGCAGGAAAGGACAGTGATCAATATGCAGGTAGCTGAGTGCAGTACGATGCAGAAGAGTGCAAAGAGTTAAAAGAAATGAGGAGCAAACATCTCTGAAATCAAATAGCTGCCAATCAGCACTTTTTTGTTTATGATTAACATAACAGCTAGCTTTTAGTGCCTGCTCCACGCGGAAAGGTTTCTGCTTTCATCTCAACACTGACACTAGGAGTCATAATTTCTGCACAACAACAGGAAAAGATATGTTAATGCAATCGTAAAAAAGTCTCCACACCACAGCGGTCTGCTGATAGCCCTGCTAACCCCGTACTTCCTGAGGACACCAGTCCCTGGGAAAACAGTGGGCAGCAGCCACGCTTCCTGGCTGACTCAAAGAGATGTCCTCTCCCCATGGGCTGCGCGGCGCTGGAGGGAGCCACGCGAGGACCCGGTGCAATGCAGCAGCCTCTCACCAGGCTGCCCACCTAGTCTTGCCTGCCAGCTCCCTCCAGCTTCCCTTCAGTAGCTTCCCTTCAGTCTCCAGCAGAGACAAATTGAGGAAAAGATTCCATTCAAATAGTTTCTTCTTCACTCCCCAAGAAAAAATCCCCCCAACCAGTTCAATAGAGCAAGACACGTAGATTTGAATGCTACTCAAGCCTAGAGATGGTTTAGCACTTCTTCTGAATCACAGACACGTAGGACTGGGATGGGCAGTCATTTGCACATTCTTGGACCGTAACTCTGTCTCCAGAAACATTCTCAAAGCACATGCATGATCTGTTGGCTGCCTGCAAGTCCTCCCTATCTGCAAGGATGACATCGTGTCTACTTACTTGTCTGCCACTGATTTTTTACACTCCACTATCACTGACTAGAAGTGAGGGGCACAAGCCAGAGAGCAGTGCAAGCAACTGATCTCCAGCAGGCCAGCCCTGGGCTGGCTTCCTTCTTTCAGCTAGCTCCTGTGTGTCACAAGACAGACACACACAGGAGAAGAAAAGAACATGGTTAGCTGCCACTGAAAGGTGCTCACAATAACAGACTGGTAGGCAAAGGGTAAGAGCCCGGAGAGAGCAGAATGGAAATAAACAGTAACACAGCAAACACAACTACGATCTCACCATGTTTTAATAACCTTGTGTATGTAGCAGAGAATGAGTAATGATTCTGGACAATGCCAACGGGCACCTCAGGGGATTCGGCACTATTCTGCAATTAATCCTGTGACATTTACAGCAGCTAGCCTGAAAACTGACAGAATTCACTGTGTGGCAAAGCATCTTCAGTATCTTGCAAGATCAGGCCTTCCCTTATATATGTGCACAAAGTTACAGAAATGCTATTTATTTTTTTTTTTTCACAAGACCAAACGACAACAACTGAAAATCTACAAAAAAAATGTGTTCTTAAAATCAAAGGCCAGGCAAGTCCTTTGAACGTCGACGTCCCAGTGACAAGAAAACATTTCCTCAGGTCATTAGCAGGAGGGAGGGAGTGAAAGCACCAGAACGAAGGCAGAAGGTTCTGCCAGCTTAGATACAGGCTAACCTTAAGGAAACAGAACTTTGATTAAGAACTATAACGTAACAAAACACCTTTTGGGAAAGAAGAGTTTGCCAGGTATTTTAAATGCAGGAATGTAAAAACAAACCTGAATGCACTGAGGAGCATGTGTTCTGGCCAGACTTCTACATGCAGATAAATGCAGAAGGCAGCTGTCCCCAAGGTGTAGCTATGATGTAGACTGAGGCAGACAGCAGCTGAAAACCATTACGGGCTGCAGCCTGCAAGTGTTCTGATGCTGAGAAAGAACCTGTGTATGCTCCTGGTGCCTAGGCTTCCTTCAACGAAATTCACAAAATGCAGCTGTGAAAAGAATTTTTCTATGATACATAAGAGAGATTTCAGCCTACATTTCAAGTCAAATTCCTGCATCACAAGGTGATAGGCATGACTTGGAATTCATGCACAGCCAGGTGCTAGCCAGGGCCACCTGATGGTCTTTTTGTGCTAAGCTTAGGCCAAAGCCCCCAGCAGTCTTTTCATTGCAAACTTCAGATGCAGGGATGGGCCTGATTGCAAATTCTGTCTTCTGTGTGTACCATAATGTTGAAGCATATGCACGTGAGAGTGGGTTAATACATACTAAGTAATCCACCTGCCTCACTGAGAAAACTGAACTTCCCCATAGTAGAGCAATAGCTAGTACTAAAATAAACTGAATGTGAGCTCCTTGAGCAGCAGCAACAAAGAGCTTTCAGTTCTCTGAATGGACAGCAGGAACTATGCAGAAGATGACTGTAACTGCTTTGCTTCTCTGTATCCAAGCTTTGGGTGAGAAGCCATTCAGTAACTACTACCAGTCAGAGGTTCAACAGGAACACGCTGACCATCAGCAGGGATGCTTCTCACCTCTGTTATGATGTTATGTCCCTTTTACCTACATGCGGTCCAGTTCACAAGCTGACACAGCAATGGGCACAACTGAATACTACTGCAAATTTTACCTCTCTGGTTTCCTTGCAGGCTCAGGAAACTCACAAGTTCCCTTTTCACTTTCACAGAAGCAGAACCTTCACCATATCTTGAGAGCAGCCAGAGGAAAAATCAGTGCACCTACAAAGCAAAGTGCCTCAGTGCACAAATATTGCAAAGCACAAACCCACAAGTATTAGAAAACACAGGCAAGGCACATACTATACAAAAACTGGCAGGCATGAGCATAGCTAAAGGGAAGGTAGCAGGGAAAAGGAAGAAAACAAATAGGAAATGCCATGCTCAAAGAATTCAGCATAAACTCTGAGCAATCAAAGCAAGAAAAAAAAAATCTGAACCCACTTGAATTTTAGCTGCTGAAGTCTTCTGGCTACTCTGCCTGTGTGTTGGTATGCTTAATTTGCCCCACTGGATTTGCACCTCCTGTGAGTCACTGAGAGGAGCCATTGACTGGAAGAACTGATTTAGTGCAGCAGGAACCAGCGGCCTGGCAGGAGCTGCAGGAGAGGCCCAACCTAAGGTAGGTAAACATTAGAAGAGGAAAGGCCGCAGGGAAAAAGACTGGAACAGGGAAAAGGAGAAGGAGAGATGGAAGAAATGCACAGCAAAGGATGGGCGAAGGAAAAAGAGAACGGGGAAGAGGAAATAAAAGACAGTACAAAAAGGGCTGTATGCTGGTTTTAGTAAGAACCTTCCCCAGAATTCACATGGTTGTGAATTTTTGATATTCCCTAGTTCAGTGCTGGATACCTACTGCCACTGGACATAGCAGCTCTCAGAGGAATGTCTGTCCTATACATCCCCTTACACTGCTCCAGAGTCCCTGCACATAGCCGTGGAAAACCACGTGGAAGGAAGATCAACCATTCAGTTATTTATTTATTTTTTCTTGAATTGTCTCTCTGGAAATTCCTTTTCCTGGAGAAATAAAGGCCTGTGGAGATGACAGTGTGTACACAGTAAATCTGTAATACCTGGTGTATAAGCCAACTGTTTCAAATTCCTGCCTTGCATTAGCCAAGCTCTCAGCAGACTTTACCTTACAACCAGCTATTATTGCCTATGGCACAAAGAGTCAGGAGACAGTAAAATACCCTTCATTACATAAAGCTGGGAACACTTCCCTCAGGTCTGGAACTTGATGTTATACTGAATACAACCTCAGAAAAGAAAGATGCTAAAAACTTTTTCCTGTTTCCTGACATCCATCCACAAGACATAGGCACAGCCTGGAACGTAAACTCAGGGTCACAGTTTGTGACAGGGAAATGTGTGCAGTGGAAGCATATGAAAGGTTCACAGTCTAACCTGAGCTCCAGAGAAATGCAGCTGATCTTGAGTGTTGTCAACTACTTGAAATTCAGGACAGGTTTGTTAAAAGGTGCTTCAAAGCTTTCGAAGTGACCTTTTCTGAGCAAATGCAGGTTCGGTTACACTTTCCCATCAAAGTTGTATGAATGTGTGGTAAGACATGAAACCAAACGAGAAAAGGTGCCATTCATTGACTGTTCCTGTGGCATTTGTTGAATGTTGTGAAAGTCATAGATCAAAGCAAAATGCTCGGTGCGTGTCCTTAAATTAGATGTAATTAAACAAACAAGTGTTTGCATAAATCCCTGAAAAGCAAAACTGTCCAATTTAACCTCATGTTGGTGTGGCAGTTCTTTCTGCTTCAACATTTTCAAAATTGTCACTAACAAAAACGCATTGAACATAAAAAACGTTCCTCCTGATCACAGCGTCTCCACCACAATGTTACCTTGAAAAAAAATTGCTGGTCAGGTACTCCACCTACAAGCCAACATTAGGCTTTGTAAAAGTGCCATAGTACACACACACCTACCAGACCAGGGAAGCCTGGAGCACTGGGTAGCTCAGAGGCTGGAAGCAGGACGACGCAGCTCCTCCTCGTCACAGCTGGAGCCCGGCCAGATCGGTGGGGCTGGAAAGTTGCTACCGCCGTTACTGGCAGCTGCCTGAGTTCGCCAGCTGTCTCTGTCCAATTCATCATGGACACATAAAGTGATTCCTGTCGCCAGTAATGGCACTAATTGGTATATATTGGCATTCTCGGGAGATAGCTGCATATAATTAAAGACCAAATTTCCTTTCATCTATCGTCCTTTCCAGTCAAGTTTGGAGGTGTACAAAGGAAACAGAAAACCAGTGCCACCCTCTGAGGGCAAAGCCGGCCCAAAGCTTTTCTCCTGCCACCTTTCATGAACCACCAAACCACCCGAAATAACAGCGGGGATCTAACCGGAGAGAAAAACATGACGAGACTCAACCGTGGGGGAAAGCAACCACAGGGCACCAGCCCTTTTGCTGCCCAGGCAGCGGTGGGCTCCAAAGGCCTGGCCTGGGCCAGCCAGCTCCTGGCCCGAGCCTGGCCGCTGTGTGTTGGGGCAGCTCGGACCTCTGTGGAGGCTTCCCCAGTGGGGAGAGGCTGGCCGGCAGTGGGAGGCCAGGTGGGGTGCCAGGGCACAGGGGACACCGCGCTGGGTGTTTTCTGCGTGAGGATGACACCAGGGCTGCCTCACCAGCCCCCTGCTCAGAAAGGATGTGTGCAGGAGAGGCACTGCAGCTCAGTGTGTGTCCGTGTGAGCCCACCATGGGGGTGTGGTGCAGCCGAGGAGAGGGGCCCCACTGTGTGGGACCCCTCTTGTGTCGCCCGCGCCTCCCTGGCAGCCCAAGTCCCCCCGCTGCACTCCTCCGGCCAAAGCCAAGCCCAGGAGTAGCGCTCCCAAGACAACAATGAGCCCCCTTTTCTGCGGCTCCGGCAAGGTCCAACAAGGCTGCCTTATTATTCCTGCTGGTATTAAAATACAAAGCAAAACAAAGCGCACGGGTGTGCACACGCCAGCCCCCAGCCCCTCGGTGGGCTGAGCGCCGGGAGCAGCCCTTGCCCAGCACTTACCCAGCCATGTGCACCGTCCGTCCGTCGCAGTGAAGCCGTCCTGGCCGTACCCCTGCCGGCAGTGAGGTGCTGGGGTGCTGCTGGAGCCCCTCGCGGGGAGCAGCAGGCAGAGGCTCAGTGCCTGGCAGCGCTATGTGGGCAGGTTAACCGGGTCCCTCTCCTCTCTGCATCCCCTCCCTCTGCTCTGCCTCCCCCTCCCCTTCTGTGTTTTTGGGCTCTCGAGGGTTTTTTGCAAAGTTTCTCCTCTCCTCTGCATCTGCTCCTCCACCTTCCATCGTTGAAGGCAATCAAAAAAAAGAAGAAGTAAGGAAAAAAAAAAAATCCCCCCCAGCCCACCCCCGAGTTGTGTTAGGCACAGTAATCTCATTTGCCAGGAAGCATCCCAGGAATGGGGTGGCTGCACCGCCGCCGGGTCGCACACGGCGCTGGGCTGCTCTCAGCGGAGCAGCAGCGCTGCGCCAGTTGGCTCCTCCGGCACGGCGCTCCTAAATCATGATGGACAGATTGCGTGAAAAACAGGAATTCCAAAGAATTTCCTGCCCTGGGAACAGAAGCGAGGGCTATATTTAACAACCTCCGAAGCTGTCAAGAATGCTTTGTGGCTGGATAACAGAGCACAAAAATGCGAAAAATGCGGGCTACTGCTCTACCAAATAAGGCGATATCGTTACGTCTGGTGCCCGCTCCCAGCTGGAAGCGCTCAGGGCGGCCGGGAGAAAGGACGGCCGAGCAGCGGGCTCCCGGCCCGACCCGGCCCGGCAGAGGCGGCGGGCGGGGGGCCGGGGGGGGCCGTGGG
This sequence comes from Aythya fuligula, assembly GCF_009819795.1. Taxonomy (NCBI): domain Eukaryota; kingdom Metazoa; phylum Chordata; class Aves; order Anseriformes; family Anatidae; genus Aythya; species Aythya fuligula. Next base: position 15,086,802 of record NC_045566.1, read on the forward strand.
GGTGCCGGGGGTGCCGGAGCCGCGCGGGCGCGGGGAGCCCCCGGCGGCCGGGCTCGGGGCGGGGCGGGAGGGGCGGGGCGGGGCGGGGCGGCCGCGCGGCGCGCGCCAGGCGCATTCCTGGGATGCCGCGAGCGCTGGCCGCGGCCGCGGCCCGGAACGCGCGACGTCAGCGGCGCGGCGCACGCGGCGGCCCCGCGCCCTATATAAGGCGGCCCGCGCCCCGCCGCCGCCTCAGACCGCGCCGGCCCCGCTCTGCGCTCGCAGCCTCCCGCCGCCGGCAGCCTCCCCTCAGTGCCCGACGCCGCCGCCGCTCGACATGGGCTCCGCGGGTACCCGCCCCGCTCTGGCGGCCGCCCTCCTGTGCCTGGCCCGCCTGGTAAGTCCGGGGAGGGAGGCTCGGCTCGGCTCGCGGCTGTCCGCTCGCGGCTCGGCAGCCCCGGCGCTGACCGGCCGCCGCTGTCTCCGCTCCGCAGGCTCTCGGCTCGCCCTGCCCCGCTGTCTGCCAGTGCCCGGCCGCCGTGCCGCAGTGCGCCCCCGGCGTGGGGCTGGTGCCCGACGGCTGCGGCTGCTGCAAGGTCTGCGCCAAGCAGCTCAACGAGGACTGCAGCCGGACGCAGCCCTGCGACCACACCAAGGGGCTGGAGTGCAACTTCGGCGCCAGCCCCGTCGCGACCAAGGGCATCTGCAGAGGTAAGGGCCGGCCGCCGCCTCCCCCGGCCGAGCGGTGCTCCCCGGAGCGCCGGAGTTTAGTAATTTTGAGTCCTTGTATGGTTATGCTTTGTTGTTGGTAGCTTGGCAGAAAGGCACATGACTTCAGCAGTCTGGAATGCGATTCAGTATGTCTGGGCTCCGCTAAAAGCACATAAGGAAAAGTGATTCCTGACTAAGTTATTGTTCTGGCCCCGCGTCTCCGGGGGGTTGTAGGGAGCTTTACCGCGAACTGAATTTCACAGAGCAGCAAACGCGTGCATTTAAAGGAGCGACTCCCACCGCTGACTCCCTCTTCTCTCTCTCATTGCTCTCTACAGCACAGTCCGAAGGGAGACCCTGTGAATACAACTCCAAAATCTACCAGAACGGCGAGAGCTTCCAGCCGAACTGTAAACACCAGTGTACGTGCATAGATGGAGCTGTGGGCTGCATCCCGCTCTGCCCGCAAGAACTCTCCCTTCCTAACCTGGGCTGCCCCAGCCCCAGGCTGGTCAAAGTCCCTGGGCAGTGCTGCGAAGAGTGGGTCTGTGACGAGAGCAAAGATGCGCTGGATGAGCTGGAGGGTTTCTTCAGCAAAGAGTTTGGTCTGGATGCTTCTGAAGGTGAACTGACCAGGAACAACGAGCTAATTGCCATTGTGAAAGGAGGCCTGAAGATGCTACCTGGTGAGTATGACCCAGCATGGGTAACAGTGACAGTTAAGGTGGGGAGGAAAGATATGTGGGTCTTTAGACCCCAGGGGAAAGAAAGAAGCCCAGTGAGAAGATGCACTTAAGTCTGAGCCCTCCTTTTTCTCTTCCAGTGTTTGGATCCGAGCCACAAAGTCGAGCTTTTGAGAATCCCAAATGCATTGTGCAAACAACTTCCTGGTCCCAGTGCTCCAAGACATGTGGAACTGGCATCTCCACGAGGGTTACCAATGATAATCCTGACTGCAAGCTCATCAAAGAGACCAGGATATGCGAAGTGAGGCCATGTGGCCAGCCAAGCTATGCCTCCCTAAAGGTAAATACAGACTCCTCTGGTGCTCCTCTTCTTTCCAAACTGGTTTGGGTAGAGGGGCAAGGCTGCACAAGAATCTCCCACTAATAATATTATTGCCTTCTCTTTACAGAAGGGAAAGAAGTGTACCAAGACTAAGAAGTCCCCATCCCCAGTGAAGTTCACTTACGCAGGATGTTCCAGTGTGAAGAAGTACCGCCCCAAGTACTGTGGCTCCTGCGTGGATGGCAGGTGCTGCACGCCCCAGCAGACCAGGACTGTCAAGATCAGGTTCCGCTGCGATGATGGAGAAACCTTCACCAAGAGCGTCATGATGATCCAGTCGTGCCGATGCAACTACAACTGTCCGCATGCGAACGAAGCTTATCCCTACTACAGACTGGTCAATGACATTCACAAATTCAGGGACTAAGCTGTGGTGGGGGTGGGATACTAAACAGAGTTCTGAAGTAACCAGCCATGGAGAAAGGACCTTTGATGGAAGTGGTGCCTTGCCCGTTGGAGGGCAACATTGAGATGTTACAAGAGTGCACTGTGCAACTGGACACTAATGTGACAGATCTAAGCATACTTAAAGCTTCATAGTACTGGAGCAACTTCACTGCTTCTTTTTGGAGCACCTTATGTTATATACTGTTTTCTGTTTGTAAGTGATCTGAGAAGTGTTTTGTTCTGGTTATGAAAACCTTCTTACTATCCTGTTTGATTTAACACCGTGCTTTTTCCCCCTCCCTCTCTCTTCTCCCTCCTTTCCCAACCAAGTTGGAAGTTACATTCCTTCCTGAGGTGGGCACTTGTGAGGTGCTCACAGTGGCAGCTATTATGTACCAACTGTAGTTTAATGGCAAACAGAAATCAGTTGTTTTAAAGCTGAGTATTTTATTTATCAAACTGTAGCTTTTTTGTTTTTTTTTTTTTTTTAACCCCTTCCAGACCCTGTAATACTGGAATAAGTTGTAAATGATTTTAATTTTATATTCAATGAATTAAAAGAATTTATTTATGGAATTAATCATTTAATAAAGAAATATTTACCTAACTATTCTCAGTAAAGCATTTGAAAAGGCAACAGCTTTAACTTTATAGCAGGGTTAACTGCAGCAAAGGAAAGACCTTTCTATGAATACCCTGAATCCTAAGAACCAAGATTCTCTGGAAACTAAAGCAAGCTCTCCTGCAGATGCAGCCATGAACTCCAGTAAGCTGAGTCTAATTCTTGGGGTAAATAATATATTGGCGTGGTGTATACTATCTGTCCCCATGCTCTAGAAAGCTCTAGAAAGCATGTGCAGAAAAAGGTTCCTGGCAATGAAAGCCAATGTTTGATGGAGAGACTGAAATGTTAATTAGAGTGTCAGATTATTCAAACTGTCCTGGAATTTGCAACATAAGGCACTTCATTAGAATGCAGTATATGCACAGTGATGTGGTCGTTAGGTCTCACATTTTTTTTGGTGGCTGCTTTTTGCAAACTAATAGAGTTCTGTGGAAGAAGAATGTTTCCTACAGTCTGCAGGAGGTAGTTTGCTTTCACTAAATTCAAATTAAATGAGCTTGAAGCAATGACTTTTGTTAATCCTAATAACCCAGTGATGAAAAGTAAACATACTGTTAACAGCAGAAGAATGTGAGGAATTTCAAGTACTTTTCCAATAGAGTAAAAGGCAAAGCAGCCAATCTTTTCTCTTCCTTGCTGCCCCTTCCCACTTTTCAAATATGTAACTGCACTTTAGGGATGTGGATGACATTTAGCAAACCCAGGGAGCCCTAAGAAGGCTAGCTGGCATGCGTTAAGAAAATGACATTAAAAAAATGACCTAGAGGAAGAATGAGAAAGCTGCATGAAACATTTGTACTATACTGGTTAGTATAAAGCTGCGCTACAGATAAGGCTGAAAGGAAACCTGCAACATAATTTTTTCTCCTCATCATCACCAGTTTGTTCGCTGCCAAGAAGCCTTCCTGTAGGCTTTAGTGAGAAAAATACTTCTCAGAAAAGGCAGAGACCGATTGTGGGGTTTTAGACTGGTAGCACTGTCATCCATCGTCATGTGGTTTGACATGCAAGTGGTTAAGAGTTCACTTTTCATTTGATTAGACATAAATATTTCAATAGAATAGATGGCCAAATATCTCAGGAGCTCATCTCTGGCACCTAATGCTTTGCCTTAAAAATTACAGCTGTCTCTCTTCTGCTCAGTCAAGTTCTCTCCCCGAAGGCATTCAAAACTTGAGCTGTTTTGGAATTTACCACCTGGCCACCAGTCATAGCTGTACCTAAACTTGTCTGTACAATATTTGTTGACAGTAAAAGTGTAAAACACAGTGAAGCGCTTTTGTTTGGTTTTGACTTACATCTAGCACCGAACACTTCATTACATCAACCTCGCAACAAGGAATCACTGGGTCTGCATGTCGGGTTACCGCACGGCGAGTAAGAACACACAGTTCGCAGACACGGAGGAGCTGCCTGCTTGTTCTTGGCCACTTCCACTTTCAACTATACCTGAATGAACCCACTTTAGAGTAACCTAACTCAGCTCTCCTAAAAATTCCACATAGGTATAACTACATATCCACAGAGTAAGTCTGAAAGCAAAAACGGCCCTTCCAACTTCTGTCCCAAGTGTGGTTCCACACAGGTCCTAGCTTTTAGAGCCTGCACTTTGGGCTTTCCACATCTCATCAAGTAGAGGGGTGGGTCTGTAATCTTTGTTCACTGGGAAAACGTACCGGAGGGAGCATAAGGACTGCAGGAGCAGAACATGCAAACATAAGAACAAAATATACTAAATAAAATTACTCTGTCATAGAGAGGGGAAACGAACCTCACGAGAAAGAACTGCCAGTCTTCCAGAGCTGGGACTTCACACCAACCGAGCATCAACCACGCTGTTCTCTTCTCACTTGCTGCATTTCACAATTGCATGGCAAAACTACTAACCCCCACAATACCGTACAAGGAGTCAGCATCACATCTTGCATATTGCCTTTGTGCTTGCTTTGAAATTTTTATGTCCCTGTTCTTCTAGCAGAAAAAGAACCCCAGATACCATGCATGAAAATATCAATGATAAAAACACAGGTTCCTTTAAGTGCAACCAGGAGGGCTCACAGGTAAGATACATGAGCATAACTATTTGATATCTGGGTGGAAAACTAAAATACCAACATCCTTCTTCATGAGTCCTCGCACAGCAGGGCTGCTGCTGCCCACCCGTGCCTGCAGCGCTGCGTTTGAGGTGCTCCGTCTGTCATGCACCCTGCAACAAGCAGCGAAGGGGCTGCCAGCGGTGGGGTTACCCGGGGATGGGAAGCGTGGCACGGGGCAGTTTGCTGCAGCTGCTGCTGCCGCCAAAAGGAGCACTTGTCAAACTACAGCTTTAGGCCTGGAAGAAATGCCTCTTGTACTCGGCGCAGTTATTTACAAGTGCCTGGTGGAGGCAGCCACTGTGGTATCAGGGGTGCACATAAAATCTTCCCTACCAATGAAGGCAACACAGTGAAGACACAGTTTACGCTTCCTTGAGTGCTGCATCACAAGAAACAAAACAAAAGTAAGAGCATGCAGAAAAGGGGCTGCTGTAACTGCACCACCCCCTGCAGTGGGACGCAGCAGCTCGCACGGCCATCAGTGAGCAGGGAAGCTGATGAGGAGGGAGCACCAACACCTTCCTCACACAGGGACAGCCCAGCCAGTAATTAACTCTAGCAGGGCTGTGCCCCAGGAACCTCTGTATGCTATACAGAAGCTACCAGGGAGCCCCAGCAGGGCTGCAGGGCCGCCAGTGGGCACCTTCTGGCTAGCAGGCCCAGCTCCCTGCTCCAGCTGGGAAGCCCTGCACAGCTTGTCTCCTGTTTGATCTCTGCATGTGCAGCACCCAGCACCCAACGAGGCAATGCTGGGTCTGTGGTTTTACCAACTCTGCCTCATGCCTGTTTTTCATGTAGGCATGTCCCTGTTTTCACCTTCACGTTTGTTTTCTCCATGTAACACACCCACATAGAAAACAGCACATAGAAACGTCAAGGGGCCACAGAGAAAGCAGCAAATACAGCTCACTTTGGAGGTACCTGTAAATGCACTTCAGGTCACAAACAACTGAACTACACAGAACTGCAGTGAGACTTGGTATCCAGAAAATACAGATCTAGCCAACAAAGCCATACAATGAGCACCTATCTGTGTTATCCAGTAGAGACCAAACACCAAGAAACTGAGCAGATGGCATCCAGTGCACTATGACCTCCCCACACCCCCTCCAAAAAAAGGTCTACATACACAATTTATATTGGAAAACATCCTGGAAGACCCCAAGGCACCGCTCACATAAGCAACTTTATCTGTCCTGAAGTGCAGCCACTTACCAGATGGAATGCAGCAGCCATCCAGGACAAAATGTTACACAAGCTTTTGTAAGGTTTTTGTTTACTGGACAGAAGGAAGACTTGTAAAGGTAGGGCGCACAGGTTTGCGCAGATGGAAATCTGGCTAGGATATAGGCACTAACAACCTCGTGCTGAATGCAGCCAGAGTTTTAGTAAGAGGAGTGACAAGACTCTGCTATACGCACCAGTAGAAGTCAGCAGGGCAGGCCAGCCACATTCTGAGAGCACCTGTCCCACAGGAGGCCAAAAAGATAGCCGTGGGTTTGCAGACTCAAAGCAGCTGATTCTCCAAAGCTACTGAGCTTCTTGAGCATCTCATACCAAACGGGTTAGATCTAAATTGGCTCGTAAAATCTAACATCATCAGACATTTAAGATAGCACAGCTATAAAATCAGCAAGCTGTTTATGAGGACTTTAAATAAGAGAGTAGGTTTTACTTGTGCTGCAGTGAAACGATCCCATTAAAACCAACATGGATGCCCAAGCACAGCTGAAAGCAGAAGCAACAGGCAGCTTTCACAGTCATTTCTTCCTCCTCCTTGTGGCTGAAATGGGATGCCAGGAAGAAAGTGGCAATGTGATTTTCAAAACACTTTTGCTTTCTCCGCAAGCTGGGATCACGCTGGAACCAGCCAGCTCCCAGCGCAGTGTGGCAATTTGTTCTCCAAACCAGGACTCGCTCTCCTCCCTCACTTCTATCCCTGTTTCTCAGGCAGGTTATTTTTAACTTGCTCTCATTTGTCACGCAACCCCACCAACAGCTGTACTGATGCAACTGATGCAAAAAGCAGTCCAATGCAAAAGGACGAGACAAATATGAGGACTTCTGTGCCAGTTAAAGAAAAATCCCGTTTCTATCACAAGCAGGAGGCAACCAGTCCAGAAAGACTTTACTTTGCTCCAAAGGTAGGCAAAGCACTAGTGGATTTCCACACTTTATCACTCTGTTAATTTACCTGCCAAAAAGCCCACTAGGTTAGGATAGGCTGCAGAAGTTAGTGGTGGGAAGATCAGGCCAAGGCAGTGGAATTTTGCTTCCAAAACAACAACAACAAAATATGTCACAGCATGCAGAGCCAAGGAGGGCAAGAAGCACAGGCAGTGAAAGCATCATTACAGCTATGGCACTGTCCAAGGGGTTGCTGAGACCGGCAGGACACGGCATGAGCACGTTTCTGTTGTCAGTTCACAGAGACAGGCAGCAAAACACCTATCCCTGTCTTTTCCAGGTTTCACGTGTCATCTGCAACTCCCCTTTCAGTTTCAGTATTTATTTGGAGTTGGTTTTGCTGCCACTTCTTGTTTGTCCCGCATACATGTGACTTCCTTCCATCTCACCACAAATTTCCACCAAATAAAACCATATGCACTGCCATAGCAACATCCTAATACAAACACAGGGTAATCTTTGTCCGCTGAAGTACACAGTTGTGTTTTTTTCTCCCTCTCATTAAGAGAACCTGCATCTGCATACAGTTTAACTGAATGTCATAGCAACAACACAAACACAAATTCAAGATATTTTTTCTTTGGAGGGAGGAAGAATAAATGTTTTCAGGAAAAGTGTGTGGGACTTGAGAAAGCAGAATGAGATGTTTGTGACCAAGCAGGGCCTGACGTTACATCATCACAGCTGTATATTTACTCTCTGAGAGCCTGCTCTGACAAGGTGCGATGCATTCCCAGCTCCTACAGATGTCAACAGAGCACAGCCCTAGCTGGCAGGGCAGGGCCCGAACCACAGCTGTCCTTGTGCTCAGTGCAGAGGTTGGGCTTCCTATCAGCACTAAGCCTGGACATTTCTGCACTTTTTTAGTCTAGAAAGGGTGATCTGCACTGTGAGCAGGTTTACTCCTAACACAAAGTAAATCCACCCTGCTTTACTGAAGCAACAACTTTTGGTTAGCTCGCTAGCCCTGACTGCCTCTAAGAGCTAGGGCAGCAACTCTTTTTGCAGCATGATCCTCTTTTCCTCTACAAATCAACAATCCCTAAAGTGGAATAAATACGGTAAAGCCTAGCATTCAGATGTGTTCATTCAAAACCTTGCTGTCATACTGACAGGCAGTTGTTTACCCATGACAGTTCCCTAGCTTGTGCCTCATCCCCCCAGGAAGCTGTACAAAAAAGGAAAAGACCAAGTTCTCTCCTAGGACTGACTCAAGCCCAGCTCTCAGCTATTGCTATGCTCTTAGCTAGGCTCTATTTTTGTCCCTTAGTTTGTGAAAAGGATGACTTCATTACTTTTTTTTTTTTTTTTTTTTTTTTTTTTTACTAGCACGTTCATTCAGTACAAGAGCCTTTACTCTTTGCTTTGTAAGCTGCTGGTCCTTCAGTTCAAGCACGCTGTTAGAGTTCAGGGTTTGAAACCTGAACAGTCTAAACATTAAAAGTGCTGTAACAACGCTGCACACAGGGCTTGTTCCTTCTCTGACAACTCGTTTATAGAGGAAAACAAATGAGTAAGCATAGTAGGCATAGAATCAAGCACTCAGCGCAAGCTGGTGCTGAAGGATGAAGATTAAAACAACAGCACGGGTTTCTCATTCACAGGCATCATCTGCGCTGAATCAAGTCAGCGGCCTGTACTGGGATGCCAGTACAATGCGATTATGAGAGGATGTTTTCAGAATGGACTCAACTGAAGTCTTCCAGGCATCCTCAGCCCCGTGTCTTAAGTTTCATGTGCTTGACCGGAATTTTAAAAATATGGCTTTTTAAGGTGTATTTTCTTTCCTCAGTTTACAATATGAGATGCTCATTCTGGGTTAAATCACTCAGAGGAATTAAGAACTTCTCCTAACCATCTGTGAAAGTACTAACAGCCAAAGACTGCATCAGCTGTGATTAGATCCCTAACCTCAGTATTGTTACCAGTTATGACTGCTGCAGGACCTGCACTAGCCAGCTACCATCAGTGAGACAGTGCTGTTAGCCCAAGACCATCACTTCGATTCATTTTTATATACAAATTATTCAACAAGTTTTGCTAAGTTAAATATTTGAATTCCACCTTGGCTTGCTTTTGATGAATTGCCACCACTCAGACCAGGGTGACTGTTACAACACTAAATAAAACTCACTAGACAGCAACCTGGGAATGAATGGGAAACACACCTAGTAACAAGGCCTTTCACTCTCAATTTGTCTGAGATCTGAATGATGGCTCACAGCTTTGTTTGGTAAATCTCCTTTCTGGTAACAACTACAGGAACAACCTTTAAAAATTTTCAGAACCTTCTTTAAGGTAGGAAAAGATTTACATCTAGAGGATAGATTTAACAGCATCTTCATTTAAAAACAAACCAGGGTTGTGGTTTTGACTCCCACAAGAGCTTAAATTAGATTTCTACAAGAAAACACAATGCAGGGAAACACTCAGTCAATTAATGAAAGCCTCCAAGAGAGCAGGAAAGTAATGCAAATCCCTTTGATTACAAATGCATGTTCCTCAGCTGCAGCACAACCTCACGCACACGCAGAGCAGCGTTAGTATCTGCGGCACTCTCATCTCCACCGCATGCTCTGACTCCGGGCAGAACTACCACGCTTTTACTCCAGATGAAACAGTTCTTAGCAAATGAACTGTGGCAGTTTTGCTGTTCTGCTCTTCTGTGGGTGTTAATATGAATGGGTTCAATGCTGGTTTAAAGTAATTTGCGACTACCAAGTGAGCATGCTGTAATCACTGATTAGGAAAAGCTTATTCACTGTCACTGAACTGAAAAAATATGAAAGCAACACCTACAGCTAGGAACTGTGGTCCTTTAAAGAGGGTTAAGAAAACAAACATTGCAATGAGAGGTGAGCAGAAAACTAACAATGATTAAAAAAGAAAATAGAGCACAGGTGGCTACTGACAGGCAAGTACAAAGATTTCCCTGTTTTATTACAGATTGCAAAACAGATGAAGGAGAAGGCATACAAAATCACCGTGAGGAGAAGCAGCATGTCACTACCAAGGTCTGATGCTCTTTCCAAACTTCGTTGGTTGGATGTTGCTGCAAACAATTTATTAATGATAATTTGTTTGCAAAAGCGTGAAAAAATAACTTCTACAACCTTGAACATCTCAGCAATCCTCTCCAAGCAGTATGGCTGGTCAGGAACGGACAAGCTGGCGCCCTGGAGTCTGGATTGAGCGCCTGAAAGCCTGAGCCCTTCACTGCTGTCACAGCCTTGTGTGACCTCAACAGGCAACTTCACTGCTTTGTGCTATCTTTCTATCATGTCAGCCCTGGCAGGAAGAGCACTTGTGACCGACAAACCACCTTCACGGGAGTTTGCGGTCAAAACACCAAGCTCTGCACTCAAGTGGCTGACCGGCGTGCATCCCGTGCCGCCAGCTTTGGTCATGAAGGTGATAATCTCCAGCAGCAGACAGAGCAGGGCAACAAGGAGCTGGCGGAGCTGTTTACTGAGCTGAGTAACCACGTGCTTAGGATTTTACAAACACTGACTTGCAGCTAGACCTTAGGTGAACCATAGCCCCCGCCACAAACTAATCCCAGATGCCTGGGCTGACTCCCGAGACTCGTGAGGGCTCCGAGGGGCTCACCCACCCACCCATCTGCCACTCACAGCCGTGCCCTCCGATTCCTCCAGCCAGCCCCACAGGCATGGGGGGCTCGAACCAGACACCTCCACAAGTGTTGGGGATCGTGGAGTCCTCTATCGGCAGTTAGCAACAGATTGCTGTCATTGGTAGCTGATACAGTACAGGAGTTTTCTGTTTTGTCTTTATTTGCTTTTAAGTAGGTAAGTTCAGCTGATATGCCAGTAAACATTTGCAGTATCTGGCTTCAGTAGGTAAAGCAGTAACACAGGATTACTAGATGCACAACATCAGCACTGTTTAGAAGATCAATACGTTAGCACTAGTGACACTCCATGCATCTATTTTTATTTATTTTTTAAACCAATGCTAATTTAGAAGATGAGGGTAGAAGATTAACATGCCGTGCATAAAACATGGCTCAGCTTGGTCCTTTCTTGATATACTAAGCAAGATACAACCAAACAAGAAAAAGATACTGCAATGGACATCCAAAATGCCACCAAAAATTAAAGTCAGAAAACTTTAAGAAAATTAAAACCAAAAAGTAAAGTAAGATCATGTGCAGCAGCTCAACATGACAAAGAACTAACCTAAAAGAAAACTGATCTGATGAAACATCAGATTTTTTTCAGTAAGTTGAAGCATAATGGCACATATCCATTGATGAATGCAAATACGGAATAAGATATTTATGGTCAGACAAATCAGACGTTGAGATACTAGGATAAAAGGAAAAAATATATTGTTGAAATGAACTTGGAAACTTTAAATCTGGGTTACTCTGTTTAGTGAAGATACATGGATAAAAGGGTGCTATGCAATAATACCAGATTTCTCTTGAACCATTAGTTGCCCACCTCTTTATTTACATACCTAAACATGCACTACTAAATCCAAAGTTAGGGAGGCAGCTTGGAAGTGCTGCCTTTAGTGAAGCAAGCCAAACCAAACCCCAGAGAAATCTGTTGTATTAAAAAGATTTAATTAAATTTAAAAAAAAATATATAAAAGGCTCATCCCACCCTCTTCTCACAAAGAACTGTCATGAACTCTCCCGAATTTCCCCTTCTTCCTCAGATGAAAGGGACGAACTTTCACTGTCCAAGTCCTCTGCAGATTCGCTGGCATCTGAGGGTGAAGGACACAAACAAAACAACAAGCAGTTAGTCTCAGCAATGCCGTTTCCCCCTTTTCCAGCTTGCTCAAACAGAAGCAGTGTTTTGAATCTTCTTTTCCTTTTCATCAGAGTTTCCTTGAGGACAGTTATTTCCTAACAAGTCTCAAAATGTAGGATACGGCCCTGCGAAGTACTTTGTTGCTGAAGGAGAAAGCAAGACAATGTTTAGGATCTCTTAATTTTTAAAAAATCTTGGTCTCTCGGTCAGGTAGGTAAGCAGAATGTTTATTCCATACAAGGCTCTTCCTCTTCATCCACTGAGAATTTCAAATTGTTGTCCTGGTTTGTTTTAAATGCTGTTTTCTGGGTTGCTACATATGTGTATTACAACTGCAGTGAATTATAGGTCATTAGCAGCACTGTTAGCATTTCTGTTAAGATGGGGAGCTATTGAGAAATTCTGAACAGAAAATTAAGATGCGGCACATATGTGCTCCTTCCACATATTCCCGCATCCCAAAGATGGTGTCAAGCTGCATGAATCCATGAGCTAAGGCTGAGGAGGCTAAAGCTTCACAGTAACGTGTGCTTTAGGACAGGCTACTGCATTCTGTTGAGATCACATCATGAAGCACTCATTTCCCAAACCGGTCTTCAGCCATACATCCTGAGACTCCTTCCTTAACGAGCATCGACCCCTGTCACCTCGTGGTGAGGTCACCAAATGCCGCTGGTCGGTGGCACTTGAGCAGCACAAAAATAAACCATAGCAAAGTAGGCACATGACTCGCACACTGCTCTCATTGATATTTTCAGTGTTTGATCTGACCACAAATTTAAAGGAGATTTTGAGCATTTAGTGTCAGATGCTCAATTAAAGAAACACTACCAGAAGGGAGCTGGTGAAGCATTGCTACTGTCCTGTCAAGCTCAGTTCTACATCTGGCAAGCACGGGTAGTACATAGGACACAGTGTGCACCTGTACAGTTTCAATGGAATTTGTTCAAGAAAATAGAAGGATTTCACCCAGAAACATCAGAGGTCACATTTTGTCTATATTAAATCTAGTGTATAATCAATGAACATTTATATGCCAGATATGTACCGAGTAATGCACAAAGTAAGGATTGTTTTTGCCTCTAAGTCTTGTGAAAACTTCTGTAATCCCCTCCTATCTTCAGCCATGACTGACCCTGCCTGCTGGAATCGGCACACCTGTATTTTTTGCTATAAGCAAGTCAAGCATCAAAACATCCCATAAAAGAATGTGGCCATCTCCTGACTCACCATGAAGGTCAGCAGACCAATGTTAGCTCTAGTTTAGTTCGTTAAGTTTTGTTTGACAGGTATTAGAGATTGTCTTCACTCAAAAAGAACATGCTTTTACAGTCATAATGGCATTGCCTATAAATTAAGATTGTCCAGTCCCTCTCACCATAAAGCTGTCCGCAGTTTACTGATAATGTAAAATTAAACTCCTGGTCTAAATTGTTCAGTGCTGGTTACCTTCCTTCACTGGAATATTTTTTGGAAGTTTCAGCCAAAATACTTCAGCCATTTCTGAGAATGAGGACAGGAAAAATGGGTTTTTCCCTCACTAACTTCTAGCAGCCTCCCTTAGCAGGTGTCCAGTTCTAGCTCTTCCCTAGTCTTTCAGAGTAATAGCTCATTGTGGGGGTGAGGGTGACGTACTCGGTGAAGAAGCTGGACTGCAAGGAACATGCCAAATGCTGCAGCAGTAAGGTGGCTTCTGGGGAGATGAGCAGGCTAGCTCTCTCCTGTTAGAGTGTACTTCTCCCTGGCCATGCTGGAGGTGAACCCATGACTTCCACTCTTAGCAGTTATCTGTGAACGTAACTGGTAAAGCAAGCTAAGTGTTGTTTGTTTCTCCTTTTTTTCTGTAAGGCTCTTTACAGCACGCAAGAGAAGAGTTTGATGACTGTGACACACTTCTACAAAAGTGTTTTTTTGTCTTCAAGTGGAGTAACAGCACTGAAAGGCCCTCCCATTTTTAAGTTCTGAGCATGCTTTTCCTGAAACAATCTGGAGGACTGGAAACTTGGCGAATTCAACTCCAGAAAATAACATGCTTGTTTGCAAAGCCCAGTCTATGCTAAATGCCTAAATGCACAGTCAAGAGAGAGCAATGAAAATGTTCAGTGCTTGGCTTCCATACATAAAAGAAACACAAATGGGAAGTGGGAAAGCGTACAAATACACACTCAACATCTTTAATATTCCTACAGTAAAGACTTTATAAAAACATACAATTTGCAATATTTTGCAGGTCACGATTCATTCTTTTCCTATTCATTTAGGAGTACCTATTATCATTATATATCTTTATATAATATCTATATATTACATATATAGATATATATTACTTAACCAAAGTACCAGAAATATAATTGGTTTTGTGAAGTCAACTTTCAGATGTGCAATTTTTGTTGGCCTGTTAGTAAAGTAATATCCTTCACAATTCAAACCCTAAAGCTTTAGGGAGAAAAAAAGACAAAAAATGTAATAAAAGGAAAGAAAAAAAAAAGATTGGAAAGACTCAGAAGGCTTTTTTTTTTTTTCCTTTTCAGTATATAAACCTATTGAAATAGTTGGCTTTTTATTTACTTTCCAAAATTCTCTTACAGCAAGTATTAAGTAAGGAAGGAAAGGACCATGCTACTTCAACGTGAACAACGTACTTCACCCCCTTCACAAGAATGTAAATGAACGCTCCTACTCTTATGCAAGTGAAGTGAATTGGCACTGAAGAGTATTTTGGATATGATGAGCTATGGCCAAATCGAAACTTACATGTATCCAAATGAAGAGACATTAATCCCCTGCATTATACAAGTATCCCTACTTTGCATTTTAACGTATTGGGAATATTTAGACAAGCACGGTATGAAGACTGTGCAGCTCTTATATACGTAACTATACATGTTTTATTTCAGTTACTCTGTCTTCAGTTTGCTTCCAGACAATTTGTTGAAGATGGCTGCATATGAATCTCAAAAAGATCACCTGATCATAAACTGTCTTCACCCCTCTTACCTCCAACCTCCCTTTAAGTGTGAAGAGATGCTGTATGGCAATTTCTCTTTGCTCTCGTTACATCCTATTTTTGCCATTAGCTATAAAATCTTCCTGTCACAAACAAAACACCACAACAAAGAGCTATGAACCTGATTTTTATGGAATCTAAAGAAACAATTACCAAAGATAAAGAAAATGTAATGGTTCCCCAAAGCTGCAATAGCTGCCAGTGTTCCCCGAATACCAGCTCCAGGGATGACAGCTAACTGAATGATGCCTGCAGTAGAGGAAGGTCACTGTCTTGAGGACACACGCTTGTGTCCCTGTACCAGCTATCAGCACTTCCAGTTGCTCTCAGCTCCCTTCCCTTCGCCCCTCTGCCCTGTGGTCCTACAGGGCCAGCCTGTATCTGCAGCAGCATGACCTCAAAATACGGTTGTTCAGTCAACGGATCTGTAACTACCCCCTTAGAAGGACAGCCTCCCTGCCAGCTCAGGAGGCGGTAATGACAACCACGCTACTCAGATGGAGTTTGAGTCAATCAGTCCTAATTCCCTCCTGACATCCAAATCATTGGGGCAGGGCTGACTACTGAAGCCAAGGGACCCTGATCAAGAAACAATGGACAAACTAAAGGTATCTCATATCTTCGTCCTGTAGCACATCTGCAAGTACTCCCAGGGCAAACATCAGGAGATGCAGTTGCTCAGACAAGACTACGATCTTATCTCCTGGCATGGTGTCCCCTCTCCTGCAATATACAGCACAAGAAACGTCCGCATACGGCTCCTTGACAGCAGATTGCTCCAGCGGATCACTTAGTGAAATCCAGCCAGAACATCAGAGACCCAGGGAGATTTGCTATCACTGGTATGATATTTTTAGTCTCAGATTTACTCAGTTTAATTATATACATACAGAGCCATGATTAGGTTGCTGCAATGAAATAGCCACAGCAAACCTATTTCAAAGCTTTTCCTCAGAAACCTGTAAAAATAACAGGCGGGCCCATCACTGAAAAGTATGTTCTTTGACAACTATAGTTACTAGCTGGGGACTAAGGGACAAGGAACTGGCTCCCTCTATCAGCAGCTGCAGAAAGCAAAGCTTTTATATGGAAATGCAGAAATACAGAAAGTGAAGCCTTTGTATTAGGGAGTAAGATGGTACTTTCCAAAAAGACAACAGTGCTTTTAACCCACCCAAAAAGCTTCTTTGCCATTACAATTTCTAATGACCACCATCTAATTCAGAATTATTTGACCAATTTTAGGAGTTATGCTGGGAAATCACGGACAAAGATTCCCTTTTCTGTAGCAGGCTTACTTACAACTAATCTCCCTCTGACAGCTTGACTTTTTAGAAACAAGCAACTCTGTCCAACTGCTCTGTACAAAATTTAGCACAAATCTGAAGAATTGTTTTACCTTCGTGGCTAAAACTATACAAAAACAGATGAAGTACCAGTAAACATTGTTAGGAGAAATACATACAGTAACACTAAAGTTAACATCAACCAGAAGATTTAAGACAACGTTCATAACAGTTTGATATAAATCTTTTAGAGTCTGAGAGAAATATAAGACATACTGTGCATTCCTGGCATCAACAATGGGTGTATCCTTAATTATTGTTTATTCAACTAAAATATCTAAGTATAGAATAACAGGAAATAAATATATGCTTACCTTGGCCAAGAACCACCATGTCCTTCTTCAATTTTTTTAAGACAACAAATAACGTTGGGTACTCAATTATTACTTTGTTTTTCAAATTTTCTAGGAGGCTTCTACTGGCATCCAATTCATTGTACCTTAAAAATAACAGGAAAGTTTATTTTGGGTTTTAAAACTACTGAGGACATAATGTACAGTTTCTAAAAACAGCTTCTTGCAGTTCACAGGATTTTCAGATGATATAATGTTTAGAAGAACTCTCTTATGATTCAAATTACGTATCTGGCCTTATTATCCAACTACATCTTTTTAAACCCTCCTAACATCTAAGCTTAAGAACAAGACGAGAATGGAATTAGTTTCATTACAGGCCAAAATGTTTTCAGACCTTTTAATTAATATTTTTAACAAAATCAGAAATGGACATATGGATATCAAAATGGATATATTTACCAAAATCAGATTCTAAGCTGAAAATAAGACAACGTCCTGCTTGTTTTTTCCAATCACTCTCAGTATGTGCATAGTAAATGTATACGTTTGCTATTTTTCATGCTTATGACCTGTAATACTACAGATTTAATTTACATGCCTAGTAGTGTACCTTATCATGTTTTCATATGAGTTGTCACTTAAGTAATGCACGTTGGAAGCGCTTAGAGCTCCATTTTTGTGGGGCTTGGATACCCAGAACATACAACAATAAGCAATCATTTCTAGAAGGTGGTACAACATCCCTGTTTATGGCCGAGCAAAGCTCTGCTTACAGCACCACCTCCAAGAAACTCCCTACAGCTAAGGGTGCACCTGTGTGTGTTGCAGGAGGCAGGTGGCTCGATGCCCCTTCCCATGGAAGGGCTCCCTCCCCTTCACCCCGCAGGCTGAGGCCGGTTACACAGCCATATGTTATACAAATACAAAGTAAACTGAGCATTTTCTCCTAACCTGCAATGATATCCTAAAACTGTAATGTCCTCTCCCAGCTCTCTCATCAGAAGCCTGCACGTGGGATTTTGGGGAACAGAAGGGTGTTTCAAAGCCCTCTACAAGAGAAACTCTGCTGCTTTCACTTGATACAACCGCAGCATCCAACAAATGCTCTGATAGTATTACACTGCAATCTGAGTTATGCAATTCTTTCTGTAATCGGGATTATAAAATCACCACTAAGCTACTGTATCAGCTAAAGCCAAAGGAAGTTCAAAACCAAAATACACTGTGGGCAATGGGGGGAGTATTTCACACAGCTGCTTCACCTTCTCTGAGCAGTTACATATTATGCACTTGGACTTTCTTTCACCAAAAAAAACCAACAAAACAACCCTGGAGGGGTGAAGGAAATGTACACTTTATGATTTTCAGTAATGTACGATTAGGAACAGTACATCAGAGAAGTCGGCAGACAAGAAGAATATTGAAGGCAAAGCAGAATTTGAGTTCTTGGGATTTAAGGGAAACTTAGTTTGAGCAAAAACTATTTCTCTCTCGTATTTGACATCAATCATCATGAAAATATTTGGTTTCAAGTTTCTCTTAACCCAAAGTAATTATGATCTGTTCTTTCTGAAACCCTTTAGAAGGGATAACAGTATATTGCATTTCTCATTGAATGAATGCATTCATAACTCGGGGATTAAAACACATGAATAGAAACATATTTACTGCTTTATTTACAGTACTCTAAATGCAAAGCATGGCAATACCTTTCCTTTGGCAAGGACCTCAACACATTCTTTTCTGGTTAAGCAAACGTTTACCACCAAGAGGCTAAACTAATTCACATGCCACAATACACTTTCCATTATCTCATGTTTTAGACAAAACATCTCTAGCGTCCAGCTTGGCATAAGATAAAACATTTGTACTTAAAACTATTTTATGATAGTAAATTACTGAAGCGTTAGATCACTATAGTCAAAGCTTTATCTTTTTTTCTGTGTTTAGTAAATGGTACTGTTTGACAATGACAGAGAAAAAATCCCAAAGTTTAGTTCATAATCTGGTCTGTAAACTTCAGGGAAAATATAGCAAAGGAGCTTAATGCCTCTCTTTTTCAAACTTCAGTGCTGTTAGTGTCTATTCTATCCAGAAGACCTCAGTCTACCACACTCCTTACTCAATATACAAGTACAAGTTGATGTTTTCTGCTAATCCACCTGTCAATCTCTTCCTCAACTGTGCATGTTTAAAGACCTGAAAAGAAAACTAATACTTGTCATTCAATTTCAAATACAGGATGGCTCACAGAGCAAGGCTGACTTCAGGTTCTCTCTAAAGGACTTCATCATGAGAAAAACCTTCCTTTTTGTACCCCAGCAGCAGAACACAGCTGTACACCAGTGGGGAGAGCACCACAGGCCTCTGGCCAAAAATAACCGCCCTGTACAGCATTTCTAGAAATCCAAATTCACCCCAGTTTCAGTTTTTACTAGACCCGTTTGAAGAGCAACCAAGAAGCATGAATCCTAAAGAAATGGAATGGCTTCTTACAAGTCCTGTGACTGCTCAGCACCATGAGGAGCTGTAGGGAAGTGGTTTCACCATGGTCAGGGATGGTGTGATGAGAGCTTGGCGCAGATACTCCTTGATCATCATTTTACCTGCTAGTCCTGTATCACTAGCATCGCCTAGCCTGCTCAGCAAGAACCTACAGCACCTTTTTTCATGCCCATCCTCCAGCATGTAGTACAAGTTCAAACCTTGGTGTTCATCACAACCCTGAAGTGCACATTTGGTACGACACAAAGTAATGCATGGAGTTTTTCTTTTTTAAGTTGTGGTTAAGCATCCCGCTGCAGGGAAGCTATCCTGTTCTGGTACTGAACGCACGCTGTTTTCCCTCCTTGCCTCATTCAGCTTTCCAGTTCCTAAACTCGGCAGGACTTCTCATTGCACTCTTCTCTCTGACTCTTCCTTCCTCCCTGGTATTTACTTCTATTTACTGCCCCTTCCATACATTTCCTTAGTCTCCTCATCCTACACCCGCCGCCTAATACATTTTCCAGATTGTTATCTTGCCCCAGGCAAGGCTTTACGCCCATGTCATGAAGCAAGAAATGGGCCTGGATTTCTTCTTAATAAGAAGATTCCATTTATAAGGACCACAAAGAGACAATCTTGGCAGACAACAGCTTTTGGTTTTAGCTGGGATGAAATAACAATAACTGCTTTTTAAAGGACAAAAATTAAGCAGAATTTGCGTGCCAGCAGGCAGTTTAAAAGCCTACAAAAATTGAGACAATTGAGAAAATTTAACAAGATTCAGCAATCCCACATCAGTTCCCATATAATCTTTTACATTTACCCTATGAATTGCTTTGTTACCTTTCCCAAATGCTGAAATTCACATGGCTCTGCACTTCTGATATCATCTGTGAGTATCTGCACAGGCCAGTTTCACTATCTATAGTTATTCTGCTACCTTCCAGGAATTCAACAATTCGGCCTCCTAATCTGTCTCCCCCCCACAGGAATGCTCCATTAGGTCACTGCATCACAGCAACCTCCCTCAGATGGAGCCTACGGCTGTCATCGCAGTGGTGTAACTCGTCTCCACAGCTTCAGACAGCAGGAAATTCCCTGCTGATCAGGTTTTCCTGAATGTCATCAACAGGAACTTTGATTTTAATAATAAAGAAAAATCTGCAACCTGGAATTAAAGATAAGTTGTAACCATGTTACTTCTCTCATTTAGTCTTCTAGCTACTGGAAGAAAAGAGCAAAAAAGTTTTCCCAATCTAAAATTGCAAATATTAGTAAGATGCATGCTTGTGTAATGATGTTCATAGTTTTCCTGTGAGAGATATAAATTAAAGCTTTTACTCATATTTGAAACAAAGACATTTTTTCTTCCTAGAACTCAGTGGAAACATCTAGGTATTTAGTTGGCATAACTCAGATACAATAAATCATGGTATCTATTTCGGGCCTAATCTTAAAATCCACACTCAAACTTCTATTAAGTTATGGAAAGAAGGATTTCTCTCCCACACCCCAAAGTAAGGCAGGCAGCATTTTCCAGCTATCCGCGTTTCCCCAGAAGAGAGCAAAGACTGGGTACAGCATTTAAAGGCTCTCCCAAGCACTCCTTGTGAAGGGCTGCAGCATAGCAAAGATAATAACTAACAGATGGACTTCCATTCCTAAGTGGTGAATAACCTCGTCGTGTGGTTATCATTTGGTGAACATGGAAGTAGTGAAATTCAGTCTTGAATAGATATGAAAGGAGGCTTATATGGCAGAAAGTAAACACAACGTACCAAAACAACGCAGACTTTTAAAATTTAACTTTCTCACCAGAATTTTGACCATAAAAATCTGGAACATGGTGAATTTTGTTAGTCCTTATGTGTGAAAAAGAACTACAGAAACACAGTAAACAAAAAGGCAGTGTCTTTGAAAAAAAAAGAAAACAATAAAGGAAATTACTTGCTGTAACTCTTCCTTTGTAACGTAATTAATAACAGCAGCTGAAGAACACGGAAGTCTCTACTTTGCTTGACCACTCTTAGAGACAGGAGGGACCAACGAAGTTTAAGTTAATATTCTAATACAAAAATTATAATACAGTTTACACAGATATTTTAAAACTTCTGAGGCTCCTCCTTCCACTTTTGCTTTATGGTTTCTCTCCCAGTGCAGGACGTCCACAGCCTGCCTTGACAAACACTCACTGACCTGTCAAAACACTCCCTACTGTTGAAACCTGCACAGCTTAACCTACACCAATGCAGAACAGATGCCTGACCAATCTCTTTTTGAATCATAGTCATTTTCACATTTTCAGCAACAGTTCCATCACTACACAGTCATTTTTCCTTTTTGTTTTTTTCTGAAAAAAAAGGAAAATTAGGACAAGCAACCTATTTTCAGCATTTGGCCCACCAGTCCCATTAGGATACAATTAACAAAGCAGAGGAAGACACGTTGCCAGCACACCAGGAAGGCATCTCAGACTGCATCACCACCTCCTCACTATACCTACACACTTCAAATGCATAAAGCCACTTCAGAGTAATGAGGAGACCACGACACTGCTCCTTTTCCTTGCTGTATCTCTACCCCAGACCATCTTCACACAAAGACCCTTTTAAGACAAGCAATAACAGGGACACTAACTGTCACCTAAATTAAAAGGCACCATAGTAGCTGTCCAGAAAGATTCATTGGTTTGTTCACTTTCACCCTAGCCAATATACAAAGCAGTTTATGGAAAGAAGAGATAAGCAACGTAAGAGTACAAGTATGTTACTGCAGAAGCACAAAGGCTGTCCTTGTCTAAACCTCTTGAGAATGAGGCAATTGCATGAAGGAAAAAAAAAACAACAACAAAAAAAAACAACACAGCGAAAGTTCTTTAATGACAACCATGGAAAAAAATATCAATTCATGGCAAACAACGCAGATAAGGCATCTGTTGCAACAACTAAGTGGACAGAGCATTAGGCGAGATGTGGTAAAAGGACTCACGATGCAAAACAACAATCTAAAGATTAACTCAAGTACAAACCATAATGAATCTTTTAGTTATTGGAGAAAATACAACAAAACAAACAGGAGGAAAATATGAAGCTGACTAATGTCATTTTCTTGGATTCAGAAGAATTTGGTTCAAAGAATACAGAAATAGTGATACTGAATTTCAAGAAAGCAAATATTTTCCCCATCTCCTAAGACGTAATGAAAACAAATAATAAAATCCAGCAACAAGTAAAGATACTATGGTTCAAGTGCATCACCACAAGCAGTCCTTGATATGTACAAAAATTTGCCATGGAGCTTCACAGACTAATAAGAGCTTAAGGTTTACAAATCTAAGTTGTGCAGTGCAGATACATTGTAAAAGGGTACTCTGCGATCGTATGCTGCTGCTACATGCCCAAGATAAAGAAGCAAACCAGCCTAATGAGTTAATGATAGCCAGAAGGCTAAAGGGAAAATGAAATTGCACAAGGGAAAAGTTATTAGAAAGAGAGTGGGTTTAATACTGAAGACGAATTCCTGAAGTTTCAAAACCTGCAAAGATATTAGTGGCATCTCAAGTACAAGCAAAAGCTGTGGGTGGTTCCCCAAAAATCCAGGGAAGTTGAGTTCTGTAACTCGTCCCATAAACAAAATACTGGCATGTTCATGGAGGAAAAGTAAATGTCAGAGGTCTGCTTTACAGTCCTTCTGTTACACTGCCCCATGAAACATTACTGCAAGGAGTCTTAGAGGTGTGGGGCAGGTGTTACAAAGGAGTAACAAAGGACATGAAAAATTCTCATATAGCAATTTCAGAAAACTAAGAGGTCAAATCTCTTAGACAACTTAATGCAAGTCAGCAGTGCACTGACAAAATTAACAGAAATATAAAGCTGATGAGAAATTACCCTTTGTATGCTGGCAATAAGTTTCTTATTACATTTGAGCTAGTCTAATGAACTGCTACTTCAGAAACCATAGTTGATACTTCTGTAATTTGGGATCCCTCGATATCAAATTCTAAGTTTTCCGATTTAGCTCCCATGAAGACAGCCTGAACACCTCTAACCCTCTGCACTAAGTTTTGGAAATGTATCCACAAACTTACACTTATTTGCATGGAAACCACAACACAACAAACCTTCCATTAAGGGGTTACTAACGCTTTACAATGAAAAGGAAAAGCTATGAAATAAAGAAAACAAATTATTTTCTTGGCAAACAAGCAGGAAGGTCAATTCCCTCTTTGGCGGGGTCGAAACAATCAGTCCTCGCTCATTTCCGTCAGGAAAGCGAAAAAACAGAGGGATTCCCCTTTGGCAGCATCACAAGGAAATAACAGGATCTCGCCTTTCCCACTGGAGCACAGAGAGGTTCCCCTTTCCTCCGCCTCTGTGAAAACACCGAGGGGTGAGTTGCCATTTTTCACAGCGCTGTGGCTTCCAAGTTCAGTCTGTCACTTTGACTGCTCTCAAACACAAACAAGTTTGTATCTTTGCTTCTAGAAGCGTTTTACTCCAGCCTCCCTGTGCTGCCTGGTCCCCAAACCTGAGAAACTCGTCTGGCTTCAAGTCAGAGCCCCACCGTGCCTCTTCCTTCCAAGGCAGAGCTGAACGTACTCCAGGGCATTGCCTCTCTCCCCTTCTGGAAGACACTGAAGAGCAACCCAGGTAGCTACAGCTGAATTAAACCCTCAGTATGTCTCACAGCACGATACTTAAGCTAGGCTGCATCAGGACAAATGGTTTGAACGTTTTCTCCAGTCTACAACCCACCTTCAGCAAGTCCGTCCCCTAGCTGAGGGGCAGTGTTTTATTCAACAGGAGGTTTCAGTCTGCAGTTGTCCCTCGGGCTCTGTGGCCTGTCTCCTTGCCTTTAGGTATGCCCTAGGTGTGCATGGTGAACAGTGCTCAAACTTCAGTGAAGGCTTTTTCCACACCATACATATGTTACATGTTACGGCCATATGCACAAGTTCCTCTCTCCCCCCAGAAGAGGTGGTTCTGGAAACCCATTCCTAGATGAACACTTGCTCAGAGAAAGGTGAGAAAATCGGCTTGAACATATGCTGGGCACATTGCTCCCATGCTAATAAGCCTAGTTATGATGCAGAAAAGAAGCTATGGTGTACACTTTTCCTCATCTTTCACAATTTGGGGTCTGCCTACTTGCTTTGAAGGCATGAAGGCTCTGAAGGTCTTTAAGCCTGCCTGTGGTGCCTGCAGATCACCACCAGATGACTAGACAGGGCAAACCACTCGGGTGAAGCCAACACCAACACTTTTATTGTTATCTTATCCTCCACTTCTTTACTTACTCACACATTTTTCCTCTGTAAGTGGTCTGGACCTAACTTGCCGCAACAGACTGCAGAATTTTTGAGCAGAGAGAGCAATTTCAAATAAATCTTTGTGCAATAGATGTCTCAGCCTGAGACTCTCTAGCTGGGATACTCCAGAAATCCTAATGCAATACCATTAATTATAAAACAGTTCATCCAAAAGAATTCAGCATGGGTTACAAAATGCTGGATTGTTACTTTAAAAAACAGGCCCATACTGGTTCATAAAGGAATTCTTTTCAGGAAAAGAAAAAATGAATGATTGCTCAAGATAGTAAGATGGACAAATTCTGTTTTCTTTGGAATCATCCCAAAAATCTTCTCAAAGGTCAAGTAATTATAGTCAACCGTCATAAACGTTTAGCTATGCATGCTACAGATTCACATCATACGTACTTTTTATAGTCAGCAATGACTAGTTTTCTGCTTTCCTTTTATGTTGTGTAAGATGATTTTGATTAAGAACATAAGTAGAAAGGAAGGAAAACTGACTACTTTTTACAGTAAAAGTTGCACATCCTGGAATCTGTTACTCTCCATCATTTTTGTCAGCAAAGAGACCGCTGTTCAGAGAAAGAGGGAGCAAGTGAAAGATGACACTGAAATGGCTGAGTAACAAACCTGGGAAGACGAAAGCGACCTATAAGAAGACATAGCAAAGTATTTAGGAAGAAAATCAAAAGTTTTAATAAAAAACAAAACCCAACACTCTGGGAAAAGACAGCAGCAAGTAATACACAGGAGCACTGTGTTTAAGAAACAGACTACAGGACAAATTTGATTTCCCCTTGAACAGGACAAAGTAGCCAGAGCCTGACTAGAGTTGTGCAGTGAAGAATAACTATTGTAAGCTAACTCTCTGCCTTTGTAAAGCAGGCAGAGCTGCTTTTGTGCCAGCTGCTGTGAGCTTGAGAAGAGTAATGAATTCTACTGTCAATCTTCTGCTGGCATAGGCTAAAGCCAGCCTGGGGTCTGTTCCAACTCATGCCAAGGCCAGCAGTTCAGCCAGGGATTTGTATCCGTAATTCCTGTCTCATGTATACCAAGCACTACATAAACATGAAGAGAAATTGCTTCCTAAGTAAGGCTAGGGAATATTAAATAAACCACCCCACACTTTTCAACACTTGCAAAAAATGCAGAGGAAGAAATAATGCCTGAGAAGGGCCCATTCCAGCCTTTTGTTCTGCTAGATGAATGAAGTAGTAGTTTTGAAATGAGTTCTTAACACGATGATAAAAACTGATCTGTGCACCACACTGGCAGCACTGATTTTTTTAAGCAACCAAATCACCTATGAAAAAGCAGAAAGCAACAACTGTAAGCTCTACTGGTTTCACATGAAGTTATTCACAAATGATAATGCAGAAGGAATTGCCCTAGAAAGACGGTATGAAAAATTAACACAATCCAAGGAAGACACTGACACTTGACATTTGAGGCTCTGATGTGTTTAAAGATAGCAGTATTTGATACTCCTGTAATCACTGACAAAATATCAGGTATAACAGACTTTAAAAAAAAAAAAACACAAAACACAAATAAACAAACAACAATAAAAATAATCAGTTCTATGTAAGTTTTACATTTAAAAAGATTTGATTCCATTGCATTTATATTACTCTTGGAATTCCAAGGCAATTTTCTAAAAGTCTGTTGGCACACATGCACTGAAGCAAAAAGGACTGACTTCATCTTCCTAAATCTATTACTGTGACTACTGCGACCTACTAATGTGATCTAACCCGCAGATGCTGAAAAACAATGGACTACAAAAGAAAATTCTCTTTGAGCACAGAACTCAGTCATCCAAGGAAATAACTCTCATTTCTGCCAGCTGATCTTGAGACAGGGATGTGCTCCAACATTACTAACATCATCCAGGCTTCTGGGAAGCAACTGCACTGGATCAGTTGAAGCAAAATAAGCGTTCACCACCATAAAGCAATGACATTTAGTAGAGGAGAGCCTCTGATACTTGTTTAGCAAATTTTCTTCCCAGTGGTCCACAAGAATTAAGTGGCAACCATGCCAGTATTCTCATGTGTACCAGCCAATATCACCACACAAAGCGAGAAGCCCCCTGATGCTGGAACCAGTACAAGAATGCTTTGGGTATTTTTGGCTTTCTGAGTAATTGAGGCATGAGCTATACCAGTACCACTGATACAAACACCAATGCTACAACCGATCCCATACATCAACACCCCTGTGTGGTGTGGCTGGTTTACAACAGGAAAGCTAGACTTCCTTGGAGGACATCGTCCCCCAAAAGTAGTGGGCTTTTGCAAGGCTTCTAAGGCCAAGCAGCCTCAATTTTCCACACATCTAAATGTTCTGGCAGTGCCTCCAAAGTGTTCTACAATGCCGAAACAATGTTTACATGTCATTCTGAATACACTAATGGTCAAAGAAGAAAAATGACCTATAAAGGACCTAACAATGTTGTTTAAGAAGGCATTATTTTTAATTCCATTAAACTAAACAAGTGTGTCTAAAGACAGACAACTATGTCAACTAGCTTCATGTAAGATGTTATGAACCCAGTAAGAGAGACCTTTATTTAATAGTCTCAGAGAGAAAAACATCTACTGTAATCCTAGGCTTTTGCAGTTCATTCTCATGTAGAAATAAGATCATCTTCTATGATAAGCAAGTGTAAGTAATGATGCCATTAAAATCTACAGTCACAAAACCCCCCAAAACTCTGGCCACTAACTAAGCTGTAACAAATATCAAGGATCTGCTGGATTTCGGACTTTTGTTTGTTTTTGCTTTTTTTTTGGTTACACAAAACCTAATAAGGCAATTCTCAGGAACAGAAGAAAAAGAAGGTGTATTTCCCAAACCAGACTGTATAATTTGGCAGTTGCATTTTTTCTTTCCTTAGTGGAAAAAGCAATGCTCTTACCATATGAAGTCACTTTGAAGGCATCCCAAATAAAGGACTGAAGACAGTCAGGACATTAATTTATCCTGAAGAAAGAAAAGACTATTTTATAAAAGAATGTAGACTGTAAAAATCATCCAAGAGGCAGCAGCTAAACCTTTCTTGGAATATTTTCAGCCAAGGACAGAATGGACACCAACTAAATATTGCGTAACAGGTGATAGAGGCGAGCACCACAGAACGGAAAACTATTATAACAACCCATTCAAATGCAGATTTTTTCCAAACCAAAGTTTTAAAGAAAGAAGAGTTGTGTAACACCCATGTTTTTAAACCCTCCTTCACAAGACTCCTTATAAAGTAAGTGCAATTACATGACGAGACTATCGAGTAGTGTAACGGGTGTAGTGCCATGGAGCACTAGGTGACAGATGCGGACAAGAGGACACGAGGGGAGATCACGCTTTAGGTTGCTCTGAACAACTGCAGGGTGCTACCAGCTCAAACTGAAAGCAATTCTTACAAGCTGCCTGTAGAGTAGAGAAGAGCTAGAGATCAGGATGAGGAACAACAACAACAGCAACCCACAAGAGCTTATCACAGATGGGAGAGTTCACTAAGAACTGTCACCAGGGATTACAAAAAGCACCTAGTGGGGAGAAAGCCAGCACCATGCTGCGTGGCAGCTCTCCGTGAGAACCACACAACAATGCACAACTGCTGCACAATGCACAAGTTCTGCACAATTCCTGTGATGAAGCAGAAATCTGTTCTGTGTGGATAATTTATACTTCTGGATAAAGAAAAAAAGCCTCCTCCTCCCCCCCCCTCTTTCCCTCCATCCCCAATTTAAAGCATTCTGCAAAGGACTTCCAAAACTGAAAGGACTGTTTGCTGTAAAATACAGAAAACAGACATAACTAAACCACAAATTCCTGTTTCATAAACATTTGCAGGAAATACTAAAATCCTTCTGTAACATACTTAAAACTAGCAGACTAACGTTTTATAACCCGTAATAATCCTACTTAGATGTTCTCTGAAACACCACTGCACTGACTCAGTAATACATAATCCCAGCTATGAAAAGTATTTTTCTCAAATGGTTCTGCTAAGCCTAAAACCAACATCCACTCAAACAAATACATTTTTACAGCCTTCCTACTAACCCACTACTTATGGAGAAGTAATTTCTCTGGTGGACCAGAGGAAGTGCTGGATAACAGAGTATTTATGTAGACTTGCATGATTCGTAGACTACACCAACCGCATTCCTCCAGGCTGCTGTCCCGAGTGACAAAGAGGAACAAAGAGGGTTCTGCCCTACAGAAGCACACAGCCTAAAACCAGGCAGAGGAGGTGGCACAGGATGAGTGAGCTCACAGTGGCACCACTGACTTCACAAACTAGCAGCTCCCCACTAAGACAGAAGCTGGTCTGTATCAACAGCAAGTATCAAGCATTCCCACTGCAGCCCCAGGTACTGATTTTTTACTATGAGACAACGCGCACCCTAATTAATTTAACGGTGGGGAGCCCAAAGGAGACAAAATCAAAATAAATTCTCCCTTAACTATAATGCAACTGCAGTAAAAGCTTAAATTCCCTCTGAGAGCCTTTGTCACAACAACTCTGCTAGCATAACTACACCAAGAGCCTGCTGGCAGAGCCCCAGCTCATGTTGACAGAAGATGCTTTTCTGCTGAGCTGGCAGTCCCATCATGTCAAACCAACTTTGTCCTTTCCTTTCAGAAGCAGGATTTTCTTTCAGTGTGCTACTTCCGTGACCTGCCCACGCTGCCACAGCTGGGCCTGCTCTACTGACAAGGAGATGTATTTCTCATCCAAAAGACTTCTTGTTAACTTCCTACAGTTCTTCTTAAAATGTACAATTCACTGATTAAATACTAATTACTATAACTTTGATATTGGAAAACAAAGATGATTCTGGAAGTACAGGGTGAAACTCCAATTTCAGGCTAGTTATATTTATTTTGCAGATAGCACAACTTCTGCGATTCTTCTAAAAAGCTTCATGAAAAAGGGTTTTCTCTCAACAAACACATGAGCTAAGGAAGCATTATACCAATTTCAGAAGATGAAAATGGTTAAGTAACAAAAGGAACCAAGGAGCAAGAGAAATTGTCCACTTGATATTAAATTGGTTTCCTTCTCAAGCTTTCTACGCTACTATCCTACATCAAATGACTAAAAGATGAATTTAACCTGCTATTACAAAAGCAATTTTTTCTTCCAAGCACCTATCTGAAAGTTTAAGGAGCAGTTTAAGCAGTCATTAACACTTCTGTAACTGAAAAAGATGCCAAAAGCTTAAAACTAAAATAACTGAAAAAAATCTGTGTATAAATTACTGTATTTTAAAAATACAAATGAATATTCAGCACCATCACCTGAATACTGCCTTTCCAACCATGCACTGCAGAATGATGTACAGCACTAACAAACTGAACGCATTCTCAGTTTTTCCTATGTTAATCTGCAAAGGGGACCGAAGTTGTTCATGCTCTGGAAACCTGTCCCGAATACCACTATTGACAGCTGAGCCCAAGTCTGCTATAAAGTGTTGTAAAATGGGAAATTGTTCTGATGCTGTTTCCTAGCACTAAGTTCTAGAATGGCTTTTTTACTTGGGTATAACACCATACACAACTTGCATGACTGAAGTGCCTGCACTGAATTCATGGAGCACTGGGAAATACAGTTGACAGAGAAACCTGAGAAAGCTTCACCTGCCTGTGTCCTTCCACACGAAACTCTTCAGGTTAGCTCACAATACCAGCATTTTTAATTCCCCCCCTAAATGCAGAGAATTAGGCCATGCTTGAATTAAACGGAAGTCAGTCCACACATTTCACTCAAACCCAACAGGTTTATAGCTGAGAACTCTGATGGCAAATTTTACAACCTTATTTCAAGCAGTGATTGCAAAGAGGGGAAAAAATCAAAACCATGAGAAGTTTATATTTGTGGCTTGAATGCTGAAGTATGTTACTCATTTCTGAATAACACTTACTGGGAAAGAGAAACATAGCACAAACATGAAGTTCAGTTACAACTGGTGTTCTTTTACTATACCTTTTTTCTTCCCCTTAGAAATAACATACCATGCTTCAGAGAAGTATATTTCCATTTGTTACATTTGAAGAAAAGAATGTACTTTAAGAACCCTAACTGGGAATCACTGGTCAACCACAATAAGCTATGATATTAAAGCTGGTACATATCCTTTTCAGTAACAATGACAACAGGGTGGAGTCTTTAAAATGGCATTTATACCATCAAAAACTATTTATTTAAAGTTTAATTTTAAATTATAATTGTCTGTTCTGCAAACAAAGAAAACAATTTTTCACAAGTCAAAACTCTGGAAATTTAAAAGCCCCCACCCAGCAATATCTTAATATGAAGAGTAATGAGCTAGTAATGTTGAGAAAAATATGTCACTTCCAATTCAGCAACTGGATGCTGGGAACTCATTTTTGCTGCAATGGTGGTTTAAAAAAAACAGCTCTCCAGCTGACTCCCATGAGAGGTTCACATATCCACAGATGAGCTTATAGAAGAGAATGGACACTACGCTTCAGCTGGTCAATGCATTAATTTAGCATTTAACACAAACCTAACTTCAGCGCAAACACTGAAACACTCTCACGGACTGCTGCTGAAGCAGTTCAGGCACAGGCACACACACCAGTCCACCAATGCAACTGCGAGTGCCACAGCTTCTTAAATCGTCCAAGTATGACTTAGCTGAATTTACCAATCACGGTAATTGTGCAGAAATTTCAATATTGACATACTAAAGGACAAAGAAATAATGTTTTTTGCAGAATCACTTAAAATGGCTGGTAATTACTCACCGAAGCTTAATCCATGAGATACGTGATTTGTCCTTGTGATACTAAAGACTAAGAAATGTATATATATATGTATTTTTTTTTTCTATCCTTAAGAGGCACACAGTCTAAAGAACCACCTTACCTGATAGAGTTTTGCTTCCTGTTTTCTATTTTCATTAAAATTTGTACATCTGACTGAGGAGACATTGTATAGATTTTTAATCTGAAAAATAAGAATAAACAACAGATCAAGAGACAATGACGTACTTCACACTCTTATCATCTGTAAGAGATGGATATCTTTTGTACATCAACAAGCAAAAGCATTTATTTCTTCATAAAAAAACAAGCATTTGCCATATGTTGAGCACCTTCTAAAAATTAGGGGTAAAATTACTAGTGTTTTTCTAATTCCTCCAAAGAAAACATTCACTGTCACCCCCACTGCAGATAATTATGGTCATATTTTTTAGAATTACAATTCCTTTATTTGATCTATATGCTATGAGTCAATGTCTTAATCTTCTACTGATTTAAATTTTGTGGCTATATTCCAGGGTTACTTATTTGTGAAACTTGGGCTGGTTTTTGCCACAGGAATTAAAGATGTCCTGCTGACAGGGACCTCGACTTTACATACTGAAAGTGCAACTACTTTAAGCAATCTGTTCAGGATGACTCCTTTCTTTTATTAGTGAATTAGACAGAAAGTTGTTCAGTACACACCTTTGACAAACTACAGGATCTGACTCCACTGGATCAATGTAGGGCTTAAGGATATCGGTGAGCGTTTTATCCTCTGGCACCCTTTCACAGAAGATAAAAATCAAATACATCAGACATGCTTCATCGTGTACACAAAAATCTATTATCTGAGTCATTTAAAGGAAACTGTGTATTTGCATGCTACAGTGGTACAACTGAGCACTTTATAGGAGGATTAGAAATGTGTATCAATACAGCACAGGTAATTGACAGCTCTATCTCAGTTTCAACACTGGGACTTTACTGGCATCTATAAGGAGTAAACAGATGAGTATCTCTAGTTTCAAACCCTGCAGTATAACATGCTGTTTGTACAGCCCAGAAGTAGATGCGGGCGTACTTCTCATACCCCTTCAGGCTAGGAAAAAAGGAGAAAGATTTGTCAATAAAAGCTTAGTTTGGGGATTTTGCAAAATGTGCTTATGGGCTTTCCTACGAAGGAAACAATGCAACCATTTCATTGTATGTGAAGGTCAGCTCCAGCGTGCAAGCGGAGGGGAAAGTGAAATCCTGCTGAATCCCTGCTCCATGAGAGCAGAATAGATTAGCAGTACAGCATGTCACCACCATGAATATACAAGCTGTTCTGTTTATATCAAGGAAGGACTAGCAATGACATATTTCACCTTATTTGAAAAGCCCACTAGCTTTCAAGAACTAAAATACTACACAGCGTTAACTTAAATGCTCCTGTAATTAAGGCAGAAAGTAATATTCAAGTTTACCTTATATAATAGAAATATTTAAGAACTAATTAAAATATTTTCCAGTTTAATTCCAGAAGAAGAATTTAAACTTTATACAAAGCTGTTTACCAAACTCCGTACCTTTTTAAAGTGTATTCAGCATGACAGTGAGGAAATACAAGCTTCAAATGCCAGTAGAACTTCTGCTCCCTGAAAAGAAAAAGAAATGCATACTGTTAATGCCTTACTACTGTTACCTGGTAACTGCTGCTTTTTTTCCTATGATAAAGCTTGGTAGCCTATGACACAACTGCAGAATACAATATATAGCTCAGATTTTGAATAGCATTTTCAAAGAGTAAAGCAGCACACAGAAACTGAGAGGGGCACTTCGAAAGAGGCAACAATCCCAGCCCCTGCTGAATTTCAAGTCCTTATGGGGATGAAAACCTCTTCCTTGCAAATACGGGGACGGTACCACCAACCAACTGATCAGCAGCATTTCATGTTTTAAAAGGGAACATCTTCCAGCTGAGTTTCTATGTGCACAGCTGCCCTTTCATTTGAGAAAAGGAAAACACTTTTTGGCCTATCACCCAGGCCAGACTGCCAACCCAGCACAACAGCCACAGGTCTGAGCGGAGGCTGGCTCCCTACAAAATAAAGGACTCATCTTTCTGACCAGAAAAGGTGCTGGGGCAGGGAGGGGAGCTGTGTTTTGGCATAACAGGGTTAACAAAAGTTGGAAAGAATAAATGCTTTACAGAAATATCAGGAAACTCTTGGTAAACGCAAAAATTGATGCCACCATCCCTTCTCCACTTTGTGGGCTGTAAAACCATCTTCCCTTTAAAGCTAGCTCCATTATTACCTGAGAACAGAAATTCCTGGAGCATGGTTCCAGTGCAGTATCATGTCAAGAATGGCAGTACTGCCTACAGGACACCCCCCTATGACTAGAAAATCTCTTTCTGGTTTTGCCTCTCATTTGCAGAGAATCTACAGAAGCCAATAATGACTTAAGACCAGACATTTTTCCTTTCATTGCTTCAAATTCTTCCACTCTGTATGGTGTGTGTAACAATCTTTTTCTAAATGAAATCTCGTTAAAAAAAAAAAAAAGAGCAGTCTAAAAGGTAGGTGCAAGGCCCTTTGCTGTGGTTCTGAATGTTACACTCGTGACACACAGTACAGATTTGGGAGAGGAAGGAGGGACGGACTAGTGCCATTTAGAAAGCAGGTGCCAGGTATTTAACTGCAGCACAGGAACTTTGAGCTGTGGTGGTGGCACTTTTTTTTTTTTTTTTTTTTTTATAAAACTACTTAAGAGCTATGAATCATTATATCCAAGATAATCAGCATCGGTTATGCGAAGGTTCTGGTACCACAACTAAAACCAAACACATTGTTGCTCCAACTTGCTCTCTCATTTGCTTATCAGGCAGATGGAACATCATCCAGCGGGGTCTAGTCAGCTGCGGAGACAGGGTATGTGTATCCAGCAGCAAAACAGTCAACAAGTGTGTTGCTAAGCTCAATTAACTATCTAATCAATTTTTAAATGCAGGCTCTTTATGAAGTGCACTTACCAAATACTCACTTCCTTATCTAGTTATTTCTGGGTTAAAGCTAAGCTTTACAGCTGAACTATGCTTCCTGCAGTGTAAGTACAGTGGTCTTAGCTTTTACCAAAAAAAAAAAAAAAAAAAAAGGGGGGGGTTGGAGGGGAGCAGCAAGCAAGAAGCACCCTCCAAGGAGTTATTAATTAAATACAATGAACTAAGGAAGGCTAACATCCACAAAGTAACATGCAACAAGCTCACTGACATCTTGCCTCATGGATTTTATGCTATTTTGCATGTTGCTGTGATGCTGTCTTAAACTACTGAACTGACAGAGATAACTCCAAATCAGTGAGCTTAATGGAATTTTGAAATGGAATTTTGAAAGAATTTTGAAAGGTGAATGAAACAAAGTTTCTAATTCTTTATCTTCACAACTGAAGGAAGCATCAACACCAGCACGTGCACAGAGCAAGCTGCAGTGGTATCTGGCATTTAATGTGGCACAGTGTTAATGCAAAGCACCTTCCCAAGCAGGCTTCAGTAAAGGTTTGCAGACTTTAAACAGAAATAGGCTTACTATCATTAGCTGCAGTGTCCACTAATGATGGGTAGGTACACTTATTAAAACACATACTTACAGGACCATTTGTTACATACTGTCCACTAACTCAGGGCTTTTTAGCAATTTTGCATTTAATTCACCACCAACTTGTTCAAACAGGCCATGCTCGTGTCTTCGAGTGTGACCAAGCCTTGTAGTGATGTGAACTTTCTTTCTGCCAAACCTTTAATCAAGATGGGCAAAGCAGTGGGAGCACTGCAGACCTGCCTCTCCCAGCTGGGCCCAGCACGGTGTGACACAGGTCACAGCAGCATGGATGTGGCCTGTAGGGCTGGGCTGCCTCTAACACAGGCACTTGAAACAGAACTGTTCCAGAACTACTTCCAGCTATCTGCTACCTGTTGCTAGGAATACTCTGTGCCTGCAGAAACCGTAGTCACACAGCACATCCTGATTTCACATGCAAGACCAGTTCCCTGTGGGCTCACTGAGGCAGACTCAGTCCATCGCTGCAGCTGTATAATCAGCTTAAGAGGGCTCTTTTCAGACTCTCACCCAGCCTCCCTCCCCCTTCCAGGCACAACCTAAGTCCATGGATTAGTGCACAGAAAGAGCAGTGAATCAGATGTCTGAACACTACATTTAAAAATATCATTCCTTGTCAGAAGGTTCCACTGGAAAAACAGAAATGTTGATATTGTCAGCACGCTAACACCTCAACCAGTGTTAATTACTTCATCTCTCTTCAAAATATTCTTGCCTGAACATAAATGGCAAACAAGAGGTAAGATAGATTGAGAACTAGGTAGACGAAGGCAAGGGATAAAGAAGCTTAAAATTGGAATAGCCTCACATGCTTTGCTGTCAAATGAAGTCTTGAAAAACAGCAATACTTTTACACGGTAAGTTTCCATAAGTAGAAGAAATTTGTAACGACCTGCTGGATGCCTCCTATTAAAGCAAAGCATCCCTCACCATCAGTGATTTCTGCCCAGTTAGAGAACTTGATGTCAACTGTAGATGCTATCAAAGCTGCTTCACAAAAAGTTCAGATTAAAATTAGATATCCTGGCTCCAGATCTCACTGACTTCATTTTCCATTATGGCTCACTGGGGTAGTATTTCCTTCAAATGTAACTGTCATGTACCATGTTCATTTTCTAAATGAAACTCTTAATTGAGTCAGTCATCTGAAGTTGAGTAACAGCTCGCTGCTTCAAGTGCTCCACGGAGCTCAACTGCCGAGCAATGCCAACCCATGGTTTGCCTGAATACCAAGGCACTGACTACAAAACTACCAAACTGCATGGATCTGGATGAGGCACAGCACATCCTTGATGTCAGTAATAGCAGCATCATCGCCCATCCCTGCACTGCTTGGCTTCACATCCTATTTTGCTTACTTCAGAGCCATACAAGCCGATCAGAAGGAGAAGGAGAAGCCAAGCACCTCTTCCCTTGCGTGATATGTAGCTGCAAATTATGCTCAGAGCTGCACAGGCTGTTCTGCAATTACTGCTCTTCTAAAACAAACAACTCTCTCCCTCTCGTTTTTTCTAAAACTTTCAAAAAATATTTTTTATAATCAACTTAATTTTTCCTCCCTATTTTTTTTTTCCACTGAACCACATGCAAGTGATATTTCAATTTCTGAAAGCTAGAACTGAGAGATTTTTATTTCTGGTATCACGAAGACTGCAGTGCCATACACAACGTGGCTGTTACTGTCAAGTAGCTCTGGGCACAGCTGCAAAGATTTTCTTCACTGCCTTTTACATTTAATGCAGCACCCAGGGAGATGTTCCAAGCTCTGTGGGTGTACGCAGTACGGGTGCTGGAGGTACAGGACAAATCTTGCATCTGCCTAGGGTGCTAAGAAGGATTTCAGGACTTGGAGCCCTCCCATATGTGCCTTGGAGGATTTGTAAAAGGGGTCCAAAGCCTACATATTTCTCAAAACATTTGAGATTGTTACAATTTCATACATAAATGTTTCACATAATATAAATGTTTCATGAAGCTTAACATTTTTACCTAGTTCCTCCGAACAGTCAATTTTGCCTAGATTGCTGTAGTACATATATATATATATATATATAAAGACCTTTATACATATATATTTATTTTTATAGAGAAAACCTATATTAAAAACCCACTTAATATATATATATAAACTTTTCACATGTATATTTCTATAGATGTGTAAAATATAAATATATATATAATGACAAAAAGTTCCAAATTCATCACATCTTAAGATACCAACTGTAGTTCTGGCTCTGCAGAAGTACCTAAGCGTTGGTCTATCAAAGATCTCAGACAATTTTGTTTCCATTTAGCAACTAATATTCTTGAAATGTTTTAAATAAGTATGTGTGATGTACAAAGCACAAATACTGTAGTATTTCCTATCTATATTATTTTACATCGATAGAAGAGATGAAGAGGAAATAATGTTTAATGAAGGACCGGTTACCTTTAACTTGATAACACCCTGCACTCTCATCTAACACACTGAAGTTTAACTGCAACACAGGGCCTTCACTATCCACTCCTTTGGATAACGTTACTTTTCTCAACTTAAGCAACACAGATTCAGCACAACTAAGTGACTAGATTCCCTTGTGGAGTCGAAACACCATTAACAAATGAGAACATGCAGAAGTGTGATGGTTTCCTTCTCCCCTCCACCACCACGTACGTGCTCCTAGTGCCAAAATGACTGCTGCCGTACTTCTAACAACAGCACACAAAAGAGGATGTCTCCATTTTGCTGAAACTTCATTAAGCTTATTCCTGGATTTGATGTATAAACAATAAAACAATGAAATATTTCTCCTGAAAGTTCAAATATTTCCTAGTTACAGTAAGCAGCACGACAATCGATGAAGAAACTGAAGTGCACTTCCGCTGTAGCACATATGGTCTCCTACAAGGGGCCTCACAACAGCAGGAGATGTTACTAACTGTGTGTGTTGCAATAATCAAACACGACAGGCTTGAGCTGAGTCCTGGGTAAGGCAAGGGGATGCTGCTAAGGTTGAGTGAGTAACCCAAACTGTAATTCTCAAAAAAAATAAAACTACTGTCCTCTTTAACTCCTGCAAATAAACAAAATGGCCATCAGATTCACTATGAGAATAAAAAAAAATTAGTTGCTAAAATAAAGAAATGTTAAAAAATGTCAGCTACAGAACTCAGTAGCTATTCATTTTAACATGGGGATATTTGGAAAGCTACTGATTTTCAGAAATACACATAGTACTGAAAGCAGGATCTCAGTAACA
Source organism: Aythya fuligula (assembly GCF_009819795.1). Classification (NCBI taxonomy): domain Eukaryota; kingdom Metazoa; phylum Chordata; class Aves; order Anseriformes; family Anatidae; genus Aythya; species Aythya fuligula. Next base: position 15,124,713 of record NC_045566.1, read on the forward strand.
ACTAAATTCAAGCTTAAGGGCTCCACCAGTGTAATATGAGCCCCAAAACCTGCTCATGTAACTCCTTGGTAAATTCTCAAGATCAGCAACACTTCAAAAAATTCACACTGATTATCTTTACCTAATTAAGGATTACAGACTTGACATTTTAGGGTTTTCATAAGTACCTCAGAAGTAACTTCCATTGCACTAATGATCACTTACCCACTACTAATCCCACGTCTCCACAACAGATTTTATTCACACTATTAAACCGGAGAAGAGAGACAAAGGAGAGGATCCCCTCTTCTCCAAAGTACATGACGTGATCAGACGTTCCCAACCTGCAGGAACGCCTCCCACCCAGGGGGAGCTGCATCCCTCCTTCCCACCTCCAAGTTTCCATGGGTTCCATGCACGGGTGCTGTGCACAGACGGGATGAGGCAGGGTGGAGGTGCCCAGGCAGATAAGCAGCAGAGCAGGGCTGAGCAGGGCTGCATACACTGCAGAACCAAGGGAGCTGAGCTGCACTGCCCCAGTTCAGCTTCTCATTGCTGAAATAGGCTCCTGCTGAGGATGCAGGAGGCACAAGCTGCGAGCTCCCCCTTTTCCTCGCACAGCCCCTGCTGGTTGGAGCTCCCTCTTGCTGCCCGGCCTGGTCACACTCTGCAGCCCTCTCCCGAAGGCTCCCCATCACGGCAGCACACCCTAATTCCATGGCAGCACCTCTTACAGAAGGGGAACTAGCACTTCTATTGGAAAATGAGGGCACTACAGCTACTGTATGGTGAAGCAGTGCATTAAAAAGAATTTGCAAGCAAGGTGTCCTAAACCACCTGCAAGACAGAAGGCCCACTGGAAGGAGTTCACAAACTGGACTCAAACTCCATTCTCTGCTGACCCTCCAGTATCTGGATTGCTTGATACTGCAAGTTAATCTAACCCGTGTGTTACCCAGCACTGGCACGTATGCTTTCACAATACTAATGGAAACAACAAACTAATGGAAACTGGGAAATGAAGAGTCTGGTTAACACATCTAAACAACCACTGATTTGTCCTCCAGAGCTGGCAGGGGTAGGGGATGACACAAGAATACATCTTGTACTTCCTAGTTTTGGATTACTTTCATTCCTGCCTTGTATAGCCTAACAGCTTGGCTCACATGGAGAGTGTGAAAAAGACATCAGAGAAGGTTCTCAGCTCTTCACACACATATGCAGCGCAGCTTCCAACCTGCACCCTCCAGAGGAACCCCTCCACAAACCCTGACAGACAAACAGCGTGAGAAGGGGTTCAGAGCTACCAAACTGCAGACACACCAGAGCCTGACAAGAACCAGGCGTTAAGCTCATAGAAAGCAACTATTTGCACAGCTTTACCCCACTTGGATGTAACATTCAACAAAAAGTTAGAGGTCATACCACGAAATCACATGGGATAGGTGTCAAATGGCTGATACTTTTTGGTTCGATCAAACCTTGGGTTTGATTCCTCAGGCACCCACAGAGGGAGCAGGCAAACATGCCAATTACAAAAAATAAAAATAATTAGTTTTTAATCTACATCACTGAATTCAAACAGACCACTGCTGAGTGAACAGCAGCAGCACAAGAGAGGAAATGTCCTTCTTGTAGTTATCATGGAGCATGCCCCATACCCTTGGGCAGCATGTGCAGGAAGTAGAGGGCTACTTCCTGTCCTCTTAGAACGTTACCATGTTCTTTCTGCTGGGATCTGAAAGCCCCGGAAAGGATAACTGTCCAGAACAACCACAGAAAACCACCCCAGGTCCTCATGATTGACAAAAGAGTAAGACATCATCCCAGACAGCCTGTGAGATACTTCCATGCCTGTTTGCCAATGTCACTTTCGTTGCCCCATCCTCTTAGGTTTTAAATCTGCTTCTGTTAAACAACAGAAACACGTCAAAATGTAACCTGCTTACAGCTTCATTTGTTATCAACAGAAGGTATGTTTCAGTATGTACTCAAAAAGACTTTCTAGAGAAAAAGAACTGACGAATGTGTTATGTGGAGGCAAATTTCTGTCAGCACAGGGTTGCAGCATGCCCAGGATCCTACCAATAGGGTCAAAAACCCTGCCTGTGTGTCTCTTCTATTCTTTTGTCTCCAAACACCTAGCTGCTGATCCCACTATCTCTGGGCCTTCTGCCCTTGCTCTGGCTCTATAACACTACTCCCTTACCCTGTACTGCCAGGGATGCCTATTTTGTTTTATCTACAACATTGAGGAAATGCCCCAGCTCGGCCATAAGCCTGAGATACTTCAGTAGCACAAGCCCTGCACAAGATATCTGTAGAAGGCTGAACATATGGCCAAAGCAAAGGAAGGCAGTACAAAGGCAGGCAGCCTCTGCTCGTATGGCTAGGATCTACCACTTCTGGGTCTATCCTCTACTCTGTTCTGAAGAGAGATGGAGAAAACACCCCAGATTTCCTTTCTTTCCATGGGTCTGCCATGGATTTGCTCTGGCAGAGCTTGCAAATTATGCAACTTTCAAAGGTTACACTTCTACAGATTTTTATGCCTTATGTTCAGCTAAAAAAATCTAAATATTTGTATTAAAAAAAAAAAAAAAAAAAAAAAAAAAAAAAAAAAAAAAAAGCTTGTGTCTCAGAACAGCAGATGAGAGGAGATGATACTGGATGATACTGGGAAGTGTGCTGAGCAGCTTTTCAGGTTGGTTATTAGAGAGAGACACCTGGTGGCAGCTCCCCAGCCACAGGCACCTCACCACTTCCAGCCACCGCTCTTTAGATTGTGGTTTGTAAGTCACAAGAACAGAGGGAAAAATGCATATTGAAACCAGAACTTGCTACCAGAACTAAGGATATGAAGAGAAGAGGAGGAGCCACATCTTATTACTGCAAGAAGCACAGATCTTCAAGCTGAACGTGACCTGTTTCCTGTCATAACAGAGTTCTCTGCAGTACTTTTTTCATAGTAAAAAAAACACAACACAAAACTGAAAACAAACAAAAATAAAACACGAAGTCTGGATACCAGAGAAAACTCACAAGAGTAGAAAAAAAAGAAAGAACACCGTAAGTCTTATTAATCTTAGCCTTTTTCCTGACGTCACATCTGTCTGTCTGCACTTGTCTAAGCTGTGCACATGCTACAACATACATCAACCCTAAGATGACATGCAGCAGGTAACTGGACTGGAAGCACCCCTTTCAGCCTTAAAGACAGCTATTTTCAGAGAGAGGAATTTTCAGCAACCATTCTACATCAATCTTCTATCATAAACCTTTAAAGGAAAATTTTTTTTTCTAACAACAAAACCCCCAAAAGCCTTCAGACTGCCATTTAACAGATGAAAATCACAACAGTACTAATTCGTCCACCTACTACTTAATGTTGGTATTTTTCAAAATAATGTATGAATTGCATAAGCTATAAAACTGAGCTCAAAGAGACTAAAAATGAAAAAATTGCTGCAGGAGATATTAAATCTAAATAGCTTTTGTAAAAAAAAAAAAAAAAAAAAAAGCATACCAGATTTTAAAAGCAAGCATGTCAGTATGAATTTAGATTCCCATCATTTTGTGTTCAGTGAAAGCAAAACATTGCTGACTAACCGACTGAAGACTCACTTCTTATTGAAGATGGTTGAATTTTCTCTTCTTTTTGTAAATCCAATGGGCAGTGTCTTCAGGTTGATATTATGCCTTCGAGCTCTGTTTCTCAAGTAATTTATCTAGCAAAAAATAAAATTATTTTTTTTTTGAATCTGAATTGTATACACAAAGCTGGAACATTAAAGCAAAAAATGAAGAGTAAACACGAAGGGAATTATGGGAACATTAAAGAAAAGGCCACGTTTAATGTTGAACTTTGACTTTTGAATAAACAAAACACTGTGAGTGAGCAAGTCAATAAAGCAAGCCTGGACACTACCTGAAACATTTTCAGGTGAAGTCTTCCAGTTAAAAACAACATGCCAATGACCTCTTCCCACTTAAAGTTCTTCAACATACTGTGAAAGTCACGAACACCCACCATCGGTGCAAAACCACTCACTGAGCTGGTTTTTGAGCTACAACCCTGCTAGTGGATGGGATATACAAGCACCTCCTCAACCACTCTGACAAAATCCTATCTAAAGGTAGCGTGAAGGATATCATCCTGCAAACACGCCTAGTATTGCACGCTAAAAACTGCTACCTCTGGAGCATCTCACCATTTTCAATGTACATTTTCAAGACATCATGATTATAACACAGAGTATGACAGCAGCTTAAGAGACAGACAAGGACTTCTAAATCTACTTGGCATTAAAAAAATCAACATGAATTCTCCCCAACTGAGGAGTTGAGTACTGTATTAAAAAGTGTCTTCACAGGATTGGAAACAGGGGCCTGACACCTTTTTCTGACACACAAATGAGACAACATATTTTGGAGTGCACTTTGGTGTTCATACTTCTTGATCTTGGTCTTCCCTGCTCTGTCACATGGCTTTTACGAAATGACATCTAATTCTGTGATCTCATTGATGCTCTACTGGAAGTGGAAGAATTTCAAGAAAAATCACCTCTCAAAAGCACGTTAGCTTTTACTTCACAGTTGCTTAGACTTATTCTCTGCAGAACTCTAGTTATCTTGGTTTGGTAAATGGGGAAGCATGTAATAATTTTTAGGCAAAAACATGCCAAAAAAATCCCATGTTGTTTACATGGGAATATTGCATGTAAAAATTCAGAAAAGCTGTGGAGGTAGATAGGAGCAATCAGTCTCTCTTAATACACATCTGTCACCCTCAACCCAGAACAGCCACGCATCAAGTATTTGGAGAATGTATAGATTGTTAGCAGTTTATTCTTCTAAGCAACTGGATGCAGCCACCAATACTACTATTACATAAACCTGGAGACCTTCCTTGATTTCTGGCTCTAATATCCAGGGTCGTCCATACCTTCACAGTAGAGGTTATCAGCTCTGAAATCTGGACTGGGACTGCCTCAGTGGGAATGTAAAGGTAGTCAACCCTATCTCCAACAGACCAAGTGGCTAATTTAAAACTTACAAATTTATTTGTTGTTGGCCTATGCACAGAAAGATCTCGAGCCGCAGCATCAGCTGTCCTTCCTACATCTTCCAGGAAACGGTAATCTGAAAGCAAAAACAGAACAGAAAAAAAACGTAGTTTATTTATCTAACCTACTAAAAATGGTGAATTTTAAAAAGCACAAGAAATATTCTTACCGCTCAGAAGGTTCAAGTCGGTAAATTCATTTACAGAGATAAATGATGTTTTATCCCTGATTCCATTACAGCTCAGTGCAAGCTTATGCTTCTTTACACACAACAGACTGAAATGACACAAATAAAGAACCATTAATATGCCACGTTCAGCACAAGAAACATAACAGTTTAAGTTAGATATTAGATACCTGCACGAATATTTCATACATCGCGGACATCTGTACTTAGCTTCCTCTTCACTACACGTTTCACATCTGAAAGAAGCAGAAAGTATCTCTTAGGGCACCAACCAACAGGCAGGCACGGTGCCATTGCCTGTCACGTTTGGGTAACATTACCTGGACCTTGAAAGGAGGAAGGGAAAACACAGATAGCTTGGATTAGATAAACTAGCAGACACGGTAACGTGAGCTGCAGTGAGCATCTCCAAACACATACTGGGGTCCAACCTTTATTAAAATGCACCACAGAGATGCTTTGAGGAACACCAAGCTAATGCAGGGCTGGAAGCACAGTGAGGCTGCATCACTTTGTGCTTTGCAGCCTGCTCTATCAGTGCCTTTCTGCATTTATATTACTACTCTTAATGTGCATTATTACTTCCCATCTGTCCAAAACCGGGCTCATTAGTGTCTGGGGTTCACACTACGACCTAACACCCCCTTTCCCCAGCAGGGCAGGCCCGCATTGAGGGCACCCACCACAGGCACAACGGGCAAGCCCTACAAACCCTGCTACTGAACACAGCCTCGCTGTGCTCTCCTCCACACCCACGGCCTCCTGCTTTTTGACTAGGTCGGTACAAGAATGACATCTCCCCTCTTTTTACGAGGAGAGGGCGAGCATGAGGATTCCTGCACGAGCTGCGAAACAGAGCCTGAAGCAGCCTTTACCCTGAGCTTCCCATCCCTTTGCCACACCTTAAATACCCTCCGCAGCATCCAACGCGAGCGGGCAGAGCCCACGCGGTGCCTCCCCCGCAGCCCCTGCCCGCAAGCCCAGCCGCCCCGCACCCCGTCGGGCAGCGAGGCCGGCACCGCCGCTCCTCCCTCGCCGGGCACAGCGGCAGGAGCGAGGATGCCCGGGGCAGGGCGGCGCCGAAGGGCTCGGACCCCGCTGGGCAGGCCCGGCCCCGAGCAGCGGCCTCGCGGTGGGGAGAGGCCGCCGCGGGCCGCAGCCTCCCCCCGCCAGCCCCGGAGCCCCCCGGAGGCGCCGCCCGGGCCGGGCCAGGCCGGGCCGGGCCGCGGCCGTGAGCGGAGCCGAGGGCGCAGCGAGGCCGCCCCATCCCCGCGGCCCTACCTCTGCAGGGACATCTTCCGCCCCCCGGCCGCCCGCCCGGCGCTCCCGGGGCCGCCCTGCCCCGCCATGGCTGCGCGGCGCCGCCTCCGCACGCGGGGCCCGATGGGGAGAGCCCGGCCGAGGCCTTTCCCTCGGCCGGCGGCGCCGCCTGGCGGCCTCCGCGGCCCTACCAGGTGGAAACGTCCCTGCCTCAGCAGGGGTCTGACACACAGCCGTAGCCTAGCTCAGGGCTTGCTCTAAACTTCAGGGTAACAAAGCAGATGATTGCCTCAAACCATCAGAAATTAACAGCTGAGGGAAGGAACCGTCACAACCCTGTGGGACAGAGCTGTGCCAGAGCTCCTGGGAATGCTCGGAAGAGCTCAGGTGGCTGTAGGCAAGCGGCTTTCCAAAACTCATGCTGCGCTATGTATAAAGCACACTGTCAAAAAGGATACTTTCTGCCAACTGTTTCTGGCAGCCTCCCACTTCAAGCACCACACTACAGTACTGTCTGGTAGTGGCCTGGTGCACAAGGACTTTGTGCTGTGGGCAAGGAATTTACATTTTTGACTTAATCACATAAATAAAGATATTTTCATCTGAGCAGACTAATAATGCTTTAAGGTATTAGCTTTTAAAATAGATGATTTCTGATAGAAACTAAGAAAAAACAAATACAGGCTATAAATAATTTCTGAAAGTAAGGCAATAAGATTAAAAAAATACACATGAAGCAGAACATTTTCTAACATTCTTACAAAATATATATATATTTATCACATCAACTCCAAAGACAAACTAAGAGCAAACATCAAGTGATGCTGGCAGAACTAGCAATCTTGAAAATGCAAAAACGACAGGAAGGAATTTTCTATAACCTTTATTGTCATTCAATGATCTTACAGAGTCTTTGATCAGATTTTCTCACAGGGAACAAAAAAACGCTTTAATCAAAAACATCAGATGTACATGTACTTTACCTTGTAAAAAGTAAGTATTTGTGCAATATTCCATGGCATTTCCCCTTGGAAAACAAAGCACTAGCACCTAAAAAGTACCTTTCTAGAGGATTTCCATCATTGCTGAGAATGAACTATATAGTATTAAAACAAAATAGTAAAAGACAAACAGACAGTTTGGAAGCTTATTTTATTATAGTTTAAGTATGCTTTCCTGTGGATCAAGACAATTAAACCAGTTGTTTGAACACTTCCCTGCTGTGCAGTATGGTTTGGTATCATTTTCCACTTATCTGCCATCTTCCTCAGTAGACTTTGGATTGATAATAGATATGTCACTATAAGAGAGTTATCAAAGAGTGCTTTTCCTAATGGTAAAATTGTTTTTTGTTTGTTTTTAATAAAGATGGTTGAAAATTTTAGGCTTAATTTAAGGAAACAAATGATCTAAAAATATTGCAAAAAAATGAAATTTCTAAATTGATGAAACATTGATTATAATTTAACAGTAGTCTTTCAGAAGACATGCTGTAGTAATTTGCTTAACTAGTTACAAAATATATACACAATATATCATCATCTTAAGATGCCTTTGGCATTCAGAATCTAAAACTCAAAACTACTGCAGGTAGCTCTTCTAAAAACAACTTTTACAAAGCTAACTGTTCGGACTATATGCATCATATACAACGTGCTGTCTTATATACCATTTCTGCAACAGTACATAAAAATATTTAAAACAAGAAATCCACATAAATAATGTTTTAATTGTAGTGAAGTATGTGACCAACGATTTAAAATAAGTACCTTGACAACAGAAACATATCCTGATGTAACCAGCACATACAGTCTGAAAGATAAAAAAGGATTCAATCTCTGCTAAGGCCACCAGCACCTTGTGTTATGAAGAGCACCAAGGCAATGCGGACAGGAAACACATAGAGGTAGTGTGCCATCTGTTAAGATGAATATGTCCACAAAGGACTATAATAAAACTTAATGTTTAAGAAAAGACAATGTATTGTACTGTGGCATAATTCACTTTTCATATATAAGCTATTGCACATTTAGGAGCATTAGCCAGTATTGCTCCTTAGTATTGTATGTCTCCAGCTTTCCTTAGGGTGTTTTTTTGTAGTGCTGTTAAACAAATTGCCAAGAACACTAGAGGTCCTGAAAAATTCCATGCTCAGATATTCAATTTCAGGAAATTATGCAAGAAAGCACCAACCAGTATTAAAAAGAGATTTGAATACTTTAGGAAAATTCTTGCAGTCTTCTTTCTTTTCTTTATTTTGAAATGCCATTTCTCCTTAGGGGGAAGTCTTTCCTTCTTGAAATTCTTTAACCAACACTGTTCAAAATGAATCTTCAGTTTCATAGCAATTTTGCCTATAACAGGTCATTACTCTTGCACTCAATCTGTGCAGCAATTCTGTGCTGATGCAAAAAGAACCAGGACAGAACCTTTAAAGGAAGCACACTGAACCACTTTCTATGAAGTGCTGCTGCCCTGGTTTGAGATGAGGAAGTGTGTTAACTTGAACAACTGGAAGCTGATTCGTGTCCTGAGTGTGAAAAAAGAACTGTGTCTTATGCCAGCTGCCATCTTGAATCTGCAACACACAGAAGCAGAATATTAAATTCACATCAAAGATGAGGTTCGAAACACAAATGAAAGCTGTGCTTAAGGAGTGAGAGGAGAAATGTACAGAAACATTTATTCTCCCAGCAGTTCATAAAGAAACTCTATAATGTAACAAAAGCTATTTCTCCCACAGAACATCACAGGCACTCATGGCAAAACTGTGACTTCTCAGCCCACTCCAGAATACAGCTGGGGCGGATGCAGATGCAAGGCAACAGTGCTCAGGGGAGAGAGCCTGCCACTTTGCAAGAAGCCCTGGGCTCATACAGCTTCTTAGATCTCTTGCTAAATCACCTCGAAAAAAATAATTTACTCATAGTCAATTACTTTAATGATAATTAGCTGTCCAAAAATAATTACCAGTTTCTTCAAAACTGAGATTTTGTGCTATATAACCTCAAGCGAACTATCATTGAAGTCTGAATTTTCATTCTGAGAGTAACCATTCCTAAAATCCCCTTGAGGACCTCCTTACTTCTATTCCCATCTCTCTTCAGAGTCTTAGTAGGGTCTTCAAATATTTTTTATTTAATGAGAACAACAAGTACCAGGTCCATATTACTGGAATTGCTTTTGTACTTGAGTAGATGTTGTATTGAATATCAGAAGGTTGGTGTATGCCTACATATGCAGAACAATGTAAGAAATAAACTTCAGGGCATATATATCTAAGATTGTCACAACAGCAGGAAAAAATTGTTCTCAAAGATTATTTGCTGAAAGTTAATCTTGCCTAAACAGTGACTCCATTATGGTTTTAATGATGCAAATGCTAAAATGTATTTACCATGCATTCATCCATCAGCACCTTCGGTTCAAGCAGCGTATTTGCTTTAAATACTTGTCCATTCCAACCTTTGAAGCTAACTGATGTTTTATGGCCACCTGCCTCATTTAATTCCCACATTGGTGTGTTGAGACAGTGAACTGTGATGCTGTGGGTTGCTTCTGAGCTCAGTAAATGAAGAAAGTTCATCTGCACTTTTCCAACGCCAAATTCCAGCTAAGTTCCAAAAGAAACACACAGTTAGACTTACAGCTGGGCCATGCCAAATGGCCACCACAACGCAAAGTGACATGCGTATACTAGTGCAATATTTACACATAGGAGCACGTACACATGTTTATACACGGGGATCAGTGCCGAAGAGCATCACTTGTATTTTTCAGGAGAACTATTAGGTCCTGTTAAAGTGCTTACTTCATAATGAAACTTTCCCTGGACATTTTCAAAGCTTAAAAAGAAACATTTGCTAATGCTTACAATACTGTTGAAACATAGCTAGGCAGAAAACACTATTTTTAAATAAGAAAACTGAGACAAAGGATTTTGTGATTCAAAGAAAGATAATAGCAGCAGCAGTGCTTGAACTGCAGTTGCACCTTTCTGCTAATTAGTCTTCTTAGACCACAGGTTCTGGCTGCCAATACCTACATCCTGTTAATAGCCTGAAAATTATAAGCATACTTTGATTTTAGACAGAAAATACAGTTATGCATTCCTCAACAAGAATTTCTCCAAGACCAGGTCATATTCAGGAATCTTCCAAATGTAGGAATGCATATGGAGCTTTATGTTATTTCTGATGCTCTTTGATGGCTGAAGTAGATACGCAAAACTCCATAAATGTAAAATGTCTACTCCCAGTGGTTTAAGGACCACATGCAATGGGCAGCATGGACTAACGACATAAAGGAAACCAGTCTTCACCTAACAAGGCATTTAACAGTAGCTAGGTGTTGAACAGGATATTTTTTTTTCCTTTCCATTGCAATGATGTCAGCATTACACACTTAGCCACCCTAAGTGATGAGTTACTAACATAGCTTAGAAGCATTTCAGGCTTATTTTTATGCCGTTTTTAGAAAGATGTAAAGCAAAATGAAATAATTCCTTTAGCATGGAAGATGAGTAAATGAAGAAAGTGACAGTTACAGTAACATACATCGCCTCCAGACATTCTGCAACTTCCTTACCAGAACATATAACACGTCCTTCACAAAGACGCACATAACACGTCCTTCAGCCCCCCACACCCCACACTCCCCTGAAATCTAACATCTTCTCACACATTGAGTCAACAAGCAATCATTTGCTTGAAGTTTCAGCACAAACAGAACCTCCAGGAAACAATGCATACCTTTGTCACAGATGGTGGTGTTAAACACGTCTGACCACCTGCAGTGAAGTTGCAGAAAACTTCAATGGCATCAGAAGGACAGCCAATATTTGGGTCAATCCAGTATTTTCCTATTAGTAATATAATCCCAGATAGAAAATTAACCCAAATTATAATTGTTACTAAACAATTTGCTAAAATATTCATATTTTTTGGCAAGCATTATATTTATTATTACCATAGCTTCAGTGGGAAATAGAAAGGGAACATGAAAATCTTTCCACTACCATAATTCTATTAATAATGAATGCTGAGCAAAATTATCATAGCCAATCAGCTCTCATTACATATGCAATAACTTCTGAATACAGTTACGGTTTCAAAAACATCCTCTCTATCTACAGCGAAGTAGTAAGAATAAATGGCATTTGCAGTCTGCTCTTTACGTATGAAAACTTAACTATTTCCTTGGCCTTGGCTTTATACCCAGAATATATTCAGAAATTTAAATTCTCTTCCTCTCACAGCAACTCGAAGATCTTGCATTTTTCCACTCTCCTTCTGCCACCAGGCACTTTGTATGACATGTGCTAGTGACAGTAATAAGGTGAATTTATTGTTGTGAACCCATGGAGTTTGTTTCACAAAAAGAAAGAGGACACATAAATTAGAGTAGGATTTAGCTTCCCTGAATTTATGGTTAGAAAATAGGTTAGCCTGGGCCATCCGGTTTATGGGTGTATTATCCTGTGAAGTGAAGGACTATGTCAGTGACCTCTGTGGCCCTACAGGAAATCTTATTAGAACTATGAACTTCTAAAAAGCATTAGGCTCATCTTGAAGAGCTGATCTGTCCTTACCTATGTTAAGGAACAGAGATTTCACTGTGATCTCTTATTTCATTTCTCATTTCCTCTTTAGTTCATGCTCACGCTTGATAATAGGGGTGTTGTATTTATTTTATTAACCACTCAGAATGAGAATTATGTCACAGAATTGACATTACACATTAAATAATTATTTTTGATTTGAATTATTGATTCAACATCTTCTAAGATATCAACAGCTACCAGTGTATCTGACAGTCATAGTCTATTGTATACAATTTTCTCATTAGTAATCTAGAATCTGATCCACATAAAACTCATTCCAAGTTGGCTCTAACTATTCAGAAAACTTTTGATCACAAAATGAGATTAATTTTCAAAAATTTCTGGACACTTTTGTTTGCTTTTATATATAATCTCTATCTAATATCTATATAATACCAGGTAGCTACATACTTCAATCTTTAAAATCCAGAAATTGTAACATAAATAAAGATAAAATAAAGATAACTGACAAACTGTAACAGAATCTAACAAAAAATCTACTCATCCAAATCTGGATATAGAACATATCATTTGGCAGCAATGCATTTCAAAGCCTAGCTGTGTTCAAGCTTTGATGAAAGTGGACACTTACCATCTGACACTTTACGTTCACAGCTAAGCAAATCCCTGCAGATGCGTGCTGGGTTATCTCGTGTGCCAAGGGGGTTCTTGATGCTGTGCAGTAAATTGCTAAGGTAGTGCAGCGTTTTGTATATCTCTGTACTGTGATCTAGTAAAGTTACTTCAGTATTCTGGTATCTCTGCCAGGGGCCATTAGCAAATGTGTTACCACAGAGAAGTATCACAACAGCAGTATATGCAGTAAACATCAAGTGGCCATTGAAGAGCCAGACAGAAGCAAAATATTTATAACATATGCCAACAGCCATACAAAACAGGGTAAGAATAATATATTCCAATAAATATATTAGTGCATTTTATTAAAATTATCAGAGCAGTGAAGTTACAGGCAGTTGAAGATCATGCAAATACAACAACATAACACGTTGACAGAAATATGGGTATGGGAGAAAAAGAAAAAAAAATACAAGTATATGCATCAGTTTTAGATTTTGAGTAGTGAAATCTACTCTTAGACTTACCCTAGAAAATAAATGCAAATATATTTGACTTCACACATGAAAGGATTTTTTTTTTTTTTTTTTTTTTTTTTCCAATGAGACCACATACTTGCATAACATTAAGTACGTGTGCCAGTATTTTTTGGAACAGGGCCTAAATGTCACTATAATCTGTAGCTAAACAGTTACAGTCCACTATGTGTGATATTTTATAAATTTCCATCACTGCTAATTGTGATAAAAAGATAGAAATGCTGTTTTTCCTTAATTCTGTTTAAATTGTATCTTAGGTATCTCAACATGTTTAATTACATTCTACAGTAATTGCTTGTAACCCATGTTTTAAATTGTTTTTCTAAAGAAGCCCTGATATTTCCTCAAATAGTCTCTTTATAATTGTATATGTAGATGACAATGTAAATACAGTGAGATTCATTACCTCCGTCTGCAGTGCAGCATTTGACTCAATCAAAGCTTGAACAGCAGCATTGATATCCACAAGTTTCTGAAAAATAAAAAAAGATATTTCAGAAAATAAAAAACAAATAGAAATATTCTAAACTACAGGTAAGTAAATTTTTCAGTATTCTTGTAGAAGCATGGTCATTATTTTGTCATCTTCAGAAAATAATTCATTGTGAAAAGTTGCTTTTAAAATAGTATCTTCATTCTCCACAGTTTGTGTGATGTACATAGCAGACACCAGGTTTATTTATTTTTAAAGGACTAAGAAACCCATACAAACAACTAGGTCTTGCAGTTGGTTCTGGTTCTCAGGTTACATATAGCATCACAGATTTAAAACACTTCAAATACTGAGTTTGTCTTAAGTGGTACAATCCCTTAACAGACTAATTGCATTTGTGTATATATATATATATCCATATACACACACACACATATATATACACACACACACATATACATATATAGGAAGAACAGCAGGGCCAGAAATAACACAAACTTTTCTGTTGCTGTCTTTGTGTGTTCAAATACAGAACAGCAGAAAACCCTTTTAGAGTACGACAGAGTTAACCCGTATTAAAAGTATGAGCATGCCTATGAACACAGCCTGTTAAGGACTCAACAGTGTGGTAGAGCAGAGCCAACAGTGTAACATGGCAGGTCCAAAACCGTATTACTGTAGCAATGGAAACTGTAGAAAAATGTATTTGCATTTCACTTACAGTGACAGAATAAGCAACTGAAGATGATCCTGTATTTTCACCTTCATCAGAGGATTATATTGTAGTTAGGGTAGTTACAGTACTTACTCTTGGTCCTGGTGGTCCAGGTGGTCCCTGGAAAATGGGAGAAATCATAGATTAGGTCCTTCACATGTTTATTTGATGAATTCACAGTACAATAATACAGGCATTTTTATTACACTTACAGGTGGCCCTGGCTGGCCCTGAGGTCCCTGAGGTCCCTGGAAGAAATGGAAATAAAATGCAGTGGTTATAGATGAACATTTCAGCTTTTATATTTATGTATGTTTTTAATGACAAAATGCCACAGTACATAAAGTGAAGTGAAAATGTTTGTGATACGGGTCTCGGTAAAACCGAGATTATTAGTTATTATTCTTAAAGTAGTACGCTCTGTTAATGTGAAATTATTCCTGTGAGCATTTCTGGGTTGTCTGTTTACCAAAACTTATTTATTTAATCACCTGTGGTATAGAAGTTATACAAGCTATTAACATACAATGTGGCAGCATTATGCACATGTTGCCGATACAAGTACTACAGTGGATGAATGATCATAAAAAAACTGATCCGTTTGACTGCACAGATATCTACTAGGCATTTATTAGCTCCATTTATTAGCAGTGCCACTTTTCAGCCAGAACATGTTAGGTTCATTTTTAATTTTTAATAGTTACTGCAGGCTTCCTTCATATTAATGAAGTTACACCCATGCTCCTGACCTTAAGAAACAATATTTTAGCATGCAGGAAGATACAGTAGGGAGGAGAAGAGAAGGAACAGCTGCTTCTCCCTAGTTTATAGTGCCTATAACGCACATAGTCTTATACCTGCGTTTTAGTTTTGCCTCAGAGTTTGATGAAATGTAAAGTCTGTCTGATTTAGCCTTTCTCTGAGCAACTATTCACGCTGAGATAGAATGATTATGAATATCTGTAAATATTCAGTAATACTTTTGTCTCTGTAAGATTCTCTTCTTCAGTCTCTATATGCTTAAATCCTCTAGGAGCTGCTGTAACATAAACAATAGCAAGAACAATGACAACGGAAAGAATAAGTGGCAGTGGCTTAATGCAAAAAAAAAAAAGAGAAGGAATGAAAGGCACAGACTAGATCTGCATTATGTATTAGTAAAACCATTTAACATAACTGAGTTTATATTAGCAAAACACTCTTTAGTTTGTACTTATTGTACCTATTATTCAAGCACAATGAGCTGTTCGAGCAAAAACACTCTTATACCAATATGGTTATGCTAGTGCTAAGTCTCTGTAAAAAGAGAAATAATCTTATTTGACATGGTAATTAATGCTGGCGAATATTGTGAAGCTAATCTAGTCAAAGAGGTATCAAGTTGTAAATCACTTAATATAGGAATAAGAAGTATTCCTGCTGTGAGATTTCACAGCAAGATCTGTGTGATTGTCACTGCAAGATACAACGGCTGAACTTGGACTGTGCTTCAACCTGCCACCAGCTGAGGCAGCTGGTTCACCTGGAAATGACCAGATGGATAAAACCAGATTCAATTTTACATTGATTTATGTATATTTAAATAAAGAAGACTTCAAAGCATATAGGAGCAATTTATTTAAGTCACTGAGGCTCCAAATCTGTCAATATTAAGACAATACCAGCTGCATTTTTTACTATTGCTATACATACTCATGAAGTACAGTATATGGTAGCCACCTGGGAATAAATCTGACAGGGGATTATGATGACTTGTGCATCAACTGCACAAGGTTGAGTGTGCCTGCACATGACCTGCCCTGGCCATGCCAGAGGGGCTCAGGTGCTGGAGAGTGAAGGCTGTGAAAAGAAGAGGCCATCATGTAACTCCTAGCACCAGACCAACAAGGCTATGATAAGGGACCACAAATGATTTTGAGGCCGAGATGCATGTTTTGTGCAAGTTCTGTGGGAGAACTGAAACTGAAGCTATTTCTGGGAGTTTAGAGATACGGCTTTCTGACAGTGAAGATGACATTGATGGCATAAGCACTAGTAGACTAAAATTCAACTTTCAAAATAAATATGGTCAGGATGCATCAGTTGTGTTTCATACAAAAGAGACTCCAAGTCATTTTGTTGGTAAATTTGTACTGATATTTAATTAAGGCATTAATTAGTATTAGATTAGATTAGTATTGAAAAATGGAAATCGGAGGATAAGTCATTTTAGAATATGCAGTAATACAGAAAACTTTGTAGATTCTGTGGCAAGTACCTAGATTTCCCTTTTTACTCTGATTTTGATTATTGTCCAGCTTGAAGTTTTCTTTAAAATCCTAAGTTCAAGTCCTGAACTCTATGATCATACCTGGGGAAGTATGTTTAATATAAAATGAAAGAGAAAGTGTGAAAAAGAAACTTGACAGATGAATCTGGCAGCATGTGGACATATTTATCTTAGTTCAGGACTTGATTATGCAAACATCGAGTCAAGCAAGGCACAAAGTCTTCTGCAGTTTGTCCCTAAGTAACCACTGCTCTGATGAATAGATGCCTTTGTTCTCTGAGTGTTGAGATTTAGAAATTCCAGTGGATTTTTCAGATGACTGAATACTTCATCTAACATTCTATATTCTTGGCATATGCCACAATTTTAAGACTTCGAACGTTTTGGGACTAGAACAGCTAAAAATTATAGTGGTTCTTGAGACAGAACTGAATACTTCAAAAATCAGAAAGTGCACTGTACCGATGAATTTAAAGTATTTTGCAAAAGATAAATGTGATTTGTCTTGATTTACTGTCACCTTGCCAATAAAATCCATGTGGAAAAAAAGGTAAATAGTGAATGCTATTTGGTAACTGTAGTAAACTTCTTTGGGGGAGATATTAGATTTCTTAAATGCATTAAAACTTCAAAGGTCTATATCAATTACTTTTACAAGCCTTTAAAATGTAACAAAACAGCACGAGTGTGTTGAAAATCCTGTAGAGATGTTATAAATGTTCTCTTTGTTTGTTATAGAGCAACAGAATAAGGTTAAATTACACTTTTCATGGATTAAGCTAATTGCAGAATGTTTCATTGGAATGTGCAGGATTACCTTTACAAATCCACTTAATTTACCCTTTGATCATACTAGAATTTAAGTGAAAAGGTTCCATTATAACTCCAGTATACTGAGTATAATTCTAGTTCATAATAACAAAATCAGACAATAGAAATGTTAGTTTTAGTGTGCTCTTTAATTCCTTAATCACCCAATTTGATTGCTAGTACAGAAGTTCAAAGGCCAAAATTCTAATCTTTTTCTAAAACCACAAGGCCCTGATTTTATATGCAATGGTACACATGCTTAACTTTGAAAACATGAGCAATCCCAGGGACTCCCATATTTTCCGTAACTTTTGAAATTTTCCAAGAAACAAAGTAAAATAATGATTTTAAATCAACGATTATTTTAAAAAGGAAAAAAAATGTCATCCCAAGTAATTAAGCTTTCCCTGATCACTTCTGTCACTTTGATGTTATTTCACTGTGTCTCAGAATGGGTAAGTCATAGTAGCATCCTGCAATACAATACTCTGATATACCATCCAGCGTAGCAGCGGCTCTTAGTTACTGTAAACCTAAGATAAAAGTTCATAATAGAAAATTACAGATTGTGCTTTATCATATTGTGCTTATATAGTATTATTATTATTATTATTTTACTTTTAGGATAGTCAAGCACTGGAACACTTGCCAAGAAAGACTATATAATCTCCGTTCCTGGAGGTTTTGAAGATGGTAAGCAATGTGGTTTTATCTCAAAGCTAATTATACTTTAAACAGGAGGTTGGACATGGAATACGTCAAGATCCATAATAACCTGGATTTTCCTATGATTCTATATCATCATCCATTACGTACTATTAATGACATGGAAGAAAATAAAAAATCCTAGGTAAATGAAAATACTTTCAGAAATGTCAGAATTCTGAAACAATATTCTAAAAAGCATTCCATGATTTTCTAAATGTTTCAAAGTGATATGAATATTTGGAATTTTATTTTTTTTTCCAAAAAAATCTCGATCTATCAATTTTTCTCCAGAAACAGCCTACAGAAGCTGAACTTTGGTTCACCATTAACCTAAACAAGGAGGCATAATTTTACATTCCATGTTTTTCAGGGGATAAGAGAACATTCCTTTCTAGTAATGAACGCTATGTCCCTGACAGACTAAAACCTGTAACTAAAACTTGGACTCTTACAGAAATGTAAAAATCTTTGCAAGTCTAGGAAGAATAATATAATTTTTACAATGGAAATCTAATCTCAGATTGGAGATTACACAGTTGCATGAAAAGCATTTTCTCATATTTGTTTGTGAAAATATTTGGGAATACATCCTTTTCTTGGCTAGAAGATTGTAAACTATTGTAAAGTAATTGTAAACTCTATTGTAAACTAATGCTACTACGTATAGTTTAAAATTAAACCTTCTTCTGAAAGCAGTCTTAGGAGATGAATTAATGATTTAGGATTTTCTTTTTCTTTTTTTCTTTTTTTAATGTCAGCATTTAGTTCTATGCTGTCATAGAAATTCTTATGAACAAAAGATGAGAAAAACACAGTTGAAATGTTTAATAGTAGTATGAATTACAAGCCTAGTTTTCCTCTTACTCTGAGATAAGAATCACCTCAAGATCCTTAAAATCAATGAGGAAAGGTCCTTAAGACACATACACCAAGCTTCATTCTAATCCTTAATTCTTTAATTTTGATTTTTATGATTTATTTTTCAAAGCTTTTATAAGGCAGTTAGGTTGGAATTGTACACAGGTGGATGCTTAAACCAAAATACAGTAAGATGAGGAACCGAATGACTTAAAGTGAGGCGGGATAAAAGGCAGGGTAAGAGCAACAGGAACCAGATCACGTTGGCCAGTTACCATAAAAGGAAGCAATTATAAATCTGTCATATAAAGTAATGCCATAAATACCAGCTAACATTGTATTCACATTTGCTATAAATACAATAAATTGGCACAGTCATCAGTAATTGGAGGCCTTACTAGCTCTACCAATTTTTAAGTAAAATCAAACATTTAGTAATATACAAAAACGAATGTACTACTCTTACTGAAAACAGAGCGAAACTTCATTACCTATCTGTGCTGCCTACTGCTACTGCAGTCAGCATATGTTGCATAGACACCAACCTTCAACTCCAGGTTTTTCCTGTTCTCCTCTACAGGAGATGATGTGTAGACGTCATGAACGTGGCATTGTACACACATTGTGCCGTGAGATACCAGAGAATTGACAATAAATGTGACAGAGGATTTTGATTTTAGAACTGAACTGTAACAGATCTGGAGTATGTGACTGCTCCACAATCAGGGCCCTATTGCCTGACAGCATACACTTATCAGGCATGCCTGTATGAACCGGCTTGTACAAAAAAGAAGTCCAAATTTGGACTCATGGTCCAACCCTTCTTGGACAGCACTCTGCAGGAGCACAAAAGGGCTGTCTGGCATTCTGAGCATGCAGAAATACATTAAGTGTAACACATGAATACTTTTTACACAGCCAAGAGGACAAAAGCACAAAAGTTGTTTCAACTTACCATTTCACCCCTTGTGCCCTTTTCACCTCTTGGTCCCTGTAAGAAAGAAGTTGTTAAGCCAGCATGCTTTCTCGGCTTCTAGGATTGAAATAAGCAAATTAATGTGATGGGATACTAAATGGGATACTACGTGGGATACTGCTCCCATGAAAAGTCCAATCTCATCTGTGGAAATATTTACAGCCCTAGGGCTTTAATTTTTCTACATTATTAGAAAAATAATAATGAAAAAAATACTGAAAACAACTTGTAATTCCTAGATTTGGAAAGCTGATTGTTTTCTTCTGGTTGTAGATATGTTTTTTTCCTTAGTAATTTTAACTGTCAGCGTTCTCACTGTCAATCAGCTGTACTCTCTTCAATTTGATCCACTGTAATAGGAGATAAGTGTTTCACTATTGAAGAGTTGAGAGCCAAACATGGCACTCTGTCACTGAAGACAGCTATCAGTTATATATCTGCTTTATTAGCCTATTAGTTCTCCTCTCACAGTATACTCTGGTTTTCCATCTCCATGGTATTTTTTGCTAGTTTTGCACTTATGTTGTGTTTCTGAAGTCAGTAACAATCTTACAATTACCTGGAAGAATGTTGTATCTTGATGGCAGCATTTCATATCACATATAAATAATCTCCAACTTTTAATGCTTTCTGAATGATAATGGCAAACTATTACATTCAATATGAAGTCGATTAAAAGCCTTCATACTGGTATACATAACTGTAAAGTTTTCCTCCCGAGTAGCAAAGAAAAGAATGCAGCAAGACTTAAAATGCTGTATTTTTCCCAACAGGTGGAAATAATAGTCTAGTTATAGTAAGAACACTTTCCTTCTCCTTTCTTTTTCACTTTTAAATATTCGTATTTATTATTTTTATTATGCATTCCTGTTATTTTGAAGATTATTATTACAAATTTTTCAACATTCTCTTTCCAAGTTTTGTTGATCAGGCAGAGGAACTTGAGGGGTATAATAAAAGCTTCTATGTGTCTTACATGGGTGGACAGGCACTCTGGACATAGCAGAGAGAGCCAGCAGGTGCTCCTGCAGAATGCTGCTCTGTCTCTGGCATAGGGAATGTGACAAGGGATGGAGAAAGCGATGAGGGCAGAGCTGTCCCACAGCAGAGAACCTAGGGAGCTCTACGGGTCATCAGAAAGGCCAAGACATTTTTTTTCTAGAAACATTGCAGATGTAAGGCTGAATATGAATACTGAGGTGACAATTAAGGTGCTGGTTTACACCTTGATTTGTCCGCTGCTTCTGTAGAGGTGTCCTTTGTATACTGTACTTCAGCAGAATGCCATTATGATTTTTTTTCATCATCTTGTTTGTATCAGATGCTGAAATCACATATATTAGCTTGGCAGCATGGTAATATTACAAAGACAGTCCTACCAGTTGACAAATGGCAAAATACGTCTAGTTGTAAAACAGATTATTAAAAATAAAGGTAGGTGAAATAACCAAACTATCCAAAAGAGAAGGGAAACTTACAGGCCTGCCAGTTGGGCCAGTAATGCCTTCTTGACCAACAGGACCAATATATCCCTGTAAAAAAGCAAAGTGATTTATTAGTCCACCATGTTTTCAAAATGAAGAAAATCCTTATGACATGTCCTGGTTTCAAGTTGCTCAGCACTCAGCACTGGCAAATATCCCAAATACCATGGAAATATTCTCTTTCTGAATACTGAAAATACATCACTACATAATCAACAAGGTAGTTATTTTAATAATTAGTAATAGTTATGTTTGGAAAGCCCACACACATTCTTTTATGTGAGAGGTGATACACTAAAAATAGTGGAAACTTAAGTACTCTGAGTATTAAACCCAAATATTCATTGAGCTACAATCAGTATTATCTTGAACTATATTACTGCCCAGAAGTGCTCTTGTAAGGCTGCCAGTAAATACTGCTAAAAGGTTACTTTACTATTCTGTTTCAATCAGAGCAAACTGTTCATTTCCAGTGTTTATCTTGCATAGGAATGTTTAGAAAAAGAAAACAGCTATTAAAACAGGCCACTAAAGCCTTTGCTCTGCATCTGGTTAACTGAACTGAGTAAGTTCTGCAATGTCAATGGCAGCAGTGAGAGCAGAGCATTTTGCAGTAAGTTTTCCCATACTGCAAACTTTCCCCCTTTCCTGCTTTAACTTGATGCTGTAAACTGGATGCACACTCCCAAATATTACAAAATTATTCCACGTTTTTGAAGAGTAAGAAAGTAGAATGTCATGAAGAAGACGTCATGAAGAATGAGCTAATGCAGACTAGTAACCCCATAGATAACAAGGAAATATATATATTTAAAAGGCTACCTATTAATTCACAATGCTTTTGAGTGCTACCCTCTCTTACTGTAGGTAAAGTTTGACCCTTTTTTGTTTCACTGCTGGACAGAGTTATACAGCCAGCATTATTGCCAGTAAGAAGAAAAAGAGCATTAAACCCCCTCAGACAATGAAATGACAGCAATCAAGAGACTTGTATATGAAATTATTGCTAAGAGTATAATTGTCATCTGAGGGTGTTTTTTTATTTTTATTTTTTTCCTTTAAGACTGAGAGGCCAGTTCTGCTTGTGTATCGTAACCAGACCAGTGCAGAAGAATAGGCAAAGGGCTCCTAGTGTAGGCACAGTCTGAGAGAAAAAGGCTCAGCTAGAGGGCTCCAGCCTGTCCAGTAGGAAAAAGAAGATTCCCTAAATTAAAAATGTGTGCCACCCGCAAGCTATCCTCACAAGCACTTCCATGGAGTGAAACACTTACAATTTGCCCTGTTGGACCTTTTGGGCCCAGAATTCCAACTAATCCAACATCCCCTGCAGGGCCCTGAAAATACAAAGAAGTTTAGTCAACCATGAACATTAGTTATCAACATGTATTAATCTCTTGTAAACAAGGGAAGTAAGATAATTTCTAAGAGCAGTAACAGTGAAAATACCAAGCTCACTGACCCAGACCGTTCATCCTTGAAAGTGGAGTATATAGCTCTGCCTAAAATGTCCCAAGTGCAGATATATTCTAAACAAATTATTGTTAAAGCTGATTAAATCTACGCTTTCCTAACATTTTCACTCTGTAAATATTTTCACTCTGTAAATCTTCATCTTAAGATCTAACAGAAAAGAACGAACACATACTTTTGGACCTGGGAATCCTTGAAAACCCATCAAACCTTGATCTCCGTCTTCTCCCTGCAATAGAGGCAGGCATCCTCACTTATTTCACATTGGTAACTCTTGGGAGTAGTTGTTTTGCATCAAATGCTGTAATTACGTACAATCTGTCCTTTCAGACCAGCATCTCCTGCTGGTCCTTGGTCACCTTGTGATCCTGGATGGCCTCTTTTACCTCGTTTTCCTGGATGACCCAGAAGCCCTTTCTCACCCTATGAAAAGGAAGATAATACATCCTTTATTTTGTTATAATTGTAGAAGTTATAAATATTAGTTTCTGGTCAGAAGCGTGGAACATGCTTTCTCTCTGTTTTAAGAAATAAACATACTCTATTCATTTCATTTCCATAATTATTTCTTTCATTAAAATGAAAATGTGACCTGACTGTTCCTTGATTTGATAACAAAAATAAAAACATACATTTCAGGCCATTTCCAGTATGGTACTCGCCATTAAAGTGCTAAAGTACACAAAATGAAATACACAATAGACAGGTTAGAATCAAATTAGAAAAGCAATCCCCTGAGCATGGCACAGTATAGCTGCAGAACTCCTTGTTGTTAGATTAAAAGTTCATGTGATTTCACATGGAAACTAGGCGAGTTCATGCTAGGGAAATCCTCTCAGGACCATCAAACACACAAAAACCATATCTAGCTCAGGAGATTACCAATCTGCAAGTAATTAGGGACTAGTCACCTTCCATGACTGTTTTGCACTTATGCTGTTTCTTTGGTGTTTCCTTTTAGCTCTAACAAAGACAGACTTTTGGTCTGACTCAGTACATTTGCTCTTAACATTTATTTTGCACCATCTAGTATCCCTTTTCCTTCACCTCACCTATTCCCTGCCTTTTTCAGATTTCATTCCTTTCTGAGCAGGAGCTACCTTCCTACGGTTCATTGTCTAGACAAAGGCGTATAAACTAGACTAGGAGCACTGGTAATAAACACTACAAATAGTGAACAGAGTTTATACTAAAATATCTTCATGAAAAGAGAACAAAGATAGACAGTATTTCCCTCTCCAGTTTTCACTTAACTTGAGGTTTTAAAAACTGCTTACCGATAAAACCACACAGAGCAGTGCATATGATCATTTGAAACGAAAAATCCAACTCCAAATGGTGTAAATTATCAGTAATGTTTCCATTCTTTGCTTCTTTTATCATTGAAATGAGTAGTTAATATTATCAGTAGAAGCTGAGGAGGGCAGCAAAATCTGCAGTTTCACCTTTCACATAAATTTTTATATCAACTACTTGTACAATTAACAGTAGCATGGTGGTTCCACAATCACTGCATGCAGTATGAAGACTGGGCAATATCAGTAATACTTAAACAACAAGGACCTATATGCTTACCTTTAGTCCAGGTGCTCCCACAAGCCCTGGCATGCCTGGCAATCCCTTGGGACCTCGAGCTCCAGGATAACCTGCCAGACCTGCTAAGCCTGGGTTTCCCTTATTACCCTTAGTGAATGAAAAGTAATTGATTACAAGCAGAAGGCCAAACATATATTTTCATTGTATGCAAAAACAGGCATGTAACATACAGTCAGGTAAAGCTGCTTAATATTTTTCTGTATACCTGACACATTGGAGTACATCAAAACATATGAAAAGAATTATGGGCAGTATTTCTTCTGTATTTCTGTTAATTCATCAGAACCCATGATACTTAGCAACATAGCTCTGTGTTTTAACTGTGGGTTAGACTGAAGATTCTGAGGAGTCAAATTATTGCAACTTAACAAGTCACTGATTGCCAAGCAAAGTAAATGCTAAACATGCTTAAGCCCACTGCAAACGTTCATTATCAGTGTTCATCTCAAACCTTGCTGTGTTGTAACCTAAACATATCCTGCTGTCATCTGTGATGAGAACCTTCTGAGCACCTTCAAGAGAATCAATTGTCTGTTGGAGTTGACTCATGGCATCTCCCCTGTTAGCACACTCCTAAATAGGAGTAGTGGCCCAGATGGATCACCAGGTTGGGTACCAGGGACCTACAAATCCTGAGCATTTTTCTGTCCACAGAACGTGTTAGTTTTATGGACATACCAGTGACTGCTTTCACCTTCCACAGGGAATTATACAGAACAGTTAATGAGACTTAAAACTTTACCCACACCTGCAAATTTGCATATTCAAATTAATAGTCTTTACAGCTGAAACATGTCATTCTTTGCTAATGGTATTTTGAAATCTGCAGAACAGAGCACTAATATCTGTTACTTATAGAAGACAACTCCTTGAAATGTTTCTTGGAAGAGCATGGTGTGATATCTGTTTAGCTAGAACTCTGAGGATTCTGAGCTCAAAATAAGAAGCCCCTTCTGATAGAAACAAGATGCTAAATTCATTTACTGCGGATGAGCTGAAAATGCTGTTGAGATTCACACTATTCATTTTTCATGAAGGGACTCTGCATTAAGAAACAAAACGAGACTCCCTTCCTGCAGAAGCATGCAAAATTCGACGTCTGTTTATAAATACTAGGCACACTAATAATATTAGTATGACTATGTACGCTCTGAAGATATACATATAAAATAAGCTTACCACATCAAGGAAGATCAGAACAGTTGTTATGAAAATGTATGATAAACTATAAACAATAGCAAGAATTTTGAATGAAAAAATATGTTATTGAATGCATGGAGTTAAGCCAATTGTCATGTTAAAAAACTCAAAATGGAAATTTGCCACCACCCAAACGAACATCGCTGTGATGTTGTTTAGTAGAAAGAACATAGATAGTTATCTTATATTTCATATGATATTCTACTAAGTATTCATAGAAATAGAAGTGTTATGTGAAACATGATTTTTATGTTAAATGTTATTTCCAGAACTTCTGAATATGGTACTGTGGCTTATAGACTGATCGAATGATAAACTTATATAGCAAAAGTTGTGTTCTTTTATTCATAATCAGAAATATCAGTTAAAAGTCTCTCTTTTACAATGCCAGGTTATAATGCCACTACATCTAGTTAATATGAAGTAATGGAGTAACTTGAAATATGAAAGATGACATTCTGAATGAAAAGGCCAAAATATAAGAATTCTTCAGGGTGTTTCTCCTAAATCTAACTCCCCGAAAATCAAGTACTTGAAAGAGATTCAGCAGGCCATTATCTGAAACCTGAGAGGCTCAAAGAGGGTACACCTGCCCCCTATGGGCCTCTTGTTTAATCTTCTGTCAGATAGGCAAATTTATATTTGTAAGAAAGAAAACAAAGAATTGGTCGAATTTTCAAGATGGCAACAGTACTGGGAATTGTTCCTTCTATTTAAACACTCTGGCCTCAGAAAATGTGTAAAGCAGAATGACAAGAAGAGGGGCAATGTGGAAAGCAATTTACCTTAGGGCCAGGTTTCCCTGGCAGCCCAGGCTTGCCAGGATTCCCAGGAATGCCTTCTGGTCCAGGGTAGCCCACTGCTCCTTTCTGCCCTGCTGGTCCTGGTTTTCCCTTGAAACAAATTCAAACGAAATATAGGATGGTTGGCTCTCTTTAGCTTCCCCATTACAGAACTACATCATAGTCACAGTATTTCTTAAAACTTAAATAAAAACAGATCCAGTGACACAGATGGCTCTGAGTTAGCATGTTTGATTTAAATAGCTATTGGCTTAACCTTAGATGTGTTGTATTGTGGGATCTAAGCAAATTCAGCTGAAACCATGAGGCTGACTGCTCTTTGTGCAAGGCCTGGAAGATGGCTGAGTGTGTTGATTCTTAAACTGAAGCAAGGAAACCTGATGAAGTCATCTAAGCAACTCTAAAAAATTGACTATATGCCTTCATTTTACTAGATAGCATATTTTTTATGCTTGCAAACATATTCTGTTCAAATTTGTACGCATTAAAAATACACACAAACTTCTAATTAGACAAGTTTGTGTTAACTGTTGTTATACTTGCACTGAAAAGCCTTATGTCACATTCACCAAATCAACAGTAATTTTTTCTTAATAATTTTCTTTTAGACTGACACATTTGATCTTAGGGGGCTTGGAGTTCTGCAATTATCTCTGTATGAATTTATCTCTCAGAAATTTAAAAAAATCTAGCTAGAACACAGCTCACTGTAAGAAGTGTATTTAAGAACTGTCTTACAGATTATGAGAAGCATGCCATCTTAATCTCATTTCTAACTTCTGATTGCTGAAGAATCACATTCTTGGGATGTGCTTTGAGATTTCCTCTTTACTGTCTTTTCCTCCTCACTTCTCCATTTTTCTTGCCTTTCTCTTTGCCTTCATTTGCAGAACGATTCTCTCTCTGCAGTCCTCCAGATGGAAGAGCCAAATATTTACAAAAGACACAATTTGCTTGCCTTCAAAAGGCTATTCTTCCACTCTGCCCAGAAGGTACAAGCTCTGCGAAGCAGCTGCATTTCTCTGGTTACTGACAATGGTTTGATGCGAGGGAGTAAAATATATTTACAATACGTGCTTGTGTGGTATTATTTATTAGGGGACCAAAATAGCCTTGGATGCATTTTGTTCTTGGTTATGTTTACAGAACACCTACTACTTCCTGCTCTTTCTCTTCCCTCAGGGAGAAAGGGATGCGAGTTATTTTCTCCCCAGTTAGCTTCTCCAGAAAGAGCATTAAACATTTCAGCGCATGGCAAGTGAGAAGGAAGATAACCTCAAGAGATCTGTCAGCTGTACGCATCATGGACATACGGATACAGCCTTCTCTATGCTGCAGCTGTTCAAGGAACTGATGGGAGCCAGGAGTGAACAGTAGTACAGCTCTGTGCAGTGTAATGCGATAACTTGACTATGAGCCACATAAACAAATCACTTAAGTAACTATACAAGTAGGAAGCACCTTGTTATAATAGCTGCACTTCACTTCAATGTGCTGAGTAACTGAGTGTAAATCAGGATGCTGTCATAGAGTTTCAAAAATCCCTCTACTTTCACAGGGGCTCCTTTACACTTCCTGGACAATGAGGTGGTTCTTTAGAGTGAGCAGAAGACTTTCTGCTGTGACTCTGGCATGACCCGATTTTGGTTTTATTAATTAATGTATATGTTTCATTTATAACATGAAGATTATAAAACTAAACTTTTCTTACTTACAGGAATTCCAAGTTTGCCCGCCTGACCTGTTGCTCCTTTCTTCCCTGTGGGTCCCTAAAAGTTACAAACACTGGTGAACTGACAAGTGTTATAAACCCAATCCTCTAAGAAGAGCTGAGAATCATTTTCCCCTCTAGAACAAATGTTCACATTGCCTGGCTTTGGACCAGATCATTTCCACTTCAGGAGACAGCAGAAAGTTTTTCAACAAGTTAATACATTTTGTGGAAAACTACACCACTGTAAGGAAGTATGCTTTTACAGCACTTTCAATACCTTTCAAAAATGGAAATCATTTAAAGTTGGCAATGTAGATGCACTGAGTGTATCTGGAGGAAAGTACTAGAAAACAGTGTCACAAATGGGAACACTATTCTACGTTTTTGATAAAAAGAAAGATAAAATTTACATAAAACCACTTTTTTTTTTTGTTGTTGTTGTTTGTCTTGACTGATCTAGGAATCTGTAGTCTCAGAAAACCGAGTGATACTGACAGAAGATAGCATTCTTGTAAGTAGTTTAGCTACACAGAAGCCAAGTGCCAATGCAGAAAAGCTCGAAATAGGTCGGAAGGATCTGCGAATTCTGTTTACGGGATATTCCTCATAGAATATAGATATCAAACATACCAGAAAAAATTAGGAAGTATTCATAAATTACAACACGGGCATTAATTTTATCTTAACTCTCAGATATAACCCCTCAGACAGCAGAAACAAAAATAACAGTTGTAAGCACTGATCAAATAGAAAAGAGCTTCCAAGATTTTCTGGATTAATCATTTTTAAGAGTGCTATTAAAGCAAAAACTATGATAATTACACTGCCATATTACATAACATGCAATAAAGTGAAAAAAATAAGTCATTTTAAGTTTTGTTTTGTTTTTTGTTTTTTCTTTACAATATGAATATGATAAAATCAGCAAAATTGTGTTCTATTCTTTAATTTAATGTCTTTTTGTTAATAAAGGCATACATAAAGTCCACCAATCAGAACAGGAACCTGTGTATCCAAAGAACTCTATATTGTTTTCATTAAAATTTCTGAACACGTAAACTAAACCCAGATGATTCAGCATTGCAATTTATGGGATCAGCTTCGTGAGGCTTGTTATAGCAGCACCAGGCATGCCAATGGAGTTAAGACTCTGTGGATGTTTCCACTATTTTTTGTATAAATCTTTAAACTCTTTTGGTTTGCTCCAGGCTGGATATTGGTTCCATATTTGCCAATGGCAGTTTTAATCTGAGGGCCATTTGCAAGATCAAGAAAACTTTCCCCAAGGGAAAGGCAGAGGAATGAGTGATTTTATCCTTTGCTGTGATAGTTTGTTAAATGCAATATATCTGAGCACATGGTTATAGTACACGCTGACAATGTTTACACATCATATTTCCTTTTTGTTTCTCCCCATTCCTAACCTACTGTAGATTCTTGTATTCACCTAGAAAATTTTGTAATTTTAACAATCATCTGTGGAACATTTTGAAGAAAATTCCTCATTGAAGTTGCAAAGGCAATTCAAGTTGTAAGAAATCTTCTAGCCTAAATCTTTTGGAATCTCAAAGGTAAATAAAAAAGTCACCCTATGGTAGAATATAAAATATTTTTGGCAACTTTCAATATACCACCAAGATGAACTATTATTTCTAAAGGAAAATATTTAGTCTTTTTTCTTTTTCTTGACTTGTTCTGTCTTTTTAGTCTACTGTTCTGTAGCAAAAAAAAAAAAAAAAAAAAGTCTTCCAAGTCTGAGTGAAAATTCAGTGCAGTGCAGTACCAGGAGGCTTCATTTACAAACCAGAGCAGTAAAATCCTGTGTGTTTTTCAGAGCTAGTTTGTCACAAGGAACTCTGTTTAAGGGTATAACTGAATATCACTCAAATTTTTCCAAAAAAGCCTCTCAATGCTTTCTATTACCCCAAAGTAAAACCACTTATCTATCATATTACACATACGTACTAAGATCATTAATCAATTTTCCGTTCTATATATTTATTGTCCCTTCAGTTATGAAAATGAAAGCCAAACACTGAATTTCAACCTTATAAAACAGTAAAACAAAAACCAAACCAAAACCAAACAAACAAAACCAAAGAAACAAAAAAATCAAAATGATTTCCATGCTGCTCTGTTCCTACAAGCTTAATGTGTGGAAAAACTAGCCCAATAGTTTCAAAAGAGAATTTGAGTATGAAAACCAACTATTTCCAGGGAAATGCAAAACACCACTAATAGATACTGTCATACCAACGCCAAGACAATATACACGCATCTTAGATGAGCTAAACTGTGCCTGCAACAGAGAACACTGTGATCCACATGCAGGTGGCTACTGCCAGCTGTAGAAGCAACCATAAAAACTGTTGGAGCTTCAGTGAGCACTGGGCACTGCTCTGTTCCCACTTCAGACTATGTGACTCAAATGTATTGCTCGGGGATGTAAAACAGTACAAAAAGAACCTTCAGTTAAGTAATTAGCAAGAATTCAGCATAAATCTACAGAACAGCTTGCATCTAGATTTGAGATGATTTGAAACCTAAATATCTTTAGTATAGAGATGTCCAGCAAGCACAGAGATTTCTTAAAACATATTGTAGCAAATCTGTCTACAGCATCATTCAAATTGTAGTGGCAGACAATGATAAGAATTTAAACAGAGTTCAACTCAAACGTGCTGGTTCAAGTTGCTGAAGACTTCACAGGATGTGCAACTTGAGAACAAGTGATGGAGAGCCCTAATCTTCTTGTAAAGCTGGAACATGTAGGCAAATACTACATCTTTAAGAATATCCATTAGAAATCATGTTTTACTCTTGAAACAAGTCTTATGTATCAAAACCCTATAACTTTCTTCTTTTCTAAGGATAGTCAGCAAACAGTAAAAACGTACAATCTCCAATTAAGTGCACTGTTTCTTTACTTTTTTCTACTTACTTCTGAGCCTCTTTCTCCTTTTGGTCCTTGCTTCCCAAATCCACCTGGCTCTCCCTTTGGAAAGAACATATATTAAATAAATAACTAACAACACATCATAGGAAGGCAGAATAAAATGCAATTTCAGCAATCAGCAGAGAAACCTCACGGTTTGCAACACTTACTGGAGGCCCCTGCTGTCCAGTTGGTCCTCTAAGCCCTGGAAGGCCTATGTGACCCTGGGAAGCAGAAAATATAATATATTGCAATACAAATAACTCAGGATGTCATGCTCTGTGAGCTACAGATCTCCTTCGAAAGCCAATCTTGGGAAGTGCTGAGTGGCCTCAGCTTCACTGACTTCATCTGGATAAAGTACACTCAGCTCTCCTGACACCAGACCTTAGGGCTTTTCTTCTTTAAACTCTCTACTCCAACCTCAGTGCAAGAGGGAAATATATATTTTAAACAGTCCTGCACTTTTCTGTGCACAGACTATATTTGGTTCATTGATTTATTAGTACGTCTATCTGTAACTTAAACAGGATATTCCCTGTCAAGGGGTGTCTCTTCTGTTTTTCAATAAACAGAATGAGTTACCAGCCATTTATATTTGCTGAAAGACTGCATACAATTAATGAATGATTATTAAAATTGTATTTTACAAAGCAATAGCACTTACATTTCAAATAAAAATGTTAATTGATTTTGTCTTACAGAATCATTTAGGTTGGAAGGGACCTTTTGAGATCATTTAGAGCAACTAAGCTTAAGCAGGGCCACTTAAGATAGGCACTCCAAAACCTCTCTCTGGGCTGCCTGTTCCAGTACTCAGGTACCCTCACAGTTAAAAAAAAACAACAAAACAAAACAAAACAGTGTTTTCTTGTGTTCAAATGGAATATTTAATGTCTCTCAAAGCGTGCCCTTTGCTTGTCACTACATACTACTGAGATGTGTCTGGTTCCTTCATCCTCATTCCTTCCCATCAGGCATTTATACGCATTAAGATCCCCTGCCTGAGCCCTCTTTCCTCCAGTCTAAAGAGTCCCTGCTCTCCTAGACTCTCTTCACATGATAGATGCTCCAATCTATACTAAGAACTCATCAGTGCAGTGACACACCAGCAAGTGCATCTCAGCATATTAGCAATGAAACTTTTCACAGAATCACAGAATCACTTTGCAGCATTACGTGTACACACAGCACACCATGTTTAAATACAAAGAATTAAAAACCAAGAGGTATTACCTTGTAGCCCTCATCACCAGATTCTCCTCTATCTCCACGCTCTCCACTAGGCCCCTGGAGAGAAAAACACAGAGCACAATGTAACAGCTGGACTGAAATGCTGCTGCAGTGCAGTGAAAAAAGAAAGCTGGGATTTCTCTCAAAACAGACAGACCAACAAGAGTGAATTGAGGATTACTAATATTAAAGTTAGCTTGTCTAAAGGAATAAACATCATTTTTTTCTAAACAAAATGCATTACAACCAGGCAGGACACGCTTTTTAACATATTTTGCAACTGAAGACCAGAAGATAAAAGATGAATCTTCTATGGGGAAAAATGAAATAGGTATACTGGCCTCAGTAGAAGTTCTCCAGGTTTACACCCATATATATATATGGTATCAGAATTAAGACTCTCTGTGAATGACCAGACTTTATTTTCAAGGCATGTGAGGAAAACTGTCTTACGGCTTTCATAAGAAAAATGGCGGGATAAGGAATCACTTGGCTGTAACAGCAGCCAAGACTTTCAAAAAGACGTCCAGCCACTCGTTGGATGAAATAAGAACTGTGTTTTTCTTCCTATGTCTGAAGTGTGAAAAATTGGCCTGGCATCACTAACTGCAGTGCATCTTTACAGTTCAGAAATGAATAGGTTAGCTGCATCTACTGCATATCCACCAATAGATACTATTACGCAACTGCTTTTATACTCTCCAAGGATTCAGCACGTTCATGGCATGTTTCCTAAAGGGAATCTGCAAAGGCCCTGCTTGCAATGTTTGAACGGTCAGCACAGCAGTCCGCTCACCTACAACAGAACTGGCTGAAGTCTTCTCTCTCATGCCCTTCCCTAATTAAGTTAAGAACCTAGTCCAGACTGTCTTCAGTTACATCTGTGTCTTATAGGCCCTGCTTTTTGGGGAGGTGAGGTACAAATATTAAGGTCAATCTGAAGAGGAGTAGGCTGTACAAGCACTACTTTCTAGCACAAAGCCTGAATATTAAATGCTTTTAATAAGATTTTGAGGTTGCATTTGTTTTTTTGGACATGCTCAAAAAAATAATGTATAGAAATTTAGTAAGCAGAAAGGTTACAAAATTAAGCTTAATCATCTAAATTAGCTTTGGAGTGATAATGAAGTAAGTAAAAATATATTTCTGGTTAGTAAAGCAATTAGGTATAATTCAGTATAAACATAGAGGATAAAAATTCTGTTCCAAAATCTGCCAGTCTAAACACAGAATGATGTCATTAGTATAATTAAATGTTAGGCACATACTCCTAAAGCAGGAAAGCGCATATGATTGCATTTTTCAGAGAGAGATTACTGATTAAAGGACCATCACTCCACAGTTTTGTACGAGGGGGTACTGACTCCTTAGACAGTGATAAGAAGTTTCAGAAAGAGCCTGCGTTGTCTCTTGTATTGAGGTACCAATATAATTTTTTTGAGAAACAAAGACCTACTGGTTCACCTATGGGCCCAGGTGGTCCAAGCACTGTATTGTCTTCGCCTGGGTAACCCTAGAATAAACATATGGGTTAAAAAGTGCATATATGTTTAAATATTAGTAATACATGACAAAGCATGCTGTATAGATGGTACTAGTGAATGTGATGCTTATGTTTTTAATACAGTGGAAGTGGTAACTCCATTTCAATGTGCACCATTTGTTTTAGGAAATAAATATAGGAATTAAAAAAAAAAAGTATTTGCTCTACTTTTAAATGCAGCTATTAAAAATAATCACAGAATCACAGAATTGTCTAGGTTGGAAGAGACCTCAAGATCATCGAGTCCAACCTCTGACCTAACACTAACTAGTCCTCCACTAAACCATAATCACTAAGCTCTACATCTAAATGCCTTTTAAAGACCTCCAGGGATGGTGACTCCACCACTTCCTTGGGCAGCCCATTCCAATGCCTCACAACCCTCTCAGTAAAGAAGTTCTTCCTAATATCCAACCTAAAACACCCCTGGCGCAACTTTAGCCCGTTCCCCCTCGTCCTGTCACCAGGCACGTGGGAGAATAGACCAACCCCCACCTCGCTACAGCCTCTTTAATGTACTTATACAGAGCAATAAGGTTGCCCCTGAGCCTCCTTTTCTCCAGGCTGAACAAACCCAGCTCCCTCAGCCGCTCCTCGTAGGACTTGTTCTCCAGACCCCTCACCAGCTTCGTCGCCCTTCTCTGGACTCACTCAAGCACCTCCATGTCCTTCTTTTAGCGAGGGGCTACTGAACTGAACACAGTACTTGAGGTACGGCCTCACCAGAGCCGAGTACAGGGGGACAATCACTTCCCTAGACCTGCTGGCCACACTGCTTCTTATGCAAGCCAGGATGCTGTTGGCCTTCTTGGCCACCTGAGCACACTGCTGGCTCATATTCAGCCGACTATCAACCAATACTCCCAGGTCCTTCTCCGCCTGGCAGCTTTCCAACCGCTCATCTCCCAGCCTGTAGCTCTGCTTGGGGTTATTGCGCCCCAGGTGTACATTTCTGTGTTGGCACCAGCCTCTGAGCCACGTGTTTATCAGGTGGGCTTTCCGTGTCCTCTCTGTACCCCTCCCTGCCACCGTAGGGCTGGACAAAAACACCACCTGTACTCCCACTCCATCCACTAACCATCCCAGTCCCCTAAAGTCCCATTTGATGGTCTTCAGGTTTCTCTCTTCAGTGTCATCACTGCCAGCTTGGACTATTAAAAGAGGGTAATAGTCAGAGGGGCGAACCAGGTTGAGAAGCTTTCTGGCAATGTCCCTGACCCTGGCCCCAGGGAGGCAGCAGACTTCCCTACGGGTAGGGTCAGGCCAACAAATAGGTCCCTCTGTTCCCCTGAGAAGGGAGTCACCCACAACAATCACCCTTCTTTCTGTCCTGGTGGAGACAGTCCTGAGGTGTGGAGTCAACTTCCTTGCCCTAGGCATCCTCCTGAGTAGACTTTCTACCTGTTCCTCAGCTACCGGTCTCTCAAGCTGCAGGGCCTCAAACCTGTTGCATAAGGGCACCTGGGAAGGTGGGGCCGGTGGGGGAGGGCATCGCCTGCGATGTCGAGCAGGGACCTGTTTCCATTCCTCCTCAACTCCTAGGTCCCCTGCCTCTGCCTGACAGCTACAGGGCAGGAGGTCCACCCCCATTTGGGGTGCCTCACCCCAGTACCTGTCCTTCAGGCCGTGCAGAGAGTCGCTCCACAAGTCTATCTCCCGTTCACACTCCCTGATATCCCTCAACCTCTGGACCTCCTCCTTGAGTTCTGCCATGAGGCGGACCAGGTCATCCACCTGCTCGCACCTCATGCATACAGTCTCTCTGTTCCCCGCAGGTGGTAGCAACAGGCTCAGGCACTCCCTGCATCCGGAGACCTGAATGCCGCATTTTTGAACGGACAGTCAGTCTGGGTATGTACAGGCTTCCTAGAGAGGGCACTGTGCCTGGTGTACACCATCGCAGCTGAGCTAGCAGTAGACCGCCGTTAGAAGAGGTGTTCGTATGGGCAGGGGGGAGCGCTCTGCCCTGCCTGCGCTAATTACTGCGCCAACTGACGCGCTATGCCCTGTTTGCCCGTCCTGTTCGCGCAGGCAGGGCGCTCGCGCTCCCTAGAGGCAGCTTTTGAACGGCAGGGGCGGGGGCGCTGCTGGCTCCGCCTACGCCTTGTTCTCGCCTCGTTCACCTCCCTCGAGAGGGCTGCCGGGTCCTGGGGGCTCCCTCGAGTGGGCTCGGTGCCGGAGAAATTAGCACTGCCTGTCCGATCCCCGCTCCGCTACAGAATGCATCTGCCCCGGAGCCGATCGCCTCGGCAATTGGCCGATACTAGTTCTAATGGCCAATACTGTTCTAACTGTTCTAGTGCCCAATACTGTTCCAATACCTTTCTAATACTAGTATTAGAACAAAGTCCACATAGTCATTTGTTAGGAATGGAGAAACAGGGTATTTGACAAGAGCAAAAAAACCAAAATTTCTTCTACTGTCTTGAGATACGTACTTAATACAGGTAAACAAGCGTCCAGAAAATTCCAACAATCAGCATAAATAGGATCATTCTGTTTTTAATTCTAAATACAAAACAGCCATCATCCAAGTAATCCAAATAATAGACAACACAATTACATATTCTAGATGATATTTACCAAAATATTTAATGCAGAGGCAAATATTTTGAACATGATTACCAGTTTCAAAAGTGCATCAAACTGAAATTTCAGAGGTGACTAAGCAAGTTAGACTCCTACCTCCCAACAATTCAGTTTTCAGGTACTGTTTATGAAGATTTTCTCAGAAGCTATTTAGAAAATCCTCACTAATTGCCTATTAGCAGTATTCATTGCAAAACTGGCCCTAACATAAGAATAGGTTTCTTTGTCAGGCTCAACTCAAAATTAATCTTCCTGAAGGGAATCCCTGTACTTGCCTGGGGCTATACAGATTTCTCAGCATTCAGATTTGTTTGCAGGACTTGGAGCAGTAGTGAAAGAACAGTAGTGAATTTGACACTGAAATAGCAACATTGAGGCAATATCCTGCCCCTAACATTTTATATTAAGCATAGAGCTTTGACCATCATAGTTAAACTTCCAGCAAAATCCATGGGAGTACTCACAGGTTTAAAGTTTAGTGAATACTTAGCAGTTCCCACGCTGATTATTTCTGTCAGTAGCATTTACTGAGGGCAGTGGTGCTATCTGATACAATTACATATTTTTTACAATGGGTACCTTGTGTTTTAAAGCCTCAAACATTTCAACTACAGTTCAGAACTTTGCATCCAAATGATCAGTTTCTGCAGTTTGTATTTCTTTTCTTGTTCTCTCACAATACTAATATCTCCAAATAGTGGCTTCACCGCATGCTGAGGAAAACAGTGAGCTTACAGTAATATTTCTTTCCTTTATGACTACTCAAACGATAGAAAAGTATAATCTAACTTCATACCTTCTCTCCTTTGGGTCCTGGGGGCCCTGAAGGCCCTGGAGGACCTTGATGGCCCTAAAGAAGAAAACAAAACAAAAATTAGTTCCAACACAAAATAATAAAAGAAAGAATTCATTTTTTAGATGCTTGTTGTCATTATGTTTTGCTGCTTGCAAAATTAATGGGCACAGGCAGAAAAATTACTCTGTGCAGGAAAACCTATGTGCACAGTTAGAAACCGGAAGTTCTGGCAGGGCTTGATGCAAGTGAGGGGACCTGGGCTGGTTCTTACTTCAGGGTTAGGGCCACAGATGGACATTTCTGTTTGGAGTAGACATGGCAGTCTGGTCTGTAAGAGCAAGACTCAATCCATCTACAGGGATCATTGGAGAACAGTGATTATTTTTCAGTGAAAGTCACAATATTTTTATGCCCTTCAAGTAACCTCATTCAATCATTGGTTTTGTTACTGAAAAGGAAGCTGCCTGGCCAGACAGTAAACAGAAGTGGTGGTTTGCTGAATTCTCTTTATAATGAATAGCTGTAGTAATTTCATAGGAACTATATTAACAAATAGAGTGGGAAGCACTGGACAAACAAGTTTCAAATCTGAGGGAAAAAACAACTGCTGTTGAACTCACAAAGAAACAACTCATCATTGCTTAAGGCTAATGCTTTTAAGTAGGCAATCAGGTGTGATATAAAAGTATGTATCTGAAACACAATACGTTTGTGTATTCTAGATACAGATCTCACATGATATTTGAAATTATTTAGAGCACCAGAGTTAAATTCATTAAAAAAAAATCATTAAAAAAAAAAAAAACTCACCCCATAACCTGGAATTCCTAGTTCTCCTTCTGGTCCCATTCCTCCTAGATAGCCCTATTAAAAGCAATTATCAGTGATAGAAAAAATAGTTCCCTTTTAAAATGTTACAACAACATACACTTTATAAAGTAATCACTTGGAAAAAACTTCAGATACTGAGATTTGAGAACCACAGATTACTTCCTTGTTACTTCCAACTTCATTCATTAAAGAATACTGGACTTCTCCTTGTGCTGTGGAAATGATGGTCAAAATTTCAGTCCTAACAAAAGAGTTCAAGTCCTTCTCTTGAAAATTAGACAGGTACTTTAGTTCTAAACTTCACGTGTTATGGGAAACAATCCTGCATTCAGTGGTTACAGTATTGGACGTTGGAGCTGTGAGATGGGCAAATTGCCTCAGTTGCATGGAGGGTGCATTTGTTTTTGCATCTGCTATTACACAATGTGAAGCATGCTTGGAGAGCTTGCGATGAGAGAAATTCATAAAGTTAATGAAAATACCCTTAAACCAGTTAACATTGCCAGACTCCCATTCAATAGGACAAGCAGTCCTCAACTGAAATGCTTTGTTTCAGCCATGACTAAGGCTTTCTTTATGTAATAGCAAACCCCACAATTTCTTTTCTTGGAACTAGAAAGGTTTAAGGAACAGCAATATCACTAAATTATATCTGGATTGTGGGGCATGTGTACTCCACGGCAAGCCCTGCCATCCTGCTCCTCTGATTACCAGATCAGGAACATGACCGGTGCATGAGATCGCTTCCTGAAGGTCCATGAATTTCTGCCTGGATGGGTGCATAGGTCTCATGCTGACACTTAAAGGCCAGGGCACACATCGATACCTAGGGGCTGAGAAGGACTTCCAAATAGTTTAAGCACTGCCTGCATCTCCATCTCCAGCTGGTGATATTTGTACATGCTATACCTGTGACTTGCCTCCTCCCATGGAGAGACATGACATTGCTAAATCATAAATATATCAGCTCTTAAATAATCATGTTTTGTACAAACCGAGGGGCCCCGAGTTCCTCTTGCACCTTTGGGACCAATTTCTCCAGGTTGGCCAGAGTCACCAGCAGGTCCAATTTCTCCAGGAGGTCCAAGCTGCCCTTTTTCCCCCTATTGGTGTTATTGTATTAAAAATAATAAGAGATTGATACTATGTTTAAAATGCAGTTTAAATGCCTAATGAAAGCATGTAACAGCATTATTTAAGAGGATTATTATATTTACATGTCATTTACAGTAGTTTTTAGAATGTCTGAACCCAGAACTCCTCAGTGGAAAAAAATAATTTTGATAGAGAATTTCTTTGGTTTAGCCAAAGCTTTACATTTTTGATAGCACCAGAAACTGAGTTGCGCATTTTGATCCAAATTTAAATTTCCTAAGGTCTCAAAAGTTATCAAGTGCAGAACAATGACAATTCTAATTGCTATGGCTAACAAGAAAAAAAAAAAAAGCTTGAAGTGTGATGGAAAATACGGATAGGTTTAGTTCACTTTATTGGTGTTTTCATACTACAGTCTAACAACATATAAAACCTGACGTCTTTTGCAGTGCTGACAGGCTCTCAACAGTGTCAAGTGATTGAATGAAATTATTTTGTAATGTAAATTTCAGACAAAAGGGAATCTGGGGAGATGAAAAATACTACCTTCTTTCCTACACGTCCCCTTTGACCTGGATTTCCTGGTGTTCCTTCAGGACCCTGTATGTTAATTAGGGAGAGAAAAAGAAATGATTGAGAAAAGCCCTGGAAACATATTTAAATTGTGCTCCAAATTGGATAACTAAGCAGGCTTTTGTAATACACAGAGGTGGGAGGAAAAATCTCATTAAGCGTTGCTGTGAGAAAGTCAGTAGAGTAGGACTTTTTCAAGTTACAGCAGAAATAAATGGGCATACATAAGGGATCACTTATCAAAGTACTGAAAATGCTTTGGAAATGAAGAAACAAAACACACCAACTAATAAATCTTGTCCAGACAGGAAATATTATTTTAGTAATAAAGTTGCTTCAAGATAAATACTGGATTTAGAGAAATGCAATACACAGTCAGGGGAAAATTAACAAGACTTTGGGACTATCAAGTGTGAAGAGCAGGGCCCTGACACAACTTACTGCAGCAGGAGAGCCCTAACTCAGTTAGTGATGGTGCCTCCCACCGCCAGCCTCCTGGTGATGGTGTAAGTGGGTGAGTTGCCTGCAGGTGAGGAGTGTATAGAGCTACAATCCCGCTGTCCTCTCGGTCACTTCAAAAAATGACTCTCCTGAAGGGCTCAAAGTGTCTGGAGCTCACTGGCCTCAGGTTACCTGATAGCTCCTTGAAGGCAAGGAGGCTTCAGTTTTGGGTAAGGGGAGATCTCTCTCTCTCTCTTTCTATAATATTTTTAGAGATATTGTGGTGATGAGCTATGATAAACAGAGTTCAAACTGATTTGTGAAGTACATATGTTGCTTCATATGTATCTGTTCAAGTAAAACGTAGTATTAATCTCATCCCCAACAGGACAACCAGACAACTGATGATAGGTAATCCATTTCCTTGTTTAAACTAGAACGGTGATCTGTCCACATCCCTAGAATGAGGTCAAACCAAAATCATGATCTGAACACTCCCAGATGCTGGGGAAGATGAGTGAGGAGGGATTGCAGCCGCTTCTGGAACGCATGGAACAGAAACTTGAAAAATACCCTGCTAACCACATCCTTCCAAACATCAAATCACCAGACCCGCCTGTCTCTCTGAGGTGCAGCAGCACTGTTGATGCTGTTTACTCTATACAAGTTAATTACATACTTTGCAGATATGCCAGGGCCAAGCTGTTTTATAATTTTAATGTACAAAACATTCCAGCTTTTCCAGAATTGCCAATCCAAAAAAGAAGTCAGGGTGACATTACTGAATGAGAAACTAAAATTGTTCTGCAGCACACTGTGAGCTAACAGCACGCTGAGAGCTGGAAGTGCACTTTCTTCCTTTACTAGGAGAGTATGTCACTGTGAAGAACCCAAGACTTAAAAAAGCTAATTGTATCACTGAGGCTTAGAGGACAGAGAGGATAGTGCTCACAGCCGTTAACAGCTGGCCCTCTGAACTACTGTTTACTCAGACTCCATCATCACATAAGAGCTACAGCGAAGGCAGCCAGAGGAC
Organism: Aythya fuligula; assembly: GCF_009819795.1. NCBI lineage: Eukaryota > Metazoa > Chordata > Aves > Anseriformes > Anatidae > Aythya > Aythya fuligula. The sequence continues at coordinate 15,166,030 of NC_045566.1, forward strand.
TGTGAATGAGAACAAGACAATTTTTGCTAAGGGAATCTGATGTCTGAATTAGGACTATGTACTTGCTTTGGAAACCATGCTCTAAAAGATTAGTTTACATTAAGAACTTGCATAAAACTTCAGCAAAACAGATTATATGGATGGAGTTTAGGTGCTAGGCATTATGCCAGAACAAATAAGCAAACTGATATAACAATGTGGACTGTGGATCCCAACGCTCATTTGCTATTCGACCTGTGTGTGTGTACTACTCTTTCTCTCCATCTGCAGTTTCTGGTTTAGTTATCTATGGCAATTGATAATAGGTTCATTTAAATATATGTTCATTTAATTCCTTTCACAGAAGCACCAAAATGAAGTTAGTTAAAGAAAAAGTGTCTTTTAAGAACAAAATGGAATCATGAAATTCTTTCTTCTGTCTCCTTGCTTTTTATAGTATCTGCCTCACTACAGGGCCGTTTACAAAGGAAGAAGAGAAGGCCCACCATAGATGTGACCTCACACCACAGCACAGAACTATCAACTGAAGCAAGGCTTCCTGGCACGACACACCTTCATTTCTGCAAGTCAGTTCCAGCATAGGATAGACAGCATCCATAATGATGTCTTTACATCACCTTGTCAGCAATACGGAAAGGCCACTGTTTGGAAAGACAGGCCAACTGATCAGGAACCACACCAGCAGATGTTGTTTGGATTATGTGGTGTCTACTATCATTTGATACTGGTTTTAAGCCAATTTGACCTGTCTTGTATCTCTCACCAGAGAAGGCCCTATAATCCAACACTTTAAGAAACCCCATGCTGTTGGTGTCTGTGCTGCAATCATTTTATAATGAAAGACACCTCAACATTAAGGATATCACTTCATCTAGAAATGTTATTTTTAGACGTAGCTTTTGTTGTTAAAGTGTATTTAAAAGAATGACAGCTAAACATGTATTTGGTGAGAACATCACCACAAAACCTTCAACTGGAGCTAGAACGTGGATGCTTTAAGTTCTAGAGCTTTATTATTTGCAAACTGCTCAAAATGGCAGTTCATTGTCCTGACAAACTTTTAATCTAAACTAAAAACTAAATAGCCCTGGAACAGCAAACAAAGCCATTAGGTAGGGAAAGATACAGAACAATAAAACATCTTACAGCACAATTTATGGTAGGATATATTATCTCACCAACATCTTTAGGCATTTAAAAAAAATATATAGAATGATTTAATTCTGTTAAATTGCCCACCGTCTCCAAATGAAGGTGAGGATAGAGACTAACAATGGAAGGTTGCCTGGAGGGGAGAGATCTGAAGTGAGAGACACCAGGCTGTGTGGTGTATGTGTCTAGGTGACAAGTGTGAGGAAATACTGTCTGCTAAGAGACCCCAGATTTAGGATGGGGAAAACACTTGTAAGCTCTACCAACCCTGAAAAGTAGAACCACATAGAAAGGGGAGACAAACTAGTTTAAAGATGGTAATCTTTAATACAATAGCAAAACAGAAAATAATAATAATAATAAAAAAAAAAGTAAGCTAAATTAAAAAGGAAATAATCACAAAAAGCCCACTTAAAGTTGAAAACACTTACAGGAACACCCATTATGCCAGCTTCACCAGGGGGTCCGACAATTCCTGGTATTCCCATCTCTCCTTTTTCACCATCTTCTCCAAGTAAGCCTTGTTCTCCAGGGTCTCCCTTAAGGGTAACAAAAACAAACAAACAAATAAATAAATAATCGAGTTACTGTTCCAAAATTAATTATTCTTGAGAAGAGTGAATTTAAAATCTTCAGGTTTGACCATAAAAGACAACTGAAAAACCACCACATTAAAACTGACTGGAATTTTTCCAGTCAAATTCAGATCAGGCTTCAAGTTAGGGTAAAGCCCTTTCTATCTCATTCATTCACTCCTACAGCCAGATTTTACTTCATCCATCTCCATCTACCTTGAGGATGTGACGTCCCCTGTCCTTGCATGTGACACAGTCTCTGGCATAGCACTGATCTGGCAGAGGACATGGAGCAACTTTGGGCTCACTCTGTCCAGCATGATGGTCATAAAGGAAATAAGATGTACTCAGTTCTTCAGTTTGCTTTTCTCTGTCAAGCCATTCAACTTTGTTAAGCTTGCAGAGCAGATCTGTGCCTAAAAGGCACAGGAAAGTCTATAATATATAGGGCCTCCCATGTTAAAACTGAGCTTACTCAACTGGGCTCTGCTGAACTTGTGAAACAGAGGGGGGAGAAAAAAGATATTTTGGTCTTTAAATTAATTTGACTGCTTTACATCTGCCATAAAAACTGAATGTACCTTTGGGCCATCTTTTCCTTGAACACCATCTTCTCCTGGAGGTCCTGGTTCACCCTTACAGAAATGAACAATTGAAAACGAAGTTATTGCCACTAACAGAACTTCTCCAGATAAAAGTATTGCCTTGCAAGAACTAAAACTGGTCTTACATATGCTTATCATATTTTTGGACTTTTTGAATTTTGGACTACTTTTATGTTGTGATAATTTGTTTTCATTTTTCACAGATTTACAGTGATAGTTACAGCCCTATGAATCTGGAACACTGGAACATGTAGAAGACAATCTACATTTCAAAATTGAGGCAATACTATGCTCATGGAACACTGAAGGTTTGAATAGTGGTACTGAGATTGCTTAGTTTCAGAGTACATGACGTGTAATTACAATAACCTTAAGAATACATCTGTTTTGTTCCAAAATTTCCACGTTTATGTGAATAACTACTATATTGGTATGTACAGTGACTTAGTTTAGGGCCATGAAAACCTCATCATTTACCAACAGTACTATCTACTATGACTTTTTAGAACATTTGCATTTCTCAGGGTCTGATATTCAAAGACAGTGGCAACTTGCAACTTTTGATGCAGATAGTAAAACAGCAAATACAAGCTATCCTATACTGCTAACGCGGTATTTCAGGCATAGAAATATGGTAAGTCTAGAGCTTCCACTGTGTACCAGTACCAGGTATTACTGTTCTGCCAGGGCTAGTGGATTGCTGAATGCAACTTACTGGAGATTTTGGGCAGGAGAAAAAGATAACAGCAAGGAGCTAACATATCTTGAGAGTAGCTCAATGGTAAGGTTCGAATCTAAAAGGATACGGTTTATACTCTTTTACAAGTGCCATGAACAAAACCTGTCTTGAGCATTTTAAAAGCTTTTATCATCCTTCAAAGGTAGGCAACTGTCACATGAAAGAGGTAACACATGCAGAAAGAATAAGCAGGTGCACAAGTGTTTGGTAAAACTAGTTGGTGAATGAGCTATTCACAGCACCAGAAGCAAATCAGCTGCATGAGACAGTGGTACAGAGGGATAGCTTGCTCTGCTGGGACTATAATGTTCCCGTTATTTCATAGGAATCTGTATACAGTGTTATTCTGTGCTGTTATCTTAACAGCTGGGCTAGACACCCTTGGATTTAGTTTCGTGCTCAAACCACTTATTCATGGGTCTCTGTGACATGAGACACTTAGAAAAATTTCAACTTCACAATCAATACTCTTTTTAACTTGTCATGGCATTACAAACATTCTTTTAAAATCTTCTGACAAATCAAGGTTTTCTGACTTGCATTTCTGACACATTTGTAACATACTTTTCTTTCTGGAAAAGATTCACCCAGAGCTCACCCTTAAACCTTGGTCGCCTGGTTCTCCAACCTTCCCAGCAGGTCCAGCATCTCCCTGGAATATCACAAGAAAATTAAATCTTGAAGTTGATATTTCTAACAATGATGGGGTTTACAGATAATGCAATCATCATGACAACACTGCTTAATGGATCACATACTGTATCATTATCTACTTGGCTAATAAGTCAGATCACTCTGATTTCATTTTTTTTTGGAAACTGGAAAAATTTAAAAGCCCAAGTGAATAATTTCAACATTTACCTTTGTGCCTGGTTCCCCCTGCAGTCCAGGTTCTCCTTCAGGGCCAGGAGGTCCCTGCATGGTACAAGAGCTATTCTTACACATGATCATCAATAATAGTTTTGCTACTACCAAATAACACAGCCAAGATAGAAGCAAAAGTATGACATGAGACACTTAAAGAACTGCATGTCTGAAAAATAAAAATAAGAGAAAACTGTTGTTGGTCTTACTAGAGACTGACAGAAGAAGAGTATAAAGGCGTTCAGAACTGTACCATTGAGCAGTAATACACTGAAGACTCAGCAGTACCACTAAGCATTTACCTTTCATCATAAATTGCTAGCAAGCTAAGCAATAATCTACCTTTTGGAATTCTTACTGACTACTCCATCACTGTTTAGGCTTGGAGTTAAGTAAATACAGACACTGGAAAACAAATATACAGGTTTTCAGCTTTCAAAGTGTAAATGGTATTAGATTACTTCTTGTAGAATTTACATTTAAACCCTTTCCTGCTTTGGTTTTTAACAGGCAGTCATAAGACTGGGTTCTGGGTGACTGAGGAAGTGCATTTATTTGAAGAAGCCAAATTCCTTTTGTTCTAAGTGAGCTCATCCCTCAGCTACTTCATTGCAAATGTGTCTAAAGCATTCTGTCATACTTCTTTCAAAGAGATATTAAAAACAAGGCAAAAAATAGAAGTTAGGAAGAAGACAGCCTGCAGTTGCTTTTCTTCATCTACCATTTGCAAGGACATTTGATTAATACCATTCCAGTTTCAAACCCCCAGCCTTGGATAAACTGTCTAACTGCAAGGAAAATGTTTCTTTTTCCCCCCACAACTTGTTTACTACAGATGTCGTGAATGCATGCCTGACAACAGCTCACAATAGAAAGAGGTACTTGGTTCAGACATTATTGCTTTGCACATGCTTTAAGAGAGACTCTCAGCAGCTCATGGTATTTAAGTCAGTTACATGTAATCCAAAAAATAATTTCTGAACACATTGTCTAGGCATATTCTGTTGCTTGAGTGTTTGTAATTAGGATATAGATGATGAAAAACTCACCTCCAAACCCATTTCTCCAATAGTGCCAACATCCCCTGGTTGTCCTCTTGGACCCTGGCATTAAACAAAATTTTGGCTACATCATGCAATTAACATTAAATCATGTTGCACAGCCTTGAATTTGTCTCTTCAGAACACTACCAGCTGGCATAAAGAAGTATACTTCATTGTCTTTCCTTCTGAATCCCACAGTGTATGCAAGTACCATGAAAGCATACAGTACCAAAGACCTCATTGCCAGTCCTGACACAGGGAAATAACAGATTTCACACCAAAATAACAGTTTTCCAAGAATAACACAGATGTCTCTTCTTACAGACCAAAAGTAAAGTGTTATCTGTACTAAGCTCTCCCCTTGATTAACTGAGACTTTGTTTAATTAAGGTTTGTTAGACTGTCTGGTTTGTTTTGTGGAAAAGCCTACAGTCTGGTACAGAATTAACTGAAAGCAACTACTGTGTACTTCACTGTGGATTTAGCAATGTTTATAGAGAACAATCACTGAGGTGTAATGGAGTAAAGGCTGGAGTCCTTTTAGTAACATCAGTAAATATGCTATGATCATTTTTTTTTATAAGCCCTACTAGAAATAATAGATTGCAGTAACACATGTCTTCCTAAAGTCGCATGCTCAAACTCTATGCATGTTAGATTGTCCACCTCTGCATATGGACTGGGATTTGCATGCCTGGGGAGCAGAGTTTGCTTGTAACAGCTTACAGCTGATTCTAGAGCCACTATGAACATATGTCAAGACAAATCAACCCCCTAGATGTATCCAATCTGAACTCTGAAAGTTCGTACCCATTTACCTCTTTTGGACTCATTTGAGTTTAAGGTGATTCTACATTCAAAACATTTTGTTGCTGTATAAAATCTCATGTAAAGTAAAGATGTTGCCACTTGTATTGGTGATAGAAGCCTTTTGAGCAAGTATTTACTCTTTTTAATTTCACCTCCTCCTTACAAACTATGCATATGGTTTTCCTCCTCCTGATGACTTGGCAGTGATCACAGAAGTCTGTTCTTCCCTTGCAGTACCAATGTAAACTACATGTGAACAAGAACATTGCAGCAGATGCATCTATTTTAACCTATAGATTCATTGAAGTGTGAAGAATGACTGAAACTGCAGTTAATTTCCTGTTGATAATTCACTTGGGCTACACTATGTCCATTGGGTTTTGGTTTGCAGCAGTTCCATGACATTCCACAATACAGTTGACAGAAAGCTCAAGTCTGATTCAGGAGTCAAGTTGTAATATTCACACAGAGCTAAACTTGCTGGATTGGTAACACATCTTTCCCCTGTGACTTCCAGGGTCGCCAAACAGGGCAATATAACAGCATATTTAACCATTAACAGCAGATAATTTGCGAAGAAGATTTTCACTGAATTGCCTGACAGTAGGTAAAGATAACATGCAATTTAGATCAAGCCTGCTACCACAAATAGTTCTAACTGCATTAGTTTCTTTGCTCCTCCATCAATAATTTGCATTTTTCTGTTCTGTGCAAAAACTAGTGACAGGGAAAGAGAAACTGTTTCGGCAGCTGGCTTCTGTATAGTGACCAGCTGTCAGAAGATGAAATCAACTTGCTTGCAAAAGCAGTCAAAAAAAAGAGCCAAGCGTTTAATTTGAAATGTCTTGCATCATTTTCATAGCTTCCTTCATAGCTGACAGTGCGATTCTACAATGATGAGAACAACAGAAATGTAGGTTGCTCAAGAGTAGACCACTTAAATTAGATAAGGCTGATTGTCATTTAATATATATAAAAATTCAGTATTGACCAGAAAATAGTAGGAATTTTATGTATACATCTTGCAGTATAAGGCTCTCAGATGTCACAACATTAAGATTAGGTAATTAGGTAAAATAGATTAGATTATATGGAAGAGCAAAAAGTGACATGAATCCAATAACAGATGTTAGAAAATACATTTTCTGTTGACACATTTTGCCTTTCCTACAAGTTGGCAACTGAAATAAACAGGCAATTTTCAAAATAAAATTTGCTAACATTTCTAAAATGTTGGCTGTTGGAATTTTTCTAGACCACACTTCCCCATTGTGCAATGGCTTTCTGTAAGCATCTGTCAGCCTAAGGATTACTAGAAATAATTTTTAATAATAGAAATAATATTAGAAATAACATACTTTATATCAACACTTCACTTTCAAGATTTAAATTAACTGTATGTTATTTGATGTCCAAAATAACATTTCAGAAGCAACAAAACCATGCATTTTGACAACTCAGACTTCTGCACTATTAAATGGCAGCCTTTCCCCATGTCCCCCTTCTAGGAAAGCACATACTTTCATTGTACTTACATAATCTGATTTACCCACAGAGATGGTGATGCAATAGTATTCCTATCACGGCTACATATTTCAGTACTTTGTATGTATTTGCTGCAGATCCTTCATGTTCATCTGTTACAACATTAGCCACATGAAAACAAGTGTGGCTTTGAAATAATAATAATCAGAACAAGAATCCATTCAGCAGAGGAATGTCTGAGGTTTATTAGAACAGTCTCTTTTTTATTGAAACTTTAACCTGCCAAATAGATGTGGTTCCTGAGTTTCTGAGTAACAATCCTAAAATTTGTCTGAAAAAATGCACTAACATCAGTATTGGCACATACATTTACATAATCCGTAACTTGGATGTCTACCTCAATACACAGTAGAGCCACCTAATATTGCAATCCAGATTCTGCCACACTGTCTTACGTTGTGCATGCCTTACTTCAGTGCTTCCCAACATGATTAACAGGTCCCCTTATTTACAAATTAGGCTAAGGAATGGAGGCAGACTCTAGCCCTGTAGTTTTAAAACAATTACCCCACAATTCCTACCTAACCGCTGCTAACAACAAATCTTGGTAAAATGGAGCTTGAGTTACTAGGGAATTCAGTACAATATGTGGAAAAATTTTAAAGCAGGCATAAGGATCGACTTACTGTCTCTCCCATTGGTCCTCTGTCTCCTGTGGTTCCAGGAGGCCCAGGCAAACCCTCAAAGTTAAAAATAAAATGAAGTAAAATAAAAAATCAGTTGGAAACAAGCTGTTTCACATTCTGTGCAAAGTGACTTCCCTCTCTTATTTCTGCTCACTCAATCACTTGCTCAGGAATACCTAAGAAATTTTTTCTTCTGGATGATATGCACTGCCATTCATCTGCATATATACAGACACACACAAGTCCCAGTAAAGGAACATGAAATGAAAACCCATTGTCAAAGGTGAGAGGCACCAGGCTCCTAAATCTGGCCAGAAGAGGCAAGAGAAAAGCAGTGGCAACCAGCGTTCTGAGTCTCAATTTCAGCACAACATCACTACCATTACTGCTTTGCTTCTGCTTTTCTGCTTCCTTCTTTTTAAAAAAAATACCATACCATTAGGATTGACCAATAACCTCCTTTGTAAAAGAAAAACTTAAACAGAACACGTTAGATTTCCATTAAAAAAAAAAAAAAGACCTAAAAGAGAAATTTTCTCCTACACAATATATATATTTCATGTATTTTTCTTTATTTATCCCAACACTGATGGCACACATCTAGTCTAAAATCCGTCAATTATTTTCTATGTCACAATGAATTTCTCCCTTAAAACTACAATAAAACCACTACCAAAACAACTTCTAGCACTCCCAAGCTACACATAGTTGCCATTCTGCTGCAGTTTGCTAACATACTGTAGGTATGCACTGTGGGCAATCATCCATGAGAACACTGGTCTAGTAGCAGACTACCAAGTTCACACTTACTCTCACTTCTGCTTCTGATTCTTTGCATGAAAAAATACAAACTCTTATGTTAGTTTTCCAGCTGCTCCAAAGTAGACAAATTCCCTTATATGAGTGATAAAGAAGTATGGTATTTGGTGTTTGGGATGAAGTACTAGAGCATTTCATACTCACTGGTGCACCTTGATCTCCTCTTTGTCCTGGATTTCCAGCTTTGCCCTGGTCAAAGAGAAATATTGAAAGATGATGCTGGCTTCAGATAACTTCCAAACACAGCTCAGAAACTTGCGGTAACTGCATTAAGGCTTAATACAAAGATTGTCTCCAATACTTACAATGAGCCCAGGAGTGCCTTTCTTTCCTGGATCTCCTCTTTCTCCCTGATAAATAACCAAAAACATGTGAGTTCTATGTGCATTTGCTAGATAAACTGCATACAGCTGCTACAAGTTTAAAAGTTGCGTTAAGTGCAGAAATCGCGGATTCAGGCTTAGATGAGTTTATACCATAATAAGGAAGTATTTGAAAAAGGCAAAAATTTGCAAGGCTTCTCCTAGACTAAATGGAAATTTGTTATGGCTTCTAACACAGTAGTGTTTAGTGTTTTTGTTGTTGTTTGTTTGTTTTGGTTGGTTTGGGGGGGGGGTATTGCCAGTCATGATCTATTTAAATGTTTTGTACAGTACTGAGCAATGCAAGCACTCACCTTAATGCCTTGTGTTCCTGGTTCTCCTGGAGGACCATCTAGACCTCTAGGTCCCTGAATATTGAACAAGTGATTAGGAACATTAATTGCGTGTTATTTCGGGCTATCAGCAGGGAGATGAAACATAAACTATAGGAGAGGGAAACATGTTTTGTTGGCATGTACTCTGAAAATCCACAGGACAAAGAAAAACTTTCACTATATGTTAAGTGTAAAATAGAGCTTTAAATAATAAATTTAATTACTGGCTTACTATAATGTAAATGTAAGGTTTTCTTTTTGTTTGTTTTTAAATATATAAACAAGATGTTTAGGGACTCTGTTGGACCCAGCTTGCAGACAAATATTTTCCACTCATTTTCATCCACTTTTTAAGCATGCAACACATATTTAGAAGTATTTAGATGAACACTGGTTATATGGGGTGCTTGCTTTTGAGCATGTTGTACATGTAAAAAAAATCCAGTTAGCTTGTAAGACTTTAAAACAGGCAGATAAAGTTCTTCCATTAGTAAACCAATCTGAGGCAAGATTAAAACCAATTTATAATCTCTCAGAGTGAATTGCTGTATTATTAAACTGTCTACTGTAAATTGATATTTTACAATCAATATATGAACAAAAACTATTACATTATGCTATGCTATTACAAATATAGCAAATATTTATTGCCAAGATGTTCAGATATGATTATTTAAGATTAGTAATGCAAATCCATTAGTTTACAAGCAAATAAAAGAATCCTTAAAATAGGTAATAAGCAAAAAGGAAAAGAACATTTTATCCACAGTGACTCAGGAGGGTATTTCCATAATTCTAAACACAATGAATGTTTGTATATAGAATACAAAATTAAAACCAGTTAACAACAATCTGAAACCAATGACCGCTTTAAATAAGAGCTAGATGAATATCAAGACAACAGAGCTGGGCTCTTTACAGCCGTATGCTGTGGGAGGATGAGAGACGACAGCTTTCCTGGTGACTTCTTGGCTGTGTTGGTACCAAGCAGAAGGAATTAGTACACTGCTATGGCATTACCTTGAGGAAATAGATCTGCATTTTCAGCGTGAACTACTCAGTTGTGGAGAACCTTACTTCTTGGGTCATGGTTTATAGTGCAGGGCATGCAATACAACTCTCTGGAATCAGATGTGAAAGTGTTCTATTAAGCAATAATGCAGGGCTTATAAAAAGACTTCGTTGGAAGTGCTGGAAATACATCTGATTTTATTTATATTACTTTCTCTTCAAAAAATGTTTGTGACTTCCATGTCCCTCTTGAGCTTCTGAGGTAAAAAATGGCAGAATTCTGTTCACTCTAACTTGGGTTTACCAATGAACATCAAAACCTATGTCAGAACAGGTGATGAACACCCACCTGCCCCTCTTTGGAGCTACACTAAAAGAAGGGGCTGGCCGGTAACTTGGAATCCAGAATCTGTTAGGTTTTGCTCTTGCAACAGAATTGTCTCAAGAAAAAGTCCTTCCTTTGAGTTGATGTATCATTACATCCCCTGGCCAAGCCATAATTATCCCATGAGAAGCTTATCTGCCAGCATTTCAGCACTGCTGCTGCCGGTCAGCATGAGGGAGAACACAGGAAACGCAGGATGAGGAAAAGGAACAGGCAGGGAAAGCTGTCTGAATACTTCTGAAACCTTGGACAGTTTTGGTCACAGCTTTTGTGAGGCAATCCTTTTGTTATCTTGGCCACCTTCTCTGTTTTGATGAAATAATGACTGAGTATTTACAGGCACTTTTTTTTTTTTTTTTTTTTTTTTTTTTATAAACCAAAGGAGAAAAGAACAGATGCTATAAGAGACAACAACACTCCTGGCTGCTGCAGGGCTCTTGCTGAGAAAGGTACCAATCCAAAGACAACTAAAAGTCTATGGAGAAACTCCTAGGGACTTCAACACACTCAACGATCAGGACCAAAAGACTAACAGTGTTTTCAAGAGTGATGGAGGCCTTGATAAGAGAAACAGGACTGGGTCTCAAGTTGAGATTATGTAATTGTGTAAGCCGAATTACTGAATTATTATATAGCATTACTTAAAAGAAAGCTAAATATATGGATTAAATTAATTTCAGGTTACTGATCTGCTCTTTTTCTGTAACTGATACCTATAATGCACACCAAATGAATTGTGATGAAAGCTCAAGGAGGACTGAGCAGGTTTAGAGTCCTATGATCTGACATTGCTTTCAATAGAAAGTTCTCCAATAATGGAAAGGAAAGTGAAGGTGGGAAGCCTTGAGATGAAATGAGGATGGGTCAATGAGCTGGGGGTAAGGGGAGATAGAAGTTCAAGAACAAGCTACAAAGGAATCCCCTCGGGAACATAGGGAGGGGAAAATTCAGAGTGTTAAATTATTCTGCAATTGCTAACCTTAAGTGTTTCTCAGACTTCTTAGATACATGGCCTCTCATTTGTCTTTGCATTCTCCACAGGGCCGATAAGATGAAATATTCAAGGAGGACACACTTTAATTGTATGAATTTGTGTAATAAAGAAATTTTATCTTCTATCACTAATAATACTAACAGATAGATCTTTTTTAAACACTTGTGACTTACTTTTAGTCATAACAGGGTTCATAGCCCATAGTTCGAGAAATGGCCCTGTCAGGAAACTGCATAGGATTCTGTCTGTATTATGCACTGAAGCCTTTCTGCAAGTCATACAGGTACTGCCACTTGAGTGGTGATGGCACGAGCAACCCAGTCATTAGGAAGAGAATGACAACTGACTTAAAAACTGCTAATCAAGTCAAGTGGTCTATCATTCAAAACACCAACCTTTAAATAATTTTGAATTGAAAATGAAGTAAAAGAAACCAACATGAAGCTCAGCTTCATGCCTGTTTTTAACCTACCCTTAGCCTGCCATAGAGTAGAGTGCTGGAATCCAAGGGAAAGCCAATTTAATATTCTATCAGAAGTACACCATAACATTCCTATAAATAGCACAGTGTGACTCATTATTGGCACGGATGCGTTGGATCTGTATCTTTTCCTACTATAACTAGGACAGAATGAGAGATGCACATAATTTGCCTGCTGTTATTTAATTTCGGTTGCAGCTGAGCTGAGGAGTAGGGCTGCCAAATGATTGCTACTACTGTTTTTCTTTGGCAAGAGTTCAGCTTTATTTCTAAAATGGAACATATTGCATGGAAAACTCAAGGATAATCAAATGAGAAAAAGTTCATATAAGAAGGCAAGAAATGCCAATCAACTCTTTTTGTTTTTCTCATCCTACTTCCTAGATATAAGAAGAGTAAAAATCACATTATAAGAGCACTATGCAGCTACTTATCTGTCTTAAAGAGCAGAATTCCAGGAAAATAAGAGCAGAAAAAAAATATTGCTTTTAAGCTTTAAAACAGCAAACATCACCCTGAAGAATACTAACTGCTCAGAAACTCAGAAGCTATTAAGATTTTTGCTTCAGTCTCACTCATGAAGCGAATCTAATGATACATGAACTCTTCCTCTCAAATTAAAGATAATTGTTGTGTTAATCGGAGGTTATCATATGGACAAAAAGCAGCACCAGTCTCTGGCATTCTAGTTTTCTTCTTACATTAACACACAGAACTAAAAAAAGTGCATCAATGGCTTCACGGCTGCCAACATTGCTACCAGCATGTTTTCCAGGAGTCTTGAACATGAGCTGAGGAACCTCTGTGCTCAGGGGCACATCCACCAAAACCCCCTGACTGAGGCTCCCTACTCCCTACTCCATAGACTCCCAAAACCAGACAGCCTCCCTTCAGCTGGCCAGAACTCCCCAGCGTACTGGAGACTGAGCAGCTGGATGCTTTCAGGCAGAAGTAGGCTGCTGGGTAATCTTGGATGTGAACTGGTTGCTGAAAGGTCCAAAATTTATGAGATGAAGGAATTCCACTCTGTGACAGTGCAGAAGTGGAGGGTCAGCACTCCCAAGACTTCCTGCAGATTGCTGCTATGAAGACGGGGTAAGTTGTTTGAGTCACAGTGAAGGGGAATTTCCATATGCTTCTATTTAACTTCTGTATGTGACTGTGGTATGCATTTTTCCAAGGGCTGCCACACAGAGCTTAGGGTTCTTACACTTGTCATTCTGAATCCAGTGATGACAAATCCCAGATTTCAGGGGCCTCCAGATATTTTCCTTATGCTAGTGTCCACTACGGGTCTGATATTTTGATCTTGAGAGCTGAAAAAGTTCTCAATGGTTTCCTTGGGAGTTTGTTCACAGAGCCTGGAGACCTGGATCATCTCCAATACATGCTTACATGAAGCATTCACAATCCATGCTGGATGAAGGCAAAGGCACAAACCACAATTCTGAACCAGAACTTCCACAGAGCTTGTGATGTTTGGGATTTATTTTGAGTGATCTTTAATTATAAGCAATGTACTCCATGATGTGCTGCCAAAGTAATAAAGACTCCCTCAAAAATTCCTGTCTCAGTTGGCAGATGATGTGATACTCCTTAAATAAAATATCTCCTACCTTCAAAACAGAATCTAAATTACAATGAGTCTGTCCTCCACCCCACAGAAACAATCACCAGGTAGCAGATAATGCTGGGAGGGAGGAGAGTCTACAGGATTCACATTCATGTCAGCAGCTTGGTTCTGAATCCAGCTCTGGTGATGCTGGCAGATGGACTGCCAAGAGTGAAGAATCGAAAGGGGAGTTTCTAGGGGAATGCTGTGTCTGCTGGAATTAAAACATACATCAGCAGATCAGTTCCAATTTTAGAGACAACTGCTTACAGTAAGTTACTTTTCAGTTGGCCTTTGAACTCACTGCAACCTACAGGTGATTGGTGAAACAAACTCCAAAAGACAGATAAGGCCCAAAGGATTTTTCTTTTTCAAATGAAGCTCAAACATCATCATTTTACAGTGAAAATGGGTCTGCATATATTTACTCTTCCACGTGCCACTAGCCTGATGGCTAGAAGGGTGCGGCTTTACTGCTATTTTTGACAAACTTTGTAAAGCCAGTCAGAAGAAGGTCGTTCATGCTGTAACCGGAACCCTCTATACAATGAGTATAGAGGGTGTTCAAGATGCCTGCAGGAAGCACCACCAGTGCTTCCTGCAGGCATCTTGAGCTCAAACTGCTAAAATAAGAGCATTCAAGCCCAGGAAATGACTGGTGGGGTTTATTAAGGAAAGTGTTTATGAAAATCATGAAGCCATCAATACCAAGGTAATAAATTGGAATACTTTCACTGAACTGGTTTTATGCACTGTGATCAAATGCTCGTACAATTTGATTAGGACAGACTCCCTCTTGGTTTATTTGGGCTTTGCATAAAATGGAAAAGAGCTTTCCATTTCTTTTTTTTTTTTTTTTTCAAAATGCAGCAATTGCAAATGACAGTCCAATTCAAAGTCAGAGATGCTGGACTACACCCTCTTCTGACTTTGCTCTTTCCTTTCACAGCCACTGAGGACTTCGATTTTATTTCCAAAGATATAAATGACATACTGATAAACAAAACAGTTTCCAAAACACTGTAACAGTCCAACGGTAGTCATAAATGGCAACGTTTGCATATTTACGCCTACAGAAAACAAGGCCATTTGCAATTTTTGTTCTGGTCCTGTTAGCTGAAATCAATGGCAAACCCCTATTTAACTGCAATGTGAGAAGAAATGAAGAATCATTTTGCTTCCTACATGGGATTACAAGTATCATCCGTCTGATGTCAGTACAAATGATTGGAGTCCAGAACAGAATTCAGTGGAAACACCTGTATGTGGGTCACACATCAGATTCATACATCAGTATTACTTACTCTTCTTCCCTTAGGTCCCTGTGGCCCTGGTGGTCCTCTTGTCCCAGAAGGTCCCTACATGTCAAACAAACTTATTATTGTCTTCTACAGACAGATTTCTAGAAGCTATGGTGTTCATGCACACTTAGTAATAGCTAATGCAGCCAACACAAATCACTAACCTCTACTCATGGTTCAAATTCAACTAATTGTGTTAGTACAATTTATCTATTAAAATCTAAATAATAGTCTCTATGTAAAATTTTATTCTGAATAAGAAAGCACACTGACTGTTGGATACCTTACTTTTGTCCAACGTCCAAAAATTCCTCCAACTTTTATTTCAGCAACATTATGTTCAAAGAGCCTAACAGTTGTGTATTGATGACCCACAGTCAAATTACAACACAATTACATAAGTAAATCAGAAAATATTTTTATTAATAATGAAACTAAATATGATATACATAAATTATATTAAGCATCAATGAATAAGATTGCTGTGTAATAATAAACCATCCTTAAAAAATGTAAGCCTCTTCTTTTCTCAACTGAGTAGTTTTTATATCAGTGAGTAAATGATATAATTACTTTTCCTGTCTCTCATGGATTATCCTGGTAAATAGCAGGTAAACAGACTTTGTGTCTGGATGGGTAAACTTTCATGACAGTTTTACAGACTGCAGCACCAACTGGAAAACATTCTTAATTCCAGCAAAGCATAAAGGCAACTTAATAATGGCACATTTTTTAACAAACCAAAGCACTATTTTATACCTACAGGTAATCCTTCAGGTCCCACAGGCCCAGGGCCTCCTGGAGGTCCTGGATAGCCCTAGAAATGAAATAAATAAAGAGAAGGACACAGTTTTATCAAAACTGTTATTACAACAACAGTAATAAATCCAGTTAGTTACCTGCAAAATTGGAGGTAAATTAATAAAATGTTTAATCTTGCAAAATTTATTCCCAAAACTTTGTTTAGAAAACAGAGATCCATTTGGATCCATTTGGGTATATCACAAAAATATCCAGATATTGGATATATCACAAAAAAACAGCCTAAGAATGTTTTTCCCTGCATATGGGCACTGGCTGACAGGGATTTCCTGAAACAAAGTCTGCTGAGTTCTAATTGATTTAATTATTTTAGAGTCACATTCACAAAATTAGTCATACAATTCTCAGAGAGATCCCAATAAGCAAAATTTCCTCTCCAGTACCACAATATATCAATGTGAGCTCCTCCTGATGAATAGAATTTTTGAAATGTCTAAAACTCACAAAGTGTTAGCTGGTTCTAGAAATAACTTTTTGTGGGACTACTGATTTTGGGGAGGAAAAATGTGATTAAAGTCAGTGGCTTAGAATAACACTAACCACTCATTTCAGTGGTCATTATATAAACCTAATGAGTCAGTTAACTGTGGCAACGCATCCCATAGGGTTTGTTAACCCCATCCAAAATCCTCGTGTCAAGGCTGTGACAATGGGAACAGAAAGTGGAAACAACCTGGTGTGGACAGAACTGGCCAAGACAAAACGCCAAGCACACCTCTTGTCCATCGCACACAGACCCACATCTGCAGCCTCTACAAAGAACCACTGAGGCTTCACCATAGCCTACCACATTACTGCCAGATAACACAGGGCAGAGTACCCACGCTAAGTCAACAGATAATGAGTATGTCAAACTACCAGCATGTCAGCTCTACACTGACTTTAATACTGTATAAAAGAAAAGTACAAAATAATCCCTGACAGAACACATAATCATGGTATAACCCCAGAGCCTCATCAGTAACATTGCTTTGAGACCAAAAAATTTTTATAAAGGAACACTATGACCATGAGGGGAAGGTTAAGCATTACACATTGCCTACAACCTCCCTTCTTGTTTCCTTATAAACAGTTCGGTCTGTAAGCATTCTCTGTTCATTCTGGAACCACCATGATACTCGCAAACAAATGCACAGTCAAATCCTAACTACATCTCCTCAAGAACTTCCATGTGCATTTGGCAATGGCCACACATGTATAGCTTTATACTTCAGTGTTCTGATAACCCACCTAATATGACCGTGGACCTCTAGACTGCCAAATGATGCATGAAATGTTGCATCCTGATTTAGGACCAGTGGTGCTGTCAGAAAGTCAGTCCTCCCACCAGGGTGGTACCCATGGGCTGTCTGGGTACTTCTGTGCAGCAGAATTAAGAGGTTACTAGCCTGCCTACTAGAATAACTTGCATTACCCCAGCACATGTAATAAATTGTTCATTTACTTTCCTTCCTTTATTTATCTCTCCTTTCAATACAGTGTGTTTTATTTTTACTCCAAGTCTGCTGAAAGCTATTTTCAAAAACAGTTGTTTTGCTGCTTCATTCAACAGATCACTCAGAAGGCATTAAAGCTGCTAATGAAGCTCCTGGGGAATGATGCATCATAAATACTACTCTTTTCTATAAGGCTTGCACAGTCAGAAGGGTGAGAATTTATCACTGTTTTGGAAAGTAGATTGCCACTGTAAGTAGTGTAAATATGGATTCTACATTACTTGTGACTTACCGTGACACCTTTCTCTCCAGGAGGACCTACTGGTCCTGGACTGCCTCGCTCTCCCTTTAATGAAAAATTAAAAACAAAATAACAGTGAGTGCTCTGTCCCATGTCCATTGTTATGGACATATTCTTGTTGGATATACTGTCAACAAGGCTAACCTGCACTAACAATGTAACAGTGATAACAGTGATGCAAAAAGACTTGTATCAGATTATAGTCGATAATCTATAAGCAACTTGATTGCTCAAGGAAACAACTACTTGCTGAGCGTAATACCACCACTGGTTTAGGGACTGCTCTTCAGGAACAGAAGCTTTTTTTTTTTTTTTTTCTTTTCAATAAATGATAAAATTGAGTTGGTGTGTCTTCCATTTTCTTAGATGACCAGAGAATAGATTCGGTACTACTTCAGTCTCCATAAACTGCTGCTGGCAGATCCCTTGTCTCTGTTGCATATACCACATTCTTTAACCCATAAACCTTGCCATGGAAAACAAAACAAAAAAAATGCATTCCCGTCTACCTCATTTCTTCAACATGTATTGGGAAAAACAGAGATTTAAGAGCAAGGCAGCAGCAGAATCAATTGGAGTAGGTGGAGTAAAAATGGTCTCATTCTTGCAAATGTTTTCATTTGTTATTCACTTCGCATCCAGCCCAAGTTCTATGCCCATAGATTTCTTCTATTGCAAAGATGACACTTCTATTACAGCATTATCACTATGTCATATATAATACCTGTATTCATTACATACTTTAAAGGCACATTTCTTTAAAACAACTGTGCTCAAAGTACATTCATCATTTAAAACCACATAACACTTCTGCACCACAGTATTTAATCCATAAAAGAGGAAGATCAATTCTACAGACCCAGCATGGTAATGAAAATAATTACTGTACCACGAAGAAGATTGCTTCCATTTGCTGATAGATTAGCCTTTTTCTCTCTTCCCTCCCCCTCCTACTTAAACTAGCAGCAGTATCCCAAGGTAATCTTTGTTGGGTAAAATGTAATTGCGAAGAACAAGAATCCTTTGATGCTGAATTCTAAGACGATATTGCGATTAAAACCATATGACAGTTTTCTAAATTTTTAGTTTAAAGAAACAGTGCTTTCCACTGATGTATTTCTGTTCATATATTATATAAACTGACAATAAAAAATTATCATCAAATTTTCATGGGTGCTCAAATAAATTGCAAAGACTTTTACAATGAGATCTCTTTAAATAGCAGCCACCAGTCCAGGTGAAATAATTCAGCCCTGGAAGGCAGGAATAAAAATGGTGCTGGATCATTCCAACAATGATGTTTTTATTATAATTGAAGCTGACATGCAGTCCCGTAATAGTTTCCTGTTTTTGAGTTTTAAAATATTTCACCTAAATAAAACCATGTCAAATATGCTTAAGCTATTTATACTGTTCTAGTCAGGTTGTCTGCCAAACTTTGCTTTCATAAACACAACTGTTACTGCACAGCAGACAAAACTAACAATGTTGCCTTCATTACTCAGTTAATGCATACAGCCAAATTTTATCTTTTTACATTCATCTCTTAACTACATAGCAGGGCTTAATCAGCAACTATCGAATACACCAAGTATAATTTATGCCAGTTTTGTGAACCAACAGCAGTGGATGGTAAAGCAAGTGTCATGACATGAACAAGGTATTGAATCTATCAACAATCTGTCAGATTTGATATCTTATCATTTAATACATCCCTGTTCTCTGAAATAGCCACACAAATGCTAGCTTTGTCTGGGGACAGTAAATGATCTGTCACCAATATTTTATCTCCTCAATGATTTTTAACTCTGATTTTTGCTGCTGAACAGTCAGATACATTTTTCTACCTTTTCACCAAGGTTTCCGGATGGCCCAGTTTCTCCAGGAAAGCCTGCTGATCCCTGCGATAAAAAGTAAGGAGAATTATTAGTGCAATGTCCAAGTTCATGGCTGGCACATCCCCAAAAACCTGGCAATGGAGCATGGTACAGTTCTTCATCCCTGAGAATTACTGGTCTATTTGTCTAAGGGCTCATGGGAGGAAGTGATGATTGCACAAGCTAACCTGGCTTACAGTCCAGGCAAGAGGATCACTGCATTTAGACTCATCAACAATAAGTGGCTACTTATAGACATTGCATTAATTTAATGATACCATGCCACCACCTAGGTCTGCCTCTGAAGTCAATCTCACAGTGCTAGAAGCTTTGCAAACATAAAATTAAAGGTAGTAATTGCTCTGCTAGCCCTTGAGTCTAACCACAAAGTTCAAGGTGAATAAATTCAGTAGAACAAAGTAAAAGACAGTGAAAAACGATATTGGAGGAGGTGTTGCCAGAATTTCCCTTTAACTGTCATAGCCCTGAACACCTTTGAGATCAGAGCCTTCCAGCCCTTTTAAAAAGGGAATAAAACTCTCTCCTGAGACTCTCCCACAAATTTCCACTGTGTAGAACAGAACCACCACATGGAATGGGAAACAAGGTATGAAGTACCTTTAACAATCTTATTCCCAGTGCTTGCAATAACTCCACTATTATCAAACTAAGAAATAGAAAATAAGTTATAGTGCAAGGTCCCAGCTATAAGAAGTATGGAACGCTGAGCTTGAAGAAAAATAGGTGTCCAGAGTATATTGAATGAATGCACACAAAAGATGACAGAAACGTGGAAGCTCCTAGAAGTCCATAATACACAACTGGCTTGTCTGTAACACTCTGAAAGGCACTGTACAAACAAAACAGCAATTCACACGTCAGCATTGCTGCCTCTACACGTGTAGAAATGTACTGGCTTAACTAGCACTGGACTGGCACTAAAGTGAGTTGTTTTGTGTTTTTTTTTGTTGTTGTTGTTGTTGTTGTTTGTTTGTTTTTGTTTTTAATATGACTCCTACATGACTCCTATGTTCCCTAGAACAGTTATATTCTTTTCATAAGCCTAGTATAATAGTGTTTGTGTTGTTTGTTTTTTTTTTCCCATAGAATTCATTTCATATCAGAAAGACAACATTTCAGTCTGAGAATTGTCTTTGAAAATAAATACATTTTTCAGCTATTTATCTGTATAATTTCAGCACAGTTCAGCCTCAAGTACTTTAGCATGACAGGTGCAAAGTAACTAAGGCTTCAGGATTGCTTTTTATTTTCTTAATTTTTTTTTTTTTTGGACTACTAGCTACTCTGGAAATCTCATAGTTTAAATTATTGCAATGAGCCACTGAGATAGCCATCTTTGAGGTTGATAACACTGGCACAAGTAAGTTTGTGGAAGAGCTAAACAGACAAACAGGCACCTCAATGGATGTTGGAGTAATGTATTGTATGTCTGAACTTTTGTATTATGTGTCAGTCTAAGACGTCTCTTGGCAGCTGTTAAAGATTTGTTCTGGTGATACTGGCACTAAGGCAATGCTCAGAGGTCACTGGCAGAAATTAGGGACTTTGTGACTAACTTTGAGAACGAGAGCTACCACTGCTGCCATGACTCACAACTGACAATGGGCCTTAATACGAAGCATAGATCTGTGAGACAAAGAATTACCCTGTACTCTTGCTCATCAAGATGAGGGCTGTAAAGGTCTGGTTTCGAAAGGCTGAAGACTAATCACTTTGATTTTCTTATTCCAGAAAGGGAGTAAGATGTAATCAGAGCCAAGATGTAACTCAAGACCTGTTCTCTCTCCACAGAGACACTCCTGAGTGCCCAGTCAATGCCACGCTGTTTAGAAGGCTGAAGATGCCAATTGGAAAGATGGGTAGCTGTGCCCCATCTGCGTGCAGAGAAATATTTACTATAAAGCCCCTGATCAAGTCCCCTTTTCAATCCAGAAGTATTGTGTTTCTCAATAAGTTGCTCTGGTGTGAGAGGGAAGGAATGACTAGGAAGCAGCAACTGTGAACATGCTATTTTGTTACCCAGCACATTAGCCTTAGCCTACAATGCCTTCCAGAGCGAGGACAAAAGTTGGCTATGAAGCATAAAGTTTTCTACATGCTGTCCCTCAAAAGAAACTAATTAAATAAAGAAAATTCACAGTACAAACACTAAGAGAAAGTAGGTTTTTGTGGTGATAAAAAGAAGGAAAAGAAACGTTGTGTGACAGGAAGTGGATACATATGGAAAGCAAAACAATACTGAACAAGAACTGAAGCTAAAGAAATTGGAAAAGCAATAGGGACTTCAGGAGGAATAAAGGAGAAAATTCATGACAGATTAACTAAACCCTCTTTCACTTCTCCATCCAAAAACAGAGATAAGTGCCCAAGACTGAGACAATGCTAGGGCAGGTACCAGCAGAAGCAAGAGGGAAAAAAGTTTACCTAGGAATATCATTTTAGTTTTCAAAACAATTAGTAGCATACAGTGAAGAGAAAGTGCAATCAGAAAGAAAAGCATCCTGTTCCATTAATATATTAGCCATAAAGTGATGTTTTCCCTATGGACTGTCTTTAAGATCACATGGCTCCTTAAATCTCAGTTTTGGGTTGGTTTGTTATAGAAACAAGCCACTAAGACTGGGCTAAAGTTTCAACCCTCTTTCCTTCTTATGTAAGAGGATGAACACACTCCAAGGCACATTTGTTGAGTCAGTGTCTTCCAGAATCCCTTCAATCCTTTGTGAATCCGTGGTGGACTCAGAAAATCAAATCAAAAGTATTAGGCAACAGAAAAGTAAACCAAAAAAACAACCTTGAAATGTTTAAAAAATCATCATGGTTTTAAACCTAATAAAAAAAAAAAAAAAGTCAAACTTTCATTTACAAAGATATATGTAAAACTCTACAATGACAATAACAGCATTTTAGAAACCTTCTTGACAGAAGCATTTTCATGGAAAATCAGAGAACAGATATCACAATTAACACATGTCTAAGACAGACAAAACATCTTGCCAGCACATATGCTCCATGTTAGAAACTGGACTGTAGCTGAATAATTGAAAACACACAGAATACTTAATGAAAACCCAAGTTTGGAGTAATCCATTGAAAAGCTTGGTAGTGAGGAACGAATATTTAGCTGATTCCAAAAGTTCCTGTGGAAGCAGTTGCATATCAGGTTGTATGCTAACACAATCTTCTGTCTTAAGCGAAAACTTTCCAATCCAACATCATTTCATGAAGAATTCAGCATTTTCAAATATCCTCATTCTGTGTTCTTTTAATGAGATTTCACAAATAAATTTTAAATTTCATTTTTCCACATTAACTTTATTCTTTGAAATTCTTTTGAGTATTTTTAATTAATTTTCATTAAAATCTACCCTTAACCTGTGCATTCTACTTCCCTCCATATCCAGCAAGGTCATCACCTCTGCCTGCTTATTTCATTTCCCACTTAAACATTTCTTGAGAGCCCAACAGCTTCATACTGCATGAGGGACTTTATGACACATACAAAAAAAGCAGATGAGCAAACATTAAGGTTTGAATTTAACAGATCAAAACTTATTTAACAATGCTTGAAGATTCACATAACTACCTCTGTTAAAATAAAAGCCAAGAACAATAGGAAGAAGAAGGAAGAATGGGTGCTCTAACAGTCAGCTTCTACTAGTTCATAATCAGCTGATATATAGAAAAATACCTCTACAACTCAAAATAAAAAATAAGTTTTAAGAAATAAATATTAATCTAAGCTCAGTTTTACTAGCCAAACGTAACAGTACTTAAAAGTATTTTTAAAACTGACCTATCTGGACCCTGGTACCATACGCACTAATTCTGGATCACCCTTGTAACAGCTGTGACTTTGATTAGGCCTGGACACAGATGAGGAAGAAAGCCTGACAAAGGGTTTATGCTGGCTGCTATTTGGGCTTCATATAATCTGTAGTAGAAAAAAATGTAGCTGATCTGTCAGGAAGGAGGTGTTGTGGACAGTTGATACCAGCTCTGGGATTAAAAAAAACAACAACACAAAACCAAAAATCCTAACATTTGTTAGTCATAGGTTTCTGGTAAATTTCTATTGGTCCAGTGCTTTCATGCAGCTCTGTTAGTGATCTGACCAAAATTAGTATATTGTCGAACCACAGACAGGCTTTTGAAACCAAAAGACTTGCAATAACGCCTTTGTGTAGAACATCTGCTCACTGCTGTACCTGTACCAGGTACGAACTAAATGGAGGAGCTGTTAATATCCTTAGAGAAGCGTTATCCTCTTCCTTATAGGTAAGAGTAACCTGAAATTTTAAAAGAAAGACTACTAAGAAAGGTGAATAATGCTATAACCAATCAATAAACTGGGAAAACAGTTCTGAAAACACCACCTAGTTACTGTCCAGTTTTAAGAGGGTTTTCTTCTAAGCCAATTTTTTTTTTTTTTTTTTTTTTTTTTTGATGTCATGCACAACCTGGGTACAAACTGACTGCATCACAGGAAAACTAAATTCTGCACTTGTACCTTGCCTCAATATGAGTAGAAATGTCTGTGATTTCTAATCAAGAACTCCATGGCCAAGCAAGGGCTGAATGTCTGTAATGGAGTAGGTATGGAAAAATTGGAAATAGCTTCCACTTAGTTATGCAGAGTGCCCTGGTCTGGGTAAACACTAATATTACCTAACAGTAATGTGGCCCTGACAAGCAACTCTTAAGTTCAGATGAATTCAGTTTTGTGCCACAAAAACTACACAATTAATCATTTTCTTAAATCATCCCTGACTCTACATGTATAACACAGACAGGTCATTGGTGTGAGATGCTCAAAGCAACATGGTTTCAAATACTTGCTCTCTATCACTGAAAAAAGAATATAAAATCCAACTGCGTATGTCAGTGAAGTGAGCTTTTCCTCCCCCCGACCTAAGGGCAATTTTCTTAGTAGCTGAAGTGGCTGTTTCCTTTGGCATGGCTTCCAAAAGATTTTGTCTCATCAGCAGTGTAAATTTGCTCTAACTGCTGACTGTTACTTTTCACTATCTTAACTGATTCCTCTTCAATTGCACCTATTGATTGTAAAGTATCTGAGTATCTTACAGCAAAGGAAAGCTCTGGATCCCACTCAGCTTTGGGCTCTCTTCAGCCAAGCAGTACCACCTGAACCCACCCACCTTCCCTCCCCTTGAAACAGGGCAGATGCTGTAGCCAGACTATTTATTTATTTATTTATTTATTTTAACTGTAGAACTCAGTTAAGACTAGTGTCTGAAGTCTGATCTTAGGAACATTCCTGCTGGTATTAAAATGTGTCGTTTTTAAGCTTATGAGCACACTGAACATTTTGTAAATTTAGTCTACACAGTTTCCACTCTGGACAAGCATCCAGAAATACTACTGCAGAAGCATGCTCTAGAGTCAGCAGCTTCACGTGACCTAACAGATGGTGGACAATATGACAGCTAGTCTATTGACAGAGTGCGTTTCAGCACATATCCCATCTCACTAGACTGAACAATAAAGCATTATGCTCCAGTCTCCCACTGTTGAAACTTTCCTGCTTGTGCACAGTTTCCATCTGTATTCTTCCAAGCTGATATTAAGCAGTACTTGACTATTAACAGACAGATTAGTTAAAGACACAAGATGGATGTTACTGGGAAAAGCAGAAGAATAGAAAGAAACAGAATAAAAATATTGGTGTAGCTATTTAGTACCAGTAGCAGGCACATGCTTCTTGTCATAATTCCTTAGGAATTTAACATTTACAGGACTTATTTCAAAATTGTTTCTTTTGACAGAATATTCATGAAATGCATGTTTTCTTTTAGAGAATTGGAATGCTGTGATGGATTTCCCAGTACTAAAAACTACTGTAGTATACTTCAGCTGTGGGCTTTAATTTTCTGTAATTTGACGAATTCGGTTAATGAAGACCATGAATAAATATAAATAGATAAACCCCCCAAAAAAGGAAGAAACCATAAACACAGTAAGTCCAATGGCTAATAACATACTACCAACTTTTTAGTAATCTCGTTTTCCCTTTGTAAATTATTTAACAGTAAAGACAATTACTATACAATTTATTTAGTGTTATTTGTACAAATCTTGTTTGTATTTGGTGTCACCAAGCATCTGATAACACAGGCTTGATAAGGTATCAATAAGGATGGATGCCTTACTCTATTTAGGGAGTTTGGATTCTCTCTGCACACCAGGGACAAAAAAAATTACTGCAAACAGAAGCTAGTGAGAAACTGGAAATAAAAACTGCATCCAAAGCGTACAGAAGTGAGTATTTTGCTTCAGGAATCACATCTGGAAAAACATTTTCTGCTAGTGCTTTTCATTTACTTAGGCAAGGCTTAACGATTATAGATTACAGTGGGGAATAAAGTGAATGGATTTTGAAAGGCCTTTCTTGAGTTGTGCTGAATGTGTTTGAAGGGCTCTCTCCTGCCTTAGGTGTTTTATCATAAGCTTAACAAAGAGATAGTATATATTGCCCTCCAAAAGAACAGATACAAAGTGGACATTAGTCCTCTGCTGCCAGTTAATTAAGGTAATACAACAGGATCAAGGGCCAATGAATCTCATTTGAGTAAAATACATTTACATTAAACAGAAGACATTCTAAAATTCACAAGTAAAAGTAAAGAGACAATGGCTGGCCAATGACGTCAGTTTGCAGGTATCATATCATCCTCTATTATATGCAAACTGTCCAAACAGCAAGTATGGGAAGTATAAATGATGGGCCGTAATTATGTTTATTTATAACACTGTACAGGGCTGCAATAACCCTTCTTTGGGAATAAAGAATATTTTATTTTATTCTTGCAGCTTGTTCCTGACTGCAGTTAGGTAGGTATGTCATTTTATTACTCATAACCGTAACATATAATAATGGATTATACATTTTGTCTACTCAATTTCACATTTGTATTAGAATGGAGCTCACTTTGCAGTGATTGTTATGTACACACAAAATATCTGAGTTGTGGAAAATGTGTGCACTGAACTCAAGTTCACTGAGGAGCTAAACAAAGCCTATGACAAATTCAGAATCTTAAGGTTAAGTAACTTCTGTGACTGTTTTATGTGCTATTTAGATAGTGAATTTAGTCTAGCTTTGTTTTATTTTGAGGATTTTTATGCACGTGGCACAGAAAAACCAAGTAAATGATACTGATTTTTCCTAACTTCTTACAGGCTGAAAAAATCAAATTTGTGTAATAAAACCTTCATTTTGCACACTGTTGGAAAAATGAAGTGTAATGTTGGCAGAGAAATGCTGTTTATACAGACAGATTATATCACTGTGTCTCAGTACACAGTCACTCCATAACAGCAACATAGTGTCATGATGTCCCACCCACTCTTCTCTACCATAACATTGTCAATCCCCAATACTCATCTGTTTGCCCTAATCATTCAGCAACATTAAAAACTAAACAAACAATTTTCCAAATTGTATCACAAGGAAAGAAAGCCACTGTTTTCCAACTCTAATTACAATCTAAAAAAAGATAGTGTTTTGCTATGTGTGTAAATTGCTGAACAAAGCTATGGATCAAGCTGCTGCTCAGTATACTTGCCACATTCGGAGAGATGCTGGCTTTCGAATGGACCTTATATGACATTATCAGTACCTGTCTAAGCAGATATTTTAAATGCTGACTGAGGGTTAAGTTTCTCAAACCCCTTTCTTGGGATATGTCCAGAGAAGCCGGGACTTGACTTAGAAGCAATTCTGAAAATTTCAGCACTAACCGAGCATTTCATGAGCTTGGAGGTATGTCTGCCTGGTATTTTGCAGGCAATGGGGAGCTCACTTTGACTGCAGTCTAAGTTGAACAGTTTACATGAACAGGACAGTTCTGAGTCCAAACCAGCGTATGGTATCTCACTTTGGGATGCATTAACTCAACAAACAAAATCAATTTAGTCACATTCACACAAACTCTCAGTAACTCAACTATTGGGTTAACAAACTCGCACCTGCTAGTAATTCCCAGACAGAAGTCAAAAATACAAAAGGGCATGGGATGAAATTCAGCAGGGAGAATTGCAAAGCAGCATGTGTAAGTGGTAATTAACTAAAAAAAAACCAACAAACAAAAAAACACAACATACCTAAAATGGAAAAACTGAGAAAGATAACTTCACAAAACAAAAAGATTGGAGACTGTGGATCACAAGCTGAACAACACACTATTGCAAAAAGTGGGGTGTATACACAAACATATGGCTTATAAGAAGCAATTTTTCCTTTCTGCTCAGCTGTCTCAACAGCTTGGGCAATACCCTGGAGTCATAGATGAGCTAGAAACAGGTTACAGGAGAGTAAGGTGATCTAAATTATCTGGAAAACATGAAAGGCTAAGTGACTTAGGACACTTTAGCCTGAAGAGAGAGAATGAAGGAGAGACGCAGTAAGAGCTATCATTTGCAAAAGGTTGTTTCAAGCAGAAGAGGGTCAGTTTACACAATTGGAGGAACTTCAAAACAGAGAAACCCTAGGCTGCCTGCAGGTCATGGAGCCTTTGTCCTTGGAGACTTCTAATAACCGGTTTGCCAAGCATTTGTCAGACTTG
The DNA here is from genome assembly GCF_009819795.1 of Aythya fuligula. Classification (NCBI taxonomy): domain Eukaryota; kingdom Metazoa; phylum Chordata; class Aves; order Anseriformes; family Anatidae; genus Aythya; species Aythya fuligula. The sequence goes on from NC_045566.1 coordinate 15,194,331, forward strand.
ATATAACTGATTCTGCCCAGGCACATGGACTACATATCAACTCAAGGTCACCTTGAGCTCTGTGATTGTACAGAGGGCAGACAAAACCAGTCTGCTAAACACATCTCAGGCTAAATGTAGCCTCTCAAATCATTTCACTGGAAAAGAATTGGTCATTCATTTACTTGAACATGCTTTGGAAGATCACTACAACTACCTGTAATGTTCACTCAACCTATTAAGACAAAAAAAATAAAAAAAAATAACTCTGGCAAATATTTCAAATGGGGAATTTTTTTTTTTTTAAATAGCATTATTCTGAAAGACCACAAAAGGTATACCTGACATCTTATAGATTCAAAGGAAAAACAAACATTTACTTTGAGAAAAAAATTAAAAAGTTACTGCAAAAAATTACTCATTCAACTCTCAAATGAACATAGAATTAAAATTAAAATCTGAAAGAGAATTCAAGCTTACTGCTTCACCAGTTTTTCCAGTGTTTCCTTGGTCTCCTTGTTCTCCCTGTTAAATGGAAAAAACAGATGATGCAGTTCATTAGTGAAGTAATTTCTTTCATATGTGTATATTAAAGTTCTTTGTCTTCCTCTATTTTCTAAATTACAGCTTCAAATTATAACTTTAAAAAATAAAATTAAGCAACCAGCAAAAAAAAAATAAATATTGCCATTGGCTAATTTTAATTTTATAAAAAGATGTAAGTTTTGTCCTACAGTATTTATAAGTTGCCCATAAAAATGAAAGCTGTGTATTAAGGGCTCACTAAACACATTAAGCCAGCAAATGCTGTAAACAAAAGATAATTTTAATAGAAATCTTCTTCTTTGCAAATATAATTGCCTTCATTAATTTACAGTTGCTTCAGAAGTAAAAATGTTACTTGTGTAGTATATAACTTTTACTACTTTACAAAATATTCTATTAGGAAAATTAACATTTTAATTGTATTTTTAACAAATGCTTTTTTTTTTTTTCTTCCAGAAATTCTGTATTCAAACTTGAAGGATTAAATGAATTAATTCTGTTCTTAATAATGCTGCCAGCCAAGTAGCATTTTGCTATGCATTTTACAGGTGAAAGCTGGGTGCGTATGTGGCATGAATTACCTGTCTTTGACTATAATCCTGGTGCCCTGATGAAAAGTGTTTTAAAGTGATTTGGGAATTGTTTGCTTAGATTGCCACACAGCATTGAGAAATTTTGCTACCACAAGCTCCTCTTTCGAATCGTAGCACTCCTCCTTTCTCTGCCTCCCCAAGTTCTGCCAGCACAGGAACTGCCCTTGGTCCCTTGATGCCCCCAGGTCCAGTACCCCTTAAATCTTCCTGCAGCTAAACCTCTCTTTATCAGGGGCTATCTTTTTACATATGTCTCTTAGACGTGCATAATTTTCTTTTCCAAAATGAATCTTGTGAGAAAGCAGAGTTACCAGTATGATATACATTTGTATTATATAAAAGCACGTATAACTCTCTTTCTTTCACTGGCACATCGCTGTACATTGGACTGTTTAAGTGTACACAGCTGATACTCCAAACACATGTTCATTCCATAAATAAAAGCAGCATTTACCTTTAAACCTTCTGGTCCAGGGTCACCTACATAACCTTTCTGTCCTGGCCTTCCCTAAAATAAATAGAAAGAAATATTAAAAATATTTAATGTCATCCTCATTTCTGTGTTTACTAGAATACATGTATTAAAAAGTGTACAGTTTAGTAAAATTTAATACCTCTGTTTGAAGTCAGTGTATTTATAAACTTAAGTCTGAAAGCACTATTAATTATTACAGCCCACATTAGCACAGAAAGCAGAATCTGTATTAACTCTCAGTTAACACTAAGAAAAAGTCACGATCCAAGAATCAAATACTTCATATTTCAATTTTAAAACCATATTAAGGAGACAAAAGATAAGGTCATGTTCTGTCCTGGCTAATTTCAGCAGAACAGGGAGTAACAGAACACAATTTGATCTTTAGAATTTAGGGACTGGTGTCATACATGTAACTGTCCTTCCTCAATGAGACAGTCACCTCGAATAGCTTTTCCTATGTTTACCAAATTAATTATTTTAAACCTCATTTCTCTCCACTATCATTTCTCTGCTAGTAGATCTGGGTGTTATGATACTCTGTCAATGACATAACATTACCTGAAAAAAATACAACAAGACCAATCTGAGCAGAAGGACATGAATTGAAGAGATCCTTGAGGAATTTTCAAAAATACATCCCTCCTTTTGTTGTGACAGAACCACAAAGGCATAAAAATTGAAATACTTTTCTCCTGAATTTTCAATTAGATGTTTATAGCTTATTATGTCTCACTTTTAAGAGGTTATTTTTATTTCAGGCAGTCTTTATTTCCTATACAATCTAAAACACAACCTATAAATTTGGTATATTAACAGCGTAGCCCTGTCTAGACAAACTTTTTCCATCAGCTCTGAGGCAAAAGCCTTGCTCCAAAAGTGAAGGTCCAATAGGCTGGAGTTGGCTCTTCAGCAAGCTGTTAATGAAACTGATGAAATGTGACAATTGGAGAAGGAAAATAAACACGTTTTAATGATTCAGCATTAAGAAAATGCAGATTTCTGCTAAAAGGAAATTATCAGCCATTAGACCATATGTTTGTTCCTGCAGACTTTTTTTTTTTTTTTTTTTTTCCAATCAGACTGTGATGAGAGCTTTCCTTTCCATATTGGGTGTCCTGAGACAGAAGCGATCAAAGCAGCAGGCACCAAAGAAGTTCCTTCGAAAAAGATGTGATTTTTGCATTTGGCTCCTTTGCTCTGGCTTCTTTGTGCTTGTTTTTCAGAGCAGAATGTTAGCTTCTGGGCATCTCAGAAATTCTCTATTAATTATTTTAATAATATTAAAATGTTATTAACTTAGTAGGTTTTGTGACTTCTCATATTAATCCTATTTCTCTCCCATTCTCTCTGTGATTTCATGCCCGAATGACTTCATTTTGTTCTCCAAGTTCCAACAAGTCTCAGTGTGTTAGGAACAGGCTTTTGTTTTAGCAATGGATTAGCACATGACACATCCTGGAGTTGGGGAGAGGAGACCATGAAGACTTATTCTGAGAGATTCCAGTAAAGCAAGTCATGTCTTTCCACAGGGCTTAGCAAAGAACAAGCAACGTGCTTCTGCAGGTTCCTACATGCTCTTTTACTACTACGCTGCAAAGAATGTGAAGATCTCTGTGGTGAGCAGGCTGTAACACAGGAATGTTTTAAATGGAATTCCTAGAAAGAGAACTAGTGGCCACTATTTACCTAGATGATTTATTTCAGTCCGGTCAGACCTGAATTGCAGTTACAGCTTGTAAAGCTTTCTTGGCTGTACTGCCCCAATTACATACTAACTTTGAAGGACACATGGCAGATGCAAGTTGGTCAGAGAATGGAACAAGTGGATTTAACTGGTAAAGTCATTTGAAATGCACAGATTTGGCTCTCAGCAGGAATGCAATACAATTGTAAATTACACGTGGAGGAAATTACACAGAAGGTTAGGCTAGGGATGGCTGCTTTTCCACTTGCTAACCCCTAAGAAAATTACTCTTCCAGGGCAGTGTAGTCCCAAAGGAAATGTGTTTCCTAAAATATTAACTGAAAGTTCCTTTCAGGAAACAGCAACCACCTGTGCTTCTTCTCACCTCACAATGGGTTGAATACAGGCTTGGGTATTTGAATATAAATCTCTCTCATTATCACTCCATTCCCATTCTTCCTCCACAAGCTCCTCACATGCCCTCAGTCCTCAGGAAGACACAAGTGGCTTTCAGGAAATACTGCACCGGGAAGCGGGGTACTTCTGAGAGCACTTCCCCGGCCTTCAGGAAGAACTGCTCATCTAATGACTGTAAGATACCAGCTTCTGTTCTACACATCTCAGAAATATCAACTTGCAGCAACGTTTTACATCCTGGTTTATAACAATTGCCCCTCTTCAAAAGCATTTTCTGCTCCTATGATGAAGATAACAAAAAACGCTTTCACTAACAGCTGACTACAGACAACTACAGTGTTAACATTTGGATAGCTTTTGAGAAAGAGTTGATTACCAAGGTACTTAATAAACACAGGCATTTCTTTAATGTTGCATCTACTGAATTTTCACAGGACAAATAAACAAATGCTAAAAAAAACACAACATATTTTGATTTATAAGTATACATTTAAGAGAATGCAAGTATTTGACACTGGAGTAGAACAGGTCCTGTGACCAAATTCAGCTCAAAAATCCCTTTCAGCCAAACAGGCTGAACTCTGTGGAACCTGAGACATCCCAAGTAAGCAGGGAAGCATCCTCAGTTTTGACTCCAGCTGTTTGAGACATATGCGAATTCTTTCCAAACCTGGGACCTGGAGCACAGGTTCATATTCACCTTCTGCTCCAGTAGAGAATGATCTATTTTGCTGGCAGCACCTGTCAGGTGGGAATAGAGGTTTTTGGTGTCATGTACATTTTTTTTTGTTTGTTTGTTTTTAAGTAAATGTTAGGAACAAGTGGGAATGATGGCTGGGAAGGGGAAATGAGGAGAAACTGTATTGCTGCCTGCTTGGTGCATGCCTAAACCTGACCTTGGGGCTGAACACTTTTACCTGAAAACTACACAGTCAGGAGATGATGAATTCCAGAAAAATTAGAAATTATCTCCATTACTGTTCAATAGAAAGCTGGAATAGTTTTCATAAAGATAATCAGAGGTTTAAAATATATAATCTACATGGATACTTTACTGAGTTCAGAGAAAACCAAAGAAAGTGAGGATAACAGCTGCTGAAAGGGGGAGTAAACTACTGATATCTGTACCTATATGTCTGTAGGACAGGAAATCAGGTCGTAGTGAGAAAAACAGGCGAAACTTTCTGTCTAAAAGGCCAGACATTAGAAAATGTGTCAGTAAAACAAGCAGAGCACTGAAGCAGATTGCCAGAGAGAATGAGGAATCCCCGACCCCTGGGGGCTGCAAATAATAAGTAAGAAACATCTGCCTAGAAAGGCAGAGCTGACAGCTGACAGTGCCTTGGGGCCCCAAGCATGGCTTGAGCAGTTCATTCAGGTCCCTCTTTGAGACCTCCCCTGCCTCCTTGGATACGTAATTAGTTCACTGAAGACAAACACAACACAGCTTTTACTGCATTTACTTTCAAACGTGTTTTAAACTTCCTTCAATGAACCTGGAAATTAAGCCTATGTAAATCAAATGAATGTAATCAATCGCAATCAAGCGAACATGACTTAGAAAGACGGATGTGTTCCAGAGTTAACTGATTAGGTCCCATTAAACTATGTATAATCGAACAACTTAATGACTGGGACTCTCTTCTCCAACAAGCATGCTGTCTGCGTTACAAGTGGGAGGGAAGAAGCAAGGACAAGCAGCATTCAGGGAGGCAGTGAGGAGAAACTGGCCTGGAATTGTGAAACAGCTCGAGCCAACAGAAGCCATAGAATCCAGGCGAGAACAGATGGGCCCCGGGATGAGGGGAAAACAGGCAGGGCTCCACAGCAAGCAAAATTCCCATTTCCCCTACCTCTCATTTCAGGAGGGAACATTAGCCAAGAAGCTACTCAAAAATGTCTGGAGACAGCAACCCAGGGGCCCACCACAGATCCACACATTCTTCTCTCAGCCGCTTGTAGTGAGAGAGAAACCACGGAACCATAAGACACGCCAACGGTATACACATTTCCCATTGAGAGAAATCAAAACCAAATTAATTTAGGTCAAACTGACCCAAAAGAGATTAAAAATATATTTCTGCTTGCTGGGCTACACAGAAAGTTTTCTTCTTGGGTCACTTTGACACCAGCTGATGGTGGCCAGTGCATGCACGGTGATGCAGAGAATGTGACCATTGGTGTCTGACTGCCCGTGAGTCACCCGCTGCTGCATCATCTTTCCCAATTGCCATAGCACAACATGGGAGATGCTGTCCAGCCACGAAGCCCTGCCCAAGGAAGAGATTCATAGCATGATGCAGCCAAAATAAAAATTTCCATGAGGCTTTTGGCAGAAGCTCAGGCAGATGAAACAATATTGAACTGAGTCACAAAGTGGTTTTTTTTTCTGTCTAAAAAAAAAAAAAAAAAAGGTGTTATTTTAATGTTATTATTCATTTTACTTATTTCATGTGGCAAATAAGCTTTTTAATGTTATTTCTAACAGAAAGAAAATTCTCAGCTTTGACTAGCTAATGAACAGGAAAAATGACAGAGGTATATTCTCTCTAGAACTGGGGAGCAGTAGAAAAGACTGCACTTTTGATTTTGATTTTTTAAATAAGCTTAAAGTCCCCTAGAATGCTTAGATGCTAATAAATATTCCTAATTAATGGAACTGGTGAAGGTAAATTATCTTTTAAAATATATCAGCCCAAACAGCATTGACAATTTTCATCGTTAGTGTTCTCAGCAGTCTACCACATCAATTAGATAATGTTTTCTTAAAGCATCAGTCCCTTGTATCTCTCCCTGAGAGGTGAGTCTCATGCTTGGTTCTTCCTAGATTTTGATATTTCAGTCGATCAGCTGATTCGGGTTTACAGAATAGTTTATTCATGAGGTTGCATTTCAACACAGTCACTTCGCACAGTAAGCTTTTAAACCAGTACTTCTACTAAAAAAAAGTCTTCCATAACAAAATTACTTACTCTTGGGCCGACTCCTCCAATAGGTCCGTCTGGTCCTACTTGTCCCTACAAGAAATCAGGACTTCAATAATCTTCATGCAAAGACTAGCTTAAAAAATAAATAAATCTGTAGACAACTGATTTTACTTATTATGTCACATTACGTTTGCTTCATATGCATACACATGGGTCTTTGAGTCTGACAGAAGCACTGTAAGAGAGACTAATCTGATTTCACTTAAATTCTTTAGCCAGAAAGCCATGCTGTATGTCACCACCAGAAGTGGCCAGAAAGGCCATTGAACTACTGATATCTTCCTTCACAGCAGTATCTTCATGATTCTGAGCAAGGGGAGACCCAGCAGCGATAGGTCAACCTCTCTGTCTGCCCAATATGATTACTTGTAGCAACATTTCACACTTCCTAACTACAAGAACAGTAGGAACATTCTTGCTCTTTTCCTCCACTTGGCTATGGTACAGCCACTAAGTTAGTCAAGCCATTTAGGCAGGGCTTATCCCCATCTTTTCTTGGGAATGGAGGGAGACTAGAGGGTCAGGCTTGTCAGGTGTATAGTAGAAGAAATGAGACACTGTGCCTGTGCTGCATAGTGCACTGATATAGCTATACATAATAAGGAACTCCAGTGTTAATTCTTCAGGGTTGACTCCTTATACACGTATATCAAAGCATGGATTTGTATCAGTGCCATACCAGGAGCTCATGCTGTTATTTAACAGTTATCTGATCATCCTGAATGCGTAAGATTTTCTCCAGCTTTTGGAGGAAGTGGTTTACAACCTTCTCAATTCCAAAAAAAATACATCGCAAAGGAATTAAGAAACACTATCTGCAGCTTCCTGGCTGCTAACTGAATGGATCATTTTGTGATTGCTAACTTTTAATCATTCAATATCTGTCATTAATGTCATAAGTAGCCTGCTTAGTTATGAAGACTGAAGACTTTAATCAGACTCGTTGATTAAATAATTTCTAATGTTAACTATTTTCAGCCTAACAGACATGAGTTCTCATTGTTATTGTGATGAATTAAGAATACCTAATAAACTTGTAATGTTGCCTTCCTTCCCCTTCAATTAATAAAGGTCTCAATGATCACTTAAATGTATCTAAGATATTGTCATTAAGTTCATATTTGCTATCTCTACACACACCCCTGCTGTCTGCCTGCTTACCAAAAAGATGCATACCAGACTCTGAACCCTTTGAGACTGCACTGAAATTACTTAAATTATGAAATGGATGCATGGCCCTGTAACACCACTGAAGTCTCTTTGCAACACCAGCGAAAATACAAAAAAAAAAATAAAAATACTGAAATCTTGCATGACAACACCATAAATACTTAACCATTACTGTTTAGCCCCCCTCCTCCTCCTCTTCACATTTTACTTTAAACTATCTGTTGATCAAATAGGTTTTTTTGTTTGTTAGGTTTTTTTTTTTTTTTTTTTTTAATCTTACCTCAACTCCTTTGGGTCCCTGTGGCCCTGGAGGCCCTCGGTCACCCAGAAGTCCCTGAAAATCCGAACACAGACACACAGACACACAGACACACAGACACACACAGACACACACAGACACACACAGACACACACAGACACACACAGACACACACACACACACAGACACACACACACAGACAGACACACACACACAGACAGACACAAAGAGTGAGATCTTACATCAACTAACAAACATATGCAAAACTGAGTAAGCAGACCTCCTTAAATACTACTGTCCATTTCTTAGGAAGCCAAGAGAATATGCAGAAGAATTTTATTATGTGCTGGAAAGCTGGGTATCTTACAAACTTCAACTATATTAATTTTTCTGAAATTATTATTTTGACTTTCTGGAAAGTAAATATTGGAGCTCTCAAATCAATAATTTCTCTTTTTGAGGACAATGCATGCCATCATATTAAGATCGGAGATCTATAAGAGTTGCATTGGTTCTGCTTTAATTTATGTAATCTTTAGTATAACATCTGATGACAACATTGCAATGGAAATGAACTAGAAAGTGAGTTTAAACTACCATCTTGTCCAAAACTACTTGTGATTTTCAGCCCTTACTTTTCTGTCAGAATTATATTCAGCTTCTCAAAGATGAAGGACCTTGGCCTCTGCCAACTCTGAGTTTTTACGACTGTTTACAGCAATGTTTTCAAAAGTTTGTTAAAATGAATTAGCAGTTAGCAGCGTGTAAAAAATCTCAGTCATCCAAATTACAAAGGTAGTAATTGGGTATAGCACTTGTTGACCAGGCATAGGACTTTTTTTTTTTTTTTTTTAATATCTCTATACATCTGTGTAAACATATTATTAATGTTCTTGGAAGCAGGGATTAACAATATCAGATAAAGCAAGAAGAAAGACACTGATGATTAGCCTCTGAAGAAAGTCGTGGTGGGAAAGTTCCAAGTGTAAGCCTTATTAATTGCTTAATAATAAAGCTGAAGTCTAGACTGAAGATGCAGGCATTCATGCAGTAACAGTTTACTTAGCACACAAAGTAAAACAGAACAGAAAACTGAACAGGCCACCTCAAGGTCCATAGGCCACCATCATACTAGGAAAGACGAGGGTGAAGAGCTGTTGTTCGATGTACCACAGAAAACGTGACAGGAAGGTTTTTAGTAGCACATAAGCAATAGTTCTGTGTAGGTAGTCAAGAAATGGTCATTTTATTCTAATAGCAAAGCACAATAGGAGATATGATTTTCAGTATAATGTAGTCGCACCATGAAAATGTTAACAACACTGCTACTCTTGCACTGCACTAACTGGATCTGCAAAAAAGTCACAGACTGTACAACTGATATTAGGGCTAAACGAAATTTCCACCTCCCCTTTTAGGTTTCAGACAGCAAACAGAAATTGAAGGTAGTTATCAGACATGTGCCAAAGCGTCTGGAAAAAATCTGTGGAGTCAAACAGTGTATTCCATATTTCACATACATAGCTTTGCAGATGATCATCTCTTCCAAAAACAGTGGAACTCCTAATAGCCACTTGTATTAAGCATGCTATCCAAACAAACATAAGCGAGCAGGACTGAAGTTCTCAGCTACTTCCATGGTACAAATGCACATTACTGGAGAAACAACAGCTGTGGTCAACATATGCTGTCTTTTCCTCCCATTTTTCTCAGTTACAGAGCATAAATACTTATAACAACATACAAAACAAACTAAATTGTTTCAGAACTTCTCAAACTTTTTTTTTTTTTCCCCTGTTAAATAAGCAGTGGATTGAGATCAAACACCTTCTAAAATATTGCTTCCAAACTGAGTAATGTGCTGTAGACCAGATGGTGTAATAAATCACTTGAACATTATTTTAGAGAGGTTATTTTTGCTGATTACAGCACCAATTTGGGGAAAAATCAATAATTCAGAAGTTCTACTGGTATTTAGAGATGGCTGATCATGCTTATAGAGCTTAAACTTTCCAGCAAGAAGCTGAATTTCTCCCACACCAACTACTAAGAAATAAAAGGTTACCCTGCTTTTTTTTTTTTTAAATGAAAAATGGGTATTGCTTCTGAGGAAGCATAAACAAAACAAAACAGAAAAGAGCAGCATAGTGAAAACAGTTTTCTAAAAATAGAAAGATTGAGGATTTTTTTTTAAGCTGTAGTCAACACAAGACAGCTGGGAATCCTGAAAGACAAACACTTCTAGTGTGCAGATTTTCTCTTATTTTCTAGGAGCAATTTAAGAATTTTTCCAGTTATTCCATCTCAAATGTAAGCCATCAATTCTCCCTGATTAGAACACACTGTGTAAGCTATTTGTCTCTAAGAGCAAATGTGCAAGAGACCAGTGAATCCTACTCTGCTATGTAACTTTTGTCATTGGAATGCATAATCTTAAATAAACATTGTTGGCTACCTTTTTTTTTTTCCTTGTTGGAATTTGGATGAAAAACTAATAGATTGCTAAGATGTGTGTTAAATATTGACCCAATTCTATCAAAAACATCTAATTTAACATGTTGGATATAACATGGAAACATACAATCTCAATTATTGAAGAATCTGGGTAGCAGAGCAGGGATAAGGTCTCAGAGCATTCATGTATCAATGTGGCGGATTAAATCTGATTTGTAGCTCAAAAACTGTTGACTCTCTTCTATCTCCTTTAGATTCTGGACACAATCTATCACCAAATTTTTAAGTCCCTTGATATTTCATCATTCCCAGAAACACAAGACCAACTGCTACTGCAGTGGTCTGATAATCGCTCTTATAAAGAAGGCTGTTAACATTTCACATACAAAAAAGTTAGTAAAGCAATAAAACAGAATGAAAGTAAAAGTCTGCACCTGACTCTGGAAATGTATTTTAACTTCTCCCCATTTCTGCATCAAACTATTTTTCAGCCTTCCCACTAGCTTCATGTCTGGGTTATTTTGGGAGAAGGCTCTTGACACAGTTGACAGACATGAGATGCAGATAAGATTGGCCATGGCTCTGGCAACTGGATTATTTGAGATGTTCTCAAAAATGATCAGTTTTGTCATGGAATGATTCTACTATTTTCCAGGCAAAACAAAGACTATATCATTAAGCCGTTTAAAGCTCCATGTTCTATATTGTCTTAAGCAACCTGCTGCAGAATTTCACAACTATGCTGATGAAAAATCTTCTCATCTGTTTATCAGATCTTCTCATCTGTTTATTTATGGACAATTCTAATGTTGTTCTTGGAGCAAGAATGGTTCATGTCCATGGTTCTGCATACTTCTTCTGCCTCCCCACAAATTCTGCCCTCTGCTTCACTTACAAAGCTCAGAAAGGCCCTTCGCTAAGGTAGGATAAACAAACTGTCTCAGAATACAGTAATCTGAGTAACCTTTTCGGCATCTATTCCCATTTGAGTCCTGGAATACAAACGCCCAGAACTCTGTGGACTACTTAGATAAAGCCTTCTCATGCTTTGTACAGTAGCATTAACATGACACCTTCCCTCCTGCATTCTAGAATTTCACTCATTTTTAACAGTCTTTTAATGCTTTCCTTTCAAGGAGATCTGGCAGTGGCTTTCCTTCTATTGCCAGCTGCAAAGCTCTAAGTTTACAGTAGGATTTATTGTTTTAATCCCTGCATGCATCAGTCTTAAGTAACAGAAGTAGGATGAACTGGTGCAAAGTGCAGTTTTTAAGATTATCTAAAAGTGCTCAACTTCGTTTCATATACAAATTTAATACCAGCGCTCTTGTGCCCATTTATTAATGAAAATATTACTTAGGGATATTCCCTACTACTATATTAACTACTAAGTTAGGAACATTATTGGTCCTTTCAACAAGATGCAGTCTACCTTTAGGCACTATGCAATCATCTCCCCTTTGGGTTAATTTCTGACCCACCTGCATCTTTTGGTATTCATCTCTACCTCCTCCATTTTAGGAAAAAATAATGTGTTTTTACTCAAAGCTTCATTGAAACTTCTGTATGAATTTTTGCTAAGCTTGGTTTACAATATTAGTCTGCTAAGTAACGCTATATTATTTAACCTGGCATGTGATCTTTGTCCATTTTTCTGTAACCTTAGCTACTATTTCTATCAAAATTTGTTTAAAAAAATCATATTAGCTGAGATTTTAAAGGTCTGCATGCCTTTGACAAGGACTATTTTTAATACTTGTGATATATATGTTACTTCCTAGCTACACAGTGCTTTCTCCAAATTTCCTCGCACTTAACTTGCCATTACAAGCTTCCATCTAACACGGTAATTACCCTCATAACTGTGTGGACAGCATTAAACATTAACTTCCTCATACATACACCTGGGGCAAAGTATTTGTATTTTGACAGATTATCTTACCATAACACCAATGTCCATCTCTCAGTTTTTCCTCAGACTTATGCTGATTAACTATTACTGTGAATAAGTTTTCATACAGTCTTACCTTGGGACCTTCAGGGCCGTTTAATCCAGGTACACCAATATCTCCTGGAAAACCCTAAATAAATCAGACAGACAAATGATTTATACCCTAGGAATGTTTCCAATGTACTTGTTCTGATTCTGTCCTTTCATTTAACAAACTTGAATCACAGAAGCAAGAACTAAATTTGTTCTACCATTCCCCAAATGTCAAAATACATTAAGTACCCTTGAAAGGCTTGGATAAGTGACGGATTTTAGGCAGCTTTCATTAAACTCATTTTAGCAGATGTCAGTATGGCTTTCAGTTCTCTTAATATAAGACTTTTTAACCACTGAGCAACATTTATAATTAAGCCATTGGACTGGTCTTGATACACAAAATACACACAAAGCAGCCAGCACCAGCTCCTATACTCATGAATTCAGCCTCTTGAAAAAAAAAACAAACAACAAAACAAACAAACAAACAAACAAAACACAACCTTAGAGAGCAACTAAAGCCTTTTAATCCTTGGCCTCACTTTAAGGACAAGATCACTGCAAGATTAAGAACATAGTAGAAAGTCTTTTGCCTCCAAATCAGCAGGTGCTAATCCAGTTCTGGCTGGCAGTAACTGAAGGTCACCAGCTTGCAGCATTATCCAGAATAAGCTTTTGTGAAGTAGAGTGTGGCATAGGTCCAGCTGTTGATACAGAAAAACTGTATACGTGAAGGAAATGTATTTATTACCTAAAACCATCTGGCCAGTAGACCCTAAGTTGGATACCATGAAGACGCCTTTGTGAGAAGGCTCCAATGCTACAACTAGATTGCTTTATGGAATGAGCGCATTTTAAGGGAATAAAAATGATGCAGCTAACCCTTACACAATGCAAACAGCAGAGAGTTAAATTTCATAAATGCCCTGTGAAGAAATAAAATCTTTATATTTGTAGGATACAGCATTGGTAACTGACTCATTAGCTAATGCAGAGGTCACTCCATCACTGGCCTAGATAGATCTGTTTTGTTTTTAAATATAGTTGTAAATTTCACTAAACCTAGCCTATTTGAAATAGCAGTCTGGCACTGAGAAGTTCTTCTGAATGATGTATTTACTACTACATCTGTGTGCACACAGTGCCTAACAGAAAAATTAGTTTCCTTCTTAACAGAACATTATTGCAGAATAAAACTTGTAACGAGCACTCTTTGAACACATACTTATCCAATAATGGAAGTGAAAACATCCTAAGTGATCAGAACACCTTAAACAGTATCTCATAAAGACCTTCTACTGTGAAATTCTGTCTTAGATTTCTGTACTAATGCAGGATAATGCAGGGCTTCATCACAGCTTCGAGAGTAACATTTTCGGTTCTCTAGCCATGAAAAAGGTGTTTAAAAAAAATGTCTGACTAGGTGGGTAATAGTTGGCCATACTATATTCTTCCAAAATAACTGAACTTCAAATACAGCTAATAACCAAAAACAACAACAACACACAACTTACCAGAAAGGTAAAGAGAAATCATAGTAAAGCAAGAGGTTTAGAAAAAAAGATACACATCCCTTCACCCTAAACTAGAGCAGTACAGCTGTCACATCATAATAAAATATAAACAAATATTTGTTTACACTTTTTATGTTTTATTTTTTATTATTCTTATTTGTAGGGCTTTCTTCCTTTTGATTTATATAAACTGTTTTTAACCTGATAGAAAGAGAAAGAGGAAGTTATATGTAGAAATGTAGATATGATGAAAACATTTTAGGTGCATTTATGTAATAAACACAAACGTTTAAAACATCAAACAAACAAAAAAAAACCAACACCTTAGTGTTATAGCACTTGAATACTAGTTAGTACTAAGAAAACCCACTAAAGAATGAAAAAAGAACTGAGCTGAATGTTCAGAATAACTGGAACAGCCCTAACAGGTAGCATTTCACAAACATCACGTTGGATATTGCTTTTTTTTTTTTTTTGCCATAAAGCAACTGGAAGAGCCATGCAACAGCTCCAACATGCCTCTAGGTGGCACTTGGCATATTATTCACGTGACAAAGGCATCGTGATGGATAGCTCAATTTCTTCGTTGTATCAATCAAAATTTCTATTGTAAGAGATTTAAACAACAACAACAAAAAAATCTTGATACACTGGTGACATTTGGAAATTTCAAGCCAAATCTTATGAGATCTCTACTGGCCTGACAGCATCAACACTAGCAATGCATTTAAACATTTAAAATCTTGGATCATTTTGTCTTTGCTCTAAAGAATAGTCTACCATTTTTCTTGAGCAGTACCACCAATGCAACACAGACATTACAGCAGTCCTAGAGCACTATACCCAAACTGGTCTCATATCAGTGAGAGTCCAGGAGATGATTATAGAGTAATCCATGACATAGAAAAGTCACTTCAGACAATTAGAGAAAACGAATGAAGAAGCTCTTACAATACCTCAGCAATAACACTTGCCATTCAGACTCTGAGCAGTGAAATGGCATGCATTTCTATTTACACTTAAATTTGCTAAGAATTATTCAGCAGCCAGTTCCGTAGGAAGCCACTCCAGATTATAAATTATCATTCTTCCATAAGTGAAAGGCTGGGAGATCAATGCATAGCTTCCAGACGCAACATAGTTTTCTGCAGAGATTAAGCGGAACAAAGCATCACTTGATATTATAGCTTCTCCAAGGGAAATGTGAGGGGCAGACTCTGGTCTTGCTATCAGCCAGAACCCTGACAGCCTGTAAACTACTAATTATTTTCAAAACCTTGCTGCAGAGAGAGGCGGCCTTTTGCCAGCAAAGCACTTTAGAGTTCACTCAGTTTAATCATACTAGAGACTGTCAGAAAATAACTACAGTAACCACCTATCTCAACACAAAGGTAGTTTAATCTTGTTGTGAAAGTTGCTTTTTGTGCTCAACCATTTGAACACGAGATTATTTTATAAATAATACATTTATTGGTCTCATTTATCTATATAATATTTAACCAGCAAAAATGAAGAGATGAACAGGCTGCTACTACATCAGGCTACGTCTTTTTGTACTGATATCAGTGCCTCAGAGATGAGGGATCTGCAAATGCTGTTGCTTTCCTTTTGTTTGTTTTCCTGTGCGACTGCTAACGAGGGAGCAGAATATCAGAAATGTTTGGAGATTACAATCACTTTCCGCTAGGAATTTTTTTGCATTTGCAGAAGCCCACTCATTCCAAGCAGTTTCCACATGACATTTGCCAGCATCACTATTAGTCACTGGCCCTCGTGCCCTCAGCAGCCCTCAGAGGGATCGGGATGAGAGCTCTGGTGTGAGAGTAACACAGAGCAAAAACCTCTCCGGGGACTGCATTAGTCCCTGCAGTTGACAAATGCCCCTTCTCAGAAGCAATTTAATTCAATTGCATGCTGTTTCATTTGAATGAGAATTTACAATGAATTTTCAGAAGCAGTATTGACTTTATGCTGCTACTGAACCTCAGTAAGAAGCTTTATTAGAGCTTCATTACAACTTATCAAATTACCAAAGAAAGATTTCTGCTTAAAACTAAAATCTCTCATAATTGAGAAAGAGAAAGCTTTAATTTCATATTCTCAAGTAAGAAGTACTCATTCTTCTGCTGAAAGGACAGGCTATCGACAGAGACAATTCAATCCAAATAATCTGCTTTTTTTCTCCACACAATTTTAGAAATGTCATTATTCACACAGTTACAGGACTTTGCTCTCTGACATTTGTACAACTGTGTGACGATGTCAATAATGTGCCAAGTACAAATAGTAAAGTAGTAAGGAAAAAAAAGATTTGAAATGAGCTTTTCTCTATGTGTACCATTCCAGCCAAAGCTTAATGCCAGCATTTTTAAAGGGCAGAGACAAAAACTTATTATTTTTTTTCCTACAAACCTTCAATCTTGATTTTGTGAAGGGTGAAGAAAGGAATCTAACAGTATAAATTAAAACCACACAACTGCAATTTGTCAGAGAACAGAAAAAACAGCAATCATGGATTACAGTAGATATTGCAGGCAAGATTCACAATTCACTGTTGCTGAGATGTCAGCAGAGTGATGCTGCTGGCTTGTGCATTTGCTAATTGCACATAGCAGATATGTTCAGTCATGCTCAGCAAGACAGTAGTGACTGCTTTTCATGTGAGACACAAAGTGTAACGTATCTAGTGTATTCTGCTTCATAGCATGAGGAAACCCTAGAGCGGCTCTTCCAAACACGCGTCTTCCACAGACCTGGTTGGCTGCTTTATGACTAAGTGGCTGGCAAGTGACCTGACTGACAGCACAGCAGCACCGGCCTCTGATCAGCATATTAAAGGTGAAAGCTTAATGGATTCTGTAAATCTACAACACATAAAGGGATGAGCTTTGGCAAGAACGTCAGTGCAAACCTACCCTGAGGGACAGACGGGACTTCCAGACAGAGCTGGACAGCTACTTTTATGAAGCTTTCCAACACTAAGCATGTAGATGCATGCTTTTACATTTTCTTCTGACTGATGGTGAAAACAAACACCAAATGAGAGAATTTCTTAAGGAACAAATATAAGTTTACATACTACTATTAAAATAGCCAGGCTCATTTTTGGGTTACAGGTCTTCCAATAACAGTTAAAAATCTAAGATATGAGGAATGGGTCTTCATTCAGGCCTTCATTCCATATGAGGAATGGGTCTTCGTTCTAATGATGTGTCAGCATGGTTATGCAAAGCCTAAGTGCAGAAGAAAAGTCACCAGGAACAAATCCATGCATTTTTATGATCAACTACCTTTAAAGGTTAGAGGGAATAGTAACTAACTAATGGTTGGTGAAATAATCCTCACGCAAGAGCAAAGACTCGAGCTGAGCAAGACCGTTCTACCAGATGGCCTGCACTCCTTAATGGGACATTCAATCCTGACATCTGCCAATATTAACTCATCAGCAGAGATGTTGGGTACGGTGCTGCTGCATGCTGTAGGTTGCACCTATGCTGTCAACTGCATGCCCACACAGATCAGACCACAGCTAGACCCAGGCCCTTCCCCACTCCCAAAGGGAGAAATTTCAAATTTATTTCTTCTAAGATCAACAGCAAAACCCAAGATGCAAAGCAGTACAGGTGTTTAAAGTCAAATAAAAACATTTAAATATTTCCTTGCCTTACTAGGCAGATTCAGAATTTGAAGAGTAAATATATTGCCCTGGTAAAGCAACACAAACCGAGTATATTTGTATGTCCCCTCCTTTCTAGGGGGGTCTCAAGACAGCCCTGCCTGAAAAAGGAAAGTCTCCAAGAGGACAAATGCAAAACACCTATGGAAGTCTGTGAAAATAGCCTAGGACCTAACAGACAGAGACTGTTTCACTCTGAAAATACAGAATATGGGATGGTCATCTGGAAAAACATTGTTGAATATCATTAAAAAGGCAAGGAAAACTGAATACTTCTGCAAAAGTAATACACCTTAAAAAAAGAACAGAGAGGTATTTATGTCAAGTAAATTTATGAAAGGACACATTAAAGACTCTGTGCAAAAGGCAAGCATAAAATATAACAGTTCTACAGTAAGAACAGCTCTTCAGACATATGCCAGGACATGCAATTAATTCAGCTATAAAATTGTCTTTATTTCTAGATTCCTGCCAAGTCATTTACACTTTATTTTGTTTGATGTAATATTGAAAGAGAAGACTGTTATTGCTGCATTCATGGCATTGTCTGCACAACTCAAAACATCATGTGATAAGATAAAACAAGAATTAAAAATAAACTTCTCTCTTTTGAAACGAACAACTCAAAGCAACCAGTGATTCACTTAGAAAACATGTGCCCTTGACTGTTTACTATGATTTGAATGCATTCTTTTCCTTTGTAAGCTACTGCCTTCAGCATGAAACAAAGCAGCTGAATCCCACATGAGCACCTTCCCAAAAGAATAAGCTAACAACTTCAGATCAAAACAATGCACAGATGAAGAAAGTTCTGTTGAAGACAACAACTAATGATCCCTCCTCTCCAGATGAAACCTATTTATAATACTCAAAGCACATCTGAAGGCACATCTGACGGAAAGTATCACCACCATTCATGGGTGAATCACATCTGATGTGATTTGTAGAGCAAAATTTACCTATAAAAATATTCTGAATACACAGAGAAGCATGTTGAAACTTTGACTAATTGTGGGTTTAAAGTCAGACCAGCACCTTCTAGTTGCTATACCCTCCCAACCCCCACCCCCCCAAAAAAAAAAGCAGCTCTCTAAAAGTTGGCATTTTTGCAGGTTTGTTTTGTTTTTTAATGAATGACAAAGCAGGAAAACATGCAAACAGATGAAGAATACACTCTGTCAAGTGTTCACTAAAGATATCCAGTGCTGTGTGAGCAACAAGCATTCAGGCATACAACCAAACTGAGCTCTGTGGCAATATAGCCAGAAAAGAATTTTGCTTGACGCTGCAGCAATCTTACACTTGGCAGCCCTACCTCCTACAGCCACCCAGAGAGTGAGCAGAGACCTCTGTCCCTTCCCCACTCGCTCCTGCTGCTCAGCACTGCAGTTCCCAAACAGAGCTGTGAGTGGGTGGCTTATTTCAATGCCAATTTGGTGTACCCAGACTGAACAGCTACAGAGGAAAGATTTAGAAAGCAATTCACTGCTGACCTGCATATAAAAAGCCAAGACCCTGGGAGAATGAGCAAAGCTGGCCAGGCTTGCTCCAACTAATGCAGGAGCCCTGTTTGACCTGCCTGTTTTTTGGAAGAAACGGAAATAGTGATCATAGAATGCGTTACATTGGGAGGGACCTTAAAGACCATCTCGTTCTGATTCCTTGCCATGGGCAGGGACACCTCCCACTAGTCCAGGTTGCTCAAAGCCCCATCTAGCCTGGCCTTGTTGGCCGGCAGGATTTTCTTGTGGGAAAACCTGCACTAATCGCTTGTATTTCATATACCCAAATTATTACAGAACTTCTGAAATTTTCAGTTTGTTCAAGATCCTGGTATACTGCTGTCCAATCTCCCTTCTTTTATTTTGCCATATGGTGACCATGTTTTGTGTGTGTGCATAATACAGGCAAATATTTATTTATTTATTTATTTTACTTTATATGGATCTGCCTTGTGTGACTAAAACCAAGAGAAATACTGCTTTGTAGTTTTAAACCTTATGTTTTGTAGGCAAATATTCAAAGGAAAACACCTGCTTTAATTACATGCTTTGATTACTTAACAGGAAGCACTTTATTTGCCTTCTAATGTCTAAAGCAATTCTGCACCCGTGAGGAAAAGGAAATGGTGAGATTGTCAGACAGGAAGATTTCCCACACAACCTGCCATGAGGGTACTAACCTTGAGTGATGACTTTCTCCCCAGGCCTAAAGGAATAGCATGCTAGGGTTGGAATAAGGTTCAAGACCAACAGATGGACACTAACCTGTCACAGGTTTTCCTTGCTGGCAGCTATACAAACAGGATAATGCAGGAACCTCTTATGCTAACAGCAAAGAGGATCATGAAATATGAGATCCTGAGCCACACAAGGAGGCAGCTCTAGGCAGCATGCACAGGCTTTGTGCATTTTTCATTGTAACTGAATGGCATGAAAATAATCTCTCCCCATTGACTAAAACATGTTGGCGTTGCCTGAAAAGACTGTCTTGTTTTACTAGCACGCATTTCCCAGTGAGTTTTCTCTCAATGAGGGGTCACATCCAACAAGAAAATCTGTGTTATGTAGGACTTAGAGAAGCTATAATAGCAAATTAGGTGATAAAACCCAATAATTTGTTCTGTGAATTCTGTGAATAATTTGTTCTGAGCTACACTCCTAGAGTTAAATCTTGGAAGGCAGGACAGCTATTATTGTTAAGACGTAGTCTAAATGTATTTTAAAAAAGTAAATATATCTGATTAAAAAGAAAAATCTGATTTTTTCCTTTCATCTCTCCAGCACATACATGTATACACATGTACTGTATACATGTGGGTGACTAGCAGCATTTTTTCCAGTAGCCCATGGAATAAATGCTAAAGAGCACCCAAATTGAATGATTCAGGGACAGAATTCATTTCTATGTACACTTCCATAATACTAATTTTTATGCCCTGTTGTTGGGCAACTGCTGAGACAGACTAAAGTGCTTGGCAATGCTTCCTATGTATCCAGTGTTCATTCTTTGCATTCCTTCCAAACACAGTTATTTTTGTAAGAGATAAATATTGAAGAATCCAAATTGTAAACATCGTGTAGAATTCATGTGTTCAAGATATCATGAGCCCCATTTAAGGTGTATGTCATAACAACTGGTTTCAGATAAGAACTAATCCCAATCAAATAAGTGAATGAGGCACTTGCTTTATTCAAGAACTGCACATACAAATACTTTCCATAAAAAATATGAGCTAGAATCTTTTGTACTTTAGGGAGTAGAACACAAGCATTAAGAAGTACTCTCCGATTCGATTAAGACAACAATCTCAGAGGTAAAGGTGTCTGCTTCACAGATTTCCGTAATTCAGAACTAAGTAACATTCAGTTTATATCTATCAAGCAATTTCTTACCTCAGGACCTGGTGGACCCAATGGTCCATGGGATCCAGGATCTCCAATTTTCCCCTTAAAAAAAGGCAAACAGATTTTTGATATATGTATTTTTTAAAGAACAGATTGTTACTAAGATTTTAAACAAACTTTATACCTTCTTCTATTTGGATATAAATTCTAGTTCTTCATATCTCATTGAAGTCACAATAAAAAAAATATTTTTAGAAAAATAAAACTGGGGGCTTTGGAATGGTCCACACAGTTGTATATAGCAAAACTTGAAATATATAGGTGTTTTCAGAATAAAAATCATATGTTGTTTAAAAGTTAAGGAAATAATTCTTGCAGATAGTGTTTTATAAACCTCCCTCTCTAGCTTAACTGTTCATTCATGCCCAAGAGTTAATGGCAGCTGGCAATTAATATTGAAAAATTATTATTAATTATACAAATATTATTAATACTATTATTTGGCCAATAGCAAAATTGGGCCCTACCTATGTGTTATTGTGACTCCATTATATACAAATATTTACACACCTAAAAATTGACCAAAATTTTTCTCAAAGTCTACCTTTTCTTCCACATTTTTGAACATTTCCTGCTGCTGCCATAACTGTGTTCACTGAGCTAAATTAAACCGTGACCTTGAAAAATCATTTTTTCATTTTTTATGAAAATGATTGTAATGTGAATGCATTCTACAATGTTAAATGTTACATTACTCGAAGGACTGAAGTCTCTTATCTTAATTTAACAGAAATCAAGATGCTGATCACATTCAGTTGGTGCCTAAAACCTACACCTAATCAGGAAAAGGCTGATGCACACGTTTCTCTTTAAGTGCAAATAGGCGAGGTTTTCCCATATAAGGTTAAGTAAACTCACATAAGTCTTTTTGTAGTATTAGAGTTTATATTATAAATTCTCTGAAACAAAAAGCTATTCTTATTGAGTCTAAAGGACCATGATAAAAACTAAGACTGGAGTTATTAATCTTTTAAAAACATTAGGTATTGGCTGCTTTAAATTATACATAAGAAAAGAGGCTGCTAATAGTGCTAAAAACAGGTGAGGAAAAGGCAGGTAAGCCTTTCATGCCTCAACACTTATAAACCTAGCAGAAATGCCAGCACTACACAGATGCTTTTAAAGTTGCTACAAATCAGTAAATACTTGAATTCATGACTACTCCCATCCCTGTGAGAAGTGACTGACCAGTATTAATGAGATTTCTCACACTTTCTCCAAATCCACCTAGCCCTAATGGTCATCTTGGCAGCTCCCAAAACTCTCAGCTGGATTTGTTTCAAACATTACCAACATGTCTATTCCCCCAGCAAAATGAGTGTCAAAGAATAACTAACGTAATAAGAACTCCCATATTAAAATCTGACACACATACTAAACTCTGTGGTATTGTACATGCTACGATCTGACTCATTCACTAAACAGAAATAAAAGCAGCTTAGACCTTATTCTTCATGCTTTTTGATGTAGGTAGCTTCTAGAGGGTTAGATGCAGTGTGAGCGTAAGATACAAAGAAGTATCAAATATAATAATATGTAGTGATATATTGAAAGCAAAACGTAATGTCTAAACTTACTGGGGGTCCTGGTTTTCCTCTGATCCCTGGGGGGCCTGGTAAACCAGGAGCACCCTGAAAAAAGAAATCCATTAAATGCAAACAAAAATATATTGTTGTTACATTAGAAGGAATAAATCATTACACTTTGCCACCTGAAACAGTCTCCAAAATAACTGTAGGATCAGAAGTGACTTCTAACATTTAACTCTTAACGAAAGAGTTCTCACAGGATGTGCTATTTCAATGACTTTTGATGTACTAGTGACATAGGAAAGAAGATACTGTTTCATGATATGAAGGAGAACACCAGATCACGTACAGCTGCTAACCACAGTTGATCCAGGTGAGGTGCAGATGAACAGCCAGGCTCAAGGAAAAGCATTTTTTACAATAGTTTCTTAGCAGGATTCATATTACACCATAATTATTTTCTTGTTTGATGCATCTCAGATAGCAGCTATTATTCTGCCCCTGCCTTTTACTTGTCTTAGCTCATTGCTTTCCCCAACTGTTTTAATTAGCATAGCATTTCTTTAAGAAGTGTTAATTCAGTAGCATACAGTCACTACTGCATTCTTCTTTTATGCAGCTGAGTTATCGTATTGTAATACTCAGAAACCTAAAGAAACGTCTGAAAAGGGACAATTTTTTTTTAAAACAATGCAACTGGAAGTTACCTTGTCTCCTGGGTACCCCTGGTCTCCTGGATCTCCTGCAAGGCCGTACTCACCCTAAACAACATATTTTATACAGACATGTTTGTGGTTTAGAATGGAGTAGTTCTCAGAATTAGAGAAGGAGAAAAATGAATTCAATATTTAGTATTTAAAACTAACACAGATCTTTGAATAACAATGCAGTGTGTGGCACTAAAGCACCTGCTCCATGAAACCCTGCAGACACAGCAATGAGATACTCTCATGTCTAGTGCTCTGTCCAAAAGCTTGTTCAAAGTATCAGATCCTGAAGTATTTTTAAGAAATGAAAGGGAGAAATCAAAAGGAAAACTAGAAGGCTTTGTCAAGAAGGTTATTTCAAGATTTGATGACAGGGGTTTGAAAGAGCTACATCTCTGGGATAATGGAAATATTTAAATCACCTTATCACCTTTCATTCCGGGCTGTCCCATACTCCCAGGGAGACCCTATTAAAAGGAAGAAAACAAAATTCCAGTGTATTCCAATTACTTGGAAAGCAACACAGGCACTTGGCTGTGGGAATGTTCAACGCCATACCATAGGACCTGGAATTCCTGACGGTCCACTTGGTCCTGCTGGCCCAATGTCACCCTATGAAACAGGAAGAAAGGTGGCTACATTAAACATTTGATGAAGTGGAGAGACTTGTAACTGTAGCATTGCCTGTACCACATAGATAAACCAAAATTGTTTTTTGTTTTAAGGCTAATTTATCATGGAAAAAGCATAAATATTGTAAACCCCTCATCTTATAGCTCCCATGTACATGAACAGAAACACCAGGAACCAAACTTCCCTCTTTTCCTGCAGATGACGCATTCAAGAGAAGATAGTGCTGCATTGTGCAGTGCAGAATAAGGAAGCTTTCCTTTGTACTACAGCTGCACATTCAGTGGCTATTCACTTCATCCTGAGGATTACATGACAACACTATGCTGTAAGCATCAAATTTGGCTTAAAGGAATTATTCTACTGCCAATGATGACACGGAATAAAAAGTGGCTTTTTCTAGGATTTCTCATCTCTCCGTTACTTTTTTAAGCTAAAAAAGATGGGATTCTCCCCAAATACCAAGTGTGCAATCTTAACCTAAGATGAGCATGCTAACTTCTTCTGTTCTTATGTACCTTCAAGCTGTTCTTACCTCCCTCCTTTGTGGGATTTAAATCTACAGTTTCATGACAAATGAAAAACAAACCAGATTTTTTTTATTTTAATAAAAAAAGAATTTTAAACAATCAACACAGAACCAATAATATTAAAGATTGTTAACTAAATATAAGAAATGATCCAGAAATAACTAAAGCTGCATTACAGGGAGAAAAGGAAATCTACTTTCTGCATATTCTACCTCTGGGGGTGGGGAGAAAAAAAAAAAGGGCAATGTTACACCTCTGTGACTATGCAAGAATTTAGCAACAAATATGAATATAGAAATCTTTAGCCACTTGCTGAAAGTGACATGAAAAACCTAGTGATACCAAGTTCAGCACACATCATTGTTCTCTGGAGGTTCTTTATGTAATGTTAGCACAAACATTTCTCTACAGCCATCATCAATCT
Organism: Aythya fuligula; assembly: GCF_009819795.1. Lineage (NCBI taxonomy): Eukaryota > Metazoa > Chordata > Aves > Anseriformes > Anatidae > Aythya > Aythya fuligula. Next base: position 15,219,302 of record NC_045566.1, read on the forward strand.
CATGGATTGCTGAATGGAAGGAAGAACAATGTCTTGTCTTCCCAGTGATGGGTAAAACTCCTAGGAAGACAGCCACTCTGTATTGCTTCATAATTCAATGACTTCTTATAGACTATATCACCACATTAGCTCATACCAAGATAAATCAAATACACTGTCTCTTGAGCTGGACATATTAGTTCAACAAGGCATTGCTATATCAAGATACTGTATGTTGAAATATGTACTTATAGTAACAAGACCTTTCATTGACTGAAAAAGCACAGAGCTGGGAAATTCAGCTTACAAAAGCAATGGGAAGGAATTCCAAAACAGGAACAAAATTCAGGTTAATGAAATTCCTGCCACAGTCTCCAGAGATACTGCCTGGTCTAACGAACAGCAAAGAGCTGTAACTACACAAAAGTAGAACTATCTCAAAGGACATCATCCTTATTCCCAACTTTCACACTTGTGTTGAACTTCAGGTATGAGGAAGGTCTGAAAACCTTCTGCCTCAATTAAACTTGATAACCTTTCCTTTCACTTGACATTCACATAGAAAGAAGGAAGTAAACTGTGTCACATTTACTAGCCTAACATGAAGATGCAGCGTTGACATCACTGATAAGAAAAGAGTTGAATAATTAAGTCTATTTCTGAAATTGACCTCTGTCTACATCAGCCTTGCTTTATGTTAGCACATGTTTATCAGCTTGGTTAAAGCCTGCTAGTAGAAAGGAAACAAATTACTGCAGCTACAAAAAGCATACATTTTCTGCTATTTCTATGTGAGAAGTTAAACTAAAACCAAGTTCCTTTTATTCTTTTACCTGTCAAAAAGACAGGATATCAGCAAAGGAAAACTAATGCTTCCTAGTACTATGATTTTTTTATTAATATTATTTTTACAGTCAAAAACACTTAAAAAGAAAGGCTAGCTCTGATAACTGTACTTGCAAATTTTCTCAAAATCCTTTTCTTACAAAAACTCACGCCTTTGCAATCTTGGGACTGACTGCTCAGCCAGCCAAAACTCTAAGCTTGGCAACAGTTTTGTATATTTAAAAAATCATAGAAAGAAGGAATTATTGGACACAGCTTGCCAATGCTGCTTGCTTTGCCATTCGTCTCCTAAACAAACACAAAAACGCTTGACAATTCATACAGCTGGGCTGAACAAGCTATTTGAATTAATGTTGGGTTTTGCCAGAATAATGTTACACTCAATCTCATGTTCAACACTGTATCTTGTAATGATATAATGTGTTATCATTCACTAAGTGTTTTAGGATAAATGTTGAAGTCTCTAGCTCTTTACTCAGTTTTAGATGGCCACATGGCCCTTGCTCAAGCAAAAGCCAGTTAAAACAGAGGCCAGAGGTGCACAAACCCATTTGGTTTAGTACAGGAACAGGGCTACACCACAGGAATTGTGCTTGGTGGTGGTAGGGTCACCTGAAATTCCTCTTCGTGAAACTCTGCTACATTTTAATGAACTCTTGTAAAAAACAACAACAACAAAACACTCTGAAACAAAGCAGACCTCTTCCAATTATCTTACTGACTGGGAAGCTGGGAACCAGAGCACCAGTATGATGCAGTGCAGAGACACGAACAGATGGTGCATAATAATAAATGTTGCCGATCACGCTTATACACTGTGTTAGCATCTACACAAGAATAATTAGGACAATTAGATACTGAGGCTCTCTTTAGCTGTATTCTAAATATATTTCAAAATTCCAGGTAGGCTTTCCAATGCCTTGGAAGCTTCCAAAGGCTGTTCAGAAATATGGAGCAAACTTTGCTGTGCCATTTTCCTGCAAAATCTTGCTGTACCAGTAAAGTCTTATCAACCACAGAGAGTCATTGAGCCAAGACATGTTACAAATGCTGCTCAAGGGCACAGATAAAAAAAACAATAACAAAAAAAAAAAAAAAAAACAAACCTTTAAAAACACCCTAAGATATCTGTAAGATCTATTAGGCTGTCAGAAAGGTGCACAATGACCCTACCTTTAATGTGCTGCATTTGCACTTCATAAGCACTTGTCTGTATTTTTATTCATACATTTGTCATCCCAAGCAATAAACTCTTTTAAGACTATATGTTCATTTGCAAAACCATTTCTGCCTTTAAAAATGTTAGAGTTTTCAGCATACATACATACACCTCAGCTACAAACACAGGTGTAGGAATCAAAGGAGCCCTCTGGTCCATAAAAGTCTCTAATTCCTTTCAGTCAAAGGGAGCATCAGCAGATGATAAGAGGATGATGATAATCATGATCAACTGGCACACTTCAAAGGAAAAGTTAGATGACCATCAATGTAAACTAACAAATGTATCAAGGATGTTTTAGATCTCAACCTATCAAGAAAACCCCATCAACAAACAAACAAGCCCAACTCACACTGAACACAATTATGGCTTTCTTAACTGAAGTGGAAACAAGCTGTTTTCTCCCATGTTATGAATGCTGCTGTGTAGATAGGCCTTGACTGAACCAACACCAAGAATCAAACCCAAGTCCTCTACCAGCATACACCCGAATTACTTAAGGAAGTCTACATGATACAAAAGTATCACAGTCAATCCCACCTCCAACTCCTACACAACCCATTCATGTCAGAGTTTCTCTGGTGCAACTGCATTTATACAACTGCAATTGCAAATCCATAATGGGCAGCACATAATACTGAAAACAAATAAAATCAGATGTGATACTGCATACAAAAAGTAATTTTGCTTGTAATTTGGTAGCCACATACTGAAATTAATGAGGGCTGTGAACATTAAAAAAAGGGTTTTTGAAAGCATTGCACATTTTCAAAAAGTCATGCTGGATTTAGGAGTAGAAACTCAAAAAGCAGGTTATTTCAAATGAAAAACACAGACGCATTTAAAGCATACAAAACCCAAACCAAATATAGAAGTGCTTCATATCCAGCAATATTACAGCAACTTTATATAGTGACTTTAACTAAAATCACAGCTATCTAAACCAATCTGATTAAACAACTGTCAGAATTTCTGGATTTTTGTATTTATTTTTGTTACTTCACAAACACACATGACAATATTCTAACAAATATTCAAAGCCATATCAAAGTAAGTTGATAAATGTGTACTCACTCTTAGTCCTGGAAATCCAGGAGGACCAACACCACCAACAATTCCCTACAAAGACAATGAATTTTAGATTATAATAAACATGTATTCACTCTCAGTAATCTGCAAAGCAATGAGATTGGGATTTATATAGAGAGTTCCTCAAGAATGACAGATTTTCACTCTAGAAGAACACGCTTATTAAAACCTCTGACTGTAGAATTGGATCTCACAGTATTTGCATCATGAAATCATTCCTGCATTACCAAGGAATATCAAATTTGTTACCTTTGTATTTCAAGTGGGAAGAAGAAAACATTTTTGTGTGGAGAAAAAAAACAAACACATGGAAAATTTATATAGATTCCTTAGAAAATAGATAGAATACCAGCTCAGTTCATTGAAAGACCTTTACAAATTAAAGACTACACTCTTTATAGAAAATTATGGAAAATTTGCCGTAGCAAAATCCTCCAGAGCAGACTGACACTCAGGGAACTAAGGGTTTGTTGGGGATGTGGATGGCATTACTCTTAAACAGAACAAATCAGGCATGGCGACAAATGTCATCAGCACACAGGGAAGATAGGAAGAAGAGTCTTCCCTTCAAGCTCCTGCCATCACAGGCCTCCTAAGCAGCCTGTGGTCTCCGCTGCAGCTCAGAAAAAGGCTCTGTAAATATTCCATCAGCATTGCAGACCCCTGCAGCTGCAGCTCTGGCCCCTTGCCTGAACAAGCCCTGCAGGGTGAGTTTTGGGGGAGGAGAAATGTTGCTGCCTGTTTGAGAAGGCAGCAAGATCAGAAGTTGTCTTGACGGATTAGAAGGAACTTGTCTGCAAATATTTGTGTAAAAACAGGCTTCTTTGTACTTAGCAATATGGTTTAGTGGAGGACTGTTAGTGTTAGGTCAGAGGTTGGTCTCGATGATCTTGAGGTCTCTTCCAACCTAGAAATTCTGTGATTCTGTGGGTAAGTCTCATTTCAGATCTAGGCTGAGTTTAATTCTGTTAAAGAATTAACAGAAATTAATTAATCTTCTTCCTCAGATCTTGTGGAAAGAGCATCTCTGCTTTCTCAGGAAACGAGGGAGACTTGGGAGTACAAAGAAGAAGGAAAGAACTCATCTTTTGATATTTTTTGCCAAGCAGCAGGTCACACAACCCCTCAGAGTGCTTTGAGGATGAAAAGCTACGTGCTGGCATCACCTAACATTCCCATAAAGGGAACTTTGCCTCAGTGACCAGAAATAAAGAATATTTCTCTCTTATGTTCCAAAACATTAGCACCAGAGAATAAGAGCTGTAGCAGCAAAATTTGCATAAACTTTTCTAAAATAAATTCCTTATAAGGGTGTCTGGAAAGGACAAGCCTTCAGAAAGGCCATCTCTGCCCAGATGCTGACTCCAGTCCATATCAGAACAGCCTTTAGAGACAAACTGACTGTACTTTCCAAAGGAGCATCCAGCAAGAAGAGCTGATTCAGATAAGTTGCTTTTTTGCCCAGCACTGATTGGTCATTTGCCTTTCCACTGTTTCCACATATCAAAGGAAACTTGAGTTTGCAGCCTTCAGCCATGATTTCCCTACAAACAGAGCAAGTCAGCAAAGCTCCTTTGACAGTAGCCAGTAAAGTAACTTGACTGTGCTGCAGTTTGAATACCATACCACGAGAGCACTTCTCTGCACACTGCCAAAGCTGTTATCGTACCGATTATAATGCAGTAAATGACATACTTGTATTCAAAATGACATAATTGTATTCAGTAACAGTTCAAAGGACAAAATAAACTGTTAAATGCGTAAGTATACGAAAGCTGGGGTTTTGGCACAGAGACAGAATCCCATTTGTTAAGATGATCCTAGAATAAAGATTTAAATAAGAAATACAAAATCATATCTAGTGCACGAAGCTTTGGAGACAAGACATTCATCAGCAATGTAATGAGGACAGTAAGACACCTGATTCTCAAGGTAGTCAGCACCTGCAGAAGTGGAAAATGTGCTCTCAGCAAATGTGCAGTTCTCTTCTCTAATACATCTGCTTACTACAGAACTACCCTAGCACCTTCCATATAAAAGTAGCAGTGCAAAATTTTCCTGTGGACTTCAATACTTTGCTTTTCATGCATAAATCTCCTTTCTGTTTGGGAGAGGAGCTAATATTAAGTGTTACATATTTTACTATGTTAATCAAAACATAATAAATACTTACAGGATTCCCATCTGGGCCAGGGGGGCCTCTATTTCCAAAGTCACCTGGAAAACCCTGAAGCAGAACAGATAATGTTTTCTTTATCCAAGACACAAAGGATGGTCTAAGAGCTTTGTTTGTTTGAATTAATTTTAATCAGTGTATTATGGCCAGGCAGATTTCAACAATCTACTGCCATAACTGTAAGGTGTGACGTACATAGCATTACTGTCTCATCATTTAATCAGTAGAGGTTCATAGGTTAGTGGTCAACACAGCAGATTTAACTGATTCTCAGTCTGTACACCAGTGGCCAAATTTTTGCAAGGCACTGAAAGTGTACTATAAAATTTCTCACACACAAAACGTGTATTTGCGTGTACGCAAAACATGTATGTAACAGCCTATGCTGTTAAAAGTTACCAGCTGACAGGATACAGACAAAGATTAACTTTTTTAAACTTTTTTTTTTTTTTTTTTTTTTTTTAACTATTTTATCTATTCTTTTCTTAATAACATATTTTGGTTGTATAGTCTACTGCAGGTAGACATTAGAAGAAGCAGAGTTACCACGACACATGGGAGTATCAATTATAAATAAAGTGAAAAGAACATACAATTTGGATTGTACATAATATATACAATGGGAGTTTTGCCAGCCATTGGGTCACAGATGCAGGCCACTGATGATTTGTATACAACAGGAACACAGCATGACACAAATTAGGAGGGCACTAGATTACCCAGTCATCATAATCCCGTTATCTTCTGATACTGATAAAACTACACTAGTAAGTAGAAAAAGAATGGAATATCGAACAGGAAAACAGATAAGCCTAAAATTGAAAGTAATGTAATAGTACTGTTGTGCAACAAATGTTTTGTTCCATCAATATCATCATCTAACTTTAGTATAAAGAATATGAAGGACAACCATTCCTATTTTTAATATAAAACGAACTGGTTTTACATAGTTATAGTGGACAGGACTAGTAAATTCTTGGTATAATTGACACCATCTGTTCAGTCTTATTGACTGCTGGTTGTAACTAATTCCATACCGAAGAAAGCTATGTAAAAACATTCTCCCTAAATCTGGTCAAACTATGTACATAAAAGCACTATACATCATACTAAGAGGACTGACAATGCATTCAAAATACTGGAGAGTGAGCCAAATTTCATATTACAAGCACACAACGTCAAGAAATGGGATACATATGCTTTGGCTATGAAGTATTTTCTTTAAAACAATTTTATGTACAATCCAAAATTCAAACAAATTCTCCCGCTATAATCTTTGGTAACTGAAGATTTTGTTCAATTTCAACTGTGCCAAAGATATGACTATGACAAATATGAGTACTTATTTAATAAACCTGATAAGTAGTAGTATATTGAATTTTAAAGGAACGATCTTATCTTGGATATCAAACATGATACCTATCAGTCCCTGGAGGTGAAAAACTAAATGAGAGCAAGTGCAACTGTTTATGCCCTTTTAATATATCCTTAGTGTAGTCTTCAATGCTTACAAAATGTTAAATGAACACGAAATGTTTTATTTACCAGCGAAAGGTTGCAGTCTCTTCTTTTCTTCTACTTTATATTACTTTCCAAAAATAAGAATATTTGGGATTTTTTCTTTTTCTGAAAGGAACTATACCAGTAGAATATTTCTTTCCACTAGCATTATGGAAGGTCAGGTGTCTGACTTCTGACGTTATGCAATTCCCATGCTTTTTTGCTTTAAAACACTGCCCTGCCCCAGAGCACTAGAGTAGTCAACTCTGGGACACTGTGGCAAAAGCCATTGTCATCATCACTATCATTGTCTAAGGTTAAAATAACTGACGTTTTCTCTATTTACAATCCAGCAAAGTACTTCTAGACAGGCTCCCAAGTAATTGCTTTCCTGGTTTGTTCCCTACATTAAAGGACTTTAATCAAATAAAGTTTACAAGACTACATAGAAAGGATGTAGAATGAACCTTAGGGCTGAGGAAAAGACAAGATAGCAGAGGAATAAGTACTAAATGAAGATAATCATAAAGACCGTGCAGAGGTGCTTTTGGTGCTCTGTCCCCTGTGTCAAACCACTTAATTGATCTATATAACTAGAAATCATCATCAGAGCACAAGCTGGCACTAACAGAAGCTGTACTATTGTAAATGAAACAACAACTGCTTACTACAGCATGCACAGCATCAACTTTCAAAGAGTGAAACAAACCACTACACAAGCAATCAAAAGCCTCAGTGAAGACTGAGCGAATGAAATCAAAATGCAAAAGCAGATTTTTGGAATACCCTGCTGCTACCTCCTCTTCCACACTGAGCACAAGCCTCTACCTGCCATCCAGCTTCACTTTCTTCTTGAATGCCACACATGACTCACTGGCACAACACACCGCTGACTACCACAGTGCACTGACAGCACAGACAGCTGTTGCCCAGCACTCAGCTGTAAAAACAGTGTTTGATTCAAATTACAAAAAAAACTACAGTACTGTCAATAAGCACAGAAGCACCCAGTCCTGCTAGCTGAATAATTAAAAACCAGAATCTTACTTTGATGAGGTATAACCTTATCAATTTGATGGCAGCTTCAGAAAGAGCAGTCTATCAACTTAATGACGCTTTCCTCTGCATGACTTTCTTTACACTAGAAGGAACTCTACTGAAGTTTAGTGACTTTTTTTTTTTTTTTTGGCTGGTATTAGAGCACACAGAAAACAAAACTTAACTAACAGAATCCTCCACAATTTTCATACTATACATCAATGGTCAAACGACAGCAATCACACTACTACTGCCGAGCATGCTTGTTCAACATGGTAGATGAAAGTCATCTGAAGCACAACTTGAGTGCACAACTGCAGAATGGTATCTCAGTTTCCAATCACAGACCACAGGAGAGTTAAAATTGGAAACTCCTGGATAGTTTCAAAGACCTAAAATAATAAGGTTGCAGCACAAAACAAAAGACTTGGCATTAAGGATATACCACAGGAAGTATGTGAACCTTGATTATGTATACTTGGCAGATTTGTGTTTATTCTCAGCTGTAGAAATATATTTTAAGTAAAAGACAGCTTTAATTTACCATCATCCAAAAATATCATACATTAGAAGCAGCTGATTTGCATTCAAACCAACACCAAAATCAGACCTCATAAAACTTCCATCATATCTGTACCTTGAGCTAACACTAATTTTACTGAATATATTTATTTGTTTCTGTCATTTTTTTAGCCCTCTGGCAGCTGATACCAGTACCCATCCACAAGGCACATTATATTGAGCACTCCTCACTTCAAAATACCTACTCGTTATACCCTGCAAGGAATTTGCAATACTGTGAAGTACTAACTGGAAACAATAGAAATATGTGAAGAAAGATGTGAAGAAAGTGAAGTTAACTTTTTCAGCTGATTAAAGTCGCAGAGTAAATTACAGGTACATTTACATTAGCAGTAGAAATTGTAACAAGTGTTAGCAGCTTTACCTGTCTCCCTTTAGGACCTCTTTTTCCACGGAAGCCTGGAATGCCCTGAGAAAGAAATAACCCATCATAACTGGGTTTTCTTTTCTTCATCAGCTTAGAGTCAAGTAATTAAGCCTTCTTTTGATTAGAAAAGACAGCTTGAGAAGTACCACCATTAAAAATAAAAAAAATATGTTGTGCAAAGAAACAGCGAGAAAATGTCCTCTAACAGGGGGGCATAGACACAAATTGTGCTTGTCTTTACTTTATCCATAGCAGAACTATAAAGAAAGGCCACATCATGCCTCCATTAAAGTACATGGCCAGACATCCTCTGTACTCAAGAGAAGCAAGAAAGAATTTGAGCAGAGTGACAGAGATTAAGATTTCCATGACCATTTTTATTGCAAACATCATGTGGCAACTGACAAATATTACTTATTGATTGAAATAATGATTGAAAAAAAAAAAAAAACAAAAAACACTCGTTATACATCTCAGTGGCTCTAATCCTTTTATACCATTTAATTTCATCAATTAGACAAGTTTGATGGGACCCATTCATGTAATTTCCTCCACATCATTTTTGCTTTTAGACCAAGACTCAAATGAATGGTTACATGCATTTTTCCCCATTCTAACATATATTACCACCCAAACATTAATATTTCATTGATATTTCATTAACCTACCCTTTCTCCTTCAGGACCTGTTTGTCCTGCTACACCTGGAGGTCCAATGAAACCCTGGAAACACAAGAACAATTCAGTGCTTACAAGGCTGCTTCGTACCATCACTGCTTGCCCCTTATTATTTTCTGGCTGTGGGTTCAGGACCCAGGGATTAAATCCAGGCTCATTTTAAATTACCAGTTAAATTTAACTGACTTAAATGTGTCCAGGATTTATTCTCCAGCTAAAAGCAAAAACAATTCCCTATTATACAGATACCGAACAAATTAACAAAGAAACATGAGGTGAGTGTTTCAGTAAGTCAGACCAGCAGAGACTTTATTTGAATAAATGAAATATGAAAAAGCTGCTGATATTAACCTTATTCACAAAATGCATCAGAAAAGATGTTCCTTATCTCTAATAACTTTGTCTGACCATTGTTATGTACAAGTGTCCACAACAGTTTATCTTGTCATAAGCAGAATATTCTCCTTGAAGTGCAGTCACCATGTATTTCTCTCCCACTTTCCTCTCGGAAAGTCAAAAATAGATCTTGTATAATCAATTGCATGGACATTGAAATATGCTGTTGAAATGACAGTACAATTCACAAAAAAATAATAATTATAATGGATTCTGCATTAACAGATTCAAACAGATTGGAACAAAGTTATTGTTAATTACAAAAAAAAAAAATCCCTGGCTTTTCTACTTCTCTAAAAAAACTCTTTCTCTAAAAGAAACTCATTTCTTTCATGATAAGGAAGGCACTTTATTTTTTTTCAATAATTTCTTAAACAGCTGAGAAGCAGACTATAGTTTTATTGCAGGGATGTTCTAAACTTAAATCTTTAAAGATACTGTGCAACATGTGGCTACCTTCATGGTACCTCACAGTTGTGTAACTCAACAGACTACGTCATCATTTTTATTGAAGTTTGCCTGTAGAAGCCATATAAAGGATTTAGTCTTAAGACCTGACAGGTATTTCTCTCCAAAATTAGTCATACCTCTAAACATTGGCCATTTTTAGCTTTGTGTCAACAGACAAGTACTAACTTTTCAGGAAGTAACTGGGATCACTTAATACCTTGTTGGTTGACAGAATGAGACAAAATGCAGTCACAATTTGTGCAAAAATAAAGTGAAGAAATGTAGAAGAGATACAATCCCTGAGGGTGCAGTATGTGTTGGCACTTGATCCCAGCAAATGCATTTTTCCCATCACTTTAATGAAAACTGACATCAAAGATATCCCCACACCAAAAAACAGACTTAGTTTAAGAAGATATTACAGGTAAAGCCTTTTAGTAATTACATTTAAAAAATGGGGCAAGAACAAATCTAGCAACACAATAAGATTATTTCAGTAGATGCTTGAGAACACAGCAAACTGCTCAGCAACCTGTACAACATAAGCCCTGTAGAGCTGAGGACCTGAAAACAGCTAGCAAGAGACCCCTGAAACCCCTTATATGCAACCTGCAATATGAAAATTTCTGGAAACCGATGTCTACTGCCTGATGGTGAGTCAGGCTCAAAAATGTTTTTTTTTTACACACAAGCATGTGTATATACGCCCATGTGCCTATTTAAAAACAAACAAACAAAACACACAGAAAAAAAAAAAAACAACAAAACAAAACAAACAAAAAACCACCATGCTACTTATTTTACCTCCAAAAGCAATCAGGAGCAAACCCTGAATCAACAGAATGTTAAAGTTCGAGCCTTCAGTCCCTGCAATGTGTGTGACTACAACTGAACCATTCTGAAATCTAGAAAACAACCACTTTTATGGTTTTTATGTGACAGGACTGTTTCCCTTTATCAACTTCTGTAGCTGTTGCAGACTGCAAGTGGCAGATACATCTCCCCTTCTTGGCAGTTTCGGTTATGGAAATAATGCTTCAGGCAGGAAATGTCCACTCTATTACACTCCCAGATCTCACACTCCCACATTCATTACTGCTTTACTTTTCTTGTATATATGCATTCCAAGTCAGAGGAAAGGCATCGATGTGAGTGTTCTATGTCTCTCACCATGAAAAAAAAAAAGGTATCTTCTTATTTTGGAATATGTACTAGGATCTGATTTTCAGGTTCTGTAAAGACATAGTGGTTCACTGTGCATACAACCGGCAGGGATACATGAAATTCCCCATACCCTTTCTTAAGTACTTTGTGTGTGAAAATAGGCATGCATGCCAAAATGCTTAAAATCTTTACTTACTCTTGCACCTTTAGGACCTGGGTTACCTTCTGGTCCAGCTAAGCCCTATTAAAAAAGACATGAGTTGTACTTAATTTTAGATTCCAGTTCTTTCAAACAGAGCATATTTGTTTATAGTATTTGTTAACTACAAGCTGGTAACACGTTCTTCAAAGTGATTAAAATTGAAGAGGACATCTATCATCAAGCAGCACCCTAGAACCATGCTCAGAAAGGTCTCCTGTTAGTTCATGGCTAAATCTTATACAATGACCAAAACTTCCTTTACATTAAAATTATTTCTTCTCAGAGGAAATTTTTTCCAGACTCAGTGATCTCACACGACGGTGACATAATTTCACAGAGCTTTTCATAAGCTTTTATATTTGGACACAGTTCCATTTATTTTCAAGCTAATGTCTGAATAGTATATGTAGTCCAAATACTCTAAACATTTTATATGATTCAACACAAACACGTTACCATTCATTACAATATAAAATATTGTAATGGAATTTTTAAATATATAACCATTACAAACCTAACCCAATAAAATGCTAAAGTATTGGGCAAAATCACTCTTCAAGCAGACATAAAAACACCAAGTCAATAGTTGAATTTGGCTCACATTTTTATATAGGGAAAACAATGAATATTTCAATTTTACATCTTATTCATGTTACTGGACTGAGGTATCTGTTAGCTTACATAAATACTGGTTTATTTTTTCATATAAGTGCTTGTGTTTATAGAAAGCTGTTTTCTGGTTTTGTTGGTTCTCTTTCTCAATTATCTGAGTGGAAAAAACTTTATGTTTCTCTAAAAGGCTGAAGAAATAGTTTCAGCAGTGAAGCAAATACACTGGGGCAAAACATTAGGAACTATACTGCAATAAGCCGTTTCCTATTGCTTCTAAACTTGAAATACAGTTAAAAAACACAGATCTACAAGAGATTTACGCAGGAATATACAGTGCTTAGACATTCAGTACTACAGTAACATGATTTTTGTGCATCAGAAAGGTACAGCATTACGTATTGAGGCCATCCGAGTTTAAAAGGCCACAAGATTCAACATTACCTAAAGGCATTATTTGTGAAACAGATTTGTTTCAAGAACAGATTATGGGATATAGATCAATACATTTATACTCTTAATTCCAGAAGAGTTAGATATGATACTCTTGAAAAGAACAAACAAGAAAAAAAACAACTACCAAGACATTAGTTAATAGTTACTGCACCTGCCTGCCAGGATAACCCACTGCCCCAGTACTGCCAGCCAGGCCTGGACTTCCCTAAACAGAAGAAAAAAAGAAAAAAAGATACAGAAACAGCAAACAAGCTTAATGTCAGGTTTACAGTTCAATTGTTTTATCATTTTTCTTTTAAGACTTAGTCATATGAAACAGCTTAAGCTCACCGAAAAATTGCTTTTTGAAAAAGTTACACAGCAACTACCCAAAACTTACTTGTCATATATAAGTAATTCCATCAGATGCATATCCTTAAAGTCTTGTAAGAGTAGTGTAAGACTTTGTGAAATACAAAAGTCTACTACTTCCACAGTAAAAACACAGAAACAACTTATGAAAGTAGTTGAGTAGGGCTCAGGAGACAGATCCTTATAGCAAAGTAACTGCACTGGTCTTAGCTATATTTGAACAAATATGTTAAGTGTTTCATTAAAATAGAATTCTTCTGTCCTTACAAAGTCAAATTTCTTTGCATTCTCCAGAATCAGGTCAATATAGCACTGGATTAGTCATGAATGCATTGAGCTTCTCTCCACCTCCTTCCTCGCAATCAAATCTAAAAGTCAATCATGTTTCTGTTTTACTACTTAAAATCTGAACAACCTCCTGTTTTCAGAAATCTCTGCTTTTCTGAAATGGTGCCATATGCTATGGTGCTATCACCAAGACATGGGAAGCTCCACCTACGTCTGTTCAGTTCACTTTATTTTATAAAAGCCAAGTCCATAAACTGCACTGTCTCCCAGCCTGACCCTTCCACTCACCATCATATGTCAGCGTTACTATAGCTATAGATCAGAACTTCCTCAACCATTCACAGCTGATTTATGGTGAAACAGCAGCCACAGAATGGAGAATTCAAAAGTGCAGAGGCAAAAAGGGGTTGCTGTTTATTTCGTTTCAGTGAGCTGTCACTGAAGCAATTCTGTCACTTAATTTCAACTAGTAGTGATTCATCTTCTGACAGATGTTATGCTGTGGAACTGGCATCTGTGCTCTCCTACTTCAGCTCAAATGGAACTCAAAAAAAAACAACACGTGTGCATGAAAAAAGCTCAAAAAGCAGTAGAATCATTTTATTTACAACTTCTCTTTTAAAATTCTGCTTTGGTTACTAGCTGTTCAAGGAATTCAACAATTGAAAAATGCAGAGGAATATCTGTCTTTGCTATATAAGCTTCTAAAAACTACAGACATGGATAGGTGCTACAGATGACAAGTAATTGGTCTAACTCATCTCCTCCTCCAGACAGATCTGAAAATACCAGCAGTAAGAACTACTTGTAAATTAAAACACTGTCCTCTAAAGTGCTCTCTTAAAAGAGAAGTCAGAGTACTTTCTAAACATTAATCAAGGAAACTTTTTACAGTGAGGTTCCGTTAACCTCAAGGTTAACTCACAGTTATCACAGAAAAACACCTTTGGGCCTAATAAAAATCACCACTCATTCAGCAAAGATGGCAGAAGGTGGCTAAAAATAATTTAAGTTATGGATGATGTTCCTGAGTTTTTATCTCCCTTCTGCTATCATCTATTATCATCATCATTTCACTTTCAGCATTGTCCAAAAGGGCACTCATGTTTCCACGTATCCTTTTGTTAGGTGCTTTGTTAATGCTAACATGATGCATTCGTCAATTGGATGTCTCCAAAAGGTTGTTTCTTGAACTGACATAGAAGTGAGAAGAATACACAGTATAACCACTTCACTTTCCACATGTTAAGAGACTAAAGAAAAAAAGGCATTAGAAGCATTACATTACAGGTTTTGAGAGAATCTGAACTGTGCCTCTAACAAGAATTTTATACCAGCCCCTGCCAAGCCAGCGCGGCAGTTGAAGAAAAACAAACTAGTCTTTTCTACTTCATCTAGATCATTTTTTCACCACTCTACGTAATCTGATTCTTGGTCAAGAACTATCAAGTATTTCCTTAACCAGTCAGTAATTTACACTGATTGACTGCAGTGAAGTCTTATATTTGATTGTGCATTCTGCTATTCTCAAGTTTTCATCTGAAGAGTAGAGTCTACCATGTTTTCACCACTTACCTGCTCACCCCGTGGCCCTTGCAGTCCTAGGTAACCCTTCTGACCCTGCAGGTAGAGAAACAGACATGTAATAAATGTAATTAAACACAAAAGAGACTTTTTCTTCTCACTCCAATCTCCCTTTATGGAAAAAAAAAAAAAAAAAAAAAAAAAAAAAAAAAGAAATCCAAACTTGTTTGCCTGCAGCATTAGTGTGGTTTATATTTAGCAGCTCTCATGGAAGCCAACTTCAAGAAAAGGAGTAAAAAATCTTCACGGCAGTGTAGATAATTTCAGGATATCAGCATACTTAAAGACAGTTCCAGACTTGTGCTTTTTTAAAACAAAGGAGTATATAGGATGCCTTCCCCTCTGATTGCTGAAACTGCAGAACTGGATTTGGTCCAGTTTATTACTTTGCTCCAAATCCTTGTCATAATGCCCTCTCTGCACACAGCAGAAAGGTGGATAGGTATCTGGAGTCAACCCAGACTGTTCTAGGACACCTTAAGGAAGACAGACCTTCCAGGACACAATACTTTTTAAAATTTAACTTATAACAAATTCCAGCTCTTATTATACTATGGAGTTCATATCAATGGAGAGAGTAGCCTGTTCCTCATCTCAGAAGTCTTTCCTGTGGTGCTGGAATCATGAAACCGTCCAACTTTACTCTCTGTACTTCAACCATTTCAACCACATTTTAGGTATTAAAGATATAAAAAAAAAAAAAAAGAAAAGAAGAAAAAGAATTAAAAATACACCTGGAACCTGCTATCAGCCTCAGTACACTTGAAAAGGAAACCTTCTTGGATGTCTTTACACTGTCCCAAACATATCCAAACAAGCTGACCAAAATGAGACCGTAACAGTTGCGCGATTGATGCAGAAGCCAAGCGTCTGGTCTCCACATCCCTTGCAGAGGTACCAGGAATACACAAGCTTCTTTCAAACTTCAGCTTTGGGATAAGACCAAAACAATCCTCATTACATATAGAAATCTATCACAAAATTGGCTTCAAACCCATTGACTGAGGAGCAGGAGTGCCTTGGCTGATGTGGAACATCTGGCTGCCTTGGGGTATGGTGTTGCTTATTAGTAGAGATTGGGGGTAACATGACAGACCCGCTGTAATAAGGAATTCTGAAACAATTTCAGAAAACTAGGTATCCCCCCATTTTGGATAAGTTTCTGCAGGACAAAAAGAGTACCGCTGCATGGAATTAATTATCATATACAAAATTAAAGGACAGAATGACTTTCCTTAGTGATAATTTTAGGTAAAAGAAGATAATGACATCTGCTAAGCAGTTTTACTATTATAGGATTGCTTGAAGAATCTTGGTCCAGAAGAGATGTACTCATTAAGCGGCCCAAAGGCTTCATTTTCTCAAAACCCAACACAGCAGGTGTGTCCTTTCATTTTGTTAATCACACACAGGACATTGTCATTTTGAGAAACTATAATCTATTCTGGTTTCAATCCTCTCCCATAACGTAAGTCTAACTTACATATGCTATCTTGTATCTAAGAAAGCCGCTCTGCATTGCTGTTGTAGGGAAATGAAAAAATAAAAACAACACAAACTGTAAGAGAGATACAGGGTAAACCAATTAATCTGATCTTGGATAAACCAGTTAATGCAAAATATTCTAATTTACTATATTAATGCATGCTTAAAGAAAAAAAATGATTAAATTGCTAAAGCAGAATTAAAAATGCCTGCATAACCCAGTAACAGATCTTCAGATTTCAAACTGTGCTTCAAAATCCATTACATTTATTATGGTTCCAGTCCCCTCTATATTTCGTGAGTTTTGCCCATTTTAGAAGTTTACACCCTCCCTATGATCAACTAAAATAGGTGTTGTTAGAAGAACTCTCAGCAGTTTATTATTTCTGTGCAAGGGAAAAAGGAAAGCAAGTGCTGTCATACATGCAAAGACTAGAAGAGAAGTTTGTCATAATTTAGTTTTAAAGTGGGTCAGTTTAGCTGAGTGACAGCTGCATGGACAATCTCAAAAGGCGGCACACAAGGGAACTGTGAGATGAAGAAGCCCTAATTACCATGTGCATGTTTCTACAGAACACCACCTTCTGCAACAGGAAAAATGCCGTTATGAACTTCTGTTTTAGCGTAATATGTCTATTCTCTTATCTAAACTTAACACAGTCCTAATTCATTTTCAACTCAATGCTAGTTGGGAATGAAACTAAACAACACTAAAGCAAGTATTTAAAAATTCTAGATTGTTCATTAGTCCAGGTTCATATTCTTAAGCATGCCCGTATAAGCAAGTCCCAGTTTGCTCTGAGCTAAGATGAAAACGAACAAGACGAATGCAAGTTCACATGTATTGGTTCAGAAAACAAAATACCTCCCAAATCCTAACACAGATCAACACTTCGATTTAAAAGATCAACGTGGAAGTGAAAGGTTTGAAGCTCTGAATTACAGCAATACAGACTTCAAGCACATTACTAGAACACCGCAATTTGCAAGAATATTTCTATCTATATTACAGAATGATCCTTACCACCAGCTAACAGCAATCAGAGAAGCCTTCACGGAGAGCTTAAGTGTCTGTCTACCATATGCCCAGTGCAGCAGAACCCATACCGAGTGAATTCTGTAAACATGAGCACCGTCCTTTCTGACAAACCTATTCCCCAGTACGCTGTCAGAGGCGACTTGTCTGTCTTTAGAGGTCAAGTCGGCTCTTTTTGGGAGGAGGAAAGAACGAGGGGGCTTCCACCCTGGTGAAGTCTCTGCACTGCTATAATGAAAGGTTTTTAAGTGCTGATCAAAGAAAACTCCAGATAAGAAATATGTGCAACTGCTCTAGAAACAGCGTTCTCCTCAACCTTATTCTGAATTTCCAGCCATCACTTCTGTTTCAAAAGATGCCTGAAAATACAGCCTTTAAACACTTCATAAACATGCAATTTTCTATTCTTATGCTAGAACAAATTTGGAACAATATCCAGGGGAAAAACAAACAAAAAAACTACCATGAACTGAGCAAAGCTTGGCTTTTTATACTGCGTGTTAGAGGCAAAATAAATGTCATATTTTATATGTAGCCACAAGGATACATACTCCAACACATGGAGTGTAATGAAAAAGGTCCATCAGAATAATCTGTTTCCACAGTCCTGATTATTAACATACTTTTGTTTTAATGTCTCACAAAAAAAACACCCTCCGTGTATTCAGCTTTATCAAAAGAGACACATCATTTTATAGTTATAATACAAAACAGTAGTTTACTTGTGCTATTGTACTGCACTGAAATTTTTTTTTCTTTTGTAAAAAGAATCTTTCCAAGAACCTTTCCTAATATGATTTACTAAATTCAGATATTCAGGAGAAAGAAAAAAAAAAGGAAACAAGATCATATGGCTTCTCAGAAGTCATTCAGATAAAATAATAATAATAATAATATGGACGTTGGTCTCAAATTTCCAAAACATGTTTTTGTATAAGCACTGAATAACAAGGGACAAAGTCCAGAAGCAGGGAAATTCTGATTAGAAAACTTGAACACAATTTCAGCCACAGTCAGCGACAGCCTAGAGCATGTGTGCTAATGCCCAGCGGAGGGCAGCAGGCATTGCAGTGTACCCAAACCTCAGCTCTCCAAAGAAAAACAGAAAAACAATGACAAAAATCAACGAAAAAATGTAACTTTCATGAAACTAGCATAGATTTGTATTACACTACTAAAAGAATATCCATTAAGAACTGTAGGCTTATTTGCTATCAAATATCTCATGGTTTAGAAACTGTTAACAAAAGCCATCTGCCAAATATCAAACAGAATTTGTGACACCATTAATTCATATAAGACTTGCTTATCTTCCTTTTTAAGTGGAAGACAAAGAATATCAGAAATCTGTTATTTATTCAGTACTATGGCAATTACCCAGTAGTACTGGGCTACAAAACAAAAATTGAAGTGCTTTTTTTTTTTTTTTTTCCTGCAGTTTATTCTTGTATCTGGTTTATTTCACAGCTATTTGTGCTTACATTCCTTTGAAAATTATTTCAAAGATCACAATAAGCAAACAACAAAAGGACTAGTCTGATAGTTACAAACTGGTAAATGTGCTATTAAAAAGTGATAAAGATCAATTATTTAAAACAATGAATTGTGAGCTTGTCATTAAAAAAAGGCAAGCATGAAATACTTTTTAACGTTTACAGGCTTTCCTTACCTGAATGCAGGTAGTGCATTCAAAATCTGGTGTTCTTGCAACATAGGTCAGGCAGAAGTTAACTTAAAAGTGGTTCTAATTAGTGTCTGATGTGTACAACATGGTAACAGAGAGTAAAGTTTCCAGTGATCAAGTGATCACAATTCTCCACTGAGTCTCTAAGCCTCAGATAAGGAGTGAATTCTTGTGGCAGGAAGAAAGCATGACGGCCATGAGATTTTCATTTCCTTGCTCCCAAATGTTAGTCCTATAATGCAGAAGAAGTGACAGCTTCCCATCTAAAAACCTTTAAAACAAAAACTACTTTGTTTTCTAAGTAAAAGCATAAGCCTGATAAAATGAGAAAGAACAATACATGGGGAATCTCAAGGTGGCCCAAGTTCAGTGAGTAACAAAAGCTATGAACATGTAGGTTAGCTCCCAACAGAAGGGCTGCAAACTTTTGTTACAGCGATACATTTTTTCAGTTCACAGAACTGTGGACCACATGTGTTTGGAAAACACAATTTTCCACACTCACACCTCATGATGCTCATCAATGATAGCTTCCTTTTCTAGTCACATTTTCACTGTTTTGGTGAATTCTAGAAGTGAATGATTATTTACATATATTTTAAATAATTGTCTTACACTAAGATCAAGACAACACTGAATGAAGATGTTTTAAAATGTAACACAATGAGTTTTGTTGCAATAACATTTTTTCTTTAAATCAATAACAGGCAAGCCTTTAATCGTTATTCCTTCTTCATATGTCAAAGAAAGACTGCGAATTCCAGGGCCTATCTTTCTAACAGTTCATTCAATTTTTTTGAGGAACACATTACAACTGCTTTTAGAGCTACTACTGCAAAATTTTACTGTGGTATCTCTTCTCCATCTTTTTTATTACAATTGCAAAACAAAATTGTCTTCTTAAAAGACAGCATTTTAACACTACTTTCCCTCCAACCTTTATTTTTGCTACTGTGCCATTTTATTAACAATACTGACAATACAGAGCAGCCTACATGTCAGATAATCTCTTTCCACATAAACTATATCCACTCGCTCACACTTCTGTGCTCATTTTCTTAAGGTTGTCTCATTTCCTGTATTAATATCCTTCAATTTCCCTCCCCAAGTCTCCTTGTTTGTCTTGTGCTTTCCTGTATATGTAGGCCTGCCATAATTTTGATGTATTTCTTAAATGCAGTGTGTAGCACCTGACGTTTCTCATACCGAAAGAGCATCGCCGTTATATAGCACCCAAAACTGGAACTTATTTGACCTGGCTTCTTTTTTTTTTTTTTTTTTTTTAGCAGTTCTGGCACACTCTTGGGAAAGTAGTAAACAATGCAGCACTGAAAGATTGAACACCAGAACTACTATTCAATGAAAGATCTTTATATCCCAAAGAACTTTTGCTATATTATGAAGTACACAATAAACAAAATGAAAAGATTTACTGAAAATTGAACACGATCAATTTTCAAATGGCTGTATCTTGCAGGCACACCCACACTCCCATTCTGTTTAAGTAGGGGCATGCCATGCCTGCCATAATCTGTTTAATTTTTACAGAAATTTTGCACTGATAGCCCTGGAATCTCATACATTTAACAGTACCAACAGCAGACATAAAGCTCATTCACTTTCCGTTCCCTTAACCACAAGATGTACTTCTGATGACTGTGCATTTGAGGCAGGGAAGCCTGTGTGAAAAAGGAAACAGGAACTTACCTTCTGGCCTTTGATCCCAGGTGGGCCTTGAAAGCCTATTGGGCCTGGATCACCCTGTACAAGAAGAATATCCAGAATCACTGTTTCATTGGAACATAACCTAGGGCTATCGATATATAGGACTTCATATCTTTGCATTCTTGGACATTTGGTATGAAGAAGTAAATATTTTATTAGGCATGGATTTTTTTTGCTTAGAGGAAAAAAAATGAATAGGCTACACTTTTCCCAGGTGCTACCAACTGGTACTTGGGCTGAAGAAATTTGACTTGGGTGAAAAATCAAGAATCTAAAAGAAAGAGAACTAGAAAAATACCTATCCATCTGATATTTTTGGATTATGGAGGCATTTTACATACAACTAGGTGTAGCTGATACTTACACATGGGTGAGCTTTAAACTGTTCAATAATATATCTGTGACAGGTTGGGCTCCTGCCACAGAATATACTTTGAGTTTCAAGTGGCCATATATAGCTCATAACACTGGTTAGATTGCCAAAAGTACAAGCTCGCTAACTTAAAATAATGTTGCTATTTCTACAAAAGCAGCAGTTAAATTTCTTACCGGTTTCTGAATTTTGCTCAGCATTTCTTTAACATTGAAAATATGTATTTGTGAATGTTAGGATTCAACAAAAATTTACACATTAACAAAGAAATACTATTTTACATTCACATCAGCAGCTAGTAAGTAAGAGTTATTTGTTAATGTTTACTTTGTTATAGATAAGTCCTGGACTCCTACCTGTTTTATACTTAGAACAAATATTCCGCAACTGAACTAACAGCAAATGCTCCTAATAAAGTTTTTCACAAACACAAGTCACTCTAAGAACTAGTCTAACACATTAAAATGTAAATATGCCATTAGATTTTAGCATTATCATTGGTTTTAAGGTTTCATATGTAATCAGATGATTTGTAATCTAAAAATGAGTAAGCCACAAGCTTTCAAACACATTTCGATGAAGAATCATTCTAAATATTTATACTCAATACTTCCACAAAAAAATGCAACAGATAAAACACACACACACACACACACACACACACACATATATATATATAAAATTAAGATGTTACCTTTTCCCCACGTTTTGCAGGTCCTGGGGAGAATCCTGGGTCTCCTTTAGGGCCCTATCACAGAGAAATAAGCTCTTTAATATTATCAGGGAAAAGATTTTTTAATTATGTATGTGGAAACAAATGTTTTCCACTGTTACAGTGAGAGAAGTGGGAATGTATATATAAACTGTATTTATTATCACTGAAAAAGTTTTGGAAAAAAACTGTAAAGCATGATGACAAATTATGGTAATTCACACTGAAAGGAGATTTGTATTTTTGAAATTTCATGTCACAACAACATTTATTACAAAGCTTTTATTTGCAACTTGTCTAGCAATACAGATGTCAGTGTGTCTGTATTCACAATTATAACTGAATATATGACCTGTTCTTGGTTTTGCCTGTAAAGCCTTATTTATCAAACAGTAAATGGATACCAGTAGAGCATGCTGTTATTTCAATTTCTGTGAAACTGTATTTTAAAATCCTTTAATCCAGAGTAGGCCTGTTTAAATCTGTTCATTTACTTTAAATGCTTATCTTTCCTTAATTGCGTCAGTGTTCTTCTCCGAGTTAAAGGTTGCTTTAAAGGAACACATGCTTTCAGCAACCATTATTATTCTCACAGGTATTTCCATTAGCTTGTCCATAAGGTTAATATACTTCTGCACAAACCCTTTAAAAAGGCACATGTGAAGCAGTCCCGCTAAACAGGATTACAGTAGTCACCTGGACTGAAATGTTTCCTCAGGACCCACCACCTCAGGACACCATATATTCCCCAGTACAATGCAAGATTACCACTCTATATTACTGTGCTGATTTAAACTCGTCTGGGTCTTCCTCACACTCACCACCTACTCTACCCAGTGCAGACATTCTGGAAGGACAGAGCTGACACCATGGTGGAAGGCCTCTGTTCATTTACAAATCATTTCCTAGCTGTTCATCATTCCTGGGCAGAAATTACTGCCTGCATCTAAAACTAGGCCACAGAGCAGGGAAGAACTCTGCCACACTGATCACTGCTATTCCACAACCTTGGTGCCAGACCCTTTGAAAGGAACAGTTTAGGCCATCCTGGGGACAAGGTACAAGACCTGCCAGCCATGGCTGGATATCTCTAGCTAGCCAACACTCCTCTCATAGGGATGTACAAAACGAGCAGTGTGAGGCTTCCTGACAGTCTGCCAGTTAAGACCTGTAAAATAGTTAAAAATCTACATATTTGAACTTTATATTTAAATTTTATGTACATGAAATGCTACTGGGCCTGATACTCATCTTGCTTTCATTACTGCAGATCAAGAATTATCCCACCACAGTTAAGATTTGTATGTGAAGCCATTGGAGAAACCGAACTTGTTGAATACTAAAAATAAAGCCTAGAAATCTTTAAAAATAAATCTTTACTGTCAATTTGTCAGGTCACCACCACCAAAAAGAAAATACACACACAAAAAAATAAATCAAAACAAACAACCCAGCTCCCCCCAAACAAACAAACAAATAAAAAAAACACAAGCCTTCTGACAACTAAACTCACAGCCTTTCCTTTCCTCTATAGACATAATTCCTCATTGCTTTTAATTTAAAAAGCAAACCAGCCATTGTTATGCATCATTTTCAAATTTGGATGAACATATGACTCTCATTCCAAAAACAAACGAACGTGATCTTAGCCTGCAAAGCAGCAAATGGAAGCAACATGGAAAAACAAAAAGTTAGTACTGCAAGCAACAAAGGCTAGGTGCAGGTGTTAACAATGCCCCATGTACACACCCATACACAGAATTAACTATGCTGAAGGGTCATGGCAGAAGAAAAAGTTGATTAATTTGCCTTATTTTAACCTATCTACTAGAATTACATACTTTCATAATCAACAGGTATATGAATAAGCTTTTAAATGTCAAGATGCAAGGATAAATAAAGCACCTCATTATTTAATCCATGTAACATCAGTGTACTTAGAACAGCGCCAAAATCCACAAACTTGATTTTCTTGACCTAACTCTTTTTCCTGAGAGCCGGAAGCATAGTTAAGTTTCTTAAGTATTTTAAAATGACTTTAACACCCTCAATCAACTGTTTATCAGAAATTGAATGCTGAGGACACTTAGCTATCGGTAAGAACTGCTAAGCATATGTTCAGGGTGGAATCTGGCTCTTCATCTGAAAGGATCAGTAGAAACACTGAGAAGGATATTAGCTAATGTTGTTCCATGCTTCAAACAACTGCATAAGGGATGTTTCAACATAGAAGGGAAAATGCATGCATCTTAAAGGTAAAATACAATTCTGCATGAAGTTACTGCCAGAAAATTATTGCAACTCATCTGTTATGTGTTAAGACCAAACAAAAGTGTTCATTTCAGCTTCCATAGTCAGTATAGGTCAACTGGATCTTCACAGTCAATTCTTGGTGAGCACCTGGTTAGTTTCTTTTCAAATAAAGCTATTTCAGAAGGTACTTGTACTGAAAGGGTAATTTATAGTCCAACAGATTAAGACGAATGCTAACCACCTAATGAAATGTGTGTGTATACATACCTATATATCTGCATCTGTGTGTGTGTGTATAGATATGTGCATATCCACACAATTCCTTCTGTTTTTAAATTCCTGGAGATGGCTACATGACTGATCAGGATTATAACTCAGTGGGGTGGGAAAATCCATTATCAAACAAAACCTCCAAGTAATTGGTTACAACTATTTTCCTAACAATGTACTCAATTGTCACAATATTTATGCTTGCTGTATAATAAACTATGAATCTGAGCTTAACTGTTCCTATAAAACTAGACAGTAACAAAAAGACATAAATAGAGTTGCTTCTTTTTACAGTGTTTATCACTGAAAGCTTTATTAAATTTCTTTTTATGTCCTCAAGTAGTTTCTAACACCTGTCATGACAGGTCAGATTCCTGCCACAAGGAATCGCACTAAAACAAATCATGGTTGCTGTTCTTTTTTCCTAACTTATCTATCAAATCATTCAAACTAAATATGAGTTGAAGGCATTCTGCAGTTGCACAAATCTGTCAAAACTGTTTAAAGGGCCTTATGTTACACAGGTTTGAAGGGTTTTTATTTGAGCTTCCAGGTCTCATATTTTTTCTTCAGTTTTAAATATCACATCCACACATCTAGAGAAAATTACTATATTAATCAAGTGATAATGTTTGAAATAGCAGAGTATTTAAATATGGAAGGTTGGGTACTGACACAAAAAAAAGGAATTTATAGAGAATGACTCAGTCTTTTTTCCCCCCTTGTTCTTTTCAATCAAGACAAAAAGATTACAGCAATTAGATGTTTATTCTCCATAAATTCCAGCTTATTGAAGAGGCTGAGCTAATTTACAGAAACTCTTTTGGGAAGCACAGACTACTTGCATGGGTAATAGTTTCCGAATCACCATTCTGCACATAGTTTTTTATTCCCCAAATAAACTTCTATTTTGTTTTGATTTTGATTGATTATATTTAATTAAAAATTGTTTATAGTAATAGTCTCCATCTGTAAACCAAAGAAGGCCAATTGCTTCAATTAAAGGAACCAGTGCTATGACTTCCAAAAAGTCATTAAGAAGCTCACGTATTTACATGGCAACATAGATAAACTAACTCACCTTTGGACCCGGCAATCCTGGCAAACCTGGATTACCATGTGGTCCTGGAATACCCTGTAAAAACAAACAAAAAAGGGAGTGGAATTATTCAGCACATCACTGAACAACTGTGAAAAGTTTTGTGAATCATTTTACTGTATAATTGTTGCTTTTAGAAGCACTGTTTGGGACGTTCAAGGGATTCTCAAGAAATGTGCACATCTTCCTAAAAATTAAGTACTCCCCCCCTTCTTTTAAATCTCTTTTTTCTTTCTTTTATCATCTTCCCAAATCTGAACAGGTATTTGGCATGCAGTCACTGCAAAGTTGCTCTGCAGCTGCAAAACTTGGAAGCATTGAATTAAAGCAGAAAACACATTCACAGGCACCCAGCTTATAAACTGCAAAAAGAAGGAATTGTAGTAGTTCTCACTGATTTAAGGGATAACTCAAACAGGAGCATTCCATCTCCTCTAAATAAATCATCACAGACAGAAACCCGTCTGATTCTCCCACAGCTAATGTAGAAAATGGGTTTGTTGCCAAAATAATTTAACTAAAACCATTCCAGGAACAGAATGTCTAACCAGGACTATCTATATCTAGTTAAAACACCATCCAGGATAAGCGTCCATTCCCGCAATACACTGAGTAATCCTCAGTCCACGACAAACTGCGCATTAGGGAAACTATTTTTGCAATGGCTGTCAGCAGCTATTTTTCCAATAAAACTGGAGGACCAAACTGGTGAAAATCTATCTCTGGTAAGTCAGCAGTGAAACTTTCACTGAATTTACTAAGGCCAAAATTCACCCAAACAATTCAACAAATAACAAAAGAATAAGAATCTGTTTCATCTCTCTCATAGTCTTAGTATTCTTAAAGGAGATAAACTCAGCATTTATTTTTTTTCTTCATATGACTCTGAATTTAGCAATTATACCTTGCAGTAACACTGAAAGCTGTATCTCTTAAGCACTCTGTCTTACTAATGACAATGTTGACAAAACTCCATAGAAATACTAATCTCTCAAACAGCACGTGGGATTAGCTTGAATGCTGGCAACATTGGAGGCTCTCTCAGGGATTTAGGAGAAAGGAAACAAATAGAAAGTGCCAATGGAGCTCGAGCACTGAAGTGGCTCCTAGCTTTTGCTGCTTGCAAGAGTCACTTGCAAGTTGGAGCACAACTGAAGATGTGCTGCACCACAGAGGTGCAAAGGTATCCTGGTGGAATGGGAGGCATTAGGGGGAGTTGATCTCATTGTTGATTAATTCTGAAGTCACTGGAAGTTCATTCTTGAAAGAACTTGGAACAGGCCAAAAAACAAACGCACGCAAAAACAAAAACCTTCAGTGTCAGATGTGGACTTCACCACAGAAACACAGAAATCAAGATCTGTTTTTAATGGCAATCTCTGACCATTAATCAGACATTGGTATACTGCCCAAAGTCTTCAACCCTTGTGAACTTCTGTCAATATCAGGCTTGGACACGGACCCAAGAAACCTTGCAGAAGGCCCAGGCAATGCAGCTCTGCACTCTGCTGCTTTCCTTTGACACCTCGAGTCACATTTTCAGATCACAAATGGCAGTTCACGCAATGGAATACAAAGTCACAGGGCAGACTTGTACATGTGGAGATGAACTTTGCATCAACAGGGTTTTACATGCTTTTTGGCTCAAACTACTCTGACGTACCATGTCTTTTCACTAGCTGTACTTGCTTGAATTTATCAGCATTAGGCAAAGTAAAGAGCACTGACATTTCAAAAAAAAAAAAAAACTCCTTTGCTCAAATACTTTTCCAGTCTTTCTTGGCCCATATGAATATCTATTTTAAACTCTGTGGCAGAATTGCTGGTAAATAATCACCTTGGCCATTTCCTTACTTCTCCAGGTACCTTACCATAAATGGTGTCTCCTTACATCAGAAAGGATGCCCTACTCAATAACTAATCCAAAAAACTTGCACAGTAGAGCGCTATGCTCATAAGTCCTCTACACGTTAGAGGACTTGCAGCAATAAGAACAGAGCAGGAGAGAGATCTCACCAGCAGACATGGCTTTAGACACACAGGCAACCTCCAAAACAAAAGCAACTTCAACTTGTGAGGGTTGACTTGGGTATGTTGGATCCTGCCTCCAAGGCAGGAATGGCCTCATAAGCAATACTGTTTGGCAATTTAAAAATCTGAGATATAGGTACTGTCAGCTCTTATGTAGCAGGATAATTTGAAAAAAGAACACAAGAAATTAAGTCAAAAAGATATGTATTTGAAGAAATTGTTTTCATTTTATACTTTTAAGTGTGTCTTATCCACTCTCTTACCTCCAGCTGCTCTAAAGCACTCATTCAGACTTCTGCCCCCTCAACCAGTGCACTTTCCTACCCAGCCACATCAAGTTTTGAAAGCCAGCAACGTACAGGACATTCAACACTTTGAGTGACAGCTTGTTTAAATATGCTCCAAAGACTGACTCAACACTACTCCCACACATTGGCTAGGATTTTCATATAAACTGCTCCCTTACTTCCTACTTTCCATTCGGCTAGCTTAGGGTGCTACAGCATAACCGCTTACATCCCCAAATACCATGACCCTAAATCTTCTACATAACAAATGCCTATCACGCCTTTTATCAAGCTATTGTAACACAAGAGTCCAAAACAGATTACTGGGAATTATTTTTCAGTCTTGCAGTGGTTAATTTTGTATCAGCCATCTGCTCCTCTGTGGCAGTGATACACATTGCTCACTCCCTCTCATTCCAAAAACAAACGAACGTGATCTTAGCCTGCAAAGCAGCAAATGGAAGCAACATGGAAAAACAAAAAGTTAGTACTGCAAGCAACAAAGGCTAGGTGCAGGTGTTAACAATGCCCCATGTACACACCCATACACAGAATTAACTATGCTGAAGGGTCATGGCAGAAGAAAAAGTTGATTAATTTGCCTTATTTTAACCTATCTACTAGAATTACATACTTTCATAATCAACAGGTATATGAATAAGCTTTTAAATAAAACCAAAAGATGTGAACTCCAACTCGAGTTTAATTATCATTGGCCTGTGCAGACCCACACAAGAACACAGCTGTTTACTCACCCGAGGACCCCTCTTTCCTGATGGACCAGGTAAGCCTGGAGGACCTGGGGGACCCTGGTGACAGAAAATCAAAACAATTAAGGCTAAAATTCAGCACAAGGACAGTACCACAAGTCTGAATCAGACCAATTCTTCTTGTTGATGACTTTCTGGTAGTAGAAGCCTCTCTACTTGAAAACTGATTCCCAAAGTGCAAGCACGTGTGTTTTTAGCCTTGCTCAATATCAGATCATGTTTAGAAATTATTTTATGCCTGAGGAATTGGAGACAATCTAGATTAATACAAATATGCTTAAGCAAAATTTACAAAGGAAGGAGAGCTAATCTCAAGAGCTAGAAACATGTTCAATGTATTTCAAAACAAAGAACAAAGGATAATTAAGCCTTTTTAATAAATACACTGGCATGCCAAATATTTTATAAAAGTCAGATAAGTAATCATGAAAAACGAGATAACCACTGCACAGAAAAGACAGACATGAAAAAAAGAAACAAACACGGACAAATGATTGTCTAAGTTCCCCGATAACAAGCTTGGGATACGGATAACTGGCAATGCGTTCATCCTTAGTTTCACTTGTATATAAATAATATAACTTGCTTATATATATGTATATAAATTATATAAATCACCCAGACTTCCTCATGCTCCTGTGTTCTGCAGATTCTGCATCTTCTCACCTGAAAGCCTAGGTGAAACCCTTTGAATATCATCCTGCCCACCCCCAGACAACACTGCTGAAAGCTGGCAGGCATACCAGAGAAAATCAAAAGGGCAAGCATGGTGACTGAAATGAAATGGCCAATTTGCAGGCTTTGAAAAGAAAAGCCAGCATGTTTTTCATAAAAAAGTGTGTATATTTATAAAATAAACCCTTTGAGGTTTTATTAACAACAAATAAATTACTTAATTAAGGCAAAACTGTATTTTTTAAAAACCTAAAGTTTTAGGGAAGTGACATTTCTT
Organism: Aythya fuligula; assembly: GCF_009819795.1. Lineage (NCBI taxonomy): Eukaryota > Metazoa > Chordata > Aves > Anseriformes > Anatidae > Aythya > Aythya fuligula. The sequence goes on from NC_045566.1 coordinate 15,248,952, forward strand.
TTACCTTGGAAAGAACATCACTGGCAGAGAAGAGAGTGCCGATTATAGGCTTTAGGAAATACTAAGCCAATTACCTTCATTTAGCCAAAATATGGACTTCTCTGCACAGTTCTGGAAAAATAAATCTTATTCTGAGGAAGAACAGCAACAAAAAATATTTTCCTTTCCAATTAATCATAGTAATCTTCAGAGACTTTTTTTTTTTTTAACTGTACAAAATTCAAGTGATACAATCTTTCACTGTAGAGGACAGTTTCAGTGTTCTGGACTCAGTAAGATCCCACTACATTTACTCACAAAAAATCTGCTAGAGCCACTCTAATATCTCCTATTAATTAAATGGTCTAAGAAAACAGTGGAAATTTTAAATTGGAAAAACTAAGTCTTGTATTAATATATGTCTAGCTGAATCCTGGAACCTTGCTGACTGCCCCAAAACCATCAGAATTGGGAAACATCTGGTTTTGGAGCTAGTCCTTGCAACAAACGTGGATTCTCCTGTAAACAAATTATACGCTTTTTTTTTTTTTTTTTTCCCCCCAGGCTGGCAATTATGGCCAATGAAAGTCTCAGGGAAATTGGGCATCAGCTTGGGCAGTAAGACCAGATGCCTTGACTCTCTGAAGTGCTGAGCACTGGCAATCGTCACTGGGCTCCACCTGCCAGAAAGTTCAGTTGGCACCCACAGCGCAAATAATGACTTATACAACCCAGAAGACACTTCAAGAGCTGTACTGGTAGCATTTCCCCAAAGTTACTGTCATAAACGTGATAGCTGTTTAAAGAAAGCTTAGTGGTAGGCAGGGACAATGCAGAGAGGCAGCCCTGCCGCAGCCCTAGCCCACACGTGCACCTCTAAACAGCAACGCAAGTCTTGCTCTGCACGAGGAGATACTACAACAGAGCAAGACTCTGAATGTTGTTCAATGCAATATTCATCCTACCTGTAGTGCAGGTAGGGAACGTATGTATGCCCATCCTGCATAATGTTATGCAGACACAAACCACATACAGGTTGTGCTTCCATCTCCACGTAATTTAGATCTGTTACTGTCCCAGGAAACAAGTCATGGTCATAAAGTCAAACTCTAACATCATATTTTTAGCTAAGGGTATTCACTATTCACCCTGATTGCATAAACACTCACTAGTATCTTTATGCTTTTCTTCAGTTAAAAGATCCTCATAGGGTTTAAGAGTAAAAACCTCGCAGCAAGCTCTTCACCTGGCATTCTTGTCAGGAGAGTTCCAAAAACACACCTCAGACAGCACAGGGAGTTCCCACCCTGCCACAGCTGGAATAACGCCTTCTGATCTTTCCTCTCAAATTGTAAGTTGAGATATATGCTTTGTTTAGAAAATTATCCTCTGGCTACAAAAGGAAATATACCACATTTTTCATTAAGTAAAAATAGTTTTAACTAGCATACAATCTTTTGTGGTAAGAAGTTCTTCTCAACGCCTATTTCAGACACTCTACATTTCCATAAAAAAAAAATAATAATCCATTCCACCTTTTTCCTCGCAGAAACATGAATGCATACTTATTGCTATCTCTTGTCTTTGCTGCTGATTTACTGAATGAGGACAGCAGGAATGTTTTTCCTTACTCAATTCCTTTCTTGATATATCTTTTTTAATAGATTCTGCTTTCTTTGCAAAAAAATGCTTTGTGATTACACTAATTCATGAATAATTACCTCTCTTCATCTAAAAACACAAAAATGAAGCAAAACTAATGGAGGAGAAACTTTTTGCTACACAGTAGGAAAACACATTCTGTTCTCACAATCAAGCTCTCAGCAAACCCTAGAAATAGCAAAATAATTTGAACTATAGAGCCAAGAGTGAATAATGCATTCCTCAGGCTTTCTAAAACAAGGTCAACTGTTGTTGACTTTGAAGTCTCTGGTTAACAATAATTAACAGTTAATTGAACAACTGAACAAATACTTGAGTCTTCTTGCAATTCTTCATCCTTAAGATGTCATCTTTTTTTTTTTTTTTTTCTCCAAGACCATTTTCTCTACAGAAAGCCTTTATACCTGTGCACAAGGACTAACAAACCAGCTTGCTGAATGCATCTGCAAAACATTACTGCTTAGAAAATATGCAGTGGGAAATGTCTTAATGACCTTATTCTACAAAGGGTAGTCCTACAAAAGGCATCCCATTGATTTGTGCCTTGATCTTCCATCCTGCTAAAGGATATTTTAACTTTTTGGGAAACAACAGTCATAGAACTATAGTTAAACACTTCTCAAAACATTACCTTGCTATATAGATGCAACACATTTTAAGGAAACATTATTGCCCCTCCCAGGTGATTGATTAAAGCATTAGCAAGGACTCTCCTTGACCACAGCATCTTTCTTACTCCTTAACCCACAGTGGCTCAGACTCCTCAACTTACGCAACCTCTCAGCTGAGAGCAGACTTAGCACACCACACACCAGTCTTCCTGGAAATGTTATTGCAACTAATTGTGAGAAGCTATTACACCCCATACACTTCTTCAACTTGTTTAAGCAACAGCAAACTTCAAGTCAGCATGACTTTTAATAGTAGCTAGGAAGCAATTTATGAATACAGTAGAGAGGCATCTCTCAGGCATCCACTTAAGCTCCTGAAGACAACTTCTTCAAGTGAGTCAGTCTCTCTTAAACCAAGGAATTAGTCATTCGTTTTAATAGTTTCTCCTCCAACTGCTGGCAACAGTAGTAATTAAACAAACTTGAAGCAATTAAAAGTGTTAACGTTTTTGTACTTGACATTTTAACTACCAACAAAAAATTACTACTTTGGTAAACATTACAGATGCAAACTTTAAATCCGCTGCTTTAATAGCATCAGCTTGCACAAAACAGATGCAGCTTCTTTAAGAAAGACGCTAGGAGTTATCATCCTTATGAATTGCGAGCATTTAATTGATCTAATTGAGGGGAGAAGCTCTAGTTGTGACTTCATCGTGAGAAAAATAAGAGTAGATCCCACACTTCCAGTAATTTCCACTACCTTTTGAAAGGTCCTCAATGAGTGTTGTACTGAGTGTGCAGATTTCCTAGGATATTCAATCCAGCCTTTCTATGGATGCATGTGCAGTTCTTCCAGCCTGTCAAATGGCTGTTGGTATGTTTTTGTTTTTTAAATTTATTTAAAGACAGAGCTCAGCACATGGAAACTGAGGGCAATTCTCTCAACTGTGGCCTTTGCATACTCAAACCAGTAGAAAAATAGCCAGTCTCCAAAGCTCATCACTCCTAGTAACGAATACAGGTTATCACTGTAATGCTTGATGCATTCTCTAGTTGTACTGTAACACCACCCTAATACCCTCATCTGACTGCCTAACCAATCAGTCCCCCATCATCTGTTTGTACTTCTGATTTCTGTCATATTGCACTAATAATGTGATGATGCACTAAATGTCACCCCATCAGTTTTGGGCCATCTAGAATTCAGATTCTGTCACTCAAAATTCTTCTACCTATATCTAGCATGCTCTCTCTACCTTTTTTAAGCATTAATTTTTGAGCAATCAGGATTCTACCAAACATGAACATCCACCTATTTTTTTCCTCTTGCTTCATTTGAATTTCATTAGAAGTGATACACAAAACACATTGCTCTTCCCCAATGCCCTAGAGCAGGCAGTCACTTGTGTAGGATTAACCTCCTTTCAGTACAGCTGTTGAAGGCTTTCTCTGCAAAGAATGCTACAGCAACCAAAGCAATGTCATTAACATCAGAGGAATATACATGGCTTTGGGTTACGGATTAAAGCTTCTCACGATTGCTGTGAAGAAGATAGGAAAAATGTATCAGCTTCAGGTGAAGTAAAAGAAATGTTTAAATAATTAGGATAATTTTTATTTTTTTTTTCTAGTAAGAAAAATAAAACAGTAGCTTAACTTTTTAACTGAATTAGCAGATTTCCCAGCCTGGGCAGGGAACTGTGAGCATTACCTGCAAAGCTAAGATATGTGAAGGTAATTAACTGCCCAGTACATCCCCTGGTGCTAGGGAGAGCTGCAGCAAGCAATTTTGTTCAACTGATAAATATACTGAGTGAAATCTCGGATGACACTATTCTTACTGCTTTTTTATTTAGCACCACAGTTAGGATTATTTAGGATGTCTAAACTTCTGCCCTCTTCAAGGGTTCTCCCTCACACCTCTTGTCTGCAATAAGAGGAACTCGTCCAGGACTCAATTCTTCCTAATGCAGGGACTGCATTTCCAGTTCCTCCTGGCAGTATCTCCAGACTACTTTTCCTTACCAACCAGATAGCCCAAGAAACACCGCATTTTGTCTCCTATCACTTCTCCTGCCAGAGGAGTGTCTTCATAACCCAGAAAGCTTTTCCAACAAAGAAAAATAATTCCTAGCTCGTTTCTCAGGGGAAGTCAAATCCTGTGCAGCTAGGCAGGCTGATGCAGTTACCTGACAGCAAGTAACTGAACTTGGCTCTTCAGCTCTTACTAACCCTTCCTTCTAGCCATATGGAACTATATATCATGCAACACAATATATACATGATATAAACAGCCTTAGCACTGTGCAATTAAGAGTATCAGTTGGAAAGTTAAACAGTTAAAACATATTTTTTATCTCTTTTTTTAACCTTCATACATTGCCAATACCACGTGCAATACAAAAAGGAGTGGCTCAGCAGATGAATGGAGCAGCTTTCCCTCTAAACTAGTGGTTCAGGAGACCACACTGTTTCACTTTAATTTTGCATCATATTTTTTGGGGGGATTTTGGTCATTGCAATTGCTAGGATTTTAATCAGTCATAGTACTTTTGAAGAATTAGATGCCCTTTTCCATATGTTATCCATGAACGAAAGCCTGAATTCTGGAGCCCTGCTTTGTAGCGATGGGTGAATTCCACAGCTGTGGGATCATGGAACACAAGGGGTCTAATTATACAAGGCAAGAATCAGTTCTGGTAGATGATTAAAAGCTAACATGAAGCTGAAGAGTTTAAGAACCACAAAAGCTAGTTCTTGCCTGTCAACTCTAATAGAACGAACATTATTTTTGCATTGAAATCTTGAAAGAAGGTTCAAACCAACCACAACATAATGAAAGAAGAAGAAAGGGGGTTTCATGCCTCATCAGAACTTTTTTCTTCCCCTGCAAGGAAACTCTGCAAGTTCCTCACTTGCTTTTTTATGATCTTCACTGATAAGACTCTGTGGGTACCTATGTATTAAAGGGTTAGAGCCATGCAGATAAAACCTGGATTATCACTGTCTTCTCTCCATGGGTGTACTAGGCTGAGAAAGGAAACCAAAAGCACCTCTGCAAGTCTAAGGACAGTGACAGGCGCTGTGCCACACAAGCTGCACCAAGCACATTACAGAAATCTTCTGTGGAAAAGCCATACAGAGGGCTTTCCTCACTTTCACAACACAATGCTTCAGCTTTGCTCGGTGGCTGCTGCTGGCCCTTTCAGCTGAGCTTGTGCCCACAGCGGTCTAGACCTAGTTCCTGGCTCTGCAACAGATCACTTTTAAGACCTTGGGCACATTAAATGCTGATCCAGCAAAACATTTCAGCAGAAACACACAATATTCACTGCAACAGACTATGCCAAATGCAAGGTCTGCTTGTAGACGAGAAACTTCTGCGTCCCATCTGTAAGAGAGACATTGATAGACTGACATCACATTCAGAAGAAATTAAGCAAGAGCACCCCTCAACCAGCATGAATTACTTGTTAATGCATTTCTCAATTGTGTAACAACCTCTCTTGGCATCAGGATTCTGGTTAGAGTAAAAATTGATTTTTTAAATAAGTTGTCAGCTGCTGACTACACAAAATATTTTTCAGTGCTGAAAATATACTTGCAATAAGTTTATGGACACATTAAAGTGTATATTAAGGACTGCTTGACATCTACCAAATTGCTTTCCAGTAATATTCACATAAACACACAGAAGAGAAGAGCAAGTAGAACTACCTTCCCCATGTTATAGTTTAAAAAAATTTAAACAAAGACTTCTGCAGTAACTACTATATTTCCCAGACTAAACATAAACTGCTGTTAAACTTGCCTGTAGCATCATATACATTGTTCCCACTTTTATGTATTAAAAAATACATGGCTTTCACGCACACAGAAGGAAGGACAAATTAGTGCTATTAAAAGCACTACTGTGCATTCGAATCATTTCAGAGGTGGCTTACCCACTAATTGAAGAAAAGCCCCAGAGTAATGTAAGAGTTTAAACATTATTTTGCACCCAGCTTTCATGATCCTGCAACTGTGGGTTAGGAATGGTTTTACTGATCTAGATTCTGTAACTTGTCTGCTTCTGCCATTACAAATGCTAATAGGATTGCTCAACTGAGAAAACCATGTCATTATTCCAAACAGCTTGGCTGTTCTTTTCATGGATCAGTGTCTATGTCTGTGTACAGTATGAATTTATCCTGTAATTTTATTAAGTGAGCTGTCTCCATAGTTGGCAGTTACAAACATCTGGCTGCATTCCAAATTTTAAAAAAGCCTGGCTTGCCTATCACTTCACCAGAAGCGAATGCCTATGTAATCTGCCAGTCAATAAAAATATACAACACTTAGGGCAAAATACATGTGAGACACACTTACTGCAGACAAACATTTGTACAGTACAGTTGGGAGAAATAGCACTCACAGCATGGCATGCTTTGCAAAACTTATTTTAAAGCCTCTTTTAAAGGTATGTTGCTTCATTACAATAAAGAGTGTAGTAAAGTTAACTTACAGGAGGTCCAGTTTCCCCCTTTGAACCTCTGATACTTCCCATTTCAAATATTTTGTCACGATCTTCATAGCCATAAGCATAATTATCAACATCAATTTCATAATTGTTTTCCATGTGATAAGACTTATTAGGGGAAGAAGGTCCATTTGATGCTAGACTGAGTTGATTATCCAGAGATAGGCCAGCAGTCAAACTGTACAGGGTTGTGTTGAAGACTTGCTGCTTTTTGGTTGGTTCACCTACATGCTGTCGTTCTTTGTCCATTCCATCGCTTTTAATTTTACTCTGTTTTACAGGGGAGATCAGAGAAGGCTCACTTTGTCTGCCTGCATCTTCTATGGCATTATGTGAAGTATTTTGATATGAACCCATGGGTTTTTCAGTAATGCCTCTTCTTATGCTTGGTTTCTGCTGATGAAGGGGCAGACTGGCCTCCTCCTGGAGTTCTGTTTCTGGCCATGCTTCCAGCACAGGTTTGGCCTCTGCTGAGACATTTTGTGATTCCAAGTACTCTGGTAGAGAGTGAATCCGAGCAACATTAGTAACAGGAATGTTTGATGCTCCTTTCCTTCTGTAAGCAGGTACATCTTCTGACTGTTTTTTCTCACCCATATTTTTCTTTAAAAAAACATCCAGCCCATCTGACACATGTGGAGCTCCTAACTGAGATCGATATGTTTCAGCCTGGCGACACTGCTGTTTCACATATTTACAATAGTTTGCAGAGGCTTCTGCAGAAGGAATAATATCTAGCTGGCATATAACTCCTTCAAAGCTGACAGAGTGAGAGTTCATCCTTCCCAGGGTAAATAAACCATCCAAAACGAACATCTCCACTTCAGAATGTATTTCCTTGCTATAGTACTTCTTTCCACACTCAGCAAATATTGAGACAGTCTTGTCTCTAATGTCAATGGCAAATGAATGCCATTGTTCATTATGAACACTGTATTCAAAGTATATGGACTGCTTCCCTCCAGTGAACACCACTACTTTTCTCGGTAGCAACTGGACACCAAACTGCAGCCTGTTCTTGTTCCTAATACTGAAAAGAAAAGCATTATTTACTCTGTAAGAGTACAACCCAACCAATACGGTGAAACGATGCCCTAGATTTGCTGGTATGACTTGAGCGATGGGGGACTCAATATGTGCATCACCAGTCAGTACAACTCCTGCTACAGTCAGACGAACCCCCTGAGGTAATGGCGATGCTGAGGGCACTGTTGTCTCTGAAGACTGTTGAACACTGCTCACGAGGCCTAGCTGATGAAGAACATCTACTGCTGTAAAAAGAAATAAAAGCAAGTTGTTGATTTTGTTTGCAAACTCAAATTCAGATCCATGTAAACAAATGTACACACAGCATCTTAACAAATCTGTGCTTCCTAAAACATAAATACTGCATGCAGCAAGGCCTCCAAATCCCTGAAGTAATGTACAACAAATTTCCATATAAATCAGACAAATACAATTAAAGCCAGCTTTCCTGATGAACAAAATGTAACTAAAAGAAAAGAAAACACTCATGTAATGCCCACTGGAGAGTAATTCACTTATGAAACTGAAAAATCCCCAGTGCTGTCCCACACCAGCTGTCTGAGGCAATTCAGAATGGTTCTCTCCATTCCGATTTCAAGTAAAAAATTAAAGCCACTTTCCTCCAAAAGGAGAAATAAATGGTCAAGGATGAGTGAATTAATTTGCTATTGCCTAAATTAGATACTGACTAAATTAGATACAGACACACTGGAGCTGGTGTGCCTAGACACCTTCTTCCGTCAAGATGAATATGAAGACCCTGTTTTAAAACTGACTAGCATTATTTAACAGTCGCACTGATGTCATAAGCCTAACTGGGAAGAGACTGGCACTACCCACAGTGTTTAGCTGAGAATGTTTTTTAATTATTATTTTTTTTTTACTGCATAATTTGTTCTTATATTAAGTAAACAAAGCTACCAAATGGCATAACAAAAACTGGGAGTAATCAACAGAAGCTAAGGATGTACTGCTATCTTAAGAGAAAAGAGCAACCGAAACAAACGGATGTTCAATATTTTAGTGGAAAAAAGGTTTCCTTTCCCAGCCTTCCCTTCTTCTGTTTATTGAATGTATTCATTGCAAACTTTAAGGACAGACAGATGTTGGCTTAGTTTCAGTAGTAAATTATGAAAAGAGCCTGAGACTTCCTTGAGAGTGGTTTATAAATTGGAACCAAAAGCATCAACCTGAATGCACCGTGCATCTTGAAAATTAATTATTCACCTTGTAGTGTTTCTAGCCATGTTAGAGATGTGCAGGCGTGCCAAGATTATCCTGGCGGGAAGCCAGCCCAGCCAGAGGTACAGGGAAAGCATATCTTTGCAGAAAGTCACGCGTACGCCAATTTCTCAAAATGTTCTGCCTCAGAGCAATTAATTTACTAGGCTATATTTTAATCTGTCATACTGATAACAGAGGTCAGGTTATGGAAGAGCTTCGAAGCAGAATACTCCTGCTAATGAACCACCACGCTTTCCCAGGACCCCAGTCCTGCTTGGTCTGAACATAGTTACACAGGAGAAAGCTCTGCATATGTTACCCTTGTGAAAGCTAAGGAGAAACACAGGCCTGAGCTCTGGGCAACACAGAGGTCTTACACAGGCAAATAATTCCCTGAGGTTCAGAGAGACAACTCCAGCACTTCTGTGTGCTGGCTGAACCAGCTGACCGCGTGCAGGAGAATACACTGCACCATGAAAGCCAGTCAAATCTAAGGTTGTACCTAAACATCACACTTCTAACCTGAGATATTCAGCAGGTATTTGTAAATATTTGAAATTAAATAGTCCTATTTAAAAATAGCAATGCATCTATGATCTCTGTCCAAAACATTATAAATTGCAGAATAAAGCATCCAGCCTCTCTTGACAGAAAACAATCAATCTTAAAGTGATATTAGAGGATCATTCCTAAACCTTAAACTACAAATTTTGACAGTTCCAATCTGAAAGCAGCACATCGTTTAAAAGTTATTTTAAAAAAGAAAAAGCATCCAGAGCACAATGAGAAATAAAACATTCTCCACATCCTGCAAACAGATCCTTGCTAACAATGACAGGTCTTGAGAAGGCTCAATGCTGAGAAATGCTGTGTGAAAAATAACAGCGAAAGATTAAGTGTCGGATAATTATTCCTTGCTGACTTGCTGCCTGTTAACCCACCGTCAAGCCAAAAGGTTGTTCCAGACTTTTTTGGCCAGTCATTTCACTTCTGGTCCAACTTTTCTTTAAGCTTTCAGAAGCTCTTGGCAGTACATAGGGTTTTGGGAGCAGGCAACCCTCTTAACTCTTCCTCCCAGCTTGACAACCGCAACTTTCTTTACCTATCAGTAGTCAGTTTTCTTTGTTTACCCATGTCTGCACAACATCTGTCTTTGCTTACTGTTCACTGAATGCATTAGTCCCCCAAACTGCAATGGCTCAGCTTCTTGAAAGAAAAGCTGTTTGGGGTTTTTGGTGTGAAGTGCTTTCCTCCCATCTCCTTGTATTACTTTTAAAATTCATAACATAATCAGATCATAAAGGGTGGAAAAACATATCATGAACGTCAGCGAAAAATCTTCTGACCCTCTTGTGGCACAAAATAATGCCAAAGAGATAGGTGGGGTGGTGGTGGTATCAGACTGTTATTTGGTAGTAGTGTTCTGCATCACTATTCTGTTCAGTCTCTGATGTTCGTTTTCCACATTCCTTCATACTTAAGACTTCTCTGAAGGTGGGATATTTTGGGTGCTCTCTTCCTTTCAACAATCCCAGTACACACATTACTCACTTTCCTTTTACTGGTAAGGGAACAGCAAGGATCATTCTTCAGTCAGCCCCACCAGAACAGACGATAATTACTCATCAGGTGATTAGTCATCCCCCATTTCTAGGTGATGCTGCATCTGGAGTTGGGTAAGTTAGGACACCTGGTTGCAGCAGATACTCTCCCAGACATCAAGGCTGAGTACCGGCACAGAAAAAACAACCCGACACATGGATTCTGTGTGTCCTTAAGACAAACTCAAAGTACTATTCCTAAAGGCCGAAGCTGTGTATCTACACATATTTCTCTGAACACAATTTATAGCACCCTACTGAAATGAGTAAGGAAGGAAGAGCTTGTCAGGTAAAGCATGCACAAGCTGTCTTAAGAAAATGGCTTCAATCACTTACATTCCTGATGATTTCCAAATCTATGGTTCAACTACAAGACTTCCTAAAGAAAGGTTTTTGGCAGGTGCACTTACTCAGTTACCAGAAGTGTGGCTCTTGAGAAGTATGTCCTTTATACAGGGATTCAGAGGGAAAAATGGGGCTTCTGCACTCATCCCCACCAGTACGAAAGCAAATCCTACAGAGCTAGAAGGTGCTGGAGCATCTCCAGGGCTAGTGGCCCAGCAGCCTTCACAGCCCTCTCCTAATGCTTTTCCAACAAACCAATTCTCAGGCTGCAGAACATGAGAAGCAAAAGAAATTGCTTATTTCTTTGCAGAGGAGACTGGGCTGGAGAAGTGAAGACAACTCAAACCACGTCTACAGACCTGTCTCTCTGGCATCCCTCCCCAGCTCCACTGGGAAGATGCAAACAGCCTCCCTGCCCCAGCTTCTCCCCTCCTGTCCCCGCAGGCCTGGACCAGTGCAGGCCACACACATCTGTGGGTGCTGCCATTGTCAGGCAAGCTGACTTTGTTTTTTCCCCCTCCTCTGATGCAGAACTTGGCTCAGTGACTAGAAAATCTGGGAAAATCCCATCATCACAAAAGCACATGTCCCCCATTTAGCTGAATGTGAAAAAAACAGCAAACAATCTTACCAGGCAAACAATGAACAGCTGATGGAAGATAAAAGTACAAAGAGAAAGGGGAAGCCACCCACCTCCTCCAAAAGAGTAACCATGACAAAAAAAAAGCTCTCTTATTATATAATGAGAATGAAAAAGGCATTGGTGAGTGTAATGGTGGGAGGCTGCAGAGATATCCCACAGGGCTCTAGCAAAACCTTATCAGGAATGTGCCCTGACTTCACCATGTGACCCGGCTGTTTGTATTCAGCTGAGCATTTGCAGTTACCATACACATCATTGGCCAAGGACAAGCTGCTTCTTGCTTCGTCTGTGTGTTGAAGGAATATGGTAGAGAACTGACATTGCCACTCTCCGTTCAAATAAGAGAGTAAATAGCACATCAGCCTTCACCATGCTGGGACGCTAACATTCCCACAACAGTCCCTAGTACAGGCTGCTCATCTGGTGCAGATGTAACAGCTGGCAGATCAAAAAAGAAACAAAAAATAAGACAACCCTATTTCCTCACTAACATCTGCATCTGAATGCACAACCAAATGAATACACAATTTCACTTTTTGCTTTAATCATGCCAGCCTAGACTAAGCCCTTATTATATGCAGTGGTTTGCTTGTTTGCCCTCAGTAGTGCAAAGGTAACTCAGTCATAGCTTGCCACCCCCAAGGACACCCACTTGCAGTGAAGACACAATCAAAGCCTTTTCTCTGTACAAGACTTCTCTTTTATGAATAGTCTGCTTAAATATGTAAGCAATTTCATGGACAGAAAGTCTGAGTAATTTTCAAAAGGTCGTCTTTTCCAAACTGATTACTTTAAACTTTTGCTCTCATCATACTGCTGCTGCTATTTAAGTCATCATAAGGAACTGAACCTACGGTCACTAGTAGACATTTACTCTCTTGATCTAGTAACCATCTAAGCTTCCTGGTATAAGAAAGTGTTCTCACCTTGTTTTGGTGCTTGCGCAACACCCGCAGCTATACATATTGCAATACAAAGGAGGAAGGGCTTCCTAAAAAGGGAAGAAAGAAAAGAACATGTGAGAAAATATGTAAAGTTTTAAGAAAACGTGCAAAGGTTCATACTCCAAGGAATTAAAAACTTGATTTGACATCCAAAACCCATGTTGGGATACCACTGATTTCAGCAAGTCCTGGATCAAAACCTTCAAGCTTGCCCTCACATCCTACAACTTTCCACTGATGCTGAGAATGCATTTCGCACAGATATCAAGGACTGTGGATGCTCTCATATATAGCACATACATTTCACAATGGCTTTTATTAATAACGTAACTGCATCTGTTTTATATTTTCTTGTGGCAGCCCTCAAATATGAATGCTGCTACGTAGTAAATTTCTTCCTGGAAAAAAAAGTTACTGTAAAGAAACTAAAAAAAAAAACACAAGTGACAAGTTAATGCCTACTACATACTTTTGTCCCAGTGTACCTATAATGTCTCGTCACTATATAACATCGTGTACCATAAATTAAAGTGTTGTGTCACTTTTCTTCCTGTATGATAAAGTTTTATCATATTACAAATAAGATACACTCTTCAAAGTAAAAAAATCCCATCACATTTTGACTTAAAACTTCATGATCTGATAGAATATTAATAGCACTCTGGTCTTGCTGATGGTAAAAATAAAAAAAAAAAAAACACAAGGAAGATCAATACAGATGATGAACTTGAGATTCACGTTAAACAAAGATACCATTAATGCTGAATCTGTGGGTTGGGAATAGTCTATCTTTCAATTAATTCACAAGTTATCCAGATTTGCACCTAATCATAATCTTCTTACCAGTGACTAAATCCTATAATAACTGAGAAACCTTTTCTGTTAATGTTAGACATCCAGGCACATACACAATTTTACGTAACAATAATAGCGACGTATACCAATTTAGCAGTGGGAAGAAATATTTCTACAAAGTGATGCTGAGCAGTCACCTCATGCTCAACCCTCTTGCTCACTAACATACGTTTAAAATCAAGAAAAATCAATGAATGAGATCCACGGAAAGGGTTTGCTGGACCACACCAGAGTGCTTAAGCACCTGGAGTAAACAGAAAGCATTTGAAAGTAATAAAACTACAACTAAACACCTGTAACTTGGTACAAATTAATCTTGCCAGTTAGTCAGGTTTGCATGTCAAGAAAGTGCAGAAAGAAATCCTCATGCCTTTCTAGAGGAGCGTACAGTTCAAACAGTAATGGCAGACAAGTTTCTTCCCCCAAGTGTTCGCTGCCAGGTTACCTTCAGCACAGAGGATAATGTATACATAAGCCAGGAAGTAATGCTTCAATGAAAATAAATCGTGCTATGATTTACCTCTATAAAGCAGTATTTAGTGAAAGTCTTTATATTTCTTTCAAGTGTTTGCAATTCAAACATTCCAGAAATCACAGAGCAAAAATCTGTTATCATCGTTTCCTCAGAGAAATAGAGTCAAAGCTCATTGACCTAGTAGAGGGTGGGTTTGAGTACTTACCCTTTTCCACTCAGGCAGCTTTACTGTGAGGCTGTCAGAGCCAAGTCTCTCCTGGTGCACCCCCTGCGCCCCAGCCCAAGCAGCAGGCGGCTCTCAGCCACTGCCCCCCGCCCAGCCCTTGCTGGCACTCACCTGCCACTGAGTGTTCCCCTGCCTGCTACAAGGAGAAACACCTGCAGCAAGTGCCGGAAGAAGAAAGGAAGCATTACAGGCCCAACCAGTTACCACCTTACAGGTGCTCCGGTTCAAAAGACAATCGGAAGAAGCATGCTCTTCATCACCACCCACTCTCCAGGTTGTGTAAATTATTTGGCAATAACCATCACTGCTTTGGTTCTGATCACAGAAAGGGTGGGGGGGGAAAGCCTATGCCTCACAAATCCCTACGTGCTTGTTAGGGCACACTTTAAAATTAACCACTGCAGCCCCTAGCTATTCTTCTCTTCAGTCCTTCTCCTGCTAGTCACAAAACTTCTACTGCACCAGTTCTGCTGCTTCTGCAAAAGAGTTAATATTGCCTGTTATCCAGACAGCAGGTCAGTTACTAGGCTCACACTTCATTTTTTTTCAACTCTGAAGACCAGAATTCAAGTTCTGGTGTAATTTCACGAGTAAACAGTTTCTGTGTCACACAGTGTTTCATCTTTCATCTAGTAAGAAGGTCGGTGAAAAAAAGCCTTGGAGGTGGACAGTAGACAGATGTGTTAGCAAGGAAGTCCAAGTATTGCACTGTATCAGCCATAACTTTTTTTTCTTTGAAATTTTCTTCTGTTTTCCTATCTTTCATGGACACAAAATGGATTTCCAATTAAAAATAACATGAAACATTTTAATTAACTGAACTCCAAAGTCAGGGCACTCAGAGAACCCTGCCCAAAGTGAAAAGATCACTCGTTAACATTACAACAACATCTTCCACAAAGTCAGCCAGGGACAAGCTGAGTGTCAGGTATCTTCCCCTGTCACCTCCCAGCAAATGTTGTAGGAAGGCAAGAAATTCTGAAATGCTCCCAGGGCTGTAAATTACACAGATGTAATTGGATATACAGAAACATTAAGTGAGAAGTAAAGACAAATGTCTGGCTTACACAGTGCACTCCAGCTAATGTTAAGAACAGATGAGTGATCAGCTAAGAGTAAAAACAGGGACCAGAGACAACACCATAGGTCTGGAGATCCCTAATGCATGGGAAAAGTTATTCTTCCTTCTACCTTTTTCCACAATAAGTACACACTTTTGTAAATGAAACCATGTGCAAACTAAATTGAAGTTGTACAATGCAGCCTCCTCCATGGCCAAAGACGGAAGATGAAAAAAGGAAATTCTATCTTTTGAAGAGAACCTGTTCGTTCAAAACCTCCTTTCTTGGTCAAGATCACTACTGCTGGCATTAGAAGCAGAAAAGCAGCCAGTTGTCAGCCCCTATCCTCACACACAGAGACCAGGATCCCTGCTGCATAATGCATACGCAGCTGAATCCATCTTCTGCCATAGCTGCAGGAATGAAGTAAGCAGTGTGCAAGGCACAGAAGCTCAGCCTCAGTCCATGTGCCTTAGCTCTTGGGGAGACTTGCCCTGTTGGGACATGACAACAGAAAAATACAGAAGTGCATGGCAGGAAGATCAATCTCTCTGACTGACTCAAATGTTGATCATTATTCCCCCTTTTAACAACACACAATGAGCCTGAAGCTGTTCCATATTGGAACAGCAATGCCCCTTGGCAATGTCCTGTCCTAGAGTCCAATTATCTTTTGAGCTTCCTCCCCTTCTCGTACCTTTGCATCCTCTCTCCTGTTTTATATGGAAGCACAAGCTGATGGCAGCTACATAATTGCTTGCAGGAAGGAACTACCAAATGTGGTTGAGCTATTCCACCACTTAAAATAAAGCTTATCTTTCTGTTTATCTTTAAGATCTTGTGGCTGTTTGTCTCTTCGTATATGTGGACAGTGACTATGTTTGTTTTTTTCCATTCAGGATGACAGACAGCTGAGGAAACTGATAAGCTTCAAAGCAAGTCATGGCAAGCAACAATGCAAAATTCCACATTTGAAGATTATTCAGTTTGGTCAGTGCATGGCAGCATAGCATAACGGCATCCTCTTCATTCCCTGACAGTTTCTTAAACCTCAGATTTGAAGGAAGACCACTAGCTGGCTGCTAAAGAAGGCTAGAAAACCCGATCCCAGTGTAACCAGCACAGACACAGAACATACTAAACCTGAGGGCTGCATTCAACCCTGCATTCTTCAGTGAACCCACAGGCACTGCTGCTTTAGGTCTCCTCTGAAGACAATGCCCAGTTTGTGTCCATCACAGAAGCTGAAAGAGTGTCACGTACATCTTCTAGTGCATGCTGCATATGTGGCCTTCCTCCCAGCAGCTGTCCCCATAACACCCTTTCCCTAAAAACCACCTGGGCAAACACAGACTGTGCACCCCCTCATTCCACTCAAACCAAGAGCCCCCTTGGAAATCTTACACAAGTGTTTAAACACCGGGAAGACCCAGCACACAGTAGTATATCAGGATATTTGGATTATCCTCTCCAGATGGCCCTGCTGTTGGCAGTCTACAACTCCAGTCAGCACAACGCCGTCTCTGTCGGCTCCAGTGGTGCTTAGGCTGGTGTTGCAGTTGTCTTCTATCTCCTGATGGTGCATCCCTCCACATGGCTTCGCACTGGCAAAGCTGTTCATACTTGGACATACCTGAGCATCTAAGTATCCATAAATATAACTTTATAAGTCAAACCTCACAGCAAGTGCAGTCATGGCTCCCTCACTGATGGGCACTAGTGTCATTTCCTTCCTTTCTTCCAGTTTTTTCTCATCCTGAAAGTACTGTATCTGTTTTTCACACTGCTCTCCTCAGCCAGGCAGCCCTAGCACATCCCCGTGCCTCCCACACAGACTTCTTAGAGTTTCCTACGAGCCTTGTCTCCACACCAAGTAAGAGGAACAATGAGTCGCCGAGCTGAGCTCCTGCCCACCACAGCCTCTCTGACCTCTCAAAAGCAGAAGGCAAATAAGGCACTCAAGTAAAACCCTGAGGGTTTTTTGGGGAATTATGATAGAACCTTCTGGACAGAGTCACGCCATGCCTCCCAATGACCCCAAGCAGTTAAAGACCACCTATTTCGATATCTGAGAAGACAGACATCTTCCTTTGCCACTATCATGAGACAAGGTGGCAGGGATGGTGCTGCTCCTGGGTTCTGCGGCCCGCAGCCGGTGTGGTTGGCAGGGACATGGCAGCCTCCACAGCCTGGTGCATGGTGAGCGTTGCACACCTTTCGCTCACCATGCACCTAGTAACCAGTGAGAGTGAGACTCCTGAAAACCTTGCAGCAGGCTCATAACTTTATAGAAGGGAAGAAGCAAGAGATGGAAGATAAGGCGAGAGGAATAGGATCAAAAAATGCATTGCTCTTCCTTCCTGAGGAGCAGTGGCCTAAGAGGAGTCCTACAACAGGGCTGTGGTGCGGAGGAAAGAAACTCCCTGCCCGGTGGCCCCATTGCTCTCGGGACAGCATGTGGCTTATGATGACAACCTAGCACATCCAGAACAACCAACTGTGTTAGCATTTCTAAAAGCAGAAAAATGAATGAGAAAATATGATTTTAGAACTGTTATTATGAGCATGTACTTTATCCCTTACGTTAGCTCTTGTCTGGACAGAGGACAGTAAGTTTCCCTCTGTATCAAGGCATAAGTACGCAACTTGGATTCCCAGTCCTGTGAAACATGCTTGTCTTTCTAGGATTGTCTCTGTGTATTTTGTAGATCACTCTTCAAAGATCCTACAGCTCACTGCTTGCAAGAGACAAGGGGAATACAAGGTTGCTCATGTTTTAAAATGAAATATTCTGTCAGCAAACTGTGTCAGACTCAGGCATCATGCAGCTTTAGGAGTTTTATGTATTTAACCTGCAGAGACACTCCTATTGAGGTAGCAGGTCTGACCTAATGGCGTTTCCACAAAAACGTGGTTTAAGTTGAAAGGGACTGCCTGGCTTGAGAAACACTAAAGAAACCTGATCCTCTGGCAAAAAAAAAAAAAAAAAAATCTGGTTTCTTAACACAGGCAAGCACCCGGGTTGCTTTCTCTCAAGAGAATCAGGTAAATAAGATAAACTGTCCACGTAGCTTCAGAACATATATTTTATCTACTACAATTCTATCTCAGCGATACAGATTTTGTACTTGGGTAAACTGCATCTGTGTTACTTTACAGTAATTCAGTTTTTTTCCATCAGCAATACCCCCTCAGAAATATGAAAAAACACCACTGTTTTTAACTTGTGCTCAGAAGTTCCACAGACACAGCCACTCAGACCACCTTTGGGCAGCCACGTAGCTGCTTATCACCGCTCAGGCAGACCCAGGTAACATGCCAGCAGCACAATCCTCACTACAACACGAAACAAATCCTTCCCCTTCCCACCCAGACATCGCAGTAAACCTCATTCTAGCCACTACCTGAATAAAATAAGCACTTTACAAAGAAGACACATACTGTTACCATAATGTCATTTCAACCATCAAAAGTTCATGATCATCTTGTTTAGTCTGCATTTAGGCAAACCACGGAGGAGAGACGAGCTCTGCCTTCACACCGCAGTCAGCTGTACTCTAGAAACACGTAAGCCTCTTGCAGTAAATGCAGGGCACCTCACCTGGTGATACACGTTACAGAGGGAGCAGCCTCAGCTGTTAAGCGTTAAGCTTTGCAGGTTTTGCTTGCTGCTCTTCAATAGACACTCAGTAAGGGGGGGGACATGCAACCAGGTCACCTGCGGGTGCAGGGACACACTGTCCCCCAAACGCCCCACTCCAACCTGGGGACGGGGGACACCGTTCCTCGACCGCACACCCCTCAGGGCTGGACAGGGGAGAACTACAGAGCACCGGGACCCCCTCGGCTACCTGAGAGGAAAGCGAGCACCTCGCCGGGTTAGGGCTGGCAGCTCGGGAAAGCCCCCGAGTTGGGAGCAGAGCAGAGGCGAGCCCCCATCCCACCCCACCCCGTCCCCTGCCCGCGCTCCCGCTTACGTTGGTGCCGCGGGAGAGATGCGTCCTCGCCTTGTCCTCTGGGCTCCCAAATGCATTTGTATGCATTTGTCCGGGCAGCGGAGGTCCGAGGGAAAGCCGGAGCCGAGCGCCGCGCCGCCGGAGCCTCAGGTCCTGCCCATCAAACCCCGGCGGCCCCGAGCTCTCCGCCGAGCTCCGCGCACGGCCCGCGGGGGGGGGCGCGGGGGCCGGGACACGGCCGGGAGCCGGAGGGGGCGCGGCGGGGCCGGGGGCGGTGCAGGGGGCGCGGGGAAGCCCCGCGGCTGCCGGAGTCCGGTGCTGCCGCCGCCCGCCACGGCACCCGCCGCGGTGTTGGGTTTCACCGCCCGCTGCCGGGAGATTACATCAGCAAACACGGCCCTGGGGCGGGCCGGCCCCAACCCCAACCCCAACCCCAACCCCAAAACCCCAGCAGGTGATGCCGCTGGGCGCTGCCCGCCGGGCTCCAGGTGGGGACCGGGGCTGGAAGGCGCAGGTTGGGTCAAAACGCGGGGATTGGGGCGGTGAAGCGGTGTGAGGGGGGAAAAGCTGAGCGTGCTGCAGGTTTCTGCTTCTCGGGTGGAAAGGGAGTAGGGTCCTGCAGTCCTCCCTCTGGAAAATGGTTGAAGAGCAGATGTAATTTAGAAACACGGGGATGCCAAAAGAAATATGACTCCCTTCCCTGTCTCTTCCTAAAGACACAGAGGTCTTAACTGTCATCTGCAGTTCTCCTACCAGGAACAGTCTAGCACAACTTTTTAACCATAAGACATCTTGATGCAAGCTGTCCCTCAAAACACACAAGGTAAAGTTAGACGATACAAGATGTTGCAATACACACCGTGCTGCAAACTCGCGGTCAAATCCTGCAGCCTCACTTGAGCAAAACTTCCATTGACCTAAGCAGAAATTTTACATGAGTTAGGATTGTGGTATTTGGCTCTTTCTGAGTGTAATTTCACAAAGATTTTACATCAGACTTGCAGCAAAGATCTTCAAGCTGTAGGTATGGAGAAAGGTGACATGAAATAAAACTGAATGTGCAGAAAAACATTGCTAAAGCACAACAAAAGTTGCTCAAGATGAGGATTGTGTATTGTTGTCACTGAGGATGCTCCACTCAGCTGAAAAGACCTCCTCTGCATGGTCCAAGGAGCTGAGAATAGGCATAAAAATGGGGGAAAAAAAAGGTGAGGCAACCAAGGGCAAACCTAGACCATTGACGTTTTCCTGAGTGTATCAGAATACAAAGTTACAGGGGATAAATTACTCCGGGAGAACTGACCTGAATGTTTCAGTGTTTAGTTTCACACAAATTCATTTTCAACAACTTGAATCACCCAGAATGTTCATTGTCTCACTGACTACCCTGGGATTTCTGATTTCCTTTGCGTATTGAAAGCTGAAGGAGAAAACTGACAACATTTTGCCTTCCTGTCTACGTACCTTGCCTTAAAAATAAATGACAGCAGAACATGAAAATGTATTTGTTCACTGAGGAAACTTTGTTCCTGCCCAGATGTATTAGATGCTGCTGCAATCAAGTCTTTGCCAGCATTTCTTTCTAGTTAGACCACACTTGAGTGGCTTCCTGGGTGAATCCTGCCCTCATTTCAGTGTGCATTGACAGGTCCAAGAGCCATCCTGCAGCACAAGATGAGGTGGAGTGGGGGCATCATGTGCCAAGATCACCCCTTCCTGCAGTGCTTGTGCCAAGGATGGCACAACTTGAGCTTCTCGCCAGCTGTGTGTGCAGGGTATAAATAAAGCTTGCTAACCCTAACTATGCAGTGATTTAAAGCAGTGTAAGGTTTAAAAATTAACACCAGTTGTTCAGTTTTCTATATGCAGAATGACAAAATTAAGTTCACAAGTAGGACACTTGACTCCTGCTTGACGCTTTTTTCTTTATGTCCTTGTTAAAGCCTGTGCTATGGGTTCGAGCCCTGTATTCAGGCTACTTGGGCAGGGTCCTTGGCTGCCTTCTTGTAGGGAGTCCAGGGGCCCATCAGGACATGGGAGGCATGGGCCAGGGCTACTTGCGCCCTCCCGTTTCCTTGCCACATGCAGCCCACACGCTGCAGAGCCAAGCGTGCACCAGCGGGTTGGGGCCACGTGAGGGCAGGTCCTTGTGCCCCCAGCCCATGTCTTGAGCCTCTTTCTGTAAAGTGAGTAATGCTACTCTGCAGCTCAGTTGCTTTCCTTTGGCATTAACACCATTCAGAGCCTCTGAAGCTTCTAGCAGAAGCAATGAGCACCATCAAATGCAGACAAAGAAAGCAAATCAAAAAACATGAGGAAAACAAATGGCTTGCCTGAGGTTGGACCACGAGTGCGTGGCACTGCTGGAAACAGTCCAGCAGCCCCCACCTCGTATCCTATCACCTTGCGTGTTAGATCTGCGCCAGCTCTCTTCAAAGTTTCATGCCAAAAGTCAGCATCAGTCTTAATCTTACACTTCTTCCAAGTGTTTTTACAGCCTAATACACAAAGCCTACCATGTTTAAAGCTATCAGATTACTTGTGTTTATTTCCAGAGCTATATTTAGTCATCTGTATACTTACAGACACTGAAAGACACATTCAAGCTCCAAATGTGTTAGCTCTCATTCCAACACAGTGATGCTGGAGTTTCGTTTCCTATGGTAAATGTCCTGAGATCCCGTTTTTCCATGTCTGCTCTCTCCTGCTTGACTACAGCCTGTCCTGTCCTTGATTTCTCTTACCTCTCCAAGTAAGATTACTGAAAGACAAAATTAGTTCTTTCAAGGCACCACTTCAGGCCTTTCTGATGTGATTGCAAGCTCTGTTTGTTTTCTCATTTTCCATCAGTTTTTTCCTCCTTTCATGAACTAACTTGCTCATCTGTCACTCCAGATTACAGCTGCTGAGTTCCAGCCCCACTGCAAGGCACATAACAGGAGCAGTTCTTAAGTGGTGTAAGAGGCAAGGAAAAAGGGTCCTATCTGGGATTCTCCTTCCAAAATAAGTACAGGAGAAAGCAATAGTAAGTATATTTCCAGAGCCTAAAAATAAAGAAATAAAGGAATAAGAATTTGAAGGAAAATGTGTGAAATGGGAATGTAAGGGCTTGGAGTTGGACTTTGAGTCTTATCCCATTGCACTCAATAAGCTTTACCTTTGACTTTGGTAGGAGCAGAATGGGACCCATACAACTTTCCTGGTCCAGTCCCAGAATTAGGATTTTTTGGCAGAAGATCTACACCACTATTGAGTTCCCACTGGCGACTGATTTTCCCTGCACACCACAATATATGGTGTTAGGCTACGTACCAAAACTGTTGGAACATAGTTCAGCAAAATATTTATTTAGAATTCTCTCTGTGGCAGCCAAAAAATGTTTAACACAGTACTCTGGTTAAAGAAAGTTACCGAGCTATCAAATGTGATTAAGAATTACAAGAAATGGAAAGGATTACAGCATGTCTTTGACAAAAATGCCTAAAATCAAAGATAAAGGAAAAGTGGTCTGAAACCATTTGTCTTTGCAGAATGTGAAAGAAATTGTAATGACCAGTATCTGCCTTCTCTCTCTAGTTATGCCTATTATCTTCTGATAGAAGGAATTAGTGAGAAACAATGTTTTCCAGTTCTGAACATGCCAAATCTGGAAATGCCTTTGAAGAACATGGTTCTTGATGACTTCTTACATGAATTCTATCACTTTTAATTTTCTACTAGCAAAATTTCTGCCATAGAGAAATAATTAAATTTACATTCCAAAGAATTATAAGTGGAGAGGATTTTTCTACCTTACAAGACCAACACAAAAAACTGTGAGGGGAAGGGGCTAAGAGAAGAAAAGAGATGCTGTGAGTTCAGAGGACTAAAGTTCAGAGATCCTGGCACAGAGCAAAATAAATAAATAAAACTGAGATAAAATAAAAGCATGCAATAGTCAGGACTGACAAAAATGCCAAACTACAAATGACCATACAGAGCAGTGAGTTTCTTCAAGTTGCTTAGTTAAAGCAAACAAGGGAATGTATCCAGCCAGGAACAAGAAAGAGAAGAGAGCCCCAGTGAACTGCAAGACATAGTACAGGCTCCAGACCACAAGGCTCCAGTGACTCCAGCTGGGAAAGGTGTCTCACTGAAGCCAAGATACTTGCAACTGTTTGTGAGACCTGGTATCACCCATTTTAATAAGCCACACCTATGGCAGAAACTCACCTTAACAGAGTTAAAGACCCTTTTAAAGAAAGCTGAAACGTGCAACTGAAGCAAACCGTGCTGGAGGGGCAAAACCACACCCAGCAGCTGAAAATCTGTGATGTGTTGTTCCAGTGATGGCACATCATATGGCATACCAAGAATGTGGAGAAGCCTAGCCAAACACACAAGAAAATATTAAAGGAAGAGAGAAGCCTGAGAAGCAGCTAGTCTGAAAGTAATAAGTGAATGGAAAGTACGAGAGCAAGAACGAGTGCAACATAGGAACCATGGGAATGGTTCACCAGACAAGAAGACTCCAATTACCAAACAGGCCAAACTGCCAAGAGAGAAGCACAGTAAGTTTCCATCTCACAGAAAGGCTTTGAAGCCCAAGAGCAGCTAATGAAAGAAAAACCAGAGGAGTTGAAGAAAACCCTATGATTTTCATTTTTAGTTAACCTTTGTCCCATCATTGATGGTGTGTTTTGCGATCCAGGAAGGAAGCGGAGATACCCACTGTCACGGGCAGAAAGATGTCTTTGACATGAGGTATTTCTGGGTACTCATTGAACTGAGAAGCTACTTGTAGGTGACATCCATAAATATGGCTGAGAGTCGGAATGCCCAGGACCAAATCACAAACTCTACAGGCACGTGCTGAGACAGAGAGCAAGACAGACCTCAGTGAGTGCTCCCACTGGGGTGGTGGCTGTGACCTCCCACCACAGGCATTTAGCAACCTCGGTGGGGTCTCCTGCACCACAGGGCTCTCTCAGCAGGGCTCCAGGAACATTCCCATGGAGAAGCCTTTCCCAAAGGGTCCCAGTCCTCTGTCACTGTGTGAACCTGCCTCATCTCCATCCATAAAGGGATGTAAAAGCCTATTTTTGAAAATAAATAAATAAACAAATAACAGGAAAGCTCTGATAGTTCTATATGAAACTCATTTGTGTCACCCAAGGATGCTTGGCATCCTTGTTAGAGCTCACTGGCACCCTTCAGCATAAGAAGAAAGGGACAAAAGAACTAGCATCATATAGGACATCTTTCTGTAGGATAAAATCTGAAGTTATTTCCTGAAAACCACTCTGTAGAAGAATGAAAATGGAACTCATTTGAAGTGAAAGTGCCCACACTGATAGAGCTCTCACAGCCTGCTAGCAAAATCTCAGCAGCACTAAAAATTGCTCACACATCTGGAAGAAACAGCGCAGTCATCTGAGAAGTATTTTGCTCCCAAGCCACAAAGAAGTCTGCGTTAGGCCAGTCCTTTTTCAAAGACTTTCCCATTCTTTTCTCAGCAACTGTGGAAGATGCTTCAATCCTCAGTTTGTTAGTCCTAGAAAGGTCTTTCTTGTCCATCTTTGCTTCCAGCTCTCACTAGAGGAACAGGACTGAAATATGCTTTTGGCCTGTTTCTGCAAAATTAGCTTCTGGCAACATTAAGGACAGGTTACAGAAGATTCACTCCTCCACTTACTCATGATGAGTGGTAGTTAAAACCACATTAAATCTCTGCCTTGGAATAAGGGAACTTGTTCTCACTTCAGAAAACCTTCTCACAATGCTCTCCCATTGATCTGGTACATCAGAAAGTTTCCTTCAACTTCTCACCAATTCTCTTCAATGGTTTTTGAGTCTCTTATTACAAAGCCTATCTAAATCACGCAGAGCAATGGAGTAATTTAAACTTGACAGTATTTGTTGATGATGTTCATTAAAACAGGAGTTTCCAGACTCAGTAGATACTAACATTATCAATGGAAATTGCACTATTTCCCACTTCTTTCTTTTCTTTTTTTTTTTCTTTTCTTTTCTTTTTTTTTTTTTTTTGGTACAGGTATGTCAGCATCAGACTTCTCCTGTACTCTTTAACTTCCAGTAAAGGGAAAAACTGGGAATTACTTTCTTGGAACCTCTGGATCAAAGAAGCAAGCCAAAAGTATTTTTAAGTAGGACTTGGTATTTTTGCGTCATGGATATTTAATTTCCAAAGTGAGAGTTCTAGATGAGGCATGTATAATGGCAGGAAAGTTTTCTATACAGAAAGGGACTTAAAGTACGTCACTTTTTCTGAAAATACCAGACAGCTGAACATGTGGAATCCCAGACCAAAATACATTGGCACCAACTTCAATGCTGATATTTTTATAGTAGTAGTATAATTAATTTCTGTAAATCCTTTGCAGCTGTACCACCAATATAGTGTGGTATTTTTAATAGCCTATTTTCATCACCTTATTTTTAGAGATGAAGGTTTTAATCCTGTTCTTCAGTTATTTAAAATTGATTAGATATGCAAACAAGAACTACTGTTACAGCAAGGGACTTTCACCAGGCACAGCATGATTTCAGAGCAACGTTTTCCCTTTCCCTCTGTCCCCAGTCATTTCATAGTAGAGACTGTTCTTGGATTAAAACCGAACCAAACAATAAGCACTGATTTAAAAAAAAAAAAAAAAAAAAAGATTAATACAAAAAAAAAAAGAGAGAGAGATGAATACATCTGAAAGATGAGATTTTTTTTTGCTTGGATCTAAAACAAATTAAGCCAGATGTGCCTGGATTATTCTTATTAGACAGTGGTGAAGCCTCATGGTGGTTTAATTATGTGTTGTCGTCTTAAAAATCATCAAAAGAGTTGAACAACAGATAATGCAAGTAACTGCACTGTGTTGACCCAAACTCACACAAAGGTTTAGTAAATGATCCTTGTTACAAGCTTTGGACTCCTCAACTGTAAGTCAAAGTACTAGCATTAACTATTGCCTGCAGTCTGGCAGTGCACACTGGAGTTCTTGCAGGATTGTAGATGATTTTTCACAGGGTTCCAGCTTCTTCTGGTGCTCAGGTTTCTCTCAAGACAAACTAGCATTGCACTCTGTGACTTCCAGGGAGAGCAGTGGTGGAAGCTGCGAAGTCTCTCCTGGACACAAGGGAACTGCTACATTTTCAAAGGCTCACAACCTGCCTGAATTTTAGTGGAAAGGCAAGAGCTATCAGACTGGCACAATGATACATCTTACTGCCAGACTTTAGGTAATTTTGCAGAAGCAGGAGATGCCAAACCTTAACTTAGTCCCCATTTTCAAACATAGGCACAACAATATGGTTTTCATCTCCCTTCAGAAACTTCTGGGGTGGTACAAAGCTTTCTGAAATGATCCAGCTGAGACAGACCTCTGCAGTCTGAAATGTAGACCTCCCTAAAACCAGTAAGAAGAAAAATGCATAGAAGTTCTATAGTTTGTTCTTCCTTTACTTCGTAGTTTGGGGACCACTTTTCTGTCCTTAAGTATTTAAGGCATTAGAATGTGCTTACCAAAAAATATGGCATTTGTGGTTATCAGATGTTTTGCTTTGCTTTAAATTGATTGCCCAACACATGTAAGCTAGCCGCTCTTTTTCCAAAGGGAAGTATTTTCCCTGTAATAGCTAACTTACAATGATTTTAAGGTTACATATGTAATAAAACAGCACTTATTTACCTGCTGGAGAATTTGAATGAAACAGGTTTTAATAAAAAAAAATAAACATTTGATTTCTTTACAAAGAATTGTAGCCTGTATTTTATAGTTTAAATATACATTAAAAATTGGATGAACATCCTCAGATATTTCCAGAAGTTTGGCATTATTCTTGAAGCAGCATTATTTACAAAGTGATTTCCTTAAGCTTAATAGTTTATAGGTTGAGCTTTGGGGTGTTGTTTTTTTTGTTTGTTTGTTTTGTTTTGTTTTTTTGGTGGTGGGAGGGAGGCGGGGGTCTTCAGCTCACTGGGGTAACTGAGGCAGTATGAGCTGATTATAAGCAGACTTCCTGTGAAAGCCTGGGTAGGTCCCGTGGAGCAAGCATTCCCAGGTCTTAGCACACCACGTTTGTCAGAGCAGACTCCAGAGGAAACTGTGGCAAGCAAAAAAGGGCTACATTTTCCAAGAAATAAAATCCTCTTTTCAGATCTTTCCAGATACTTCAGTGACATGAACAGATCCCTCATTTTTGGCAATATCATCTCTATTGAGTCCAGTTTACCTCAGCAAAATCCCAGTAACTGTAAAACACAGACATGGGTTCTGTGGAAGAAGTCCAGATTTCAGAAACTTGGTGGAAGAGAGAAGTATTTCAGATGCGCCTCTGACAGCCAGCCACAACTTGATGCCTTCACTCTACTCCATTTCCTGCACTTTGGAGGATGGAAGAGATTTTGAAGGCCTTTGGTTTAGCAAACTTGGTGATAGGAAACATCCTTCCAGGCTTCATACTGACTGCTGGGAAGGAGGCATGTGCTAGCAGCAGCCAGCCAAGCATGCCCTTCCCCAGTTCTGCATATACAACTGTTAATTCACACAGATCAAGGCATGTATCTGTTAGGAAAAAGATCGTTTTATCTTAATGATACTTTTGAGGAAATGCTGGCACTGAAGACTGACCACTGCCATCAGACCATCACTGAGGAGTGGGAAGAATCCCAATGGCACCAGAGCTGTTTGTTCTGCACTACGGCAATTTGTGCTGAAGTTACTCCATGTGGCAGTTGGACAGAAAGAAAACCCCAATCTTCATTTTGCATAGCAGCAGGTAATATATTACTCCAAATGTGTAATTAAACAGCATAATTATCATAAAAATATTTTCTAACAATGACTATCATTTCCTTGTTGACACTACACAATTTATTTTCCATTCATTTTTATGCCTCTCCCGTTCAGCTGCTTCACTCATTTGACAATCTTCCATGAAGAGACTGAAGAAAATGATGCCACAGAGCATTTGGAAGGGGGAGTGTTTACAAAGCATATAAATAGTCTGATATAGCCCGGGTAATTAGTTGTAAGCAAAGTAATAAAAAAACATGGAGCACTTGCAAGCACATCAGATGGCTGAAAATGCAAGACTAATTCAGCCATCAGGGCTTGGTTGCATGCGATATGAACATATGATGAATGCCACTTCAAAATGTGAGCACAAAATAAGCCACGGGCTACATTCAGTCCAAGTGCATGTAGTACAGCTGAAATATCAATCAAGCCAGATGTTAATTCAGCTCATGGCCCTAAAAATACATTTCGGCAATCTTAGGTACAATGTGCAAGGCAGGATACATTTTCTCCTAGAGCATTTACTGAAAATGGAAATATTCTAAAAGATCATTAAAAAACCTTAGAATTCTTCAAAATTTATCCACCACTGCAAATCCTGCTTTTATTTAGACAAAGAGCAGCAAGCACTGAAAGCATACCTCATCCCTTTTGTGGAAGCTGCTGGTTAGCATTGAAAATCCCTGGACCTCCTTGCCCCCTGCTGTTATGTTTTAAAAATTAATGCAGAGTTCCATCAGATCAATGTTTATTTCTGACAGTGAGGTTTGGCTGGGATGTAGCTAACGTCCTTGGCATGTTTTAAGTAGCATATCAGAATGAATCATCGACTTTGGTAATACTGTCTTATATTTGTCTCTTGTTTAGAGAAATAATGTGTAGTAAGGGAACCCTTAAGGATTAAATCCCCATTTTGGGAGACAGAAATACATGTGCTAAGATATGTGGCTGAAGTCAATTGAACAGCAGCTCTGAACTTAACACTGTATACACACATCTGTCTGTGGATTTTCTTCTTCTAGTCTAGAATATTAACCAATTCTCCAACCTTGCATTTCCCAGGAGAATATAGTTATGAAGGCTTTTTTTTTCTTGCATTGTATCATTCAAATCATAATTTTTCTAAGGGTCTAAACATATGGAGGGCTACCACGAGCCCACAGTGTTTTCTAGCTTTAGACACAAGAGCCTGGCTGCACCAGAAGTGCGCACAGTGCAGGGGGATGCCAGGGAGCACTTCTCACAGTAGCCCATGCAGAGCCTGAGGTAAAACCGGTGGCTGGAGGTAGGTGCTGGCTGTGCTGCTAGTCTCTCCTCTGAGCTGCTGACTTAAATGAAGCACCATCAGCTAACATCGTAGCTCTCCATGGGATGCAAAACTCATGGTCTTGTTTCATTTCATTGACTTCCCCATCTCCCCCGGGAGCTGCTCTCCACAGTGATATCAGGTGATTGTACTGTAGCAGAGTCTGTCCCTTTGTAACCTTGCAAGCACCTTTATTCTCTCATTACAACAGTGCTGCAGCACAGAGTTTTATCACAATTGCTTCTATCTCTATTTGCTATTGTATAATTCCAAGGGCTGTAAATGCAAAAACCTTGATGGATATTGGCACTTGGAATTGTGTTGCTTTTTTTTTTTCCCCAAATGTCCTGTAGTCCTATAGTCTGAAGAGATTATCCTCCCAAACAATACCAGCTGTGTTATGATAACTTTTTTTTTTTTTAGCACTCAGTTATTTGGATTGACTTTTTTACCACCACACTAGCCTCTACAGCACAGGCTGCTGTTGCCTGCTTGAGCTCCTGCATCTGAAAGGATTGCAAACAGCAATATACTGCACCCTGATCATCTTCCTGCTCAACTTTAAAACAAAGACAAGAACAGTCTATGAATAGAAAGTCATTTAGTTTTCCCGTTTCATTCGATTGCACCTCCTGACTGTCACTTGGAACCTCATACATTTGTTGCTACTGCATCAGACTTAGACTTTGCACTGTGCCTGTTTGCTCTTCAAAAAAGGCTTTCAAAAATCTCTTTTCATTCACTGCTTCTCATGACAGACCATACAGTAGCTTCAACCATACCCTTGTCCTTCTATGTCGTGGGTTTTTTTTTCCTCAAAAAAAAAAAAAAAAAAAAAAATCTGACACTTGTTAAATTACTTTCATGTTGTTTGTTGACAGGGTAATATAGATCAGGAAACATTATAGTCAGTTGTGCAAAAATCTTCAACTGCTTCCCCAACAACTGGTAACAGCACCCTACAAATAGGAGTTTATTCTGGTTTGCTGCCCTTTGACATATTTTTCAGTTTTACTTTAGTTTACAATTATGCAGTCCTGCATCCTAGAAATTCACTGAGAGGAACAGCAAGTCACTTACAAATATCTCATCTGGCATTTCCTGTATTACTGATGACATGATTTTGTACATGAAGAATTAAAATAAGTGCTTGCAAATAAGTTTTAGGGGAATGGCTTTAGTGCGTCAATACAGCAAGCCAGGCCATACCGTGGAACAAGTCTCAGAAATACGGTTCATACTTCTCTTCAGAGAGAGGTTCAGATTCCTTCATTTTTACCTAAACATGACATTCATAAATCCCTTGTTTCAGTGACAAAAAAAAAAATCAGATTCAAGTTGGCTCATTTAAACACTCCAGAGCAAAGTCTACCACAAAATCAATTTGGAGGGGTAATGGAGAACACAGCCTGCATGTCTGATGCCTCAGAGAGAGGCCTGAGGCCTGGGTGTGCTGGGGAGCCAGAGGCACCACGAGGGGCTCCTTCCTGCCCCACCATCCCTGAGCAAGGAGCCAGGACAGCCGCCCAGTGCTTCCACATCCACCACCTGCCCACAAAATGGTGCCTCCCATCACAGACCCCCACAGCTGCTCAGCCAGGAGATGCAGGTCAAGGGGCTGCATGCAGTACTGCAGCATACAAAGCTGATGGCACAACACTGCAAGCTCACAGCTCCAGCTTCTTGTTAACAGCTATCCCAAAGCATGTTTAAGACCATACCTAACATTTAGTCAAGCCAAGCATGTTATCTTCTCTTCTCTGGCATTTTGACCTGCAAAAACCCACCCAGTGCTTTCACTCACACCACGTACTTTTCAGAAAGACAGATTTTAACTCATTTTTCCTCAGAGACCTCAGATCTTTTGCTGCTTCATGTACAAATATTCACATTATCATTTAAAGAGCACTTGCCTGTAATGGTATTTCACTGTTGCATTTTGGATTTATCCTCAAAACCAAGCAGACATAGCTATGATCTATTTCTTTGCCTTTTTTTTTTTTTATTATTTGTTTTTGAAGCAATAGGTGCCACTACGCTATCAACAGCCACATAACACCATCCCAAACTAAATGGATTCAAGAGCAAAAAGACTCACAAAATTTTGGTGAAGTATTTGTGCCCATGACAAGAATAGGAAAAAATATCCACGAGGAAGAACCAGCACAAAACCAGATCATTACTGGATAAGACAATCCTCTTTTTGATTTCTCAGGAACTAAGAAATAAAATGTTGTGAATATATTATGGTTAAGAGACTGCCTTAGAGGGGAGTTAACTCTGCTGTGAGGTGTTAGTCTGTACTAGAATAACCTTTAAGGCCTTTTTTTTTTTCAGACCTGTCACACAATTGAAGAAAAACTGTAAGATTATGTTTGCCCCAACCTTGTGAAAGGTTAGTATATAGACTCCATAGCTTTATGCAAACAATTTCAACCCCTTTTAAATCTGGAAGAAGATAGACGCCTAACTTGGAAGTTAGCAGTGTCAGATGTAGTTAGGACAGCATCAATCTCCATGAAGAAAAGGGGTTTTCAACCTGAACCTGATGCTGTTTGCTTTTTCAGGGAGAATGAAGCATGGGCAGTTTACTTGCAAGACCTTACAGTTAGGACTGCTTTACAGCTTCCTAACATGAAGATCCAGAGACAGACGGCCTCCACTGCCAGCAGCCTCTGGGCTGAGTTGTTTTCACCCCTAGGACCTTTGCCTGTTCCTCACCTGGAGCCTGAACCTCTGCTCTCTGATCCAGGACTTTCCCTTTAACATAGATGGAAGCTGCAGGTGTGAAAGAACATGGAGAAAACTACCAGTTACCAAAATGCCTGTCTTTAAAGATCCAGAACTGTATCAGACTGATGTAACAGTGGAAAGAGGAAAATGTGAGATACCATCCTGTTGAACCTCACTGAATTGTAGGTTGCTTTGGATGAAACAAGTTTGGTGTTTTTTTTTCAGTCTGTGGACAAAGCATGGTGCAATGCCATCCTCAGGCTTACAGAAGTCTTCCCGAGCCTAAAGCCCCTGCCAGGACTGCAGCTGTTGATGCTGAGGCATGTGTCCTGCCTGAAGGTTCATGTTCTCTTCAACATTCATAGCTCGCTCAGCCTGACCAACGCAAGCACCGAAACCTCATGGCAATGGAGCAAGTGCCTGGGCAGTACAGAAGCACTCCTGACACTGAAACAGCAAGCTGTGCTGATGTGAACATAGAGGGAGGTAGGGTGGATGGTTTGTCAGAGGACTCCATTTCATGCCTTGCTCTGTGGGCCAGCTCAATCAGCCGCATTACAGGTGAACATGCCTCTGGTATAGCTGCACTAAGATTTATACAATTGCACAGTGAATTTTAGAGGATTAGTCAGTATTATTGTCATATGGAAGCAGCCTCCACCCCTAAAAAAGTGAGACATTCTAGAGCTAGAAGGAAGACTCAGGGTTGTTTCAGGTCCCTGCCCCACCCTCTTCATTCTGGTGAGATGGGATCTCAGGTGCATGTGATAGCAACTCCCTCCAGCTGCCCACCAGCTCCAGCACAACCTGGACTCCTCTGCAACATGGCTTTGTTGCAGCCCTTCTCACAGACACGAAGTGCCTGCTCTGGGCCTGAGTAGCGGCCCTTGGAAGAACGCTTCAGCAGGGCTTCTGCAGCCTGTGCAGAGCAGTTAGCTCATGACAGTGTGGAGAGCTGGGAATGAGCATCTCTCCTCTGATCCACCAGGGACAGCAGCTAGAGAGGAGCAAACGTATCTGGGACCAAACCCTGCTGCCCTCAGCTACATTCCCCAGTCACCAGTGCTGGGGCCAGAAGCAAAGGGCTAGCTCCAAAGGGTAATTGGTAAACATAATCAAGAGCAAGTTTAATCAAAAAGTACACTCGCTATTCAATACAGCTGTTTATATTTATCACATACATTCAATTAATTCTGTCCTCACTTCAAATTTGTTTTCTACTCACCTCACTGATTTCCATGACCATGTTCTAGATTTGTACTAATGAGAAGAGTAGAATCAGGCCTGCTGGATTCCCTGGTGACTATCATCTTTGTTTTTCCAGCTCATCTAGTAGTAAGACCCATGCTTAACCAGGAACCTTCATCAGCCAACAAATGACATTAACAAGAAAAAAAAGGAAATAATGTCATTCTTTACAATACATTTGTAAATGAAAGAAAATTCTTCGCATCTGGCACTTTGGTTTAGTGAACAGGTATTTTTATCATTTGCCAAAGCCCTACATCCATAATATCCATAATAGAAAGGCAATAAGAGATCCAACAAAACCAGTTGGCATCTATAAGGCACATTAAACATTGATACCTGTTTTGGGACTTGGACAGAAGCAAACTGGTGACAACGCAAAGGAACCGTCTCCCAGAACATTAAATGAAAAACACCAGAAAACATCTAGTATAAATTACTTTTCCATTTCATTTCCTGATTCAACTTTTTTAAATGAATGAATACATCTTTTTGATGAGCTTTCCAGTCTTGTTTTAGAAGAGGAAATGGAAAAGACTGTGGTTCGTGCGTTAAAAACAAAGAAATCTGTGTTAGCTTTGTCATGTTTCCTCTTCACTCTAGATTAGAGTAAATTCTGACTTTCTTGTAGGAAGGTTACTAGAACAAGCAAATTCTACAGATGCCCTGAAAATGAAAGCATTTGTGGTTGGTGACTTTTGCACAAATTATATATGGGGGAGTGGGGGAGGAAAAAAGTAATCTGTGCAGGTACTATAAACCCAGAAAACATGGTATGTTTGAGAAGAACATAAGATGTTTGACAGTAGACAAGAGTAAGCAACACCTTAATGTAAAATATTTGACATGGTCAAACATGGCTCTAATGGCCAGGTACGATAGGAAACTTGTAATGAACATTGTAATGACAGTGAATAAACACTCTTCACAGCAAGGAGCTTACATTGGTTTCTACTAAGGGGGCTCAGGGGTCCCCCTTTTATCTACTTGAAATCAGGATAGCCAGGACATGTCCTTGACTGTTACAATTTCCATGAAAAGCACATCTGAGCATCCTATACAGGAAGGGAGGGCAGCGGGCTATCAGAAGAGGGCTATCACACTCACGCAGCTGGACTCTGACAGGTTCCCATTTCTGCCAGTCCCACCACATTGCTTTAGCAGAAAACACCAGCAGTCATGCTTCAAATTCCCTTCTGTGTCATGTAAAGCAGCCTTACTATAAAACAACAATCAGCCTCAAAAGTCTTTACGGGAAACACTACATGGTAAAAAACACATAGTCCTACAAATATATGGTCCTTTCTTTTCTTCACCCTTTTTCAAACCTGAAATTTTCCTTAGGCATATGAAGACATATAATTAAGGACATGGAGCTGGCTGTAGGGATGCAAATATATAGTCCTGCTCTAAGTTACATGTAGGCTAGTGAAACAGAAGCTGCTAGACAGACCGATAATCAAGAAGAGCCATTTATAGAAGGAAAAGACACAGCACATCTGCCCACAGATCAAGCCATGGCCTTGCACCTGCAAGGGGCCCCAGCAGAGAAGCAGCACATTGCCCCCCCTCCTGCAGCCCTTGCCTGGAGCCTGCCCTCACCCAGGTGCCCTTAGCAAGGGTTGGAGTACCAGAAGAAATAGCTCTTGCATTGAGTTAGGGTTATCAGGGACTTAGGGGTGCTGCTGAAACATCATATCCACAGCTTTCCACAGCCCTGTGGACAGCAGGGAGATCACAGGAAGGGTCTGGGCTCAACTACAAGACTGAGTTCATGCAATGGTTTCAGGAGGAAGAAAGGGAATGACTCTCACAAACATTTTGATGTGATACAAACTAGTTCATATTGCCTTGTTCCACTGCAGGACAGGAGCATGCACAGCAGAGGATCCCAGGTTTGCTGTAAGCAGTGAGCAGATTCTTGGTGTGCAGCCATGTGTGCAGCAGTGGGGCTGTGGTCTGCAGAGTGGTCCTGCTCAGCACCCACCTGCCTGCCAGGGCCCAAAGGCATCCAGTGCACCACTGGTTTTTAATGAAATCCCATTGTATTACAGTCCCTATATGCTGCTACAAAAAAACATACGTGCAGTCCTGCTTCTGACACCTCCAGTTCTGGCAAGTATCTCAGAGTAAAAATTGTAGGTATTTGCCATTTTACTCCTTCACACAGGTATCTGAATGCAGGCTGACAGTGCCAGTGGAAAGCATCAAAGCTGAGAGCTTTCAGCAATTTTTTACTTAAAAGCCTGTTTTATGCAGCTGTCCCCAAGTCTGCAATACTTGAAGGAAACTGGTTTGGATGAAAGAGGAGCTGTGTACAAGTTAACCATTTGTGGTGAATCCGACTTCTGCTCTTGTTTCAGGAGTCTATCCACAAGCTGCATGTGGCACCGCACAGGGCCAAAACTCAGCACAGGGCTCACTTCTTCCTCTGCTCAGACAGGTAACTCCAGGCCAGTCCCACACTGCACCATGGAGAGAAGCTCACAGCAGGCTTGGAGTCCTTGGCAGGAAGGAAGTCACTGGCATGTATTTCTGACCAAACAGACTGTCCCTAAGTAAATGTGTTATGATTCCAGTTGTCACCCAGGACAAAACCTCTTTCACCAAAATACAACACTGAAGATTGCTCCCTTCCCCTCTGAGCTCTTCTTTCTCCAAAGAACCACACACCTCCTTTCTTATGTTACCGCAATGATACTCCCAGGACAAGCAAGCAATGCAGCTGCCACACCAAAACAGTGGGAATGCTTTCCTACAATAGAGTTTCTTGCTGAGTGATGAATTCAGTGGAGAAAGAGATAAACCGTCCTGGTTTCAGTTAGCACACATCCTTGTTTTGTTCCCTGTAGAGCGTAAAAGAGCTGTTTCCTCAGATCCAGCAGATCAGTTGTGCTGCAGCTCCTCACTGACCATTTCCCTGTGTACTCAAGAGCACAGGAGACATTTTTCTTGCCAGCAGTAAGCAGGGGTGGAAGTTAATGCTGTTCAGCGAGCAGTGCCATGAGTGTGGGAGCATGCCCAGGTACCATGGGCTTAGCTCATCTGCTCCAGATGGCAGACAAATCTGATCATCCTGCCACCAAACACTGCTTGTTCTGTTGCAATGGTGTAACGGGAAGCTAAAGATGTGCCTCAGCAGGCCACAGTGTTGGTCTGTTTTCCTCTCCACACTGTATGTGGCATACAACAAGACAGGAATACTCCGCAGTACACCACACACCCACAGCTGCTCTCAAGCCAGCTTTTGGTCTAAAAATCCAAATGTTACCTTAGGTTACCTTAGAGTTGCAAGCAAAATCTCCACATGCATGTGATGGAGGACAGATGTAACGGGGACACCAGTACCTTATTCAAACGTGGAGCACATTTCTAGTCATGAATAAACTCACTTTCTACTGAGAGCTCTAAAAACTCATTAACATTTCTTATCAAGCTATCAGAAAAATGTGGCCTTTAAACTCTGAGCTAAACACAGAGAGTGTGATCTGCAGGATGAAGTTTGTGGTTGCACAAGGGTAGAACTACACTGGATAGAACAGCTATTCCTAAGCATTTCCACAGCCAGTTCAACCCCAAGTGCCCATCAGCTTTCAGAAACAAACCAAGAACATTCTGCCTTTAAGGACAAGAAGAGGTTTTTGTGGCACTGTAGGCCCCTGAAAATATTTCAATTTTTAAGCACAATAGAAAACAAAAAAGAAGTCCTTTGTTTAGCAGAATGCTTTCAGGTCCCCCCAATCTACCCAGCACCCCAAAAGAGGTAGCTGACAAAGCTTTAAATTACTGAAATTAAATCTCAGTGTGCTGCAGGTTGAGGCAAAGGCATGTTGGATATGAAAAATGAAGGCTTACTTCAGCAGGCAGAAGTCCAAATGCTTTACTTATTAGCACAAAACTAAATCACTCGGCGTTGAACACCTCATGTGTAGTGTGACACACGTGATTGGAACAGTGGAAACTCAGGGGAAGCAGCTGCACACCACCAGAACAGGCAGCAAGAGTTCTCCCCTGGTATCTGATGGAAGTTTGATATGTGCCAAGGTTGTTAATGGGAAAGACTTAAAAGTGATGCCGAGCACAGCATGTTTTATTTATTAGGCTATCTTCTCTCTTTTCTTTTTCTTACTAGCTACAAAAACTGAAGATATACCTGCAATCCTAAAATTAACAAGGCAGAGTAATTAGCGCATCCTGCAAACAGTGATACAGTGCATGCAAAATAAGCAGAACGTTCTTTCGTACACTTTTCAAAGTATTACAAAAAGCCAATGATGGTTTTGCTTCCCTTGTTTTACACCAAGGCCACAAGAGAAACATTATAGTGAAGAAGTCCAAGCACAGGCCTAAGTCACAAATATATGCACAGCCACTTTGTGATATTCACACATATAACAGCTATGGCCTCATACAGTAGCAGCATAGGTGAACATTCATTTAACTCTACAGCTAGTCCTGAAGGGGTTTCCGTACACTCATACATAAGCACAGTAACAGAAAAAGAAAACAGCAAGGAAGAACTAAAGAATGGTTCAAAGCCTCTACTCAGACACAGAGTCCGCACTAGCGACTGCATTCAACCATCTGTCAAAAACTATAGCAGAAAGCACACTCATTTCCCCCCAAAGCAAGGGGCAAAAAAACACCACCGTTCTACAGTGAATCAATTTATTTCAAAACCTACTAAGCCCAGTGCTCCAACTACAACACATCTAACAACCCTACTTACACAGGACTTCTCACAGCGATGCCCACATCAGCTGCACAGCCTCCCTTCACCCAGGCACAAAGAGCTAGCTCTGCAGAGGAAGGCCCCATCCACCTCACCCCAGCAAAACAGGGGTAGCGTAGGCCTAGGGGGTTATAGGGAAAGAGGCTCATCATTTGGGACTGATCATGGCAAGCAGAGACAATAGATCCCACCTGGGTTTTACCCAGGCAGGCTGCTAGGGCTGTTTCTGGCACAGAGGGCCACAGCATCTCTAACGATCAGACTATGTGTTGGGATTACTCACACATGTGCTATTTACATTTTTCCTGCTTATTGAATAGTAGCCCACATGCAAGGAGGTGGTATCACACGAAAACCTCAGCACCTTCAAAATCTGCTAACATGGGGTTAAAACCTGTCAACTGCCCCTGTCTCAGTTTTTTTTTTTTTTTTTTAAAAGGATACATTTACATTTCCTTTGAACCTCTAAATCAAGCTGGAAGGGGTTCAAGTGCCCCAGAGCAATTTATTGTAGCTGCTGGGAGATAGGAGATTTGCCTACATTCCTGTTAATACAAATAAGCAAGAGAAGAAGCCCCAAATTTCACTTCTGCATAAAGCCCATCCATCTTTATGCTGAAGTGATTTATGTGGTGAAGCCATCTGTCTGTTAGCACCTTTTAAAGTAGAATCAACAATTGCTAATAAGGCAGCTATTTAGAAAAAGGGATAAATGCAGCGGTGGAAGCAGGTGCAGCTCTGGCTCACTCCACAGCATAAATACACCTTGTGCCCCCAGTGAATGGGGGTCACTGTAAATGGCACACTTCAAAGCAGGTTAAAAATTGCATCTGATGCTGGGCATCTTCCAATATGATGTATGTTGTGGCACTGATGGTTTTCTGTTTTAAAGCACCTGACTGGGACAGGCGCAATAGCAAGGGCAGGGCATGAGCCCATCTGGCCTTGGTCAGCAGAGGGGCAGGAAGATCCATGCCCCAGCCACCCCTCCAGGCTGTGCCACCAGGCGATGTTTTATGGCTGTGGTTGTGAGGTGTTCCCCCTCTCCCTCCTCTCTGGCTGCACGGAAACCGCCCTGCATAGGCTGATGGCAAAGAAGCTTCTTCTGCCTGCCCTCTAGCCCCGGGTTTGCTTTGCTAAACTGCATGCGAGCCCAAAATACCACAATTGGTGCATGACCCAGGTTTGTCTCATTCCAGGTGACATCATTACTCAAACCATAGTTTACTGAGATCTGTCTATGCCAGGCCACTGCATAGTGTTCAGCGAGACCAGGAACAAATGCTGTGCAAGAGAAAGTGCACCTGAGCACTTTCCTGGATCTTTTGGGTACTGAGAGACCATAAGGGTAAATGTGCTGGGCTCTGCAGGCCACTGCCCTGGATGCCTTTCCACACCTGGGAGCTGCAGTGCCATGAGATTTACACAGTGTGTATATGACTGCCAGCAACAGTCCTGATAATATCTAAACACCCACTTTTCACCTCTTTAGGTGAAATGGGTTAAATCCGTGTGTTTAGCTTTTACTTTTCCACATTCCACAGCACATAAATACACACCAGATGTGCGCGAGGAGGGATAAACTCCTGTCAGGCTGAGAAAAACAGTGTCAGAGGCTGCCTTGACACTTCCAGCTGCTCCTGAGGATGCAGGACAGGTGCCTGTCAGGGCAGAAGCAACTGCCTTTCCTCAGGGACGTGCCCCACAGAGGCAGCCCTCACCCTTGGAGCATGTATTCCTCTGTATCTGGTGCACATAGCTAACAAGAGCAGTTGCGAGATGTATTTTTCTTGCTTTCTCAGCAGCTTAGGGCGTGCTCCACCAGTTCCTGGGTTCCCATCTTGCTGGAGGTATTCGAGACATCCGACAGCTTTGTTGGCTGAGGGTGACTTATTTCAGATAACATGACAGATTCAAGGCAATTGGTGTGATTTCATACATAATTCTGTTGTCAGTAATTATTCATGGATAGTGTAAAGTATGTGAAATTCAGTTGTTTTTTCCCATTCTCCCATTTCTTTCTAAAGTTAGACACAATCTGTATAATGAAAAAACTTTCTACTCCACAGAAGTCTCATAGCATTTTTGCAGTTATTGATGTCTTGCTTGGAGGACCAAATTTTTAAGTATCTAAAGATGTTGTTTGTTGGTTGGTTGATTTTTAGCATTAAAAAAGCTCCTTTTTTCCACCTCAGAATTAAAAAGATTTTTATTTTTATCTTTACAGACTAGAAAAATATGAAGGCAATCCTTCTGCTGTGAAGTTTTTTTGTAAAGGGAACATATGTCTTTTATTTTCACATTACATAAAGGTATTTTGCCATGAATGAGATTTTTATTCACAATAAATAATAAAAAAAAAATTTAAAAGTGCTTTAGACATAAGATTAAATTACTCAAAACAGCAAGAGCACCAACAGAAGCCATTTTCTGCTATTTATTGGACAGATGTTACTCATACTGAATGTTCACCAAAATTTCCTTGGAAAAATTTTCCCTGAGCTTAGTAAATTTTAATGATGCTTTTGCTGAAAGTCTCATGTGATTAGATATAAAGCACAGAGCAGGTAACAACCCTGCTTACTGTAAAATGCACTTAGTTAATCAAAAGTACTCCAGAAACATTATCAGAGTTCCTTCATTTGACTGAGTCCAGGTGGGAACTCAAGATATATCATGTGTAAGATTTGCAGTTAATTGGCAACAGCTTAAAAGATTTGAGAAACTTCCTCTACTATAATGCATGTCCACAGAAACTTGTATTTGACTCACAAACACAGCTCCCTCTTGAAGAAAAGCTCCTTCTGACTATTTTCACAGAGCAGGAACCGAGGCATTTCCTGTCACACAACCAGCCCTTTTCTCGAAGCCTTGCAGGACCCAGGACGGAGGCTATGCTCTCTGCCTCCCTCTGTGTGGGGGCGTGCAGGTAGTACCACTGCTCAGCAGCCTCTCGCAGCGATGGAATTGCTTTTCTTGCATCAAACTTCCAAATAAAATAAACTCTTTTAGTAAAATAATATTTGCTGGAGCCCTCAGCTTATGCCAAAGAC
Source organism: Aythya fuligula (assembly GCF_009819795.1). Taxonomy (NCBI): domain Eukaryota; kingdom Metazoa; phylum Chordata; class Aves; order Anseriformes; family Anatidae; genus Aythya; species Aythya fuligula. Next base: position 15,289,946 of record NC_045566.1, read on the forward strand.
AGAAGATGGCTAAAAGAACGCCTAACTCAAGAGGATGGTTACAGTTTAAGATTTGTTTAGCACTTATGCTATAATTTGTGCCATGTGTTCTCTTATTTACAGTTCTCCAAGCAAACCATTTTCTATTAGATGTGGAGCATGAGGAACTTTCCATACAACAGTAACTCTCCCCCATAACATACCCCTTCATTTTCTTTCTATGGCAATAGGTAATAACATGTTCCTTCAATTTTTTTATCTGGTCTCTGGCAGCAAACAAAGGTGCAGTTGATGAGCCTGATTTACTGAAACCCGCTCTGACAGAACGGAGCACACATGTAATACGGAACATTGATTTGGTTTTCTGATGACCTTCTTTATTCATCCCTGGAGGAAACTTCATTCGGAGGTCATTTCCAGTTCTTAGTAGCCCAGGATGCTCTGGAGTGAGTCTTTTAACAGAAAGAAGCAAATCTTGTTATTAATCATACTGAGGTTGCAGCAATAGTAAATTAATGAGCATAAATCGTCTGAAGCAAAGGGCCAAAGTTGCCAGCCACCACAGAAGTATTTGTACATTTCTTCTATCTAAAAACAAGAAAAAAGTCGATCTCAAAGTGCTTTGTATTGTCCTGGTTTCAGTTAGAACAGAATTTTCTTCCTAGTAACTGGTGGAATGCTTTGTTTTGGCTTGGGATGAGAAGAGTGCTGATAACACCCCAATGTTTTAATTGTTGCAGAGCAGTGCTTATACCAAGCCAAGGACATCTCAGCCTTTCGCTCTGTCCTGCCAACGGGCAGGCTGGGGGTGCAGTAAGAGCTGGGAGGGGACAGACCCAGGACAGGTGACCCAAACTAGCCAAAGGGGTATTCCATACCATCTGACGTCATGCTAAACAATATATAGGGGTGGCTAGCTGGGGGAGGGGGCCGGACTGCTCGGGGTTAGGCTGGGCATCGGTCAGTGGGTGGTGAGCAATTGCATTGTGCATCACTTATTTGTACATATTATTATTATTTTCCTATTATCACCATTTATTATTATTATTATTGTTGTTGTTGTTGTTGTTGTTATTTTCCTGTCTTATTAAACTGTCTTTATCTCAACTCACGGGCTTCACTTTCCATTTCTCTCCCCCGTCCCAGAGAGGGAAGGGGAGGGGGAGCGAACGGCTGCGTGGTGTTTAGCTGCCAGCCGGGTTAAACCACGACAGTATGGTCTCTTTTCATTGTTTAGTGGCAAAAGAATATATACAATGGCAATTGTCCCTGGGTGTTAGGTTTATGCTTATTTTGCTCATATTTCAGGTTTGCTGTAACCTCAGCCTTACCACTTCTGTGAATCTAGCCCTTGTTACAGGGCATGCAACCTGAAACAACACAGCTCTGAGGAAAGCATATTTCTGTGACTCTATTTCCATTTTGTTTGTTTTAAAAAACTTTAGTACTGAATTTCAGTCTGTGGGGATCTGTGGGAGGATCCCTGTGGGCTGAAACATGGGAGAGGTCCCACCTAAGTGTGGCTGTGGCTATACTGGAGTAGCACTGGTCCGTCTTCACCTCCCACTCCTTGGCACACAGGGAGCAATTGTTGCCTGGTTTAAGCTCCCTGTTGCAATTGTATGTATATTTTTAAAGGATCTTCACCAAAAATAGATCAAGAATACTAATTTAGCTGTAAGCATAATTCATCTGGCATTTTTGAAGTAAGTTCTTTAACGGAATCAATGTAGCTTACTAGCTGTTAATTAAGCATTTTCATCTGGTGGATCATAACAGCCTTTAGAAATAAAACTGTAGATAATAAAATGAAGGAAGCTTAAAAGAACTTCTTTTGATCTGGAATTTTTCCCCACCAGAATGAGATCACAAATGCTTCATTATGTTTTATAGACTGACAGAAGTTCAAAGCTAACACTGGCAGAAATTGGTTGTAACCACTGGATTAAGTATCTACAATTCACTCAGATATAGTTACTGGTTGTAAGTTCTGGAAAAGCCCATCCATGAATAAAAACTGCAAGTATGGTAATCATACATAATCACAGAAAAGTTGAGGCTAATGTAGGAGCATCATTACTGCCTCTGGGAATAAGAATCAACAATTTACTGTGAGGTGCTAGAAACAAAATAAGAAGCACAACACTGGTGACATTGTGCATCGCATACTGTTCCCAACACTGGTTTCCAAAGGACCAAGGATGTGGCTCTAGTTTACAGAGAGGTTGTTCACAGCTGGAGAGCTAGATCAGTAAAGGCTGCATTTTGACCACTTAACTTGAGACATGATTTTATGGTGGAGATTAGAGGGAAACAATTTTCCCTGTAGGCCAGGAACAGGTGCCCAGTTTGGCTGCAGGCCTGCCAGTCGCAGCCTACATGTCATCACCTCCCCACGGCCCTGTGGTGCTCGAGGACCTGCACCCAGAACATGGCCTAAGCATGGGTGCCAGGGCCTGTTTCCAGTCAGGGACCTACTTGTCTGTTCGGCCTGATGGGCAGGCAACGAAGGCTCTGAGCAGCAGGAGCCCGTGCCAGACCACATTTCCAGGCAAACACCTCTGCAGAAGCTGACAGGACACAAGGCAGCATGCACTCAGCAGGGCTCCAGAACAGCCAGATGCGAGCAGCTCTCACTGCCCAGGGCCTGCTGCTCCACCAGTTGGACTGCCTCCGGGTCTATTTCATGTTTTAGGTCTCTAGTCACCATATTCCTCCTCTAATTAACTCCCGGTCACATGTTCTAAGAACTTCTCGTGTTGAGAAAAGTTGAACAAATGTGATTACAGGCATTTGCCTGCTCTAACGCAACTCAGACTTGCAGAAAATTCTCCCAGTACTTCAGGCTCCTCTTTCAGTGTTTTTTTTTTCTTCCCTCTGACTTAGGATCTGCTTCACTTTGTCTCTGCAGAGAGAGAAAAAAAAACAAACAACACAATGCTGAGATGGCCCCTAATGTTGGAATCTCTCTTTGTGATTAATAAGCTGAATGTATTTAATTGTTCCCATTTGATATGGTTTGATCACATTTATTTTCTCTTGTGGTGTTACCCACTAGAAAGAGAAAAAGAAAGCTAATTTGACCCTTATGTTTCTGAGACACACTCCTGTAGCTTTCAAAGGAAAACACATCCATGGGACAGCACACTGAATTCAGGGCTCAGTTTGGAAAAGCATGGAGGCCGGTCGCACACTGCTGAGCACCCTCTCCTACTTCCTTTAACTTCCTTGCCCTGCAGTAACAGATGCCCCAAATCACTCCCTATAGCAAAGCCCTATCAGAGGAAGAGCATACAATGTTTTTCTCACACACTGCCAGCAGCATGACCCTCTTGGTTGTATTAAAATTACTGTAAAATAGAAAATCCATACATGGAATTATACAGTACATGCTGTTATGTTAAAAATAAAGTATTAAAATGCATACGTGAACACAAACATCTTTATCAGGCATCACTATTTCAACTGCTGAGCAAATGCTGCTTCTTGCACTTACCACCCTCCCAGAATGGCCCTTGCCTTTGCTGGCTGACATTGTCATGCACAAGCTCTCTGCCCATATAGTATGTCAGGGGCTGCAGACAGCTGTTGAGACAAAGTTCAGAAACTTGGACTAGATTTCAGGCCTGACAACCTCTGCCCAGGTGCCACCTGGCCCTGCGGATGCTGGCAGTGTCCATGTCCCTCACCTTTTGACCCTGAAGTTTCACAGGTTCCTGAAATTCTGCTTCTGTGCATTCCCAGTCATGCTGGGCGTGGCAAAGCCCGTGCAGCCCCTGCACAGCAGTCAGTAACAAGCACTGCTGCAAACACCTGTGAGGCTGGGATCGGGGAACATGTAGAAGCTTTTAAGATTATGACATGCTCTCGTGTGAGCACTTGTTTTCAATAATAATCATAAATGGAGAGCCTACAACTTCTCTAAGTACTGCTTAATACATTTGTATTTTCTGGACTTATTGGGAGGATTTTTTTCACGTCAATACTTCCTTATTTTGTGTTGTGAAATGTGAATGGTCTCTGGACATACATATGTAAGTACATGTAACTGCATATGATGGGTAAAGGAAGTCTACAAGTCTAATAGTCTACACTATTATCACAAACTACGGATAGTTTGGTACTGTAGTTCATTTCATTGGATACTATGATACAGCAGCCTAGGGAATTTTATCACGATACCCACAGGAGAGCAACTATTTAGCCATTTGAACAGAATCAAACTGATATGAGAGTTCATACAGATAAAAGGGAAATAATGCCATGCTTCATTTATTTTCCTTTCCCATTTCCAGTGCTAGTACTACTGCCGTACTACTAAGAATATTCCTGCATAAGCCACCAAAATATAATATTCTCAGTATTACCATGTTGTAAACCCTTACATTGCACAGAAAAATGAAAAGTATGCAGACTGAAGACATAATAAATGCTTTCCTAAAACTGAATCAATTTCCTTTCTGAGGTATTTTGCTGTCATATGTCAATGGCAAAGTTTGGTTTTTTTTTTTTTCATTATTCCTACTATGAACATATGCTATTACCACATCTAAAATGACTCTGCACGTTAGCATTTCCCTAAGAACAACGACCCTGGAAGAGGCAGATTTAGAGTTTCTTTCCCAGTCTTTCAGCTGTACTTTCCAACTGTATTTCTAATTTTGAATGACTAATGGTACATTTTAAAGATAGCTCCCAGTTTTACACAGATCAGCAATGGATTTGGCAGTCCCTTAACTTTTTTCTCCCCACAATTTCTGTTATACGGACTATGGAAATTAAACACAATGGAAATGATCTGATCATGCTCTCTCTTTTAGTGCTCCAGTTGTAAGCCAGTGTAGAATCTGAGCTTTACTGTGCTTTCCCATGGGGTTGGGACAGCGTCACTCTGAACAAAATCTCTCTGTAAACAATAAAATTAATAATGGTAAAAATATTTCCCCATATAACATCTGTTTCCCAAAATATTTACCTTAAGACTTGTTGGAATAATTCAAAAACTGTTGGGCTCTGAAACATCAAACTAGAGGCAGGCAATTTGAACTTAGCAAGTCTTAAATACAACACTAAATTTGAGTGTGAACATTGTTTAAACACAATAATGTTAAGATTAAATAAAAATCTGACAGATGTACATGCATATACAGGTTGCTAACTGCCCAAATAGTTAGCTGCAGCAACTCACCAGAGGTCAGCTGTAAATAAGAGAAGGAAATTGTCTGTTTAAAGTGATTTGTTATTCTAGGATGAGTTGAACTGGAGTTTACAAAAGCCGGAAACTATTTAACTCCAGATTAATGTTAGGAGGTACTACATTCCGTAGGTAGTTCCATAAACTTTATAGCTCTTGATGAAGATGGTAAGTGCTACTGGAGAAAGAGAACTTTTCAAAGCAAATTGAGGCAAATGAGCAAAGACCAATGTACAGTGAGTATTCTGGAAAAATAAGGTAGAACAACACATAAGTAATTTCTACCAGGGCATTCACTGAGTCTGGAATTCCTTTAGTGCTATATGTAAAGTTTTACTGTTCAATGTGCAAATTAAATTTTCATCTAATTTTACCAAGCTCAATCATTATCTCTGTTCTTTTATATGATCGATGTGTTAATTAAGAAGGTTTTAGTTAACAAGATCAGTAAAATTGAAAGGCTATTCTACATTCTTTCTTGAGGAGATGCTCCAAAAAGTCAACCCCAAGTTATCATTTCATTTTGCAGATTAAGGTTACACTAAGAATTACAAAACCCCTGAATATGTATCTAAAGGAATCTAAATATAGCTTCTTCTAATGTTTTAGTACCTAGTGAATAAAGCAGCTGTCAGCAATATGTTCTTCTGAGAGGCGTTCATATGCACACGAAGTCTGTTGTTTCTAATCTCAAAAATATGGTCAGTCAATAGTCACCCACAAACAGGTGTGCAGTTCAAAATATAAATTTTGTATTTGCCAGTGCATATGCACATTAAATAAGATGATGGTAATGCTAAGTTTTACACAGTGGAATAAGAGGTCTAAAAGTAAAATCAAATGCCTTGACACTGTCAGGTGGTTACCAGGTGCGTTATGCTATGAATTTTACATCATTACGGACGTATTTAAGAAACATGATTCGTGGTGCAATATGTCACTGAAATTGCCAAATTCAAAAGTTAAAATATGTTGTGTAAAATAATTTCTCACATTTGACAGATTTAAGTGGTCAATTGTGTGGAAGTTATTTTTCTCCTATGGGCTAGACTCTGAGCACTTAATAGAGATATTTTCAAGTGGGCAAGCTAAGGACCTGGAACAGGATCACCACCTAAAATAGTACCGTACTTGTTTATGGCCAGGTTGAAACAGTCCACAGTTCTCTATAGTTCTGAATAGACATTTACTTCATGTACACCGAGTAGGAAAGTCTGTGACAAGGTCCCGGCCTTGTTCTTGTCACTGGAGAAATTCCTATAGATTTTTAATAAAACCACAGCTGTTGACTCTAACAAGTACTATTAGATCTAGAATAGCAAATAATGTATTAGGTAGATGCTAAGTGTAAGAACAGGAGTTGCTCAATGTAATGTAACACATTGTCTGAATTAAAACTTTTTTTTGTTGTTGTTGCTGTTGTTTTTTGCCTTTAATTGAATCATAAAGGCTGGAAAAGACCTCCAAGATGACCTGCTTCAAACATCCCCCTACCACCAGTATCACCCACTAAACTATGTCCCTGAGCACCACGTCCAACCTTTCCTTAAACACCCCCAGGGACAGTGACCGTTGTTTCTTCTCAACTAAGAACAAAAGCATGACTGAAGTTGTATGGAAAAAGCTGTGTACAGCTTCCAAGTAGAGATAACGAAGCTCACAAATTTGTGAGGTTCTTTCCCCAGGAAATTGTATGCAAATTTTATTTTTAAAGAAGGAAGGGAGGGGAAGAAGAACAAACCCAAGCAGTTCTAAGATATTTCTGTATGAGAGTATTATTTCATTTTAACTAGGAATAAGGGCTACACCAGACAAAAGGGAATATATTTTGAAATGAGGGCACAATTGCTGCAGCCACAAACATTCGCACTCTCACTTTGCTCACAAAATCCATTGTAAACCTGCGTGTTGAACATTTGCATGTTTCTCGTACAAACGTAGGACTGAATCTCCATATGTTCCTTCATCGCTGTGCACCTGGAGACATGCTCTGTGCTAGCAATGATTAGGAGCACATTCAAGTAGCAAACAGAATACCATCAAAAGCCATTCTAGAATCAAAATAAACAGAGCAGTTCATCGATTTTAAGGAAACCTCCAAGACTGTCACACACCCAGAAAGCCTTTTTTCATAGCCTATGGATTTTTTGTTAATAAAATTTTGATAACTCTGTTAATCTTGAGTAATATATTGGTATGGAAACAATATACTTCAAAGGATGGTTAATCTGTTCCAGTGTGATAAATGTTAAACAAGCATAATTAATTCCAAATTTTTACATTCAAGAACGTGAGCTTCTGAATGGTTAATCAAATACATACAGCAGTAAGATAATTCAGGAAGCCTGATCACGTATCATATGCCCCATCAGAGGCTTCATCTATCATCAAAGAAATAATCTCATTCTAAGAGCAACTTGATTGCATAGTCAGACATTGAGACATTGTCCCTAAACTGTCCATCCCCCATTCACCTTGGAAGGGTTTCTGTAATCCATATGCTCTTTCACACAAATTTGCAAGTGTGTATGAGCCTTCGCTATGATCTCTTGCTGGAAGTACTCCATTTGCATCATCCCTGACCAAAGTTAAATCACCAAAATCTGGAATCAAATGTGGCAACCTTGTACAAACCTCTTAATACTTCATCCAAGCGCACAGCTCTCAGATGAATCTTTTCATGCTTAGGAAGTGAAGCCTGACGTGCAATACAAGGTTCACTATTATAAAGCAATAGTTACCCAAGAAGTAATAGTTACAAGAAAAATATGCTTTTTCCCTATATGAGACTAATAACTGTAACACTTTAAAACAAAAGTGGTAGCCAAAAAGCAAACAAAAAATTTAGGATGATCCTGAATAAGTAAGGAGATTAATAGAAAATGAATCAGGGAGAGCAGTTTCTGCTATTGTCTTGCTTTAGGGTTTGGGCTGCTTGTGCTAGAGGCAAACAGAAATAATTAGCCACAGAGGACAATTTTTGAGTTCACACTGAGGTCTTTTGGGCATGATTTTCTTGTTTCCAGCACTTAATTGGCCAAATTACTGCTGTCACTGAAATGCGCCGGGAGGGAGGGGGGTGGAAATGGCTTTTCAAAACAGTCTTGGGAGGGGGGTGGAAATGGCTTTTCAAAACAGTCTTTACTGTAGAATCGTATAAGCTCTGGGAAGTACATCATCCACAGTTTCTGAAACCTGCACAACTAATGTAAATAACAGGATGTAAAGCAAATTTCCTCTGTAGGTTCTAGAAAATTATACATTTTTTGTTGTTGTTTCTCTCAGAAGAAAAAAAAAAGTTTAAACAGCTTTACTGTAGCTCAAAGAAAAGAGAAGCAAGGTGTCCTCTAGAAACTGCTGTGATTAGATCAAGGAGTGCGCATATGACAAAAGACACAGACAGTATGGATGCTTTGAGGGCTCGTGAAAAATTGGGTGCGTGGATACTTGAAGGTTTTGCACTTTGTTTTAAAATAAAGTATCTTCACAAAACCCACCTTCACAGGGTGGGCTGCTATGTTTCTGTTATGTGATGCTGAAAAGGAGGCCAAACAGGCTAGAGAAAAGTTCCTGTTTTAACACAGAATTTTAGATTATTAAATATAGTGAGAAGACAGAAGGGAACAGGGATTTTTGATGTCTACCATTCAGCCCTGAGTATGATGCCACGAACAGTGAAATGATTGGAGTGCTAGAAAGAAACAAGACCTGTACAAAAATCATAAATCTATCCCATTTCCAGATGCTGCCTTGCTAAAGGAAGCCAGAAGAGCTGAATTGCAGCAAGCAGTATTTTACCAAAACACAGGAACTGCACTTTGTACCACTGTTCCCAGTTCCCTGAACAGCATCCAGAATGTAAGCATCGCTGAAGCATGCAAAATTCAGTAGGGAAACAACGCCAAGAGTGCTATCAACAAATACCTAGTATGATGCAAATGATGTCTTCTGCAAAACAACAGCATGAAGTTTTCATTTCTGTCTCTGGGATTTATTTCAGATCTTGGGATGATGGGCCTACTAGAAACATGTCATTAGAAGACAACCACATTTCCCCTCCATTATTATATGTGCACAATGAAAATAAAATCAGCAGGGCTACCATCTCTGAATGCTTCTGGCTCAGGAAAACTCCCATGAAATACAAGTATGCAAAGAAGAATTTAAATGTCATTTTCCAAGTCATACATGTACATGCCTGACAGAATAGATCAGTGCTTGAGCATAATTGCGTCGAATTACCGAAGTTTAGAATGTCATCAGATGTCAGAGCAATATTTGAACTCTCCATTTTTAGAATTCAAACTTCTGGTTTTTTTTTCTCTGTAGAGAAACTGTAGGATTCTATCTCTTCAGAAATAACTGTGTAAAATTTCTCCTAAACCATAATCTTAGTAAAACAAGATTTAACAAGGGTAGGAAAACTATTTTAAATGGAATGAAACTGTTTGATTGTTTAACATAGCTGGGATTAAAATTATTGCAAGATGAACCATATCATTCAGCTTTCATTTCAATCAAGATAAAAGCAATTTTATAATACTTAAAGACAATCCTCTCTTTCTTGATTGTTTCTGTCAGCTCTCTAGTGCCAGGCTGCCACCTACAGAGTTCTAATTCCAGGATCTCCTGATCCTGCCAAACTTGTTTCAGAGCCAGCTCCTTGCTTTACAAAGCAAGGATGCTTTTGCATACTCAAGCTCTGTGGTTTCATAAAAAGGTGGAGGCAAAAGCCACTGGAGAAAAGAAAAATCATTAATCCTCGACCACTTTGCCTGCCTCTAACAGTCCTCAACCAGGCCTCCAAACAAACTTTCCCAGTAGTATTGCTTTGTTTTTCAAGCATATTCTAGAGAAAGATTCGACACTTTAGCCTAGCTGAGCTGGTTCTGAAATTTTATTATGACTCTATTTGTCAGTCGATATTGTCAGTCATTTCACTGTTTCACAAAGTTAGAGCAGTCTACATTGTGGATAGGCAATGAGTACCAAAAGTAGAGGAAAAACAGGCTATTTAAACCCTAATGTGACATGCTTTCTGTACTTGCCGTTTTTTAAGCAATTACACAGCCTCAAAACTTTTAAGAAAATATGACTGCAATAATGAGGACTTAATATACTTTACAGCTTTGATAGGGTACTGCCAACATGAGATGGATTTTATGCTTTAATTATATCATCATCTTGGATATCAAAATATGATAAACCATGAAGTATATGGTTTGTCATTACAAACTAATCTGTAAGAAAAAAAAGGTTAGCTTCTATGTCAGAGGGGCTACTGGTGTGCCTCATGCCCCATAAACAATTACCAGGCTGCACAAAATTTGCTACAGCAGATTCCACCGAAGTTCAAACATCCTCTCTGTTAGTACACAACCAAATTCAAAACTAACTAAACAGCTGCAAGTGAACAGCTCTTCATGTCCTTACCACATTTTATGTGATTCATAAAACACAGCACCTAATACCTACTGCATAGTAAGAAGTTCAGAAACAAAATGGAAATAGAGCCCAGGATAGAATCAGGAAAGTTTGCCTGTGCTCTGGCAAAGGATTCGCACAAAGATTTTAAAGTTTCTAGCTTGAGGGCCTTTCTTCAGATTTCTTAAGGTATTTTTCCTCTAGAAAATAATGAAATGCTGACATGGAACAATATGCGTTTTGCAACATGTTAGCGTACTGACCTTCTCAAGTGGGGATAGGAGGAAAAAGCCTCACTGTGGAAGAACAGCCAATGGTCTGAGAATAGTCTGAAATGCCAACTTCGCATTTTTGCACTTCAAAAACATCTTCGACTTTTATAAGCAGGCGTGATGGTAAAATTGAGGCTGTTAAAAATACATGGTTTGCTTTGGTAGTTTATAATTCACAGCAGCATTTAGTGGGTGGAGTTGTAAATTAGTAAGTGGATTGCTGCCACAGCAGAGTATGCTGCTATGCTGCAAAAAATAAACTTTACTAAGAATAGGAATGTGGTCACCGTGATAATGAACAAGAGCTTAGCATGCCTGAAATGGTGATGGGAGATCTGGAGGTGGTTGCTGGATGTGCAACAGCTGCTTTAGAAATTAGATGTTATCAAAGATTTTTGAAAGATTGAATTGGATGAAGAGCATAGAAAGCTTAACCAATAAGGCTTGGTTAGAATTTTTGGTTGTACCACCAAAAGGAATAATAGCATATGAAATAGTGTGTTATTAAATTGGAAGGTACAGTTTTACAGACAAAAAATGCCATATTTATTCTGCCATAATAGGGAGGCAAGATGTCAGCAGAGTCTCTATGCATTAAACCATCCTTTTTTCTATCACTTGTCAGTGAAGTGAATTAATCAGCTATAAAAATAACATGATATGGTAATCAGATATTTGATCTGTTCTGTCAAAAAGTAATTTGATACAATAATCAGATCTGTTCTGTCAAACACCCAAACCAAAAAGGCCTGTTTATGTATCAGTTAATTCAAAAAAAAAAAAAAAAAAAAAAAAAAAAAAAAGAAGAAATAATATCAATCTTAATGCAGAGCTTTAAAGACACTAACTTTCTCTGGGGCAGGGAATGATTTACCTATTGCTTGCTTGTACTGTTTGTAGCTGCAAAAGGTTGCAAGCCAATAGCTTTACATAAGGAATTCAGAGTGAAAGGTGCAGATAGATGGGCATGGCAATATAGAACATACTCTACCTTCAAATATTTGGAAGCTGTTCCACAGAGTGACAGCTGCAGTATGAGTAGTGTTCAACCATGAGTTCACAAGAAAATACACTGAACCCAAACGCACGTCAGGGTGACCTGTGTGACTACAGTAAATTCACAGTTTTGACTGCTTGAATTCTCTGTTAGTGAACATCATCATTGTACTCTCACTCCTCTCGCCTTAACATGCATGGCCTATGTCAGCCTTAAAACAATCTGCAGGAAGCTTTTCAACAAAAGTAAAGAGAAATCTGCAAGAGATCAGTGTCCACTTCATGCCCCAGCACAACCCTTTCCTATGGGGCCCTGCTTTGATCACTGTTTGTGCTGGCCAGCTCCAAGCCTCCCAGCAGAGTAGGGGTTGTACACAGATGTTGCGCTGCAAACAGCTTGTCAGCAGAAGAGGCTGGTTCACTTTTCCTGTAGGAAGATACCAACAAAGTAATTTTGTCACAAAAGGTCTAACCTCACTCCTTTCCAAGGCAGAGTGTTGGGCATTGCTCTAACAGCAGACACTTGGAGCTGCACATTAACAGTCCCTATATATTTATTTATTGTTCTCAAAAATCCAAGTGTTGGTTTTATTCACCATCAGTCAGATAAAAAGACTATTCAAAAGACATTTTGTGCCAGCAACCTATCACTCTGCAGTGATGAGCTGTCCATGTGGAGCTACCAATCATCCAGTGATCGCTATAACTTCTGCACAGGAAGTCCTCAAGGAGGCAGGTATCCAGAGAGAAATAGCTGAGTTTCTGTTCTCCTGCTGGAAGGAGTCCATCTTACAACAGGATTTATAGCAGTTTTTGTGCCATAGATAGGAAACAGATAAAGTTCTTCTATCAACCTTAAGCCATTTGTAATGAGCTATTTGGCAGATAGGATTAAAGGGGGGTAGGGCCCCAAGTAGCCCAAAGACCTCTGCTTTAAATTCCATGTTCCCATACATTAACAAATCTAAAGCATATGATAAGATAATGATCTTCTGCTTCAAATACTTTCTTTCTCAAAAACAGCAGTGAGGCACTGATGTGTTACCCTCTATTTTTATCACTGATAAAGAATTGCAGGAGTTGGGAGTTCAGCTCAACCATTTAAAGTCTATGCATCTCAGGACTGTAACTGCTTGCAATTTATCCTAATTAAAGCTCCTAAAGTCTGTTTGAATAAGAAAATTCACTAGCCAGAAAGTGAACTTACCAACCTCAGAGCACTTTGCTTTTTGTAACACTGAAATCCTGTCATGTTAGGAAACATGTACAGCAGTAAGCAAAGCACTGATAAGAAATATCATACAGTTTAAAATATTTGATTCTAAACTACATTTTAAAAAAAAGTAAAACCAGAACTGCACTAAATATTTTGACCCCATGTCTCATTCCCTCTTTAGACTATTTTGAATAGCTCAGGAGCAGTGCTATGAGATGGTGTAATGAAATAAGCAAGACCAGGATTGTAAAAAAGTGGCAACACCTTTTCCAGGCAAACTGACATAACTGAAAAATAGATGAGCGCTCAAGAAAACAAGATGTTTGTCAAATCTCCAAAATAAGTCTTTACAAATAGATAAATGGAATTGTTCTGATACCATGATGATAAATGTAGGAATACTCTAAACAAAACATAACTAGAAAATTTGAAGTTAAAGAGTGATTCATATCTCATGTAGGAAATTCATAATGCTATGTCTCAAGACATTGCTGCCTGGTTGAAAATCCATGGAGGGTTTCTCCCTTTTTAGCTTAAGAAAGAAACAACAGCAGTGATACTAATAAATTGGAAACGAGGAGGAGAGGAAAAAAAGCATTATCCAAATTTAATTTACTGTCTGAAAAGCATAAAACATTTAATAAACAGCTTACAGAATAAACTGAATTCTGGAGTATTTTTCTAGTGCCAAATACAACCAAAGGACAACATGTTAAATAAAACTGAAATTGACTTGAATGATGTGAATGAATGGCAAATTTTGTCACTAACCAGATTAGAAAAATACCAATGAAATTCATACAAAAAATAATTTTAAAAAATCAATTGACTTAGAAGTGAAGTTAAAAAACAATCTATTACAGTGGCATATGAATTAGAACAAAGCAAAAAAAAAAAAGTACAAATGACTAAAGATGCAGATGCATGTTTTCGGTGGCAGTACTTCAAAAAAAAACATTTCTTGCAGTCATTGATATGGGGCAGGGACTATTTTCTTTCAGTGTTGTCAGTCAGCTTACTAGAGAACACACACATCGGTATGGCTCAGCATTACAGAACTGACAGAACTAGCAAGGTAGTCAGTCATTTGGAAGAAATAATAAAAATAATAATAAAAAGTCATACTAAGGGGGGATGAGTTGTCTCATTTTCCAAAATACTATAGGAAATGCAGTATAGGGAAATGCAAAGACTGTATGTGCTGTCATGATTCCATCCAATTGCTCTTTCTAGAGATTAAGTACACACACTTGGATATAGTATTGCAGGCGCAAGTAAGCTATATTTTGTATTAATTCTTAATACATGATTCCTCTACTTGCAATCTAAAACTAAATTGGCCACATAACATTACAAATGTCTATTATGAACATGCAATGTCATTAACCCCACATTTTTACAACTCAGCTGCTATTTTCCAAGCATACTAAATTGATCTTGTCAAAGCTTATTTGTTTGTCCAGGCTACTTTGTTGTATGGGCCAATTGTGATCACCATCATGGCAGAATTGGCTTAATTTTGTCTCCAATAAACACCAAAATTATCTCCTGTACCCAGACTTAAGATATCCCTTAGGGTCAAAGTGAACCACAGCCAATTGACATAGGTGCACTTTAACTTTTTTTTTTTTTTGCTACTCAGCTGCTAAAGACTTGGTTAAAGGATTCAGCACCACGTGAATAACCCACTTGTGCACCACAGGAAAAGTGTTGTACAGATCAGAATTTAGTAATGTCTGATATTCAATACATACCTTGTATACGTCAGCTGATCTTTACACTGATAAATATATTCTCTATGGTTCCTTCAGAATAGCTAAACTCAGTTATGTTGGTTATTCCCATCTCTTTTTGGACAAGTTTCTTCTCTAATTCTGTCTTCTATGATGTAAAATACACTGTTCTTCTCTGATTAAATGAATCTTTTTCTCCATAATACGTTAATAACATTTTACATCTTAACAATTCTGCAGCACAGAGTGGCTCCAGATGCCTATTATCAACTAAACCAAATATCTGATTGGTTTAGAGGTTTCAAAAACATCCAATGTCTACGCAGGTTAATTCACGCAGAGCTAAATTTTTCTGTCTCAATTCAGAAGTAGATGAGTATGAGCCACTTACAGTCCAAAGATATACAATTAGTAACAAGCAGTATGCAGATTATATACATCTAGAACTTGCCATATACAAACTTGTTCAGGACATTCACAGATAAAGAGGTACCTGAAGCTGTCAACAACTTTAGTAACTTCAGATCTGTTTCTGGCAAATAATGCAAGGGAAAAAAAAAAAAGATCTTATTTCCTGAGTAGCAACAGATAGGCTGAAATCAAGTTACTGTATGTCTTTGTATCATTTAATCAATGAAAAGCATGCAATTTTTCAGGACAACCTTTTAAAAGCTATTCATGGACTTCTATCCAAAAAAGTATACATGAGCAGATAATTATGACATATCAGTGTTTGTTAGGATGGATGAGCATTTGCAAAATAATGAAAAAAGAACATCAACATTCTACAAATAAATAACAATAAAATACTACACATAACAAACAGTGTGCACCAACCTGTTTCCAGTCCAAAATTTTTATTTAAATATGCACTATAAATTACATATATTTAACTTATCTGAATGTACTATTCTGAAAAAAAAAAAAAAAAAGCATATCACAGTTCTATAAGCCTATGAACAGCTACTTTCTGAATAAGAATTGTGTGTTGTTTTTTTTTTTTTCTGTATTAGTCCTGTATCAACTGAATATTTACACATATAACCTGAGGCATAAGTAAGTCTTACCTCAGGGAATGGTAGCTTTGTACTCAAACAGAGAAACACTTAAATGTCTTAATGAAGCTGTGTCAACATGAAAGGGTATTTCAACACATTCAGAACTTAAACTATATTTATATTTAAAATACTTTTCTAATTATATTTGTAAAAGATAGATGTACTCCTTTTCATAATGGGATGGTGGGATGTAGGGAACAAGGCTGGATGGAACAGCCTGGTGGCTGCAAGCATTTCACACAGCTCAGTATTGTGTAATACACTACACGTTACACATGGTGCTAAATTACAGGAAAAAGAAAGGAAGAGAACCTAATTATTTCTAAATTCCTGCTTGTCTTAACAAAATGTGTGTCATCACCTTGGGTAGCTAGATCTCTACAGTAACAGATGGATAATGACTGATAAATAATATATAATAATTAATAACAAAGATAAGCAAATTATTATACAGCCAGTCCATGGGTGTTATCTTCCCCCAGTGAGACTGCAAAGTAGTTTTTGATAAACTGGCATTTACCTTGGACTAAAAGGACACACAAGAAATTATAGCACAAGACCTAACACATGGTAAATTCACAGACCAATTTACAACTCTACATACCCTACACTTACACACATTTCACTACTATCACGGACTGCTTTTTCTTTTCTTTTCTTTCCTTTTCTTTCCTTTTCTTTCCTTTTCTTTTCTTTTCCATGAATAATACAATTATTTATATCAGTAATACCAACTAAATCATCTGAATGTAATCAACCAATAGGATATACAATTATTGACCCACGTTTCCAGATCCATAGCAGAAGTTTTCCTAGAACAAACTAAACTAATATAGTTCAATCCAGCAAAATTCTGAGGCCTCAATAGCATTGCCTCTAACAAGAGTTAAAGCCAAATCTTGTAAAGTTTCTTTATTATTAAAATTAATGAAGTTAAAGGATTCAGCCAAACATTGTTATGTATGATGTTTTCAAAAACTGCACATAATTCAGGATGCTCTGGTTCTTGTTTTCTGACCTTTGTAGGCTGTTCTCCAGCTCTTTCAAGCTGATCTCATGGCGCTTTTCATTCTAAAGAAAAAAAGTAACACAACACAGTTTAGAAATAAAATACAAACCAAAATATTAATGTAATAGAATTACTACCTACATTTTATAAGCCTTAGTTACTCAAACTTCTCAGGGGCTCTGAAAACATAAGGTCCTCAAAAGGGCCTCAAGACATAGAAGATTTATGTTCAATCAGAACCAAAATGAACATATTTAAATAGGTTTATAATCCAAAAAAAAAAAAAAAAAAAAAAAAAAAAAGGCCTGGCAGTGTAGAAACTAAATTTGTGTCATAAGTGATTCCTAGCATGTTAACTCTATTATTGACTTAAGACTCGATTCGATAAAGCTGATTTTTCAAGGAAACATTAGTTACTGATCTCTGTTGTAACATGATTTTTGTTGCCTATGGTCCTTTATTTTAAAAAATAAAGCAAAAAAATGAACAAGAATTAAAAGACTAACTGCAGCACTACCTGCTCATTAGACCCATACCTGATGTACAGCTGAGATTGTTATATTTACACATATGTTACATATATTCAGGAGTTTCCTTTTACACCTATTACAGGTTTCAGATGCTAGTTGGTTAAAATAAGTTTTTAAAAAGTAATTATATTGAAACCTTCCAATTTAAATTCAGCTCTAGAAAAATAAACTATCTAGAATGATTAACTGAAAATAGTTACCTTTATAATCCTATTTTGTTTCCAGTTTCATTACAACAAGGTGAATAGAATCATTATTTTCTATAATGCATTGCTGGTTATACATGTATGTAAATGTAGTTATAAAACAAACAAAAAAACATGTATGTTCTGAATTAAGTTACAACAGTTCTTCTCAGACAAATACCTTTTGCATTTGTTTTTAACTGTAAAATGGAAACCATTTGAAAATCTTTTATTTTCACACAGAACGATCAGCAGGAGTATTCTGGCAAGTGACCTTTCTATTATCTAGGATTGGTGATTATTATCTATCTTCTTATTATCTAGGATTGGTGATTCTGAGAGTTTCTTTACCTCTAGTCATTGGTGTGAGCACTTAAAATTGAATAAGAAGCAAATAATGATTCAGAATTTAGAAATTGAAATATGCTGGTATTTTCATTCAAATTAGCAAATATATTAGCAAATAGCTTGAAGTAGAGCCATGTGCTAGAGATCCAATTTTGCATCCAATTTTTGCAGAGAGAAATAAATAGGGATCCAATCTCAAGTACACTCAGACATCAGAAAAGGAATAACAGTGTACGTAACAGTAACTTTGCCTTGTAAGTGCTGGCATTGACCCTTTCCATATTGTTTCTTTTCCTTGTACCCTGGTATTATATTAAAGATGACCAGAACAGTTCTATGATAATAAAGGTACACACTATGCTGTACATTTTCAGGTTCTTTAAAATTAGGGCTCCAGGGCTTTAAAATTAGTTAAGGATTCCCAAATTACACTTGATTTCATAACAAGAATAGAAAATATAAAGTTGAAATACACTGTTTCTACATCACCATACACATACTCTACTACCAAAAACTCCTAAAATCCAAAGCAAACTGGGATCACTGAACATAGGTGATAAGGGATAGGATTCAATAAAGAGGTGGTTTTTTTTTAAATCTCTTTCAGGTGAACTACATTCTCACTGTTGTGTGTCCCCCCCTCCTTCCCCCCCCAAAAAAAAAAAAACAAAGCTATGAATGCCTAGTCTTAATACACCTCCTTAGGATGAGGAACTTCATTTCTTTCTTAAAATTAAAGCAAAGATATTGTGGTAATTTGCTGGCTCAATATGATTAAATTTTATACCCCAATTCAACCTGAGTGTTCTTCTGGGACGGAAGGCAAGAAAATTTTCCTAATCTTCTACTTAATTTTAGCATAGTAAGAGATTACTATGAAAAAATATATATTTGAAATAATAATTTTAAATGTCTGACTTTGTTTTAACAACACTTTTATCTTTGGGCAAATGCAGACATTAAGTTACCCTTGATGCAGATAAAAATTAAGCATATCAAACACGGAACTACATCTCTGATGCTGTATATGAATCCTGAATAGAATTTGCATTTAGGTTGGCTTAAGATTTTAGTCTTGAAAGCTTTAAGTCAGAATACATAATATTGTTTCTGAGAGTCTAGGAGTGTATCTTTTAGTATCTTTTAGTGCCTTTTTACCACCATTTATATTTATTTTAAATAGCTTTGTACTTTATTATCACTGATTGCTGGACAAATATTTAACTGTAGTAAAACTTTGGTTGAAGAAATGATATACCACTGCCAGTGTAGGGAATTCAGGTGTGGCTGTCATTTTATTAAGAGACAATGAAAAGAGATTTCTAAGATTCATTAAAACATTTTTAATGAATCTTAGAATATTCCAACCCAACACTTTTTTTGGTTTTCAGATAGTATTACCCATCCAAAATACCTATTCAGCAGAGCCACAGTTTAAGAAGATAAGTATCTGTATATCAAACACTAGGCATTTAGAAGGCTGAAACTTTGAAAAACAAAACAAAACATCTCTTCTGTTACTAATTACATTTATGTGCAACATCAGTATGCAACTGAAAGTTTTGCACAAATTCCAGTAAGATCAGATTCTTTTACCAACTCAGGGTGGAAAAAGGTACCACTACATGGTTATGAAACTGTTATTCTATTACTCAAATCTAGTTATGCTTACTGAAGATGATTAATCTGAGAGGGAAATTAAAATTTCAGTCTTTTTTTTTTTTTGATATTGGCTTCCTGGGGAAACTGGATTGCATAAGAGACGTAAACTCAATGCTATTCCAGTTATTAAGATAGGCTAAACATCTGTTGAGTTTATTAGAAATGTAAATATACAAAGTATATTGTTAAGTTGAATTAATTTGCTGTTTCCTAAAATGCTTATCAATTCTATTAAAATAGTGGTTTTCAGTAAAAAAAACTTTATGGAAACAATGATGTCGTATGTAATTTCTTAAGTCATAAACAGTATTGTTTACTCACATGGTGAAATCTGCAGAGAAGTTGTTTTTTCTCTTCTTGCCACTCTCTCAGCTCAGATTCAAGGAGTAGTATTTTTGTCTGAAGGGGTTGTTCTGTGTATGACAGTTTTTCAAATTCTTCAGCTACCTATTATAGTACGAGATAGAACATATTTACATTTACTTGCAGTTAAAGCCCAAACCAAACTATTCTCTTGTACCTTTGCGTTAACAGCTCTATTTCCCATTCCATTACCTAACACTTCAGCTATTTCCCATGCACAGAAACTACAAAAAACCTGGGAAGTACTCTGGCTGAATTTGAATAAAGTTTCAATTTGGAAAAAAAATAAAATAATAATAATAATAATAATAATAATATATATATATATATACACACACACAAGTAACTAATAGTAACTAATTTGTAAGTGTACCCCAACTTGTTATTTTTTTCAGAACCAGATCTATATCCTCAGACAGTACTGAGAAATAGTATTGAGATAGTGTGTTTTTCAACATAGAATCACTGAGGTTGGAAAAGACTTCTAAGATCATCAAGTCCAACAGTCAATATGAATAAGCCGAGATGGAAATTACAACCTCATGCCTATTTTCTGATTAAACTAATATAATACACTGCAATCTAAATTCCTACATTTCCTCTGCCATACTGTTCGCATCCTTTGTGTAAACAAAAAATCTCTACTTAAAGGGTGCAAATTCTTCCTCTAAAATTAGAGAGACTTTAGCACCAAAGTTCTTGTGGACTGCAAAATTAATTGTGGAGGGCAGAATTAAGATTCTTTTCAGAAACCTCCTGCACTCTGTGAGATTTAAGTACATGTAGTTAAAGCACTTTGATTTGTCCCAAAAATGATGGTGAAATGTTGGTTCACTGAACTTTGTCATTAATTTCAATACGATTTGTATTCCAGAAAGAAGTTGAATTGCATGATTCATATTTAAACAGCCAGAATTCCAAGTAAATTTTAACAATTATATGCAAATAATCTTTTCCCATCTTTTATTCCCTTGTTTTTAACATCATATGAAAGTAGAAAATAGTAAACAAAGCTAAGAGGTGCACTAAATCAATACCATTTTTCTCCCTTCCTCCAAAGCAGATTCCAGTTGTCTTGTTAAATCATAATACTCTGCAATTTTCTCTTCAAGCTGCAATTTACTGCACTGAAGACTCTCATCTTCTTTTTTAAGCTGATAAGCAAGTTCTTCATTTTGAAATTCTATCTTGTCTAATTTCCTTTAGGCAAAAGAGATTAATGTATTATAATTCATTACAGCAAACCAGTAAAGAAATTATTTAGTCAGATTTTTTTTATTTTTATTTTTTAAAGAATTACCTCTTAAGATCTTCATATTTCTTCTGAATATTAAAGTTTTCTACTTCCAAGGAATGACTGTCTATGGAATTTATGTTGTCTTCCTCCTGTGAAAATGACAATTCCTTTCTAGTTGAAGAGACTTATATGCAGGATATTATAAAGTAAAGTAAACCTGCCTATTAAAATCCAGTCAAATTATTTAACTTCAATTTCAAGCACATCCTATCTTATACTCATGTAAGAACTATCATATATTTGAAACAAATAAAAATGCAGTCAAAGTAGCAGACTAAAACTTCATGTGATCACTTAAGACTGATAACCTGCTATGTAACAAAGTGAAATCCTAACAAAACCCATATGCTGCCCATGCAGCGTTGTGTATTGAGAGCTGGCCAGGTCTATCTCCTTGTGAATTTTAACTCTTAAGCTTTAAATCCCAGCAAGAATAAATTCCCTCACTCTATAGTCACAGAAACCATAAAAAAAATAAATATATATACACACACACACGCACACACACAGTTACCTGTGAAGAACAGGGTAGCACTAACAAAGGATTTCAGAAAGTGGTAAATATTTATAATCAAAAAAGATAATCAAGTTCATGAAAAGAGGTATATCACTAGCAGGACATGGAAAAAAAGAAATAAGAAGCCAAACTGTTTTACCCCTACCCATCATCCAGATTGACAGATTTTTGTTTTCTTTTAAATCCCATAACAGTAGCAGTGGGATTTTTGCTCCTGCTATCAACCATCAGCTTCAGATCAGCAGTAAATGGCCATATCATCATTCTGCTGGCACCGCAATATAACACAACCTCCATCATTCACTGGACTGCCTCAAGCAGTTCCATTCACTAACTTGAGCTAACCTGGCTGAATTTGCTGACATTAATTATATAGGCTGCTCTACTAGCAGATTGGGGGTAGAAGAAACCTTCAGCATAGGGGTAGTAAGTTGATTATCTTAAAAATATAATTTATGGCTATTTCTCTGTATGAATATTGTCTGGTTTATAAAAGAGTCATTAAAAACAAAATGAATGTGGTATTAAATTACTCCACAAGATACAGATAATACTTAGATTTGACCATTTATTTCCAGGGAAGAATCCTGAAAGATTTCTCATAACTATGCAAAAGGTTCAAGAATATACTTATTTAGAAAATAGAAAATCTGAAAGTAAAGACAAGTAAGTAGGATTTCTTGTCACATACTGAACCCATATAAGT
Source organism: Aythya fuligula (assembly GCF_009819795.1). Classification (NCBI taxonomy): domain Eukaryota; kingdom Metazoa; phylum Chordata; class Aves; order Anseriformes; family Anatidae; genus Aythya; species Aythya fuligula. Next base: position 15,312,435 of record NC_045566.1, read on the forward strand.
ACTTCTGGCAACAGTTTCTGAGCTTTTGATTTATGAAGCAAACAAAGGAAACAGCTTAACAAGCACATGCACTAATAGAGGGGGGGAAAAGTATTCCAGAGACTTTCACATTTTTTTGATTTATCTTTAAAAAATCGCTGTGTTCTAGGCACCTGAACCTGTAGCTCCCTAGGATTTTTGCCTTTCTGTGCACTGATCCTTTCCTAGTACATAAGCTTTTCTTGAAATCCTTGCAGCTTTTCCTCAGCTGTATTCAGTGTGTCACAAACATGTCCTAAATCCTTTAACTCAGCCTCTGTTTTGTCCTTCACCTGCATAATATCACAGTAAAAAATCTTAAGCGTGAAACCATAAATTAAGCGTTATAAAACATAATAGCTTTCCATGCAAGTAGTAAATCTGAAATTCTACACAGGTTGCATAATGCCATCTATTTTATAAAAACCCAACAAAGTTACAAGTTCATGACTGGGGAAGTTTCTGTCTCTGACTACATGTCATTAAAGACTCTGTAACACTGATAATGAACATTTACAAAATTATGCAAGTGTTAGCAGCTGATCATGCAACACCTAAATTTTTATTTTATTTTTATCATAATATATGTTGGAAGATGGCATGCAAACATACTAAACAGCTTATAGGAAAAATTCTGGCCATACAAGTATTGCAGTGTTTGAAAAGCAGGCAACAACTAGTGCCATCTAAAGCTGCGTACAATGCTGCACAAATATTATTTATGGGATCAGAAAATATTTTTCTCCATCCTACAGCTGAATCATGGAAAAATTAAGTTAGTATGAAATAGAATGAACATTAGAGATGCTCCTCTGTGAGGACTAATTCAATTCTCTAAAACCATGTCATTGCAAGACTTGTCCCTGCCCCAACTTTATTGCTTGAAAAGAAAATGTATTGTGATAAACAGTGGAACTCAGGAAAGTGATTTTCCTACCATGTGTTCCAGCATTCAGCTCCACCTGCTGAAAAAAATTAAATCTCATCTCTGTATGGGTTCTCTTTTAACTACTATTTAAAATGAAGTTATTCCCTACACAACTTTCACAGATGTTCTGTCATGAGATCTAGTTTTTAAATCAACAAAATTGTATTTTTAACAGTGAAAAAATGAATTCTAAAATAGCAGCCCAAGCCTATAGTCATTTGTCTAAGAACCTTTTCCTACTTGTTTGCAATTATACATGTATAATATGCAAAACACATCCACTCGCAAGTAACAGTCAGTACAACATTCAATGCATTTAAGTACAATTTTGTAGATGGAAAAAGGAAGACAGCCAGTACCTTGATACTACTACAGTAAGTGGATCGCTAACATATGAAGGATCAAAGTCCTGCACAATTGTTTGGGAGCATGCTGTAATACTCCAAAACTTACCTCATCTCTCTCTAAACATTTGTTTTCTGTTATTCTTTTGTTTTAATTTAGGACTGTTTCATATCTGGATTTCAATCCTTCTACTTCCATTTATAATTTTTGTACCAACAACACAATATATTTATACCCATATACTTTATTATTTTTTAAATCCAGAAAAGATAGAATTATTTGTATTGCTTCTGTCATTCCTATATTACAACAGCATTATAACCACCATGACAACAAATGTTTTGTTACAAATAAAAGCTTTATAATTTCCTCAAAACTACTTATAGATTTAAATCCTATATTTGAATGTTTCAATATGCTAGTCACCTGAATTTTACACTGTTCAGCAAGGTTTTCCTGTAACTTTGCCTTTTCTTGCAGATCTAACATCTCATTTTCAAAGGAACTGGTACTGTTTTCCAATGTAACAAGGGAAACCTTGATTAAAACATGGAAAAAAGCATTACAGTGCTGTTAAAATAACACAATATACAATATGATATTACTATCAAGTGACCTGCAGACATTAAAAGGAGTGGCAACTATTTATCCCATCAAACAAAAACATTAGTCCACAGTTCTTTTATCAGCTTTAAGACTATTTACTTGGGAACATAAATACACTATAGAATCTGGAAACTTAAATTGAAATTAGTAATCAAGGTGAACTTAATTCTTATGTTTGCAAAACCTTATTTTTAATTTAAATAAAATTTCCAGGTAAACAATTTTGTAGCTATTGACAGTAAAATAAATGGCATCCTGGTTAAACAGGATGATTAGAAAATCCTGTTCCTAACTTGATATCTACTATCCAGTAGATAAATTTTAAATGCCTCATTTCACTTGCTCTAAAAGAATGGGTGGCAAAATTATTCTACAAGTGTGGTATCTCTAGACAGAAGGGCAGAAGGGCAAAAGTGAACTAATATATGTTGTTTTTTGTGTTTTTTTTTTTTTTTTTTTAATATATCAGAAATACAGAGCCATTCCTCAGTAATTTACAACCATCTCACCTTTAATTTTTCATTTTCAAGATAAATCTTTTCATTTTCAGAGTTAACAGGATTTAGCTTTCCAAGAATTTCCTCATTAGAGTTTCTTCTGTATTCCTTTTTTCTTGTCAGGTCTTCCAAAAGGCTTGTGACCTGCCTTGTTAGATAGGCAAGAACTTCTGCATAAGATATTTCCAAAATTCTCACTATGCAAATTAAACTGTACCTTAAGATACATTTCTTTATTGTTTTTATTTATTACAAGAAAACAGGAAAAAAAAAAAAAAGAGAGAAAAGGAAAATGGAAAATATGTTTAAATGTCTTAAAGATCTTAAGAAAGCAGTATCTATTGAAATAAGTTATTTTCCAAAAGAGATGTGATCCATCAAGGAAGTGGACGTATGGCATATTCTGTATGTACATTGACTGGATAGTTTGAATAAGATTGGACAGTTTTGCCTTGCTTTTCCAAGGCAGAGTAAGCTGTTCAAATGTGTATTTGAGAGGAACCATCCACTAGTGTCGTGAGACGTTAATGCAACCAGAACAATTTTGCTACTCCTTTGTCCAGAGCAGAAACTGGAAGCCTAAGTAAGAAGCTTCTATGCTGCAGCAGATGCAAGGGTTGATTCAAGCTGTTGAATCAGTTATTAAATGATTCTGACGAAGCAGAATAGTAGTCACTAGCAAACTCAGACTGTTAGCAAGAATGCCAGAGAAATAACATATTCCTTACTTCCACAGGAGAATGAATTTTAAAAAAGTAATAATTCTAGTTGCATTTCACATTTGTTCTAGTTTCCTAGTATAAAACTCTGCTCAAAAATTTACAATATCGACACATGAACTTGCTTACATTATCAACACTAATACACAACTAAATATCAAGTTTACAGAAACTATAAAATCAACAATCAACAGTTTAACTTACTTCTTAAGGTCTTCTGTTTGAATTTCTAACATTGTCTTTTCTTCTACTATTCTATCATGCTGATTTTTCCAGACATCAGAAGCTGAGAGTATTTCAGACAACTTGACTTCCTACATGAATCACATATCATGTAACAGAAGGGTGTCATAAAGAATGCCACCTCATTCTACAAAAACCACAAGAGCTATTTAATATAAGCTGGCACTACTGGAACTCCCTAGTACAGAACAACATTAATTTTGTCTTTTTGTCTCAAAACAAACAAAAAACCCTATCCCCATTTAAAGTTGCTTTCAAGGCAGAGAGATAGTTAAACACCGGTGCTTTATATCAACTTCAGAATATACCAGCATTTAAGATGAAAGTATTTCCTTAAAACAAAAATATTTCTCCAATACATCCCTACTATATATAAATTACATTAGTAACAAAATAAAATTCTGCCAAAACATTTAAAGAATTTAAAAAACAATAGCATGATAAGAAATGCAATGTTATATAAAGTCCTTGAGAGAAGTATGGATCATTAACCAACACATGTTATCTTGAAAGTATGTCTTCTATGGGCAAAGAAAACAATAGTATGACTGCAAAACATCACAAGTTTAGGAATTAGACAAATGCCACTCCTCAGTACTACTACTATTACTGTCTTCTCACAGAGATCAAAGAAAACAAAAAAACTATAACCATCTCCAGGTATACTAACTGGAAAAATACATCTTTAATACTGACGTATCCAGAATGATGGCAACGCACACAAGAGTATGAAAACACATGCTTATTTGGAAATCCAAATAGGTCAATAAAGATCTCAGCACAGTTTTGATCCACTTAGCCTTTTTGAAAAATTACATGCAGTACAGATATAAGGGACACGGAAGAATCCAAGGAACAATATGGATTAAGGAAGTTGTGTTTGGATTTTGAAAAAGTCCAGAGCAAGCAGCTTAGAAATAGAAAGCTAACTATCCCTATGGGATGCCCTAAACTGATAAAGATTTCAACCCCCAATTGAACTGCCAGCTACTGTACCATACTTCTGAGAATAGTCAGTGCATCTCCACAAAGGTCTAACAGAAAGATCAGAAAAAGTGTAATTGAAGCTGATCAGACTCCTCTCATTTACTACAGTTTGGAGCATACAACCTCATGGCTTAAGACATTCACTAATTTTTTAACAAAGAAAGGCTGTGAATACACTAATAGTTTGCAGGTCACTTATAGCAAATTTTTCCTTAACTGAAGAACAAAAAATAAGAGATGCAAACATAGCATGAACAACCAACTTTCCCATTTTCCAAAGGTAAAAGTCTCCCAAATCTTCAGTTTAAAAGAACACAGTGCAACATTACTCACAGTATAGTCACTTACATGTTCTCTTATTCTGGAGGTTAAGTTTTTCACAGTTTCTTCAAAATGCGCAGCTTTTCGTTTCTGGGATGTGATTGCTTTTCTCAGACCAGTCTTCTCTTGCTCACTTGTTTCCCTTAAGGCTAATATCTGATGCTTGTATTCTCCAACTTGAAGATTGTACTCTGCTATTTTCTTTTCTAGAGTCTGCAGCATAATTAAACATCATATCTTTTCAAATTCTGTACCTTACAAATCAGCTTGTGAGATATCATAATGAGGAACATCAACTGAAATATTGATCTGTTTCCATTAATGTCTCTGTATCTTGTAGTTGACACAAGGAGCTAGCCAAGGTGTGTACAGAAGTAGGCAAGAGAAAATACATGTTGGGAATCTCATTACGAAGATGAGCAAGAGAAAAGGTTGAGGAGGAATAGAAACAGAAACAAACAGGAGTAGTGGGACAGACACCAATCTAACCATTGGCTGTGCTCTTGGCAATGAATGTAAAATTTCAATGTAGATGATGTGGCACAGCCACTGAACCCATTTATTGGATGGAAAATAAATGTGGTTATGTCATTCTTTTAATTCTATAAAGACTATCACCTTAATAATGTGATACATACTGATGTGCTAGCAGTCAGTGCTCTGAACCTAAAGTCAGCATGTTCATAACTAGGACTGGAGATAAGTAACACTGCATATGAAATTTGAAAACAAAAGTTAAGATCTTGAATCTTGAATTTGTGTTGTTTTTTTTTTTTTTTTTTTTGGGTTGTTTTTGTTTGTTTGTTTTGTTTTGTTTAATTTTTGTTTGTTTCTTTTGTTGTTCCTTCTGTTTTAAATCAAGCTAGGAAAAGCCAAGGTCTATGATATGTTCTATTATTAGATGGCAATATACTATTTTCTTGCAAGATCTCTGACTTTTCCCCCATGCATATAATGGCACCACTCTATTAATGAAACAAAATTGCATAGTAAGTAATTTTTTTAAAAAATCTAGCATTTTATATGTGATGAAGACTATCAAAGACAGTTTCAACATATAATTAAAACTGGCTATGACAAAGCTTAAACTAATGTAGGACATCACACATTGTATGGACAATTTGTGACTCTCATTTCCCCTTGTTTGATTTCACAGCCTTCATGTATTTTTCATCCATTTAATTACATTATCAAATACACATGATTCAACTGAGATTAAATCTGGGTTCTACAACTATAATGATATAATCCTTTCTATTGTTGTTAATGTTTCTGACTAACCAGAAATGTCTGATGAACAGAGTTTACTAATCCCACCTGATCTGGGAAACTGACCTCTCTAACTTCCTGACATCTATATTTTTCATCTACATATAAGCTTTCTATTTAAATATGAATAGAAAAGGAGACCAAACATTAAAACACTGTATGATGACATACAACAGAAGTCATATTGGACTCTGCTTCAAGAATCTCAGACACATTATTTTTAAGTCACTATAATTTATTGAAAATATAAACAAGCTAGCAGTAGACAATTAGTTTCATAAAGACACATGCAAGTTCCATTCATATTACTTATTATTCTTCTGGCAATGTCAGTAGCCTACCAGTGTAATTTTTTCCCCTCAAGTCATTGATAAACAACCCAATTGTAAGAATGGTTAGAAACATGCATTTAACATCTAATATTTAACTTGTGATCTACTTGAATGAGACCACAGTGACACACCATTTACCTAGGAACTATGCTACTTTGCCAGCCTTATTCATGACACTATTTACCAATTGCTATGATGTGCACATAATATGCACAGGAGAGAATATCTCTCAGTAAAGGTGCTGCTAACAGCCCCAAAACTTACCCACAATCAACGCAAAATCTATGTAACTTGCAACGTGAAAGATGGCCTCAGCTTACTTGGACTTAACAAGATAAAAGTACAACTTCTAAAAATGAAATGATTAAAAAAAAAAAAAAAAAGGATATTCAGGAAATGTTTTTCAAATATAGGTGCTTAGAGTGTATTTAATAAACAAACACATGACCTGTGGGAAAAATGACTTCAACAAACAGCAAATAAACATTCTATATACAGGCTTCCTTAAAGCTGATAAAAGCAAACAACTGTTATCCCCCGTTATAACCGCAGGGGGTCACAATCACACTAAAAATAGGTGTTTTGAGTATTTTTCAGTGGCTGAGGTAAATTTAAAGGGAGAATTAATTTCATAAGCAGTCCCAAACTCTTGTCTAGATGCTAACAAGATGATCACCCGCTAGCAACCGACTTCAGCACTTTTTGAAAAGCAAACAAATGAAACCTTTACATAAGGATCTAAAGAAAATACAGTTATATATCAAGTTCATTATTCAAGGATCATTTAAGGAAAATATTGTAATTTTAATAACTACACTAGGCAGAACAAGAAAGCAATTTTTATTCAGAAGAAAATACGAGGTACTTATATAGACATAAATGTAAGTGGCTTTTTTTTTTTTTCTTTCCATTGAGTTGCTATAGGTTCATTAACCAGCTCAAATGATACAACTTGTATGGGGGTGCATACTATTAAAAAAAAGCCTTGTTTCCAAAACAGTATATTATTAATTTACAAGCTTTCCTCATTTATACCTACATTTTTTGCAAGCTTCAAATACTAAAATTAGAGACTGCTTATAACTCCAGCCCCTGGCACGTGAACTTTCCCTTACCTAACTTTTCCACTAACTGCTGTAAATACCTAAATCTTCCTTTTGCTTGTTTTAATTTTTATTTTGAAAAAAGCAGAAAACATTTTATCTATCTTAAACAAAATGAGATTAGACCCAAACATTTTTCTCTTAGTCAGCATTAAGAGCTTTATTGAGTCTTCCACAGTTTATAGAAAGAAACAGGTGTGTTTCGCACCTGTGTTTCATCTTAAACAGCTTACAAAAACAGACTCATTCTGAGGACTTGTCTCTTTCTTTCTATTTATTATATGGAAACTGCTTCAGGATAGATATCATTCTCTCAGATAATAAAATTAGGAGAGTGTAAATACTTTTATGTGTGCTTAACTTTTCTTTAGTGGAGTGGTTTTTTTATTTTCTCAATGTGGACAAGTTGAGAAAATAAGAAAAAAAAGTAAATTTGCAATTAAAATAATACAATCAGACAGACTGTGCAAAATATAAATGTTCTTTTTTGTTGTTGTTGTTTCAGAATTTTCTTTTACCAAGGGTTTATTTCAAATGATACCAGAAATAAATAAAAAAATATATTTGATTTGATAATATATCAATGTATATTAAAAAAAAAAAAAGTTGAAATCAAAGCAATACCTAAAAAAGATATAACTCTCAGTTGTGATTTAAACTCTGACTATAGTAGGGCTCTCTTAATTTACATATAAACTTAAACACAAGTAAAAATATGTTACCTGTATTTTCAGTTTTAATTCCTCATTTTCCACTCCTTTTCTTTGAATCTGACACTGCAGGTGAGCTTCTACTGTGCTTGCCGATCCTGACATGCGGTCTTCTTTCAGTACATTGATCTAATAAAGAGAAATAAACACAACTGAAAAGGAACAAGGGGATAGCATAGATAGATAATCTTTTATACTTTCAGATACTGGGCCCCCCAAACTGTTCAGTATCAGGCAGAGTTCTAGTCAGGGCATGGTATGCTGTGTAGACTCCATCTATGCTGAGGTTTGCTGTCATTATGATCTTCAGAATTTTTATAGGACTTTCTTAGAAGTAAACAACCCTATTCAGCATTTATTCTCTTAAGCAAAAGGATGTTTCTATGAAAACATGGTGCTTCACTTTCAGATAAATAAAAGGACATGCCAGCATCTTTGCCAAGTGAGGAAGTATTGTTCACTTGGCACGATGTGGTATGGGACATCCCTTTGATCTGTATGTTTTATTTGCAATCACTCCATTTCCTTTTTTTTTTTTTTTTTTTGCTAAGAAATGCTTAAGCCTGTATCCAATTGAATACATTTAACCTTTATTATACTATATAGCTAATTTTGGAAGCAAGGGATGGATACTAAACAAAAACAAACAAACAAACCTCCTAGGGTGTTCTGTTGCTTTTGAGGCAATACATTACAATGAAGCGATAATGTGCAGGCAGTCCTAGTGGATTGGAACTCCAAGTTGTGTTTAGGGAACCTAGAACCTGCAGAATGCTTTCTCCAAGTCTGCATAACGCTAGTGGGGAAAATTGTGTTGAGAAAATGCTGAGTTCTGCGAGGTAATTCTCTTGGTTGAGAGAAAAAAAATAATGGAGAAAAGCCATGGATTTCAATAAACCCTAAGGAGCTACAAAAATCAAAGTACACCTTAAAGATTTAACTGGGACTACTCTATAATTCTGGGCCACCCTGCACTACATACATGTTAAGTGCAATTCAGGTATAAGAGTACTGTAAAACAGATTGCTAAACTGTGTATAAACCACACTGATCTTGAAATTGTTATCATATCCTTGTATTGTCCATAGACAATTCTTTTAATCTTGTTTCTCCACCTTCCTTTGCCTGGTTCAGAGAAGCAATGAGGTCTTTCCAGCCTTTGATGGTATCAGATCTGCTGTCTACACCACCCTTCCTTATTTGTTGAGTCCCAAAGGGCCATGGATACTAACTGTGAAAGTATCAGTTTAGTTTATTCTGTATTACTTCACTGTAAAAGTTTGTTCCAGAATTTCTGCAAAGGAGAAGCCACAAAGGGGTCCAAAGCCATTAGTCTGGATTTATGACCCTCCAGGAACTGCGGGGCAATAGTGTTAAGGATAATCTATACTCTTAAATAGGTGTGGATACGGTCTTGAAGATTTGAATATATGTTCATATAGAAATGCCTTTCAGACTTCCTTTTTAATAATCTTTTGAAATAATTGCTCTTATCAAAACTTTAAATTTGTAAATAAAAATTTAGTACATTGGAAGAAAACATTTATTTCAAAATAATTGGTCACTCACTTTTTTAAACTGAAGCATGAATGAAAGTTCTTTGACACGTTTCTCCCTTTCAAGTATTTTTTTCCTGAGATTCTTCATGGGGAAAAAAATAACAAAAATTACTTTTCTATTTCTACACAAAAATGCAGCAGTAATGTACACTGATAAGTATTTCAGTTGTAAAAATAACTGAGATTCCATTTTGTGATGATACACCACAAATACCTCAACTATGTACCTGAAAACATCTGATGAAGTTTAATATTTACTCTGACTGTATAGATCATAATAGGCACTAGGTTGATTAATTTCACTAAGATTTATTTTGAAACATTTGCCACAATTTCCTCCAAATCAATTTGTTCTTAATATTTTCTTGTTTTATTGCTACACAGAGAAAAAACGTTGCTTAAAAACAAACATACAAAAACCAACACAATAGGCAGTAAGAAAAGTGATGGGGGGAGAAGAGGAGGGCAAGAGAAGCAAAGATGAATAGACAGAGCAGAAATTTAGGCTTCTGTCCAAAGATCTTAGAAAACAAAAAGCTAACACAACATAACCGTAGGCCTAATAAGCATTTGTGAACAAAATCCAACTAACACATTTTTTGAGTGGAGACCTCTTTTATTTTAGCTCTTAGTTCAGTATTTATCAGATTGCCTGATCAAATAAAGAACAGCTTTAAAATATAAAAGATTGTGGTTTTTTAGTATTTTATTATTGGTTGGGTTGCTTGGAAATCATGGACTCTCAGCTGCATTTCTGGTTATTCACTGTTTAACTTTGGACAAATTACATAGGGTATCTTGAGGGTTTCAGGTGATCAGATTGCAGACTACTCCTGAAAGTGGCAGTTCTGCTATTCTCTTTTCCCAAGCTACACAGGGCTACCTTTACCATGGGAAAAACTCAAGTGAAAGGTCGGGAATGCAGCTGGGAGCATAACAAGTAAAATTAACACTCTTGACAGCAGTGGAGTTTGATTTCCACAGGCAGACTGTAAAATTGCAGGATCACAGCCTTCAGTGCTTTAAATTTCCTCATCTGTTACATTAGGCTAACACTTTATTCTAGTCTTAGCAAGAAAATATTAGTGTTCTTAAGCAGGACACCTAGAGTGACATATCTCTTTGCATTCTCTCTTCAGAATTTGGATATGCTTAATCCTTTCATTAAAAAATTGGAAGTTACTTATGGAAGCATTAGTTTCCATAAGTAGTCCACCTCCATCTCCCCAAAAAAGGTAATAATAAATACTTTTTTTTCATTCATGAAAAATTTTGTCTGAATTAAATATTTGAATCTTAGGGTTCTTGTTATTAGTATATTTCTTAATGTTGGTAAATGACAATAAAGGAAATGGAATCAGGGGGGTTTAAATGCTTCTTCCTTTTGCTTCAAAGCTGTGTTACTCAATCGTCACGGCTACCTAGGTACCGTCAATTTGTATCAGAACCAATTTATAAAGTGGTTTTTTTTTTTTTTTTTTTTTTTTTTGGTGGGAACAAGAAAGAAAAAAGTTAAAGTTCACTATTTTACCTGCCTATTCATGTCAGAAGAAAAGACAAGTTGAAAGACTATTGCATGAAGCGGAGCCAGTATGTAATCTTATGGCAGTATTTATTTCATTTGCAGTAACTGTAATGATTACTCTGAATCTACTCTACATAAAAAAAAATTAAAAAAAATAAAAAATAAAAAAAAGACAATGTGCAACGCATTCAACCCTGTAACAGAAGGAATACTAAAATGCACTGCATATCCTAAAATATGCAATAATATAGTGGTAGTTGTTCAGTGTTGCTAATTAATAGTCTGTATCAGTATAGTTCCTAAGTCCATCTTGCCACTTTAACACAAAATTGGATGATACTACAACATAACCATTTCTAGGTGTACAAAGTAGAACAGAAAAAGGCAGAAATTTCAATTTACTTACAGCATTTCGGATTTCATTTTCACTTAACTTCTGTATCAAAGTGTCAATATTTTTGCTGCTTAACTGTAAGATGAAAGCAGGAAATATTAACAAATTACTTCAGATTATAAATGATTCTGCATTTTTCAATGGCTTTGAATTTCCTACACATAATTTGATATGTTTTTATTTTAGTGAGAAGGAGTCTAAATACTTTAAATATTTAAATCTTATTTGAATGCGTGGTCGAATAGTAAAAGCAGATAAGCAAACCATAATATTACATAATATTACTAACATTACATGTTAAAGGCTTCTAGGAACTTCATTTAGGTATGAGAATGTGAAAATTGAAAAGGAAAACAAAGGCTGGGAAATCACAAAAAACAACCTATGTTAACTATTACTAAAAATCCGAAAGAATTAATTATAACATTGTCAATTAGATGTTTACTTTAAAGTATCAGTTTTGGAGGGGGGCTAACTTTCAATCTGAAAACAAACAAACAAAACCACATAAATAATCTGGTGGGATTTTCATATTGTAAATCATGAACATTTTAATTTCACCGGTGAGGGGATGAACCTACTGTCTCCAAGAAAAAAACGGTGAGTCAGCATCTTATGCAATCAAACCTAAACTCTGAACAACAATAAAATAATAATCAGCACCATGGAATGTCCTGGAGCATGGATGTAGCAGCTATTTAATTATTAGCCACAGCACAGTGACAATCAAATTAAGTTAAGCTTGGCATTCAAGTACCTGCTGTGCTAGCTCTGTAAACTGTATTGTGCAGGAACTACCTGTGCCCAACAAGCTCCTGCATCCTACCTGCCCAGTCACCTGAGTAAGAATCTGTGTCTTTAATCTTTCTGCATTCCCACTATTTTAAAGCATTTCCCTTTGCCTCCATAGTCCAGGTATTCAGAACCTGTCTTGCACATGATCTCTGGCTCCCACAAGTTTGATTACTTGAAATAATCTTACATGGTCATGTTCTCTTGTTTGAAGTGAAAGCCATAACAATCTTTTTGTGGTTTTGAGTGTTTCTAATTCCTCTACCAGGAAATCCTCTTGTGTACCAGTAATTGTCATCTCTGATACAGAACGTTTACAAACCTATTAAAACATCATAAACAAGAAGATATTATAGATGATTTACAGTATTTCCTCAAACATATATTATTAATATTCAAATTTGGCTTTAAAATACAGTCACTAAAAATTAATAAATGTTTGCAACTACACAGTAAACTAAAAGAAAAAATGCTACCTCAGTAGTGTTTAAACTGTGTATGAGGCATACAGATTCATCTTCCAACCTAACAGAAATATGGTATGCTTATCAACTTTATTTTTTCTTTCTGATAAATGTTCCAGATCTCACTTTAAAGGAGTAAATCCAGTCAGACTAGCTACAAGGAAAACAAAACAAAAACAAGTGGAAACTTTGTCATCAAAAGCTTTACTGGAAATCCATGCAAAGGAGTCATCCTATCCTTATCTGCTCATAATTATACAGAATGTTTCATGTTAATGTTCTTGGGAAAAGTTCAAATGGAACTCTGGGATGACAGTTTAAAGAGAGAAATTACTTAAAAAAATTGAAAAAAAAATCCCCACTATAGTCAGGCTGTATTAATTTGTGAATGTAAGAAAAAAAATGCAGGATTTTAAAGAATATCTGTAAAGAAGGTTTTTCACTGCATGCAAAATCAACAACATAAAGATAACAAATGCATTTATCTTAATTAGTGAGCAAATAGTACCTCTCTTGTAAAAGAACTAGCAATGCTTGTAACATTCACCATCCATTTATGGCCCTCCAGGTTCAGGTTATACCTAACACAGGTTAAAATTGGAAAACTCACACCTCTCTGTGCTCTTTTGAGAAGTCTTTCATATGGCCTCTGTAAATGTGGCAAGCATTTCATAGATTAAAAACTTAAGCTTTTCTAAATTAATAATTCTACAGACATTGATAGAGATGAGATTAAAACAATAATTTATTTTGAATGTGGCATTTAGAATGCATACAAACTTTTGACTAAAATATACTCACATTTTCTATTCTACTAATAACATCTTTAAAAGTTGGCACGAAGTCCTCTGCTGAATTAATTTCCATGTCTATTTTAAAAACCTCCTGTAAAGCACCATTTTCACAAGGGGCATTTTCCTTCTGCCTGACCACATGCAAAATAATAAATGCAAATTGACTTATCTTAATAAGTAAGTAAATAAGCAAGACACATAAGTCTAGTTCATACAGAATTCTACAACTGATTTTTTTTAACATGCATAGTAAAGTTGATATGGTATGCACCTCATACTTTGGCTTCTCTACATCACTGTTTTCAAATACATATTTGAAATTATTTACTTTGTACTTACTACTCAAAAGAGCATTTGCCCCCTGCTGACAGATATTTTATGTTAAAGGTGAAAATTTCAAAATAAAGTATCTTGCACTGAAATCATATATTAGAAAATTCTAATAAAATACCCTCCTAACAGTGACCGGTTTATGGTTTTCATTCATTTGCAGTATTGCAATATTTCAACTGAAAATGCAGTGCCTCTGTAACCAAAAAAAATAAAATTAGTCTTTCTTCAGAAGGGCCTAATGTATCGGGTTTATGTGGTAGGGCCTGGTAGCAGAGGTTGGTTGCAGGGGTGACTTCTGTGAGCAGAGCCCAGCAGCTGCCCCATGTCAGATCAGAGCCAGCTCCAAAAGGGATCCGCTGCTGGCCAGAATTGAATTGGGAGGTGACACTGGTTGGGCATCTGAGAGCAAATTCAAGAAAAGGGAAGGGGAAAAAAACAACAACAAAAAAAAAAAAACCTGCTATGCAGCAGCAGCTGGTAGAGAGGAGTAAGAACCAGCCCTGCAGCCCCCAAGGTCAGTGCAGAAGGACAGGAGGTGCTCCAGGCACGCAGCAGCAGTTCCCCTGTGACCTGTGGAGAGGCCCCAGGTGGAGCAGGCTGTCCCCCTGCAGCCCATGGAGAAGATCTCCACACTGCAGCCTGTGCAGGAGCCCCTGGTGGAGTAGGGGATCTGGGGGGAGCTGCTGCCCATGGAGAACCCACGTTGGAACAGTTTGCTCCTGACAGATTGACCCCATGGTAAGGACCCATACTGGAGCAGTTCTTGAAGGCCTGCTGCCTGTGGGCAGCCCATGCGGGCTCAGTTCAGGAAGGATGGCATCCCATGGAAGGGACATGGAGCTGGGGCAGAGAGGGACCGTGAAGAAGCAGCAGAGAGGAAGCATTAGGGACTGACTGCAGCCCTCATTTCCCTGCACCACTTTGGGGGAGGATGTAGAAGAGGGTGGATTGGTGGAGATGTGTTTTTACTTTGCTTTTAGTTTCTAACTGTTCTAATCTGCTAGTGATAGGTAATGAATTATATTAATCTCCCTATGCTGAGTCTGTTTTGCTTGTGACGATCTCCCCATCCTTTTCTCAACCCTGGAGCCCTCTCCATTGTATTTTCTCCCCCTTCTCCTTCAAGGAGGGGGTGTGAGAGAGCAGCTGTAGTGGAGTTTAGCTGCCCATCAGGATAACACCACCACACCTACACAAAAAAAAGAATATCCTTACACCAATCTATGCCAGCTCTCTATTTAGGCCTTCACAGGCCAATACTTACAGACCTAATGTACTCATAAGCTTCAAATGCTTAAGTAGCTTATAAATACGTTCCTTATATCTTAACATTTTACCATTTATCTTTGCCTGAAGCACACCTTCTTGATGCATTTTCATTCAAGCTTTGTTGTAGGTGATTTTTTCGTGACCTTTTTTTAAGCAGTGGTGACAGTTCTGTAATCTTGATCCAGTATTTATCAGGACATGGACCCCAACTCTGCTTCCAAATTTCCTCCTGTGTAGGCTCTGCAAGCTTATAAACAATGCACTCAGTTAGTTTAATCCATTCCTGACTATGATGCATCAGAATTGCTACCACAGAGTAAGTAAATTGTAAACATGAATGGTCATTTTATGACCCCAGAGTAATTAGTCAGAAAATTAAAGGGAATTTTTCAGTAGACTTCCAAGAACTGGGAGTGACTGGTCCTGAATTAATAATACCATTTTCCATTACTTCCATGGTTGTCTTTCTAACAGTTTGTCTATTCAACTACTTCCTCTGTAATGATCAATAAAAAGCCTCATGCTGTAGCCTTGCAGCTAGCTCTCTGAAAACCTAAAGATCAAAAATAATATATTTAAAATTAAAAAATATATATATTCAGAATAAATAGCCATCTGTTATCCTGCAAGAAGAAAAGGTTATGACTTATGAAGGAGAACTAAGAAAGTCAGCAATGAAAGGTCACGTTTAGCCCTTTGAATTCCTTCCAACTTTGCAGGAACTACTTTTGTGCATGGGACATAACAAAACAACAACAACAACAACAACAACACTTTTTCAAGTATGTCTAACAAAGAAAATGATAAGATTAAGTGTTAAAGACCTGCATAAGAAAATTATATTTGCATTGGCACTGTGTCTTACACATATTCTTACCTGGTGTTCAAGACGGTCATACTCTTTGCTGAGATCAGTAAAGTATTTTCCGCTTTGGATGGCATTTTTAGTTCTATAATAATCGTCTTTATACAACTGAATCAGTGAACAGAGTTTTCCTGCTTCTCCAGATGTAATTGGCAGCACACACATTTTTCCCTGAAATATATTCATAATCATGTACTGTTTAGTATCACTGCCTATTAGAACACTCACCTTCCCAGTTCAAGGCATATCAACATAAAACAAGTCAGCTCTTCAGGCAAATTATTTAAAAGGAGTTTTAAAGATCAAAGAAATCTCACTTTCATTTATTGTTTTCAATAAGCGTACAATCCTGTGATACCATAGGATGTACCCTCAAACTGACAACTTGCAAAACACACCTTACCTGTGAGGCAAAGGTAAACTCAGTGAAAGCAGAGATATTATGTCACAGCAGAGATCAGCCAATTTTGAGGCAGAAATAGCTTTTCTCCTTTCCCAGTTTGGAAAAGCTCCTGGCTTGTAGCTGTACAGGAAAATGATGCTGCCCACACCATTGTAAGTCCAAGTCAAAGTATCAGGGCCTACAGGCAAACAAAACCTTCTGCCCTACTTCCTTGTCAAGCACAAGGAACTTCCCTTCATCTGTGCTGCACTAATTACCGATTATGTTTCACAAGTGGATCGCCTTTCCTTCTCTGTACTATGCCAGATAAATCCCCTCCTAAAGGATTCATCAGAATTAAGTTTATATTCTTCCATATGTATCTTCTTAGGAACATACTTGAGTGTAACAATATTGGGGGAGACTCCTAACTAAAAAAATCCCTTCCTCACAAAATCAGGATGTAGGCTGTTCTGCTTCCAGCTCTTGCTGTAAAGCAAATAACTATACTCCAATAGTTAAACTGTATTTTAAAAAATGCATACTTACATTTCTTGTTTTATTATGTGCTTACATTCCCTGGCAGAGCTCCATCTGTGTCACACAATCCAGGTCTCTACCTTTTTGTAAGTTATATAACCAAAAACAAGTTGTTGAATTTAATAGCTTCCAGTGAAAACAGCTTATTGGAAAATTAATTATAGATTTTTTTATCCTAGCTCATCTACGTTTGCAGAAAAAAAACAATAAGATTTTTGCACAGTTTCAGTGAGCCATTTTTGCGTTCCCCACTCTCACCCATTTTCTGAAATATCCCCTACTTCCACCTGGAATTTGGTACAGAATTTTTTTAAAAGTTTTGAAGCTCGGTAACAAAGCAAATATAAAAGAAAAAAAGAAAAATCAAGCTTAACAGGAACAGAATGAACTTGCCTCATTAACATCAGCAAGAAAAAACTTTTCCTGAAGCTCAGAGTCCAAGAAAAGCGCAGCGCAGGTAGGTGCAGGTAGAGCAGAGGCTGCCTGAGGTGCTGATGACATGTTGGAGTGCTGGGGAGCAAGTCTGGGCGTCCTGACACCTGCTGCCGGTGTTCATCCGTCACTATCTGAATTTGGGTATCCCTGGTCAGTCGCACTAGAAAATACCGTGTGAATACCTCCTGCACTGCAAGGAAGAAGCAGTCTCATGGGAGATGTAAGGCAATTAACGCATGAGAAAGCTCGGCACCCGCAGCCCCGTGTCCCCGGCCCCGCTCCCCTCACCAGCACCGGGGTGCCCGCGGCTGCTGCCCTCCGGTGGGCTGCGTGTCCCCCGGCCCCCTCCCGTGGGCAGCGCCCCCTCAGCCCCCTGCAGCGCCGCCGCGGCCCGCTTGGGGCTGTTGCCACGGCAACGGGCGGCGCGGCCTGCCCAGGGCGGGCGCCCCGGCCGCGAGAGCAAATGGGCTTTAAGCATTTACTTCTTCTGAACAGCTACAAAAACTTCCGTATATACATAAATTAATTTTTTTTTTTTTTTTTTTTTTTTTTTAAATCAAAGGCTATATTTCATCCTTTGTAATGCTAGGAGAGATGAAACCACGCCATTATTCATTATGGATTGGCTGCCTGTTTATACCTGTGTCGCAGGGGGTTTGGGGCTTTGCGTGTGTAAAGCCTAATGTTTTGTTCTTTACAGGAACCTTAGCTTTGAACTGTGAATTAATCACCTCCATTGTAGCTTTGCTTTGGCAAAGCAGTTTGTTAGCTCTGGCCATGATGTCTCATATTCAGCTTAGACAGATTTGTAATTATAGCTTCTCAGAACTTTCCAAGATAATTTTATTTTTAAAGCAATACAGTGTTGCAGTTATCTAAAATTGAGGTGACTGCTTATGTAATAAATATTATGGTCAAGGCTAATTACACTGATAATTGACATCAGACTGCGTACCTCACGAACAAAGAAGTACAAGTTTCAGTCCTGAAAGCTGCGTTTAGATGACCCTGTTGCACAATCCACAGAGTGGAAGATAATTAAAGGAAATATAACACACAATTCAGCTATCACATAATTGAAAGTCTTAATAAAAGAGGTAAAAAGAGGTATTCTAGAGAGAGGCTTCTTTTGGGTAGACCTGTGCGGTGTCAAGAGTTGGACTTGATGATCCTTAAGGGTCCCTTCCAACTCAGGATATTCTATGATTCTATGATTCTTCAAATACTACAGAAACTCTGCTGAGTGTCCCAGCTCATGACTTTATCTGCTTTAAAGGTATAACAGAACTTTTCATTTCTGTGCCAGAAATTCAAGACTCCAAAGTCTGTCTTTGTTCATTGTTAAATTTTGGCAATAGCTTCTTATCACAAAAAGTCTCTATTTTCACTTCTTAGTCATGGAATTGGCTGCTTTATAACTGCATATAATGTGTTTGCAATGCTGTGCTGGTGCTGCTACATCTTTATATTTCAGAGAAAGAGCTATCATCCTTTAAAAATAAATTAGGCTACTGCTAATATTTTAATGTGGGGAGAGAACCAGGAAGAGGGAAAAAAAAAAAAAAAATACAAATAACAAGGCTTATCCAGGAGAACGAGAAGTTATTGAAGAAATAAATGTGCTTTCAGTTCCCCAGTCTTCATGGATTAATCAGTGCATTCATGACCAGGACTAATCTGTCATTTGCAAAGATACACTGCAAAATGTATGGAAACATTACTCAAGTTTCCATGTTCATATCAATAAACAGGACTGTAATAGTTCCCAAGTCCATAGTTAGCACCCATGGGACCATAAATTGGCAATAAACAGTAATCAAATAACCTTATCATTGAGTAACCTGCATAGCCATGCACTCTCTGATTCAAACGGAAGGTTTTGCTAACATTTCTGGAGAGAAAATACAAAACGAAGCTGTTATCCTGCATAATTCCTCCACTGCACCATCAGTGGGTGGATTTTTTTTCTCTTGATAAGCTGCTGCCCTGATTATAAAACCGTTCCTTCCCCACCCTTTTTATCCAACACAAGGTCTAAGACCAACCTTCTCTCCAAAAGGAAGAACTTGCCCTTCCTTTCTCTAGTCCAATCTTTACACACTCACTGTCTTACACAGCAATATTTGTCCAGAAGAGATTACAATATTTCTTCCTGCTCTCTTCTGCAAAATAGGTGTGGTGGTTTTTGCTACTTTCCTCGCATGCCTGTCAATATTCCCCACTCCCCGATGTGTCATGCCAGCTTCTCCAACATGTCAGCAGGGAAGTCCTTCACTTGGCAGTGCACGGGGTCATCGGCATCAGGGAGACCTACCCATTGGGGTTATGATGCTTCAGGGTCCCAGTCAAGGACCCTTGTCTCTTTACATAAAAGACTTGGCAGAAGCAGTAGGTCATCTTCACTGCTCGTAGAGTAGCAGCAGGCATTTCTGCACCTGAAGAGATGAAAGAAATATAAGGAAATCCCAAGGTACAGGGCAGTAACAGGGAGCGCTTTCTCCTTACCAATATTTTATGTGAAGGTCTGGGTGTCCTTCCTTTGGTGATCACTGATTTGGTGTTGATCTTGTTAGGTTTTGACTGAGAGGTGTTTGGGAACTTCTTACCCTACATGCAAGTTATATAGCAGCTATAGCAATGCAGAACTTCCCTTACTGCATGCATAGACCTGCCCGGATCAGAGTTCCCAGTCCTCTTTGATCCCCATAGACCCACCTGTACTGGTGCCACTCATTTCCATGTGAGTCACATCTAGCTCAGACAGACAGCTCAGCTACTTCCAGGAGACTTTGTATTGCCTAAAGAGGCAATAGTAGTTTTATTTCTCTTTTACTAACAAATCCTTAACTCCACATTCCTCAGTTTAGTCTTTCTCCCTGTGCAGTGCTACCCAGGGGGTGAGTATATGAGCCCTGTTTGCTCCCGTACGCATTTCCTGGGAAATTGCTGGCACCAGTTCCTAAATTGCTACAGATTCTTTCATATTCTGAAAAGTGCCTGGGGAGCAGGGAGAAGTCCCAGAACCAGGGCAGGTCCTACAGGAATCTGCGCAAGACTTGGGAAATGGGATGGAGAGCTTTAGGCTGAAAGAAAGCAAAGGGAACACTTTACAGTTCCAGGCAGAAGGGCAGAAACAGCTGGGACAGCATTGTATTTTCAAAAAGCATTTTGTAACACGGTTCAGTTACAGTAATTCCTTTCCAGCATGCAGAGGTATACTCAGACATATGTATAACTTCAGTTTTAAACAGGCTTGTAGAGCCCTTCACCTGGCCAGCTTCTCTCTTACTATGAACAAGTAGTCCTGGAAATCCTAAAACCCTGCAAGTGCTGCGTGTGGAGGCAGAGGCCCTGCTGCACGTGGGTAGGGCAGGTGGTTGGCGTGGATACAGACAATGCCTGCAGGGAAACGAGAAGCTGTTGAAAGCCAACAATGTGGCGGGTCGGAGCCTAGCTGGAGGTCACACTTCACCCCTGTCAAGCCATTCCCCCTGTGTAGCAGCAGGGATCCCACGGCTCCGGCATGGACGGTGGGGCCGCGGTGGGGGCCGCACTGCTGCTGCTGGCGCTGGTGGCGGCAGGGGAGGTGGTGGCGGTGCTGCGGGACGGCGGCTACGAGGGACTGCTGTCCGCCGTGCACCCCCGGCTGCCGGAGGACGGCTGGCTCCTTGCCAGCCTTCAGGTAAGGCGGCATCCCCCGAGGCAGCAGGCCCACGGCTGCCGTGGTCCCGTGCTGGTGGTCAGTGCCTGGTGCCCCCCAGCTCTGGGGGGGAACGGTCCTGACGCGTCCCTTTAGCCACCACCAACCTCAACCGATCATGTTGCTGGTCTCCAGAGAGGCAGCCCTAGCGTTTATGTCATCCTCGACGGTGAATGAGTGCTTCTAAAGCGGCCCTGAGATGCCTGAATACGAGGTCTTGCAGAAATGGGACAATGGGATGATAGGATCGTTACGCTGCCTTGATGAGATCGCTGAGCTCTTTTCTTTAATGTTTGCTGGCAAATGCCGTAGTCAGGACTGATCGCAGAGCGAACATACTGCTTAATCCGTCAACCTGTTTTTTCCATTGCTTATTTGCCAGGACATGATCACTGAGGCTTCTTTGTATTTGTTCAATGCTACAAGAGGAAGGGTCTATTTCAGGAGCATGAATATTCTGATACCTCTGACATGGAAGGACAAGAGTTATGAGAAACCAAAACACGAGACCTATGAAAAGGTAAGGCTCAACAGCTAATGCAGGGAATAGAGTGCACTAAAAAAATCTTTTAAACATTTATTCGTGTACCCACATGTACATTAACTTTTAAAAAGTGATGTGAACAACCATCCACATGAGAATGCCCTTAAAACAGGCAAAATCATGATCTAGGAACCATTGCTAGTAAAACCACGAGTAATGAGCATCAGTAACAACACAGAGTTGTACCATCCTTTTGGTTTTAAATGAGAAACAAGAGAGTCCTGAACTGCAAGAAGCTCCATGTTAAATCTGTCATAGTCCATAAACACAATCCTTTGCAGATTGTTTAATTATTTTGAAAACCTGGCCGACAGCTGGACTGAATACCCTTATTCTGAATATCCTGTCTGCTCTGAATATCCTTGTTTTTACTCAGTTTTGTTTCTCTACTTGTTTTCACATTTATGACAAGTCAAGGACCTCTGCTTGTGATTTCCAGTGTTTTGCTTAGTTGTGTTTTTGGTTTGGTTGTTGTTTTTTTTCCCTCTTGCTTTCTTAACCTATCATCCCTCTAATAATTCCTGGCTGGCAGTTGTGCTGATGACAGCAGCAATACTTGTCTAGGTGGAGTTTCAGACTTATTAGGGAAGGTCTGTCTCAAAAGCCAAGGAAATCTGAAAGAGCAAAGTCAGCTTGTTGCTACAGAGGTAGAAAAAGAAGCAGAGACTAGTTCATAATGGTTAGTTTTCTCTGTTTATTCCAAACTTTGTGTAGCTGGAATCCAGGAAATGGGATGCATGTTAATCTGTGTTTTAGCTACATGCATGGCCACTGGTACTTATGACCAGCTCCACAAGTAAGAGATATTTGCAGCAGATATTACAATATATTTTCTCACTAGGTTGTGTAATAATATCAACAAATCCTTATGAAAATGTATTGGTCATCAGAAAGAAGACTTTCCACTTGAAAGACCCTTGGAAATTGGACCTGTCCTTGTGTTTACACCTGCAAAAACATGTAGATGTGGATTCTTCCTCACTTGCTGTTTTTAAATAAAAAGAAGCTAGCTCTATAAAAGATGTGCTATAGATTTGTAGGCATACTGTGGGTGGATACAGGAGACCTCAGCAAAAAAGTGCATAGAAATGTCTGTTTTGACTTTAAAGATGATCAGTCCCTTAATTTGATTAGTTTAAGGCTGATATCATTGATATAAACTGAATAGCATATTTGGATTTTATATTCTAAATTAAATTAACATTGGAACTTGCAAAGAGGAATATTTTATATTCCTTCTCTCAGTGATGTTTTCTGCCAAGAATTTTAAGCTAATACATGAAACAGCAGTACAGAAAGGAAAAGCATGGCTATGTGCAAGAAAAGAAACACCCCTTTCAAGATCACTGGGCTTCTGGTGAAAGGGCTTGCTTGGCTCTCTATTTTATTACTGTAGTCAGAAGCATTTTTTTCTAAGAAATGTGTCTAATATGTAAAAAGCTTTAATAAAGGAATAAATACAGTAGTCTCCCACTTCAAGCTTCAGTTATGCTGCTGGGAAATCTGTCCATAATCTGCTGTTAGTCTTTCTGTGTCAGAAAGTAGGAGTTCTGTTATGGGCTGGGTAACATTAGATCATGTACAGAATATTACAGCAGAATATTTCTATCATTACTCAAGTTACTTTTTGTGTAATTTCAGGCAGATGTCATAGTGGCTGATCCTTATTGGAAATACAGTGATGATCCATACACCCTACAACACGAAGCATGTGGAAAAATGGGAAAATATATTCACTTCACACCTAACTTCCTAGTAAATTATTATTTGATGGACATCTATGGCTCACGGGGTAAATTCCTTAAACCATTTACTTCTCCAGCTTGCAATAGCAGTGTAGAACAAAAGACAGAAGAATACTAAAAACTACATTGCATAACCCTTTCCTGTACGTTTCGTGCACATATCTCAGTAGCATGTGCTGCTGTGCAAAAACCTGTGCTAACTGCATAAAGATAGCCTTTTGTTCCTAATCCCACACTAGTATGGTTAATGGAAAATGAAGTTCTGGTTTGTTGAGGTTAGTTCCACTTCCAACATCAATTTTTTAATTACATTTTGATGCATGTTTTACTCTCCTGTAAGTGTATATTAAAAAGCATTCCTGTTTTGTCATACACTCCTGGAGTCTGAATTCAAGCTCAAACAAATGATGATAAAAGAAGCCAATTTTAAGTGATGTAAAATCTAAGACTTTCAAATGACGTTATTTGAATTTAGTCACACTTAGACACAGATGTAAATTGCTTGATATTAAAACTGCATACAGCTGATTGCTGCTGGAAAGGTGCTGGTCAGGAAGTCCCTGCTGTGGCATTGCTGATTAGTTCTGCAGGCAGTGGCTGACTCCCATTACAATGTCCTCCCTGCAGGCAGAGCCTTTGTGCATGAGTGGGCCCACCTTTGATGGGGGGTGTTTGATGAGTATGACACTGACAGACCTTTCTATGTCACCGAGAAGAATCAGGTTAAAGTTACAAGGTAATTCGGCATTTTTTCCTTCTGCAAGCCCTTTTTGGTGCACTTCAGAAAGCTGCCTGATGTTTTTCTATGAAGTCTTGAGGCATTCCTATTTCTTCTTTATGAATAGAGCACATGATTTTCTCCACATTCATCTTTCCACATTTCTGTCGTTGATGGATTGGCAGTGTCAGTGAGCGTTACATTTTTCTGAATTGACACTGGACACTTAACCACTTCCAAGCTCTGCTCCTGGAGAGGAAATGGTGCTTGTACTGAAATCCTTCTTCCCACGCTATTTGTCTGTTCAAGCTTTTCTGCCACTTACCCCCTCACCCTTCTCTGGGTACACTGCAGATATTGGGCTTTCCTATTAAGCTTCTCAGTCTCTCTTCTTCAAACAACTTTTTTCATCTTTGCTACTCCTGCACATATTCACCCCACACGCTCACCAGTGCGGGAATGCCTGACTCTCTACCTGCTTTTCCTTGCTGTCCATATGGCCAAACGGACATTGAGAAACAAAGTTTTATTACAGCACATTTAACCTGGTAGCTCACTGAGATGTTGCCTGTGCCTGTGGTACACCAGCGAGCCATTTACAGGCATTTTCTCGGGTACAGAAGCATTTGGAAGAGGTTGCTGCTGGATGAATAAGATTACTTATGCAGTTGTAAACTTTACATCTGTAACTGTAATATTTCTACTTAGTCAAAGAATGATGATGAACTGTAATATTTCTACTTAGTTAAAGAATGATGTGATGGAGAAGTTAAAAAAAAAAAAAAAGATTTTTCTTCATGTCACATCACATGTATCATTTTACTGTGATGACTTGTTGCAGGAGCTATGCAGAGTATACTGCAAACATCATTAATGTCATCACTATATTCAGGTAGGGTTTTTAAGTGGAAATGTATTCTGTTTTATACTTAGGTGTTCCTCTGATCTTACTGGCATCTATGTGTGTGAAAAAAACTCCTGCACTGATGGTAGTTGTGTCATTAATCAGGGTTTTTTAAGGAAGGATGTGCATTTATTCCTGAGAGAAATCAAACTGCAGTATCATCAATAATGTATATGCAAAGTTTATCATCTGTAAGTACAAACTTATAAGAACAGATTTCTTTCAATGAAACATACTGTTATAAAACTTTATTTATTCTTCTTTTAGAAAAGCTATTTTTTTCAACTTTCATGTAAGCAAATTAACTGCAATGCGTACTGCTAATAATGTGGAACGATGTTTACTGTCAGCTGATGTCTCAACTATACAAGAAAATCAGCACTAATGGTTTTCCACTGCTATATTTATTTGTTACTATGTTGTTGAATACTTCTGATTTTTGTCTACTTGTTTTTCATTTTAGGTGGCTGAATTCTGTAATGAGCATAACCATAACAGAGAAGCACCCAATTTTCAGAATCAAATGTGTGACTACAGAAGCACATGGGAAGTAATTAAAAACTCTACAGATTTTGAAAATAATCCTCCACTGACCAACAGCAGCCTCATTACTCCTCCCTCCTTCTTATTGCTGCAGAAGAGAGACAGAGTAATCTGTTTAGTTCTTGAATTTTCCAACACAATAGCTGGGGTAAATTCTTTATCAGATGTATTCCATTTCACATTTTACTTTTTCTTGTCTTGTGTTTTCAGAAACTGTATTCATCTAAAAGTAGTCTCCAAGCAGAGATTGAAAAATCTCGCCACAGATGCAAGGAATCAATTTGACAGTGACATAATTTGGGATTTTCTTTTCTTTTGAGGCAGAGGAATCAAGACCAACATAAATGAGGCCAGGACGGTGATGCTGGATACTCGCCAGTTGACTATCAGTGGCAAGGTTTGAGAGAAATAAAGGACACTGCATGTTATAGTTTAAATATTTAGGCTGGGTAGCCTGGAACATGAGAAAGATGGACATGAGCTGGAAGGGCAGGAAAAAAAGTGAAAGGAACAAAAAAAAATTCCAGAAGAGAGGGATCTCAAAGTCTGAAGACAACCAGTGCTCAGCAGTGAGTGGGCTAAGCATTTGATTAGTTTAAGGCTGATCTTCATTGAAATAAAGTGAATAGCATGTTTGGATTTTGTATTCTAAATTAAATTAATGTTGGAACTTGCAAAAGGGAATATTCCATGTTCCTTGTCTTTGTGAAATTTTCTGCCAAGAATTCTTAGCTATTAATTTATAATTTGCAGCATTCACTATTATTCCACATGCTTACAAATCTATTTGTTTTTAAACTTCTTTTATATGTAGGGTAGCTGTATCAATAGATTGCATCAAGCAGCAGAACTGTATTTACTGCAAATTGTGGAAGAAAACTCTTACGTTGGTATTGTCACATTCAGTGACAGAGGAGAGATCAAAACTCCTGTGCTCCAGATAGTGAGCGATTATGCACGGAAACAGCTTGCTTCGTACCTACCTACAGCTCCAGGGAGGGACAGAGCAAATGTCTGTGCAGGCCTGCAGCTCACGCATGAGGTGAAGCATCACTTCTCTTTGCACCTCTTGTGTAGATGGTTTGTTCTTTTCAGTTATGAGGATTTCTGTGTCTAGGCTGCATCAAGTGTTTTCTACTGATAATTATGTAATTTTTGAAAAGAACCATTGTGGCTTTTCTGTGTACCTTTTATGTATCATCTACTAATAATTAAAAATATAATAACCAAACTCTTTTTAAAATAACGTTATGTGATTGTTGCCATACGCTTAATGATATATGCATTTTAAACTATCATGTTATGTATTTTTAAACTTTGCAACTTTAGCCATTACAAATTTTATGAGCTATATAAGCTTTATCTTTTTTTTTTTTTTTTTTTTTTTTTTGTATTTTGCTTTCTAAATTATTCTTAAAACCTAGGCTGGCACACTCAGCATTTCTGCATCCTTTGATTAAGGAAGATTTTGTTTGTTAACTTCAACTTCTGTTTCTCTAAAATCACATTTCATTTGGTCTTGTTTTGCAATATAAATTCGTTAGCATGCTCTTATTATTGCATGTTTAAGCCCAGTATATTAAGGAGATTTTTTTCCTGCTTTGGTTTATTTCTGTCTGCTGAGTACTGCAACAGTTCAGCAAATGCCTCATGTGAAATGTATTCATCCTGACCCTATGATGGGTCACTGCCTCTCTGAATTTGTAATGAAGCAGAAATTTGGGAGCAGTGCTGTTTTTTCTTGTCTGATTTTAATTGACTTTCTGCATTCTGGAGCCTGTAGTCTCAGCCTTCTGCTAGGAGAAAAAAGGAAGTAAAAGAGGTGCTTCAAGAAAGGGAAATAATAGGTGCCTACTGCATGGCTCCTTGTCAAATACCCATTTGCAGCATATTCTTATTTTAGGCCCTTTACTTTCTATACCTTATTGTGATATAAAACCTTTATTGTATTCATTCTGATACAATTTCTTTAAAGACAGTGTCAAAATTAATTTCAGTGTAGATGATATGATATTTATAGCATCTGCTAATGCTTGTTCTTCTACTATCAGGTCATTAGGAAGAAAGAAGGAAATCTGTATGGATCTGAAATTATATTGGTAATGGGTGGACAAGACAATAGTACGAGCAGGTGTTTTTCTGAAATGATTAACAGTGGATCAATCATCCGTACCATTACTGTTGGGTCCTCAGCTGCTAAGGAAATCGAACACTTCTCCAAAGAGACAGGTAAGTACAGGAACAAACCATGACTCCGGTCCTGAAAGTGTTCAACTCAGGTATGTCTAGTAAAGCTGGCATATGCATAGATTTATGTGAAACCGAGAACCTGACAATATATTTCTGTTTGGAACAATCTCAAGCAGTAAGTCTCAGACACAATTTCTTTCTCAGAAAACGCCAAAGAAAAGTGTCCTTACTGTGACTTGGAGTGAGACTCATTATGAAGTCCCTGCTTCCACTCAAAGGTGTTAGCAGAGCCACAGATCTAAAAGGAGATTGAAAGCCAATGGTACAGACTAAACAGAGAAGATCTAGGTTCCAGATTTTAATAGGTACTAGAGTGTAGTAACATCAGTGAAAATTCAGCACCTAAATAACTTACTTTTGCCAGAGACACTGGAAGAAGAATACAGCTTTTATTCTTGCACATAGGCACTTATAAAAAGCTGTCCCTGAGTGTCTGTGTTGGAAATGGCCTTCATTCATGCAGGTAGCCTTGACAAGTCTTCAGCTCGATAAGTTACGCTACTCGATTAAAAATGTAGTATTGTTATTGCAACATTACCATGATATTTTCTTAAAGCAATGTAAAATTATTTCATATAATGTAATTTCAGAGTAATTAACTCCCTTTGTCATTCTGATTCAAGAGTCATTTTGAAGCTGCTGAGTTTTTAAACTCTGATGAAGAAGATGGTCAGAGACCATGGATAAGGGAGGTGGCTGTCCTCCCTCCCTGACAGTTCTGTGACCTGTGGTACATCTTGCAAACCTGATCTAGTTATTGTGTCATGTATAATATGTAATAGCCAAATTTGTAATCAGCTATGCTGGTTCAGGAGGGCTGAAGTATTTTGTTCCTGAAAGACTGGACTTCAGTGACGTACTGGATGTTTTCACTGACATTTTGTCCAGAAGTGAAGATACTTTCAATCTGTTCAGGTTTGTCATATGAGCACAGTTAATATTTCTGCTTCCTGTTGTTTTAGATAAAATAAAAATGTAGCAAATTTATCTAGGAGTCCTGCTTCCTCTTTTCAGGTGACCACTTCTCCAGCCTCTATTTGCAGGTTGAGCAAAGTATTGAGACAATACTATTGTGTTAAACTTCTTTTGTATAATCTGGAAAACTGTAGAAAGTTCCCTCAGATTCTACTGTTTGCTAGAGTATATCAAGCTTTTTCTCTGCAGTTTGTCTCACACAAGGCATAGAATGTCATCTGACAGTTTGATCCTCCAAGGAAGTTATGAGGGCAATGATCTGTCTCCATCAGGAATTCTATCTATTGCTATTTTTTTCCTCATGGAAGAGCATGTAGATTGAACTTTTAAACTCATAAATCAATCTTCTTCAGTGTCATGCTCTTTAACAGCAGCATTGCTTTTGAGCTGGGAAAGTGGCAATATCCTACATAGCTATATGTTTCTGGAATTCCATCCAGCAGAAATGTAACATGAAAAGAAGGCCATTGGGCCTAATTTTTCTGTCATTTCTGTGATTCCATGGAACTGTCACTAAATTTTGCTGTTTTGTATTTGAGGGGGAGAATAAAGTCCCCATTTATTATAAAAGAATAATATTGGTGTGTGTTTTCAATTCTTTTCAAGTCTATCAGGTCTGATATTTAAAGTTGTCTGAATAAAAATAAGTCCTTCTTTGTCAGAATATATGTGATTTTCAAAACTGACAGAATAATTTTGTTTTTGATAGATCGAAAGTGCTAGTGAAAGTATTGGAGGGTACAAACAACTCAGGAGGGCAGTGACTATTGATAGCACCGTGGGAAGAGAAACCTTCTTTGTAGCCACCTGACAAGCTGCTGAACCACCTGAGATCAATCTGGTTGATCCCAATCGGAAAAGCTACACCAGCAAGGACTTTGTCTCTGATTCAGTTTTCCATGTAGCACGTCTCCAGATTCCAGGAATTGCGGAGGTACAACTTATGGTCTTTTTTTGCCTTTTAACAATTTTGCTTTTTAACATCCTGACTCTACATTGCTTCGATTCTAATAAAGTTATGTTAAGGAAAATCATTTAATAGCATGAGACAGAATGGGTCTGCTACACTATGTTAGTATGACTGCTGTTGCGTGCCAAACAGAAGCATCTGCTGTGTTCAAGAGCGCTATCTGAAGGTGCGTTTTTTTTTATTACTTCACACTTGGTTTACAACTTAACTACAAGTTTCTGAGAACTATCAGAAACCGAGCCAGTAGGCGAATCTTCTGTCTTGTTACTATTCTAAGTAGTAGATAGCATTACAAGTGTGTGGTTTTTCTTTTTAACTTAATAATTCATTTAAAATTACTCCATTGTTCATAGAAACATATTCCCATCATTAAAATTCTGAAAACTTTTTTTTTCCCCATAAAAATTAATCCTTAATTTCTTAAATAGTCCACAGATGCTAAGAAAATAATC
Organism: Aythya fuligula; assembly: GCF_009819795.1. NCBI lineage: Eukaryota > Metazoa > Chordata > Aves > Anseriformes > Anatidae > Aythya > Aythya fuligula. Next base: position 15,342,666 of record NC_045566.1, read on the forward strand.
AAATCTGATGCTTGTGGTCTCACATGGAATAGTTGCCAAACAATTGGCAAAAGACAGAGGACAGCTGGAAAACACTTCTTCATTCTGAGTTGCATTTATGAGTGTTCCCAGTGACAGAAACAAAGCTACTTGAAGGATGTTACTTAGTCTAAGGAGGCTGTCAGAATTTAAATAAGCATAAATTAAATTATCCAAAAGTGAATTATTTCATTTGAAAATATTTGATTGTTGTTTTTTCAGACAGGGGAGTGGACATACACACTGACAAATGTTCACCTGGCTCCTCAAGTTCTAACAATGACAGTAACTTCTCGAGCAGCAAACTCTACTATACCTCCTGTGGCTGTAAAAACCCATATGAGTAAAGATATAAATTACTATCCCAGTGCAATGGTTGTCTATGTACAGGTGAGTCACGGCTTTTCCCCTGTTCTTGGAGCAAGCGTGACTGCTGTCATCAGTCCAGAGAATGGAGATCCCAATTCCTTGGAACTTCTGGACAATGGAGCAGGTAAAAAGACTCTAGGAATATAAATTCAAAAATATCTAGAAAATGAAATTATAGGGCTCCCCTAAATGCTACCTTCACTGAATACTGTATGATACAATGCACTGAGACCGAGTTTCCAAGGTTCTGTGGTAACACACAAGAGTGCAACAAACAGTTGGTGCTGTTTCTGGATACACTTTGATTCAGAAAAGGATTTATGTGCATAAATAAAATACACAGACATGTTCCAGTAATCAGAATTGTGTTGTGTGCTGGAGCTACCAGTTGTCATTCAAGCTGATCAAAATAAATGATGTTCAGCACATTGGAAGATGAGGTCTTCAAAGAGCAGTAACTTAAACAGCTGTTAGCAGAGTGAAGTATGACCACTTACAGGCAGAAATTGCAGGCCCTATGCTTTACTCCCTCTTACAGTTGCCAAGCAAAGCTGTAAATATCCAAAGGAGTTTGGATTTAGTAATATTTTAACTTGTGCATTTTCTTTGCAGAAATTATTCTGGTTACTTCAGCATGCTGCAAGGCAACATCTTACATGCAGTCCATCATATTGGTAGAAAGGATAGTTACGGAGAGTAGAGTAGTAGAGTAGGTAGTTACAAAATCACTTTGGTAACTTTTGGAGCTACTTCAATAAAGTGTTTTTTCTATATTAAAGTTCACAACTGAAAACAATCAGAAGTAGTAATGAATACTCTCTGGTTTGTGCCACCATAGGAGTAAGTCCATAAATTAGAAGTGTGTTTCAGGAATGTACAGAGGACTTTGGAGGTGAAGGTCCACCCACCCCATTTTCCCTGAATTCCTGGGCGGTTTCCCAGATCCCAGCTCAGGGGCCAAAGTGTAACAACTTATGAAATAATAGATGATTTTCCTGTTAGCTCTTCCTTCAGTTAACATGCCATACAAAGAGGTATCTTAGCTTCAGATCATAGTCTTCTTTAAGTTTTAACATACAACCAAATGCAGAGGATCTGCACAGGTTGCACATCAGAGGAGAATTTACCTATTATTCTTACATTCTAGTTTCTGTATGTGAATCTAGAAAGCATAAATAAGCACATCCATTTTTGTTTGATGTTAATTTATGTCATTTTTCTGTCTAGGTTCTGACATTGTTAAGAATGATGGCATATATTCCAAGTACTTGTTTTCTTTCCCTGGGAGTGGCAGATACAGCCTGAAAGCTCATGTCCAAGCTAACAGGACTATTGTGCCACAAACTGCAAAGCTGTGGAGTCACGCCATGTATATACCAGGTTATATAGAAAATGGTAAGGTAAAGCAATGAAGGGAAAATGATATAGCTATCTATTCCAGCACCTGAATACATCACATCCCTTCACAAATACTAGGAGGATGCATTAGAACAACAACAGCCCAGCTAGGAGATGTTCAGTTACGAAGGCATTAACACCAAAAGAGTCTCTATACCCCAGAATACTGAAAGTATACCACAAACAACTATAATGGGGTAGTACCTATGTAGTACAGATAGACAGGATTTGTGTTTTGTTTGTGAAAAGACTAACAATAAGTTTATTAAGTAATAATGACTATTATTACTTATATTCAGTCATCCTAAATTAAGAACAGTTACAGTATTAGGATATTAAACTCTCCTGTAATTATTTTATAACAAGCAACAGTTACTGTAATTTCATATCAGCTTTCTTAGTAATTAGCACTCTTGAAACTGTAAAGAAACAGATACTACACTAGAAATGATTGTACATAATTGAGGTTTATAGATTTTTCAGATTTAAAACAGTATAAATGAGGTGATGTTCAGGTCACCTGCAGAGTACAATAATATGCAAGAAGTTAAGATTGATGAGCATTTTTTAATGCTGTAGGTAAACTCAAGATGAACCCATCAAGACCCCCAGCTATTAAAAGTGATATTCAAGACAGAAGAGGAGGTTTCCATAGAACAGCTGTGGGAGAATCCTTCATAATATCTGCAGTTCCAATGGGACCTCATGCTGATGTGTTTCCACCATGTAAAATTATTGACCTTGTGGCCAGAATAGAAGATGATAAGGTCATTCTATCATGGACCGCACCAGGAAATGATTTTGACAAAAGCCAAGGTATGTTCGTAGCTTGCCGGCCTGCTTCCTACCCAAAGTGGAAGATCTGTAATGGAGTTTAGTCTCACTGACACTAGTGGGAATTTTCTTATAAACTATGGTGGTTCTAGTTGCAAAGATTTTAAATGGAATTAGACGATAAGCTTTTTGAGAGTTTCAAAATCAGTGCTGGTGATTTTGATGGAAGGCTTACTTTTACTAAGTTGATGTTTTCTGCTACTCATGGAAGGTAGACATATTACTCTGTACATGTAAAGAAAAAATGTAAATAAACATCAGATTTGGTCAAGTAGGAATTTTACTTCACCAACTTTAACATAACAGTAAGTGAAGTCAGAATTACTGTCAGATTTCAGTGTGGCCTCATGATGACCACCATCACTTCTTCATTTCAATGCTGTGCTGTGAGAAATTGAATCATTCAAGCACTTAGTTTAGGTAACAAGTTTTTGTAGATCTATCCGTCATGCTGCATTATTTTTTTATGGTGCTCAACTGACTTACGAAGAAAATATTAGGTAAGTATTATTTTGGAAGCATTTTGAAAAGAGAGTATTTGGAGAGAGATCAGAAGTTTGAATGATAGCTAATACACAGATGACAATATCTTTTAATATTTGTATTTTCAGCTGCAAGTTATGAAATCAGAATAAGTGAGAGTCCTCTGGAACTAAGGTTCTATAAAACTTGTTTAACAGCTTCTATAAAACTGGCTGCAAAGAAATATTTGCATTTAAACCAGAAGCTTTTACAACAGGAAACATAACCATAATTTACGTTGCGATGTGTGCTGTTGATGATGTTTTTCTTCACTCTGAGCTGTCTAATATTGCATGAGCTGTAAAGTTTGTTCCCCCAATGGTGTATCCCACTTCTAATATGGAGTTTCAACAATATTGTTACTAGTCTTTGGATTACTAACAGTAGTATGTATTACAGTAAGCACAACTGTTTATTTAGTAAAGAAAAAGAAAAAGACACTTCCAGAAAATGCAGCTAAGTTGCTTTAACATAAAGTGTCAGAGCTTGTTAGAGCTCCGGATACTTGAAAATATTTAACTGCTTTGACTTGCAAAAGTAGATATCCTACAATAAACAGAATAAATAAGTAATGACATTCCAGATATTGAAGTGATTTGTTAGCCATATCATGGTGTCTATGAATTTGATAACAGAAGGCTTGGTTGCAGTAAAACAAGTCATATGCTGTACCACCTTGCACCATAGAGATGCAATATCTGTCTAGGAACTTACATGGGCGCTGTGCGATGTCATAGTGTATTCTTATTGTGTGATGAAAAAGTTGTAATTAAATTGACAGAGATACCGAAGACAGTGTGCCTTATTTAAAAACAGAAAAGGAAAGGAAAGGAAAGGAAAGGAAAGGAAAGGAAAGGAAAGGAAAGGAAAGGAAAGGAAAGGAAAGGAAAGGAAAGGAAAGGAAAGGAAAGGAAAGGAAAGGAAAGGAAAGGAAAGGAAAGGAAAGGAAAGGAAAGGAAAGGAAAGGAAAGGAAAGGAAAGGAAAGGAAAGGAAAGGAAAGGAAAGGAAAGGAAAGGAAAGGAAAGGAAAGGAAAGGAAAAAAAAAGGGGGGGGGGGGGAAGGAGCAAAACAAAGCAGTATGAGTTCCTACAGTTCTCATTTACATTTATGTAAGCACATGTGCCATTCAGCTTCCAGTTGTGGTGGGGAATTCCACAGGAAGAAGATCAGAGGCTGAGGGCGCTTAATTGAGAAACTCTGTTGAGGCAGAAATAACCTTTGTCCTGACCCTGCGGAAGGTAAAAGAGTGTTTACTGGAAACCGGAGCAGACGAGGGAAGGAGCACAAGAGGTATACACAAAGCCAATCCTGCACACTCTCTGCTTTCACACCTGAAGTGTCACATTAAGGGTGTTTGGAGGGAAACTGTACCAGTGTACAAGTGTTTCCAGTATGTTATTCTCTTCTAGTCATCACTTACATCCTTAAACCACAGAGCTGAATCTCTTTGTTGTTAGCTGCTACTGAAGGAAACAGTTGCATTAGAATTGGATTAGCCCTATTGTTGCTGCTCTCCTGGGGTTTAGAAGGCTGAAAAGTGCTGATTATCAACACTGGGGATTGCTTTGAGTTTACTATGCCCTTCAAGGATCTCTTCTGATCCTATAAACACATTTTTAACTACATCTCTGCATATTAATATATATGGGTGTATTGTGCATGTGTGTGCATGCAATGTGTGTGATTAAATTTGTTTCCCGTAACATCAAATCGCAAACGTAACGATTATCTTGCTGTAAAACCATGTATGAAGATAAGGCAGTGCAATATTGTATAGCTGGAGTCTGGTTCAATTTGTTCTTCACTACCTGGAAGAAAAAGAATTGAGGAAACTTGTAGAATGTGTCCTCTATGTAAAGTCAAATTTGCATTGTTTCTTTGAAATGAATTAGATACTAAATTAAATACAACAAAGTCAGACAGATTCTGTATTGCTAAAAGGATCTTTTCCTCAGAGAATACAGAAGTGTACAGAGCATTTCAGAGCAGATGCAAACTTCGGGAGATTGTCACATTGCTAAAATTTGACATTTACATGTCATCACCACCATCTCCTTATTGCACCTCTGTGAGGTGACAGCTGCTGCTGCTGCTGCACCCCAGGAGCAGCCAATTTTGTAGCAGCTGCAGGTGGAAATAAATGGGTTCTGCTGAGAACCAGTCTATGGCAGTAGTGAGATTGCTGTTTGGTGCTTTAGTTCCTCAGCAGTAATGCAGATCAGAAAGAGCAAAAGCACAAAGGCAAAGGAAAGGGAAGGGCAGGGAAAGGAGTTTGGGGACAGGAAGGACCTTTGTCACAATCTATCCAGAGTAAAAAACTGAGGGCTCTTCTGAGAACGCTGAGTTCTCTCTCAGTGACTTCTCCCAGTGAGATCTCTCTCTGTGAAAGAGACAGGGTGGTGTAAAGGGAATAGGCATGAAACTACTGGAGCTAGGTAGCCCTCTTGCCTGCTCCTGATCCTTATGGAGTGAAGAATGAGGGAAGTGGTGGATTTTTATCCACTACTTTTTTGTATCTGGAGGCTTAAAGAGTTCCTATACTAATGTAGGAGGTGAAAGAAATAAAACTATGCATTATTCAATGAATTTAGGATCGGGAATAGGTGAGATGGAAAAAGGAGCAGGAAGAAAAGGGATGACCCAGGCATTTCAGTGGGGACCTGGTCTGGAAGAAGTTGGTGCTGCAGCCAGGACAGGCCCTGCTCCCTTGCCCATAACTGCTCAGCCACCACCCTCCTTCAGCTGCCACCAAGTAATCTTGGTAAACCAGATCACTTCCCTGATTCAGCTGGAAAGTCTTTCGTGTTTCCAGCACAAGGCATGGCACACAGTCCAGTGTTACTTTGGCCTACATTCCTTTGTGAAACCCCACCCTCAGAAGAGGTTGAAATTTTGCAGATCCAGGTGATTTTGTCTTCTGCCCTTTGAGACCATTTCACATTCTCACTGACTGAATCAGGGAAGAAGGAGAGAGGTGCATCACCAGGAGGAAAAAAAAAAAAAAGGAAGAAAATAAATTATCTTTTCCATTGCATCAAGTTAAGAGACAGGGATAAAATAAGCTTAAGGTTTGTAATGGTTAAGATCAAATGGGCAAACAGAAAGAAAGAAACAAATGAAAACATCACCACCACCACCAAAAAAAAACAAAAACCAAAACCAAAAAAAAAAAAAAACACCCAAGCAGGAACAGAAAGCAAGGCATAAGGAAACCAGAATAACAGAAAGAAAGAATTCATAGAATCAAAGAATCATATAATATCCTGAGTTGGAAGGGACCCCTAAGGATCATCAAGTCCAACTCCTGGCACCGCACAGGTCTTTTTGGCTTCATTTAGCCAGAAAATGGCTGGCTCCATTTACTATATTGCAATAGGACTGTTTTGACAATGGAACAATGGCAGTAAATGTTAACTGCTTACTTCATGATGAAAGAAAATTCTAAAGCTGAAATGCTTTTTTTTTTTTTTTTTTTTTTTCTCATGTCAGATATCAGTTCTATTCTTCTGCAGGTGATAGCAGAATAGAACTGCTAATGGAGTGGCAGGTCCAAGGTATGAAGGTAGTTGTAAGAAGCTACAGGACAGTATTTCTCCACCATGTCCTGCTTCTAAGCAAGTGCATGGTTTCCTGTCAGAATCTTTCAGAAGATATTGCTTGATGATCAATAATCAAGACAATGCAAGACTACAGTCATGTCATGTTGCATTGATCTTTTTTGGTATTTGGCAGAATGTAGAGGAGTAAGCAAGTGAAAAAGCATTTGAAGATTCTGTCTTCCTTTGAGGACTGTTCCTGCAGTGCAGTGATGACTGCTGTTCTGAATAAATGAAAGGAAACAACAGCAAAACTGTATTTCCCTGTAAAGGCTTCAGAAAGCTGTCTTTCTGCCCACTCATTTATGTCAGTGCTGCCAAATACTGTACAGGTTATAAGAAGGCACATGACTGGACATACTGATTCAAAGATCGAAGCCAAAATTCCTTTAAGTGGTATATTCTTTATTGCAGCGCTGGATGCACAGGGGATCTCTCCACCTATCGTGCATACCCAAAGCGGAAAGCAGTCTTGAATTTATGCAATCAATCTATCAATATTCTACAAGCGCCTGTACATATTCATTACCTATCCCTGCCTTCCCTCGCTTCTCATGCTAATTAGCCTTTTGGCACCTTGCGCCTGCGTAGAGCCTCCCAAGAATTGTGGACAGGGGTCTTCAGGATGTCAGCAATGGTCTTTGGGAGGAAGACCCAAAGTCTTCCTCACAGTGTACTTTTCACCTTTGGTCAGGAATCTGCTGAGTTGGCATGTTTCTTAATTGCAAGAGCTAGTTGCTGCTAATTCTTCCATTTGTTGTATCTTTATCATGAATTCCAATGTCCAGTTTTGAGACTTATAGGCCTTACATTTGTTTCTCTGTCCGTCTGCTGCTTCCTTATCATGAGTTCCAGTGTCGTGTTTCGAAATATACAGTCCTTGTCTGGGGATTGTCCTTGCCTCCCCAAAGTCTCCTTAATCAATACCACGGCCATTTACAACTGTGTGTTCAGCCTATACCTTTTCTACCATTTCTTTTTCTTACTTGCCTTGGACTCAGTGAAAGAGCTGAAGGTGTTTACAACTGAATGTTGTAGGAACCATTTTCTTCAGGAAGTAAACCAACTTAATTAGACAGTTAAGTTTAGGAAGCAATTTGGGGCAACCTGAAATTTCAAATCTCTAGAAATATCCCTAGTATAGTCAGTTAGACGGACCAGTAAAAAAAATATGGAAAGTTAGGAAGAGATGGGAAAATATGTTAGGGAGCAGGTAGAATAATTTGGCTGTTTTCCCAAGAGTCTGATCCAAGATTTCATAGGTACACCAAATCAGACTTCATCTTTGCAGTCTGGCAGTTAAAGGCTGGGGTGGGTGAAGGCCAGGGGGTAGCTGTGAGTCTGTTGGTGCATTTAGGATTTTGATAAAAGAAAGATGTAAAAAAGACAGCAATTAAGTAAATATATTTAAAAAAAAATCATGAAAAATAATGAGAGTATAAAATGAAGTCTGCAAAAGAATGACTGCTGTATTATCCTACCTTACAAGGAAGTGTCATATCATTTCAGCCAAAAAAGAATTTACCTTTTGACTTCACATTGTGTAATGATCCTGTTCCAAGGTGTGGCTTTTCATTTTTCTTCCTGTCCTCTAGCAAGACAATACTCTTTCTATGTTTGTAGTAGGATGTTAAAGAAAAATTATACAATTTTTATCTCATCTGAACTAGAGAAATATAAATTTTCCATTGAAAAAATGACAGAAATCTTTCTTCAGAAAAGTTCAGATTAATACTGTTTGCTTTCTGCTGGACTAACTAAAATGGGCAACTGATCACAGGTCAATAGTGAAAGCTGGGCGGCTAATTAATTTATTCAGTAAAGTATGGCTCTCTTGAAGGTATAGAAAGTATTCTAGCTTGATTAGGCATAGCTGTAGACAACCACATCACTTCTCAAGTGGGAAATGAGACTTTTACATGATTGAGTTTATTTTGTTTAGACCTGCACGGATGATCATAGTAGAAGGAGCTCTGCCAAATGGGCAGGTGTACCAGGAGACCTGGGTCTTGCCAAATCTTCCTCATCTCACCAGCACTTTGCTTTCAAGCTTCTCTGTGTTTTGCTATTGCTTTTAAACTTTTGTCTTATCTATCAAAAGGAATTGTACCCATGTTTACAGATGTTGCAATAAACCAATGCCCGTATTTCCACATAACTAACAGTATTTCCTTCTCAACCTTTTCTCTTCAAAACTGCTGGAATTTTCCAGCTCCCTCCCAGTTTACCAGGAAAATGGAAAACCTTTCTTATACCTTTTCAGCCAAAATATTTTTAAACTGGAAAAAAAACAGCCCAGGCAGGAGAAAGGGATGAGGAGACTGAAACTGTGGAGTCTACTCCTCGGGTGCTCCTTCTTATACAAACACCTTCAACATCAGAGTAACTTTGTAATGCCATTGTACTGTCTTGTGTTTCATAGTGGACAAGTCTATTGGCCTTTGGAGCTGCACATAGTTGAACTAAGCAGGTGTCCTGTAAAAGAGTTTTCATTTCCTCTGTTATTGCGGTAATATTAAAGGAAATGACTGGATTAAGACCATACAGCAAGAAAATATTGCAGCCCGGTACAGTAAATCCATGGATCAAACTGAACACAAAGATCACAGTAAATCTAAGACAAAAAGCTGTCAAAGACTGAGTCATGCACGATTTCCAGTTCTGACTGTATGACATGGCCAAAAATACACACTTAAGCCCCTTGACATCTCAGCACATATTAACTGCTGACTTCCCTGTGTCATAACTCCTTAATACTGTAAAAGTCAGTAAGTTTTGCTTTTCTCCATTATTGTGGAGGGGGTGTGTAAAAAGGAGTTGGATGTTACTGTTCCTAAGGCTTCAGTGACCACTAAAAGCAAAGAGAATACAATTTTGGTTTTGCTTAAGTGCCTCCTCAGATCAGAGGTGAAGTGAAGGGTAGCAGTTAGAGAGTATGACAGACTGAATAAGTGAATAGCAATCAATATAAGTTAGAAATTGGCAAAGTAGAAAGTTGATGAGTGATTAATTATCTAACATGGCTGGTGGCAAAAACGAAAGTATCAGAAACAGCAACTAAAAGCTTATGCTAGAATAAGACAGTTAACATATACAATAAAAGCATTACTGGTTTAAAAACTACAAAGGAAATAAAATTTTAGCTAATTACTCTATCCAATATTTGGGGAAAAAAATGTTATGATGTCATTTCATACTGTGGCAATCAGAAATTATTTGTTGATCCACTAGTAAAACAGATGGAAATAAATTTGCAGGCAGAAGTATTTTTAAATGCATGTGCCTAGATAATTTTTGCACAGTGATTTTAAAGAATTGTATAAGAACTTCAGCAGCAGTTTACTCTCCTGACTATTAAGGACTCTTACAATATCACCAAGAAGAAATAACATTCTTATAGAAGGCAGAGGGGAAGACCTGAAAAAATATTGGAAAATTTACCATCTGTTCCACAAAAATAATTGAAAGACTGATACAGAAATCATTCAGTAATGAATTAAAATATGAAAATATTATCAAACATGACTACATTTATTCCATTTTTGTTATTTTTATACAGTTAAGACTGTAGGATAGATTAAAAATATAGCTGTATTGTGAAATGTCTGTGACACTGCCTGACAATGCAATTTAAAATATAGCAATGTGCTGGATTAACCAAGCAGCTCATTAACAATTAGGAACTACTTAGCAGATAACTCAAAAAGTAGCTGGTAGAAAATCATCACCTCACAGACATTTCTCAAACCATTGCAAATCTGTTATACATGACAGTATTAAATATTTTACCAAGGAATTGGAGTAAAATGTAAGGTCACTTCTGCAGAATATGAAGTGGGAAATGTCAAGGAGTGTTAGAATAGCCCCATGGAGTAATCTGGCTTGCTTGATAAACTTTTCCTTCTCCAGAAAAACACATTTTAATCCAAATGTTATGATTATTCACCAAAAGAAAAAGAATGCCAGTCATTTAAAAGGGAAGGTATTACATGATAAGTAATATCTACAAAGTTTATCAGCACTTCTAATCTATTAGTCATCTGATTTTGTTTCAATTCCATATTACATAATTATTGCACTACTATAAGTATTTTTTCATTAAATTCCAAAGAGCTTTGTTTGTACAATTATTTCTGCTTACTCAGAAAAGGACCCTGACTAATTTTGACATAAAGTAAATAAAATAACAGACTATCTGAAAAGGCATAAGGAAGTAAAATTTATTTTTTAGGTAGCACTAAGATGGAAGCATTTCTTCCTGAAATTAACGTGTAACTGAAGCTTAACCAATCACTTCTCACTGTACTCACGTAGATCAAAGTCTTCCTGCAAAATGTTACGCCTCTCTTGACATCAAAGGTGATTGTATAAATAAGGCTGAGAACCTGTTCCTTTTCTAATACTAAGTGTGGAGACAGGAGAAATAATGGGGGTGTTTAGGAGTTTGATATTTTTATTGTCTTTTCAGCTTCTGTATGTGGTAAACGGTTCCATGGTGTGGTTAAATCAGACTGGCTATGAGGATTTGGTTGTTGCAATTAATCCCAGTGTGCCAGAAGATGCCAACATCATCCTGAACACAAAGGTAAGAACATCTCAATTTCCATACATTGATTGATGTAGTTGAGAACATCTTGACTTTTTCTGCTTGTAAAGTAACATGAGTTCCACTCATACAAACAGGACTTTTTCTCTGGCTTTGAATTAATCATGGATGAATCCCATAGTTAGTAAATCAGTCATTTCTAATTTGTCTTGCCATCTATTGCTGTTATAAAGAGCAGTAATTATCTAAAACAGTGCTGTAATAGCCCTGTTTGGAGCCAGCAAGAAATTCCTTTAAATAGCTTTCCAAATTGTCTTTATCTGAAAGAATGTTCTATGAATGAGTTCATTATTCCTTGATTATACTATTAGGTGTCATTAGCTGGCATGCCTCCTGATGTTCCTTCAAAAAAATGTAAAGGATAAAGGAAGGGAAAAAAAAAAAAAGAGAGAGAGAGAGAGAGAGAAAGCTTAGGTTTAGTAGCATTTCTGGGCTTAACTTTCATTACAATCCATTTAGATGCCTTAATAGGTCAATTCTGCTAGATTAAGATGTTGGCCAGGTTCATAGAACCACAGAATATCCTGAGTTGGAAGGAATTCTCAAGGATCATCAAGTCCAACACCTGGGTCTGCACACAACCACCCCAAAATCAGACCATACATATGAGAGTGTTGTCCAAATGCATCTTGAATTCCATCAGGCTTGGTGACACGACCATTTCCCTGGGGAGCCTGTTCCAGTGCCTAACCATCCTCTCAGTGAAGAACCCTTCCCTAATATCTAACCTGGGCTTCCCCTGTCCCAGCTCCACACTGTTCTCTTGAGTTCTGTCGCTGTCCCCAGAGAGCAGAGCTCAGCGCCTGCCCCTCTGCTCCCCTCGTGAGGGAGTTTCAGGCCACCATGAGGACTCCCCTCAACCTACTCTGATCTGGGCTGAACAATCCAAGTGACTCTAGACCATTCACTGTCTTTGAAGTGATCCTTTGAACATTCTCTAATAGTTTTATGTCCTTTTTATATTATGGTGCCCCACGCTGCACACAGTACTTGTTCTGAGGCTGCACCAGGCAGAGCAGAGCTGGACAGTCCCCTCCCTCAACCAGCTAGCAATGCCATGCTTGATGCACCCCAGGGCTCGGTGACCCTTCTGGCTGCCAGGGCACGCTGGTGACTCATATCCAACTTGCTATCCACCAAAACCCCTAGATCCCTGTCTTCAGGGCTGCTCTCTGGTCTCTTTTCCCCAGTCTGAACATACAGCTATGGTTTCCCCCTCCCAGGTGCAGAATCCAGTACTTGCTCTTGTTAAACTTCATGCAGCACCGAGCCCTGGGGAACGCCACTAGTGACTGGCCTCCAACTGGACAACTTGACTCCATTAAGTCAATTTTATTGCTCCATTTTATTGCTATCTCTGATTAAGAGGAGGGTTACAGAACTGCTGAGAGATTCCAAGAACAACAACTTGGGTCTTGGCTTCTTCATTCCTTCTTTTCTTAGTGAAGACTGTAGTATTTTGTGATTTTTGTTATGTACTCAGTTCTGCTTTATTTTACTATTGTTTCTTGAGAAAGGTAAATTATTCATCACATGTACAAACTTTAAATACTAACATTGATATTAATATTTTATTTTCTTTCACTCTCTAGAGAATGGTTAAAGATGCTTCTAATTATTTGTTTGAAGCTACAAAACATCGATTTTTTTTCAAGTCTGTAAAAATTATAATTCCTAAAACATGGAAGAAAAATGGCAACTATTCAAGATTAAAGACAGAATCATATAACAAGGTATGATTTAGAGAACTATGTATGATTAGAACCACAAAGAAAAGCAAGACTGATAAGTCTACATTATGAATCATGGCAAAATGTAGAACAAATTCTTTAAGTGCTTACTCAAAAGAAGAGGTAGTGGGAGTGCTGGTAGGATAAAAATATTTGCTGGACTAAATTAATTGAGGAAGAATCACCTAACCCTTCTCTACACCCATGCTGTTGGTCTTACTGTTTTAGGCAGATGTCATCATAGCAGACCCTTTTCTGAAATATGGAGATGATCCCTATACCTTGCAGTATGGAGGATGTAAGGAGAAAGGACGGTACATCCATTTCACGCCTAACTTCCTGTTAAATGACAATTTGGTTAATGTTTATGGAGAAAGAGGTAATACTGCTATTTAATGTAACTGCCTGCTTTATTGTTAATATGAAATGGACAAGATTTTTCAAAGTGACTAGTGAACTTAGGTATTCCAGTTTGCTTGTCAAAACTAAAAAAACTTGGCGAATTCACCCCTTCTACTCTGCTCTCATGAGATCCCACCTGGGGTGCTGTCTTCAGCTCTGGGGTCTGCAGCATAAGAAGAACATGGACCTGTTAGTGTGGGTCCAGTGGAAGGCCATGAAGATGATCAGAGGGCTGAAGTGCCTCTCCTGTGAAGACAGGCTTAAAGGAGTTGGGGTTGTTCAGCCTTGAGAAGAAAAGGCCCCAGAGAGACCTTACAGTGGTATTCCAGTACCTAAAGGGAGCCTACAAGAAAGATGGGGAGGGACTCTTTGTTAGGGAGTGTAGTGGTAGGACAAGAGGTAACAGTTTTAAACTAACAGAGAGTAGATTTAGATTAGATATTAGAGAGAAGTTCCGTACTATGAGTGTGATGAGGCACTGGAACAAGTTTCCCAGAGAAGCTCTGGATCCCTGTAAGTACTCAAGGCCAGGCTGGATGGGGCTTTGAGCAACCTGGTCTAGTGGGAAGTGTCCCTGCCCATGGCAAGGGGGCAGAACTAGATGGTCTTTAAGGTCCCTTCTAACCTAAACCATTCTGTGATTCCATGATATTTACCTCTTGAAAAATTATTTTTCCTGTTGCTTAACTCTCACAGTTTTTATTTCTTTATTTATTTGTATTTCCTGAGATAAGAATTATCTGAGCTTATTAAAAAGAGCAAGCAAAATGCTGGGTAAGTTTTAAACAGTTGTATTTTGAATGTGCACATATTACTGCTTTTCAACAGGTAGAGTTTTTGTCCACGAGTGGGCTCACCTTCGCTGGGGGGTGTTCGACGAATATAATAATGATGCACCTTTTTATGTGTCCATAAATTCTGAAAAAGCAAGTGTTGAAGCAACAAGGTATCATTTTTCATATTTCTGCTTTTACATTTCACTTATAAACATTTTGATAATGTTTTCAATATCCTTGTTGTCTGTGCTGAGCTTGTACTTTGTAATCTGTATTTTGTGATCTGTTCATAAGGTTAAAAGAAACTGACTCAGCATTGTCTATTGCCTACCTGACCCAGAAAGCAGCAGCTGCCTTCAGTGCTGTTTTGTAACAGGTTCTATGGGTCAGGTTGGATAATATTTTGCTTTGTGTACAACTGTAAACTTGGTCACCAGTTGTTATAAACATATTTAAGATAATTTTGTTAAATAGCAGTTATTAACAACACTGAAATTCCCTGCTGAAACGTCTGTGATTTTAAACAGCTTCTACAAAGGAGAACAATAACTGAATGGACACAGAGAATTAGTTCAAGCTTTTCTTGGTCAGGCATACCAGTACAGTCTATTGCATTGCAGCTACTAGCAGAATGTCTTTCATTCATAGCCTATAAACATCACAAGAAATTTGTCAACTAATCAGCAAAAGACCACAAGTGTTTTCTGATTATAACCCTTTCTAGATTAGTCTGAGGACTTCCAGGCATAGAGACTGTCTACCTTTGTGCTTGTGTGGTGTGTAGTACAGTGCTGTGTCAATGGCAATTTGTCTTACAGCAATCAAAATTCAAATAAATAACCTGTTGCAGACTATGTATGTGTTCTTAATCAGCCCTGCCTATCTTATCTTCCCATAGGTGTTCAGCTGGTGTCATAGGTAAGCCTGTGTTCCAAAGCTGCAGTGGAAGCAAGTGTGAGGAAAGAGACTGCAAATATGATGGTCAGCTGTATGAAGCTGGATGTAAATTTGTAGCAGATAAAAATCAAAATCACACATCTTCTATTATGTATATGCAAAGCTTACCTTCTGTAAGTATTACTAGCCGTTTCTGGACTGAGAGTTTAGTAACATTTGGGGTCTAGTCAATTAATGATCAGTTAGGTTACTTTGATTAACTTCTATTTCAAAGAATGTGGTTCATGCTATAAGTTCTAATAAAATCTATTCAAAAGAGAAGACAAAGCAGTTAGAGAAAGTGATCTGACAGATGTTTCATGTCAATAAGGGTGAGATGTACTGAAATCTCAGCAACCTTCTTGTTCCTTGTTTGGAAAATCTGGTCAACAGGCATAAAAATGAAGCATTCTTGCTAAAAGCCTTGTCATAAGATAACTGTAAAAGAGCTAGTTAGCTCTATTGCACTCTTTTGAAGAACAATCTTATAGTTCTTCTTATCTTCTTCTAAGACCCTGTCTGTGCAGGCACCATGACACACAGGATGTTTGTTGGAGAAGAAGACCAATTTGCCCTGTCACCCACCACAAACTTCATATATTCTTTAATGAGATACTCTTTTATGCTCAAACTGTTGGGTTCAGAATTCTTATTAGTTTCAATCCATCCTTTTAGGTGGTTGCATTTTGTGATAATAACTCTCACAATGGTGAGGCTCCAAATATGCAGAATAAGATGTGCAACTACAAAAGCACATGGGAAGTAATAATGGAATCTGAGGATTTTAACAGCTCATCTGTTGTAAATAGTTCTACACCCCCTTTCGAGACTACCTTCAGTCTATTGCAGACCCAAGACAGAGCAGTCTCATTAGTACTGGATGTTTCTGGGAGCATGGCATCGGTAAGAAAACAGATTTTATAAGCAAATTTAATTAAAAATTGTAAGAAGCAGAAAAAGTTACCAAATTAAAAGTATTTTCTACAGTCTAACCTATTTTCTATCATCTAACCTACTCCTAAGGAATCGTAGGTGTTTCCTTTTTTCATTACCACCATATCATCAAAGAAAAAAAAAGGGGGGGGAGGACAAAAATCTTTTTTAGGAATCAAGTCATAACATTCAAAGATGGAGTTTGCCTGGTGACAACTTTCCTGGAAACTGTAGTTCGCTACACTTTCATGATACCAGATCATGGTACACATCTCCTGTGTTTCAGAACTGAACGTACATATTTACCCTGTGGCAGATAGCTTTAAAATTCTTATTAAAAACAACATAAAAATGGTCTATATTTTGTTCATAGTAAAAGCTTTTCAAAGGAGACTGCATTCTAAAAATGTTGTTTCTCTTCACATACAGTATAACCGCATCGAACATCTCTATAAAGCTGCAGAGGTATTTCTGCTCCAAATTATTGAAGTTGGTTCCTGGGTTGGAATTGTCACATTTAGTTCTTCTGCATTTATACAAAGTCCTTTGAAACAAATAACCAGTGATGCAGTACGTCAAAATCTTGTTAACAAATTGCCTACAACAGCTGGTGGAGGAACCAATATCTGTTCAGGTGTACAGACAGGACTGCAGGTAAAGTACAATGTGGAAATATCTCCCGGAAGGTATGGAAAATGATGAAAAAACAAAAAACATACTTAACAGCTTTCCCCTGAATCCACTGAATGTGGATTTCCTTGGTGATGGTAGAGCTAAAAAAGACATTATGATTATTGAATCTATCAGGAGAAAATTTGGTATATAAAGAATTTGTTTGTGATGCTCTTGTTTGAAAAAGGATACTGAAAAATAAGATCAGATTACAAAGCGAAGTTCAAGAATAATCAAATTTTGGAAAATTGAATCTCTAGTTGGAAACATACAAAGCTTATTCTATTTAGGTTATGCGAGAGTGAGTAAATTAAGAGATTACTTCTACTTGAGTGACTTGTAATGGAAGGAAATGACTGGGAGATGAGTGGTTAGAAAGCTGCCTGGCAGAGAAGGACCTGGGAGTATTGGTGGATAGTCAACTGAATATGAGCCAGCTGTGTGCTCAGGTGGTCAAGACGGCCAACAGCATCCTGGCTTGTATAAGAAGCAGTGTGGCCAGTAGGTCTAGGGAAGTGATTGTCCCCCTGTACTTGGTTCTGGTGAGGCTGCACCTTGAGTACTGTGTTCTGTTTTGGGCCCCTCGCTACAAGAATAACATCAAGGTGTTTGAGTATGTCCAGAGAAGGGCAACGAAGCTGCAAATATGATGGTCAACAAGTCCTATGAGGAGTGTCTGAGGGAGCTGGGGTTGTTCAGTCTGGAAAAGAGGAGGCTCAGGGTTGACCTTATCGCTCTTTACAGGTACCTTAAAGGAGGCTGTAGCGAGGTGGGGGTTGGTTTATTCTCCTACGTGCCTGGTGACAGAATGAGGGGGAGTGGGCTACAGTTGTTCAAGGGGTGTTTTAGGTTGTATATTAGGAAGAACTTCTTTGCTGAAGGGGTTGTTAAGTATTGGAATGGGCTGCCCAGGGAAGTGGTGGAGTCACCATCCCTGGAGGTCTTTAAAAGATGTTTAGATGTAGAGCTTAGCGATATGGTTTAGTGGAGTACTCTTAGTGTTAGGTCAGAGGTTGGACTCGATGATCTTGAGGTCTCTTCCAACGTAGGTGATTCTGTGAAATATGGAGTACTGCAGTCAAAACTCTGAAATGCCTGGACAAACTCACAGGCAGGTTACGTTGCTGGGTGTATATCCAGAGGAATGTCTGCAGACCAGCATGACAGTGGACATCCTCTATACCAGACAAGATTTTTTTCTTCAAAATAAATCTTCAAGATTTTTTTTTTTCCTAGCAAAATGTGGACTGAGAAAACATAAGGGATCTGGCTAATGAATCATGATAAACGTATGGAGTAAATAAATGTTGACGTGGGAAGATATGCAGTAGTGATATTCTTAATTTCTAGGGCTCACTAGTCATGAATCAAGCCCCTAAATTGTGAAACCACATACAAATCATGAGAATGGGAAACAGTAATGAATAGACACTATTATTTGTTTGCCTGTTTTACTTTCTTAGGCTGGCAATGTTTGAAATCCCAGATGTCATTAATTCAGATGCAAAACTGAAAACAAGTAGCAATGTATAGGAAACAGGAAGAAAGACAAATTATTCAGAGAACAATGAGACTGCTGAGATAGCTGAGAGCCCAGGGCAGAGAGGAGTGTTGGGACAGGGGTTCATGACACAGATGGGCAACCAAAATGGGATGTAACAACCAAGACAGAGGCCTCCTAGTGGGCAATCCCTACCACTTTCAGCCCACCTTCACTTAACACAGACATCCTCATAGGTTTGTACTTTTTCTTCTTCACTCTGAAATGTTGCTTGGAGAATAAAGATGAATAATTTCAGGCAGCAGACACAAATTTTTAAAAATCCATTCCATAAAACTGCAAAGCATATGCAGGCAGAATGTTTCTGACATATTCAGCCAGGGACAAGTGTCTTCCCTGAGTAGAATATTTCAGTTTGAAGGGACTTCTCTTAAATATTTCTTATTTATAATTTAACACTTGCTAATCTAAGCAAGTAGAGGTTGCAAGTTCAATTGCAACAATAGTAGAAGTTAACGTGGTACTTCTAAATTCATAGGTTATTTGTGTTCTGGGATATGCTGGTGTTTAAAAGTTATTCTGCAGTTTGTATCTCAAATTCTTGTCTCAATGCAGATTATTACAGATCAAATCCATGTAACGTATGGTTCAGAAATTGTGCTACTGACAGATGGAGAGGATTCATATATGGCAGCTTGCCTGAATGAAGTGAAACAAAGTGGAGCAATAATTCATACCATTGCACTGGGTTCTTCAGCAGCCAAAGAATTAGAAGAATTTTCAAAGATAACAGGTAAATTTTCTAAATACACTGTTTCTTTGCCATTCATGTAGAAGTATGAAGATGCCAAAGCATGGCAATTCTTTGGTCTGGAAAAAATAAATACATTTGACTTGTAATAAATTTAAAACAAGTCTAATTAAAAAAATCTGATTTTCATAATGGGCTTTTTTAATACAAACAAGCAAAACTGTTTTATGTTCACAATTTAGTGTTAATATCTATCTTGATTTAAAAAATACAATAACATGATAATACCATATTATTAAGGAGGTGGAATTATGATATTCTCATATAGCGTGTAAGTAGTGTTCTGCAATTACTATAATATTATTTCTGGCATAACATGCAATGACTAGTACACTCTGCATTCTTCAACTTTTAAGCTTTTGGTTTTTTGTTTGTTTGTTTTGCTATGTACATAACAAAAATTTTCTCCATTTGCTGCAGCTGAAGTGAACTAGTGTAAATGCTGTGACTGTGCTTGTCATTAGCCAGCAGAGCTGTCAGCTGAGCTGGAGCTACATAGTTAATTCTAAAACAACCATTTAAAACTATACATAGGAGTGTTGCTTCATGTTACAGTAGCTGAAAATGCCGTGGAAGAGTCCTAGTGTAGATCTAAAAAGCAATCTGACTCCAAACAAGTCTGGTGAATAAACATTCTTATTTGAGAGATGCACATACTCTGCATTTTCAGGGCTCAGCACTGCAGTCACTTCCTGACACTGGGGGGAGGAGAGAGTTAAGATGTGGCTCCAAATCCAGAAGTACTAGGAAAATTCTAAAAATGCTGTATGTGATGTTTTGCTGCAGGGAGTGATATTTAGGCAAACTATGTTAATGAGAGATAAAAATGACTCAATCACTCAAACCAAAATAGATTTTTACATGAATTTACTATAATAGGTGTTTTATCGCATTAATAAAAAGATGCATTTCATTTTTTCATTTATTAATAAATTGGCTATCTTGCTAAAACATTTGGTACTAGTAGTCACATAAAAACTATCATTTTTAGAGCATAAATTAGTATTACTAAATCTTTCACTCTAATCTTTCAGGAGGTTTACAACTTTATGCTATAGATGAAGTCCTCCCTGGTAAACTAATTGAGGCATTCAGTGCGATTACATCAGGAAGTGGAGATATTTCTCAACAGTCTATTCAGGTCTGAATTTCAAAACATCTTTTTCCTTCTATACTTCTAGTTGATCAACAAATGAATGAGTTTAGATGATAATGTTTCTAATTGATAATGGCTCAATTTGGGAATAAGATCAAATACAATTTTTAGCGGTCCACTACAGTTACAGTGAAATAAATTATGTATTAGCCCATCAAATCAAGATTTTTTTCTCGTTTTTGTCCAGATCTGAGGGACTTCAACAGAAAAAAGCAAGCAGAGCTCAAGCAGAACTCTCCCAGGATGTTTAGTTCACTCTTATATGAAATGTTAACTTTTAGAGCATTTTAGCAGTCTAATCCAAATGATTAAGGTACAGCTAAAATAGGGCTTCTCTCCTAAATCATATGTAACATTTTAATGTATACTCTTTTAGACTTTTCACCTGGGCCAAATGTTAATCAGAATTTAGCAACTCATTCTTCACCTTGTTAATATTCTAACATAATATTAAAACATTTTATCTGAAATATGCCACTGCAAAGATAGCTAGATTATAAGCATCCATCAATGTTGATTTAAAAAGCAGGTGTTTTTTAATTGTTTTATTGCCTTGAATTGACTCTTCTGCCCGACCTAAGCAGCAGAAAACAAAATTAAGTTCATGACAAGCTATTTTCTTAATGTAGACTTTATCGTTCTTAATGTAAAAGTGAGGAAATTATGCTTAATTATTATAATACAGGAAATCTTGTGTACTTCTCTTTTCTATATGTTTTACTCTGTTCTACTTTAATTTCTGTCTTTCCTATTACCTGTAAGCTGTATAGTCATATGTGGAGGCACTTTTTTTCTCTCTCCTAAAAATGTGAAGGACAGACAAACTACAGTGGAAATACAACTTAATGGCACAATGCTTTGGATAGCTAGATAAAATTAAATACAGATATGAAGGACTTACTGCAACTTACTCTGTTTACCATAATTTTATACTTAAAATCAATGTTACTATGCAAGCAGTCATTTCAGAAAACTTCAGAAAGCATTCTTATTCATTCAATAGTTATGCCAAATTACTCTTAATTTTCCAGTTGCTTCCAATGCTTCTTTACTGAATAGCAATGACATGTATTTTATTTCTCTAACAGCTTGAAAGCAAACAGATAGACGTTAGATCTTCTGAATGGATTAATAGTACTGTGACCATTGACAAAACTGTGGGAAATGACACTTTCTTCGTCATTGCATGGAGTGCCACGAAGCCATTTTTCTTTCTGAGGGACCCTAATGGAAAAGAGTATGGAAGCTCAGACTTTACATTAGATAATTTAAACTCAAAAGCAGCTAGACTCGGTATAAATGGCACTGCAGAGGTAAAGGCTGAATGTTTTCTTTTATTTTCTGAATTAATATTTCCTATACACTAGCATACTACTTTTCTTTAATGGTCATTGTTTTGTTTGTTGTTTACTATTATTTTGTAAGGGAAACAATGACCCTGTTAGAACATGAAGATTTTTTGCATTTTTTAAAACATATTTTTGTATTTTATTTGCAGGTCGGAGATTGGCATTACTATATTAAAAATGAGGGTACAACAGCTCAGAATGTATCAGTAACAGTTACCTCTCGAGCAGCATCTTCTGTTGTTCCTCCTGTGAACGTAGTAGCTTACATGAAGCAGGCAAACATCGCACCGAATCCAGTTGTTGTTTATGCAGAGGTTAGCCAAGGGTTCTTGCCTGTTCTTGGTGCAAATGTGACAGCTACCATAGAGAAGGATGGTGCTGCACCAGTAAGCCTTGAACTTCTTGATAATGGTGCAGGTAAGGTTCCATATACACAGTAAAAACCTTTGCATTTATGCATTTTGGAATACAAATCTGTGTGTTCTCTTCAGACTTACCATTAAGGAGTGAGTAATGTCTATGCCCTAAACTAGGGTGCATAAATAAGATTTCAATGGGTTATCCTGTATTAAACACCATCTGTCTTCTGAACCTGTAAGGTTAATCTTGTACTGCTGCTAGGATTTAGAATAACTTGGATGCCCCCAGCAGACCATCTACTGCAGTCAGTCAGGTACAGCTGTACAAGTTCGCTTAGAGAAAGAACCTTGTCTTGATGAACTCCTGGCCAAAGGTTATATTATGCTGGTTTTTGTTTTGTTTTTCAATTTAAAGGTGTTTTATCTATTAGATGGTCAGTAAGATTTAAGTTGGTGGTTACAGATAGTAGCAAGAGATTTACCTAATTAGGTAAAATTACCTAAAGGTGTCAATACCAAATGGTTCTTTTAAGCAAAATATATTATAAATTCAGTTTATTATAATGGGACAATGCCTGTTTTTAAAGATGTTCACATTATCAAAACATTGCCAGGTTTTCCGCATAATAATGTTCAGGTTTTATATTCGTGTATGAATAGCAAAAATAACCTGTTTACCAGCAGGTATTTTGTTCTAGATATTAATTCTCAATAATTTTATACCAAGGTGCTGACACAGTCAAGAATGATGGAGTCTACTCAAGGTACTTTACTTCTTTAAAAGGCAGTGGAAGGTACAGTCTGAGAGTCAGTGCCCAAGGAAGAAATACGACTGTCAGACTTGGCCTTAGGCAAAATCGAGCCTTGTATGTACCAGGTTATATAGAAAATGGTAAGAACTCTTATGAAATAGACAATTATTTGCGTGATTCCAGGCGGGGAGGTGGGTTGTCTAAAAGTGAAGCAAATGTGATCATTTAGGTTCACAAAATGATACTTGATCTTAATTCTTCTCAAGATTTTTAAATGGGGCTTTGGGGTAAATATATTCAACATGCAACATTGGTATGCAAGATAATGTTAGTAGGAAACAGCTCTTGTATTCTCTGGATTTTAAGTGCTTTTCATCTTAATGCTGAAGATACGTTAGCTGTTGCAATTTAATATTCACATACACACACAGTGAAATTTAGAAGAATTGATATAAAAAAGTCTAAAAACCTCACTGTATGGCCTATAAAACAGGAATACCCCTAAAGCCTGAAATATGTAGGAAGAGATAGGAAAAAATGACCTTGTTACACTGATTATTCACCAACATCTGCAACTTGCTTTTCTGATAGTCATTTTTTGTCTTTAGCTCACCCACTTTCTACTAAATTTGAATAGGCCAAAGAAAAATTATAGGATGAGAAGAGATAATAAGATACAGTAAAAATAAAAATAAATGTAGTTTGTAGTTTTGTCATGGTGGAAGCTGAAAATTCTTTCAAACAGGTAAAATTCAGATGAATGCTCCAAGACCTGAAGTTGCTGATGAAGACATCCAAGCCAAGCTGGGAAGTTTCAGCAGAACTTCAACAACTTCTCTTGTACTGGATAACATTCCAACAGTAAAGTTACCACCCTGTAAAGTTACAGACCTTGATGCTCATATAGAAAATGAAACAGTAGTCTTGTCTTGGACAGCTCCAGGAGATGACTTGGACGCTGGAAAAGGTGAGTTAGACACTTTGTGTGATGTGATGGATCCTTCTGTCTGATAAGGCATGCCTTGAAGACCACCAAACAAACGTATTTCCCACTTGAAAATGGAACAAACAGAAAGTTACCCTATTGCATGATACTTGTTTTAGTTGTCCTTAATTTTTCACACAAAAAAAAACACACACACACACACACACACAAAAAAAAAAAAAAAAAAACATGAAAGAATGTTATAAAAATATTATATGAGAATTCTATAAAAGTAAGAATGTTTTGTATATATATATATATAAAAGCAAATAAATAAAATACAGCAAGATCCTGTATTGGTATGGAGCTGATAACACATTTCTCTAATATCTAAACAGGGAAAGAGATATTCATAAGAAGAAGAGATAGGGAGGAGGGGCAAGTCTTGAAAAGCTACAACCTTGACACAGAAACAGCAGAACCTCCAAAATTAGACAAACGCATGTATAGCAATGTAACTATGGGTTCTCTAATTATACAAATGGGATATTCTTTCTGTGTCTTTCCCAGTTTTTGGTATCAAAGACTCATGCTGTGAGAGAGAATATAGACTATGTGCAAGGCCCACCTCTTCTGTATACACATATTTTAATTGCTGTTTCACCTTGTGTTTGGACAGCAGAGCTTCTCATTCAACTACATTTTGCACAGTCCACACAGAGCTAAGAGTGTTAATGACACTATTTTCAATTTTCATTGAAAAGAAAGAGTTCCCAGATTTGGGAACAACAGATACCAAATGCTGCAAAGTAAGGGTTAACGGCAATCCTAAATCAGCACCTCCTCCCACCACCCCACCCTCCAGTGCTGCTGAGCAATACAGTCAGTAGTAAAATAGGAATTAGCAGCAGTTTTTAAAAACAAACAAACAACAACAACAACAAAAAACAACAGCTCTAGAAGTCCTATACCATCACCACAAGCAGATATATTAAAACATGTATATTAATTTGTTGTTATGCATGTTCTTTTTTCCCTAGCTGTCCAATACATAATAAAAAGCAGTGAAAATCTTCTGGTCCTAAAAGATGAATTTGATAATGCTACTTCTGTCAATTCCTCTGATCTCACACCTCAGGAAGCTGGTAGCACAGAAACATTTAAATTTAAACCAGAAAACTCGAGAATAGAAAATGGTACCATAATCTACATCGCCATGCGTGCTGTTGATAATGACAGCTTGACTTCAGACATATCTAACATAGCAAAAGCCACATGGTACATCCCTCCAAAAGCATCTGAGCCTTCAGATGGTGGAGGCAGCAGCGGTGGCGTTAACATTACACTAATAGTGGCAATTGTAGCTGGATGTGTTGTAGTTGTCTGTATTATTGTAAGTTCATCTGTCTGTATTGTACAACAACAACGGAGAAGAAGGAATCCTGCAATCAGAATATGACAGTATCTGTAAAATAAAACAATAATAAAGGAATTTACTGTAATTTTTGCCATACATAAATTTTAAAGAAGGAAAAGGTATTTTTATATTCAAAAGTGCACTTATGTACCTCTCTTTTTGGTTGCATTATAGATGCAGATTTTCAAAAGCATATCTTAAATTCAAGTACATGTACTTTGTTTCTATGTGATATAAATTCTTAACTCTTCTCTTGCAAGATCTTTACAATATAGTGTGTGGTGTTTTGTTTTGTGTCTTAAAGAAAGAAAGTAAAGGAAAATAATGTGTTCCTTATTTTTATGTTCCACATAAGTCAAGGCAAGTTGGGAAAAGAGGCTGGAAAGATCTTGAAGTAGTGCAGTAAGATTTCCTATGTATCATCCACAAGTTTTTACTTAGGTTTAGCGAGGCAAGAACAAAAATATATATTTCCAGGCAGTTTATTTAAAAAATAAAGTTAAGTGTATATTTACAGGCCTCCCAGGAGAGTTAAGTATATAAGTACTTCCAGAATGAGAGTAAATTCAAAGAAGCACATGGAAAATGTTCCTCTGAGACTAAACAGAGCTACAACTTAGGAGCAGCTAGGACATACCATTGTATAACAAGAGGTAACTTAGAAGCTGTTAACAGAGAAGGTGTGGGAGGGAGACAGGAGATCTCTACAACTCTCTCTCAGGTTGCTGAGTAGCAAATTAGTAATAACTGTCTCAAATGAGAATGCTTCAGGCTTCTTAATTGCCAGGTGCTTTTTCACCTCTGCCTACTGGGAGAAATGTACTGATAATAATGAAAAACAAACAGTAAATCAACACTCACATTATAATTCACAGTCCAGCATTACCCAGTCAACACACCATGTCTTGCAAACATGAGTATTTTCATCTACAAGCATGATTCTATTATCTATCTAAATTGTATCTATTAACACAATTTACATTTTGAAAGCACAAACTTTGTAATATTTTAATAGATTTCTCTACCTTTCCTTTGCTACTTCTGTACTTTCCACAAGTTCTGCTTTTTCTTTACCTAGATGCCCCCCCTTTTTTTTTTTTTTTGTGGGTTTCTGTAACTCTATGTAGTACTGTCTCTTAATGAGTCTTATTACTGGACATATTTTCAGATCTAAAATTCTATTTCCTCAAGAAATAACAAATGTTGCAATTTCTTTTAACATTGAGACAGGAATAGCTGTCATATCTTAGAGAATGGAGGCTCCTTTGGAGAAGAGAGTCAGAAACCAAAGGCCTATTTGAGGATATCTGTTCTCCCTAGTAGCTTTTAGGTCACCGAATGTCCACTTTTTCAGATGTTTCTCCTTCTGGTTTCTTCTCAAGTGTCTTCTCATTCTCTGAAGTATTTCTGTGACAGCTGCGTATAAGTTTTTTGGTAGAACTACATCGTACAATCAGAATAAATGGTTTGCAGCACTGTTCCTGGAACTGTTTTCTACCATTATGTAAAAATGTGACAGACCTAAGATATACACTGTCGGTGATCCAGGTCAACCCACGCGTTACTCCGAAGACACCCAACCCTACCTGCTTAGTGAGCAGAGCTGCATTACGTGTGGTGACACTGACATCTAGTGGGCTCCACCAACACTTCCAGTTTTCCCAAATGTTCCAAAAATGTTTAGATAAAGCATCTCTCTCCGGGATACTATGACCTTAATATAAAAGCGTATTTGAAAGTACAATCAAATATGATTAACCCAAGGTTGAATTTAGTACTTAAGCCTGGCTCCCGCTAGAAGAGCATGAAAAGCATTCATTTGAATTAGGGTCTTCCTTTTATAGGGAAATATCTGAAGATCTTTGTTCATGTATTTGAGGATTCCGCACACCCCAGAACATCTCCGCAAAGGGCAGACAAATTTTTCTCTTTCATGTTTCCTGCCGAGCAAGTGCAAAACGACAGGGTAGGATTGTTTTTACTAATTTCAGTTATTAATTTACACCAACTGTGTGTATACACTAAAGCTACATGAGTTGGGGTACCAGTCCCTGATGCAACTGCCACACAAGTTTAGACTAGCTAGAAAAGATGCTATTGTTAAACTCAAAACCATATCAGCTTTGTTCCTAAGTATGGTCTTCCCAATGCTTTTAAAATAATGGCTTCCTATACAGAGCTTTTCTAGCAGTAGACTTCCAGAGAAGATTTTTTGAATTATTCCTTTACCACATGTGGAAAAACTGTAGTACCAAGTGTTAAAGTGACTTTCCCACAGGCATCAGCAGGGAAAGGGTAGAGCTGCAAATATATATCCTGTCATAAGACTAATATTACACAGTAAAATGAAGAAACCCTAACATTTTCACTTTAATTTCTATTTCCATACGGGTCAGTTCTGGCCTATATAATTCTCCGTACAATCTTCTTCCAAGTATTTTTTTTTTTCTAAAATAGACAATTGGGCGATGGGACCAAATTACTATCTTGCCTGAGTATCAAACTAACCCACTATGGCTCCAGGAAGTATGAAACTGCGAGGACAAAGATCACAAAAACAACACGTGATTGACACAGTCCAGAAATTTTAGGACCTTGGCCTACTGAATGTTTTGCCAGTTGCTGTATGCAGTTCTAGTACAATCCAGTCAACGTGCTCAGGAGAAGCACAGCAACAGCTGTCATGAGGATCAGTGGAAGAGGGCACTAGTATGAAAAGGAGCATTAACTCTCATTCAGATAGCTGTAGTTTCTGGATGGAAGCATGGTGTTGAGAACAGCCGCTTACTGGTTCTGTCGAATCCAGTCCCTGGATTTTTCATGAAAGACTGATTGTACAGGGGCCAGGCAGCTGGCACTACTGATTTTATAATCTTTGCCCAGTTATTATCAAACTAATCTCACAGTTGTTAATATTGACACAGAAGCTGTAGACTCATACACAAAAGAATGCTTTTACCTATCTTAGTAAAATAAGCTTTGACTTTTAAACAGAGGGAAAACATCGTCATGTTTCTTTAAAATGGCACAATCTACTCCTTTTATTTATTTATTTATTTTCATCTTTTAACTACATTACATCAATTAATGTTAAATTAAATTTACCTTCAGATTTTCATGCATGTATATTTTGCAAGTCTGGTGCAAGGATTGCTGCTATTCTTCAGAATATTAGTTGATGATTTGCGGAGGTGTGACTCGTAGCACACTGCCAGTACTCACTCTTAATTTCCAACTGTTTAACTGTATTCAAAAAAGACATAAATATGAATGTGCATAAATATTCATAAAATTGCTCTTTTATGCAAATTTATGCTGCAGTTGAATAGTCACGAGTAGGAAGGGAAATAGCATATACACACACGACCCATGTAACTCAACATATTGTACAACTAAGAATATATGAATTCTAGCATGAGTTCTACATTATTGGGATTATAAATACTACCAAAATGTGTTTATTTTAAGGCATTTTCACTGTGATATAAACTGACTATGGATGCATTTTGGGGCCATTTTTGTTAAATGTTTGACTCCACAGCCTTAAGTTTAAACACTACCCTCCCATAAAGTCAGAACATAGGGTTTTTAAAAGTGACCATCCCTGCTGTTTACTCTACACTTCTGAAGGGGGATACTGTTCCTCCAGCACAAGTGGAAGAAGTAAACATGCTGACTCCTCAGCTGTTTGCAGCTGATTTTAGCAGAACTAGCTAGTGTATCTCTACATGACATACATTCTTTCAATATCCCTTTAGAGCTCTCTAGGTCAGTATCTAGTTCACAACAAAGTCTGCACACAAGGTATGGCTCTCCTCGCCTGAACTAGACATGTTAGTTTAAGCAGTTTTTGTCCTGAACACTAGATCACAGGCTTATGGGGTATGGAGAAGGAGAATTTCAAGAAAGGGAATAACTCAGTAGTGTCTTTCAGGAGTACGAAAAACCTATGGAATTCAGGCAACATGGAGTTCCATGTTGTGATCCAATAACTGAATTTAGTCTTATACTATTGTAAGATAAAATGGGGAAAAATATCCAGATTAGGACTGACTTATATGAAATATATAAATATTCACTAAAACAGATCTTCCTCTTTGATAAGTGTAGTAACCATTAGCCAAAGAGTTATTTTCTCCCTCTCATTCACACTCCAACTGCTTAAACATCCATGAAAAGAGGAAGGATGTTGAAAGGGGGAAATGAAAATAACATTCAATGCCCCACATAAGCCAAACAGCCCATCTGCTAAAGGTGGAAGTACTGTCTATTTAAGTCACAGCCCTAAGAAGTGGGACTGTTGTGTTTAGCACTCCCTAGGAAAGAAACAATTAAAAGTAGGTATTCCAAAGCCTACAAGAGTGCTCTATCCCTTGGGGGCTTAATAGATCAGTCTTCCTCCTCTTCCAAGGAAAGGAGAGGTATCTCCCCATTTTCTGAAGAAAAGAGGTGAGTGTCAAGGCTGTCAATATGCCATAGAGGGCAGCACTTTCCTCTCTGATTGGTGAGGCCTGTATGCCATGGGCAGCAATAGGGTGCAAGTTTCAGGGAAGAATCAGCAGTATTTTGTTCTGGCCAGAGCTAGACCACGTCGGCTTTTGTGAACTCCTGCCTGAACACACCCCTTGTCCCAGGCATTCCTGGGATACCTCTCTCCTGAGGTGATGCTTCTGCCTCAGGGTCAGGCAACCCTGCACTCAGTTGTTTGGCATCTCTCTCTTGTTGTGGGACATCATTGGGAACTATTGGCAACACCAATGAAAGCTATGAAAATAAATAATTACACTGGTGTCTCCAAATGTAAAATCTTTGATGATACTGTCTTTTCACACATTGCACGTTTATATCACAAGACATACTGACGAGTTCTTATGCGACCACCTAGAGCACAGCACTGTCTCCAACACCAGAGACTCCTGAGACCTTATTATGCTTGTAGAACTCCTTTAAGCAATGGAAACAAACATGCCACATACTTTTTGTATATAAACAGTTGCACACATAAGTGTCTATTATATAATAAAGTGACACGATAAAAGCTGAAACTGGTAGAACATGCTCAGGTAAACGCACGCCTACAATAACTTTCAGGTCCTCTCCTTAGCAGCAGTGCTATGGGTGCAATGGGAACTTGACACGGCCTGGCTTTTGTTTTGGCTTTAATTCCTGGAATCTGACCAGCCCTTCAGAAAGATTGTGTTGGTTCTTCCAGTTACTTCCTTGTTCTGGAATTCACTTCCTGCGTTCGTGCTCTAGGATTTCCTCCAACTTTATCAAACCTAGCCCGGGGTTACTTTACACTGGGATTAGCCGGTGAATTACCTCACCAAATGACCAGGTTCACTTTCAAGCAGGGAATATTAATTCATGGCTAACGATAACACCTTGTAAACATTTCAAACTAGCTACCCCATGCCAAAGGTCCTTTTCTTTTTCCTTCTTGAGCATTCAAAACTAATAACGAGGGATGTTAAAGCAGTGGAAAAAAATATTAAAACCAGAGGCTATTTTCTTCTAACTTGCTTTATTGGTGGCGTTAGGTTACACTATGATACTCGAGGCGTTTTCAAATCTTCCTGTGCCGTTCTGCCGCTACTTTCCAGCTGTGTCTCTGCACAAAACCAACAGTTTCTGGACGGCCGCTCCCACGCTGTGCCCGGCTCACGCTCTCACAGAACGCCCTGAGGCAGGCGGGAACGGCGGGCGGTCCCCTCGGGCGGCGCGCAAGGCACGGCCCCGCACAGCCCCTCAGGGCCGCCCCCAGCGGCGGGAAGCGCCGCCCGCCCGGTCCCACCCCGCCCTGCCCCGCCCCGCCCCGGCGCCGCGCTCGCCGTCGTCCCTTGCGCGGCCGATCCGGGCCCTGCGCCTGACGCCACGGACGCACCCAATCGGCGGCGGCGCCGGGCCCGGGCCCTCCCCCCGGCGGCTCCCCACAGGGCCGGGCCGGGCCGGGAGCGGCGGCGGCGCGGCGCTGACTCAGCTCCGGCGGCCGCCGCCGCAAGATGAACATCATGGACTTCAACGTGAAGAAGCTGGCGGCCGACGCGGGCACCTTCCTGAGCCGCGCCGTGCAGGTAGGGCCGCCCCGCGGGGTGGGGCGGAGGGGGCACCGCCGTGACTGGGCTCCGTAAGGCCGCCGCGAGGCGTTGGCCTGGGGACAGCCCCGTGCTCCTGCGGCTCCGTCGGGGGAACCGGGGCTCCGACGGGACGCGCCGGGGCTGCTGGCTGCCGAGCTGGGCTGGGCTGGGCTGGGCTGGGCTGGGCTGGTTCGGGGCTCGTTGGGCAGCCTATTGTTTCTGAGTCGGTTTTCCCCTTTCCTCGCGCTGAGGGTACTGTAATTGGCTTTTGTTCCTTCGCCGCTGCCCTGAGCCGTAAGCCTCTTTCTTTACGTAATCAAACCTGAGCAGATTTCCTGTGGGGAGGTGGAGGTCCGAGCAGAGCGCAGTAATTCGCTGTGGTTTCTCGTGGTTTTTTCCGTGGGTCACGGTCAGGTTTGGCACGGGATTAAAGCGGTTATCTGGTGTGATCAGGCTGGTGTATTGGCTTAAATCTCCGTGTTCGAGCAGAACCGGCAATCAGCAGCACAGCAGAGCGCTGAAAATACGAACTCATCAGGAAACACTGTTACTTAGATTGAAATTAACTTCAAGTAGTAGTTGTGGCTTTTCTTTGTGATGGAGCTCTTTCCATGCCCACCCCCCTCCCCGGCTTCTGTCACGGCTTCCCAGCCTGTCTTCCTTTCCAGCCTCCGCCCCTTTAGCTTTTTTTGCTGGCCAAGGGAAAAAGGGACGTGAAGTTCACCCCTTGTTGCAAGAGCCTGTGATGGGACCTTGCGATTTTTGTCACTTTCTCCTAAAATGAGATGCGTAATGAAGCCCCTGAGGGGGAGGAGTGAATCCTTCACACGTTATTGCAGTCTGAGTCGCTAATGCTGGGTGCACTACTGCTGCTCCTCTCGTGTGTGTGTGTGTGTGTGTTTGTGGGACTGGCTATGGGAGGCCTACAGATGAGATTGAGAGGCAGCCTGTTTGTGGATTCGCTTTTTTATGTTCAGTTATCATTGGATAACATGGTGTAATCTGACAGTAGTTGCTTTGATATTAGAAACAAACAAACGAATGAAACAGTTCAGCAGCATAAAAGGGTATGTAAAAAAACCACTTGACTTCCATTTCAACTTACTTCAGCCATCTTAAAAGACAGTGAACACCTTGTTAGTGTTTCACAGGCTTTTCTGTTCAACGGGGATCGGGACTAACGAGCACCTGATGCTTATGTTCCAGAAAACCTTTTTCTCTGTGAATATTCCATATTCAGGCTGCTATATTCATTTCTACATTCCTTATCTATGGCGAAGTTCCTTTCTTCCATCGAGTAGCAAATTCTTTGAATGACTTGTTCTCAGTGAATCTTGCAGCAGTTCCAATTTGTGGAGCAAAGCAGAAAATGAGTGTAGTATTTGAGGTAAAATAAATAATGCTACAGAGTGTAGTAGTAGGAATGTGTTGTTCCTCTTGCCAGGCTCTGTAATTGACAAGCTGCGTGTATAGCAGATGGGAATGAGTTGGGCTTTTCCTCTTTAGTAGTAGGAATGCTTTTATTGTCCGTGACTTCTACCTGAAGTTAGAGGCTCTCTTGATGTAACTTCTAGGAATTTTGCAGTGCAACCCCAAAATGCCATTGGGGCCACAGTAACCCAGTTGTTTGCAGAACAGTACACTTTCCTTCTCTGTAAGCTGGTCACCTTCAGGCAACCTGTGTGTATATTTGGAATTTAATAGTGATAGCTTGATAGGTATCTTGCTGATGTGACTTGCTACAGAAGGCCGTTCTGGAATCCATACTGTCACACTTCTATTTTCCATATGGTCTGTATTGCTTTTTTTTTTTTTTTTTTCTTTAAATGGGTACAGGAAGTCTAACATGGAGTAAGCAGCCCTCACTGCAAAGTAGAGTTCTGAAAATACTAAGTGTAAAAGGCCATTTTGTAAACAAATACAATTCTTTGTAGTTAATCAAATTCAAAGCCATTTTATATTGTATTCTAATGAATCTGTAAAACCTTTTTGAGAACTGCTTACAGTGCCTGATGTTGCTTTAAGGAGCCTTTTAAACAGTAGTAGTAGCAGGTCCGTACCTAAATTCTATTCCTTCCCTATACTGCAGGTGAACTTTCTTACTAAGGCAGCTTACTTTTATGTACAACCCGAAATGTTGCAGCATGCCTCTAGACTTCAGATGTGCGTACTATCAAAGCTGGTTTTGTTCTAAGTGAAATGGAAATTAAAACAAACTTGGACAACGCGGTTTTATTTGTATTATGTTCTCGTGTTTTACTGGGAGTTTATTCCACCTAAGAGCTTGCTAAGAATCATGTTTAACAGTTGGAGTGCTTCTAGTATTGCTTTCTTAACTGGAAAGACTGTTAAGGATTTAATTCTAAACCAGGTTCTTCTGAAAATGCCTGCCTTTGAACAGGCTGTCAAGTGATGAGATCATCATCATGCGGAACCACTGATCCGAGGAAAGTCAGGCCAAGCCCTTAGTTCCGGTTTTGTTTTGTTCCCTGACATGAAACATGTCTTCCTTCTCTCCCAGAGAACTGGGATTGAGGTATGAACTGGTTGTGAAGTAATTAGACTCTACATGAATTTAATATCAACTGAAATGAATCGTCTGCTGTATTTATTTAGATAAATGAAGTTGCGTTGGATTTCATTGAAAATACAGATTGGAAGAGAACTCGGGAGGTCAATGTACTGTTTCTGTAAAGCTTAACAGGATCAGTTTTATCTAAACAGTTGCTAAAGCATTTGTCTGACCTATTCTAAAATGTGTCGTGTGTTTCCCACCTCTCCCCCCCAGTGTATATTCCACAACTTCCCAGGACAGTCTTATTTTAAAATTCAGTCCTTGCCTTGAAAGCTTTCTCTGATGGCTGATTTGAATCATCATACTGAATTTTGAACCCACTGCTTCTTGCCCTGTTTGCTGTAGACAGGATAGCACTCTTTAAATACAGTGAAGGTATCTGCAGTGAGAATCTGTCACGTCTTCAGCTTTCCCCATGGGAGAAGGGACAGCCTTAATTACAAGGCTGAAGTAATCTCGTAGCTGCCTCTGTTACCTCTGGACTCTCTTGGCTCTTATTTTCATGAGCACTGTGCAAAGTTGGACAAAATGCTTCAAGTGAGAACTCTTGGTAGCAAGAAGAGGAGGTAGAGCAGATTTCTTCATAATGTTGTAAATTACCCTCCTCTTCTCAGTGTGAGTAAAAAGCCCCCCCTTTTTTTTTTTTTTTTGCTGATAGTAATGGTGCATTGTTGAACTTAACTTTCAAATCTGTCCTTAGATTTTCAGTGATGTCTGAATAACGTGATGTGCAAATTATGAGAATGAATAGTTACTGTCTTAAACTTGCACTGGGAAACTATTTCTATGAATTAACTGTTTTCAACCTGTTTGACTAACCATAGTTCACAGAAGAAAAGCTTGGTCAAGCAGAGAAGACTGAACTGGATGCTCACCTGGAGAACCTCCTCAGCAAAGCAGAATGCACTAAGCTGTGGACAGAGAAAATAATGAAACAAACAGAAGTGTTATTGCAGCCAAATCCAAGTAAGGAGTCCTTTTTTTGCAACTTTTGAATTCATAGCCTTGCCAGTGTCAATGTTTACTGGCATAGGTATTGCCTAAATTATGACTAACTACAGCAGTTTTAAAGGCTGCAGTTACAGAGGGGCACATCTTGAAGAGCTACTGGGAGTAGGAGGTGCTGTACCAATTTCTTTCTTCCTGTTCTTCTATAAGAACTGTAAGAACTCTAAAGTTTTTCATGCAGATGCAGTGGCTCAAGGAATTTCATTGCTCTATTTCATTATATTAAACTTCCTGCATAATACAAATCATCTTGAAGCAGGCAAGATGAACTGAAATGTCTGTCTCTAACAATTCCTTTACTAAATACCTATGTTCTCTAGATGCTGGGTCTTCCCTAGCATCTAGACTTCCCCAGCTTTGTGGTTTTCTGTGTGTGGTACTTCTTTTGGTTTGTATTTAAGGAGAAGTGTTTAAGGTAGAGTGAAGATTTCTGGCCAAATTTTTAAAACCCCATTACAGGAGGGAAACAAAAAGTATAACTTCTTACTTTCATGGAAGACTAAGAAACCCTTGAAGCAAGCGTGATAAATGTGGAATATAGGTAGTCTCCAAGAACAGTATATTCAACTTCACATTGTTTGCTTAATGTTGAGTTTGAATGTCTGGGTTTAGAAATTCTGCATTCTTTTTCCTTTTCATTTGTTTTCTTTTCTACTTGTAAGTTGTGTTTTGAGTGACAGTATTTTAAGAACACTTTCTTTTTTTAGATGCCAGGATAGAAGAATTTGTGTATGAGAAACTGGACCGGAAAGCACCAAGTCGTATGAATAATCCAGAGTTATTAGGCCAGTATATGATCGATGCTGGTAATGAATTTGGCCCAGGAACAGCCTATGGTAAGTGAAAGCAGCAAATGAAGGGGAGAGGGGGGAAAATGCACAGATCTCCTCTTTCCTAAACAATGTAAAATTATATTTCTCATCTTCCTCTAGGAAGTTACCTTTTTGTTACAAAAGTGTTGTCTGAGAACTCAGTCTTGAGGCTTTGTTGAAACATACTAATGAGAACTGTATTTCTAATGTACTAACTTGAGCTTCCTTACTTAACTTACAGCAAAACTTCCAAGTATTGTTCAGTTAATGTACAAAAGCTACATGCATGAAGTTGGAGTTAATCATGGGAGTGAGAAGAGAAGCATTTTCTAGTAGCTAAGAAGGTGTTTTCCTTGCTATCAAGTACTCTTGTCTAATTACAGTGGTACAAGGGAAGGAAGTTGTTAGATTAATATAGAGATTACAATATTCAATCCTAACATAGGTGTGCACAATGGCATTTCCATATCTAATGCACCTTCTACAATGCTGTATCTATATGTATTGAAATCTGGCCTTCTCCTGTGATTGATATTAATATAAAACAAGAAGAATTAGCATTACTAGGTGATTCTAATGTATTTTGAAAGTATCTACTATGGTGTTGGATTGTCTTTCAAACTGTTGGCTTTGATTCTTGTTCCCATAGTAACTTGTTTTGATAACCACCTGCCTGAATTGCTATGAAACTATCATATTTTCTCATTTACAGGAAATGCACTCATTAAATGTGGAGAGACACAAAAGCGAATTGGAACAGCAGACAGAGAACTAATTCAGACTTCTGCTATAAACTTTCTTACTCCCCTAAAAAACTTCATTGAAGGAGACTACAAAACTATTACTGTAAGTTGAAGCGTGTGTTCTTCAGCGTTTCAAAATGACTGGAAGTGTAAATCTCTGAAGTGGTAGATAACTGTGCACTATTGGTTTCCTCAAACTAATTTAGAAAAGGTCAGATAAAATTGTGCCTTTGTATTTTCCTTCCTTTTGACCCATCAAAATTCTGAAGTCTTGCTTTTTATAACTATTGTACTTTAAAGGTACATACCTTGAGTATAAACTGTGTGAGAATAGTTAGGAGCTAATTCTGCTTCTTTGTTCAGCTGGAGAACGCTTTTTGTATGTGATACTGGGGTGGGGAGAAGGGATTCAAATAGACAGGATTTTGCTTTTGGATATGTACTTTAGCTCATGAACTAACCTAACTTGCTTTCAGAAAGAACGTAAACTATTACAAAATAAAAGACTGGATTTGGATGCAGCAAAAACCAGATTGAAGAAGGCAAAAGTTGCAGAAGCTCGAGCCGCAGTAAGTAGTATTTTAAACCTGTCCATAACTTTCACACTTGTTATAAATAAGTCTGACTTCTTGGTTAGGTTTCCAGTACTAGCTTCTTGCCATCCCTTTTTTTTTTTCTAGACGAGATAATTTACTAGAAATGTGTCACAAGGAAATGGAAGTGAATTGCTGATCAAGATATTAGTCTTTTATTTTTAGGTTTCCGTTCAGTTGAATTTAGTTGATCCAAGTAAATATTCTACCTTTGTTCACTACTAGATGAGCCTGTAGTGCCAAAAATAACTTGCTACTATCTGCCAGACATTTGAAAGTATAAATCACATCGCGTCTTTAGGAAATCTGTGATGAAACACCTTTGTCATGTAATAAAACTAAAATAAATACCAGGATTTAGATTTTATTTATTTGAATCTTTGCAAGTGTTGAAGCATACATACAATCCCAATTTACATACTCATCTAGACTTAACGTCACTATATCAAAATTTTGTATTTTCTTGCTTCACATAACAAGACTCAAACTTGCATCTCTTAACCATTGTCACTGCCTTAACTAAAAAGCTGAGATATCTATAAATTCAGTATTTTAAGTAATGCGGACTAGATAATCAAATGTATGCAATTTCAGCAGCATGTGCTTGAAGTATTTTCACAACTATCTATTGACTGAAATTGCAACTGTTAGTTAAAGAAACGATGGATACTGACGTGATTTCCACCACCCCACAACCCTCTGCCTTAGGGGTTAGGGCATTTAGTGTGGTAGGTTTTACGCACTTAGATTCTGAAGAAATAAAGATAGTTTAAATGCCCAGGAAGAATGTGTGTGGTGTGTAGCATGAAGAGGCAGAAGTGGGACTCTCAGACTTTGCTGGTGAATAGATCACTGTCCTAAAGACCTCAGCATCATTGGTGTGACTAAGCTGCACAGATAAAGCACCTCACATCTTTGGGGTGGTAATCACTTCTTTTTTAAAAAAAAAAAAAGAACAAATACATCTGCCTTACAGTTCTGCCTCTGTCAATCCTCCGTGTCATGCATGCTATCCCTATGTATTTAAACTGTTGATAGGTTTTTAGATCCGTGTACACATTTTCCCCTGTGTTATGTTAATTTTATGCAAAAAGTTAATTTTCTGCTTATCAAGCTTTCCGTAATTAGTAAGATTACCAATGGAGTGCAGAGCAGGTTATTAGTCATCTTGCATTGAATAGAGAAGCAATGGATAATAAACTATTCCTTTACTTGGATTTTTTCAAAGTTCCCTGTTCCCCAAAACCTCCCTCAAGAAAAAAAAAGTTTTGCGTATTATCATGGTAGCAGGTATATTCTGTACTTCTTAAATAGAAATACTGTGAGGAAATTGTTCCTGCTTAGTTTACTATTAAAAGGAAGGTTCTATATTGAGTTTATTAGTTCCATCAACAGTGTAATCATCCAGATCTGCATGCTTGGACAAAACTATTGACAGTTGCTGCTGCTGCTACTTAACCAGTCTTAAATATTCTTATAGCAAGTAATTCAGTTTTACTCACAAGTAATTTTGTGGAGGTAGAGCATGAAACTTGAGGCTTCTTACATCACTACCTTGCCTATACTTCAACTTTAATTACATTTTAACAGCAGTATGCCTGTCTGAGAAGCATTGGATTTCAGAGTTCCCAGAGAAGTGAAAAAATTGCATCTATACTTTTATCCGCTGCAATATAGAAAGGGAGGCTAACATGAGTATAGGTGCAATGAAATGGTTTGCCTTTTGCTGGTTCACTTCTTTTTGAAGGAAGATGTCTGACAAACACTGCTGAACCTGATAGGCTAGCAATATGTATTGAATGAAATATTTGTTTCACTACTTTGTCAGGATGGAATAAAGTGTTAAATTAGGATCTACTTTTAAACATTTTTTCCTGTTGTAGATGTATTTGAAGTTATTTTTACCATGCTTATTGTACAACTGAAGTAGCTTAGATCAGTATTTAGAAGAGCTAAATAAAACTGTTTGGATTTCAATATTCAGTTCATAATCTTGCTTAGCTTATATTTGCAGTGTTTGGTGCCAATAATCTGTTCACCTGTTATATTCACTGTTGTAACTTGCTTTTGTCTTTTATCTATGTACTTAAGCAACTAAACACCTCTCAGCCTGAAGAGAATAACATTATGGTAAATGTCTCTTACGTGCTCAACTTGCTGCATGTAAAATGGCTGAAGGTTTGTTGGCCTCCTGTGTTCATTCATTTTCTGTCAAATGGTTCCTCTTGCTATCCTGCTAATTTGGCTTTGTTTCAGACGTTTTCCATTCCAAACAGGGTCTGTAGTTAACTTTATATGTAAGGATACTAAATACGCTTCTGGTGTATAGCATTAGATGTTTTCATCAGAAATACTTCCGATGATCTGAAAGTATGCAATACTGTGTTCGCATTCATATGCGTTTATTAGTGTAAATCTAAGCTGCAAAGGAATTGATTTTTTTTATCCCTTGTGAAATTAGTTTTACCCATTGAAGGGAAAGGAATTATTTTATTTTCATGTTGTTATCATAGGGGTAGGAATAAGTGATGTGAAACAGCCAGGAATACACAGAAATTATTCATTTTCTTCAAGCTGTGTTTTATGAATATCTGGAACTGGGTAATGTCACATATGTGGAGGACTTAGATTCACAATTATGGTGCTAAAACTGTACTTAAAGTGGGGGAGGAGGGCATTAGTAATGTACGACAGTTTGTCCTGACATAGTTCGGATCTGGGATCTGCACAGCATAGTGGGTCTCATTGCAGTAAGTGTTACAGATTTCTCAGTTGTGATCAGGTAAAGGAGCACAGAAGTTTGTTTGTCTCAACTTGCTTCTGCAGCTTTTATGGACATTTCTTCCTACCAAAGTCCTGATTGTGTCATCTTCTTAGAACTGCAGAAATAGTGAGGTTAAAGGACAGCTGCACTGCAAGAGGGGTTTGGGATAGCAAGCTGAAGTAATTAAGTTCTAGAGTAAATTCCTTGCAGTTCTATGACTACTGTGCTATGTGCTCCTATTGAATTCTCTGTGAATTCTCAGTTTGAGAGTATTTTAATAATCTTAGTTTCAATGGAATTCTTGTGAAATAAGAAACTGGTAATGGTATTAGCAAGAGAAATCATTAATTTGTCTGTTTCGGTCTTTATCTAGAGTGGTGTTAAACAGAGAATAGCTTTCCATAATTTGCAGTATTCTAACATACCAAGATAACCTAACTTCATCCATATAGTGTCTTAGTTTTATTCATATCACTTCCTAATCTTAAATCTTTAACTGTAATAATGTTACAAGTATATATTTAAAGCAATCAAGTTCTACATGTCATGTATTTTTCAGTGTATAAACTTATTTATGAATATATTGCAGAGATTAAGTGCTATCTGTACTTAATTTAGCTTCATTGTATATGAAGGGCTTTAGGCAATTAACTTATTCATAGA
The DNA here is from genome assembly GCF_009819795.1 of Aythya fuligula. NCBI lineage: Eukaryota > Metazoa > Chordata > Aves > Anseriformes > Anatidae > Aythya > Aythya fuligula. The sequence continues at coordinate 15,382,964 of NC_045566.1, forward strand.
GCCTCTCAAATCCCTGTGGAGTTCTGAGGACAGGAAAATAATTAAGACAGCATAGAGTTGCATCCGCTAATAAAGTACCACCAATCTCTAAGTTTGTTTTTTTTTTTTTATTTTTTCCCCACACTTTTAATGCTGACTAGATATGGGCTGAGGAAGTGACAAAAGTAAGTAAACAATTTAGAAATGGCAGAATTCTGAAACAATAACTTGTGCTAGTATAATGTAATAAAGGATATTGCATGTTGTTGATTTTGGTCTAATGCTGTTGCATTGCATCAGAATACTCTGGTTCCCTCTAGGGACTTCCAAATTCCAATGGCAATACAAAGTCTGTAGCGTGTCTTATACTAAGCAATAGTTAGCCAGAAACAGCTTACTACCATATGACTGTCATGTGACAAGACAGACTAGAAAAAGAACTACGAGACCTGTCTCTTAAAAGTTATTGACAAGGTGTCCTGTTAACAATGAACCCTTAAGCTTTTTTTTGAAAATTTTCAGAAAGGTAAGGGTATAGTAATCTAACCTGTCGTGAAAAATGCTGACCATCAGCTTTTACTCAGAACATAAAGCAGTACACAAAATGCTGGAGTGTGTGCCAGAAATGTCAATAAACCCATGTGATGTTGTTGTTTTTTTTACAGCCCTTCTCCATATTGTCACAAGAGAATGCAGTGCTTAGCTTAAGCAATTGAAATTAGGAAGTAGGCACATCTGAAAAATAACTGGGCTGAAGGGTGGTTCTTCAGCTTCTCTATAACATAAGGGAGACTGAAAGCTTTAAATCATGTCATGAATTATGTACATTTTTTTTTAACCATATAGAAAGCAGGTACTATTCAGAACAAACTATACCCCACACATCACACTGAAGAAACCTGGACAGGTTCCTAAAGGCAGCTGGTCAGTTACTCTCATGGACGTTTCGTCCTCTTACAGCTTCCTGTTCTCATGTGTTTACTTACCTGGCAGGAAGAAAGAAAATGTTAGTAACTTTTTTAGGAGAACTGGAAGGCTAGCCTTTTTATCTCCAAATAGTTTACATATTACTTTGTTGTTTTTGTAGAGGAAATTAAGATATTGGTTATACAGAAGGGAATGCTTTTCTTCCCCTCTTGGCTATCAGAATTGCTGTTCTCCACTGCTTGTTCTTTCGTTTCTCTTGGGGACTTCCAGATGGATTTCACTGATATCAATACAAAGATTTAATAGGAAAATTCCAAGCAAAGTTTCTTGCCTCAGAAAACTTGGAAAATGTAATTAGTTTGTAACTTGATACACATGATCTCTCAGTTTTAAGTAGGAAACACACAGTACCCTATAGCTGCTTTCTCACTGTGCTTGATTAATGTGTAAGCCTTCACAGCTGCGGTGACTTAGATGAAAAATGTTTTCTTGAGTAACTGTTATTCTTCTGTGCTTATTTCTGAGATTAAGATCCTTCCACATGGCTTTCCATTTTGATTAGCATTAATGCCATGCAAGAACAAAATGTTTGCAACCACATAAAAACCTCAGGAAACTGGAAAAAAATAGCTTCATGAAAATATATTTCCCTACTTCATTGTGTTAAGAAGAGTAACTGCTCTATCTTGGATTTAATGCAGATTTCCCCCTTGGGTTTCTTTCTGGAGAATAACAGAAGGAACTAAATGCATATAAGCACTGAGGCAGGGTAATAAAGATTCCAGGACTGAGGACATTCTGTCTTGGAATAGTAAGTCTTAAATATTACAACATAGATTTCTCTGTATTTGTGTCTTTTGAGTACTGTTCTTTTTTTTCCAAAATACTGTGAAGTAATTTGGTTTGTGCTAGATTAAGTCCTTTAAAACTACTATGATGCTGTTTGATCCAGTTAAAAATCCTTGATAGGTAACGAGGAAAAAAAAAAAAAAAGGATTTCTTTAAGTATCAAAATTGAATCCAATCATCTTAATAGAAATTCTACTCTATTTAGGATTAGAACATTTGATATAGTCCAGATACATTTTTTTTTTTTTAAGACACCTCAATTCCAAACTCCAGAAATAGTTTTAGTAGATTGGTGGTTAGTATGCAACATTAATATATGATATATCCTGTTAATCCTGACACAGAATTACGTCTGGCTGATTGTTGTGTGGTTGTCTGGCAAAATGATGTCAGGTTTACCCTAAATATCGGAGTAGAGCCATGTTAACTTGAAATACGGAAAAAAATCACGCTCTCCTTGACTGCCACTGCTGTGCTAGCAGAACCTGTGGTTTAGACACTGTTGTGCTGATGAATACTTGGTTTGTTATTGGGAGAGGTGGGGTAATACTGCTGGCAGAAAAATGCCCTCCTTTTGCATATGTTGGATCTATGTGGTAGGTATCGGATGTTAAAGGTGTTTGTCACATAGGTAGTGTCTTGATGGTTCTGAACCTAGAAAGCAATTATTTATTTTTGTGTAGTGAAGATCTGCAAAGAAAAAGCACAGGATTCAAACACCTAAACATGTGATTAAATGCATTTGTATGAGTAGCTCTGAATAAAATTGGACTGTTGTGGTTGAAAAGTGTAATAGAGTGCATTGTGCAAGTACCTAATATGCATACTTGCTTTTAGTCTGAACAGGAAGTACGAATTACTCAGAGCGAATTTGACCGTCAAGCAGAGATTACCAGACTTCTGCTGGAAGGAATCAGCAGCACACATGTGAGTACACAAAAGGGGGGAAATACAGTTAAAATCCAGGCACTTCCTTTTACTGTAGGTTTTTGTTGTTGTTTTAAACTACTTGGGAACAGTGGGCTACTAGGTTTTGCTTTACTGCCTTAAAAAGTATCCCACAGACACTTTTTTGTATTATACCTTAGTATTCAGTGAATTTATTCTTAATTTTCTGTTTACCTTGAACTCAGGTGTTTTCATTTTTATCCTTTCAATTTAGCTTTCCATTTATCAGATCAGATAAAAAAAAAAAAAAAACATGCTAAAATATCCTGTTGTGGAAACAATATTAGGTAAATGGCGTGATTGTTGGACAGAACCTATTTTTTTGTGCTTGATTAAGCTGATTTGTGATGTTTTATTGTAGTTACCTGCTAAATAGGCACCTGCACAGTGCCTATGTGGAGTAAATCCTTTGTCCCAACATTGGCCTTACCAATGTGATAAGTAGGCTAGTCTTTCTGATGCAATCTGAAGTTCTTGCAGGCTAAGAACTTGAATTCCTTGCTGTGTTATAGGCACATCATCTTCGCTGTCTGAATGATTTTGTTGAAGCTCAGATGACCTACTATGCACAATGTTACCAATATATGTTGGATCTCCAGAAACAACTTGGAAGGTAGTAATGCTGTAAAAACTTCAGAAAACTTCTTATACAGTTTCTCCATTCAAATTTTTCTTTACCAGCCAGTCTGTCTTAGGGCTATTCCAAACCATATTATTTAGGTGAGCATATGCACTGAAGGGTTGTCTGTACTTCAAAGTTTACTGTAGTGGCTGTTTTAAAGAACTGTCTCTAAAGTATCTTTGCTTTTGTTTTTCATGGAGAGGAAGTAAAAACAAAAGTGTTTTTAATTCTTGTCCTTTTCCTGACTTGCTACTTCCTGTGGCATTTGATGTCCTTTCCTCAGTTTGTTTAAATAGATAGTTTAAAGACTTTTCCAAAAAATCTTTAATCTGTTTTTTAAAGAAGCTATGTCTTTAAAGCTACATTGATCTGAAAGAAGTATGCAATCTTAAAATTTGGTAGCACATGAATGCGAGTTTTAGAACTGAAGCTTGAGAATAAACATTCACTGAAATAAGGACAAGTGCCTCTTATATTAAAGAGTAGGTGAAGTATATTTACACAAATATTTTGAGAAGTTGTTTTTAAAATTTGTACTCTTATCCTAGTTTACTTGCCTAACAGAAAGTTTTAAGCATGATAGGTTTAACCTAAAGAACATATTTGTCATTAAAATCTCTTGCTTTAGGATGTATAGCATATTTAGAACAGCTGTCTTTGTTTAAAATGTATGTAAACTGCTACGAGGTATAAAAATAGTATATTTGAAGAAAATACTGCCTCTAGGAAAACAGAAGGATATATCTTTATGTTGCTATGATCTTATTAGTATTTTAGATAAAATTATGACTGCTAGAAGACCAAAAGCTTGGAAGCTTTTAAAAATCCCAGGTTCCTCAGTCAGACCACTTAAGTTTATTTGCTTATGTGGATTAAAACAGACAGGTTCTCAAGTTGCACTCCTTGCTTTGGAAGAGTTTCTCATTTTATAAGTACGTGGTGGGTAGTATTTGTGGTAGCTATTGGATTAAGTAGGTGAACAGGGTATGTGAGATGTTCGTCTCATGTTACACACAGGCAGATATAGCCACAAAATAAATAGCCTAGGCAGCTCAGTTAGGTTTTGGTTGTATTTGCAAGCACTCTCTCAGTTAAAAAGGGATGTGAAGTGCTGGGTTACGTGTGTTCTTTTCACACATCTCAGAACAACGCTGTACCATATCCTCACATGAAAGCCCAGAGCTGTGAGGGGCTATTTTTGTTTTGAGATCTTTAGTGAACCAAAGGTGTGCCAGCTCTAAGTGGGATAGTTACTTGAAACAAAAACTTGGTTCCCAGAGTAGATGCATATTAAATGTTTTATCTGGCACAGAATCTAGGGCATAAACCCTAACCCAGTTCACATTGAGACTATTCAAGTTCCAAGGCTGACCACTGATTTTGCAGATGTACTCTCCAGAGTCAGTTGTGGGCAGGGTGAGAAGAAAACTTTCACTCAGTTCTCTTTAAGTAAGTAGACATAGTTTTATGGATGTTTTTCTTCAATGCAGTGCCAGCTACTTATCCCTCTACTGCATTTTTCTTCTGAGTGGCTGCTTAAAGAATCAAATCTCCCAGGTTAAAATCAGTATTTTTTTTTTGTTTATTCCCTGTATTTAACTAAACAAATCTATTTCAAATATCCTAGTACTCTGGCTTTTTTTTCTTTCTGACAACTGCTTTTGCTCTGAATTTTCTCAGCTTCCCTGACAGTCAAGCCTAAGTTTTGGCAGCATTTAGTCTTCCATCTTACCCTTTACTATGCCACACGCTGTGAAACTCCTACTAAAGTGCTTTAAAAAAAATTAAATCTCAGACAATCTCTATACAGCTGAAGAATTACAGTAATGTACCTCCATAGAGCTTTGCAAAAAGTGAGACTTAATGCTTTACTGATTGACCAGGTGGTTAGAAAGTCTTTAGTTTTCTTCTCCACTAGCTGTACAAACCAGTGACCTTTCAAACTGAGCGGAATGATCCACAAGTAATTACTGTGTTAACAGAGAATAGGTTTAACAGTATATTAAACAGTTATTTAGTGATATTCAAAAGCAGCTGATTATCCCTTTAAATTTTGAATGCCAACTATGATAATAATAAATACGTCACAAGGCACATCTGAGTTATCCCTATGAAAATGCTGTGGTGTTGATTTTTCTCCTTCTGTTTTGCTGATTTGATTTGCTTATTAAAAAAAGTGTGGGGGGGTAACGTGTCCATATGCTGGATTGTAAAGAAAAAGCATCTATGCAGAAGGACTGATGAGGAAAGTTGCGTGGAATTGATTGACTAGTTGATGCATAGACTGGTCAGAAGAAGCGTGGAAGGAAATAGAGCTACAGGCCCACATCATCCTGACTTGGACTAATTCTCCTTGCTGACCCTCACCTTTTTCTGTGTGTCAGCTCTGCCGTTTTTCAAAACCGTCACTGGCCTGCTCTTAGGGTATAATCAGATGAGTGTTGGAACAAAGTCAGGCAGTGAGGAATGACTGCATCAACTACTAAATGAGTTTTGTCTGCCATGGAACCGTATCGCAGGATGCAGGGCAAAGTGAAATAAGATGGTAACACAGTCTCACAGTTCATCATTCACAACCATGCAACTCTATCCCCTTTATCCCCCACCCCAAAATATGTTGCTCTCTTGCTCTTCTTTCTGCTCCTTCCACTTTTTAGACAAGTTGTTCTGTCCTTTCTGTTGTATCACCTCTGTGTTGCAACACTTTTTTGCCATCAGTTCATATATATGTATATGTATTTACTGGCTTAGCTTTCAGTCAGGTTAATGAGTGGAATTGACTTTATGGAAGTGTCTGGCAAGCACTACAGCTGGCAAAGAACAAGCAGTAATCTGATCTAGAAAGGAGGGCCCTGAGTTGATTTAAGTTCATCCTTACTGTTAAAAATATTTTTGCTTTATAACACGCAGCTAGCTGGATCAACAAACCAATTTAGACTACAAAAACAGCTGTCTTTTTTTTTTTTTTATTCTTTCAGAGGAGGGCTGTGTTTTTAACCTATATTATTTCCCTGATCTGGTTCACTAACACAAACCTTTGTGTAGCCATATAACTAAGGAATTAGCAGGAGGGGGTGAAGGTTACTCTTACTGGCAGAGCTGCCAAAATAAATGTTTATTAAAATGAAGTGTGAATTAAGTCTGACCAATAATACTTGCCTATTTTTTTTTAAGTGGCAGTGTTTATTTTAAAGTATATTGGTTTGGTTTATACTATGCATTAGGAACAAATCTTCATTTAGGTTTGTACAAATATCAGTGCTTTCCAATTGCTGCTGTCTGCTGCTGTCTAATCCATAACTGATGAAGGCAAGAATACTGATTTAGGTGTGAAGGCATGTAGAACCGATTCACCCAGAAGTCGTTTTGTTTTGTTTTTCCCTACAGCTTTCCATCTACTTTTCTCTCTAACAATAATCAGTCTTCCTCGACTCCTGTGCAAAGCATTTCTACTCCCTCAGTTTTGGCCTCAGCTTCTGCTTCATTGCCTTCAGTAAGCAATTCAATAGTTACTTCAGGCATCAGTGAACTGAAGTCATCAAGTGGCAGCAGGAAAGCTAGAGTTCTCTATGATTATGATGCTGCAAACAGCAGTGAGTTATCACTACTTGCAGATGAGGTAAGTTTTCTAAGTATCTCGGTCACTTAAGAATATACTCAGAATGCTTGTGACTATCTAGTGAAGATGTGCTACGTGAAGAAATCTGTGTAGTTGATTTTCTTTTTAATTAAACTTCAATAGCACTCTGAGAAGCTAGCGTCCAGTACCTGTATACCCTGATGTTCTATACTGAGAGTTAACATCTGTTACACCTGCTCAGCTTGCAAGAAGAATTTTCTAGATAATCAAGGTTCAACTGTTCAGTCTTCCTTTTAACATACCTCTAACACTGTTATCAATATAATTAGTCTTTCAAACATGAGATGTTGCATTTTGAGAAGAATATGGAAGTAAAATCACTTCTGGTTTTGGTGGTGTGGTGGTAATGCTGTGCTTAATCCTCTTCTAATTGAATTCTTAATACTTGAAAGTCAGAAAGCCTACAGAAAGCAGGCAAAGATATAAAATAAAGTCACCTACTTATGTGACTGTAGCTGAGTGAAGAATAACGTCCGCAAAAAATGTTATAACTTTTTCATGTGTGCATTACTTACATATTTTTATTTGACTTTTGTCTTACGTAGACAGTGACTTAGATGGAAGCCATGGCCTCAGATTTTCTGTTAAGGTGTAGCCCATCAACATCACCTGTCTTTCTGTCATGTACTTGAAGATCCAGGGAACTTGCTTTTAGGTTGCCTGTTGATGGAAAATATACAAGATACATGGATTTAAAAAAACAAACAAACAAACTAACTAAAAAGAGTAACAGTAATTAATAAAAACTTCATAAAAAAGGTGAAATATTTGAAATATGCTACCATATTTACTTCTTTTCCATGGACCAATGAAATAATTTTTATGAGCACTAGATTTTTTTCTGTAGATACTCAGATGGTTAGTTTACCTTAGTTAATCCTGTTTCTAAGACCTTGTAAAGACTAAAGACTTTTTTTCCTAGGCAATTATTAGATTATAATGATGTGTTTCTGTTTTTTAGGTGATAACAGTGTATAGTATCCCGGGCATGGATTCAGACTGGCTGATGGGTGAAAGGGGAAATCAGAAAGGCAAAGTGCCTATTACTTATTTAGAACTGCTAAACTAAATGGCTGGCCTGAGTAAAGACTGTCAATTATGGTGACACCATATTTATATACAATTAATGTTATGTAAGCAGGTTTAAGTGTCTTCCATGTTTCTTTCTTGAGGGACAAATACCAGCCATTACAAACTGGCTTTTCTGCCAGCATGGTTGCATGGTAAATACTCTATTCAAACTTAATGTGTTTAAAGCTTTTACTTCATGTGCCAAGAACATGTTTCCTACAGATTTGTTTCTACTGAAGTTTTCACTAATACCAGCTTCTACTTTTGAGTAACCTAGATTGAAAGCAGGAGGTACTGTTTTCTACTGAATTTTTTCATTAATGGCAAAGCTTTTCTTCACATAAAATAAACTTATTGTGAACTGATGCAGGTGTAATGCACGTTATTTGAATAATCCAAAACAAACATGAAACGTAAGCCTTAAATAAATCCATATGGGTTTGTTCCCAACACGTGTGGAGTACAAATGTACAAATGTATGGCTATCCACTGAGTAACTTGTGCATTTAATCACCGCTGAAAAATGAAAACAGATGTCCTCTCTGTTGAAAACGTAAGGCAAAATGCTAGTATGTTGAGGTTTTAAACTGCACATAGGTGTATTGACACAAGTTAATGACACACATTCTGACACTTTAATCTCGCTTTGTATTCATATCCTTTAATTGCTTTCCAGAAAAGAGGCTAATTCACTCTGAGTAACTATCAAGATTCTTTCAAGTGCAAATCTGCCTTTATGTTAAATCAAGCACAACATTTTTGCTAACCAAGTATCTACTCATTTAATCTCTCATGAGCATACATTTACATTTTTATTAAAAACTATAATCTGAGTAAAAGTAATCTATATTCACACTTCCTATGCCACAGTTTATTGTCATGTCCTGATTGGGTTGAAGTAATATTATGCTTCTGCTTTGCAAGAGGACCTCCTTTAAGTATGCAGGAGGTAAAAATGCCCCTTACTCTTTCATAAATAGTTTTTTCAGGCTGTAAAATGTTAAAAGGATAGATTGCTCTCAATCTTTTCTGAAGTAGCCGTAGGTTTAATTCATCGAATTGGACTGGTTGCATGAGGAGCATAACTTACTTTCCAGTGGAAGGAAATTCCTTCTGTTGCAGGAAGATGTAACATTTGTGGAAGTCAACTTTAACTCTCAGCAGACGCTGGTACTAGGTGCTTAGTTGAATGCTTCTGATCAGCAACTTTAAAATTCAGTGCAAGCAAGTATTGATGAAACTTTCAACAAAACAAATTACTTCAGTGGGATTAAATTTGTTGGTTTTTTTTAGGTCATGTGTTGGTTTAATTAAAAGGTGTTTTCTATTTTGAATTATACTTCCAGTAGTCTCCTTCAGTTTTGAAGTGCGGAGGTTGCATTAAAGCACAAAGCAGGGCAGGAACCAAGAAAATCTGAGGTTTATTTGGTCTGTTAAATGTGAAGATTAGAGAAGTCAACAGTAATAATTCCTGATAAGTTATAATTCACCATCAATAATTCATGATTCATTAAATAAGAGGAATAGGATGCTGTAGTTCTAGAGTTTACAAGGAAAAAACAAAAAATCCAAAAATTGACTGTGACGAACCATTCTCTAGTCTTCTATAGTTCTATGCTAACTCCCATCAAATGTGTTTAAATTCAAATCAGTATTCATTTCACTTAATTTATAGAATCTTCAAGAATAATGTCACCTACTTCAGAAATATAATGAATTGACTATGCTAAGCTGGACCATCCTAACTTCCTGTTTAAATGCAGTAACATGTTATAGAGCAGTGTTTTGTGAAGTTATCATGTTTTAGGGAAATACAAGTAATGAAGCCACATGAAGGCAACATTTGGCAGTAAAACTACTTACTGTTATGTATCAGTAGCTTGATCTATGTTTGAAAAAAAAGTGCAAGAGACACTTTAGTTTATTGTACTGGGTCTGGCTGGAATGTTAACTTTCCCGGCAGCAGCCCATTCAGTGCCGTACTCTGTACTTGTAGCTGGAACAGCAGTGTTATCACACCAGTGTTGTGTCTACTGCTGAGCAGCAGTGGCACAGCATTGGGCCTTTCTCTAACCCTCCTAGGGGGTGGGCAAAAAAGTGAGGAGAGAAACATCACTAGGGCAGCTGACCTAAACCAATCAAAGGGATATTCCATACCATGTGGTGTCACACTCAGCAATAAAAGGTGGAAACAGGAAGAAGAGGGGAGGGGTGGGCTCTCGTTGAGAAGACGTCGGTCCTCCTCTCGAACACCGGCTGCGTGCGTTGAGGCCTTGCTTCAAGGACGTGGTCAATCATCGCTCATTTGTGGGAAGTAGAGAGTAATTTCTTTCCTCTGCACTTCCATATAGCTTTCATTTATTTTGTTTGTTTGTTTTCCTCCCTTTTTCCCCTTTTCCCTTTTACTTCCCCTTAGTTAAATTGTTAGTTCATGGTAGTCTTTATTTAATTATTATAATTATTTCCCTTTAATTAAATTATCCTTATCTCAACCCATGAGTTGTTCTTTGCTTTACTTCTCCCCCTCCTCATCTAAAGGAGGGGGAGTGAGAGAGCGGTTGTGGGGTTTAGCTGCCCAGCACGGTAAAACCACCATATTTATGTAAACTGCAACTCTGTATCCTTAATTCCCCTGCTTCTCTTTAAACCAAAAGTACTTTTCTTCTAAGTAAAGAAAGGTGCTATTGTTGTCTTATCTCATCATGAGGTTCTCTGTTGTACCATTGAGAAAGGAAGCTGGCAGAAGTCCACATATGCAACTTAAATGCATCTGTAAGGAATATGGCTTTTCCTGTATTATATCTGGCTCATCCAGTCTCCTCTCAAATGCTTTCTACTAAGCAGCTTCATTTAAAGTTCATTCTGTGAATTTGACAAATGTTTTCTGCCCTTTCTAAATAATTGTACTGATAAGAGCGAAGCATCTACAGAAGCACTTTTAACACCAATTGTCATTTTAGCATCCCACTACAATGCTCTTTACTCCTGTGTCAGTCATGACATAGAACAAGCACCAGAAGTATGATATATCTGGCTGCTTTTGCCAGAAAAGCATGGTCATGATTGCTTGGTTCCAGCAACTAGTTTCTGCCATCAGCAGTCTGTCCATCTGGCTTTTAGACTTGGCAACAGTGCAGACATTTGAGAGTATATGCTGACTTCAACAGATACTGCTGATTACACAACACTTTTAAATACAAAGTACCATGCAAGGTACCCTGGCTAAATCCTGTGGGGATATGGGTTGCTTCATAATGGTTCTGCTCTTTTTTCAGAGGTCATTATATTTTTAAAAATTAAGATGTCCCTATTAAAGCCTAAGATTTAATATGACAAGAAGTCGCCTTTGTATAGAAATTTTGCAGCATAATACCAGTAATCACTTCAAGAAAGGTGTAAAGACAATAAATACATTGAACAGAACCAAATTAGTGGTATATTTTAGATTAGTGGTACCCAAGTCTGGGTTTCTAGAAATCTGTCAGATTGCAGTATATGATTTGTCATAGAATTATTTTCCTGTTTTTTCTTTATGTTTGGTGGTACTAAATATGGAAATGCCTTGAATTTAAAATATTTTGTCTTCCTTTCTTAGTTTACTCCCAGCTCTGATTCTTGGTATGAGACTGACCAACAAGGCTTTCAGAAAACTCTCCCCAAAAGAAACTCAAATTTGTGGAAGTAAATAAGCAGCTCAAGAGGGCAGAAATTGCTAATTCCTAAAAACTGCAGTATTGGAAGAAAGCTTGAGCACATCTGTTGTGGATTTTATTTTTTTTTATTTTTTAAAGAGCAGTGAAGAACAAGGGGGCACGTGCACCAATCTGCAAGATAAGTGAATTTCCTCCCCATAGTGTACAGTCCAGTTCCTATAGCATAAGGTATACTCTACTACGTGCATACTGATCTCTAAGTCAAACCGAGAGGAAAACTGTATTTAGGGGTCATTTTGCTGTACTTTGAAGGACTTGTGTCAGCTTTGGTCTAGACTGAACTGGTCTAGTAGCTGACTTGTAGTCTAACTGCAGTAGGCCTGAACTGTGCTCATGCAGGTAGCATCGTAGGGATTTATACATGATGACATAAACGCTAATTAGGTATGACTGGTCTTGCCTCCATTTTGTACAGTAAAGATGGGGGGGCCTTCAAATTTACAAGGAGCTGGCGTGGGCTTTCTGAATGGTAGAACATACTGAGAATATATTACAATTCAGAAAATAAAAAAACAAATGCAAAACTTGTTAGGACTCATGCTGGCTATATCTTTACTGTGGAAGCACATTGGGTTTTCAAAATCAGAACTATTATTCACTGTGAAACCTTTTAGTACTGCTGTCCACATAATAGCATCAGACAATTAGAAAAGCAGAACTCACTTCATCCTATATTGAAAGCTAGGAGGGCTTAAAAACTGGCCCTGGGAAATAGATCTTGGGCTGGGGTTTAAGCCAGGTACTGCAATACCGTGGGATTGTTTGGGAACAGCAACAAACATTTTTGTCCTTTGTTTTTCACTTTAAAAAAAACAAGGATTTGCCATTTCAGTGTTGTACACAGAAAAGCACTCATGACTGCCCACAAATATGAGAGGCTTATGAAACAAATGTTCTGTTCCATTTAAAAAACATCATATTTCTGTCAGGAGTGCCATTAGTAACTTTTGTTACTTCCACGTGGAAGCACAAAATACTCGATCATAAAGCGAAACAGAGTTTCAGTTCCCCCAAAAATGGAGACTGAAACTGTCAGTGGAAGATGCTGAAACCTTGTGAAACTCTGCAGTACAACCTGGTACGTTTTAATCCATCTTTCAGATTTTCTGTAATGTTTCTACCTAGCCATGCAACTTCAACTTAGAACAAAAGGATTTAATGCCTCATCAGTAATTGATGATGCTACGTTTTATGGCTTCTCTTATCCCAGCTCAACCAAATGGTTTACATGGTCAGGTGGTCATCTGGTCTCAAATAAATACTTCTGGGAAAAGGCTCAATCCTGGAATCTTGTGCAACAAAAACTCCCATGGGAGCTAGTAGACGACGTTCCTCCCTGTATGAGGTGATGGAAAGTTAGTCATTGTCGTTCTGGTTCTATGGTTACAAGTGGTGTCTAAACAAGGACTGCAGAATTAGGCTTCCTTATTTTCCATGGACTACCAAGTGTATGTATTTATTTAGTGTCAGGCTTTCCTGAGTCTTGGGAGACTGGAGTTGAACCCCCATATCCCAGACCTACTTGAAACCTTTTTATTTTCTTGCTCCATTTCATTCACCTAGAGAATTTATGAGGTGCAGAAAATGCTTGCTAAACTTGGCTTACAGCCCAATCCTGACCTATTTCCTTTCTAAGTAGAATTCCTTATTGGGTATGTTCCAGTATAATGGGCTGCAACCCATTTAATTAGACAACTATTAATGGAAGTACAAGGCAGTACATTGCAAGCTTGTTAGTTTCACTTAGCTATGCGGATTTGTGTTTGGTGAAAATGCAAAGACATCCGTCAAGTTGACGGACGCGACCTCAGTCATCCTCTATGCTAGTGCCCTTGCCATTGTTCAGTGACATGGAGCATTCAGGGCGGCATCTGGCAGTAAGAAACCCCTCCAAACAAATTGGGTAGCTTGATGAATTCTGGATCTTAGCTGAGCGAATGGCAAGAAAATGTACCGTGAATGCAAACACTAAATTGCTGTGTGAATGTAATGCCTCTTATAAATAGCTTCCTGCCACAAGTGAATGATAGCAAACATATTAGCATGGGGTGTTTGCATCCAGTTAATAATCTCGATGCTAAGAAATTTCCTCCTCATGACAACTCGGAATTGTTTTATAAATTTTTAAAAAATGTGAAATAGGTGTTTGACGTGAACGATTAAGGCAAGCTATTTAGAATTGCAAAATGAATTAAAGCTTTAAAACGCCTCTACACATTTATAGGCAGAAGCAGAAGTACTAGAATTGGAATAATGAGCTAGGAAATTGCTTATATGAAAGGAGAAACATTTGACAACTGCCTTTCCAGAAGAAAAAAAAAAAAAAGTCTTCCAGTTTTATTTCTTTGACATAAATTGACTTTAAGTCTTGATACTCAATGCTGGCATACATCAGAAATCCCACAAATAGGGCTTTTTATGTAAGTTTTTGAAGTGTTGAAATCTTTTTGGAGATTTTAGGGAGTTATATTTTATTCACCTTTGGAAAAGGAAAACCCCAGTGCCACTGACACTTCGTTTCACATTTGCCACATTATCTTTTACACGTTCTCCAGTGGAAATATCATTGGTATCTGCACTAAGAATGCTGAGCATCCAGGAGAGTTTCTAGATTTCTAACCCAGTTCCTTTTGCAGAGAAACTCTTCATGATTTACAGTCTAATGCCTCCATACCATTGGTCATAAACTTCCTTTACAAAGGTGAGTGACATTGCATTTGTTTACCTGAGAGGAACTGCCGCACGGAAACATACGTGGGGAGTGATTCATCCAGATTGTCTTAATGGTGTGGTCACTGAGCCTACTGTTTCTTAATACCTTGTGCCTTATTCCTGTAAAAGTTGGCTCAGAGATGAGATTTCAAGGGCTGTGCTCATGTTTAGTATGAATAGATAAAGGGGAAAAAAATACTTCAGGTTGAGGAAGTGCACAAGTAACACCGTCGTCTCCTTTAAAGACAATAAGTGCAAATGAACTCAAACTTTCCTTTTGCTCTGTTGCTTTGGTTCTTGGACAGCCTGTTAAAATAAACCTGTTCAGGACCAGCTGTGAGGAGGTCTGGCAGCCGCTTGAGGAACACGGTAGTAGACAAGGTCCAAGATGGGTCACAGCAGGCATATTTGCCCTGTGCTGAACTGCTGGTGTCAACCTAAGGCTTGGTGTGGTGTGTGTGTGTGTTTTTCCCTAATTAGTTTAATCATACAAAGTTTTCTAGCCTTTTTAGATCTGCAGATATTAAGATGCTTCTAGAGACAGGAGTATTGCTCTTAAAAGCTGTATTCAGTGACTTTAGTGCACCAGGTGAAGACCTACAAGTTACCATGGCTACCCTAAGGCGTTTCCAAGTTGCACTGGCTGAGCTCACACAGCTGGTAGCACTTGCTGTGATCAACAGGAACCAAAGGGCGGGTTCTGCTTCCACCAGACTTGTTTTGCCTCTGCTGGAGCCTGAAGTTTCTCCGCTCTGTTTGCCACAGGAAGTGGCTTCTTAGAAGTGTGGATTCTTCCTCCTTTTATGTTACCAGACAGGCTCAAACACTGAAAGAAGGTAAGAAGTTTGAGGGCTATGCCTTATGAGAAATGAACGATTGAAAAACCAAAGCCCAAGCCACACGTGATAGCAGAAATGCTGTGGTTCCAGTCCTCATTCCAGCCTGAGTTGTTAGGTAGCAAATGTTTGCCGATATGTTGGAGAGGCTTGAAGGGAAGAACGTTCGTCTGTTTAATAACTGTTATCCTATCAAAACATCTATGGAAAGCATATTTTTCTTTAAATTACTTTTTATTTAAGATGTGCTGAAAGATAAATAGGGCTGAGTTAAATTTGGCTTGAAATGTCTTATGGAATAAATAAGGAAATTGGTTAAACTTTGAATTGAGGGGAGTCTGGTCCACTGTGACCTCCTGGATATGGTGTGATGGTATACACTGGTAGCTCAATGTTTTTTAAGTATTGTGAAGTTTGACCAGAAAAGTATTTAACCTTTGGTGCCAGCTGAATGTTGAGCAGATGGGCAAGTAGTTTCATGTAATTTTCCCAGAGAACTTGATCGCTATGTACATGAGACTCATAGATGGAAGCTCTTCTGAGCTGGACATTTCCAGATGCTCTTTCTGTTCCAACAGCCCCTCTGGGCTACTACTTCCCTGGCTGTAGAAGACCAGAGCCAGCTTCTCTGCTCCACTGAACTGCTGTCAGCTTATGAAAAATTCTGCATATTTTGAATCAAACCATTATTTGCTCTAGTTTTCAAAAAATGCTGATATTTCTGTTCTTTGCACTTGAATACTTACGAATCTGAACCCATGAAAGCTCTTAAATACATTTATATGAGTGGGCTTGTTTGTACATTTAGATTATGTGTATTTGTAAGGTCTGTGCTGGATGGAATCAGATGCTAGCAGCTTTCCTGTATAACCACTTGATAAAAAAAAGTGAACTGTTTATTATATTAGACCACTCTGTGGCACTGCTGCCAAATGCTGATTCTGTCTCAATGACGATTACTGTAGTTGTTTGCATCATAATAATTCTACAGTAAAAATCAGTGTGACAAATGTGCTAACTGTAACTTCAAAAACCACAAAGGTTTATAAACACTGGTGACAGGGGAGGGTTCACCCTTAAGTGTTTTATCTCTGGGGTTTGATCACTGTTCTTTGTCAAATGACTGTGCTCATAAGAAGAGCAGATTTGGGCTGTACAGATCCTTGCTGTGCTGATACAGATAGAGGTGGTGAGTGGCACCAAAGAGCAGTGAAAACTCTTCAGAAAGTCTGACAACTCTCTGAGCTTGGCTGAAGGCTTTTACCCGAGTTTTCAAATTATTCTTGAAATGATACTGCTTTAAGTAAGACAACTTTTGCACGTCTCACAAGTATTGGAATTTAACACATGGGCAAACAGCCTCCACTCTCCTCAGAGACAAGCAATTACCATAACTAACACAGTTTAAAAACCACTTAAAATGCCAGCATCTTCATTCTGTATTCCTGTAATAGAAGACCTGTTGGAGATGATGCTGACAGTCTCTGCTCTTGGGAAGGCTCTCCCTCCTTAAGGGTGAGGTTTTTGGGTGTTGTTCAGTGCCTGACCAAGTGGAGGTTGGTAGGAGGTGGTTTGTCTCTCAGATGCTTTACTGCGGGGCCACCTGTACGTGCACGTTTCTATGTATAGAATACATCTAGCAGCTCTGCAGTGGCTCCTGGGCTGAGTGTTCATCAGGCTTAAAATTTTACAGAAAAATTCCTCTTACACCTTGAGTGGTCAAACACAGCTAACGTTGATGTGCTTTGTGCTAATGACAGAAATTCTTACCTGGCTGGTGAACTTTAGGTCACGTGATGATTCACGTGAAAACCCTGCCATAGTATCTGGAGAGTTTTTCAGTGTCTGTTTTTGTAGATTGCTTCGATACAGAGTTTGTACACTAAGTCTGTCATTATGACAAGTAAGTTATTAAAGAGTAAGGCAGCTCCAGTGCAGACATGGTATCTGCCATGCGTGTGTGATCTTCATGGCCCAAAAGGCCCTTTTCTCCATCCCTGGTTAACGCTGTCAGTGCTCCCAGCTTGAGGTGAATTAAGGATGAAATGACACTGTCAGTCTGATTTTATAAGATATAAAATGAAACTGAGGTGAAATTTCTCATTGAATACTGATTCACAGTGTGTGAAGAGATTTTCCTTTTGAGTACACTTGAAAGGAATAATTACCTGCTAAAAAGGAGGAATATGATTACCTGTATCTTAATTTAAAACCAAACAAACCCAGGCTCACAAAATCTGTGAGAAGGGCACTACCAGAGTCACGGTACTGCCTATGTGTGACAAGCCGTGGGTGGCAGAGCCAGTTCTGGTCACCATGCTGCCATCCTGAGCAGGACCCTGTGGTTACCGAGTCTCAGAAAAGGCAAGAAATGGGGGAACAAATGCTTCTAATATTATTAAACTTTGTGGTTATCCAGTGCTTGTACACACACGGATGCTGAACAACAGCAATGCCTGTGTTAGGTTATAGGGTGAGTTCCGCTTTCACAGAAGTAATTTATGGCAATCCCCAGCTGTTACAATGGTAAATTATGATGAATAAAATAATTAAGTGGTGAGGAATCTGTCAGTAAACTCATAAAAGGTTGGGCACAGGGAGGCTGTAGATGGCTGCAGTCATACAGAGCTCTGAAGCTTGGGGCAAGCAAACAGAACATCACTTTAGGCTTGCTCTGTTGCTGTGTTTTTTTAAATATGAAAAGGCATGGAAAGCCAAGTCTTACACCCATTTCCTCACACGATCCTGCCTCTCAGGTCACTGAAGGAAAATGCCTTAGCTCCAGCTTGGCATTAATTGCTCTGTGTGGTGCCTTGGAGACAGGTGGTGATGGTGGTCAGTCATACAGGCAGCCACCGCCTGGTGGCTCCAGAGAAGGCCCTTGGAAGGGTGTGGAGACACCTGTGGGCTGAAGTTGATCTGTTTGTGTGTACACTCACCTGGGTTTTGTGACTGTCAGATGTCCTCTGCTGCTTGTTTCACAGCAATACCTGCTTGGCCTGATGGCAGGGTCTGCCTTTTATTTTGGTGATGCAAAAATAAGCTGTGAGTTTTATTTCTTGGCACAGGCTGATCTGTTCCAGGGATGTACTTTCCTTTGGGAAATCCCAAATCTTTGCACTCAGGACTAAGAATTAACCCCCCTGCTTTGGTTTGTGCTTTCTGTATGTAGGGACTTGCTGCTCAGACAGGCCCTGGCCCCAGGTGTAGCTGGCGCAGGTGCAAGCATGGGCCTGCTGGAAAGGGCTGCTGCAGGTCTCACAGCCAGTGGCACCCATCTGCCTGTCCCACTCCACACTGAAATTCAGACTGTGGGTCTTTGTTACAGCCCCCTCAGTGGCCTTTGGCACAGACCTGGGTGGCGCTGGCTGTGCCCAGGCCCTTGTGGCAGGCAGGGACTCTCCTCAGGGGCAGGGCATGGCCAGGCTCCAGAGTAAGTGTGTGGTGTGGGGAGCAGCAGGGTTCGGAAGTGAGAAGTCATAAACCTGGATACTTAGGCTGGTGTGGATAATCTGGTGAAAGCATTGGCTAGGCAAGGCTCTGCTCTGGGGATGTGGCTGCTTATGCTGGGATGTGTATGACTGAGTCATGGTGGAGTAGGTGAGTGTGACAGATTCCTTGCTGCTGGGATTGTAGGGTTTGTCACAGTGTGTTACAGCTGTGCTCTGCCAGCCTGAGGAGGGGGAAAGCAAGCTGGCAGCATTACAAGTCACACAGTCTGCAGAGGGGGTCCTAACAGCACTGAAGAGCTGCTGGTTAAAGATGTCTGTTCTCAAGGCCTCTCCTCAATGAAGATCAGTGCTTTCTAGAAACTGGGTTGGGTACGCTAACATGTGAGTACTGGAGAAACCAAGTCATTGCATGCTGAGAAAGGCAGAGTAAAAAGTTATCTTAACTGTCTTGTTCTGCCTTGATCCTTCTGCCCCAAAAATGTGCATTTGTCCATGGGATTTATAGCCTAGTCAAGGACTGCAGCCTAGCAACAGCTATGATAAATGCTTGGCCTTGAAATTACATAAATTCTACGACAGCAAAACGTGGAAATTTTTCTCTGCCCATATTTCAGGGCTGAATGCTTTAGTCAGTGGTTTGGGCCATCATTCCACTGAAATTACATAAAGTTAATAATGGGTTTAAAAAAAAAAAAAGGCTATACCAAAACACAGATTGTCCTCCTAACCATAGCCTGGCCCCAAGTGTGGAAAAACATCATGATCTCTTAACCACCTGGCTGCACCCTGGTCTCAAATACTAAATGATATGCTGTGCTGAAAGTCTCACTTTAAATTCAGTGTGGGAGCCTGGCTTCTACCTAACCAAATTAAATCCAACCTTAAAAGGTTGTTATCAAGAGAATATCTTCCAGTGTCTTTTCAGGGTTGAAAGCTTGCAAATAATAGTATTAAACTTTATTAAACTTACTGAGGGATGCATCTAGAAGTACAGTTAAGGAAAAACTTGAAGCTGTTCTAGTGAATTATTTTGGAAATGTTAAGGCTTCTGCGCTGGAAATCCATTATCTAGTTATTCCTATATATCAAATGCTAGCACAGCCTCTCCTGAGGGTTTCCATTATACAGAAACTAGCAAATATATTCTTAGATGAATTTGTGGCTTTACTGTAAGATTGATTTACTCCTTCGCATTCCATCCAGCATGATTTATATTGGGTTTTCACTAGAAAACCCAATATATTTCACATTCTTGGGAAGAATACTGAGAACTAAAACTCTCAGAGTATACTAAGAATCTCTCAGAGTGTACTCTGTTGACTCTCTAGAGTTATTACTTCCCTGCTGCTGCTGAGTAAACCAGGCACTTAAAATGACGACAAAGCAGAAGTACTTAGTCTCTGTGGTTTGATTCTACTAGCTTGGTTTTAGCCCCCTTTTCTTTAGGGTAACTAAAGAAATAGAAATCCTGAGTTATGAGAAAAGACAATGAAGTTTCATAAGCAGTATCCATTGATTTTTATTTAAAAGCTTCATTCTTCTTCAAATTCCTGCACAGTTATTACTGTCACACTGCCTCAGTTAACATCCTTGTTTCTCCTAAATTTGAAACAGTGACTATTAAATGTTGCTATGAAATTATTTATCCCTCCTCCCCATTTCTAACATAAAATGTTCTTGTCTTTTTTGTCACTTTTGGGAGATGTTCAGAGCAAACAGTGTCTTTGCATTCCAAAAATGGATAAGGACATAATTTTGTCTAGTCAAGTGACCTGATTATAATCTCAGCCTCAAGCAGTGAGCAGGTGACACTCAGAGAGGCAAAAACGCAGCTCTGAAAGCACAACTGTAGTGTTAGCAAAGATGTGGTTTACACCTGCATCGTATGGGCCTGGCACCTCCCATGTTATTTAAGATTCCTTTGTAGTATTCATGGTTTGTAATGATGCTGAAACCAGCAGTTCTTCCCTTGCTTCATTTCTTTAGAGTGAGTCAGACTAAAACATCCTGAAGCACAATTACATGTGCCTTAACCTATCTTTCACGTGCTGTAAAGACCTATTCAAACTTGACAATTTCACCAAAGTGCTCATCCCAGCATCTCTGTGAACTCCTATGCACCAGGCTTAATTCCCTTTCTACAGAACAATTAAACTACATTAGGAATATACAACCTCTGAAGACTGCCAGGATAAGATACTATTACTGGAAACCTCAAAAGAAGCATAATTAATATGTCATTAATACCACTTTGAACTGGTAGATGTGGTGCATGGTATGTATTTTCAAGGAAAATAGGTGGAAATTTACGGGAAAATTATGGGTAGGAATACACGAGGGCATGTTGCTACTGCCTTCTCGGAGCTTATGCATTAGGCTGTCTAGGTCATCTGGGACTAGTGTGCATTGCTGCAAGTGCTCTGAAAGAAAAGTGTTTGACAGCATGATAGCAGGTAAAATGAACTATGACTCATTAGAAGTGCCTGGTTGATGCATTGGGAAATCAGTCAACTCTTGTTCTTGGTTGCCTTAATAGTGGGAAATGTGTATTCAATTTCTCAGTCTTTAGAAGTCTTGTTTAATCTGTTAGTGGACACAGGTGCTGCTTTAGTTAAGGTTTTCAGTGTACAAAGGTGCAACTAAATACGTAGCTGAATACCTTGCTTCTTGGACAGCAACAAAGCTGATAGGTCTCTTTCAGCATCAGGAATCCATTCAAAACATAACTGAGGTACCCAGGAACTCCTTGACCCAGTCCGTGTTCGCCTAGTGCCAAGGTTGCCGTTTAAATCAACAAATGCAAAAGGCTCTGCTCCTGTAGTTTGTCTCCTGCCTAAGCTCACTAGGTGAGTAATTTCATCACTTATTTCCTTCTGTACATCCTTCATGACAAGTGATAAGGAAAAAAAAATACTGTGAATATTCTCCAGCTATCAACTGTGTTGACTTTTTATAAGTGCACTTGGGAGGGAAGCTGCTATTGAGAACCACAGCTGTTCAATACCGTACCGTACCAGCGGGGCTGTCTGTTCTTTGTCTCCTTGACTATCTTGTCCTGTAGGCTGTTCTTAGAAATGACAGCAAATTTAGTTCAAGATAATTGAGATGTATCTTAACGGTTAACAGCTCAAGGAAAAACACAAATTCAGAAAACAGTGTTGTCTTTAGCAGCTTTTGATATACCTATCTTCTAAGAAGTGTTCTGTATCGTGGCATGTGATGGACCCTTCTCAGGCACATTTGACAAATTTTTAAGTCCACTTCTTTTGTCAAGTGTTCAAAGCACCACCTATCAAACGAAAATTTTGTAATGTGTCTAAACTCCCTTATATTTACTGTAAGAACAAGTGAATGTAGCTTGTTGCTTTCTGTACGGTCTTGAAACTCTTTGAAGCTGGACTGGAGCCTGTTAGCCTTAATAGGTAGAGTAGATTCATCTCCAAAACAGGCAGAGGTAGATTCATCTGTAAAATTCCAACTTCCATGCTAGTGAAGCATAACGACAGGCAGAATTTTGTTGTAGTTTTGGTCTAATCTCCCTTGTTGAAGGAAATAGAACGTGTACTTTGCTTCTGAAAGCTCAGGTTCAGGAAAAAGTGACATTCTCAAGGGGGGGGCGAGTTTAAGCAAACATGTTTTTGTTTCTTCATCAGGTTGGCTATGCATTCTTTTTCTATCTGTATGATGAAACAGTAAAACAGAACGAGTTGAAAATTTATTTGCTTTCCATGATTTTAATATCTGTTGGAATGTTTCCCTTAGAACTGAAAACAATTTTGGTCTGCTGTTCATGTTCACATTGCAGCAACCTATGACAAAGCTACAAGAAGCAGATACCCAGGAAATCCCTTCAAGAACCTTGTATGCTAAGCTTCACATTCATGTACGTTACCGTATCTCTGCACAAAATGGATTGTACACTTTTTCTAAGCGATGCTATCTCCTGCAAGATCAGTTGTCTTGCTTCCTTCTAAAGATAGTAGGGGTAGATGGACACTTTGTTTCATCTTAGTCATGCATACTTACTGCTTTTATTCTTCCTTTCATTAATTCTCTCAAGATTTGGCACAATAAGAGCGTTGTATAAGACTAAATTGTTCTTACATAAATCTGAGTAAACGTCTTTTATGAAGTACTGGGTGCTTATAAGTAAAAATGAATCACTTCCTTTTTAAACGGGAGATTTAAACCTTGTATTTTATGTAGTTAATTGCCACAAGCCAAAATAACCTTTTGAGCTTCTTGAATTTTAACAGCTGCTGACTGGATGAAACAACCCACACTGATAAATAGAAACTTGAGAATTTCCAAAATAAATGATTCCCCATTCCAGCTTCCTCTTTTGACACAAAGTCTGGCTCATTTTGCCACAATATTAGATGTTCTTAGCACTTATCTGTAGAGCCAGGGTACTGGTGTTAACATCTAAAGGATAGAAGGAGAAAGGATAACACAAGGACAGCATGAACGTGAAGATGATCCTTCAAAAACATGCAGAACAGTCAGCAGGTCAAGAAGCTCTGGTGATTAAGCTCTTGCTAGAGGCTGGCAGATTTAATAGGTTCAGGGTTCAACAGCTCAACAGTAAGAGAATAGTGTTCAACATTAAGAGAATAATGGAAAACCTCTACATGTGTTCCCAATATACAGGGAAACAGGGTTATTCTTTGTGCATGCATTTAAGTTAAGACAATAAATACCTGAATTATGAGGTAAGATTAGTATGTGGAATAAGACTCACCAAGTAGAGAATGTAGGAAGAAAAATTGAAGAAAAATTCATTTCTCGTCCCTTGAAGTGAGAAGTGGTGCAGGAAAACACAAGAGGCTACAGAAACAGTAGGAAGGCAGCTGGGGCTGCAGGCATGAGACGTAGTTATGCTGGAGGAGAATTTCTTTAGTCTGTCATTCTCTTCTACTACAGGCTAGTAATTGCCTGCTACAGGAGTGAGTTCCTTGCTCCACTGGATGACAAGCAAGTGCAGGAATGAAAGATTGGTGCTGGAAGAGGAAGTTTGTTTAGGAATATATTGGGCTAGCAGCAGGCAGATATCAAAAGAAGAGGTAGGTTAAAACTCAGAAACTCCCGGGCAGTCACAGTGAGATAGGAATTATGGAGAGAAGCTGAGAGAAATACTTGTTAAATATCAAACCAAGTGAATAATCCCTCTGGTGAGTGGTAGAGAAGCTCTGAGGTTGGCAAGGACATAGTTAAAATACTCTGCTAAAATAACGTGGTAATTCATCACTGCAGAAACCAAAATTCCTTGTTGGCAAATGTTGGAATAAGCGTGGGATATAGTCAATATATTAAAAGACCAGTGGATGGCAGCATATTTTTACTACCAAAATAGGGGGTTGTCATGCCATATGCTTTGGCTGCAGCCCATATGCTGACTAGAACACCACATGTCCCAAGAATTAATCCATGTTATGACTGATAAGCTAGTACCAGCTGCAAAGATTTGTGCTTTTTGTGTCATTGTTTTTTGCTGAGACAGCAGTGACCACTGCTGTAGCTGTCCCACACTGAGTCATGTGGGAGATGAGCAGCATGTTTTATAAGGATAGGAGTGAAAGGCAGAGATAAAAAAAAAGAAAGATAAAAATGCGTATAGCGTCATGATCAAGCTGTATGCACCTTCTGAAAGTTTATAAAAATATTTCATGGAACAAAAACTCAGAAGGTGAGGTCTAAAGAATCCCTCTTAGAAGTAGAAGCTCTGATATTTAGTGTGTTGTTAGTCTTAAAGTAATTGTTCTGGTTCTGCTATGAAGCTGATGATTTCTTCTCAAGTTAGGAATAAAAGTGGTAGACTGTAAAGAAAATAAATCTCTTGAGATTGAAAATTCAAAAGTGAAAAACTGAGTACCCATTCAAGGTATAGCATAACACCCATCCAGCCAAAAACTGGTGAGCCTGAAGTAGTTAAAGGAAATACTTGTTTGATAATTAAACTTCAGAAAAGCCACATTCTTGTTCGCCATGTTTATTCACTGTAAGTGAGAAAAATCTTGACAAGTCATAATAGATTTGACTTACTAACATACGTGCTATCTATATTCCTTGCTTACATAAATTTCAAATGAGAAAGAAAAATCTTTTAAAAGAACAGTTTATAAATTCATTTGATAGAATAAACTTGTGAAAGCTGCAAGCCTGGAAAAAGCTTTCTTTCTCATGTTTTCTGAAGCAAAACACTTAATGTAAAGCACACCTGAACATCTGACTTGCATACACCTCAGGGGTTTTCTATGTAGTCTTCACTAAAGTGTGCTTACTAAATGTTTCACTGTACCAGAGCATGAGTTCCTCCATCAGCTTCAAAACCTGTGAACTAGATAGTCATTGTAAACAACGCTTCTGTAAAAAGGGCATTTCAAATACAAAAAGAAGAGGGCAGTAGCAGTCACGTTTCTTTGGGAGACATTACACTGCATTTGGTTCTGACATGTTTACAAAGAGCAGCACACAAAAAGCATGGTAACCATTTCAATTATTTGAAGCTCTTTAGTTTTTTAGAGCATTTGTAAAAACAGGTCTAATTATATCAGTGATATTTGCATAATTAAGTTTGAAACAAATCCTTTCGTTGGTGATAAATGCACTAAGAACTGAAATATATTAAGACAAGCTATTCTGTTTGTCAACTTGTCAGATGTGTGCTGAAGCTTCCCCTTCTAATTATAAGTACAGCACAATAGATATTTTAAAATTAACATAGAAGCTGGAATGTTTTTTCAATTGTAGCTCACTTCATCTGAGATGATTACCATGAGAAGACATGAAAAGAGAACAGGAACAAAAGCAGTGATTTATAGACGTTCTAATTTTTCACTTAGAAACTCTTCCACGCTATCTGTATTCCACTTGAGGATGCTCAGTTCTTCTGCAATGTTCCCACTGTCGTCCAGCAGCTTTAGTACAGGGTCAGAACCACGCACGTACTGAAGAAAGAAACAAGCCAGTTACTCTGGGTTGGGAAATGTATTCTCCATTTTAAATCCCTCCCCAGTTTATTTAAATCAGTTTAAGACATCAAATCAAGAATAGAAAAAAAGTCTGAATGAGTGACACCATTAGTTTAAGAGCAGTAAATGTTTCCTTTAAGATCTGGAGTAGAGTTACTTGCCCTAAATAAAATGGGTAAAAAGCAGCTTTTTAACATTTAATGTTAAAGAGAGGACGGCGGAAAAGCAAGTCAAAAAGAGATGCATGTTTCTGTCAGAAATATCTACTTGTTCTCCTTGGCCCACCACACAAACTCACACGTGCAGTGAGATAATGCCATGCACCTTGTGTTGAACAAAGGTATCATACTTCAACTGTTTTAAGTTACTAAATCTTGATTTTTGAATCAAGCAGCTAAATGATTCTTTAATCAATAGATTATTTTTTTTATCCACTTTAGAATTCTCTGGCCAATTTAACAGTGCAGAGTCTGCCTATAGGCTTAGCTAGTAACATAATACTTGTGAAAACTGAGTCCCCAAATACGTAATGCAAATAAAAGCTTTTAAGAGCACTGGAAGGATCTAGCCATTTAAGTTTATAGAAAACAGGAGTTCACTAGGAGTATTTTACTCTACCCTTTTACTGACCTAACCTTAGTTGGTTTCACTTAATGCAGCTAGCAGCACCTCTAATTGTTTTTCTGAATTTCTTGTAAAATAAATACCAGACCCACTTGCACATTTTTTCCTGGTAGTGCTCCATACCAATTGTAGGCTAGGCTGCTTTGATGTTCAATACAGCTACAGTTTAAAATAAAAATGAAACATTCATACATGTAGAAGGAGAGAATGAATGCTTTTGAAAGAAATTGGAGGGCACACAGACATGAATACATGAGACAGACAGAGAAAATCTGTTTTAGATGTAATCTGCTGCTGAGAAGACAAATCACTTATTGCAGCCATGCATAAGTATGAAGCGACTCCAGATGGTGCCATTTGGTGAAGAGAGATGGGAGCACAAGGATGTGAGAATCGAGATGTGTATCTGTGAAGCATGCTGGAAGTTCATGTAGGATTTCAAGAGGAAGTTTTACACTAGATCCTCAAATCAAAAATTGCTTGAGCTTAAGGCAGTACAGCTTATGTGATGTTACCTATGCACCAGTCATAAGAAACATCACTCAGCATACTCAGTTGTCTAAAGCTGGATGTTTGAAGACTAAAAAAATAATCTAAGATATACTGAGGAAGATCTGAGAGAAAGGAGAAAAAAATAAAAATCTCTGAATGTATGGAAATGGCAGCTCCAGCAGAAGATGAGGGAAAAACAGAATGAGGAAAAAAGGGAACTGAAAGCATGGCAGAACAAATCAACTAAACACAAGATATCAACAGTCAGGTCAGAACACAAGCATTCCTCACATTCTTTTAACATCTGTTTTTACTTAAGGGTTCCAATATACTTTTTCTTGGATTTAAACAAACCTGAAAAAGCCCCATTGACAACAAATAATTGGTACCATTTACTTAGCAATAAGCCAATTAGTGCTAGCAGCAGAAACTTGTAAAGATTTATACTGGCAAAACAAATATACATCCCCTCCTGAAGGATGATTTGATCAGCAAATAAGGAACAATCTACAAAAGGTCTGTTTCTACTACATTTAATTCTTCTTAGTATACATCCCTCCTCCCCACACCCTCAAAAACTAAAAAAACTTAGGTTACTACTCACTTTGATTTGCAGTCCCCTGAAGAGTTTTGGCTTATCACTCCTGACAAAAGCTAGAGTTTGGAGAAAAGAAAGAGAATCAAAACTTTTCCAAGGAGTAAGTTTATATTCAAGCTAGTATTCCCTTAATTATTTCTTTTGGAATGAGGCTTTAGAAGGTAGTTTCTAACAGTAAAATTCTCAATATCCTCAAAAAACTAGTAATACTAATACTATACGTAAAGAAAACCCTAATTTGGCTAGTATTCCAAACTAGCTTCTTATTTGCTTGAGATTTCATTGAACATTAGTGCAAACATTAAAAAAAAAAATCTATCTGCATGTACAACTGACTAGTCTTCACAAGCCCAGCCTGTGTATACGCAGATGAGAGGGAAACTGTTAGTGTTATCAAAATCTGGCTGAAGCTTTGTGAGGGAGGCTAAATATGAAACAAACACCATCAGCAGACTGCACACAAGTTGCAACAGTGTGGGTGAAAGGGCACAGAGGAAACTGTGGGCAGAGGTGTTATTCTTGCACCCAAGAATGATTTTGTCTTAGAGATCTCCAAGATTGCATGTCGAAAAACAGCAGGAAATCAAGAATAGGAAATGAGAAGTTGGTAACTCCTCTGCTCTTAAACCTGATTGCCTTTAGGGATTTCAAGAGGGACTCTATGGCCTGTCATGTAGCTACACAGAGAGAAGTTCAGGTTTGAACTATGCTGCTGATGGACAAACTCTTCACTTGCAGGGCTTGTCAACAAACAGCAAGTGCTGATAGCAGCACAGTTCCCATATCCCTATGGCACAACACTGTCCTTGTGGTAACGTTAACTTTAAAAATAATATTCACAATATGACTTATTTCAGGGCAAAGTGTGAGCATACTCCTCTACTTCTGTCGTGGTTTAACCCGGCTGGCAGCTAAACACCACGCAGCCGTTCGCTCACCCTCCCCCCTCCCTCTCTGGGACGGGGGAGAGAAATGGAAAGTGAAGCCTGTGAGTTGAGATAAAGACAGTTTAATAAGACAGGAAAATAATAATAACAATAATAATAATAATAATACAATGATAATAATAGTACTACTAATAATAATATGTACAAACAAGTGATGCACAATGCAATTGCTCACCACCCGCTGACCGATGCCCAGCCTAACCCCGAGCAGTCCGGCCCCCTCCCCCCGGCTAGCCACCCCTATATATTGTTTAGCATGACGTCAGATGGTATGGAATACCCCTTTGGCTAGTTTGGGTCACCTGTCCTGGGTCTGTCCCCTCCCAGCTCTTGCTGCACCCCTAGCCTGCCTGTTGGCAGGACAGAGCGAAAAGCTGAGGATGTCCTTGGCTTGGTATAAGCACTGCTCTGCAACAATTAAAACATCGGGGTGTTATCAGCACTCTTCTCATCCCAAGCCAAAACACAGCATTCCACCAGCTACTAGGAAGAAAATTAATTCTGTTCTAACTGAAACCAGGACAACTTCCAAACACTTTAGCCTAATGAATATCTCAGTTCTAAAAGTATTTCAAATTTTAGTCTTTATTTCTCCTTCTTACACTCCAGTTATGCTCCAGGCTGAATGTAGTATCTGTACTGACATCAAGTAGAGCCAGGATGCTCCCATGGTATCTCAGCAGAGTCTCCCCAAGCATGCACGCTGTCAGTATGGATTGACTCTTGCAGAGGTGCTGGCTGCATGTTAAGTTGCTTTTTCAAGGTTAGGCAGCAATGAATCTCTCGTGAATTGCAGGGCATCCAGCTGGTGTGTGAAGATGACTGAAGTTCAGTCCTCAGGACTGAAGTTGCATGCTGCCTTGTGAAATGCAGTACTTTCCTCAATAATTGTAAAGATGTTCCCTGACACCTTTATACCTCTCTTTGAATTACTGAAGACA
Organism: Aythya fuligula; assembly: GCF_009819795.1. Taxonomy (NCBI): domain Eukaryota; kingdom Metazoa; phylum Chordata; class Aves; order Anseriformes; family Anatidae; genus Aythya; species Aythya fuligula. The sequence continues at coordinate 15,412,286 of NC_045566.1, forward strand.
GTTACCTTAACATCTCCTCAGTATGTATATACAGTGACATTTATTTTCTTCCCTCTTCCCCTGTGCTCCTGGTATAGATCAAAACCATATACTCTGCCTGCTGCACCAACCACTACACGGCATCAACTTTTTTTTTTTTTTTAAAGGTGCCATAAGCTCCTAGCTACAGTTGATGCCCAAAGGGGGAAAAAAATGCTTCTGTTCTTTCTGTAGAACTGTACTCTGTCATGTTGCATGCTGTACTCATGTAACAATTTCAAATAGCACTAAATAACCACTACTTGCTCATACACCAGAGTTCAGCTCTGATTTAAACTCACAGACTCATTTTCAACTTCAGTGTTTCTCACGTCCTTTTGAGTTGTTAGTTGTCTTGGCTGTCAGTAGTAAAATGCAAAAAAAAAAAAAAAAAAAAAAAAAAAAAAAAGGCAAAGATGTTTCTCAAGTCCACAGCAGACTGAACTATTCCATGGGGATTTTTCCCCAGTTTTTTCAATTTAAATCTAAAGCTGACATCACTGTCTAGGACTTCATATGGAAAGGAGGTTTAAAGAAGCATTTAGTGTATTTAATTGCCCAACTTACAGAGAAATGACAAGATAACACCATAAAGTCGATAAAGTTTCAGAAGCAAATCTGGACTGTGAAAGTCAATTATATTCAAGAATAGCCTTCAGGGGTTAACTCAGGTTACAGCACTTTAAGCTTTCAGCAGGCGTGAGGACTTGTTAATTGAGTGACAGATGAAAGCTCATTTGGACATGAGTGGTTACTCCCTGGCTGCAGTGTCAGAGAGAACAAGCTCGCATGAAATGTGAACAGAATTAGGGGGAAGCAGAAAGTATTCTGTAGTCTGTATTACATTTTGTCACTTTAAAAGCAGCTATTGCACACTCATATCAATGTCAAATGTCTAAATCTTCTGAAAGCTGAAGCACTACAGAACGTTTTTCCTGAAATTTTAGACAGCTAGAACAAAATCATTTTCTGTTAATGGTATATTTATTTCTAATGTTCATCACAGTGATTTTCTGCATTAGTCACTTGAATTTCTATGATGCAACAAAGAATAACACTCACTATATACATAACTTAATTTCTATATTCTCAGTTTTGGAAGCTAAATTGAGAAACTAGTATCCTGACGTGCATTAAAAATACTGATTATCCTGTCAAATGCTTTTTTTCTCGTTCACAAAATCATGCTCTAGGTTGAACACACAGATGCTGAGTCAGAGGCAGCTACAGTGCACACTGTGTGACATGCAGCTGCTTGCTTACCCTGTGAAACAGTGCACATGTACCACCTCTAGCACTGCCCCAACAGTTTCCCCCCTCTATCCTGACATTAACATTATTGCTTCCTACGAGCCTGTGTCTAAGGGCTACTTACACACCTTTACACCAGCATTTAATAGTTTGATGTTTAATACTAAAATCCTAGCTATCTTCCAATTTTCCTCTCCCTGTAGCAGCTTTACAAATAACATGCTGCAGAGAAAAAAGTATTTAATACATGGGTGAGTAGGAAAGGCATTTTGCACTGATTTCTGTAAGATGAACTCTGAGCTTGGTGCCATGACACTACGTTTTGGTGAATTAAACACCAGACTAGAAGTCAAAGCTGTTCTACTGCCTGCTTTGCAACTGTCCTGTCACATAATGTTAAGAAAATCACTTTACCTTGTGCTGTTATAAAACATGTGCAGTACCAAAGCACACGCCTTCTGTTTGAAGGCAACCCTGAGGTGAGCCTGCAGAGCATACATGATTGCCATCCAATCAACTACAACTAAAAGGTCACATTTCAGAGCACAAGACAGCCTATGAAGTTCTCCAAGGCTATCTAGTGCATGCACAAAAGGAAGAAAAGGATCAGATAAGTATCAACACTTCAAAGCCTACCCAGTACCACACTTTTTGCAAAGACAGGTACTACCTACCATTGAACTGTGCTTGTAAAGACCTAAGGTCTGCCTGTGAATACACTACAACAGAAAAAACACCGCTATTATTATAACATCCCCTTGTTTTGAGAAAGTCTGTGAAAACTAGTCTGTTGGAATTAAGACCTAGAATCCTAAATGGAGATTACTGAAAAACTGAAGTATTCCTCATGCCCAAACTGCAAATCTATGTATACGCCTGCACACGCCTGTGCTGCTGTCTCTGAGATAGGATGTACTGCAAGAAAACTTCCTGACCCCAAAGGGACACAACTCCACATCTCACCATACTAAGCTAAAGGTCCGTGCATTAGATAAATAAGTCCTAAAATTTATGAAAAAAGTTGACTATCTACTTCTAAGGACATGATCCAGATTACCAAGGATGACATACGGAATAATTCACATTATTTAGTTTCCTGCTTTAGGAGAAAAGATCTGCTTGATCTGTAATTGGAAAAATCCAAAATGTTATTGGAGAAAAAAATAAAAACTCATCTGTTAATACTGGAATGAGAGTCAATATGCATTAGCAGTAAGATCTCACACTAGTCTTCAAACAACTATGCACACAGCCGAGCACTTTTAACCCTGTCTATCTCCACACACATCAGAATAAACGTAATGGCCTCAAATCAGAAAGACCTGGGGGAGATTTAAAAAACTTACTGTCCCTATCACATCAGTTTCAGATTTTAGTGCTAGGAAAGCACAAGTCATAACTAGCCAAATCTTCAGCATCATGTCAACAATAAATAAGAAAAATGTTACAAGTCTTTTAATGATGCATTTTCATGTTTCACATATTGAAATATTCCTACTAGGAAGCACATGAGTTATTTTTCAAAAGACTAATATTTTAATCAAACCATGCTACTGCATGGTACTTTGTGCAACTTCACAGTATTTTAAAGTTCAAAACTAAAAAAGTAAATGTGTTACAGGGAGTAACTGAAGCAAGCTACTACTAACACATGAGATATGTAACATACAAGAGTAGCAATGCTAGAGGCACTTCTAAATCTGAAGTATTGATTTAGTTTGTATGTTTGTAATCATCTGTTTTACAAAAGAGTATGAGATTATGATAAAAATGCAGGTCTCCTACCACAACATTCTACATTTCTTAGCAAGAGTTTAACTAACTTTTTTTTACAAAATGCAAGACTTAAGATGACTGGACCTTTCTGAAGTTCTTTGACCAATATTTAAGAATTAGAGAGAAAAATAACCCAGAAATAAGTGGCCTTATGTGAAAGTACAGCCCCATAACACATTGCATGTCATTTGCTAAAAGAATCCCCTCACACTTGGGGAACTTGAGCAGTACAACAGAGTGCTTGCTGCATCTCTGAAGTGAGAGGATCTAATGTGGTGGCGTACTGCATGGTCTTTGGATGAAGGTCTTTGTTACATCTACTGGGAGCACATTCATTGTCTAACTAAGGGAGTCATACAGTGAGAGGTGAGAATTACTCTCCTGATGAACAAAGACCATGCCAAGATGTGAAAGAAATGGTCAATGAAAGAAAACCACCCAGCCTAATACAGTTTTTGTTAAACATTCTGGAAAGAACTAGACATTGTCATCTCTTATCTCACTGCGAACAGAACAGCGCTGCCACTGAAAAGTCAACTTAAAATAAATACTCTAGGTCAATCACTGGCCCACCTAATTGTGTGTTCTATTGCAGGGCCTCATCTTTATGCATGTCATTCAAAAACTGTTACATTTTCTGTGTTAGCTGGTATAAGATATTGCTTCATCTATGAATCTTGCCACTTTTATTTTCAGTGCTCTACTTTGATGGATTGATAAATACTTAAGAGCTCGTTTATAAAGAACAATTTGAAAACATATAGTATAGGAATTAATTTTACAGTACAACATTTATAATGCAGCAATTTCTTTTTAAGGGAAACACAACAGGAAAAATGTTTCAATACAGAAACATTTCAGTAGGACATGATGTTGGCTGGAGTCAGACTATCACATTTACCTTTTCGTTCCAACCTATAGCTCAAAGAGCACTGTTACAAATTCACATCCATAATAACAGTTGGGAATGTCTTTAAGTTTGCTACATTCAAATGGACATGGAGATAACGTGGTTACCTGTACTAACACACTTAGTTTCCCTACACACCCTTCAGTAGTACAAACCATTTAACTTGATCTTGTTTTGGTGTTTTAAAGAGTGGGATACAAAAAGTATCTTTCCTCTAGACTTGTGGTCAAGTAACAGAACTGTGTGTAGGTAGAGGCGGTAGAAGGAGAATCTAAAGCAGCATAACTTAGATTAATTGCAACCTGGTTTAAAATTCTTTTATTTCTTGTTCATCAATCAGCCTTCAAATGGGGTGATATTAGTACTGGCCATGATAGATGGGGATGCGCTTTTTGTGCATTTTTATTTCTAAAGCTAGATCAGTCTTTTTTTCTTTATGTCCAACTGATATTAAGTACAGTATTCGGAACTTCATTACTGAAAAAAGCACTGCTGTCACCTAAGCTCTTTCCCCATTTATAACAAAATTCCAGGTTGAAATTTATCATAGAGGTTTTTCCTGCAGCTTCCTCCCCCCCCACACTGATGGTATTGATTTTCCTTCTACACTGCTGTATTCTATTCACTTTAGTTGATTATCATTATCCACTGACAAAACAATTATACCGCAGGATCTGTGAAAAGAAAGTAGTTCCATAAGCACGCTATATAATTTCATCTATCAATTACTGGAGACCAGTTTCATGAGTCTCAGGTCAATGCAACTTTCCTGATGTAATATATGAAATTTATGACTACTCGTAGAAGCACTTAAAAGCGCATTTTGTCATTCGGCTGTGACAGTATTTCATATTTTAAAGAACAGTATTGGCTTTACTTACCCTGGACTTGAGGGAACCTTCCCAATTTTCATCCACATACTTCTAGGACAGCTCCTGCATAAAGCTGTAAGAATATATAAAAGCTATTAGTAACATTAAAAATACAAATGATTAGTTTATTTATTTATCAATTTGAGGATCAATATCAAATATTTAATCTATTTGTCTTTGAGGAAAGCATAAGGCTTGACTAAACTTGATGCTTCTCTTGGATGGCAATCACTAGAGTCAGCTATGCAAGGTATTCAAAATCAATGTGATTAAAACCAAATATGAGTTCATTTCAATTCTTTAAAATGTAGTATCTAAATTAAAAAAAATATGTATTAATCTTGTGTATTGCTACATTTTTAAACTTTTTTTTTCTGCATCATGCAATTCATTCTATAGCTTGCTGCATCTTAAATATAAATTAGTAACAGATTTTTCCTGCTACTAAAAGAGAACTTCATTCTGTAAAGCTAGGCATTTAATAGGAATGGTTGTAAATTCTTAATACAAATGGTTGTCAATTCTGTTTTCCAAATCACATGTGAAGCCCCTACTGCTTGTAGGGGAGCTAACAGTTAAAAGCTTAATTTTTTATTTATTTTTTTTTGCTTCAATTCATTTCATTCCGTATACAATTAAGACCTCTGCTCTTATTTTAGATGGTGCTTTTATAACAAATGTGCAAGTTCAGACATGGAAAAACACAACTGTTCTGAAATGAAGTAAAATTCATATTTGATTTAAAATATGAACTGTGGATACATGGAATCGAAAATAAGCTTTCACTATGAAATGTAATGAGCACCTTTCTGAAAAAGGAGTGACAAATCATAAAAGCAAAGCAGACAACTGAAATCTCGAAGTAAGACAATTTTATTAAAACTTCATCATCCATCTGTGCAGGCACTATGGATGGTCAGGAGTACATCTGCATTTCAGAATGCGCATCTTCTGAATTTAGGTTCAACTCATTATTTGTCTAAATACACATGATTAGAACATGAAATACTCCAATCATTTCCAAGGAAATTATGACTTCTTGCCTGACCTGAACAGATCACTAATCATTACTTCTACAGGAAATGGAACTAAAAATACTACGTTGCATTATCTGTTTAGCACAGTATCCCAGGACCTCAACTACATTCATATTTTTCAACTAAATGTTAGATTTAAGATAAAATATTTGACTGTTAGAACCTAGTACTGCTATGAAACAACACTTGAGAGATTAAAAATACCATTTCTGAAGCTTATTTTTCACCCCAAAATAAAGATTTTCATCTTAAAAAAGAACTGATTAGAATCTCAGATACCAACCTGCATAATTAACTCCCTCTGGACTTAAACCATGAAAGTCTGAAGATGGAGGAGTTACAAAGATGGAGAAAATGTTGAACAGTGAGATTCTGAATTTCTCTTAGCCTGTCTCCATTCATTATTCTTTTAAAAACATTTATATCAGCAATCTTAGATTCAAATATTAGTTTGTATGCTCACTAAGGCCCTGAACAATGATACTGGTTCTGTGTACTGACAGTTACTTTATGCTAATTCTTGATAGAAAAATGCAATAGACATAAAAGATAAGACATGCTGTTAACTAATTATTTTCTATATGTGTACAAAAAAATAAGTACACCAAATGGTAATAGAGCATTTTTGACTTCTCATTACTGCAAATAATTCTTCCAGTTTATTTCTTCCTTTTAAACAGGGATTTCTATGGAAGCAAGATCACTGCAGGAATCTAAGATGTATAGGACATACTGTAATTGCAAAATACTCCCATTTTGTAACTCCTATCCAATAACTGATAGAAATAAAGTTTAGCAAAGAAAGCAGCTCAAGCAGTGATGCCTGCATTTTGAGCTTATAACTCTGCCGTAATTGAAGCCCAACTGTGCTGCTACTAAAAAGTTCAGATTCATGCTGGCACAAACAGCTGCTCTCTAGATGGCTAGACAAGAAAGTAAAATAAATTGACTTTATTTGTAACTCTAAACAAAGGTGTCTTTTGCACAAAATGAAGGTTTATTTGCATCACTTAGAAAGCCCACAACAAAAAGGATACTTGTTCACATCTCCTACTGCTAGTACCCCATCATGGCCAGAGCAGATGTCCACGAAACTCCCTTGCAAAGGCATTTCCTGTGCTCAAGCATTCCCAAGAATGACATGTATCACTCAGCGCAGAGGCACACAAGTATGACGAGTCAGTTCATTACACAATGCTTAACTTGTAAGTTGGTTCATTTTAAAATAATGCTTCACTTGTTTTAGCGTTCATGAAAGTGAGTTTAGTACTGCAAGCAATGAAAGAAAGACTCTCTAAACGATTACTGGTGTCCATTTTGGTGTCTCAAATAAGTACTGTTATGATTTCCATGCTGACTCATGTCTGTATCTATAAAAATCTTTGCTTTTTTTAAAGCATTCTAACAGGATGCTTTCGAAGGCTACTGTGACAAAGACTGAATTTTTCCCTCATCTTCTACAAAGCTATAACTTGAGTTAAATTTCATTCAAAAGCTTTTTTGTAAGCACATGAGTAGCTTGTAATAGTTCAAACTGATGTAATAAGGATGGCTCTTCACTACTGAGAGGGGGGAAAACACAAAAACACACCATCATGCCCAACAGAGTGGTAATTATAAGATAATAAAACACCACTTATGTAACAACAGTGTTAGGTAAAAATATTTTGTAAAAATAGTTGTTCCATTAACATTAGTGGTCCAACTAAAATAGGTGTTCAATTAACAACAAGGAACCTTGACTTAGGTGAAAGAAAGTAACATTTCTCCTGGTATTTAGAAGGGAATTGAAGCTATTTCTACAAGACAAAGTTCCAGCAATGGTTCATTTATCAATAGGTACTGTACCATAACCACAATTACTCAGACTGAAAATTCCAAAAAAGAAAAATTACGTTCCTGCTATGCAGCTGCCATAGAACCGTTGGTGTTTACAACCAAGTAAATCAAATCAAATAGAACTGAAAAAATTGTACTTAACAGAAACTGCTCCTTGATCATCATAATATGGTGTTACAGTGTAAGTGACAACAAAGTCTTGTAAAATACCTTAAGTTATTCCCTATATTTTCCATACCAGTTTCTTCCAGTTACTGACTGAGCCTGACCCTGCAGAGGTTATGAAGTGTCACTCAACTTGAATTTGTACTGCTGCTTATGATCAGCTAAAAAATTCTAGTACTGTCATGTCTTAAACATGCAATGAAATGGGTTGTTAAGATAATGCCAGACACTGGTAAAGAGCTGTCTTACGGTACCTAGATTCATTCTGGTATCTGCATATTTTCGTCTCCCAATATCAAGGGGTTTACAAACTAATTAAGCTCAGAGAACAATCAGTGAAAAAAAAAAAAAAAAGAAAAGCATATGACTACTGCCAGAACTCTGGAATTTTTACTCTCTTAGGTTCAAGACAGTCTTCCACTAAATATTTACCAACAATTAATCTCTTTCCGAATGCAAAAAAAAATTGCTCTTATGAAATTAACAGATATTTTCATTTCATATTACTATATAAGCAGATCTGCCAAAGACACCTACCTCCCTTGCCCCATATCAACTCATGCTATTTTTGACTTTCCTTTAGAGTCAATAAAACTTGGGATAATTGCTGTTATTCCTATTGGCCACGGTTGCTTGGTACATACAAGACAGTATTGTTATAAAATAGGGCATGTGATTTTAGAATGCATGCAAGTTAATTTTTATTTTATTCTCCAGAAGAAGCGAAACAATAAATTAATAGTTAGTGTTTGTGACCTCATTTCTCAGGAGAGCAAACAGGAGAGACTTTGGTGCAAGTTTCTTTTGGTCTTTCCTAAACTCTCGTAACTACCAGTTCAATTGTACTTCTTTTTGTTTTTACTAGAAAATTCAATTAGTTAAGATAAAGAAATATACACCAACATGTGAAGTATTTAAACTTCTGTGAGGGAGGGAACTCAAGATATTTGTATGGACAGTTAGTTTTCAAAATTATTCTAGTCTTCCCCTTCTCTCAAGACAGAAAATTGACAAGAATCTGTGGGTTAAGAGAGCAGCAGCCAGCAAATCTCACTGCCAGGAGCATTATCAATTAATGTTCTGTAATGCAGAAATCCATTAAAGTCATTGCTACACAAAGATCATTTTGAAATGATGTCATAGGTAAATTTAGCTACAGAGACTCCTCTCATTCACAACTTATTATCATATGAATGAAATGTCTAACTAAATAACAGCTTGTAAACAAAGAATCAAATAGTCAAAAAAGTGTTACATATGACTTACTGCTATTCCTGTGACTAGGGGTATATAGTACAGCATCTGTGTCTGTATGTGTGTGTGTGTATATATATATATACACTATATATAAAGTATATATAGTATAGGCATATTCCTCTGAACACATCTGTTCTTCTGAAGCAGAATCTAAATTCTTGTTTATTTGTAGGAAAATAATTTTTTCAGCTTTGGTGCTAAACAAGCTCCTCTATGCAGTATTGTGTAAACATTTCTGTACTTTTCAGCCAACAACCCAGAAGCCCACAAACAACTTCTCTTCCGACCAGATCATGATTGTTAACTTTGCTCTCTGAAATGGTCTTGTGCAAGGTCAGGTAAACAAGAGATCTGAAACAAAGGTGTGAGAGAGAAAGTGCAGAAGTTGAGCAATGAGCAGTTAAATAAATTTAGACCTATGAAGAGCTACAGTGGAGGCACAAAGGCAAAGTGGAATAGAGAATAAGGGTGCCAGAAGAAGGGCTCCTACATACACGTGCCTACTTGAACCTAGTAAATAGGTCACATTAAAAAGTAGACAGAGAACAGTTTTTAAGCTCCAACTTTGAAATATGCTGTTTAACTTCACTACATAACTATCTACTTGCTTCTATAAGTAAAATCCGTAAATCACTCTTTTACTGTTGAGAATCTCTGCTTTTATTAGAACAGAAAGCATCTTAGGAGAGCTGCAAATAAAACAACGAGAACAGAAATCAACAACTATTTACTTGACTTTGTGCATTTAATTTATTTGGAAACTGCACTTTTTGAAGTTGTTTCAACAAATGTGGAGTTAATCATTTTATCTAGATGTGTACCCAGATGAAGCAGGTCAGACTTAATTAGCTAAACTTATACCATTCCTCAGCACAGGTGCACATTAACAATTGTAACCCACATTTAGCAAATTAACCTTTATTGTTTCCCTCACATCACCTTTTTCACTGCTGAGTCTATTTATAGAGAGCTCTCCCAGCTGTAAGGCTTTCCTGCTACAGATAGATGGATGACTTGAATCTTAGTTTGTCTGAAGAAATGAACCTTCCATGAAAGTGACCCAAACACAAGAAGGTAAGTTTCTCTTGGGCAGAATAATTCATTTTACATTTCAGAAATATCTGAGTTATGTATATTGTTATATCTAGTAGAAGTTGGGCAAAAAATAATATTAAGAAGTATGTGTGTACTTCAAAAGGTATGTGCAAGGACTACTGTATCAACGTGTACCTTGTTTTACAGTGGAATCACACGCTAGAAATAGTAACGTGCACCTGAAGTAAGTTTTCTGTCTATGCCGTACATTTTAATGTCTGAAACTTCCTGTCCAACTTTTGCTTACAGCTGATGTAACCCTGCAAACTGCACAGCATTATGCTATTAGAAATACTTAACAATAGAAATTTAAAATGCTAAGTTCAAGGTGTTAGTATGCAAAATATATTTCAAAGCTCTTGTTTACAAATATTAATGATTTTTAAGGTTTGTTGCAATCCTGCACAATGCAGCTATGACATTTAATGGATTGCAGATTTCATCCCAGTATTAATTCTTAAAATCCATTTGGATTTTAACACATTCTTGAGATAAATCTAAGATAACAATTTACAATTAATGGAATATGCTTATAGCTACATTTGAAATGATCACACAGCACAAGCGAAGCTGCAGATGGAGTGCAGCTATTTTCAGCTACTGTAAAATATGGACAATCTCTCCTGCTACTACAATTTCACGCACAGTTAGCTTCACCTCCATTTCATCCTTCTGTGTTTTACACACCAGCAGCACTCTGCATCTGACAGACTGAGGCTTAAAACTTGCAGCTGTCTAAAGCAATACTGTTTAAGCTAGCTTCTGAATTAGTCTGCAGCTGAATACAAAATCTCTAGAAGAGGAGAAAATAACCAAAAGAATTTTTCCATTTTACCTACAGTAAAGTTATGAAGCAATTAAAATATTTCATTGGACAGATGGCAGCGGAATTTAAGACGTAGTGGGAGACAGGGGTGCCTTGCAGGTATTTTCAGCACTGATAATTCTCAGAATACTGGACCAGTAACAAGATGAGGATTAATAAATATCTGTCAAGAATATAAAAGAACTGAACCCCACAAACATACCTCATACAGGGTTGCCCTGATGCTACTCAGCACGAGGTATTTTGGGACTGTGCACAGGTACTTCACAGGTCATTTTTGAAAAGCAGTGATGCTGCATAAAGATTCTCAGATACACATGCTATTCCCCCTTACCTTTAATTTTAAATTCTCACTTAAAACACGGGTGCAAGTCATGCAATGAAGTAGTACTTTTTTTTTTTTTTTTTTTTTTTTTTTAGATTTCTAACCTTTGCTACATACTTTTAAGGAGAACTAACTGTGTACCCCAAAGTCTGTCCTGGAACTATCTAATAGCATGCACGTCTGTCTTTAACACAGATAATCAGCATGCTGCTACATGATGGTAATAAGTATCTGCTCACATAATGAACAAGCTAGGTGATGTACTGTAATCGTGGTTCAGAAAAAAGGTTCATCTGTTTTGAGGATATTTGAGCATGTACTCACAGCACTAACAAAATCCAGAGCACCACAGCTCTGGAGCCCTGCAATATACAAGGCTGCTAATCAGCCAGTCAGATATCTTACATCTAGATGCAGCTTTTTAGTGTAAGATTAAAAAATTTCTTCAAGTAGAAAGGTAAGGAAAAACACTTAAGATTTTTAACATCTGTTCGCTCTTAACTATCAAATTTTCAGTAGAATAAAGATTTAAGAGTAAAATCTTAAGCCCAGATGCAGACACCTACAGGAAGCAGCAGTATGTTAAACCACAAGTCAATCCAAAATGTGATGATTCTGTATATAATCTGTTTAGATATTAATATTCATGCTCAAAACTCCCAATACTAATTTTCTACTGGCTAGTCTTCACAGGAATTTACTCTGTACAAGTTTCAAAAATGCAGTAAATATGAACCATAGATTTTCAAACAGTGGCTGTGCATGAATGTAATCTTACAAAGAATTCCACACTCTGAAGCAGTGTTCAAAAGAACGTTAGAAAAGATGCTGTGTTTTAGCACTCGACAATAATGATAGAAAAATCCAATATTTCAATACAGCAGGAAATTACTCATGTTTGCAACAAAGCACAAGCAAAAAATATGAAACTGAGTAACCCAACACAGCTTAGAAAAAGCAAACTTAGATTATACCATCTCTAGGCTCCTGTGAATACACAACAGATTCCAGCTCACTGCGAAGGAATATCTCAAACAACCTTGAGATTTCTTCCAGCCCTAAGGTTTTTCTTCTACTACATTTGGCATGACTGAAATGGAAAAAGTTTTAGGACTGCAAATATTTTTAATTTAAGCCCTGATCATAAACAAGCACTTGATTAGTCTTACACAAAAGTGTGATTATCCACAAAAAGTGTGAAATCTAGGTCTGATTCCGGATAATCAGAAAAATATCTATCAATTTAAATTCTGTTCTTTCTTTGATCCAGCTTGGATTTTAATGCAATAATGTTTCCAATACAAAGTAAGTCACATATTTGAATGAATTACTAATAAATTAAGACAGATTTCTGTCCTCAGAACTTATGTTGACAGTAATGCAATACACCTCCTCTACTTTATTTCCCCAACAAATGACAACACAAATTATCCTGATCCACAGGTTCTTGTGATGTATTTTACATACACTGACAGAACTGTTATACAACTGTTTACATAAGCTGTAGGCACATTACCTGAACAAATAAAAGCACCTGCTTCTCGTGTGAGGACAGGAAGCCTTGCTGCTGCCACCACAACTGTTACTCACTGCAGCACACAACCACAGGGCAGTTGCAGACTATTTCCTATTTTTACATTCCTTTTAGTACGTTGCAAATAAAATTTTATTTGCAGAGTTTTCAGCTTTTGTATGTGTGCATGCATAGATACATACATACGTATTTATAAGAACAGAAGCATTCTCCAGAAATTAAACTTGTCTCAGATCTCAAAAGACTTGCTTCTTGGTATTTAATGCATCTAAACACAGTAATAAGTGATTTTGTTAAAAACTCATAGGCACAGATTTATTTTTTAGTAATATGTCGAATTTAACTGACAGCAAAAGCCTGCTAGATTAATTCCATTTTGTCGGTTATTTAGCTATCTCCTAGTCATTACAAATAATTTCACCATCTCTTCTCCCCCGAGATCTCTACAGTCCTGCTGACTGTTCTATGCATTCTAGAGCACCCTTAAATTAAAGCGTATCTAAAAGCACGCATTCTTTTCACGAGTTCTGTAAAAATTCATTCTTGTTCAACACCTTAGGTAAGATAACTATTTACATACCCCAGTTAAAATAGAGGTCTTGCTTTAGCCTTTCTGATTGAAGTACAGCACAGACTCTTGAGCATTCATCCCAATCTTTCTGTTCTAACAGTGTAGGAGCTCAGCAGTCTTGTTTCTGTCACGTTCCTGCCCGTGCAGGGGTTCACCTGACGGCCGCAGCAGCCTCTTGTGCCTGGGGACTGAACAGTCCTGACCATCACACTGCATATGGGTCAGAGACCAACCAATAACTGTGATCAGCTGTTCCAGTCTCCTTCTCCTCTATTTTTGCCCTCTTCAAATCCCATACATCTTTCAATTCAAAGCAGCTGGACGCAGCTCCCAGTAGTCACTTTGCAATAGAAAAAGGCTGTCAAGAGAACCAAAGGTTCCTCTGCTCAGACCGGGACATTCCTGTAGGGCAGTAGGGCAAGTCTGCAAATCTAGACCATACATATATTGCATTTTCCTCTTCAGATTATAATCCAGATTCTCGCATATTTAGAGGTAAAAAATAATAATAATTTCTGCATTAAATTATTCTATAAAGGATTTAGTCTAGAACCCACCTTTCTGGTTTCCAGCTGAGCTTCTTCTTGGCAGCACTGCCTGCAGAATGGATCCAGCTGATTCAGATTGAACTGCCCGAGAAGGCTGCAAGAACTGCAGAGCAAGTTACTGGAGAAACCCAGTTCTCTGCAAGCTTCTGATGACAACTGTGCTCCATATACATATACCTGCAAATCAATACAACGTTATATTTTAGTATTAAATTAATTGTTTTAAAGAGGAAGCTTTTAAGTTCTTTAACAAGTAGAAAGAACAATTAATCTCTGGTGACCATTTTATGACACTACCTCATGGTCTGCTCATAAGTGCAAACCACCACCTTATTTTGAGAAACGGTCTTAAAACTAATAGTGACCTCTAGACATCACTCACAATGTGTATGTTCCAAAGTATCAGACCTGCTGCTTTCACGTGTACTTCTACAACTCCAGTGTCTTTCCATTGCTAGCTCCAAAGAAAGGGCAACAGAAAAAAACAGGGAATCAGCTGAAATCCACATGGGTACGCTTCTCTAATATGTGTTTTGGAAAACAATCTCAGTTGATTTCCTATCACTGAAAACACACTCAGAAAGTAATTATAACAGCCAAGCTTGGGAAAAGCTCAAGCAGGGAGTGAGGAAGTGGACCAAAGAACTCAACAACGCACACAAGTAGGGCTTTAATTTCATTTTTGCATTGTTACAGGAAAATCAATTACACGTTTTCTGTGTAGGACACCAGTTCTGTTTTTAGTGAGCAGCCAAAACACCTTTACCAACTATCCCAGCACTTCAGTAATATATTTGGTTTTTGCTTTCACATTCTTATTTCCCTACCCAGGGAAATATCACAGCCTTGCTTAAAGCCTTTCCTTCCAGCTGCACACTGGGAAGAGAAAAAGGGAGGGAAGGAACTGAGAGAGATGAGCTTCCCAGGCACTTCTGTCTGGGTGAATGATTTTGGGCAAAAAAACAACAGATCAAACTCCAGCAAAAGGATCTGCAGGCATCTCTGTGTTCAGAGGAGTAAGAGGACATCAACAAACAGGGGTGGATGATAATAGAGCAAGAGTCAAAAGAATTACGCTGGCCCAATAGAAAATTATAGAAGAAAACTTAAATTCCCTCATTCAGCAAATTGGACTTCACATTCACCCATAATGTAACATACATACAACGTGCCAAAGCTAAGGTAGAGAGAAAAAGCACTTTCCTCCCTCAAGCTGCCATCCCAGGGCCAAATAAAGGATGTGGCACTGATGTGACAACAAATTTTAAACATTAGGAATTGATGGAAAATATACAGGTACTGCATTACTGTTTCTGTATTTGCTAAAAAAAAAAAAAAAAAAAAAAAAAAGGAGGAAAGAAATAAAGCACGTATGGAAATGCATAAAATATAGAAAAAGACCTTGAAATTATTATTTTATTCTGACAGGCAAAAAGCACTTTTTCCCACAGAACGCTGACAAATTCCTTTGCGCACATAACAGGAGGAAAGCAACAACGGGACCCAGCTGTACTGCACGAGAAGGAAGCAGCTGGGTGTCCCCGCTATTCTTCTTTATATTTTAGCACCCCAATTCCCGCACTGCGTTACAGCAACACCGCTAACTGTAACGGAAGCCTCTCGGGGCCAGAGAACAACCGCCACAAACTGCCCCGAGCTCTGCGAGCCCAACCCGCCAACGGGCCGCGCCCCGTCTCCCACCCCGGGGGCCGAGGCGGGGAGCGCCCTGAGGGCCCCTGGAGCACCGAAGCGGCGGAAGCCCCGAGGCGGAGCAGCCCCGGCCCCGGCCCCGCTCACCGCCTGCAGCCCCAGCAGCAGCCCGAGCCAGCCGCGTTCCGCCGCCGCCACCGCCATCTTGGGCCCCGCCCGCTCCTGCCAGCGTCGCCGGGGGCCCGCCGGAGGACCCCAGCCGGTGCGGGTGCCCGGATAGTTGCCTGATGGGGGAAAGGAGGAGGGGGCTACCTTCACACCGCTGGCACAGCGGGGAGGAGCGGCTCAGCCGGGGCTTTGCGCTGTTCCGGCCAGCTCGCTGTGCTCAGAGCCGCGCTCCCCGCGGGGTGCAAGAGGCGATCTTCCCCTCCTCAGACCGGCACTATGCGGGCAGCCCTAGAGCCGGGTCTTTTCTCCTTCCGGAACGCTGCAGCCGACCGGCGCACAGGCCCCTGGCAGCGGTGATTGACAGCGGTCCGTCCAATAGCATTGTTCGTTCCCGGAGCACTGCTGTACACCCGCCCAATGCGCACCGAGCAGGAGGGCGGGACCCCACGAGACCCCTCCCAACCGCGAAGCCCCGCGTGCGGGCGGGGCCGCGCTGAGCCGGGCGCGCGGAGGGGGCGGGGCCACCCTCTGCCAGGAGGGCGTGGCCTCAGCCGAGCGGGACCAATCCGGCGGGGCGAGGGGCGGGGCGGGCGCTGCCCCGCCCAATGGCGGAGGGCGAGGGGCGGGGCGCAGCGCCGGGGCTCGGCGGGCGGGCGGCGGGCGTTCGGTTGCTGAGCAGCGCGCGCAGGCGGGGGAGGGGCCGGGGGCGCCGCGCGCCGGGGCCGGGGCGATGTGAGCGGGCGGCGGGCCCGGTGCGCGTCCCCCGCCTCCGCCAGCGCCTCTCGGCCGCTGCCTGCCGCCGCCGCGGGCCGGGCCCCGCGTTATGTCGTGAGCCCGGGTTGCGGCGCCGCCGCCGCCGGGGCCGCCGATGGGGCTGCTCAGGATCATGGTGCCGCCCAAGCTGCAGCTGCTGGCCGTGCTGGCCTTCGGCGTGGCCGTGCTCTTCCTGGAGAACCAGATCCAGAAGCTGGAGGAGTCCCGCGGAAAGCTGGGTGAGCGGCACCGGGACGGCACCGGCACGGCGGGCGGGGAGGCCCCGGCCTTTCCCTGGGGCCCCGGGGCCCCGCGGGCGCTGAGCCGCCGCTGAGGGCGCGGGGTGAGGCCGGGGCCGCCGGCACGGGATCGCTGCGCCCCGGAGGGTCCCGCGGTGCGGGCACGCAGCCGCTGGAGGCGCGGGGCAGCGGCAGCCCGGTGTGCCCCCCGGCCGGGCTCCTCTGAGGCACCCGCACTGCCAGCGCCCCGAGGGAAGCGGCGGTTCCAGCCGGGAGCGGGTCTGGGCACCGTGCGGCCCCTAACACCCGGCCCCTCGCACGGCCGGCCCGCGGAACCGAGCGTCAGATGGGGGCGAGTGCCGCCGGGCTGCCGCCTCTCAGCCTGCCCTGCCCGGCCTGAGCAGCAGTGGGGTGTTAGGGGCTGGCACGGACCCTGCCAGCGGCACTGGCTGACCTGCCTGAGCTCCGGGTGCTCGTGCTGTGTGCGTCTGCCACCCGAAATCACGTAGCGATTGTCACCGAGGCGTAACCCCGGTCATTGTAAACGAAAATTTGGAGAGTGGAAGAAATCAGCAGGCAGTTTCAAGCAGGTGGAGGTGCTCAGGGTTCAGGGGTGTTTGGTACCCACCCGCTTTAAGCGCGTTGGCGCCCGCAACTTCAGAGCCTCCATTACTGGCAGCGTGTGGTACTTTAGGAGAATCCAGCGCCTGGCGTTGAAGGGATCAACATAATGCAACCTGAGAATAGAGCTTTTTGCTGGAGAGACTTCCTCCTTAACATACATGCAATGGGTGTAAGTTACATATCTAGAGGATTAAAAAGACAGAGCTTGGGCTATGGTGGTGCAAGCATCTAATTACTGTGTTCTGCTGATTTCATGTTGTGAGGAAAAGGGAAAACTATTGTAAAGTATCCATTAAAAGTACGATGGAAAGATTTGCTTTGTGAGCAACTTACCAGTGATCCTCTAAAACCTAAGGGGGGCAAAAAGGGCTTTCAGCAGCAGCTTTGAACTTTGGTTCTGTTTGTGAAATTGAGTGTATGCTTTGTTAAAGAGTGTCTGGTTGGCTGAATGTCTCCCTTTTTTATCTGGTGTATATTTTAAGACTAGCAAATGCTAGTGTTTCACTGTAGAAATCACTTGACTGTGTCTGTGACATTACCACAGAGCTGTAGTATGGCGAATGGCTTCCTCTGAGCCAAGCTCGTGGCTGGCCCGAGGGGCCTGTGCTGCTGTCCTTCCCCCTGCCCGCCTAAGGAGCGATTGCAGCCATGTGAGAAGCACAAGGGCACGGCGATGGAACAGAGGGGCTCTGGCCTCTGGGCTGTGTGTCAGCGGGCTCTTCGTATGCTACATGCATGTATTAATGTCAGGTGATAAGCTGTCATCCCGGAAAGAAGTAAGGAGTACTTACTATGCTGCGAGTAGGAGAGCAGAGTTACTTCAGATTTTATAGCAGATAAACTAATTCTGCAATTTGTCAGTAGTTCTAGTAGTAAGCATTCAGTCGTATGTTCTGATAGAGTTTTTTCCAATGTCTTCACAAAAGGGTGACTCCTGGTTCTGTACTGGTGCACAGAGTTGGTATCTGTGCACCATGTTGGTATCCTGCCTGCAACAAGAAATTGAGTGTGTTTCGGGGGAAGAAAGTAAGGGAACCTCTTTCTTCCCGTAAGTGCGATTCCTTTATATAGAGAGAATTCAGTCACCCTGGGAATTTTTTCTTTTTAAGTTGGGAAGTTTAAGAGAGAGAAGCAAATGACCATCACAAATGCTTATGTTGCATTTATCTCTCCAATAAAATTGTGATCCTAATACTGTTTTAAAACGTATTTGTAAAACCCATGTGCTTCTTCATCATATGAATGGTAACTATCAGAAATGAAGAATATCAAAATATTCATTAGCTCTGCAGCTTTTGGACTTCTTAAGCTCTTTACAAGTAGCCTGCAGTGGTGAGATCACAAACACAGCCCTGTCACAACCCTATTCCAGGTATATATTTGGTGAGATTTGTACCTAAGGCTATAAATCTTTCATTTCATTTTGTTTTCAAGTTTACACATTAAGGGCAGCTAAACTGGCAGCTGCTGCAGACCAAGCCGTCAGAACTGCAGTGGTTTTGTTTAAGCCTAGTGTATAGACTTGCCCATTAGCTATACGACCACGTAGCCCTAACAGGGAACATCGCACGTGGAAGGCAGATGTTGAGGATTGCACGACCATTCATGGAACCGGGGTGTTGTGTAACCATACCCTTTGGTTTTTGAAAGCCTGGCAGGGGCAGCTACACCTATGTATACCCATGGATCTAGTATTGAACACGTGCCGGGCTGTCTCCTGTGTTGCCATTAGTGTTTGTGGCGAGTTGAATCATAAAAGCGACCCAGCCATCTCCTCTCTTCCCTGCCCAAGAGCCTCTGATGTGTCAGAGGGGAGAAGGAATCAAAGAGGGAAGTTGGTGCCTGTCCCAGTTCTATTAAACACGGTGTATTCCACAATGGCAGGTACTGGAAGTGTTTTGGTGTTGGAATGAGGGTTGGGGGAAGAGAGTGCCTTCTTGAGGGACTGTCTGTAGGGCTGCTCAGCCAAGGCGAGCATAGCTGACCACAGAGGGTGACCGCTGTGCAATGGAAATGAAATAATACTGCTGTCTTCTAGCTGTTTAGTTATACTTATGTATTGGATTTAAAGAACAGACTTGGTCTGAGCAACATACGGATTGATTGACTATTATGTTTCAGATTATTCCTTCAGACCATGCTGAAATGCTGGTCAGCTGTACAGTTGGGAGTATTTCTTCTGCTAGGTGCTAAACAAACTTCAGGCTCATCACATCTGATAATTTAACACCTTTCATTCAGTATATCTAAGTCTGTCATTTGGAGGAAATTTTGTACTAATTTGGGATTAATTTCTTGTTCTTCTTGTAAGTGCATGAATAATTTGAAAGGCTAAGGCTCTTTCTCTAAGCCAAGGGAAATAAATGTAATTGGTGATTAATTGATTGCCAGGTTGCATTAGTTTTTTCTTTCATCCATTACTTAGCACCTGTGGCTCTACTGGGTAGTATTGTTCTGAGCACCGTGCAGGTACGTAATGAACCACTGTTCCTTTGCAGTTAAATGGTTTAACTTCTCAGCAGTTAAATCTTATGCTTTCTAGCAATATAAGAGCGTGTACTGTTTTGGGATGTTGAAATAATGGGCTTTTTTCACTTAATTTGGAAAAAATGTACTGTCAGTATGCTTGCCAGTTGTGTGTGCTTGGAAAATCACCTGGAAAATTTCGTAAATTGTCCCTTATAATATAGCATGTGTGCTTGTTAGTGTATTGTTTATACTTGAACCTCATTTTTAGAAGTTGTTAATGATTGTTGGTAGTTTTGGCTATGCACAGCTATGCAAATAGTTTCCTAGCATTTCTTTTAAATATAGATCTGTTGCCCAATAGTTATTGTTTTATTCTGAGTAGCCTGAGGCACTCTTTCAGAAGCTGTTTTCATGTGTAGTATTTCCAGAAATAAGAGTGTTAATGCTGCTTTCTCCAGGCAGCGAAAGGTTCTTGCACCTTGCCTTGCCAGTGTCCTCATCCTTTTGCGTTTGCCTCCTTGCTGTTCCCTTTCACCATTCCCCCTTTCATTCAGACATTTCCAGAATGTCTTACCCCACTCCCATGCTATGCTTGTACACCCTGTTGAAAGAAGTGTAGAAAAGAAATTGTATAAATGTTGTATTTATTTTGTTTGTTATTTGTATGCTATTTTATATTTCCTTATTTTACTGGGAACGAGTATTGCAGCTGCTGCTGTTCTTTTTCTGTGAGATGGGTGATGTCTGAATTCTGACTAATTCAGCGCATGTTCTCCAGCACGTACCAAGACGGTTCAGACTTGCTAATAGGCTTTGAGGCTTGATCTCACCCCTTTCTGCTGGCACTCTGATATCCCTGTTTCTGGCAGAGAAAATAAGAGAGGCACAGTTGGGTTTTCTTTTTTTCTTTCTCCTTTCCTGTCGAGCTGCACACGAGGAACTTTCATATTGTTGCACTTGGTTTGCAGGCCTCATACTTTTAGAGGAAAAGGAGTTAGTGATGTGATGAGAGCTGTCTTTGCTTCTAATAACTCTTTGCAACAGCACCTGCTGTCTGTCCAGGGAATAGTTCTGTTAAAGATATTTTGAGGGCGGTTCTGAGAAATTAAGTGGGCCTGAGAAACAAGATAAAACACGCAGCTCCGGTCACTCCTGCCACGTAGCGCAGGGGATGAGGCAATCACCAGATAAGGCACGGCCTCTTTCTAGGCTCTCCATTGGAAAGGGTCAGATTTGGGCCAGTACATGTCTGTGTAAGCTACTTCTTAATGTACCAAGCTGTAGAAGAGCAAAAAGACCCGTAATACCATCTTCAAAGGAAATCCTGGGAAAGAGCTATGACTACAGCCTGGGATAGAAAGGGCTCGTTGGACAGCCAAAGAAGTGCAAGCACTGTGCTCTTTGAGTTAACACAGTGCTGTGGATTCGGTAACAGCAGCTGCGAAGTAGGGAATTGGTTAAAGGCTAAGAAACTCAAGAAAGAGTCTTTAAAGGATTTTAAATCCTGCTCTTCCACGTGATTGTTTTCCCATGTAGAAAGGGAGATTGGGTTGTTTGATGTACCTTGCTGGTTTCAGCGGTGTGCTTGGCACTGGGCATGTAAAAGTGGTAGCAACTACTGGAAATCAGAAAAAGTCATTTTTAATGACTGTATTTACTCTGTGATAAAGCACCTAAAAGAATGGTATTATGGTATAATGCTATGTCAGTGCTGCTTTTGTTTTTATTGTCCATTTTCTACTTCTGATCATGGAGGAAGTAGCTAAAATTTTCATATCTGCAACGTACCTTTGTAATTGCATGATTGGAAGGAACTCTTTCTTATTATTTTAGTTCTGGCTGGAGCTTATAATTAAATGAACTGTCTTAAAGCAAAGCAAAACCCAAACAAATACCAGAGAAACAAAACCCCAAGTACTTCACTAAATTAAAATCGACTCATCATATATCTTGTATGTATGTATATTTACACAAATGTGCAGACATATATATATATGTATGTATGTTAACAAAAAATACACCCCAAACATCTCTTCTTAAATTACTTAAACTCGTGAATTAGCATAACAGGTTAAACTGTCCTCTCCAGTTTATCATGTACATCTGAAGTGAAGTCTTAGGATTTCTTTTTCTTCCTTAATTCAGAAAAGTGACATATTTGCAGATGGATTATTCCTCCTTTTTTTTTTTTTTTTTTTTTTTTTTTTTTTTTTTTTCCCCTGCACAGCTTTGTATAGCCCCTGGCTGTTGCAGTTAGGGATGTTTGAGATGCTCATGAACAAATCATTTCCATACCTAACACACTGGCGGCCGTGAGTCACCACTCATGTTACCTATTCTGTCCAGACTTACCCGTGTTCTAGGAATGAATGGCTTTCCTGAAATTCTTGCTTCTCTTCAGGAAATAGATGGCTTTTGCATATGGAGTATTTAATTGGGTCAAAATACCGCCTTTTTATGGAATGGTGTGCAATCTATAGCTGTCATTTATCTGAAGTGTATTTAAACCTTTTCGAAGCAGTATTAAAATAGTGGTGCTTTGTTTGAAATGTGATGCCATTTGTCTGCTTATACATTTTAAATACAGACCTAGCAAGCATGATGAAAGAGCTATATAGAAAAATAGCTGAACTGCTGCGTGTATTTGCATTATTTTTTTTTTCAACCAGACATAAAAGATAAGCCTTAGTGAAAGGAGTCAATGTTGAGAGGCATCTGAAACGTGGCCAGCTGGCTGCAACCTTTTGTAAATACGTACAGACTTAAGTGCAGTCTGTCCTGGTGGCTGGCTGGGTGGCGGGCAGGCAGTATCTCATTCAAACCCAGCTTTGCGTGAGGCTCAAGCCAGCCAAATCTGTTGGGTTCAACCCAACCACTCCCCTAAAATCTGTGGGTTTGGGGAGAAGGAGCTTGAGAAAAGCGGCATTGAGAGCAACCTTGGGTCTCCTTGGGCAGAGAGGCCAGCCTGCTCCCTCCCTGGGACTGGGTTGCTCAGTTCTCCCTGCAGCCTCGACTCCTCTGCTCTACCTGGGTAGTTGCAGAGAGCTGTGGTGCCCCGTTTGGCATTCCGGGCAGTAGCTGCCTCGACTAAAAATGCTGCCAGTGCAGGTTGCAGTTGGCATGCCCAGGCACTCTGCTAAAGGTAGAAATTCTCAGTGTTTGCTGAAGCATTCAGGTGGGACGTACATGTGTGTTTCTGTGTCAGGAGCGTGCTGTCAGGACATCGGTGTCACTGCAGGTCGTGCCCTTGAGTGTCAGAGTCTGGCTTCGCATTTGGTATCTGTGTGTTCCCCAGGAGTGCCTTAATTGCTACGCTTTATCTTATGGCTATAAATTAAGAGCATGTTATTGCCAGAGAGGTATTGTTTACAGATGTGTCTGCAGGAAGCTGAACTACATTTGTGTCTTTTTTTTATTGTCTCTGGTGTTCCGTGAATTAGCATTGTCCTTACTTCACAATATCCCTGTGTCATTGTGGCTCCAGTAACGTTACTGCTATAATTATTATTCAAGCATTCTCATAGTGATAAAATTCATCATGAGTAGCTGGGAGTTTAGGGCAGTCAGAGAATTAATAAGATAATTAAATTACAAAAAGTATTTGCAAAGAAGCTATTTATCACTTGGGCCCAGTCTTTATCTGCCTCCTCTAAGTCCATTCTCTCTGTGTATGTGGTTGGAGTTGAAAATGACAGACAGCTGACATCCAATTTTTTGTCAACTTGCTGTTTAATTCTGCATACTAATTTGTGTTGAAACATATGTAAAACTTAAGTGCTGTTTTGATAAAACAGCTTTTGATGATTTTGAAGTGTTTATGCAAACCTTGTGCATAATTGCTGTAAAACTGTAAAGAGTGTGGGGATCGGATCTTAGGTTCCTTAAATTAAAATGCATGTCTTCCCCATTTACTTCTCTAGTATTTTTTCTCTCAAAATATTTCATTTTTTCTACTTTATATATCTACACAGAGAGGTATGTGTAGATATATGTAACACAAACAAGTGAGAGTAAGGAATATATATATTAATTACAATAAATACATATACACTGCCTAAGAAATACGTATTTATTGTCTCATGTCGTGGTATCGGACTGATCTTTAGAAGACAACAGATTGAAAGTCAGTACTATTTCACTTCATGTTGAAAAGCTCCAAAAAGGGTGAGAGCATAAAGAAACTTGGAGGTATGAACAACTGAACAGAGGTGATGCTTGTTGCTGTGATCTTCTGAAAAGTGGACAGGGAAATACAGCTAATGGAATTGTAATTTTTTTTTTCTCCTGAACCTTGTACCTGGGTATCATTGCATTTTCAGTGTTTCTATTATCTTCTTTTCTGGATACGCTGTTGTTGAACATATTTAGAAAGACTGCAAAAATAGCATATCTGCTTTTACTTTGAAATATTTGTGTTTCTGTACATGGATTCTGTGGGTGCTTTGAAGGAGACTTTGCAATAGTAGAAGTCTGTTTCTGCAGTATGTGGTATTTGCAATGTGTTGTAATATAGAAAACATTAACCATCAATTGATTGTAGTGGACTGGAATTGGTTATGACCAGGGGCAAATAATTCGTGTACTTCTGAGAAGGATTTAAAAATTTAGAGCAAAAGAGAATGAAGCCAAAGTATGATGTGAAAATGACAATCATATTCTGACGTATTGCTTAGACCAAATTGTGTCACCAGAACGAAACAAAAGCAGTCTTGGATTTGACTCCTTTAGAGTTTGAATGGCAGGTTTAAATTGAGGAGCAGAAAATAACTTTTTGCAAGATTTTCAAGATTTAGATTCCTTCAGAAAAACAGAGAATTTTTACAAAAGCTGAGGACAGTCACATCCTTCTGTTGTCTGTGGTAAAAGTAGTAACTCACAGGGCTGTATTCCCATGCTGAAGCATAAAGACAAAAATACTGCACCTTGTCTGTTGACCAAAACACTGCTGTATTTTTAGACAGATTTTTGATTGCTCTCTGAAGATTAGTTTTGATAATGGTACACAAAAAAAATGTGTTTTTAGAAACAGTCAAAATTACAGCTTCTTTTGTATCCTGGCATTGAATGAAGTGTTTCATAGATAGACTCCTATTTCAATTGCACTCACATTGACAACTTTGCAGCCAAGATTTTTCAGCATCTGATTTGTCAGTAAGCCTTCAACACTGTGTGCTCTTAAAAGGTATTTTCCTGGCAGGATAGCTATAATTGCATACTATTCTTGATACATTATTGTATGAACTGTGCTGAGATGACCATGGCACTAAATGGTTTTCCTTAATCAAGTTACTGCCCTTGGGAATATTGAACGTCTTGTAGTTGTAGTTTGCCCCGCTTATTTTTTCACTTACTTTAAGAAAAAAAAGTCAGAAGAAAATTACAATTCCTTATTTGAGTTCTTTCTTATTTGAAAATAATTTAGTCTGTTTTTAATAGGTTTTCAGATAATTTAACTATTTTGTATTACCTTTGATGCTGCCAACAAGGCAATCTTTTGAAGATTAAGTGCCTAAAAAATAGTTTGCTCTCTTATGAGGTAGAGATTAGATCTTGCTGTCCAATTTGATTACTTCAAAGTGTGTGAAGTAGAATTGGACTGAATATTTTTAACTTCATACCATTTATGAAAATAGCATTTCAAGAGTAAATGTATATTTGCTTTTTGGAGAATGGTCTCGCCTACAAAATAGCTTTTTGGAGTATTTTCATTTGGTAGGATCTGAATGTTTTATGTTTTGACTATCTTCCTACTTCTGTTAAAACATGTCTTATTTTATGTATGCCTCTGGGCTTCTCCCCATTTTCCCCTCTAAGTTGTTCATACAGACATGCCACTTGTGCAGCTGCTGCTAGCTTGAGCAAAGCTGAAACTCTCAGCATCTCTTCTTTTTTAATTGGACCTATTTGAGGCTTCAAATTCTCTTCAGCAGGAGTGTACTTCATGTTTTTATTTAATCAGGTTCTTATATATATATATATATATATATATATATATATATATATATATATTTTATTTTTTTTTCAAAAATTCTGGCACAGTGCTTGATTCATACTTCTAAGTCAGGGCTCAGTGTGTTTATGTATGCAGCAGTCCAGGTATTTTCTGCTATGACAAGTACAAGAACGCTAGTTCTTCTTTCTTGTTGGCTAGTGATATTTATTCTACTCACAAACATGCTTTCTGAGCCAAAAGTAAAGGCTGAATGACCAGAAAAACCTGTCTGAGCTCCTATATAAATCTTGCAGTGTTCATAACTTGTTATTTCTAGTACACACTTGAATTTTATCTTTGCAACTATTCAGCGGTCAAAGTTAATAGGGTTAAAAAGCGCCCCGTGGAGTTCAGGTGGAACCATTTTCATTCCAAAGTTTTGAGATTTGAGGAGAGGTTCTGGAGTGGTTAATGCACTAAAATCGCTGTCAGTCATGGAGATGCGTAAGAGGACTTCTCAAGTCGCAGCTCCTGGCAGGATGTTTAGAAATCTGGCAGACGAGCTGTCAAAGTTAGCAGTGGGAACTTCAGCTGTTGTTCCCAGCGCCGGTGGGAGGCTGGCGCCCGACTGCCAGCCAGGCTGGGCGCAGCAGCAGGCCCAGCTCCTCGGCCAGCGGGCACTAGGGCATCGGGCACGAACCTGGAGCCCTCTTGGTTTCATTTCACTGTAATGCTGCATGCTCGGAGCTGTAGCAGCTGAAGAGACGGCATATATTTGCTTCTGGATAGGAAAGGATGATAAATAACCCCATCATCCAATCCAGAGGAAAGTGGGAGAGGATGATTGTAAGGTTTCCTAGTTATTCATAAGGCACGGTAAATGCACTTGGCCTAAGGGCAAATGTGTCTTGTGAGCGTGTGGTTAGGCTTTGAAGAGAGTATTAAAGATGAACTTTTGAAGAGGGGAAATGAGCAGTAGTAGAAAGGTTGTGTGTGTGAGGATCGGTGCAACTTCTGCGTGTGCAAGCTGTCTGCAGCCTGTCTGATCCCAACAAAAAGGCCCGCGGTGCTGGGGAATAGGCTTACTTTCAAGTCCAGCTTTTGCCTAGCTTAACAGTTAGAAACTGTACTTGTTTCTGATTCCTCTGACAATGCCCTCCACCATACTATTAAACCCTCCTGTCCTTGCTGATTGGAAAAGCCAACATAAAACTGGGGTAATGGTTTAACAAGAAGAAAGATAAATCAAACAGTAAAATGCTTGTGTGTATCCTCTTCTGGTTTTCCTGTGTGTGGCTTCCAAACCGTACTCTGAAAACATGGCCTTGCTAATATCTTCATGTGAGCACTTTTGTAAACATTTGTGGTCACTGGAGCAATCCAAAGCATTGTTTCTGTGTGTTTTATGTGCCTATTTATGTGTGATTGCATAGTGCAGGTGCAAGGTATTCTTAGGGTAAGAGTTGGGAAAGAGAAATACTTGATATGTGAATAATTTATCAAATGTAAAAAATAAAATAAGTGTGAAGGAAGAATGTAGATACTGATCTTTTTATTATTATTATTATTATTTTCTCATTCTAAGCCATGGAGAGGGGGGAAGCCCTAAGAAACTGAATGTAGTTTCTATATTTTCCAAAGACATTAGATGTGGTTATCTACAGGTTTTACATATATGCACTCTTTGGCCGATGGAAGCTTTTGTCATTGTTAAAAGTGCAATTAAAAGCATGTACTCTTTTGTGGTAAGTAAAGGATGTAGTCAACATATTTCTTAAGCTGATGCTATAAACTTTAAGTACAAAATATTTGTATTGCTGGAGTTAATGGGAAAAGGTTTTAAATGTTAAATGAGATTGCAGTCTTAGTTATCAGAAATGAATGTTGGAAAAGAGAGGATAAACTCCTCTCATTGTTTCATCAACTCAAAATTGTCAGAATAAAAATAGCACATCATATATTTTTGAGTGTGACAATAACGTACTACATATCTGACTTGATAGGTAAGTCTGTTAAATACATGTATAGCAGCAGGAAAGTGCAATACAGTAGTTGTTCCTACATTTGTTTTACTTAATAAATATTTGGGATGTGCATGTGAACATAAAGATGAGATCGCCCTCTGGAGATAACTAGTATGGGAAGGGAACCTATCTGGAAACCCTCTCATATATCCAGGAATTGGTTTGGAAGAGTTGTCTGCCCTTGATGGATTCCAACAATGTCCAGACTCTCTGCAAATGCCATTAATTCCTCAACCTTTGCTGTGTCAGATTTCCCAATTAGATAGTGTGCTGAACAGACACGAATATTTGGCTTCTCTCTGTAGAAAAATGTCTAGATGTCACAAAACCATACCAGGCAGAACTACCAGGCAGTTTAAAGCTTGCCCAGCTGA
Organism: Aythya fuligula; assembly: GCF_009819795.1. Classification (NCBI taxonomy): domain Eukaryota; kingdom Metazoa; phylum Chordata; class Aves; order Anseriformes; family Anatidae; genus Aythya; species Aythya fuligula. The sequence continues at coordinate 15,440,543 of NC_045566.1, forward strand.
TAAGGGTTAACTGAGTACAGACATAAAACCATAAAAATGCATCATTCTTTTTCAGTTGTTCAAAACCTTTGCTACAAGGTATTTGAGGAGCTCAAAACAGTGTAATGGTAAAGGACTGGAAATATGATTGTCTCAAACTTGACTAAACTTGCTGTTGCCTTGTAACTTAAGTAGCCAGCCTTTGTATTTTTCTTGCTGCATTTAACAAAGGGTATTTTGTGGTGACAAGATTTTCAGCAACTGCATGGTGTTGAGGATTGACTGTGGGCACGTAGTGCGTGCAGATGGGCTGTGCCATGTCGTGGTCTTGTTTGTCGTGGTCTTGTTCCTTGGAGGCACTCACGTGGGTTTTAATTGTTTTGTTTCGCATAAGAGCAAAGAATCCTGGTTTTAGGCCATTTCTAGGCAGACAGAATTTGATGGTTTGAGGGTAATTACTTCTTAAGTTTATTGCATCTTCCTGTTTTACCAAAGTGCAAGGTGAAAATTAGCTAAAATACTCCCAGATCCTTGGAAAATATACCACTTAAATTGTTACCAGACACAAAGCTTTTCTGGAGGTGCGCTGTTCAAGAACTCTTTGTATATATGTCGGAGCATATTAATTAGTTGCCAGAAGTGTTCTTGGATAGTTGCAGCTATTTGTTTCTCTAACGTTTTCTTTAGAAAACAAATAACAATTTGCACTTGGCCAAATAGTGGCTGGTCTTGCAATAATTACATGTTTTGGTGCAACTGTTTCATTGTGCTCTGCTGCACTGACAGCAGTACTGTTTTTGTGAATGTAAAAACTAGTTATGTTTTGATTCTTTTTGAACAAAAGATGCAGTCTGATCTAAATAAATCTACCCAAATTGCACTTTACTGTTGCAGAACTATTAATAAGTCCTAACCTCCAGCACTCTCACACGATGCTCAGTGAAGCAGATGTTTTTTCAAACTAGAACTATTGTTATGGGGCAACACATGATTTTGTGTACAGCAATAGTTATAGCACTGGCTAAATGCTTAGTCTAAATATGATTTTTAACTGCAGACTTACATCAGGTGAATTTACTGTGCTTTTGATATTTATTTTTTTACAAACGTGATTGCATTGATTGGAAAATTTAGATGTCACTGGTGCCTGAGAACTTTGTGGCAGGCTCACAGATTGATAATTTGTGTGGCAGTCTTGAATAGCTTTTTTTTTTTTCTTTCAATTTTATAATAGTTGGAATAACACTGTATGGTGATGCTGTCTTTCATAATTGGTTGCGAAAGAGCTAACCTTTGTTTTGGCAGAGAGGTAATTGCTGGGTTTGTTTGTTTTTTGTTGTTCTTGAAGTGAACATACAATAAGTTGATTAGTGCCATCTGCTGGAGTGGCATTTTCTAATGAAAATTTGAGATCTTTTTGCCTCTAGTGGTCTATGCAGTGGATCAACAAAGTGCATGTGGCTTTCCTTGTTTGAGTTTTGTGTGGAGGTTTTCCCTTTTTATGCTCTGTGAATCTTGGCTATGATGTGAGAATGAAGAACCCTTTTACTGGGCTTTTTGCCATTTTACAGGTTAATTTGTGAACCACTGATTGAACAGAACAACTTTTACAGACTATAAAGTGCAGCCTTGTAACACGGAGTAACAGTCAAATAAAACAGTCTGTTGGGGAAAGTAGTTTTCCCACATCTTTTACACAGTCTGTACTAAAAACAGGTGCTGTAGTGTCTTGAGATGATTCATAGCAAAGCAAGGGATGACAGGACGGGAAAAGGTTGGTGCCAATGGTGTGGGTCGCTGGTGGTCATTGAGCACGGAACTGGTCTGTGGAACTTTTGCCTCTGTTCCCCAAATCTACAGAGTCTCGGGGATGTGCTTGGTTGGTTTGTATGGGGGGGAAAGAAACATGGAAATAGTCTTCATGTTTCAGGTGGAAAGTCATTTGTAAAAAAAATATCTTTGGGGTCCACCATAGTACAGAAATGACATAGTCAATCTGCTTGATCTGTGTCCTTTATACATATATTGTAGGCATGTCACATTATAAACTTGTACAAAAAAAAAAAAACCAACAACACTCTTTGTATTTGTATTCAAGGCTAAACTTGTTTCTTCATCCAGATGTAATAAATACTGCTGTGAATAGAAAACCATACTGGTATCCTTGTGTCAGTTGGCACAGAACTGCTCAGTCTCCCTACTAAAGGCACCAGAGTTAGGCTTGAACGAGCTGATATGCTTACTCAGCCCTCTGCAGTCTCCCTCGAAGATATGAACTTGGGTTCTCCTAGCTGATTTCTGCCTGGATATTTGTTCCACACCTGCATATTTCTGAAGTGCTATGTTTATAGCAGATTTAAGCATCGGTCTGGTCATGACGTGATGATGGCTGAAGTTAGCACAAAATGCCTGAACCTCCCAAGCCACATCAGCAAGCTGGAAGTTTTGTCTTCTGTTGCTCTCGTTTTCTGTAAATGTACCTAATGACAGTTTGTCATTGTAAATAGCATCATGTACCTTGCTAGACAAAATTGTAACTGTTTCTGTTTTTTATGGTTTGTTTTTTTCATTTTATTTATATTTTTTGTATTTTTAGTTTTTGTATTTTTGTATTTATTTAACATTATTTTATTTATGTCTTATTTTTATATTATTTTATTTTATTATTATTTATATTACATTTATTTATATTTTTTATAACTTCACATTATAAAGTAAAATTGATGTGTTTAATGCATTTCCTAATATCTATTGGATATTTGATCTCATAAGAAGACCTAATATTTGGTCTTTGATAATTTCAATATATCATTTGGTGTAATTACATTATGTTAATAGGACATTTGGCATCCTTTTTTTCTATCCTTTTGTACTTCCAATCTCTTTCCCTCTAAAACAGGGAAACTCTTCCATTTAAATAATTATCTTAATTGTTGTCCAGCCTGTTTGTATGTGGTAATACACAGGCTTTTGTGGGATGTTGGGAGGAGTTGCTAGCTTGAATAAACAACTTTTCAGACTTTGAGAGAGGCATATGAATCTTTCTGTACTGTTTGTTCCTTTGTACATCACACAGAATATAAAGCAATTTCTTCACATGGAATGCTGCACCCATCATAGTGCTGAGAGGATCTTTATTGTTGGGGTTAAATGATTTCCTGAAATACTTTTGGTCATTAGTACATGTGGTTTGCTAATTATTTAAAGCTATATTCAGTAGGCATTGAAATAAAACCTTCATAGAGTTAGTTATATACTTTTTAGATTAATTAGAATTAAGCTTGTTAAACTAATGTTTCAAAGGATGCAGCATATATATCACCAGACAGACGACTATGTTTCAGGGACAGTATATAACTTCTACACAGTACCTCATTATAAAATCATACTATTAAAGACTCCTAGGTTGAACGTGTACACGGAAAATTGTGTAAATGCTTATTATCCTATTCCTTAAAGAAGTAGCACTCTGTCAGTCTTGGGAGCTCGCTGGCCATATGAAGAATATAACCTGCTTTGACACTTCCATGGGTTCTTCCTGTGAGCAGCTCGAATACTACTTACTCAGCAGTACGTTAAATACAATCAGCTAAGGAGAGCAGCATACTATAAATGATGCCGGTAACAGAAAAGATGTGTAAAATTGCTCGTAAGATGATAACATTTCATAACATTCTGGAAAAGCAACCTCTCATGTATTGATTTTTTTTTCTTATTTTTTTCCCCTGTCTGCAAAGATGAAATGTAGTCTTTCAAGGAGTCTTATTCCTTCCTTGAAAACTTGCTATATTGATCTGGAACCACAGAGCTGAAATTGGTCATATTTTAAGTGTTCCTTCTCTAATGACAATGTATGGCCCTACTATTTAAGTGGAAAACTTGCTGCAGTATTTCTGTTACTGGAACTTCTGCAACAGTCAGTGAGGGACTTCTAAATATCCCCTATAAGATGCTGGAAATGGAAAACTCCACTGACTTCTGTATGAATGGCTAGCACACCTCTGCAGCCGTGATTCCTTAGTCATGCTGCTTGGAAGCATACCACCACCTTGCTCCAGAATAGAGTAATGGGAGAGAGGAGACATCGAGTAACCCCTACACGAACACAGACTTGTTCCCTTTTTATCCTGATGTTCCATTTATCACAGGCCAACTAATCAACATGCTTCTTGTTAGTTCAACTTTAGTTTTCTTAAGTTTTCTTGTATTTATTTCCATCTCCCCCAGAGAAGGGACAATTTCTCCTTCTCTCTCTGCCAGATGATGAATTTAAAAGCTTTTGTGTATTAATTATTCCTCATGATAACTATGCTAGCTGTTTTTACAAGGCCTTGCTGTTACCCTAAATATGTGGAAAGTTTTTTTATATAAAAAAAAAGACTTACTATTGAGAGAGCTTCCCCCTCTCTCAAAAAAAGGAGAAAAAAATGTTAGAAAGACTTTTAAGTCTTGTACAGGAAACAAAGGAAGTATAGAAAGTCAGAATAAACAGACACTTTTTACTACACAGAAATAGAATTTTCAGCTTTTCAGCATCACATGTTGCTTTCCTCCAATGTCATAAGCCTGTTGCTTCAGAACATGGCAATGTGTTCATAATCTGTCAGTGGATCTAAAGATGAGTTACACAAGATTTAGTAACAAATATCTTCTTAAGCTAATTTAGCCTAGTCGGTCATAGTTACAGCACTGGATATACAATAGTATAATCACTTTTTTTTTTTTTTTTTTTAAAGATAACTATTTGTGGGGTGATGATAGGTAGACTACTGAAGTATGTTCTGAGCTGGTACACACTTGGCTTTAGGGAGGAATAGGAATTTAGGACTAAGTAATTTAAACAGCCTGTTAAATTTGCAGTCTCTGAACAGATTTTTCTATTTTGGAAATGACACAATATAAATTTAACATTAAATTAACAAATAACTGTAGAAATGTCTGCATAAACCATATTTTATAAATTCTGCTGTAGTGAAATTTAAACCAGGAAAAGGGCTTAAGTTTTAAGTTATAAAGCAGATGGTTTGAGGCTTTGAAAACTTTAGGTGTCCAACATGTGTTATATTACCCAATGCACAGAAAAAACAGTTGGCTAATAATGTCACAAATGGATGGAAACGAAATGAATTCGCGATGATGTACTCCGGTGAAATATAAACTCTTGCAGAAAGCGGTGTTATCAAGGAGCCATAAAGCACAACGCAGATGTATTGTTGTGCAGAATGTAAGGACATGTTAGGCACAGATTTACTGAAGTGAGATAGGAGTTAGTGAATTTGCTATTCCTCCCCCTCCCCTTTGCTACTGCCGTTGTGCTGTTCTCCTGTTCATCGCAGGAGAAACTGTTGTATGTTTTTGTACCACTTTCACTTAGGGAAGACAACGTTACCTCTGAGCTAACTGAACTAGTGCAGTCTCAGCACTGTTTGATTGCAGAGTGTGTATATAGTCAAGTAAAATTGCTTTGCATATTAAATAACAACAGTTTTTGAAGCTGAAATTTTGATCATAAAAAATCTGCTTGCCTTGTCTGTCTTTAATGCCACATAGCAGGGTTAGTTTGTCTGGGGGGTTTGGAGTCTTCTGAGGAGTAGACAGTTATTAACACTAAAATTGATTGGTCTGAATGAGACTAATCAATTTTCTTCTGCAATTAGTTTTCTTAAGTTTCTGATACGGTCACACTGGATAGGGTATTACATAGGGAATGCTTCTGCAGTTTGTGTACACGCATATGTGTCTTTAAACTGAAATTCTGAAGAAGTCTTTGAAGGCAAAACAAAAAAAAGTCACTTGGAAACTGCTTTAACATTTTGCAGTAGGGTAGTTAAAGTTACTGGGTGTTGGGGTCTGTGTGGGCTTTTAAGAGAAGCCCACATGATGTGATCTCTGTAGGTGTCTCCTTTCCATCTGATTCCTACTCCTTCTCATGTTTCTGAGAGAGGGATGAATGGTAGAAAGAAGAATGACATTTGTGATATTTTTAAAGCCTTTCTGTCTACTTAACTAGCTGGGAAAAAATAGTCTGAATCCTTTGAGGACTCTGATTAGAATTGGTACTTAACTTTTTGAAAGTAGCATTAATTCATGGTTTGAATTTGTGATAGGCACTTTTCTGTTTGTTTTAGAGCTTATTGTGCGTTGTGAAATTACAGTTTGTTGACAATAATAAGTATTCACGGGAAGAATCACTCAATGCTAGGTGACTGGGTGATTATTACAGCTCAATTTTGTTTTATCTAAATATAGCTGGAGAAAAACAATCCTAAATTTACATACGTTAGATTCTGAATTAGCTGTACTTGCTGAAGAAGGAGGTCTCGGAGTTACAGAAGGTAGCTCCGTGAAAACATTAGAACAATACTCTGCCAAAAATGTGTAGAATGCTGAAAGCTGTTCAAAAACAAATGCAGAACCAAATGAGAATGTTGTATCCAATAGCAAAAGTCAGTTCTTCTGTCATGTCCTCTCTTGCCCTCATCTTGGAAAAGGTTATAGCAGAGTTGGAAAAGATATTTGAATGCTGGGGATAATCATCTCCCGTAAGAGGAATGACTGAGTAGATTAAGGTTCGTCAGACTTTGGAAAATATGTTGGGGATTGAAATGTAGAAGCCTGTAAAATCACGAGTGGTATGGAAAAAGTGAGCAAGCAATGGTTACCATACAAGTGCAAGAAATGATTAAAAAAACCACAACCCTATTGCTTGCTGGCTTCAAAAGTGGTGGACTGTAGGATACAATATCACAGTGTAGAAAAGAGTTAGACAAACTTGTTAATCTAAAACTTCATTGATCTATGAAGTTGAAAGTAGGTGGATAACAGTAAATACATTGGGAAGTTATGACCTTGTCCTACTTTTTGTCCTTTCTGGAAATCCGTTGGCCTTTGTCAGAAACAGGGCACTGGGCTAGATGGAGCCTTAGGCTGAACCACTAAGGCCCATAAAGTGATGTATGCCCCAGGCCACTTTTCTTAAATCCCACTTGTCCCTTTAGGTGTCTCATTCATGCTAAGGACTTGCCTGGCAGTTCTTCAGTGTTGTAGGGATTCATGGCTTTCTCTTCAAAAGACAACTAATGACTTGCTTAGCCTGACCTGTTTGTCATCGGTCACTCAAGTATCAAGCGGTACCTTAGAAAGTCCTGCTGATCCATTTCTTCCAGAAAAGAATCCAATCCTGACTTGAACATATCCTCATGAAATGGAGCATTTCCCTTGCTCCTTTATGAATGACCTTTGGAGGCTTTCACAGCTTCAAAATAAAGCCTCATTTTTATTTTTTATTTTTCAAATTTGGCTGTGGTTGGTCTCACATTGCAGCTACTGGATCTTGGTTTGCTCTTCTGTCTCAGAGATTCTCTGCACTCCTCTCCTCATGCCCTGCGGTGTTTCTCCCTGTAGAAGTATGTATATTCTGTAATCATATCACCTCTCAATCCCTGAAAAACTTAACACAGAAAATTCTCTGAGCCTCTCATCGTAAGGTAGCTTTCTGAATCATTTTTACAGTACTTCTGCATCCTCTCTATAGCTTTTCGCCATCCACTTCAGAATGCAGACAGAAATACTGAGCAGTACTGCAGATGCAGCACCTCCTTCCTGCTCCATGCTGCATTGTTTTTCCCAGCTCTGCCTCCTGACACATCCTCGGGCTACCTGGGTCTATGGCTGGCCGGCAGCATTGTGCAGCTGCAGATCTGACTGAAGCGGTGGCTTGTGTCAGCCAGGTGCTGTGCCCCTACGTTTTTCAATTTTGACTGAAATCAGATGGCAGATAGGCCTGTGATAACAGTAGCATTATGTGAAATTGAAAACTGAGAATTTATCACGTTATCTCTGAACTAAAAATGCCCCAAAATACCCCATTTCAATTTATTTGCTAGACATTAGCAACTTAGTGTGTAAATCGAAATGCAGTTTTGTAGTATGGAAATGAAAGTATATCTTAAACTTCCTCCAAACTCCTCTGAAGTGCTGATGTTTGCAGTGTTTACTGATTTCTTTTACTAGTAGGAAAATCTATCATCTGCCATCTATCAAGTACTGTGAATATATTTACTATGGAGTTTCTGGTTCCAGTCCAAAGCCGGTGTCGTTGAGCTTGCATGGAGCTGTATTTGTGCAACTGCATTGCTTTGAGGTTGTCCACACGATACTTAGAGATTCTGTATGATCTCTTCATAAAAAGCAAATTGGGGAAAAAAATAAATCCTAATTTTGAATGTCCCAGAAGCATTTGGAGGGTGTTCCAATGTGTGTGAATTTAGTATTTATTTGAAACACTGCATGGATTTTCCTTGTTATGACTGCAGTATTACTGAGCACATTTGGGGATGAATGATGGAATACATTCTGTGTGTGTCGGTGGAATAAATAACAAATCTCAAGATAATCTTCTTCTTCTTTATTCTTATAGTAGTACAGTGAAAGAGAAAGACGCTCACTTAAACTTTTATCTGTTAGGTATTTTTTGTTTATATTTCCTTAAGGAGATCTGTTTTCCTTGGCTTTCCTTGAGTAGGTAGTTAGGTTTTTCGGATTTGATAACTGACAAGTAATACTCATGCTGTTTGACTACCTTACATGTTTGAAATTCCATCACCTTGCTTTGAGAAAAGAGCAACGATTTCTTTTGTGCCTGTGTTCTGACTTCTGTTTGTCTCGTGCGTAAGCTGGGATACAGCGGTGTGAGGCTCATATTTCTGTTCTGTAGCTGATACTGTCACACAGTAGAGGCTGGAAACCCTCATGGTAGTAGTTCTACACTGAGAACATGTCATTCATTGTAGCAGCTGCTTTACACTGCATTTATATTTAAATAGGAGAAAGTGATCTATTCTGAATTTTAAGACTTTTTCTCATGGCAAAGTGACTTGCTGTCTTGTCTTTTTCTTCACCATTGATTGATCCATTTGCTTACTTATCCCCAGGAGTGGGGAGGAAGAAATCTAGAGTGAAGAAGCCTTCATTTAGGAGTATGCTGAATGCTTCCTAATAGCATTGGAGTTCAAAAGACCAAAGTCCTCTGGGTCTGGTTTATTTATGTAGTTTTAATTAGAAAGAGCCTCTTCAATGAAAATGTGCTAAGTAAAACAAGGGCATCTCTTCAAAGTCCAAATACGTACATTGTGACAGTGGGATTTGTGTTTAATCTAGGAAGCTGTGAGCTACCTGCAGTAGTTTTCATATCAACAGCTGCAATAGATCTTACCTATACCGACCATTAAGGTTTGCTTGATTCTCACTTATTCTGAATGAATTACTATTTCTTTTCATGGAAACCTTTAGAATCATTGCTTAGGTATGCCTTCTGATGCCTTCTACATGAAGAGTTTGATTATAGCAGAGAAAATGATTGCCAGCTTATTAGAAAGTAATCTCTGTTTTGTGAAGAAATACTGTTACAGTGCCCTTTGCTCAGGCTGAGGTTGGTACTTGGTACTGAGCACCCTGCCTGGCAGAAGTGTGGGTGCTCTTTGTCTCTGGTTGCTTGTCTGGATTTTGTGGGTGATGAAGGAACAGAGTAGCTCTAATAGCTCTGTTCTTTTTTTTTTTTTTTTTTTTTTTTTAGCGGAAAATATGGCAATGTAGGCAATCTTGAAAGTTTTGCCAAGTACGTGAGTAATTGTGCTGTTCTATGTATTTGTTTTTAAAAGCTAGGCAGTTAAAGAAATAGCTAAAAGATAGCTATTTTGCTATCTTTACTATTTGTTTTTCTGGAATAAAGACCATAGCTCAGTCTTGTACGTCACTGGATATAGGGGGTATTTTTAGAAGAGTTTGTGCATGTGATGTTCCCTGTAGCATCAGAGTGCCTTCGGTCCAAGACCGTACCTGCTGTGCCTCCCAGGGTGCTGCAAAGTGCCAGACTGTATATGCACAGGTTGACCGGGGGATTGGAGAGCTTGCTTTCTGCTCAGCTGCACCCCTTGGGTCATTGCTGCTGGAACCTCTCAGACATTTAATGGTGTAGTAATGGACAACAAGCAATTTGCTGTATTAGAAAGCAAGCTTTAGCCCGTCTCATTGATGTTATCAGGAAAATAGAGACTTAATTTTTCACATGCAGATTTGTCACAAATGGAACTGTTTGGGGGAGAGAAAGAAAAACAGAATTGATGATCAAGAATGTTCATGATACCTTAATTTAATATTTTTTTTATTATTCTAGATGGCAAGTATGTTTCTCCATGTTAAGAAGTACATTGCGTGCATTTACCTGAATGTTGGAATCGCTTTTTGTTAATTCCCTTGGTTTTAAAGAGGAGGAATATGCAGAGAAGTTGAATGCATGCAACATATGGCTGAAATACCACACAGACCAGAGATCTAAAAATCAAAGTTGCTGTTTCCATGACAACTGTCGCTGAGCCAAAGAGTTCTCATAAAGACAGCACCCATGCACAGCTAAAGTTCAGAGTCTGGGAACCCGATTCCTAGGATGGTTTGAGGTCCACATATAGATCCCCAGGGAGGTGCTATTTATGTTTGTATCTGCTTGTAACTTCTTGTGTCGCTTGTTCCCAGCTACTTTCCTACAAAACGCACTGATGGTAGTAGAGTGCTTTATGACATCTAATTGATATGCCTGACATGTTGCAGATGGCAACATCAAACTAAGAATTAATGCCATGTTGGCAAAGAGGAGGTTTACATGGAAAATAAGAGCATTTCTATCTTTGGGTTTGGGCGTGTGGGATGATGAGAGCTCTGATTTGCAGGTTTTACTAAGCTGAATTATTATAGTAGCACTACACTTGAGTCATGGAAATTTAATTTTCCTGCCCTCTGAACTGATGCTAGTTGCGCATGTCTTCACAAAATAGGGAAAGTGAGTTTTGGCTGTGGTTGGTCAAGATAGTGAAGCAAGTGAGCCATTATCCTAAGGATGGCCAGCTCTGTGTAACTCTAGGGTTGTAACAGTGGGCTTATTGCACTTAACTCCAGTTTAATTTGGATTTTAGACTGATACTGGAACAGAAAATTGATAAGATTATTTACTGTTTATGCTTTTTTGAGTACCCAGACATAGAGATAAATCAAGGGTGGATTAACCAAATCCATCTGGAAGTCATTTTCCTTCATGCAGGCTACCCAGCAGAGAAGCTTTATTTTATTCAACTGATGCAAATGTTTCAAGTCATATTTTCTTGCTAGTCTCCAGTCTCATTTAAGCATCTTTAGTTTAAAATTAAGTGGGTAATCTACTAACCTTACTTATGGTGAACGAAAGAACTATTACTATAAAACAAAACAAACAAACAAAAAACAATAAAGAACTGTCCTTTTTTCACAATTAAGGATTCATGAAAATTCTTAAAATGTAATTGAACTTTCAATAACCCCATTACTGTAACTGGTTGACACTACTTTGATTTGCAAATCTTTTCTTCTAGGACAGCCTGTATAATAAAAAAATTATTCCTTTTTTGCTGCTCTGACTCCTTTATATTAAAGTATCTCAGTGGCAGTAATAGAGTTTAATCATCATATTTCTGGAATACTAATTCAAGAAAATTTAATTCCCTGGTGATATGAGTTAGCCTTTCCAACTGTTATAAATCCACATGAGAGCTGAGCTGGTGGTGATTGGCAATCAATATAGCATAGGAGATAGAAGCCATGTGGTTAGAAATCTGTTGGCCCTCCTTCAAAAAAGGGCTCTGACTCAGTCCCAGATGGGTTGTGCTGCCTTGGTTTAAGTGGTTCTCTGCCCCTCTTGCCTGACCTTCCATCTGCCAAAGGTAGAGATGGTAGATGAGTAGAGATCGTAGAGATGAGGTGGATGAAGTAGATGAGGTAGAGATGGTAGGAGCTTTGCACCTGTTTGGTCATGGCTTGGCTTGTGGACCTATTTAACTGATATCCCTCAAGGCTTGACAGGGAACTCGAGGCAAGACCAGGAGCAGTCTCTTGGCTGAAGGAATAGCAAGGTACACGCACACTGAGCTTTGGATTGAGTGCTTGGTGGTGGAAAGTTCAAATGCATTCAGGCAATTTTATCACTAACTGCGTATTTGAGGGATTAAGGAGTGAGGGTAGAGAAAGGCTTCACAGTCAGAGTGTGGGCATGTGAAGTGCCTGGTTAGATTTTCCAGTCAGAAATTTGCAAAATGAATTAATGATTAAAACCCTATTAATACATAGCAGGGAAAGCATTAAAATGTTAGCAAATGCCTAGCAACAGATTCTCTCCTGTTTTCTGTGATTTGGAAAAGCTTTGTGGTCAATGCCAGTTATCTCCATTCTCTTTAGATCAGTGCCTTATGTTACCAGTGACAGCATCCTCTTTAACAAGTTATAGATGGAGATTGCAATAGAAATTTTAAGTTAGCTTTTTACGTGACATTGATTTGTTTAGAAATGTAGCTGTATTTCCTGAGAAATGGTTTTACAGTTAAATTTGTAGTTACTGCTTGAGGTAACTGAGTATGCTTTAAGTTTTGTCATTGAAGTCTTAACTCATGAATCAGGTTTTGAAATTTAATTTTTAAATAGCATTCTTGGAAAAAGTGCCACCCAAGTGAATTTTTTCTCCTGGTTCCTTAAGTACTACAGATGTATCACAATGTGAACATAGATGTCACAGAAATAGAATTCTTAAATATTATTTTTGGAATCAATACACTGGAAGATACTACCTTTCGTTTCAATTTTTCTTTATGCCAAGTCCAGGTGACCTTCCTCAATTTCCATAGGCGTTAGATTGTATCAAAGCAAAATTGTGTATTTTCTGAGCAATGTAGGGATTTTAGATTTTGCAAGCTCTGTCATCTGTCACAATTCTACAAGTATTTTTATATAAAAGCATCTTTCTTTTTCTTTTTTTCTGCTTTGTTTGTTTATTTATTTTCATTTAATGGCAAAAATTGGGGAAAAAGAAAAAAAAAAAGATTGCATTTTGCTAGATTTCAAAATGGACTTTTCATGACTAGATTTCCAGGCTCCATATTGTAGATCAAAATGTCTTTTGAGGATAGTTTCTGATCCATTTTGTTCTGTTTTGATCTTGTTCTGTTTTGCTCTGTTTGAACAATGCATATATAATTGATAAACTTCATCCGGAAGTAGCATTTAAACAGAGTTTGTGTGCGTTTGTTAAAATGGTTAAATAGTGATTAACAAGAGACAAATCCTGTCTCACTCAACGTAATTCACAAGTAGGGAGGGTTCAAGAGAGACAAGTAATTACCACTGACAAGACTGTTAGCATTATATTTGAGTTCTGAAAGCACAGATGGGCTTGAGTTACTGTACTGGGTTGAACCTTCTATCCCCAAAGCTCTGTACATGCAGCATTTTTCCTTTTCCAAGTTCTTTTATAACATACTGCTATTCTGGCATAGCACATTTCTCTCCTGACAATTTTTTTCTTTGTGCATCCTACTCCCCTTTGTACCTCAAAGGTTTTCATATCTTTCTCCTATTAATAATATTTTAATTATATAAATGCAGCTGTTGACTCCAGTGTTCAATTGCAGTGGCTTGAAGGCATTTCCTGAAGAATGATTTTTGCCTGGAGGAGAATATAACTGAGGATGGCTGTTAAACCTTGTGTATTGTCAGTCAGGCTGTTACTAGGAGTTGTTTTACAGTTCACAATCCATATTTTTCTTGTGTTAGTGAAGTCTCACCAAAATGGGTAGAATCAAGACCAGACAGACTTATTAACAGAAAACATCCTGTAAACTTCTTAGTAGTTTAAAATACATCATTCATCCTTTCAGCTACAATTTTGTGGTCTTTCTTTGCTACTACATTTCTGGCAAACTTGTGAATTTCTGATTTTTAAAATATATATACCATACGCTTAAAGCAAGCACAAATTTGTTAACATGTAATAGTAACGCTCTGGAGGGTTTATGCCTCCTTATAATCACATGTATTTGAAATAGTGTGCTACAGTAAGGCATTAAATGTGCACTCATGACTCCTGTTTTTTGGTGATACTTCCACTAAAGATATATAAATAAAAAAGTGTAACTTGCATTACCTGTGGAGTAGTGCTTAACATTTGCATAAACATACACTTACTAAATTGTACCAAGAGGGAAAACGCAACATAATCATATCATAATTGCGTAATCAATTCACTGTGATTATATTTTCTCCCTTGATGCAATTTAGTAAACAGGAGTTTGTGTGAATATGAAGCAGTTCCTTGCTTACTATTATTTGTTCAGTTAGTTTTTGGTGTATTTTTCATACTTTAGAGAGCTCTTAATTTAACTTAATGCTTCTTAGTGAGGTTCAAAATGAGTTTCCCTGCTGACCCTTTCAGGTTGCACAGGTGGTTTCTTGGAGGACAGATCAGCTTTTCTTGGCTTAGGTATCTAGGTTCTGTATAATTAGATCCAAACTGGAATAACATGGACAGCAATTCCTTAATGGAAAATTTTATTTATAATGATATTATAGATGCTGAATAATCAAACACACTCATTTGCAGTAGCAATGAACATAGCTAGTTTTTGTGAGCAGAAAAAAAATGTTTGAGATCTGGAAGTTTGTGAAGGAGAAACTATTTGCTAGTTAATAAAGGATAAATAAAAGAAAAAGTCTTTAATATTGGATACGTTAGCATAACAAAGACACTTCTCATGTAGATTTTGTAAGTCTAGCTTAAAGCTTAGCATAATTTTCTTAAATGTCCATGATACGACTCAATGGTAAGCAACACGTGGAGTGTTGCTGACTGCTAACGTTGATTTGTACGCATCCTATTGTATTTGAGACTTTGTGTTGTGTTTGTATAGAAAAGGGCATATATTCTAGCTGCAGTTACTGAAACAGAGAGATGGGCAGCTAGTCAAGAGCCAGAACCCTGCCATGAAAGTGGTTTTCCTATTTCAATGAGGTGTAATGATGTGTGTGGGGGGGAGATAAAGCAACAGGAGGTATATAGGCGTGTGGTCCTCACAGGTACTTTATGCATATAAATTAACCAGATGCAGGGCTTTGTGTGTGTCAGCTGGTGTCAGTGAGAAGCTCTACAATTAAAAGTAGGGTACAAAGTCTGCAGGAATATGGAGTAAATTACAAGACACCTTCACAGCTGTGATTCAGGAGAAGGGGACTCTTTTTCCTTTCAGTTCTGAGAGAAGGCAGTGCCTAAATATGCACCTTCAGCAGCACTCAGAAGGAGTGCATGAGTACTTAAAAGATGCATTCTTCTTAAGCAAGGACACAGTACCATTGATTCCCACATGCATTTTGACAGAGTTTCAAGCTTTTGTGTTTATCATTACTGAGGCTTCCAGCCAGAATTTTTACACTGTGAAACAACAGTTTTAGGTGCAAAATTAGCTAGTGCAGGAGAGGCCGTGGGCCTGGGCAGAGCTCCTTCCCTGCATCTTGCTGTGCTTACAGATGTCGCCGTTGCCCAGATGGAGGTTGTCACCTTGCCCATTTGCTGTCACGTGTGTCTACATTTCCCAGTCTGCTTTGATATCAGCCGGCTCGCCTGGTCTTGCAGAGGTTGTTCTGAGAGAGCTCACGTGAACCTCAAACGTGAGGGTTTTTTCCAGAGGAAAAGAAGTAAGGAACCGCTGGTAGAGGTCAGAGCCTAGAAGTGTAAGGAACATTTTTTCTTTTTTTTTTTTTTTGTATGGTTGACATTGGTCTATAATTTGAAGGAAGCAACCCTAAGAAATTCTGATAGAAATAAGTGATTGCTTGTGTATTAGGTTTGTGCAGATAGAACTTGATGATTTCCTTAATTAGGTAGGATTTGTTCTGTGATCAGGCATCCTTTAACTTCAGTGAGTCAGTAGGTGCTGGTCTACAGGTTTAAGAACAGAGAAGTGCATGGCACTTCTGGGTTTTGTACTTGTGAATTTTGGCCTTGCTGTTTACATAGCAATACTTATGACACCAAATCGAAGGCTTTGTTTTTTACAAGCACACCAAGCATCTCTGCTTTGGCAGTGATGGACAGAATTGGCACTGATTTTTACAAACAAAGTGTTTTTCTATAACTATTTTATGGTGTATTCATATGTCCTAGAACACTTTGTAGTTTTTAAGAACACTTCTTTAATGGACAAGATGTGACCCTTGCAGTTCTACAAGAAAGCATGGGGAAAAAAATAATTGCATCCTCAAAACAAGTGAAAAAGAATGTCCCAGAAACCGAAGATTTATGATAGTCGTGTACAAATGAGTGAAACTACTCGTGCTGAATTATCATGTTGAACTAGAAACTGACTTATTAGCAGTATCTTCAGACAGTACAGGATTAGATGTTTATCTCACTGGCAAACAGATACACAAGCTCAAGAAGGAATTAAACTCCTGGGGCACATAGTTGGTGAATATGGGTCCTCCTCCCTTTCTGAAACACTGAGAAGAGCTGTTTTTTTTTTCTATTAGAAGTAAATGTAGCTTGCAAAATTGCTTTCACTATACGGTACTGGTTTAGAACTTCTAATTTTAGGAAGTACTGCTACAGGCATCTTGAAATACAAAAATTTGCTTACTTTCCCATTAAAAGGTTTGTCGCTCATGTCATGAAATCGTTGTTAGTTTTTAGTAAGGCTTTTCACCGAATGCAGAGTCATGTCACAGGAAACCTGAAATGTAGATCTTACTGGAAAATCATTATTTTTATTAGCTGTTCTAAGACATGTTAACTGTTACGTTCTGTTTTCAGGTATTATGTAAGTTGGCTTTCACATTTCACTGAGGATGAACAAGCTTTGAGAATAATGTTGCTTTTCTGAACAGCAGTCTAGAATCCAGACGTATTATTTATTCAGTCCTCGGTGTTCTAGATGTCTTGGTGATGTACTTTGACATATATTATTTTTGGCAGCAATGCTGACTTAGGCATATCCAGCTCCTCCTTGTTACTGCTTGTTACAGCCTCTGTGCAATGTCTTGGTACAGTACAGAGGTAAACCAAACCAGAGGCTTCTTTCACTGTGTAGCAAAAATGGTATTGGGAGGCATGAGGACAGAAGAGACCAGTGGAGAATGTGGGTAGTATTTAAATATTTGTGCTATTGTATGTTATTGTTGTGTCCTGTCCTGTGTCATCTTCCCCCCTCCTTCCCCTGCCTTTATTTCTCAGAACACAGATACTTTGATATAGAGTGAAGCTAGCTTCTGGTAACACTGCCAGAAATCAGGACAGGAAATTACGAAGAAGTTCATCTCACAGCAAGGGGAGCAGTAAGGGGATCAAAAAGTGTACACACACTTCTGTGTATTATCGTGGATATCTGTATCTATCATGGTAATTGTTGCTTGAGAGGTCAGCAGAGATGCTGTACTAACAGTCTACACCTACTTATTGAACATTCTTTGTCTACCCAATACCTAAAAAAGGGAGCCAGAAAGCTAGCTGACGTGTTTCAGTAAAGACAATGTCACCTTTTGGCAGAAGATGCAGTAGCTGAAGAAATTAGCTGGATTGGTAAATGCAATTTGATTTGAAAGGCATAAGGCCTTCAGTTGTGAAGGTGAACTGCAGGCTGAGTTGGAAGAGATTTACTGCTTGTTCTTTGGATAGCCTGGGTAGCCAGGAAAATATATTTGTCTCCAGCTGGCCAAGTGATTGCAGCTTTTCTTTGAGGATTTGAACAGAACTGCAGGCATCCATCTTTGTCATCTATAGACTTGATTACTATAGCACACATTTTCTTCATGTGCTTTGTGCCTGACATTTTGCTCTAATCAGCATTTCCAAGCAAAACTGCTTGTAATTGCGCTTGCTAGCCTAATGCAGTCTATTTTGCATTATTTACAACTGCTTAGTATTTGAGTATCTAACACTTCATATACCCGAGGACTGACTTTTTATGTTTTGGACACACCTCATCATGACAATTCCCAACTGCTTTAGCAATTACTTTGAATTTGTAGGAGCAAGTAGTATCTTGCTCAATTAAGACCATTCTGGTTTCCTTGAGTCTGAATCTTGCAATTTCCATGGCTTGATATATTGACTGAGCTGTGGGGATTAGCAATATTTTTATCCTTGCTTACTGAGGTCCATCCCATGTTACATTTTTCAAGCTTGAACAGATTTTTTTTTTTTTTTTTTTTGCATTGTGCACCTGGTAGTGTCTCTTGCAGTTACTTATGATTAGAATTGTACTATTTTTAAGCCTCTGAGAATGTTTGAAGTTCTGTACGTCTTAATAAATAAGGCTTCAATTGACAGCAGTAAAAATAGAGGACTATAGGGATTGTATCTGGAATTTGCAGCTGTTGAAAGTGGTCTTTGTGGTCTTTATGCACACTTGATACCCACTCTCACTAAGAAAAGACCCTCAAACCATACATGAGTCTTTTTTCAGGGTGTAAAACTTTATAATGTCTATGGATGCTGTAACACCCATTAAAAGCAGAAAACACTTGATTTACCTGTTGATACTTTGCATAGTCCTTCCTTTTTAAGTCCTACATCTGTAAAGGTATTTCAGGTTACTACATAGGGAAATGCAACATTATAAACAACGTCTCAGGAAATAAATAGCTTGCCAAATAGTCTGCTTTATTTATGGCCTGACAGCTTGCTTGTGCAGTTGGACATAAAGACTTAGACAGGCGTATTTGAGAAGGTACTTCAGAAATATTTCTCGGCACTAGCTCTATAGAAAACCCATTGACCTGTAAAAGCGTAAGACTGAGTGCTGTATGTTCATCTGAATAGGAAATGTATTTTGTTATTCATTTATGGTGCTAGTGATCCTGAAGATGTTCTAATGCATGATTTACTGAAAGAACTTGGGTTTTCCTCAGTACTTACAAACAAATGTTATTTGGCTTCTTTTCATCCGCTTTTGTGTAACAATAGCAAAGAATGTCCCTTGGCATTCAGTTACAAGAATAAAAATTTTTTAAAAAGCTGGATATAGACTGATGTATGTGTATATACTGTCTGATTAATAAGGCACCACATGTTTTTCAGCTGTAGAAACAGGGTTCACCTGTTGGCTTTCCTAAAACATTACTGCATTGTACTCACTACTCACTTCGGATTTGCCATCGTTTTCTATCTTCATTTCTTCTTCCTCTTAATTAAAATGTTGTTACCCTTCACATTGGGAAGTTGCTTTGCTACTGATTTTCATTGCAAATAGAATCACAGAATCATCTAGGTTGGAAGAGACCTCCAAGATCACCTAGTCCAACCTCTGACCTAATACTAACCAGTCCTCCACTAAACCATATCACTAAGCTCTGCATCTAAACGTCTTTTAAAGACCTCCAAGGATGGTGACTAGCAATCCATTTATCAAGAATTAATTAATGTGTTTTACCTTTAAGTTACCCATAGGTATTTTAAAAACAAAACAAAACAAAACCCTATGAAAACAATGGATTTGGTTCATTCTGTAAGATTTTGTTTATGTCAGTAGAAGGGTTTTAGGCAGACTCGAGATTTCTTACAATGTTTTGTTTTTGGAAGAGAACATTTTTCAAACACCCACTAAAATAGTTCATTGAAACCAGACGATTAAAACAAATTAATCCTTAAGCCAACTGCACAGGTTGTTTCTTCAAGACGTGCCTGTACTACTTGGGGACTCTGAGAGATATTTGTGATTTTATTTTTATTTATTTATTTTAAAGCACTATGTCATCTCAGAGTTCTGGACAGATTTTCCATTTAGACAAGGAAAGCTGTAGCTTCAAAACATTACCTGGTTGTGATAAATCCTATGCAGTCCTGTGGGCTGCAGTACTGGTAGCTAACAACATTGGGCATCCTTGTTCTAGTCTAGCTGGACTACAGTTGTCTTGTATTTGCAGCCACAGCAGTTCTCTGACCAGCTGGTATGGATCAATCTCTCCTACCCCCTCTTGTAACACAGGAACATCCAAATGCATATATTGGAGGTTAGTCTGCTGGTATAAAACAAACAAAGATGACACAAGGGAACAACAAAAAAAACTATTGAAAAATCATTGATGTTATCTCTGGAAAAAAAAAAAAACATAATGGAAAATAAGGAAGAGAGAAACAACTACAATTTATGGTTATAGATACCATTTCATAGAAATGGTGAACAGCATGATAGGGAACTGCTCGGTCAGTGACTAAGTGCTTGGGTTTGAACATATTTATGAAACAGATGTTCTGGATATTTGCTGCAAATACATGAGTAGCCTATTATCCCTGCCTCCTATGGCAATTTTTTTTTTTTTTTTTTTTTTTTTTTTACTTTATAAACTAGAATTCATTTCCATTTAAGAGTTAGTCAGCTTTTTCTGCTGACACGTTCACAATTGATTTGCCCAGGAAAAGTTATTTGTTTATTTATTTATTCTTTTAAAAATGTATTAGAGTATAAATAGAAATATTTGCCCATGTTTCCATTCATGTCAGGGAAGAAGAGATAAATAAGAACATTCAGATCATATTTTGCATATCGTAACACTTATAATCCAAAACTCTATTAAAAATTTAAAGTTAAGTTAGGTTGCTATATTTCTTGCACAAAATGAGATGTGAAGAAAGACCTGTTTTGCTATAAATTTTAATAAAATTTCAGAATATATTGTCATGCATCTTTGGTACATCAATAGAGCTGCACTATAATGCTTGCTGTTTTCCTTGAGGTACCTTCCATTACTTTAAAACGTACAACAAACTAGTCGTAACAGTGTTTACTCATGAGAATAGTGGTGAATTAAGGCCTGTTTTTTACATTGACGTTACTGGCTCTGCTTCTTTTTGCTGCCAGAAAAAATCAGTACAGTTTATAGCACGACTTCCAACTTCATGTTTTTGTGCTGGTTTATTGGTGTTGTGCATTATAAATGCCATCAACCCCCCAATTAAAGAACATTAATGTAAATAATGTCTCTGTAGTATTTAAAGTCAACTGGGGTTGATTAGCGTAGACAGAGGGAGGCACTATGCTCTATGATGGCAGCCACTACAGCAAGGTTGCATTTGTTTTAAACAACAAAGGGGTAATTACATGCAGACTGCCAGTTATAGGTAATGCAATTCTCAATTAGATAGATTACAGTTCTTGATCTCATTGATTGGGTCTGCGCTGGGACTATTGATTACTATTTGTAAATTTCTTAACAGGATTGTAGGAAAACCTAACAGTCTGGAGAGCTGTCATATGCTTCTACATTCCTCTAAACAGCAGGACACTAGGGGAAAAAAACTACTTTGAGGCATTTGATTTCAAACACTAATTTAGATGATCAAGTTAGAACAGTGATGGCTCTGCAGAGCAGTAAGAGCTATCCATCCCTGTAGGCATTGAAGCCAACATGGAATCTGTGAGCAGGTGGAGTGGGTCATCTTCCTCAGTTACAGCACTAGACTTTCCAGTATCTTAAATGATTAAATAATGTGGTTTGAGAGACAGCATGTGTTTCCAGAACCTTAGACTTCTATGATTTCATTTTGTAAAACTGATTAGGTAATTATATAATTATTTTTTTTACCGAATAGACTATATTATGGATTAATGGTTTCTTATTCTAGCCAGCAAATAAACCTACTGATTCATAATAAACTGTGGATAGTATGTTTTATTTTTTTTATTAAAATGCTTAATTAAGGTTTTTAATTTTGTGAAAGTGAACATAAAGACGGTATGTATATTTTTTTAAACGAGTCTAATGCTTAGTGTTCAGAGTGTGAGTCTACATAGTGCCACCAAGAAGAAAATCACAATGTGTATGCGATAGAATGACAGATAATACTGGCATAGAAACTGCAAGATACAAAGATTTGTTTTCACTTCCAGAAGCACAAAAAAAGTGACTGAAAGCTTTTAAGATCAATTTTAGCATTGAATATCAAAGTGGAGAAACAAAGCAGTAATGAGCTGAGTCTAAAACGTGGGATGTTTACAAAGGTCTGCACACCTGCTACTATAAAGCTACCTCTTCCACAAAACAAGCTGAGGAATAGAGCCATGTTCTCAGGTACTGCTGCATCTAGTTTTGAGGATAATGCTGCTGACATTCTCCTTTTGCAATTTTGGCTTGATTTCCTTTTAACAAAGACTTATTTTCATTGAAATAAAGCTTGGTCTTTTAACAAGCTAAATAAATATTGTGTAGAAATTTACTGTCGGGGAGAAGGAAGCCCTTTTTACATATATACATACCTGATAGTCACATACTCACCAATAAATATCTCTTAAAGAAAAAAAAGTGCTTCTTGTATGGGGAGGGGAAACATGCATCTTGAATGAATCTGCCAAAACTTCTTTCACCTAGTTCACCTAGCTTTCAAACATGTTGACAATTCTACTAAATCATTGCTGATAGAGAGCAGCACACATCAGGTGGTACCAGACATCACATGAGCAGTACGTGTAAAGCTTGCAGGTCTCAGGGGTTGCTCAGAAAAGTACATCAAAGCACATGAATGTTGTGTATGTGCAGTCATAACTGTCTATCTTGCTTAATCTAATATTCTGTTTGTCCACCTGGAATCCATGTTGATGAGACTAAAATACTATGATGAATTCCCAAATACTTGATACATGAACGTACAATTGCAATGTGAAACCGTATCGCTGATATCTTGGGCTTTATACTCAAGGAAAACTACAAGACGTCTGGGTAAGATAAGTCTGGTAACTAAAACTGAAAATCCATTTGAATACCGTAAACCTTGTACTTGATAAAGGCACTGATTTTTATTGCTTTTTTTTTTTTTTTTTTCCTGCCAACCCTTCACTAAATTATGTGGCAATCTTTTTGTCTCTGTGGGTGCTAGCAACTTGCTCCCATGCTAATAATCTCTTTGAAAGCCAGCCACCCTTTTTGTCTCAAGATACCTAATTAGTATAGCTAAGTTTAACTATAGAAGTGTAATTGTTTTGGACAGTGTTTCTTGTCAGACCTAATGCTTCAGGGACTGAACACTTGCCCACCTGTTGCTTTTTTTCTGGCAGGTATATCATTTGGTCTAACATGAATTACACCAGAGAAATTAGTGGGGAAAGGTAAACTTTTGATGATGCCTTTTTTTTTTTTTTTTTTTTTTTTTTTTTTTTTTTTTTTTCTGAGAGTCATATGATGTCTATTGTCATCCTCAGTGGATGGGCTTCAGTGACTTAACTGATTTTGATCAGATATTGCACTTCATGTAATAACATAATTGAATTATCTGCTCTGAGTCTCAGCTTCATCACTCTTTTGATTGTCTGCAGTATGCAAGTTTAAGACCTAGCACAGTGTGTCCTTTTAATCTAGCTGCTTCAGTGTCAAGTACCCAAACACATAATTTTATGTATATCTGAGAACTGTATTGGTAGTGAAATAGGACATGAGGTGATACTGCTGTGAAACCAGTCCTGTTTAGCTATTTGAGAATATACTTCTGGGGAAGAAACAGAAAATAAAATGTGCTTTCTGTTGTACAACTGAGGTTTTTATCCTGAGAAACTAACTTGAATGGGATTTCAGGAGGCCCTTCTTGAAATATCAGCTGTTCTTTTGGATCACTCAGGGCTACAAGAACTACAACGAGTCAAACTGATACTATGATTAAAGTCTGAGCTCAGGGACTGATGCAGTCTAGTTTAAAGTTCTGTCGGTTGTGCACATAAATGGTTTCTTTCTCTGTGTAACACTGTTTATAAAACAGAAAGAAACATCTTCCTGTCTCCAAAGAATTTTGGGAGATTATGTCCATAAATTCTGGAGTCATGCAGGGTTCTTGGCAGATGTGTGGCTGTCATGGTCCTTCCAGAAATTCTTAAGGTACAGGAAAGCAGTACCCTACATGCTCTGGACACAACAGTCAAATTAAGGACCACTGTATAATAGTTATTTATTTAAAAAAAAAAAAATCCTTTTTTCCCCTCTCTACATTTAAATATATACACACACACACACACAGAGAAAATCCTTCATTTTAGGAGTGCACCAGCTTGGAAGCAAGTAACTAGATAAATGCCATGAAGTTTTCCTGGCATCAGTTATCTTATTCTTTCTCACTACTTCTATGAAGCAGGCCCTGCTCAACATTAAAAACATCCTTGCTAGAAATCAAAGCTTTGAGGACAATACTTACTTAATATATAGTTGTACTCATTTGAAGTTTGGTAATTATGCTGTGCTGGGATATTTCCCTCTCACCAGAAGAGAAGAAACCAGAGCAGATTCTAGGGAGGAAAAAGCAGCACCATTTCAGCATCCAGCCCTTTGTGGTGATCCAAAGAGGGAAAAACAATCATTGTAGATCTGGAGATAAATTTTTACAAACAGAATTGGGCAATCAAGCTATCAGAAACTGAGATGGGAATTAAGTTTGCAAGGAGTAAATTTGCCAAGTGCATTCACCCAGCTCCTCTCCCAGCCATAGAATCGGGAGGGCGGCTGAAAGAGTGGGGAAGGAGCTGGTTCTCTATGTTCAGTCAGTGCTGAGGCTCTGCAAGTATGAGAACTTAATGCCATCATTGTGGAGCTGCTAGTATATTTACTAGTTTTGATTTCTCTTTTCCAGTGCAGTATCGATGCCAGACTAAAACAAGCTAACTGTAGCAGTTGTTGTTGTACATTTTTTAGACAAACAATAAATACGCAGCAGTTCTTAGGAGATGTTTTGCAAACCTGACTAAATGAATAGCACTCCTGGGGAAGAGCCAAAAAATGCCTTCTAATATGCTATTTCACAAAATGTAAATCAGACCATCACCAGTCATGAAATTTTATGTAGCAGTATATTAAAGTTGGTCTTAAAATGTGAGTGTTCTCGTCATTTCATCCTGCGTTAAGCTTCCAATCTATGTGTATTTATTGTTGCAGAAATTTAATTGTGTTAATGTAGTGCCTGACTCCTAATGAATAATTTGCAAAAGAAGTGGACTGACACTTTCTCAGCATATTGTGTTTGCATCTTAATGAACATTTTCTGCTTGGTCATGATCAAAATGGGAATGCATTTACATAATGTTAATCAAGCACTTGTTCTTAGCATTTGCAAAAGGGCAGGACTTAAATTTAATTTTTAGTGCATGCATATATCTAACACAAATTTAACAACTAGTTTAAACTACAAGTTGCTGTCACAGTGAAAACCGATATTAACTATCCCTTCTACAAGCTCTATATTAAATGTTCTTTTAGGATGTTTTATAGATTGATATTTTACAACTCATTCCTATTGCTTCCTCTCCAGATATAAATCATACCTGAACTTTCCCTAATCTTTCTCAACCTTTTTAATTTCAATGATCACTTTTCATTTTTAGCTATTTATGAAACAATAATTCTTTTTTTTTTTTTTTTTCCTAGTTCGGTGCTACTTCATCTTTGGGAGTAGAGAATAATAAGTGCTTAAAAACATCTTTAAAGATTTTTTCTTAGAGTGTAAAGAAACAAAAATGGTTACAAACAATTATTTTTCGTCAATGGTATTGCCTGATTTTTTGTTTCTTTTTCTATTTCTGGCTATATTATTTTGTATTCAAGAGGATGAAAAGAAGCACAGGAAAATATTGTAGTGCTTCAGTCAATAAAGATAAAAGCAGTCATAGGCAGTCTGTTTTGGTTATGTAATATATAATCTATACATGTGTATATGTACGTAGCTTTGTAATTGTTTTTTTTTGCTTTCTACTTCAAGAGCTTGGTATGTTTCAGTGCTTTATTAATTGATGCTACAGAAGTTAGAGATTACTTTTCTAGAACTGGGGGGAAAAGAAGCTTGTGTTGGGGGAAGGAAGAGAAATAGGTAAAATATGCTCTTCTCATTTTACAGTGGCAAACAGTAAAACTGCAAAGACTTGACATATGTCTTCAGGTGTATCGACGATCAGCTTATGAGGGAAATAAGCAGAAGTACAAATGCACTGTATCATCTGTTGCACTTTATGCAAGGGATTCCTAGATGGTGTTTAGCAAGTCATTTGAAACACAGTCTCGTGTTGTCAGAGCTTCTGTAACATAATTTGTTAGCAATAATTGTGTCTGGAATGATTCTTCTAGACCTGCTTTGAAATGTCATCGTAGTTCCAATATGACTGGAATCAGGTCTCATTTAATGTAGGAGTCCAACTGTCTCCCAGTTCTTAATTGTCATAAAAATCACAAGCAGACTGTATGAAGAAACACAGTCCTTGATGTTTATTCTCACAGGTAGAAGCCACCATTTTCTATCGGCTTCTCACGGAGATAAATCATCCGTTATCAGTGTTAAAACATGTAGCCTTAGGCTGTACCTTTTACTCAGTGGTAAGCTCACACAAGTTATTTTCTTTTGGAAAAAATTGTGTATCTGTGAGAATGAGTATAAGACATCAGCAGGAAAAAAGAGGAACTAATACTGATTAGTAGCAAAGCAAAGACAATTTATTTCTCTTGCTAATATTAATCCATATATGGTAAGTTTAGCTTTGTGACTTGTTTGACTAGAGCCTGTGGATTTACTGAGAAAACTTTAAATTTTCCCTCGATTCTCTTTATGCAACATAAATAATCTGGCTTTTGTTATCCCAGACTTTTTCTTTGCCATTTGCCAAAGCTGCCTGCGTAAGGAAAATACCCTTCTCTCAGAACTTCTTCACCTCCAGTGCTGCTGCCCAGACAGGGCAAAAATCATAGGATTGAGTTAAGAATGATTCTTTGGTCATGGTAGGTGAATTTTGCTGTATTCTGATGTGGCTGCTGGAAAAGTGTACCTATCCTCAGCTTCCCTCAGCACTCTGCCATATCAGAGCTGGTGTGTACAGCAACTCAGAGGCCAAAGGAGCTGGCAAACATTGCTGACATTGGGAATCGTAGGAAGCCAAACAAAGGCACTGAACTTCTGCCAGCACCTTTGCTACAAATGCTTTGATAGGAGCAGACACTCTGGTGAATTAAATGTGAATTTAATGAGTACCCTTGTAAAGGCCACTACCGGTTTTGATTTTACAGTGTGTGACTGTATGATGATGTGTATATAGTGAAGCTGTATAATGAGAATATGATGGTTTATAAGGCAGAGTACTTGTTTCAAGGAGGAACTGCAATGTTTTCATGTTCCAGGTTCCCTCTGAAATGAATTACCAGCTCACTGTGGTGAACCTTCGAAGGCTCTGAGAAGTCTCTAAGTTAACTCACTGCTGGGAAGAGCATCACAAGCAGATACGTAATAGCTTCTAAACAGATCTAAAGAACAGGCTTTTCTCAGGAAGAAAGGCAGCAGCGTGATTGAGCAGTCTCACTTTGAAAGCAAAGCCTAGTGTCTTCTAACTCATTATTTCAAATATACATGAGCACTATCTATTTTTTTTTTACTGGCAAAATTGTTTCCACTCGGAGGAAGTTCTGATTTTGGTGTCATTAAATATTCCGCTGGGTCTCTGCACTTGAAGGATGAAAAAATTGATCACTTAGCATAAGTTTCATTTGCATAAGTATGCTATATGTGTACTGTATAATTACAGACCACCAATTCGAGCAGCTGAATATTGCATGTCTAGAACGTGAAAAATTCTTTTAATCTGACATTTTTGTATTTTTATCTGTCAAGGTGTTGGTTACATTTTGTGGAATAGTGGAATAGAAAAGCTATGATTGAAGTACCAGTTTCAAACATCTAGTCTGTATGTTATCTGTCTTTTTCCTTTACACATACTTTACAACATCAGTGTTTTATCCTGTATTATAATGCAAGAGTTTTGCATTCCTTTTAATTTTTAACCAAAATATTTGGGTAAAAATACATGAAGCAAAAATCAAATACAACTGAAACAAACCAACATTTGTCAGTATAGTGATTATCCAGATCTTGACATACATAAGAGAGCTTAAGAATAAGAACTTGCGTGATTTTTGTTTGAATAGTACTCACAGCTTCTTCAGAGTGAATCTTTCCAGAAAGCATCCATATATTATCAAAACAACAAAAAGAACAATAACAAAACATTTGAAAATTAATGATGAGGTGGCAAATGTTGGCAACAGGATAGAATCTCTCAAATGTGAATTGGAACGAAGCTGTTCTCAGCTGCAGAAATATGTATTTTTTTGTTTATTTTCTGTAGGTGTTTTTGTCCTTGGGGAAATTTCTTGCAACTGCCATTATCTTAATCTGCAGACAGCTTCAGCAAAGATAGGTACAGAATTATATTAGTGAATAAGAACGTTTCCATCCATAAGAGGTTAGTTTCTTTATTCCTGTTGTTTTGTTTTTAAGTCTAAATGGCAACTAGGCAACAGTGACTTAGTTTCAGGCTCCTTCACATTTGAGGGTGTTTAAGCCAGAGGAGCAGGAGCTTCAGCATGCTCAGTGAGGAGCAGAGAGCGAGGGGAATACAAGGAAGATTTGACGCTGGAAGCTGAAGAGGTGAAGGCTGCGTGCTTACAATGAAGTCGGTGAAGTGTGGCAAGGTGTGCTAGAGAAGACACCAATAGCTGTGAACAGAATGCAACAGGGCCCTGGTAGCTGGAAAAATGTGGTTGTAGACTGTATGACAAAGTATTTGATCTAATGGTATACCTACTGCTAAGCAGTCTTTGATGTTGGTGGCATGGAAATATTTTGCTTGTTTTTTTTTTGTTGTTGTTGTTGTTTTTGGAGGAACTATAATTGAGCACTAGATTATTTTTTTTCCCAACAACAAAAAAAAAGGTGAAATAATAGAAGACCTGAGTTAAGTTGCAAAAAATTACCATGTGATTTCATGTAAATTCACCCTTCATATTCATCAGTTTCTGAGGGATGTTTGCTCCATTACTTTTAATAGCAGAATAAGGTGGCAGACCAAGGTCTGTGACTTACAGCCTTCCAGATTTCTATAAAGAAGTAACTGTTCTGCCTTCCTAGTGATAGAGCTATGAGGAGAAAGGAGTTGGATGATATATTTTCCCCCTTTAATTTGGGGGTCTGCAATCAAAAAGCTTATTTATTTTGGTCTGGCAGCACAAATACCAAGTGTATTGAAAGATCCTCTAGTTCCTTGCTTTGATATATTGCAAATGCCAGGGTAGTCTCTCTGAACAGAGCAGTGGTTTTCTATACTTGCTTCTTTTTTCAGTCTCTAATATATAGGCAAACCGACGTCTTGATTATTTTTATAGAAATAGGTACATTCTGTAGAGCAGATGTTTGCAATGGCAGGGATTTTAAGGGGAGCTAAAGCGATGTCCCCAGTGTTTTCAGCCTGCTCACGAGCCTTTTGTATGTCAAGCCGTATTACTTCTGAGTTGGAAGATACTAAAACAAAATCCATTAAGACAAGACCTAATGTTATCTCAACTGCCTTATATAAAAAGATAGATGAAGACTATCATTCTTCTGTATAGAGAGAAGCAAATGTCTGTTCCCCCTCAGATTCCTGAGGCTTAATAAGCAAGCATTTGCGCTTGTTCTTTGAAACAACCACAGAAAAAAGGCTGAGGCAGTTGATTGCATAAGACTGATGGTTGAAAGATGGGATTCTTGGGCCTCTGACTGTGTACTGTATTTACTGTATTCATTTGAGTCTATTAAAAGCTATCTAAAAAACTTTAAAAGCTTCTGAGACTACTGCTTTTTTTTTTTTTTTTTTTTTTTTTTTTTTTTTTTTTTTGATGGAGCACTATTTCATTAACTCTGGTGCACCTGGTTAGACCTCAGGGAAGGCATCTGGTCTGCCTTCATTGTACTAGCATCTCAGCAGGTTACTGATGTGTATATTTCTCCTTTTGAGATGATTTCCTTTTTTTTTTTTTTTTTTTTTTTTTTTCTTTTCCCCCCCAGTGGTTTGCTGGCTGTTTTTTTTCCTCTATCTTCACTTGCTAGAACTATGGTTTTATTTTTAATGGTGTTTTTCAGTAAAGCCTAGGACTCATTCTTTCTGGTTTGGGATAAGGGTTGTTATTCAGCTTCATAATATAAAATAAAGAGAACATTGTTAATTATAAATGACTGGCCTTATTAACTGTGTCCAAACATATATTAGAGAATGCTGATGCCCTTCCCAAGGGTAAACTTGAGATATCTGTAGGCTGCCAGGTTTACTTTCTGTATTCCCAGCTTTCATCAAAATAACCTAGACCTCATACTTTTATGCTGTGGTATGCGTCTGTATGTACAAGTGAAAAATTCAGAATAGGAAGTTGATCTTTTAAGGGAGTGTGGAGTAATGCAGCATATTCTAATTCGTAGCCAACTTTTACACTATCTTTCTCTCAAATTCCTTTCCTTTCTCCCCATGGTCAAACTACTTAAAGTGCTTTGGCTTCCTGTATTCACCACATTGATTGGGAAATTAAGAATGTTGTTTTGGATGAGCTTGAAGCCCTGTGAGCTTGGTGTAATTAATAGTAAAGCCCTGTCTTGTTTAAAGCCTTTTGGAGCTCATCAGCGATTTTGAAGGTTGGTTTGTATTTAAGATTATTGAAACATTGTGTTTGTGCAGAAAGAGAACTGAAATTATAGAAGGTGAAAGTATGAAAAAAACAACATAAAAGCTTTCGTTGGTGAGTCTTGGAAGAAAATAGTGAATTCAGTGTACAGACCAAAATACTTCTGTTGATATTGACTTATGTGCTAAAGGAAACATTCCTATAGTACCTAACATATTCTGAAGTCTTGATGGAGTGATATTTTGGAGGTTTGATAATTTTTCAGGTAGCTTTATATATCTACTTATCAGTTGCTCGATACAAATCAGTCATCAGAGTTGTATCTCACAACAAATAGCATGTAATCTATTTGATAAGGTATGTTGAGTATTCCAAGGAGTGCTTCACCCTTCACATCTCTACCTTACCTCCCTTACCCCCACATTCCTCTTGGATGACATGTTCATCAGCTGTTATTCTGACACTTAGATTTTTACTACAGCCTTTCTATATGATCTCTCTGTTATACCTCCATAGCATTGATATTTACTTTTTAAAGTCCTGGCAATAAAGCAAAGGGTTCTGATTAAATGGAGTTCAAGACAAGACTATTTCAAAACAGTCTTATTGATTACAAGAGCTGATAGTGCTTTGCTGATAGTGCTTTGCCCTTAAATTAAGGGAGAGGTTTATTTTCACGCTAAGTTAGTTAGACATCTTGATCTTTGCTTGCAACTTGAGTAACTTTCATATCTGAATGAAATAAACAATGAGTTTCCTACTCCATCCAGGACAGTTTATTACAGCTGATAATGGAGAAGTTCAGTACGTTTCTGGGCTGTGATCTTATATTCAGCTCTTACGGCAACCTGAAGCTGTGCAGAGCTTCACTGATTTCTGCTGTGCTTCAGACAGAAGTGAGATTTGACCTGTGAAGTCTTCATCTTTAAATGCAACTGAAATGCATTTTCAGGTGTGTTCTTTGGTGGGTGGTTTTGGTCATATATTGTGTACTTAAAGGTGAAAACAGTCTTATTTATGCCTAGTCTACATACAAGTGATATGAAAAAAGTATGGATTAAAAATAGGTTTTGTGTCATAGGCATTACATAGATTCCTCTGATTTTTTTCAGTGGTTTGATGTTGGCTAATGGAAAATGTTGAGCCTATCTTCCCCCGCCCCTTCTTTTTATATAAGTTTCTGACAGGAAATCTGTAGCTAAATATCATTTTATGATTTCCATCTGTTCGCATATAATGGTGTTTTATAATGCAGTCCAGATTGCTGCCCAATAGAAATGTCTGATAGCAGGAGATAGGCTTTAAAGTGATTGTTGTGCATAATTATTTTTTAAATGAGTGATTCATTTAATTTTTAAATTAACTAGCTCATTTTAAATACAACTTCCTTGATGCAAAAGTTTGCATTAATTAACTAAAATAGTGCCTTATGTCTCCAAAAAAATGGTTTGAATAGCTGTACTACCATGGCAGAGTAAGAAAATAAAATGCATTCTTAAATTCAGAGTGAAGGAAAAAGTATGCAGTAGAAATAGAAAACTGTTGCTAAAATCTCTTTGTAGCTAACTTCTGTGATCTCTGCAGTGTGTTACTCAACTAGTGTGGACTACGTTAAAGAGTATTTAGGGTAGCCAAAACCATTTTAATTTTGATAACTCAGGTGATTTCCTCAAGTATGAAGAGTAATTGATGAATATGTTAAGCACTATCTCTTTAAAGATGTCAGCGTATTTTTTTAATGAAACTTGCCATCTTACACAGTTGGGAAGAAAGGCTTGGTAATGGGAACCACATATATCCATATAGTGGGAAAATAAGAAGGCAAATTAAAAAAAGGGGGGGGGGGGGACGACCCTTGATTCTCATGCTTTTCATCACTTGTCAGTCCTGATTTTTGTACAACAGACTGTATGTACAACTTTAAAGACTTAGGATGGGCAGTGCTATGATAAATGGTAAATTTATTGTTTTACAATCAAGTTGTCTTTAAATATCTTTACTTCCTGTGAGTTTACATCTTTCACATTTCAATGATACTCTGAATAATTAACAAGAAAGTTTTACTACTTATCTGCTCGGGACTAACTTACAGACTACTGCCTTGCGTGTTAAATGAGCCAGGCTGCTGGGACTTCAGGATTGGATTTGCAGGTACCTCTGAGTAGATAACTCTGCTCCCTCTAGTGGGGATTAGCTTTATAATACCCTAACTAATACTTGTTAGAGCTCTACTCCGTAAAAAGAAACTTACTATTTATCTAAGTTGAATTTCCTTTCACCAAGACAGTCTGTTGCAAACACTTTAATGGCATAAATACGATTCTTTGTAAGGTTTGCAACTCAGTCGTTAACAATCCAGCTAAAAATATGTGTAGATAGATAGATAACTTCCTCTGGTTTGTTTCCTGTGTCTGTCTGCTTTGCACAGGGTGAACCTTTGCAGCGAACAAGGCAGTAATCCATCTTCAGCTCTGAAGTTGGAACTATTCATGTATGCAGTCATGAGGGAGCACTGGTCTATCATTTTGTAAAATGAAAGCCATTGGACTCAACTGCTTTGATGATGATATTGAATGAGTTAGTATCTGGGCTGAAAGCAGTGATTGTTCTCAAATGCTTATATCCACAACAGATGTGCAGAGACAGCTAGTCTGACTCCCACAGCTCTGTTGGGGCGAGGCAGCCCCATTAAGCTTCTGTCAATTCCACCACTGCCAGTCACAGCAGAGCTTCTTGTGACATCGTTCCTCTGATGCACGGAGATAGTCTGCTGTGTTCTTCTGCTGCACAGCCCTGCTTGCCTCCTTAGAGAGAAGCGGTGTGAAACTCCTTTGCAGCAAAGGAGAGAGGGAAGCATCCCTGAAATAATAACAACACCGCCCCCACAATGCTTAAAACAACTTTTTTCCACCTCTAAGCTGCTGGAAGAGGCAAAAGCACAACAGAACTGTGGCAGCTCTGCTTTTTGTTCAAGAGGAATCGTCAGTTTGGAAATGTGTTATATTTTAAAATATGTTTTTTGTTATATTTGTAAATATATTTTTTAGAAGCTAATATGTTGCAGAAATTGTACCACAGTTGAACAAGTTAAAAACAGCTTATGGGGCATGAAAAATATCTGGAACTTCAGTAGGTTATTTTAAAGTGGCACATACAACATCAAGGTACATTTCTGCTACCTGTTGAATTTGCAGTCTTGTAACATTGACCACAGAAGGGAACCTTTTCTATAAGCACTGGAAGAAAAGTTGGGGGGGGCGAGGGGGAGAATGCCAACAAGTGTATACTAGTAAAAAAGGGATTTATTTTTTTTTCCTTCATGTCTCTGCAATGTGTTCTTGTGATACGTATTGTTTGTTCTTGTATTTCTCCATTTATTAGATGTTGAGGGTCCTGTCTTCAATTTTTTTCTTACTTCATGAACATTTAAGTTCTTTGAGAATCTCCAACTAAAAATAAAGTATTATTTGGCCCAAGACTTGTATTTGTTTGGTGTTCAGATTTCAAAGACAGTATGAACAGAAATACTTTCAGGAGTATTTCTGGTGTTTATCATTTAATCCAGCAGGAATGCAAAGTACTTGCAAAGAGCCGATGTCTAAAAGTACATGGGTTTCTTTCAAGTAATTAATGGAAGCTTCATATTGTTTGGAAAACTGCTCTGCTATATGATAGGAAGTATTTAAGTATTTTTGATGCACCTAGGTCTTGCAAGGCTTTTCCTATCTTCCCAACTAGCCATGGGCTAGCAGTGTACAGGGATGCGAAGTCCTGATCTGTAACAATTTTGATACAGAATTTTGTTTTGAAGTGACCCATTTTCACATTGATATGGTGATGTTTGAAACAGTGAGAATTTTTACCCTATGTCAATTTTAATGCTGCAAGTTGCTGTCAGCCCATGATATCCTCTCCTTCCTGAGAAGAAAGAAGATAGCGTGATATGAACTAGGTGTCAAAGGAGGTGTGAAAACGTTTTGATGAGGCTGTGCAGAAACTAAGAGAAGTTACTTTTATCTGGGAACTGGAAATAATAAAGACTTCAGAAATTATTTTTGTATGAACAAGGGAGGTGAATTTTTGCAACTTAACATGTAGCCCAAGTCTGGCTTCCTTTTGAAAGATAAAGCTGTGTATTGAAGGAAAAGAAAAAAAAAAAAAGAAAAAAAAAAACTGAATCAAAAGGCCAAGTGACTTTGCACTTGAAAAATGTGCAGTAGCAATGTGGCTTTTGTATGTCTTTAAAAGGCATTTGTAGATGTCATGGTCTGGGAGAAGGCAGCAGAAATGTATCCAGACAGGTCACTGTAAGTCTAAATGACTCCTGGCAAACTGAGAGGAGCTGCGTGATGATTAGCAAGGTGCCGTGAGTGAATGAGAAGGGCTACAGCTATCTGAAAGGTTGAGGGGAAGGTGATGTGGCAAAGCACTAATAGATGTAGGAAGACATGAGATAAAGCAATGGCTTTATTGAAGGAGACCGGTAGGCAGGTGCTATTCTGTAACAGCCATAGAGTAATGCTGAGTTATTTGTTACAAAACTGTTTGAATTTGTCAGTTACATTTCTGAGCACCGATTTACTAAACCTGTGTTCTTTTTCCCCATACACTGCTGCTTGGCTCCCTTGTATTGCCTATTTAGAAGGGACAATGTTGTTTCTTCCTTGAAGAAAAGTCCAGTGAAGGGAGACAGGCATGAAGAGATGAGAATAACCTTAAACGCTTGACACGAGTTGTATTTGGGGTGGACCTAGAACAGTGACTTTGGGGAAGTGAAGGTGGGTTAGGAGCATTTTCATGACTTTTCCTGGGGCTTCCCTTGAACCAAGTGGTATTATAAGCAAATAATGCCTCTCAGCTTCTGCCCCGCTTTTCTGCTTAGCCTTGTGTCTCAACTGTTAGTAACATGAAATGGTGTCTTTAGAGCTCTGTTTCAACATAGTTATCAAACTCCCTGCAGTAGTAAGAGAAATGTGTGCTGCTGCTTCTGTGGGATGTTACCAGGCCTGTGGAAGAGGCAACTGAAGAGGTGGCATTGGTTTAATGTCAGATGGCATTGGCTGGCAGCTCTGCAGCGCAGGGCCAACACATGAGCGTGAAAGCAGCACTTGGTAATTAGTATATGGGTAATTCCCTCTCTACCCACAGCTAAAAATAAGAATAAAAAATAAACGCTGAGGATGGTGAATTGATTTATTTTAGTTTTATCATTTATTTTATTCCTTATACAACAGTGTTGCCAGAGAGTCTGTGTTATGTCCAAAAAGTCATTTTCATGTTTTGCTCTGAAGAATAACTACAGTGACATGTTTTTGGAAAGCAGTGTGCCATCTCCCTGGAAACAAAATTGACCAGTGGTATTTCGTGCTTTGAAGTATCCCAAATAAATAAGATATAATACAAAAAACTATCAGTTGGTATCTTTCCACAGAAGTTGATAATATTACAACCCCTATATAGTTTGGATTAAAACATCTTTCTGATTTAGCACTTCAGAGTAGTAACTTCCATTTCATATAACAAAAAGGAAAGCTTACATGTTTTTTTAACGTATGCTTTATTTAAATTACCAACAAATACTTAAAATAAATAAATAAATAAATAAATCCTTACATGGTTACAGCTTGTTAATATAAAAATGCACTTCTCAACTTTTCTATTCATAGACACAAAAATAGGTAGTTGAGATTAATTGAATTCAAGGATCATGACTTAATACAACAGCATGGCAAATTCAAATTTTCCATATGGAAACCTTCTGGAGTTCCTGGAGACTTAAACCAAAAGAAACTCAGGCAATTTGGGGTTCATGTTTGGAGATGTGAAGAAAAAAGGCCAAGAGCTTGTTTTCCATGATTCCTCGGTAGCTGTACTGCCGGCACAGAGAGGCAGTGTTACATCTGCACACCTTTTTGGGGGAAAGCTGACCTGAGAACTATACCCGTACCTCTGGAGAGAAGGCCTGGTTCTGCAGGTCACAGACCTTGTTTCTTTGGGAATGTGGGCCGGGTGTTATTCTTGTAGTAATATGAAGTTTCGTCAAATCTGTTTTTCAAAGAATAGTTATAGCACTGCTGCTCCTGCCTTTGCTCACCATCTAGTATATTATTTCAAATCAAGTAAAACTATTTTAAGTGGCTCAGTATTGACAGTTCAAAACACTTTCCCTGTATTTCTCAGCAAATGGATTATTCCCTCATAGAGTCCTACAAGTTTCAGCCATGTTAGAAATGGGTTAATGCTAGATTTTAGGCTATTGACTATTGTTAGAAGCGGATTACTTTGCTGTTATAAAATAAAATCTGACAATTTGAAGTCTTAATATCTGCAGAAGATAATCTGACCAAATATGTGGATGTTTCCTTTTTTCTTTTTTTTCTTTTTTTTTTTTTTTTTAATTCTGCCAAGATCACTCAGCCATTTATATGCTGTGTGTAATTGCTATGGAAAATCTGCACAAAATGCCAACAAAACAATACGTAAAGCTAGATTAGCTTTTTGATTGTTCCAGAGGCCTTCATAAAAAGAGTATTTCAATTGGAATACTGAAAAGAGAATCTTGATGTCTTTTTTTCTGCTCTTACTGGGAGGATACCTTGAGCAAATTTTAACTTCTGTTTCAGTGGCACTCCATTACCCAGTCTGACTTCCTACAGTTATGATTTTTAGTCAGCTTTGTGCTGATGTACCTTCGGATAATGACTAATTACAGTGTATTAACGTCAGGATGGGGGGTTAGAGATTGATGGATTCAAATCTACCTATTGTGTCCCTCACTGATGTGGGACCAAAGGTTTGAGCAAGAGACTGGAACTGTTTTTACCTTTTTGCAACAACTAAGATTCAGCAAGTGAATTGCTGGCCCCTTTATTCTAGTCAAATTTTCATCAAATAATCACCCTTGTACACAAAGGAAACAATTTGGTGGAGAAGAAAATATTTCTCATGTGTAGGAAAATAATTATTTTTTAATTGCAGAGCTTAATCCAGTGTAAATCAGGATTAACACCCAGAGGCTTTCAATGAGCAGCTGGCTCTCCTAGTATTGGGAAGCTTTTTTTTTTTTTTTTTTTTTTTTTTTGTACAAAACCACTTCACCACACACCTCACCAGCTCTGGACTGTTCCTGTTTTTATCAAGGACGGGGGGCTCCTTATCGCTGTGGGGTGGTACTAGATAAAGCCCGTTCGTGTAATTTTGCTTTTCCTAATCAACGTCTTCCACAAAGAGCTTCTATGGTAGCGCTGTTTCTCTTTGTGTACATTCGAACTGAGTGTGACTGCCACTGCCTTAGCATGGAGAGAACGAGCATGGGAGGTTTACATTAGCTGCCTAGATGTCACAAGTGTTCCCTCATGCATCATTTATAAGTAATCCTGGGGATTTCATGTAGGCTTCCATCATGAGAGGCCAACTAAACTTCCCAGGTAGGTCCAGGGAGGGGCGTGTTGTGGGGGCTTGCAAGATTTTCTTTGTGAAAGTCCCTCTACCAACTCCTTCAGTTCACTGAGCCACTGCTCCTTTTAATCCTCGGAAAGTCAGAGGTGAAGGACTATTTTTAATCAGGTGATTATTTTTTCAGAAAAGAACCAGTTTCCTAGTTCTGCCTGAGTTTGGCTTGGACCCCCAGGTCTTTCACAGAGGCATCAGACATAGCAAGGAGAGATTTTCAGAGGTAGTTGAGGAACTAATTAATTCAGTGTTCACTGCAGTTTCAGCATTTAATTCAAAGAGTGTTTTTCTCGTACCTGGATTTATTTAAAATGGCTTTGATTGAGGCTTCTGAAATGTGGGGTCTATGTGTTGTTAGACTTACTTTTATTCATGCTTATCTTTTTCATCGCCGTGTGAGATGAAGTGTTCAGGCTGGCAGTATGAGATTAAAATAAAAGATAAGGCTGTTGCTGTCTGTATTTGTTACTATATTGATATTTAGGCTATATGGGCTAGTAAATCTCTGCAAAGTTTAGAGGAAAATAAAAGGTACTTTTCATTTGTATATAAAGCAACCAGGGTACAGAATGAAATTGAAGTTCTTAAAATGAAATTAACAGGAGCAAGTGGTTTTCACAAAGAAAACAAAGAATATAATCAAAAGCTTATCTAGTCAGCCTTTAAAAATGTAATTAAAATTAATTCTCTTATGACTTAACAACATTGGGCTTCATTCAGCATGCAGACTTATTTCTGTTGTTTGTTTGTTTGTTTGTTTCCAAAGGATTTGCACAATTCTATACCTATGTTAAGGTCAGCAATTATGTTTATCATTGTAAATGTTCAGTCTGTATGCATCTGGTGTTATTTAAGTACATATCCTGGTGTATCAGTTGTTATCAAATAGAATTATCATGAGCTTATTCTTGGCACTTTAACTTAGTAAGATTCTGAATAAAATGTTTACATCAGCAATTCTGATCGGAAAGCAATGCTGTTTGCTATTCGCTATTTTTTTTCAGGGCTGTTAGACCAACTGGCAATATTTTATTTTCTGGATCAGGTTAGTTTAGCCAAGAAGTGCAAAGACAAGCAGGGATATAAGTATAATATGCTGGAAATAACAGTATATCTTTCCAATTAGGTTTATTGAGTGTGATGGTGAATTACTGTTATACAGCGTTGTCCATACATATAGGTCCCTAAATGATTTTAACAGACAATTTAATGATCCTTTTTCCTTTTATGCTGCACAATACCCTTTCAGGAAAAGTAAATAATTTTGTCTGGAGAAAGCTTGTATAAAATAAATTGTCTCCAGCCTTTCTTGCTATATGGAGTCAGATGATCTATATTGATCTTGCTTTTTTTTTTTTGAATTGGATTTTGCTTGCAGGAGTGACATGCACGTTTGTGTAGCAGAACACTTCTGACAGCCATAGCCATGTATAAAGCAGCTCCATTAGGTTTTCATGCTAACTCCGAAGGGCCTGCATTACGATATTAAGACACTAGGTAAGAGCAGGCCCTTCCATTATGTACTAAACCGTGGTTTGTATTTAGAAAACAACTCCCTGATATGCAAGTATTTTTAGCTGCATTTATTGTAGCCACAGTGCTTCTTAACCGTTCAACACTCCTGGCATTTTGAAAAGCCACAAACCTTTTCCTTACGTGGTTACATCTTTATATTTATCTGTTAATCAGGCTGTTTCAGCCTCAAGAAACCTGAAATTGCAGGTGACTGTGAGGAAAAAAGCTGAATGGTGTCTATTTTTTGGAGGGAGGTGGTCCTTTGGGTAGCCAGGAGTTGGACTTGATCCTTGTGGGTCTCTTCCAATTCAGAAATTCTATGATTCTGTTGTTTGCTGTCATACTAATTAATGAACTTGAATTCAACGTTGGTGTCAAACAAAACAGTCTGAAGCTGCAGAGTTAATGGAGTTATTTGATATCTGATTATTTTTAAATCTTACTGCTGCACCATGTTGCCTAAAAAGTTTCTGTGTTTTTTATGTGACTTTTTAACTAATATTATTTGCAGTGTTCCAGACCAGCAGTGGTGCTGCTGTATTTACAGCTGGTATGCAACTTTTCTTTTTAAGCTCTAATAAAGTTTTGAAAATCTCGTGTTTGGGGGAGTAAAGCCTCCTTTTTTTCTGTAGTATTCAATGTTATTACACAAGAAAATCTGCTAAGAAGGCATACTTTTTCTGGAAATAGTCAGGCTTCGTGGGATATCTCAGCTTTGATCTGTAAATGAAATTAATTTATTCTGTGGCTTTGCATGGGCTTTCTGTTTAGTTTTTCTCTTCCTGAGGCAACTTGAGATGTAAGGAATGGTTAGCATTCTGAGTGCAGGGCTGCTTGCTCTCAGAGGGCACTCAGGCTGGAGAGTGGGGCTGACTGGAGCCTCATGGAAGTAAAATAAAGCATAAAACCTCACACCTGGTATAGAAGTGGCCTGTGGAACAGTACAGGCTGGATGTGCTTTGCAGGAAAGTAGACAAGTTGAATTTGAGTCAACAATCTGCCAACAGTGGTGAGGGCCAACCTCAGAAGTCTTTTCCACTGTAAATTATTCAGTTCTGTGTTGCTGTAAAGAGTGTGCAAGGTAATGAAAATCACTCATGTCATTTGAGATTACTGAAATCACTCCGATTCTTTTGAATGAGTGCAATAAACGGATTGCCTGATCTTCTTTATAGAGACCCCCAAACTTGCAATGGGAATACATCCAGTGTTTTATATAATGAAAACTTTGGGTTAGCATCTAAATTTAATTTTTTGGCTATTCTGCCCAACAGAAGACTGTAGGAAACATATAAGGCCATACATACGCTAACATGTGTATTTCTTTTTATATATTAATATATATTTAGAACTTAATCTAGAAGTGCTATGTCTATCAACTGCATTTGTAAGGATATCAAAAATTTACAGAAAAAATGAGAAATAGTCTCAGGTGTTGAAACCAGCTTGGATGTATATATGGTATAGAGATTTTTTCGTTTGTTTGCTTGTTTGTTTAGTTTAGTATCAGACCCTGGACAATGTCACATGCTACTCAATATGTTTCAATTTATGTGTTAAAAATAAAGCCCTGACAAAAATGCTATCTTGAAAATAAATGATGAGTATCAAACGCTAATGGAGCCATAGCAAGTTTTTCAGAATTGCTACTTGTAATTTTCAGACAGCTGCTGCATTAGATTTTAGTTAATGATTTCATTGCCTTGTTGGAGTTGCTTCCTTGCTGCTCCATTTTGTTGTTGTTTTGTCTTTAACCAGCTCAGTGAAGTGCCATGTGCCTTTTTTGGAGTCTGAAAGCAATTCTTCTCTGTCTGGACTATTCTTTTTCCTTCTGTTCTCAAGATGCATTAACTGCTATTAAAGAAAAAGATTGGTAATGTTAGCGAGTTGTAATTGTTCGCTAAATTACTGCTTCTTATAGCAGAAGTTTTTATACCTGTTCCTTTCTGTTTGCCTTACTGGAGAAAACAAGCTGGAATGCAATTTATAAAATTAGTTATTAGAATCTCTCCATACAAAGGCAACTGAGTTATCAAAAGGAGTAGGAAAAGGTGGGTCTTCTTAACCTGACCTAAAGTAGTTAAAGTAGTACCAGAGAAGTTATTTTAATTTTTATGCTCTGTTTCTGTCCTTGCATGTGCTCTGCACGTGGTCTTTACTTTCTGTAGGTAAGAACTGGTCCCAGAGCATGTGTGCTGAGCCTCTCATGGGATCTGAGTCATTGTTAAAATAAACATTAAAGTTTTTAGTGGCTATCTCTTAGGCTGATTAAAAATAGTAAGATTTGCAAATAAGGCCAATGGTCTCTTTGACTGAAGTGTGTTTAGCTAAGTTGTGTTAAGGGTTAAAACTTACCTAATTAGGCAAGTCATAACCTGCACAGAAAAATATCTAGGAAAAGAAGAAAGCAAAATGCTCATGTTGATCTTTAACTAGAATAAATTATGGGCTATGGGACGTGGCATTAGCAGTGATTTCTGTAAGTGTGGTACACAGGTTCCCAGATGATATCTTTAAGCAAAATTTGTGAGGATCTGAAGTGGTTGGTGGCAGTGTGTGCGTGAGGAGCTCAGCAGTACCAGCAAGCCTCTGTGCGAGGATGGCAGTGTGCTTGAGTTGGGCTGTCACTGGGTCAGATACCACTGGTGACTGAAATTGCTGTTTTGTAAGCATTTTTTTTTTTGTTTTCTTAATTAAAACTTGGCACGGTGGAGGTTAGTGTACCTCTGTGTTGCTTCGCTCTTGTGTTGAATTGGCTAGCAGCTTGTATTTCTATCAGATTGCAAGTGTTTTGCTATCCTTGCTTAATGTTGGTTCTAAAACCTTTATTAACATATGTTAATGGGGGTCAGAATCTTAATTACAATTTTAAAGATGATCACTTAGCGATAGCTGCAAGGAGTTGCTCTAACCTGAGAGAAGCTGGAGTGCCCTGGAGCGGTGTCAGCGCGCTGCCACTCCTGGAGCAGGCAGGAAGGTGTCCCAGCTCTGTCCTCATGCCCCCCATGCTTCCCCCACAGCTGCCTTTAGAAGCAGGGAAGTGTCATCCATCAGCAGGCCTCATGGAGTAGTGCTTCTACAGAGGAATGGAAAGTAGAAGTATTTGGGGCAAGCCTTTGATTTGACGTTGGTAGTTAAGTCATGAAGTTGCTGAAGAACCAATGCAATGGTTCTGCTGTTTGTAAGACTTAACATTAGAGCAGAACAGAGTTAGTATTCTTACAGGTCTTTGGAAGAGGTGGTATGTTATTACTGATACCTTCAACAAATTTAACTTTAGGGTTTTTATATTAATTCAGTGTATATTTTTCCTGTAGTTTTAATTGGCTGTAGTGACACAAATCCTTCATGGCCACAAATTGTCATAGCATTATTGATTCTTTTTCTTCCTCTCCATCCTCCAAGTATTCATATTCACGTACAGCAGCAGTGCTCTGGTTTGTCGAAGTGGTGTGCTGCTGAACAGCTCCCACAGGCAGCCACATTTCAGCAGAGGATGAGGTCTGTGTGTATGGTTTGTGTATATAATTTGAAAAGTGAATCAGGACGTGAAGTTTGCTAAGTAATTATGGATAATTTTTAAGCTGCTATTTAGTTTTCATCCTTCATTGGAGGAGAATGGCGTCAATATTGAGTAGGTTTTTGGTCGTGCTCTGGTTCAGTATTCAGGCCAATGAAGTGCTCAGTGCAGCTTTTGGGCAGTGAAACAGCTTGAGAGCTGCACGGTGCCTCAGGCTACCAGCTGCTTGCCTAATCGGCCTGGGAGCTGGGTGGAAACAAAGCTGAGACACCAGGTCAGCTGGCTTCAATATTGTTCCCAACTGGAAGAAAGCTGCTTATTGGTTTGAAGTGGCATCCAGTGCCACAGATACACAGCAACTGTTTGCTCAGAGATGGTGCCAGCACACTTGCCACATCTAGCTGTCCGGTTCCTCTGCAACAAGTCGGTGTTGAGGTATAATCCATATCTTTTTATTCCATTGGGCAACACTGGAAGGTTGCTGAACTCAAAACTATTTCAAGACTGAGCCTTTCCTCATCTGAGTAGGAGGTTTCACAAGGAAGTATGGCATGCACACAAGAGATACCGAAAGGAGAACCTACATAATATCCATGGACATGTGCAGAAGGAAAGTAGATGCAAAGGACAAAGAGCATTGGGTGGTGTGCTTTGAATTATTCTTCCAGATACTTGGTTAACTTCACTTTGATCGTCAGCAAGGCTCAAAATGTATTCTTGATCAAAAGTGATACGGGCTAAGACATAGAGGAAAGAAAAGTTTCTGTTACTTTCAAATTTTCTTGTTAAGAAATGCCTAAGAGGTTCTGGAGTTTTAGTGAAAAATGTGACAAGTTTGAAGTGTTTAGTTTTGTTAACATTTAAGTTGATAGGATCTGTGCTACTCTGTTTTGTTTGGGAAGATGTAATTTTTTATGCAGTTAGCACTTGGATTTGCAGTAAATGCTAATAAACTTGTTCAAAGGCATTTGTCTGTTTTAATATGCAAGGTATTATATTATATTAATATTATATATTTACAAACGGCTTATAATCAGTGATATATTTCTGTAATTATTTCAACATTGTTCATTTCAATATATTTTTAGTGCATTTTCACATGTGATTTTTATTAGACAAGATCCTAAGAAAACAGGCCTAAGCAATCAAACTTGGTCTGTCCATATCTCTCCCTGTGTTAATAATTTTAAAACCTGTTGACAAACTGTTGACTTGAAAGGGCAGAGATCTTGAAGAGAAATTATTTCAAATTTTTCCATAGCTGGTGGTGACGCACAGATTGAATGCTGTTAGTAGTACTTCTGGTAAAGGAGAAGACAGAATTCACCCATTGTACGCTACTTTCTGGTAGCATCTGACTGGCAAACTAACTTACTGTTGGCTGTGGTATTTCCTCTTT
Organism: Aythya fuligula; assembly: GCF_009819795.1. Classification (NCBI taxonomy): domain Eukaryota; kingdom Metazoa; phylum Chordata; class Aves; order Anseriformes; family Anatidae; genus Aythya; species Aythya fuligula. The sequence continues at coordinate 15,484,684 of NC_045566.1, forward strand.
TCTGCTCATGTATGGTACTGCCTGTGTGCAAACTGACTTAGAAATTGATGAAAGTTTGCATGTAAGACAACACATGACAGAGCAACATTTTTCCACACTGTATAAAAATGATATTAATCAATGAACCTAAAGGGGCAGTAATTAAAAAAAAAAAAAAAAAAAAAAGTGAGACAATATTTTCTAACTTTAAATTATCATGCATTATATTACCATGAAAATCTCTCTTGTATTCAAAATACCTCTTGCTTAAGTGCTGCTTAGTGTGAACAGTCTTAAGCCAGTTTAGACATCTCTTAATAATTTTGCAAACCACTTTTCTTCTTTTCTTATAAAATCAGGTTTAAATAGAATGCAATGAAAACAGTGAGTCTGTAGAACATCATTTTGTCCATGGGGTTTCTGATATGAAATAAAAACCTGACTTTTTAAACTGATTTCAGTGAAATCAGTCCAATCCTGTGTAGAAAAGTTCTCAAAATGAAAATTAAATTTCCATGATTGTCATCTAAAGAGATTTCTAGTAAAGTCAAGTATATTCAATAAATAGCTAGCATCTTCCTCCAGATGATCCTTAAGGGTCCCTTCCAACTCAGGATATTCTATGATTCTTACTCTGTTTTTCACATGTAAAAAATTGTTAAAACATACTGATTTCAATTCGTTGTCATAAAAAATATTTTTCATGTTAGTTTGAAGCTTAAATCTTACTTATTCTTTGATAAAAATACAAAGCACTTCCATAAATACAAAGCACTGTGTACTTTGTATTTATGGAAGTTCTTGCATAGGTTCTTGTTTTCCCCTCACACCATACCAGCTTTAAGATGATTGTATGCAGCAGCCTTTCTGCTGCTTGCATTTAATCATGTCTTTTGTATCCTACACATAGCCTTTACAGTTCACTTCTCACACTAATTCTTGAATCATCATGGTTTCAAATATCTCAATAGAAGAATATTTCTCATCACTCTTTTTGAAAATCCTGTCCATTTCTTGTGCCTTTTTACTTTTATATACATAAAGCTTACTGCATATAAATTGGAAGTTCCTTGTGGTACCGTGCAGCCACGTGCAGTTCTGTGCAATCATCATTCAAATCTAGCTGAGATGTACGACTCTGGTGTAGAAATGCAAATGAAATGTTCCATTTCAGCCTCTCTAGGTGGCATTTAGTATCTGTGTAGCCTTGAGCAGCCATGCAGCCATGGGTGTCCCATACCAAATGCTTCCTCTGCTCAGTTACTGGCAGGAAGAAGAGTTGCCAGTCACTTCTTCTTGTAGCCACCTTCAGCTAGATGAAACCTGATTCTGTTGCCTCATCTTTCCGAAATCAGAGGTTTGCCAGCAGTGATGAGAGAGGTATCAAATGAGAAAGGAAGGAGTAAAAACTGTGACTGATGTAGTGGGGAGCAGCAGATGTCATGTGGAAAATTGAGATATACTCAATAAGCATTTTCTACAAACATTTTCATACTGATGTAACTTAGTTATGGGGTGTGAGATGTGAGCATATGAGAGAGAAAGTTTAAGCTTTGAAACGTTTCAGACAGATGGAAGTTTGTGGTTGAAGACAACTTATGTGGAATTACAGGCTAGTGGTGTTCACAGCTTAATGATTCTGTTTTAAAGTGATTTTATGTTATAATTAAAGAGATGTGGTGAAAGAAAATACAAGGAACTGAGTTATTGGAAGCAAGGGAGGTAGAGGCCAACAGCTTTGCTGCTAAGTATCATCCTGCGTAAGAACATAATACAGAGAATTACAGGTTACTCTTGTAGTATTGACTTCAGTGTGCGCTGTTGGCCATCAAAGATTTACTTGAATATATTATTAAAGACAGTATCACAGTAAGTGAATAAGAAAAGATGCTTTGATATGTGTATAACAAATCGTATTAAAGTATATACTTATCTAGGACAGAACAAATCTATGTCTGAATCGGTAAAAAGCATTTAATATTCAGTAGCAGAAAAAACGCCATAATAGTCTGATAGTCATTTTACAAATAGGCCGTTAGCACTTGAAGCAGCGTTCAGTTAGTCAGTGTTGCCCTTTGTATAAAAGGAAAAATGGTTTGTCATGTACTCACCTTGCCAAAATGTTGTCCATAGCTTGTTTTTTCCACGTCTCTTCCGTTTTATGTATTGAATGAATTTCAGTACTTGAGAGATCACTTTTCTCTTTCATGTTCACTGTTTTGTAAGCATCTATCACTTATATTCTTGTTGAACTTGAAATCAATAAATCCAATGGAATTTTTGCAAAATCGGTTATTGGATTGTAATGCTTTGCACTTGGGTCTTGTGTTAACTAGTCTATCAAAAATGTTGGCTTCATCTGAATTCCAGTGCCTCTATAGAGTTAATTGACTAAATCTGTAGTGTTAGTAATTCTACTGGTTTGGGAAAATCCATATTCTCCAGGTTGCTTGAGTTATTTCTTTTATTATAGTTTTTAAATAGTAGATATTTTATAGAAATTATTTGAGATACTTCTTCACCATTGTGACAAAATGTCACCATTTTCATAGCACATAATAGATACTTTTCCTTAAAGGAAATGTTCAGTAGCATTTACATGAGTCATAGAATATGGTATATGTTCCCCTAGCATACTGTTTTCTAGTCTTTGTCAGACTAAGTCACCTTTTATCATTTGTACATTTTATAGTCTTTTTTGCTTTATAAGTCAGAAATATGTATAACAGCAAGTGTTTATTGCTGAGGCAGTATTGCTCTTCACCAGGTTATTTGCATTCCAAGGTTTGAACTTCAAAATTGGCAGTCTTTACACTGAAATCTTGTATTTGTCATCCTTAACAGAAAGGGCTATTGCAAGACATGAAGTCAGAGAAATAGAGCAACGTCATACAGCAGATGGCTCCCGACAAGATGTGACACTGGATGAAGAAGATGATGTGGTGATTATTTACAACAGAGTACCTAAGACTGCCAGCACATCCTTCACAAATATTGCCTATGATCTTTGTGCAAAGAACAAATATCACGTTTTACATATCAATACAACCAAAAATAATCCTGTTATGTCTCTGCAAGATCAGGTAAGATGCTGCATTTGGGATGTTTTTATTAAACAAGAAGAGAGCGCAGAAAACTTTTTTTGCTGTTATACCCATTTATCATCTGAAAGAGTTGGCTTCTGTGTTGCATTTTCCCGTATAAATGAATTTTAATATGTTTATATTTTCTTTGTTGAAAATAATATTTATTAGATAATAGGTTTAGGTTTTTGCTGTGCTACTGGAGGTGGTAAGTACCTCTTCTCAGGAGAAAAACTAAGGTAAAAGGGACATGGCTAAGGCAGTAATGACCTTTGTTATAATTGTGTGTAGTGGTTTATTGTATTGTCAATGGTTTGCCTTTTGGCCTTGTAATAATACTTCCCTATTATCTCCATCTGCAGTGAATGCAGTCTTAAGTGCTCTCCTCTCTGTGTAGTACAAGTGCTGTGCTGTCAGGGCTGTGCTCAGGGCTGTGTCTGTCTTTGCTCAGGGCTCACAGGTGATGAAAAATAGGTAGAAAGAAGTGGCTGTAAGGAGCCACTGTAAGTGAGTTGTTTTGCATCCACTTTGAGCTCTTAACTAAACTCATGACAGTCTGCTGTTTTTTTCTTTGGGGGAGGGAAAGAAGTTTTATTTTGTGTGTGTGTGTTTTTTTTTTTTTTTTATAATTATTTTCCTGCTTGTAATGAGTGCAGATTCAGGGAACCTAAGTCAGTGGTCTGAAACAACATTATGTCCTCATCCCTGCCCATAAAATAAATGTTGCCAAACTCTCCGTATGTACTACTGGTTGTATGCTGATCATCTGAAGCTGATATGCAGCAGCAGCAGGAGCTGTTCTGCATTGCAGCATATCAACACGGAGGCTTCCAGCTCCTTTAAGTGCATGCCTACAGGCAGGAGCAGCTCAGCGCAGCTGCTGTAGTCTGGAGGAGGAGGAAGCAGATGGTATTGGGCCCTTCAGTCTCAGTTCTGTATGTGGGAGAAAGATTGAGGTCAGAATCTCAGCATCCAGGACATAGAGTGTGCTTGGGGTGGGACTGGAGACCTGTTTCGTGGAAGCGAGGTCATGTCACTGTTGGGTTCTTGCTGTTGTGAAATATGTCCTAAAATACGCAGGTGGTACTGTGATATATGATTACTGAGATTAAGAGTAAACCTGGTAGTCATCCCTGTAGTCTTGTCCACTGCACAGAACAAATACTGAAGTTCTGTGCACCAAGAGCAGGGAGAATTCCAAAAGATTTAACAAGCCTGTATCTTTTAATTGAAAATTCCTGCTCAAGTCAATCACACTTAGCATTGCACTTCCAACTGCAGTTTCTGTTTCTGTGAATAATTAAATCCATTCAATGCTGGGCATGTATACAGTACTGGCAGTTCTAAATTAATTTGATACTGTGCTATTGTCCAAAGTGGTGATGATTCATGTTGTTTAATTAGACAGTTGATACTCCTCTTCTTCAGTGGTTATTAACTGGGAGATGCTAACAATGAAAAGCTTTATATATTACATAGTTCTTCAAAGAAAAAACATTTCTTTAGCATATTGAAATATGTTGTGTATATGATTAACAACTTCCCATTGCAAGACATAACACACAATTCTGGAGATGTCAAAGGTGCTGAGTAGTAGCTGATGTGTGCTTGCTCCTTGTGGGCTTGGATATGCATGACATATTCACATGCTGCCTTCACCAGTCCCACTGAGTTGAGTGCATTAGCTGTATATATACCACCAGCAATATACATGAACACATCACAAAGGCAAATTTGTCCTTATCAGCGATACTTTCTGTTAAAAAAAAAAAAAAACACCTCCCTGAGCAAGGTGAAGGTTGTCTTAGGCTGACATAAATAAATCAGTAAAATAGTAAGCCCTCTGGTATATACTATTTCTGCTGTACTTTTTCCAAACTATTCTAATTCTGTTACAGATTTTAAGTTCTCTGTCCATCTGTGAAACCTTTACTTCTTGAACGCAATCTGGGAAAAAAAGCTACTTAAAATCCACTCCAAATATAAACTGTAGCTGCTTTGAGATAATCCCATAAGAGTCCCTAACACATCCATTTTAGTTTCAGATGGATTTTTTCCCAGCTGCCCTGCTCTCTTTTGCAGCTTGCCTGAAAGCAGGATCCTGGGAACTGCCCCTCTTTCCACAGGTTGGGCCTTTTATTTGTAGTGAGCTCAGTGCCACGTTTACCATGTTGCATTTCAGACCTCTGTGGTCTGTAACAAAAACTCTTGCCTTCATTAAAATGGAGAAAACATTTGATTGGAATTTGTTGCTTGCATGTTTCAGTACTGATGTGTTTTGCCCATACAAGTATGCCTTTGTTATGCCTAACTGGATGGCATACCAGCCACACAGACTTTAGCTTTTTTTGTTACATGGAGGAAGTGTCATCTAACATATCTAAAACTAAATTGCTATCTTTCAGCATGTATTCTTGATATAGTATTAGAAAAAAGAGGGTATGAGTACATATTTTGTATTTTTGTTGTGAACATACAGAAAATGTGGTATGATTATCCCACATTTCACTACCTCAACTTGCTGTTTGTAGTTTGTTCTTATATCTCCTGCAGTTTCTCTCCCCATTTTCCTCAAAAAAAAAGACAGCTGAAAGCATATAATCTTTCTTCCTAATGTATTCTAAAACAGTGACCTCTCAGAGGATACCAGTCTCATACTGACTTTAGTAATATGTATTTCCTCTACTGGTGGTGGTTTCAACAACCATCAGAAGTGGAACAACAGAAAGGTTGCAGTGAGTCAGATAGCAGGGACAGTGTCATCATCTGGTGCTGAACATTTAGGAACTTTTCTCTCCAAGTTAGATGGCCAAGTGCATACTAATGCCCACTACTGCGCATGGGCCATTTCCTTCTATTTTCTTTGTATTTTCTTCTATTTTTTTCTTCTGAGGAAGAGCTGCTCATGCCAGGCAGGTATACTGGCTTTACCGTGGCTGGATTGGTGAACTCCCATCTCTTCATCTCACAAACTTGCTTCTCAGCTGCCCTTGCCTTGAGCTTGCTTGTTGTTTCTCATGACATTCAGCCAAACCTGTGCTGCTAGCTGGTTTCCAGCGGTCCTGGTCCTCTAATCTGGACGTAGCTGCAAGTTATCAGCCTGTATGACAACTTAGATAGCTAAGCTACCAGTGCCTCCCTATGAAAGGTCTTGAAATCTGAATCAGGTGTTTCTTGTAATGGTGACACTGTGTTGGTGTGCAGTCTCCCTTGAGAGCTTTCTTCTTCCAGGTCAAATGGAAAATTCTCAGGCTTCTGGTAATCATACCCCCATCTACTTGTAATATCCATTCAGTTATTTAGCAATTGATAGATCTATAAAAAGATGTAAAAGCTGGGGAATTCAGTGTGCAAACATCCATGTGATGCCGGGCCATGGGATAATGACCAGAATACTGGTTTGCATGCATAGATTCCTCTGGACGTGTTCCTCAGACCAAGTATATGCTGAGGTGTTTTTTGTTTTTTTTTTTTTTTTCCTTCTTTTTTTTTCTTTCAGCTCACTGATACTTGCTTAAAATACTTATCATCCTAGAAACTGAATGCATTTAACTTACCTTTCAGGACATCTTACGCCCCCAGAGTACGTTTGATCTGACTTTTTAATTCAGTGAAACTCAGCTGATTTCTCACTTACTAAAGGCTATGGAGCAACTTTGTAGCTGATTATATAAAAGCACCATGAAACAACTTCACAGGAATTCCATTCACTTCTATCTGAGGTTACTTTTAAAGTAACCTCAAATTTTTTTCATTGGATTCAAGTTGGATTCAAGTTGAGAAGCTTGCCTGGTCTCTTGAAAGCTCCAGTATCTGCTAAGCCCTGAAAAGAAAAATAAAATTGATCATGTCTGACAGTAAGAATCAGCAAAGAGTATTCTTCTGTGCCCTAAAAATATGTGAATCCAGACTCGTTAGGTTATCTGGGACCTGGAATGCTTCTAATTTTTGCAATGCTGCAAATTATGGGAAAGGGAGAAAAAATCTCTTGCCTGCAAGCTAGATAGAGGTGTTAAAAACTTGTATTCTCATGGGCACAGTGTGTTGCTGAACAATATCTTAAGGCAGATGTAAATGTCGTATAAAACCTTCTTAGCTTCCCTGGTTTTAGTGTTAAAGCTAATAAAAGGCTAGAATATCCAGTCGGGTCTCTGGTATACAGCATAAAATGTAGTTTCTTCTATAATAACCCTGTGTTCATAAAAAAATTATTAGCAAAGTAATTGTAAGACAACCCCCTTTTTATTTATTTATCTATTTATTCTGAAAAAACTGTTACTGGCACATTTCAGGTGAGAAGGCAGATGGTGGTATGGAGGTCTGACAGAGACTGACAGAACTGACCCTTGGGAATTTGCAGTTAACATTTTCCTGTGTCTAGGCCTAGTCTAGTACAAACATAAATCTAGCTGGTGCATCAGAAAACTTGCCAATGGAAGTGTAATTCAAATCTAAGCTTTATTTGCATGCTGGATTATACAAAATAGGTAGCATAGCTGGTTATCTTGGAGAGTTGTATCAACCAGCTGTAGCATTTGGGGGCTTGGGGGTGAAGGGAGGGAGGATAATGTGTACTCTGCATTTAAGAAACTTCTTTCCTAGGTAAAGAAATACTCAGAGCTGAGGCTCCCCACTGAAAATATTTTGTCATTTATCTTAAAAAAGGTACAGTCAATGGAAGTTGGGTTTGTTTCAGTAGTAGCATAAGTAGTCTGACTGGATTCAAAGTCATATAGATACATTATACTTTGTGCTGTAGACAAAACGAGGCAGAAAACCAGTGCAATTTATGAAATGCCATTATATAACATTAAGCGGAGCTTTTCAGATAAACTTGCACCATTTTCCTATGCAATATATGGTTTAAATTGCAAAATGCCTAAGACTGTGAAATCTGTGCACTAAAAAAAATCTGTGTATGAGCACTGCCTGTTAGGAAAAAATGATACCCATTTATTTTACCTGAGTCCAAGAGCCAGTGTTTGAGGGAAAAAAGGTAAATTACCAAGTGTGAGGAAGCAGTAACAGGCCAGTCTTCCCTCTTAAAATCTTCATTGGTCAGTGCTTTATTTCATGTTTCAAGGTACTGTTACAGCTTACAGAGAACGTTAGCATGTTGTTGTGAGCTGTCAAACTTTCATTTCGTGACTCTTTCGTCTCAACTGAGTATCTTTGTGCTTATCTATGTCACTGTATAACAAAAAAGACACTATAGGTTTGCAGGAAATACACATCTGTCTTCTAATTCTTACTGTCAGAAATGGTGTAGCATTGTACTACAACCCAGGCAGTACAAATTTATCATCTTTTCTTTATTATCCAATTCACTAGTTTTGAAATAATTTTCAGAGCTAAATTCTTTGATGTTAAAATATTCTTCTTACCTAATAAAGGCAAGCTACATCAGGATTTGTATTCCCCACTTAATTTAATCATACTTTCTGTTTTGGGGCATGTATCTTATTTTGTTTTTATCTTTGAAATGCAAAACTGTTCCTAGTTACTGTGAAGTTTGCTGGTACCTCTTTTTTCAGCCTTTGTTTAAGGCCTAATTCATGCTTTAACTTGGAAGTTTCACTGAGATGTTAGACTTATGGTAACCATTCAAGGTCATAAACTGTAAATCTAATTTACACTTTATAAATTTACAAAATTTCTGGATTACTCATGCATTGCATTTTGGGAGGGGGGGCCAAATGAACCATTGGATTTGTTTTTTATATCCCAGTAAAATAGGTCTAAGAATATGCTTGTAAGTCTGGTATGCTTTTATTTGAAGAATGGAATACAGGCCAAACAATTCCATCAAAGGTATACTTGCATTTCTACTTAAAGTCAAGAAAATTCTGGATTCCTTTCAAATTACAAATAGGATTCACCAACAAAAATTACATGTATGCATTGTTAATGTTGTTGTGGTAGCTTTTGTTGGATTTCTCTTCTGCTTGCTGTATTCTGCTTTTGGTTAGCGTCAGATCATTAAATTGTGATGATCTAAAAATAGTCATCTATATGATTGCAAAAAGTCTAACTTTAGTTTGCACAAATTGTTTTGTAATATTCAAAAAAAACTTCAAATGCATTGTAAGATTTTACTTGAACAAAAGCAGAAATAAAAAATCTACCATGTTAGGCAAAGCTTTGTGTGTTCCAGCTGTACTGAAACACTCTGTCTACTTTTACAGGTTCGATTTGTGAAGAACGTGACTTCCTGGAAGGAAATGAAACCAGGATTTTACCATGGACACGTATCTTATTTGGACTTTGCAAAGTATGTTACCCATGGATTTATCTGTTGAGTGTCATAGTAGTTTAAATAAGTTGCTTGGCTCCTTCTGGGATATTACTGCCCTCTAGTGATGAATATCTGCTGTTTTTTAAATTCAAGTGCTGAAATTCCTAGGAGGAGCAGTATTTGGTTTGATTTTCACAGTTTTCAATTGTCTTTTTGCATGATAACACATAGATAAATCTTATTTGAAAACTATTTATATACTAGGTTCAGTATTCCTTGGCTGAATGTCAGTTTGTTTTGCTGAAAATTCTCACTTTTCTCTGGGACATTGGTAGTTCTACCTAAGTGATTGTCTTCCCTTTCCAAGAAGCTTTAGATACCTGTTCTAAAATATGTTCCTATCAAGTAATGCCACATCCTTCTTAAGTTATGTAGTTATTCTCTTTCAGAGTATCCCTTTACACTTTATCAAGATATTAAGCTATATTTTAAGCATTTTTTTTTCTGGCCTATAGTAATCTGACATGCTGTAAAAAGCATAGAAATAATTCTTGTGGAGTTTAATCCTGCTACTTCTAAAATTAATTTAAAATAAATCACCTCCTGGTGACTTCAAAGGTTGAAGGATCATATCTATATTCTTGCTCACATATTCTTGTCTTATTTTTGCTTCTGGATCTAAAGCTGTGATCCTGAGTAACTTTGTCTTGTGAAACCTCCCCTTCAACTGGCAATTCAATTTTGCTTAGCAGTGCTTCATCCCAGACTTGTAGTATGAGGAAAAAGGCTTAAAATTGAAAATGGATTTTTTAGATCTGAGCGTATTCTGCTGCTGCACAAACAATAGCACCTTTACTTCTTGCTGCTGGTCAGTCCTGAGTAATGATATATTTCTGTGTGCTAGAAAATTTAATTTAATTAAAAGACTTTTTTTTTTTTCATGTAGAAAATTTTTAGTCATTGCTTTCAATGTTTCATTCTGTTATATACACTAACTTTTAATTCTAGCTTTTTATTATGGAGAATGAAAAGGGGAAGTGAGAGTTTCATGGTTTCCCAGTACAGTAGGTTAGATAATAGAAAATGCTGAAAGCTACAGTAGTGACTGGAAATTACCAATGGCACCAAGTAAAAGCTTGAAGTTTACAAAAAGTACTAGGCAAGAAGTCTTAATGGTAAATCTACCAATAAAATAAAATGCATCAAATTTCATTAGCTTCCCTTCTGCCTTTAAAAGTTAAACATGAATAAACCACTGAACTGAACTCCTATTGGAATAACAGCTTTCTGGAACAGCAAAGATGAATCAAAAATGAATGTCATTTTATACCCTGTTCACTTCATGAAGCTGAAAACTTTTTCAGATACCAGAAGTCTTTAAAATAATTATTTTATACCTAGAAAGCATCTAAGCAGTTTCACAGATTTTCTTCATCTGCATCTTCCCTCTGGGACTGCATTATCCTTGTGTACATTGCTGTCCTTTCATCCAAACAATTAATTTTTTTCCACAACAGCTTATTGTTTCATATTTGTGGTTTTTATTGAAAGATGGCATTTGTACAAAACAGGTTTGGTGGTTTAAATCTTCTTCATGTGTCCCATGAGCTCATGAACTCATTTCATCAAGCTTCCAGCTTGTATCACAGTAAGTAAAAATTAGCTTAGGTAGATGTGTGAGGAAACATTTTTCTGTCTGTGATAGAGAAATCAGTATGGTTACAGATACTAACTTAGGCTCCTATTTAATAAGCAGAGCCATACATCCAAGTAATCAGCCCAGGTAATGGATGGGCTCAGAGTTTTGTCTTCTGTTTGTCAGCGTTTGTCGCTGATAAGTGGAGCCCTGCGAGGAGAACTCTGTGCTCACTGTACAGGGTGGGTTAGGAGGGCAGTGGTAGTAGGAGACAGGAATTCAATATTGAGTGCCCTGTCTGCTTATTATTAATATATATGCAGCTGCTAGAATAATTGAGACATTTCTAGAGTCAGGGTAATTGTATAAACACTTGTAGTATCTGGTGTGTGAGAATATTTTAGTTTAGTTTGTTTTGTTAAATAAATAATCAACCACTGTACTAAGAAAACTGAAATTGAACTGACTTGCACATCCATGTCATGCACTGGGTATAGGGGTGAGTTGAATCATTAAACTTCCTCTCATCTTCGCTGTATATAGATTTCAGTTGTATGTTTCTTCAGTAGAGACAGGTATTTATAGATAGAGGCTTTTAGGTGTTAGATGAGAAACTTTGATTCACCTTTAAAAGACATTTTTTTCCTCTTTTACTTTAGATTTGGTGTTAAAAAGAAACCAATTTACATAAATGTCATAAGAGATCCTATAGAACGACTAGTTTCTTATTATTACTTTCTGCGCTTTGGAGATGATTACAGACCAGGCCTACGAAGGCGAAAACAGGGAGATAAGAAGGTAAAGTACACTTTGCTCTATGTGTTGTTCTTACCAAAGTTAATATGAAAACAATTTAAGAAATATGTACTGATAAAAGCTGAATACAAGTTCTTGTATAGTCATTAGTGATGGTGGTGGCTTTGTAAGTTATAATCTCCCGTTGGTGTAAGTACTGGACCAGAATGTAACATTGACTGTGTTCTTTGTAACCCTATAAGTTAGCTTTATGTTGCAATCTGTTTAAAATTAAATTATTGTTTTTAGTGTTGCAAGTATCACACTAAGTATACTCTTCTTGCTGAAAATTAAGCTAGATACATTTTCCACCAAAAGCTGTGGAACTGCTGATGACTTGGCCTTCACATTTATCTTATTTATCACTAGAAACTCAATTCATGTATTATTTTAATGTAAATATTACAATGAAAATATATAGAGTCTTCTTGAAAGCTGTGGAATATGAATCATATTTCTCTACTTCTTCCATCTGTCTTAGAAGGCTATGAGAGTAGTTCAGGTAAGCTCATTCAAATCTTGGTTGCTATTACAGCCTCAGAACTATAACCTCATTTAGGGCTCATAAGGTTATTCAGAAAAAAAATCTGTACATCCACTATAATGGTTTACAGTAAGACATTCATCAGAGCGTGTTGCTTTTGCTTTGGACTTTCTTCAAATCAGGAAGGAAAATAAGGTATTAAATAGATTAATAAATAGATTAATATAGTTTATAAGACTACAGCTTTTTTTTTTTTTTTAAATGTGGGGGGTGGGGTGGACATGGATTATACTTTACAGGGCCAAACCATTTTTAAGCTTTCAATGGCAATAGTTTTTAAATGAGGCTTTTTTTTTTTTTTTTGTAATGAGCTAAGGAAAAATCACGTTGGTTACATCTTAGTGCATATGTCTATAAACACCATAACCACCAGAAAATGTAACTAATCATTTTGCATACTTTCTACACTACCCCAAGCAAATGCTGTTTTTGTTTTTTTTTTTAAATCCTGGGTAGGGACCATTCTTCTTTTTTATTTTATTTATTTATTTATTTTTCTGCTGCTAATTACTCTTCTAGCACTGATCTTGTTACACATCACTTACCTTCCTCTGTTACTGAGGTTTTGGCGCCATCTTCTGCTACTGCATTTCAGTTTGTCCAGGCATCCTACAGCACAGACAGAGGAACGCTTCAAGCAGAACAGTAAATTATATCATGTTTTAAAAGACTTAGGGAGATGATTTGATGTTATGGTATTGTTAAAGCATTTTTAAAAAGAGACCTAGGATCCAGTCCATACCATACCATAACTCACTACTTTCCGAGGCGATCGTCTCCGGGGCAGACGCGTTCTGCAGCGGAGTGGGGGATTGGACAGGCCGTGCTAATTTCTCCGGCACCCAGCCCACTCGGGGGAGCCCCCAGGACCCGGCAGCCCTCGTGAGGGAGGTGAACGAGGCGAGAACAAGGCGTAGGCGGAGCCAGCAGCGCCCCCTCCCCAGCTGTTCAAAAGCTGCCCCTAGGGAGCGCAGGCGACCAGGACTGGCAAACAGGGCGTGGCACGTCAGAAGGGAGTGGCGCGGCAGTTAACAGGGCGTGGCACAACAGATAGGAGGGCGGGGCAGTTAACAGAACAGCCAAACAGGGCGTGGCGCGTGAGAAGGGAGTGGCGCGGCAGTTAGCATGACAGTTAACAGGACGGGCAAACAGGGCGTGGCACGTCAGAAGGGAGGGCGGGGCAGTTAACAGGATGGGCAAACAGGGCGTGGCACGTCAGAAGAGAGTGGCGCGGCAGTTAGCACGGCTGTTAATACGACGGGCAAACAGGGTGTGGCGCGTCAGAAAGGAGTGGCACAGCAGCTAGCACGGCAGTTTGCGCAGGCATGGCGAGCAGGAAGGGCAGAGGATTCCCCCCATCCATCCGAACACCTCCTCCAACAGTGGTCTACCGCTAGCTCAGCTGCAATGGTGCACACCAGGCACAGTGCGCTCTCTAGGAAGTCTGTTCACACCCAGACCGACTGCCCGCTCAAAACTGCAGCAGTTCAGGTTTCCGGGTGCAGGGAGTGCCTGAGCCTGTCGCTACCACCTGTGGGGGGCAGAGAGACTGTGTGCGTCAGGTGCGAGCAGGAGGACAACCTGGTCCGCCTGATGGCAGAACTCAAGGAGGAGGTTGAGAGGTTGAGGGATATCAGGGAGTGTGAGTGGGAGATAGACTTGTGGAACTGAAGGACAGGCACCAGGGTGAGACACCCCAGATGGGGGTGGACCCCCTGCCTGTTGCTGTTGGGCAGAGGCAGGGGACCTAGGAGTTGAGGAGGAATGGAAACAGGTCCCTGCTCGACATCGCAGGCGATGCCCTCCCCCACCGGCCCCACCTTCCCAGGTGCCCTTACGCAACAGGTTTGAGGCCCTGAAGCTTGAAAGACCAGTAGCTGAGGAACAGGTAGAAAGTCTACCCAGAAGGATGCCTAGGGCGAGGACGTCGACTCCACACCTCAGGACTGTCTCCACCAGGACAGAAAGAAGGGTGATTGTTGTGGGTGACTCCCTTCTCAGGGGAACAGAGGGACCTATTTGTTGGCCTGACCCTACCCGTAGGGAAGTCTGCTGCCTCCCTGAGGCCAGGGTCAGGGACATTGCCAGAAAGCTTCCCAACCTGGTTCGCCCCTCTGACTATTACCTTCTTTTAATGACACTGAAGAGAGAAACCTGAAGACCATCAAATGGGACTTTAAGGGACAGGGATGGTTAGTGGATGGAGTGGGAGTACAGGTGATGTTTTTGTCCATCCCTACGGTGGCAGGGAGAGGTACAGAGAGGACACGGAAAGCCCACCTGATAAACACGTGGCTCAGAGGCTGGTGCCAACACAGAAATTTTGTTTTTTTTTTGACTGTGGGGCACTTTACTCGGCATCCGGCCTAATGGCTGCAGACGGGTCCCTATCTCTAAGGGGAAAATGGATCCTGGGCCAGGAGTTGGCGGGGCTCATTGAGAGGGCTTTAAACTAGGTAAGAAGGGGGACAGGGCTGAAACAAGGCTTGTTGGAGCTGTGCCAGGGGTAGCAATGGCAAGGCTGGGAGAGAAGGCAATGGCCCGACTGAAGTGCATCTACACTAATGCACGCAGCATGGGTAACAAACAGGAGGAGCTGGAAGCCATTGTCCGGCAGGCAGGCTACGACTTGACTGCTATCACAGAAACGTGGTGGGATCACTCTCATGACTGGAGTGCTGCAGTGTCTGGCTATAGGCTCTTCAGAAGGGACAGGCAGCATGGAAGGGGTGGTGGTGTGGCTCTCTGTATCAGAGAGAGTTTTGATGTTGCGGAACTTGAGGCTGGGAATTATAAGGTTGAGTCCCTATGGGTTAGGATCAGCGGGAAGGCCAACAAGGCAAGTATCCTGGTGGGGGTTATAGACCGCTGAACCAGGATGAGGAGACTGATGAGGAGTTCTACAGGCAGCTGACAAAAGTTGTGAAATAGTCAGCACTTGTTCTCGTGGGGGACTTCAACTTCTCAGACGTATCCTGGAAGCACAACACAGCCCAGATAAAGCAGTCTAGGAGGTTTCTGGAGAGTGTGGAAGATAGCTTCCTGACACAGCTGGTTAGTGAGCCTACCAGGGGAGGTGCCTCACTAGACCTTCTCTTCACAAACAGAGAAGGACTGGTGGGAGATGCAGTGGTTGGAAACTGTCTTGGGCAGAGTGACCATGAAATGGTAGAGTTGTCCATTCTTGGAGAAGTCAGGAAGGGGACCAGTAAAACCGCTGTATTGGACTTCCAGAGGGCTGACTTTGAACTGTTCAGGACACTGGTTGGTAGAGTCCCTTGGGAGGCGGTTCTGAAGGGCAGAGGAGTCCAGGAAGGCTGGGCGCTCTTCAAGAAAGAAATCTTAATGGTGCAGGAGTGGTCTGACCCCACGTGCCCAAAGACGAGCTGGTGGGGAGGAAGACCAGCCTGGCTCAACAGAGAGTTGTGGCTTGAGCTTAGCAGGAAAAAGAGGGTTTACAATCTTTGGAAAAGAGGGCGGGCCACTTGTGCTGACTATAAGGATGTTGCGAGGCAGTGCAGGGATAAAATTAGAAAGGCCAAAGCTCATCTCAATCTGGCTACTGCTGTCAAAGACAACAAAAAATGTTTTTACAAATACATTAATGCAAAAGGAGAATCTCCAGCCTTTACTGGATGCAGGGGGGAACTTAGTTACGAAAGATGAGGAAAAGGCGGAGGTGCCTTCTTTGCCTCAGTCTTTAGCGGCAAAACCAGTTACTCTCTGGGTACCTAGTACCCTGAACTGGTGGAAGGGGATGGGGAGCAGAATGTGACCCTCACTATCCATGAGGAAATGGTTGGCAACCTGCTACAGCACTTGGATGTATGCAAGTTGATGGGGCTGGATGGGATCCACCTGAGGATACTGAGAGAACTGGCAGAGGAGCTGGCCAAGCCGCTTTCTATCATTTATCAACAGTCCTGGCTATCTGGGGAGGTCCCAGTCAACTGGCAGCTAGCAAACGTGACACCCATCTACAAGAAGGGCCGGAGGGCAGACCCGGGAAACTATAGGCCTGTCAGTTTGACCTCAGTGCCAGGGAAACTCATGGAGCAGATTATCTTGAGTGTCATCACGCAGCACTTAAAGGGCAACCAGGTGATCAGGCCCAGTCAGCATGGGTTTATGAAAGGCAGGTCCTGCTTGACGAACCTGATCTCCGTCTATGACAGTGACACGCTTGGTGGATGAGGGAAAGGCAATGGATGTGGTCTACCTTGACTTCAGCAAGGCTTTTGACACCGTTTCCCACAGCATTCTCCTCAAGAAACTGTCTGCTCGTGGCCTGGACTGGCGTATGCTTCTTTGGGTTAAAAACTGGCTGGATAGCCGGGCCCAAAGAGTTGTGGTGAATGGAGCCAAGTCCAGTTGGAGGCCGGTCACTAGTGGCGTTCCCCAGGGCTTGGTACTGGGGCCGGTCCTCTTTAATATCTTTATTGATGATCCGGATGAGGGGATCGAATGCAACCTCAGGAAGTTCACAGATGGACACCAAGTTAGGTGCGTGTGTCGATCTGCTTGAGGGTAGGAAAGTTCTGCAGGAGGATCTGGATAGGCTGCACCGATGGGCTGAGGTCAACTGCATGAAGTTCAACAAGGCCAAGTGCCGGGTCCTGCACCTGGGGCACAATAACCCCAAGCAGAGCTACAGGCTGGGAGAAGAATGGTTGGAGAGCTGCCAGGCAGAGAAGGACCTGGGAGTATTGGTGGATAGTCGGCTGAATATGAGCCAGCAGTGTGCTCAGGTGGCCAAGAAGGCCAACAGCATCCTGGCTTGCATAAGAAGCAGTGTGGCCAGCAGGTCTAGGGAAGTGATCATCCCCCTGTACTCGGCTCTGGTGAGGCCGTATCTCAAGTACTGTGTTCAGTTTTGGGCCCCTTGCTACAAGAAGGACATGGAGGTGCTTGAGCGAGTCCAGAGAAGGGCGACGAAGCTGGTGAGGGGTCTGGAGAACAAGTCCTACGAGGAGCGGCTGAGGGAGCTGGGTTTGTTCAGCCTGGAGAAAAGGAGGCTCAGGGGCGACCTTATCGCTCTGTATAAGTACATTAAAGGAGGCTGTAGCGAGGTGTGGGTTGGTCTATTCTCCCACGTGCCTGGTGACAGGACGAGGGGAAACGGGCTAAAGTTGCGCTAGGGGTGTTTTAGGTTGGATATTAGGAAGAACTTCTTTACTGAGAGGGTTGTGAGGCATTGGAATGGGCTGCCCAAGGAAGTGGTGGAGTCACCATCCCTGGAGGTCTTTAAAAGATGTTTAGATGTTGAACTTAGCAAAATGGTTTAGTGGAGGACTCTTAGTGTTAGGTCAGAGGTTGGACTCGATGATCTTGAGGTCTCTTCCAACCTAGATAATTCTGTGATTCTGTGATAACCTACTCTGTTCCTTTTCATGAAAAGCATAATTTGGTCAGTGGAACTTCTTCCTGATAGAGATGAGTGGGGTAGAAGGCTCAGCATGCTGCTGAGTCCAAGCCATTTATAGAACTTAATATTTACAAAAAAGAATGAATCTAAAAGTGTTGTTTTAGGTTTTAATTATATTCTGGACAGACTTGGTAAACAGTCACTGGGAAACATTAAACCAAAATGCACAGTACTACTGCTTGGTTAGACTGTGCTTTAACTTCTAACTTACTGGAAGAATTTGAAATTCTTTCCTATTTATGTAATGCATTAATGCATTGCATTAATAATTTTCTGTTTATGATGTTATGATCACAATGTACATGGGGGAGTTCATTTTCTTTCTGTGCCCCTGTACTTCAAAAGTTATAGTTCAGCTCCAATAACAGAGTCTGTAAAATGTTTCTTAAGGTAAAGTTTCTGTATGGGGCAGTCAAAGTATGTGTGGAAAAGGAAGTGGGGAAGGGGACTTCTCCTATTTCATCTTAATTTAAAAATTATTTCCTTTCTTACACACTTTAACTATAAAATAACCTCCAGGTATAAGCAAAGTCTTTCTTTTGACAGGTGCCAGTTCATACTTAGTATATACATTCATAAGTTAGGAGGTGCATTTAAACGATTTAATTTCGAGGTGATGTTGATGCTATGAAATAATCATGGTAGATCACACTAGAATTTCTCTGGAGAAAGCATACCTTGGAAATTTTTCTAGAGAAAGCATACCTAGGAAAGCAATGTCCATGTTTACCTTGTTAAGCTGTGCATTCATGTGTGATGTGTAACATGTATCAGCTATTTGAAACACAAAGTGCAATGCAGAACAAGACTACAGGTTAATTCCTGTGTTGGGCTGATACCATGAAGTTTTTCGGGTTATCTCAGGATCTTTACCTCAAAATAAATCTAGGTAAGGAGGTCATATGTTGATTAAAAATACCATAATTACTCATTTTATGGTGGCTGGGTAAAATACTTGCACGTTCTTTACAATGCTAATGGATTTTTTATTGTAACTGTTGCTGTAATTGAAATTCTGTGTGGCTACAGCTGTCTGTCCATGCTGTTTGGAATATTCTGTTACCCAGTGAACAACTTGTTTCACTTCTGATTGCCTCTGAAACAACAGTTCTTTGTCATAATATTTAAAATGTAATAGAACAGATTTCAATCTAAAACACAAAAGGCACGGTATTCTGTGCTCTAAAGATCCAGCTGTTCCAGTATTGCACAAGTCCCAATGACATTTGACTCTGTATCTGTAGTAACTTCTCGCGTGAGGGGAAAAATGACAATACCAACACTTCTTGACTGGTTCTGCTAGTTTTGACATAGCACCTTTGTCAGGGGGCACAAGTAGGACCCAGTTGTTGATTACCTCTATTTATAAAAGGTTTTCTGAATACTAGTTTGATTTAGACAAGTAGGTCCTCCCAATAAAATATTGTCATAGCAAGACTTGAAGACATTATTTTCATTCTTTCACATCATGTCTTGTGATTTTGTGTCCCCGCTACATTTAGCAACTGAGCAGGTCGAGATGGGTGATACTCATACCCAACTGTAAAGCTCAGTTCCGTTTGTCTTTGTTTCAGACCTTCGATGAATGTGTGGCAGCTGGAGGCTCAGACTGTGCTCCGGAGAAACTTTGGCTTCAAATTCCGTTCTTCTGTGGCCACAGCTCCGAGTGCTGGTAGGGAGATAAATGTGGCTTAAGTTCTTAGTCAAGTATATCATCGCTGAAATTTAATTGTAACGAATTTGAATATGTAGTACAGCTGGGGGACTGGATGAAGTGTAGCAGCAGGTACTTTACTAATTCTTCTTATTACATATTTTCTTTGAAGGCGCCTCAAAATGCTTTTTACTGAAGCAGTATTGGAGTCCTTTAAACAAGCAGTATGTTAGGATACTGTATCAGCAGTGTTCTGAGGAAAAACTTAATTTTGTTTTAAAAAATTATTTGTAGATTTAGGATCTTTAAATTTTTCCTTTATGTCAGGTTACAATATATGTTCTTCTGAGTGGAGGTATTTTGTTCAAGATCCTGGAGTTGTTTGGTTGTGCTTTTTGTTTTT
This sequence comes from Aythya fuligula, assembly GCF_009819795.1. Classification (NCBI taxonomy): domain Eukaryota; kingdom Metazoa; phylum Chordata; class Aves; order Anseriformes; family Anatidae; genus Aythya; species Aythya fuligula. The sequence goes on from NC_045566.1 coordinate 15,504,438, forward strand.
TTTTTTGAGAATGAAGTATTTGAGATCTGGATAAATTTATCTACTTAAACGTTTATCAGACTTCAGTAGTCAATGATATATAGTAGAAACAAATGCAAATAGTGTCCATCTGTCAATGCATCTTGTTTTATAACAATGGCACAGGCTTTAAAGAACTGTTTAGCAAAACCAAATTTGGAAAAATGGTTAGTCACATAAAACAATCACATTCAAGTAGTATGTAAAAGAGAAAATGATAATAAAATTAAAACAAACAAAAACACACAAATAATATGATGGATTCTGAGTGAAATCAAGGGGAATTATTTTAGTTTGTCACAGGTACTGTTCATCCAAATGGAATTAATTTAAGCATAAGCAAAGCAAATGGTCACTTGGGAACTTCTCTTTCAGTGCCTCTTGGCCATACAGCTGAACAAGCAGAGAAAAATACATCTGAGCCTATGTTTTCACCCTGTCTAGATCTATAGAAAGAAGGAAAATGCTAGTTTAATTTTTTCTTTGTTGTTCAATGGGAAATCCTCCCATTAACTGCAATGACTTTCTAATACAGAATTATGCTTGAACAATGTAAAAGGGAAGGTGCGTTCTTACCAGAACCATATATATATATATATAACCTGACTATATATATATATATGCTGTTTAAATAGTAAGTTATTATTCAAAACAACTAGCGAAGTGAAATTTTAGGTATGATAGGTATGATGTTTTAGGTATGAACACAGGTAAGAGAAACTGGAAAGGGAAATGAAGATAGAAATCGTTATAATTTGAAGTGAATCTTGCCTTTCCTATACAAATGTCCTTGAAGTGATCTCCACCTAGGGACCAAGGATTGTTGGCTGACATCAGAGCTTGCTGTAATTGTTATTTGCCATTTTAGGAATGTGGGAAGTAGATGGGCTTTGGAACAAGCCAAGTACAACCTGATTAATGAATACTTCCTAGTGGGAGTTACTGAAGAGCTTGAAGACTTCATCATGTTATTGGAGGCAGCTTTGCCCCGGTTCTTCAGGGGTGCCACAGAACTGTACCGGACAGGTATTTAAATAGTTGATTTCCATATCCCATTCATGTTCTTATCACTCTTTTTTATGTGAATTATTTAAACCCAGATGAATAGTTTTGAGTCTCTACCAAGCTTGCCTCTCCGTTGACTGATATCCTTACAGAAAAGAGAAACTCTTCCAAGAAAACTCTCCATACAAATTTTTGAGGGCTACCCAAGTGTCTTACACAAACTGTAAATGTTGAAGACTGGGCTAAAGGCAGTTGTGTAGGTATGCTACATTTGCAAATCACAGAAAGCTCAAAATATATGCTTAGGAAATTGCAGCAGGTGTTTGTCAGAATATTTTTGAAAAGGCTTGCAGGGGCTTCAGTTACATTAAGTAGTTGGTATTAGCAGATTATATTTCCTCAGAAGTTCTGCTGAAATTCTGTTCTTGATGCAACCTTATTATCTGTGTAAAATCAGTTATGATTTGACTGGGTTTTCTTTTTAAAACAAAAAGGAAAAAAAAAACTCATCTTGTCTGCACCTGTGTTCAAAATCAAAATTTAGATCTTCAAATGACAAAGGGGAAGAAAAATGAGTTTTAAACAAGAAAATTGAAACATTTTTTTGTTCAGATGGCTTCCTTAAATTTGCTTTTATCACAGTGATTTCAAAAACTTCAGTAATTATTCTTTAGTTCAGACATTCTTAAACTCAGTCACAGATCATGCAGAAGAAGTTTTGAAGACCTCCTGTGGATAACCTGGAAATTCTGGCCCAATATGGCAAATTGTTCATTAAGGAATGTCAGGACAGAGCGAGCAAAATGATATCTCAATAACTGTGGGAAAGTTAACTTAAAAATGCTACACATGGTATTCAGAAACAGGGAGTGTAATGATGTTTTTTTTGGAGAACTCCGACTCCTGTTACACAGTGTGTATCATAGGATTTCTTGGTCAGACTGAAGATCCATACGGCTCGTGAATACCTAATTAGATACTTAAAGCTCAGTGTGTGGTATCTGGCAGTGGTCATCAGCAAACGTCAGCGAAAGTGTGTAAGAACAGGACAAGTGAATGATAGTCATCGCTACAGGTTATCTTCAGTTCCGAAGAATGAGTAAAATGCACTTTGAAGGATAACTTTTATTTCTTTGGAGAGTTTTTAGTCCATCAACTGACTTTTAAAAAATTCTCAAACTTGCCACAAGTGACAGAAGTTCCACAGTTAAGCTGAAAAAACCTACAGTTTTTTTAATATGACAAAACCTACTTGTGCTTTGAACCTATCATGTAGTTCCGTTTGAGGACCCCCATTCCTTTATGAAGGATCTGAGAACAGTAGTACTCAGTCTTTTCCAAGTTTTATGGCCCACATTATTTTCACCTTATATATATTATTTTCACCTTATATTTTTTTTTATTTTGTTTTTAATTATTTTTATTTTACTACGGTGGTGGGACTGAAAAATTCTAACCTGAGTTCTTTCTTCTGTGGAAACTGTTTTACACCTGTGATTTGCTTTGTTTCCTTTGTCTGTACCTTTTCCAGCACATAGACCACTGTCCTTCACACAGTATTTGAGATTTAGGTTCACTGTGAGTTTATTTCTTTCTGCCTATATGAAAGTGTTCCCTCTCCAAGATTATCTTGTTTCCACAAACTGTTGGTTTACTTGGGATACAAAGGTCCAAGTACTTCTGGAGTCATAGTAAGATTTTTGCTATACAGGTAGATCACTTTCTGTGAGCTGGCCATGCAACTTATGATGAGGAAAAGATCCTTCTTAGAGATCCTTCTTAGTAGGGCTTCTATCTGCAAATGGTAGAAATGGAACTGATGCATCAAGCCCTAGATAAGTACTATTGACAAATTTAATATAAAACAGCAGAGAGCACTTCTTAAGGAAAATATTTTCAGCATTTTGGTCATCTTTGTCTCATTACCTAAGTCTCTGGCTCTGCAGTTTATAAAACTCTTAACATTAGATACCTTATTAACATCTAAATAATTAATTCTGAAAGACTAATCGTGCTCCAAGTACATTATGTGGAGTAATCTTGTTCCTTAAATGAAATGTTCATTCCTTGATTTTATTAGAGTAAGAAGAAAGAATTGAAAGAACTGTTGCAAAATTCATTAACATTTAGTGAGAGACTGCGATTTTCCAGCCCAACATGTTGCGTTAATAAATTCTGGATTAAGTTGTGTCACTTCAAATGCTATCGGCGTGCTGAGAGTGTGAAAACTCTGTAAATAAAAGGACTGTATACATTTTTTCATCACGTGAACGTTAAAGTGAAGCTATTGCTTTCATTTTGCATTTAGGAAAGAAGTCTCATCTTAGGAAAACAACTGAGAAAAAACTTCCCACAAAAGAAACTATTGCCAAGCTACAACAGTCTGAAATCTGGAAAATGGAAAATGAGTTCTATGAATTTGCACTGGAGCAATTTCAGTTCGTCAGAGCACATGCAGTTCGGGAAAAAGATGGAGAATTGTATATTCTGGCTCAAAACTTTTTCTATGAAAAGATTTACCCTAAATCAAACTAAGAACATAATACTGGTAGATTTATGGACCTAAATCTTTTGTCACATCATCATCACAGTCCTCAGCCATGGAAACTAGATTGCCTGTAGACCTCCAAGACATTTCTCTATAGATCTGAGAAAAGTGGGCTGTGGATCACCTCCAGGGTGTTGGATACCAACTAACCATGTTGGTAATCCAGAAGCAAAAGTTTCATTTCTTTTATCTAACTACATTCAGTGGGAGTTAATACCCTTTACCTGAAGAAATCTACACTTTAATTTGGAGCAATTAACACACAGCAGTTCTAGTTGAAAATGTAAACAAAAAATGCTTCTGTTAATGCTCTTTTTAATTTTCAGAGCAATTTATTTTTGTTTATACTTCTGTGAAGAGGAAGTCATTTTTCCCAGCTTTCAACATGGAAATTTTGGTTGTATACTATATGAGTAGTGTTAATAACTGGTTGACATCTGTGCTTTGTTTTTGTGAATCATGTCACATGATATTATTTGGGATGGTTAATCATGTTCTGCTGAGAAATGCTGCTGCTGGAATTGCCCATATTTATATATGTGGTTTTATTAAAAAATTACAACTAATCATTAGTGTTAAAACAACATCATTTTCAAATTAATATTGTAAAAAGTTAAAGAATCAGAGCAGTGGGGGGGAGGGGTTCTTTTGTTTTTTTATTCACACTACCCCTGACTGAGGTTGGGAAAACTACAAAGAAAGTTGGTATTGTCTGCAGTTCTAGTTGATGCTTACAGTGGTATAAAAATAGTAAAGTCAATATAAAGTTTCTCCATGGATTCTTTGTAGTAATTGTAAGCTGAGGTATTGGTGAATCCATATTATGACTCCATTAGTGAGCTGTGGTATGGTTAGGGTTTTCCTACTACTTTGAGACTTTTACCTGTAGAATATTTTTAATAAGGTGCTTTATAATGTGTTTTAAAGCATTGCATTTACAAAAAGAGTAAGATGCTGTAAATACTGCTTATTTTATGTATTTGGACCAAAAGGTTTAAAGTAACGTGTTCAAAGTGGGTTTTTGGTTTTAGGGTTTTTTGTGTTTTTTTTTTTTCTTTTTTCTTTTTTTTTTCTTTCCACCCATTCTGTTGTGTGAAGTAAAAAAAAAAAATAATAATAATAATCAAAAATCACATATACTTCCTGGTTGAGTTAACTGTTGGACATTACAGAAATGCACTTCAGTGACCTCTATGACTTTAATACTAGAATGTTGTCCAGGGATTCTCTTTACAGAAATGTTGTCATCATCCTTTATTATGTTAAGAGGAAAAGAAGAAAAATGTGATGTGTAGTCTGGTTGAGAAAGATGCAGTGAGCTTGACATAATTGTATTTATGTAACTGCCTTATGTGACTATTGTAAATTTGTGAGTTGCCATTATTAACCATGTGAAACACCTGGTAAATCAAGTAAATTGAAACTTGAGAACAGATGTTTGGGGCCACTGCATTATAGCAAATGGCAGTGGAGAACTACAAGAATTTGTTTCCTATTGAATTTTCGTAAAGATCTGAGTATTTACACATCTTACACCTGCCTTTTCTTAAAGTGCTTTTCACAGGGTCTGATGGGGGAAGGCACTGAGGAGACAAAGTAAAAAATGGTTGTAAAGTTTTTAATTCCTAAGGGATGATGCTGAAGGCTTAGTTTAAAATTACCAACTGGAGTTTCTTTAACCAGCTTGTTCTTGTAATGAAAACAAAGGAAATGGAAAATGGTCTGTGAACTGGGTGTCTGCAGCCAAAAGCAACAGTCCAATTACAGACAGGATAATGACAGACTATCAAGTACATCTTGCCTTTTCTTTGTTTTCTTGGATTTTCTCTTTGAATTTTAAAAATAGACCTCATTGTTCTTCCCAAATAATCAGGGAAGTTCCTTCTGGTAGTTTACCATTTATATAGCGTGAACCATGCATAAGATTTCCTGTGCTAGTTCTTGTCTACTGACGTCATTAATAATGCCAACATGCCTGGGAATAAGATGTGTTCACACATGAAGACAGTTTCTTGCTAAAGGAAGGAGCTGGGTCGTACACAAGAAGTAACTAATGGAGATATAAAAACTTCTAAAACAAAGCAGTAGCCTTTTTGAAATAAGTGGAATATTTATAATCCCGGTAAAGACTATCTACTAGGTGATAGTTTTATTTCAGATATTTTTGACTATATTGCTTTCCTTCAGTATGATTTGGTAAGTTACCTTCTTGAGTCAAAATTCTAAGAAGAGCACCTCTAGGAGAATGGAAGCATTTACTAAGTAAAAACATAAAACATTCACCTTAGTAATGAAAAAAGTTATGTACGCAAATACTTCTGTATTCACAAGAAAAAAAAAAAAAGCAGAGCTGCTACTGATTTCAGTACAGCCTATAGAAACCTTTTCTATTTCATAAACAATTCTTAAAGTTGTATGCCTTCCCCACCCTCCTCCCCAGAATTAAGGATTTCTGAAATATGAGCCTTCAGTAATGGTAGAAAAAATTGTATTTTTGTTTACTTTTAAGAGCAATATACTTTTTCATAGTTCGTATAAGTAAACACATTATCTACTTCCTGTTCTTTGCTATGAACTGACCAGATTGAGACAAAAGTTTGACTTTTTTTTTAATATTAGCTACAGTCGGAGAGGTGAATTCATTGTAGATGTACTCTGAAAATGTTACTGTCTGTGAAACATGAAAGGAATTCAGACTGTGTACTTTTGTATGTAGTGCTACCATCTGTCTGGCCAGCTGTGAACTTTTTAGAATCCATTGACTTAAGAACTATTGATCTTTGATTTCCTAAAAGCAAAGAGTTTAGGAAAGGAAACTTACAAATTTTTTAATAACCTGCTGTGTTCATCTTCTATTCAGAAAGGAAGCAATCCAATCTGTTGATATTAAAAACATTTTACAGTACATAAACAGAATTTATCTTTTGCGTTTTCCCGTAAAGAGTTTGAATGAAAAGCGACAATACATGGACTCTTGTTGTTGCAGGTTGTATGATCAGAAAACTTACTATGCAGCCTCCTGAACACTTAACTGAACTCTGAACTGAAGTCACTGTAGTCTGCAAAGGAGTAAGACTTACTTTTTGCTGGGCTGAGTTCATTTGAAAGGTGCTGAAATGCTCATATATGTAGTTGAGTGTAGGTGTGTTATGTGGTTCTGTACTTTTTGTACAAAATTAATGCTCAGATTTTGCGCAAAATTCTAGCCCTGTTGAAACTCCTGATTGTCAGAGAAATGGCACTAGGACCAGCTGTGCTGGCAACTACATAGCCATAACCCCAGCATGTCTGGAGCACTTGGGATCTACTGGGCAGTGTTGATGGGAGAGCAACAGTGTTTTCGGCTTCTTCCCATAATGATCCTGTATCCATGCAACAAGAATTTCACTCCTGTTTTCTTAGTGCATCTGTGGGCAGACAAAATGCTAGGGTGTGGAGTGTCCTACGTGTACATTTCTGTTTGCTTTGGGTTTATTTTCGTACGGTCTCTATTAATGGTATGCTGATCGTAGCATCATTTTCAAACAGGCATGAAAATCGGTAGCTCTACAATGTGGCAAAGGAAGCAGCAGTCCATCCTGGTCATTTGAAATGCCTTTTCTGGGTACTTTGCTTTTCTGGAGATACTTAGCTGTTCTTGCTTTCCAGGAATACGCATTTCCTTGTTTATGATCTCAGTCCTATTTTGATATCAGGAAGAATTCTGTTATAATTCTGTTATAATTCTGTTAACATTTTCCATTAAGCTTACCTGGTGTTGCTAAGTATGTATATGACGAAAGCTATGTGATGACGCTGTCTGAACTGTGCTGCTTAAGCAGTCAGTGGAAAAACCTGATTCAAGTGCACTGCCAATGTAGCTCTTCAAAATTAGAGCATATTTTATGACTACTAGAGATTAAATGTAAGGAAACTGTAGGGCTACGGAGTTGCATGGAAGCATCCTTTACAGTAAGCCTATGCAACTACATAACCTTTACAGCAGTATTTATAGAAAGAGCCCTTTTCAAGAAGACTTTTCTGGAGTATAATTATAAATGTTTATACACTTGTACTGTCTTATATTTACATCAGCAGGTTTCTGTAGCTTCTGTAAAAAAGACAGGTTTGTGAGCATTTCTAAAGTAGTACTGAATGTAATTTTGAAAAACATGGATTGTGCTTCATGACTTTTTTCTTTTTAAATACACACAGCTAACTAGTGCCTTTTTTCCTCACAATCCATGTTGAAGATGTTTGCTCCCTCTCACCCTCAGTAAATTGATTCGTTTGTGCAATACTATTCCAACTTGAAACCATTTTGTCACAGCTGTTTGAGAAATAATCTCCATTTTTCCTTATTATGCTGCCAGCTTTCTGTTGTTGAAGTGTTTCAGTTGATTACCTAATGCAAATGCTATAAAATAAAACACCCAGTGGGAAGGGGAAAAAAAAAAGTCTGCTGTCCTGTCTTAATATCTGTATGTCACATTCACATGAAAGGATCTTTTCCTAGAACATGTTGTCATGCAGCATTGTAAACTTCACTTGCAGTGATTGCAATTCTGGAGGGGAGGGATGAGCTGCAGCGTAGTTCACCTGTAATAATTTCATATAGCCACAACCAAATATATTTATAAGCCTTTAGAATTTGCATTGGGCTTTCTGTCCAGGCACATAATAAATTTCTAGTGGGTATACATTGTGTTGGAAGTGTCAATGAAAAGTTCTTTAATATTAAAACTGAGATTTGTAAAAGCAGAAAATTAGCATTAAAACAATGAATTGATGCATACGTGTGTCTCTGGCTGAAAGAACAAACGACATGACAGATTACCGTGGTGCTGGAAGATGCTCGCTTACTGCGGTAATGAGCGTGGTGTGAGAATTTGAGTGGAATAGAAATGTGGTTTGCATTTGTAGGCAAGCACTTAAAACAAGAAAATATAGTGAGCATGAGGACGACACTGTTTAGGATTTCTGATGCATACTGTAAACATCACCCTATAAACATTCCTAGCTGTACGCACTATGGAGCTGAACAACTGTCTGTCCCGGCCAAGTTTCCTAATGTAATAGTTCCTAAATATTTAGTTGTCAGCCTTGATGATTAAGAACCATCATGCAGTTACTCAGCAACTTCCACTTGAGGATTTTGCTGACCTTAAATCCCACTTCTGTTGCAAGTAGACTTTTCCTTATTTCCATCACTGGAAGCGAGAAGTGTAATTGCTGTATGGAAAACAAGGTCTCTGCTTCTATCAGCCAGTGGGAAGTGAATGGAAAAATTTGGCTGGCCTATCTAGAGGTAGAGGGCATTCTGCGGTCACTGTACCTCTTCCTAAAATGATGAAGTAAACAAAATGGCAGCCCCAAAAATTGACAATACAAAAAATGTTTTATTTAAAATTATAGTAGCTTTTCCTGTGAAAGACAGAATGCTGTTACAGGTATGAGGTAAGTACTGCTTGAACCTTCTTTTTTAACCAATGCTGCCATTTGCACAGGTAATTAATTGCATCAGTTGGAATTCATGAGAGGGGCGTGAAAGAAAGGAGAGGTTTTCGTGTTAAAGCTGGATTCTTTGCAGGTCCTGTATTTTCATTTTATTATTTACTGTTTGAATCTTGCATTTGATTTCAGTATGATTTCCTTACTTAATAAAATACAAGAAGTTGCTAGTGAATGTCAAAGCAATGTCCAGATGTTTTCTTCAAGCACAAGTCCCCTGCTATGACCTCCCCCTGGCTTCATTACCACATAACGCAGATGTGGTAACTTTCAATAAGAGCTAATTTAAAGGACTAATAATACTCTTTATTAAAAAAAACCTCTACAAAGAACACCTGTGGCCTAAAAATGAAGGCTTTGAGACCTTTCACCTTGTCATAATAACCAACTGCATCCTCATAAAAATGGAAAATACTGTGATAAACATTCTCTACCCACTTTTTACATGTTTACAAGGCTTGTCCTGAATACCAGTCTGATTTGCTGCATGCAGGCAATACCTTCTTATAACAAACATGGATGTCAATAATTGCACAAAGAAAACTACCCGTCTCCCTATTTAAAAAAATAAAAAATTAAGAAGATCTAAGAACAAAACATTATAAAGGTGATTGGTGGGAATTGGGGGTGTAGTCTAAGCATACAGGTATCATTCTTCTAACATTTTAAGAAATGAATTGCTGCCTTGCTGGTAGATGCATGTGCATTAGTATGAACTAATACACTATTAGTATGAACTCATCTGTTGTTTTTTTTCCAACTAAAAAAAAAAAAAACATATTTCAAACAAATTTGGTTTTAATAAGAAAAAACACTTTTTTTTTCTGTTTTGAGAGAGAAACATACCTAATTTGGTGTGATAATTTAAATGCTCTAACTCAACCAGAACTTCTAGGCTTGATGCAGCAGTGACTGGAAAATATTATGAACAGTCTCTTTACCAAAAAAAAAAAAAAAAAAAAAAAAAAAAGGCAGTCTAGAGAATAATGTTTTTCTTGCCCTAAAGATGTTATTGTCTTGACAAATATTGATTGCAATTTTTAGCACAGAATAGAATTTGGCATCCTTAATCTCCTTTATTTAGAATTTAATAACTTTTAAAATGTTGCTTGACTTTGGAGAACTGGCAAGGGAAAAAGGAATGCTCAACTGCTGGAGACTTGTTCAGTTATAGGCTGGCTTTGTCAAGGCTGCCTCTGTGTAATGATAACTGAATATATGGGCAAAAGTTCTGTAACACAGTCAGTATGGGAACAAAGTGTGTATGTGCGTCTGTGAGGACAATAGGTACAGAGTGGAGTGGAAGCATAGGCAGAAATATAAACCAGTATATGAGGTTGTAGACGTCATAATGTTAACAGCTATGATGGCTATCTTTGGCCCAGTTATCTGCTTTGGATCTTCAGTGCCTTCCCTAGACTGAATTAATGAATTCAAGGTTGGAACCATCAAGGCTACTGCTATTATAAGCAAGGCCTGTGCACCAATGAATAAAATCTCTCCTATTTATAACTCCAGTCCAAATGCCTACTTCCTGCACTTCTAACTGCTAAGCTATAGATCTGGAAAAGCAGATTGTGCTGCCTGGGAGGCTTGTATGCTCTTCATTTGAGATCCTTGCATCTTGAAGATAAAATGGACAGTAATGGCATAATAGAAGTCAAATCCATGAAGTCTGGGAGAAAGCATCTTATACTCACATTACAGGAAACAAAAATTACACTTTTTTTGGTGTCCATTCAGAATGAGCTCAGGGCTTCTAGCCAGACATCTGTTAATACTAAATGCTACTGCTGAGAGATGGTTGGAAAAGTGAGGTTTACTTTCAGCACAAATTGCCATACACAATGTTTTCTCTACAAAAAAGTTTTCAACAAATGTGGGTTGTTTTGTTTTGTTTTTCCTAAGACAACTGGGGATTTTTTCCCTTGAAAACAGAGCAAAACAGGAAAATGTCAGTACCCCCCACCCCAGTGAACGTTCCTTGTCAATGCTTTTTTTTCCCCAAGTGGATGGAAAAATGTATGAGAGTATGACATCTGCATTCAGCCTCTCCCTTTTCTCAGCTGGCTCTGGGAGATAGTGTAATAGGTTTCATTCATTCACAAGCCTTGCAAAGGACAAGTCTTATCTCGCAGGTATTATTGTGAAACATGAGGTCACGCTCCGATGGGGAGTTTATCAAACTTTGTGTTTACTCAGGATCACCTTTGAGAGTAGTGGTGGCAGCAGCGCTCCCTGTCCTGTGTGTCGGAGGCAGTGCTCATGTGTTGTGCCGAACTGGCTTGTGGGCACTACTGAACATGCGTACAGCATTGGGGAAGTTTGCCCAGTGCATCTGATGGTCACTTCATCCCGTAAAGGTATCTAACTTCTGCTTGCATATTTATTTATTACTTTTAGTCTTTGTACAGGAAAAGTGCATGACAAGCTGAGAATCAGACTACAATAAATGGGTTTTATTAACTAAAGATTTGCAGCTGGCTCATGTGTTGCTTTAAGCATTGTTTTGGTTCTATAACCCCTCATCTCCAATGCACCCATCCAGGAACATCCCCATATTTATATCTATATGTGTGTGTCTGCACACATGCAATCGTAGTTCTTATTGCTCTATTGTACTGGAGAAGTCATATTTGAAGGCATCTTTGGAAGCCGAGTTTGAAACCACTGTCAGTAGTCAGGAGGAACAAAGCATGCCTAGGCAGGTGCTCCATTGCACTTTCAAAACCCAGCTTCTTTGTGTATCTGAAATGTCCTCTCAGCATTTGTTGAGCAGTGCAGCTTGGGTTTTACCTGGTTCTAGTATCTAAGAAACAAATTTAAAAGATATTTCTCCGATGAAAGATCCTTAGAGTAAAGCTTATTGCTCCTTTACCACATGGTTTCCAAGACAATTGTGTACCTTGTGACTGAGAGGAGGGAGAAATCCTGGTGTAGTTTATCGTAGATATTGAGATGGATATTTGAGTATATTTCAGCATTTTACATTTTGCCTATGCACGCTGATTTAAATTAATTCTTTTTCTTCTGTTTTCTACATGCATTGAAAAAATCTGATAAGCAAAAGAAAGTGCTTTTGTCTGTATGCTGTGTTGATCCATTCAGTGGTGGTAGACTCTCCTCCATAACAGTCTCATTTTGTTCATCCAGATTCAAATAATGATTGATAACTGGAAGTCTTACTGTCTAGTCCAAAGATGCTGTAAATGACTAGGAAGTGGGAACTGGTATCACAGCCATACAGGATATTCTAACAGTATTGTGGTAACAGTATTTGTCTATTTTTCAAATGTAGAGGCCAAATTTAGATATTTGCTAGATTAATGTAGTTATCTAACTTTTTTCTTCACATTGAGCAAATATTAATAACTTTCTAGGAAAGCAGTATAACTAGTTTTACTATCTAAGTAGTAACATCTGCCCACAGCTTGGCATCTGAGTTTGTAATTGTTGACTTTATTCTTTTAAAACCAGACGGAAAATTGTTTTCTGTTGCTCTTGCTCCTTGTTATGAAAATACATTTTCAACAATTTTTTAAAAATCTCTTCCTCTACATATTCTCTTTTGTAATCACATCTGCAAGAAAAATGTGAGTTACGAACATTAATCATTTGGGAGTCTTGTATCTGAGTCTTTGAAGACAAAGTGCTGCTTCTGCTGACTGTAGACTTTTTGCCCAGGGTGGTTTCCTCTTTCCACATAAATCAAAAAAAAAAAATCTGCTGTTACTTCCAAATCAGACTGGGGGAAGGGGGAAAGCTAAAGGAATAAATAGATAGTTTTTGTGTGATGTCACTGCCATAAAAAAAAAAAAAATAGGCCAGTAACAAAATCTTCAAGACTTTTGAGAAACATTGTTAAAGTAATGTAAATGAAAAACAAAGCCAAATTCTTCACATGCCCAAAGCTGGGGTAAAAAATCCACACATATCACTTCAAAAAACACAATATATTTCCACTCTGAAGATCTGTCCAGATTAGAAGGAGCATTTCTTAGGGTTTTGCAATTTGGTTTCTAAGCTGCAGTTGCATATGTATCAGCCTTCTGTAAGAAACGCATCAAATGGTAAGTTTGCTTAGCAGCATTTGCTCATCTCCCCTTCCTTCCCCAGTTTCTGTGAAGGATACACAGCTTATGAACAAAACTGGCTACTGGGCAAAGGCTTACCTATTGAAAAGCAGTGGGAGGCTACTTGTGGAATATTGATGTCTGCTTCTAGGAAAGATGATTTACCAGTCTGCCAGGTGACAGCACATAACTGAGAAGTTTAAGCAACTTCCCTGTTGTTACTTGTCAGAGACAGATATTTCACCCAGCATGTGCAAAGCCAGTAGACTAACATAGATGCAGGTGACTTCCTGCATCTTGTGTGTTTTGTCTTTCTGTCCCTCTCTGGGCATGTTATCATCATCTATCCACTAGAGAGAAGTCTCTCCATCAGGTAAGAGCTTTCTTTTCCTATCAGGAGCAGCACAGATTCTTGTTTGTTGTAGATGACTTGGTGTAAGAAGCGTGTTAGTATTATTGCACACAAACAATTTTAGTGGCACATAAATCAACAGTGCTGCAGATCAAAAAGAAGCCTGTGTTGGTAAGCAGTATTGGCACGTGGCTGCCATAATATCTGATTATTACCTGGTAGCATTGAATAGCATCTTCTTTATCCTTTCCAGTGTTTTTGTTAGAAAGCTTAGTAGTTACCTGTATTGGAGGTGAGGCACTGAAGCACGGGTGGGATTTATTATCCTCCCTGCTGCCTGCGTGCAGGCTCGGCCCTGGCCTAGCTGCGGTGGGGCCCACTGGTGCTCCAGCAGAGATGCACCACACTGGGGAGGGAGTGGCCATCTGCTCCACTCCTTCTGCTGGCCACTGGGTTCAGTAAACTGAGTGGTTCTGAGGAACGGGGCCTTGACCTGGTGGGTGTGCCTGCTGGAGTGTTTTAATATTGAAATACCATGCTGAAGTAACAGCAGGGTTGGGGGAACAGGTTTTTTTGTTGCACTCCTAATCCAGGAATGCAGTGTTTGGGAACAGAGCAAGAATGTAGGTGAATTGCCTTTGGTTCTTGCAGTATTCAGTGTGAAAGCATTGTGGAGAAGCCAGGAATTAAACTGAGATCTCCTGAGCCCTCGCAGAAGGGCTCATCCCGTCTGTTCACTAACCTTCCTCTCATATAACTTTCTACCTTGGCATGACTAATGCTTCAGAGTAATGTATACTAACCTCTAGCATTTTAATATAATAGCATAATTTATGTCTTAATACAGAATTTAATTTTTGTACTTGCCTGTCATGTTTCAGGCAGCGGGAAGGGTCAAGGAACAGGTGTGGGTGCTGGGGAGCACTGTGCTTGCAGCTCTCCCTTTGGTCACAGGTTACAGATGCCTTGAGCTTGCTGTTGCTGGCTGAAGCTGTACCAGGGTACAAATCTTATTCCCCAAGACTCCAAACAGAATTCTAGCACCTGAAGTGGAAAATAAAGCAACAAACAGCAACTTTCTGAATGTTGGAACTAACTCCTTTGACTCATTTGGAAAAGGGTCAGAACAGAAACAGCTGTGTGCTGCAATGGTAGGGGGAGGGAGCACAGCAATTGCACCCGTTTTCCTCCCTCTGAGTCTTGCTTCTGTGGTTTTGTGCGATTGGAAGAAAGAATTGCCACAATTACGTTCTTCATGTGTCTGCTGTAATATGCCCTTTAATAACCAAGGGGATAAAGATCAGAAAAGGTGATCTGATCGTTTTAGACATCTGTAGCCATTGGGAGCGGTGGTTTTTCAGAGTCTTCTTCAGCAAATGCTTGGGATAGCCTTGTGGTGAAGTATGTGCAACAGGTGGGAAGAATTGGGGAGACAAAAAACAGTGCATTGTATGGAATCTGCCCATTTGCATTTCCAGGCCAACGTGTCACTTGTCCAAATTCTGCTAATGTTGAACAGGGTAAAGACAGGTTATATTCCTTTCATTTTGAAAGAGAGTCACCCCCCTGCATCAGTAAAATTAAAGATATTTGACTGAGATAGTGCCAAAAAAAATAAATAAAACAATAAATAAATAAAAATTAATTTTATGCTGTATATTCAGGCCTGTGTTTAACTAAAAACATGCCCAGCAGTACCCGTGTCCCTGCCATGCAGTATTCAAAAGGCATACTACTTTCCCATACTTTTCATGCCATAAATATGCTCCTATGCAAGCTGAGTGCTGCAGCATCACATCTGCTTTTGGGACCGATGCTTGCAGGCCTTTATGTGCCTGCTGGATCACTGCATGCTTTTGGGGGCTCTAAAGCAAGAGACTTAAACTCTACCTGACCACTTGCTGCACAGGCAAGTACTGTCTGTCGTACCATTCCTGTTGCCCCCTGATCACCCGCTCTGCAGCTCAGTGTTTGCACGGGAGAGCTGCTCTTGTGGCCTCCAAAAGCTTGCTGCATCTCCAGGGGATGGGGACTGGTGCCCTTCACAGGGCAGTAACTTTAAAACTGACATATGTTGCTTTGCACTTGCAGCAATTATTTAGAAACCTCTGTGTCAAATGGCCCACATTAAGCCAAAGAGCACATTACTAGGGGTATGCTAACTGCACAAGTGCACTAACCCAAAGCTGACAGCCTGACCCAGGACCGTGCTTTGAGAGGGCAGGGCCGTAGTATTGGGGATGGAATTCTGCTCTAATTAGGCCATTACCTAACCTTCAAAGCTGTATTTTCTTCCTCCTCTGCATGCAACGCGGGAGGAAAGGCTGCTGGAGAAGACAGGAAGAGCCCTATCTGATCCTTATCGGGAGCGGACGAAAGCCATGCGTTGCTTTTTCCTTTTGACGTGTGCAATTAGCTTGGCTCGTGTGGAAGAAACATGTCAAGGTAAATGGGCGCCTCCGTCCCTCCCCTGCAGCTCCCTGGCGAGGCCGTGGCTTGGCCCTTCTGCACGGGGCTGTTTTATCACCTGCTGACAGCCATGCCCCTCGTAAAGCCTGCCGTGTGCCCTGGCTGTGCCCGTCCTGGGGTCCTGCTGCCAGGCTGAGCACCCAGTCTTACAGCCTGAGCATGCGCCTCATAGACCTCAGCATGAACCCGTGTCTTTCTGTCTCTCCTTGCCTGGTGCTTTATGCCCCCTCTTCTAAACAAGCCTTTCTGTTTTCATGGGGAGAGGGTGGTGTTTCTGCCCTGGCAGGCAGCTGTGGCCCTTCCAAGCTGCGGAGGCCGCGTGCTGCCCCTGGCCGCAGGCTCGCACTGCCGTGCTGAGACCGTGAGGGGACCGAGGTCAGGCACGGTGTTGGAATGGGAGGAGTACTTGGAGCTGGAGGTAACAGGACAGCAGGGTCTTTATGGTTAGAAAACGTGCTTAGTTTCGTCTTATAAAGGGGGAAATGGTGGCAGGGCAAAATCCAGCAGCTTCCCCACAGCAAGTTTACACGGTTGGCCTGACCAGGGGGTGACCCAGCCGGGAACACCCGCGGCGCAGTGCCCACGGCGGCCCTGGGCATGCGGCCGCTGCGCCAGGCCAGCCCCGGCCGAGGGCCGCTGCGGGGCCACCCTGAGGGCCAAAACCGTCACCCAAGGGCGACAGAAGCGGGCCCGGGGGGGGGGGGGGCCGGCGGCGGCGCGGCGCTAGGTGGCGCACAAGGCCCGGCACGGCCCGGTCGCCACCAGCTCCCCCGGCCGCACCGCCCCGGCTCCGAGGCCCACAGCGGGGTGGGTGTTTTTTGGGGGGAGGGTGGGCACGACACGACGGCAAAAAAAACCGCCGGCGTTATTTTCTTGTTCCCGGGTTTCTGCTTTGCTCGAAGCAAAACCTGCTGTTGGCTTTCTGTGGCTAATTTTAGCACTAAAGTGAGCCTAATTGCCTTGCTATAATGAAGGGCCGCTTGAAGTTAAATAATGACCCTTGCATTGTATTTATATGAATGAAGAATTAACCTTAAAAGGTTGCCCTTCTAGGAAAATGGATTGCACACTTGGTTCTCTCTATTGATTAGTTTAGGTATTTAAAGTGCTGCATTTTATCTCACTAGCCGCACGGTAAATTTGTCATGATGATACTTAGAAGAGCAAATTGACATTGTTTATTTTCCCAAAGCTTTTTGGCATATTTCTTGGCTTCTTACTGCACCTTTGAGCTATATGGTGTTGTACGGAGGAGCGGTGTTAACCCTTCTGCTTAAATAAGCATGACAGTACAACATCTCTGTTCAGCCGAGACACCACTGGAAGGGATGCTGCAGCGCGAAATGTGTTGTGTTGTAGCTGGCAGAGGGAGGTGAGCAACCCTGAATAGCTTTTCAAGAGAGGTAGAGACTCCCCATATTGAAAGAATGATGAGAGGTTTGTCAAAATTTCTGTTCTCTCCAAGAGCTGGAGTTCATTTCTCCTTGGAGCTGCCAAATAGTGGGAGCCATCCTTGTAACTGTAAAGTACTTCAAGACCGGGTACTGTTAGGGGTTTTGAATGTGACATGTGCAGCTTAGCAAGAAGAGACGGGACACATGCGTGCGTTGCTTTAGTACAGATTTCTGAGGAAATAATGGGATGATGTCGTTTTAAAGTTAAATACAGGCATCTGGTTTTCCTACTGAAGTTTCTAAACCTTTTTAAATTGTCCCCCAAATGTACTGGGGAACGGGGGGAATTTTGTGTCCTGATGCTACCAAGAGCTTGAAGTCACTCCGTGTACATTGTTGCGGGACGCAGTGCTCTCTGTGGCTGTGCCCCCCAGGGTGGCTGCTTTGCCCTGGGATCTCCCTCTACCCAGAGGCCCTGGGGATCACTGTAGGTGCGGGTGCCCTGTGTTGGGGAGCAGGTTTGTGGGCATCTGCCGTGGCAGAGCCCAGCAGTATCCCCACTCCCCACGCTGGGGCCCAGCCACCCCGATGGGCTGCGCGTGCAAGGGGCATGAGGCTCTGCCAAGGCGGCTGTTTCCACAGCTGGCAGCCTCTGATGTGCTCCTTCGGCTCCCCTCTCTGGTTTC
This sequence comes from Aythya fuligula, assembly GCF_009819795.1. Classification (NCBI taxonomy): domain Eukaryota; kingdom Metazoa; phylum Chordata; class Aves; order Anseriformes; family Anatidae; genus Aythya; species Aythya fuligula. The sequence continues at coordinate 15,522,473 of NC_045566.1, forward strand.
TCGAGTTTGCAGATCTGCTTTTGGTCTCTGAATGAGCGACTGCCACCCCTTTCCTAACCCAATATCCTGCTCAGCGGTGGGAATATGCACACTGCTTAAATCCCCAAACAAAATGGAAATGGAAAGGCTTCGGTTTAGTTGAAAAGAACAGCGAATTCTGCTCACAATCTGTAATGCAATTAGCGTTATTTGACTTGGCAGCCTTCAGAGGGCCTGCGTGGGCCGCAGGCTGCGAGGGCCTGGAGTCAGCCTCTGTCTAGGAAGCAGGACTTGGGAGGAACTCGTAATTCTTACATATGAAGCCTCTCAATGTTTTTCTCCCCCAGCTCCTCTTCCCTCCACCCTCAGCGTTTGGAGGCTGCAGCCGAGGCTCCAGCCTCCAGACCCTGCCTGCCTGCGTGCCACGGGTGCTGCCCCGCCGCCTGCCACAACAAAAATAATCCTGGGTCAGAACCCACAGAGCCATCTGCGTTTCTGAGGCTAAATTATTTCTTCTAAGGGAAATAGTATTCGGTTGGTGTATCTGGCCTGCTAATTGCTTTAACTGGCTGAAAAGATTTCAGTCTGTTCTTGAACTGTTTGTGCAAACTTACCAGAATAGCCTCACTTTCAGATCCTGCCCTGTCCACAGCCAGAACGTATAAACAAGTCTTTTTGTAGGAAAAGCAGCACAAAATTTTGAGTTATGCTAGCAGAGGTTATGAGAGACAGGAAGTTATGGGCAAATTGATTTCACCACTGGGAAACCAGGCATTTTTTTCCCCCAAGTAACGACTGTAAAGCATGCTAATGCTATTCAACATTAGTGCATTAAAGTGTGGCCTTATTAATTCAAGACATAAAGGCAACAAAATAAGCTGTTAAATTTAAAATATAATACATATATAATGAGAAAAAATGTGTGAAAGCTTTATTCAAATGAAAATGCAGAATTGTTAGCGCTAGTGAAGTATCTTTTGTGCTGAGTTATGAGCATATGTAATAGATTTAATTATTAATTTCTCCATTGTTCTATGCACACAGACAGGGTTCAAGGCACAGTCATTCTCTGGCTTTCATAGATCTAATTTGTATAATTATTGCCTGAATAAAGAATTGCTCCGATTCCTAGCTCACTTCTGTCCTCTCCTAAGTACTACCTCGTTGCTGCTTTCCAAAAGGAGAGCACCTGCCAGTTCTCCAGGAATCAGCTGATCACTTCCAGTGATGAGGCACGCTCCCAGTGACGTTCCTTTTCAAGCCTTTTTGTCGAAATGAATTATTGTGCATCCTTTTTAATTTTATTGAACAAATTACATTTGTCAAGGTCTAGCTTTGTAAATAAATAGCTAGAGACACATGGATGCATATTGCTGCTGTTCAAGGTCTCTTGTTCTATTTATGGAAGCCAGATGAATGTGAAACAAAAGAGAAACTTTTCTCTAAAAGCAATTATCTTTCTGCATTCCCATCAGTATAATTATATTGTAGGGAATTTTAAGAAGTCATACAAGTAGAATTGAATACTTAAAATCATGGCTGAATCATTATGCAAAAGCTGAGCAGAGCATCTTGCCTCATGCTAAGAAAACACACCATGACTGGCTGCTCTCCTCTACGTTTACACCTGCAGTGTGTGTGTATTCGTCAGCAAATAAAAACCCGAGATTCTAGAGCATGCTCTGCAAATGAAAACGTTCATGGGAATAAGTACTGAACTCCTTTCAGTTTTTTAGTCCTACTATTAATGGGTTGAAGTATTTTATCACTCAGGCATTTAGAAAGTTGAGGCCCTGTTCTGTGAGTATCCTTAATCATGACAGTTTTATTTGACTTTGTAGAAACACTGTGTTATTAAAACAGGGCATCTTCTTTGTTTATTAGAAGGCCTTTCTAGGTGATAAAAGGAATAAGACATTAGAACACATGGCAAGCTCTGGTCTGCATCTGCAAAGGAATATGGTAAAAATCATGATGTTGGCCAGTAATGCTTTGAAAAAAAACTGTTAGGACCTTTTAGGAAGTTGCAGTACCTGCATGGTTTGTAAAAAGCCATTTCTACTTCCCCTGGGAGGGAAGTAGAAAAAGTCTGCCAAGAAAGTGATTTTATTATTTTATTTTATTTTATTTGTTCCATTGTCCCATCAAATTTGGTGAGCCTTTGTTGAAAGCATGGTGTTCTTCCCCCTTTTACTCATTGGGGAGATGCTGTCAGACTACCAAAATACGAGCTGTGGAGATGTTGTATGCATGTGTTTGCACTGCAGTCAGAGCAGCAGCAGCTGCAGGGGCACTGCTCAGAGAAGGAACAGACCAGCTCAACTGAAAGTCACCTTCCAAAGCAAAGGAGGCAGAGGTCCTGCTGCAGGGCCTCAGATGCTGTTCCACCACCGTGTGTCTGAGCACAGAGGTGCTGGGGAAAGGTGAGAATATGGTCATACCATTACACAATACTTGTGTAAGGAGGCCAAGTAACAGTGGCACAGGACAAGTGTGTGATGTTTCCAGGTTTGAATTTGTAGCCTATGTTTAGGTGTTTATTTGTATTAAATATGAGAAGTTGACGGATGTATTCTTTCCAGCTAGATCTTTCCTTTCACCTCCCTCCACCCGTATGGCATCCAGCATTGCCTTTTACCTCTGCTGTTCTGCCTTTTTCCCTCTCCCAGCCCTCCTTGGGTTAAGCAGGACCATGTAACTTAAACATTTGAAACCCAGCTATGGAGAAATGAGGTATTCGGCACAACCTTGGCATGCAGCTTTGGCAAGGCAGGAAACTTTCCTAAGTCCTGGTGCTGCAGTGAGCGCCCGCGCAGAGCTGCGCGCTGAGCGGTGCCCGTCCCACGAGGGACCAGCTCCGTGCTGCATGCCGACATCAGCTGCAGCCCAGTGTTTTCTTTTCTGTGAAAGCCATTTTGACTGCCATGTGTTTGCATTTATTGCCTTTCCGGCTCCGTACATGACTCATCCGCAGCAGGATGGAGGAGTGAGGACAGAGCTGGGCTGCCAGAGAGCTCCTTTCCCCAATTCCCAGCCCTGCTCTGGGCAGCTCTCTGCAAGGCATTCCCATAGCAAGCAGCTGTTTGCCAGGCTACAGGAGTTAACCCCCTGGGCACCCATCAGCAAGGCTCGTCAACTCTTTACAGGGCAGGCACATGAGGGCTGTCCCCTTCCAGCACCTTGATACCGGGGGCCAAATCTCTTCTCTGTAAAGTGGTGGAGGCTGCAGGAAACCTTTAGTCATTCTAGCTTTGAACCCTGCTGTTCCCTACATGTTGCCCTCAAAATGTACAGCCACAGGTCTGCTGCTGCTAGGTTTTGGTTCAATTCAGACTTGAATCTTTCCTTCTTTCTCCCGAAGCCCCACTGGTGCCAGCATTTTCTTGCATTCAGCCATGGGCAGGGGTTGTAGAAGTGGTTTCCTCTTCTTCCCTCTGGGATCCTGTGCCAGGGCAGAAGGTTTACATCCATCTGATGAGGGTCCTCCTTGGGAAGGACTGTTACTTCTTTGGGAGTTATGTCTGAACCATAATGGTGTTTTAAGGGGCTTGTTTTTAGTAAATAATTCTCCAATAATCGGCAAATCTGGTACCAATCAGAATATGATACGTATCCTCAGCCAGTTTCAGCGGGGCTTATTTCTATTACATCTGGCAGTATGTCCAATGGGGGAGAAAAAGCCTCAACCAGAATTAGCTGCACTGAAATCAGCTGAATTTTGGATGTGTTCAGTCTTTTTGGCCAGACTCATTCTGGTTCATGAGAAGTAATTATCTCTTGAGCATCACATTAATATTAAAGATCCATAGGCATTAGTGTTTAGGCAATATACCTTCTCCCCAGCTCCAAAAAAAGATGTGGGATAATTGATCTGAACATGCTCCAAATGTGCATATGTCTTTATTTATGAATTCCAATGTGGATTGTTTGGGAGGAAAAGGAAGAATAAGGAAAAGCAGGCAACAAAGTTGAGACCTCTCATCTCCCTGGCCATTTCTGTTAGGAATAGTTATAATCCCTTGAAAATGAGTTGTGAAAGCTAACAGCATGTTAATAGCATGTGTTGCAGACACCAAATCCCTGTAGCTGGTATTTCTGATTTACGCCTTCCCCTATTTCTTAGATCAGGGAACTCCTGCTGGTTGGAGCACCAGCCACTGCGTGTGGGCAGGATGCTGGCTGCAGAGCCCAGTCTGGGCACCCCGATGGCTTCTCTGCCTATGGTCGGTGTGAAATTACACCCCGGCCTCTGCCTGATGAAGGAGAATTTGGCCTTGGAGCACCCAGAGCACTGTCTCCTGCGGGGTGTCCATCTGCTAGCCACAGGGGTGCTGGGTTGGCCCATCCCAGATGTGGAGGTGATGGTGGCCGTGCTGGGATGCGGTGGTTGCACTCAGAGGAAACCACAGTCTTGGTGGTTTGGGTTCCACTTGCAGCTGAAGCACGGTGGGACCACAAAGATGGCAGTGCTGCAGGCTGAGGGCAGGGATGGAGCCGCTGGGCATCCCCACAGTGCCGTGCTTCCCATCACGGCTGGGACACATCTGCCCTCGGGTGTGCTCATGGCACAGGGATGGGTTTGCATCGCTCTGCCTTCCTCCAGCAGAAAGCTCGGATGCTCCATTCTTGCCAGCAGTGTCATCACATGAAATGGTAGGGGAACTTCTTCCTTGCTAAATTTTATATGGTGCTCAGCTTCACTCAGTAGGGAAAAACAAGCCTGTAGAAGTGCCGCCAGCTTGATTCAAATCCTGCGTGTGCACCCGCCTTGTCTCCACACCCTCCCGAGGGGTGTCAGGCATGGCCCTTTTGCCCAAGCGGCCACGGACTGGGCCAATTTCCTGCAGAGCGCAGCAAAGGCCGTAGATATCAACTTCAAAGGTAAACAATTACCTTTTATTATCACACATGGCTTTAGCTCTACCCGTTTCAAATAGCACATAATCACAAGTCTGTGATAACATTTACTCCTGATGAGAGAAAATTTACCAAGTACTAAATTGCTGCTGAGATGACGGGAACATGAGCCAGGCAGGAATTAACTCTGATGATGAGTCAGCAGACGTTAATGTCTTGCACCATGCTGGATACATCTGCCGAGCCGTCCACTGTTGAATCATCTTAAATATTTCTGTATTATTACCCCTCCAGGAAAATGCATCGGAGAACTTTTGTGTGTCTGTGTTTATATATGCATAAGCTATTTTAAAATAAATATATGCAGGCATATAACAAGTGTATGCATTTAGGTATGTAGGTAATTTTCAGCTACGGGAAGGATGAGCAACCAGCAACTATTTAAAGTAAAACATGCGTGGAAATGCTAATAGCAATTGCCTACATTTGGTGTTTGGAAAGCAATAGCTTTGCTCAGCTGTGGCTCTGATGAGCCTGGGAGGGTGACCTCATGGCCATGCCACACACCCTGGACCTCTACACAGCCTGGCCTGGCCTCAAAGCAGGAGCTGCAGGCTCACTCAGGGCTCCCCATCCCCGTGTTTTGGAAATTAATCCCTCCAGAACTAACACAGCAGCTGCAGAGTACTGTGTTCAAGTGTACTGTCTCTTTGACTTTTTCCCTTTTTTTTCATATGCCCAGAACGTCAAAATGCAGTTGGATGAATGTAGTGTCTAGGCACAAGCAAAAGCATCAGATGAATTCAGTGGAGAGGGGCAAATTACTTAAAAGAGATCATTTTTCATAAGGGCCCTGCAATCGTGCCATCATATGCTGTCCTTGTTCGGCAGTGTATCTTCAACAGATGCTGGATACTGGCATATAACTGGGGATAAAGCAGGACTTTACTCTGGACAATGTAACCATCACACAAAGGAAGACGTAGAGCTTTATTTAGTAAATTCTTTGTTGTATTCTGCTTATCTCACTGTGGCTAAGCACATCAGGTTGTTCTGAAATGATTGTCTATTCTGGCCTTAATATGTATACAGAGTTGACCGATTGTAAGCACGTGAGAGCTGCAGTAATTTAGTGCACATCTTGCAAAACTGCTTTTTTTTTTAAAAAAAAAAAAAAAAAAAAAAACTCCAACTTTCTGAGGTCCGGAGGTCAAAAGTTAACTCTAGTGAGAAATGTGAGAGTTGTCCGTGTTTGCCAAAAGATTTGTTGTTTCAGGCATTCTGCAGGCTGAGTCTCACCACTCCAACTTGCATTTTTAAGGTTTTCCCACCCCCCTAAGTTTCATACGCAAGTTTAAAAAAAACAAAACAAAAAAGCGAAACAGCCAATGTTTTGGAAAGCAGATCAAGGGCAGGGCTGGCTGTTGCAGATGGAGGTGGGAAGCCCAAGCTGACAGCGGAGCTGCTGCCCCCAGGTGCAGCGTGGGGTTGTGTTGGGGTGGTGCAGCCTCATGGTGCCCATCATTTTGCTCTCCTTCTCACTACCGCTGATCCCAGGTTTAGCCTCCAGTCAGGGTGAGCCCGTGGCTGCCTGCCATCTGGTGGAGGTGCCCTCATCCCATCTCCTTCTTGTCCCGGGGCGGGCACAGCTGCCTACTGCTGATGTCCCCGCTAAGGACCTCAGGGCTGGTTTCAGTATTAGATGCCTGAAATAGCTCAAAGGAAATGATGTGAACATCCCCTGAACAGTGTATTTTGCACTCCAACGCTGCATTTTCCAAAAATTAGAGCTTGCAACTCATCCTGAGGTACCCTAAAATAACAACTTAGGGTATTTAATGAATGTTAAGGGGGAATTAAAGTAAGCTAAATGGTAGCTTGGTTTCAGGCTTCTTAGTAGTTGCTGCACAAAAGCAAAGCAATGTTTTTAGACCAAACAAGAAATTCATCCTTTGAGGATTGGTTTACAGTCCTCCAAAATTTTCCGTGGGGTTAATAACCAAGTGAAATGTCCCGGTGGGAATGATGACATTCCCACTACTGCCCAACCATTAGCACGATGTGTCAGGAAGCTTCAAGGCAGTTGCAGAATTTTTCCTCCACAGTGGAAGACGATGCATCTCCAAATCTATCCGAAAATCTTTCTCCCATTTTCCTTTGCATCACGAGCTTCTCGGGCACAGAGTATTAACTCTTCTTGAAGCACAAAATTAAGAATACAAGTGCCAGAACATTTTTGTCAATGGTTTCCAAAAAACTATGGAATTTCCTGCCCAGCTACATCAGATCAGCCAACAACTTTGTAATTGCTAAAAACAGCCTGTTGATTTTCCTCCCAAGTGTTTCAGCTGGCCTGGCTGAGCTTTCTCTTTTCCACTGTCTTGAGATGTTTCTCTCATTGTGCACTGCACTGTATTTTTATGGTCAACATATCCTATAGCAAACAATTTCAGGCTGATGGCGGAAGGGAGATCGGATTCAGGTCGGAGATTTGAGCCTGGGACAGGGAGCCAGGAACGCCTCAGTTCCTGGACCAGATCTGCCACTAAATCAGGAATCCACATAAAGCAAAGCCACATGATGAGCGGCTGCAGGATGATTTGATTTTCTGTGCAGAGGAGGAAGCAAGCGCTTGAACGCGGTTCTTGCTTTGGCATGCCCACTGCAACCAGAGCCGCCGTTACAGGTGGGCCGCGGGCTGGGGCGGGCAGGAGGCTGCTGTCTGAGCAAGGACCGCGGTGCTCGCCGGGCGGCGCTTGGGCTGACGTCTCAGAGGGAAACACAAATAAATTAGTTAAGTGCGCCTGTATGAAATTTTCCTGTTGAAAAATTCATTCTATAAAAACATTTATACCGTATTCTTTATTGTCAGCTAATCCTGCCCAAACTCATTAAATGGCAGTGTGTGGGTTACTCGCTGTCAGTGAAATTATCAAAGGCATTTTTCAGCTGGTGCACCGGGAAAGCATGTGCTTCAATGCCAACTAAAACAATAACGAGGAAATGTTATGATCAGACTTGACCAAATGACCTTTCCCATTTTAGATTAGTTCTTAATTTCAGCACAAGGGTCATCCTGTGAGAATACTCACAATAAGTCACTGCTCACCTCTCACATGAAAAAGAAGTGACTTATTAGAAATCTCACTGTACTCATTGCACTTAATGAGATGTGGAAAGCTTTGTAATTTGATTTGCTGGACCATATGCTGTAAAGGGATACTGCTGATTTCATTCCTCCACATTTAATTTAAGCAGTATGCAATGGCTTCTTCGTATGGCTACTTATATAATAAAAATTAACTTGAAGTATAAAAAAAATACACCATTGTGGGGTTTATTACTCTGTGGTTGAGTTTCAAGTGTTTTTCATTGAAACATCTGTAAGTAATGTGTAGGTCTAATTTTAAATCCTGGCAAATATTTTCCATTTAACATTTGGTTTTACTGACAGGCTTGGAGTGGTGGTTTTCAGAGCTTGTCAGTAACAGATACACATTTTCAAAGATAAACATTTTTTTAATTGAAGATAACTGTAATTCAATGCTTGCTTATCCAATCCGTCCTGTGTTTTAGTGGCTGCCAGCAACAGTGCAGACGCTTGTCCCCTCTTCCTGCAGACCCCTGCAGCCCTTTCCCCCATGGCTGCCGGGGCTCTCTGTCACCGATAGACCTGGGCCTGTGGAGCAATGGCAGGGCGAGTAGAAGTGTATCTCCTGGGGAATGTCCCATTTGGATGTCTTGTGTGGGACATTTAACTCCAGAGGGTGGATGTGGGCTCAGTGCAGGGTGGAGCTTGGCAGGGCCTGGACCACGGTGGCTCACCATCAAGACTGTGTTTCAGGTTATTTGATTTTCGGCTGCAGACAAAATGAAACAGCTTGAACAGGCGGGCTGGCCCGCGCAGCCTGTAAAAGTGGAGACCAGGCTGGCTTGTTGGTGCACGCTGTGCTGCCCCGCGCGGCCTTCTGGTGGTGGCGCCTCACGTGAGAGCCCCAGCCAGGGCTGGCAGGCAGGATGGACATACCCGGTGTTGAGCAGCAAAGGGCCCATTTGGAAAATGAACATCAAGACTGTTTTCAAAAGAAAGCCTTGGAAGGCTAGAAATGCCAGATGCTTATTGGTTTCACCCTGAAAGAAATACCACAAAGTTTTTTGCAGTTATGTCTGAGGTACCCATGGGCTCTAAGCACAAGGGCTACATGTGTTTTAACTGAACCTGTTGGTTAAATCTGAGACCGGAAAAAGAAATGTTTTTCAGAAAAGTGTGGTGGAGCGTGACAAGAGCTGGGAGGGCTGTGGCCGTGCTGTGGCAGGGATTCAGCAGATAGGCAAACATGGCTGTGCTATGAGGCAGGCGCGGCGCTGGCTGTGCTCCTCCTGCCCTGCGAGTACTGCTGTTCTCTCACCATGATTTTGAGAACAAGCTGGATTCTGCTTTCACTAAGAAATAATAATACTGAATTGTTTCCCTTCAACCACTGTTGTCATCTTGTTGAACCCTGAACCGCAGCAGCAGGGAATTAGGTCTGGGTGCAGATGGATTAGCTGCTGTGAGGGGCTGTGGGAGGCAGAGGCCTGATGGACGCCGGCACAGGGGGCCCTGTCTTTGTTACCAAAGATGTCACATTTCTTTTTAATTTGGAAACTCTTTAATGCCTGGTGACTGGATATGTTTTTGGTTCAGCTGCTGTACCTAAGACAAGGGTCTGAGAAAGATCTTTGTGAGTTTGAGGTCTGTGTCCACCTTGGTAGTGACTCTGCCAGGGCCCTTCATGCATGGATCTACAGATTAAAAAAATAACAGCAAAATGAGGTTTCAATTTTAACATGTCCCTGTTTTCTTTCATCAGAAGTTTCAAAATGCTTCTGAGGAGGTTGGCAATAGTCATAATCTCAACCACCGTGATTCCTCATAAACAGCGAGAGAAACTACAGCTTTATTGAATATAGCGTCTGTTTTAAATGGCTGGTGGTTCACTTGTTTTTAATATGAGTACAAGCACAGAGGCAAGTAAAATCTAATGAAAGTGCTTAGAAGATTTTGTTTTGATACCCCACAGCAGCCCTGGTTTCTACTAAACGGGTAAAAGATTTCTTTATAGACAGGCCTGCAGAAGCCAGAAATTTAATCTTTCTATACAACTTATTTTATTGCATTTTTAATTTTCTCTTGCATTATCCTGACCCTTTTCTATAGCTTTTGACGCCTGGTGCTTAATTACTTATCATTAGCAATGTACATGGGGGCCTTCCTGCATATTTATAAATGTGATCATTAGTACATGGGAAGACAAAGACTTCTTTAAGACTGTCATTAGTTATTCTGTTTTCATAGAAATGTTCATTAGAGAAACTACCCACCTGGTTAAATAATTATAATTAAGAATTGGTTATCTCCTTTGCATTTTTAACTTGATCTTCAGGATGTGTGTACATAGCTAAAGAAGCCTTGTTTGGCCGTCATACTACCCTTTCTTTTCGATTTGAATTGTCAAGCAGGTTTAAAGGCTGAGTTTTGAAACTGTATACTCTACGAATGATTTATGGAAAGATAGGTTATTAAAAAAAAGGGGGGGGGAGGGGAGAGAAGAAATCAACCCAGCAATTATCTCTGAATTCATTAACTGCGCACTGGTGGCGAGAGGTTATATAACCCATTTACTGTAATGCATGGTATGGAGTTAAAACAAAATGTCACTGGAGCCTGATTTCCCTGCCCCATCTGCGTTACTCTCTGCAGACACCCAGCCTGCTGGGGTACCAGTACAGAAAATATCATTTCAATTTTTTGATAGGGTGTTACTTAGAAATGGTGACAGTAAATGCGAGTGTGTCAGTAATCCTGCTCCTGGCCGTCACGGGGAGCTGGTGGGAAACCTGTCCGAAAGCGGCGTGCACACGCATGTCTGCTGCGAAGCTGCAGGGGAGGGAAAGCATTGGCACGGGGAGGGCTCACCTCTCCTGAACAGCAATGATAGAAGAGCTTGTCGGTGGCATAAATATCATCTGTAAACAATTAAGCAGCTACTGCTCATTCAGGGCAGTTTTGAGAAGCAAAGGAAGTCTGCAATCAGTTATATCTCCAATTACCATAAAAATATATTAGCCATTCATTCATTTATTAATGATTCATCAGTTAACCACACATAATGAGCAAATAATTAGCAATGCTGTACGGTTGCCAAAATTGAAGAAGTGTTGGCATTTTAAAGATGAAAGGTTGCATTTATGTAAAAAGTCGTGTGGTGATAAAGTTAATACAGAAGATAATTATAAAAGTGTCTGTCCTATTTTAGAGGCTGAGGTCCTGCAAAACTTGCCTAATTGAACTGAAATTAATATTCTTCAAAAGCATGCATGTTATAGCATACTAGCTGCTGAATTTACTCGGAGATCTCCCTTCAGTAAGGTACGTCGCACAATACAAGTTAATAAAATGCCAGACAGCAAGACTGCCTTCTTTGTTTGCTCGGTTCAGGGCCTTGTGGAAAACAATAAATTGCATTCATGTCAGCCGAGGCCCATCCCTTTGCTAATTACCGTTTGGTGCTGAAATGACTTCTGTGAAATTGGGAGCATGAAGAAACACAACCGTACAAGGGAGGCTTTTCAGACTACAGCAGTAAATGCGAGATAGGCCTTAGGCACACAGATGTTAAAACAGTGAATTCCCCTACAGATTACACTAATGGAAACCCTGTCAGGGTAAGTCAAATCCGGGGTCTGTGGTCAAAATCTAATTAATGTTCCTGTACTTAAAAAGAATATGAATGCCTGGAGGTGAGGAAGAATATATAAGAAACTCGCTTGTTTGTAAAATTGCTTGTGTGAATGGCAAGCACTACCGAATCCGTCCTTATGAGGTAACACCTGTAGCTGAGCTGCTTACAGCACTTAACGCAGCACCTTGGGCCACGAGGCTTTTGACCCCTTTGGAGGTCCTGCACGAAAGCAGCCATTAGCACCTGGGCCGTGTCCCCGGTGGACACTTGTTGGCATCACTAAACGCTCCCTCTTCGTTTGACACAGCTGAGCAGTGTCGAGGTCTTTGCTTGGGAAGTATTCAGAGTTGAAGACATACAAAAAGGCCAGCTTCTCTCCGTGCAAAAAATCAGGCTGCTCTGCGTAGGTTGGGCTTGAGGACACTGCTGGGGCTCTTACAGCGCTTTCACAGCTGCACTGTGCATGGCCTGTGCAATAGCAGAGGAAATGAATTTATAATGCAACAATCTCTTCATTTTCACAAGCACAAAAATTCCCCTAAATACTTAAAATAACACTCAGAGTGGGACAGACCTTAAACTTTGAATAAATGAAACCCTACTCCAGTGTGTTGCTGAAACAAGCTTGTTATTAAAGAAATAAATTTGAAACAGCAAGTGGTTGGAGAATTTTGGATTTAATTATTTAAATCTACTTAAGATAACTCTCTAGCAATGTGTTTGGGTTTCCTATTGAGAGCATGTTTTCCAGGAAAGGTATCCCACCCAGTGCCTTGGAAATACTAACTTTCGTATGCAACTCTGGTTTAAGCAGTAGAGACAAATAATTATTGTTATAATCAGGCAAAGTATTGTATGGCAACTTGGTGATATTTATTTCCTTGACATGTTCTGCCATGAAAACTGCACAGATCTGTGGGGGAGTTGGAAAGGCTGCTGTTCTCCTTGGCTAAACATGTAATGCTGCTCCAGATGCTCTTTACGTAAGAGAGAGAGAGAGAGAAGTTCCCTCAGCGTACTGCAGAACCAGCCACAGCCAACAGTACCTGAACTAGTAGGTTTGAAATTGAAACACTTGACTTGAGATATTATGTATGGTCATTAAACGGATAAATGTTGGGTATTGGATTTTGTTCATTGCTGGTTGTTGTACATTGGCACGCATGAAGAATCACACCTGTTGATGTGTTTTGTGGTGGAAATCTATCATATCATCTTCGGGATGTAAGATTGTTCCTATCATGGCACAGATCAAGGCAATAAATCCGCTTTTTTTTTTTGCAGGGCCATTAACAGGACCTTGCTGGATCTTGGCTCTGTGTTTAGGGTGAGAATGAGGCGTGTATACAAGATGCCTCTGTTCTGCACAAAACTCAAGAGAAGGACAAGAAGCAAGGAGGTATGTACCCTGTCCCCAGCCACAACTCATGGGGGAAGGAGGTGCACCCACAGCTGCTGTGGTGCAGTCAACTTCCTCAACAGCCAGGAGGGAGCAGGGGAGAAAACTCGGGTGCTGAGTCACATTTCCTTCCCATGGGCTCATGCTGGGACAGACAGATGTGACTGCACTGTGCTGGCTTGGCTTGGCTCCTGTGGGGCAAGCACGCTGTATGTGTGCTGTGCTGTGAAGAACAGGGATGGTATTTTTGTATTTAAATATCCTCACAAGTGAGTTCAGCACCGGGTTCTCTAAAATTCACAACATGTGCAAGGATGATGTTTGACCAAAATCAAAAGAGCTGCCTGGTTTTCCTCAATCAAGCATACTCACTGGTTTACCATATGATTATTAATAATGTTTCCTTTCATAAGAATTTTTATATTTTCAAGAAAAGACAGTAGTCCTATAGATTTTTTTTTTCTTAAGAATAAATAATAATGATGATTATGCTTATGAGTTACATGAGGTAAATGCTGATTTAAAGGTTAGTTCCTGCTTAAGAGAAATGTTCCAGTCCACCAAAAGGGGTTGATTAGTGTCCCCTAGCTGAACCATATTTCCCTCTGTTGCTTTGACCCATTGATTTAATTAAGGTCTAATAAAGAGAGGGCTGAAAGATTGTTAAAAATCTTTTTTTTTTTTTTTTATATACATGGATCTGACCTATTCTGGTCTGTCAGTGCATTTTTGACTTGTACATGCCCTCTTTAATATGTAAGTACACTGACACAGAGCTTCTCTTCCTTAGAGCCAGTTGGTTTTTTTCTTCAATGGTAGGTCAGATTTAGTTTTGGTTTTAACCAAAACAAATGCTTTTCTGGAGACCCTTTATTTTAGTTAAAATAAGTAATGAAAAAATAACCAAAGCAAGTCACAGTATCAAAAGGAAAGACCTTAGAAAACTTAGTGGTGACCCTTTCTTTTTCTGCTTCCTTTCCCATCCTCCTCTTGCCAGCAGAGAAAGAGGAAGAGAAATGAAAATTCTGGTTTTGCTTTCCAATTAAGTAACAAGAATGAATGGAAGTTTATGAAACATGGAAGTTTTTTTCATTAAAAATGCTTGCTATTTTTCAACTGATCCTATTCCTTATAACTTTGTGTCTTATTAGATCAGTGCTAATGCTCAAAAAAATACTTCACACTACTTGTCATAATGTCAGCCTCTCCTTTTCCTTTCCCTTCTCCCACCAGCTCTACAATTTGCTACTTTGGGGTGAGAAGAGCTTTTTTCAGCATGCTAATTTTGCTACTGAGCAGGCTTATCTGTATCTAATAAAAGGGAGATTACCACCAATGTGGCGCTAATTCTGCTCTTGCAGAAGGAGAGGTCTCCAGCATCAGTGCTCCTTGTGCTTTCTGGACACACCAGGACTGCACCAACGTTCTTCAAAAGAATAAAAAGGAAAAAAAGCCCAAGCTCCAACTTCAAGAAATGGCTCTGACATGCTCTTTGTAGCTTGAAAGAACAGTGTTGCTATCGAGAGTGGCAGTTTGTGGCTGTGAACCTTCCTAGATGGCTCTTGGCTCAGGTTTCCATGCTGCTGTTAGTTAGCAGGAGAGCTGCCTGCAGGGCTGCAGCAAGTTTGCAGAAAAGCAGGATGTGCACTACAATAAAAATCCAGTTTGTGTCGTGGTCCTGGTACTGGCTGAGCACTAGCAATTAAATCTGGAAGAGACAAGCCACCTGCACTTTGGGACTACAGGGATGTGACATACTGCTTGCTGGGGTCCATCCCTGCCCTGTAAAGTGCTAAAGCAGGTATATAAATCCTACTGTGTTCACTGGGAATTAGGCATCTGCTTAAAGTTAAGCACTTGTTTAGGGAGTTTCCTGAATGGAAGCCTGACAATTGTGCCCAAGAGTAACATTGAAATTAGCTTTAATTTGCTCATCATGACCAGCTGTCATGAGTTTGTGGAAGAAGCTGACTTGGGGAAGATAAAAGACTTCCCAAGCCCTCAGCTTTAATGTCAGTGCCCTTCCCAAGTGTCCAGCGCCCATCCAAGCCTCCAGCCCTGCCCTTGTTCCCAGCTGCTCCATGCTGTCCCGGCTGCTGTCCCGGCTGCAGTGCCAGCCCCACACTCTGCAAAGCAAGCTCTCCTGTGCAAGTGGAGTCACCCAGTTGTGCCTCACCAGCCATGCCCCATTTGGGGCAATCTTTGCAGGCTATATTGGAGGAAGAGAAAGTCCTTGCTGTATTTAGTCAGTGAATGCAAAGAGTAGCTAGGAGAGAGAGCCAGAAGAGATTTGTGTCAAAGCCGATGATTCAGCTGAAGCCCCTGCTTGGAAACACAGCTGGCACCACATCCATTTGTGTCACCTGAGTCAGAAACTTTCAAGAGCCTTTTATTTTAGGATTTTTTTCTTGGTAACCCCTTCTTTCTCACAGTGATGTAGGAGGCTAAACTTGAAACCTGTCTCAAAGGAAAAAACAAATCCAACAAGCCCAAATTACTACTTAACTCTGTATGTGCACATGTATACGTGCATCATCTACTTAAGGCAAGCAAGACTGTGTCCATGTAGGCTAAAGTTTCTTAATTTTTTTTGCTTAAATACGTGGTTAATTTGTCAATGGATTATAGCACTGTTGTGTAGCTCTTGAAAAAACTGAATTCACAATTAAAACATTTTAAAGGCTTTCTTTTTAAAGTCCTTAGGTAATTAAGCTGAAGTACACGTACATTTCCATGTACAAATGTACTGGAGCAGTGGTAGCTGATGTGGTAGTTAAGGTCAGGTAGAAACCAGCCTTGCATTTAGTCTTATTTCCAGTGCTTCACTCAAAAATCTCCTAAATCTAAATTAATCTTCCAGAAATGTATGGGAAATTTGGTTTATGAGGGGAAAAAAGAGTCTTGCATTATTACCATAGTCTATCAGTCTTCCCTCAGCGTGACTCCATTTGTTTTGTGATGTGTGGCTGTTCAGCATTGCCACGGCCGAACTTTGGAAGACTTTTGCTGGGAAGAAGCACAAAAACACAGCTTTGGGTCAGCCAGAAGCATCTGCAGGAGGCTCACACAGAGGTGCTTCCTGCCTCAGCGTGGGTCTGTGACGTGCCAGTTCATGAGCAGTGCCAAGAGCTGTTTGGTGGAGCCCAGGGCAAAGGGTTCCTGAATACTTTTTGAAAACCAGAAGTGTTTTGCTTAGAAAATGAAAGAGCAGTTTTAATTCTCTCCTTTTCATCTTTTGCTTACCACCTTTCTTGTTAGGGTATGGCTTATTCAGGGCTGCCCCTGTGCCTTAACACAGGTGCTTGTGAGATGTGCATGATGCAGTGAGGGCAGCATCGGATGCAACCAAACGTGGGATGCTGTAGAGAGGAAGTCGCAGCTGGTTATCACTGGAACGGGCACGTCGGGATGTCCCCACCGAGGCAGGAGGGGCTCAGCCTTGCACAGCTTCAGTCAGGGGCTGGGGACAAGCATGGGGAAAGCCCACACCCAGCTGGCAAGAAGGGATTTGGGGACAACACGGTGCTCAAGGATGCTGTGGCAAAAGTGGCAGCAAGCCTGGCTGTGCTGCTCGTGCCCTGCTGCAGCACTGCTGTGGCCTGAGCCCTGTCCTGAAAATCCCTGCTCCAGGCTGCAGCTTCCCCTCTCTGCGTCCCCAATCCATTCCCTCCCTTCCAGTTTTAATTCCTTTCCTTCTTGCCAAGTACACTGACTCCAGCCTGATCTGAAAGTTAATTTTAACAAATAACATCTTGGGCCAAGCCAAGTTAGGATCTGGAGATAGGACACGCTGCGGGAAGGGAGCAGGGTGGAGGGTGTAAGAGAGCATGAACGCACAGCCTTGTAATATGTGTGAGAGCTGATGCTCTCTGAGCAATTGAGTGCTTATTATTATTTCTCTTGGATAGGTCACCTGGGAGTGGAGGAATTTTTCATTTTAAATTAAAAAGAAATCTTTTGTAATGCTCATTTCTGAAAGGGGGAAAAAAAATACCACCTCATCACGGAAGCAATTATATGGAGGACACACAGAAAGGAGTGATTAGTTGTTAATTTTTGAGCTATTGGCCCTGACAGAGGGGTTTTGTGGTTTTTATTTTAAGGTGTCTTTCATATGCCTATAGTCCAAGGTTACTTCTCATTCGATAGTAATTACCCGATGTCCATTACATGCTGGGGACTGCTTAAGGTGGGTGCAGTGGTCCCTGTCAGAGCATGTGCCAAGTCAAAATGCCAGCAGCTCTGTGAGCTGTAGGATAATTCTTTGTATCTGCTGCTTCTCTTTTCCAAGTCTTGGTAAATATTTTAGAGGGTAACTTCCCCCTTTCTTGATGCAGCCTGAAACTACAGCCCTCCAGTTTGCATTGCAGGTTCCAAGTCAGCCATGTCAAGGTTTGAACAGGAATCAAGGAGGATAATGGGTCAGGTGTAATTAAGAGGCAAAACTACTGGTGAAATAACTGCACATTTCAGGTTTCTGTTTTTTTGCCCATCAGATTACAAACCTCAGTCCCACCACCACTTAAAAAAACTAATGTGTAACTGCAAACCCTGTATAACTGCTCTATTGTATCAGATGGAAGCAACTAACTAAGAAACCACAATAAATTAAAAAAAAAAAAAAAAAAAAAAAAAAAAAGAAAAGTACCTCAAAAAATACAGGGCTGAAAACACAGACAAAAAATGCAGTCTTGTTAAAATATGGACATGGCCAAGTAATAGAATGAGTAGGGAAGCTTGAATGGATCATAGTCAAAAAACACTCTGCTTAGTTCTTGGGGGTTTTTATTTGCCATTCAGCTTACATCAGTGTTAACATCTACTGAGAAATACAGCCATTTACAATTTGCAGTTCAATGTGTTACTTTAATTAGTATGAAAATTAAAGGGCAACTATAGGCCAATGTGAATGATTATGGAAATACATGTGCATCACATGCAATGCTCTCATTTAATTAATCGTCTTGTAAACTATATCGAGCACTTTAAGTCAGCTGCTGAGTATAACAACTCTATTTTAAATAACCACTTAATACTTAACAGGATGTGGAGAAAACACTGTAGCACACGACTGCTTCTCAAGTTTCAGTGTCTGAGATTTTTTAAAGCTGACCCAAGTCAACCCAAAGAGTGTTTAACACCCCCTGTCTGAACACAAGAAACTCTGTGATGTGCAGACATTCAATTACATTTTTTAAAAAGTGAGAAACATTTTGTAAAATAGTGACTTTAGAAAACTAATTGGCAGCAGCAAACTTGAGAGTGAAGGCCAAAGCTAGAGGGGAACTTTTATTACAGTAACTCTAGTGAAGGAAAATGGAAATAAAGGCATCTTTGTTTCTCAGTCAAATTAGCTGATTAAGAAATAAAACATTTTAACATGCTTTAAATGCAGCATTAATTATTTATATGAAAAAAATTAAAGCCAGGTTCCATGAATTACACTTTGTGTGTGTGAATTTAACGTTACGGGAATAGTAATCCTTCTACATTCATGCCTTACTTCATTAGGCAAAACTAAATATTAAGGGCTCTATTCATTCAAAAAATTCTTATGCATTCAGGTCACACCTTTTCTGTGGCCTTTTTTTTTTTTTTAAGAGTACAATTTACGGCACTGATTTTTAACTATGATTCAGAAAAAGCAATCTACTTCTGCAGGATGGGCTCTAGTAAATGGATGGATTTAGAAAAGAAAAAAGATACAGTGGTGGTTTTTGTCATCAGTGATAAGGCGTAAAGTAAGCTGGTGTAATAAAATATATAATCAGATGCATTATCAGTAGAGAAACTGAATCCTGTGAAACCCTTTTCCTATAGATTGGTTGGTAAATATTTCTTTCCCCTGATTGACTGTTCCCAATAAGCAGGCAGTGCCTTATTCAGGTGAATGAAGATCAGAGGCTATTGGCTTGAGCAGGTGTGTTCAGCGATGTACTTTTCTATTTTCCAAATGTGCTCATTTCAGCAGTGGTGTGTCCCATGCTCGGATCCCCAGGAGGAAAATTTATTCACTGAAGCTCTGATGCCCGGGATGTGGTTACACCCTCATTAGAGTCACCTGTCTGCTGTTCATTGAATGCAGACCCCTCAGGTAGGGAACTGGTGACTTAATCACCAGTGGTTTGCTTACACTTACGTGAAAAGAAACAAGAAGGGAACTCTGGTGGTTTTTAAGTTTTGTTGCTTTGTTTTTTTTTTACTGTCTGAATGGAGGAACAGCTGGAACTATGCAATGGTGATCACCTTTAGCTTTCAAAATAATTAGAAGATTCACTTAACATTAAAATAATAACTGAAAGAGGGATGGTGTGGGATGGGGAAATGAAATCCAAGCAAGAAATGACAGAAAGGGGGTTATCCAGAAGCTTGCATATCGTCAGCTGACTGAATTTATATAAACTTTTGGGAAATACAATATTGGGAAATGGGACAAGGCGTCAGATGGTTGGGTAAGATTGATGTATTTAATAGTTCAGTTAATATGGATCAACATCTGCATTTGGTTACATCTGCACAACCCCCTAACTTCAGCAGAGTTGTACTTTTGGAACCAAGTTTGGACCAATGTTTTTAAGTAGGCCCTGGTGCAGAATATTTGCAGGGAGCCCAGGCAGCTCTGCAGAGAGCGGGTAATACAATATGTTATTGTTTCTCCTGTAATTTTTAAAATACGTTGAGGAATAATACATTTTTTTATAATAGGGTGCTCCCTGTCTCTTTAAGTAACTGTCAGATGTATGATGTCCTTGTGCCAAAATGCTATGGTCTGCTCCCTCTGTGCAATCATTAATTAAATCCATCCCTTATTGTAGAATTTGCCTAGTCTCTTACCCATTCTGCTTATCTGTGATACCAGATGATGCTTGGTAATTCATGGTCAACCTGCTCCCACCTTCAGCAGAGCCTCCTGTGTGCTGACCTCAGCTAGCTTCACCTTTTCCTTATTCCCAAGGAGAACAGGGCCCCAGAGGAAGCAGTTTTATCAACTTTTCCTGTTGACCAGATGAAGGCTTGGTGATAAATAAATGGTGTGTGCTTGCTTGAGCTGGAGGCCTCCCACACACCGTTGATCACCAGCCTTACTGTCCCCAGCTGTCCACCCAGACACAGGGCAGTGCAGGGATGGGGGGCTGTCCCCACAGGGGCCCATGAGCTGCGCTGCCACTGGCAGGCAAGAGCCACTTCTGCCTCCCCAGGTAACGTTGCTGCCAGTCACTGTGCTGGCTGAAATCTTCTGTGCTTGGTCCTGAGCTGTGCCACCTGCAGATCCCTGCACCCACTGGTAAGGCTGATACACAGGAGCTGGTAGGAATATTTTCATAGCTGACAAGCTGTTTCCCATGAGCAGTGTCAAAGATTTAAAAGCCACTTCTGCAAATGGGACTTTCTGGCAAATACAGACTAAGCAAATCTTTTATTATTACCATATGGCTAGAAATACTCCTAGAGTTCTCCTGGAAATGGGTACTGTACCAGCAGAAAGCAATATTCTGTTGGCCTGTGTATTGCCTCAAGGGGATTTACCATGGTAATAAGATCAGTAATTCATCTCCTAAAATCACTGGGAGTACAAATGCTTATTTAAGTAGATGGTATCTTGATTGCAACTGAGTCAGGAGAGCTCTTAAAGCTGCCTATTTAGGCTAGAGATCTTCTGTTAAAGGCAAAGAGCTGGTGGTTCTTGGGAAACACAAGAACATCGTGTTTCACAGCTACTTCACATTTTCAGCAATTCACAGTAGATGCATAGTACATCCCTTGGCAAAACGGATGCATACAAATATACTAGGAAATGACGCCTGTTGCTTTATTTTTTTTTTCACTTTTTGCTTTCCATAATGATGTAATAAAAAGAGATACAAATCTTTCCATCCCCAAATGGTTGGTTAGAATGAAAGAGGCGGAGAGAAAGTCATTGTTGCTTATACTCCAACAGCACATGGAGCTACTCATACCCCGATGCACTGGATAATGCAGCATCAATATACATTAAGAGGCAGCCTTAGCACTGAAAAACTTCTAAGGGAAAGATCTGGGGGTAAAATGATTTACTTTGTCACAAAGAAAGACAGTGTCAGAGAAGTATCCTACATTCTTGAGACATATGCTAGCTAGCAAACTTGGTAGACCTCCGCTCTGGAAGTCCTGGAGGCAGAAGCTTCTAGGTTTGCTCGATTACTTAGTTAGTTAGTTTGTTTGTTTACAAAGCTGATCAAGAGAAACCATGGTTTAATGGTGAAGACACATAGGTGGGAGCTTGAGGACCTAGCTTCTAATCCCAAACTCTGTCACAGGAACTTTTCGCAGAAGGAATGATGTGATCCAGAAATAGAGAGATTCATCAAATTGTTTTATTTGAGGAAAACCATAATTTATCCTCTGGGAATCCACAATCAGTGCTTTTACCCCTGTGACAGGAAAGTCTAGGTGGTCCATAGTGATTCACATTGGTGATGTGGTATCAAAGATGAATCACAGAAAAAAACTGTGCTAGCAGTGCCTAAAACAGATGTTCTCTAGTTGGCCAAGAAGCATGAGCAAGGACATGTGGATGAAATGGAAAGCATTAGGCATTTTCCTGCAGAATGTTTTTCTGTACTTTAACTTCATCAATAGTATTCCTTCTCTGCACAGTTATTAAGCTAAATATCACTGAGGCATGTGCAAATTTGATGAAAGAAATATTTGTTTGTGCTCTCTATATTTCAGAAATTAAAGGTTTTTCAGCAGGCACAATTCTGCCTTGTGAATCAGAGTTTTCACTCTCATTTTTTCTGCAGTCACAGAGCATAACAAATGTTTGAAATAACTTTCACCAGCTTGATCACTGTTGTCAAATAGAGTATATATGCAAATGAAACTAATACATTTTTGTGAAGTTCTCCGGATTCCACCAGAATGTATGGAATTGTCTTTCAATAGTTAACAGTGCTTAACACTTATGTAGCAATTTCCATCCTCAGTGACAAGCTTATTAATCAATGCAACACCTCTGAAAGGAGCATTGCTATGTATTCCTATTAGAGTGTGAAATTTAAAATGTATGGATGTGTTCTAAAGTGCTGGTCAAACAGCCAAAGAAACCCAGGTTTTGAATTCAGGAGTTTGTGGTTTCTGTTCTATGATTAAGCTAGACTCCTGTGGCACACAGACCCCTTTATGTGTTTAATAGATCAGGCTCTGCTGGGTTCAGAGCCACACATCAGCCTGGCCATACTCTGATTTTGAAATGTGGTGATAACACAACTGGTTTTTATAATTGCTGCCTAGAGGACCTGAGATGGGAATACAGCATGCTGCTGCAATTTGCTCTTTCTGACTTTAAGACTTGCAGGAACTGGAAGGTGTGTTTCCAGTGCACAGTAAATAGGGTAGTGCTAAATGACCCCTGCTTTTTTTCATGCTAAGAGGTGTGACAATGTTGGGTTAACAAAGAATTCAATCCCGATGTAGCAATGATAAATTTTGTCTTGAGTGAAATTTATTGAGTTAGCTCATCACTTTTCTGTGCTTGCTCTTGTAGGACACTTACGGTATTGCTGATCTGCTCTCCTTGTAGCCAAGAGTATCAGATGAGAATGTTTTCTGCCTGATACAGCCCATGAAAAAATGTATATTCTGTCAAATAAGCTTGGTTGAAATGAGTTTTGTTAACTCTCACCAAGTCTGCAGAAGCCACCAGACAAGTGCAGTGAGAGAGGCCTCCTATAAAGCAGGTTATAATGAAAGACAAACCATTTCAGTTGATGACTAGAGGCGTATCAGTAAAGATCACCTCTTGCATATAGCAAATGACAGATAGCAAGTTTTTAAGCATTTTCAGTTCCCTGCTAGTGCCATCCAACTGCAATAAGATGCATGGATTTCTCTGATATCCTTCCAGATACTCCCCCCACCCCCCATGCTGCAAGTAAAAAAGAGCAAAGGTACAGGGGGTTATTAGTTTTAAGTAGTTTATCTCATTGCTTTAAAGGGTGACTATCTAAACTATAGCAGGAGAGGAGCTGTTAAACATATTGCTGCTTTGCTCTGTTGGTAGGCAAGCCTCTGAAACCTTGTCAGCAGCTCGATTTAAATCAGGTGCTCGGGATAACAGCCCAGCACATGCCCTGTGAGTCTGGAAATGAGATTTTGGGATGCCTGGAGGGAAGGTGTCAGATGAGAACTGCTCCCTAAATACCCACACCTTTCTGGCAAGCTTGGCAGGCTCAGTACCTTGATGGGACAGACCAGGGCCAAATGGTGATTTCTCTGGAATACCTGCTTGTGAGGCACAGGCTGAAGGCCCTTTCTTACTGCCTTTCTCCTCAATAGCCAAGTTGCTGGTTCTGCCTGTGAGCAGGGCAGAATGTCATGGCTCAGTGGGGAACCCATGTCCATCAGACTCCAAGACTGGGAAAACAGCTTGAAAATACTAAGGCTGATCTGCTTCATGCAGACATAGCCTGTTTGGAAATTGGTCTCAGCTACTAAGTTTGGACTGATCCTGAGTCCAAATATCCCTTAAGTTAAGGGGTATTTTCCCTGTTGATGTCAAGGTAATTTCTACCATTTGCATTAATGGATGAGGGTTCTAACACTGTTTTAATTCATGGAGTTTTAGTTTGAGGAGTATTAACTGGAAAGTCTAAATTTCTGGAAGTCTCTCTCTAGTAGTTCTTATTAAATTCACTACTCTAGCATAATGTAGCTTTCTGTTCTAATCATTGCATTGCTCTACTTGGGCATGGCACATCAAAGGGGCTACCTTGCTCTCATAGCAGAATCCTCCTTAGGTTTGGTCACTCTGGGGACACACACCAGATTTCCCCGGTTCTGTGCACAGGTCAGATTTTCAGCTGCCTTTTAATCTTTGGCAATTTGAATTTATGTGGAGAACTTACAGGTGACAGCCTGGCTACATTGAGACAAGCAGGATAGAAACCATGTCAGAACAGTCCCTGAAAGTCCTACAATGTGCTTAAAGCATTTCAAGAGAACCCTTGATCCAAAGTATCAAAGGGTTACAGTAAGATCAAGAAGAATTAAAACTGATGGTGTGCCAGAAATCACGTGCAGCACAAGGTCATTACTCACCCTCGTTAAAGCGGTCTCAGTACTGTGGCCTGATCTGAAGCTTAATTGAAAAGTTTCAAATGATGCATTATAACGAAGACAAGACAGCCACTGCCCATTCCACGACCTCTGCTAAAAAAGGCAGATCAGTAATAGGGCAGAAATCTAAGCAATTGCTTGAGGATAATCAAGGCCTAATGAGGTATCCACTTCAGTCTTTCAAAGGCAGAGGAACCTCTCCCTGATGCTAGAGAGAAAACAAGGGCTGATGTGTGCAAGTTCCTGCATCCAGGCAACTGGCCACCTGGCCAGGGCAGACACCGTCCTCAGCACTGCAGGGAATACTAAGGGGAACACTGGATCTGTAGTGAGGGCTTCCAGCTGTACAAAAGGCTGGTGGCCTGGCCTAGGACAGTCTCCTCTCAGTCTCCTCATTTTCTGTTAGCCCAGTCATTGACCCAACCTAACAATTCAGACCTAATGGGTTCCTTGTGATCAGGTTGTGTTAGGAACCAAGACAGTGGCAACAGGAGATAGCTGAGTGCTGATGTTATCAATTTTCCCTAAAAATTCACGAAAACCCCAAACCCGTTGATGCTTCACTTGAGCATGATAACAAATTGCAAGTCACAGTTACCCAAAGAAATCAAGTATCTCCTTGGCATCTTCCTCTTTTTTTTTTTTGTTGTTCTATTATCTGTTCCAACAGAGAGGTCAGTGCCCATATCCACACGATTATCTCCACATCCAGCTGCTAAATTGTGCAAGCTCTTCTTCCTGGGCTACTGCTTGGGCAGCCCTATTAGAGGGCTTGTGCTTGCCCCGACTGAGGAGCAGTTACAGTTTGGAATCACCTTTCAGTCTGCAGAAGCCAAATGGTTTTAATCTTTCAGAAAAAGTCAGGTTGCCCATTTTAACCTGTATCTGTAGGCTTTGCTTTTGTGAGGAAGTCTCTCCAGATTCCTATCTGTTTGCTGAGCAAGTTTGCTCTCTGCTCCTAATCTCCCCTGTCTTGATGAGATCTCCCGTGCATTTCACGATACACCAGTCATGGGAAGCTAGACCAGGCAAAAACATTGTATAGAGTTTCAGGCTCAGTGTCAGAGTACAGCTGTTGGTGATGGACTTGCTCAAAGGCGTTGTGCACAAAGACAGCCTACAAAAATTCATTAGCAGTGCAGGCCATTTTCTTTGTCCCTTGATTTCCTCCCTAACTCGAAGTACAGTGAAAATCTAAGTGCCTGCTTCTTTGCTATGAATCCCATTTTAATTCTCTTCTGCTTTCTCATGTTATTTCCTTCAAC
This sequence comes from Aythya fuligula, assembly GCF_009819795.1. Lineage (NCBI taxonomy): Eukaryota > Metazoa > Chordata > Aves > Anseriformes > Anatidae > Aythya > Aythya fuligula. The sequence continues at coordinate 15,547,795 of NC_045566.1, forward strand.
TTTAAAGACAGAAAAAGAAGGCTGACATAAATAAAAAGTTATAGGAAAATGACCCAAATTCTGCTTATTCAGGTAAAACTATTCAGGTGACTGTCTTTAAGACCATTAGAGGTGTGATTGGCTTCATTGGGACACCCTTGGGCTTAGCATTAAACCCGTGTGTTTTGCTGAAGTAAGATCTTTAATATATGACATATGGCATCAGCTCTACAAAATACTACTGTTTGGCTGACAGCCCTGCTTCTGTCCGTGGCTTGCAGATGAATGCTGTGGGTCTGTGCAGGTATATAAGCTGGCATCACCAGTGCCCACGGTCACTGCAGGCTGCACCCACCAGCTGGAGGCCTCCCCATCAGTACTTTCCTTTGTGTGTTGAGCTGCTGGTGCTGTGCTCGTGGAAGTCCTGTCTGGGGAAAAATCATTGAACTCTCGTGGCTCTGAGGTCTGTCAGGAGCTCAGGGCCACCACAGGAGGATGGGCATGACCAGTGCTACAGGGGAGTCATCCCAGCAGCAGTCCAGGCTCTGTGGGGCTGGAGCTGGCCCTACCCACCAGCCTGCACAGCACCAGTGGGGCAAGCAACGACGATCTGGGCCAGCCCAAAGGTATGGTGTCAAGAGGCAGTTCCTGGCATATTTTTCTCGTTAGGAGTTGCTTGGTTTAGCCATTTACAGGATTTGATTATTCATTTTGCTTGGATATGAATGAGGACAAAATGCAGGTGGAGGAACCTTAGCCTGCCTTGGGAATGGGTACCGGCCTGCTCCTCTCAGGTTTCTGCCACTCTCAGCTGGGTTTTGTTGACTTTAGGGCTGCATTTTCCCCATCTGTTGCAGGGAACATGACAGTCCTCACTTTCAATGGGTCACTGCAGCATTCAGGCAACTCTCTGGGTCTCTCTGCTCCCCTTACAATATCTTTGGCTAGGGAAAGGTAAGGCCAGCCTAAGCTGATCTGTTCTGCAGGTGTTGTACGCGTGTGTGCACGTGGTATGTGTGTAATGGGCCGTGGGCCACAGGCTGGTCATCGCTGGTTGGACCATGAAGGATGAGAAAAACTTCCAAAGAATGCAAATTTGCAATCAAAGGGAAAAAAGGGGGAGTGCGAGAGAGGAGCCAGTGAGATGTTCCACCTATATGCAACCCACTGGCTTTGCTGGGTTTTAAGTAAGGAGGGGGGAAAAAAACTGACATTTTTTAAAAATGTAGATCCTGGAATCCATGTGGCAAAAAATAGGGCAGTTGAGTTATCAGTATCTGATGAGAATTGGAGAAGAGTAATTATTGTATAGTTCTATTAATGAAAATGTACTGTGGTGCAAAAGAAAAAAGAAGAGTCACCAAAGAGAGGCCAGTGAGTCACTTCAGGGAAAAAATATCTTCTATTATGTGAATAGCAATATCAGCTTGTTAGATTAGCAGAGGGCTCTGGACACTTATGGAAATTCAAAACATTTCCATATATCCCAGTCCAGGGTGGAATTAAGCCGTTGTAAAGCTTCCCTGGAAGCCAACATTTATCTAATATGTAAGCATATTTAGATTTCATTTTGAAATGGTTGTTAAAGGCTATCCTTTGGCTGCACTCTATCCTTCACTCTAACTTTTTTTTTTTTTAAATTGTTGAACTCTGAGATTTTTGTGCTAAGAAAAATGTACTTTCAGAACCAGAAATGCCTGAATGACCAGTTACAGCGTGTACTAACCCTGAGAGATATCCATTGAGCCTGCTCTCCTCCTTCAATTTACTTGCTGTTTTTCCAATCATGCCTTGCATTAATGTTCTACACTTAGCTAAACTGTGTGTTATATTTTAGATCTATTTTTGTTTTGTCTAAAATATTTCCAAATTGGCATTAAGTATTCAAGATGTAATCTCTGTAGCAGGAAACTAGTTATCAGATTAATATAAAACAACTGGGCAATAGAAATAACACTGAGTAGAATGTATTTTTTTTCTTAGAATTAATTTAGAGGGAATGTAATGCCTGCAAAAGGTGCTGGATTGCAACATCAGAGAACTGAAGCTACTATTTAACCACAAAACGGTTACAGGATGGGAGATGGCTTTGCAAGATTCCCGGTGAGGTCTGACAAAATATTTGTCTCAGGTTTGGTGCCTTTCATCTAGCTGGAACAGCTGGGCTGTTGCTCTCGGGTTGTTGGCTTTCATGTGTGGCAGAGGAGCCCTTCTGTAAAAAGGGGAGTGTTTTGCTATGAGGCTTGCTGCCTAACATTTGCAATAGGGTTAAACCTAGGGGCAAATGCTGTGACCTGTACCCCAGTGCAGGCTCTGCCACCACCCTTGCGATGCCCCCAGGCACCATGGGCATGGCACTGTTTGCATCTATTGCTTTCTGGTGCCACTTGTGTGTTGGAGGAAGGAGAGGAGCGTGCCAGGTTCAGGGCCCAGTTCTCATATTTAACTATCTCTTTTCTGACAGATTCAGAACAATTATCTCTGAAAGCCATGTATGGCCCAAATAGTTTGAGTCTCAGGTCTCAGTTGTCAGGCTCCTATCAGGCAGTATTTATTAAAAAATGGACAATATCTTGTGGCTAACTGGTAGCCTTACCAGCAGCAGGAGCATTCTTCATGGTACACGTTAAGCTTCGGTTTATATTTGTCACTCGGTTAAGTTGATATGTCTGATGTTACCAGGTTTTACACATTTCAGGAAAAGGGGGAGAGCCCTCAGGGTAATTTGTGCTAATTTCTCTTGAAGGCAGAGACTTTCACGGTCCCACCTGCCTCCCCATGAGCTCACTAGGAAGAGAAAACCTTCCTTTGGGTGCTTGACATGTGCCTGGTCTCAGAAGGGAAGGGAGGCCTACCAGGCTGGACAACTGGCAGGCTGTTTGCCATGGAGAGGCCAGCAGAGGCACAATGGACAGGCCAGTTACCACAATGCGAAGTTGACTCGTAGACTAACCCACTAGGAACCAGTTAAAAGTTTTTCCTCCGAAGCCACATTCTTCTGTTTGTTGCGGTATGTTGGACAGGAGGCTGCATTCCCTTGCACTGGAATTTCCTGTATTAGCACTGCACAGGAGTAGATTTATTCTGTAGTCCTTGAGATTTGAGCTTCATGGATTTCACAGCCTTTATGCACTACGAAACAAAGATTTGGTTTCTACTGAGGCGTCGCAGAAAGGATTAGCATCTGCTGACTTGTTGGTCCACCAAAGACTGATGCTTTCCAAGACCACAGATGACCCTGCCTGGGATCACCTTGCTGAAGGCTGAGGTATTAGTGGCACTGCTCTCATATAGCTCTTGCTGTTTTTGGCATCAGATTATGCTTTATGCACTGAGTTTTTGGAGCTATAAGAACTGTTTCTGTGTTTGTTTTCTCTTTACAACCTAGTGTACTGCTGAGGGAGCTCATCTTGTTTCTGTTGTAGCAGGAATATGGTGATTACAATCTGTAAAACACTAAAGTAGGCCAGGGTAAGGGCAGCCTGCTTCAACATCTCCCAGCCTAAACAATCCTGTGGTCCTCTGGGTTTGAGGGTTCAATACCTTAAAGGCAATGTTATAGGTTCATCCTGTGTTTGCGGCCTTTTACAGACACTTGTGGACCATTTCCCTTTTCTTACGCTCACCTTACTCCAGCCCTGCTATGGTACTCCCACTTCTTAGCTTAATCACAATTGCATATCCAGCCCCCAGATTTACAGCTTCACTGTAATGGAGACAGGTTGTGTATGGCGTTCAGCGTTAAAATGTGTAACACATTATACTGTACTGAGTTTTGTGGAAGAGTGGAAATATATGCTTGATTTTGGAAATACTTTATAGAGTTATTTAGATGCCAAGTTTTTCATTGTTCTGGTAATGTCTTCCTGAAGCAAATCATTAGACTGTTGCAAATTTTATATATCTAAGAGATTTTTCACTCTGGTGTTGATTCAGGTCTTAGGCCTTTGCAAAAACCAAATGGCAGCTGTGGTTCTGTGGACCAGGTTTCCCAAATTGTCCAGGCTCCTCTCTTCCCTACCTCTTTTATTCTCTTTCCTTCTTGGTCTCCTCATATGGAGCCAGTTTTCTAGGGGTTCTGTGTGACTGCTGATGTCACCTGTTCCCTTTGAATGTTCAGTTTTCCTAATATTTGTACTTACTGACTAAGCTAAATTACTGGTTTAGGATTATTATTTTTTAATCTAAGTAAGGATACTTTCCACCTTAATTGCACGCTAGTTAACATTTTGCTTTGTGGAGGATTGATATTATACAGTCTATATCCCTATCCCAGTCAAAACTCTCGTATACCTGCAAGCCAGAAAACCTTTTTCTTTTGGCCAAAAATGACTGCTGTGCTTCCCTGTAGCCAACAGGAGTTTTGACAGACTTGTCTTAGAGCTCTGTGAATAACCAGTCAGCACTCTCCCACCTAAACCTTCCTCACAGTGTCTTTCTTTTATGGCCTTATGAGCTTTTGATTAAATTTGCCTTAGTAACTAACCAACATGTCCCCAAACTGCAGAGTGTCTTAGGTGGGAAATTTCATCAGCCCCCCACTTAAAGAAGCACTGCTGTCGTGTCCCTGCTGTGGCTCCCACTTGCCAGTGCAGGATGAAGTCAGAGCACTGGCTGATCTCGTCTCTTTAAAGCACTAATTTCATTTGCAAAATTCTGTGTTTTTTCTGAAGTGTGTGAACTTTCCTTACTATGCTTTCTTGAAACGTGAATTAATGCTCTGTTTTCATCTGCATGGCCTTGGTATGTATCCTGCCTTTGTACACAAGCCTTCAAAGCTACATGGCAGGGATGGCATGAAAACAAATCCCTGTTAGAGCAACAAACATACAACTGTGAATCCCACTGATGTGAAGATTCCAGTGGTCCTTGCTGGTGGCATCCTTATAGGTGCTCAGCCAAGCCACCACAGCTGTGTGGATGTGTCTCAGAGCACCTGCTCTGCTGCTGAAGGTAAAGTTGAGCGGTAGAAAAAAGCTTAACCATGCACATCCTTCCCTACAGACAGGGATTCAGACCACATGCTGTGTGCTTGGGCCTTGTGCTGGTGACGTCCTGCACTGTAAATACGAACAGAACTGTGGGTGAAGTGTGTAATTGTCATTGAGTTCGTAGCTGTTCCTCTCCAAACTGTATCCACACCATTCACGTTTGAAACCATATGGTTTTCACTTCCAGAGGTAGCATTGCCCCATGCAGCATCCAGGTCGGGCTCTGGTTTGAACTCCTAACTTTAAAATTCCCCTTGTTTTATAATTTCAGTGGAATAAAGATTTAGTCGCTTCTTGCTGGGAGATGATGTGCTGCGTGGGGACTGCACATCACTGAGAAGCTTCAGTCTGGAGGCAGGTGCTCGTCAGTGCCAAGGGAAATAATAACTGGATGGATGGAAAGCGCCTGGGATTGATGTGGTTTAAAGGTGCTGTTCGTGCAAGCTATTATCAAGGAAGGAGTTAGGGAAGAGATTCACTCTTAAAATGCAGGTGCTCTAGCACTTTCCCTGACAGATGTGTTCCAACAGTGTTTTGAATTCTGTTTAAAATTTGAAAGAGCTAAACCTTCAGGCTCTTCTCTTCCTTCCTTAAATTCATTTCCCTGTTTAGATGAAAAAGAAACATTTTGCAACTTACTTTAAACTTTCTTCAAAAGACCTGCTGGAAAAGGGACATTCGTGTGAAGTGCATAAGCTGTAAATGAATGTTAAGCACAGCAGACAGCAGGATTTTAGATGCGCTAATGGACAGACATTAGACGGCAGGAATTTACCTAAGAGAAAACCTCGGATGGGGAGGGACTGCCGGGCAGGGATTAGCCCCACCAAATGCGTCAAATGATAGAAAAGTGTCACTAGAATAAAGAGCTGCATGTGTGAAAATAAGTTCTGAACTAGGGAAATAGAGCCAACAAAGGTAAGGAGAGAGAACATTTCAGCAAAGTCCCCGAACCAGCAGCATGTGTGCACAGCCTCTGCTGCTCCCTACGGAAAATGCAAGATCTCAGGGTGTTTCTCTCCGTCTCTCTCTCCCTCCCCCTCATTTTGGCATTTTTGCTCCTGCTAATGATCAGAGCTTAACAGAGTTAGCAGCATTAATGGGCAAAGCTCCTTCCATCCAAACGCTAACAGACGCTTTTGTAGTGCTCCATCAGATGTTTTCAGGTGCGTACTTGCCTCTAAATTTCTGACAAACTGTTTTCCTCGGATAATTTTTTATTAATGCTGCTAGGACTCCTGGCTGGTGGTTACTTTCCCTGGCTGAGTGGAAGTAGCGAAGCAAATGGGTTCAGGTTTGTATGATTTGTGAATATGAAGGGGGGGAAGAAAAGAGCAGCGTTAAAAAAAAAATACCCCACAGGAAAGAAATAATGGGCAATATGTTTCCTTTTGAACTTTTTCAAATCAACCTCTGGAAAAGGTGTCATAAAGCCCCCAGAAATCAGTAACAGCACAGGGACAAAGAAAACTCTGTTACAGATGTCCCTGAAAATCTATAAGCAAATTGTTTTTTTTCTAAATAACTCCAGAACATTACACGGCCTTAACAAGTTTCCCAGGACAGGAACTCCTAGTTTATTACTTGCTCACATTGTCATCAGAAATTAATTTTGTCCCTGAAAGACAAATTGGCTGGTAGCTTATGAAGTTAAATGGAAAGAACAAGTGAGCATCTGTTTCTTCTGCATTTTGTCTCCTTGGTGTCTTACATATAAATGAATCAGAGTGTTCAAACTTAAATTAAGATCTTTGGCTAGATAAACAGTTAAAACTGGTTCCCATAGCTACCTCTCACACATAGCTGTGATTGCATTATAATCCCCTAGTAATCAGGTCTAAATGAAAGAAAGATGATAAGGGTGCTATTTTCAGTTTTCAGTACTGATTTTTATTAGCTCTCAATCAGATCAGGACTGCTTTGCCTTTCATCACATTGTGGCAGTGTTTGTAGAATCATTAGAGTAATAAAGTGTAAATCTTACCGAGGTGCATTTTTCTTGAGGTGTTTTATATAACGAAAACTCGGAAGATTACATTGGCGGGTACAGGAAAGATTTGTTTCTGCAACTAAAGTGAGGATGTAATGTATGCTATATTCATTTATTCTTTACCCAAGCAAATACCTAATGAATTACCTCGCTGAGGTAAAACAAAAAATAAAAATATCCAAAGAATCAGCCTGCCTGAACATGGTCCTAATATACTGTATGCTGCAAGTACTGAGTTTAGTCATTTTTTTAATTTGCCTTATTATCTTGTATCATATCTCTCTCTGTGCATTACCATGCAGAAATGAATTACAGGCAAAACCACAAGCACTGCTATTACCAGCCTGCTGTTTTTAGTAAACTAGTGCAGCCCAATAAAACATCATGTTGCAGCAATATATAAGTATTTATTGTAGAGTAAATTTCAGCTAAACAAAAGCACACAAGGAGGCCTCATCCTGCTCACAGGAAAGCCAGTGGTAGACTTTGCGTCATGCACCATTTGTGCCTCACCTGCACCCTTGATTTGCAGTGTCCGTTAAGGTAAATTTTACTTAATGGCTTTACTTCTGAAAGATTCCTGACTGCCAAATTTAGATGAGCTTTCACCCAACCCTCAGTGGTGTTCCTGGGTGTTTCTGCAGGCAGACCTATCCTTTAGCACAGAAATCGCCTTGTGTGGTGTTGCAGGATTGTTCACAGAGTTTGCAGGTGTGCCCCACATTTGCAATTAACTCCCAGTTTAATACTGGATTGATTTGACTTTCCCATAGACTTTTTTTTTTTTCTTTTAATATCTGGTGAATATTTCAACATATCATTCTATAGCATAGCTATTAAAATGCCTCCCCACTTTAAATATTCAAATGTTATGCCTGGTATATTTAAATGAGGAGTAAACTGTCCCCATAATTCAGTGTTAGATATTTACAGTTGTTCACACAACTGTGTGAATATTAGGTAGCAGCAGAAATTAGTCAAAAAGATAAAATGTTCTTTAAAAAAGCAGCAAGCAAGTAACTTTTTTGTTTTTCTGTTTTTCAGCCTACCTGATGTAGGAATGATGCCCGATGCCTACACGAACAAGTTATGCTTACATCCTGTTCTATAAAAGATGAATTTGTTGAGCCGTCAAACAGTGCTGTTTGTAAAGTTAGCGAAGTGTAAGATATAGTCTGATGTTAAGATATGGAATATTTCAGGATGGGGATCATTTCATGTATACAAACTGATACCTAAGATAATTAGATATTGGTATTCGCATCAGGCAAGAAAGAATAAATCAGTCCATATGATGTTATAGATAAGGAAACAAAATTTATGTTTCAAATTTTAATCTATTAAGACTTCTAAGATGCAGAGAGGCTCTCAATCTTGCATGATTAATTTACTACTAATATTTTAAACTACAAAAAGCTTTAATTCAAACACTGTTGTGTTAAAATCTAGGCAAACAGTATTTTGGTTACAAAGGTTTTGTGTGTGTTTGTATGTTGACACGCAAATGTACTGTCTGGAAGATGTTGCTATGTCTAATGACACAAAAGAGAGTAAATTGTAGAGCCTGATTATCAACAGATAACAAGACATACTGTATATAAATAAATGCTCAGCATCAAAACCCATTATTGGATTAGCTATATAATCATGTTTCAGGCTGTAAGTCTGTGCTGACAAATGAACACTTTTCATTTGGCTCAAGGTCCTCATCAGCAACGGAACTAATTTTACATTCTCACCCATTAAGTGAATAAGATGTGGAAAAAGCTGTCTGCTTTTTGAAGTGTAAATTTGCTGCTACAGGCTGTGCAGACCAAAGCTCTTTTGAAGCAGTGAAATGAGATCATCTCTAGGGACATGTGAACCTGACAAAGTTTAGGTCATTTCTGTGGAAGGTATGTCGGGGGGAACCATTTGGATATGGTTTCAGTAGTGACTTATATGGGGCAATTTGGAAGATGCTGAACTTTACAAGCTTTTTGTTCAGATTTGTGAGAGAACTTGAACTGGAAGCACAGATGCAAGCTTTCAGCCCTCAGAAAGAAACCTCCATAAACATCTGAACTGGGTACGTGGCCAGCACAGTTTGGGAGTACACAGCAGGCTGCGTGGTGATTCTCTCCTGCTCGGCAGGACTTCACCAAGCAGTTTTCAGGGGCTGCTTTCCCCACTGTACATGCACAGATGGAGATCCAGGAACTAACTTGGACATTTTTCTGGAAATGGCACCGGAGCCGGAGGAACTCAACCATCACATCTCACTTTCTCCCCTGGGAAGTCCCCCAGGAGACAGGAAGATCACAGCTCTGATCCTCATCCAGCCACACCAGCCCCATAGATCACAGCCCGGCACCAGCGTTCGCTCATCCCCTGGAAGCTCATGGCTGCATGGGAGTGTGTCCTGCATGGCCAGAAGGGGACGGGGAGAGGAGGACTCAGAGGGCTCAGCAGGGCCCCCATCCATCAGCTAGTGCATGGGGCAGGATGACAGTAGGCTTTAGGCCTCCTGCGGTAGGGCACAGTATGGACCTGCTCCACAGCTCAAGCAAGGATGATGAAGATGTTGCTGACACTAGCTTAGAAGAAAAGAATCTCATGAATAACACTTAACTTTTAAGATTTCCAGACACGCAAAGCAGTGTTTAACCACTGCTTAGGATCATGAAAAAAATATCCCCAGGCAGTATTGCACATCTAACCACAGTGCTTTTCATTTGCAAACCAACTAAAAATTAAGATAGGCTTTGATTGTTCATTTGTTAATTTGATTTCACCCCTTTCTCTTTCTTTGCCCACTGTAACTTTTGGTCTTGCTTGAAAAATGTTCAGTTGTTTCATCCACCACTTTCCGATGTCCTGTGGCCCACCAATGGTCCATGGACTGCAAGCTGAGAAACACGAGGAGAATACTGTATACTGCTGCGTGTATTATGAAGCTAAAGAAAATTACAGGAAACCCAGGCTGGCATATCTACGTGAGAATATACATCCATATTATATGCTAGCCCCTGTGTAAACAGGGCTAGTTAAATCTTAGTTCAAGCACCTTGAGCATATGGTTTTGAAATTGTTTTTCTAAGAGTAATGGCTATCAAAGAGTAAAGATGTTTGTCAGACACTTCTATAACGAACAACAGGTTTTTAAAAAGATCCTCTGGGCAAACAATTGCACTGCCTTCTCCCATGGCATTTTTGACCAGCTGTATGAATACACAGTGTAGGAACACCTGACCAGCAGAACTGAGCAGAAACCTCAGTGGGAAGCATCACTGGAGTCTTCACCTAAAAAATAAATGGAAATAAAGCGAACTGAAATAAAATGAGACAAAAGAGAGGCTTTGCACTCTCTTCCTGAGCTCACTTTTCTGAAGCTGCTGCTGCTGTCCTGATGGAGCCAGTGCCTCATGCCCACAAGCAGGGGGTGGTCGTCTGCTTGCCCAAGCACTTTGGCTGTTGAAATAGCCTCTCTGCCATTGTAATTGGCTATTCAGGACCTCCCATTCAGTTTCCTCATCAAAATAAAGCTGTCAATATTATTGCCCTACCTCAATGACATGTTATGAAAGTTAATTAGTTAATGTCTGCAAAAGACTTTGAAAGCATAAAACGGTGTGGAAGTTCGAAGCATGATGCTGTCTCCCTTTGCCCAGCTGAAGGCAGAACGTGCTAAAGGTAGCCAAAGGGGGTAAGAGAAACAAGAGAGGCTGTATGAGTGTATCAGGGGAAAAGGAAATACTGGAGAGAAAATAGTCCCATTAGCAAATGAAGAAGGAGATGAAGTTAATTATGATTTTAAAATGGATGAGCAATAGAACCGCTTTTTTTTCTTTCCTTTTTTTTTTTTTATTTAAGAAAAAATCAGTCTTTAACAAAAATAATAAGAACTGACAATTAGGAAGAAGTGAAGGCCTTGTGAAAACAGGTGTTTGATTAAAAAGTGAGGGGGAGAAAACTTGTAAAACATGAATATATGTAAATGAGCAAGTCTAGATGAAACTCATCTTAAGGTCTTAAAAGCAATGCAAAACTAACGCATTTTTCTTTCTTATTTACAAAGTAGTGTGGAAAAAACATGGCAGATGGGGAAGAGTCATACCAGAAAAGTAAAAGCAGCAACAGCCACAAATAAAAGCTAATGTTGTTTGGGAAAATGATGCCAGTGGATACTGACCAGTACGTATTCCTCTGTCCTAAAAGTAGGAAACACAGCTGGATTGAGCAGGGAAGCGTCTGTCAGATTAAAAAGCTATGCAAAACAAATGAGGGTTCATGATAGAGTTACAAAATACAGCAACAAGGAGCCCAGTACACATTGGGTTGGATCCAGAGTTGTTCTGCCTGTTTATACCAGTAGGTCTATTTGTAACATCTGAACCTGAGTAAATCATTTGGCAAAAATACCTTGCAAACTCTTGTCTAAGAAAAGAAATTAGAATTGGCTTTGATAGGAAAGATGTCATTTGGGCTGGAAATGGCAGTATGAGGCCAAATAGAAAGTGATCTGAAGACAAAAAAAAAAAAAAAAAAAAAAAAAAAAAAAAAAAAAAAGAGTCTGTTTGTAAATATATTATGATTATTTCAGCACAAAGAATGATTAAGACATAATTATAAAAAGAAAAACAAGTTACTGCATGAGCAGCAGAACTAGGGCATCCTGGCTGCGGTGTGTTTGGTTGCAGTGCTTAGATTCATTGGTGTCTTACAGGTTTGCTCTGTGAGAGCTCCTCCACGGTGCAGGTGGGCTGGTGTCTTGCTGGGACGCTGCTAGGGGTAGGGACAGCCCAGCTCTGCCTGCTGGGGTCAGCTCTCTGATCCCTCCACAGCAAGAGGTGTTTCAGACCTATGCAACTTCCAAATGCAGTCAAAGCCCAAATGGCCAACTTTGCCAAATGTTATGAGGAGGGGACTTTGAGAGGGTGATCACATTTCCCACATCCATTTATTGTGAACACATTTAAAAATCTTGAGAAGGGTTAATTCTAAGTGAAAGCTGGAATGTCACAAGTGAGCAAAATGCTCTGACTTTTTAGACTCTGCCCCCTCCTTTGTCTTGTGTCTAAAACACCGTGTCTACACGGACGGACTGCATAGAGGTAATACCTGCAATGTTCTTATTTTCATACCTATTTCTTAGCTAATGTATTAGAAGCTTCCCCCACAAAAAGCACAACATGTTTTTCCAAGGAGCTATCTGCTCCCTTTCAGTATAAAGGATTAAGGAAACAAGGGACTTCTGAACTGATTATTTTGGGATATGTTATTTTTTAAAACCACTGTACTGAGTCTCTAACTGTTGAATAGGTACACCCATCTCTGATCAATAAACGTTGCTTCAACTTCCAGAATAATGCAGCTCTACAAGTCCTGAAGTCCTGCAGAATATCAGAGCAATGTCTCGGTTTCTGTAGTGGGAACTGAACTGGACACAAGTGCACTATTTTTTGTCTGTAATCAGATAGTATCACTGAGTTACATGGGATATCCATTAGCTTCTTATGTGAGGATAGAAGGGTGCAACTCTCTTTAAGGGAAAATATAATAGTGTTTCCTTTTCATGTCTATTTACTACTCTTCTCTGCTCATTAATACCAGAATTTTTGGAGAAGCATCTAACACTACTGGATTTCACAGGAAAAAGAGGGGAAAAAAGCGTCCTACATGACTTCACTGCAGTAGAGAGGTGACAGCACACATGGACTTAGGAGCAGAAATCCCTTTAAACAGCAGGAACTGTGTAAGTAATGCCTTGAACATGGTTTTGAGAAAAGTGACTTAGCAGTTTTTGTGGCTATAAAACTGGCTCACAGATGCATGGAAATCCATGTAGAAATATGCTGCCTGGTTTACCATCAGGATTACAAAGCTCAGAAACTAAAATGTGGAAGGAATGGTGTGTAAAGGCCATGTTTTGTAAGAGTGGCAAGGCTCAGGAAGCGCAGCTCCCACCTATAACCGCTCCTCTTCCCATTGCTCCAGCACAAAGCTACATTTGGAGTGGCAGCTCTGTGGTGGGGAGGATCAGTGCACTAGAGAGCCTTCCTCTTCCCTTTGGGCCACCTACATGGGGAGCACCATGCATCTCTGCCTGCTGCCAGCTGGTTCTGAGCGTGAGGATGTGACCTAGCACTTCCGATTCTTTCTGCATTTTTCAGGATCCTGGTTCCCACCGTCCCCTGGTTTTCCATTCTGATTTGCTTATTTCTTAATACTCTGATGTAGTATATTGTGCATTTGCTGGGAGCCTAAAAAAGCAACACAGATTTTATCATTTGGAATGTAGATATCCAATGCCCATTACAGGCTGACTAAATTTAGTAGAGTGGCAATTCACCAGACTACTAAATTTAGTTAGGCCATCCGGTCATATCGTTTTACTTAGCTCAATATTGGGTATCATAAGATAGGGCCTATCAAACAGTATGGCTCCAGCTTCTCTTGCTGTAGATTATATTATAGTTATAGCTTTTCAAAACATTTATGCTGGCATTTTTAAAACCTTGACCTTTTCTAGTTTGTATATTTTGTTATAAGTTTGTAAAGATGGTCAAAATTCATTTGGTTTTCACTAAAAAGATCACTGTTTGAAAGAAAGATGCTGCTGGTTTTGTTTTAAACAAGACCTTTGACTTTCCACATAGCAATTTAATTTCAATTAGAATACAATCAATTTTATCATCGAAGATAGTAGATGGGGTAGAGTCTAATTTGGAATGAAATTTTGCACAGTGTTTCTCTTTGTCTTCATGCATTTCTAGTAGCCATCAAATCTCAGTTCTTTTCCAGACAGAAAAAAGCTTTATGAGAATCCAGACAATCTGGAATATGACATCACATTCCTGTAAATGCAAACTTATCTTGTACAGAGTGAAAGGGAATGAGATCTTGGTAAGAATCCTGTGCTAAGCGGCTGGAGTTATGGCTGTGGGATCTTATATGACTACCAGAATGTTGTGCGCACAGTAATCAGCCCTGCTATAATTCTGCCTCAGTATATGGAAAGGAAATTGCAGTAGCGATATTCTGGGAGTCTACCGACTTAATCTTTTTTGGTAGGTCTTGAAAGGGAGCCAGTGTCTCTCCATCCTGAGTCAATCATTCCCTATCCAAGTAAAGTGAACTGAGATCATCTAGATGCTGTTCTTCATTTCTAATGAGCTTTCACAGTAAAACAGGAAATAATAATCTTGAAAGGGGAAAAAAATGGTCAAAAATCAGCCAGAGAACATTTAAAGGTTTGTTCTGAACAAGCAGGGCTAAGAAAAAGGCCTGAGAAAAGTGTGTCCTGGGATCACTCACAGTTAAAGCACTGATTAATTAAGCAGAGGGTCATTCTTCAGAAAGACTGGAGGGCAGTTTGGGCCCTGGGGCTGTAATTTGGACACTTCTGGAGTTCTAGATACACTGAGCTATTCTGCGCCAGGACTGTGAATATGTGCATTCTTCTGGCTGAACAATGGCATCTTTATTCAAATGTGAGCCACTAAGTAAGTGGCTGTCTCCTAATATGGGTGGTATTTCTTCCTGCTCTGCCTCAATCTCTGCTGCTTTCCCGTTGCCTTATCAGTGCTTTGTAGCACAACTTACAAAATGAAATCTATTCATAATGCTAAAAACCTCCCCTTTCATAGACACAGGAAAAAAAAAAAAAAAAAAGAAAAGAAAAGAAACTCCAAATGCTTACATATCCTCTAATTCTATGGAAGGGTGTTTACTTTTTTAAATGCAATTCTGCTTATCTGACACTGTTTTGGAAATTAATAAAACTGTGTCTAGCTTTTATTGTTTTGACTATGGGAAGGAAATTAATCCACAACTATTACAAGTGTTTGATCCAAACGAACAGAGATAAATCCACGTTTTCAAGAAGCATCATTCCCTCCTTGTCGGGTGTCCTAATGCACCTGACACGTCTGATTTATTCCTCCCGTGTTTAGCAGTGACACTGTCCAGGTAGATGATGCCCATTTGTCTTCCTTTGCGTAAATATTTCTTCAGGGTAGCTTTATACCTGTTTCTTCTTACTCACTAGGCTTAGCTCTGCCAGAAGTTAGAAAAGAGGCTGTTTGTCTGAAGAGACGAGGGTGTGGTAAAAATACGCTGTGCCAGTCAAGTTGACCAAAATACGATCTGAATTACAAAGCAAGCTGGAAAACAAAATTTAACAGAAGATCTGGACCCCACCTGTGCCCTCCCAGGAGGGACAGAAAAGGACTCCTGGGACCTGCACACGCACAGCAGGTAGGTCTGGGGAGGCGGGCAGTGCTAATGACAACGTTTATGAAATGTTCCTCAGTACTGACAGTGAGTTGTGTGACAGCAGTCTGGCTGTGAAACTCCACTGCAGAAATCTGGGACTTAGCTTTTCGTGGGGACTGGGCTGTGACACTGTGTGTACATCAGAGCTGCCCCAAAGCCCACTGCAAGTAACTGACTGCTGCTGGGGTCACAGGGATCGATGTGTTGGGACTGGACACGTTAAGTGTTTCCACCAAAGGTAGGGCCCATGCATCTCCAGCTCTGTGTGCCCGAAGACACCCCTTCCTGAAATACTTCTGACTGCCCTAGCTCTGTATAACCAGCAAACAATGCTGTTTGGAGCCCTGAGCTGCTGTTTTGTATGGCTGCAGTGTAACCTGTAAAATAGATCATTCTCAGGGTGGGGACCAGCTTTGTCACAGCCCCTCCCTCCTCAGGCTCTGCTCCTCTCCCAGCCCTGTGGGCACAGGGGCAGTGCCCAGTGGCCTGGCAGCCCTGGAGCTCACTGCTTTAAATTTTCACAAACCACATCACTCTTGTCCAAACCTCAACTGAAACAAACGGCAGTCTTGGGAGGGGGACAAAACGGGAGGAAAAATGACTGCGGCTGCCCTCAGCTGCTGGCTGTTAGGTCCCCCAGGCCTGCTGGGCGGTGCATGCCGCAGCAGTGCCTGCGCAGGGAGGGAAGCCACGCGCAGAGCCGTGAAGGAGCCCTGAGCACAGAAGTTTTGCGTTAGGCATGAGCCAGAGTAAGTTACCCGTATTTAAACAATACTGGGCTCTGGGGAAATTCAGATTCAGACCTGAACTAGACAGCTTGGCAAAAGCCTGTTGTTACTGTCACATGTCTGACCTCCTGAAAATAACATTAATTCAGAAGTTAAGTGCATTCAGCTGACAGTGATGGAGTATTTGGGCTAAGGAGGGGATTTTTCAAAGGCACAAAATCAACTTAGCCATGCGTTACGGTTACCTCACTGATGTCCCAGAGAAGACCTGAGCACAGCAGGCATGAGGGGCCTTTCAGCTACAGGGAGGCCTGCTCTGCACTAAGGGAGGCGTCGTGAGCCCCTCTGAAAGGTGCTGCCTCTCCGAAGGGAGTTCTAAAGATGCATGGTCTTTCTAGACACCTTAAATACAGTTACAAAGGAAATTACTTCTGGTTTAGTTTCCAAGGAGTCAGTTAGACCTGGCAGCAACAGTCGTGGATCTTGTAACTGGTTTGGATGGGAGAAAGCAGCATTGTCATAATTCTGGAGATATCCCTTTCTTCTCTAAACTACATTGGCAGCTCGCGATACCAGCATGTCAAAATGACATTAGCTCTATATTACAAAGAGTGTATAAAAGCTTGTGTTTACACTGTGTCTCCTTTGCCCTTTTCAATTTTGCTTTATTTTTATTTTTTATAGTTCTGTAATTTAAGCAGTACATATTTGGGGATGTTTTTTTTCCATGCCTTGTCTAGCTTTATGGCTTGTTCTGGCTGAGGCATCCTTACATGATTTGATTTTGCAAGAAATATAGGCTAGCACATATGTATGTAATTGTTCCACTGTGAACCAATCTGTCTGGAGCACTGAGGGAAGATACATATTAATATGTTTTTTCATGCTATTTACAAACAAAATTGCTAGATCTACAAATGATGCAAAATATTAGGAACTGCAACAATAAGGCTTGCACTAGTTAGCAGGAAGCATAAAAGTATGGTGGAGCCAGAGAAAAACTCATCAGGGTAACATTTTCATCAGAAACGGAATCTATTGTAACCAGGGGAGATAAGCATGAGTAGGCAAAACCGAATATGCTTCGAGACGATATACAGCAGCCGCTACAAATCACACTGTTGAGTGAAATCTGAATAATCAAAGTCTGATTCCTCTACCAGGAGGAGACTCTGTGTTGTGTCTAGCTGTGGGGCAGGAGGCAGGCAGTGGTGTCTGCCAAAATGCATCTGCATTGAAAGCACGGAGCAGCCAAGGCTAGGAGGAGAGGCTGAGTTGTGTCCAGCTGCAGGCGACCCACCACTCCGACCTTACACTGGTGGCAAGCAGTCCCCTGAGAGCGAAGTGTGGAAGGAAGTGGCACAAAGCCACACAGATGGAGAGCAGGGACCTTTCCTGGAGGAGCTGGTTAGCCTTTGCCACACAAAGAAATCTGAGAGGGCTTTGGTGTTTCCAAGTAGAGCAGTGGAGAAAACAGCTGAGAATTGGAGCTGACGTGGAGCAGCAAACCTTGCTTAATAGAGGGTGCATTGCAGTAGTATCAGCAATGTGGAGTCAGGGCTGCAAGTACCGCATACTAGGACTTATTTAAGAAGGCTATTGTAAAAGTCTTCGAGCCAGTTAATTACCAGTTTTTGTTATGTCAGGAACTCCTTGAGTTAAAGCAGAAAGAAACTATGCATGAATATGTTCCAGTTCTGTAGTTTAATGGGACAAATTAAAAAAAAAAAAAAAAAAAAAAAAAGAAGAAGAAGAAGAAAGAGAAGGAGAGAAACTGATAAAATGATTTAGTTCATGGCAGAATTGAAAACCCTCACAAAAAAAAAAAAAAAAAAAAAAAAAAGCTGAAATTACATATCGTGTCCCATCTACTCTTGCATAAGCCATTGAAATTGCTGGGGACTTAATTGGACTAATCGTATCATCCATTGCAGTTATGCATGAGCCTTAGGGAGCACATGGCGTGCACGTGGGCCAATGCACCAGCCTATGAAAGAAAGAAATTATCCCACAGCATTAAAAAAAAAAAAAAAAAAAAAGAGTAGGTGCCTAGGTATGAAAAGCCAAGAGGCTTGACTTGCATTTAAAAAGTATTAAGGGTAAGTGAGGAATTTCATTTGATTTATTCACCAAGTGGACTTTAAGAGGTGTGAAAAAAGGATACAGGTGACTTCAGGCAGGAGAAAACTTTCAATGGAAAACAAAAAATCTATAGAGGACATTAACATGAACTCATTCCCCTCATGCTCTCATTGTTTTTGTTCCTCTGCACCTCCCTGTTTGCTGTGAGGTTACTGACGGACTATGTTACTGCAAGCGGGTTCAGGCCTCAAAATTCCACCTGGTCAGAGCAAAAATCGTCTTGCATGCTGCATATTGAATCAAACTGCAGATAGTGGAGTAAATGGGAGTTTAAGGCCTGTCTGATGCTATCAGTATTCTTCAGACATTTACTTTGCTGCCTTCCACTATTCAGAACACCCTGAAATCACCAACACATTTGCTGAATTGAGGTTTAAAAGCAACTCAGAAACAGAAGCAAATCATAGTTCTCAGCGCTGCTGAAGGTTGGAAGAATACTATTAACATGGGGGTGCTTTGTGCATGTGTCTAAGGGCCTCCACAATGGCCCATCATGTGTAAATGTGTCCTAGTTTTTTGTTTTCACAAAGATAGTTTGATAGGAATTAAACCTAACTCTTGGGAGAAAAAAATGAGTACAGCATACCAGAATACCCATCTTCCTAACTCTTACCATGCTACAAACTGCAATCCCAGACCTGCCCATATATTATGAAGCTTTCTCCAAGGAGATGATTTTATGATTTTGTGTCCATAAGCATAGTAATCTCTCTGTATATTGAGACAGTGCAGAGGATACCAAACCCTTCCTGTGAGATCTTTTCCCTTTGTACCGCTGACGTCTCCTCAACCCTGGTGAACATCTCTGTGCTTGGCTTTCCTTTCGTCCCCTATGTCCTGCATCAAACAAACCATAGGTGATCATGCTACTGTGATGTGGAGCTGACCACACTGCATTCCCATTCGTTCCATTCCCATCCCCTCTTCCCAGAACTAGCTCCCCACTTGGTTTGCTCCTCCCGGTGCCCAGCCCTGCTCAAGGTGTGGGAGCCCCTCTGCTGCGTGCCGAACGCCTGGAGTTCAAGATGTGAGGCTTTGGCTGTGTTCTTTAAAGTGCCAGCTTGGCCTTACTAACACATTTCCAGTGTTTGGGATTAGCAGAGCTTGTAAGAACATAACAGACCCGTCAGGTCTACAAGTCCACTTGCCACTTCCACCTGCTTACATGTATTTTTAAATAGCTAATTAGGAGATAATGCCAGTGGAACCAAATACTGACACAAGATAATGATCTCACACTACTACAGAAATGTTAAGTGGGAATGTTTATTTTCAAAGGGAAGAAACGCTGATCATGTGCCTAATCCTATAATTCTTAAACAAGTGAAATTCCTGTAGATTTCAGCAGAGCCTGAGGTGACAACATCCTATTACTGTGGTAGTATTTCTGGATACCAAACAGCCGTAAGTGATGCAGTCATTTTCTCTAAATGATACTAGTGCAGTATTGGAACAGATGTTTCCCTTACCTTTATTAGCCTGTTGTATCTTCTAACTTGGAGGACAAATTCTGCGTGTGCTTTATTGCACCAGTGTAGATGATTTTTTTTAAATGTGCTTTAGGAAGCAGTGAGCTGTGGTTTGGATGAAGTTATGCCTGTTTTTAACTTACTGACAGTTCGTAATGGTGATGCGCAAGTCGGTGTTGCCTCTGCAGTCTCCCTTTGGTACCCTAAGGATCAGCTCAGTTTAAATCAAAGATAGCCTTTCCTCTGTCCTGCAAGAGGCTCAGAAACAAATAGCTGTCTTAAATTTGCCTTTCAGGAATAAAGAGGGGGAAGGAGTACACATGGGCAATGGGTACAAGTTCATCAGCTGCTCCAGTGTAAATACCCCTGTGCTACTTTTCCTCATTTACAGATGGGAGGCAACTGGGGGCAACCTTACCCCTCGCTCAGGCTCATCCAGGTGTCTGTATTCCTGCCAGCAGTGTTGGTGGGGGCTGCGCAGTGCAAATCCTGCCCTGGGTCACTTCTCACTCCGCCAGGAGACAGTGCTAATGGGATGGGTACATCCGCCGTCACTGACTCCCCTAGGAAGCCTTTTTCTCTGGACTCACTTTAGATGCAGCGTTGTCTTACAGACAGGTGAACACTGCAGTGGAAATTGGAGGCAGATGCTGAGTTGCTTTCAGAGAAAAGCCTGTCAATGGAGGCAGGAAGGCTTTTCCTAGACAGAATCAACTTGCACAAATTGTTAGTGCTGTACCACAGACGGTGTCCGGTGGTTTTTAGAAATTACTGCTGCTTTCACAATTAATGAAGATTCATCATTCCATTAGATCATCTCTAACCTGCTGTAATTGTTCTGATTTTTATTTTTTACCTTGTTCTCCAGTTCATGTCTAAATACAAGAAGATGTTTATATTGCATACATTCAGCTTTAATTGGCCCTTAAAAGAAGGTGTTGATTAGAATCTTCTCAACATCAACAGCTCGCTCGCACAACATTCTCTAATTACTGTTTATTAATTTAGTTCAAGTGGCATAGTTGAAAGCCCTGCTCAGATGGGAGAAGTAAATTGTCACTGGTATTGAATATGTAAATTATGTGCTGGGTAAGTTTCCATGAAGAATGTTTAAAGTTAAATGCTACGCACATAAAGCCTTCTAGTTTCATCTAACCCAACCATATGACAGTTTTGCAAGAAGTGTCATGAAAATTTACCAGCCCTGGCAAAAAACTACTTGCCTATCCATTACTTTTTTCTATTAACATAATCATGATGATAATAATAATTTATTTGCTAGTCAAAGAAATAAATAAAAATCATCCACACCGGCTGGGTGGAGGTTTGCAAGGCTGCCAATTGAATCTGAACTGCGCGTTGCTGTAGTACAGACATTCAGCAGCCTGGATTTGTTGCCCTGGTGCAGTAACCCTTCCTTCTCTTTAATTAGCTTATAAAGTCAGAATTTCTTAAACAAAGTACTCATTAAACATTGCCTTGTTACATTACTTTAAAATGCAATTAAAAGTTTTAAGAGTGCCGCAGAGTTTGTGTACCATTGTCAGTGCCCATGTCACTCGCTATCAATTGCCACCCACTCGCATAGATTGGAGGCCTCCCGTTAGATATAGATGGCACTCTGTAGCCTTTGTCTATAGGCTAGGCATAAAACTGTACTGATGAGGATGACCTGACTGCATCTTATACCTGAAGGAATAAGAGGAACGGAGGGGAGGCTGTTCTCAAGGAAAGGGGACCCAGGAGTCTTCATTGTTCTTCCACCTCTGCATTTGTCTCTCCGTGACCTTTTGTGGGGGAGTAGCTGCATGTTCCTGGGAGGTGTGCTGCTTCCGAGTCTCCCAAAGAAAGTTGCATGGAAACACCATGCAGTTATTGTATTGCACATCCAAAACAATGAGACCAGGCATCATGCTAAAAGGGAAAGAAAACTGCCCGGTGCCTGCATTCTGCCTGGGCCTTCACCCAGTCCTCACACTCTTGCTGGCTGCTGTTATCATGAATGGCACTAATCAATTCCAGGAAATCTCTACACCAAGCATTATGTCACATGCAGTTACATCATTCCCTCTAACCTCTAGGGCTTCCTGTTGACATCTCTGGAGCTCTTGTACTACCAACTGGTATTAGAAGAAATGCCAAACGGTATTTTTAGCCATTTGTGTCTGCCGAAAGGAATCCAAGTGTTTCCATTTTGCAGCTTCCACCTGCTGGATCTCATCTTTGCTCTCTGAAACAAAGCAAACCTTTGTGGGGCTGCTCGTGGTCTCCCCAGGTGTTTATATGAAGGACAGAGGGAGCGTGTGAGAGGTTTAGGAAGACAGAAGGGGCTAATGCCTCTGCAGAATTTATTTATTTTAATGTCTAACAGATTGTTAATCCAGCTTGTCAGTTGTGTGACTTCTGTTATAACTTCACTGCAGCAGGCTGTTCCTCTTTTTTTCTGAATTCCTTCCTAGGAGATGCTTCTTCGCAGGGTGAGCTATGTTTCACCTTGGGGCTGCTTTCCAAGTGCTGTTCTGTGGGGCATTTCCCCCCTTCTCCTTGCAGGGCCATCCCCATAGCTATGTAGGAGCCACCCCTCTCAGTGTGAACAGTGACACCCCATCAACTTCTCCTGGCAACTCCCACTTTTCCAGCCATTCAACTGAAAGAGGCAGGGCTCGAAGTCTTTCTTGCAAGATTATTCCTTCTTGAAACCACTGCTATGTCTCTTGGTTTGAGTCTTTTTTATCATTATTATTTGTCTGGTTTGCATCTTCCTTTCATTTTAACGGTTTGATTTTTGTGGCTGTTTCTGTGTTTGTTCACTGTTGCAGTAGATATCAACAACATGATTAAATTCCAGCTCTGACTGTTGCAACATAAGCGCTCTGCCTTCATTATCCATGGTGCCTAAAACTATTTGATCTCTAATAAGTTCGCCTGCAAGTGTGCCTCATTTGCATGATGAGGCTAACTGGTGCAGCCTGGTTGCATATTGGTCCCTGATTTCAGCTTCTCTTCAATCAGATGCATCAAACAGAAGGAACTATTAGAATTGCCAGCAAGTGTATTTTTTTCTGTTAATCATGCCAGAATGCTAGGAGTCCCAGGCAGCCTTACTAGGCTGGAGAAATCCACTGATGAAAGGCATGGGAGAGCTTCTCATGTCAAACTGTGTACAAACCAGGGCTGTGCTTAGGATCCTTGGTCTGTTTTGATGGCAAAAGCTGTTAGGATCACATCCAGCTATTGGACTGGTGGTTGGGCACCCTCCTCTGGTGAGCAGCACTTTCCATCTCTGCTGGCCCTGAGCCCAGGAGGGAGCTGGGCCACCCAGCAAGTGCCTCTCCCCCAGCCCACCAGAGCTGGAGGTCTCCCTTCAGCCTCTCTAGGGGTCTCTGCTTGTGTCTGCCCCCAGCTCATGGCCATCCTCTCTGGGCCTACTCTTTGACTCAGCTGACACTCATTTGGCTGTAGTCCTCCTTGGGCTTTACTGCCCAAAGTTTGCAGTTTGGGAAAGAAAATGTGTTTTCTTACATCAGGCACTTGTGAACGTGAACCTTTGTTTGTGTCTAAAATGGAAGCAGCAAACTTGGAAGCTAAATGTAAGTAGAGAGCAGAAGCTCAATAATTGTGAGATTCATGGCTATAGTGCTGAAAATGTTTCAAGTTGCCAATCTCCTTTCTGAATCATGGTTGGGATATGCCTGTGGGTCCTGCATATTTTTCAGTACTATCTTAAGAAATGTGATTTGACCCTTTGCAGCATCCCTTACTTCTCTGATTTCAGAATTCAGCTTCTTACGCTGCAATATATACCAAATACCTCCATTTGCATTTGAGACAATTTTTAATTGAGCTGAATGATCTTTGTGAATATGGAAATGTCTCTCATTGATCCAAAGGGGTCCTAGACTGAGCCCTCATTTCATACCCCAAAATTACTGTTTTCTTTTGTTTTTGGGCTAGGGCAGAAGCCAAGAAACTAAACCAAGCAGAGGCAAACAAAAGAACTCGGGATCCCATCAGCAGTGTTTGCTTTGTAGACGAACAGTAATTTTTCCCTAGCACATACTTCCAAGAATTTTTTAAAATGCCATTCATATATCATCTGCCCAAGCAGACAATAGTTGTTCCAGAGAAGCTGTTGCTCTCTATTAGGTCAATGATCAGTGAACTAAACATTTTCTACTTAGGCCTTCATATGATAAAAGCCTAAGAGCTTTGAAGGAGCCATTACAGACTATTGCCTAGAAGAAATATCCATTTGAAAATTCTGCAATTATGTACTTCTATAATAGCGTGTAAAAGGAGCTCTGGACCCATTATGGGTTATTGAGTAAATAATGTATTTTTAAAAGTGTCTAAGTAATTTATATGATAGCCTGTATTGGCAGCAAAGAGTGATTGTAGACTAAACATTGTGTCTTCCTTTCTTTTTGAAAATCTCATTTAAATCCCTAAATAGCAATTAAAAAAGAAATCCCTGATGCAGTTTCAGTATTTCTATAGCAGTCAATAGCTAGTGTCTCTGACTTAACTCTGCTGAGGCTGCCATTTTGTGCTGAGCCAGTTTCCTCTGGTCTGACTTTGTTTTATGTTGATTGGATAAGACACAAGGCTTCATTATCAAATATAATGCAGAAGTGTCCAGAGGCCTCCTGGAGGTCAGACCCACAGTCATCAGCCCTACCTCTAATCAGGAAGAGGCACTAGCCAAAAGTCCAGAGAGAAAAGACAGGAAGATGTCAGTCCCTATTTCAGGGAAGAATTGAGGCTTGGAGAGAGGAAGTACAAGGTCGCACAGGAGATGAAGAATTTCTGCCTCCCCACAGCAAGTTTAGTTTCTTTGCTTTCTATTCAGACCTTCTGTGGAAAGGCACCATTGGAGATCCCCATTGCTGTGGATCCTCGGTGCTAATGCAAACTTCTCCTTTATCAGATGCCCTCAGTAGTCTTGCTTCAGACCACTGCACTCAGCCCTCTCAAGCACGGACCCTGGTCAAAGCAGATATGAAAATAGTGCAATTCAAACTATATTGCAGCAACAATGCACCACGAAACAGCTGTGCTAGAAAACAAACCTTTCTTCTGCTCCTAAGTGTGGAGTAAGCTTCCCTTAGTCCTTCCCTTCATTTATCACACCGCTTCTTGCTGTGGCAGGGGTAATCCTCCTCTTTGATAATTTTCTGTCAAAATTTTAAAGAATAAGTTGAAATAGGTTTTTGCTTGTTTGTTTGTTTGTTTTAAGAAATACCAATATTTGAGCTGCACTGAATTCTGGAGTGCAGAATCACGTCTCCAATTAGCTCATAGGCCACGAAGCCCAGAGCTGTCACAAGGAGACCACCACACATGCATATTATATGTGCTTTAAAACCATACAATGGGCCTGACCTGGTGGGACAAAAATAAAACAATTCTCTGCTTATGGTGATGCTCCAGACTTCACTGTTTTTGATGGTACTTCTCCTGGCGTAAATTAGACATGAAGCCACTTAATCTGTTATTCTTTAACCAGTAGGTCCAGGCCTGTGCTGTAACTCGTATTACTCGTGAAATACACTGCCAGTCAGCAAGCAGCAGCTATCTGCTAACACGACTGCCGGGGGTTCTGAATTGTCTTTTTAGAGGTTATGTAATACCCACCCCTGCTGTATCCAGCCATGTGTGTATTCAAAACAGATCGTCTGCTTCCCATAGCTATGCTGTTCAGTCACACCTCGAGAGCATAGCCTTTAGACCTGAATTTGAATACATCTGTATAATTTCTCATTGTATACAAAAATTGTTTTCAATGGAATGAATGAAAATATGGCATTTTGGCTACCCTCTAAGGAGATTACAAGAGATGGGCATCTGTAGCAGGGCCACCAGTGGATGAGGTTCTCTTTTTCATGTGTTTGGAAAGAAAAAGAAAAAAGAATAAACACAGGGATGCCAAAAAGCACAAGGCTCAAAAGACAGAAAAGGAGTGACTTAATGAAGAGATGGTAAGGTAGTTGTAGGAAGAAAGATAAAGTAAAATAATGATGGAGGGGAAGTAATAGAACCAGAAATAAATGGAGAAGAAACAAGGAGAAAGGTATAAATACATTTAAGTTGTATTTGAGCAAAAATATATAATGTCTAAGAAAGCAATCGGTCTCTCTCACTGTTCAGCTGTATTTGTCACTTAGGAAATGACAGTTATCTGTTGGGATAATTGACTGGAAAGGTGATGAAGTCTCCATCACTGGAGGATTTCAGTGACAGAGTAGTCAAAAATCTGGGGCATACTGTCAGTTATTGGTCTTTTTACGATCCCTTCCAGCTCCATTTTCTGCAGCCTCGCCATCCCAGAGTATGAGTGTATTAAACTGGGAATGAGAGCAACACCTCAGTTCTGTGTTTATGAACAAAACTGGCTCCGTTAACTCCTGGCTGTAAGGTCTCACAGAGTAAACGAGGCATGTGCTTGGAGGTAACGTCTATGAGGAAGATGAACATACAGGGGAAAACCATGAAAAGGAACTGGTAGATCTGAGGACAACATTTTCTTCTGAGGTCTGAGTTAAGAGGCCATATGCCTTACGTCTTTCTCCTCATACTGAAGATCCCTATTCTGCAACAAATAAATAGTTTGGCTTTGGTGTAAAACCAAAACCCTCATAACTTGAGATAAAAGATTGTTATCTTCTTGCAAGGACAGAGTTATTAATTGCTCTAGTGTGCTTCAAACCCAAATAATTCTACTCTTTCTTTCAAAGAATATTCCTCCCAATTTTAGCCAAAATTGTTCCTCCCCTGGCTTTTCTCAAATGGTCGGTGAAGAGAGGACACAGGTATGAAGTGGCCTGGGATTCCTTCAGGCTGGTGGTTATTGCTATGCAAACCCTCGGTCACCACTGCAGTGCAAAACAGAGTGTAAAATGGGCTTCTAAAAGAAAAGTCTGGACAGGTATCACATTGGGATGAAAGAAAGGTTCATTTTCCCATTTTGTTCATTTCTCTCAGGGCTTGTCAGTGGGATCTAACAAACCTCAGTGTGATAATGTCAGTGGTCCTCCTCCGAAAGTAGGAAGCTTAGATTGCTCTTCTACTGCCATAGGAAGACAGACTGAAAACTGTTACTCCTTCCCCATGAAATTTGCAGTGTATTCTCCTTTTCACTATTCTTTACCATCAGGTACGATGCTGGTAACTGGAGGAAATTGTTTGCTTGTTTGTTTTCTGTTTAGTTTAGTTTTGTTTTCTCCCTGACATTATTTTAGAGACATTAGATTCATTATTTGAGGGTGTGTATGAGATTCTGGAAGCATAATTTACGTCTGCTATGCCGTGAGATCTTTGGTATGATACTGACTCATTCATTGGCACCTGAGAGAGGTTTGGGGAATTCAGCAAGCTTTCAACAATCCAGTTTGAGAGATTAAGCAGAATTATGGCTCACTCAGGTTTGTCCTAATTTTATTAGATTTTCACCATTTCTAATTGCATAAACATATGCAGCCAAGTATACAGATGGGGACTGGGAAGATGTACAAGGACACTCAGGCTCCATAGTCAGCTAATTGGTGGACTAAGTAATAGGGCACTTGGAAAGATTGATAATTTTTTTCAGAGCATTTCAGGGGAAAATTCTGTCCCCATTAAAACTGTAGCAATCAAGAGAAGAAAGATTTTAGCGGTAGATTTTGTTGGAATTGCAGAAAGAGACGAGTGGAAATATGTGATGAAGAAAAAATCCAGGATGAAAGAAGTTCTTTTGGGCAGTATTCACTATTTATTTGTTTTAGACATAGGAAAAAGATAGAATGTCTCAAAAACATAGAACAACTGGCTTGATCCATATGGTGACATCAGAAAGCTTTTGATCAGGGCTAACCACAAGATAAACATTAGTTAATGGTTTCAAATATTGCCTGGACAAATGAGAAGTCATTTTGGGTGCTACCATTGTTACTGGTAGCAAATGCCAAGCTGTAATGTTTTCAGAAACATTTTATATTTTCTTTTGGAAAATAAATCTGTTTTTGCTACGGCTAGGAGAGCTTTTGGGACATAAGTCAACGTATGTTATGGCTATTTCTGGTCAAATGGTCCCAGCTGAGGCACTGGCATGGCTGTTTATATGAGTACTTTCACATGAAATAACATTGCTGTCCATACTTGTTAAGGGAATTCTGCTGTTGGCTTACTTTCTGCAGTCAAGGCAGAAGGGAATAGGAGAGAAAAGTCTATGCTCAAGTTTTTGCTACTGGACCATCTTAATCCCTGATATGGCACCTGCACTATGAAATTGACTCTGAGTGAATGGGAATTCGGGTGTCCTCACCTCCTGGAGACAGGACAGAACTCTCAGACCAAATTAGCCTCAGTTGGATAGTTTCTGAAACCTCCCCAAGTAACAGACCTAGAAGATTTTTCCCTCATGGTGGCCTGGGCTGGACATTTGGTGGGTGAATAAATTGTAATTTGTTTTGTGTTTCCTTATGAAAAGCAGAATAAATGAAGCAAGCCGGTCTTTGCTGAGAACTTGGGCTTCTCAGCAAAGTTCTGCAATGCCCTCTCAGAAATCAAAATATTTAATAAATAGATCATGAAATATTTTCCAACAACAAAAATACAAGAAATTTAATAATGTCGGGATTTAGTTTTGTGTTAATTACTTTATTTTCTTCTTCCTCCTGTCCAGGCAGTAGCATGCAAACTCTGACCACATCACCGGTGTGAAATTGCTGATTAACCTTTTGACTCTGACAATTGGGACTTCTCTCAACACCAACTGGTAATGCAAAAGACCAAAAAAAAGTAGTTAATTTTGGGACACCCCAGCTCCAGATGTCAAAAGGTTAATGAAAAATCAAGTCTCTTGCTTTTACTTGGCAACTTGGAAACCTTCCCCCAAAACATTTCATTTTTGTGATAAATAAGCCAGACCTCTTCAGCTGAGAAAGACGGGTGTTTTGCTAATGTATACAGCTGTTAATTGAAAAAGATTCTGTTATGCCTGTTCTTCTGGATGTAGATAAAAGAGAGATTTGTTGGCGAACTTTAGCTGGTCTTGAACACCGCTTTATCCAAATACACTACTTAATAATAACGCTTTGTTCTTTCTGTAACAGCCATGGAGGGATTTTGAGTGGAATACTCATTTTCTTTAAGTCATATCTGCCAGTAATCATTCTTGGCTTAAGACCAGCTGTCATTTATGTGTTTTATGAAAATATAACACCAGTTTCATGCTCAAAACTATTCTCTTTTAGGTAAAAGCTTCAGCACAAGCTGGTTCCCCATATCTACCATAAATGCTATTTATCACAGATTTTGGTCTTTAAAACAGAAAGATAATGTTAAAACATTTTGATTACCCTTTCCTTACTGCTATCATTCACAAACCATCTTTTCTAATTATGGTATTAGGACATTTACATAACCGGGAAAAGGGTCCTTTAACTACATTTCTATTATGTTTGGCACTTGTGTGAAAGGATATTATATTCATGTGCATTAGAGATTGCTTATAAAAGATCAAGACAATAATAGCAGATCAGACGATAAAGGTTCCCTTTTCTCCTCCCAGACAGGCTGTCTCTGACAGAAGAATACAGTTCATCAAAAGTGTCTGCAGGTTGTCAAACTCGGTGAGATTTGGGGACACTCGGAGGCTGTCATGGCCAACAAGAAGATTTTCTGTAGGGTTCTGCCATCATTCACCCTCAGGAAATAATCACTCACTACATTCTGCATGCTCTCATGATAGAGCTCTATTTGAGAGAAAAGAGCCATTTTATCAAAGGACAATATATCCCTTCTCTTGGTCCATGCAGCTT
Source organism: Aythya fuligula (assembly GCF_009819795.1). NCBI lineage: Eukaryota > Metazoa > Chordata > Aves > Anseriformes > Anatidae > Aythya > Aythya fuligula. Next base: position 15,577,150 of record NC_045566.1, read on the forward strand.
CCATTATCAGACCATAATAAATCATATTTATGTTCTCAGTTAATAAGACTGATTACAATGCAGGTTACAGGCATGGGAAAAGCAAAGCAGGTGAAAAGATGTTTTAATGAAAATATGATAAGCAAACAGCTTCTTGTGAACATTTCAGGCTGTTATTTGTAATGATCACAGGCAATTTTTGATACATCTTCTTTAGCAATGGTTTAAGCTGCATAAATTGGCTTGCCACTTTATACGTTGAAATAGGAAGAATCCCAGTGTCCTTCTTATGTTGTCTAGAATCATTATATACATTATAAGCATAAAATGAGTTTAATGTATGTGCTTTGAAAAGAAGGGGAAAACAGAAAATCAGGGAAGACTGATTTTAATGCTGCTCAAAATGATTTTGAAATTTTCTACTCATCTTTGTTACTAACGGTGCATTTTCCATGAAATTTAGGAGTGACATGTATTGCTTTCATCTCCTTAAAATTAATATACTGCTCTTTCTGTTTTTCTCAATTTCTTCAAAGTTCTTTTTAGAACACTGTGCAAAGAGACAGAGAGAAATTTGCCACTCTGTGTGTGAGCATCTCTGCTATTAATGCTGGGGGGAGTTAAGTGTGCTTCTGGAGAAGAATATACCCCTGTGTTAAATACTGAAAGGAACCCTGTTAAAAAGGTGCAAAGATGTTTAGCTGCAGCACATGCAATGTGTTCAGGGGCCAAATTCCCTAGGATCTTTTTAAGTGATTAAGATCTTTATATGTTAAGGCAAGAGTTCTCCTATGGTTTCAGCATTTAACTGTACCTAAGTAGCAGATGAAACATCCTGCTCTCATTTTGTAAAAAGTCTCTCTTTTTTTTTTTTTTAATGTTCAGCCTCATACTTTCAAGACAAAGTTAGAAGTTTAAATAATAATTTCCTTGCAGCGCTTGCATAACGCTGGTGACAAAGTTTCTGTGAAGTTGTGTGTCTGCAGGAATTGCTCTGGTCACAGGTATTTCCAAAGTCACTCTTAAACATATTTTAAAGCTTTGTAATTGGCCTAGCACTGAAGAATGATCACAAAATTCCTTTAACCCTTTTAGGGCACTTCAACAGGAGAAGTGATCACACAAGAAACAGTAAACTGCTCTTCAAAGGCAATATTCTGATATGACAACAGACATAGATAATGCTCGTCATGATGGAACTGCTTGATACAGAGAAAAACATGTTGTAACTGCCTTCACCGTGAAAGGGGTTTAAAAATGTTGCCTGACAACTCCACAAAAAGCAGAGCTGCTATTTCAGTTAAAGGCCAGTGGATTGTATTTTTCACGTCAGTTTTCACTAACCTCAAACATCACTGTTATGACAGACTGTCATCCAACCAAACCAGCAGTGTGGTGCCATTCAAGCAAGCAGGAAGAAAGCAAACATGAAGGAAACTTAAAAGTCCAATTAGTAAGCTGGGGGTGTATGGGAATGAACTACTCTTGTGCCTTGATACTGATTACTGAAAATGAAACACTTCAACAAAAAAGTGCTTTCTGAGCCATTGGTGTTTTCTTGGCTGGCAATTTCTCTTTGTTCTGTTTCATGACACCAACCCAATGGTTGAAGGGGTGTTCTGGGCCAGATGTCAATCACAATGTCTGACATAAACAAAAATAGCTAAAAAGACATGCCGGCATCTTCCTTTTGTTTTCCCATTAGCTCCATTTTTCTTTTCATAGGCTGACAAAAAATTACTGCCTCCAAGTGAATTCAGTAATGTCACTATATATCTAATATCTAGGAGACCTTTTGTTTTAGCTTTACTGGGCTTAACCACAAAAGGCACTTGACATTGACAAAGAGTCTGTCAAATATACAATGATCAGTGCAATGAAATCTCTCATGACAGAAGGGCACTATTCTGCACACATACACACCAGCCCCCAGCAGCCTGTCTGAGCAAAATATGCTGGAGCACATGCAGCAGCTGAACCATTACAGAGCAGGCCATAAGCTGAGGCTTGTCTTGTTTAAAGTGTCATAGTATATCAGTATAATTAAAACCGCCGAAAGAGTAGAAAAGATAGATGGAAATGTTACATTACTTGTTTCTAGAGATTAACCTCAAGCCAGAACTGAAACTCAGAGGCACATTTTGCATTTCTTAGAGCTCTGATATGGAAGAAAAGAAGCCCAAGAGTACGTCTCTTGAAGTGTGAGACATGAAGTCATAGTTCCTGTATTTACACAATAAAGCAGAAATAGTGGTTCAGACAGACATGCTGTTTTCTCTGTGATTACAGCTCCTGTTGTGGCTGTACTCTACAAAGCAGCAGTATCATCTCTCAGCTACTTCTCTTTCATTCTCCTCTGCTTTCATTCCTGCAAGGTCTTGAGCACCTTTGGGTCTGCAGATGCATGGATGTCATGCCCCTCTGCTCCCATGGCATCCCCCAGCTCGGCCAGCACTGTGTGGCCACAGCCCAGAGGCAGAGGCGGTACACCCCATCCCAGCTGGCGGCTGCAGAGGCTATGGATCCAGGCTCTGCAGCACCCAGCTAGGAAGATGTTTGAATAATGTCTTCAATTTAAAATTTTACCTTTTAAATGCCAGGCTCCATGCTTGCTTCTCTGTTGAGTCTAGAGATAAAATTCTATGGCTTTCTAAAATTGACCCTGAAAACTATGTTCCCTGCACCAGATGAGATGTTTTCCATGCCATGCATCATTGCTTGTCATAGCTATTCAGGCCTAGCTAGTTATGATCCCATTTTCTAATCATGACCTAGGTTATATCTGGTGGTGAAAAGCTCATAGAGTTGTGGATCTGTTCAGTTGTGGAGGCCCTGGTCCATCTAGAAGCTGGGGAGGACCTGAACTGGCACTGGCAGTTCTGAAACACTGCAAAAGCAGCATGTCTTTTTCCTAATGTCAGCCTTACATTCAAGGAGAAGATTAGTGGATCGGGCAGGTCTCATTCACTTCTAGTATAAATGAACTTCAAGGCCTTGCCTCATTAGTTGATTTGCTTGAAGTAGAGAGATGTTAAAAGGGGGGCTTTAATTTTAGGTTTCCTCATACAGCCTGTATTTCTCCAACTTAATTCTCAGTTAATGACTTCTCCATGTAGTGCTTCTCTTAAATTTCTGGACTGGGGCTGTAAATGTGCATAACTAGTCAAAAATATGTTATCTGCATTTAATGTTGGCTTCTGGAACCCTCACCGCCAAGTTACCTCGCAGACACATTTCACCTCACATGCGTTTCTGTGTAGTGCCAGGAGAAGAATGGGAAAAAAAATGAAATGAAAGCAGATTCTGCTCCTTTTAAAGGCAATGAAAACTCTGCTTTTACTTCTACCTACTCATAATACTGGGAAAAAAATGAAGTGGAAACAAGCACAACAAAACACCTCTGCCAGCTATCTACAAGCTAACCAAGGCTTCCACTAATGAGGTGGTCTGGCATTTTGAGAAAGACAGGTTCTTCCAGGAATGGAAAAAATATGCTGTTTTTTTTCCTTCAACCCTGAGAGTATAGTGAGAGAGTAAAAAAATCTATTTCAAAAAAGGGATAGCAGTCAAACCTTTAATGCTGTCTATATTATTAAATACCTACAGACACCAGCGTAGTTTCTTGTCGGTCAGATGTTGTTACATGTTTGTTTGGCAGATTACTAAGTACTTATTCATAAACATTTCACCTATTTGCTGTATTTACAGGTTCATCCAAATGATTGTGAAATTCCTGAGAAAGTTATTACTTTCGAGTCACAGTAACAGAGTAATTTCCAGGTAAGATACTCTAGAAGATGATTCCATACCATGGACAACTGTGTGTCTATTAAACAGAAAAGTACTATTTGTGGAAAAGATAATAGTCTAGATCATGAGATAGCAACAGATTTTGTTATGATCTCCAGATGTCTTTGGGAACTTAATGCATCCAGCATTGGTTCAAGTTTAATCTGCGTGGCAGAAATGCAAATTGTTCCAATTTCCTTCTCTCTGAGGCTGTGAGGGGGAACTTTGTCTTCCAGAGGCTGCAGAGGACAGGATGGTGTAGTGTGGCTGTGCTTTGGTAAGAACTTTCACTGCTTCAACAACTGCTCCTGGAGTGCTCAGGGGTATCAAGTACAGAAAATAAAAGCTTTCACCTTTGCTTAGTGGGACAGTGTAGTACCAAGGCCTTTCTGTTACACATCCCTCAGAACTGGCTCTGCGCTTTCCTGAATACCAGAGATGTCTAGGAGTTTCTGGTGGCTCACCAGTACCTATGAGCATTGTAGGGTGTTTGCTCCATTGCATTCCTGATAAGGAGCAGTTTGTAGCTGAACTGTACAGGTAGGTGGTGGTGGCTATTGATGCAAGGATCTGTCAGTGCATTTGCTTTTGGATTTCAGCTCCATTGGGCTGGGAAGTAAAAAAGAGTTCCCAAAGCAGAACAAGTGACTGAAATGACAATGCAGAAAAAAAAAGAAAAAAAAAAAAAAAAAAAGCTTACGGCTAGTATTTCTTTGTGGGAATCTGTACAAAAACAATCAATTTTGGACCTTGTGTGTTTCTCTCCGGAACCAAAATCCAGAGTGAGTGCACAATAGAGTGTGAGAGGAGAGCATTTCAGCTCCTTCAACTCTGTGCAGAAAACCTCTCAGCGCTTCAGATAGGATTTTAGCATTTCTCGCAGTCTTCAAATGTTGTGCTGTGCAAGGATGTGCTTATACATAATTTTGTAATTGAAATGGCATGTTTACTGTTCTATTTCATGCTTGATTGTGTTTTTTAAACACCTTTACTTACGCTGCTAGAAGTGGGATTATAATTAAAATGTCCTGTTGAACACCTTGTTCAGTTCAGTGAAGGCATAATAGAAGTATAAATACTTGTTCTCGTTGACTCTATGATGTCAGCACAACAAATGCAGTTAATGTCAGAAAACTAATCTCTCTTTCACCAAGGTATGCACCAGAAAGGAAGGGGAAACAGCATCTGTGGCTGGGCAAAGAGGAGGCCCGTTGTGCGGGGGATAGGAAATATTTTGAGATACTGTTAACTTCTTAGGTACAGTGAACCTGAAGGTCCGTGAGGCCTACTAAGTGTTGGCAGACATACTAAACGAGTTTGAAGTGACAATATTATTCTTACATAAAGTCTTTTCTCTACAGATTTCTAAGTATTTTCCAAGCATTAGTAAGTTAAGCTTTAATAAGTAGGTTCATGTTATTATAATACCTGTGATATATATGTGTTAACTAGGGCTGGGAACATTTGACTGATTTAGCCGGTTACTAGCAAAAATTAGACATTAATTTGTTTCTCTACTAACAGCCCTTTGGCCTAAAGACTGACAGTACTTTCTGTTTCTCCAGTAGCCATTAGGAAAAGCTGCATCTGGTTATAAAATGTGAGTTACATACTTCATAGTATTCCTGTTTCTTTAAGATGTATACAGATATGCAGACCATGTCTTTATGGTGGGATTGAATTACAACACAAAGTTCAAATGTTTCTAGGTCGAAGTCCTGGTTACAGCACTTTTGCATGGCAATAATGGCTTAATTTTCTTCATGTTTTGTCTTGTACTCTAAGTTACCCCCAGTGAAGAGATTCCTACCCTTCCTGGCAGGCAGTTGTTGAGTTTTAAGGAGCTTCAAATAACTTTACAGATTGAAATTTCTGGTAAGTAGGGGAGTTCCAAAATTTAGTTTTATGTTTGATGCTTGGTTGGTCAGTTTACTTGGATACTTTGGCTCAGTTTCTTTCTCTGAAAAATGGGGAATACAATGTCTGTGTTCCTTGTGCTCTTGGGTTGATGTAACAGTGCTTTTAATATAGTAGGTACTAGACTCAAGACTGCACATAAACCATTAAATTTTATGTTCATGTCCTTTCACTGGCTGAAAGAGGGCTCTCAAACCCAATCCCAAAATGCATAATATTTCTGTGCCAGAGGAGGACTCACTAGTCAGTGGCTGCCTTATGGGAAAAGCACACATGATCTTTATAAAGCAGGTAAATAAGTGGTCCCAAAGCATGTGCAAATGACCTTCTCTAACCAGTTTCAGTTCCAGCAACTATAAGCTCAGCACAAGTTGTGGAGGGAGATTGTTCACATAATTTCCTCTTCAGAAAGAAAAGCAGTGAGAAAGTGGCAAATTAGGAGGTTTTTCTTCAGGGACAAGGGACGGAGATGGTACACAGGGCAGTCCAACCCAGTCCAGAGAAAGATTGACTGGGACAAGGCTACTGAACGTGCAGGACAAAATTTACAAGAATGTTTTTGTCAGGTGTTGCAACAAAACTTAGTGGATTTGTTTGAACGTCTCATTATATATACAGGTGCAGCTCTACACACCCACACATGCTGCATTTATTTCAGTGTGTGATCATATAAATACCTGCAGGTGCAACACTGAAGAGATACCCGTGCTGAGGCATGAATATGGAGTTCCACATCTGTATTTACTGCCTTGTTCACACAATGAACTAGTGCAGTCAGTGGGTTCTCTTCCCACCTCCCACATGCACTTTAAAACTTCATTTTGAAGGTAATTTAATCCTGCTAAATGCATTTAATAGATGGATGTCAAGGTATAGAATCAAAATCCATGAAGGTGAAGGAGTATGGAACAGCCATCACTTTGCTGTACTGCACATATATGTACAAAATTAGAAAGAAACTAATTTCAGATAAAGAAGGCCACATCAGGTTAATGTATGGTCATAAACCCATAAAACTGGAATTTAATGTGCCTTCTGAGGCACCTAAAACTTCTGTTGGCCTTCAGTACAGTGGCTGGTTTCTCTTTCCTGGCACACAGAGAGATGTTTCCTTGTCTGTAATACTGTCAGATAGTCCGTAATACATAGGGTGCAAATCATGTCTGCTGCAGAAACCATGGTTTTGAAATCATTGACTTGTGTGCATGTAAAAATCTCAGTTGTGGTATTGCACTTATGCAGCTGGTTGCATTCAATATCCATCTGATGCTAACTACCTGGTTACAAAGGCCTTCCTCACAGTGTCAGAAATGTAGAACAGCTAAAGGCTATAAACTGGGGACATTATTTTGCATGTAATGGTTGCCTGCAGAGGCTCAAGGTTCTGAAAGTTTCTTACTTTTTATAAGGCCTTCAGTGAGAACTTTTGTTTTGTGGAGAGAAAAATAAAACTAACAAAGTTCCTTTGAACATTTCAGCAGCCTTTCATAGCATTAGCTGTGAAAGTAATGGTGTCACATTCCTAACAAGGATGTATGGGAACTGTGTTTTAGGAGTCCCTGCTGCTTTCCTTGTGGAAACTCTTTCAGGATGCTTTGGGATTATTTGGTTGCACCACGATTTCATAGGGATCTTCTCTGTTATCTTCTGTCCAGTACCTTCCTTTGACGACCTAGGGAGAAAACATGGAACTGGAGAGCATTCAGGGAAACCCTGTTCACATCTCTGTATAGCTAAAAACTACATGACAGAAAATGTGGAGGAACCATAGTGCTCAAAAGTCAGTTAAGCAAAAACTTTAATAAATGGTGCTGTCCAGGCAAAGGAATGACGAGAATGTCATCAGTGGAGACTACATAGGAAGCAAAAGAGTAAAAAAAGTAATTTTTTTGTTTCTGATATGAATGCCACAGTCCAGAGGGACCAGAACTGCCATCTATGACTCATGATAGTGAATGTGCTCTGTGCAGTGCCATGCAGAAAGGGACCAGAAACAGCGGAGAGTGGAAGAAAACACCGTGCTAATGAAGAGTTTCGTCCGGGCAAATTTAGCTCCCTGAGAATTAGCCTGGGTATCTCTCCATGACACACTTATTTTAGAATCACAGCATGTTGCAGTTATTAGACTCTGGCAGGCTCCTAGGTAGGAACTGTGTCCAAGAGCCTTTATTTCATCTGCTCCAATTGAGAAGAGTGTGGCAGTTTCTTTTGGTTGAGACTTTGCTATAACGATCTGAGCTTTAGTCACTGTGAGGCTAGCCCACTGCAAAGCATTCAGCTGGTGTTACAACCAGCGACAACTGAGCTCCGAAAGTGAGTGCAGACTGTGTCTATCTACTTATTAAGTAATGGGGCATGTGGAGAGCCCATTACCCAGTAATTGGTGCTAGCTGCCAGTTAGCATTCAGCAGGACTTGTAGCATTTGTATAGCCCTTACAGTCCAGAGCGGCCTGGGATTGTTCTTGCCTTATTTGCTGCAACTGTAATCAGATGGTGGCTCTCTGCTTTGCAGATCTACCAAAATCAGACTGAAAGACACGTGGAAGTACAGAATCTCCCCAAAGAGCTCAGCCAGAGGGACGCATGAGTCCACGGCTTTGTGGTAAGGCTGTACTCCAGTGACCCTTTTGCTTTTGTTGGCTTGCAGGTTTCTTCCCCCTCCCCGAGAGAGGAAAATGATGGACTTAGTGGTAGGTGACACAAACGTCTGCCTGATTGTGTAAAACCTTAAGCAGGTCTTTAATGATGAGATCCTCGGGTATTTTCTGACCTCATGGATCACACAAGCAGCGCTTAGTTGAGGGCAGCCCAGAGACACGGAGATGGGGAAAGGACTGCGTAGGCAGGTACACATAAATATAGCTGTGTAAGGTATGTGTCGCTTGCAGCTTTGACTTGGGGAAACCTTTTGTGCTCTGGCTACTAACTACTGCCATCAGCCCCCAAATTGCTGTCAGACGGCAGGAGTGCTTCCAGGCAGGTGCAGGCAGGGAGCACTCGGCCCCGGCACAGGCCGGGAGAAGAAGGGGCTCCCCTCACCGCCATAGCACCGTTCCTTAAACAATACAGCACCGGGCCCAGAGGCCGGACACGGTGCTAAATGTACGCGAAGGGCTCTGAAGTTAACGCCGGGCTCCGGCGGAGCCCCTGGCTCGGGCAGGCCTGGGGCCGGGCAGCGGCCCCGTCAGCCGGCGGCCCTGCGCCAGGCGGCGGCAGCGGGCGCGGTTCGCCGCGGAGCCCGGCAGGTGGCGGCCTTGATCGCCGAGTGAGGGAGGGCGGGCGGGCGGGCCCGAGAAACACATCGCCCCCTGCCCCCCTTAATTTGGGAAGTATTATAGCCGAAGTGTTTTCGGCTTATTATTATGCATGAGTAAGAATTCCATGAATGTGTAACATTTTCGGCTGTATTTCCCTCTTTTATAACATCATTTAAATTCCTCATTAATAATTTAGAAATGTGCTGGATTTTAATCACTTTTCTCATCACTACGACATCCGAGGCAGAGCGCTCCCCGTTACCTGAAGGTGACATGGAGGCATCGCCCGCCGGGAGAGGGGCTGCCGGAGAGGCCAAGTCCTCCCTGCCCGGCTGGAGGGACTTGCCCCCGTTAATTAAATAGCCCTGGTGTGCAAAACCTGAGGTTTGAGCAGGTCACTGTTAATAAAAAAATTTTAAATAGGGATTTTTATTTTTTATTTTTTTGGCATCTGACTTTAATTATGGTGGTATTTGTTTGATAGCTTGTTACTGTAAATAAAAGAGATAAAAGCAGCCCTTCACTCGAGTAGCTCTAGAGCTGTGAAATATGTACCTAATTAAAACTATTGGTGTAAGAGGCTAATAAAGTACATGTGCCTACTAGATGTCTTATTCTAATGAATCTCGGCTAATTTGCTTTGAGTGATGAATTTCGGTGTTAGTAGTAAGGGCTGAATAATTATAAAATTTATCACGAGGTGCGGGGACTTGTGGAGGACCAATGGGGCTTGGGGAGGGAGTAAGGGAGGGGAGGGAAGGGCTGTGGGCCATGGGCCTGGCCCCAGTGGGTGTGGAGGAGCAGGGCCAAACTCCAACATGAGTCACGGGCCCCAGCACCCAGCCTGGGCCTGGGGTGGCCAGGAGAGCCCGTGTGAGGTGTTTGTGTGAGGGCATGAGAGCTGTGGCGAGGGTGGTCCTCCCAACAAGCTCCCTCATTTTCCTTGTTTTTCTCCTGGCACTGATGAGAAATGGGCTGTAGCATACACTCCTCAAGACTCCAAAACCAAGAGCAGACGGGTTATCTAAAGCACTTCAGATAGAGCTTTGGTCTTGCGCCAGCAGCTAATCAAAGTCTTAATTCTGGAAAATACAAAGGCTGGGCTTTCCAAGCATCATCCCTCTGGTTTCTGCCAGAGATGGACAGACGGCACTTCTCAAAACGTTTTTTGCCCCACGTACTCCTAGCACCATGTGGACTGTGGGGCTGCCTGTGGGCAACAGCGTGAGTTGTGCTGGCCTTTGCTGGGTGACATCCAGCTGAACGTGCGGGCTGGCGGTTGGCCTGCTTCGTTCAGGCCTGCGGGCAGACACCCTCAGACCCTTGTACTGGACAACCTGCAATGAAGTCAGACAAGAGAACGTCGTGCGTTGACAGCCCGGCCCTGAGAATAGATCTGCCCGTTGGAGCAGTACGGGCTTGTTGGCAGAAAGGATATATTCTGAGAGAACCTGGATAATAATAAAGGGGCTGGTTAAGCAGAGAAAGAGCCTGCAGAGTAGCACATATTTTTATTGCTTTTTTGCAATAGAGTAGAGAAAACATCCCAAGGCTAAATGTCTATTGTAGGCTTTCCTGTAGTCCCCAACGACGAGTATTTAAACACTCACACGTGCGCCCGTTCCCACAGCTTCTTCCACTTAACAGCAGGGCGGGAGGGTGGTGGGGCTGCCATGCTGGCATGCCCAGCCTTAACCTGGGGCCGGTGCAAATCTGCAGGGCCCTAACCTCATGTTTCCTCACCCCATGTGTCATACCAGGGCTTTATTTACAACCAAGCCATCTGGGCTTTGCTGTCTATCCAAGTCTGACCTGATGAGTTAAAATTACTTGCTGAAAGTGTGTGGTAGTTGCAGCTGTTGAAAGCGCTCTGGCAATTTCTGATATGCACATGAATTTGGAGGTTTTTTTACAAGTGCTATATCTGCATTTTTTTCTGCAGAATGAAATTTTCACTATTGCTAATACCAGCTGCATAGACAGGTGGAGCTTGTTATTTTCCTCACAGAATCTACCTTTTCATAGGGAAAAGATCATTTTTCATGGTTGTACAATGTATTGGTGTGGTTGATTGAGAGTAAGGTTGAGGAGAACTAGACTGCTTTTCTCTTTGCCACTGACTCACTCTTTGACTTTAGGAAAGTCTCTGTCATCCTGGGAAGCTTATTTCTCTATTTGTAAAAAGGCAATGATGGCTAAATCAAAGGACTCAGTCATAAATATCATAGAATGGCTTGGGTTGGAAGGGACCTTGAAGATTATCTAGTTCCAAAAGTATCCAGAAGTAGCTTCAAAATTCCAGATGGAAGCATTGTCACAAAAGTGGGGTCCATTGTGCTTTCGTAGAGACCTACAACAGCCTGTTTTCTTCTACTGAGAGAATTCTTTCCGCGTTGCTCAATCAATGATCATTTTAATATATTTTTCTGCCTCTCAGTTACATCTCAAATATTTGTGTCTGTGCAATTTTCATGGTCTCATATCTTGTCTCTTTCTGTATAAAATGTATGTTGTCAGCTTGAGGAAACACTTTTCCTTTCACCTTCTTTGTAATTACCAAAAATAGTTTTAACCTATTAAAGCATTTTTGAGCTGTCGATGTGGTACGGTATTAAAACCTTGTTATTCCACAGCAGACCCTCCTGTGCATTGTTTACCTTCTGATAACATTTCTAATAAGAAGCCAAATGCAAGCGGAATGAGAGGGTTACTTGCACTGTTTGGTCCAATGTGACCTTGCACAATAAAATATATGCAAAAATAAATGACACCCCTGAATATCTAAGAGAGAGAGAAAAAGAAATATAATCGGTTTGTTTCTGCTGGCTTTTCTTCTAGGAAGAAAACCCATCTGTTTGTGTATTCTGGATGGACATTATTAATGCTATGATCTGGGACCTGACAGCAGGGGTTCCTGTGTCTGTGTGAACATCTTTTGATTCTAACGTGACTCCACCAAGAGATCCCTGCATAGAGGACTACCCCATTTTAGAGGACGGTATGCTATGTCCCTTGGCAAGGCCTAGATGTGAGGTGCTCTGAACTAGAGTTACAGATAGAACAAGAGCTTAATTAAGAGCTAAGCTGAGTTACTATAACAAAGCCTGAGGCTGCAAGGAAACTTTCCACCCAAAGTACATTTCCTAAATGTTGATAGCAGATGACTCTCCCATCCCATAGGCTGGGGATGTGCTGAATTTCCACTCTCAGTGTTACTTGTTCTCAAATCGCAGGACTTCTGATTTTTGGTTTTTGAATGAGCTTGATCTGATAAGCTAAGATAAACACACTTTTAAAATAAAGTGTAAAGATCATTAATAACTCTGTTGCTCAGATTCACGGTCATGGTTAATATAAATTCCTTTTTCCTTTGGCACCTAAGCAAAATATAGCCTAGATTAATTCTTCTGGTGGTAGATAAGGAGGAGTGTAATCAGAGGGGACCAGTAGTGCTATTTGAATGACATGTCTTGCAATCTGCTTTTTTACTGGATGATGAGTTAATGTTCCAAAAGCATTTTCTCTTTTTCTGTACCCCACCTCTATTCACTAGCTTTATTCTGCTTTTTTCCCACCTTTACCTCAACCTTCTCTATGATGCCAAAGATACCTTGGTATAGGTAGTCCCATTTCAGAGATTCCCTGCTCACAGAACATCTGTCTGTTTTCAGTACTTTGCACAAACAGAAAAACAGCTTGGGATCTGTTGTGCTGTTGCCTGGATGAGTGTAGAGTTGGTTTGGATTAGTCCAGCGGAAGGGAGCTGTTTATGAATGGACTCAGCCCACAGATGCATGAGGTCTGAGAATGATAAGTGCAAGACTTCATCTCTCTGGGTCAATAGTCTTTGGGACAAGGCAAAGAGGAGACAGAAGTTGAGGAGTCGCTGCTGTTTTGGCGTCTCTATTTCAGGTCACAGTCCTGTCAGGTCAACAAAAGTCATGCAATGTGAATGGTGCCAGAAATCACTTGATGTTTGTGCATGAATATTTATCCTCAGTCTTTTTACTATCAACTTCATTTTGCATTCTGATGAACTCATCATTACACACCTTCTTTGAAGCCCCCAAAGGCCCTTTGTTTTGTAGTACACCAGGCAGTGAGCCAAACGTAGGTCTGTAGATGCATTTCTGTCACCTTCTTCTTGGAGCTTTCTTCCAGGAGGTCATCTGTGTTTGGACTGGAGTCCCTCCTTACTGTGGGGAGGGGTGGATAAAGCCCTTACAGCTGTGCAGTGGTGACCCCAGACATTGTCCTGGGGCATGTCCCAGGGCAGCTGCCTGGGCTGTTGTGTTGCTTACAGCAGCATATGCATTGACTGCTCGTCAGTGGGATGGTATGGATCATGCTCGACTCCTGACCTTTGTCTCACACCCTTGTTCTAGACCCTGGTGCAAGCTGGTGTGCTGGACTGCCTTTCCCTCCTCCCTTTAGCTCATACATAGTTGTTTGGCACACATCCAAACTGAATGCAGTATGGAGGAAAAGGTCTGCAGTTCCCAGAGTGTATATACACATGTGGTCAAATCCCCAGCTCATTAAATTAGTATGTGGAGTGGAGACCAGCTACTGATTTATGTTTTCATCTATGCAAGGTAAATTGGATTGAAACTTCACACTGTTTAAAAAGCAGAGCTGAGATTCTTGCTTACATTTGAGTTCTAAATTAGAAAGCACATGACTACGCTTCATGGACCTGAAAGAGCTGGGTCTGAGTTAATATGATGCTTATACCATTGATTTCACTGGAGCCTTTTGTATCAGAAACCACATGTACACAGCCCCACATTGTGAAGCGAGATTAATTTAGCTGTTGGAAAATTATGTGCTGTATAAGAATGTTCTGTGAATGAGCTGGATTGCAAATTCTGCTTCTTACTATTTGCAGTGCAAGGCACCAGTAACATGAACAGGGTACTTACTGGTTTCAGCTGAACTTTGCAGAAATGTGAATGACAGGCACCCAAAGTAAGGAGATAGATGGTGGAGAACTAAACAGTGTGAGGCCTACTGTGTCAGATATTAAAATCCTGAATCTAAATGGTAACATAGATATAAAAGTAATTGCAAAGATTTTAGAACTGCAGTCCCTCTAAGAGCACAGAAGGGGTGGCATCTCTTACAAAAAGTTGATCTGTGATTATTCTCAGCTATAATTACAGGGAGCACCACAGAGAGGGTTACTAAGAATATTTCTGTGCTCCAGTTTAAGAGGTTATTTTAACGTTTCTCAAATGTATCCGCTTTTAGAGCCAAAATTCTTGTTCCCTCTCTTTCAGTTGTTACAGCAATAGTTGAAGGAGAGCAACCTTCCTGTGATGTACCTACCCTGGAGAACAGAAGCACTCTGGCTCATAGAGGTAAATTACCTGTATGCAAGCTCAGTTTTTGACGCACTTCCTAACAGTACAAATTCACTCAGTGCAAGTCCCTAAAGGAACATGGGAAGTAGGCTGTTACCCTGAAGTGAAAGCCACTGTATATTGTCCTAGTGATCCCTTATGAGCAATTGCACTTCAACTTTACTCACTTTTATGTTGGTAAAATTTTTGATTACTTGGCATTTGCAAATGCTGGATATATGAAGCTTAAGTAGCATAGATTACAGTTTTCTACTGGACCAGAGACAGTAAAACCATGAGCCTCTTCTGTTGTGGTTCCTGCTACTTATTAACCAACCAGTAACTGTTATTTCTCCCAAGTACATAGCCGTACTTCTGCAGAAATTATCCTTGCACCAGTACCAAAGATATTAAAAGTTCTCCTTACTCATAGCAATGAGATGCAGAAAGATCAACTTTTCTTGAACTCAGTGTTGCTGATAACTTTTACTTTTTGACATTTGCATTCTTCCATGTGTCTGGATCAGTTCCAGTCTTACATGTTCATGTGTTCTCCTAGACCAAACAACTTTCCGCCTCAGTGCCTAGCCACCAATTACTAGCTGAAAATTGTACATTTTGCTGCTTGCCTGGTCCCTCCCCATATCTCTGCCATCAGAGGAGGCCAAGCAAGCATTCCCTAATGCACTACAAGTAAAGCCAGCCTGGTTAGCTCATATCCATGTTCATCACCAGGTGAAACGAATCTGGCTGACTTAGCTTGAAAGAGATTAGGAGGCACTTTGTGATCCCTCTCACCAATGGAACAGTATGTTGGGTACATGGAAGGCAACAACAAACACTATAGACAGAGCTGTCACTTCCCAAAAGAGCTTCTCCGTGGCCTCAGATTTTCTCACCACTCCCATCCTTGAACCCAGTCTTGTACTCCTGAACTTTCATGTTTTTTTCTACATATATTGCCTTTATTTTTACCTTAGTGGCCACAACTAAAGATGTATTTTGACATCTTAAATGAGTCTTCTCTGTTCAGCTTGGCCTGCCTGTCTTTATTAATTAAACTAGTGTCTTCATATCAGGTTCCTTCAGCTCAGCTCTTTCTGTTTCAGCTCTTGCTTTCCATTTGCCTTCATTATACCCTGCCATCCTTGAACTGCACTGAACTCTTCCTCATTTCACATCTTCCTGTACAATATTTGGATCTGCTATGTCTCTGCCTAAATTTATCACGACTGATGCAAAATCTTCTTTGACACAGATCCAGGAGTAAGGGGACAGACAGGCGTCTCCTCTCTTTGTCACATTCATTTGTCCTCTAACATAAAATCAACTGAAAATGAAGGACATTCTCTTTTGTGACCATAACTTTACATTCTTCTTTTTCCTGCTAGTTTTGCTTCTGGGATACATTTTAATGTCATCATCCATGGAAACTGCACTGTTTATATTTGCAGCTTTTCAATATGCTTGGAGTTGGTGTTTTCCAGGTGAACAGTGTATTAAGATTTAATCTGAACCTAGTCAGATAATATTGACCCACAATGAAAAAGCTGTATGAATGAGATAGTAGCAGACAGCTTAAAGTGCTGAGTGCCATGTGCTGACTGAAAAATGATACCCCAGAAGTTTGGTAGTGGAGAGCAGATGGGACATTTATGAATGGAAAAGCTTCTTGATTATTTAAATATTATGATTCTATTTTAAAAACTTTCTCCGTTTGTTCAAGTTTTGCCAGGCTTTGCCTGCTGCAGTAGTGTGTACAGCAGGGAGCTTCCAGAAGCTGCTCGCCCCTCTGTAAGCTGCCATGACTTGTTACTAACTTCAAGGCTGTTTTGCTGGAGTAGACTTCCCCAAAATGAGAACAAATAAGAACTGAGCCCTAGACTTCAGCTTCCTGATGCTCCTCTCTATGCCCATTTCAGCCATACTTCCCACCGTTCAGTGTCAGCAGTCATCAGGAAACATGTTTTTTGTTTCCCAAATCAGGGTCTCCTGAAACAAATCCCTAGGTATTACAGTACTGCTGCAGCTTGCAAGCCGCATTGTGTTAGGGCCACAAACAATGAGTTGGACATTGCCCAAAGTAGCTTTTAGTCCAGGTCATGGATGTGAAGGATAGACAAGGGAAGCTGTTTCCGCATATATCTGAGTTGCTTGGGTTAAGTGTAATGAATTATTCTAGCAAACATATTCCAAATCTTCCCCATCATTTTTTTTACAAGTTCCAAATTTAGATGTTGCTCTAAATGAAAAGGAACAATTCAAATGCCTTTCTGAATGCATTTGAAATGAAATAAGTTACTGTAATTTCGCTGGCAAGCCAGCTCTTTGGAGGGGGCAAAAGTTGCAAATGGAAAAACAAACAAACAAATGAGTGAGTAACTGTGGGAGGTGATGCCAGAATCAGAAACAAGGCTGGATAGGAGGAAAGGAAAGGGGTGGGAAAGGCTCTTGTTTGCCCTGGGACAATCTGTAGAAAACAAAACAAAATGTGGGAGAGAGTTGAACAGAAAAAAAAAAGAAACAAAACAAAACAAAACAACAAAAAAAAAACACTCTCTTGGTCTTGTTCTTGCTCTTCTTCTGCTGCTGCTTTTATTTATGTATTTATTTATTTTTTAATCCAGACAACCATGCTACCAGGACCCATGATGTTGCTTTTAAAGAGGACCTCAAAGACTTTGAGAAGTAAAACAGAAGTTTCCATCTTCATTGTTCAGATTCTTCCTTTAGAGGAGTTTCTGCAGCTACAGGACTAGGAGGTAAGTCTCCTGGTCTCGACTGTAAGGAGGAAAAATGAATGAGATTGCCAGATGCATGGAGTCCGCAGTCAGTGAGCTGAGAAAAGCATGACTTCAAGCTACCTTTCTGCTTTCCAAATCGTGTACTGGTGAGAAATTAAAACCTAGTTTAGGTCAGCCTGCAGGTATAGAGTGTGCTTCACCTCCCTTGAACTGAGGATGGGAAGTAAAGGAAGGAGTGCTGCAGAGCTGCTGGTTCTCAGCTCTCCAAAGACTTCCTGCTAAGGGGAATCTTCAGTTGTCCATTTAGGGTAGTATTAGAGCTGCACCGAACTGCTGAGGCATGCAAAGAAGCTGCAGATGGAGCTGGGAGTACAGCTCCGTGCTTCTCTGTTGAGCCACCCAGTTACAGCAAATGCCTGCTAGAGGTGGGTACTAAGGCTGCTGGTAATGGCTAGAGGCAGAGCAGGGGGTCTGGTTTTAATAAAAAGGTAGTTTACGAACAGCATTTTTCTTATTTTAATGATAAAATGGATATGAAACAGTTACACTCCAGGCCCTTATTTTTCAGTGCTATTATTTTTTTAGAACACTGAAAACAAAATAAGCAGAAGGAGGGGAAAAAAAAAGGAAAAAGAAAACCCTTCAGACAACAATCACCTTTTGAGTTAAATTCTCATGCTTGGTCTTAGCCCAGAGGGATTTGTCTTGAGTGAAGTTTGAAGAAAATCCTTTCAGCAGTTTCTGAGTTATTTAAATGTAACCATGGAGGTTTGGATTCAGATGCTTTTTTGCACTTGTATAACTCAAAAATAGCTTTGCTTTAAAACTTCTAAATTAACCCTCCTTAACTTTTCAACTTGTCTCCTATCCTACTGTACGGCTTATAAAATTTTGAAGCTAATAGTATAACAAACTCAAATAATGATACTGCAGATGTTCAAATGAATCTTGGGAGGAATAAATTATAGGAGTCACAGTAGGTTGTTTCTGAAGAAAGAGCGGCTGCATGCTTTAAACTATGTGCTCTTGCTGGTCTGAAATAGGCACAATCTTTTCTACTATTAAAAAGCATAAGTAGTTTGGGTGTGGATTTTAATACTTGGTTAGACACAAGAAATTAAACACCTAAGTCCTGTTCCTTTGTTACCTCCTGACAGCAGTGCTTCAGACTTGTCAGAACAGTCTCTGAAGTTCTATTGTTTTCTTTCTAACACAGTCCTGATCAACGGGACACTTAAATGCCTCCTAAATATTTACGGACTTCAAAGTCACTGAAATGCTCCGTGATTGTCCTACTGTTATCATTTTATTGCCAGAAGATTGAGGCAATGTGAGGAGAAGTGATTTGGTCTGCCATGGCTTTTTCCCTTTTCCCTTTTGTTCTTCCAATCCTCCTGTTGCTTTCTTATGTTTCTTCCTCTTTGTCTTCTTTCCAGTGTTTCTGCCTTACTTACTAGTCCTGTCCTCTCTGTCTCCTATCTCTCTTTCAAACATCTTTCTCCATTTATTCTTCTCTAACAATTGCACTGAAGAGGGCCCATGAAAGAGGGAAATGATTTTTTACTTTGGCAGCAGCTTTTTACTTTTATCTTTTCCCTAACTGTCTGGGATGGGTCCAGGCAGCTCTCCCCAGGCTCGTCATCTCTCTTCACGTAGCTCGTGACCCTGAGCCCCAGCCAGCAATCTGATGTCTGCCATGAGAACACCTCCCATGATCTGCAGCCATGATCAGACAAAGGTGTTGCAATGCTGTGCGTTACTTTACCTGCTTACCACACTTGCTCTGCCTCTTTCTAGGAACGGGACACCCATGCCAGGTCTTTCCCACAGAACAATGACAGATAGTGCTGCTGCCTTCTGCACGTCTCACCTCTGTGCTCCTGTGCCCTTCTTCCTCTAACATGCTTTTGTGGTCCAGCCTACTGGCTGGCGCTATTATCTGAGATCCAGGAGGCTTGTATTCAGCTCTGCCCAGGGCGATTTGGGCTTCAATCTCTCGACCCCCTGATTTAGCACTCTACCCAAGGGATTATCAGCTGTTCTGAAAGGACTGTGTCCTGACTCCTTCCTTCAGTGGGAAGCTTGTGCTGGACTTGTCAGCCACATAGTGGGAGTGTCAGGCCCTGCCCCAAGAAACACTTCATACAAAACATGGAAATGTTCACTGGAAAGGGGGAACAGGACCCAGGTTTCTTGCCCTCAGTAATGCTTTGAGAGCAAGCACACATGGCAATCCAGTTTATGTTTAATTATTCCATACAAACTGGAACAGCTCCGAGGAGATGGATTGGAGAGAGCCACACTTCCAGCAGGTCTTTTTAGCTTGCGCTGGTCTCACTTGGCTTCTGTAGGTCCAACTGTGGGAATGTGTTGTGAGGAAATATCTGGAGGCTGGAAGGGAGGGAAGAAAAAGTTGGTTCTGGACATCCCCCGTTATCCATGGTGACAGGTCTGTATCCTTAGCTGACACAAGCACCTGCTGCTGCTGCCTCAGTTGGCGTTCTGGACAGGAGTGACAATGAAAATGAGGTGGAAGGAAAAGAAGTCTGCTAAAAGACAGGGCAGCAGACCGGGGCACTATAAGGGAAATTGCTTTTAAAGGTGGAAATACAGCAAAAATAGACTAAAGAGTATTAAAAGACAAAATCAATGCCAAAGCAGAGGAAGCCAGAATGATTTCCAGAGTTCAGCTATAGGCAGTTGTCCCCCAACACAAGCCAGGCACTGTCAGTGTGTGGGAGACATCCAGGAATTTTCTCTCCTACAAAAATATTAGGGATGTTATATGTTTTAACTGTAATGGGAAAACTGGAGCGCTAGTGCTCAATTCCAAAGGAAAACACTAGCCATTGGAAGTGATGTGGTACTGGGGCTGTGTGTGTGTGTTTGGCTGCTGCCTTTTCTCCTAGCGATTCTATAGCTTCCTTCATTCTTCGCTTCTCTCATATTACAGAAAGAAGGTAATTTTTCCTGGCCATTTACTAAAGCTCATTAAAGACCGAAGAGAACAAACAATGCTACTCCTTAGAGACTACCATTCAAAGTCATTCTACAATTCTCTGTTCTAATACTCGAGACAAATTAATTATTCCTTAGTGAAAAGTATATAATTCCTATTCTTCATTTTTGGGGTGGGGAGTGGAGAATAATAATAGGAAGTTTATATCTGAGTCGAAAGCTGTCTTTGCTGAAGGGAAATGAGAAAAAATGTGTGTTCCAAGAAGAGTAAAAGCAATTATTCTAATAATAATTCTAGGGATATTAATGTCTTTTTAAAGTAGATTGCTTTCAAATAAACACCAAAGTTGAAGGGATAGGAAAGGCTGGTTTATTTATTAATCATTCCAAAAGTGCATTTTTCTAAATGAACAAGTGCATGAGCAACTTCGCTGGCACATATTAAATTTAGTTAAATGGCAACTTGTAAACGTCTAAAAACTTCTGTAACCAGAGACTAATTTGTTTAACGTGTTGAAAATGTTATGTGGATGTGAGGAACTACATATTAAACTTCAAAGCAAAATGCTCCAGAGATTACACCATCTTAAAGACTGCATATTGGAAAAGCCTTTATACATTAAACATAAAGGATTTTTAATTCTCTTCTGTTTTGAATACTTGTCAATCCGCGTGACTCACGCTCAGGATTGTAAACTGTCATTTAAGGTGTGATGTCCAAGCTGAGGCCTGGACCATGATTTGCAAGGGGCTGGCTTTTCTCTTTCATCTCTATTAATTAATCCTGTCTCAGTTTGCCCAGCGTACACTTCTGTTGACATCACCTTTTCCATATACTTTAAAGAGTCCCCCGAGAGATCTACTGCAGAACAAAAACTGGACAGAGAATACATTTGGAAACCATTTTATTTCTCAATTACCAACCAAAACGTATGGAAAAGATTTACACTCTATCTGATTTACACAATAATTATACTTTGAAAGCTTAGAAATAAATGGCTTGATCCTTGGAATCATTAGTTACTATACCAAATGTAATTGGTGTAAACTAATGAGTTTACTGGATGGCTGACCCTTAATTACTGATTATACTTAAATGCTAGCCAATCAAAAATGAGTTTACTTATAAAAGTACAGTATAGTATTAACAAGCATTACATTTCCAAGTAAGCAGCTTTATGATTAGTTGTAGCACACAACTCGAGCCTGTTCAGGGCTATCAAAAGCAGCTTTTTAATAATAGTGCTCTAAGCAACCATCACTCTCTTACCTCAGCGTCTATCAGACAAACAGAAAGAAACCACATAATTAATCATCTCATGCAGTAGAAATAAAGCATCTGGGCCAGATCCAGCCAGGATATGCATAGCCTTAGTCAAAAGAGCTGCAAGAGGCTGGGGATTTGGTTTAAAATAGGATACCTGACATGGGGAATTCTCTCCCTCTGTGGGGGCAATATGTGGTATGGAAGTTAAATAGTGATTGATTGTGTGCAGTCCTGTATGATATGGAGAAGCCTATCAGCTTGGTGTACACTATTGGTGTAGTAATTCCTTGAATCGAGGAGGATTCTTTGAGCACATTCTGTATGTGGTAAGAAGACATCTGCTTACTCTGCTGCAATCCCAAAAAATGCAGAAATCACAACTCCTCGCCATTTATTATGTCAATTGAAGAATGAACTTTTAAATAAAATAGCAAATGGGAAGAAAATATTTTTATTTGTTTCTGGTTGATCTGTAAGAGTTAATGTTTTTACCTAACCAGGAAAACTAAAAATTCCCACTAAAAAAAAATTGAAAGCAGACTTGTATAAAGAGCGTGATTCCAGAGTTGTGACTTTAAATAGATATACCAAATATTTGGATAAAATAATAGGACTTTACAGTACTTTCAGTCACATCCTTGGAGGCACTTAAGTAACTCCAATGTTTTAAAGATGTGGAAATTCTCCATCCCCTATAACTTTCCTGTGAATCCTAGACTTCAGATAGGAGGCCGATACTGGAAGGTAGATGCATTAGAAGACCAAGTCTAATGCACTGCAGCCACAGGGATCTAGTTGGAAGAGTATGTATTTGCTGGAGCTCTGCAGCCCATGTGCTCTTCAGATGATCTCATGGACCTCAAGAGTTGCCAGGATTCATCCTGTCTGGTTTACAGGTCTCTCTCTCCCATTTCTGCTTTTCTCTATGATGCCTTCAGTGCTTGCATTTCATGAAGAGCTAGGCTCAGCAGAGGACCATCATCATCTGGTGGTTCTTTGGCTCTGGTGCTGTAACACATGCCCATTTATTGGAAGAAAAATTTTCTTAAAACTCAGAAGATGAAGAGTGAATAAGTTCTTAGAGTGCCTGCACATGGGTTAAAGTGAAATTCATGCATTTACTGAACTCCTATTTGTTAGATGTCTGGGGTCAAGTGAAGGTTAAAGTTGTTTACTGCTTTCAAGCTCTGGCCTTAGAAGTTAATGCAGAGCTCTGCTGCGAGCAGCTAGAGAGTAAGTCCCTGGAACCATGAATTGCTGGTTTGATATCAAGGTCTTTGGGTCTTACTAATAAAATTAGTTTGTTTCTTAAGGAAATCCTAGCAGGGACATTATGGTCATATAAAGTCATTATGCTGTTTTACAGCAGAACTTTAAAGATGTTTTGGAATGATCAGAGCTTGTGGGAAGGAATCATATTTTTTTATTATTTTTGGGATATCTTTAAACTATCACAGCTACAATACTGCCACTTGGAATAGGTGCTGTACAGATCAAAAGAACAGGCAAAAAATATGTTGAGGCCTGAGCCAGGCAATTGGGGCGTACCTGTCCGGAGAAAGCTTGTTGAATTGAATGGACTCTATGCACCTCTGGCAGTCTGCTCCCTTTCTGTAGGAACTAGATATTTGGGGTAATCAACGTGTTTTATTGCAATTCCACAAGAGCAGATAGAGAGCCTAGGACACTTTACAAGCTTTGCTTTTCACAGTTCTCTGTTGGAGTGTGCAGGGGTGAGCAGTTTTAAGAGTCATGGAAAAGGAAGAGGGCTTATTTTTCTTAACTTGAGATCCTGTGAACTCAAAGACAGAGGAAACAATAAACTAGTCAAGAACTCCCCTCTACATGCCCTGCTCAGCAATGCTGGTGAGAACAATGCTGCCATTTCTGCTCTGCTAATGCTGAGGCAACACCCTGTACTGCAGAAGGGAGACAAGGAACCATTGGTTTGGGAGGAAGGGGAACATGCTATGGACAGGTTTGACCTCCTCAGCCTGTGGCGTGGAGGACAGAGGAGCTTCTGGGTGGACCAGGGCAACAGGCACTGCAGGGTATTTTCCCTCCTCCTCTGGGATATGCCTAACTGCTTCTGCAAAAGAAAGCATCAAAACCCATCTTGTTCATAGAAATACAACATATTTTAAAGCTGTAGTTAATGGATAAGCTGCTTTCTGATTGGGTGAGTCGCACAATAAATCTCTTCCTGAGCCAAGTGCAACGCAGCTTATTCAGTAACAGTGAAATGAGCCACTGTCACTTTGCTGCACTTGCATACATCAGGCAAAACGCTTCCGTCTTCATCAGTCTTTTAGTAAAATAGAAATAAAACAATTGTTACAGAATGGTGTCACTGGATCTCTGACACCTGCTTTAAAAATAAATCTCTTAGCTTTGTCTTCACTATTACTTTCAATAAATGTCCTAGCATTGTCACAGCATTTATCTAGCAGCAGGAAACCATTATCCTATGACAACAATCTATTCCATTAACATTAGCTCTTAATTGTAAGATTGTTTATAAGACAGCAAAAGCTACTGAATTATAGTAGAATGATAAAAAGAGTTATGGTCATGGAGTTCAGTAGTCACTCCAGTTCTGAAAAACAACTTAAGAAAAGTAGAGGGCTATATTTTTGTATGAAAAATAATGTAATAGTCTTATGCAAGAAAATGTTTTTAAATAATGGATTACATCAGCAAAATAACTATTAAAGAGTTAAAAACTTACTGAGAAACCCTTGCTTTGATAAATGGTATGACAAAAAAAGCTGAATAGAAAGCTTAGAAACTTGTACAACTCTTCCTGAAAGCAAGGCTGCACTGAGTCAAACAGAGAAATCATAATAACAGAAGCGCGTTTGTCTGGCGGAGCGAACAGAAGGAATGTTGCAAAATTGAGATATGAAGAACCTAACTGCAGAATAGAAGAACTGTCATTCTGATTGTTTGTCATTATTGTTTCATGTCCAGTTAAGTGAACTTAGAGTGACAGTTGTGTCATAACTACTGGCATCTATGTAAATTTCAAATCAAATGTGATAGAGGCATTTCTGCCAGACACAAGTCACCAGGCTGCTCTTCCTCTTTATTTTTGTAACCCTCCATTTTCTCATACTGTGCTGCTAGTCCTTAAATTAAAAAGACAACTTCAAGAGGAGATCCCTTTAATGTGTGCCTTTCAGTTCTCACTCCATATCTTACTTTCTCTCAGCTCTTTGAAACAATGGCTAATGTCAAAATTTCTATTAGAAACAATCATCACAAACATCCAGACATATTAGCTGAAATTACTCCTTCCCATCGATCATATATCATTCACCAAAATCCTTTGAAACTCTAGGTTGTAGACTTCCCCTGAAGACACACGGAGAAAATGGTTCAAGTAAATGCTCCTCCATTATTTCAGTGAAGCCCAAGCATCTGCTCTGTGGGTAGGTGCAAAATACATGGAAGATAAATCAGTCGTGGATCCCTTCTCTAAATTACAGCCTCATTCAGAGGTTACGGGAACTTCACAAGGATATCAGACATACTTCTCTCATAGTAAGTAACTCATTTCCTGGTGGCAGATACTCTAATGACATAGGATTTGCTACTGGACACGTCTTTAAAAAGTATTTCAATGCAATTATTAAGGTATTATGTGTGGATAATGCCATCAAAAACATTAAACATGCTGTTTATTCACTTGGGCATAAAACTACTTTCTTCTGCAAATTTAAACTTACTTTAATTAAATAATTAATAAAGGCTAGAATAAAGTTTCCATTTTTCATTGTAATGAATTATTCCAGAGCATTGTTTTTACTAAATTCTGCATAGGACTGCTTTCAGAAACCATACCCAAGCCCAGCTACATTGTTAAAAAAAATGTTCCTTTGACAAATGAAATTTTAAAAATGGCTACAAGAAAATAAATAGTCAGCTATGAGTAGAAAACATTTAATATGTTTTGATGATTTCTTATCTCAGACAGGAAAGAAGACAAGCTGACTTTCTCTGCAGAATTTTTTGAAGTGAATTCTGATTGAAAAGATGTGGTGGTGATTTAACAAAAACATATTATTATAAGACATGACGTATGTTCAGAAGCATAAATGATGGCATTATAAATGTGTACCTCTGCATTAGGTAAGAGCATTTTGGTCAATTGAGTTAGCTTGGGTTTTTGTTTGGTTGTTTTGTTTTGTTTTTTAATTCCTATCCAATGGGTCTTTTTTGTTCCCTAAGTTTAAAGCAGTGCAGTTGCTACTTCTATCTGCTGTTTTCAAACAGCACCAAACTGTGCTGTCCCATCCTCTAATCTGAACATTTATTATGGTGACTAGCGAACAGTGGCAACATGTTAATACAAGCTCTGTAAAAGCATCTGTGAAGAAAATATTCTTTTACTCTGGAGGGTAAGTTCCATATGATTTTATATTTTTAAGTATTTGCAAAATTAAGGAATTTTTTCTTGTTAAAGATGGCAGTATCTGAACCTAAAAATATTCGTGTTTATATTGGTGACAAAATAACACTTTACAGATATGCAATCACAAAATTCAATTGCCAGTATACCCTTAAGAATATCAGAATAATGTAACTGATTTGCTTAAAGAGTGCCTTGTTTTATTAGACTGTGGAGTTTAAAGCCCTCTTTCAAAATTCACACAGCATTTCCAACTGTAAGATTGTTTTATATGGTGAACTTATTATATGCATGGTCTAGCGGCATCTGAAGACTTTTAACTTAAAACATAAAGTACATGTAAGTTCAAACTCTGATGTCTCTGACTTAAACTCAGTTTCAGGCTTTCCTGCTACTGATGGCTCATGGCAATATATCAATTCGTCCAATGGGGATGTACACAGGACAGATTAGTGAACGTAATTTTTGCTGTATGAGGTCATTACAAATATAGACTTAGCTCTTCCTAAAGTGGACTTCATTGTTAATATAAATATATATCTATAGTTACTGACATTTATATTATTTGGCTCCTGTCCTAAGTTACGGATACAGCGATGATAAAAGGGTCTTGCAAGCCCTTACCTAAGTGAATCATGCTTACTAATTATCTTCCATGGTACTGGGTTCCTGTAAATAAAGTTACTCACTGTACTAAATAAAGTATTTATAAGCAAGTCAAAATTGATACATATATTTCTAAGAGTGAATTATCTTTCTCTTTGGGGCAAACAGTCCAGTCTACTGTTTGGAAGAGAATGCTGAGAGTAAAGCCGTCCAGGATTCCTTCCAGCTTCTACTAAGGTGCATACTCTCCCGCATCGTTGGGTATCTGACTTAATCCAGTCACATTTTTAAATGTTTAAGACCCTAAAATGGAAGATCTTCTGCTAATATAAGGATGTATTACTTTCAAGTAAGAAATGGCTGTTGATTTTTCCTCACTGTTTCCAAAGAGGCTGGGGTAAGAGGCTTTAAGTCTAATTGTTTGTTCAAAAGGTGTAGCTTGTGAGACACAAAGGCTAGCAAAGTGCGACGTGGAAGATCTCAAGACAAAGCAGCAGCCTCAGTGTTTCTCTCTAATGAGAACAGGAAAAGACAGTTGAGGTCCCATAGGAATGCCGTAGTTAGGGGGAGAAGCAAGTCTCCTTTCATGAATGGAGAGATAACCCTGGTAAATTCTGGACTACCTGCTATCTCCCGGGCGTGTCTAGGTTTAAGAATGATTTGGATCACAGGCTGTAACATTTTCCAGACATTCAGATTGCAACTACTATGCCAGCAATTTTATGCTTTCCTTTCCCTGACTCCAACAGTACCACAATATAAGCAGCCAGATTTTCTTCTGCATTGTGTTTTTTATCCATTCAGCCAAAATTAACAGTCTTTGAGGATAATGTATGCCAAGTGAATTTAAATCTTGCGGACTCAAATCGACCTAAAGTTGATGGATACATTCATGCCTACTGCTGAAATCTACCAATTACACAGAACTATGTTAACTTACCATAGAAACATCTCATCTAATAGCACAGATGATGTTGAACTAACTAATTACATTATGGCACATAGACAATGAAAAACATAACGAAGATGACAGCACAGCAACAGCAGATGCTACACAAAAGAAAAATTAGAAAAATATTGCTCTGCAAAATGCTCTCTGTTAAGGTTTCCTCTGTTAAAATTAATCACAAAAATTAGTGAAGATTAGATTTCAGGAAAAGATATGTGCCTTGTAATGGCATTTGGAAAATGTCATTAAACCATTTAAAACTCTACTCCTTGAGAAGGTAATTCCCATTTTTCGTATCACTATCGGTTCTAAGACGAGTAAACATTTTAGTGCCTATGGCAGAGTTTCTTGGGAGAATATCTTTCCCAGTAAGGAGAGGTCCTGATGGTTCTTCCAGAGCCTGAATGTGGTAGCTTCCAGCCATTACAGGCTCAGATAATTAGACAACTTAGATTTTATTTTAGCTTGGCATTTGCTCTGTTCTCGTGCTCTTGGCTGTCAGTGACTGTTGATTATCTGTAGCACGCCTTGTTACTTTATATATTTTAAACTGTAACAGATCCTAAATAACAAATCTAAAACTGCTGAGTATGTTTAAATGTAATGTATACATGGAGATTACATCCAGATGATATACTTCATAGACCTATGATAAAAAAACACATTGCTTTTAACCACAACACTGGTCCTCTCCCCCTTCCTCCCCGGAAGCTTTCCCTGAGCTCCCAGTCTGCTTTAGGCACTGATCTTGAACATATTCCAGCTGATAGACAGATAGCTTTTCCCCTACTTCTGAATCGTGCCTCTCATGCTACTCAAATTTTAATACTTTATTGGCTCTCTCTATATATACATAAAAATCTAAGATATCCTATCTTCCCAAGTCCATTTTCCTAGCTAGACTTTTTTTTTTTTTTTTTTTTTTTTTTCCCCCCTTTAATTTTAGCTGATTCCTGGGCACCCTTCTGCTTGGTCCAGCTCCGGCCGGGGATGCAGAAACGAAGAAGGCCCACAGGTGGCGATGTGGTTAAAGTACACCTGGGCTGTGATTGCCGAGACTGGATTTACCAGTCGGCCTGTCAGAGGGAAGTCGGTCTGCTTTTTAGCACCAGCGCTTTCATTTGCAAGCAGATACTCCCGGCTGAAGTTTCGTATACCTGTGTCAGGATGTTGCTTCTACGCTAGACTTGAACAGGAACAGGTTGAAAATATTATGTTGCCTTGGATGACTAAGAGACAGTGGCAGTGCACAAACGCATTGCTCAGTCGCTCTGCAGCCGCTGGGTACGTACTTGACATCAGCAGTGGCAGTGTCCCCGCAGTGTGCAGCGACCCACCCGCACGCAGGGCTGCCCTCTCCCGTGGCACGCAGCAATTTTGGCCTGTGTGTACCTGCCACCGCTGCCTGCCTGCTGCTGCGGTTGCGGCGGTGTCGGACCAGCCAGCCTGATTGTCCTCACGGTGTGGCTGCTGCTTACGCCAGTGGCCTAGAATCGAGAAACTAGCCTTGTGAAGTTTGCATCTTGTTTAACAGATCCTGGAAATGGGTGATTTGTCTGCCCCTGTGGCTGGAACTGTGGAGCCCATTTGGGTGTACTTGTTAGGCAGCGCCAGATGAGAGCCTGGTCCCACAGCCAGGCCAGCACCCGTGCTTGGGGGAGAGCCGTTCGCCAGGACAACACCCGTGAGTTACGGTGTTTGTAAAGGTACTGGGAGTGTTCTGAGGGCTGTTTTTAGCTGTAAGAGGTGCGTTATTGCCTGTCTTGCACACTACACCTAGGCCTCAGAGGCGTATTTTTCCACTTTTAAGCGTCCCTACTGAAGGGTTCTTCTGCTCGTCCTCGGGCGCTCTCAGCAGCCCGGCCGTGCCCACCACAGGCGAGCAGTGCCGCTGGCTGCCGGCCGCCCGCACCAGCCCGAGCGACCCCTTCCGGGCCCCCGGGGGGCACGGGCAGCAGCGGGCCGGGCCGGGCCGCGCCGGTCGCTCCCGAGCTGGTGGCCGCGGGGGGACGGCTGCGAGCCCCCGGCCCGGGGCGGCGGGGCCCGGCGGCGGCCTGCTCCCCGCCACCGGGACCCCAGAGGGGCAGAGGGGGCGGCGGGAGGCCGGTGCCGAGCCGGGAAGGGCGCGGAAGGACGGGGCCGGGCCGCCCCCGGCCAAGTTTCTCAACTGGTGGCCGGGCGCGGAGCGGGCGGCGCCCTAACGGCCGCTCCCCACCTGCCCGCCGCCTTCCTCCGCATTCCCCTCCTCCGCCTCCTCCTCCTCCTCCTCCTCCTCTCCCCTCTCTCTCTCTTTTTTTTTTTTTTTCTCCTCTTTCACTCATTCCTTTGTCTTCCCCGGGATTGGCAGGTTTTATTATTCCGCCTGAACAAGCCGGGGGCGGATTGGCTGCGGCGGGGCGGGCGGCGGGGCCGGCCCGGAGTGTAGTTGGGATTGCGCCCTGTCAGTAACACATGTGCGAGGGGCAGCGGCCGCACACGCACGCGGGCTCACGCGCGCTCACACCCGCTCGCACACCCGCGCGCGGCGAGGACACGCGCGCCCACGCGAGGCCGCCCCCCGGCCCGCCCTGCCCGGCTCTCCTCAGCTCCGCTCCGCTTCTCTCCGCGGCCGCCCGGCCCGGCCCGGCCCGGCTCGGCTCGGCTCGGCTCGGCTCCGCGGGGAGCTCGGCAGCCGGCGGAGGGGGCGGGGGGGAGGCGATACAAAGTGCAGCCACATTGCCAAACTTACCGGCGATTGCGGCAGCCGGCGGCGGCGGCGCCCTGCGTGTGCGGCTCCGGCGGCGGGGGGCTGAGCTCTGCGGCTCTGCCCTCCGGGGAAGCGGGAGCCGCAGGGAGGACCGCGGGCAGCCGCCCCTCGTAGCGGCCGCGGGGCTCGTCCAGCCCGGGCTGCCGCTCCCCGGGCTGGGGGCTCCCTCCGGAGCAGAGCCGCAGCGCGGGCGGGTGAGCGCGGCGCCGGTCTCCTCGCACGGCGGCAGCCTCCGCGGTGACCCCGAGCGACGCCGCTCCCGGCCTCTGGCAATATAGAGGGGAAGCAGGTAAGGAGCGCGGCCGCTGCCCTCCGCCGCGGGGCCGCCTCGGGCCGGGGGGCGGCGGCGGCGGGCCCCGGGCATTGTCGCCGGCCCCGCGTACAAAGCCCGGCCGCCGCCCGGCCCCGCCGCCGCCGCGGGGAAGGGAAGGGACGGGGAGCAGGGGAAGGGCAGGGGAAGGGGCTCCGGCGGCCGCCGAGCCCGGGCGGAGGGGCCGGGAGGGCGGGGGCGGCTCGGGGAAGCCGCGTCCCCCGGAGTAAACAGCGCTCCGAAACAGTGGCAGGAGAGATCAAAGTGAGCTCTCTGGCTTCGCTCCTCGCCGATCCCCTTCCTGCCCCCCGCACGGTCTTTTGTTTCGATGCGGGAGAAATCCGGTGAATCACCTAATTAAAACCAAGACATGAATTAAGCATCCATTTTTGTACTACAAATTGCCAGCTCTCTGCTCGTCCCTCCCTTGGTCTCCATTAAAAAAACACCAGAGACGCTGTTAAAAGGGGGGGGGGGGGTATTTCGCCTCTAGCTTCCAGCTCTGCTTTCTATTTCACTGACTCCTATCCCAGGACCTAAATTGCTTGGCTGTGTAATTACTAGAGTAAGCCTATTTAAGTTAAAAGCTTTTTTTTTTTTTTTTTTTTTTTTCCCCCTCCCCCCAACTCTAAATGAAACTTGATGAGGGCCCGTCCTTAGTTATCAAGGGAGTCACTTTCTGGTCAGTCCTCTTGATTCATCTTTTTAGATTTAATCAGCATTAAGGTATTGCTTGTCCTTAAGAGCTTTAGCTTAATGGGGTTACTGGATGCTTTTCTCAGTGTAACGTTTACCATTTTATATATGTTTGCCTTCGACAAAGACGGGCTAAGGTGGTAGCATGGAGTCTTTTTCTTTCTTTTAAGAAATCCGAAGTGATTTAAAGCGCAGGGAAACGGTTTAAAGGCTCAGAGCAGGAAATGCAGATTCATTTAGGCTGTAGCTGGAAACTGTAACAAAAGGCAATTCCTTGAACAAATGCATCAGAAATCAATTTACATAAAGGTATATGATGCGTTTGGATAAATGCAATGCTAATGGCTTTTAGAGTGGTTTTCTTTCCAAAGTCTCAGGGTTTTTGTTACAGCTTAATTGGTGCAGTTCTTCTGGTTTATTGTGTGGTCACTGGACATACCTCCAGGAACTCTTTCTGAGGAAATGTGTGTTTAAAATCGGCCTAAGTTCGCCGTCTCCTGAAGCCAAGTTGGGCCAGTGGCAGGAAAAGTTCGTCCTCGCTTCCCTGGAGGTATCGGGCTGAGCGTCCTGAGCAGATAGCCAGATGCCTCGGCATGAGCACACACGGCTTACAGAGGACAAAGACAAAACATGCTGCTTAATTGGCAGTAAATAACTTGATCTTTTTATAGTATAAGTGACTGGAGGAACACCGGGAGTTTATTGGACTCTGGATTGAAGGCAACAAATTAATCGGTTTAGAGTAAGCTTTATGAATTGATTCCTATATTATCTCTCAGTTGTCCTGCTTGCGTAAAGCGTTTATTAGAAAGTGAAAAATGCCCTTTGGTAGCAGTTTGGGGGGCGGCCGGGGCAGCCCCAGCCTGAGCACTGCGCTTCGTTATCCTGCTGCTTTCCTGTGGCCGGCAAACTTTTTTTTTCCTTTTATTTTATTTTTTTTTCTTTTTTGAGTAACAAAGCTCTAGCATTTAAACTGCTGATCAAGGGCAGATTAGCGAGACAAAAGTTGAGCGTGTTTGTGCGGGAAGTTAACGGGCGTCCCGAAGCTCACCGGCCTCGGCCCGCAGCCCGTGTGTGCGCCTCAGCACCGGCACCGCCGCGCCTCGGGGCCGGCCGCCCCGGGGAGCCCCTTCCACGGCTCCCTTTCCCCCTCCCGAGCCGCGGGGCCGTGCCGGTGCCGGTGCCGGCTGGGGGCTGCCGGCCCTGACCCGGCCCCGCGGCGCCCCTGTCCCGCAGGCCATGGTGAACCCCGGCGGCAGCTCGCAGCCGCCCCCGGTGACGGCGGGCTCCCTCTCGTGGAAGAGGTGCGCCGGCTGCGGGGGGAAGATCGCCGACCGCTTCCTGCTCTACGCCATGGACAGCTACTGGCACAGCCGCTGCCTCAAGTGCTCCTGCTGCCAGGCCCAGCTGGGGGACATCGGCACGTCCTGCTACACCAAGAGCGGCATGATCCTCTGCAGGAACGACTACATCAGGTGGGCAGGGGGCGGCGGCGGGGGGGGGGGCGGCACGGCGGCTGCGACTTTAAAGTGGTTTGTCAGCGCAAAACAGGTCCCGACTAAAAATAAACAGCAATCAGGGAGGCTAAATTAATCTGCTTTGTTGTAGTGTTGGAGGAGAAGCGTGCATATCTGAACGGTAAATGTTAAAATCGCAGGGCTTAAATAAGGCTGTGGCAGAGGCGCTAAATAATGAAACGGCTGCCTTTAGTATCTGATTAATTATGATATTTACATAAGCACCTTTAAACTCCTTTGAGTGGAAACAGAATGACTCATTCTCTGCTCTCCTTGTGAAAGAGCTGATTACCCGGCAGTCGGAGGGCCAGCGCTCCTGCTTGCAGCCCCAACGGGAGCGTTTGGCCCCACGTTACGGGGGCCCGAAGCGGCGTTTCTCTGGGCTTCAGCACGGAAAATGCGGGCAGTGGTGGCGGAGGGGACACGCTCCTGCTGTGTATCCCTTATCTCTTCCTCTTCCAAAGCCATACGGTGTAAGTGCCGCAGATTTGGGTAGGGGGAACTAAGCCTGCCTAATCTGGCATCTGGTGGGGCGCAGTGCGACTATGCACAGTACCCCTTCCAGCGTGCTTCCCATATAATTAATAGAAGGAATTCATGAGGTCAGGTGCCCGTGCGATCTTTTCAGGTGAACTCAAGCTACTTAAACTCATTAATTTAAAAGGAGGCATTTTGAAGGATTACACATTTAATTTGAGTAAATGGTTTGATAGACTGATGCACATGAATGCTTCAAGGAGGTCTTCTATTTCAACATCCAGTAATTAAAAAAAAAAAAAGCCCCATACCTTTCCAGCATAGCAGAAATGCAAAGTTAAAACAAGTTGTTTTGTTTGAATGCTTCTGGCTCCTCACTTACGGTAAATGTCAAGAGTTAACCCAGGTTTTTCTTTTCCCTAACGGCTGAAAAGTTCCACTTTTTTATTCCTTTCTGCAAATCTGGCCAGAAAACCTTACAAGCTTGTTTATGTCGTAAAACTTGACTTCTGTTTGAGAAGATCAGCACTGTACTGAATATGTGCAAATGCATGGAGGCATCCTTAGCCTAAAAGGTCGGTGCTGAGGCTTGGTTGCTCTTATAACGCAGCCTCTGTCCCGATACATGGCCTCGTCTTCAGTCAGTTAAGTAGACAAAATGCAGCTCTCAACATCTTTGAGGAATCAAAGCCTTAGCTTTTGGGGGTATTTTTAGAGAGAAATGCCAGAAAATAAGCACATGTAGCTGTTTAATAGTGCTTTTTGGTCATCGTCCTAAGCAACAAGCCTAAGCCTGGCAGAATTGTAATTAAATAGAGCAGAACGGTGTTAGGGAAAGAGTCTTGTTTGAAGTGGAAACATTGACACTACTGTTGAGATGCAGTGAATAGTACAGATTCATCACTCGACCAACACCATCAAACAAACCCTCATGTCTGATTACTACTAATTAAAAGGAGAAGATGCGTCCACCATATCCCAGAGGCGAGTTCAGGCAAGCTTATCACAATCCTTTGGTTTTGTGTTGCCAAAAACTAATACTAGTGTATTTTGAAGTAGGTGATTATGAATAGGATGCTTTATCAGATGAGGGTTTTGAATTGATCTCCTTGTTCTATCGCCTGACTTCTCTTTAGATCTGGGTGATTTGACTTGCAAAAATAACTCAGACAGATGCTTGCTGAAACTTGAACTGGACACCGTACGCTCAAGGTGGGGTTGGATGGCCTGGCTGTGCAAGGGCTGAGTTAACTCAGAGCTTTCCCTCTGGATACAGACTTCGTGGCTGTGCTGGCATGTGCGAGACCCTGGCCCTTCTGCTTTTGAGGCAGCCGCTCTTGGTGGCGGAGGCAATTTGGCAGCCATACCTACCAGTGCCTCTCTGCCATCTCCCTGTGACTTGTGTCGGGCTCTCGCAGCACCACGCTCCCTTCCCCGGGCAGCAGCCACGGGTACAGCTTCTAATGGGGGCGCGGAGGCACATGAGGCACAAGTCCCAAAGCAAGGAGGAGCGAGCAGCCGGGCAGGCGCCAGGTGAGGGGGCCTCGACTCTCCAGGCCATTCATTACCGAGCAGTGTTAGCCCTCCGACGTCGCGTGTGGGTTTGTTGTTGTTGAACCAACACAGCGCTCCCCTCTCCCTCCCTGCCTCCCCCCAGGAACCGACCAAGCACCAAATTAGCCGTGGCGCTGGGAGAGCCGCCACAGCAGCTTTCATTGAAAGCCAAGGTTCCTGGGAAAAGAGAGGGAGGCGAAAATCCCGGCCCGCTCCCTCTCCCTCCCCACCGCCACAGAGGCGTTCGCAGGGCGGAGAGCCGAGCACAGCCCTCCCAACCTTCAGATGCCAGATAAAGCAGCAGCGTGGCAGCGAATCCGCACAATTAAAAGCTTTAATTAGTGTCTCCTCCATTTTCTCTTAGTTCTGATAGGTTTTATCTAATGAGATCTGGTCCCTGGCTTAGATCTGCTCGGAATGACGTGTCCGAAATGAATGAGAGCCGCGTCGCAAACAAAACATTTAATTAACAAAATTGGCCTCTAAGAGAGAGCTGGGAGTGGTGGGGAAGGGAAGGGAAGGACGGGGAGGGGGAGGCCGCCCAGCCTTGCTTAAAGGGGCAGTGCCTGCAGCCCCTACCCATCCGGCCCCTCCCTGGGGCGCAGCGGGACCCAGACCTGTCCCTGTCCTGCCATG
Organism: Aythya fuligula; assembly: GCF_009819795.1. Lineage (NCBI taxonomy): Eukaryota > Metazoa > Chordata > Aves > Anseriformes > Anatidae > Aythya > Aythya fuligula. Next base: position 15,612,306 of record NC_045566.1, read on the forward strand.
GGGTAAGGGGGTCCCTGTGGCCCCTCTGGGAGTAGGGCCGGGATGGGATGCGATGGGAAGGGGGCTGCTGGACAGCGAGTTCATTTCCCTGGTAATCAGCGGCAAGCTGCTGCATTCGGGGAGTGCTGTCCCTTTAATTGAACAGGCTAGGTAATTAAATGGCACTTTTCCAATAGGATGTGCTAGGTAAATCTAATAGTTGGTTATTTAATATCACTTTGAAGTCTGCCCACTCAAGCACAATGACAGCACAGGAGCATGTGAACTATTAGCTAGGAAAAAAAAAAAAAAACAGGATCTCAAAAATTAATTAAATCGCATGCAATTTAGGGGGAACGTTTATCTTGATTTGTCATAACAGAATTAATTCAAGGCCTCCAATTCACTTGGGGGCAGATCTGTTACTCTGAATTAACCAAGCGTAATTTGGCTGTTTTTTTTTTTTTTTTCCTTCCCCTTCTCTAATGCAGCACTTGCCATTATACACAGCCCCCCTTTTAAGTATCAATAGCTTCTGGTGCTTTTAAGGTGCTTGGTCTCTAGTTATTCTGAAGTACCTTTAATGGACTTGGCTCCAGGCGTAGTTTCTGTGTTGCCTTTCTTTGTTACATTTAATATAGCTGGTGCAGAATTTAGATTAAATATAGGGAATGTACAGAAACACCAATCGCTTCTGGATCAGTAGGTCTGGATGTGCATTTCTCTCCGAGAGGGCTTGGATGTGTGTTGTGGGCACAAATACGTGCTGCGCTGTGCAAGATTTGGAGCAGTTAAATCTGTCTGCCTTCACAGCGTCCAAAACAACTGCAGCCACATTTTGTTAGTGTAAGTTGCTTGAGATGCGCATCTGCTGATTCTGAATTTTGAGCAGCAGGACGTGAAACTGGACTGAAGATTTCTTGCTGCTTTCCTTGCTACTCTCTGAAGTTCTGGGGAAAAAAAAAAAAAAAAAAAAAAAAAAAGAAAAAAAAAACAGGAGTGCTTGTGTGTACGGGGTGTGGGGAATGCAATGTTGGAACTACCCAGTAGTTAATTTAAGGTGGCTCAGTAAAATGCTGTTAAGTGCAGAAGAGCTGCCTTGTCCGTGTAGGGAACCTCTTGATGTTTGTGATTGATTGCATTGCCCAAATGTTGAAATATTAATGACCTTCTTGGACTGAGGACCCAAAGAGGAAACTGAAACCAATTCTGTCATCACAATTAAAGAGTCCCCTGGCTTTAATTAGCCTGACCTGGGGTATCTCTACCCATTGCTGCAGTTAAAGAGAAAAGAGCCCATTAAAGTCCAGTCTGAGACCGATAGCTACTTAATTGAGCACCTAAAGCCTCAAGCCTTTTAAATCAAATACTGTCCTGGACAGTCCCCCTGGTTAGATAATTAGCTCTCCAGCCTCTCAGAAACCATGTGAAACAACTTTTTCAGTAAAGAATAGTTACTGTGGTGAACTTCCTTTACTGGTAAGAAGGAATAACATTTTTTTTATAGATAAAACCTTTTTCCTGCTAATGGTATTAGAAAACAAAAACATTCATTATAGCAGAGAAGGAAAAATAAACCTAATTGTCCTTGTAAATAACACAAAACGCTGGAAAGGTGTTGTAACTTTGGGAGTAATTTTCAGGAATTTTAGCAGAGATTCAGCTGATGTGACTTTGGAAAACAGAATTGTTCTGGAAACATGCTGAGGGAAAACCTAAGGTGCGTGGAAAGCCTCTGGATTAGTTTGACTCCGTTTATTAAAATTCACAGACATTCAAGGTGTACAACCACTTCTAGTCAGAGAGAATTGTATAACAAATGAATGCTTAATGAAGACAAGTAGCGCAAGGAGATCAGTATTCCAAAAGCTGTGTTTTCAGGCGGGTGCTGCAGTCACACAGAGGGCTGGGAGAGACCGCTGATCGTGCTTGTGTTCTCCCGGACAGGCAGTGTTGTCTGCTTGTCTGCAGGACCTTGCCTTTCTGCCCCCACCCTGCCAGTAATGCCCTTGTCATCACCCATTGCCCTAGATTTGTGGATCTTTGCTCTAGATATGTAGTGATGTCTCGCTGCATCCTCTCGGAGTGCTTCCCGTGCACCTTTTCTATGTGCCAACTTCATTACTAGTAACAATGGGGGAAGAAAAACGCGTATCGTAAAGCTTTGCAAGTAACCTCAATACATCATGTGGTGGCTCGGAAGTGGTCCTGATTTAGAAGATGCCCTAATAATGGACCCTCAGTTTCTAGACAGTTTAGTCCTTTTGGCTGGAGGTCCTGACAATGTATTAGTTCAGCTTTCCCTTTGTAACCGCTGTGATTCTGCAAGAACGTGTCAATGTGTCGTGGATCTCAGACTAATTAGTTTTGAAATGGAGTTTTGATTGAACTCTTCAAATCGATGCTGCTGCAAAATTTGTTTCTCAGCTTCCTATTAAAAGCCATCTTAAGGGGCAGTTTTACTACTCTCTCTGTCGTTCAGTCGATACATTTAATAACAACTTACAGGCTATTTTCAATAAAGTGGCGACAGCAAATTAGTAGTTTGAACATGACAAGCCTCCTCTGCAAGCTCAGATTCTGAAAATTCAAAGCAATTATTTTTATACAGAGGCACACTGCAATCATTCAGATTACGGGTATTCTGTTGTAATGCGTCTCCGAGGTTGACACAAACAGAATTTTATGACTTTATTTGGACAGGAAAGAGATGCAAATATTAATATTTATTATGACACCAATACGCTAATTTGTAAATCCTATTACTGTGTTTTACATTGTGCAGAAAAGTGGGTCTGTGACCCTGCCAGCTAGTTCAGTTTCCTTTTTTGCTGTGAAATGATTGTGGTACTCTTTATAAATATTTGTGTGTATTAGAGAGACACGCGCAAAAGCAAATAAAGGTTTTCTAATTCTAGCTAATGCAATCTGTAAAAGTAGAACTCAATAATTATTATTGTGTTATATTTTGAATCGATGTGTTGTGCCTTTAAATGGATTTGAAGAATTATGTATATATTTTTCTTCACCACTCTTCTGCCTATTTCCCCCTTCCCCCTGCTGCCCGTGCCCCCCCCCAACCCAATGGCAGATGTTGTGGTCTCATTTGATTGCATAGGAAAACTGCAGTGATACAGCAAACACCCAGAGAGATATGATGACAAATGGGTCCAGATCCCGGTAAATTACTTTCTGCTCAAATCGAAATTTCATTCAGTTTGTTGCTAGCAGAGATGAAGTAATCTAAATTGTGGACTCAGGAGCAGATAGAGGGAAGTTGGAGCAAGCATTTCATTATCAAGAGAGAGAGAAGGTTAGGATGAAAGAGATGAGCAGAGGCAAATCTAAAGTGTTGACACCATGATTGAAAAGGTTAACCCATACACATTATATATCAACCTGGATAGCAGAGAGTTTCTAATGGAAACTCTGCACTGATGGAGGTTTACTGGAGTTTCAATACACTGAGCATGATGTCTTCTTAGATATACAATCAAATCCTCTTAACCCTTTTGATGACTCATATCTCAAGATATGATTAAAGTACAAAAGAGTTCTTCATATAATTTCAAGGACACAATGCATTTAAACTCCAGTCATGAATTGTATCTTTTTTTTTTTTTATGATGAACCCAGTAATCTGATAAAATGTGTGTAGTACAGAATTGTTTGTGTTTCTAGAGGTGTAAGTCAATATTTCTGATTAAATCCTGTGTAACCACATCCAAGGTAGGGTGAAGCTACCAGTTGTAATATGAAAAAGTATATTTTTGTATAGCAACGTGTAAGCAAGTTGGAAGACAGGGGTCAGAAGTCTAAAATAGTTGTGTAATAAACCATTGCAGTGATGCGCAAAAATGCTTAGAGCCTCTTGTGTTTTAAATAATTCATGATCATCACCTCTGTTTCAGGTTATTTGGAAATAGCGGTGCTTGCAGTGCCTGTGGACAGTCCATTCCTGCTAGTGAGCTGGTCATGAGGGCACAGGGCAATGTCTATCATCTTAAGGTGAGGGTGTTCTCTACGTGTTTTTGTTATTAGCTGATGAGAACTGCCGTGCTTCTGTAGTATAAAATCTGCATCTGCTTGTGAATAAAGTGTGAAGCAATAACTAGAGATACGAGTACATATTAGGAAGCTTCCCTTAGTGTGTAGCTTTGTTCCCTCATAATCGGTAAAACTATACTTGAGTTATGTACTGCATAGTCCCAACAGGTACCTCCAAACATGGCATTAGTCTTACTAGAAACCAAGCAGTTCCATATCTCAACTGTACTCACGGTCTCTGAAGTGTAATTTTCAAACCTGCAGCATACTTAATTTGTGCTGTAGTTTCACTTGCTGTCTTTTTTCCTTTTTCAGTGTTTTACATGCTCTACCTGCCGGAATCGCCTGGTCCCAGGAGATCGGTTTCACTACATCAATGGCAGTTTATTTTGTGAACATGATAGACCTACAGCTCTCATCAATGGCCATTTGAATTCACTTCAGAGTAATCCACTACTGCCAGACCAGAAGGTGAATACTCAACAATTACTAATAAGCTTTATTAGAGCTAAATGAAGATCAATTTCTTTTCAATCTAGCAGTGGGCATTCCCCACCCCTGCAAAGAAACCTTTAAAGTAACTGAATTTAAGTAACATAGACATGGGGTACAGGGAGAAAATGCTAACCTTTAAATATGACACATAGGGCGAGTCAGTTTATTTTGGTTTAGGCATGTGCAGCTGTACAGCTGTTGAACTCTTTATGTACAAAGCAGAACGGAGAGCATACGTTAACATAAGCTCTTAACAAAGAGGAGCATTTTATTTTATAATCTTGAAGTTAAGGGCTACAAGAGAGCAGGTTTCTGTGGGAGGAAAATTAGATCCTTTAATATGGAAATAAATGTCTTGTGAAGAGAAGGTTCCTGAACCAAACCAGTGTAAGGTTTTAGTTGAGGAGGCATGCTGGGGTACTCTTTCAGAAGTATTTCCTTGTCTGTTTTATATGTCATAACTCAGATTTAAAAACCAAAGTGCTGTTTTCTTATCGCTCCATAACACTAATAGCTCAACTAGAGATTGTATATCTCTGTGGTTGATAGCTCTTGGTTTCTAGCTAAATGAGTAAATAATGACTGTACAAATCATATAGAGAAGAAGAAGAAGAAAAAAATCTGATCAACAGTTGTCCTGTAAGGCTGAAACTAGATAGTTTTAGATCTATTTTAATCTCCTTAATAAGTCCTAAAGCTATGCAAGTGAGTGCATTTTGATAACTGCTGTGCCTAATTTGTAACAATTACTGTCAACCTTGAGTTAAGAGACTGTTCATTCCACCCTGGTCCAGAAAAGAGTGAATGTATGACTCTTGCACATAATTTTATTCACATCATATTTCATACTGATTATGTATTGATGACATTGATTCATTTACTCTTTACAGCGCCACTTGCATGGATATTAAATCTTATTGACCACAGATGAATTTTAATTTCAGATTGGTGATAGATTTTTCCATCAGCTCTGATAGTATATTTGACTTTTTCATCATTAACCCAGGCAATCACACAGCACTGAGTTATTGCAATGAAACAAAAAGTGCACACTTCAGTTGGTAATTCTTTATGGATTTACAATAGGAACTTCATTAATGTCTGTAAGGATCACAAAAAAATAACATTTATCTGCAAATAGGAATTTTGAAGATTAAAAAAATCTGGGACAAATACTAGGCTTATCTATTCTGTAATGTGCAGAATAATTTTTAGTGCTTTTACTTAGTGGAGAAATATATGCAAGAAAACAAACTGCTTCTTAAGTTCCAAGATTTTCTTTTGTTTTCTCGCTACATTTCAATATTCATGTTTGCTTTTTTTTCTGTGCATAAATTTACTGATTAATTTTAAGTATTCTTTCAAGTCTTATGCAGTGAGTGTAATTACATCAAAATAAAACATGGACTTTTTTATTTACTTAATTTGTCAATTGAGGTGATGAGAGAGCTGAGTACCAAAGTCGTATATATAGTTAGGCAGAACAAAGATAATTAAGATTGGAGGAGAATGTGCAGCTTCTTTTCAAGGAAGTACAAATACAGTTAAAGATTCATAGATTTATACTGTTGTGAATTTTAATGAAACAAATCTGTAATACAGACTAGCTGGCGGTGAATCTATTAAATGAATATTTGTAGGTATCCCATTTCAAAATATAGGTAAAACCATTCATCTTTATACACTGCAGTAAAAGGTTTACCTTTCTGAGAGAGTGGTTTATCCACTTGTCTTCTGTGAATGTAAAGTTTAATGTAACTTCAAATAGGTGTCTAAATTGTCATTTAGTTTTATCAGTTTCTTACTATGCCTTAGCAAAACATAAAAATGATTTAGTTGCAATAAAAGCAGTAGACATGATGAGGAACACAGAACATGGAAAAGAAGTAAAATTGGACTAGACTTGCAGAGCTCACAACTGAAGACACCTAGCAGAAGCTAAATGCAGAGAAGATGCTGAGAGCAGGTCTTTATTAGTTCTGTCACTGACAATTAACTGCATCGCTACAGTCGATGATGAGGCAGACAAAGAGGTATTAAGGAGAAGATTGGGGAGAGGGGTTATAGTTGTTTTGATTCTTTATAATATTATGTCTCCAGAAAACAGTGCAAGTTTCTCTCCTGGTCTTCTGAGGGGAATTGTGGAGGGCCTGAATTTCAGGAAACTGAGTTACAGTTGAGGAGATGAGTTGGTAATTCGTAGGTTTGTCAGGTGGCTGGGGTTCTGGAAGATATAGGGGCAGGTGCCAAAAGAGAGCTTTCTTGTGTTAGCATTTTAACAATCTGAAGATGTAAACATCACAGATGTTTTCCAGAAAGCTGTGCATTTTAGGGCCACTAATTAAAAATGTTCTTCCATTATGACAGAGTTGGCTGTAACAGATACTCTTTATTAAACATTAAAGATCGATCAGTCTCCTGGTTATTCTGCTACTAGAGATTGTAGACATAGCAGAATATTCACAGGGTGTTTTTATTAAGCTGAAGAGATTGAGACATACTCCTTGCAATAAAACACATTTTTGTTGCATTTGTGAAGGTGACAGTTACGAACTTACTATTCTCTTAATATGTAGTTGACGAGTTAATATGTATTGGTACTTGGTGCAGGCAGAAAGGGTTGCATGATCTGACTTTGCTTAAAAATCTTGATTTTGTTTTTAAGGAGGCAGATGCAGTGGTGTCAGCTATTACTGACTTTTGCCTGCCTAAGTCAATTCACACATGGAAATTATATCTTTTCATCACTTGCTATGTCGTCTGAAAACAAAACTATTTTACCTCAGTTAGGTACTGCTTGCCGGCAGAAAGCAAGCTCAGTGTGTGATGTCCTGTGTGCCATTTTATTTGAAGGGGTTGTGTTGTCCTCTGTAGAGAACTGTCTTCTGTAGAGAATTGTCTATACTTTTTTGGCAGCAGTAGTATTTCTGCAGTATTTCTCATAGGCAGTAATACTGTTGGCAAACTAAAAGTGTAATTTTTCCACCGATTGGCAATGTTTGTAGCAAACGCTTGTCTTCAGCTTCTAATACTTTTAAATAAAGTATGAGTTAGATTACGTCTTTCAGAGAAGATCTTAAAAATCTTCTAGTTTACATATCACTCAACAATTCCCTTGTAGTTACATAATTGGTGTTGTCTGTGTCCATAGTAGAAGATATTTGATGCTCATTTATTAAATATGCTTGCTGGCTGCTCCCTAATCTTTGTTCTGGACAGACAAATTACCTTTCTCACACTGAGCTTCAGCTCTGGGGAATTAAACCTCCAAGCCTCTACTACTTTAATTAGCTTGAAAGTGGGGGGTTGCAGTTACTAATAGACCTCAGGCTTTTAGTAACTTAGAGAAAGGGTGAAAAAAGAACTTCCTGGGAAGCGCAAAATGTCATTTAAAAACCATAAAATTCTCATATATATTATTTCATTTTGGTAATTGCAAACAGATTGTATTTGAAGACTATGGATGATCATTTCTATTTTATCCATGAAAGTTTAGATTTTTATTGAGTTAGACACTTTTAATTATCACAATTCATTAACACCAGTGTGAAAGCACATGTTTGACTTCATATATTAAAATGTTTATGTAACATTAACTAACACACCAGATGAGGAATTTTAAATGGGGGGTGGAGGGGGTGGGGGGAATCCTGAAATATCTATATTTAGCTCTTGTGCAATGCAGCATATTAACCAAAGTTGCCTTGGGAGGATATTGGCTGTACTTCTTATTTGCTTTACACACTATTTCTTCCAATTATAAGATCATATTACTAGCTTCTTCAAAGGCATGGCATAATGTTTCTTCCTTTTTAAAAGGGGCCCAGAAAAGCCACCTTATTCACGGTATGATTTGCTACCAGGAAGTACATTTATTTATTGTTGTCATGTTTTTTTTCTTTACTGTCTGCTCTTTTTAGTAGTGAAACTGCAGAAAATATTTGCTTTATGCTATTTGAAGTTGAAACATTAGCAGTGTGAATGGGTAGTGTAGAAAGCCTTAGTCAAGTCACAGTTGGAAAGTAATCTAATAAAAAAGAGATTAGTGAATAAGGAAAAGACAAAAGCAGTCATGTTGTAGTTTCCTATCTCAAATTTAGTATTCTAGCTAAGATACCCATTTTTATTTCTTGCAGGTCTGCTAAAAGGTCAGAGTAATGCAGAATGCGTGCCTTCATCTCAAATTTTGTTCATCACAGATGGATCCCATGTCTCCAAGTAGACAAGTCACCTTTGTAGCTAGCATCAGTGCCAGCTCCATACCATTGCACCTTCTTTATTCTTGATTGCCCTTCCCACATTTATTGGTGTATTAAAATGACTGAATATGAACATTAAGGACTCCATGAACCTGGGCTAATGGGAGACTGTAGAGAAAATGAAAAAAGATCCACCGGAGGACATCTTTGGGGGGGCGGGTGGGGAAGATGACTAATGAAGCTAATTAAAAGAAGCATTGAAATCTGCTTTCTACCCTCATTAACAATTAGCAGGGCACTGGCCAGTTTGTACCCTGTGTTTTACCTTACCAACATTCTATTTGCTCTTTGTATATTTAAGTGTTGTAAGGAAATGTGTTTCAATCAAACTGAACATGAGATAAAGGGAAGATGTGGCTTTTGTGATATTCTATCACAAACACTTTTATTGTATCTCTGTAAAATACAATGTATGTATGCATGTAAGTGTTTTTGTCCTAATGTTGCTACTTCCCATGGCAAAAAAAAAGAAAAGAGAAAAAGGAAAAAAAAAGTCAGGCTCATAGCAGCTACTGTGTAGAAATTTTCACTTACTTCTAATTTGCTGAATGAAGAAAAATCTTTTATTTGTGATATTTTCAGAGACATTTGCTCTAGTATGGTGTATTTAAATAATAAAAAAGTAAAACAAAAAACACTGAATTGAGTATGGGTTTTAAAACTTTGCTTCATTAAAAAAAAAAAAAGAAACTACATTCAAAACATTACTCTGAAACTAAATCTTACATAGTCATGACTTACCTTAATTGTCAGTTACCTTTAAAAATAGCTTTTTTTTTCTTTTTTGTCTTATGCCAGTAAAAAACCTGTTAAACTACTACTGTGTTACTCTTGGCAAGGATACAGAGCACTGCTTCAAAATGATCTTTATTTTTCAATGAGATTCTTACTTCTGGTAACAAACAAAAATCTATTACAGTTCATATTGCAGTGAATTATGGTATGTATTATAGGTATTGTGGTCTCTTTCTATCCAGTTCTTTCCCGCAGAACTGTTAGGGGTATGCATGTGTCTGTGAGAGTGCAAACATGAGTGTGTACGTATAGACCATAAGAGGTCAAAGAATAATAATAAAAATAAAAGCAACAAAAGGGCTGTACTTCACACTGAGCAATAGAATTGAGTATTCATAAAAAGGGATACAATAGCTATTCTGACCTGAACAACATAAAGTTGAGTTTGTTGAGGCAAGAGACTTAACTTTTTAAAACTGATAAGGAAAGAAAAACACGCTTCCTGGACTATTTCCGAGAGCAATCTGATCTCAAACATGATCTGTCCTCTGGAAAGAAAGACACAAAAGAGCAAGAAAACTTCCTCTAAGCTTAGAAAGGGAACAACTTCATTCACTGGGTTTTCCCCTTCAGCTACTTATTGGTAGATCTGTGTAGAATAAGTTTTGAGAAAAAAAAAAAAAAAAAAAACACTTTTCATTCTTATAGCAAGAATACTAACATGAATCTATGACTGTGCATTGAATGCCTTCAATCAGGAAACTGCAAGCACCTAGAATGTGTGTCTGCTGCAATTCATAGCAAATCAATATTACCAACTGTTCGGCTTTTATTGAAGACTAATACATTTGAAATACATCATCATTATGTTTTCTTTTTTTTAATTCTGCTTTTAAGGAGATGTTCATTGTTTAGCTTTGTTTGGTTACGGCGTGAGCTTGACTTACTTTTGTTGTGCTGCTGATACACAAAAAGCTGAATTACAGATTTGTCGGTCTAAACCAACAGCAGATCTTTTTTTTCAGATCTTACTTTCTTGATCTCTACTATACTGGAAGTCTGCTGAATTTCTTCTTTAACACTTCAGTGCCTGTGCAAAAATTGGACTGTTGTAGAGACAAGAAAATGATGTAGTGTACAGTATTAGACAGTAAAGACAAAAGAACACTCACATAACATATAAAGTAATAAAACTACTGAAGCTATGTATGTCTTTTTTTTTTTTTTTTAATTAAATGCACTTACATATATTTTTAAAATAAGTTTGTAAGGTTTTTGATCTGGCATTAAAGTCTTTAGGTAAGAGTCTTGCAAATTGTGCTGCTTGAATATCTTTGAAAAGACACTTGAAGTCATATGAATATAGAATTCAAGTATTAGTGAGTCTGCAGACATCTTTTTATATTCTTTCAGTATAAGCACTCAAGGTACCGTGTTTAAATCTAACATGTACAGATTTTTGGTTGTCCAATATAACCTAGAAGTGTTAAGAAGATAGCTAATAACTTCTAGTAAGTAATGTAGTATAGCATTTAGTGATGTAGAGGTTGAAGTTCATTAACGGCTTTAAATAAACTATTATATGACTCGTTTGTAAAGCACAGCTACCTATTTAATAGCTTACTTTAAAAGCATTTCTTAAGTTGCAGACCTATAAGATTACAAATGTCACTCATGTTAGCATAATCCACATGCAAGTGATGAAGCCTTTGCTTTGATGTGCTAAATTGGAGGAGGACTAATGGAGCTATGAATATACAATAGAACTTATTTAAGTAGTATTCTTCCTTTAGGTAAAACACTTTCTTGAAACCAGAGGCATTTCAGACAATAAAACAGGCTGTAATGGGGATGTTAGGTGTGGGTAGAAGGCTACTGGAAACACTTAGATTTGTCCATATGTGAAAAATGACTTTTTTTTTAGATCTGTGAAGAGAAATGTGTACTTGTTCACCTTTTATCACATGCATTTGCTAGGTTGAGTCTGAAATACACCTCCTGCATTTAGTGCTGCTGAAAAGTCATACAAATAATCATTCAGTAAGAGCTTCCCTCACTTTCAAAAATGAATGCTGTTAAAAAAAAATCAAAGGAAATATTACTAATCTGAAATCATCCTGGTGAACCTGGATAAAATGCTCTGTCTATACTGCATCTAAATGTCTCAATCATATAAATTGTCACTCTTATTAATGAAACAATTTTGTAAAAAGATTGCCCTCTAAATGGGTTTAATGTTTTTACCTATCCAGCTGTCTAGTTATGAGATTTACGCATCCTGGCAGGCAGTGGGACATTAAGCCTTTCCAAACCAAATTCTGTTTGCAACAAGATACTGTCTTTTCAGTCCTACATGATTTATCTTTAAATATTTTAACAGGTTATGCGGTATCTTATGAAATATAAAATGAGAATGTCTTACTAAAATGAAGCCTATGAAATTAAGTCACATCTTTAGAATATTAACCACACTGCGTTTGTTTCCGTTTTTCCCTGTTAGTTAACACAGTTAAAATTTGCACCATCTAATTTTAGGAAAAATACTAAAATAAAAAAATAAATCTGATGCTAGCATAATTTGACTTGCTACCAGGCATTTCAAAAGATCATTTTAAATTAAACCTAATATCAAAATTCTTTGGCTGGTATTAAGTGTTAAGCTTTTCCAAGGACCCATGTTCTGAGCAGCTTTAGTGAAGTAAATGAAATAGAGACGGAGACATAAACGTATATATTTTTTAAAATATTATATTTCTTAAGTGTGAAATGGTGTGTTCCAGGACCGGTGTTACAGCCTCAGCCTACCCTACATGAACTACCAGATAGCCATCCTTGCCGCTTGTTACTTTTTAGTACCAGGTGTATGCCTATTGTCAGTCCAGCGAAGCCACAGAAGAGCTTATTGCAATTAAATAGCAATTTGTTTCTATGAAACTGCAATTAAAGTATTACTGATCAGCCATTTTAGATTGGTAGTGCTTTGCCTGCATGTTAAGCAGTGAGGAGCTCTCAGTTCGTATCCGCCGAGCCTGAGCTGTGAGCGGCAGCGAAGTGCAGCAGCTCACCCACATCCCCGGTCGGGCTGAAGGCACGAGCCCTCAGCCCTGCAGCATGAGTGCACTGTGGGCAGCAGCAGGCCCGTGCCTTGGGCTGGCAGCATGCGGGGCCTGCAGTTATTGCTGGTTTCTGCTCTTGTGTATGCAGGGATGTGCGTGCTTCCTACGGGGATGTTTTCCACTTCAGATTGATTCTGTGGAGAATGGACTGCGAGCTGTGGGCCGCAAGCCAATAACGCGCTGCAGGTCCTGACTTGTTGGAGATATGTAAACAGGGCTACTATAGCTCCTTAATCACAACTAATAAAAGACTAGAAGAAAGCAATCAATTACCTCATAAGTTCTTTGTTTTTGTTTTTTAATAAAAAGCAGGCGTGTGTCTGACATGGCTGCTATTTTCACGCCTGTACAACAGAACAGGTGAGACAGTTTAAGGCAATTGCACCATCTTACCAGCTGTGTCCAGGCCTTGGTGGCAGCAGTGGCTGCGGTGGCTGCAGTGGTGGTGGCAGCGGGTCCTCCCTGGGGACCCACAGTGCCTCCGGCCCCGTGCAGGGCAGAGCCTGGGGCCACGTGGCAGCTGTGCCTGGGTGACTGCGCATCTGAAATGTAAATGCTCGGTGCAAATTAAAAACTTGTTTGTAAGAACTCAAAGAGGAATTAACTTTGTAGTGGTAATTATATTTCTTAATTATCACCATATTTTAACAAAGTCTGAGGCACGTTAACTTCAGTTCCTGCATTTTTGCACGGTGGAGGCTGTAGACATCCTCGTTCCTTTGCCAGAGGGGCTGACATCACACCTGTGGCATGCATGAGATAAGCGTGGCTTCTTTCGCAGGGCTGGTGTCTCTCAGAGATGTTCCTTGGGGGGGATGGCCCGTGTCCCAGAGCCCCCGTGCCATCCCAGCCGGGGGCGGCCAGGCGGGCTGCCATGCCGGGTGGCAAGGGGGTGGCACGAGTACCTGCGAGGCGGCCAAGCCAGGCCCCAGCCAGTGGTGAAGGGCAGGGCGATGCCTGCGTGCGAGTCTCCGCGAAACCGGCGCGGCCGACAGCCAGGAGCTCACTCACCCGCCGTGGCTCGGACCTGCGCCTGAGCCCAGGGCCTGAAACAAGCCCTGTTCGCTGGAGACAGACGAGGCTGTGTTGAAGATTTTTATTTTTTCCCCACGCTCTGTGGGTACTTTTTAACAAGCCAGGTTCTGTTGTGTTGCCTTTAGCCGCATGTCTATAGTTACGTCCACAAAAATGTTTTTTGGCATGCAGGGGGCTGTTCGGCTTGATGGTTGGGAAATGATAGCCGTGGGTTTAAGCCTTCGCCTGGTGAGGCGACGTGTGGTGCTCCTTCACCTCTGCTCACCTCTGGCTTCTCTCCTGAAGAGCAAGCAACAGCCTGGCACCCACAGGCCATTTTTTTTATTATTATTAGTGTTTTGGTTGTTTTAACTGAGGCCTCTCAGTGCTACTGTATGAAAAGCAGCAAGTTGCAGAACAGTAGCGAAGTGCAAGCCATACAGCAGCCATGCCATGCTGGGTCAGGGAAGAAGCAAAGAGTCTAGCAACATCTGCTGGCCCCACAGCTGGAGGAAGGTCCCCAGCCTCTGCAGGCCTGGCTCTGCAAAGGGTTGGGGTTTTTAAACAGCAAAGCACGCACAGCTGGGATGGCTAGAAATTTTAAACAGTGCTGAATAACCTTCAAAGAATATGAGCTTTGAGCTTTAACTTCTCTTGTACTTACTGGTCAAACACAGGTCTCTCAGAGCACTGTGCCATGTTCCCATCACTCCTGCATTTTAACAACCATTTTGTTTGTTTAAATCTGTTCCCTGCCACGTTAGATGTACACCCCAGCTGACAAAAACACTGAGTTTGAAAACTGAATTATTTTTAAATGGTTAAACAATGTAAAAAAAATAATTATTATTTTGCTTAGTCGCTGCTATATACTTTGCTAAAAAAAAAAAATAAAAAAAAAAAAAAAAAAAAGCTCAACAATTTTGCTGAAACAGACCTTCAGACCATGGTATTAAGACCAAAACTAAGCTTGAGAAATTCCTGCCCCAAAAGAACTGAGAGAGAGAGCATTACAGTGGAGAGAAAGTGGACCTTTTGAAAGAAGTTAGTCTCTCCAGTGAGGTCCTGGACCCCAAGACCCTGCCCGTGAGAGCATCATCTGCACTACCAAGCACAGCAAAGGCAGTAGCACACAAGGCAACCATGCAGATGGGGCCAGCCCTAGTGCCTCTCGGTGCTGGAGAGCAGGGCACAGCACTGTCCCTGTTGCTGCTGGCTGTGTCCCTTCCTTTCACGGGAGTGGTGGCTGCTGAAGCACTGTGTGCCATGCAGCCGGGTTCCTCTGCAGCCAGCACAGTCGCTGTTTCTTTCCCGTGTTGTTGGAATAAGCTGTTAATTACATTTTGAAATATCCATGCACTTTTCCTCTTAGGGGATCTTTCAAGCGAGCCTTTTGCTAACAACGTCGGTGGTTCACCGTAACCTCTCGGAATAATCATCGGTTCCATTGAACTTCTGCCAGTTGTTTTGTTAAACTAAATGGAGAGAACAGGGCCTATATTCTTTCTCGAAAGGGAAGAGATTGCCCTGTGATTTGGGGAAATCCTGATTGCTTACAGAAGAATAAATGAACAAGGCAGATATTAACTTTACACCTGACTTCAATTTCTTTGAGAAGCAGTGGAGAAATGTCCAGTAGGAGGAAAAAGATCCAGCTACAACTCATAAGCTAGCCAGTAATAGTCTAATTTTATTGTGCTGTAAAATCATCGGCTGCTTATAGAAAACAAAGGGGCAATGAATGCAGTATTTGTCTTTTATTCTTGCAAAAAAATCTTGAGATCAAACAGCCCCTAAAAGATGGAGCTGATATGCATCCGACTTATGTATTTTTTGATATCCTCTGATAGTCATTCCACTGATGTATTTGATAGGTAATTATATCAGCCATAGCAAGATGCTGATACGAAATAGTGGAAGACTTCAGTGTTTTGCCATAAAGCTTATACCCCTTGCTATTGAACTCTCATCAGACTTGGGATCTGCAGCAATCATTTGAAAGCTGTAGCTGGTATTTTTGTGCTTATGCCACATTTAAAAATTATTATTCTTGCTTCATCAGTTAGTCTTTTTAGATGGCTTGAAAAAAAAACACATTGCAAATGAGCTACTATTCTTATTTGTTGTTTTAAGAAGGGTAAGCACTGGAGTATTCAAATGGAACAGATTATACCTTTAATTACATCCAAACAGGATGCTGAGCTTTTTTCTATTTTCCGTTTAATTGCTATAGTTCAAAAAGATATTGAAAATTTGTAAATGAATTATTTAAGCATAGCCTTCTGGCCTCTGTGTTTAGGAAAGAGACAAAAAGATGAAGAAGAATGAAAAAATAGAATTTATAGGGCAATATTGCCACTTGCATCTTTAAAAAATGTTTGAACTTCTTGGGGAGGCGTTTGAGCTAGATGATGTTGCGTGCTTTCTGGGAGCATCCAGTGACTGCCACGGGGTTTGTTTGCATCCCTCCCCCCTGAGGGAAGCCCCGCGTGTGCTGTGGGTGGCAAAGTGCTGTTCCTCTCCAGCCTGCTTACCAGCGAGCATGCCAGTTCTCGGATGCGATCCCAACCAGCCACTGCTTTTGTGGATGTGCTCGATCTCCATTTTCCTACATGCAAAATGAGAATAATGAAAGCAAACATAATTCATCACTTCTTAAACTAAATATATTTCCATTTTGTTTGCATGTGCATGTGCATATATCACTCACCGTATATATTTAGAATATGTACTGTGACATTACAGCCAGTGATAAATCCTACTCGCTTACTGTATGTGTTATTTGCTGCAACATTAAGCTCAGTAAGAATTTTATATGTAACTTGTACCAAAACTAAATATATTGTGGAATTGATGCGCAGTTGTAAACAAGAGCATAACTTCCCGATTCAACACAGTTGAAGGTGGCAGCTTGTGTGGCAATTCTTTTGTAAACAACTGCAGACTTTCCAAAGAATAAGTCAGTTAATTACATTTTTAATGATGTTTTTAGAAAATAGCATTCTTGGTGGAGGGAAACCTATAGCACCAACACAAAGAAGTAAACCTAGAGCTTGTACTGAATCAAGAAATGCCGTGGGGGAAAAATGGATTTGTGCTGGGCCCAGGTCTTTTGCTCCCCCTGCCTTTTTTTCTTTCTATTGAAAGTGTCCATGTAGAGGAGTTTTTATAACTCTGGTAGTTTCAGAGCAAGACAACACTGCCAGAATCTTTTTCTTTTCTTCTTCTTTTTTTTTTTCTTTAATGTGTACGTGTGGATTATCTTATTTCATTATTTTCAATAGTGCTAAGTATGCGCTACCCACTTAGCAAGCTGATGCCGTGCATAGCAAAGCTCAAGATGTCCTCTTAAATACGCACAGCTTATGCAAGGCCGTGACATGAGCAGGCTTTAACCACTAGCAGTGTTGGCAGCTCTGAAGGGCTGATATGATACAGCCTTGCTGAGACATCGCGGGTAGCATGGGGAGATCCAGGGAGAAGCTGAAACAGCCGGAGTAAGAGCAGTACACAACTTTTATTGATGAAGTTCAGGGGAAAGAGGCACCAGGGGCAGCTGTATTAATCCTGTAATAACTTGAAATATAATCAGGCCATTGCTGCAGGGATGGGTAGGATGGGAGGAAGGTGGAGGTGTCAGGGTTTAAGTTCACAGGTTTTCCCAGTTCATTAAAAAGTGAATCAATCAGAGAAGCGGGCTTGCTTTTCAAAGGGCTGGCAACGGCGAGTGGCTTCGGCCATCGGGAGGCAGGCAGCCGCGGGAGCTCGGCAGGCAGCAGGCTCGGCAGCCGGCTGTGCTTTGCCCTGCTTGAGCTAGTAAAATGTGTTATAATGTGCTAGGGGAGATTCTGGCTGGATTTTGAGGACTTAAAAGCCAGGCAGGGTTGGTGCTGTGGGCCACAGAAAGGTGACGCTGATAGATGTTTATAAAGGAGAGAAAAAATATAAAAAAGTTTTGTTTTATGTTTTCTAGAGTGGTGGTTTTACCAGCAGGCAAACGGGCAGAAGGAGCCTGCCTACAGGACCCCTCTTTGTAGGCAGCTGGTATAG